>NC_090937.1:630502989-632913847 GCF_040938575.1 Ambystoma mexicanum
TCTACTGAGTGGAGAATGAATTTCTCGAAACACTGAAGCAACGAATCTCCTTGGAAGAAATTCTGCTAGCCATCAAAAGCCTACCCAACACCAAAGCCCCAGGCCCCCAATGGCCTAACTGGCGAATTTTATAAGGCCTTTGCAACCACAGTGGCCCCACTCCTCGTGCACGTATATGAAGAGACACTAGAACACAGGAGCCTACCACCGTCCCTTTGAGAGGCCAATGTTATTCTGTTACACAAGACAGGTAAACCCCCCGAGATGCCTCACTTTTGGACCACATAAACTAGTAATCTCTCTCTATGCGGAAGATGTGATCCTTTTCATCCATGATCCAAGTGTAAACCTGAATCCCATTATGCGTGAAGTCATTAAATTTGGCAGCATGTACGGCTTAAAGATTAACCACACAAAATCAGTAATATTCCCCCTGACACCGGGTACCCCAAAATTCATAGACGACCACAGGTTCACATGGGAGGATGCCCACATCCGTTATCTGGGGTTTTGGATGTCTCTGAACCATCATGATGTGTTTAAAGATAATTATGAGAAAGAACTGGGGTCCCTCCAGACACAAATACAAAGGTGGAAAACGCTCCCACTGACACTATGGGGTAGAGCCTCGCTGGTTAAAATGGTGGTACTGCCCAAATTCCTCTACCTGTTTGCCAATATACTCCTTTTGTTACCCCAATCCTTTTTGCGGAAAATCAGCAGTCTAATCCTTCAGTTGCTATGGGCGGGGAAGCCAGCAAGGGTGGTCTATACAACGCTCATACTAACAACGTCCCATGGAGACCTAGGGCTCCCAGACCTCGAGAGATACTACTGGGCAGCCCAGGCACAGTACCTCAGCTATTGGTACGCTACTAGTTTTATCAGACCGCACATACAAATAGAACGGGCCCTGGTATCACCCAATTTGCTTAGAGCGGCTATCCTTGGTCATCTTGCAGTGCCCCAATACACAATGAACGTGGTTCTATCTACATACGCGATCTGGAGAAAGTTGGCGCAGAAATATGGAGTCCTCGCCAGATTATTCCCCCTGCTACCAATCAAATTCATACCCGGAGTCCCCCTGACAACAGAGACTGTCTTTCATCAGTGGGCGGATAAACTACAGTTACGGACCATGGGCGACCTGTTCGTTGAAGGGTCATTCATAACCTCCCAGGCAGCTAAAGAGAAGGGCAGCAGCACATCCCTTGATACATTTATATATTTTAGGCTCTGAATCCACCCTGAAAACACCGTTCCTGACCTTCCCGCAACAGCCGCCTACCTGGCAGCTTCTACACAATGAAATTCAAGCTCAGGGAGAGGCAGACTTGTTTCAATATTATACAGATCCCTCTTGGAAGAGACAGTACTCAAAAACACACACGCGAAGGCAAGGTGGAAAAATCTCTACAGGCCCCCAAACTGGATGAGGACTGGACATATGTCCTCCGACAAACTCAAAAGGTAGCATTGAACATAAACAGATCCACTTTAACTAACTCCATCAAACATACTACACCCCAGCAAAAACATGTATCCAACGCCGTGAATCAGATGCCTCTTGGGAGAGATGCGGCAAACTTCCTTCACCTAGCATGGGAATGCCCCACCGTGTCCCACTTGTGGACACAGGTGATACAGACAATAGCTGCAATTATTGGGGAAGACCCAATACCTATCCCTGCCGTAGCCCTCCTTGGGCTAACGAGACACATCTCTCCCACAACAAAGAAACTCACGGGTGTCCTGCTGATACTCGCACGCAGGAGGGTGGCCCTGGCATGGGGAAGAGGACCAGCCCCCACTGTGGAGAGGTGGCTAAAGGATGTTCTATAATGTCAAGACGTAGTATCGGAGTTCATCAGAACATTACCCTTACATGCACACCCCCCCCGACATTTGGGGACTATACATCCTCTATCTATTATCCCTGTCTAATGATGACTCCTCACCGACCCTATCTCAACAGGCTCCCTGAATGAACTTGTCAAGTGCTTCACCCGCAGAAGAACCCGACTTTGAGCGATTGCCTGAAGATACAATGGGGGTCATTATTAGTCGGGCGGTAAGGGATACCGGGCACTGGTAAGGAGACTGGTGCTGGTAATCCCTTACCGCCCGATTCCAAGGTCCCTTGGAGGGAACCGTAAGGAACGTGTGGTCTGAACACTCGTCCCTTACGGGTCTCGCTAAGGGACCAGAGCGCTAATAACGGACTTGCCATTCGCGAGCCCGTTATTAGCGCCCTCCCCATTCCCATTGTGCCCTATGGGGGCTCATATGAGAATGGGGAATGGTTTGTTCAATGGTCCAGGGTCGGACTGCACCGGAAAGTCCCCATTGAACAAGACCGGTGCCGGACCCGGTATTGGAGGCAGCCATGGCACAAATAGTGCCATGGCTACCTCCAATCTGTGAATGAGGGCCAAGATCCTTCATATGCAACTATTTTGGGGGTGGGGGATGGGAGTTCTCTGGGGCGCAAATGTTGCTGCACCCAATTGGGTGTTGTTCTACTGTTACTTGTTGTAAAATCCAAAAATAAAGTTTAAAAAAGAAAATGATCAAAGTGTCATAAAAACCTGACCCACAAACTGGCGGGAAGCAGTAAGCAGAAGAACTTCAAAAGCATGTGGCTGCCTGGAAGTCATGGGTCATGGCTTTAGAAAATCTAGACAAGAATCGGAAGAACAGATGAACCCCCCCACTGGCCTGAGACTGGTAGGAGTGAAAGCATCCTCCTTGAAAAAGAAATCAGTTGGTTTGCCCCTTTCCTTTTTGTCAGGACTTGGAGTAACATTCTGATACACTTTGCCTTGTGCCTTTCACTTATTCTGGATTGTTGAGAGAGTTTCAAGAACTTGTTTAAACTGAGCATTTCTTTGATGGATCCACTTTGGGGCAAGAGGGTATGATTCTGTTCTGATGACTCATTGTTAGAGAGAGTCTGGCGCTGTACCTGACATTACACCCTGACACTTGGAGGTAGTATCATCCTTAGTATATGGGTTAAGGTTAGCTACCATCCTGACACATTATGTTTTAGTCTGTATACCAAGGAAAGTACAATTCTTAATCTCCATTTGGTGTCTGAGTCTTAATTCTTGGAACACAGTGACAAGCTGACATTCCACCAATCTGTCATAGTGATGGTGCAGCTTTGAAAGGGGCTGGCCTGAGGTTACATAAAAGCTTGATGCAATCTTTGAATCCAATCAGACCATTTGCTTATATGGTGTCTCTCTCACTATCGTTGGAAGTCCTGTTTTTATTGCCCATGTGAGTCTGGCTCCTTCTGTTCTCCTGGCCTGTGAATTGCGACTTTGAAATCCTTCTGGTAAGCATGACAATGTGTTTGCTTTATTTGCATTTCCTTCAACACAGGTGATTGGTAAGCCTGGGATCCATGCAATGCTGGGAGACTCAGGAGTATTTGGTTCTTCATTTGAGCATTCCACACAAATCCTTGTTTTAATATTTTTTTTAGAGCATGACTTTATAACTGCAGGCTCCTGTGGGTTAGACATGAATAGATCACAATCGTTGAGGTTTCCTCTGGCACCAGAGCAAACGGGAAATGCATTTTCTGGCTTTGAAATAATGCAAAGTCCCCTTAAATGGTTCAGTTTTCTTTCCTATACTAGATAGTTGGGCCTGAATAGGAAGCTTGAATGGCTCTCTAGGTGTGTTCATCTGATGGGAAGGAGTCTCTTTTACGGTTAGGTTCACCCCTCTCTCCAATTCGTGATCCCTGGTAGAGGAAGGCATGGTTTGTTGGTCTCTGTAAACTCTCCCTTTTTTTAAAGTGACTATTAGCATAAGCAATGGGGTCTAAGTGCCCCTGTGACTACCCCCGTGTTTGCCCTGCATGTAGATTGGAGGGTTGAGGTTAGGCATTATCCTGTGACTGTCCCCTTGGCGATACTGCATAGTAGCAGGACAGGGGGCAAATGTTCCAGTGTATATCCCTATGGGGTCTCTGTATATCAGCTGGAGTTATGGTAGCTTGAATGCCCTTGTAACTATACCGCAGGTGACCATATGGATGGTGAGGTTACAAAAGCTCCCGCTACTGCCGCCTAGGTGGTTGCAGGAGTCAATATATTTGGAAAGAGTGCATGTGTGCCAGTGACTGCCCCCTCCGTTAGTATGGGCACCCAGTTTGGGTGTTCTCTGGATCACCTGTATACCTCCTCTGGGCGCATCCTGCTCCAACTCAGAACAGCCCCCTGTCACCTTGAACACTCACTGATAGTCCCCAAGTTAGGCAGCGACTTTGAGACAATTGATTAAACAGTACAACAATCTCACAATCCCCAGATATCGTTGATACAATGACAAAACATGGAACACAAACTGAAAAATAGGAATCTACAGGCAACATAGAGAAAGAGATAGTTGCAATCCCATGAGTATCCTTTATTGTGATTGCAGGGAAATTCAGTCTTGTGAGTGAAAAAAACACTTCTTGTGAACATGCAATGATCTAACAAGTCAATTGGAAGAGCACCCACGTTTGCCAATGAACGCTGATATTCTGGAGGACCTTAATGGAGAACATTTATTTCAAAATATGATTTCACAGTCAGCTGCCAACAGATTACACTTGACCGCAACACTCAACACTGTTATTTCTTCATCAATTTTGGCTTACTCAGATGTAAATAATTTCCAGAATTCATGCAGACTACCACTAGACTGTCTGCATGCCGGGTCAACGTCATTGATAACAAGATGATTTGTTGCTGCTACTGCTGAAGACCATCAGACATGACTTTTGGCCGTTTTCTGTTTGAAGCTGCCCTGATAATCAGTAAGAAGAAATTCAGTTTCAGTATATTCATATCAAATTTATTGTCTACCTGTTCTTTGTTGGCAGTATTTCACCAGAACCAACAAAAACTACCTGATCTCCACAACACAAGTGTTCCACTGACAGCGACTGAAATACAAATTTTCCCGGAACTAATCTCTGCAGTGATTGCTGTAATGGCAGAAAATACACATTTGCTACGGAAATAACCAAAGAAAGACAAATCTGGGCCTGGAATGAGACACGACCACAAGTCCTCACTAAACATATAACCCTTGCATACTTTGAAGCAAATAAATACAACAAAACATATTGCTGATGCCAGCCCAGTGGAGCTGGGAGCCATTAGTGGACGTAGCTGGTAGATGAATAAATAAGATGTGCCAGTCGCGTCTTGTAAACACATGAAAAAGGAAATACTGTGCGTCAGTCATCATTTCTGATTCTATGTAAGACTATACTGATTCAAATTTGTCAAGGCCTTATGTTATTTTGGAAAAGGATTCTCAGAGTGCTGTATTAATTTTTGTTGCAGCCCTAGGATGAAGTTATTTCATTAGACTTCTATCATGGTACATTATATCATTAAGGGCTCTGGCACCAGGGGAGGGAAGACAGACTAGACTAAACCACTCAAGCCACTCAGGCTTTCCTTGGAGCAGGTGCCTGCTTTTGTATTTGTTAAAACATTAAACTCATTTGAACTGACACTTTCCCTGCGTCTATGTGCTGGTGGTTGTAAGTGATTTCAATCCGGCACACACCTAAGTCAACGCCTAGCATGTAATGCACAACTGAAATCCTTATTTATTTGTGTCTAAAAATTATTTTATTCTGATCGATGTACCACTCATATCACGCCCCTCTCCTGGAACCCCCCGGTCACATTGAACCAGGAATCAGGCTGGTTTGCAAAGTTATAATATTTATTTATATAGTTACATTTCAATCACACTATGTTTTAATGGGTACACAATGATCACCAATGGGGTGATGTAACACTAAATAATCTCTTTAATAAACAAGGAGTAATAGTGAGCAAAGCAATTCAGCACAGAAGTTATACTTTTGTGTGTGTGTGTTCAGATCAAATAGCAGTGTGGCTACTAGTTCCCCCTGCACACCCCTCGCCCCCCAATAGACAATGTAAGGAGATAGGAGGTTAGAGCAGGTATTCAGGAATGGCAGAAATCAAACTAAATATCAATCCCAATTTCCCCCCAGCAACACAAGAGAAAAACAGAATTGATTGGCAAGCGGTCATAATGGTTTTAAAGTTATCTTGAGAATGGATTGGGTAAAAACACTAAATATGGTTTAAATTGCTGAAATTGTTTAAATTCTTATGGGAGCCACTTTGGATAGTTGCACGCAAACACTAGCAATGATTTGATACTAAGAAACAATGTGAAATCTTAAAATTAAGGTTGGAAGCAATCAAAAGCTGTTTTACACGTGTCAGAATTTCCCTAAAATGAAATTTGCGGCAAACTTTTCAGTGCGAGGTAATCGTGATTACGGGAGAACCATATGGATTTGGAATGCAAATTAAAGTGGTGGATGTTAGCTACAAGCAGACGTTGACATTTTGTTTCTAGCACGAAAAGTGAGGGAGCTATTGACGTTTTAGTGGAGGTCATTTTTCGAGACAGATGCAAGAATGGGAAACAGGAATGCACTTTTAAAAGACAAATGAGATTTCTTACACTAGATTATGACTATAGAGAAAAAGAGAATGCCACACATGAATCTCCACAGTTCCTGGGCAGGGAATCGTTCACGTGGTTTGTGGGATTCACTTTAGTTACACACAACACTAATGACTTATGATTTTAGAATACAAATAAGAAAAGTTCTGACAATTTAAAAATACTCCCAACAATATCAGGTTCTGAAGACAAGATAGGGTGGGTTTAAAATAGGGATTAACTATGGACAGTACATATGCTAGTGACACAGTTGTATCGATAGATACTCACTAGATATGTTTTAAAACGGCACGTCACAATACATATTTACACATATGCAACCTCTATAACAACCACATACAGAGATTACATATTTTGTGTAGCAGATACTCCTCCAATCCCTGTCGCTGTGGGATCTTGTGTCTGCTTTCCACAGAATTTTGCCCTTTTCATCCAGAACACAATGTCCACTTTAAGGGCACATTTCTACAAATGTGCGTGTTGAACATGGGAATACGTGCATAAAGTTTCATACTTCTATCAGAAACACATTTTGTGTAATATCACATTTTGTGCTGTTTCTTCCCAGAACATGCCCCACAGAGTTCTGGTGCCTTTTCACCTGTGCATCCAGAAATTACATTAACAATGCTGTTATTTCTATATGTTGCACAATTTTACATAGTAAGTTGTCAGTCTTTTTAAAATATGTTTTTTGTCCTTGTTAAGCAACAAATGGTTGTTTGGCTCCTCCCCTTTGGTCTCTCCCTGGGTCCCAGGAGCATCTCCTCCCTGTTTCTCCTGTGCAGAGGCCATTTACGACCCTTCACACTTCGCATTTCCTTTAGCTGGGGGATGTCCATTGTCTCCTTCCGCCTGCAAACCAAATTCTTCCCCCACCCTATAATCATCACTTAGGTGTGATTTCCTGCTGGAGAGGACTGGAGGGAGAGGCCGTGCCTGTTTGACGAAAGCTGTTATTCCAGTTTGGGTGGCTTTTAGCCAGGGTTACATTTAAATGTTAATTATGTTGCATTTTATCATAGCTTAAAACAAACTTGTGATTTCAAACGATCAGCTAGAACATGTATTCCAGATTTTAAACCATGGGCTCAAACAATTATCACATGTATTACTCTCAGTAACAGGCCACTTACATTTCAAACATTTGATTTTAGCTTTTACAAGTTTTAAAGTTTATCATGCAGGCTTCTGACAGCTGTAATTCAGGCGGCCGAGGCTACTGCGCCCAGATTTGGACAGATTCCACAGGCAGCCAACTTTTGCAGTGGATGTTCCTTTGATACTTTCAGCTTTTCCGGATATTTTATGTTCACAATGATTTATTATACTAAGTGAATTGTAGCACTCAGCAAGAATTTTGGATGTTTAAGAGTGTTTTGTACAGGCATTCTGCAGTTTCAGTAACAAAGAAAAAGATTTAAAGCAAGATTTTTGGATTTCCTTTAGCAGAGCACTGCTTTTCCCTCTGTACTCCATTTTCACTTGTTGTGGAGCCCAGTGACAGATTTCAGGAGTGAGATCTCTGTTCTACCACTGACAACATCATGGCAGATTGGGCAGCCATCTTTTTGTGCTTTGCAGAGCGCGATTTTCAGAGGTTTTTGTGTGCACGAGGGTTTTGCGGCCATTTTGAAGTTCCTGGCACCATCAGAACACAGGGATGACGCATGGCAGAGCAAAAGTGGGTCAAGACATCCCACATGGTGATAACTTACATTAAATATTGTGTTGCCTATGTGAGTAAGGTGCAAGGTATATGTTGCTCTCAGAGTCGACAAAGATGTCTAAAAGGAAATCCAATTTGGCTCTTCTTCCTTACCCTCAAAAAAGTAAAGCCTAGTTGCCATGGCATGCATTGCTGGGACTAACTTTTAGTTAGCCAAATAGAGATATTATTAAATGATCTAAGGGACAATGGCCCTCATTACAAGTCAGGCGGTGGACCATGGTCCATGCCGGATTCCGCCATGGTGGATGGCGGAATTACCGCCCCATTCCAAGGTGAGTGGGGCAGTAATTCCCCATTCACCATTTGCCCTTCCCCATTCCCATTTTTGCCCATAGGGCATAATGGGGATGGGGAAGGCGCTAATTACGTCACCGTAAATTACGGTGCCGTAATTAGCACCAAGGTCGCTTAGCGCCTTGGACTTTAACGCCTGCAAAAAGCAGGCGTTAAAGTGTGAATCAGGCGTTAAGGGTTAACGGCGCCGACGGCACCGTTAAACCCTTAACGCCTGACTTGTAATGAGGGCCAATGAGTCAAATCCAATGAGCCATCCAATGGTGAATACAATAGCACATTAACAAGGGGGGTCCTCGCAGTCCCTCTGCTAGACATTGGTCCTGGTTACGAGATACTTACCCAGAATCTTTAGCTCACTATCTTTCAAAGAGAAGAAATATCTGAAACATATCAGTCTTTGTCCTGCCCTGGGGCAGTCCAGCATCGAAATGCTAGGCAATTCTCCTCTGAACAAGAGTACCAACAGCAACCCCAGACACGTGTTTTGGTTTGGTTGGACCTCATCAGTAGGGTGGAGCTGTGCCTCTCTAAGAATAGTGAGGAAGGGGTCCAGGTATGGATTCCCCTAGTAACTCAGGGTGAGACCCAAAGTTATTCAAATATGCAAATTAACAAGGGGGTCAATTATTCAGGTTATTTATCTTACAAAAATGCTTCTTTTTTAAAGAAACAACCCATTACGTGTTGATTTACTAAATACTTTTGATTCGTGGAAGTACTTGCGAAAATACCGCTTTGCCGTGAGGATCGCTGTCTGGAGACTGTTGATTTTTTCTACAACGAGAAAAAGAAACAAACTAAGACTGATTGGCCTGTCCCTATGACCCGCCTTGAGACTGCTTGGATTGGTCTACTTGCTATATAACCAGTATGCATGCGCACAGCGCGCGCACACTTGTCGAAGTACTCGTGAAAGTACCGCTTTGCAGTGAGGATCACTGTCTGGAGACTCTGTGGATTTTTTCTACACCGAGAAAAAGAAACAAACTAAGGTGACTGTACTAGGAAGCACAGCTTGGCTGTTGCCATCTGACGTTATCCTGCACGTTCTCAGCCTCGAACCACGTTGTGAACTACGTTGTGAAACAACCGTTGGCCATGGTTGTTTGATTTTGTTTCAGCCTGATTGGCCTGTCCCTGTGACCCACCTAGAGACTGCTTGGATTGGTCTACTTGCTATATAACGAGTATGCACGCATACAGCACACACGCACTCGTGGAAGTACCGCTTTGCCACGTAACAGCGTCAGCGCAGCCAATTAATTTTCCTTGGATTCTTACGAATTGTGTTTAGCTTGGTAATTTGGAAGTTAGTGCATATTCCATATTTCTCACTATATTACGGTGAGTTTGTTTTGCCTGTATGTCTAATTGCTTTTGACCATATTTGCTCATAACTAATACGCAAAATTCCATATGTAATGAAGCATCAGGTAACTGCACGCCTACAAATGCGTCTCTACGCACTAGCCATAAATCTATTGTACTTGCGCCTTCACCTGCCTTGAACATGTCACATGGCGTTGCAGTCCCAATCAACCAAAGCAGGCCCCTGTTTTTTGCTGCATTTAAACCAATTTCACAATCTCATGCCTTGTCCACCATTTTACCTGCATGCACTCAAAATTCTGTCGTGACTGTTTTTGAAGCAGCCAACACACTCTAAGATGCTACGTTATTACAAATCCCAGAAAATCGATTAGCGTTTGTGCCTAGAGTTAGCCCTATACGATCAGTATCACACTCTTCTTCTAAGCACAATGCGACAGACATTTCTATCTATGCTAGCCAATGCGATTCAACAATATTTATGTATAGCACCAACACCACACGCCGAGGCGGGTGCTCTGACTCCATCACACATCGCTCATCAACTCTCTCATATGTACATCCTACACTGATGCATTCTACACAACAACCTCCAATGGTTTACGTGCCTGCACACAATCCAAGGACTGAGATATCTCTGTCTACCATGAACACCACCATGCTAACTCTTTTCAAATTGTTCAAATCATTGGATGCAAAAATTTCAAAGCAGACGACACTATTGAATCAAATGACGCTATGGCTAAACTCTTTGCCCATTGACCTATGTCCCTTGAAACAGCCTGTTCCTCCGACTCCTGTTGTTAATAATGAATATGTGGTCATATGCAAAGATTCTGACATAGCGACACCTATGATACACCCGCAGTCAGTGCTCCCCCTTTTTTCAGAGGTTATCCGTCCAATTGTTGAATCTGGGAATGCGATCTTCAAACCTTCAAACAATGATTCTTGGACAAGTATACCGCTCTCCCCTCCGCAAAGGCCGCAAACATCAGACCTAGCAGTAGCCACGGATGATAAGGACATAATGCCCAAGAGAGATTTGTATGTCCTTAAACTAAAAAGAAATAAGGGCCTAGTTGTGGCTATGAAACAAATCAAATAATCTACTGCCAGTTAGGCACACGAAAAACACATTGAGCTCTTTTTTTCAAGCGCTTGGGACAGCAACTTCAAACAAATTTGATTTTGCTCAAAAATTGCCCATTGCACAGACAAATCTAAATACAAACGCCAAGAGTATCCCTCAAAAATCATTGACCCCCAGAAAGAGTTAGTAACAGCGCCGTTGTCATATCCTCCTCTGAACGATCTGGTCAATGAAATACATAAAGCAAGATTTCTAACAGCAACACAGAAACCAGACCCGGCTTTACCTCTGAGTGCTAATCCTGTAGCAAGCCCACAACAATCAACTGTTGAAGAACATCCTTCACCTCTCTTAATTGAAGAATTGAAGAGAGCAGTAGACAGTTACTTAATACAACGCCTACTGCTGTCCCTACCATTTTCGCAGCCACAAACAACCTCCAAAACCCCAATTCAAGCACAGTGTCAGATGCTACCTCTTAATGATGCCTCATCAAATCATACACTCACTAATACATCAGTACCCACTTATACAAACAATACAAGACCTTCCCTGTTTGTGGTCACTCAATCCTCTCATTTCATGATGTCAGATAATTCTAATCGACTCTCACGACATACTGAAGCACTCAATTCAGACTGCCTTCTTTGATCATGAAATGCTGTGAGAGTTCCTTCCCGTCATATACCCTCAACAGGCAGAGCGTGCTCAACATTTTTGGTGATGTGTCTGAATTGGAAGATACCAGCTCTCGTGATATTGCTCAAATTGAGTTCATCTCAGACAAAGTTGCCTCAATCATTAGATTATGGTTACCCTCTGGGATTGTTCTCAAAACCACCTGGCAGGCCAAGATGAAATTGTTTGACATGGGATTCTTGATCACCCAAGATCCAGAAAGACACACATTTAGATCAAATCATCATGCGCCTTCAGCACACATCTATACTGGTGCACTGACTGATATTGATCCGTTTTTGGATACAAGTCAGATACAGTAACAATCAGTTCTTCCGTGCTAAATCTCTTTTACTCTAGCCAGCTGGAACACTCTGGGATATTCTCATCTGCAGGCCTCTTTTCACAACCTTCTACTTAGCTATGAAATCTTGGCGCTTCAGGAAACATGGCTGTATGAGTCCCCAATTTGGTATAACTATAACACAGTTCTTCTACCAGCAATACGACAGGAGAAAGGCTGTCCCTCAGCGGGCTTGTTGCTGTCAATAAGAATCACGGTCTTGTTATATCAGCATGGATTTCAGTAAATTCATTAATACTTCTGGTCCGAATTGTCTATTCTTCACATGTTATTGCTTTTATAAATATATACCGCAATCCAGCTGTCCTCACCGATGATGCTTTCTAATCAGGCTTAAGTAGACTGTTTGAGCTAATAATTCAGACTCCAGATATCACTGACACTAATGTTGTTGGTGACTTCAACTTGGACTGTTTGTCATCGCACCGTAGTGCTCAGTCCAAATATGTCACTAAATGTCTCTCCTTTATGACAGACAGGAACTTTCTTATGCTCAATGGTGCCATCGAGAGTGACATTCCTGCTAAGCCAACCTGGCAGCGGGCAGCCTCATCCAGCATCATAGACTATGTGTTTGTTGACCACAATCTATTAAAAAAGTCACATCCTTTAACATAATATCCCATAATATCCCAATCCCACAGTGACTATAATCTTTTAGTCACTGCTATCAACTGGACTAATACATCACATAAACAAACATGGATGTTACAACAGGTGACAATCAATAATGCCAAAGCACACATTCATTGGTCAGATCACAGTCTAGAAAAGTTCAATCGAGTGACTGTCCAAAACGCAGAATGTTGTCACCCTGGACCATACACAACTCTTCTTTATGCTTTCATCTTTCCATTTTTATAGCAAAGCATGGCAAGAATAAACGCACACATACTTTTGATCCAGAAGTCCAGACTAAGAAAGCCGAATATCATTACCAATGTCGAATAGCCATCAAATTGGCTCATAATATTCCAAAGCAGACCTTAAATTCTCTATGTTATAAATATAGACAGTGGACCAGAGCTCGCAAAGCTCATCAGTTTCAACGGGATAGTGAAAAGATGCTGCACGTGATATCCTCAAAGAACTCAGCAGCCACCTGGCCCCTCCTCAATCAGAGTGTTAAACAGCGACAACTAGCAGCCCAAGTAAATTCTGTTACAGAACAACAATGTCTATCACATTTTACTTCCTTATATAACGATGTAGACTTTGATCATTTTATACTGCTTTCCAGCTCAGATCCAAAGTGGTTTGTAAAATGCTCACCTGAAATCCTGGAACGATTTATTAGAAGCCGGTCCTGATGGCCTTCATAACCAGGTATTCAAATCTAATTAAAGTATTTGGTCCTTAATCTTGGATAAAATCTTTAGGCAAGTACTGCGAACCAAAGACATACTTCAGTCATGGAAAACGTTGATCATCATTCCAATTTACAAAAAAGGCGATCGCACTTTGCTGCAGAACTATCGGCCGATCGCAGTGTTGCCTAATTGACACTTTGTGCCTTTAATTGATGGACCAAGGCCGCCCAATTCAGAGACCCCCAACAATTGGGTTTTGTGGCTGGGATTGATACCCACATCAATCTATTATGCCTTAATGCAATAAAAGCCCAATGTTAAACCACCAAGCAATCTGTCTATTTTGCCCTTATAGACTTACATGCAGCCTTCGACTCCATTTCACATGTTATCCTTATGTCAAAATTGGCAAGAGATTGTTGTCCAGCAACCCTTCACAAAATCATTCATGCATTCCACTTCCAGACTTCAGTACGTATTAGATTGAATTTAGATGGCCTCTTATCCACACCGACCCTAAAACTTTGTTAAAGGGACGTTATGGTTAAGTTGTGCTACTAAAAACCTATGAAATTCAGTAAAAAAAACGTTGTTAAAGGGACGTTATGGTTAAGTTGCACAACTAAAAACCTATGAAATTCAGTGAAAAAACTTTGTTAAAGGGACGTTATGGTTTAAAGTAAAACCGAAAAACCCCTGAAATTCGGCAGTTATGGTAAGATAAGCAACCATAACTCACGCCGCCACCGTGCACTGCTAACACTAACACCAGGACATCAAAGATGACATCACAAATGTCATTGATGACATCACTGATGACATCACATGTGCATTTACCTTTCATGAAAAGTCTGTGCAAGGGATTCTTAGTGTAATGTTAATAAAAAAAGTGTCAAAGATTATTGGAATAAATATCAAGTGCTAATCAGTGCATTAAGCTATGCATTGATATAAATAGCATTCTATCATTAACTTCAATCCAGTATACTAAGGTACCCATGTAGAAACATAGGCATTGTGTGCAGCATACATGATGGAGGTGCAATATTCATAAGCTTGCCATGTTGAATATTGAAATGATAACTGTTTTCATATTAGAGTTTTGCGTACAGTGAAACTTGTGATAAGTAGGTAATAAAACCCACTTACTACATAATTGCATTATTATACACAAATCACAAAGAGACAACACCACATACAAATATGAATATGTACAAGGGAATTGAAGTAGGAAAAAGAAACAGCAATAGTAGCAGAAAGTGTTCATAACCTAACTGGTTACCTTTATGGAGAGAAATGATTGCTCTGTTTCAAAGCTGTTACTTACCCTATCTATATATATCACATGATGTGTCTGGACCCTAAGGAAAATAGTGTGAGTACAACATATAAAAATATGAGCATATACAGGGAAAGTACAGTAATAAAAAAACATCAAAAGTATCAGAAAGTGCTGATAAATCTACTGATAATTTTAATGCACAAAAAGGATTGCTGTTTTTCAAGGTTGTGACTTCTCCTATGTATATGTTTCATATGATATGACTGGACCATAACGGAATTATTCCAAGAACATACTTGAAGGATAAGTCTACGAATATAGTAATTTACAATTTTTTGTTCCTGACTGTTACTGAAGAAATGTGGCCTAGATATGTTAGGAAAGTAAAAAAAAAGAGAGCCAGCCACGTGATGTCATCAGTGATGTCATCAATGACATTTGTGATGTCATCTTTGATGTCCTGGGTGTTAGTGTTAGCAGTGCACGGTGGCGGCGCGAGATATGGTTGCTTATTTTACCATAACTGCCGAATTTCAGGGGTTTTTCGGTTTTACTTTGAACCATAACGTCCCTTTAACAAGTTTTTTCACTGAATTTCATAGGTTTTTAGTAGCGCAACTTAACCATAACATCCCTTTAACAAAGTTTTTTTACTGAATTTCATAGGTTTTTAGTAGCGCAACTTAACCGTAACATCCCTTTAACAAAGTTTTTTCACTGAATTTCATAGGTTTTTAGTAGCACAACTTAACCATAATATCCCTGACTTCATATACATGTAACATAGAACATACTAACCCCTTCGTACTGATTTTCATGTCCGCGGACTACCGCCATGTCCGCGGACACAGCGAAAATGTGAGCGTGGTGAATGTAAATTTAAATAGTGTGCCCCATTTCCCCTTTGAAGTTGGCTCTGAAAAGAGCCGTTTTTAATTTTTTTTTTACACATGCTTGACAGACACCTGTTATTTTGTATTTTTTTTTGTTTTTTTTTTTCTTACTTTACTCCTAAAATCTTTACATAACCTTCTCCAACGCAACCCTTACATTCCAAAATAGAAAGACATTTCCCGTAAAAGATAAAGAAATGCCATCTTCTTTAAAATTAACAGCATTACTGGCATCAATATTCTCATTGTTACAGAAGAACATACCAGCTCAAAGCATGAAGGCACACATGCCTCGGTTGATGACACACCTAGTAATGTTTTGCTGAGGACAAAAAACTGAACTATTGTCCCATATTGCCCTAGGTAGTAATCCAGAAAAAATTACTTTCGCATTTGGAAGGATCTTCATTACGGCTTGAACCAAGCGTTCCAAATCAGCCAACAAAGTAGGGGCACTGACGGTGCCCAAATGGAAAGCACCATAGTGCAAAACTGCCACATGCGGACTGTTCATCGTGGCCATATCCTCACAAACTTGTACAATTCCCTGTACATTGCAATCAGGCACAGTGCTCCACACCACCTCCACTCCTTTCACATCAAAGTTCTTTGCAACATACCTGCATTCAGCGTACTGCTGTAAACCATGCACAAACATATCTCCAAGCACCAACACCCTGACTTTCTCCACTTCTGCCATCTTCACCACACACAGTCTCTTTCAACACAAATCCACAACCTCTACATCTGATTGGCTGATCCGTACAGTCTTCTTTCCATGTTGGATTTCCTGGAAAAACCCGGATCTAGCACGCCCTGTCCACGAACAGCCACGGTGTCAGCGGACGATGTCCACTTTACTCTCTTTGCCATTCCCTCATTGCATACAGCTAAGCAATCACACAATATGAATAACGTCCTCAGAACACCCCCATTTTGTGAATTTTCGAACATTTCAGGACAATTATCATTTCATTATTCAACATATTAACATTTCAAATATTATACTTTCATCTTGGACTCTGCACACAATGCTATGTTTCTCCATTAGTAGCTCAGTATACTAGATAGAATCCCATAATACAATGCTATTTATATCAATGCATCGTTCAAAGCACTAATAATGGTATGATATTTATTGCAATATCCTTGACACTTTTTTCCCAACATTATAATAAAAATCCCTAGTACACAAATTCCATGAAAAGTACACACACATGTGATGTCATCAGTGATTTCATCAATGACATTTGCAATGTCATCTTTGATGTCCTGGGTGTTAGTCTTAGCAGTGCACGGTGGTGGCGCAAGTTATTTTTCATAGCTTACCATAACTTGCAATTTTCAGGGGTCTTTCGGCTGTACTTAAAACCATAACGTCCTTTAAACAAACTTTTTTAATATCACGCAAACAATATACAAACATGGCATGCAAAAACCAACTTCTACAGATGGCTTTCCACAGAATGTTGCAAAGTAAGAATTTATGCATGTTCACAGTGAAGGTCAGCTGCTTCCATTTTTTTCTCGGGCCCCGGAGAGGCTCACGAAGCGGACTATAAGGTTGTATTGTGTTTTGGCCTTGACAGACAGAGATTGTGATGAAAGACTTCTCTTGAAGGAGTGTTGCTAAAACGTAAGAGAAGATGAGGATGAAATTTATGAAACGAAACCACTTTTATATATTATATCACTATGCGAAAGATTGTTGGCACATGTGGAGTCGTATTTTGGGACTGCACCACTCGTAGACAATGGAAATTGCAATTGTACTGTAAGTAACCCTTTATATTATTTTATACCAAATATAATTACAATAGCGTAGCATTAAATACCGCTCAAGTTGAACTTGTTCGTTGAAAGTGGCATAATGTTTTCTACCGCGCACTATCACCACCGAATTGATCCCCTGTCGTTTAGAGGGCTCTGAAAAAGGCAGACGACACAGGGTGGGTTAATAGAAATAATTTAACCGGTCTATAGGCGGTCAAGCGCTCTACTCGCTGTGCCACTTCACTGTAGCCTATCAAGTGGCACAGCGAGTACAATGCTCGCTTTGACATCCGTGCACAGCTTGTTAACGCAAGTTCGAATCCTGGCAAGGCCAAACTCAGCCTTTCATCCTTCCGTGGTCGATAAATGAGCACCACACACCGTGGTTAATAATAAGCACCGCTTAGATACCTCACGGTTCTTAGCGCTATATGAATGGGAAAATATTATTATTTTATTATTAACATACTCCGTTGCACTATCTTCGATAGCAAATAGTTTCACGCCCTAATAAATAAAATGATGATTTTTAATGAAGATCGGCTGGTGAGACTAATTTATGTTTTTTAAAACAGGTATGTGGCCCCATTTTGCCTATGTCACGATTTACATACTCCAGCGGATGGGGTCTTCAACTGCCAGGTGCAGGTCCAAATATGCAACTTCATGACCCTCACCATTTTATGGGACAATCGCCAAGGACCAATATGCCCTTACGCAGTAATTGCGGCTACAAACAACATACCAACCAATAGGGTGGTCTAATGGCTCGTTTTTGGAGCAACTTTCCGATTAATAGAGCGACCATTTACTGCTTTTATCATAAACCAACAGCCTATCTACCGCAAATGAACAATGCGTGGCTCCAAATAAACTTTTGCTGATCGACAGCAGAGACAATAGCAAATCGCTGAATATTCACTAAACATTTCATGTGAAATAAATGTACTTTACCAAATGTACAATCCTGCTGTTTACTTTTAAACCACAGTTTCATATTCCGAATTGTGGCGCACTGAGTTGTAAGCAGATCTAACACCCTCTGTACCGCAAAGGAACATCGCGTGCCTCAACATGAACTTTTGCGGATCGACAACAAAGACAAATGCAAATTGCTGAATATTCTCTAAACATTTGCAGGCCGATTCGTGGAATAATTAGCGCGGCGCAAGTGGTCAAAAACGTGCGAATCGCAGTGGAATAGCGAAAATCGCAGTGCAATTGCGAAAATCGCACGAAAAGCAGCGCACGTCGATTCATGGAAGGCCGTGCGCGAGAAAACCAGCGGATGTGCGATAAAAAAGTGCGCGGCGCACGTTGGCGCACAGGCCATCTAACAGCGTGCGCCAGGTCACAGCGAAAATCGCACAGGCCACAGCGAAATTCGCACATAGCGCGGCGCACGCAACAAAAGTAGGCGGAACACGGGCGTAACACTCGGAATGGGGAACAACTTGCCAAAACGTGGGCGTCACGGGGGAAGTACAGGGCACAAGTGCGCGGAACGCCCACACGCTCGCCTACAACACGTATTCATGGAATAGAATAGGGCAAAAAAGCGCACGCTCAAACCAGCGCACAGGCACAAACACGACCGCCACAAGAAAGCAGGCGGTAGCGTCTCTGCGGCTGTAAGAAATGTGCACCAAAAGGTGCGCCAACAAATAGCACCTATATACTGCCATGATGAATGTCCCATACTGTGGCCCTCCAGGAAAAATGACGTGCAAAGGGGTACCCACAAACACGGACACCCGCTGACAAAAAATACGTGTGCGTGTATACCGGGGTGCGCGGGAAGTCTAACACGTGATTTCAGCAGGGTACGTGCATCACAGGGGTTCGCGTGAAGTTATTCACGCGATCGGGCCTGGGGGAGCGGGCTACGTGTATTTCAGGGGTTCGCGTGAAGTTTCACACGCGATCGGGTCTGGTGGAGCGGGCTACGTGTATTACAGGGGTTCGCGTGAAGTTCCTCACGCAATCGGGCCTGGGGGAGCGTGCTACGTGTATATCAGGGGTTTGCGTGAAGTTTCACATGCGATCGGGCCTGGGGGAGCGGGCTACGTGTATTACAGGGGTTCGCGTGAAGTTCCTCACGCGATCGGCCCTGGGGTAGCGAGCTACGTGTATATCAGGGGTTCGCGTGAAGTTCCTCACGCGATCGGGCCTGGGGGAGCGGGCTACGTGTATTCCAGGGGTGCGCGGGAAGTTCCACACGCGAATAGCCTGGGGGCGCGTGTATTCCAGGGGTGCGCGGGAAGTTCCACACGCGAATAGCCTGGGCGCGTGTATTTCAGGGGTGCGCGGGAAGTTCCACACGCAAATAGCCTGGGGGCGCGTGTATTCCAGGGGTGCGCGGGAAGTTCCACACGCGAATAGCCTGGGCGCGTGTATTTCAGGGGTGCGCGGGAAGTTCCACACGCGAATAGCCTGGGGGCGCGTGTATTTCAGGGGTGCGCGGGAAGTTCCACACGCGAATAGCCTGGGGGCGCGTGTATTTCAGGGGTGCGCGGGAAGTTCCACACGCGAATAGCCTGGGGGCGCGTGTATTTCAGGGGTGCGCGGGAAGTTCCACACGCGAATAGCCTGGGCGCGTGTATTTCAGTGGTGCGCGGGAAGTTCCACACGCGAATAGCCTGGGGGCGCGTGTATTTCAGGGGTGCGCGGGAAGTTCCACACGCGAATAGCCTGGGCGCGTGTATATCAGGGGTGCGCGGGAAGTTCCACACGCGAATAGCCTGGGCGCATGTATTTCAGGGGTGCGCGGGAAGTTCCACACGCGAATAGCCTGGGCGCGTGTATTTCAGGGGTGCGCAGGAAGTTCCACACGCGAATAGCCTGAGCGCGTGTATTTCAGGGGTGCGCGGGAAGTTCCACACGCGAATAGCCTGGCCGCGTGTATTTCAGGGGTGCGCGGGAAGTTCCACACGCGAATAGCCTGGGCGCGTGTATTTCAGGGGTGCGCGGGAAGTTCCACACGCGAATAGCCTGGGGGCGCGTGTATTTCAGGGGTGCGCGGGAAGTTCCACACGCGAATAGCCTGGGCGCGTGTATATCAGGGGTGCGCGGGAAGTTCCACATGTGATTTGACAGTGTGGGTCCTCCCAGGTGTACCCTGTACACCCTCCACGGCCCCTGCAGGCAGCCCACACCACAGGGGACTACCCTGCATCCCTGGTCATGTCCCGCAGGCAGCCCACCCACCATGGGCATGCCCCCTAGCAAAGGCACATGTCTCCTTGAACTAATGACCACCAACTCATGTCCCCTTGCACCCCCACCCCCCAGCACTGTGGGGCACCTGCCAGCAGGCCCCCACCCATGTCCAACTCATGTCCCCCACCACCCCCACCCCCCAGCACTGTGGGGCACCTGCCAGCAGGCCCCCACCCATGTCCAACTCATGTCTCCCACCACCCCCACCCCCCAGCTACCAGGGTCACCCTCCACCAGGCCCCCACTCATGTCTCCCACCACCCCCACACCCCAGCAGTGCAGGGTCACCCTCCACCAGGCCCCCACTCATGTCTCCCACCACCCCCACCCCCCAGCCACCAGGGGCACCCTCCACCAGGCCCCCACTCATGTCACCCACCACCCCCACACCCCAGCAGTGCAGGGGCACCCTCCACCAGGCCCCCACTCATGTCTCCCACCACCCCCACACCCCAGCAGTGCAGGGGCACCCTCCACCAGGCCCCCACTCATGTCTCCCACCACCCCCACCCCCAGCCACCAGGGGCACCCTCCACCAGGCCCCCACTCATGTCACCCACCACCCCCACACCCCAGCAGTGCAGGGGCACCCTCCACCAGGCCCCCACTCATGTCACCCACCACCCCCACCCCCCAGCAGTGCAGGGGCACCCTCCACCAGGCCCCCACTCATGTCTCCCATCACCCCCACACCCCAGCAGTGCAGGGTCACCCTCCACCAGGCCCCCACTCATGTCTCCCACCACCCCCACCCCCCAGCCACCAGGGGCACCCTCCACCAGGCCCCCACTCATGTCACCACCACCCCCACACCCCAGCAGTGCAGGGGCACCCTCCACCAGGCCCCCACTCATGTCTCCCACCACCCCCACACCCCAGCAGTGCAGGGTCACCCTCCACCAGGCCCCCACTCATGTCTCCCACCACCCCCACACCCCAGCAGTGCAGGGTCACCCTCCACCAGGCCCCCACTCATGTCTCCCATCACCCCCACACCCCAGCAGTGCAGGGTCACCCTCCACCAGGCCCCCACTCATGTCTCCCATCACCCCCACACCCCAGCCACCAGGGGCACCCTCCACCAGGCCCCCACTCATGTCACCCACCACCCCCACACCCCAGCAGTGCAGGGTCACCCTCCACCAGGCCCCCACTCATGTCTCCCACCACCCCCACCCCCCAGCAGTGCAGGGTCACCCTCCACCAGGCCCCCACTCATGTCTCCCATCACCCCCACACCCCAGCCACCAGGGGCACCCTCCACCAGGCCCCCACTCATGTCTCCCACCACCCCCACACCCCAGAAGTGCAGGGTCACCCTCCACCAGGCCCCCACTCATGTCTCCCATCACCCCCACACCCCAGCCACCAGGGGCACCCTCCACCAGGCCCCCACTCATGTCACCCACCACCCCCACACCCCAGCAGTGCAGGGGCACCCTCCACCAGGCCCCCACTCATGTCTCCCACCACCCACACACCCCAGCAGTGCAGGGGCACCCTCCACCAGGCCCCCACTCATGTCTCCCACCACCCCCACACCCCAGCAGTGCAGGGTCACCCTCCACCAGGCCCCCACTCATGTCTCCCATCACCCCCACCCCCCAGCAGTGCAGGTGCACCCTCCACCAGGCCCCCACTCATGTCACCCACCACCCCCACCCCCCAGCAGTGCAGGGGCACCCTCCACCAGGCCCCCACTCATGTCACCCACCACCCCCACACCCCAGCAGTGCAGGGGCACCCTCCACCAGGCCCCCACTCATGTCTCCCACCACCCCCACACCCCAGCAGTGCAGGGGCACCCTCCACCAGGCCCCCACTCATGTCTCCCACCACCCCCAGACCCCAGCAGTGCAGGGTCACCCTCCACCAGGCCCCCACTCATGTCTCCCACCACCCCCACCCCCCCAGCACTGTGGGGCACCTGCCAGCAGGCCCCCACCCATGTCCAATCCATGCCCCCCTGCACCTGGGTCCCAACATTCCCCAATCATGTCCGTAATGCCCATCCTCCCCTGCCAAAAGGGCCAACCAACTATCACACCCACCCACATATCAAAGGCAATTACATGTTACAACCCCAATTTAAATAATGCAATTCAACACATGTCTGTCACACACAATGGCTGCAAGTGAATGACAAAACACCCAACATGACATGCCTGAAAGCAATGAGATGATACGACACATTGAAGATTAAAAAAATAATATGTATTGAACAGCAAGTAGAATGGAAATGAAATAAGAAAAAACACAAAGCAAATCAAACAAAACAAGATGAATGTCCAAGAAAATAATCTGAAAAATTAAAATAAGCCAATGAAGAACCATGAAGAAGATCATCCTGGGTCCATGAACCCAACCAAATTAAACCTAACTATGACTACTAACTAAAAACTGAACTATATACAAAAAAGTGGTGCATTGTCCAATCGCAACCAAAAGAAAAATCAAAAAAACAAAGGAAACCTAACCCTAACTATACAACTATATACAAAGGCAGCGGGCTATTCGGACGGCTCACTGGTTGTTGTCATGGGCCAGGGCATCATCGAACTCCTGGTCAATGGCTTGGAGGCGGGCATGTTCCCTGGCCCCGAGGTCCCGCAGGGATAACGCAGTGTCAAGCTCAAACTCCCTGCGAAGACCCTCGAGGCACTCAGCCCGCCTCAGCGCCCTCCGCATGGAGTCCTCCGCCCTGACCATCGTGAGCCGTTCCTCCTCTGCCCACTGCCGCTCCGCACCTATCCGCTGGCACAACCGCTCCCACACGGAAGCCACTCCCATTCCAGGGTTCTCCTGCCCTCCGGCCGATGCCTTCACCCCTGATGTTGATGGCCCCGAGCCATGATGCCTCCCACGTTGAGCCTGCTGCTGCCTCCGACGCAACTGCCTGTGCCAGCACGACGGCATCCAGGCTGATGGAAACCACCGACGCCGTCGTGCACGTGCCCTGCCCGATGATGCCGTCACATCCTCCATCTGCTGGGGTCCAGTTGCTCTGGTGTCCACCCCTGCTGGATCTCTGACTCCCGACTGTGGCAGGGATGGGATCCCCACTGAGCTGGCTGCATTGGTCGGGGCAGGTCCATAGGGGGCCCTGGTGGCATCTGGGCTGGAAGACGGCAAGGAGAACGACTGGTGGATAGCCTGCACAGAGGAGGAGAGGGCCGCCACATTGGCCAACACATGCAGGAAACCCCCGAACATGGCCGATCCCAATTGGGCCACGTCGGCACGGTGCACTTCGTGATGACGTGCGTGCTCCTCCCGGGAAGCACGCACGGCATCACGAATCACAGCCGTGCGCATCGCGACCCCAATCAGGACCTTCTCCGCACGGCCAGGGGTTCCCACGTCCGCAGGTGGAGGGGAGTCAGGTGACATGGACATCCCCTCTACCTGCGGACAGGCCTGGGACGGGGCATCCCTGCTGGTGCATGGTGGTGCACTCACAGGGTCAGGGACAGCGACATGCACAGGCCCCTCCACGGTGACCTGTGCTGCCTCCTGCCCCTGGCCCTGGACTGCACCACTTGCACCAGCAGGGATGCCCCCACCAGGCCCCATGTGTGCCCCAGTGGCGGCCTCCTCCTCCTCTGTGCAAACCACCAACCTGGATGGCTCCTCACCGGCTCCCACCGTAGCAGGCCCCTGTGGGGGCTCACCCACCCCTTCCGCTGCAGCCGTGGGGGCATCCCCGCCGCCTTGCTCCACAGCGCCGTCTCCGCCCTCTTCTTCACTAGCCGCTGCGTAGAGGGAGACAAAGAACACAAGCATCAGGGCACTGTACAATGGTCCCCTAGACAGGAAGCAATAGCAGATGAGCACCACTGTCAAAGTACACTTCCATCATGTCCCTCCACAACACATGGGTCAGTCCAGGCAAAACACACACAGTAACAGGCATGGTGCATGCCATGGACATTTCCATGCATGTCCAATGGACTCTTGAAACATTCAATGATATGTAACTCACATGCATCATGGCTCATGCCCATCACATGCACACACGTCACCTCAGTCACATCCATCTGGCCCCAAACACACCAAACACAGCGGATACAAGGGTAATTTGGCTGCTTTACTGAATCTGTGCATTGTCACACACATGTGTCATGCATCCATGGCATGCACAAGTCACAGACACGCAGGTCAGGCACACAGACATGGCTACCATATATGTACCTGGCATCAGCACCCATCCCTCACCCCCACCCATGTCCAGGTACAGAGACTGGCATGCTCTCATGTTCAAAATCTGCATAGGGCTCCCCATGCGGCATTTCAACACATGCAACAACCATGTGCATCACACATCACTGGTCGCACATGCATTACCATTATGTCCCTGCACACATACATGCATACATGGCCTATGGAACACATACAGGCAAGTATCATAGAACCAGCACACCGCAACATGCCCTGTCTCACACAGTAATGCATGGACACTTACCGCTCAACTCCAGACGGGCCTCCCTCTCAAGGATCTGGGCGTGGAGCGCTGGGCGTACGCGTTCCAGGACCCTCATCTGGATGGAACTCATGCGGCCCCGGCCCCCCTCCACGAGGCGCCGGGCCTTCACAAGGGTCCTGGACCTCAAGTCCTCCCAGCGCTTCTTGATCTTCAGGACGTCACGGGTTGCCACCCCCTCCGCGTTGATGGCAACTACACAGTCGGCCCAGATCCTCTGCCGTCCTTCCTTGCTGGCGCGGGACGATCCAAAGAGGGCATCATACTGCCCCAGGACATGCTCCACCAGGACACCAACTTCGGTGACAGTGAAGCTGGTGCCCCTCTGCCCCTCTGGCCTGGGGTTGCCACTGGTGCCAGATGTGGAAGTGCCCGACATGGCAACCCCAGAGGCAGGTGTGGGTGGGCAACTGGGTCCTGGGGCTGGGCTGTGGAGCGATGTAATCCCAGTCGGGAGTCTTCAGTTCCAGCAGGGGTGGACACAGCAACTGGACCCCTGCAGATGGCTGATGTGCAGGCACCAAATGGCAGGGCACGGTGGCAGCAGGCAGGCAGGCAGGCAGGCAGCAGCAGATGGCACGTGGGAGGCTGCTCGGGGCACTGGGGGGCAGTAACTCGGCCTTCTGGGCAGGAGCGTGGGCTTCCGTGTGTTTTCGCGTGGCCAGCTTGATACGGAGTGATTTGGCACGTGAAAATCCTGCACGTCAGCGTGAAATCCGAGGAAAGGCCCTTAGCGCGTAAGCGCGTCAGCACGCATACGCGATTCTATTGGACCAGAGTCCCTCAGCGCGTAAGCGCGTCTGTGACGTGACCCGCACGGGTGTTCCCCACTCAGCACGTGATGACGGGGCACAAGTGGAGATACTGCACGTCAGAGTGTCATCGCGTGTAATTGGACAAAAGTGCGCGTACACGCGATTGGCCTATGTACGTGTATTTAATGGGTGCGCGGGCACTTACACACAAGTACGTCAGCGAACCTGTATCCCGTGGTGCGTGTGAATTTCCACACGCTATTGGACTGGGAACTGGATTCCAGGGGTGCGCGGGTCACACGCTGTATCCCGTGGTGCGTGTGAATTTCCACACGCTATTGGACTGGGAACTGGATTCCAGGGGTGCGCGGGTCACACGCTCGCCTAGAACACGCGCAAAGCATAAATTTGCGGACTTTAACAATAACAAGCTCAGACGGCAGGATGAACATACCGTTCCTAGCAGCAGTGGCAGTGGGCTACCAAAGGAGGAGGAGGAGGATAGTCAGGGCCAGAATATTCACACCCAGAACCAGCCTTTTCGGGATGCCTGATGACCAGGTGTATGGGAGGTACAGGTTTCCACCACACATCATACTGGACCTGGTGAGTGAGTGGGAGGATGACCTCACATCACCCACCCTGTGCTCCCAAGCACTCAGCCCCCTGGAGAAGGTCCTCAATGTACTGCACTTCTTAGCCACTGGATCATTTCAGCGGACAAGTGCCATAGTGGGTGGGGTGTCACAGGCCACCCAGTCACGCTGCCTACACCAGGTCTTGAACATCATCACTGCACGCCCATCAGTCCGCAGGCACATATACCTGCCCAGAACACCTGCAGAAAGGCATGCTGCCGCCCTGGATTTTTACGCTGTGGCACGATTCCCCAAAGTGCTAGGTGCCATCGACTGCACCCATGTGGCTCTACGTCCCCCCAGGACATCTGAGCACATCTATAGGAACCGCAAGCACTGGCATTCCATCAACGTGCAGGTAGCATGTAATGCCAAGGGAATCATCACCTCAGTATATGCCAACTATCCCGGCTCCACCCACGACAGCTCCATTTACCGAATGTCCACCCTAAGCCGGGACCTAGAAGCTGGGCGGCATGGCGATACATGGCTGCTTGGTGAGTATGTATGCCACTGCACATGCATGCATGTTGGATACTGAGCAAAGTCACAACCCCACCAATGATACCAATCACCACCTCCACAGGGGACAGTGCCTACCCTCTCAGCCCCCACATGATGACGCCAATTCGGAACCCCACCACGCCACCCCAGGTAAGATATAACACAGCCCACATTACAACCAGGGGAATAGTGGAGCGCACATTCGGAGTGCTAAAGTCACGCTTTCGCTCCCTTGACCGTTCTGGCGGGCAGCTGTTATACGCTCCCCCAGTAGTGTGCAGGATCATAGTGGCAGCATGTGTCCTGCACAACGTTGCAACACGCCGGGGCCTGGCCGTGGACATGGTGGTGGCCCCACATCCCCAACCACATGCACAGCCGCTGCGCATGGGAGGGGAAAGGGCACGGGGGGAGGCAGCCCGTACACAGCTAGTGGCTAATTACTTCACATAGAAATCACACCCCTGTGGAGTGCACACTGCCCTGGCACATTCCATCTGACAATCAATGATGACTCAACCTGACACTGATCCTGAATGTCTGGAGAATGAACCGGGAATACCATGTCAGCCTGCGATTGTTCACCTGGAAGTGTCACAATGTGTGCATCCCTACCCACACAGACACCACCAATGCAGTTTTGTGAAGTTACACATGGAAGCAGCTAAAATGAATACCCACTTGCAAAATGCAACAAGAGGACAGTGCCATGTCAGCCAACCCCACCCCAGCACCGCCACACGACACACCGTGCCATGTCATGCTAATTGCAGGTAAACAAAGTAATCCCCACAACATGACATCAGTCTCACTATGTACAGTGGCACTATTAGAAACCTGCAACACCTGAAATGCTCACAGCAATGCCGGACCAACAACATACTTGAGCACGTAGTACCATTAACATGACATCACAAATGTTACATATTAGTAGTCTCACCACCTGGAAATGCCTGCACTCCCACCACTACCAACTGTGCAGTGTTGTCGCCATGTAGAGCTGTAGGTGCACTGCTGCCAACATGGTCCCCATCTCCAGACTAGAGGTCCTTGTGTGGACATGAGGAAGGGACCTGCAAATTGGGAGGTAGACACAGAAGAAGAGTTACACATCAATGCAACATGCAGTGTACAACACAACAGCAATATGCACTATGAATGTATACACAGTATTGACTACTGACTGGCCACACAGCTCATGGGAGTCCAACGTCACTGTGTAATTCACTGTCACTTGGGCACACCCTTTGCAAGCCCATGGAAACGGGAAGCAGGAGGGGTGTGTGTGACTCAAACCCAAGCATCTGAACCAAATACATTACAAGCCTGCATGTGCCCAGCCACAATGCAGCGTATGCCCACAGGAACCACGGAAGCCAACAGATCGTCCCAAAAAAATTGGGAATAAAAGAAATCAAAATAAAAATAAAAATAAGAAACAATCAAAAATGGCCATTGATGGGCCCGGGGGGGTTGGGGAGGCCACCCAGGAGGTCTGAGGACAGGATGCACACCAGAACCCACCTGCGTGGATCTTGGGAAGATAAAACACCTCCATGGGCTCATGGCCCACACGGCTACCCTATTGTGGGAGTATCACTGCTGTCGCTATTATCACCCTGTGCAGCTGCATCCGGAGGTGGTTGCACTATGGGAGGCAGCCCACGCAAGGCCCTAGTCTGCTCCTCCATGGCTGCAAGCATGCGGGTGTGGTAGGTCTGGTTCTGGAGGATGAGTGTGCGGAGGTCCCCATGCAACAACTCACGGGATGCCCGGACCTCCGCCCTCGTTGCCTGCATCTCAGCTGAGAGCGTACGGGTGAGACGCTCCAGCTGCTGTTCTGTCCTTTGGTGTGTTGAAGCCTCAAGCTCAACAAGAGTCGTCCTGAGGTGAAGGAGCTCCTGCCTCAGGGCTTCCCTGTGGCCCTGGGACTCAATGGAGATGGCCTCCTGCAGAGTCGCCAGTGCCGCCCGCCTGTCCCTGTTGGACCCCAACATGTCCTCCCTGTGTGACTGGCAGATGGAGTCGGTTGCCTGCTCTAGTCGCTCCATCAGCCTTTCTGGGGGGACAATGGAAGTGGCCACCCTATCCATGGCCTGAGCCATCATCTCGGATGATGCAGCCTGTTGGGTTGCCATACCGTAAATGGATTGCTCCCATGCGGTATTGCCGGGTGGCGTACGGCCACCACGTCGGCGGGCACCACACCTGTCTGGGGCAAGGCGAACTGCGCCTTGCTGTGCCGGCACTGCCTGAGGCTGCAGGACTGCATTCCCCCTCTGATCTGCTGGCCCAGGAACAGGATCAGATGTCGCGGAGTGTGACCCTGCATCCGTAACCACCGAAGGCGTAGCTGCCAACACTGATATCCCCATGGAGGGTCCTGACCCTGGTGCAGGTGGGTGAGACAGAACAGAATCCCTCCCTGGAACACTCACCTGCGACGGCACGTAGGTCTCATCCGAATCAACACCTGAGTACAGCTCGGGGGAGGTGCAGCCAGAGACACCCCTTGAGAGCACGACCTGCAGCACTTGTGGGTTCTCCCCCACCACCACACCACGTCCCTCACTGGTGGTTGGTCGGCCCTCGGACCCCTCCTGGGTCTGCACCATCTCCACAACCCCAGCAGTATCAGGTGCGTCTTCCCCTGCAAAGACATGAAAACAAAGAAATGGAAACAGGCATTAGCACCATGGCACACAATGAGGGCTGAGAAGCAAGAGAACCAGTACTTGATTGACACATGTCCCACATGACTAAAACCCTCCAATGCATGCACCCTCACTGCGTATGAAGTGCAGGCAAAAGGCACACACTGATGACACCAAGATGGAAGATGAACACATTTTCTGCATGCTGCCTGGCAGTGGCATCACACATTGGCCTGTGATTGCCAGGTGAAACACACATGCCATCACACAGATGGCATGTACCATTGCAATTGAGTGAAGATGGAGAGGAGGGCAGCACCTATTCATTCAGTCCAGTTCCCGCATGTAATTGCTTTTCTAATTCTAACAGGTCAGATTTTTCACCTGGAGCTGCTAGTCTGAAATGGTCCAATTGCACAGGGACATGTGTGTACAAATGATATCCAGGTAACAAAGTCACTCCACTTTACCATACCCATGTCAGACATGTGACTAGTGGACAGCGACATGCCTAGTGAAAGTGGTGGAATGCAAACAAACTGACTGAATGAGCAGTGAAAAATAAGCAAATATGTTGTGGCAAGGTGACACTTCAAGGGCAACTGGCGTGCAGTTGGGCTAGATGTCTACTGTTGGCAGAAGGGATACTGCTATGGCCAAAGGCAGCTGCGCAGGAAGGATTGCATGAAGCACATGGCTGACCCATACGACTCAGGCGCACACACTCTCACCTGGCACACAAACAGAAGCCCTCACACACACACCATGCACATGGATGACACACACATGCATGTGCACTCACCGGACAATACCTCGTAATCAGCCAGATCTCCCACGCCTTGGATCTGTTCCTCCGTGACGTAGGTCCCAGCGACTGACTCATGTGGAGTGAGTTCCATGTCTACTACTGGAGACCCACCTCAAGTCACTAGAGTTGCGGCATGACTTGAGGCCAGCTTACTCTTTGCCCTGCGCTTTAGGTCATTCCAGCGCTTATAGCAATCATTGGCTGTGCGCCTCACAATTCCAAGGGCACTTACGATGTCCGCAACGGTCTGCCAGTGTGCCTGGCGTTGTGCAGGTGTGGTCTTGGATCCTGCAACAATGACCATCTCGTTGTCATGTCCGGACACATACTCGACAAGTGCATTCAGTTCGTCATCCGTGAAGCTGGGCTTCCTGGACGGGCCGGACTGTGTAGCCATGTCTGGGGCATCAGCCTGTGCCGGACGAGCACTCTTCCTCTTCCGCTTGGAAGGTGGTGGTGATCCTGAGTGTCCTGCGCCGCTCTGGACACTAGGGGCAGGAGCCCTGGTGGACTCTGTATCAGGAGTGTGGGATTGCACACTCAGCATGGGAGTTGGTGCAGGCATTGGCTCTAGTGTGATGGTGTCAGGGGGAATGTCAGCAGCATGGACTAGGACCGACACTGTCCTGGCTGTGTGTGTGAGGGCTGGGGTGGATGGAGCCGCAGCTGCCCCTGCAGCCTCTCCGCCCTGCCTCCTTGGTGCAGCAGATGACCTTGCTGCCCCAGATCCACGTGGCATGATGGCATCAACGTGCACCAGCGCACGTGTCGTAGCCCTGCTGACCTGGAAGTCAGCCATGGAGTCAGCCAGGTCTGGTGCCACAATGGGCTGGTCCAACAAGGGCTGAGCATGGATGGTGTCAGCCACATCAGCCTCAATGGGAGGGGGGAGGGGGGGGATTATGGGTGCCCGTGACTGGTCCTCCACACATGGGGGGACAGGCTCACCCTGCAAGTTACGACCACGTCCCCTACCGGATCCACCACGGCCACCACTTGTGGCTCTTCCACCTTTGCCACCCTTACGGAATCCTCGCCTCCCAGCCATGGCACTGATGTTAATGTGCGTATGGGAGTGGATGTAGACTATTGTCCTGGGCAATTGGGGGTCAAAGGGGTTGGGTACCAGATGGTAATTGTACCCTAGTGCTCTAGCAAGGATGAATGTAACCCCTGGGGAAAGATGACGGGTCACGCAACGCACAGGAGGCCCAAAAAAGGGAGATGACGTGCACGCAACCCCTCCTAGACCACGTGTGCAGAAAGAAAAACCTGCACTATGCTGTGGCACCCAGAAACACAAGAATGAACGTATGCGTGTCACACGCAGCCTAGAATGACCTCTGAAGGGGTAGGCTACACACGGGGCAAGCACAGATGTTAGATACGTGCGTGACTCACCGTCTGCCTGGTAAACGAGCGTGTAAAAGGAGCACGTTTGGTTGGCAACACCCCCGCCAAAAGAAGATTTGTACGCTGTCTGAGGAGACAGGACAACAGTAGAAGGGAACACTGTTTGAGGGAACAGGCCCAGGTAAACCAGTAAAAGCGAAAGAAGAGAAAAATCTGTCAGAGGTAACAGGGAATACGAACTTGAAACGCCGTGAAGTAAATCGCGTGTGAAACGACAAGAAGTACAGAATTCACCCACTCGCTCTCCACGAAAAGCACGTACAAGGAAGTGGTGTTCTACGCGTACCTTTTATACAGGCCCACACGTCCAGCGTCACTTACGCGGCGTGTACGCGCTAGGGCCATTTCCTCCAATTACACGCTTTGTCACTTCTGCGTGTACGGACATTTCATCCAATTACACGCTTTGTCACTTCTGCGTGTAGGGACATTTCCTTCAATTACACGCTTTGTCACTTCTGAGTGTAGGGCCATTTCCACCAATCACACGCGAAGAGACTCTGACGTGCAGTCTTTCCACGTGTGCTCTGTCATCACATGCTGTGTGGGAAACACCCGTGCGGGTCACGTCACAGACGCGCTTACGCGCTGAGGGCCTTTGGTCCAATAGAATCGCGTATGCGTGCTGACGCGCTTACGCGCTAAGGGCCTTTCCTCGATTTTCACGCTGACGTGCAGGATTTTCACGTGCCAAATCACTCCGTACCAAGCTGGCCACGCATAAGCACACGGAAGACCACGCTCCTGCCCAGAAGGCCGAACTACTGCCCCCCAGAGCCCCGAGCACGCTCCCACCTACCATCTGCTGCTGCCTGACTGCCTGCTGCCCACGTGCACTGCCATTTGCTGCCTGCACATCAGCCAGGGGTGCTGTTGCTGTGACCACCCCTGCTGGACTCCCGACTGGAATTCCATCGCTCCACAGCCCAGCCCCAGGACCCAGTTGCCCACCCACTCCTGCCTCTGGGGTTGTCATGTCGGGGCAAACACCATCTGTGACCACTGACAACCCCCGGCCAGAGAGGCAGAGGGGCACCAGCTTCAGTGCCACCGAAGTTGGTGTCCTGGTGGAGCAAGTCCTGGGGCAGTATGATGCCCTCTTCGGAAGTTCCCGCGCCGACAAGGAAGGACGGACTCGGATCTGGACTGACATCGTGACTGCCATCAACGCGGAGGGGGTGGCAGTCCGGGACTTACAACATGTCAGGAAGCGCTGGGATGACTTCAGGTCCAGGACCCTGAACAAGGCCCGGCGCCTCTTGAAGGCAGCGGATGCCAAGGGGCGCCGGGGCCACTTGTCGGAAGAACAGATGGGGGTCCTGGAACGCATATCCCCAGCGCTCCACGTCCAGGTCCTGGAGAAGCAGACCCGTCTGGAGTCGAGCGGTGAGTGTACATGCATCCTGATTGTGAGCAGTGCGTGTGGTGATTATTCGGTATTGTGCAGGTTGCACATCTGTTTGTATGGGGTCGAGTATGGGTGGGGGTGTACATGGCCGTGGGGCTGACACATGCGAGGGCTGTAATGTGTGAGACATGGATGGTGCTTGTGTGTGTAGGCTTGCATGGCAAATGCAGTTGTGCGTGCACACATGTTTGTATGTATGTGTATGTAAGTAGACATGTCCGTGATGTCACACATGTATGTTGTATTGGGCTGCATGTATGAGCAGTGTGTACATGTGCATGTGTGTGTATTTGACAAGGGTGCAACAGTGATGCAACATGGATGCATGTGACTGCGGTATGTGTAAGCCTGATTGGCAGATGTGACATGGATGCCCGTCTGAACAGTGCGACACTTGGCCGAGGTGTAGACATGCATGCAAGTGTGGTGGTGTGTGTACATGTGTGGTGCACTTCCTGTGTTGCATGTGATGTCTGGGTCACCTTTGGCTGCTCATGCTGTTGTATGTGTATGGATGGTGGTGGCAGTTGCGATATGGCTGTGGTATGGCTCATGTGTGCAAGTTGCAATGACATGTGTGTTGGGGATTGTGATGACATGTCTGAGGTTTGCCAATGCCACTCATGTGCAACTGTCATGTGTGTATGTGTCAATTGTACAGTGCCCTGATGCCTGTGTTTTGTTTCTCCCTGTCTGCAGCGTCAACTGATGAAGAGGGCGGAGAAGGTGCTGTGGAGCACAGCGGCGGGGATCCGACTGCCAGCCGGAGACGCAAGGCCCGGCTCCCCTCCCGTGTTGTCATCTCGTCGGGGAGTGAGGAGTCCGGTGCCGCGTCCCAGGCCGCAGCTGCCGGGGGGAGGTCCAAGAGGCAGAGGTTGGAGTTGGACTCCTCGGCAGCAGAAGGGGCAGCTGGGACCCCACAGGGCCCAACAGGGGAAGATGGCACGGAGTCATCCAGGTTGGTGGGGGGTCTGGTGGAGGAGGAGGCCGTGCAAGCACCAGAGACGGGGTCTGGAGGTGGGGATCCCACTGGTGCTAGTGGTGCAGTCCAGGACCAGGGACAGGAGGCAGCACAGGCCGCCGCGGAGGTGCCTGTGTGCAATCCTGTCCCCGATCCTGTCCCTGCATCATCTTGCACCAGCAGGGATGCCTACGTCCAGACCCGTTTCCAGGCAGGGGATGAGCTGACGTCAACTGGCCTTCCTCTGCCTGCGGACGTGGCTATCCAGGTCCGGGTTGAGCCTGTCCTGGCTGGTGTGGCGTTGCGTCAACGGGCCATGCGAAGTGACCTGCAGTCTTTTCATGGAGAGACTGCACGTCATCTCGAATGGCTCGTTGACCACGTCAGCCTGCTGGGACAGGTCACCCAGACCGGATTCCTCCGTCTGATGGGGCTTGTTCCGACCCCCTCCTCAACTGGACCCCCTACGCGCCAGTCGTCCTCTGTGCCATCTTCCCACCCATCAGTCACCTGGGTGCCCTGTGGAGCTGCCTCTGACAGTGCGGCCAGGCTGGTGGAGGAGGCATCCCTGCCACAGTCGGGAGTCGGACGTCCAGCAGGGGTGGCCACATCAACAACTGCACCCCAGCCGGCGGAGGATGTGCAGGCAGCAGGAGGCAGTGCACGGGCAGAGGCAGAGCAGCAGCAGCAACATGGTGGGAGCCATGAAGGCTCGGGGCCTTCGACATCGGAGGGGCAGGCATCGGCCGGAGGGCAGGAGGACCCAGGACAGAGAGTGTCTTCCGTGTGGCAGCGGTTGGGCCACGCCATAGGTGCGGAGCGGCGGCGGGCGGAAGAGGCGCGGCTCACAATGGTCAGGGCGGAGAACTCCATGCGGAGGGCCCTGAGGCGGGCCGAGTGCCTCGAGGCAATCCGCAGGGGGTTGGAGGAGGACACGGCGTCGTCCCTGCGGACCCTCGGGGCCATGGAACTGGACCGCCTCCGGGACATCGAACAGGAGTTCGATGATGCCCTGGCCCGGAACACCACGGAGTGAGCCGCTGGACTTGCCCGCCGCCTTTGTATATAGTTATTTAGTTTTAGGTTTCCTTTCTTTCGTATTATGATTTGGAGTCGACGGACACTGCTCCACTTTTTGTATATAGTTGATTTTTAGGTAGATTTTTTAGTAGGTTTCCTTTGTTCAGTTGGGCTCATGGACCCTTGTTATTTTTGTACATAGTTCTTTATTGCATGGAGATTTTTTAACATTTGACTTTGGACAACATTTTTTTCTATTTGGATTTCAAGTTTCATTTTTTCATACGGACATGCAGCTTACTTTTTTCTCATTCACATTGTAGTTAGTTTTCTTTCTTTAGCATTCTTATTTTTTTTCAATACAATTTTGTTTGCATACTTCACTGTGTGGTATCATCTCATTGGTTTCATGCATGTCATGTTGTGTGTTTTCCCATTCAATTGCAACCATTGTGTGTGACGGACATGGCTTCATTAGCTTCATGAACATTGGGGGTGTAACATGTGATTTCCATTTCCATGTGGGTGAATGGGTTACTTGGTAGGGCTTTTTGGCTGTGGAGGCTGACCATTACGCACATGATTGGGGATTGTGAGGACCTGGTGGGGGCTGCCCATGGTGGCAGGGCGGTGGGGGGTGGTGGGAGACATGATTGGGGGCCTGGTGGAGGATGCCCCTGGTGGCTGGGGGGTGGGGGTGGTGGGAGACATGAGTGGGGGCCTGGTGGAGGGTGCCCCTGCACTGCTGGGGTGTGGGGGTGGTGGGTGACATGAGTGGGGGCCTGGTGGAGGGTGCCCCTGCACTGCTGGGGGGTGGGGGTGGTGGGTGACATGAGTGGGGGCCTGGTGGAGGGTGCCCCTGGTGGCTGGGGGGTGGGGGTGGTGGGAGACATGAGTGGGGGTCTGGTGGAGGATGCCCCTGGTGGCTGGGGGGTGGGGGTGGTGGGTGACATGAGTGGGGGGCCTGGTGGAGGGTGCCCCTGGTGGCTGGGGGGTGGGGGTGGTGGGAGACATGAGTGGGGGCCTGGTGGAGGGTGCCCCTGCACTGCTGGGGCGTGGGGGTGCAGGGGGACATGGGTGGGGGCCTGGTGGAGGGTGCCCCTGCACTGCTGGGGGGTGGGGGTGCAGGGGGACATGAGTGGGGGCCTGGTGGAGGTTGACCCTGGATGCTGGGGGGTGGGGGTGGTGGGTGACATGAGTGGGGGCCTGGTGGAGGGTGCCCCTGCACTGCTGGGGTGTGGGGGTGGTGGGTGACATGAGTGGGGGCCTGGTGGAGGGTGCCCCTGCACTGCTGGGGGGTGGGGGTGGTGGGTGACATGAGTGGGGGCCTGGTGGAGGGTGCCCCTGCACTGCTGGGGGGTGGGGGTGGTGGGTGACATGAGTGGGGGCCTGGTGGAGGGTGCCCCTGCACTGCTGGGGTGTGGGGGTGGTGGGTGACATGAGTGGGGGGCCTGGTGGAGGGTGCCCCTGGTGGCTGGGGGGTGGGGGTGGTGGGAGACATGAGTGGGGGCCTGGTGGAGGGTGCCCCTGCACTGCTGGGGGGTGGGGGTGGTGGGTGACATGAGTGGGGGCCTGGTGGAGGGTGCCCCTGCACTGCTGGGGGGTGGGGGTGGTGGGTGACATGAGTGGGGGCCTGGTGGAGGGTGCCCCTGCACTGCTTGGGGGTGGGGTGGTGGGAGACATGTGTGGGGGCCTGGTGGAGGGTGCCCCTGCACTGCTTGGGGGTGGGGTGGTGGGAGACATGCGTGGGGGCCTGGTGGAGGGTGCCCCTGCACTGCTGGGGTGTGGGGGTGGTGGGTGACATGAGTGGGGGCCTGGTGGAGGGTGCCCCTGCACTGCTGGGGGGTGGGGGTGCAGGGGGACATGAGTGGGGGCCTGGTGGAGGGTGACCCTGGATGCTGGGGGGTGGGGGTGGTGGGTGACATGAGTGGGGGCCTGGTGGAGGGTGCCCCTGGTGGCTGGGGGGTGGGGGTGGTGGGAGACATGAGTGGGGGCCTGGTGGAGGGTGCCCCTGCACTGCTGGGGGGTGGGGGTGCAGGGGGACATGAGTGGGGGCCTGGTGGAGGGTGACCCTGGATGCTGGGGGGTGGGGGTGGTGGGAGACATGAGTGGGGGCCTGGTGGAGGGTGCCCCTGGTGGCTGGGGGGTGGGGGTGGTGGGAGACATGAGTGGGGGCCTGGTGGAGGGTGCCCCTGCACTGCTGGGGGGTGGGGGTGGTGGGAGACATGCATTGTTGATCAGTAGTGCAAGGTGACATGTGGGTTGGCTGGGGGGCATGCCCATGGTGGATGGGCTGCCTGCGGGACATGAGCAGGGGTGCAGGGTAGTCCCCCGTGGTGTGGGCTGTCTGCAGGGGCCGTGGAGGTTGTGGAGCATACACCTGGGAGGACCCACACGGCCAATTCACGTGTAGTACTCCCCAGAACCCCTGAAATACACATACCCTGCAGAAATCGCGTGTGGAACTTCCCGCGCACCCCTGGAATACACATACCCTGCTGAAATCGCGTGTGGAACTTCCCGCGCACCCCTGAAATACACATACCTTGCTCGCACTGGGCCAATCGCGTGTGCAACTTCCCGCGCACCCCTGGAATACACGTACCCTGCTTGCACGGGGCCAATCACGTGAGAGACTTCACGCGAACCCCTGAAATACACGTAGCCCGCTCCCCCGGCCCGATCGCGTGAGAAAGTTCACGCGAACCCCTGTAATACACGTAGCCCGCTCCCCCAGGCCCGATCACGTGAGAGACTTCACGCGAACCCCTGAAATACACGTAGCCCGCTCCCCCAGGCCCGATCGCGTGAGAAACTTCACGCGAACCCCTGAAATACACGTAGCCCGCTCCCCCAGGCCCGATCGCATGAGAAAGTTCACGCGAACCCCTGTAATACACGTAGCCCGCTCCCCCAGGCCCGATCGCGTGTGGAACTTCCCGCGCACCCCTGAAATACACATACCTTGCTCGCACTGGGCCAATCGCGTGCGGAACTTCCCGCGCACCCCTGGAATACACGTACCCTGCTTGCACGGGGCCAATCACGTGAGAGACTTCACGCGAACCCCTGAAATACACGTATCCCGCTCCCCCGGCCCGATCGCGTGAGAAAGTTCACGCGAACCCCTGAAATACACGTAGCCCGCTCCCCCAGGCCCGATCGCGTGAGAAACTTCACGCAAACCCCTGAAATACACGTAGCCCGCTCCCCCAGGCCCGATCGCGTGAGAAACTTCACGCAAACCCCTGAAATACACGTAGCCCGCTCCCCCAGGCCCGATCGCGTGAGAAACTTCACGCAAACCCCTGAAATACACGTAGCCCGCTCCCCCAGGCCCGATCGCGTGAGAAAGTTCACGCGAACCCCTGTAATACACGTAGCCCGCTCCCCCAGGCCCGATCGCGTGTGGAACTTCCCGCGCACCCCTGAAATACACATACCTTGCTCGCACTGGGCCAATCGCGTGTGGAACTTCCCGCGCACCCCTGAAATACACGTTCCCCACTTGGCGTCTGCTGTTTGCCAGCCCGGTGAGCTGGTCCAGGGTTAGCGCAGCCCTTTGCGATGATTTAGCGATTTTGATGGCTTTTCCTTGCGCGAGGGCGTTCTTGGGGGCGTAACTGGCGCTGCTGCAGGGTCGCTGCGATTCTCTGCGCCACGGCTGGTTTGGGAGCCTAAAATCCATGAATACGCTGTGCGCGGAAATCGGTTTTAGCGCACGTGCCTGGCGCAGTCAATCGCACGCGGACACTCTGCGCCAGCCGCTTGCGACACTTTTCTGCGAAATTCTATGAATTACCCTCTTGATGTCAAATAAATGTACTTTACAAAATTTAGAATCTTGCTGTTTGCTTTTAAATCACTGTTTCATATTCCGAATTGTGACACGCTGTGTTGTGACATAATATGTGTTGTCTTCCGGGTTCTGTGTAAAGTCGCTTAGGACTGGAGAGGACTGGGCGCGTTTGATGACGCACCCTTTAACGTCACGGAGAGAGGCGGGGAATATGAATGCTTTGATAATATCAGGCTTAGGGGCGGGAGATATGATTTAGTGTCGCAAAAGCAAGTCAGCCAGGTCAATAGCGCCAGTCATAGGATTATCACATAATGTCGGCGCACACCAGCCGGATTTTTCTTTTCTTTAGTGGACAAAAAGTCGGTTGACGCCCATAGGAAATTGTACTATTAGCGGACAAAAGGAGTGGTCTTAAAACACTTTCACCCTGACAATGAACAATACAAACAACGTTCTCAGAACACCCCCATTTTGTGTAATTGCAACCATTTCGGGACACCGCGAGTGTTCTTAGAACACATTCAACTAAACAGATTACAATACGGACAGCGTCCAGAGGACACCCCCAGTTTGTGTATTTACGAACAATTAAGTACACCGCGAGTGTTCATAGCTCATTTTTACCTTCCTTGCGAACAAAAATGACACATACTCCGTCCTCTAAACACCCCACCATTTAGTTTATTTACAAAATGTCAGAACAGCCGTGTTCTCTGCGGACAAATCAAACGCAACAAAAACGTCTAGCACATAAAAACACAAAACATTGAACCTATCTCATACTCCCCCACCCTCCCCAAACACTCTTATACACCAACACAGGGCACTAAATACAATTTTTTATCCACATTTCACCGCGCGTACACGGTCGACGGCGAATACAAGATGGCGGGTGCCACAGAAAATCTGACGCGCTCCACGCCCCTCGCCGTCCAATCAGCGAACACGTCACATGTCCGCGGACATGACGCAAGGCCATGGGCCAATTGGGGTGCTGTCCGCGGAGCGAACAGGGAAGTCCGTCCGCAAAGCGAACACAGATATCACAAATTGTTTTGCCTTACATTTTGGTCATTTTTTAAAAAACTACTGGATGGATTTACACCAAATTTGCAAAAGCACGCTTTCGGGACCAGGCCGCCGCTCCTGCCGCAAATTTGGTGTAAATCCGTCCAGCGGTTCGGGCTGTAGCCGTGCGCAAAGTTTTTTCCCATTCAGTATATGGGAAAAAAAAAAGTTTTGGGACCCGCCCTATATATTTCCCCCCCCTGGACGAATCCTCACCAAACTTTGCAAAGAGTGGGCCATATACTTTTTTTGGCAAAGTTTGGTGAGGATTCATCCAGGGGGAGCGAAGTTATAAGCCACCCAAAAAGTGCTCTTTCTAGGGAAACACCAACTTAACCATAACTACATGGCCGCTACATATATATGTTATTGTGTTTTATATTCCTTTTCTTTTCCCATGTTAACTGCATTGATGTTCTCTAAAATGTCTAATCATGTTTTATTCTTAAAAATTGAAAAGTTGATATAATGTCAGCTAAATCAATAAAAAAAAAATATATATACTTTTGATGGTGTGCTGCATCCACATTTTTGGATAACACTAGAACACCTTCATATTCCATCTTCATTGATATCTATAACAACATATTTTTATTGCGATAATCTTACAAAAGTAAGATGGGCTTTATCTGGTGAATGTAGAACATCATTCAAAATCACTTAAAAGGTGTTAGACCCTGACTGCGTCCTCACATCCTCATTGTTCTCTTCTTATCTTAAAACCCAAATGTACGTTAGGAATAACGATGGGCGGTCACCACTTATTTTGATGGACACAACTTACATCACTCTTTTTTGCACATGATGCTCTTTTGATTTCCAAGACCCCAATGTGCTGAAGCATCAAATCCATAATATAAGTCATTGAACTTTGTCTTGCTCTGAATTTTTCACCCCTTGATTACAACATTTTCAAATGCCAAGCCAGCTCAAACATGTTTTGATTGCACCACCCCAAAAGTACAAGACAATCGGACTGATTGAACTTGATGAAATTTGAGTGATTCGTTTTTGACTTAAATCATTTAACCCATGACTTGTAGATGATGGGTTTGGTGGTAATTGTATCGATGTGTTGCCTTAAAGTGGCAAAATTACATCCAACATGATGCTGGAGGAAAATGTTCAAATGTAATGTTAACGATAATGTTAAAGGTATTTGTACCGTGCACCATCAATAGCGGGGGACCGGTGCTCTGACGGATCTGAAAAGGAGGGTGTGTAAAAAAAAGGGGGGTTGGTGAGGTTAGTAGGGTATAGTGGGAATAGAAAGTGAGAGTTGTGATGTCCTATTGGCAGTTTCAATTTGGTTTGCACCATTAGCTGAGCTTAAGTGCCATTTTCGGGTCAGTGCAAATTCCCATGTGCTGGGTTATGTGTTGTTAGTCTGTTGTTGCAATGTGGTGAAGTATGTGCGGATTGCTGTGCAGCGAAGTGGTTGTGTGAGTTTCTGTATCAGAAGTGTATGCAGAATGTTGAGGTTTTAGAATTGGGTTAGTAAGTTGTGTCTCTTTTTTTGGCAAGCTCAACCTAGTCTATCTAGATGCAAGATATGGCTAGCTTAACACAGTCTATCTAGATGCAAGATATGGCTAAGGGGCACACAATACCTAGATGGAAGGTACAACTAGCTTAACACAGTCTATCTAGACGCTTATTGACGGCTGTAGCTGGTAATGGTACAATAATAATAATAATTTGGGATGTATATAGCGCTACGAACCCACAGGTATCTGAGCGCTGCTTATTATTACCCACGGTGTGTGGTGCTCATTTATCGACCTTGGAAGGATGAAAGGCTGAGTTTGGCCCCGCTGGGATTCGAACCTAGATGTCAAAGCGAGCACTCTACTCGCTGTGCCACTTTACCAGCTTATTTGACCGGTATGGCTTTAAAGTCAAACTTGTAGTTTGGTGGTGTCGTAAAAACAGCAGTAATTCTGTTACTGCCCAAAAAAGTGGCAGTAATGAAACCACCAAACTAGTAATATGGTCCCAAGTCTTTAGACCATTAGCTTGAAGGTCATCTAATGTATGGCCATGGTTGCACTGACTAAATATTTATGAAAGACAGTCAGTGGTCCAGCTGGAGGGGTTTCACCTCTCTCAGATCACCCATTATGCTGAGGTACCTATCTTTTCATACTAGCAGCCAAGAGCTGCATGTCTTTTTCAAGTTATGCAGTTATTTTCCTATATGGTCCCACAGTTCAGGGCCCTGGTGGCCATAATCTTCACAGTTGCCGGGTTAATAGCTGCTGCCAAAGGTCACATTTTGATTTAAGTTCAAAATTAACAAAACAATGCAGATAGCACCTCACAGTCAGGTCTCTTCGGCTTTCCGCTTCTCTCCTTAAAATTTAAGCTGTCCACCCAAACACATAATTGCTCTACTGGGGGAGAGTCCCTAACTGAATAGCACCATTGTAACCATTGCTTGCTTGGCAAACTTACTCAGCTTGATTTTTGATTATCTGAATTCACTGGCAATGCCTATGCTCATTACGCCCTCATCACCTGGTATACTCTGCCACCATGAACACATTTAGCTCTTTTTGTTTGTTTTTTTAACAGGGTCATCGGCCCTCATTAAGACCCCGGCGTTAACCAATGGCGCTATTAGCGCCATGGTTAACGCCAGTAATTTACCGACTCCACCATGGTTAAATGGGGAATTACCACCCCATTCCAAGGTTGGCGGGGCGGTAATTCCCCATTTACCATTGGCCCTTCCCCATTCACATTTTTGCCCCATAGGGCTCAATGGGAATGGGGAAGGCGGTAATTATGGTACCGCAAATTGCGGTACCATAATTACCTTCAAAGTCCCTTTGCGGGTCCCTACTTTAACGGCTGGTCCAGACCAGCCGTTAAGGTCGGGAGCCGCAAAGGGACCTTGTAGTAAGGCGTTAAGGGGTTAACGGCGCCGCAACCTTTTACGGCGCCGTTAACCCCTTAACGCCAGGGTCCTAATGAGGGCCATTGCCCTTAACTCTCTGCATGCCTGACCACGGTTGGTGCCCTACAGGCATGTAATATAAACCATCAACATATACGTTTTTGGAGCTGGTTCAATGGAGTCAGGAAAACGACATTACTGACAGGGGGAATCCTGTCTTCCACCTACCAGGATGCATTGTTCCTATAAATGTGTGCCTGCTATGACATTTAGAGTGGCTATCCACGGGCGGAAGTACATTTCTCATGGACACACTGCGTCGCTATCAACACCACCTCTGTGAGTATTCTTCTGTACCTGGTTGACCAACCATGGAAAAGGAAAGTAGTAATGTACGCAGGGTTCATTTCTGACCCCCGTTGCATTTCTGTACACCAGCACTAATGCACCGTGTATTTGTTGTTGTGCATTGTTTCGTATGTCTAGAATCGGGTGTCTGCTTTTGTGAGCAGGTTCTCATCCGGCAAAAAACCGCAGGCAGCACATCTAGTACTTACACCACGTGTTAAAGTTGCTGCCCTGTGGAGCACATAGCGCCAGCCGCCCTCACCACAGCATGCATGGGCCATTTGTGAGTTTAAGACGTGCACTCATAGTACTTTTCTTAGTGGTCATAAAGAAAGGTTGCATGAGGAATGATTTGTACATTATCATCAAAGGGCGATAGTGATACATTGATTTATAATTGCACGGTTTGCTTTCTTAATTCTCATCCATGTAGCCATTCAATGCAAGTGACTCCAGGGGTCTTCAAGCAAAGAGACATTTTCACCAGAGCTAGGTGCAATTAACTTTAATTATTTCGTGTCTTCAAGCAAAGAGACATTTTCACCAGAGCTAGGTGCAATTAACTTTAATTATTTCGTGTTGTAACTATCAGTGCATGTGTTATTCAGTTCACGGTCACTAAAAGTACAGAGCTGCAAGTATTCGTTGTAATGGCTGCCTGGGTTCATATGAACAGAAATATTGTGTGGTCTTAACCTGTCCAACTGGGTAGTAAATGAGGATAAATAGATGTTTCCCTTTCTACTATAAATTATCACACTTAAAAGATGTCATGTGGCCATGCATGCCAAAGCACATTCCTTTTTATAGCATGTAATACGGCACATGTCTCTGTACTCTGATCGGCAAGCCCTGATTAACTGCACTGCAAATGAGGAGACGTCAACTTACTGGCATGAGGGGCTGTGCCTTAAATTAAAATATATTGAGCCAATCTGCAGTGGAAACTGGGATCGGACTTTAAACTTTTGATATCCAGCGTGACTCTCTGCGTGAACCTTTCTTTCCAAGTACACATTTGTCAAACCTTTGTTCGTAGTTTCAGCTCCAGAAAATGTTTCTGACCCTCAGCCCGCATATAAAATGAAAAAATATTTTAAAAAAACGTGTAACACAATACAAGTAGCTATGCTTGCTAACTTTGGGATTCATGAAAATGACACCATTTTGTACAGCAATAATCTGCCTGCTTCTCAACGCCGGACCTGTTATGTGGTAAATGTGTTTGACAAACGATTTGCTTGCGCTTGACATTCTCCGTATAGGTTCCATGTGGGGCTGCCGTGTGAGTGAGGGTTTCCACTGGAATCGTATAGAGAATAATATGTACCTGTAAGGCGGGTTAGCTTGCAATGTGGGCTTGTGTGCTGCACCAATGGTGCATTTTACAATGAGGCTTTTGCATTGGTGTCGGAAATTGGGGGTACAGGGGGATGAATCTCCCACAATTTCAAGCAGGGGGATACAATATGATTTATCCCCCTCAGAATCTGGAGCAAGTGAAAAAACATGTTTCCCATTGTGAAGCATGGCCTTCTGTTTAGAAACCTGCCTTTGTTTTCTCAAGTGCGAGAAATGTAAGCAGACCGTGCTTTTCTGCCTTTGCAATACCCATTAAGGTCACTGTACTGTGGAGTAGGGGGTGAGTGGGCGCATAGCTGGATGCTGTCGCACCCTCGCCGACCTTCCTGTCAGAGGCTGGAGGGCAAGTCTGAGAAATCCAAGGTTATCTTCAGAGCATCTTTTCAAAGATGGTGAAAAGATTTTTATGTTAAGCCCACAAAGTCACTAAGTAATATTTTTTCGTTGTAGTTTCAGAGTTTAAAAGATATTAATATTCAAATACAATGGCTGTAATTTTGTAATGTAGTAGAAACAAACCAAAGCCATTTAACCCCTCCTCGTCCCTACCACATCCATTGATCTGTGACAAAAGCACAGGCGGGGGCATCTTTGGCGAGTGGTTTCAGATTGGCCTGCCCCCATTTACTGATAAAATGCTTTATTTAGATTTACCAAGGTGAGAATTGCTCTCCTGTTAAACACATGCTGGATATTTCAGTTTGCCACAGAGAGGTGTGACAGTTGTTACTGGAAGACACATTTTTACAAGAGGGGGGACTTCAACCATTGTGGTTGCGAGGGCAACATTTCCTCTGCAAATCACAACCCAGGTATAGAATGAAAGAAGAGATAAAAGACAGATGCTTATGCTTAGGTAAAACATTATTCACCCACCCACTACAGCCCTGGAAATGCTACCACTTGGTCCCATTTCCTACTGGACCTACTTGCTTGCCACTGGAGGAGCGGTGCTGCCTTCTGACTTCGCCACTCACCCCAGAGCAGGGATGGCGACAGAGCCTTTACATTCTTTCAGTTGAGATGTGCCATGGAGCTTTGGGGCCAGGGAGCAGGTCTTCCGAGTTAGCCGTTGCCTCCTTCTGGCAGTCTCTAGGAATGTTCCTAGCACCACGTGGTCTTTTTAATCAGAATGCCCACGCATTAGCATCCTGCTGCCAAAGAGCAATTAATAGCTGTTCAGGGGACATTTAGTGTTTCAGCACCCTGCAGGCTGCCTTTGCCGTGATGATATGCAGCTATGAACCACCTCACTGCATTCTTTTAAATGTATTATAATATAAACACCCCACATCCACCTCTGACTATTTTTACCAGTTATAAGACAAAGGGGGCTGCCAAACATCATGCTGCAAATCCCCCCCAGCATTGATACATTTTGAGCTGGCCCTGCCCCAGAGCAATCTGCCAGACTGACCCAAACTCTACCGAACCCAACGTTGCTACTTTGCTGATAAACACATGCAAATATGCCCAGCAAATATATGCGTGTGCAATTTTGCTGGATATTTACTACATTGACATGATGCAGATTGTAAAATAGCTTATTGGGTTATTCCACCAGCTCCATCCCATCAGAGCCAACTCATCCAACTGAAAGTGATTAGTTGATTGCCATTGAGTGAGTCTTAGAAACATATTTTGATTACAAGAGTGCTAGGAAGCTGCATGATTGTGTCAGGAAGTGATATATAATTGTTTTTATATACATACTTTTATTTTAATTTTGGCTAAAAGTTGGCAAAGCGAAACTTCTTTAAAAAGTGTGAAAAAGGATATTCTTTTTGATTTATTATCTAAATTAAAAGGAAATGTGTTCTGAGATGTGTTCACCATTATGGACCTCCTTTAATTATGAAACATGAAGCTGGTACAACATTTGCCCAAGTGTGCTTTGGCAATAAACATGTCAGAAATGACCACGGAGATCATACCACTGCACATTCGCAAACACCAACACCAGCTAACAAAATCCCATAGCCACGTAAACACACAAACCTCCCCAGCATTGTGTATACACCAACCCACTGCACTGCACACCCACATTGCCCCGCGCTGCACATACACCCTACTCTATGGCACGCCTGCACCACCTAGCAAGCACTGTAAATAGACAACTCCCCACTGCACTGCAGACTCCTCTGCCAAACACAGTTCATACACACCACCCCACTGCACTGCACATTCACACTGTTCTACACTCACACAATCGACTGCACTGCACACATGCACACAGCCCCAACATGGCTCTACATTCGTATCATCCACACAATTAATGAATGTACACCGCCCAATCCTGCTCGTCACACACTTCCTCCTGCCCGGCACTCACACCATCCCGAAACTGCAAGCAGTTTTACAGCCCAAAAAATGCTCTGGACACACTGATATGTTGTCTCCAGCACTCACATACAGGCTTGTTCACTTCACACATGCCCACACACTGCCCACAGTATTGTACGATACACACACAACCTCACCACCACATTGTCCCCAGCACTTAATTGTACTGCAGACAGACACACTAACCCCAGCACTGTGCATACACTGCCCCAGAACTGCACACACATACTGCCCCAACACTGCATACATAAACTGCTCCAGCATTGATTGCATATACAGCACTGCTTCAACATGGCCATAGCACTAACCGGCATGCATACACCACAAGCCCAGCACTGCTTACACACATACTACCAGAGTACTGCACAAACACCACTCACCCCCCTACCCCAAGGCTCTGTGCACACACCACCCTCAGAACTGCACTGTACACACACACAATGTTCCGGCAGTGCACTCCACACATCTCCCTGCAGCCTACTCTGCCCAAGCACAACACATATTCATCCCACTACACCACACACACACCTACAGGAAATGTCTTTTAGGGCTAATGGACAAACATAAGGCTGGGCTTACTATGCTGGTGGTCATAATGGTATCTGTGATAAATACAAATAATGGAACTTAGCCTCACTGTGCTAACTAGCTGCATTTAAAGCTGCCATGGCTTTTGATAACTTGGCATAATGGTATCTGGCCTTTCTGTGAAAAGTGTGCATAATGGAAGCTGCCATTGATGTCCAAGTTGGGTGTAATGGAATCTTTCATTGCTGTGTTATCTAGACATGCACTGCCTCCTAACTGTAATCATGGAGATTGGCACTGTTATACTTATTGGGCATAGCCTTGACTATGGTGTGGGTACCTGGGTATTCATTGGTAATGGTGCAAGAACCTGGTTTATTGAAGGCAGTAGCTGGTAATGGTATTGGTATCTTGAACTTTTTAGGTGTTTATTCATTAGCGTTTTCGCCAAAGCATTTTACAGAGAACATATTTGTATACAATATCACTCTGCCAAAGTTAGTACTCATTTATCAACCTCGGAAGTATGAAAGGCTGAGTTGACCTTGCTGGAATTTTAACCTGTGACCGACAGATTACACGCAGGTTGCAGCAGCGAGCGCTCAAATCACTGAGCCATCTTACCAGAATTTCAATTCCAAAACCTTGTAATGGTGAGTACCAGGGTTTTTGATGCCATTACCTAGTATAGGGTAGCAAGATAAGGTACATGGTGTGAGTACCAGAAGATGTAATGACAATACCTGACAAATTGTGGTACTTTATGGACTCCTGATGGGAACCGCTGGTAATTAGCATTAGTGTATAGAGTTATTATGACAATGCCTATAGAATTCTTACAGATGTGACAAAACGGTTAGATTTATCAATACTTGCCCTTAGTTGTGTCTACAGTGTTACAGCAGGCATGGTAATAGGCAAATGAGTAATTGGATGTGACAACCTTTATTGTGCTCATTATTAAAAATGTTTTGTTTTTTTATTGCTCTCCATGTTGGAGTCCAGCCTCTAAGTGCAAATTTTTCTGGCGCCTGGCTTCCCGGAATTACCAGGGTATTCTGATCCCAGCGTTCCGGGAAGTCAGGCGCTGGAAAAATGGTTCCATAGGACTCAATGGGATGGGGAAGATGGTAGCACCGGCACCATCACAGTCTGCGGGCGGGTGCAGTGCTGTCTGTGAATGTTAGTGACAACATGTCAATGGTGTGAGGATGGGCCTGACTTGATCTCCTCTCGCTCACCATTTGGTATTGCCAGCATTCTGAGTGAGCTTCCATCAGTACTGTCCTGTTAGTGCTCTGGTGGCCCCAGGACTCTGACCTTCCCCCGGAAGTGGCCCGCTATGCAACAGAAATCACATGTGGGTTCCTTCCAACTATGCCACCTTAGTGTTTAGAACACTGGCAGTGGGACTTTCTCCACCAATGTATTGTCAGTGATATAAGGGTCCAAAGTAATTTTTGTAGCAATAGCTCCAAAGGTACATTTAAAAAAAAAAAAAAACACATCTGGATAATTTTATTGTTGAATCTAAAATTGATTTTTTGAGACAACCGTAAGCTTCTCCCGCCAGTGCCCAATGTTACAGGAGTCCAGCAGTGCAGAAACATATCTCCGAATTTTATTTCCTCATTTGAAGGAATCTCATTCAAATATTGATATTTACCTTGTTTAGCATAAAAGACAACCAATCATTGTGACCCTCTACAAAACATTCTTCAAGTCCAAAACACCCATTGAAGAATATAACAATATCCAATCCCCCGCACTACAACTACATTGAGATCTTCAAAGACATTTAGAGAACTGTTTCCTTAAAATCCCTATTGTTAGATTTCACATGTTTGAACATTTACTTTAGCAGTGCACACAAACTTTATTTCTAAATTACAATCATCTTTACATTTTGTGTTATAGATGAGAAATCTAAAATGTATTTTAAGTGTATCTGTGTTTTTTTTTTAAAGCTGCCATTATTTGGTGTTCTTTCTTAAACTTAATTTAACAGCACATATCTTTATAGGGGTTTTAACGCTTCAGCACTTAGCCCTGTGGCATTTCAGATTGAGCCTGTAGCAAAGTCCCCAAGGGGTCCCGTGCCCCCCCCCTCAAGTTTTAGAGTGTCCTACACCCCTGCATAGACCAAAGGCGTAGAATAAGAGTAATTAGCAAGGGAGTCCAATTCTGATTACTTTGATGAATTCACTGCTTTTTTTATCTGTGAAGAAAGGGTGGGAACATCTGGGCACATAGGGTACCACCGTCTTTGTGCTGACATTTGTGGTGGTGGTCTAATGATGAACCCTGGTAGACCCCCATTTCTTCCTTAGCTGACCCCAAATTGAAATCTTTAAGAAAAAGGATGAAAACACCACATGCCACTTCGAGGGTCGTGCATTTTAGTGAGAGAGGAGAGCACACTGAAGCATTTTGCATTAGGGTTCAAGTCCCCTTCACCTAATTAGTGTCCAAGCCTTGAATTACGGTCTATGGACAAGTAGGGATTTCATAAAGTGTTATGACTTTGGGTATGGGTACATGCTAGCAGCAGAAGTTGCACAGTAGCACTTGTTGGGTTTGTGTGCACCGGTATAAAGTATGGTCCTTAGTCAAGAAAGAAATGCCCAGCATTACACAGTGCATCAGAGAGCAGAAGATCAGCTCCATTGATAGAACAGTGAGTGCTCATAAACAGATTCCCTTATGCAATTTAGGGCCACAAAGTCATATCAGTGGGCCAACATGATGGTGCTACCTGATCTCAACATAATGGGCAAAGCTTTTATGATCTTTTAACTGGAGATGCTGGAGCAACCAGTGGTACTGTTTCGCTAAACCCAAAATGTGTGATATTCACCAGCCACCCAGATGGGAGGACTTGGTTGTTTAGTCTAGGGCAAATCATCAGAAACAAAACCAATGCAGAACCAGGTCAGTAACTCAGATTCCCTAATGTGACAATAACCCAATCAGCACCTTCATGAAACAAGGTACATGCCACTAGTCTTGTTAGTTGACACTGGTGCATTCCAGTGGGAGAGGTGTGGTATACTGAGGAGCCAAGTGTGGCCAGCAGTAGCAGCAAATTACCATGTCCGAAAGAGGAGAGTGGAAATTGAGCTTTCCAAGCCAAAAAGGATGGACAGTAGCAAGCAGTTACAGAAAGGGCTGGCTCGGTGAATTAGGGAAGAGCTTAAGTGAAGCACAGTTGGGAAGTCAACGTAGCATAGGAAGCCTGATTTGAACCTTGGCCTAAAGACTGGCAAGGGGAAACCCTTGACGACATTTTTGGGAGTAATGCCAGTTGGGAACTCGTTATTGCACCCTGTTCAATAGGCCATTCTCCAACCCGTTCCTGTGGTTATGTTAAATTGATCAAGTGTTTAATTCTACTTGTTGTGTTTGTGTTCTTTGGCAGCCACCAGTTACACAGTGGTGTCTGAAGTGGGAATCACAGAAACCAAATCAGGGTTCATACCTACAAGCCTGCAACCACCTACCCTCAAGCTAGTCTGCCTATCCCTGGAAGTTAAACCACTCTAGCATGCTACCTTTTGGGCTGCTGCGTCGGCCTCAACAGTGCTGTGGCTTTAGTCATCCTCCCAGCTTGTCAATCCCTAGTGCAAAGGAATTGGAGCATAGTAGTGTTGTGGGATGTTTTTACCCATGCATCCAAGCCCTAACATAAAACTGTGCAGTACTGGCATGGAAAACATCATGATGGCCAGAACTCCCCAGAGAGTGCACAGGGAAAACATGAAGAATAGGCTGCCACCCATTTTTGCCTATGTTGTGAGCACAGGAGGGCACTGCCTAAAACCACCATTGGGCTACACAACAGTAGCCTGAAACCATTGGGAATGGCAATGCTGATTGCCAAAAAGCAACTCAGAACTGTGGGGAATTCATTTTCTTAATCCCAAAAATGGTTGCAATACCGGTACTCACCACTATTAGAAAGCCGGCGTTTTAAAACCACCAGACTTTTGTGTAAAACAGAACAGAGGAACCCAAACCAGACCAAGGAAAGACTTGCTAAGAGGTGGATACAATGTAAAACTATATTCTGAAATGATTTGAAGGAAGTAATTATTTAATGTACATGTAAAAATTGTAAGTTTGATTTAAACTGGGAACTAAAGTGACATTTAGCTGAATTCTGCCTGACAACTACCCCCGACAGGAGAAACCTGCTCAGCCACTCTTCCCAGGCCTAGCTGCATCCTGCTTCCCCACCAAAAGGAATTAAACACCTCTCTGATTGAATTACCTGGGGACTGCAGGAAACTGAACAATGGACTCAGGCAAATGTTATATTGGGGGGGCCGTAAAGTGGCTTCCTCTTGGGAGAAGTGGGAGGAGAAGTGCCTCTGGGAGCCACCCGAGCTGGAGGCGGGGGCAGACAGAAGCTTCCCCCATGTCCTTTGGAACCTAAACCACACCCATCTGGGCCAGAGCATAATTTTAACAAGATAGATAATTCATAGTGCGGACTTGTCAGAATTATATAAGTAATATCATTATTCTTGTGATTTTTCTGTGCACGTTTTAAGAGGTGTTAGGACCCTGTGGTGTATGCTGCGGGTTGCTAGCGGAAAATAGGGTCTTACTCCAAATGTCTGCATGTTAAAAATCTGACACTTCATTAATTAATGTCCATACTCCTTGGGCACATGTGTGTAATTTTTGGTAAATGTCCGATATTGGTAAACCAGTCAAAAAGCACAAAATGTTGTCATTTTTGAATGCAAGCCCCCAGGAAGATCAGAGGCGGACAAGCATGGACCATAAGGAATATATAATGTGGACATGTAATTTCAACAAATTGTGTATCTGGGAAATATGTATTTGAATCAAATATAGATTTGTGGGCAAATTGACCAGGGGAGGATCCTCTGACCCATAAACAGACCTCATCATGATGACAATCCATTTCCTTCCCCCAATCATGGGAGAGGGGAGAATTGGGCCAATGACAAGTAGAGAGGGGCAGCCTCAGTTATGCCACGCACACACCCACTTCTAAAACACATAAAAAGAGACTGCTGGGACAGGTAGGGAGATTCAATTCCATTTTCTGCGGGACGCTCTGCCGGGAGACTCCAGAATTCACATCCATCAATCTTCAGAGACCAGAAATGTACTTCAGAACTTAAAGCAAGGGCCTAAACCCACAAACTGAGAACTCTTCTCAGCAGGCCTCAGCATCCTTAAAATCATTTGCAAACTATTCCACAGCCAGGCGAGCTGTCTGAATTCTTTTGCCAAGAACTTTTGCCAGTACCCAGAAAGCAGAGTTTCATCCAGAATCCTCTTGATCCGGACCGGAAAGCAGAGCAGTATCCAGAACCAGAGGCTGCTGTATCCAGAGAGGCTAAACCAGCAGAACAGAGCTGACCCAGACCGCTGTGAGCAGAACCAGAGATCCGGATCGCTGTGTGCAGAACTGGTGCCTGATTGACCCGCCGAGCAGACAGAACCACCGCCGGACGTGTTGACCAGATCCGTGACGAGGCCTATTTCAAATTTATATTGTGAGTACCTAGCAGAACTGTGCAGAACCAATCTCTTAGTTAAAATAATCTAATTCAAGCTATTTTAACCTAAGTAGAACTGCCTCCTAGAAATCGTGTCATCTGTCATTTTTAAAGCTGCACAACTGTCACCTGTCGATTCTGCAGCTGCAAGCTGTCACCTGTCATTTTGAGTTTTACTTTAAATCCGAAAATCTACCTTTATTAAATAGTCCGTATCTCTGGAACCGTTTGTCCTAGGAGCGAGATTTAAGAATCTAAGCTTTCCAACTAACCTAGAACCGACTTCCTACTCCCTATAATTTTTTCCGCAATCACGATTTAAGCACTCGCGAAATTTACCGCGATTTGCGATTTGGCTCAATTTCTCCACTTGTCAAAATAGCAGCTCCATTCTTTCCTCTGTTAAAAATCCGTTTGCAACCTGGTAATAACTCATAGAGCATTGCTAAAGTGAGCCTGAACTAATACCAACAAGCATCTCTCACTCACCCTGAATCTCTAGAGGGAATTAAAATCAGTTAGCACATTTTCCCATCCATTGCCATCACATTTAAAAGCATTTTGGGCCTGTGTTTCAAACTTCTGCCTGTTTCCTCTAAGCTTGCTGGGGGGGGAACTGAATTTCGTATTGTATTTGATTGTATTCCCGAAGACTGTGGGCCTCATTACAAGTACTCCGGTCCGGATTTAACACTGCCGGTAAAACATACCGGCACCGTTTCCATGTCCGCCCAATCATGACCCGCGGCCCCGGTAATAGCACCACCCTAAACCGCCACCGCGGAAATAGGGGTCCCGTTAAGTCCGTCTGCACGGAAACCCCACCGTTAGCATCAACACGAAACACTGTGAGCATCACAACTAGCGCGGACACGGAAATACCGGCAAAAAAATGGCGTAAATACCGTGATCACGGTGGCGGAACCGCCGCCACCGTGAACATGGCGTTATACACTGCCTGCTGAACTGAATCAGGGCACAGGTGCACCAAATCAGCCCAGCTGGACCTAGCAGGCCACTGGGAGCCTACAAAAGGGCCACACCCAGCCCAACACAACACAGAACCATGCAGGCAGCAGGTCTAGTAGCACTGGGACTGGGCCTACTCAACCAACAGGCAGCACTGCACATGGTGGCAGTAATGGCGCAGAGGAGGAGGCGTAGGCGGAGGAGGCGCAGGCGAAAACCAGCCAACCCTGCAGCTATGGCAAACCCCATTGCCCAGCCAGCCCGACCCCGCCGCCAGCCAGCAATACCACGCATCCGGGCCTCACCCTGGAACCTCACCCCAGGACAGATCCACACACTATAGCGGCTGGACCGTGCAACAATCCTGCACATCACCGCCATGATTGAGGACAACATCAGCAGCCTAATTGACACCCCCACCGCCATCCCCCCCTCTTGAAGGTTGTCTCAGTACTGCATTTCCTTGGCACTGGCACCTATCAACACACGGTTGGTGAGCTGCACGGCATATCACAACCCTGTTTCTCCAAAATCCTGGTACAGGTACTGGATGCCCTGTTGCGCCACGTGTCGGAACACATAGCCCTACCCCCACCCTCCCCAAGGTCATTGCCACCAAGTTGGCCTTCCATGCCATAGCAGGCATGCCAAATTGCATAGGCGCAGTTGACTGCAACCACGTTGAGCTGACAGTACCACGTGCAATTGAGGCGGTGTTCCGCAATAGGAAACAGTATCACTCTTTGAATGTCCAGATGGTTTGTGATGCCATACAACTGATTACACACTGCTGCGCACGTTTCCCAGGCTCATCACATGACTCAATGGTACTGCGGAATTCCACGTTGCCACGGTACATGGAACGCTATGCCAGACAGAGCACATGGCTATTGGGTGAGTACAGCTGAAGATGCTACAACCCTGTCGAAGTGGTGTGTGTGTGTCCAGGCCAATGAGCATTGTGAGTGTGCCGCTGTGACCGCACATGCATCACCCCGCTTCCATCTACCAAATACACAGCGGATGCCAAACATCATGAAGGAAGACATGACAGGGCACCACAATGTGCCCGTGCACACGCTGGCACAGCCAATCCCGTCACTGTCCCATGAACCTTGTGCCACTGCAGACACCCACCCTCAATTGAAACACTGCCTCAAAAGGCACGAGAGGCGTGTAAATGAGACGACGTGTATTTACTACTTCCGTACAGTGGAGTCACTCTGCCATGTGTGGACAGCACTGCACCGTGACATGCACACAATCAAATGTCACCCGCAGGGCACAGTAAACATGCAAGTTAATGTGTAGGCCCATATCCAGTTAGCGACATACATCCTGATGCCCAAAACATACCTCCGTACACTGCATGGCACATATGCATGAATGAATGATGATACAAGAATGCACAGCAGCAGATGAAGACATGATGCCACAAACACTGACATGTTCCCCCATCTACATCCCATGTAGGTGATGCGGGATATGCACTCACGCATCACCTACATGGATGATGACACCTGTACGGAGACCAAGGAACAGGCATGAAGAGGCATACAATAGGGCACATATCCGCACACGTGGAATGATTGAGAGGACTTTTGGACTGCTGAAGGCCCGTTTCCGTTGTCTGAGCAGATCTGGGGGATCACTGCTGTACAGCCCAGTGAAGACGGTTAAAATCGCGCTCGTATGTGCCATGCTGCACAATATATGCCTGCGCAGGAACATCCCAATGCCACCAGACTCAGATGAGGAAGATGGGGATGGGGATGGAGATGGGGATGGGGATGGAGATGGAGATGGGGATGGGATGGCACCGCCTCCCCCTGGGGGTCCATATGATGGCCAGAGAGCACGGGATGCCCTGATTCGCATTTACTTTTGAGTCACAGCACATTCACAGAAATGCACGAACATGGTGACGACAATGAATTAATAGTTGCACTGCAAAATAAATGATCAATGTCCACACATGTATGTCTTGATTCGAAATGGTGATGTATTGATGTAATAACAACAGGGAAGGAGGTGCATTGGTTAGGGAAGCTGTACACCCGGGGCCACCCACCACCCAAACGTGCCCACCCCCACCCAGACCCCATTGTTCAAACCCCCAAAACTACCTACCCCACCACCCAAACGTGCCCACCCCCACCCAGACCCCATTGTTCAAACCCCCAAAACTACCTACCCCACCACCCAAACGTGCCCACCCCTCTCACACTCTTGTAGTCCACATGTGTCCTGCACTGCCCCACACACATGCCATCACTTCCGTGTGCGCTTCTGTGCCTGTGCAACCTTGCCCGAGGGACCCGTTAGCCTACTCGAGCGCCTCCTTGGACTGGCAGTAGTGGAGCTGGATGGGGTGGTTGTGTTTGATTGGGCAGAATCTGGGATTGAGGGCATCCGTGCCAGATTTGCCTGTTGGCCACCCAACATGGCCTCAACAAGCCTGGAAGTGTGGTCGTTGCCCTCCCGCACATGGCGTGCAAGGGTCACTATAGTGCTCGCAAAGCATTTGATGGACCTCGACAGGCGATGCACTGAGGCGCTGTAGCTCTCCCTCTGCAGCCTGGATTCCTCTAGCTGCCTCTCCACCAGCTGGGTGAGGGTAGCCTGCTTGTCCTCCATGCGCTGCATGCGGGCATTCAGTTCGGCCATGGATGGGGTGGGCGACCTCATGGGACTCCCCAGTGATGTGGGGCTGAACTCCAGCTCATGGAAGGAGCCCAGGTCTTCCAATGTGGGCATCTCCCCCTGTGGCCCCGTTTCCGAGTGCTCTTGCGGGGCACTGTTATCACTGCAGGCCGCCCCCTCTGCAGTGCTGCTGCCTTCGGTGTTGTGTTGGGTGGCCATGATAGGTTTCCGTGGCACCTGTCTAGACTTAGGCAGTGTGGAGACGGTGGGGATGTCGGTGGTGGTGGTGGGCCACACATCTGTAGTGGCTGGTAATGTGGCCAGAGGTGCAGAACTTCCGGCAGCATCCTCCTGTGTGGTGGCAGTGGCTTGTGTACTTGCCGGTGCAGATTGGCTGGCCTGTTGTGCAGTATCACTGTCACTTGAAACGGCTGTGGGGACACAAAGGGCATGCAATTAGTGTTGTTGGGGTGGCAGATGGGTGCATCACATGCGTCATTAAGATTGTACATTAATTAGTGTTAGTCACATGCATCTGATTGCTGGTGTATGCATTCTGTGATATTGGTTGCCATACGGATCATGATGGGTCCTTTGGCCCACACATGCACTGCCTGGGGGGGGTTGTTAATGGGTCCTTTGGCCCACACATGCACTGCCTGGGGGGGGGGTTGTTAATGGGTCCTTTGGCCCACACATGCACTGCCTGGGGGGGGGGGTTGTTAATGGGTCCTTTGGCCCACACATGCACTGCCTGGGGAGGGGTTGTTAATGGGTCCTTTGGCCCACACATGCACTGCCTGGGGGGGGGTTGTTAATGGGTCCTTTGGCCCACACATGCACTGCCTGGGGGGGGTTGTTAATGGGTCCTTTGGCACAGTACTCACAACTGCATATTTTCATGTGGCATTCATGTTTGGGCACTTACCGGCATCTGCAGGTGGGCTCACTCCTGCCTCAGCCTCCCCGATCTCATGGATTCCCTCTAGGTGGAGGACGCTGCTGCAACGCTCCTCCCATGCTTGCAGCCTCAGTGGGGAAGGGGGTCCTCCGCCTGTCCCACTGCTGCACTGGCGGTGCATGGAAATGAGGTTGCGTACCCTCAGCCTCAGGTCGTCCCACTGCTTGTGGCAGTCCTTGACACTCCTCGCTGTCACGCCCACAGCGGTGCACTTGCTTGCAGCTTCGGCCCACACCTCCTTCCTCCGCTGCTGTGTGGCACGCCGTTGGTTGGCGCTGAACAGCATCTCCGCATTGTCCACAATGTGCTCCACCAAAACGGTTAGCTCCGCCTCGCTGAAGCGCTGTTTGCGCTGCCTCTGAGCAGAAACCCTGGCAGACATGCTGGTGGTCCCTTTTGGCTTCTCAGAGTTAGGATTGTGCTTGTGCTGGCTCTGGATGGCAATGGATTGTGCTTTTATATGATGGCCGCCTCTCTGTTTCCTGTTTTGGCGATCATGGTATTTCCGGTTCCGTGTCCGTGGCGGCGGAGGCGGACACGGGTTTTGCGCCACTGGTGGCTGCGTTATTTCCATTTCCGTGGGGTTTTCCGTGATGGCGGTAACAACGTTTCCGAGACCGTGTGGTGCGCGCGACTGACAGCATGTAATCGGACGGTTTTTCCGCAACGTTTTTACCGCCGTCATGGATTTTGCACGGTCCCGGACTGGCAGGTTGTAATGAGGCCCATTGTCTTTTGTTGAAGCCATATTAAGTTATTTTCTGTACTGTATTTCATTCATCATTGCGTTTCCTTGAACCATATAAAGCATTCTTTCCCACCTTATTCTTCTGTTCCTATTCATAAGTTACCTCTTGCTGATTACTGCTCATATTCACAAGTGTAATATCCATTATCCATTTATTTATAGAAGTGTGATATATATATATATTGTTTATATTTCTCAAATAAACCTTTTAAATTTGCAAAACAGACCTACTTGTTGGCTCAGTGGGGTCAGGGGGATTCTAAGAGAGGGGTGTTATATAAGGGTTGTCATCCAGAGTACATGAACTGGACCTAAACATATATCAATAAGGGTTTCCCTCAGCATCCCAGACTAGGCATTGACTTAGCTGTAGTGTTGATTGAATATCGCTTACAGTGTCCCATATTGGCTAACTGCACCCATGTCATGTCTAGATACCAACAACTGTGCTGATGTTAGGGACGTGGTGGAAGATAGAGTTTACAGAGGCAATGTCATGGACCTCCTTATCAACAATGGGCCCCTCTACCTGGTAGTAAAAGGTGTAACCAATTGTCACTAAATTACCTTGAACATAAAGGAGGAAATGCAAACTTTTGGTTGGCACATCCACCAAAAATCCCAATGATGTCCTCTGAGCCAGTGGAGGACCTACAATACTCACCTGTTTTTGCTGCTACCAAATTGAATGACCCAACTTAAAAGGGCCGTTCATGCAAGTGATGGCAGTAGCTGAAAATCTGGTCAGAATGGGGGCCGAGTTAATTGAATGAACAAGGCTGTTTTGCAGTGTGCAGTATAATTTAAAAGTGATGCGGAAGCTGAACAAGTGGATAGAAAGCGGCACTAGTTCATTGAATTGAAAGAGTTATTTTACAGTGTGGAGATTAATATGAAATGGGATGGGGAGAACAGATTTCAGTTGCTTGTGCTTCAGCCCTCCCATTGCATTATCGGTGAAAGAGCTCATGTTCACCTCACTGCTGAATATCTATAGATGGTTAAAAATCCAGGGCCATCTACTATTGTAACTTATTTGGCTAGGGATGTATCATCATCTAAAAAATCACTGCACTTTGTGTCCCTTTTGCTAAAATTACCTCATGATCAGATGCCTTTCGCTATAGACATTCCCCAATTTGATTTGCCTTTTCACAGTATCAGAATGGATCTAGGGAAACAATAACATCCTTCTGGGGTGTGAAATGAGCTCATCTTATTATTAGAGTGCACCCCAACTGTATGACAACAAAAAGAAACAACTAAAATGCTTGCATAAGCTTCTACAAATCTATTTTCTGGAGCCTTACACAAAAGAAGAACTAAGCCCTTCAAAGTTTGAGTACAATATTTTAAAATAGCTTTCTGCACTAACATACTATTTTTCCCCATACTAAGACAAACAAAATAACCTCAATTAGATTGTATACCCTATATTTAAATAACATAACAATGTAATCACATAGCATTAATTTTCAGGCATTTGTAATAGCCTCCCTGTGAGCTGGGCCAGTTTACAACGTCAGGAAATTAATGTAAACGTCTTTAATTTAGCTTTTTGGATTACCCAGCAAGAGGGTAAAAGGGGCACTTTTCACTTTCTTTAACGAAGTACATTGGGACATGTTCAGAGTTAAAACTAGCCTGTGCATACTGCAATCATGCTTTTTTTTTTTAAAGTATGAATATCTAGCTTCTTCATCACTTAGAGGGTTAAACTAAGACCAGCAGCTGATAAATAAACACGTTTTCTGAATGAAAAGTTCGTCTTCCTAAAGTCATTCAATTCAGACCTTATCAGGTCACGGACAGTATTGAAGACGTGCCACTCAATGGCAGGCCAAGTACAACTCACGAGGCTTGTACTTTATAAATACTATATGTAATTTAAGCTGTATTTTGGTCATCAGAGACAACGGCCTTAATTCTAAAGAGATTAGTTTATTTTGTTTTCCGTTTTAACTAACTTTTAAATATTGTTGTGTCTTAGACGTTTGACCCCATGCAAGAGTAATTGCCGGATTTACTCTCATTTTTTACTCTCATTTTTTACTCGCCCTGATTTTTTTAGGCCAATAACATGTTTGGACCCATAGGTTTTAATGAGCATTTTAATCCCTTCGCTGAAGTTTGTGTTCAACTGTCAGGTGATACATGTTCTTTTCGATTGGGCCTATGATCTCTGTGCTCTAGATGTAGCCTGCTGCATGTTGCGCTGCTGCACCTGTTATGCCTGACTTTTGTATCTAGTTGTGCTGCATTTTGCACTGTTTTACCTGATGTGCCTGACACTCGAATCTAGTTGTGCTGCATTTTGTACTGTTTTACGTGATGTGCCTGACTCTCGAATCTAGTTGTGCTGCATTTTGCACTGTTTTACCTGATGTGCCTGACTCTCGAATCTAGTTGTGCTGCATTTTGCACTGTTTTACCTGATGTGCCTGACTCTCAAATCTAGTTGTGCTGCATTTTGCAGTTTTACCTTGATGTGCCCGATATTGTTGCTTCCATCAGTGCATTCTATACTGCATAGCCTGTCGACCTAGTTTGCTGCACTCTGCTCTGTCCACTTAGCGACCGTTACATTGGCCTGGTGCCCTACTCCACCTAACTTTGGTATAATGTTCCCACACCTACCTGTCCGAAACCTCCTCCTCCCTCTATTAGGAGTACTCGTCATACAGTGGCTATCCTCCTGTGTGCCCTACCTATCACCCACCAGCCCATTGGCACCCACCACTTTGCACATTGCAATCATGGCTCCTACCTGCAAACCTACTGATACCAGTTCGAGCAGTGTGCCCCAATATCCTAATATCTACCTCAATCCACCGGCCCTATGGCTCGACCACTTCACTAAAAAACCTACACCCAATCAACCCTGCGCTACCTTCTTAAGAAACCTAAGACTAGGTGCTAGACTTATGGGTAAGAAGGGCCACCCCATGTACCCTAACGTATCTCCGAAAACCATGAAACCTAGCTTGTCACCACAAACCCGTACCTTACCTATGCCCCAAGGCCCCCAGATGTACCTCGCCGCCTCAGGCAACACCAGTCAGATTAAGGCAAAACCTAGCAATGTTTGCCTGATCAAGGATGCCATTATCAACGCACGGTCTCTAGCAGCCCACGCCCTGGACATTGCGGATCTCATCAAGACTCAGGAGCTTGACTTCATCGCCATCTCTGAGACCTGGCTGCACCCCGCCTCCAGCCCAGCCCTCTCACTAGCTATCCCACCCAACTATGCCATCTCTAGATGCGACCGTACCGTCAGAGGTGGAGGAATTGCATTCATCTACAAAAACTCACTAGGACTTGGAACACTACCGAGTACTAAGATGGAAACTGCAGAGCTACTCTCGGTCAAACTCACATTATCGGCCAACCAAACGGCCACTATTCATTTTCACTATTCACTTCCTTCGTGGATGACATCACTGCTCTAGTACTTGATAAAGTGAAAACGAAATTGCAAACTATTATCCTCGGTGACCTTAATTTAGGCTACCAAGACCCCAATGACCCGGCGGCACTTGACCTTGCCAACACTTTAACAGATCTAGGCTTCTCTTACCACATACACGAACCCACCTATAACAAAGGGTGAGCCTTAGACTGGCTTAGCGATACCAACTGTAACATCCGCTTACTCTCCAACGTCCCCTGCGTATGGTCGGATATCCACATCATCACCTTCAGCATTGAAGCAGTCTCACTTCCAGCGCCTCCTGTCGCCCCAGCCATCCTCACCAGAAACAAAAAGAATATAAGTACAGAAAAGTTACTCCTTCTCATCCTCCCCACTCTCAATAATGCCACTGACTCCTGTTCTGACCCTATTATCCTAGCCAACATCTACAACCAGTCAGTCCTTACAGCCATAAACGCCATCGCTCAATTCAAACTGAGAAGAACCAAACAACAGGCGCCCCTTAACTCGTGGTTTACACCGCAGCTCAGAGTGCTACGCAAAGAGAAACGCAATGCAGAGTCACGTTGGAAAAGTCACCCCTCCGACACACACAAGGACAGTCTCCTATTAGCCACCCTTAACTACAAAGAAGCTCTTCTCCAGGCCAAAAAAGATTCACACAATAACCGCATCGAGTTAGCACAATCAAATACTAAGGAATTATTCAAAATTCTCAAGGAACTCGAGTCACCTGTAGCTCCCCGTGACTCCTGTCCCAAAGACACCAACTGGTGCACTAATATCCAGACAGCACTCCTGAGTAAAATTGCCACCCTTCAAACCAAAATCAGAAATAAACAAAAGTCACTACAGCTGGACCAACCACTGCTTACAGCCACATCTAGTTCTCAACACCAAGTTAATCCACCTGTTAAACCATTTGCCTTCTCCCCTCTTACCATCCCTGAAGTAGAAGGAATCATAAACAACCTCAAACCGTCCAACTGCCAAGGTGACCCTTGCCCAGCTCCTATCATTAAGAAAGCTTTGCACCACCTTGCCCCGTTCATCACATCTTTCATAAATGCCTCCTTAAAAATCGGTATAGTCCCTGACAACCTCAAGGATGCATGGGTAATCCCACTACTCAAAAAACCATCCCTTGACCCTAACAGCCCAACTAACTTCAGACCCCTCACTAAGGCTCCCGTTCCTGCTTAAAATCCTTGATCGCGCAGCCTACCTGCAGATCCAGGATTACCTCGAGTCTAACAACCTTCTGGGCTAAGACAATCAGGCTTCCGCCCTAAACACGGCACCAAATCAGCCCTGATTGATCTGAAAACTCAGATGGAGACACTAAAAGACAAAGGGAAGCTTGCCGTACTCCTTCTTCTCGACCTTTCTGCGGCTTTTGATTTGGTAAACCACCAAATACTTTGCCAGCATCTCAAATCTGCTGCCCACTTTTCTGACTCTGCCAATGCCTTGATCCACTCGTTCCTCAGCAACCGATCTATGCGGGTATTCTCACCCTCAGCAACGGCAGACCCCTCTGCTATTATCTGCGGCGTCCCTCAAGGCTCTTGTGTATCGCCTACACTGTACAATGTATTCACCAAGCCCCTCTTCGATGTGCTTGACTATCTGGGTGTATCTTACACCAACTACGCGGATGACACCCAGATACTCATTCCCATTACTGGTGATTACTCAGCCGATATCAAAGCCTTGAATGATGTCTATCTGGTCATCCAGGCCTGGGTGGCTCAACATGAACTTTGCCTCAACGACGATAAGACGGAGCTTCTACTACTAGGATCCACCTATCGTCTGAACAAACTTAACCAAGCCTATAAGTCATTCACCATTGACAGCAACAACATCAAGGTTGCCAAAGACACTAAAACACTGGTTGTTTATCTGGACTCCACCCTCTCCCTGAATAGACAAACCAATGCAGTTAGGTCGGCCTCCGCCTATACATGTAAACTTATCACCGCCTGCAGACCATTTCTGAACACTCACAACTGCATTACATTGGCCAGAACACTCATCATGTCCAAAATAGATTACTGTAGTGCCCTCTACTTAGGGACTAGTCAGTCTAACCTCAATAAACTTCAAACTATTCAAAATAATGCCATAAGGGCAGCTCTCAATATCTCCAGACGGTCCCACATCTCCACATTTAGATCTGACCTACGCTGGCTCCCGGTAAAACAAAGAATTGCCTTGAAAATGCTAGCTTTGACCCACAAATGCCTGAACAATTATGCCCCACCTTACCTTACATTGCGCCTTGTACTGCATTCCTCTTCCCGGCCTATGAGAGCAGCACACATTCACAGCCTAACCTTGCCTAGATTCAAACTCCAAAAAGCGGGTGGCGTGAGCTTCCCTGTCCTAGCTTCCAAACTGTGGAACACTCTGCCAACCCACATAAGAACCGAACCGTCATTCCTAAGGTTCAAGAACAACGCTAAAGTTTGGCTGCTCACCCAGAAAGCAAAGGTTCACTTCGCTAGCTGGTTCCCTACCTGTAATATACCTATCTGTGTATACATGCTACAATGTATGGCTCATAACTTGTATGTATCTATATACTGTATTTGTATCGATGTATTACCTGTAAACCTGGCCCATTGTGTATACTTTGTTGTAACCTGTACTTAAGATTATGAGCCCGGTTGCCCATGGGCCTGGTGCGCTTTACAAATAAACTAAACTTCAATCTTCAAACTTCAAACTATGATTAAAGCCAGACTGATTGGGTAGAATTATAGGATTAAATGTAACATCTTTGAATGTTAGCAGTGGAGGAAAGCTTCAGCCAGGGACTTTGAAAGGCACTCATGATAAGTGAAAGGCCAGGTTCTCCTTAGCCAGTCTCTTCTTTCTCATGCACTGATATTGTGATTTATTTTCTCTTGGTCTCCTGTCACCCATTGGAAGTTTCTTATGTGGCCAAATTACTTCTGCTATGCAGGAGTACACCAGTGAGTAGTAGTAAAACCACTTAGCCCCCACACTTCTATAAACCAACAGTGATCCCAATCATAAAGGTAAAACATGCACAGTTAAGAAATATAAGACCTTTGCCTTTTGTGGTAACTTGGGCCGAGGTGAGGCTATAGTCTCAAGAGGGTTATGAATGTTATTCAGAAGCAACCCAAACAGCAAAGTATAACAGTACAAAATAAAGGAAATGTCAAATCAAGATAATATAGAAATATGTATACACAGCATCTACAAGAAAACTAACTAGAAAAACACTATAGGAGAGCTCCCCTTCTCTTAAAGGCAATGTCTACAGGTTATTGTAAAACAACAAGCTTTCTTTAAGGGTACAATCTATGTCCTTGGAAGAAGTGTGATTTGCCTTCTCACAGCACACTCTAAGTTCCTTGCATTAGAGGAGGTTGAGAGGACAGGGAGTAAGAGAGGTCTTTACAAATAAACTAACCTTCAAACTTCAAACTTCAAACTATGATTAAAGCCAGACTGATTGGGTAGAATTATAGGATTAAATGTAACATCTTTGAATGTTAGCAGTGGAGGAAAGCTTCAGCCAGGGACTGTGAAAGGCACTCACGATAAGTGAAAGGCCAGATCTCCTTAGCCAGTCTCTTCTTTCTCATCCACTGCTATTGTGATTTATTTTCTCTTGGTCTCCTGTCACCCAATGGAAGTTTCTTCTGTGGCCAAATTACTTCTGCTATGCAGGAGTACACCAGTGAGTAGTAGTAAAACCACTTACTCAACCCCCACACTTCTACAAACCAACAGTGATCACAATCACAAAGGTAAAACATGCACAGTTAAGAAATATAAAACCTTTGCCTTTTGTGGTAACTTGGGCCGAGTTGAGGCTATAGTCTCAAGAGGGTTAGGAATGTTATTTAGAAGCAACCCAAACCGCAAAGTATAACAGTACAAAATAAAGGAAATGTCAAATCAAGATAATATAGAAATATGTATATACGGCATCTACAAGAAAACTAACTAGAAAAACACTGTAGGAGAGCTCCCCTTCTCTTAAAGGCAACGTCTACAGGTGATTGTAAAACAACAAGCTTTCTTTAAGGGTACAATCTATGTCCTTGGAAGAAGTGTGGTTTGCCTTCTCACAGCACACTCTAAGTTCCTTGCATTAGAGGAGGTTGAGAGGACAGGGAGTAAGAGAGGTCAAGAAAGAACATAAGATGATGGAACCTTCCTCCAGCTGATCTGAGTTCACTCTGTCTTCACTAAACCTTCCCCCATCCGTTGTCAATGCATCAAGACCCGTTTAGTATGCAGAATCCTGGTTTGCGGCTAGTCCTTTTGGGAAGGTTGTGCCCTTTGATTCCTTTTCTCAGGACAGCCTTCTGTGGAGTGGCTGTCTCATTGGAGAGGGTGTTACCTGCCCCCAAAAAGGATCAAAGAGAGGCAGACCCCGAGGCTGCAGTCTTGCTGGAAGAAGCAGAGACGGCATAACTGGGGGGAATACACATATCCTTTCACAGCTGAGCTGTCCTCTCAGGGTTGACACATATGTGATACCAATTTGATATGACTACAATACTTATGAAAAATAACATTCACCATACCATCAAGTATTGGTTATATGTAAAGTTTAACATGCCAGCAAGACAGTCAACTCATAATTATGGGATTTTGGAACATATTTGCATATCATAAATGAATCCCCTGTGCTGCAGTGACTTGGCTATCACTGAAGCTGTCAGGGGGCCAACTGTGCCCTGAAACTGCTCTGTGCCACAAGAGAGCAGGAACTACAGATCACACTACTGATTCAGCCAGGCACAGATGTGTAATGTGTTTTTGGACTACAGTTTGTGCATTGGGGGGTCTGGTCAGCAGTCAGTGCTTGTTCCCTACAGAATCACTGTCTAACTTCCTCTAAGACTTGTATCATGGTTCTATTATATTGGTTCAATGTTATGCAATTGTATTTGCTTTCTTTTTATTTGCTTCAAATCATGTTTATACATCTGCACAACAAATTGTAACCTCTTTCAAGATGAATATATCCGTTTTTACAGCAATCAATCAAATCTAAGGCAGCTATACTTGAAGAACATACATTTTACAGAAAAGGTTCTTGTAAATACCAAATAAATTCTAATCAATTATGACAGTTTCAGTTTTTAAGTGATTTATTGTTAAATAACTAGTGTTACAGTACCAGATGTGTATTTAAAGATCAGTGTATCTTTATTGTGTGCTCTGTTGCCTGCCCATGTTTCTTCTCTTTGTGTGTGGCTCTCTCCCCATTGGCCAACGCTCTTTCAGCTGAATGAGGATCTTGTCCTACATTCCTCTCCTTGACGCCACCACTTTCTTCAAGCAGGCTGAGGTGAGGCTTCCCTTGATAACGTGGGTCTGAACGTGTTTGCTCTTGGGTAAATCCACTGCTTTTCCCCCAGTGCTGTGCACTATGTTGCCTGGTGTGTTGCTTGACTCTGTGTTTGGCTCCCTCCCCATTGTCCCACAGCCCTCCCCTGATTGGAGACCTTGGCCTACTTTATAATTTCTTAAAGGCAGCCCAATTGCGCTTTGCAGCCCCTGCAGTGAAGCACCCTGATGCTAAGGATACCACCAACAGGAGCAGCACCAGATGATTTCTACCGGTACCCGCTGGGGAAGCAAGAAGCTTGCAGCCATGAACACATTGTAATGGACCAGGTAGGTGTGGTCAGGGGGGCAGAAATTACTGCACCCCACTAAACTGACCCACATCCAATCATTTCTTCGTCGTTTACCGCACCACACATAAGCATCCCATAAATTTGTATTATTTAGCCTCCCTCACATCTCTCCAGGAAAGTCACATTCTTGCACTGCAGCTGTGTTTAAAAACTAGGCCTTTTCCCTCTTTTTGGGAAAGTTGAATCTGGGTGTTTAGCATTGTGGTAACCGGGGTACTGTAGACTGTGTCTCATTAGGCTCTCTCCCACTCTGTTGGCACTACCCTGCTGGGAGTACCTGTACTGTTGATTGTACCTGTCTGCTCCTTCTGTGTGTTCCCTACTGTGTGACCCGCCCTCTGCTCATCCAGTGCTGTGCAGCGCTGGGATGTGCATCCATCCTCTCTCTTTCACTGCCTCCTCCTCCTACTTCCTCCTCGCACCCTCTATGGTGCTCTCTGTCTCCCCAATTTTCTCCAACTGCTACTCTATCTCCTATCCTATCCCTCTCAATAACCCGGGAAGGAAGAAATTCAAGAGGGACATTTTGGTCTCCTACTCAAGCCTCCCTATCGCTGAAACCTACATCAGTGCTTCTTCCAGAAAGACTCTCATCTGCATCCTCTTTGTCGTTCCCTCTCCATACTTATGGAACCCTCATATGGTCTCTGTTCTCTCTCCTTTCTCCTCCTCTCCCATTAATGGTGCCACTGAGGTAATTTTAGAAGAAAAGAAAATAAAAAATAAAAAAATCTATGAAGAAATGCAAAGGCCATAACAAATAAGACAGAAAGAGATATCAACATTTTGCACCAAGCAAGTGTTAGCAATTAGCGTTTTGTGTTGGCAACAATATGTTTAGTATCGTACAACAAGTATCGTAAAGTTGCCAAATTTAAAGATATATGCTGCACATTAAAAATCATGAGTCACATTTGTTGTGGGGTTAATATTCGGTACTCATTGAACATTTTTAAAAAGTAGTCATGCCTCAGTCCTTTTAAATAGCTACATTCAACATGAATATGTTTTAAAGTTTTGGGGTACTCACGATTATTACAGAAGCGGCACATTGAGAATGAAGTCTCTTTTGCTCTCACACCCAATCGAACTCCGGTAGGCCAGAGGTCAAAACGAAGTCACATAATATGCGCTCTGTAGTGCTGATCGTGAATTTCATTAAATATAGCGGTATTGTGTTTAGTTTTCTTTCCTTAAATGTATCAGAAGAGAAGGACTTATATTTCAAACATTATTGCCATGTATCGCTCCAGTCCATGAACCACAACTTTAGTTTTGCTTTAATTGTGATTGTGTTTAAAAGTTCAGGAGCTATATCCGCTCTACTCATTATTACAGTACAATCTTGTTTCCAGACATTAAGCGGTTTGTTATTTGTCTAGAGCCATCAAAATCGAAGCCGGGTATGAGTCCTGCATCAAACATTTTCTATATAACATCAATGTATTCCATACAACAATAGCTTTTAGAGAAATTAGGCCCAATTCATACCTGACAATTTGGATGGGGAAGGATTTTGGTATGGGGAGCCAATACTTCCAGAAGATCCCTTCTAAAACATTCCGGCTTGCCTGTCTTTTCACAATTGTTTTATGGGCCCCATAAATTACTGCTGGAGTCACTTTTCCTTTGTAAAATTTCATTACGGGTAGAAATGAGTGTTTACTGTATTTTCCCTGTATAACTTTCACTTGGGATGCAAGTGCTGTAATTCTGTACCTTAAGTAATGTTTAAAGGGGGCCTCTGATTTTGCATTGTTAGGCGGAAACCTGTGCAGTTCCCTCTGGGACCACTGCAAAAGATTTAGGACTACAGGTGCTGCGATGAACCCACTTGGTAGCAGTCTGTACCACACAGATTCAATTGGTAGCTGTGGCTGAGCAGTCAGACTTCTCTCAAGAAAAGTTGGTCAGTATAGGGAGCATACAAGATAGGGTAATTCTCTGCAGCAAAACGAGTAAACACGCAACCAGGCTTTAGTATAAAGATAGTAAGTTATTTATTGATAACAGCACGTCTATGAAAAATACTAAAGCAGAACACGGCAAATAATTCAAAATACAATTACTCTGCAGAATGGAATAAGCTCAATCCCCCGAAACACACTATCGACAACTCTAGGTTCTACGGCACCACTTATTTTCAGACAGAGGTGTATACCTCAACCCAGATGACACTCGAATATTTAGTGAGGAAGGGAGAGAAGAGAAAGGCAGGTAACGAAGTCAACACGGTTCGCACTGAAGCGGGTAAAAATGCACGGCAAGAAAGCATTAATCACACTAGATCATACAGTTCGGCGGCCAGGCCCACTCGGTGAGAGGCAAGGCACGATGTCCTGGAAAGTCTCTACGGGTGATGCATTCAAGTCTCGTTTAGCAAATTGGTTAGCGACAGGTGGAACCAGTTCAGAACAAAGAGTGAATAAAGCTTGGAGGCAACCCAACGGAACGGAGAGGAATCAGATACCTCACGCGAACCGATCGAAAAGGGAAGCCAGGCGGTTACGGTACCTTGTTGTGGAAGACAGCTCCGACGGGGGCAGTTGTTCCTGGTGGTGGATGCACGACGGGTCTTGGCCAAGAGAAGAGAGGCTCTCGTCGTCGAAGAGAAGATGTCCGGTGCACCACCAGGGAAGAAACCAGCCGCGGAGTGCTTCGTCACAAGGCACCACCTTTCGATCACGGTGCAGGAGTAGTGGCTATCCGGTTGCCGGGTGCTCTGCACGGGCAATTCGACCACTGCGTCCTGGGCGACCAAAAAGCACAAAGAAGAAGAAGACTGGTTGTTCCCACCAGCCAGGGAAAGAGCCTCTCCGGCAGGGAGATCTCTTCTGTCGTCGGGAGATGGTGAGACGATTCCGCAGGGCTCCACCGGAGGTGTCGTCGTGCAGGTCGAGTCAACGTTACCCTCGTCGGATTCTTTAGGTCCAGTGGCGACTTCCTGAAGATCCAGTCCCAAAGGCCCTGCTTTTATGCAGACGTCCCCCATTCATTCAGCCTAGCTTGTCAATCAACACATGCTAAGTGGTGAGCGGGAAGGCTCACCACCTGGGCCAATCACTTCAGAGTGCGACCTGAGTTGGCAAGGCAACTCGGTCCAGGGTGTCTAAACCCCCTCCCACACCCCTGAGGTAACCCAGACAGAATGGCGCCACCTTCGCGGGTCTCTGTCCAGAGGCCCGCCAAAAGTGGGACAAAGGGCTCAACCTTTGGTTTAGGAGTCACAGAGAAAAACACAGACGCCATTTTACAACCCGAGTTCTGGCAGAAAATACCACTCGATAAACCTATTTAAGATAAGTAGATCGGTGGTACGTTGGAGATTAACGAAAAACAGTATCAATCTTCAACAATGGGACGAATCCCATAGGGTTATGCTCGGGGTCGAACATAACAAGTAGTTTCCACTGCCGGCCAAAACTCGACGAGGAGGGACGGGACAGTGCCCCCTCGAGTAACAGATCCAGGAGTAATCGTATTACCCCTACTAGCACGTCCACAATAAGATGGTTGGTACTAGTTCTGTTAGTAAATTTAGGTCTAGTAAAGCCAATGGTGACTTTACATGCCCGGGGAGACAGTAGTCAGTCCCCGGGTATGGAGTCTATGGTGGGGGGACCCGCTAGGGCGCCCCCGTGTCACGACACGTAGGGTGCAGAGTGACACACATAGAAAAACTTATGAGACCCTATGGAGTAAAAGACCCCATAGCCCATCGAACACATTGACATCTCAAAGGAATTACACACATACATGTCCAAGAGTGAGAGGAAAAGGGTCACACTCTTGGCAGGATGGGAAAAACAAACTCCAGAAATCCAGCAAAGCTGCTGGGGGACTCACTAGGTTAGGAAATTCAGCCTAAACAGAGAATTCTCCCTAACACTCGCCCCCCCCCAGACTAAGGGACAGGAGGATTTAATCCACTCCTGGATGAATCTCATACCTCTAGTCGATGATATACATCCTAGAGAGACCATCAGCATTTTGGTGGTGACATCCTGACCTGTGCTCAATGGTGAAATCGAACCCTTGCAGGCAGATCGACCATCTCAGTAGTTTTGGGTTTTCCCCTTTCATTTGCATTAACCATCTCAAGGGTTGGTGGTCCGTCTGAATCACAAAAGTAGAACCATACAAGTACGGCCTAAACTTCTTCAGAGCCCACACGATAGCAAAGCATTCTCTTTCGATTGTTGCCCACCTTGTTTCAGGATCCTTCAGCTTGCGGCTGATGTAGCAAACGGGGTGCTCCCTACCTTTCCCATCCAGTTGACTGAGTACGGCACCTATCCCTACATTGGAAGCGTCTGTCTGCACAATGAAGTGTTGGCGGTAATCAGGAGCTCTGAGTACTGGGGTTTGGCAAAGAGCCTTTTTCAGGTTTTCAAAAGCCTGATTGCACTCCTCGTTCCATTTAACCTTTTTAGGGAATTTGGGCGAGGAGATGACATTCAGTGGAGAAGCTATGGTCCCATAGTTCTCTATGAAATTCCTGTAATACCCGGTGAGGCCTAGGAAGGCTCTCACCTGAGTCTGAGTAGTCAGTGTTGTCCAATTTTGCACAGCTTCAATCTTACTGAGCAAAGGCCTTATTTCGCCACCGCCTACCTCATGCCCAAGGTAGACTACCTTACTCTGTCCAATTTGGCATTTACTTGCCTTTATGGTCAGATTGGCTCGTCTAAGAGCCTGCAAAACATCTCTCAGGTGGGTTACATGTTCGTCCCAGGAATTGCTGAACACTGCTATGTCATCCAAGTATGCCATGCAGAAGTCCTCCATCCCGGTTAGAACTTGGTTTACCATCCGTTGAAACGTAGCAGGTGCATTTTTTAGTCCGAAAGGCATTACCGTAAATTGGTATGAACCAACGGGGGTAGAAAATGCAGTTTTCTCCTTGGCATGGTTGGTCAGGGCTATTTGCCAATAGCCTGACGTCAAGTCAAATGTGCTGAGGAACTTGGCGGTGCCAAGTTTATCCACCAACTCATCTGTTCTTGGCAAAGGGTGGGCATCAGTCGTGGTGACTGCGTTAAGAGCTCTATAATCCACGCAGAATCTAAGTTCTTTAGATCCGGCCTTTGGTACTAACACAACTGGGCTAGACCATGGACTAGTAGAGGGCTCTATTACCCCGAGATCAAGCATCTTGCTGACCTCACCTTTGATGTGGGTTCTTACGTTTTCTGACATGCGATATCCTCTGCTTTTGACAGGCAGACAGTCACCAGTGAGTATCTCGTACTGGCCCAAAGGGGTCAAGCCTGGTGAGAGCGAGAACAGAGAGGCAAACTGATTCAACATAGACTTGCACTCTTCTTGTTGCTCGGGTGTCAGATTGGAGGAGAGATTTACTCCTTCAATGTTTTCATCTAAAGGTAAGCCTCTGAGGAGATCCGGAAGAGCTTCACTCTCTTCTTCTTCCTCAGCCGATGCTAGAAGCAACGCTCCTACATCAGGTCGTGAGACATACGCTTTAAGTCGGTTGGTGTGAAAGACTGTCGGAGCCTCCTTGGGGTTACCCAAGTCCACCAGATAGTTCACCTCGCCGAGCTTACCCACTACTTGGTAGGGTCCCATCCATTTATCTTGCAAGGCCCTCTGCCTTGTGGGGATCATAACAAGAACAAGCTGGTTTTGAGCGAACTCAACCATGTTAGCCTTTTGATCGTGCCAGTGCTTGACCAATGCTTGTCCAGCTTTCAAGTTATCGCTTGCTTCTGTCATCAGGTGCGACATTCTCCTCCGGAGACCTATCACGTAGTCAGTCACTCTGACTGGCTTGGGGGAAGGAGCACTCTCCAACCCCTCCTTAATCAGGGCCAACGGACCTCTGACGGGATGACCATAGAGTAGTTCGAAGGGAGAGTAGCCTACTCCCTCCTGAGGGACTTCTCTATAAGCAAAAAGAAGGCATGGCAATAGAAGGTCCCACTTACGCTTAAGGGGTTCTTCTAGAGCACCTATCATGCTCTTCATGGTTCGGTTGAACCGTTCTACCAACCCATTGGTTTGTGGGTGGTAAGCCGTTGAGAACTTGTAAGTTACTCCGCAGGTTTTCCACATGGCTTTCATGTAGTGGGACATAAAATTTGACCCCCTGTCAGAGATAACTTCCTTCGGAAATCCGACCCTAGTAAAAATACCAAGGAGGGCCTTAGCCACAGCCGGAGCTGTAACAGTCCTCATAGGAATGGCCTCAGGATACCTAGTAGCATGGTCTACTACAACAAGTATAAACCTGTTGCCTGAGGAGGTTGGAGGATCAAGGGGACCAACGATATCAATCCCTACTCTCTCAAATGGGACTCCCACAACGGGAAGAGGCACTAACGGTGCCACATTCTTGGACCCAACCTTACCAGAGATTTGGCAGGTATGGCAGCTTCTGCAGTGTTTTTCTACTTCGGCCCCCATTTTTGGCCAATAGAAGTAGAGTGAGAGCCTTTCCTTAGTCTTCTTGAAACTCAAGTGACCAGCCAAAGGAATCTCGTGGGCTAACTGCAAGAACTGTGGTCTGTTCTCTTGGGGTACTACAAGGCGTTTGTAGTCTCCAGGTGCAGACTCGGTTGGTTCACTATAGAAGAGGCCATCTTCCCAGTGTAACCTATGTTTCCCAGACTCTTGCCCTTCAGCCTGAGTTTTTGCCTGACGGCGAAGACCTTCCAGAGTTGGACATTCTCTCTGTCCCTTACTGAAGTCTGCCCTGCTGGATCCACCTTCTGCCAGTAACGACTGCAGCTCAGGATGGTCAACAGGATCCAGATCTCCAATGAGTTCCTGGCCTTCCATTAGCTCTTCTTCAGAGTCTAATTCTACCATACAGGGTTGTACTTCCCCCTCAGCCGCAGCTGGAGGTGGAATTACGGGTGTGACGTTGGACAACCGCGGGGAAGTCCGTGTCGGCTGCATCGGAATGTGGGCTGTTGGTTTTGGTTTGGAAGTTTTAGGTTTCCCTTTTACTTCTGTGTTCCTAGAGACAGCGGCCACCATTTCCAATGGAGCAGGAGTGATTTCTTTCTTCATCATCTCCCCGAGAGTACCGCGCAGGGTCCTCTCTCTTGCAGGTCTGGTTAGCTCCTGTAACCGTTTACTAGGAGGTCTGGGAGTATGCGATACAACTCCGAGAGTTTTCAAATCGTTACCCAACAGTACGCGTCCTGGTACCTCACTCTGTATGCTGACAGGTATCTTTACAGTCATGTCGTTACACTGGATGAGAACTGGTAATTGGGGAAGCATCTGCACAGGCCCTCCAGCTAACTTGGTGAGGCGTTTGGGTGCCTTAGCAACATCCTCAGCCTGAAAAAACGATTTATCCACCACAGTTATGCTGGCCCCAGTGTCCCTAATGGCAGGCGTCTCCTGACCATTCACCTGGACACTGTCCTTATAATACTCTTTAGTATTATCGGGGATAGAATTATAGACATCTAAATTCTGTTGTTCCCACAACCCCAGAGATACTAAAGAAACGCTGGCTGAGACTCCAATGGGTTCGTCAGCTAGCAGTAGAAAGTTTCCACTTGCCATTTGAACTTCCTCCTCTGGAGCGAAGGCTAAGGAGACAAGCTGGACCCCTGAAGGTTTACCCTTACATCTCGGATCTCCTTTCACGTGATCAGTCGAGCCACAAACAAAGCATTTCCCGAATGCTTTCTGGAATGGTGGCTTGTTCTGACCTCCTTCCGGTTTGGCACCAGAAGACACACTATTCTGCTGTGGTTTTCCCGGTGGCTTACCCTTCTGGTTTTGTTTGGGGCCCTCTTTGGAATGTGAGTTATTCGAATTCTCTTTTGAGTCTTTTTTAGGCTGTTTTCCCTCGTCCTTTTTCTAAGTTGCCCCAGAATCCTTGTGAGTAGCCCTGTTGGCAACCCACAAGTCAGCAGCCTTAGCTAGAGCCCTGGAATCTAATTCCTTCGAATCAGCCAAGTGCTGTCTGAGCTCAGGAGAACAGGCATCATAAATCGACTCCAACATAAAAAGATTTCGCATACCCTCGTAAGTGTCAACTTTGTAACCCTTAATCCATCCCTCTAAGTTTTTCAACCCTTCACTCACCCAGGTAGCCCAAGGGGTACCATCATGCTTTTTGAGGGTTCTAAACCTCTTAAGATACTGGGAAGGGGTCTTCCCGAATCTAGCTATCAAAGCTAGTTTCACACTTTCGTATTCCGTCTTATCCACCTCCCCCAATTCCATTACCACATCAGTAGCAACAGGAGGAAGCCTAGAGAACAACCAGGGAAGCAACGCATTCCCGGTGATGTCCTGGAGCCCATGATTGTATTCAAACAGTTTCAACCAATCCAACACATCCAATCTCGGTTCGTACATACCCACTAATTCCTTCGGCATCCGGGGTCTTTTGGGACTGGAGCTCCTAGAGGAACCAGAGGAGAGAGAAGCATTTTCCATAGACAACTTTTTCATTTGTAACTCATGATTAAGCTCTATTTCTCTGAGTCTTAACTCCGCTTGTCTCTGCTCAGCTTGAGCCAAGAATCGTTTATGTTCTAATTCGAGCTTCATTTTTTCAAGTTCAAAATAAGCAGAATTACTCGTGGGACCTGGTATTGGCCCCGTAGGCACAGTTGGTAAGGCAGGTAGAGGAACAGGTGAGACAGTTTCGTTAGCCTCGCCGTCCTCGTCAGCCTCTTCATCGCTATCATCAGAATTACGATTCAGATCAACACCATTACTGTTATCTACAATTGCTGGAGAGTTTGGTTCCTCTGAACCAGTACCCAGACTTTGGTTCGCCAGCAATCTCTCTATCAGTTCTAACTTCTTGCCTTTTACAGGAAGATTCTCTTGTCTACAGAGAGCTCACAGACTCTCAGTATTTTTATCCGACAAAGACTCTTGGCTGTAAATTTCCATTGTAGACATGTTTTTTGAAAGTTGCTTTTGTAACGTTTTGTGGTTAGTCGTTCTACAGCGTCGAAAAACACTCTAAACTGTATACTCGATACTAATCCCACCGCTGTACACCAGTGTTAGGCGGAAACCTGTGCAGTTCCCTCTGGGAGCTCTGCAAAAGATTTAGGACTACAGGTGCTGCGATGAACCCACTTGGTAGCAGTCTGTATCACACAGATTCAATTGGTAGCTGTGGCTGAGCAGTCAGACTTCTCTCAAGAAAAGTTGGTCAGTATAGGGAGCATACAAGATAGGGTAATTCTCTGCAGCAAAACGAGTAAACACGCAACCAGGCTTTAGTATAAAGATAGTAAGTTATTTATTGATAACAGCACGTCTATGAAAAATACTAAAGCAGAACACGGCAAATAATTCAAAATACAATTACTCTGCAGAATGGAATAAGCTCAATCCCCCGAAACACACTATCGACAACTCTAGGTTCTACGGCACCACTTATTTTCAGACAGAGGTGTATACCTCAACCCAGATGACACTCGAATATTTAGTGAGGAAGGGAGAGAAGAGAAAGGCAGGTAACGAAGTCAACACGGTTCGCACTGAAGCGGGTAAAAATGCACGGCAAGAAAGCATTAATCACACTAGATCATACAGTTCGGCGGCCAGGCCCACTCGGTGAGAGGAAAGGCACGATGTCCTGGAAAGTCTCTACGGGTGATGCATTCAAGTCTCGTTTAGCAAATTGGCTAGCGACAGGTGGAACCAGTTCAGAACAAAGAGTGAATAAAGCTTGGAGGCAACCCAACGGAACGGAGAGGAATCAGATACCTCACACGAACCGATCGAAAAGGGAAGCCAGGAGGTTACGGTACCTTGTTGTGGAAGACAGCTCCGATGGGGGCAGTTGTTCCTGGTGGTGGATGCACGACGGGTCTTGGCCAAGAGAAGAGAGGCTCTCGTCGTCGAAGAGAAGATGTCCGGTGCACCACCAGGGAAGAAACCAGCCGCGGAGTGCTTCGTCACAAGGCACCACCTTTCGATCACGGTGCAGGAGTAGTGGCTATCCGGTTGCCGGGTGCTCTGCACGGGCAATTCGACCACTGCGTCCTGGGCGACCAAAAAGCACAAAGAAGAAGAAGACTGGTTGTTCCCACCAGCCAGGGAAAGAGCCTCTCCGGCAGGGAGATCTCTTCTGTCGTCGGGAGATGGTGAGACGATTCCGCAGGGCTCCACCGGAGGTGTCGTCGTGCAGGTCGAGTCAACGTTACCCTCGTCGGATTCTTTAGGTCCAGTGGCGACTTCCTGAAGATCCAGTCCCAAAGGCCCTGCTTTTATGCAGACGTCCCCCATTCATTCAGCCTAGCTTGTCAATCAACACATGCTAAGTGGTGAGCGGGAAGGCTCACCACCTGGGCCAATCACTTCAGAGTGCGACCTGAGTTGGCAAGGCAACTCGGTCCAGGGTGTCTAAACCCCCTCCCACACCCCTGAGGTAACCCAGACAGAATGGCGCCACCTTCGCGAGTCTCTGTCCAGAGGCCCGCCAAAAGTGGGACAAAGGGCTCAACCTTTGGTTTAGGAGTCACAGAGAAAAACACAGACGCCATTTTACAACCCGAGTTCTGGCAGAAAATACCACTCGATAAACCTATTTAAGATAAGTAGATCGGTGGTACGTTGGAGATTAACGAAAAACAGTATCAATCTTCAACAATGGGACGAATCCCATAGGGTTATGCTCGGGGTCGAACATAACAAGTAGTTTCCACTGCCACCAGCCAAAACTCGACGAGGAGGGACGGGACAGTGCCCTCTCGAGTAACAGATCCAGGAGTAATCGTATTACCCCTACTAGCACGTCCACAATAAGATGGTTGGTACTAGTTCTGTTAGTAAATTTAGGTCTAGTAAAGCCAATGGTGACTTTACATGCCCGGGGAGACAGTAGTCAGTCCCCGGGTATGGAGTCTATGGTGGGGGGACCCGCTAGGGCGCCCCCGTGTCACGACACGTAGGGTGCAGAGTGACACACATAGAAAAACTTATGAGACCCTATGGAGTAAAAGACCCCATAGCCCATCGAACACATTGACATCTCAAAGGAATTACACACATACATGTCCAAGAGTGAGAGGAAAAGGGTCACACTCTTGGCAGGATGGGAAAAACAAACTCCAGAAATCCAGCAAAGCTGCTGGGGGACTCACTAGGTTAGGAAATTCAGCCTAAACAGAGAATTCTCCCTAACATGCATCATTCACCATTGGTCCCAAATATGTGTACTGGTCTACAATCTCTATGGTTTGGCCGCCTGCATTCCACTTATAGTTCTGCAAGTATTTAGTTTTGATCCTTGCCACTTCATTATATTTGACTTCTCAATGTTTATTATCAGCATGTTTAGTTCAGCATAGATTGTTAATTCATGGAGCTGCCTTTGTAAACCGATCAGAGTCTGGTCTATGATGACCAGATCATCGGAATAGAAGAGATATGGGATCAAATGCTTACCCAGTTTTGATGTAAAAGCTTTCATGTTAAAACATACAGGTTGTATGTCCTTGATATAAAAATTAAACAATGTTGCAGCCAAAATACAGCATTGCTTCAAACCTTGGTGTGGAATCAGAAAAATACAATATTAAGGCTGTTACACCAAGCAAAGGAAAATACACCGACACGGGCTTGGAAAGATTCCCAGAATCTTTATTACAAAACTGAACAGTATTGCACAAAGTACACAAATAGCTATTTGACTGTCAATATATCACAGAGACCACCAGCAGGGCTCAATGTGAGCAGTGAGCAGAATTTGCTAGCTGGACATCAGCGTATTTATACAGTTTGTTATAATGATTTCCAGCCTCTTACAAGTTAATTATACATTGGGCTAGGGTCGCGCCACGTTCACTTTCCTAATTTACATATCTTGTGCATGCGGTTTACTTTTGAATACATTTACTAACACACAATATTATTCTTTAATTTAATGTTACACCCTTCACGTATCGTTTTAATACAGATCAAACAAATGTTTCGCATGTTGTATTTGGATAGCATTATTGTTCTTGTATACTTGTATTGTTCTTGTATACTTGTAGTTTAACATTGCTAATTCAAGTAATCCCCTGATCCCGAGGTCAACAAAGGATAAGGTCTACATGACCCTAACATGTAGCCTGAAGGCAGGTTGGACATTAACTCTCCTACAGAGGTTGAAGAGGTTAAGGCAAGAACAAGAGCACACAAGACGGCCATTTTAGACTACAGAGTGACTTTGTACAATAAACTAAAATGGCGGTTCTAACCTAAAATGGAGGCTTGATTCACTTGAGGTCACGACCTTGTAATACGGGTTTTCTCACAAAGCGACTGGGCCTAGGCCAACATATACGATGAGGACGAAACAATATTATATCAGTTCTAACAAACCCTCCTTTTGGCCTATGCCAAGCGCTAAACTACCTTCAATCACTTTGCGACTAACTCCACATTTCAACATCTATACATCCCGAATCATTTTCTGACATATCTATTGCCATTAGATCTGACACCAGAGTTTCTTTCAACACATACTCTTTGGAAACCTTCTCTGGGGCGTATATTTTATGCCCTAATACACTTGTTGCTTGCGCACAACATCCCCCTAATACTGAGCATATACCAGGGAGACACTGTATACAACAGCAAAGAAACAGATAACTTCCCAAGATAATCAGCAGGGCCGGGAACAACTTCCATCCCCATGACCGTAGGAGGTCCCAAAACCATGCACTAAATTCCCAGTTCCCCTCAGGAACATGTACTTCTGAACTAAGAACATGTAGATTTTGGATAGCTCTAAATATCGTCGGAGAGGAATCTGGTACGTAAACGCAGCAAGCGGACCCGACTAATTTACATACTCCTCCACGCTTGGCCAGAATGACATCTAATGCCATCTGGTTCTGAAGAGCCACTTTTCTTTTCGATTTCTGTTCTAACGTCATATTATAGAGTATGTCAGTGGTCCGATTGATGGTTCTCTCCAATACTCTCGCTAGTCCCCTGATATCTTCTGAATTCGTAATTTGCCCAAAAAATGGCACAAAGGATTTCATGATATCTCCTAGAGTCTGCGCTGGAGTATCCCCTTTCACACCTCGTCGTGGACGAGTTTTCAAAACATCTGCAGTACTGGCAATAAATACCCCAGGTAATCGAATCCCTAAATAGCAGGTTCCTTACCAATCCCTGGGCAACCATGGAAATGCCACATTACCGCAAACAAAATAGACAGGTTCGACTACGTACAGAGGTCTGTTCTCACTAGTCAAATTCGCAATGTTGGCGCACTTTCTAAAATTACCCATTGACCGTGTTCCATTCCTCTGTATGCAGAAGGATATTGAATCGGGCTATGGTTAACAGAATAAGATGGAGGCGTGGCATCCTTATTGCCTATAGGAGTCATTTTGAAAGAGATTAAAGACTGAACAGGACGAGACAATCTATCAGAGGGCCTAACAGAAGCAACGTTTGGCTTACTTCTAATTGCAAAAAGCGAACAACCCAGGGGCATCAAAACATGCTTTTCAAAACTATTTAAATTTGTACCATCAAAGTTCCCTGAGGTGCTGTCATTCCATCGGCCAAAAAATAGTGCTCTAAGAGAAGCGTAACAGGCAGTTGTCAAAGGTAAAGGATGAATATACCAACCTAGCCCCTTATCCCCATGTTGCGGTAGATGTGAACAGATCCAACAATTGGTCTTATTTAAAATTGCATGAGTGGCATTCATAATTAACAAAAGGGTATTATTCTGATAGTTCCGTCTATGCAAAGAATCTCTAGGTGATAAAGTATGCAATTGCACGGAACGAGTGGGGACAATAGATACATTTTCAATAGGTAAAAAGTCCTCTAACGGATATGCTTCCTCCAGATACCATAACCCAAAACCAAAAGTTACTAAAAATCCAGTAATTATCACAAAAAGGCAACAATACACTTTGGGGGTCCCTTTACATGCTTGATTATTGTCTCTGCTAGTCACATTTTTATCTAAAGGTTCGGTACGAGCGGTAGCGGGTGCAGGCATTGTAGTCTTCAACCGAGAAAACACCAATTGTTCGTTTGCTGGCGACTCCAGTCGCGCGTCTTCTTAATGTCTTTCCCACAACCCTTAGCCAACAGAATCTTCCCGTACAGTTGGGCCAAAAGACAAGCCCTCAAATGATTTTTTCCAATCGCACAGTCAGACCATGCTGCACATTTACTTCCTTGGACGCAAATTATATTTCACAGTTTCTGATGAGGACAAAGTGTCGTCACTTCCTCCTGGAAGTGGCGAATGAACGGAAATGGGATCAGAAAAGGATTGATCCGGAAGTTCCACTGTTGGGCAGTGCGGAGACAAGATGGCCGTTTTATCTGGCCTTGCGGATTCCGGAGCGGTCTCCGATTCTCCCTTCTTGGTTGTTGCTGTTTCAGGTACGCTAGTTACAGCAGTGGGAAGAGATTCTGTATCTTCTGTATTGTATGGCACGGACTGTGGGTTCCATTTGGTGTGCGTCGCATGGATCCAGTTCTTACGACCCGCTACCCGCACAGCAGTCTGAGTGACTAGCAGGACTTGGTAGGGACCTATCCATCGAGGTGCAAGGCAAGATGACCTCTCAAAAACCTTTGTGAGGATCCAGTCCCCCGGTCGTAGACTGTGACCAGGACCCTCGTAGCGTACAGGTAATGCCTCTCGCACCTGGTGATAAATTGAAAACAGATTTTTAGTCAACTGGTTATAGTAATCTGAAAGAAGCACATTTTCTATGTCCCGCAGTGAACTGCTTTTTGGCAAACCCCAAATATTAGCAGGTCTCCCCATTACCACCTCAAAGGGAGAGAGCCCAGTCTTAGTTTGAGGGGTTGTTCTCATCGACAGTAACACGATCGGTAAGGCGTCTGGCCATTTTAGCTTGGTGCCAGCACACGTTTTAGTGAGTTTGTTCTTTATAAAGCTGTTATGGTTTTCCACAAATCCGGCACTTTGGGCATGTCTGGCCAAATGGAACCGTTTGTCAATCTGTAATCCTTTGCAAATTTGTAGGATTACAGTAGAGATAAAGTGTGGCCCATTATCCGACCAGATGACTCTCGGCAGCCCGAACCTAGGAAAAAACTCTTTCAACAGAGTTTTTGCCGTGGTTATGGCCATTGCATCTCTAACCGGGAAAGCCTCAACCCACTTACTAAAGGCACAAATGACAACCAACACATATTTAAGATTGTTACAATGTTCCATTTCAATAAAATCAAAGTGAATAACCTCAAACGGGACAGAAGGTGGAGCGAAACTTCCTCTAGGAGTCGAGGTACCTTTTCCTACATTATGCTGCAAGCAGATCATGCACCCTTGGACAAAACGCTCTGCGGTTTTGAAAATCTTATCATTGGCCCATACACTGTGTAGCATTTTAGTCAATTTATGCACACAAACATGTGTCGGACCGTGAGCCATAATAACCATCATTGTAATGTAGGCGTCAGAGAGTAACCATTTTCCTTCAATATTGTCCACCCAACACCCATCATCATCCAATCTCCCAGCGCCCTCGATCCATCTTTTAGTTTCCTATATGGTAGCATCTGCTTGAATATCTTTTACAGCATCGATACTTTCACCCAAAGTGCAAATATTTACAGTCTCTTTTACAGCATACATTTCTGAACTAAAATCAGTGGCAGTTTGTTTAGCTATCTGATCGGCAAAAGCATTTCCTTTTCCTACATCATCTGTAACCTTTTGATGTGCTGAACATTTGATAATAGCTAACTGAACAGGGAGTGCGAGTGCTGAAAGTAATCACACTATTAACCTTGTTCTTTCCAAAGTCTACCGAAATTTTGGACCACCCCAAAAGCATACTGACTATCGGTATATATATTTACTGTAAGCCCTTCAGAAAGTTCACAAGCTCAAGCTAACAATATAATTTCTGCGGCCTGCGCGGAATTATGCATAATTCTTTTGGTTTCCACAATCGTGTTTAAGGTAGTGACGGCATAAGCAGCCGTGGAAGTACCGTCTGGAAGTTTAAAACAAGAGCCATCACAAAATAGCTCTCCTTGTGGGCTATCCAAAGGCGTGTCTTTCAGATCGATTCTGCCTTTAGTCTCTTGTTCGGACACATAAAGACAATCATGTGGCGTTTTGTCACCATCAACAGTATCTTGCGAGGCAGGTAATAGTTCAGCCGGATTTAATACACAATACTTCTGAATTTGAATGTGGGGGCAAACAAGATTAGTTCATATCTTGTCAATCGTGCAGAAGTGAGGTGTTGCGTTTGAGTTCTATTCAATAAAATATCTAAAGAGTGAGGTACCATTAGGGTTAACGCATGACCCAGGACCATTCCCTCACTCTGTTTTACAGATGCAGCAGCAGCAGCGACAGTGCGCAAACATCTCGGCAAAGCGCATGCTACAGGATCAAGGGCGGAGGAATAGTAACCGCACGGCCTATTCTTCCCTCCATGCTCCTGCGTTAAAACAGCCAAAGCACATCCATCACGTTCATGCACAAACAATACAAAGGCCTTGTCATAATTGGAGTTCCTAAAACCGGCGCTGAACACAGCGCGGATTTGAGCAAATCAAATGCTGTCTGGTGTTCCAAAGTCCATGGCAATGGCAAAGAAATGCCCTTCTTTGTCAAAGCCAGCGTTGGTTTAATTGTTAACGAAAAGTTAGGGATCCACAATCTACAGTAAGAAGCCATACCTATCAGGGCTCTTACTTCCTTCTGCGTATTTGGGACAGACATGCCAGAAATAGTCTTTATTCGTTCAGGTGTCAACCGTCTTCCCTCCTTTGACAGGAGGTAGCTAAATAGGCCACCTCCTGACAACAATATTGGAATTGTTTAAGTGAAGCTTTGTGGCCATGTTTCGCTAGATGACAAAGCAACAACACAGTGCCTTCTTTACAGGCGCTCTCAGAATCAGCAGCCAAGAGGAGGTCATCTACATACTGTAGTAATGTGCAAGTAGTAGGCAACTCGAGAGAATCGAGCTGCTCTTTCAATGCCCTACTATAAATACTTGGACTCTCAGTGTACCCTTGTGGTGCACGAGTGAATGTAAACGAGCGTCCACCTAGAGTAAATGCGAACAAATACCTGCTATCCTTGTGAATTGGAATACTAAAAAACGCGTTTTTAAGATCGACAATGCTAAAATGAGTGGCAGAAGCCGGAATCATGGTTAGTATCATTGTAACATCAGGTACAATAGGAAATTGAGGAGCCACAATTTTGTTAATAGCACGTAAATCAATTATAAAACGAAAGGGAATTGCATTATCACCTTTTTTGTATACTGGCAAAATGGGGCTGTTACATAGGCTACCCGTAATCTCCTCAATTACTCCACGATGTACAAAATCAGAAACTATACATTTCAAAGCCTGTTCACCTTCAACTGAGATCTTATATTGTGGAATGCGAGGCGATTTTACTCCATGTTTCAAAATAATTTTAACAGATTCAATTTGAAGAACGCCCACATCATTATCATCAATTGCCCATAAGCATTCTGGAACATTACTGAATTCTGACGGTAAATGTCGAGTCAAAAACTGAGAGGTGAGTGATTGCTGAGGTGAAATCGTTAACCGAATTCCGTACTGAGAACAATATATTACTGCATGCAAGGCCTTCAACAAATTTAGCCCCAGCAAGTTCTCCCCACAGTTTGTGGTTAGTAAAAAAGGACACTGTTCCGTGAAGGGACCCAGTGTTATCGGTACCGGCAAAGAAACCGGACAAACTACAGGTGTGCCTGAAAACCCCACGGAAATGTTGGAATGCCCTGACAGGGGAATATTTGGAACCCGTGAATGATCAATGGAACATTTCTGTGCTCCTGTATCTACTAAAAATAGATGCTTCCTATTCCCCACCGCCATCTCAACGTAGGGGCCTTTCTGATGAACGGGAATAGGCGTAGGTTCCAAATCCTGCTTCGGGCAATCCTAGCGAAATAGAATATTATCAAAAGGAAGCTCTTCAGAGAGGTACGCGGCAGAAGGGTGATCAAAAATGTTTCTATCATTCACATTCGAAACTTGCTTATCTTGTGAAGGAGGATGCTGTGATTCTCGTGCAAACTGACCTCTAAATTGATTACTCCCTCTAGGGCTTTTAACAATCTGTTGCAATAAAACTTTTGTCTTCAGGTCACCCTTTTTTTTCTCAAGTTTTTGCTTTTCAGTATTTACACGATTTTCAAGTACTGAGCCATATTCAGTACTTCTGATTGAGACTTCGCCTGTCAATCACTTTCAGAAGACATAATCTGTAACTGGATGTCAGGCAGCAATCCACGTACAAATTTGTCGACAAACAGCCTTTTCCCTGACTCTGTGCCTAAGTCTTGTCCACTGAAATCTGAAAATACCTGGTCGAACCGATTGAAGAAATCGGTAGCACCCTCAGACTTTCCTTGGACACAGGCCGTAAGCTTGTCCCAAATGATTCTTTTTTCAGGAACTATAATTTTCAATTTTACAATGATTCTATCAGGCAAGGTTAATATCACTTGAGGCGGTCGTTCGCCAGCTGGTCTTTCTCTATCTAGCCTAACCATGTTATCCCATGTATCTCCCAACCCAGGTATATCATCTATAGTCCTAATCTGTTTCCACAAATCGACTGGCAGGAGTACGGGAAATAATAGGTATTAAGGTGAATACCGACGACTGTAAGACCGACTCTATTTCTTTATAGAACCCGGTCGGATTCTTTCTTATATCGGGAATAGATTGCTTTATGGTGTTCACTTCCTGTCTTGAAAGGAATATCTTGAGCAGCTGCACCCGTTGCAGGATTAGCCGGAATCTCAAGCTTTGGGACAAATGTCGGAGGAACCTCTCTCATAGGCAACTGAGATGTAGGCAACTCCGAACGCTTATTAAGCAACAGAGCCAAGTCGAGCGCTAAAGCAGTTGAAGAAGTATCAACCGAAAAAGCTCTCTTATAAACACTCAAAAATTCTGCAGGACCACAAATCTTCCTATTTACGCACTCATTCTGCAAGTACTCTACCATCACCTCTATCATTTCCTTTTGCATTTCTAACGTATACTGACTATATGTGTCATATACTTCATCTGGAGTTATCGATATATCCGAAATCCATCTTATCGCATCCTTTATACAAATTCGCACTTCCTCACCTTTTAATTCATGGCGAGGAGAAAACTGTTTCTGTAAGTACATAATACCTAAACTACCACCATCTGCTTCCTCATTCTGTAACCCTTCCAACTCCTTCCTGTACTCAAAAATCCTCTCAACATGCTCATATACCTTCTCCGCAGTATCTCTGGACAACGCTAAGGCTTTCAAATCCCGTAACCCTTGTGGGAAATCTACATCATTTAATCTATTGCACATTATACTCAAATGAGTCCCTAATCCTTCAATAAAAACATTTTTCTCAGGAATACCTTTTAAATTTTCGAGTGTGGAAAAAACATCAGCTTGTTCACCCTTCTCCATACAATGTTTAGCCCAAGCAATCATTTCACTCTTTTTTTCTGGGGGCACAGTATTACGAGTCACAACCCTTGGTCTCGCTCCCTGGTCTACTACAAGCGATGCAGAATCACTTGGAAGAGGAAGAGTAGGCACATTCTGAATATCGACAGGTGGAGGCAAGGGGGCAGGCAAAGGAGCAACGGCTGGGAAAACAACAGGAAGAACAGCAGGGAGGGCCGGAGGAACTATAGGAGGGGGAACAACAACGGGAAGGGGCAAAGCGCCGGGAGGAGGGACATACGGGGGTGGTGCGGAGGCATCGGGTCTTCGTTCATGCAAAGGTTTATTAATCATTTCATCTGACGTATGAAAATCTTTTGAAGGGTAGATTTTCTGAATGCCTAATTGAAACGCCCTGTCCGTGTTCCTAACTAACTCCAATTGTTTATTTTGATCATATAACCGTGCCTTTTCGACACTTGTCATATGTCTACGCATATGTTTCTCTCTACTCTTTTGTTGCTGCAAAGCTTCTGTTTTCCAACTGTGCAATGCGTCAAATGCTGCAGGTCTAGCCTTTTTCTTTACTAATACAGACTCTAGATATTCTATACGAGGGATTTCAAAACTACCATTGGTTGGCCACCGAAGATTAGAATTATGTCTGGTCTGTCTGTGCCAAATGTCATTAAATGCTATACTACCAAAGCCTTTCTTACAGTACATAGTACATGCCGGCGACCCCTCCTGTGGTGCGGGATGGCTATCTTCCAAAGATGGTCTGTCGCTGCGGAATAATGCCCTAAAGCAGGCAGACAATTTCCCAGGCATATCAAAGTTCTGGTGTTACCTGGTTAAATAATTGTGCTCACGAGTACAATGCTCCAAATTCAAATTGTCAGGGTTAAATTAAGAATCGGGACACGATTCACCTGACCTAAGGACTGGGAGGCCCGAGGACAATGCTAAGGACCCACATGTCTGGTGATTTTCTGCAAATTTACCCACCTCGATACATGGACCCTCGTCAAGACGTCGTCTCGGGCTACAGCTCACCGTTCAGGGATCGGATTGTGCATTTTCGTTGAGGAATTCGCTTCTCGTCTAAAGTGGCCGTTTCTGCTGGCACCGTTCAATCCCGGTCCGATAGCCGAGCCAATCTTTATTACAAAACTGAACAGTATTGCACAAAGTACACAAATAGCTATTTGGCTGTCAGTATATCACAGAGACCACCAGCAGGGTTTAATGTGAGCAGTGAGCAGAATTTGCTAGCTGGACATCAGCGTATTTATACAGTTTGTTATAATGATGTCCAGCCTCTTACAAGTTAATTATACATTGGGCTAGGGTCGAGCCAGGTTCAATTTCCTAATTTACATATCTCATTCATGCAGTTTACTTTTGAATACATTTACTAACACACACTATTATTCTTTAATTTAATGTTACACCCTTTACATATTGTTTTAATACAGATCAAACAAATGTTTTGCATGTTGTATTTGGATAGCATTATTGTTCTTGTATACTTGTAGTTTAACATTGCTAATTCAAGTAATCCCCTGATCCCGAGGTCAACAAAGGACAAGGTCTACATGACCCTAACATGTAGCCTGAAGGCAGGTTGGATATTAACTCTCCTACAGAGGTTGAAGAGGTTAAGGCAAGAACAAGAGCACATGAGACAGCCATTTTAGACTACAGGGTGACTTTGTACAATAAACTAAAATGGCGGTTCTAACCTAAAATGGAGGCTTGATTCACTTGAGGGCACAACCTTGTAATACGGGTTTCCTCACAAACCGACTGGGCATAGGCCAACATATACGATGAGGACAAAACAATATTATATCAGTTCTAACATTGGGAGGTCTTTATTGGTTGTGATAATAGGCCCTCTTGTGTCAATTTGATATGGATTGATGTGTTAGTATAAAATTGTTTCAATTACTGAGGGATATACGGTGGACACCCATCTTCTTTAAGTTTTTGCCACAGTTTTATCCTAGAGATAGAATCAAAAGCTAATCGAAAATCGATAAATGCTAAATATACAGGTTGTTTGGTGGTTTCTGTTTGAGTTTTTAAGGCTGTTAGAGTTTGTAAATATATAGAAGTACCTAGCCCAGCTACGAATCCCGATTGATGGGGATCTGTCAGTTTTTTGTTTTGAGACATTTATTTAGATCTTTAAGCAGTATTCTTGAAAATAATTTGCCCGGAATATCTAAGAGGGCTATTGGTCTGTAATTCGATGGAGAACCCCGCCTTTCTTAAAAATCGGCGCCAGTATAGAATTTGTCCATGTCGCCGGAATCATCCTTGATCTAATTACCCTGGCAAAATGTAGGTTTAAAATTACAGCACATTCTTCTGGATTATCCTTCAAGACATCATTTGATAGTCTGTCTGGACCTAGCGCTCTTGATGAGCTTAATTTTTTGATTAGTAAGGTAATATCCAAAAGATCAAACTGGAGAGCATTTAAATCACTCAGGCCCTCATTACGACCCTGGCGGAAATCGAAAAACGATGGCGGAAATGCAATACCGCCATCGAATATCGCTCGGTGCGATTATGACCCGTCACCGTAAAGTACGATGCCATTAGCGACACCGTAGTGAACGCCAACGCTAACTGCACCAAGTACGCGCGCGCGCGCCATGCCAAACCGTAATTAGCACCATGGCGCAAGGGTACGCGAATTCCGACCCTAGCGGACATGTACTTAACGCCATCAAGCATGGCGGAAAGTACCATTCCGCCATGGTGAGAAGTACGGCATCGCGAATCAACCGTAAACGGCCCCACTGAGTGCCTGTACACCGCTCCCTGGCCACATAGTACAACTCCCCGTAGGTGCAACGAAGTCACAATGCAACCAGTGAAATGTACAAGTCACCCATGCATGCCAACGAACAAAAGAATCACAAGAGGGGCCAATGGGAGCTGCAGGGCACAGATGGCACGAATACAGAAGCTATACCAATGGACATGACCTCAGTCTCCCACCAAGAAACGCACGCAAACACAGGCACCTGTGACCAGCAATATTCCGATAATCACATCATTCCACCAATCCACCTGGCTGACCGGCATCTGTTACACAAAACCTAATCCCCCGCCCCTGAGCATGACATCATTCAAACAGTCATATTGGCAGCCCTCACCCCTGACCTCACTGGGCTTCGTAGGCAAACGCGCCCAGCACAGTACCACGCAACTATACTCCGAAGCTGGAACCCAATGCAGATCTCCTCACAATACATCGCTCCCCAAATAGGAATATGCCACATCACTTGCAAAGAAGAACGCTACACGGCCCATATCAGAATAGAAATTTAATGCACAACAAATTCACCAAGCCCATACAGCCATTAGGCCATGAACTCCAAAACACATTTCACCATTGTGGGCTGCATCCGCAATAAATGACCAGCTACTTCTTGTGTGACGCCCTGTTCCTTCATGGTACACAGGGGCTACATTCTCGTACGAAAAGGCAACATGGAAGCGCCTAGAACCGCAGGGCCGTCCCAATAGGGAGGCACTAGTCCAGCTGAAAGGCCGAAATGTTGCTCCGAGCCACTAGTACTGCGTAAGGGCATGTGGCCCATTGGCGATCGTCCCATAAGATCGTAATGCTGCTCCACTGATTAACACGAAGCAGCAGGTGTCGGGAGTAAAACCCATCTGCAGGAGTGGCATACAGATGGCAGTGGCAAAAGGGGAGGAGATACCTGTCAACCAAAAGAAAAGAAAAAGAATAGAATGGCCATCAGAACTACATTCGAACAACTCACTTCAATGATCACACTAGATCCACAGCCATATGCATGCTAGCCCACTCCAAAGGATCATCACCACCCCAAAACCACTTGCGACTCATAACTATCCATATCGAGGTGAAAACACCATCACAAACGAGTGTACCTGTGCATGCGTCTGTGAAAACAGAATCCATCAGATGGGATTGGTAACGTGCATGGACACAAGTGTCTGAAGGCGCGTCGAGACAGGGAGGGCTCAACAAGGCCAGATAGACGATGGTCCCACTATGGCAGCCCTGCATCACATAGCGCAGGGGAGGCGGACAGATTCCAAGAAGCCCTGTACATGGCAAACACCGTGTCAAATCATCTGTCCATGCATCCATTCATCATTCCCTCATCCCGTAATGATAACGCCTGTTTCCATACTCACATAACATGTGAGAATTCCATTGAGTCTGTGCGTTATGCAGCCTGCAAAATCCACTGTGCCCCAGCCCGTAATTCCAGTGTTGTGAAGTAACATGTATTTGGGAACGTCCGGCCTCATCATCCACTTCGCTATTGCGCATCCCAAACTATTCATATCAATCATTGCATCCTTGCCATGGCCCCTGTCCCAAGGACACTGAACAATAGAATGTTATATTTGCAGTCAGACCTGTGGGCATCTCCTCGCCGCTAGCTGAAGACCGAAAGCGCCGCCCTTCGAATTCCTCATTTGCAACATCACGTCGAAAAGGCATCTGTGGCCGCTTGAAATCACAAATGAATCCATCTAGTGCGGCTGTGTGTGAAAATGGCAACTGCCTTCACTCACAAATGGGAGGCCCCGCCCGTCGGTGAACCTCGGTACAGTGATGCATGAGGGTCCACCGTTACTCGAGTACTACGTTCCACTGACCCTTCACAAGTCTGTTCGCGACTGCAAAGAATGCATGTGAAACAATGGGACCATAGCCGAATGAACATATCAACCATTGTTACACGGCCATCGGGTACTAATACATGATTGTAATAGCAAGATGCCATTCCTCGAATTGCAGCGTTGTGTGCGGGACGTGCTCGCCCAAAGGGGAGAGCAGCTTGCACAGGTGGAATGAATCACCACAGGTGGAGGCCATACAGCCTGAAAACACATAAATTGCACACCCAGTCTCCTCCCACAACCACACCCACTCCGAAATGCTACCGGCAGGACTCGCGATGTTGGCCCTGGGGGACCTGATAGCACTGCAAGTACTCCAACTCCAAGAAGAAGACGAACACCAACTACAACCGGCCGCACGGAGGAGACGCAGGAGGAGGAGGAGGGCAAGGCAGGGCCAGCAAGGGCTGCCAGCACAGCCACTACCACCACGCAGGCAGCCCGCAATCCCACGCCTCCGAGCACATCCGTTCAACCTCACTGATGAGCAGATCCACACCCTCTACCGTTTGGACCGGGACACCATAGCCGCCATTGTGGACATGACACAGGCTGACCTTGTCAGCATGATAGATAGCCCAACCGCCATCCCACCCCTACTGAAGGTGGTGTCTGTACTCCACTTCCTGGCCACAGGCACCTACCAGCACACAGTCGGACAGTTGCATGGCATTTCTCAGCCACTGTTCTCACGGACACTATTGCAAGTGCTCAATGCCCTCCTGCAGCACGCAGACGACTACATCTCTCTACCACGCTCGGAGCAGGAAATAACCAACACAAAAGTGGGATTCCATGCACTTGGCGGCATACCGGGTTGCATTGGTGCCATCGACTGCACCCATGTGGAATTGGTCGTCCCACATGCCATGGAGGCCCAGTACCGCAACTGAAAACAATTTCATTCACTGAATGTACAAATGGTGTGTGACTCCAACAGGATCATTACACATTGTTGTGCCCGATTCCCTGGATCAACCCATGATTCTATGGTCTTGAGGAACTCTGCAATACCACGCTACATGGAGCGACACGCAGGGAACAGATCCTGGCTACTCGGTGAGTCTCATTTCATGCATGATGATGTGGGGTATGTGATGCGGCAATGACCTGGCAGGAAGGGGGGGGGTGCGTACGTAGCAATGGCATTCCACATAATTCGTTTATCGTCCACATACAGGTGATGCCGGATATCCACTGAAGAGATGGCTCCTCACACCAGTCCGGAACCCACGGGACCAGCATGAGGAGGACTACAACCATGCCCACTCACGTACCCGTGTAGTCATTGAACAGGCATTCGGCCTACTGAAGACCCGTTTCCGGTGCCTCAGCAGGTCTGGCGGGGCACTCCTGTACCGCCATGAGAAGGTTGCAAAGATGGTGATGGCATGTGTCATGCTCCACAACATGTGCGTACGTAGAAATGTGCCCATGCCCCCTGACGCAGAACTGCAAGCACCTGAAGATGGTCATGATGAGGGTGGGGATGTGGCAGCACCTCAAGGAGTCTGCGAGGCACAAGAGGGCCGTGACATTCGTCAGCATCTCATAGATGCATGCTTCTAGCACTCACGCCTGGTGGCTGATACATGGACACGGGACTCGTGGCACTGTGTGTGTCTGGTACATGCACAATATGGACTGTACGCCTATGATGGCCTAGTACACAAAGATCATTGTCCACACATCTCATTGTTTGATCGTGCATTGTTTATGGCATATGTGATACCATGTTGAACACCCTATCGACCCGCCACCCAAGTGAGCCCAACACACCCCCTCCACCCTCCTACCTCCCCCCCGAACACCAGTGTCCAAAGATGCTCATTGTCAGTGGGCAGTCGCTATTGCAAGCCCCCTCTGCGGGTATCAGGGGCACCCCTGCCTGTGGAGCGCAGGTTCCTCCCAGATCTACGTTGGGGGCTGCCCTGGACGGAACTTGCAACGGATGATGTCTCTGCCTGCTCACATCCATGCATGTCCCTAAGGGTTTGTGAGAGCTCAGTGAGCACACGGCGCACTGCGGCAAGTTCGGCACATAAGTCTTTGGACGTCGCATGCAGTTCCCCCCTCAGGCTCTCGGTGCTTCTCTCCATTTGTGTTAGGCAGAAACCTGTGCAGTTCCCTCTGGGACCACTGCAAAATATTTAGGACCACAGGTGTTGCGATGAACCCACTTGGTAGCAGTCTGTACCACACAGATTCAATTGGTAGCTGTGGCTGAGCAGTCAGACTTCTCTCAAGAAAAGTTGGTCAGTATAGGGAGCATACAAGATAGGGTAATTCTCTGCAGCAAAACGAGTAAACACGCAACCAGGCTTTAGTATAAAGATAGTAAGTTATTTATTGATAACAGCACGTCTATGAAAAATACTAAAGCAGAACACGGCAAATAATTCAAAATACAATTACTCTGCAGAATGGAATAAGCTCAATCCCCCGAAACACACTATCGACAACTCTAGGTTCTACGGCACCACTTATTTTCAGACAGAGGTGTATACCTCAACCCAGATGACACTCGAATATTTAGTGAGGAAGGGAGAGAAGAGAAAGGCAGGTAACGAAGTCAACACGGTTCGCACTGAAGCGGGTAAAAATGCATGGCAAGAAAGCATTAATCACACTAGATCATACAGTTCGGCGGCCAGGCCCACTCGGTGAGAGGCAAGGCACGATGTCCTGGAAAGTCTCTACGGGTGATGCATTCGAGTCTCGTTTAGCAAATTGGTTAGCGACAGGTGGAACCAGTTCAGAACAAGGAGTGAATAAAGCTTGGAGGCAACCCAACGGAACGGAGAGGAATCAGATACCTCACACGAACCGATCGAAAAGGGAAGCCAGGCGGTTACGGTACCTTGTTGTGGAAGACAGCTCCGACGGGGGCAGTTGTTCCTGGTTGTGGATGCATGACGGGTCTTGGCCAAGAGAAGAGATGCTCTCGTCGTCGAAGAGAAGATGTCCGGTGCACCACCAGGGAAGAAACCAGCCGCGGAGTGCTTCGTCACAAGGCACCACCTTTCGATCACGGTGCAGGAGTAGTGGCTATCCGGTTGCCGGGTGCTCTGCACGGGCAATTCGACCACTGCGTCCTGGGCGACCAAAAAGCACAAAGAAGAAGAAGACTGGTTGTTCCCACCAGCCAGGGAAAGAGCCTCTCCGGCAGGGAGATCTCTTCTGTCGTCGGGAGATGGTGAGACGATTCCGCAGGGCTCCACCGGAGGTGTCGTCGTGCAGGTCGAGTCAACGTTACCCTCGTCGGATTCTTTAGGTCCAGTGGCGACTTCCTGAAGATCCAGTCCCAAAGGCCCTGCTTTTATGCAGACGTCCCCCATTCATTCAGCCTAGCTTGTCAATCAACACATGCTAAGTGGTGAGCGGGAAGGCTCACCACCTGGGCCAATCACTTCAGAGTGCGACCTGAGTTGGCAAGGCAACTCGGTCCAGGGTGTCTAAACCCCCTCCCACACCCCTGAGGTAACCCAGACAGAATGGCGCCACCTTCGCGGGTCTCTGTCCAGAGGCCCGCCAAAAGTGGAACAAAGGGCTCAACCTTTGGTTTAGGAGTCACAGAGAAAAACACAGACGCCATTTTACAACCTGAGTTCTGGCAGAAAATACCACTCGATAAACCTATTTAAGATAAGTAGATCGGTGGTACGTTGGAGATTAACGAAAAACAGTATCAATCTTCAACAATGGGACGAATCCCATAGAGTTATGCTCGGGGTCGAACATAACAAGTAGTTTCCACTGCCACCAGCCAAAACTCGACGAGGAGGGATGGGACAGTGCCCCCTCGAGTAATAGATCCAGGAGTAATCGTATTACCCCTACTAGCACGTCCACAATAAGATGGTTGGTACTAGTTCTGTTAGTAAATTTAGGTCTAGTAAAGCCAATGGTGACTTTACATGCCCGGGGAGACAGTAGTCAGTCCCCGGGTATGGAGTCTATGGTGGGGGGACCCGCTAGGGCGCCCCCGTGTCACGACACGTAGGGTGCAGAGTGACACACATAGAAAAACTTATGAGACCCTATGGAGTAAAAGACCCCATAGCCCATCGAACACATTGACATCTCAAAGGAATTACACACATACATGTCCAAGAGTGAGAGGAAAAGGGTCACACTCTTGGCAGGATGGGAAAAACAAACTCCAGAAATCCAGCAAAGCTGCTGGGGGACTCACTAGGTTAGGAAATTCAGCCTAAACAGAGAATTCTCCCTAACACTCGCCCCCCCCAGACTAAGGGACAGGAGGATTTAATCCACTCCTGGATGAATCTCATACCTCTAGTCGATGATATACATCCTAGAGAGACCATCAGCATTTTGGTGGTGACATCCTGACCTGTGCTCAATGGTGAAATCGAACCCTTGCAGGCAGATCGACCATCTCAGTAGTTTTGGGTTTTCCCCTTTCATTTGCATTAACCATCTCAAGGGTTGGTGGTCCGTCTGAATCACAAAAGTAGAACCATACAAGTACGGCCTAAACTTCTTCAGAGCCCACACGATAGCAAAGCATTCTCTTTCGATTGTTGCCCACCTTGTTTCAGGATCCTTCAGCTTGCGGCTGATGTAGCAAACGGGGTGCTCCCTACCTTTCCCATCCAGTTGACTGAGTACGGCACCTATCCCTACATTGGAAGCGTCTGTCTGCACAATGAAGTGTTGGCGGTAATCAGGAGCTCTGAGTACTGGGGTTTGGCAAAGAGCCTTTTTCAGGTTTTCAAAAGCCTGATTGCACTCCTCGTTCCATTTAACCTTTTTAGGGAATTTGGGCGAGGAGATGACATTCAGTGGAGAAGCTATGGTCCCATAGTTCTCTATGAAATTCCTGTAATACCCGGTGAGGCCTAGGAAGGCTCTCACCTGAGTCTGAGTAGTCGGTGTTGTCCAATTTTGCACAGCTTCAATCTTACTGAGCAAAGGCCTTATTTCGCCACCGCCTACCTCATGCCCAAGGTAGACTACCTTACTCTGTCCAATTTGGCATTTACTCGCCTTTATGGTCAGATTGGCTCGTCTAAGAACCTGCAAAACATCTCTCAGGTGGGTTACATGTTCGTCCCAGGAATTGCTGAACACTGCTATGTCATCCAAGTATGCCATGCAGAAGTCCTCCATCCCGGTTAGAACTTGGTTTACCATCCGTTGAAACGTAGCAGGTGCATTTTTTAGTCCGAAAGGCATTACCGTAAATTGGTATAAACCAACGGGGGTAGAAAATGCAGTTTTCTCCTTGGCATGGTTGGTCAGGGCTATTTGCCAATAGCCTGACGTCAAGTCAAATGTGCTGAGGAACTTGGCGGCGCCAAGTTTATCCACCAACTCATCTGTTCTTGGCAAAGGGTGGGCATCAGTCGTGGTGACTGCGTTAAGAGCTCTATAATCCACGCAGAATCTAAGTTCTTTAGATCCGGCCTTTGGTACTAACACAACTGGGCTAGACCATGGACTAGTAGAGGGCTCTATTACCCCGAGATCAAGCATCTTGCTGACCTCACCTTTGATGTGGGTTCTTACGTTTTCTGACATGCGATATCCTCTGCTTTTGACAGGCAGACAGTCACCAGTGAGTATCTCGTGCTGGCCCCAAGGGGTCAAGCCTGGTGAGAGCGAGAACAGAGAGGCAAACTGATTCAACATAGACTTGCACTCTTCTTGTTGCTCGGGTGTCAGATTGGAGGAGAGATTTACTCCTTCAATGTTTTCATCTAAAGGTAAGCCTCTGAGGAGATCCGGAAGAGCTTCACTCTCTTCTTCTTCCTCGGCCGATGCTAGAAGCAACGCTCCTACATCAGGTCGTGAGACATACGCTTTAAGTCGGTTGGTGTGAAAGACTGTCGGAGCCTCCTTGGGGTTACCCAAGTCCACCAGATAGTTCACCTCGCCGAGCTTACCCACTACTCGGTAGGGTCCCATCCATTTATCTTGCAAGGCCCTCTGCCTTGTGGGGATCATAACAAGAACAAGCTGGTTTTGAGCGAACTCAACCATGTTAGCCTTTTGATCGTGCCAGTGCTTGACCAATGCTTGTCCAGCTTTCAAGTTATCGCTTGCTTCTGTCATCAGGTGCGACATTCTCCTCCGGAGACCTATCACGTAGCCAGTCACTCTGACTGGCTTGGGGGAAGGAGCACTCTCCAACCCCTCCTTAATCAGGGCCAACGGACCTCTGACGGGATGACCATAGAGTAGTTCGAAGGGAGAGTAGCCTACTCCCTCCTGAGGGACTTCTCTATAAGCAAAAAGAAGGCATGGCAATAGAAGGTCCCACTTACGCTTAAGGGGTTCTTCTAGAGCACCTATCATGCTCTTCATGGTTCGGTTGAACCGTTCTACCAACCCATTGGTTTGTGGGTGGTAAGCCGTTGAGAACTTGTAAGTTACTCCGCAGGTTTTCCACATGGCTTTCATGTAGTGGGACATAAAATTTGACCCCCTGTCAGAGATAACTTCCTTCGGAAATCCGACCCTAGTAAAAATACCAAGGAGGGCCTTAGCCACAGCCGGAGCTGTAACAGTCCTCATAGGAATTGCCTCAGGATACCTAGTAGCATGGTCTACTACAACAAGTATAAACCTGTTGCCTGAGGAGGTTGGAGGATCAAGGGGACCAACGATATCAATCCCTACTCTCTCAAATGGGACTCCCACAACGGGAAGAGGCACTAACGGTGCCACATTCTTGGACCCAACCTTACCAGAGATTTGGCAGGTATGGCAGCTTCTGCAGTGTTTTTCTACTTCGGCCCCCATTTTTGGCCAATAGAAGTAGAGTGAGAGTCTTTCCTTAGTCTTCTTGAAACTCAAGTGACCAGCCAAAGGAATCTCGTGGGCTAACTGCAAGAACTGTGGTCTGTTCTCTTGGGGTACTACAAGGCGTTTGTAGTCTCCAGGTGCAGACTCGGTTGGTTCACTATAGAAGAGGCCATCTTCCCAGTGTAACCTATGTTTCCCAGGCTCTTGCCCTTCAGCCTGAGTTTTTGCCTGACGGCGAAGGCCTTCCAGAGTTGGACATTCTCTCTGTCCCTTACTGAAGTCTGCCCTGCTGGGTCCACCTTCTGCCAGTAACGACTGCAGCTCAGGATGGTCAACAGGATCCAGATCTCCAATGAGTTCCTGGCCTTCCATTAGCTCTTCTTCAGAGTCTAATTCTACCATACAGGGTTGTACTTCCCCCTCAGCCGCAGCTGGAGGTGGAATTACGGGTGTGACGTTGGACAACCGCGGGGAAGTCCGTGTCGGCTGCATCGGAATGTGGGCTGTTGGTTTCGGTTTGGAAGTTTTAGGTTTCCCTTTTACTTCTGTGTTCCTAGAGACAGCGGCCGCCATTTCCAATGGAGCAGGAGTGATTTCTTTCTTCATCATCTCCCCGAGAGTAACGCGCAGGGTCCTCTCTCTTGCAGGTCTGGTTAGCTCCTGTAACCGTTTACTAGGAGGTCTGGGAGTATGCGATACAACTCGGAGAGTTTTCAAATCGTTACCCAACAGTACGCGTCCTGGTACCTCACTCTGTATGCTGACAGGTATCTTTACAGTCATGTCGTTACACTGGATGAGAACTGGTAATTGGGGAAGCATCTGCACAGGCCCTCCAGCTAACTTGGTGAGGCGTTTGGGTGCCTTAGCAACATCCTCAGCCTGAAAAAACGATTTATCCACCACAGTTATGCTGGCCCCAGTGTCCCTAATGGCAGGCGTCTCCTGACCATTCACCTGGACACTGTCCTTATAATACTCTTTAGTATTATCGGGGATAGAATTATAGACATCTAAATTCTGTTGTTCCCACAACCCCAGAGATACTAAAGAAACGCTGGCTGAGACTCCAATGGGTTCGTCAGCTAGCAGTAGAAAGTTTCCACTTGCCATTTGGACTTCCTCCTCTGGAGCGAAGGCTAAGGAGACAAGCTGGACCCCTGAAGGTTTACCCTTACATCTGGGATCTCCTTTCACGTGATCAGTCGAGCCACAAACAAAGCATTTCCCGAATGCTTTCTGGAATGGTGGCTTGTTCTGACCTCCTTCCGGTTTGGCACCAGAAGACACACTATTCTGCTGTGGTTTTCCCGGTGGCTTACCCTTCTGGTTTTGTTTGGGGCCCTCTTTGGAATGTGAGTTATTCGAATTCTCTTTTGAGTCTTTTTTAGGCTGTTTTCCCTCGTCCTTTTTCTGAGTTGCCCCAGAATCCTTGTGAGTAGCCCTGTTGGCAACCCACAAGTCAGCAGCCTTAGCTAGAGCCCTGGAATCTAATTCCTTCGAATCAGCCAAGTGCTGTCTGAGCTCAGGAGAACAGGCATCATAAATCGACTCCAACATAAAAAGATTTCGCATACCCTCGTAAGTGTCAACTTTGTAACCCTTAATCCATCCCTCTAAGTTTTTCAACCCTTCACTCACCCAGGTAGCCCAAGGGGTACCATCATGCTTTTTGAGGGTTCTAAACCTCTTAAGATACTGGGAAGGGGTCTTCCCGAATCTAGCTATCAAAGCTAGTTTCACACTTTCGTAATCCGTCTTATCCTCCTCCCCCAATTCCATTACCACATCAGTCGCAACAGGAGGAAGCCTAGAGAACAACCAGGGAAGCAACGCATTCCCGGTGATGTCCTGGAGCCCATGATTGTATTCAAACAGTTTCAACCAATCCAACACATCCAATCTCGGTTCGTACATACCCACTAATTCCTTCGGCATCCGGGGTCTTTTGGGACTGGAGCTCCTAGAGGAACCAGAGGAGAGAGAAGCATTTTCCATAGACAACTTTTTCATTTGTAACTCATGATTAAGCTCTATTTCTCTGAGTCTTAACTCCGCTTGTCTCTGCTCAGCTTGAGCCAAGAATCGTTTATGTTCTAATTCGAGCTTCATTTTTTCAAGTTCAAAATAAGCAGAATTACTCGTGGGACCTGGTATTGGCCCCGTAGGCACAGTTGGTAAGGCAGGTAGAGGAACAGGTGAGACAGTTTCGTTAGCCTCGCCGTCCTCGTCAGCCTCTTCATCGCTATCATCAGAATTACGATTCAGATCAACTCCATTACTGTTATCTACAGTTGCTGGAGAGTTTGGTTCCTCTGAACCAGTACCCAGACTTTGGTTCGCCAGCAATCTCTCTATCAGTTCTAACTTCTTGCCTTTTACAGGAAGATTCTCTTGTCTACAGAGAGCTCGCAGACCCTCAGTATTTTTATCCGACAAAGACTCTTGGCTGTAAATTTCCATTGTAGACATGTTTTTTGAAAGTTGCTTTTGTAACGTTTTGTGGTTAGTCGTTCTACAGCGTCGAAAAACACTCTAAACTGTATACTCGATACTAATCCCACCGCTGTACACCAGTGTTAGGCGGAAACCTGTGCAGTTCCCTCTGGGACCACTGCAAAAGATTTAGGACCACAGGTGTTGCCATGAACCCACTTGGTAGCAGTCTGTACCACACAGATTCAATTGGTAGCTGTGGCTGAGCAGTCAGACTTCTCTCAAGAAAAGTTGGTCAGTATAGGGAGCATACAAGATAGGGTAATTCTCTGCAGCAAAACGAGTAAACACGCAACCAGGCTTTAGTATAAAGATAGTAAGTTATTTATTGATAACAGCACGTCTATGAAAAATACTAAAGCAGAACACGGCAAATAATTCAAAATACAATTACTCTGCAGAATGGAATAAGCTCAATCCCCCGAAACACACTATCGACAACTCTAGGTTCTACGGCACCACTTATTTTCAGACAGAGGTGTATACCTCAACCCAGATGACACTCGAATATTTAGTGAGGAAGGGAGAGAAGAGAAAGGCAGGTAACGAAGTCAACACGGTTCGCACTGAAGCGGGTAAAAATGCACGGCAAGAAATCATTAATCACACTAGATCATACAGTTCGGCGGCCAGGCCCACTCGGTGAGAGGCAAGGCACGATGTCCTGGAAAGTCTCTACGGGTGATGCATTTGAGTCTCGTTTAGCAAATTGGTTAGCGACAGGTGGAACCAGTTCAGAACAAGGAGTGAATAAAGCTTGGAGGCAACCCAACGGAACGGAGAGGAATCAGATACCTCACACGAACCGATCGAAAAGGGAAGCCAGGCGGTTACGGTACCTTGTTGTGGAAGACAGCTCCGACGGGGGCAGTTGTTCCTGGTGGTGGATGCACGACGGGTCTTGGCCAAGAGAAGAGATGCTCTCGTCGTCGAAGAGAAGATGTCCGGTGCACCACCAGGGAAGAAACCAGCCGCGGAGTGCTTCGTCACAAGGCACCACCTTTCGATCACGGTGCAGGAGTAGTGGCTATCCGGTTGCCGGGTGCTCTGCACGGGCAATTCGACCACTGCGTCCTGGGCGACCAAAAAGCACAAAGAAGAAGAAGACTGGTTGTTCCCACCAGCCAGGGAAAGAGCCTCTCCGGCAGGGAGATCTCTTCTGTCGTCGGGAGATGGTGAGACGATTCCGCAGGGCTCCACCGGAGGTGTCGTCGTGCAGGTCGAGTCAACGTTACCCTCGTCGGATTGTTTAGGTCCAGTGGCGACTTCCTGAAGATCCAGTCCCAAAGGCCCTGCTTTTATGCAGACGTCCCCCATTCATTCAGCCTAGCTTGTCAATCAACACATGCTAAGTGGTGAGCGGGAAGGCTCACCACCTGGGCCAATCACTTCAGAGTGCGACCTGAGTTGGCAAGGCAACTCGGTCCAGGGTGTCTAAACCCCCTCCCACACCCCTGAGGTAACCCAGACAGAATGGCGCCACCTTCGCGGGTCTCTGTCCAGAGGCCCGCCAAAAGTGGAACAAAGGGCTCAACCTTTGGTTTAGGAGTCACAGAGAAAAACACAGACGCCATTTTACAACCCGAGTTCTGGCAGAAAATACCACTCGATAAACCTATTTAAGATAAGTAGATCGGTGGTACGTTGGAGATTAACGAAAAACAGTATCAATCTTCAACAATGGGACGAATCCCATAGAGTTATGCTCAGGGTCGAACATAACAAGTAGTTTCCACTGCCACCAGCCAAAACTCGACGAGGAGGGACGGGACAGTGCCCCCTCGAGTAACAGATCCAGGAGTAATCGTATTACCCCTACTAGCACGTCCACAATAAGATGGTTGGTACTAGTTCTGTTAGTAAATTTAGGTCTAGGAAAGCCAATGGTGACTTTATATGCCCGGGGAGACAGTAGTCAGTCCCCGGGTATGGAGTCTATGGTGGGGGGACCCGCTAGGGCGCCCCCGTGTCACGACACGTAGGGTGCAGAGTGACACACATAGAAAAACTTATGAGACCCTATGGAGTAAAAGACCCCATAGCCCATCGAACACATTGACATCTCAAAGGAATTACACACATACATGTCCAAGAGTGAGAGGAAAAGGGTCACACTCTTGGCAGGATGGGAAAAACAAACTCCAGAAATCCAGCAAAGCTGCTGGGGGACTCACTAGGTTAGGAAATTCAGCCTAAACAGAGAATTCTCCCTAACAATTTGGACTCTCAGGCTCTCGGTGCTACTCTCCATTTGGACTCTCAGGCTCTCGGTGCTACTCTCCATTTGGACTCTCAGGCTCTCGGTGCTACTCTCCATTTGTGCCCTAAGTGTCTCAGTTGATGTTTCTATGTCTGCCTTAGTGCCCCCACATCCATCGGCATGGTCCTTGAGGAGCGTGGCCAGTTGCTGCTGTTGCACGATTAACTGGTCGAGGGACTGTTGCCTCTGCTGGGCCATGGCCATTTGCGGTGGTTTCACAGAGGGGCTGTTCGCCTCATGTTGCCCTGCCACAGGGCTTGTGGGGGATGGCCAGTCGTCGTCTTGTGGGTGCCCCTGCGTGGTATCCTCATGGTGTACGGGATGGAACAGACAGGGGGATTGGGACAGGTCATGGATGGATCTGACTTCGACATCCCCGTCTTCTGTGTCGGAGCATGCTGCCATTAATGGGGTGTCACCTATGGTGCTGCTGCCACCAGAGGCAGTACCTTCTGTGGCATCCATTGGGGGGACCTGTGGTGGTGCTGTTGTGGGCATGCTGGCTGCTGGGGTGCCTGTTGATGTTCCCTCCTGTGTGCTGCCACTTGATATGTGCTGCTGCCGTGTCTTGATGCGTGCAGCTGAGGTGGAGGGTCTTTGGCCGTCGGTCTTGGCCCTCTTTGCAGGTGTGCTGGTAGGGGTGTCCTGGAGCTCGTCGTTTGGATCGGACCCTGTGGTGGAGTAAAGGAGGGCGAGCGTTATTAATGGGTCTGTGGGAATTGGAATGGCAATGTATCACATGCATTGGGGTGGTACCTGAGGGTGATTTGGGTCGGGGCCTTGGAGGTGCTTTCATTTGTGTGTGGAGTGAGGGTGCAGTTGTTTGGCAGCCTGCAGTTAGGGTGTGCCTGCTGCACGTGTAGTGGGTGTTTTTGGGGTTTTTACTTATTTATGTATTTATTGTGAGTTTTAAAGTGCGCTATCAAGCCAATGTGTGTGGACGTTCTCCTGGCCATGTGTTGCTGTTGCGCTATGTGGACACATGTGAGTCACATGATTGGACATTGTGGATTTGGCATGGTTTTATTTGGGCCACCTACCTGATTCTCCGGATGTCTGCACTCCTTTCTCCATCCCTCCGACTCCCTCTATGCTCTCCATTCCAATGGTGGAGGCACAGATTTCTTCCCAGGGGGTCAACTTGATGGGTGATTCCGATCCTCCCCCGGTGGCTGTGGCAATGTTGCGGTTGGCAGAAAGTATGCTACGGACGCGTATCCGCAGGTCGTCCCACCGCTTCCTGCATTGCTGTGGGTTGCGGGGTGCGGTCCCCACCGCACTTACCCGCTGTGCCACCAGGGCCCATATGGCCTTCTTGTTCGCAAGTGCCGTCCTGGTCATTTGCGTGGAGAAGACGGCGGCGGCATTCTCCTGGAGGGTCTCTGTAAGCACGGTGAGTTCCTCACGGGAGAAGTGGACCTGCCGCTTGCGGTCGCACGCTTTCTTCGCTACTTTTCCCATTTTTCTTGGTTTCACTAGGGTGGATGACGGGTTGGGATGTGTCTCAGGGTGGTGTTTTTAGTGGTTGTGTGTATTTTGTGGTTTTATAGGTGTACGGGGTGTTGTTTCCCGTTCCGGGCCCATGTTTTTACTTCCGTTTCCGTATATTTACGGTCACCGTACTTTCCGGTTGGCGCTCACTGCGGTGTCCGCTATGATGGGTGGCGGTATTGCACCTAGGGCGCCGTACGGCGGCGGTGTGGGCCGTTTTGGGGTCATTTCCGCCATCGCGGACTTTGCACTTCCGCCATGGCGTGGTGCTCGTGCCCGATGGGTCGGAATGGGCCGCACTTTGCTCCATCGTGCAATGGCGGAAACGCTATTTACGCTGTGGCGGTCCGGTCAGTCACTTTCCGCCAGGGTCGTAATGAGGGCCTCAGTGTATTATTTAGTTTGTCCTCATAATCTGTGTCCGCATAGATTGCTGTAAAATAAGAGAACCAATTAGCTTCTGATATCGAATTTAACAACAGTGCTGGATTGCCTCCTTTCCAAATGAGGGCACTCGATTTGACCATCAAGGCACATAGCATTTTTCCATATGCTTCTTTCGTTTTCTTAAATGTGTGTTGTTTTACGAAGTTCTTATATTTTGTACGCAAATTACTAGGTGTTATTTTATCATTCTTATCAGTGCCCGCTTGGTGATTTTTCAAGTCTGCTCTTAGTTTTTTTGGGCCATTTTGAATAATGTAGTTAAACGGATATTTATTGTTGTAGGTAGAACGTGAGCCATTTACAGAGCGTGGTATCATTATCATTCGGGCCTGTCTATATTCTGGAGTAGAGTCAATCGATAGATTATCATATTCATATTTCAGTTTTTCCATAAAATGCATTAGGTTCTGGGTTGTCCATTTAATTCTCTTTTGACTGTGTGACAGATGTATCTGTGGTTTATAGTATTGAGATGTCAACAATGGCAAGTTCAGCCATCTTGTTTCTAGTATGTTATGGTCGCTTTCATACAAGGTTATTACTTTAAAATTACCCACCGCTGCCATAAATTCCACAGATACAAGCACATGATGTAAGATTGCCATAGAGTTGTCCCTTTTCCATGTCGGTCTAGGTGGGATGCCATCATCAAAGGTTCTGTTTAGCATGGATAGTTTACTGTCTTCCATTAAGTTTAACTACCTTATTGATTTTTGTTTCACCACAATGTTCTTTTGGGTGAAGCATGAGATGTTTAGATCACCTACTACAAAGATTGTGTACTTATCCTTCTCTAGCATCACTATATCTAGCATCTGAGTGACAAAGGCAAACAATTAATTGTCGTTCAGAAGTGTTGAATTCCAATAGAGATTTAGAATGGCAATGCGTACATCTGTGGGGCTGCTTTCACTTGATAAGGTCAATTTAACTAACTGTATGCAGGGGTGCGGCGAGACCCATGGTATCAAATTTCCCTTCACTTCTTTTTTACAGCAATCATTGGACCAGCCATAGGTCTCCCTCGCCTTTGTTTGATGGCGGGGATCCAGGCAATCTCATTGTTTGGCCATAGATGTTGATCAGTCAGCCAGGTCTCTTGGAGAATAATCAAGTGATAGGTTGCTAACTTCTGAATTGTATTCCTATCCAAAAGATGAGCAAACACTTGGGTATTCCACACTGCCATTCTATAGGCCTTGGCAGTTTAATTCCTTAAGCACTACTTTTCTTGATGGAGCCTGAGTTCCTTAAGGGAATTTCAGAGAAATGCCCATGAGGTATAATGTTCTTTGAATGATTTTCTTTAGACCTGTCGCTTTCACCTTCATCATTTTACAAGTCCTTGTATTTACCATTTACTTTTGACCTGATATAGACAGCAGAAACCCTTTTTCCTCTAGTAAGTGTCTCTCTCTCCAAATTAGATCTTTCACTATTTGAGAGGGTATCGTAAAGGTAACAGTGTCCAGTTTACGAGATCTTTTAAAGTGGACTGATTTGTAATGGCCTGATGTTTTTTATTGTCTTAAGTACTATCAGGATAGTAGTTCTGTTGAGAAATGCATTGTTCCTTTTTTGTTCTTTCGTGTATAATTTCAGTGTATCGTGACGATGTAGGTCATTTTTGTCTCTGTCACTTTTGGCATCCGCTCTCGAAAGGGCGGTGCCTTAGAAGGGCTATCGTTTCTATGGGCTACCTGGCTCTCAATACGAGTATTTACTAATCGGTCTAGCTCTTCTGCTATGGTGGTTTTTAAATATACTGGCTCCGGAGGGCCTGTTTTCGAATCCTTAATAATCAGCAGTCTTTTCTGTTCCATTGTGATGAATGATTTATTTGTTGAACTCTCTCCTACTACCGGAGAATTCGGATGGACAATGTTACAGGGATCTTCGGGGTCAATCTGGTCACCCACCAGAATTGGGGAGTAGTTATCGAGTAGGTTGAATAGTTTGGCAAGCCAGCTGACTCTCCATTCTGTTTTTCCCTCGTCACATTTACATGAATTTGGGCTGATGCTAGATGAGTTTTTTCCTTTTTTGCGAGCTTTAGATTTTATTTTTTTCTTAGAGGAGTAGTTAATGCATTAATTAATTCTTTGGTATGAGATTTTACAATTTTTGGAGATATCTCTTGGTTCTTTGTTTTTTCTTTGGCCTATTACTATTCTTATTTGTCTTAGCTTGAGCTACTTTTCCACTCTTTCTCTTTTTTTCCTCTGGAGTTGTTGAAAGACCTCATACACTTCGTATTGAGGTGCATTACTCAGCTCACCCGGTAGATCTTGTGTGGAACACATTTCTACCACTGAATTGTAGTCGAGCGAGGATAAGGAGGCTGCACATTCAGCCACCATATTTACTTCTACAATTTTGTCATCGCTAATACCCAACCCCGATCAGGTCTTTCTGGACGAGGGAGATAACCAATGAAATGGGAATTACCGGAGGCGGCTAAGCACTTCTTTTGTGTTTTGACTGAGTGTAATTCAATTCTCATACTGAGGCCGCAATCCAATCAATTTTGGCCTCCATTATCTTCATTGATGCTATATTAGCACCTGCTTTTTTATCAAGGACTTCATATAATTTAGTTAGAGTGAAAATACTATAATTTAATGCTGTCAAGATCGTATCATAATTTGTCAGAGGAGCCTGCCTCAGCCCAAAAGATGGTCTTGAGTTCGGTTTCACGAAAGACGTGTCTGATATAGCTGATGAGTTCATTGATATTCCAGGAGAATCTGGATATAAAATAGGAGCATGAGAAAGGTTAGACACTTATGTGATCACCGCTGCGTCTTGCTGTGTCTCTGGAATACTGTTCAGTGAACTGCCACATGATTCCACTAGATGAAGTTTCTCCTGGTTGAAATTGTTATTTGTACACAAAGTTTCATGTGTGACATAACTTGAGTAAATGCCCCTTGGTTTCGTCCACATGGAAACAACTTGTGCAGATTAATTGTTATTGGGTGATTGAAGGCACCTGTCTTCTATTGGGTTGGCTTGAGGTGGAGACTTTTGTGTTGAATGGGTATTAATTCCTGTTAACATATTTTACTTCTGGGCTTGCAAATATAACGGTGGGATACCGGAGTGATCACTCGCATGTAATTGCACATGATGCAAGGCGGGGGATGGTACGGTGTGGCCACTCTTGGGTAGGTAGTTTGTGGCAGATGACATCAAACCAGCTTCAGCGCCCTGTGTGGATTGGGCCAAGAGTGTGTCATCCGTAATAGAAACATACGCGGCTTGGGTAATCACTGCAGTGTGTACCGGAAGCAGTCGTGCATGTGTGATTTTCATCAAACCAGCAGGTCACGGTGGAAGAACTGGCACACAACATTTTCGTATGTCCACCCACAGGGATTTTGAGCATTCGCTTATTTCCCCAGCGTGTTTACAAGGTTTATCGGACCGAGTTGGTCTTGCCGCTGTCACAGCAGCAGCTGGGTCTGATGATTCTAAAGTCGCCAGAGTTTTCGCATGAAGGGGCATTGTTGTTTTCAAGGTATACAGAGGCATGGTAATTAAAGTTGGTCAGACCAACTCAGTGTTCTGGCAAAGGTGCTGAGGGGATATTTGGAGACTAACCAGAAGCAGATAGCGGCAGGTGGCCGGGAGGGCGAGAGGCTGTTCAGCTGCTCAGCTGAACAGCCGAACAGCACTCTCCAAAGCACTCCCATGAAGCGTGCACAGCTGATATTGGGAGTTCTGGAAAATGTGGTCCGGGCAACACTCAGCTGCTGTGAAACAAGAACAACTAAATAACCGTAAGAGATCCACAATAAGCACCAAGTAAGCACCAAGTAGCACTTGAGTCAATATATATAGTAGCAGTATTGTTTGTTGAGGGATGGAAGTATATCACAGTTTGGTTCACGGGAAGAAACACCAGCTTCAGAAAGTAAATAGTAGAGAGCCCTCCAGCAAAACAGCAAACTCCAAAGCACTCCCATAAAGCACGCGCACCTGAATGCGCGCAGCCATCAGCTGATATTGGGAGTTCTGCGAAATGTGGGTGGGGCTGCACTCAGACGCAGCAGTATTGTTTGTTGAGGGATGGAAGTAGATCACAGTTCGGTTCATGGGAAGAAATACCAGCTTCAGAAAGTAAATAATAGAGAGCCCTCCAGCCGAACAGCACTCTGCAAAGTACTCCCACGAAGCGCGTTAAGGTGGTTTATTTTAGTAACTGTACAATGAAGGAAAGGTTTAGAATGAGCCAACTTGTACATAAATCACAGTATATTTCCTGGTAGAAAATAAATATGACATTGTACATTTCAAATGGCTGACCATCAGACCATCAAGTGGCGCATCTAAGCATTAAAGTACTATCTAGTGAGAAGGACATTTTATTTGTTATGGATCACAGCCCATGAACATATCTGGCCTGGAATAGGGACAATCATCTCTGAACCATGTGCTAAGTATTTAGCTTCCACCCATACCTATTCTCCGTTGAATATTAGGGGGCATGCTTCAGACCAATGTTGACTACTTTTACATCCCAGGTTCATATCCTTTTGTTAATAGATGATCATACTGCTTACATGCCAATTTACAACCTTGAAAGGCAAACTAGCAAGCTGTGAGGGTGGGAACGTTCTGGCATGGTAGAGTGCCATATTTGCTGGAGTAGTAAAGGAGACCTAATACATCCACTTGCAATTTCACTACAAGTACCAATGTGAACACCCAGCTCACGGAAAAGAGAAGACCCTGGATGCAGTCAGAAGGGTAGCTGGTTTGTGATGAAGTGACCTGTTGGTCACCTGTGAATGATTGTTGGGGAATTCTGTGGGGCTGGGAGGGGGGTCACCTGCTGCATGATGAGACTCAGAAATTAGTATAAAGTGTCCTTCCTTAGCTGGTTTCAATGTACAGCCCTCTCAAAGGAGGCTAAAACCCCCACACAACTTAAGAGGAAGTATGCTTTATCAGAGAGCCAAACACATTGAACCCCTTTGAATCAGGGTACAGTACTCTTCCATCTAGGCAACAAGTAACAAAACGTTGGCCATAGAAGCCATTTCTTTTTTAGATTTTAGATTGTATACAAATATATAGAAAATAAAAAATAAGCAATTTTTGCAGGTTAAGGACAAGCAGGTATTATTCTGGAACATTCTAACTCTGGTTGCTTATCCCTGAAGGGAGCAGTAACCACAAAACAACATGTGTAGGGTTCACAAGATCCTGCATGAAACATTGACAGGAGCCAGGAGTAAACAATGAATGTACAGAATGAGAGATACTGGGTAGTGTCACCTCCAGGGCACTCAACACTCGCAAACTGATTCAGTGCAGTGAAGTTCCACAGAGTCAGATCAGCCACCGGGCATGATGGTACTGCTTGATCCCAACATGCTGAACAAGGCTTTTATGGCCTCAGCCATGTGTCCGGAACAAGGGACATCAAGGTTAACATGCATGCACGACACCGGTAGATAAAGACATACCACGGTCACACAAGTGGGAAGGAGGTGGACACATTGGGCTCCCAGCCTAGAAGGAGGAACAATGCCAATGGGGAAACAGACTGATGAAATAGATTTCTCATTGAGAGAATCACTCATTGAGTATTTATATTTAATGGAGAACAAGCCTCCAGAATCAATGTATGTTATTACACCATCACTGATTATCGATCATATCTCCTTAATAGTGTACTCCATTGCAAATATTTCAGCCTTCAGGTGGTGCCACCCAATAGCCAAAAATGAAAAGAAAAAAAACCATGTCACTCTCTTATAGGCACTAAAAAAGGCAAAATGTGTTGTTCTATTTAGAACATCTCCCTTCAATCTGGAGAAGTAATGCAAGCAAGCACACATGCTCTAGTATAGCACATCATTAAAGAGATGCCTTCCATGTGTACTGTGTTGATTGGTTGGTTCAACTTTCCATCAATTCCAGCAAGCACTCATGGTACACCTCTTCTTATACATCATTAAATGGCTAAACATTATGAGGGCTGCTTAGCTCTCCAGAGCAAAAAGAGGTGCATTGTATGCTTCATGTATTTAGTGGCACGTGCTCAGTATCATTTCCACTGATAAAGCCCTTCTTTGAGGGATGCTCACACCATAAATACATGTTAACCTTTAATGGCTCTTTGGTAACTGGTTGCCTTTAGCTGTAACTTTGAGTGACATTGCACTGCAAGTTATTGCAAAATTGTAAACGTTCAACTATTATTTGTGGCTGTGAGAACTAGGTGAGCATTCATATACTTTGTGCTTCCGTGTCCTGCACATGGAATGTATGCTCCCTATAACATGGCCTGCGGTAGTGGCCTTGTAATTATGGTTAAGCTCAACTCATAAGAAGAGCATTTTTTGGGTGGCTTATAACTTAGCTCCCCCCTGACAAATCCTCACCAAACTTTGCCAAAAACGTATATAGGCCGCTCTGAATTGTTCTGGCAAGTTTGGTTAGATTACGTCAACGGGGGGCAAAGTTATAAGGGGGTCCCAATTTTTTTTTTGTACTCCATTGCACTGAATGGAAAAAATGTTGCTCACGCCTGCAGCCCAGACCACTGGACGGATCTTCAACACATTTGCGGCAGGAGTGGCAGCTTGCTCCCAAAAGCGTGCTTTTGCAAATTTGGTGGAAATCTGTCCAGTAGTTTTTTTTTTTTTTTAAATGGCCAAAAAGTAGGTAAACCAAATGTGTGATATCTGGCTCTGCTCCGCGGACCCATTTCCCTGTTCGTCAGCAGACAAGCATGTGATTGGCCTAGAGGGTGCGTGATGTGTGCAGACATCGGACGCGCCCCCTGATTGGATGGTGAAAAGCGTGAAGTGCATCAGATTTTTGGAAATGCCCATCATGTTGGATTCTCGGACAGCGGCCAGTGTTTGCGCACATCTCGATGAAAATATATTAAAAACACAACATTGCACTTGTCTAGTTTATCAAACAATCACTGGGGAGGTGAGGGGTGATGAGGATGGGATATGGTCATAAGAAGCCAAAAAAACAGGTGTTTTTCACCCTGGAAGTCTGAGAACAGTCTGGATGTTTGGGGAAAGTTCTGTGATGTTCGCGAACACTTCAGATGTTCTGGGGCATCTGTGCCTATATCTGCCTTACAGGGTTTGTGAAAAGCAGTTCTTGGATGGCTTATAACTTTGGCGCCACTCATGAAACTGCAACACATTTTGGAATTTTATTTTAGACTTGATTCTGAATGGTTTCTGAAAGTGTGGAGCTGTCTTGTCAAGAGGGAACAAATTTAGAGGGCAGGTCCCAAAATATTGTAAAGGCTTTTAAATGTGGTGCCATTTGACGAATGTACATGAAAGTTTGCAAAAGGATTTTAGATCTAGATATACATGTTTTTGTAAAGTTTGGTGGGATTTTGTCAAGAGGGGGCTAAATTAGAGGGGGTCTCAACATTTTTAGATGGCTTATAGCTTTGTTGCTGTTTGACGAATGTGGAAAAAGGTTTTCTGAAATATTATAGACCCAACCTTCAATGTTTGAGTAAAGTCTGACTGGGTTTTGTCAAGTGGGTACTAATTTATATAACTATTGTATGTACATGCATTTTGACACTTTTCAACAAATAAAACGTGGGTGGATTTCAATCAAACTCGTGTGAGGAGCATTGGCAATGACCGTAAAGCATGGTTTTGCAAATGTGCCAGTGGTTTATTTTTTGAGAGGATACGAAAAAAAAGTGATATACCTTTGGTGACTGTGGTATAGCCTGTTGCCATGGGCAGTGGCCAGATTGTCCGGGCCATGGTATAAGGTTATGACATGGACAATAGAGCTAGTGGCTATGATTGCGAGGGATGAAAAATGGGGTTAAAGTGGCCATGTCCACCCTCGACCCGCTTTGGCTTTTTGAGTTATTCGAAAGTGGGATAGATTTGAAAGGGAAAAACATCTGCTTGTGGTAATATGCTTATAGGGTTCTGTCTTCGCTTTCTGCAGGCTGCCATGGAAAGGGAAGAGGGGCTCTGTACGGAGCCCTACCTTCCCTTCCCATGGTGGCCATCTTGGAAAAGGATTCTCCTTCTGTGGCGTCCCGCTGTATGAAGAAGTATCTATTTTTTAGCACCCTGGGTCTCCGCTTTGGGAACCCGATGTGCTAATGGTCTTTATCCCCGATTGCAGGGGCTGCATTGGAGGACAATGGTCGGGAGTCCTTGCTATTTATTTATTTATTTATTTATTTATTATAACGCTCTGAAGCCCGCAAGCATCAGGGCACACACAGGCACGCTTTGCTTGGGGCGATAACTTGGGCTGATGGCCCATTATCCCCGTTCCAGTCCCTGGAACGGGGGATGAACACCACATTATTTCCATTAGCATAACACAAAATGCTAATAGAAATGTTGAAAAAAACATATTGAGTCTACGTACTTTACTGAGAAATGTAAAGTAGATGGAGTCTACAAGATTTTCTTGTTTTAGTTGTATTTTTTAACTGTGAAAGGTGGTTCCTAAAGGAACCTTTCTTATGTTGTTTTTAAAAAAAATGTTGGCAGGAGAGGTTAGAACGTAAGGTGAGGAGGGAAATGAGAGAAGTGGTGTCGGGGGGGAAATTCTGCCGGGGTCGGCCGGGCCGTCCGCAGACCTCCGGGCAGGGAGGCCCCAACTCCTCCCGTATATCCCAAAAGAGATAGAGTATGAGACACACGCAAGAAGCAAGGTGACTCTGCTGTTTATTAGACAAAAACGGCAGGGATGGGTCAAGGATCGTACGCGTCCGTCCTGACACACACACAATCGTGGGGCTCGCAGGCCCTTTTTACCTTAGTATGACGCGCTACTTGCGTCACATTGGAAAGTTAGCAAAAAACCTATTGCCACTCTTAATTGGTTGCTCGAGTGGTAGGGTTAGTTTAGCATACGTATAGAGAACAATGTTAGTGGTCAAGGGTTAGTCAGGTGATATATCTGGGTTGTCCCTACAATTAGATACATGAGAATTGTTACATGAAGACCCCTGATGATTGGTTAATGTTAATGGCGTCAGTGATAAGAGCCCCATGTTCTGATTGGTGCGCTCGCGAGCCTCCCAGTCTGGGACCATCGCTGTTCCCAGCTCTCGGTGCACCTGTCATTTGCAACAATGTTTCACTATGAGTACGTGCAGACAATGTGAGGACTTATTCATAAGCTGGAAGGCCGACTACTCCCACTGTCGCAGATGTCCATTGAGCCTTTTAATTGTATCTGCCTGTGTCTTGTAACGAGGGATCCAGGCGCCTTTTCTGGCCTTGGCATCCTGTCAGGTTCGGCTTGGTCACGTGAGGTGGGACCGTGTTTGAGGCAGAATTCTGCACAATTAATATTGTTTTTCCACTGTGTGCCTGGTTTAATTTGCAGGTGTGACTTTGACGTTGGTGTGCGGCGTGCGAGGTTGCAACATCGTGCCCTTGATTGTCCGCTTTCAGAATGTGGGTTTGCAACATTGCGACCTTGGCTGTCTGCTTTCGCCGGGCTCATTCTGCAGGATCAGCAACCTGACTCTTGTTCTTTTAACGTCCATGGAAGCTCTTGCTTGCGGCCTACTTAGGCCTGGTGTATAGGTGGAACCGTTTGGTGCACAGGCGCTTTAGGTTATAGTATCATATTGTCTTATCCCCAGTATTGTGTCTTCGTTATATTTCTCATTATGGCACCTGGTTTTAGGAGAAGCGTATGCAAGCTCTTTAGATGGGTTCATGATGCGTCTTGCGTTTCTGCATTTTGAGAGCCTATGTGGAAAATAATAAAGATGCACGTCCGTGAGTATGTCTGTCGCCTACGTCATAGCACTGAGTATATTCTTCGTGTAGATTGGTGCAGGAGTGTCCGGTGTGTATATTTGCACAGGTTTGCTGACCGTTGGCTAGGTCGTCATGGCATCTCTAACGACGTGTAGGTTTTAGTCTAGTTGATCCGTGCCGCAGGTGTCGGCATGGACAGGGCGGGCTGCTGGGCAGGAAGATGGACACATCCGTATGTTCCTGTACCAGGGTATTTGGTCGTCTGGTAGATGGGCAAACTCTTCTCATGGCGGGTGCCTGGGCCGTGATCCTTTAGGCCAGGCGCGAGAGGGGAAGGACGGGAGCCTGGTCTTCCATTCTCCCACTTCAGTCCCCCCTCTGGTCGACTTGTCGACCACAAACATATCCTTTTCGTTATCTCCTCTTACTCTCCATATCTTAGTTATTCCTCCTAAATGTCCATAGTGGTTCACATGATCTTCAAATGACCAATACATATATTCACAGGTTCCTCCAGAAGTACAGTATACCCATTTCCCTATGTAACTCCTGGGGTTTCTTGGGTTCTCGATCTTCACAGATGGTGGGTCCAGGTGGTTGGTGATGATCTGGTTGCGCAACTTCTCTCTCTCTTGTATGATTGTGCCTGTGTGTTGGCCGTCATCTGCTGGCATCAAGGGGTGCATACCGACCATTTCAAGCAACTCGTCAGTGGTGCGTGCCTTCCGGGCCTTCCAAAATCTTATTATGATCAGTGTAGCTCCAGCCAAAATAGTACAACCAACTATAATTTTCAGTCCATCTGACAGCCAAGATGGCATCCATGACCATAATATTGAAAACCAGCTCTCATCCTTTTTCACACCTTTACTTTCATCCATCATTTTGGAGTGCATCTGGGCCAATTGTGAAACTGCTTCTGTCAGTGTACCGTTGTCAGCATCGTTGGCAGGAATGAACGTGCAGCATGATTGTCCTATCTTTGCGCAGACTCCTCCTTCCATGGCTGTGAGGAGGTCCAATACATATCTGTTCTGAAGTGCTACCATCCTTATAGCTCGCAGCTCCTCTTTTATTGCGTTAAATCCATTTACTGTAGAATTGATGGTCATCATTAGTTCCCATCTAGTTATCTGGAGCCATATTGCGTTTGCGTAAGCCTGCAGTCCCGGATGTATTATTGAGGAGAAGAACATTGCTGCTCTGCTGAATAGTCTGTGTTCTGGCGGAATTGAAGTGAGTGCCGTTTCCGACCTTCCCCATAGGTAATTTCCTGTCAGAGGTTCTCCTTGTCTTTTCCTTCTATTTAGGACAGTATTATTGCTGTTGTTCCTGTTCCCTGGCCCCTCCTGAGGTGGTGCAGATCTCTTCTTCCTCTTGTCCCCTTCATCCATTTTGGGAAAGTTCGCCACATTCACATGCTTCTGGGGTACCACTAGTGATGGTACATTGACGTGCACCATCGTGCATACACCATTCCACAGAGGGGGCAGTGTGTGGTATGCCTTTTCTCCACAGGCCCAGTAATGGTCCATTATCACTGCTGTTCCTGCTCCCCCCTCAGGTAACTCCATCACGCTTGCACAGTTGGTGTTGTATCCTACGTCCACCTCTCCTTTATGTTGGTAGGCGCAGTCAGCGGCAGTATTGTTATTGGGTCTTCATCCTTCTCTATCCACGTGAGCATGGGCACGTACTTGATCCAAGTCGTCCAACATCTGTGGTTGTGTGCATCGATAGTTGAAATAGTTTCTTTTGTTACCATGTTGCTGCCAATCACTCCTATCTCCCATTTGTTGTCCATGTACACCTTCCCCGTTATCGTCACCAGTGGCCTCTCCCCACATCCTGGTTTACCAGGAACTTCAGTGGCGTACCAATCACATGGTAAATACTGCAGTGTTACTTTCTTTGTTTCCCCTTTTTCAGGACCACTTGTTATGTATCTGAATGCTTCAGCATGTAAACTGCTCTTGTGGTAACTCAAATAAGTCTTGAGGAAATTGTTTTCATATGGGTATGAGTCTCGTATTTTCCACACCAGATGCACCACTGTCCCTTGAAATCTTCCTTTCGTTTGGAACAGTGCCAAGTATATTATGCATCGTGCTGTCTTTTCATCTATTTCTGTGGCAACGAATGTTCGAGAAGCGCTCATGGCGTATGGTATTAATGAGCAAACGTAGCAGCTGTCTTCTGTTGTCTGCTTACCGATGCGGGTCATGTGTTGGTACCATATGTTGTTTGAGATGTGTGCTGAATCTTGTATATAATTGTCAATACCTTTATTATCTAAGTATGTGCTGCGTTGAACTCTATTTTGCTTGTGTGCGATTTTACTAGTATCACCTGACGTAATACCTGTTGCAGCTGGGGATGGGGGTGTATTAGGTTTGGGTACAGCAATAAGATTGATAGCATAGCTGTACTGCCATACAGAGGCAGCCAAGAACCCGGTGATCATCAAAATCCCTATTATTTTTATTACACATGCTAATTTCACCGGCATTTTGCTCTTACCTTGCTGCAGTCCGGCAGCGTATTCTTGCGACGTTAAAGTTGCCCGCCTGAAAATTCTCAATATGCTGGTTATTAAATGTTAGTTGTTGTTTTTTAAGCTCTCCCTATCAAATAGTCATTCAGTGCCCAGGCGAAGAGCTGTTCCCACGCTAATCTAAGCGATCTATCTCTTAGGGCAGGCAAGTATGGGTGGAGGTGGGGCATTGAATATTCTATGGCCAAGAGGAATGCTGTGCAGTAGACACGTACCCTTCTTTTTTTCAGGTACGTTGGCCTTTTTATTTCATATACAAATTGGTGTGACAATTCTTCTGGGTAGTTATCGTCTGAGGGTACCATCTACTCCTGGGCAGTGAATTTGTTAGTTATCTATTTTCTTAGCAGTACAATAATACGCAGTTCCTGCATGTGCGAGAGAAAAGAAAAGAGAGCATTCACGTGTTTACATGTGTACGTGTGCAAGACAATATCCTTCAGTTCAGTTATTACTGCAGTGGGGGTAGGGGTCAATGGGCAGGGGGTTTGGGGCTCAACTGGCGGAAGTATCTTTACTCTTTGAGCGTGTGACCATGGGGTGGGCAGTATGGGGATCACCCCTTTCTTCTTCAGTTATTGTCTCTGGGGAATCTGGGGAGTGACAGGGTATGGGAACACTTAGGCCGTTAGCTGTGGTAGAACTCTCTTCCTCCGTTGGTGATGTTGTTGTTGTTCTCCCAATGGACCTGTTGGTGGCGCCGGGGCGGGTCTGGAGTTTGTAGATCTTTACATCGTGTAGGTGGTTCCAGGCACGCTTGTCCTGTAGCTTTACTGCTCTCGTTGATACCTCCTCTACCAGATGGGGGCCAGTGAATCGTGGACTGTTCCACTTCCTGTTGAAATTACGAAGTAGTACGTGGTCACCTTTAGCAACTTTACACAGTCTTTCCTTTTCCAATTCTTTATCCACGTCTTCTTGTTGATTGCTGTTAGACCCGCCCCGCGTGCGCTCGAGCTGTTGAGACACAAACACTACACTAGTAATCAAAGAAGACACATATTGGTACATTTCATCACCAAGAACACTCGCAGTACTCTCGTGGTCGGTAAATGCTCTTGATGTTGGCGTTAGGGGAAGGCGCATTTGACGTCCGGTAACCACCTCGTGAGGGGTGAGGTGGTGGTCGGACCCTGGTCTATTCCTTAGCTCAAATAGGGCTAATGGAAGGCAATATAATCAACTCTTCTTTGTTGTTTGCTGTATCTTTGCAATTGCCTCCTTTAATAGGCCATTCAGGCGTTCACATACACCATTGGCCTGTGGGTGGTATGCACATGCAAATTTATGCTTGATGTTCAGCAAGGATGTGATGTGCTGGAACATTTCGTTTGCGAAATGTGGGCCATTGTCTGACCTTAACACCTCGCACACTCCCCACCTGGGGAAGACCTCCCTCACTAGGAATTTAGCTGCTCTAAATGCATCTGGGTGTGAACAGGGCCCTGCTTCAATCCACCTCGAGAATGGGCATACTACTACAATCATATACCTATTTCCTTGACATATGTTGATCATATCAACATAGTCAATATGGAGATGCCGGAAAGGTCCCTCTGGCCGGGGTATAGTACCTCTTATCACCTTTAGAGTATGGCCGGCCGTAAACTGTTGACATGTGAGACAATTGCTGATAAAATTTGACACATGAGAATTTAACTCGGGGCAAAACCAGTCTTCCCTAATTCGTGCTGCAATTACTTCCTTGCCTGTGTGGGCTGGATAATGTAGTTGGCTCAGGGCGGTGTTCAAAAGTGCCACTGGTATTACAACCTTTCCAGTGCCACCCTGGCGCCATAGTGCGTCGGTTGGTGACATTGTGCATCCTCTTTTTACCCATATTTCTTTTTCGGCCATTGGTGCAGCCGCTTGTAGCTCCATAATCTGTGTGGCTGGGAGATGGGTGTACCCTTCTCTTATCAACATCTCCTTAGCCATTCCCCTCCCTCTCCCTCTCTGTGACTCTGGGGGGTTCAATATCTCACCAAAGTATGCAGCATACTTCGCATGTGCGTCTGCTGCTGCATTCCCTTTCGAGATGTGGTCTTCACCATTGGTGTGTGTGGTGCATTTTACTAAAGCTAATTCTTGGGGTCATTTATTACTTCAATTAGTTCAGCCAATAAGAGGGCATGTTGCACTGGAGTGCCATCAGCTCTCCTAAACCCTCTTCTTCTCCATTTCGACAGCCCTGAGTGGACAGTGGATGTAACATATGCGCTGTCGGAGTATATGGTCACTCGTTTGTCAAAGCTTTCCTTCAACGCCAAGATCAGTGCAACTAATTCCGCTGCTTGAGCGGAGTAATGCTGTGGTAATTGTACACATTTCATGGCCACACACACCGGTACCTCCATCATTTTTACCACTGCTGCCCCAGTCCTCCTTATACCATCCCTTTGATCGATAGTTGATGACCCATCAATAAACAGGAGCTCACCTCCCTCTAGTGCGTTTTCTTCAACCTTTCTAGTACATGAGTACATTTCAGTTATTTGCGTACAGTCGTGGGCATAATCTCCCTCCTCAATTACTTCTGCTAGGAACCTTGCAGGGTTTACCGTGCTACATCTAACAATTGATAGTTCAGCTCTGGATAAAATGATCTCATAACCTGATGCTCTTTGCGTGGTTAGGGTGGACTTAGGTTTATTCAATATCGCAAATAGTGCATGTTCCACAAACAGTGTAGTTGGGCACCCCATGGTGATTGCTGATGCTTTCTCTACCGCAAAAGCAGCTGCGGCGAGACCTTGTTCGCAAGGGAAGTGACCTAACATCACAGGATCTAAGTGGCCGCTGTAAAATGCTACTGGTTTGTAGCCCATGCTTGTTTTTTGAGCCAACACTGCTTTCATTACTGCTGAGTCGCAATGTGAAAATATAAAAAATTGTCGCTCATAGTCTGGGGATGCCAGTACCGGAGCAGTTGATATCGCATCTTTTAATTCATCAAAAGCCTCTTTCATTTCCATCGTCCACCCCAGCTTTTTCTCCCCTTTATTAGCTTCCCTTAACGCCTCAAGCAGGGGTCCTATGTACCAACTGTAATCAAATACCCATGCTCTACAGTAGTTGCACAGCCCCAGGAACTGCTGCAGTTCCCTCACTGTTTGTGGCATTGGAGTGTTTGAAATGGCCTGTGCTCTTTGTGGTGCAATCTATAAGCTGACCAATGTAAAGTACCTGTTCTTGACAGTACTGTATCTTTTCCATGTCTACCTTGTAACCTTTTTCAGCCAATATTGTCAACATCTTTAAGGAGTCCTCTCTGCATGTTCTTTCATTTGTACTGCAAATTATTATGTCATCCACATACTGCAACACTGTGCTTTCCACTTCAATGTTACCCAAATCCATCTGTATTACTCTATTGAAAATTGAGGGTGATTCGCAATACCCTTGTGGCAATCTGGTGTGCTTCCACTTTGTGTTTCTGTAAGTGAAGCTTGTCAGATCTTGTGAGTCTGGGTGCAATGGTATTGAGAAAAAAGCATTTTTAAGGTCGATCACTGTAAATCGTGATGCTTCTGCTGGAATGCCACACAATATTGTGGCCGGGTTTGCTGCTATGGGATATTCTGCTTCTACTATGTTGTTCAAGGGCCTGAGATCCTGTATGAAGCGCCAAGACCCCCCTTTAGCCTTGCGCACTGGGTATACAGCCGTGTTACATGGTGATTCTGAGGGGACCAATATGCCATTATTTATAAGGGCCGTTATGGTTTCATATATGCCCTCATCTGCCTCTTTTGATAGTGGGTACTGTTTCACTCTGGGGAGTATTGCACCTTTTTTCAATTTTATCCTTACTCCCCCTATACTTTTTATGCACCCCACGTCATAGGGGCTAGTAGTCCACAATGATTCGGGTACCTTTGACATATCCTCCTTAAAGAAGGGGACTGGGGTGCATGCAGGTGCCTCAAGTGCCATTGCAATTTTCTGTGCTACTTGTTTGTAAGCCACTCTTAGCCATATTTCCACACTCATCATAAACACCATTTCACCTTCCTCCTTTTCTTCTGAGAACAGCTCCTCATCTGACACCTGGGTGAGCCTACATCCTTCTGCTAATGCTATCACTGCCCTCCATGCTCTTCCTTCTCTGTCTTGGGCATGTACAGCAATGTAATCAGCTGTTGCAATAATGCTCTGAATGTCCATTAGAACCACCTTTCCTTCTGGTTCATTAACAGGTGTTTCTGGTCTGAACAGATAGGCTGCTGGCCTCCTCCATATTTTCCCTTCTATCCCTGGCATCCATGCAAATGCCATATCTGTTCCATACTGGAATAGTTCGCCATCTACTGGCTCCGCCCTAATCGCTGTCTGTCCGCAGTATGCTTGCATAATCTGTCGTGCTGTGAGCATGTTAATCCCTGGAGTAGAGCAAATTATGCCGTCCTCAGTAAAGGAGATCGTCATATTCAACCTGTTCATTATGTCTCTCCCCAGTATATTTACTGGTGAGGCACTATAATATAGAAGTGGAACTGACAGGTCATAATCTCCAATAGATAAGGGAATGTTATCAGTAAAGGGAACCAACCCTCTAGCCCCAGAGAATCCTTGGGTGTTCATGGCTTCGCCTGACATCTTAAATTTACCTTCCCTTATGGAAGACCGGGTCACCCCGGTGTCAACAAGGAATGATAATTTTTTGTCACCTATCGTTACCTCTATGCGTGGTTCCTCCGCACTATTAGGTATTACTGACAGGATGGGACACACCAAGGCCGTCTGTGGGCTGTCCTATTGAGGGTACAACGATTGGCCATTTCCTGTGTAAGGGTTGTGTCCCAAGACCGTCACCCTACCCAGTTGTGTTTGTTGTGCTTGGGGTTGTTGTGTTATCGCTACCTGTTGTTGTGGCAGTGAATATGTCTGTGGCTGTTGTTGTGTTATTAGTTGTTGTTGTTCATTTCCCTGTTGCAACGTCTGCTGTTGCTGTATGCCCTGCTGTTCCTGTGAGGGCCTTGGTTGTCCCTGTTCACTACATGATGGTGTTCCTGGTCTAACTCTACACTTGCGTGACATGTGCCCTAATAGTCCACAACTCCAACACACCGGTGGTTCCCTACTCTGCCATGGAAAGCTCCCTGTGTTGTCCTGGTATACTGGTTGCCCTGTGGGGTAGGAATTTCTAAGTCCTCCCACCTGCTGTTGGGTGTTATATCCGTATCCTCTCCCTCTCATAATTCCTCCTCTCCCCCTGTTATAATTATAATACCCAGCTCCTGGCATTGGGTGTCCTCCTACCATGTTGGTCGTGTATGGTTGGAGTGGTGGCGCCTGTTGTGTTATAGTCTGTGAAGGTGGTATTTGGGAGGAATCTTGTGCAGCTACTACTTGTGTGGGGCTTTGGGTCATTGTTGTAGGCGTAGTTATTAGTGCCCCTTCCATTGTGTATTTAGTAAGCTTTTTCTGTACTAGTTTAGCCTCTTCCGTTTTCCTGTCCTCTTCCTTTTGTTTCATTTTTCCTTGCCATGTCCTGCAATGATGCACTATAGTCAGTTGTATTTCTGGCCATGGTTTTGCTTCCATTCCCACTACTTTCTTTAGTTGTTTCTGAACTCCTTCTGGGAGCCCTTGTACTAGTATATGATAAAATATTGCTGGTGTTTTATCCCATTGTTCTCTAGTTTCCATGCGCCACTTCTCTTGGATTTCCTGGATATAATCAACAGGATCTTCGTTCTCACGCATCTTGCGGGAGGTAATTGCTCCTATGTCTGATGTGTCTGGGTACTGTACCCTCAGTGCCTGCCATAGTGCATGTCTGCAGTTTGCGAATGGTGCCCCATCATGCGATGTGTTTGTTATTGTTACCCCAGGGAATCCCGCTCTCTTCCAAATGTCATCCGCTGTATCCCCTAATATCGATATTAGAAGGCCCTTTACATCTCCTACTGCCAGTTTCTGTCCTGCGGTGTGTTTTTCCATTTCATATATCCACTTACCTGCACCTCCACTTAATGATGGGAGCCTGCATTTTATATTTTCTTTATCTGTATGCTTCCAAGGGACATACTGTGGTCTAACCCCTCCTCTCTCCAGAAGTGGCATTAAGTTATGTCTCGTTTTACCCTTTGTGTTCCATAATATCGAGTCCTCACACCCTTCCTCCTCTTCCCTTTCTTCTACATCGTCAATTTCGTCCGTATTTCCCCTGCTCGTAACTCTTTCTTCTCCATCTTTTCCCCTTCTTCCATCATTTCCTGTATTTAATGTGGGCATGTGTATTCGTCTTTCCTGCCTGCGTCTAGGGAGGTCTCTAAGCCGACATGCATAGGGTGTCAGTTCGTCTGTGAAGGGCGCGAGTTTTATTGTGCGTAACGAGCGTGAGGTGGTTGAGCATGTAGGGTGCGATGGGGAGGGCGTGATGGGGATGGGGATGGTGCGGCCTCATGCGTCTGTCTTTCCGCTATTCCTTGCTCTCCCTCCTCACTTCTCTCCAGCTCATCCTTTCTCCTACGGATCCATGGTGAGTCTGTGTTGGTCCGGGTGATGTATAGTTTATCTAAGCTTTCCCTTTCACTGTTTCTTCCTTCCTTCTCCACTTCTTCTTCTTCCTCACTACAAAAGTCAGTCATAAACGGCACCCCCCACTCGGTCTTTTTCCCCTTGATTGTTACTGTTTGTAAGTCTATTAGGTCCAGTTCTCCTTTTTCTCCTTTATCAACCGCTCCCCTTTGTGCTGATGTTGTTGCTACTTCTGTGTTTCTATATACATCCCCCCATGCTTCACTCTCCCTTCTCCTATCTTCTCTTTCTCCTTCATTTCTCTCCTCCATCTCCCTACTATTTTCCTCCCTTTTCCTTTTTAATTCCTCCATCACTTCACTACTCATCTGCTCCAATATTCTTTCATCCTCTTTCTTCCTTTCCCATTTCACCCTTTCTCTTTCTACTATACTCTCTATCACCCTCCCTTCTTCGTATTTCTTAGTCGTTTCTGATAGTAATCTCCTCTTCCACATTGCCATTTCTTTTTCTTTTTCTTCTTCTTCCCTTTTCTTTTCTTGCAGCACTACTCTTGATACCCTTTCTGCTGCTGCTTTTACTCTTTCAACTTCTCTCCTTTGTTCCTCAGTTCATTCCCTTATTTTTTCCAATTCGTTCTTACCTTCTTTCCTTTTCCTCGCTCTCTCTCTCTCCTCCCTCTCGAGCTGCTTGATCAATTCATTCTGCTCATCCCTTAACTTTGCTAGTCGTTCCTCCAAAATCTCTTCCTTTTGTCGTAACAGCTCTTCCCCCCTCATTTCACTCTCCCTGGTATTATCCTTGTCTGTTTTCTTTACTACCTCCTTCTCTTCTCCTGTTAATGAACCTCGTAATTTTAATAATATCTGTGCAGCTACCCACTCATCATTTCCTATTTCCACAGTTTGTTCTTCTCCAGTTCTCCCCTCCCCTGCTGGCATCTTCCTATGAGCCACATATGGTGGAGGGCTGTATGCCGGGTTCGAGTATCCCTCAGCCGCCATTAACTGTCCTCTTTCTATTTCTCCTAATTCTCTTAAAGGGTACAACCCCCCTCCCTCTGTTTTCACTCCCTTTGCTAGGGGTATATCGTTGCTCGGTTCCTTTTTTATTTCATCTGATGTATTATTCTTTTCTCCTCCCTCTCCTCCGTTTCCCGTGTTCTTTGGGTCTTCACTCCCCTTTTTCCCATCCTCTCCTTCCTCCTTAATCTCTTTTTCTTCCGGTATTTCCCCCACAGTGAACATTCCATTTGGTCCTGGTCGGGACCCTTGGAACATCCTCCATAAGTTAAACACCTCCACGTGGTTTGCCAACTTCTTCCCTTTGTATGTATTGTGCAGATGGTTTAATAGTGAATGTTGGGCATATGGATCGAAGCTACCATTAGGCGGCCACGGTGTTATCATTTTGTTATTCGTCCCCTGGGTCCCTGCTATGCTATACTTAATCAGTTTCTCCCTATGGGGTGGCAGTGTTGTACATATGTGTTGTAGTGGGGTAGTGAGGGTGTTTCCCCACCCTCCCGATCCTGTCCCGTATGACATAGTAGCGCTCCACTTGTTACCCTTCCCCTATCTGGTAGTGGTTATCTCACTAGCAGTTTACAATATACAGCCTTATATCGTTACCTGGCCCCGTAAGTTTGGGGACTTGCGATAGTCCGCTAAGGAAAATTACAAAAATATAGTATTTTACATTTGTATATTTTCTTCTGTCTTTCTTTCTTTATACGACACCCTTACGGCCCCCTGCGGCCGAGGCGCACGTAGCCCCCTGTAACTGCGTACCCCTTATGACGTTCTTATACAGTCGTCCTATTTTCACGTGCTCCTCCTCCTTCTTCTACACTTGCCGTGGCCGGCGTTCTCCGTGGGCAGCCACGTCCCCCGTTTCGCCTTTCCTCGATCAACTCATTTACGGTTTATCTCCGTTTCCACTCCCTTACCACAGTTCTCTTCCCCACCACTCTCAAAAACGAAGATGCCTTGTGCTCGCCATATCCTATGAAAGCCCTACTGGTGACGTCACCGATCTCTTCGAGCTACTGGTAAGTTCTTCATATATTCTTTAAGTTCAAAATACACTTGCAATCCACCCCTGTTAACCTTACAGCTGTCTTCCTGTCACTCCTGGAACAAGGTAATCAATAATATAATCGGACTGCGCACGCTGCGTCGCCTCGCGTGTGATACGCCCCTCGACAGGAGGGCTTAACCAGCCAATTATCTTCCGTATTGGGCAACTAACTAGCTACCGCCTACAGGGAAACGTCATCTACCTATCGAGTTTCTTGCTCGAACAATAGGGATCCTCATCTACTCATTGATCAATAAATGCCAAATCGTAGGAAATCACACACACCCACCCTTACACGTAGTCGCGACCTAGGCCAATCAGTTTCTACGAGCGGCCGCACGTGATGTTTTCGTGCTCCGCCCCCCCCCCCCTCGCGTAACGTAGCCGACTGCTCTCGCACTTGTTCGGTTACCATTCATTCCATTGCCAACACTAAATTGTCAAACCTTCGCCGCGCACCTGTGCAACACCTCCCACCTCCCGTATTTAATTCCTCCCCCCTCCCTCACAATCTCACATTGCTTGTTGTGCGTGGCATGCTCACCAAGTTCTCTTGATGCGGGGCCGCTCGACTGTGTGCACCCCTCCAAGCGGCTCGCCACCTCCCCTCGTCTGGACCACGTCTGGACACTCGCCAACCGCGGGCGGGATACTTCTCAACCGGCTTCCGAGGGCCAATATCCGGATTGCGCTGTCCGGTCTTCTCGCAGCTCCGCGATGGTCCTGTAGTCCTCAGAAGGGGGCAACGGCAGAGGGGGCCGCGCCGCCGGGCCTCCTCGCAACGGGAGTACCTGGAAAAAAGTAAAAATAAAAAAGCGGATCTTAAACAGGTCTCAGCAGCGCCTCCAACTTGTCGGGGGGGAAATTCTGGGGTTGGCGGGGCCGTCCGCAGACCTCCGGGCAGGGAGGCCCCAACTCCTCCCGTATATCCCAAAAGAGATAGAGTATGAGACACACGCAAGAAGCAAGGTGACTCTGCTGTTTATTAGACAAAAACGGCAGGGATGGGTCAAGGATCGTACGCGTCCGTCCTGACACACACACAATCGTGGGGCTCGCAGGCCCTTTTTACCTTAGTATGACGCGCTACTTGCGTCACATTGGAAAGTTAGCAAAAAACCTATCGCCACTCTTAATTGGTTGCTCGAGTGGTAGGGTTAGTATAGCATACGTATAGAGAACAATGTTAGTGGTCAAGGGTTAGTCAGGTGATATATCTGGGTTGTCCCTACAATTAGATACATGAGAATTGTTACATGAAGACCCCTGATGATTGGTTAATGTTAATGGCGTCAGTGATAAGAGCCCCATGTTCTGATTGGTGCGCTCGCGAGCCTCCCAGTCTGGGACCATCGCTGTTCCCAGCTCTCGGTGCACCTGTCATTTGCAACAATGTTTCACTATGAGTACGTGCAGACAATGTGAGGACTTATTCATAAGCTGGAAGGCCGACTACTCCCACTGTCGCAGATGTCCATTGAGCCTTTTAATTGTATCTGCCTGTGTCTTGTAACGAGGGATCCAGACGCCTTTTCTGGCCTTGGCATCCTGTCAGGTTCGGCTTGGTCACGTGAGGTGGGACCGTGTTGGAGGCAGAATTCTGCACAATTAATATTGTTTTTCCACTGTGTGCCTGGTTTAATTTGCAGGTGTGACTTTGATGTTGGTGTGCGGCGTGCGAGGTTGCAACATTGTGCCCTTGATTGTCCGCTTTCGGAATGTGGGTTTGCAACATTGCGACCTTGGCTGTCTGCTTTCGCCGGGCTCATTCTGCAGGATCAGCAACCTGACTCTTGTTCTTTTAACGTCCATGGAAGCTCTTGCTTGCGGCCTACTTAGGCCTGGTGTATAGGTGGAACCGTTTGGTGCACAGGCGCTTTAGGTTATAGTATCATATTGTCTTATCCCCAGTATCGTGTCTTCGTTATATTTCTCATTATGGCACCTGGTTTTAGGAGAAGCGTAAGCAAGCTCTTTAGATGGGTTCATGATGCGTCTTTCGTTTCTGCATTTTGAGAGCCTATGTGGAAAATAATAAAGATGCACGTCCGTGAGTATGTCTGTCGCCTACGTCATAGCACTGAGTATATTCTTCGTGTAGATTGGTGCGGGAGTGTCCGGTGTGTATATTTGCACAGGTGTGCTGACCGTTGGCTAGGTCGTCATGGCATCTCTAACGACGTGTAGGTTTTAGTCTAGTTGATCCGTGCCGCAGGTATCGGCATGGACAGGGCGGGCTGCTGGGCAGGCAGATGGACACATCCGTATGTTCCTGTACCAGGGTATTTGGTCGTCTGGTAGATGGGCAAACTCTTCTCGTGGCAGGTGCCTGGGCCGTGATCCTTTAGGCCAGGCGCGAGAGGGGAAGGACGGGAGCCTGGTCTCCCATTCTCCCACTTCAGTGGCACCAACTACTAATATGGAGGGGCAGGTGAACAGGGGAAAATGTTGAGCGTGTGTTACTTCTAAGGTAGTGGGCAGTGTTTCTCATGCTCTTTGATTACAACTTCAAACATACTTCAAAATTGCTTCCCTCTGCAGAGTGGTGTGTACAGAGGATTGTTGTCTTCCAAAGATATGGATAACAGCCTCTTTTATTGCTTGCAAGGTAGCCGGTGGGATTTTGTGTCCCACAGAAATAGGCTGTGTGTTTACAGTATTGGTTGAGGAAGATGAGGTTGAGGAAGACAGCCTACTACTTGCTAAGAAAGGAACAATCTTTCTGAGAGCATTTCGGCAGTTGGATTTGGTGTGGCGTCACATGGAGGTGGTCCCGTAGGAGTACTGTCCAGATAGTCCACGACTGAGTGCATTGCACTCAGTGCATTTCACTTTTGTAGCTGTAGCTTTTGGTACATTCCCAACAGTGGTAAAGAACAGCCACACCCATGATTCACTCTGGGTGCTAGAGGTAGGCACTTCCTCTACGTCATCTTCTTGGTCCTCTTCATTGTCTTTGGAAATGATGTGCTTTTTGTGTTGGCTGCAGCTGGTGATGGTGCTGACTCTTGGGGAGGAGGGATGGCAATAACTGATGCCATTTTTAAGATAAATAGCTGTTTTGCTACTATTCTTCCAAGTAGGTGCTTGTACTAGATTGTTAATGGATAATGAGTAAGAATAGGTATAGGGACTGTGTAAGGATACATTTTGAGCCTGAAAGTTCCTAGATCAGTAGAAAATGTAGTTCCGAACTGTCATCGAAGCAAGGACCAGAACGCAAAGTGCAAACGCGTTAATGGATGTGTCATCATACCGCGCGATAGCGCATGGTCACATGGCACTGTCCAGAAGGTCCGCAATGACGTCAGATGTTCGCGGACGTTGACAGAAGCAAAAACAGTAGGAAAAGTATAGAAGTGTTAAAAATGATGCTAGAAGGTGGGAAATGGCAGTGTTTTAAGGTGAAACTTTGTAAATTGGACAAACATATTGCTATTTTGGGTAAGTATGATATTAGTAAGTTATTGGAAAATAGCCTGCTCTGGTAAAAACCCATGAAATTCTCTGACAAAACCTTTGTTAAAGAGATGTTATGGCTAAGTTGCACCAATAAAAACCTATGATATTCACTGAAAAAACTTTGTTAAAAGGACATTATGGTTAAGATACACTAATAAAAACCTATGAAATTAAATGAAAAAATGTTGTAAAAGTAACATTATGTTTAAGTTGCACTAATGAAAACTGATCAAATTCAATAAAACACTTTGTTAAAGGGACGTTATGGTTAAGTTGCACTGATAAAAACCTATGAAATTCAATGAAAATACTTTGTTAAAGGGATGTTATGTTTACAAGTAAAACCAAAATATCTCAGAAATTTGCCAGTTATGGTAAGCTAAGCAACCATAACTCAGATGTCAGGGGTGATTGAGTAATGTTAAATATGTAATAACTAGCTAACAATTCAAGACTTACTACACACTTGTGCTAGTACAAACAATACCTATGAAGACCCACAATGCATACAAATCAGAGGCACATACAGGGAAAGTAAAGTAAGGAAGAAGGAAACAGCATCATCAGAATATGTTAATAGCATTAAAGTTTATCTTCATGTATACAAATTAATTGTGTGTTTGAGGCCTGCATATTGCCCCATATGTTTCCACCATGAGCTCAGATCAAACCCCAGGAAAGTACTTTGAGAACATATGACAAGGTTAACATATAGACAGCACCATTTGAATTTTAATATTCTGACTGTCAGTGAACAAAACCACCTGACATAGATATGTCAGTGAACAAAAACAATTGGGCCAGTTATGTGATGCCATCAGTGATGTCATCAATGACATGTGTGATGTTCTCTTTGATGTCCTGGGTGTTAGTCTTTGCAGTGCACAGTGGTGGCACGAGTTGTGGTTGCTTAGTTTACCATAACTGGCAAACTTCTGAGGTTTTTCAGTTTTCCTTGTAACCATAGTGTCCTTTTAACAAAGTATTTTCATTAAATTCAATTACAAGTAAAAATCACGTATTTAATCAATGATGCATCGAAGACACAGGTACAAGATCGTGAATTGGGAAGAGTGACTAAAAAATGATGGGAATTTATTTCTTGAAATTAATGACAACATATTTCCTTCAGTCTGCCACACATTTCCTGCAAGCACATTTACAATTTACAACGTGTTGGCAAGAACGCCACAAGTCTGCATTTAAAGGGAGCATTGATTCGAGAAAGAGGCAAAGAAATGGGGAACAAGTGAGCACATTAATTGGATTTGACAAGACTAGTTGGCAAACTTTACGGTGGAAGTAAAATGCGGTAAACACTCCACCGATTTATACTCAAGTGGCTCTGTTCGAAAATGTATCTAACGCAGGCACCTGTGACCTAAACGAAAAATAAAATGCAAGACAAGCCTAAACATTCTTTATGATTACAAGCAGAGTCCACGGTATTCTGCACATTAAATCAAAATGGCAGGCAGTGAAAACGGAAGCCAAGTAGAACCTGTTGGGGAGGACCACTGCTGGGAAGCGATCATTACTAGGTCATCAGTTTTCTCCTGATTCTACAGAAAGGGCTGGGGGGTGAGGGGAGGCTTTTGATTTGCGTGATGTGCCTCAGCCATATTTAAGACTGTGAACAGATGAAGTGAAACAGTCTTTCATATGCCATGTTTAATGGAAGTTAGTGAGGTCCGCCTGCCTTTATCCCGAAGGCAAAAGGTGCTCTCGGCGGGATACCAGAGCCACAAAAGCAGAGGCGGCTTTGGAACAGTGGTGGAAATGTTAAAAACAAGAAGGGGAACTATGTTTGTCTGCCCCGCCCCCTTTTCTGCCCCACTCCTTTTTATGCTCCCTTCAATCTCCCATACTCACAGTCACCCCCGCCCCTCAATTCAAACCCCCTACCTGGGTCCTTCCTTTCTTTCACTCCAACCTAAAAACTGTGATTTATAAATGTTCTCCTAAGATTAAAGAACACTTAGTGAAATAAAATACATTTAAATGATACCATTGGTGTGTTATTGCCCCCTCAGCGTCCAGCTTTATGTAGCCTTCCCTTCACCCACTATTTGCACCTCAGAAGGGATATGCACATGACTATAGCCACTAATGCGCCCTTCCCATTACATGCAAAAACCTTTGTGCCTGCACAAGCACCCCAGCATCTACACCAGCGGTATTCAAACTGTGGGGCGCGACCCCCCAGCGGTTCACAGGTGCATCCCTGGGGGGCCCTGAGAGCTCAGCATGAAATTCTAAAAAATAAAAACATATATTTATTTTTTTTTAGATTGGAAGAAATGGGCGGGGGTGGGTCACATGGTTGGGCTGAAGCATGAAACTGTCTCAGGCAACAATGGAAAAGTGGCCAGCAGTTTTAAATGGATATTCATTCTTTTAGTCACAAACTGGGCCTTATTACAAGTATGGCGGTACGGTAACAACGGTGCCGGTAAGCTACCGGCACTGTTGCTACTGTACTGCCATAGTAAGTGTTGTGCTCGCGGGTGCCTGACAGCCCACCATGTCTGACCTGGCAGGCCGTGCGGCACCCACGAGCACAGCTCGTCGGATGCAACGGCACCGTTATTAACGGTGCCGGTGCATCCGAGCTCCCCATTCCCATTGAGCTCTATGTTTTAGAAGAAGATCACTCTGCTGGGAATTAGTAGAGACCAAGGGATTAAAACAAAGCTCACTCTGCTGGGGCTGAATGGTAATGGGGATCTACCGGTACCGGCACCCGCGAAAGGGCAATTATCAGGTCCGCCTAACTCGGCATGACCCGGTAATTGCCCATTCGCGAGTGCCGGACCCGGATGCAACTCTGGCGGCAGCCATGCCGGTTTTACCGGCACAGCTACCGTCAGGGTTGTAATGAGGTCTACTGTTTCAATAGTACCCAAGGGGGTGCTTTGTGTTAAAATGTAAGTAAATTGTGATATATTCAGCAACAATGGTCAAAATTACTAACTGCATAGTTAAGTAACTCATCAAACTGGTCCACATTGGCCAGAATGGTGGCCCATTTTGACTGGTCAACACTAACATTTTACATTTTTGGTACAGGCATTGCCCTATAGGCCAGTCCGAGCCTGGCAGCTCATCCATAATGGCGAGGGGGCGCCCACCCAGTGGCCCCTCACCAATTATGGAGGAGCTAAGGAGCCAGCCCAGTGAGTGAGCACTCCCTCAGCTGCTTTTTCCAGCTGATGGAGTGCTCCTGGGCTGTCTGAACTGTCAAAGGGAAACACTGTTTACCTTTCACAGTTCAGTGTAGTTCCCCTGCCGCACATGCTCACCGAGCCATGCAAGTCCTGGGGCGTTTTGCTTCACCAGCATTGCATAGCTCATTGGAAATGCTGGCTGGGGCACTGCATGTCTGTATGTCTGAGGGGGAGCTCCTGCGCTTTGCACATACAGACAGAGCAGCATGGAGCAGGGCGTTTCAGCACCCACACGCAGGCCAATGCAGAAGGTACGTTTATGTTCATTGTTTTTATTTAAACATGTGTATGGATGCATGTATGCTTATGTTATGAGTGAGTGGATGGTGATGAATGATAGAGTGATTGCTGTATGAATGTGCAGCGCCTTCCATACACACATAATCATGTTGATTGTGTCAGGCCCAGTGGGGCCCAGGGGAAAGGGATGGTATCTTTTTACTGGACATCTATAATAGATGTCCAGTAAAAAATGCCATGCCTGCCCCCTTGGCCCCCCAGCACCAAATGCAAACTGTTTGGCTATGTACCCATTTTTTTGTTGAAAGTATGCTCTACAATGCAACATTTTAACCAATTTTTAAAAAAGAAATTCACAGGGGGAAACCTCCCTGAACCCCTCTTTATTGGTTCGGAATCCCTCACTATGCTCGGTCGCTATGGCATTTTTGGGGAAAATAGTTATGCCCCTCACTTAATAAAATCACCAGCCGCCACTGGCCCTCAGACTGTGTTGGGAACCGGATGGGGGGGCCCAGGGACTATGGTGGGAGCACAATGGGCGGGAACCATGGGATAGTGGTGGGAGCAGAGTGGGGAGAGCCCAGGGTGTGTGATGAGGGGGGGAGAGACCAGGGACTGGGTAGAAGTGTAATGAGGGAGCCCAGCGACTGTGATGGGAGCAGGTGACGGCTCGCAATATATACTGTCCATTTGGCATTTCTGGGGGGTCCCGACCTGCCCATATTTTGCTCAGGGGGGGCCCTGCCAAAAAAGTTTGAAGACCACTGATCTACACCAATTCCCAGATTGATGCATGACTGCCTGGGAATCGGCTTCATTAGCAAGCAGTTCATTACAATAACTGAGCTTGACCTGAACTTGTGAAATAGCACAATGTTGTTTGACACAGGATCTGTAACACATAGCATTGGTGAAGCTGTTTTTTTTGTTAGTGGCCTTCCTACCATCCTGGAACGGTACTACAGGGCACATAACATAAGGGAACTATGACTGCTTTCCCGGAGAAGTAAGGGAACGTCCATTTAGTTCCCTCCGACTTTGACCTCAGCTTTGGATGAGTGGCAGAAAATGGCATGGCATGGCATGGCAGAGGCATAGACACAGTATGGTAAGGGGCAAGGTCCACCGCCATTGCCCCAGAGACCACCCAGTCATTTTGGACACAGCTGGACACCCTGTCATTCTGAGCTATGTTCAGATCTGTTCCTGAGAGCAGATGAGGGTGTCTAACTAGTCATGTTCTGCACATAAAACATTGTAAATAGTATTGTGGAGCTGAACATATTATACGCGTTATGTTTAATATCAAGCTGCATGCCGGTGCCACAATGACTCCAAACGTGACTTTATCACACACGCTTTCATGCCGTGTGCCTATGCCTCGAAAGCGGTACAACTCTTTGGGCAGGGTCTCCGATTGGCCCATGACAGTTGAGAAAAACTCAGCCAACCTTGTCTTTCAGGCTCATATCATATTGTATTCTGGTAATCACAGGCAAGTGGTTATCCCCTTTAGACGAATGCAAAATTGCCAAGACGTACAGAACATGATTTCAGAACCTTTTTCGCCATATGTTTCCAAAATAAGATCATCGTTAAAGTGCTTGCATGAGAAAAGTGGACGGTGAAATGTATCTCTTTACAAGCCTTTGTATGTTCGCACGCAACCGTCATTTTGCCATCAGCTTACCTCTGTGCAACATGATATCTGTGCCAGAGACGTTTTTATGGGAGGGCAAAAGGGGCCCAGGGCCCCCACATTGGGGGCGGGGCACAAGGCTGCCTGATCTAAAGTAAGATTCTATTGTTCACCAGACTTAAATAGCACATGCCAGGAGATTTTATGGCGTGCTGCTGAGGCCTAAACCTATTGCCTGTCTGTTTTGACAAGTACATTCTGCCTTGATCAATTAATCATGTAAGGCTTTCTGTGTTCACTGTGGAATACATAGTTTGTGTGTTCCATACGGCACGACTTCTGTAGCATTCTTTCCTTCCTGTGGGAATTATGTTGATCATTGCAATAGCCAAAGTTGAAATCCATATTGATACATTGAGTGCCACAATGGTTCAGAAGTTATCTCAGTGTGTTAAGCCCTCATTGCAGAGATATATGTTCATATGAAAGATTCGAAGAGCACATTCCAGCAAGGCTGGCTGAACCTTTCCTATGTCTGAAGTTTATAAAGCTACCTGCATATGTACTTTGTTTTGCATCAAAAGAGGTCCTATTATCAGCAATGTTCCTGCATCAGATCGGGGTTGCTATAAAAACAAACATGTCATTCGTATGGTGAAGGTCTAGAAATTGCTTTGTTCAGATGGGGCATTCTAAAACCTAGCCAATGCCCTCCAAAGTTGAGCATAAACTATTAGTCCAAGAGGTGAATAAGTATCCAACTTCAAGACTGTGGAACCAAAGTGTTAATTCTTGTATCCTGGCTTTGTCAGCAGATGATACAGTGATCCTGGCCAAATCATATAATATCTCTTGCATTACTGTGCTGTCTTCTGTGAGGTTTGCCTTCTTGCATGCTGGTGGCATCGTTTAGCGCATTACTTCATCTTTCTTCTTATGTATGCCATTTGAGTGGAGGGGGTGGTAGACAGAAGAGAGCGGACCAGATGTTGCAGGCCTCAGACAAGCATATTTTAAGGTCTGCTCATTTGACACAAAAAACGTTTAGCTTTATGTAAAAAAACTAAAGCTTTTTCTGCATGAATTTCACAAGCCATTGTTTTGGAAGTATTTAAAGCTTAAAAGTACAAAAGACATACCTACATTAAATCTGTTAAATCACATCGATTGGTATGCTGCTATTTATATACTTCCCTTGACGATGGAGAGAATGAAGCTAGAATCCTTCCCATTTTGCGTAACACCCTTCTGTAATATTTTGGTTTTAAAAATGGTCAGGTTTGGAAAGTAACCTCTTCGTAGATTGCTAATGTTGGCCTTCAAATGCTACTTGTTTATCATTCTAATTAGAGCAAGAATGAAGAGGGTAAGGGGACTTGAAGGGAGTAAACATGCTTATTTTGAATGATGCGATGCAGCATATAAACCTATAGGTTATGATCACAGTCGGGCGGGGGGGGGGGGACACCAGATATTCTTGATCACTTTATTCCTTTGGTTTGGTGGAGGGGGGCCCCAAAGATGTCCATGCCCAGGGCCCCAAAAATGCTTACGATGGCCCCGATCTGTGCGATATCTAAAGTGCAAACATACCTGCCAAACAATGGGGTGCCGTGTATAGAAGGTGGTGACTCCTGGGAGAAAGGAGGGAAGAATCCGGGGAGACCAATGAAGTGGGTTCCTCTTACAATTTGCCTAGTCATTGACGTCACTTATACAGGCATAACAGAAAACTACATTAGCAAAACCAAAAAGGGAGTGACGACAGGGATGTTTTCTGCTTATCATGAGCAGTTACTTAGCATTACTCTGGGCCGCCACCCGAACCATTGTTTTTCAGCCTGCTCGGTTATTAAAGAAGGCAAACGCTATATGCAAATCAGGTTTAATGATACTCTTTCTGCTCGAGACTGCAAGAAAACTCAGTTGTGTTTTAGCCACATTTGGCATTGTCAGTGATGTGTGGCATATGGTATTGCTGCATGCCATGCTTGGTACCTATAACAATACAGTGGGTGACATCCTTCTTTGGTACCTACGGTTATCATGTTTCTCTGAGTAACCCAGGAGTCAAATTACTTGTTTATATACAATATATTGATGGCCACTGTAAACTGAATCTATTTTGCAGACTTCCAATGTTGGCATTTAAGGCATTGAAAGATTAAATAATTTTCCCAGCATCACACGTAAGTGGTGAAGTAAGAATTTGCTTCAAATCTGCAATTTAGTCACTTTGCCACATATCTTCTCAGATCTAGTTTATAAAAGTATGTGTTCATATTTGGCTTAGAAAGATATGTTGTTATCTGAAGATGACTTAAAAAAAACACACTTCATATAATAAACTAAAATGAACAAATGCATAAATCCTGATAGGAATGCACAAAGCAAAAATAGTATTGTATGTATATGCTGCCCATATTGAATCCTATAAGTTCCTGTCTGCAAAGTATTGTGGGCCCAACTAAGACTTACACATGCACAAATAAATAATCTATGTGATAGGGCCACCCATTGGTAGTCATTGTTTGACTCAGGTATACAGATTTTTACATATGATGTGAAGGAAATGTGAAGTTTTACAAAAAAGCAAACCCATGTCTATGTTTAACACGGACAAGTCATGAAAATAAGGGAGAGAGATGAACAGTGTTTTTTAGGGATTCAGTATATTTGAGAGAGTGACCAGATGTGAGTATCAAACTAGGGCTTCTCTCAGTTGTTATCATGCAAACATAACACATATGCACATAACACACGAGCGTGCCATTTAAAGGCTGTATTGATGACAAATAGAATTCTTAAACCAGCTGCCATTGAATTGCAGCAGCTCTGTTTAGATCTCCAGTAATCTATATGAGTCTGCATGCTTGTGTCCCGAATTCTGGCATTGTACCTTGCATTATTGCACTATTAATAACAAGGAGTTCCTTTAAGATGGTTAATAGTGACCTCTGTTATCTACAATTAGATGAAGATGGCCTTTTCAAGCTCCAACGTTAGCCTTGTCTGTGGGAGCAAGCACAAAGAAAATAAAACATTCTAGAAAAAAAAGTGTATTTCCAAAATGTTATGCAGACCCAGGGACTACCTGCATGTGTATATATGTTTCAGGCCTGCCCTGTATTGACATTCTAGCTACTTGACTGTGATTGAGCAAAACAGGCAACTATCAGGGTAATTCATGGAATAAATGTGTGCCGAAAACGGAGTGCAAGCGTGAAAAATGCAGCGCACATGTGCAAAACGCGCGCAAGCACACGTTTACCGATTCATGGAACACATTGTGTGTGGCTTACCCGTGACCTGCGCTGAATCCACGTGGGTCCTACATGTCATTGTGACATCAGGAACGCCCTGCGCTAGACGCCCAGAGAAGGCACACACCGTCCAGCGCACACACCTAAAAAGGGGGCGGAACACGTGGAATGGGGAACAACATGCAAAAATGTGGGCATAACTGGGGAAGTTTATCAGCGAAATCCCTGCAACGCCCACACGCGCGCTAACAACACGTATTCATGTAATGGAACAGGGCTAACTGGTGCGCGGCAAAAGACGTGCAGACCCGGAAGCACGTATGCCAGGCGAAAACAGGTGAAAGCTGGCATAAGCACCCCGGCGCAGCATAAAAGTGCACGCAAACAACACACGCACTTATACAGCTACGATGAATGTACCATTCCTCGCAGCAGTGATGCAGGGGGAGGATAGCCAGGCCCCACATTTTTTTACCCAGGACCAGCCTTTTTGAGATGCCTGATGACCAGGTCTATGGCAGGTATAGGTTTCCGCCTCATCCTAGACCTGGTCACTGAGTGGAGGATGGCCTCACATCATCCACCCTGTGCTCCCAAGCACTGAGCCCCTTCAAAAAGGTACTCAATGTACTGCAGTTTTTGGCTACTTGGTCATTTCAGCAGACAACTGCCATGGTTGGGGATGTGTCACAGCCCACGTAGTCATGCTGCCTACACCAGGTGTTGGCAATCATGACTGCACGCCCCTCAGTCCGCAGGCACATATACATACCCAGAACACCCACAGAAAGGCATGCCTTGGTCCAGGACTTTTATGGGGTGGCACTCTTCCCAAAAGTGCTTGGTGCCATTGATTGCACCCATGTGGCCCTTTGTTCACCTAGGGCCACTGAGCACTTCTATCACAATCGCAAGAACTGGCATTCCATCAACATGCAGGTTGTATGCGATGCCAAGGGAATCACCACCTCTGTCTATGCAAACTATCCAGGGTCCACCCATGAAAGTTTCATATTCGGAATGTCCCCCCTAAACTGGGCCCTGGAATCTGGGAGGCATGGCAACACATGGCTCATTGGTGAGTACAAATATGGCAGGGTACCGCATACAGCATGAAGTGCATCAACAATGGAGACACACAAGGAAATACATAAAGATGCAACGTGTAAATATGCACATTTACCAATATACAAACGGAAATGCATGTCAACCATACACTGAAGAAACCATCATGAATCCCCACTAGGGGTGTATGCACAGTTTGTACTTCAGACTGGCCACAGAAATGATGGAAGCCCAATCCCTCTATGTAAGTCACTGTCACACACTGCCATCCTTGTGAGCCCATGGAAAGGGGAAGTAGGAGTGGCATATGTGTCCAGACCCCAAGCCACAAACACCAACACGAGACAAGCCTGTATGGGCCCAGCCAGAACACCCAATGGATGCCATTCGGATGCCACAAAGCACCACACTGTTACATGAATGCACAATAGACAAAAAAAAAAAATGCCCATGGTTGACCAGGGGGGTGACCCAGGAGGGAGGAGGTGCAGGGTGCACTCAACATGCATGGATGTTGAGAATTTTGAAAAAAATTCCATGGGCTCATGACCTGCACGGCTAGGCCATAGTGGGAGTACTGTCGTCACTGTCATCACCCTCTAGCGGAATATCAGAAGATGTGCGTGGTAAGAGGGCCTGACCATGCATAGCCCTGGCAAGCTCCTCCATGGCAGCAAGCATGCAGGTCAGGAAGGTTTGGTTCTGTAGGATGATGGTACGGAGGTCCCCATGCAACAGCTCACATGTAGCACGGAGTTCAGCCTGCAAGGTCTCACGTTTAGCACAGAGTTCTGCCTGCAAGCCCTCAGGTGACACATGGACCTCCTCACGGCTTGCAAGGAGTTCAGCAGAGAGATTTTGTGCCAGCTGTCCCATCTGCTGTTCCGCCTGTGTACTCTGGGGCATCATAAGTGCAGCCAGAGTAGTTCTGGGGGAGGTGTTCTCAGTTAAGCCTGGCGGTCCCTGTTGGCAGGCAATGTGTCCTGCCTGTATGAGTGGCACGTGGACCGTGTTGCCTGCTGCTGGAGCTCCACCTGCCTTTCGGGGGGGAGAATGGAATCGGCCACACTTTTCACGCCCTGAGCCATCATCTCACATGATGCCCCCTGTTGCTGTGCAATGGCATACATGGAATTCTCCCACACAGTATTACCCGGAGGCGCACGGCCACCGCGTTGCCGGACACCTCACCTGTTGGGCCCAAGGAGACCTGGTACTTGCTGTGCTGGTGCTACCTGTGGATGCAGGACTGCATTCCTCGTTTGATCTTTTGCCCCAGGACCAGGAGTAAATTGTGTGGAGTCTGACCCTGTATCCGTAACCTCCACAGGTGGACATGCCAACACTGACTAGCCCCTTGAGGGGTCTACCCCCACTGCTGGTGTGTTGTGCAGAACAGCATCCATGCCAGAATAACTCACCTGCGATAGCACATATGGTTCAACATCCGATTCCGCATCAGACATAGAGATCCTCAGAGGTGTAGTCAGGTACACCCATGGCCAGGATGGTCTGGAGCACCAATGGATGTTCATGGCCTACCACACCACAGCCTCCACTGGTGCCTGGTTGTGGCCCTGAACACTCCACCCCCTCCGCCATCGCCTCTTCCTCCTCTTCTTCTGTTGCCTCATCACCTTCACAAAATGAAAAGAAGACATGAGCACATAGACCTCCCACAAACATGACAGATGCCAACACACAGATGGCACATAGCATAGCTATGTCAGTACTGTCAACCAGACCCAGATGCAACTCAAATACTACTGTCAATGATCCATGTGAAATGAATGTTGTTAGACAGCACATGGAAATCACTAAGACAAAACACACACTCCTCACAGAATGAAACACTAGGGTCTTGAAATACAGTGAAGGAGGGCACTTGGATACATCAATGCTAGGTCACTTTGACATTAGACAAGTGAGTGAGGCATGCTCAAGTCTGTGTGTGCAGAGCAGTACATGTGTAAGGTCCAAACTATCAATAAAAACACAAACCAAGTAATGTCAAGTGTAGTCATCATGTGCAAAGTGCTGGCAGTGGGTTGTAGCAGTAACCTCCTCCCTAACGGGGGGTATGGCTTGGAGGCAGTGCATGGCTTGAAATGGTGAATCAGAGTACTGTGTAGTAGCAGACAGTGTGGGCAGGTGTCAATTGCATTATCTGAGTCATCTGGGACTACAGCAGGAGAGAGGTGTACAGAAAGCACAACACATGAGGTGGCATCAGAAGTTCAACCAGACACAGAGATGCTACACCAGCAGTTGGATAGAGGCAGGGAGGCTGTAGCAGAGGGAGTCTCATGCTCGACACAGAGAACCACAAAAATGGGCATGAGGATCATCTAACCCTGAGTGAGCAGGAAAGGGATGATCAAATACCATGAGAGGAGGAAATACCAGAGATGAAGTCGAATGAGGGCATTGCCCCCGGCACATAGGGGCTTGCCTGAAATACACATGGCCCATTAATGAGCACTCATGGCAACTGAGACCCTGCATCAAGGCCCAAGGACGTCCCACACAGTCCATATCTAGCAGAGTTGCAGAGGGAAGGGTGTATATTCACAGAATATCGGGAACAGATTGTTGCAATAGTATCACCAGTCCCATGGAGACAGTGAGCTGCTGGGGGATAGAGAGGCAAGGAAGGATGCCCCTGAGGAGGATCAGCTTGCAGGGTGACCTCACAGGGACTTCAGTCATGTAACGAAAGAGGTCGAGATTTGAGTGGAAGCTCATCACAGGCTATCCACAAACATATATTGGAGCAAGAACATGGACAGGAGAGGCTGGTGAGCGATTGACATGGAAGGAGGGTGAAGGTCTGGTGATGAGGATTGCCACTGTGTGTAACACATGGTCTGGATGCAGTCTGCATCACAACAAACACGTATCAGTCAAGCATTGCATGGGTCACACATGGCAGTCATGAATACATAGCCTGAACTGGCATTCAATCACAACACATCACCCAAGCAAAATACACATGGCCTTGACACACACGCATGAACACTCACCGGACATTGTCTCATAATCCGGCATGCCTCCCACACCTTGGATCTGACCCTCATCGATGAAGCCTCCAGCGATCTCCTCATGCAGAGTGAGTTCATCGTCCTCTGGTGGTGACCCACTGCCACTCACCAGAGTAGAGGTGTAATTAGCAGCACGCTTGTTTTTTGCTTGGCGTCGGAGGAAATGCCAACGCTTCGAGCAATCATCAGCTGTGCGTGTCTCACATCCCAAGGCACTAATATGGTCTGCGATACACTGCCAGTGGGCCCTACGCTGAGCAGGCATAGTTCTGCACCCTGCCGTCACCAGAATTTGGCAGCTGCGTGCCGCCACGTAGCCCACAAGTGCATCCAGTTCCATTTAATTGAAACTCTTCTTCCTTGACGTGTCGGAGGCCTGAGCCATGTCTGGGGTCCCAGCCTGTACCACTGGAGCACGCTTCTTCCTCTTGGGAGGTGGTGCAGCCACTGGGTGGCTTCTGCCACTCTGGTCAGTAGGGGCTGAAGTGCAGGTTGACTGGCCACTGGAATCAGGCAATGGCACGACGACCAAAGGTCTGACTGCAGGCATTGGCTGCTGGGTGCTGTTGCCAGGACCCAGCGCCCCAACTGCCTCGGTGGCAAGGTCCGGGAGCAACACAGTCCTGGTCAGGTGACTCAGAGCCGCGGTGGTGTCAGGTGTAGCTGCACCTGCATATTCCACACCCTGTCTGGCTGGGGCAGCAGGTGACAGGGAAGTCGGCCTGTGAGTCATCCCCTGCCTGTTCTGTGACCAATCCATGCCGGGCTAGCAGGCCTTGAGCAGGGGTGGTGTCAGCTGCAGCTTCCCCTGCAGCTTCCACACCCTGCCTGCTCGTGACAGCTGATGGAAGTCCTTGTCGTGCCTGAGGGGTGCCGGGGATGGCAACATTAGCTGCATCTCCCTGACCCGCTGGGGGTGGGGGGCATAGCTGTCCCTGGATGGGCCTGGACACACTGCCCTTGTGGCCCACCCTGCACATGTTGCCCACGTCCCCCACCTTGGCCACTCTGGCCACATCCCCCACCGCAGCCCCCTCTGGGAGGTCGCCCAGCTTTGCCTCCCTTACCACTTGGTGGCATCCCAACCATGGCACTGAAGGACTAGTGCGAATGGGGGGTGCACACAACAATTGTCCTGGGCAATTGGGGTGAAGGGGGCAGGGTACGTGATGGAAAACGTACCCCTGTGCACCTGCAAGGCTGTCTGTGAGCCCTGGGGATAAATGATGGGTCACACAACGCTCACAAACCCCAAAAACAAAGAAAACGTGCACGTGACCCCTCGGTAGCCCACGTGCATGGAATTAACGTCCCACAGTATGCTGTGTCACCCAGAAACACAAAAAATGCATACGCGTGGAACACGCAGGCTACTATGACCTCAGAAATGGGGTATGCGACACACATGGCAACCACAGTGGCAGTGGGAAAAATGCATGCGCAGCTCACCATCTGCCTTGAAAAATGAAGAAAAACACACGTGCATGTGTGCATAGGCAACTCCCCCGCCAAAATAAGAAGTACGCACTGCAACCGTAGTGAAGAAATCGTGTTTGAACCCACTAAAGAGCAGAATCTCACGCGTGGGTCCTCACAAAAAGCATGTACAGTGCACTGGTTTCCTACACGGACCTTTAGCCCATACTGAAGGGCAACGTCTGCACGCTTAATGTCACTAACGCAGTTACGCGCTAAGGGCCTTTCCTCTGATTCCACGCTAACACGCTGTTTTTGCACGTGCAGAGTCAATCTGCATCTGGCTGGCCACGCGAAAGCACACGGGAGACCCACGCTCCTGCCCACCAGGCCATTTATCTGCCCCAGATGCCCAGAGCTGCTTCCTACGAACCATCTGCTGCTGCCAGCCCACTCTGTGTGCCTGTTGCCTACATGCCCTGGAATTTGGTGCCTGCACTGAAGCCATTGCCAGAGATCCTGTTGCTGAGACCACCTCTGCTGACAAAGAAGACTCCCAACTTCTGTTCCATCGCTCCACAGCCCAGCCCCAGGACCCAGTTGCCCACCCACACCTGCCTCGGGGGTTGCCATGTCAGATCAAGCAACATCTGGGGCAAGTGGCAAACCCCCGGCAGAGAAACAGAGGGCTGCCACCTTCACTCCCAAAGAATTTGGGAGCAAGTCCTGGGGCATTATGATGCCCTCTTCACTGTGACATCGCACCTTGACAAGGATGGACCGAATAAGATCTGGCAGACATCGTGGGTGCCATCAACGTGGAGGGGGTGGAACCCCACGACTACAAACACATCTGGAAGGGCTGGGAGGACTTCAGATCCAGGGCTAGTTGACCAACAATGAGATGAGGGTCCTGGAGCGCATACGCCCAGCGCTTTATGCCCAGGTCATGACACCTGAGCTCTGTCCGGAGTCGAGTGGTAAATGTTCATGTGTTCTACTTCAGTATAGTGCATGTTGAGGTGAGGCTGGAGTCTGCACCTTGGACGTATGTCTGGCATGACTCATGTACAGATGTGTGTGTGTGCATGTCCAGGACAGTGCTGCATGTGAGTCCGATCAAGCATGTTCCACATCAATGGTGTCTGTGTTGCAATGTGTGATGTGCACCAGCATGTGTCGACGCACACATGTTTGCATACCTGTGTCTGGACTTGGCCATGCGAGAGGTGTGTGACATGGATGCCTATGTCACCATCATGGACATGCATGTTGTAGATGTCCGTGTGTCTGAGTGGTGAGCGTGTGACTGGACAACACCATGGATGCATGCCACATGAGCATCGGAATGCGTGATTGACTGATGCAGCCCAGTTTTCCACAAGTGCACTGTGACGGAGGTCTACATGGCCTGATGCATGACTGTCAGATGATGTGTGCGTATTTGATGTGCATGTGCCATGATGCATGAGATGTTCAGACCCTCTACTGATGTGACCGCAGTGCCTTGCACATGGCATGCATGTTTGTGCATGTGTGTTGCTTCCAGTGGCCTGTGTGTTGTGGAGGATGAAGATGGTTGTGATGTTTGACTGTGCCACTCATGTGCATTTGCTTTGTGTCAAGCAGACATTTGTTCGGTACACTGATGTTTGTATTCAATGTCTCCTTATCCACAGCAGCGATGGCAGAAGAGGGTGGAGACAGCGCTGTGGAGCACCGGTGTGGGGATGCCTCCACCAGGCGGAGAAGCAAGGCCCAGTCATCCTCCCAGGTTACAACATCTTCCAGGGGTGAGGAGACTGGTGCCGCGTCCACAAGAACGGCTGCAGCTGCTGAGGGGAGGCCCAAGAAGCTGAAGTTGGACGTGGGCTCCTCGGCAGCGGTAGGGACGGGTGAGCCCCCACAGGGGCAATCCGATGCGGAAGACGGCTCAGAGTCATCCAGGTTGGTGGTGGACAAGGAGGAGGCTGCATCAGACCAGCACATGGGGCCTGGTGGGGGTGATGAGGTAGGTGCAATTGGTGCACGCCAGGGGCAGGAGGCAGTGCAGGTCACTGCAGAGGGGCCTGTGCCTAATCCTGTCCCTGATCCTGCGCCTGCATCAGTGCGCACCTGCAGGCATGGCTCAGTTCAGGCCAGTCTGCAGGTAGAGGATGCGTCCACGTCAACTGACCTTCCTCTACCTTCAGACCATGCAATCCGTGACAGGGTTGAGCCCATGCTAGCCGGTATCACAAGGCGCACAGGCGGCTTTCGTGATGATGTGCAGGCTTCCTGGTGGATGCTTGCACCTCATCATGAAGAAGTCTGTGCCCTCCTGAACTGGCTAGCACAGCTCATTGTCGCGACTTTCCTATGTGTGCTGACCACTGCTGCAACCCCCTCCTCCTCTTCCTCCACTATGTGCCGGTCATCCTCCCTGCCGTCTTCTGGCCCAGATGCCACCAAGGCCCCCTGTGGACCGGTCCCAAGCACGGCGGCCAGTCTGGTGGAGACCACATCCCTGCCAGAGTCAGGAGTCGGAGGTTCAGAAGAGGTGGTCACTCCAGCAACAGGACCACTGGCAATGGAGGTCGTGCATGCACATTGCAGCAGGGCACGTGCACGACTGCCCCAGGGGTTGTGAGGCAGCCCTGAAGGAGCAGGCACAGGGTTTATTGGCAGCAGCAAGCTCAACGTAGGAGGTGTCAGGACTCGGGGCTAACAACATCACAGGGGCAGGTATCGGCCATCGGGCAGGAGGACCTGGGAACAAGGATGTCTTCCGTGTGGCAACTGATGGGCCGGCACATCGATGCAGAGTGGCAGCGGGCACAGGGGGCATGACTCACCATGGCCAGGGCGGAGAACACCCTGCGTTGTGCAAAGAGGTGGCCGGAGTTCCTCGAGGAGACTTGCAGGGAGTTTGAGAGGAGCATGACAGAGTCCGTGTGAGCCCTCGAGAATAGAGCAGTGTCCCACCCCTGGGATATTGACGCAGAGTTTGATGATGCCCTGGCAGAGTTTGATGATGCCCATGTTCTTGGGAACATCGGTGAGTCGTAGGACTAGCCCGCTGCCTTTGTATATAGTTATGTAGTGGTATGTTTCCTTTATTTTTTTATTATTTGGAGTCCATGGACTTTGCTCCACATTTTATAAATAGTTCGTTAGTATTAGGCCTTTTTAGGGTCTGTTTATGGTTTTTGGGATCATGGGCCCTAGGACGATGCACATGGTTTCTCACATTTGCTCTCTTATTTTTTTATTTATTTCACCATGGAGTAATGGTTTTTCTTTAATTTCTGAGAACACTCAACGGACATGGACCACTTATTTCATTTTGCTATTTATCATCAATTTTTTTTGACATTTCATTTTCGTTTGCATTACATTCTAATCAAAGTGGTGTCTGCTCTCAATGGTTTGTCACTCTTCACTTCCTATGTTACGTGTCCCTGCTGTTCATCAATTTTGGAGATGTGTGTGCAAACATGCATCTGATGATTTGTGATTCACATGCCATGGGGCATTTACTCGGGAGTATGACAATGGATGGGTGTTGAGTTGCACTGTGGGCGGCAGCATGTGGTGGCATGTTTGTAGACAATTTATACATGATTGCATGTTGGGATGATGTGTTTGGTGGGGGGAAATGAGTCAAGGCCTTCCTGCAGGTTGCCGTCACTGGTGGGGGAGGGGAGACAGGAGTCAGGGCCTGCCTGCAGGTTGCCGCCACTGGTGGGGGTGGGGGGACATGAGTAGGGGCCTGCCTGCCTGTTGCTGTCACTGTTGGGGGGACATGAGTCAGGGCCTGCCTGCAGGTTGCCGTCACTGGTGGGGGGACATGAGTCGGGGGTGGCCTGCAGGTTGCCGTCACTGGTGGAGGGACATGAGTCAGAGACGGCCTTCAGGTTGCCGTCACTGGTGGGGGTGGGGGGACATGAGTCAGGGATGACCTGTGGTGTATGGTCCCATGTGGGCTGCCTGCGGGGTATGGTCACAAGTGATTGGCTGCCTGCATCTGTGGCCCCAAGAGACATGACCCTGCTGTGGATTATACATTCCTCTGCACATGCTCTGAATATACACAGCCCTTTCCATGCGATTTGGCGGTTACCAGTCCTTTGGTCGACACCAAATGGTCGAAATCCAAATGGTCGAATTTTTTTTTTTTTTTTTTTTTTTACATTTTTTTTGGGGGGGGGTTCCCCCCACCCAACCCCCCTTTTTATATATATATAAACAAAACGAAAAAAAATATATAAATAAATTAAAAAAGAATTCGATCTTTTTTTTTTCGACCAAATGAGCGGACACCCGATTTGGCAGGTGCAAGCAGGGTATGCAATTTCGCTGGGGTACACAAGGCCCATTTTCACGCAATTTGACTGGCGCGGGCAGGTTACGGGATTTTGCGGGGTACGCAAGGCCATTTTCATGCGATTTGACTGCCACGATCGGGGTACACTCCGATTTTTCACACGGTTACGATGGAGGGGGACTGTGTGCTGGGCCAAGGATAACGCGGGGCCTTGCGCCTTATTGGGGATTTTGATTGCATTTTCCTGTGCAAGGGGCGGTGTTGGGGGAGTATCTCGTGCTGCTGGATGTTCACTGCACCACGGCTGGTAATGGCTCGGGGAATCCATGAATACGCGGTGCGCGAAAATGCTGTTTTGCGCCGTGGCTGGCACACGCATGGCGCACGCTCCCTATCTGCGCGAGGCGCTTGCGCTGCTCCTGCGCCAGATTCTATGAATTGGGCCCTATATCAGACTGGGGAAAAAGACACCATGTGAAATTGCGGATTTAGGGGGGGTGTTGGGGAGCCAGTTAAAGATAGAACATGTTAAAACCATGGGAATCTCACGAGATTACAGCGACAACGCTGCAAGACACGCTCAGAAAGAAATGTACATCACATGAAGCTATGAGTGATAGAGTGTAATGGGAGAAGGTTAGGGAGGAAAAAAGCAATAAAGTGGAGGGAGGGGACATGGAATAAAGAAGGGGGACCCATGTTGAGTGTCTGTGAGGATGTGGAAGACATTTTAATTTTGAGCAATTTTCCAGTTATCATGGGAATCGGCGATCTGCTAATCTACCGCACGAGTTAAACTTGTCATGATTTCCCACTTCTACTAAATTTCAAGGTTTTTGTTGTGTTAAATCTGCACAATTTAACTGCATCCTAACTACTTTTTTTCAGTGAATTACAAGGGTTTGTCCATTGTCCCAGCCGTTGGTCAAGCACCCTTTACATGTTGCCCCAATAGCTTTCTTTCAGTCCCACTAGCCATGTCCTTCATTCATGTCGAGTGCCTACAGCCGTCAGCTGTGGCCACTCCACATATTGCTCAAATAGGTTTCCTAAATGGGCCAACTAGCCATGGCCTTTGGCCATGTCTAGTGGGCCAGGCACACCACTTGGTTAATTTTATCACACTAGCCATGGCCTTAGGCCACGGCCAGTGGACGTAGCCTTTCACATGGCCCCTTTCCATTTTGCCCCAATAGGTTATTTTGGGGTCCACTAGCCATGACCTTAGGCCATGTCCACTTTTCATATTGCACCATTTGGTTCTTTAAAGTAACCCAGTAGCCGTAGCCTTCGGCCACAAACATTACGCACCACATACCTATAGCTGAAAAAGTGCATTTTTTTGTTGTATTTTTTGTATTAATCTCATTTCTTTAACTCTCCATTTTTCTTTTTCTTTTTTATCTGTTCCCATAACCGAAGTTGGTTTACCCACGATAATAACAATGTACTATAAATAACTGCGGTATCCGTAAACTCCAACAAATATCTGCGTTATCCATGTAATGTGTGCAAAATCCAAAACTCTTCCTTGCCCTCCTAGGCACTCACCAAGTGCCCCCTCCTCTTGACATGCTCCCTCCTACTCCTCTCAAGTTCCTTTCCCCTCCATAGCCCTCTCCCATTCTCCCCAACTCTTGTTGTTTTGTGTGACACACTTCAATTCCCGATCATATTTTCTATTATAACCATGGTAATCCTGTGGGATAACCTATTTTATGCAAAAAACGTTTGAGCTCCGAAGCTCCGAACTTGTTCACCATCCCCCCTGCCCCCAACTCCTCAATTTCACATGGTATCCTCTTTCCCACTCTCCTCTGCTAGCCTGATGCCATTTCCTCCTTTTTCTTCTAAACGGCATTGTTTCTACTTTTCATTTTTTGCTGACCCCGGTTTTACTCGTCATAGCCCAGTTTATCTATCACACTCAGCATTACAAAAAATGGCAGCGTCTTCATTTCTGAAAAGCTTTGCTGATGCATTGTGGGACACATATATAGCTATACATGTGGGAGAAGGGGGCACCCACTTCTCCGTAAAATATTTAAATACTACTGCACGCAATAACCTCAGATCCCTCCCGGAAATTGATTCAACACTTTGTGCCCAAGTTGTTACGTATCTTGTTCAATTCTGTGCGGTGTTTTTTGCTGTGCTTTCTCTATGGAGAAATTAATGGGGGTAGGCCGAAAACAGCATTTTTTTTTTTTTGCTTTCTTAATAAATGTTTCATTTTTTAACAAATCGTTCCCTAAATTTCCAGTTTGGGTGGACCTGTAACAAACATTAGTTTGCAAAATATCAGCCAAATCTGTAATACAAATAAAAAGGTATTAGCAATTCCATTTTCGGGTTTCCTATGGAACTTGCTACTACACTTAACTATATGGCGGCGAGGCGACCGCTGCACTATAATATAGAGAAATCAGACTATAGTCAAAGGGATTTGTAAGGAAAAATATCCAGGAAGGATGGAGAAAGATTCTTCTCATAGGTTTTGATTGTGGAAAGCTTCGATCACTGTAATTGCATGTCCCTCTAATAGTGGGGCACTTGTTATGCCCCCCCACTATTAATATCAGGAAGTATTTGGCTATCAAGTAAGTGTGGGTCAGCAAGGAGAATGAACTGCTGTAATGGGTGGGCTACAGGCTATGACCTCAAGTTGAGTGGAGTAATAGTAGTTTTCGGACATCTCTAGGTGAGTGGGAGCCCACTATGTTAAGTAATGAGTATAAGACAGAAGAATTAGGTGGCACAACAGGGTGGTAACAACTTGAGGTGATTGTGGAGCACAAATTGCGAAGTGAAAATAATCACTATATGTGGCAAAAAGCGTCTAGGACAGTCTAAGCTGAATTCTGATGACGTCACAGTGATAATGTGCAAGGCATGTGAACAATGATGAGGCACAAGTCAATGTGTGGGATCTGTTAGGTCTGGGCCCGAAAGAGAAAGGGCAAAAGGCAAGGTATTGCAGGTGAGGGAGAAAGAGAAAGAGAATGCAACTCTGACACAGCGCAAGAGAGAGAAAAATAAAAACAGAGATCGAGCACGGAAACCTTAAGATAGCAAAGGCCTCACTGGATATGCATTCTTTTCAGACGACCGATTAAGCAAATTGTGCTGCTAGGAAGTTCACACAAACGGCTTGCATGTTTGCTGAGGTGTGTCAGTGAACGGAAACAGTGTGCGGTTCTGCTATCCAGAATGCATTACTGTTGCAGCCCACGGGTTTGATAATAATGTATTCATAGGCACCAGTACTCAACAAGGACCAGGTTACAGAAGTGTTGCACCGGTGCAAGTGCAAAGTTGCACGATATTAGCACTAGGACAAAGTTTGCCCTATTACCAAAAACATCAACATATTAGAAAATCATTGCATCATGACAAGTACAGTTTGACATGTTATAAGCACCAGGGCAAACATTGCCCTACTGCAAAAAAGATACATTTTCACTGCATGTTTGCAAAAGGGCAAAGTTTGCTCTGGTGCAAAAATGCAGCAAAAAGTGATCTTGTTTTCACTAGGGCAATTTTGGCCTTGGTTTTTATAGCATGCCAAACTGCACTTGTCATGATCCAATGGTTTTCTAATATGTCCCAGTGTTTTTAAAAATAGGGCAAACATTGCCATAGTGCTAATACCATGCATCTTTGCACTTGCACCGGTGCAATATTTCTGTAATCTGGCCCCAGGTCGCTTTGAATGCAATTTATCATGACGGGAGTATTCTCATGAATTGTTAAAAGAAAAAAAAGAAACATGTGTCGGCCCAGAAAAGGGGTGAGAATTATGCAAAGAAGCAGGGGTTTGTACATCTGTGGCCCCAAGAGAGACATGACCCTGCTGTGGATTATACATTGCTCTGCACATGTTCTTAATATACACCGCATATTAAGCTTGAAACAGTGCATCCTATGTCTGAAAACAGGATGCACGTATCCGTCTGTGGAAGCATTGCTCTGTCCACCGAATTCAGAGTATGTTTTCACAAAACTGCTGAGAATGCATCACAACGCCTTCCCTTTGTTGTTCACCTACACCGGTGTTTGATCCAGGCATCCAAGATGCACCAGTGCATACCTATTTTGTCATATAGCCCTTAGTCTCGAACTTTGACCCTTACTTTCAGACTATTATGGCTCATTGCCCCAGTTATTTTTTTTATTTATTTTTCTCCCTGCCCTACACTCTTTTGGATGGTAGATGCTGGCTTACCTGTGCTCCGGAAATATATGTGGTTCTAGACGACTGTTCTAGTGGGAAATACTCCCTTTTCTTGCATCATGCTTTGTGTTTAAAGCGTTCGTCCTTCGAGCAAATGGATTTAAATGCTGAACCAAGTGAGCCCAGGTGGCCGGGGAAACGTCAACTGTGGGGTTACGATGAATCAACATTGTGACATGCGTTATTGCAATACCATATGTTGCCACTAATGTGTAAGCATGTAAAAGGCAATTTATTCCATTGGCCTCCCAGTGTAAAAGCTGTCATGTACTACAAACATCTGACTAAGAGTAAATGACAACGTGGCCTCTGACTCTTACCATTTGGTGCGCATTCCATTGGAAAGGACGTGATGTCTTAAAAATGTAATCTTCTATATTCCAAACGCAGTATTTACTAGTGAAAACCAACGTCTAGGCATAAACGATGTGTGAATTGTCTATGAATACAGAGTTCATTTCACGCAGAGCAGAACACGGGAACACAGCTCCACGCAAGGACTGTAGCTGGAATGAGAGTTCCAATTCATAATCATTGCATGTTTGCTTCTCACTGCAAACATTTCGATCGATGTGTGATTGGTTAATCGGCTGCGTGTAATCATTATCTAGGGTTCCCTTCTCAAGAACATGCATTGATAGTTAACAATATAAGAACCTAGGATGTTGCCAAAATGCACTTTTCATATTCTTGGAGATGTGTTTTTCGGAAGCACATGGTGCATTTATCAAAACATAAATACAGTAAAAATAAATATACTGCCTCAAATGCACTATAATCCAGTGTCCTTCATCAGACCAGACAACACCGAATGACAAAGAAGCCACCACATAGTTTATGCTTTATGTAGAATATATTGGTTCTATGACAGAATTGCAATGCTGTAATTCACACTTGAAAATGATCCTGGAACTTCAATTTTATCAAAGGATTCGAGATGATATAGTACACATTGGGCCTGATTCATAGAATATATGCAGGGAATTGCGAGCGGAATCGCGCGCAAGTCCCCGTTCGTCGATTCATGGAACACAATGGGCAAGGCTTACCTAGGACTTTTGAGCAATCCGCGCCGGTCCAACATGTCAATGCTGTGACAGCTGCTTTAGCTGCACGTCCCTTACCCTCTGGGGTGGGGACAGCTGCTTTAGCTGCACAACACTTACCCTTTGGGGCAGGAACTGCAGTTTCCACTGCATGTCCCGGGACTCTTTGGGCTGGGGCACCAGCTTCCACTTGACGTCCCGGGACCCTTTGGGCTGGGACAGCAGCTTCCGCTGCACGTCTGGGGACCCTTTGGGCTGGGACAGAAGCTTCCGCTGCACGTCCCTGACTCCGACCCAGCCACCTCTGCCACCTTTCCCTCTTGGGGCCTTTACACTCATGTTCCAGGTGTAAGTGAACAATGGAAGGTACACCAAGCAATTGTGCTGGGCAATTAAAGTGAGGGGGCAGTATAAGTGATGGAAAACGTATTTCTGTGGTCCAGTAAGGCTGAAATGTACCCCAGGTGACATAAATACGGGATGAGTAATGTACAGGTACCCCAAAAAAAGGACAATTGCATACGTGAGTCCTCCTGGATAGCTTCCTAAAAAACAAAAATGTTACGCGATCCGCAGTGGCACCCAGCAATACAAAAAATGCATATGTGGAGGCGGGAAAGCTACAGTTAAGGTAAGAAAGGGGTACACTATACACAGGGGCACCCAGAGTAGGAAAATGACATCCGCGACTCACTTTTAGTCTCTGAAAAAACAAAAGTATCCATGCATATGCGCGAAGGCAAATGCCCCACCAAAATAAGACGTTTGCACGGTCCCAGAAGTGAACAAATTGCGTGTCACCCGAAAAATAGCAGTTAGCCACTCGTCCATCTACACCACTTCACACGTACAGTCGGAGTAGCTTCTATGCGCACTTATGTATCTCCAATTCTGGCGTACTCCACGCCTGCATGCAGCGCGTGTCACGTAAATTATGCACTGAGGGCCTTTCCTCGAATATCACGTCTCCCTGCTAATTACAAACGCACAAAGTAACCATCACTCTGTTTCCGGCTCACCACGCATTATACACGTAAGACCCATGCTCCTGCAATGAGCCATTAAACCTACCTCCTACTACCCTGACCTGCCTCCTACCGAGCCATCTGCTGCTGCCTGCCTAGTGTGTGTGCCTGCTGCCCTCCTGCCCTGCGTTTTGAGTGCCTGCTGTCCAGCCATTGACAGTGCTCCTGACCATGGCACTGTGACTACCTCAGTTGATTCACAGGAATCCCACCATGCCATACCACCACCACTGATACACAGCTCATCTCCAGGACCACCTTGCCCACCCACACCTGCCTCTGGTGTTGCAATGTCAGCACCATCATCCTCTGACCAGAGTGGCTACCCCATGACAGCGAGGCAGAGGGCTGTCAACTACACTGCCAGGGAAGTTGACATCCTGGTTGAGAAGGTCCTGGTGAATTATGATGCCCTCTGCAAACCATCGATTCAAGTCAGCAAAGAAGGATGTCAGCGGATGCCATCAATGCCGAGGGGGTGGCATCCTAAACCTTCAAGAAAGTGCATAAGTGCTGGGAGGACCTGAAGTCCAGGACCCACAGCAAGGCCATGCGCTACATTGAGGGGTGCATCCATGGAGGTGCACCGTGCACGCAGGTGCCGGCTGTCAAGTACCAATATGCGAGTCCTGGAGAAGTTTTAACCAGCACTGCACACCCAGGTCTGAGTTTCAACAATGTCTGGAGTCAACTGGTGAGTATCCATGTCTTGCGATGCTCTACAGTGCATGTGGATGTTTCTGCATGTTGTCAGTGAGCCCCTTAGGCTTGCAGCAAGTATGCCTCTGAGACAGATTTCTACATGCATGCCCCAGACATTGTTCTCCATGTGTGCATTGGACCATATGTAATTTGAATGAGATGTCAGTTGCATTGTGTGTTCTACTGCTGCCTTTGAGACATGCACATGTTTTGTTATTTGTGTCTGAGACGTGCCAGTGTATCAAGTGTGACAGCTGATGTAGTGTTGGCTGCATCATGTGCATGCATGATGTTCATGTGTATGTGGCAAAGATGGGAATGTGTGACTGGCCATCACTCATGGCTGGATGCAACATGTGCATTTTTATGTCTGGCGTAGTCATGTTGCAGGATAACAATTGACGGGACTCTGATGTGATTGCTCATCACACTGCTTGTGGACTCTCTGTTGATGTGTGTGCATGACATGTGTATGAGCACATGATGCAGGTGTGTATAGAATATTCAATTGATTGGTAATGAGAGTTGCACGTACCCTGATGTGAATGTCTGGAGTGATGGACATGCATGAATGTGCATGGATGTGGATTGCATGTCCATGTGTGTGGGGGTGGAGGATGATGGTTGTTCCCTTGACTAGTAAAGTTCATGTGAATGTTTTTATTGCCACACACACATTGGTGCAGTACACTGATGTTTCTGTTCTGTGTCTCCTTTCCCACAGTTGCATCAGAAGAAGAGGGCGGAAGCAGTGGTATGGAGCATCGCAGCAGGTGTGCCTCCATCAGGTAGAAGCGCAAGGCCCAGCCACGGGGAGCGAGGTGACCCGGGCCGCGCCAGTACAATCGGGCAATGCTGCTGGGGGTAAGACCAGAGGGCAACAGGTGATGCAACACAGAGGCCATTCATTGCTGAAGACACACCAGAGTCATCCAGGTTGGTGGGGGTGGAGAGGGAGGAGGTGGCCGTAGAAGCACAGCCCATGGGGTCAGGAGGGGGTGTTGAGGTGGGCGTGACTACTGCAGTCCTGTCACTGGGGCATGAGGCTGTGCAGGCCACCCTGGAGGTGTCTGTGAAAAATCGTGTCCCTGTGCCAGCGGATGCAGCTGAATGTGTCTGCAGGGATGCCTCCACCCAGGCCCAGTCCCTGGTGTCAGATGTGTACACACAGCCTGACACCCCAATGCTATCTGCTGTTGCCATTTAGGACTACGTGATACCCTCGCAGGCCGGGGTGGCCAGGCATACAGCTGTCATATGTGATGATGTGCAGGCTTCATGCGGACTGCTTGCACGTCATCACGATGAGGTATGCCATCTCCTCAGCTGGCTTGCAACATTCCTGGTCCAGTTTGTGCTGTGTTGGCTGTTAAATAATGCAACCCCCTCATCATCTTCCACCTCTGTGCGCCAGCCATCCTCAGGGGTGGCTTACAGCCCAGGAACCACCAGGGCCCCCTGTGCACCAGTCCCACCCAGATTGTCCATTCAGGTGCAGCCAACATCCCTGCCCAGGTTGGGAGTCGAAGGTCAATCGGATGAGGTGGTCACTGTGCCTACCCAGGCACTGACAGGGTCACCAGCAATGGAGGGACAGCAGGCACCCAGAAGCAGGGCACAAGGCTTAGTGTGCTGTGGCAGCAGCAGGCTTTAAGGAGGAGGCTACATTTCTCAGGTCCTACCATCGCAAGGGGGCAGGTTCACGTGTGAGGCAGGAGGAAAATGTGGACCTCAGAAAAAGGATGTCTTCCGTGTTCAGTTGCTATGAGCAGCAAATAGGAGCAGAGAGGCAGCGGGCTCGGGAGGCAAGGGTTTTGATGGCCAGGGCTGAGGTAGCGCTGCATCGGGCAACGAGGCGGCTGCTATAGTGGAGGCAACTTGCAGGAAGGTGGAGGGGATAGAGAGACATATGCTGGTGGCCCTGAAAGCCCTCAGACAACAACGGAGGTCCGCCTGGGGGATGAGGATGTGGAGCTTGACTCAGGCCTGGCAGAGAAACTGAGTGAGATTGGGGATGAGGAGATGGACTAGCCCGCTGCCTGTGTATATAGTTATTTAGGTGCAGGCTTACTTTATTGATTTTTTATTTTCATCAGATGTTTCGGACATTCCTAAGGATAATGGCTATTGTCCTTGGATTCTGCTACAATTTTTGATATGTTTGCGTCTGTCGTGGGCACACATTCTGTCACTGTGCTTTGATGCCATGGGAATTTTGCATGTGCAGCATGCACACGTTTTTGCAATCACTTGTCACATGTGTATGTTTCGGGATGATTAAGGCCTGGAAGGGTGTGTGAGCAGTTGCTCCACTCATGAACGGACCTCCAGTGATTGCAGTTGTTTGGATTTGCAGGATACATGCAGGATACATGTTCATTTAGCAATTCATGGTGTGGTCACACCACGGACATTCAGGTGAGCAACAGACATTCGTTGCAGTGGTGATTTGTCACACTGTCAGGGTACTGCCTGCGGGGTTGTCACAGGTTAGGTGGCTGGGGGGTGGTGTCCCTTCTGGAGGGGACTGCCTGCGGGAGGGGGTGTCCCAGTTGAGGGGGCTGGGGGTGGTACCCATCTGGAGGGGGCTGTCTGCCCTGGGTGTCACAGGTGAAGGTGACTGCAGGGGGTGTCCCATCTGAAAGGGGTTGCCGGCGGAGTGTGTCACAGGTGGTGGGGGGTGTTGTCCCATCGGGAGGGGGATGCCTGCAGGGTGGGGTTGTCCCAGGTGAGGGGGGCTGGGGAGTGGTGTCCAATCTGGAGGTGGCTGCCTGTGGGGGGTTTCACAGGTGAGGGGATGTCCCATCTGGAGGGGGCTGTCTTCTGGGAGTGTCACAGGGGTGGGTGCCTGCAAGGGGGTATCCCGTCGGGAGGGGGATACCTGCGGGGGTGTCAGAGGTGAGGGGGCAGAGGGTGTTGTCCCATCTGGAGGGGGATGCCTGTGGGGGGAGTCCCAGGTGAGGGGGTTGGGGGTGGTGTCCCATCTGGAGGGGGCTGCCTACGAGGGGGTGTTACAGGTGAGTCTGCCTGCAGGGGGTGTCCCGCCTGGAGGGGCTGCCTGCGGGGGTGTCCCAGGTGAGCGGGATTCCTGGGGGTGTCCTATCTGGATCTGGCTGCCACAGGGGGGTGACCAGGGGTGTCCCATCTGGAGAGGGCAGCCTCCAGGTGATGGTGCCTGCGGGGTGTGTCCCATCTGGAGGGAGCTGCCTGTGGGGGGGTGTCACAGGTGGGGGGCTAATGGGTGTCCCATTTGGAGGGGGCTGCTTGCGGGGGTGTCACAGGTGAGGGGCCTGCAAGGGGGTGTCCCATCGGGAGGGGGATACCTCGAGGGGTGTCACAGGTGAGGGTGTCTGCGAGGGTGTCCCTCCTGGAGGGGGCTGCTGTGGGGGGGTGTTCCAGGTGAGGGGTGCAGGGGGGTGGTGTCCTATCTGGAGGGCGCTGCCTGTGGGGGGTGTCAGAGGTGAGGGTGCTGCAGGGGGTGTCCGGTATGGAGGGAGAAGTGTGCAGGGGGTGTCACAGGTGGGGGGGCTGAGGGTGTTGTCCCGTGTGGAGTGGAATGCCTGTCAGGGCTGTCCCAGGTAAGGAGGCCTGAGGGGTGGTGTCCCATCTGAAGGGGGCTGCCTGCGGTGGGTGTCACAGGTGAGGGTGCCTGTGGGGTTGTGTCCCGTCTGGAGGGGCCTGCCTGCAGGGGGTGTCCCAGATGAGGGCTTGGGGGGAGTCCCATCTGGAGGGGGCTGCCTGCGGGTGGTGTCACAGATGAGAGTGCCTGCAGTGGTGTCCTGTCTGGAGGGGGCTGCCTGCGGGGGTGTCACAGTTGGGGGGGCTGAGAGGGTGTCCAATCTGTAGAGGGCTGCCTACGTGGGGTGTCACAGATGAGGGTGCCTGCGGGGTGTGTCCCGTTCGGTGGGGGCTGCCTGTGGGGGGTGTCCCAGGTGAGTGGGGCTGGTGGGTGGTGTCCCATCTTGAAGGGGCTGCCTGCAGGGGGTGTCACAGGTGAGGGTGCCTGCAGGGGGTGTCCTGTCTGGAGCGGTCTGCCTGCGGTGGGTGTCACAGGTGAGGGTGCCTGTGGGGGGTGTGCCGTCTGGAGGAGCCTGCCTGTGGTGGCTGTCACAGGTGAGGGTGTCTGTGGGGAATGTCCCATCTGGAGGGGCCTATCTGCGGGCGGTGTCCCAGGTGGAGGGTTGGGAGGGGGTCCCATCTGGAGGGGGTGGTCTGTGGGGGTAGTCACTGGTGCGGGTTCCTGCAGGGGTGTCCTGTCTGGAGGGTGCTGCCTGCAGGGGTGTCACAGTTGGGGCTGAGAGGGTGTCCCATCTGTAGAGGGCTGCCTGTGGGGGGTGTCACAAATGAGGGTGCCTGTGGGGGGTGTCCCGTCCAGAGGGGGCTGTCTGCGGGGTGTGTCACAAATGAGGGTGCCTGCTGGGGGTGTCAAGTCCGGAGGGGGCTGTCTGCAGGGTTTGTACCAGGTGAGGGGGGCTGGTGGGTGGTGTCCCATCTGGAGGGGGCTTCCTACAGGGGGTCTCACGTGTGAGGGTGCGTGTGGGGGGTGTCCCGTCTGCAGGGGGCTGTCTGCAGGGGTGTCACAGGTGAGGGTGCCTGCAGGGGTTGTCATGTCTGGAGGGGGCTGCCTGCAGGGTGTGTCACAGTTGGGAAGCCTGGGGGGTGGTGTCCCATCTGGAGGGGTATGCCTGCGGGGGGTGTCACAGGTGAGGGGAGCTCGGGTGGTGTGTGGACTGCAGTGGTTCATGTGTTGTAGAGGGTATGTGGACAGGGTGGGTGCCGAGGGTGTAGGGGGAACTCACGTTTTGTTAAGGGGTGTAGCCTACACTTACGAGGGGGCGCGCAATTTCGCTGGGATACAGTCTGGGCTTGTGTGGGGTGCGGCCTTGGAATGCGAGGTGTTGTATCGTGGTTTCACTGGGGTACATCTAGCCTTGCGAGGGAGGGCACACGTTTTCTCTGAGGTGCGGCACGGGTGTGCGAGGTGTTTTTGCACAATTTTGCTGGGGTACGGCCTGGGCTTGCGAGGGAGGGCACGTGTTTTCTCTGGGGTGCGGCCAGGGATTGCGAGGTGTTGTCACGTGATTTTGCTGGGGTACGGCCTGGGCTTGCGAGGGAGGGCACGGGTTTCCTCTGGGGTACATACTAGGAATGCAAGGTATTTTAGCACAATTTTGCAGGGTTAGGTCCTGGGATTGCAAGGTTTTTTCACTCAATTTTGCTGGGGTACGGGCTGGGATTGCAATGTTTTGTCACGCGTTTGCGCAGGGGTATGACCTGGTATTGCAATGTTTTGTCACACATTTGCTCTGGGGTGTGGATGCTGGGCCAGGGATGGCTTTGAGGCTTGCGCTGTGTTAATCCTTTGACTTGCTTTTTGGTGTGGGTGGGTGCGTGTTGGGGGCGTTCCTCGCACAGCTTATTGTTACTTGTGCGACGGCTAGTAATGCCTCTTGAAATCTATGAATATGCATGCCGCGCTATTATTTTTCTGCGCCACGGCTCGCACAGGGTCCCTCGAAGCGTGCAGCACTCGTGGCATTTCTGCACCCTATTCCATGAATCGGGTTTGTGTGCACCTAAAATCGGGTCATTCACAACATGTGCAATTTCAGAACACACCACAAACTTGGAATTTTCGGTTATGATTATTATGAGCAACAAAGTAATTTCTGTGTCAGCGTCTCGCACGCAGAGCATATAATTGTAACTATTACATTACCATTGCCATATCTCCTTGACAGTGTGACAGGTGTTGGTGTCTGGCAGTGTTTGTTGCTGAGAATGTGATGTCTCCTGTTAGCAGCTGTCAATTGATTGCCCAAAGCATATAATCACCATGCCGCAGGAAAATAGGCTAAGGGCCTTCTCCCACTAGTTATTTGGCAATATGGAACAATGTTCGTCTAGATTGTCCATTGGAGGAGCCTTGTGCCATTCCCATCCTCCCCGACTACATTATCTGCTATTGTATTGGTGGAAGAAGCATTCATTGAAGAATTAAGGCAGCCAGTGATGCCAATATTCACAAGCAGTTCCACAGGGCTATGCTTAATTAGAACCCGAATGGTGTTTGGGGCAATTAATTAGTTCTGGGATGTTAAACGCCGGAGACGCTGTGGCCTGTTACAATATAGAAGTTAATCAACCATGTATACAGGTGAATAGGTATTTTATATATGTGAATTTATACAGGACCTTTGCCAAAGTATTGTACAGAGAATTTCAAAAAGCAGAAACACATATCACAAGGGGTGGCAGTGAGTAGCTAGGTGATGAGCTTTCAAAGATGAGCAGAAGCAAACAAGAGTTGGGCGCACAATCTAAGGAGATGGGGGGTGGGGGGGCATTCCAGACTGTAGGGGTCCAGGACAACATAAACAAGAGCAGGACTGAGCACAAGGGACTCCTCTTTAACACCTAGCCCAAAACACCCTGCACTCCCCACCCTACCTGAGACTTGGGGATCGGCTCCCCACTGTTTTCGCCCCATGCTGCCAATTGCGCACACTCCCGTGTTAGCTGCCTGCTCCTTTTTTCTGTGCTTCCCTCGCTGTGTTCTTCCCCCTATGATTGTACAGTGTTCTGCTGCTTCCCAAAGCCAGGTCCGCACTCAATAAATACCCTAATAACAAATAGTAAAAATAAAAGGGACAGCGATTAAAAAAAGTGAAGCGGCTCGAAGAGTGTGACTATGAGGGAAAACAGAAACAAGAGATGAAAGATAAGAAGGTGCAAGGACATGAACGCACTTAAAACAATTCATAAATAATAAATAATGAAAGTGAAGACTATCAGGGACGGAAAACCAAAGAAGAGGAGTCAGATAGCAGCAAACATGAGAAATGGCAAAGAAGACAGATAGAGTTAAAAACAGAATGTGGAGGGTAAAGCACATAACCAGAAAACATAAATGTGACCACTAAAGTGAGGTGACGGCCTAATGAAAATTGATTAATCTTGATGCCTGTTGCGGCTACATTTCAAATAGAAAGGATAAACTCATGATTATGGTTGCCAGGACTTCTCCGGCAAAGGTTTCTGCTGAGTTGCTAAAGAAAATAAACATTTTAAAGAAAATAAATGTGCACTGTTATGGAACTTTAAAGTTGGTCTAAAATATAACTTTGAATATAGCAACTGCGTGAAATGTATATATGGTGTGACATAATTGCCCAGTAGTAGGTTTGGCTGAGAGAGAACGAATACATGTATGCTCGAAATTTCGTTTTGGAACAGCCATTAAATTAAAAGCAAAGATGTCCAAAACTAGGCATATTAATAGCAATAAATGGCAATTAAACATTGACAATATAGTTGTCAAATCAAATTGTTTAGTAATGTGTTGGCCTAGCATGTATCGACAGCAACTCCTGATGGATTCCTAGATGTAACTCTAGTGGTCACCTTATATGATCTGGCCCTCGGTGTGCACTGAAGAAAAATTGTTGCATACAATCCAGTGTGAAACATCCTTTCTGCAGTTCATGCAGAGAGTAGGGGAACAGGCCGGGCTAGAGGGAGGGACAAGGATTAAGGAGGGGTGAGTGAGCTGAAGGGTGGAAGGAGGAGAGTGGAATAGAGCAGGGAGATGGAAGAGAAAGTGGTAATGCTTCCAAGGGTGCCCACAAGAAAAGAGCACAGAGAGCTGGAGGGCGGGCAAAGAACCAGGGTTCCTGAGGTGTTACCTGATAAGAAGGAAGGGGATGTAGGGGTGCCTATGCGGACGGTGAACAGCATAGCACAATGTAGGATAAGTTGATCAAGACTCAGGGTGCAACAAGAGTTGCAAAATTAATGAATTGAGGAAAGGCTACATAGGATCAAATGATCCTGCTAAAAAAATCAAACATAAGTAATCTGGACCAGATTGTGATCAGATTAAGTGCAAGAATGGAACATGGTCACCTTCCTCAGGAGAATGTGTTAAAACGTGTTACAAGATGACCTGAAAAGAAAGAAATGATGGAGGGTGTTGCCTGCTATTGCCATTCCAGGCAGCTCAATGAAATGGAACTATCAAAGTTGGTGTGTCAGTGTTGTGACTAGACATTGGAGAAGGTAAGTATGCACTTACTTTATAAAGTGCATTTAACGTGGTTGCGTAGCTCTAAAGAGAGGTCGTTCATGGCTTGCCTGGTAAAAACCATAATAGTTTAAAGCGTGGAGAACATAGACAGAGGAGGGACCCATGAAAACTGAACTACAATATTTGGAAACCAAAGCTCAGTGTTAGAGGAAGAATAAGGCGAATCCAATGAAGTGTGTGGATGCTATTACGGAAACAACAAGCTGCTTTATGAAATATAACACAAAGATATACGAATGTTCAAGTGTATAAGAGACTGAAATTGGGGCAGAGATGTCAGTGCCCTATGGAAAGATGTTCAGTTTTGGAAATTAATAAATGACTAAAAGCATGCAATTCGTTATATCCCAAGAATTGAGATCTCGGTATGAGAGTGCGAAAATCACATTATCGCCACATGACCCACTAAGCCTAAGGAGCAGCCTTGTGTTGGGGGAACAGCATTCTAAGAGGAGCAGAACTTAAAGCCACCCCGATCAGCTGGCCCAGGTAGGATGTGTTATTTGATTCTTAAAAATACGTTCTTGGTGAAAGTGCTTCTAGGGTAATTGACAAAATTGACTAATGAAAGGATTATTTGATCTGCCTCTACCTTATTCAGATATGGTATGTTGATGTTTCAGAATAGTTTACCTCTCATACCTTAAGCGAGGGATGCCTTGATGAATAAAAAAGAGACCTTTTTAAATTGGCTTTTAATAAATGACATCCACCGTTCATGTTAATGTTAATGTTAAAGGTTATGTGTACTGCATGCTATCACCATCAGAATGGTCCCCTGGCGCTCTGGCGGATGTGAAAAGGAGGGTGTGAAGCAGTGGGGGTGTGGGAAGGGTCAGTAGGATAGAGTGGGAATAGGAAAGTCAGAGTTGTGATGTCCTGCTGGCAGCTTAAGTTAGTTTTTCATCCTTCGCTGAGCTAGGTGCTTTTTTCGGGTCTGAGCGATTCCCCTGTGCTGTTGAGCAGGGTTATGTGTTGTTTGTATGTTGTTGCAATGTGATTAAGAGTGTTTGGATAGCTGTTCAGAGATGTGGTTATGTGGGTTTTTGTAGAAGAAGCGTATGCAGAAAAATTAGGTTTTAATATTGGGATAGAGGGGATTTTTCTTACCTCTTCGCTTTTGGTTTCTGCTCTCAACATCTTTGACCATCCTGTGTGCTTTGATATTGTTTGGCAGCCTAGTTGGTAGGTACATTGTTGTGTGGAAGTTTTTCTTTGTAGAAATCTAGTGGTATGCAGATATGAGTGGCAGAGGCATGTTCCCCCGCCCTAGAGTTAGAGATGGTTAGGTTGGGATGTTACGGGTTTCTTCCTGGCCATCCCTACCTACCGTGGTATTCCTCTTTAAACTAGCAGTGTGTGGACATTGGTGGTAGGTGCCTCTTCCTCCATCCTCTGGTTAAGGATGATTAACTTGGGGGTTGTTGGTCCCTCCCTGGGCTTCCTGTTTGTATATGTTTCCTAGTCGTTCCCTTCCCTTCTGATTCTGGAGTGAAGAGCCAAGTTTTTAGTAATTTTCTGAATCTCAGATGGTCCCTTGTATTGTGTATGTTTTTCGGTAGGCAAATTCAAGTGTTTGCTGCCAGGTGTGAGAAAGATGATCCTCCAAATGTTATTTTATGATTTTGGTTCTAGACGAATGTCGTTGCTTGATCTGAGTGGTCTTGCTGGATGGTAGATGGTTAATTTCTTCGTTAGGAACTCCGCTCCTTTGCCTTGGATTGAACCTTATTTGTTATTGTACTGCAAAAATGAATATGCCTGGACTTTGCACAGCAAAAATACACTTTGCACGGTTCCATGAATCAGGGTTTGAGTCAGCAGTGCAAAGTCACTTTTCAGCAGTGCAAATTCACTTTGAACCGGGCAAATATTCCATGAATCAGGCCCAAAATCTTAAAGCTGATCTACATATCACTTTGCCAAAAGTCTGCACTTTTCACCCCGAAGGCTGATGCCCAACATTTAAATTCTCTGGCAAATGAAGAAGGCATTATAATATTCGAATACCACCCAAATCTGGCTCCATCATTTATTGTCTGAAATAGAGATATATTGCAAATATTTGTTTTCTTCCTGATTAGCCATCAGAAGTAAAACAAACATTGGCAATGCCAACAGTTTGGGCTTTTGTGTAGGCATGGGAAAGACACTTGCCAGGCGCAGCAGTATTAACTAGCCACTGATGGTATCAGGTGCTAAATGGTGCAAACATCTGGGTATCTAATAGTAGTGCCTGGCAAATGCATATTACTTATACACAAGTAAAACTGTTGGCTTTGCCAATGCGTGTTTTTAACAGTCCTTCAGTGAAGGACACAACTAGTGCTTGTAAATCGAATGGCACAAGCAATATCTGTTAAGACATGTGTATTACACCAGTAGAGGGTTTGGAACTCCAATTAAGTCATTCTCAGAATTCAGCTTTGCAAAAAACACTGGCAGGCATTTGGAGTACAAATGTTGATGGTAAGGCTTGAAGAAAGTGAGCTGAAAGAGTGCCCATGTGTTTTGGTCAGTGAGGGACAGGAAATAGGTTAGAATGGCTATAGGAATTAGCATGGGAATGGGCAGACAATGCGTGGGAAAATAACCAAACAACACCTACAAACGTTGTATCCCTCCTCATAGGCCATTACTCTCTGTCTGTACACTAATGCAATCCTTTTGGCTTATAAGTGTGGCCAGCAACACCTAAAGCTAAAAACCTAAAGCTGTTGGTGCTAAAGGCAAGCTGGTGTAGGGAAAAAGAAAAAAAGAAAAAAACTGCCCAATCCACATGCCTACTTGGGCCCCATTTTTCCCCATAAATTATTTGGGAAGGCTAGATGAAATCATATTGCTATGCGCAATTCCCAAAACGGTATTTTTACAAACCGGAAAAGTGTATGTCTGCTGGTGGGGGCCACAGATCTCCCGGCAGGCCTCACCTGCCGGTAGATCAGGCCCCCACCGGCAGATAAATGAGTGAGTCACCGGCACCACTAATGACAGTGCTGTCGATTCAGAAGCTTCCAGATTGGGACTGTACAGTTACTCCACCACCACTCGCTATATCCCGGTAATACCGGGCTATCAGGTGGCAGAGACGGTATTGCATCTTTCCCGGTATCCCGCAGTAATTACTGCTGGGATACCAGGAAAGCTCTGATGACCCCCTGTGATGTTGTGGAGCATGCCTCGGAGACTCTCCTTCATCGTGATCTTGAGCCGGGCATAAACCAGGAAGTCCTTCTTGTACAGACTTTCTTCTAATGCATTTGTGTTGTGCTTGGTTGCCTAGGAGACTGGGGCTCGAGAGGATGAGCGAGAAAGTGATGGTTGCTGCTGGGCATATTGAGCCGAGCGGGGATTGAACAGCGGAGCGGCCGAAGAGTAGCTGTATGAGCGAAAGACTTACTGAGCAGCAGAGAAGAAGCTGAGTGAGGCGAAGGACGTTGACGGGTTCCTGCCGTCGCCTTGCTAAGAGGTGCTGCGGGAATGAGGAAAGCAGAGAACAAACGGTGGCAATCGTTGTCGCAAACTCCCGGCACAAACGAAGGTCCGATACTGGGGCTTGTGACGCTCGATTGTCCAACAAAAAGCCTGAAGGTAAAGCGAAGCTGTAAAAAGTAATGAGCTGATTGATGACGTCTAGTGGGCTAGAAACGCTATGCTGTCACTAGAGGACGGCCTTGATGAACTGTCCTACGAACGCTTGTTTACCGTGAGTGAAGAGGGACTTGTGAAGGGTCCGAGGCGAACGTTGTCGCTGTGATAATTTGTTGAACTCAGCGCCGTTGCGCACCCATATGGAAATTAGCGCCGTTGCGCTTGCTTAACGAACTCAGCGCTGTTGCGCTTTCGTAATGAACTCAGCGCCGTTGCGCTTACAAATGGTTGATGTTTCTTAGGGAAGACGAGTGTTGTCAGAGCAGAGGACAGAAGCGGAAGCCCCGTGGCCCCACGTCCTATTCAGCCAAATGCTGAAGAGCTACCGGAGAAAGTATGAACCCTGATGTAATATGGGGCTAACATTGTGAAGAAAGAAAGCATAAACACTAGAAGTGCATCTCAATAAGATAGATTAGTAGTCGTTGAGAAACTCCAATCTGATACACCGTCCTGCCATCATATAAAACTGTTAATGTACAGGAGGTTAAGGAACAAAAGAGTAGAGTAAGGCTACTAAGATTAAAGCTACAGGAAGAGATGAGAAAGAAGAAAAAGAGGAAAAGGCAGTGCAGGAGAGCAGGAGAGACAACTTTAGAGACTCATAAAAGCAACAGCGCAGACAGGAAAAGCATCTCCGAACAAGCAAAGACTCTAAAGAACCTTATTGACTCTTACCTGAACTTACCTTCAAGTCACATCTTGGTGCTGAAGCCGGAAGAAGCAGAGAAAAGACGTATCCTTTTTCCAACAACCTAAAAGGGAAAGTGTTGATGTTAATAAAAGAATTGGGTTCTCGTTGTAATCCATACAAAGTTTACACTGACTCAGAGTTTTATTCATAACATTCAGCTGCATTGTTACACCCCCATAGTCTTGTATGGAGGCATTTGAAAGGGAATATATTGAGATAATCTGTTAGAGAGGGCCACAACCATATACACTATTAATTCTATGTCAGTTAATAAGATGAATGCTCATGATATTTCGAGTTAACTAGCAAAATCCATTCGAAATGCTTGGGGCTGGAAGTGTAAGCCACTCTCAGCTAAGAATGAATGTATATCCACGTGAATTGTGTAATTAAAGTGCTCCAGAATCTAATGAAATGTGTGCAAAGCATAGGAACAGATGAGACAACATGTACTGGTGTGAGGCTGCCTCAACCATTGATAATTTTTAAGTAACATGTGCCACAGAAGAGCGGTAGACAATTTGTGTCACTTAAATTTGGGGATTGATTCAAATAAGATCCTTGCCAGGTCAAAAGAGAAGTAATGTCATCATACAAAAGGGGTTAGGGTGGTAGATTGATGTTTATATAACAGCACCCTAGGTAAGGAGAAGATGTAGTCTTAACACGATTAGAGGGTGTTCAGTGGGATATTATGAACAGATGTTAAGTACCTTACTTTGTCGATGCAACTAATGTAGGCCTGTTCGAATTCTGGCAACTAGGTGATTTGTAAGTTTAAATATAAAAGTTGTTTTTTACCTGATGTTGTATAGATTGTTACGAAGTAATTGAAAAGTATTTATTTTCTCAGCTTATGGTGCTTAATGGGACGACATGGAAGGTTTTCTTAAACAATAAAAACCATAATAATAAAATAAATTCTTGAAAGGGCAGGTTTGGGAGCATAGTCTGCATAGTTATAAGAATGCGTGTTCGAACTTCCCAAAATGTGCCATAGGGGAAAGCTAAGCTTTTATGGGACGACTCGAGCCACCCCAAGGTATTCGCAGAGGATGTGGCAAAGGTCGAACCACTCTGTCGAATTGCAAAGCTGGAGACTTTGAAAAGCCAGTCGTACACACTGAGCCATTTTAACATAATTTAGAAGGGCATACAATTATGCATCTTGATTCCTGCTTCCTTTTTGAGTTTTGTTTTGCTGCGGAGTTAGGAGGGATAAGTGGCTCACACATGGATGGTTTTCAAGGAGATTTTGAATGCTTTGGAGGGTTTAAGTGTCCTTCAATATGTTTTGCAGGAGTGTGTTAGATGGGTGAGGTGTTTTTTGCTGTTTCTTGATCCCTGTTTATCTCAATTGCTCTGTGCGTGTTCTTTGGGCCCCCTCTCTAATCTTGTATTTTATACACTTATTCCCCGATAAAAATGTATAAATGTTACTCTTGTGCTGCTTTCCTGTTGCCTTTATGCCAGAATTAGTTTCCTTTGTGTGTGGACACAAGAAGTCTTCCAGTGCTGTGCTCAGTCACCTTACCAACTTTGTTTGTGTTTCGAGAATACTTTCACGTTAGTTGAGTCGTGCCAGAATCCCTTTGTTTGTCTTTGTCACATCAACATCTGTGTTTGAGTTTGAGGTGGAGCAGGAGAGTGAGAGGGAGGGTGAATAGAGGTTGAAATGGATTGTGAGGAGGGCAAGCAAAAAGTTGAGAAGAAGATGTTGGTTAATGAGAGGGACGCAGTTGTTGACGTAGGGGTGATATAAAGAGGGGAAGATAGTGGATTTGGAGGGTGAGGTGTCACTGAGAACGTGGAGACAACCCTAGGTGAAGAGAACTATTTCATTAAACTTAGAGACAGGGGAGCTGAAAACTCCTGTTAAAGATTCAAAGTATGTTCAAATCCAAAATGATTGCCCTCCACCTGGAAGTCAAAATACTCATCTAATGAAACCAGGGACTTATTTTTAGCCCCTGTTACTTAATTTTTAGACCTATCATTGGGTAGACATATAATCTCCAACCAGAGGAAAATAATCAGAAACTGGTATAAGGTTAGCAGGAGAATCAAAACCAACAATTATTTCTGCAAAACACTCCTCCTCCTCTTAGAACCATTTATCAAGACAACTTAATCACCTCTTTTCCTAGATTCCAGGATAACAGAACCAGATAACAGATCCAAGTATCAGAGTCCAACGAATAAATACAGCAACGGTTTTCAGTATTACTCTCCTAGGAGGGTCTCAAAACATGTAGCACTCACCTGCCTCATGATGGAAGAAGCGAGAATGGAGAGCGGCTGGCCGGTAGGCCTTGTAGCACGTTGGGGATACAACCTATCAGGGGAGGGCGCGAGCTGGGAGACAGGAGGGATCACAGACGGGGAAGTGGATGCACGGGGGTGGGAGGTCGAAGGAGCACAACAGAGCTGGGGCACTGGAAAACCACCAAAGTATGGACCACACAAAGGCCCAGGAGGGTCTCAAAACATGTAGCACTCACCTGCCTTGCGATGGAAGAGATATATATATATATATATACATCTTTTTAGCAAACTTCTATATGCTTCTTCTATCTTGCGCTACAGCGTATTTACAGTTATCAGTCAGCATGTTACTTCATCTTTTGCTACATGTTTCTCTTGATGCTTCTGTTACATCACCAGTCTTAAATATTTTCAATTTGTTTCGACTTAGGCTTGTATGTCTTCTTTAAAAAATAATGTTGCTGTTGTCAAGACTTTTATTTAGTATTGATCCATGGTTCGCAGAGCTGCTTCCTGCCATTTAGGCAATTGACATCCTTCCTGGTAACTTCCCTCCATTGTCTCAACATAAGGATATCTTCTGAATGGCTGTCTGAGTGCATTTCTTCTTTCATACAATTGACGCGGTATGAACATGTCACATAAACCTGTACATGAATTTCCAATGGTAGCCCTTTGTCTGCTACTCCACTCCAATAGCATGGTGGAAAAGGGGCGGGGACGAGATAAGACGCCTCCACCTGCTCCTCTACATTGTGAACATGGCTTGGGACCATTTAATAGCTTCCTGCACTAGTCCCCCCTGACTGATTTCTCCCAAGCTGACCAAAACTACAGCTGAGTGAGTGCCCAATCGTGGTGAGTCTTGTGTTCCTGTTCTTATGGGTATGAAGTGTGTCTCCAGTTCTTGGAGTAGTGTATTTCGTTATATGTCTTTGTCATACCCCTAAAAACAAGGGAAAACATTTTAGTTGATGTCCCTTCATTCAAATACCTCAAGCCGCCACCCACCTGCCTTATCCCAGACTGTGCCTGCAGAGGTGCCAGAGATAATCAAGTAAGCAGAATCCACTCCATTCATAACAAAGCCCTCGTTGTGAATAAACTTGTCTTGTTTTTCTCCTGAGGTTGAAACTCACCCGGATGCAGCAGATTACCGGCTGGAGGTGCATTGCCAGAGGGCAGAGACAGCAGGTGGAAGTTGTTGGTGCAAAGCAGTAGGTTCTTCTCTCCTCTACACGGGAGAGCCTTGGTGTGTTGCTGTTACAAATCGGGTACGTTCTTTCTCCTCTTGGCCCTACCTCAGTAACAGCACTGGCCTGTTCCCTGAGGAATCTCATGACATCTGAGTAGGAGGGGAGTACCAGTTTAATTTATGATTTCAAAATGTATTTTTGTCTACAGATTCCTTTACCAACCCATTGAACATTAGGTTGAGGACGATGCCCACATTTTGGTGGCCCAAAATCATTTTTGTGAATCCTCAAACATGAGAAAGATGTATTCAGAACTGTACAAATCCTGGAAGTGAAACATGAGAGATTGTTCACACATATCCAGGTTGAGGGACAATGTAACATGTTGGCTCTCCTAGATATATGGTCTCAGGAAACCTTGATCTATCGAGAAGTACTTCACAGTTCAAATGAAGAAAGGGGTGAACATCACTTTAAAACTCCTACTTGGATGAGTAGGCAGCTGTGAGGGAAAGGAGATTCCAGTAAATGGAGTCACTGAGTTGAATACCCAAATAGGCCAACATCACCTCACCCACTTTGTGGTAGCCATGGCTCCTCCAGGCACATCTTTCTTACTGGCGACTTTAACTTGAAGGCCTTTGCATTTGTTAGATTGTGTCAACCAAGTTCTCTGAACTCAAATTGCCACCCTATCAAATTAAAGAGTTGTGCCACATATGTCATTTTGAATGTTACTTGTCACCTGATTGAAAACAAACATAACAAATGGAAATTAATTTCCCAAATACTAAAGTTCCAAACATCACTATCCTTTCTACGAAGGAAAAATATGATATTGAGGGAAATTTAACTGAACCTTTAAAAATAAATCTTCCACTAAATAATGAGTGGTTCTCCACTCTTGATGGAAACACATTCACATTCAGTCCATGGCAGACAAACAGCAAGGGTCACATGGATAACTCAGGAGATGAAATAAGCAGTCGATCTACTATAGAAAAAAGGAGAGCTCACATTCTTTCCTTTCACATTTCTACAGGTAAACATCTGGTTCTTTCAAAAGTCTGTTTTGCTCAAGAAAGAAGTTTCATCAGTGGAACAATAGTTAGAGGATTTCAAAGAGATGAGAATATTCCCAAATGTAATAGGTTTTATAAAGGGAACTCTGGTCCTGATACCACGCATTTAAAACAACTGATTACTAGCTTGTTCAATTATTCATTGATCGCCCTTGTCCATTTATTCAAGACAAGTTCGAAGAGGGGGTGGGGGATATCCACAAACAGAGGTGGTGAAGCAAAGGAAACAAAGGTTTTCCCAAGATCTCTACTTTTCCTTTTCCGTTAAAAACAAGACATATATACTGGAGACAGGATAGTACAACACCTTTTAAATGGTGGCTTCATATGTTATGATGTGTTATGTTATTGTGATTGATAACATGCACCGCTGCCATTTCTATGGTCTCCAGCTCCTCTGGCGAATCTGAAAAGGAAGATGGGCTTAGTTAGTGGGATACAGAGGGAAAGTACTATAGAGCTTTGATGTGCTGTTGTTAGCTTTAGTTCTAAAAAAACGATCACTGTGTGCTGGGCTTGTCTTTTAGTTGGTAAGAGTTAGGTTGTGTTTGTTGTATAAGTGTTTGTGGGATGATTTGTGTAGTTTTCTGTAGTGTGTTGTGTTTAGGTGTGTATTGCTGCATGTGTGCCAAATTGTGATGGTTTTAGATATCTACTGTGGTAGAATTGTGTGGGTGTTTTGTTTGGTGTTGGTTGTGGGTATGCAGGATATCAGACATTTTTTGTAAGGTTAGTTAGTAATGTTAAACCTAGTTTTAGAACACTGCGGGGCAAAAAGTAAGCACTCGCAAAATACAATCAATGGTGAGATAGCAGGCAGTCAAACCTACCTTTGGGCAGAATAAGTCCAAACACTCGTTTTGTTGGTTCAAAGGAATCGTTACTGTGATTTTACATGTTACAGAATTGGTGACTTCCAGTCACAGTGCCTTTTTGCTCGTTTTGTTAGAAACATGATGCAAAGAAAAATGAAATAAATCCTAACTGAAAGCACATTTCTCGTATTACATTCCACTTGTTTCGGTTACAGATGGTTTGTACCTCGTCTCATGTTGCTGCCTCTGTTGTTTCATTTGTTTCTTGCATCACATTGCAGCAGTGTCTCTCCATTGAAGTGGATTATAACGGCAAACCCTGTGTGCAAAAGCAGATGGCCAACAAAATAAAAACAGAGTTTCACCCAAATTAAAAGTGTTAAAGAACATTTTTTTTTATCAGTTTATGAATGAATGCCTTTTAAACTATATATGCATTTCTAACATTTAGAAGAAAAACAAATCACTCCAAGCCTTTTTATTTAAAAACATCTGTTTTACTGTACACTTGATAATATAGTTGGAATTTTAATAATCAATAACGATATCATGAAGAAAACTGAAAGTGAGTACACATTGGGCAAATAAAGTAACATTTGGTGTGGTTTGGGATGGTTGCCTTCTGCCAGGGAGTGTACTAGTCCAAGGGATCTGCGTGTTGCAGGGGTGAACCCCACTTTTATTTTTTACCTTTGAACACTGAAATTCAAGTGAATATGAATATCTAGTTCAGACTCAAAAACTGTTGAAAAAAACAGATTACATCACATGGAATGTTTATGTTTGTACTAATGTTTTTAGTGGCATCTACTGAACCATGAATGTGGCATTGAAGGCAAAACTTGCAACGTAATCAGTGAAGGACACAGATGTGAATTTGTCAGCAATTTCTCTTAGTTTTTGATTGTGTTTGACTTTACTGATTTATTCTGTACATTTGTTCCAGGCAATTTTTGCATTATTTTCGATTCTTGTATTCTTTGTTCTGTCTTTGTAATATTTAAGAATGCCCATAGAGTTGGCTTTGTTCTTTCCACGGCTATATTTAGGCTATGATTCCACCCCATTAGCTTATTGTTTGTTTTCAGAGACCCTTGAAATAGTGCATCATAGCAATTCAATGAATCTATTTTTGTTTTCTGTTGTCTCCTTCCAAATCGTGTTTGACTTCCAATCAACGTTTCTTCAAAATAATCCCAACATTTGCATCATTCTTGTTCATTGTCTTTAAAATTTGTTTCTGAAATTGTAATATTGGAACTGTTGATAACCTTGCTCTTTCTGAATATTAAATTGAAATTCGCTGTCGGTGGGATATTTGTTCTGTAGGCCCAATTTATGCAAATTCCTCCATAGCGAAGTGGAATAATAGACAGGATTGAAAGGAAATCCAGGAAGTCAACTTTAAAGCATTGTAAACTAAAGCACTTAGCAGAAGACAGAAGAAAGTATGATTAGCAGAGTTATAGATGAGGCGCTGAGGGGCAATACGATAGGCAGGGAAACCAATAAGAAGGGCAGAGCGATGATCAATTTGAGAAAACATGAGCGAAGAGAGCAGAATCTTAGTTGTGTGGAAAGGCAAGAGAGAACAAAGGTTCAATATGTTAACGAGTTGAAAGTGACAGAACTGGACAGTAGCTTAGATGTGGGGGTTAAAAGTAAATATTACAGACAAATATGACTCCCAAATTATGAGTTCAGTCAGAAGAGGGATGCAAGGGCGAAAGGGGATACACAAAGGAGAGGGAAAGAGGAGATATTGGAAGATATGAGTTAGAGTATTTCAGTTTTTTGTGGATTAAGGTGAAGAAACTGTAAATGCATCCTGGAATGAACATATTGTTCCAAGATTGAAGGCAAATTGTTGCAGCATTGTATATATCTCCCAAATCATGTCGAGTGTCAGAAGAAATTACATGGGGCTTAATTCATTGCAATCCTTAGATGAGTGGAAAAGTCTATCTTTAATCGAGAATATTTTCAATCTTCCTGCTCGTTCTCTGTTTGCAACATTATATAAATTAACTTCTAGCAATGTATGATCATTATTAAATTAATGGGTATCTCCCAACACAGAACTCCTGATGTTGTTAGACTTGAATCTTGTGACTCTCATTAATAACCCCAATCAGGTGAACTAAATCTTATGTGGGTTGTCTGAATTTGTATGCATGGCACTGCAAGAACTTATAAATGCTTAGCTTAGTCCACTAGGAGTCCTAAACATTTAAACTGAATTCTGAAATTTCCTCATAGCCAAGAGCGACAATTTCTTATGAGAATACGACTTAGTTTGTTGCCCTCCTTTGAAGTTTTGGGTACTTGAGACAATGCAGATAGTGTGTACATCCCGATGTTGTGGAGTCATTAGAACATCTTTGTGTTCAGTGTCCGATGATCCAACTACACCATGAATACTACAAGGTATGATTTTTTCATGACAATTGTATATTAACAAATCCATCCTTTAGGGATAGAATTCTTTCTGCCAACCACACTTCTTTACATTTAGCTTCCATACATGTTATCAAATCTTTCTTAGGTTAATGTTCATCTATATGTGAATCTTCTCTATGGGCAAATTGAATTTGGGTATGAATTATTACATAGGTAAAAAAAGAAATGAGAATAGTCATTGTGCTATCAAGATAATTTACACTATGTTAAGGGAGAATTACTTGTCTTTATGTAATGATTGCATTTTTTGGCCTAAAGTGTATCTTTATATTGCTGGAATTTGTTTTGTCGGATCAGGGTTTTAATGTTACTTATGATTATATGAAGATTATATTATGTTAAATGTGTTATATTGTGTTAAATGTGTTGCATTTTTATATTTGTCTAAATGTTTGTGATAAAACATACATACAAAAAAAATAACATACAGTCTGGGATGTTATTGTGGATGGAATCAGAAATGTTAGAGAAAGAGGACATTAAGGGTGTCATCTGCATAATGTTTATAGGAAAGACCAAAAGGTTTAATGATGAAATGTGGCAGTGTATAGAGAGAAAATAAGTTGGCACAGTATAGGGCCTTCTGGGACACCTTGATTAAGGGGTGTGAGAGAGGAAAGTTTACCAGGTCAGGAAACAGCGAAAGAGTGATCAGAGAGATAGGATTGAAACCAGTTCAGAGCAGATCACATGATACCAAAAGAGGAAAGAGAAGACAAGAGAAAAGAATGCTCTGCACTGTCAAATGCAGTAGAACGATCCAACGTAATGAAAATAGGAGAGCATAATGAATCAGCTAATCACAAGGCGCACTGAGACTCTGCGTCCGCACGTGAGATTTATACGCATCAACCAACCAACAAATCACACGTTGAGCTCTATCGACGTGACTACGCCCTGGCCATATGATGACACCCGCACATAGATGCTGCAGCAGTCTGTAGCCGCGAATAATCACCACACCCACAGAAAATCACTTGACAATATTCATTGCTTTTTGTATTTGCCAATGAAAAGGTTTCTGGGTAACTGCAAGCACTTTTGGTGCTGTATTCTTTCTAATCTTCATACTTTTCACCCAATTTTCCTCTACTCTTATTTTCCTTTGTCTTGTGATTTGTTTGGCTTGTCTATTTTTTTCTCCAGTTTATTGTTTTCATTTTTTTTTACTTTTTATTTGCACCTTTTGTAACAAAACTTGATGCCGTGGACGTTCTGATATCCCGTCTCAAAGTCTAGAGTCATCAGTAATGATAAACCATCTGGTGCGAGTCGATGTCATCCCACCACTGGGATGACATTGACGATGATTTTATCGGAAAGCCCATGAACACCAGAGCAAATTAATAAAATAATAATACACACTATCTGATAGCAATGGTCACTACCACTAAAACACACAACACTGCAAATAAACCTTAAAATCTGTAAATATAGAGTAACACTTATTTTCACATCAGCCACACTCTTCAACTTCATCTGTCGCTTTCTTGCCAGACTTAAAGGATCCGGTGGAGTCACCTGCCCATCCTCCCAGCCGCCGTGCAGGTTTGGTTGAGGGGCCCTCCGCAACCGATGCAGAAGAGGAATTCTTTCTGGAAGGGGGATTGTCATCCCAGGGGGAATCCTGTGGTGCCCGGGCTCTCTGACCCATATCACCGCTTTCCGCAGCACAGCCTGGAGGGGCCGGATGACGGAGGAGACATCTCTGTAATCCCAGACCTGGAGGATGTGCAGGAGGAGGACCTTGCGATGCAAGTGGCAGCTCCCCCCAGCATCCAGGTGAACCGAATGATGACTTATCACAACCTTGACAATGACCTCATGAAGTATGCTGCCTTCCAAATATTGGATGGGGACATTGACTTGAAGCTGCTCACCAAAGTCCTTGCTCCTGAACACGAGGTCCAAGAGGAGGACGTCAGCTGGGACTGGGACTTCCTTTACACTGAAGGTCCAAGAGGAGGACGTCAGCTGGGACTGGGACTTCCTTTACACTGAAGTGGCTTCAGATCTTCTGACGGAGTGGGACCAAGGGCAGGTTGAGAAAGAAGAGAGCACAAAACCACCTCCCCTCCTGGCATGATTGTTTCCACACTGCAGGAAAAAGATGCTTTGCCAGCAATCTACATGGACAGCAGACTTTGTGAAAAAACTCACATTTTTATCTGATGCTTTAAATTATTTGTTGTTTATATGTGCTATAAATATGTTCTTTTGTAAAACAAATAAACATCAGCCACACTCCTGCCATGTGCAGTCAAGATTCAGGAATCAAAAGGACAAAACTGCAGAACATGCATATGCATATGCATACCAATAGAGCTACTAACATGGCTGACACATTTTTAGCACAACCTATCACTAAGCCATACACAAATGCAAATGCAACAACAACAAATAGCAAACAATGAAACTGACAGAAATCTATTTTCTCCCCACCTACCCTCTTTCATAGCCGCGGCTATTCGACATGACTAAAGATCTTGGTTTGTACCTGCGGCTACACGAAAATGTTCTGCAAACCCAAAATCAAAACAAAATGCCTTCAAACCTTCAAATGAAATAAGTGAACAACTAAATACATAAAATAACCTAGATAAAGTAAAATCTGTACTGCATCATCCACAGGAACATATCATTTTTGCACACAAAACCTATGCTTATAGACGCTGCCACAAATATAGTCGTGCACAAACACGTCCACAAACACACGACGTGTGAATTTTTAAAATATAGCCTTGGCTAGAGAGGGGTTTTGTGCATACCGACTTGAGCTTCGGCTACTTGTCTTAATACAGCCGCGGCTACAGAGAGGTGCTGTGGATGTATACCAGCAAATAGCAATGCGGCAAAAATAACAATAGCACCACCAACCAATTAGAAACTACAACACACACAAATCGTACATACCCCACTCATACAAACTACTTGAAATTCAAAGTAGGAATAATTGTCCTGGAAACAGAGAAACAATGCAGATATCATCATGGCTGCAATGAAAACTGTGTGGCAGATTGGAGAAAGTTGGCTGTTTTGGTTGCTGGCTTTTTGCAAGAAACTAAATATTACCATGGACCTAGGTTTGACAAACCTCAAAATTAAATGGTCTGAGAAGTTCAAGGAATGTCATACTCATTCATTGTGGAGGCAATGATTTGGGGAATGTAAGATGGGTGTCCCTTAGTCTAATGATGAAACAAGACATGGAAAACTAATGGAACTATTTCCTCACACCACCTTCATCTTTTCCAGTGTAAATCAGAGGCAAAAATGTAGAGAGAACACCAGATTTAATGGTAAAATTGAGAAACCCTGGAGAAATGTTAATAAAATAGTTTCAGCATGCATGACAGACCACAACCATTATGGATTTTGAACAACAACACACAGTTCTACATGGCCAATTTCTATAGGCATGATGGACTACACCTAAGCAATGAAGGAAATGCAGTGTTCCTTGATAACATGAAACAGTACTCATGATGTGCTAAAGTTCTACACTCAGTTTTCCCCCAAAAAGTCCTTTTAAGGACTAGTTATCACATATAAATACACAAATACAAAATAATAATACCAATTTATTTATTTATTATACCCGTGGCTACAGTTCATTGACTCTTATTAAAGCCGCGGTTACAAAAAGTTAGTTGAGAATGAGACTGGCTTTAACTTTTATACTACTATACAACTTAAATAATCAGTACAGATCAACAATGCTCATGTATATATATGACATAACTGAAAAACTGAAAACTGAAAAATAGTAAAAATATGTCACAATAAACTAGGTAGGCTAAAATTACACAGCCTCACAATAGCTCACTGTATCTTTCACAGAACGTAAATTGCCCTTTGCATATCATCTTTTTCCCACCCACCTGGGCAGTCCAGCACAAAAATGCTATGGCAATTCTCTTCTGAACAAGAATACCAACAACAACCCCAAACACGTGCTACAACCTTGTTGGGCCTCATCAGTGAGGTGGAGCTGCACCTCTCTGAGCACAGTGAGCAAGGCGTCCACATCTGGATGACCCAGGAAACTTAGGGTGACTTAAACAATCAAAAAATAGTTATATATGCCCGTCTGTGAGAACAAACACAGCAAAATTACCTGTTCTTTGGGAGGTACCCAATGAAGAGTCCGCAGCCACACTTTAGCTCACTGTACTGTTAACAGAAGGGAAATAACTATTTTCATATCCGTCTTTGTCCCATCCAGATGGCCAGTCCGGCACCGAAATGCTATGGCAATTCTCGTCTGAACAATAGTACCAACAGCAACCCCAGACATGTGCTTCAGCCATGTTAGGCCTCATCAATCGTGCAGAAGGGCACCTATGACTATTTTTCAGTAGAATATGTGTTAGTTGAGTACCTAAAACCAAAGAATTTAAAAATATATATAAAAGCCAAAAAGAGAAAAAAAGGTTCTGTTAAGAGCCACCATTTTTGAATGAAAATCAATTAAAATGTTTTTAATTCTCCCACGAAAAAGTATCCACAATATTAGAACCTAGTTGGGGGATCTTGAACTCAAATCGTCCCTATCACCATATCACAATTTGAGTTGAGTCAATTCTATATGAGTATTGCTTCTTTTTATGGGGATTTTATCCACACTGTTGAATTCCTGTTTTGCTTTATCCTTCAAGGTTTCGCACATGGTATGTTGTTTCCCAAATAAACATTACATTTTTATTTCTTTTTTTTGGAATGCAACCTTTTAAAAAATTAGAGGTGTTGAACTATTGTCTCTCAGCTGAAGAAAGGATTATATAAGTCGAGAGGCAAAACTCATGAATTTATTTCACAAGTAATGTTTGTTAAAAAACATCATTTGGAGTGTTGGACCAAGAATAGTCGAAGACAACTCCTATTTCTTTTGGTTCGGAGGTGCATTTCTTAGTGTGAACTCCGTTCCTAGGGTTTTTTAAAAAACATTTTTATATACACGATCCCTTTATGGGATCAGAATTATGGCCTGATTTGGGGATATCTCTGATCCTTAGTTTTTCCAATCAGGTCACATGGAAGCCGACCGGTTTCAGTGGTATTGAAGTTATTAAAACCACTTTCTTCAGGGCTAAGGACCAACACCAATTAGTGTGTGGTCTAATTTCTTCTACTGGTTATGGTGAATCTCTTGTATTCAAAAAGGAGGTTGCCCCATTACAGGTGAGACAACTCCCAAATGTCAAGGTCCTGGATTCGAGCTGGTTTAGTTATTTACACTATCTCGAGTCCGTGATGATCACACATTCCTTGTTCACCTCCCGGTGGGTGAGAAGTACCCCTCGAGATTCTGCCCAAGGCTGCGACCAGACCGGTGTGTATTAATAAGATATGTATTAATTCATTATTTAATGAAAATTTAAAAATATTCAAAATATAACAGCCACCAATGTGTGGCAACACAAATGCAATGATTCCTACAAAACAATTAGTTTCAGATATCCTAGCTAGTTACACAATCTTTAATGGCAAAACAGGAAAAAGAAACAGTTTTCAATCAGGTGATATCATCAAGGTTTAGCATTCCCCCCTGCAACACTCACCCACAAACATCAGCTAACTTAATTCCTTTAAATGGAAGGCAGTGGCAAGGAGTCAGGATAGAGAAAAATCGGATTTGGAATAAAGCCTACCACCCCAAGATGGGAAGTCAGAAAAGAAAATGAAAACCCGTTTTTGGAGCAAATTGTCAGAATTAGATTTTGCTTATTACTCGCATGGCTACTCACAACTGCGGTGGGACAGAATAAAAGGACATTTGTGTTGCTTCACTGGATTAGATAGGGAAGCTTAGAGACTACTAATCAGCACACAGAACAACTTGGAAATCAGGTAGTAAAATGAATTTTGGGTAGAAAGCAAATGCAAAAGGAAAAATACAAATGGCAAATGGAAATTTGTTTTACACAGGATTTGCAATGACAGGTAGCTAAGGGGTTAGCTTTTAAAATCAGAAATCGTTTTTCAAGGACAAGGACAGGGATACATAACATAAGATTCTAGGCAACAGGGGTTGCTCTCAATGGGACTACGGTTTAGAGTTTTCAATGGGACAGATGCAAATTTGGAGTTTGTGGAGTAATGCACACAATAGTCAGGTAAGTTTGGTTTTCAGTTACATGCAGACTCATTCTTTTGAGGCTATACTTTAATGACTATAGTTATTAAAGAAAGACACAAGGAACAAGGGGGTTAATTTCTCATTTTAACCAACTTGCTCCGTGAATTTCAATGAGGAATTAATTTATTTACTTCAAAATAATGCTACTGATTAACACAGATACTGAGAGGCTTACCAAAGGGAATATGCTAACATATACAGGTTAAACACACATTTTTCTATGGGAAGGTGACTGAATTACACTAGCAATCTGAGGTTGTCAATGGGGTTTTCAATTGAGTTTTCAATTGGGGTTTTGTATGGGTTTTTCAATGGGTGCAGTGCTACAAAATGAAAGGTTTATGCAATTTAGGGCTGGGGTATTTGCTACTTACAAAGTAAGCCTTGGATTGGGATTGTGGAAAGTCAGCTGGAGCACAGGACCCTCTGGACAGCTAGGAAAGGGGTCTGGTCACTGCACTCTCCTTGGTATGGTTCAGCTAGGCAAGAGGTCTGGTCTCTGCACTCTCTTGGATGGGATCAGCTGCCTCCTTTCTGTCCTCCTCCTCCTGTCTTCCCCGGTTTCTTGAGTGGGTGTTTGTCCCTGTCTACTACAGTCCACCCTTATATAGCCCAAATTACATCATTACATTTATGATCTATGGGGAGTATTCTAGAATTACTCCTATCTGGGATAGGACAGCCTATCATTCCTCTTGCCGCCCCCTGGCATCATTTGTTCAAGGGGAGGGAGCACAATCGGTCTGTTTGGCATTTATTACAGTTCCTTGTTTGTTAGGTAAACTTTTTAGCAAAACTGAGTTATGTTTCCTAACTTCATATTTATACTAGCCACCGCCATAAGAAATAAATAGGCAGTTTCAGTTAGTCATAGGAAATTAGGTACCGCGGTCGCCAACTCTGTGTGAGGTAGTATGGCCCTTTAATGCATTTTTGTTATTTCCATAAAATATATAACAGTTATAACCCTGCAATGATTAAGCATGTTCATAATCTCAGTTTCCATCTTTCCGCCAAATCTCATTCTTGTCACATGTTTAAATCAGCCAGAAACGAGTCTTTACTGGCTGTTTCAGTCCACAAATTCCTAGGAACATGCACTTAGTCTCTAAACAACATCCTGGAAATCACATGGAAAAATAGCAGAAAATGAAATTACTTCTAATTCTGAGTGCTGTGAAAAATGCCTAAAATGAATCAATCCTGTAATGTCAAATTGGAGGATCTGTCACACACACGAGGGTGGTGCTTCATCTGCCACAGCCAACTGTCTTCCCCTGGCTCAGCCTGTGCCCAAAGATTTTTATTACACCCTTTGAAGTTTGTCAGTTTGTCCTTGGTAGTGGGTGCAGGAGGAACTCACACTTACTGGTCAAGCTCTATCCACACTTGCTTTCTTTGTCCTCCATGCTAGTACTGCCTTCAGGTCTGTCAGCACCGGGAATAATAATGCCCTCAGTCACCTCACATGTCCTTGCAGAATAGTTCACTTAAAGGTGTGACTTCCAGTGGGAGGTAAGGCTTTTAATTGAGTTTTGTGCCGGAGCTCAAAAACAGTTTTTTTCTGGGATTCTGAGCCTCTTCCAAGGTGATTTAAGTCTTGTGGGGGAAAACATAATGTACATGGCTTTAGTCTACACCCCACCCACAACATGTTTCACTGACATTTTCTGTACGAGCAAAGCTATCCTTTCACAGTGGATTTTACAAGTCATTTTTCTTTATTTTACACGTGTGCAAGCTGTTGTTCATCTAACATTTGAAATGCTGTTCTGTAGGTCAGGGGATTCTCTAATTTGTCCTGTTCGAGTGAGTTTGCATTTTCTATTGGTCCCTTGACACAGAGTGTTAGGCCCCCTGCACAGGTTTCTTTGATTTGACATGGAATTTTTAAAAAAAGCCAAGCGGTTTCTTTCATTTGCTGTGTTTTAGAGTGCTGCTGTTCACATGAAAGGGAAAGCAAAAGCTGTGTCGGGTTGCAATGTTGAAATCCGTGTCCCTCATGTGAGTTAACAGTAAGACAAGGCAGTTTTTAGATGACAGAAAAGCGAATGCAATGCCGTTTTTAATGCTGTTCTTAACTTCTTTTTATTCAGATGACAGAAAAATATACGCAGGGCGGTTTTGAATGCAGTTTTCAAATGCTTGCTACACATGTGCCAGGAAAAGCAAAGCATAGCCGTTATTGGTGGCAATGTTTAATGCAGCTTTTCAGGTGACAGGGATGTCTGTTAAGGGCCTGTACATGCACCCCACAGACCCCCCTGCTCTTCCATGACTTTTTGTTGGGGAAGAGTAGGGCAGAGTGGGGTTTCATTCGGCATCAATTTTCCTTCATCAGGGAGTGGCACTCCAGGATCGCCTTCAAACTTTGGGTTGGAGAGTGTGGTGCGGCACCCTCTTTCCTTCCTTCACTTCCAGGTCCCCTGGTTGCTACTCTCCAGGCTGGAATGTAAATATGTTAATTCCCTAATAGAAGAGAGACAAAAACAAGTTTAAGTACTTTTACAAACATTTTTCCCGGAAGATTTACAACAATGGAACAACAACAACAACTTGCCTTTTCATGACATTTCTTTTTTTAATTTTTACAGTAACACCAAGTAATTTACTCACTGTTATATAGATATACCTATGCATCTAAATACCCCTGTTTGCTTTTTCCTCCTTTCTTTTCATTCTTCAGATGGCTCCTCTGCTCGATTTTCATTTTGCTCATCAATCAGCCCCAAAGCATGTCTGGGGTAACAGCTTTTCAACTGATTGATGTGGACCCATTTTTCTTCTGTCAGTTCTCCTTTGGAGATTTGCAGATCTTTAGGTGACAGGTGAGATTTTGTCTACAATTTCAAAGGGGCCGTGCCAGGAGGGGAGGAATTTCTGCTTCGTGGTCTGGTTCCTCTGAAAATTGTACAAGTAGACCCTGTCTCCTACTTGATATTCCTTTTTAGTAGTCTTTAAATCGTAGTGGGGGTTTCACCCCCTCTACCAATTTCTCCAGATTCCGCTGAGCATGCGCAAAAGCATGCTGATGGTGTTTTCTCAGATTTTCAATATATTCGTGTGTTGTGGACGCGTTAACCAGTGTCTGCTCTTGTGTTCTTTAGAGCAGATGCTGGGGAAGCATCATTTTTCGTCCAGTCATAGCTCAAATGCAGACATTTTGGTCACAGAAGATGGTGTAGACCTGAAGGCCATCAGGAGAAGCGGTAGTCTGATGTCTCAACTAGGCCCAGAGTCCACCACAAACTTCTTAAAAATGCTCACAATTGTTTTATTGTACATCTCAACTCCCCCACTACAGGCTAGGCTGTAAGCAATATGGAGTTTTCTCTTTACCGCAAGTATCTCCCACATCTTTGTCATCACCTCGCTGGTGAAGTGACTTCCTCAGTCTGACTCAATCCTTTGGGGAAGCCCAAAACTCAAGAAGATGTGGTTGATCATCAGGGCAGCTGCTGTTTCTGCCTTGCAATTTGGGCCGAGAGACATTCCACCCATTTGGTAAACAAGCATGTTATTGATAACATTTACTTGTTTCCTCTAGATGAGCGAATCACGGGCCCGTTGAAATCTACTCATAAATCTGATCAAGGCTGTATCATCCCCTTTTCCTGGAGGGGAGCTCGGTGTGTGAGTGAACTTGGCTGAAATTGCGCACACACAAGACACCCCTTAAAATATAGGTCGAGGTCCTGACCCATGTTTGGCAAGTATACGACCTCTCGCAAGATTTCCAAAGTAGTATGAAACCCCCGATGACCTGCTGTGGCTGCGTCATCAGCATGACTTAGCATCAGGCTCCGGAATGAGGTAGGTAGCACCCATGGGTCACATCCAGAGATGGATCTCCCTACCAACAAACTGTCTTGGATTCGGAACATTTTAGGACACTTCATCAACACCTGGAGATCCTCTTTCCCGATGTAATTGGTTTTGGTCAGAGGAAAATTCATGGGGTCTTCAATGTTTTGATAAAATTTCCCAATAATCGGATCTCCTTTTTGTGCTGTAATAAGATCAGCATCTGGGGTCTCCTTAGTCCACTGGGCAGTTGAGAGTTCATTTTGGGGAAGTGTTTGGGACCTGGTGACAGCAGCGACCTGGATTCCCCCAAATAGGGACTCAATCTCAAGGAGATCCCCATGGATGGCTCCGGTTTTGGCCAACTGGTTAGCCAGGTCACTTCCAGTTTTGTCTGGTCCCTTTATTCTGGAATGACCCTTGATCTTCTTCCAGTAGATGATCGTCTCATTAGAGCTGACTATAGGTGACCAGATCATCAATGGATTGCATTAGTTTGCCATCCTTGAGTGGTTTATTGTTTGCACACAGTATGCCTCTGGTTTTCCAATTAATCAGGTGCTCCACTACCCCATTCCGGACATAATCTGAATCAGTGATTATGACCAGTTTGTGGAGTCGGTGTTGAATGGCAGTGAGAATGGCTTGGTGAACTGCCATCAACTCTGACACCTGTCTACTTCGGGGACCGATCTTGTACCCAGTGGAGGGCTCCGGGGCATCATTCACCCAGGTATTCCCAACGCTGGCCTCCAGATCCTTTTCCCCGTTGTTATCAACATGGTAGGAGCACCCGTCCACATAAACTGTGGGCATCCACTGGCACGTGTCTTCTTCATAGACTTTGGGCGGGGAATTCAGGTACGCCTCCATGTTGTCTTGTGTTTTGAGACTTTCGTCCTTGAGACAGTTTTCTCAAGCACAATCATGCAAGTCAGCCAAACCTTGCGCGAGGGGACTCTTCGTGTTTTGGCAATATCTGACCTTCATAGGAAAGCCTTGCATGGATAAAATTAAGGAAGTAATTCTGGAACTACTCACATTGCCTGCACATATTCTGTCACTTTGGAGGTATTGCAAAGGCTGGTGAGGAGTCTCGACAATGATGTGCTCCCCTTGGATGAACGGGCGGTAATTTTTCAATGCCCACTCCGTTGCCAGGAGTGCCTTCTCACAATTGTTGAATTATTCCTCCAACAGATGATAAAGTCTTACTCGTATAGGAGATTACTTTATTGACCTTGTCATGCTTCTGGTATGGGTGTTAAGCATGTTTTTGAAAATCTCGTCTCCATGAACAAATCCTTGTTTTTGGCGGAGTAAGCTAGACAAGGCGCTTGTGAGAGGCTTCTCTTCAGATGTTTCACTTCCTCAGCTTGTTCTGGACCCCAGTCCCACTTGCCCCAGCCTTTCATAAATGGACCAGGGGTCTTGTGACCTCTGCGTAATCCTCAATGAACTATCTACTGTAATTAGTCAGTACAAGAAGGCTCCTTAGTTCACGCAGAGTGGTGGGGTCTTTCAATTTTAATAATGCTTCAATTTATTTCACCTGGGGACAGAGACCCTCAGGGGTGATTTCATGTCCTAAGAAGTTGACACAGGTCCTACACCACTGCGCCTTCTGGAAGGACAGTTTCACTCTGGCTTTCTTCAACTTGGTCAGAACACAGCGGATTTCTGCTATGTGTTCCTCCACAGTTGAGCTTTAAATCAGGACATCATCCACATAGGCCAAGTCGGGCATGGCCTTGTGCAGAAAGATGTTATATTAATTGCCAGAGTTGATATATCCAAACAGAGTTCTGGTCCATGTGTACTGCTGCCCCCCCACCCCCCGAATGTGAAGGCCAGCTTTTACTGTCTTACTTACGGGTATTGTCCAGTTTCCATTGGTCAGGTCAATGGTGTTGTACACCTTTGACCCTTGGATCTGGGCCAGTCCATTGTTAGTGTAGGGAAGAGGCCATCGGGACATATGGACCCGTTTGTTCAACTCCCTAAGGTCTGCGCATAGTCTCCATTGGCCATTAGGTTTTAATATCCCCAGTACCGAATTGTTAAAGGTACTGTGGACTGGACAAATTATCCCATAGGAATCTAGGTTCTTTATGATTTCCGTGAGGGACTCCATAGATGCGAGAGGCAACTGATATTGCTTCTCAAATACAGGAGTCATCCCAGGGTCCGTGTGTATGGATGTAGAATGTATATCGGTGCGACCACAGTCGTACAAGTCCACAGCAAAGATTTCTTAAACATCTAAAAACACCTGTTTCAGTTTTTGCTTTTGCTCCTCAGTCTCACAGGCATCAGTGAGGTTGACCCATTCCTCAACCTTCTGTCTGAAGCCTGGAAAGACCTTGGGTTTTGCAATCTCAGCGGCATCCTCCAGCTGTGTGGAGAGATCTCTGGTTATAGTGTTCACCTGGACATGAGGTTTCCGGTAGGAGAGGCAGTCACTGTGGACCTGGAATATCACCTCGTCCTTCCTGATGTCACAGGTCTCTTACCCCCCCAACCCCCATAAGGACAGGAAGAGTACACCAAGAAATTCCCCCTTGCCTGGTAAAGATCTTTTCTGGCAGTTTGTCATCGTCACAGTCATACCAGTCATTGGGGATCGTGCCTATGATTTCATTCCCTAAATCAATGGAGAAAGGTTGGTCATCAACCCCCATTCCAATAAAGGTGTCTGCCCCCAGAGTGATATTCATAGTGTCACTGTTATCCACCCCTATTGGAATGGTGTTGCGTGCTAAGTCAACTAATGGTGTAGGGTTCAAACCCAACCCCTGCTCTTCGAGATGGTGATTTAAATGTACATAAGCGTCCGGGTTTTGGAGTTTCTGTCCTCTCTTAATTTTTAGGGAGATTGAGAATTGTCGGGTCCATCCTGGGATGGTGACCTCTTCTCCAATTTGAAGTTCAACTGAATGTGGTAGCAATTGTGCTGACCAAAAATGCCTTTTCAGGTTTGTCAAAGCCCATGGGGTTGCCCCCCCCCCCCAGTTGGGACCAGGCTTTGCAATTGATGAGGTCCAAATTAATTGCGAACCGTCTGAGAATGTCACTGCCTAAGTAGAAAGCAGAGGGGACATCTCGCACAACCCAACAATTATGCTCTATGCTTTTATCAGCAATGGACATTTTTAGCATAGCATGCACCTGTTAGGCAGAAGATGTTTAGTATTGGGAGTTTCCAGGCCCACTTTGCACTTATCAATCAATTTAAATGTGGGAATGGTATGATCTTTTGGGAGTTTCCTGAATAACAGTTCGCTGATTAAACTTTTTCCATTATTCAGGCATACCCTGGCAAGGACATGCCCCCCACCTCATTTGCCTGAATGGGGAGGCACATATGTTCACCCTTTTTCTGAATATCGGCCAAGCTTTGAGCTGGTTTCTCATCACTTTTTATCATAGAATCTGGGATTTCGAATTGTAGATCAGTATAAAATGTCAGGGTATTTCCTTTCAGTGTGGAATGCCACCTGGAACTGGAAGGAAGGTTGATTTTCAGGAATGGAGATGGGTTCCCATCACCAGTTTGTTGTCCTACAGCAATTACAGTGATGACAGGGACTTGATCGTTCTTAAAATGGAACTCAATTTTGTCAAAACGCTGCTCAATCATGTTGCATGTACCATTTAGGCTCTGTTTTCATTTTATTGGCCGGTTAGTCTAGGTCGAGAGGACCCTGGTCACACAGTCTATTAGTGGAGGCAACATCCTAAGGAGGTAATTGCCTAAGAGACAGGGGGTCCCCTCTGGAGTAACGACTATGATCGGGTGTTTCACCTTGTGTCGCCCAATCTTGATCTCCAGACCTGCAGTCCCCTCGACAGGAATGTCATTCCCGTCGAAGTTCTGGAGTTGTCCAGGAAGAGGTTTGAGGGGAATTTGGTGACTCATCCAACTTCCTGAATTAAGTTGCTAAAATGCCCTTTCGGACAGAAAAGTAGCTTTCGATCCGGTGTCCACCAGCGCCGAAATTGCACTCTGCCCTTGCACCCGGACAGGGGCATAAAACTTACCTTCTTTCTCCTCTAGGGGGCAAAGGAAATGGGCATTTTGGGCCATCTGGGCAGTTAATTTCTTTATTTTGGACTCCAACACTGTGGAATCTTGGGCAGTTTTCAGTCTCGGAGTTCGGGAATCTGTGAATAAAATTTGCCATCCTGATATTTGGAGAATTTTGGAACACCCTTTTCCCCTTGATTCTGTGTTGTCCCCCTTCTCCCAGAGACAGTCGCTTGAACTGGTGTGGAGGGAGGATCCCCCATTCATTTCTGATCTCTTAGGATGACATTTCTGGGGTTCAGGGATAGGCTGTTATAGGTCAGTCCCCATATCTATCCAGTCTGAGTTATGGTCTTTTGGGACCATTTTTCTTTGGGAGGAATCCCCCCATCCTTGAAAGAGAAGACTTTCTTCCCAGAATCCTCCAAGGATTCTTTCCCTTCAAACTGGAGGACGCTGACTTCCTCCACAAAATGGAACTCCTTTGTCCCTTGGTTTCTCCTACTTACCCTCTGTTCCCTAGGTGGCAGCTTTTTGGGGTAGGAGATTTGGGTTCAGGTCCATAGGTTTCTAGGGGCTTTTCAAAGGTGAGGAGGGAAGCTTCCTTTAGGGCCTTTGCACCCCTCTTCCTCCCAAGCGTCCTCCTCTGGAACCCGTTGGTTGTCGGTGTTCTCTCCCCATCATTGTTCCGGGGTGCCATGACTCTGGATTTGAGCCATGTTCTTCTGAGGGTTCTGCTGAGCCCTCAACATGCGACACAGGTCTTGGGTCAAGTTCTGGACCTGGCGCTCCAGTTGTGACACCCTCTCTGGCTGATATGGGGGTCTTGGGTCAAACCTTTGTTGCTCTTGGGAAGGGTAACTGTCCCTTCTCCCAGAGTAACCTGGGTATTGAGGATTTCCCGGGAATCCCTCCACCATTGTCCTCCCCTCTCCCTGATTTGGTGGTCTAGACTTCTGAAAGACGGGGAGAGTAAGGAGGGTTGTTCTGAATGTTGGGGTTTTGAGTGTACCTGGGGAAGAAATGTAGGTTGCAGAGTCAGGGGACACATTTGTAGGGTACCCTGCCTGACTACCACCTGCTTGGGACTGGTCATAGGGTCTTCTCTGCCTCTGGTTTGGTTGGTTAGTAGAAGGTGTATTTTTAGGCCTCCCCATCTCTAGGTCGAAAATGGGGGTAACCTTCACCTACACCACATTGGCAGCAGCGGGGATGTTGGTTGGTTTGAGGCTTTTGGGGAAATTCTTGTTTTCAACTGGCTTTTGGACCTCATCCGGGTAGCTTGCTCTATTACCCAGTCCAGGGTCCTTTCATCATGGAAGTCCCTAACCAGTTGTGCCATAATATACTAAGGAAGTGCATGGAAATAGGTATTGATGAGTTCCCTACTGTCTGTATACACCCGCCTAGTGGTTTGTGCAAATGCCCACTTTATTCTTGGACAAATTCCCCCGTGGCCTGATCCTCTCCGCACTGTAGGTTGTAGGCTGCCTTGGTAGCCTCCTAGGGGTTTTGGTGCATGGAGAAATGCTTCAAGATAGCCGCCTTTTAGGTATAACACCTTGAATGGTCCTGATCCTCCAGCCCAGCAAAGAGTATTCTGGGGAGAATGTTCATTTGGCAAACTCCATAGAATTCTGATCATTTTTAATGCCAAATGACGTCATCACCTGGTCATACAGCTCCAGATGCTCCCAGACTGAGTACTTGGCATTTTTAAGTACAAAGTCATGAAGTTTCTAATGGCTTTTATTTGTCTAATGGCGTCTTTTACCAAAGTTCTTTTTTGTTTGGCAGCCTTCTTTTTCTTCTTCAGACTCAGAGCTGCCGCTATTTGAGGTCCCGTCCCTATCCTCTAGGCTCTCCCTGATTCTTTGAGCCTGGGAGTCCATCATAGAGTGATGGGGCCTAGTCTCTTCCCCCCTGTTGTATTGGGGGTTCTCTGGGTCACTTCCCTTGGACTCCCTCTTTCGCACAGGGGAGTATTCATTGGACTCCTCCCTTCTTTTGGGGTTGGTGCAGAACTCCTCTCCCCTCCCTGATTGGGTGGAGGTTTTCAAGATGCTCTTTCGGGGCCTAAACTCAGATCCTTTTTATCTGCAAAATGGACCAGGTGGTTCCTTTGTAGCTGATGTTTCTGCAGGATTAACTCCCTGATTTTCTCTTCATAGGAGTCTTCCTGGTCAGATACATTGGCCACAATATTTTTTCACCTAAACAGGGATGCACCCCTATCAATCTCTGATGGACGCTGGCCTGCCGGCTCAATCATGCTGGGCCTAATTGAGTCTGGCTGCCTCATGGTTCCCGGTTCTTGTGAACCTGTGGACACAAAGTTATCAGCGCCTTGCGCATATAGTGTGGTAAGTTGGCTTGAGGCCCTTGGTACAGAAGGCATCACACTGTGATCAGTGGTTGCCCCGCCACTCTCTAACTGTTTGGGGTTTCTCAAGTCCTTATTAAACCTAGCACACTCTTTATCTAACCACTCAAATTTCTCTTTCTTAGCCCCTATTTCTTGATAGTATGCAAAGGCCTGAGCCTTGTTCTCTGCTATCAAGGCTTGACTGGATCTATGACCTTCCCTTGGCTACTACTTGGCTCTGGAGTGCCCTGTTCTCATTCCCAAGTGCCTCATTTTCTTTCTGTGCTTCTTGTATCGTCTGGGGGTACTCAGACCATTTCTGTTGCAAGGGATGCATCTCCACACCCTGCGCATTTTTGGTCTGTATTGTCTGCTTTAGATCACCTTTTATTTGTTTTATGTGTCCCCATTAATCTTTCATTCTCTATTTTTATGTTCTTCAGTTCCTGATAACATGACTTCTCTCCAGGTCTGTTTTTAATTTGCACACTTCCTGATATAGGGCATATTTTTCCTGATACAATGTGCAATTCTGTTCACTAAGGTTATCTCTCTGTTGTTTTATAGCACCCAACTTCTGTTGTTCCTGGTCAAAATCTGCTTAGAAATGTCTCCTTTAATGACTAACATTATTCTCCTCTTCCAATAGCTTAATCTGATTTTGCAACGTGTATATCTCCTCTGAGATATACTGGCTCTACTGTATGTCACTTATTGGTTTAATTTTAGTTGACTCTCTTTCAGGGAATCAACACTTTCTTGGCACTCCTATTTTAGGGCAGATAATTGGACCTCCTGCTCTGAATTATTGTGTTGCTGCACTGCCAACTCTTCCTTTATCTGCTTGATGAGGTCTCCTAATTCTAACTCAGAATTTTGGCTCTCTCGCATTTTCTCCTCTACCTGCGTTAACTCACTCTGCGTTTGATTTAAAAGCACAGACTGATTTTGCACAGAGGTTGCACTTTCTTGGTACTTTTCTTCCATGACTATCATGACGAAGTACATGTATGCAGTGAGTTGGACCATTTTAATGTGTTCATCTTTGATGTTCTGAGTCATATAGAACTCAGTCAGGGCTTGATGTTATATGCCACTGTCCAGCCACACATCCATATTTATAGGGGTCACCTCTTGCATCATATTATATAGCCAGGTTTCATGTTTTTGTTCTGCTCATTCCCCTCTAATAAATAATTTAGACAAAAGATGCTGCCTAGCTATGTTAATTCCCATGGTGCTCATTATGAAGAATGTTCTACTGCTGGTGGGTTATCTATGTAAGGACAAAATCTGCACCCTGTTCTTGCCTAGTTTATGCTTACAATATTTTTTTTGGCCACACCGCTCTGATACCGAGGGTACATGTTTCTGAATGGCGCCTTCACAGTGTAACACAGTTTAGCATCCACTAAATGTACAATACTTCAATGGGCTAGTCTGCTGTGCTGTGCTGACATGGGTGAAAACACTTATCTCAATCCAGGCACGAGCCCCCACTTTGTAACGGGTTTTATTACACAGCACCTCTAGCCAGGGACTCCTTCCCCGACAAGGAATGTGGCGTACAATAAAGCACTTTTTATTTTTAAAAATCCACAGTTTCTTGTATTTTAATTGACATCAAAACCCATCTTGCACCCAACCTTCACAAACACCCCGTGTCACAATGGACTAGGAACCAGGCCGATGTGTATTAGTAAGATATTTATTCATTTATTATTTAGTGAAAATTGAAAAATATTCAAAATACAACAGCAACCAATGTGTGGCAACGCAAATGCAATGATTCCTACAAAACAATTAGTTTCAGATATTCTAGCACAGTTTACACAGATCTTTAATGGCAAAACAGGAAAAAGAAACAATTTTCAATGAAGTGGTAGCATCAAGGGTTAGCATTCCCCCCTGCAACACTCACCCCCAAACATCAGCTAACTTAATTCCTTTGAATGGAAGACAGTGGCAAGGAGTAAGGATATAGAGAGAGAAATCGGATTTGGAAAAAAAACACCCAGCCCAAAATGGGAAGTCAGAAAAGAAAATGAAAACCTGTTTTTGGAGCAAAGCGGCAGAATCGGAATTTGCTTATTACTCGCACGGCTACTCACAACTGCGGTGGGACAGAATAAAAGGAAATTTGTGTTGCTACACTGGAGGAGAAAGGGAAGCTTAGAGACTACTAATCAGTACACAGAACAACTTGGAATTGAGGTAGGAAAATCGATTTTGGGTAGCAAGCAAATGCAAAAGGAAAAATACAAACTGCAAATGGAAATTCGTTTTACATGGGATTTCCAATGACAGGCAGCTAAGAAAAGGGTTTAGCTTTAAAAATCGGAAATCGATTTTCAAGGACAAGGAAAGGGATACATAACAGATAAGATTCTAGGCAACTGGACTACGGTTTAGGGTTTTCAATGGGACAGATTCAAATTAGAAGTTTGTGGGGTAATGCACACAATACACCGGTACATTCGGTTTTCAGTTACACAGAGACTAATTCTTTTGAGGCTATATTATAATGACTATCGTTATTAAAGAAAGACACAAGGAACAAGGGGGTTAATTATGAGTTTTAACCGGTGTGCACTATGAATTTCAATGGGGAATTAATTTATTTACTTAAAAATAATGCTAAGGATTTACACATATACTGAGAGGCTTACCAAAGGGAATATGCTAACATACCCAGGTTAAACACAAATTCTTCTATCGGAAGGTGACTGAATTTTCTATGGGTTTTTCAATGGGTGCAATGGTACAAAAGGAAGGGTTTATGCAATTTAGGACTGGGGTTATTTGCTACTTACAAAGTAAGCCTTGGTTTGAGATTTTGGAAAGTCAGCTGGATCTCAGGACCCTCTGGGCAGCTAGGCAAGGGGTCTGGTCACTGCACTCTCCTTGGTATGGTTCAGCTAGGAAAGGGGTCTGGTGTCGGCACTCTCTTGGATGGAATCAGCTGCCTCCTTTCTGTCCTCCTTCTCCTGTCTCCCCGGATTCTCGGTTGGGTGACTGTCCCTGTCTAGAACAGTCCCCTCTTGTATAGCCCAACTGACATCATTCATTTTACCATCGAGGGGGAGTACTCTAGAATTACACCTATCCTGCAATAGGACATCCTATCATTCCTCTCTCGGCCCCCTGGCATCATTGTTTCAAGGGGAGGGAGCACCATCTGTCTGTTTGGCATTTATTAGTTCTTTTTTTCTTAGGTGAACTTTTTAGCAAAACTGAGTAATGTTTCCTAACTTCATGTTTATACGAGCCACCACCATAAGTAATAGATGTGCGGTTTCAGTTAGTCATAGGGAATTAGGTAAGCTGATCAACAACTCTGTGTGAGGTAGCATGGCCCTTTGATGCATTTTTATCTTTTTCATAAAATATATAACAGTGGTTTCTACTTTTTATCAGCTGGCACACGTGTTCTGCCATTGCATTCAGCACAGTCGCCTGGAACCTCTGTACACCAGACGAAAACCTCACAACGGGCACCTTTGTATATTTCCCATGCTCCCCTGCCTGCTTTGCCTGCATTCAGAACAACGCCATGTCAGTCAGAGGCTAGGGTAGACGCAACTTAAAGATACAGGCCTTAGTCACTCACTCATTCACATATACTGTGAATCGGGGAAATCTTCGGATATTTGATTGAGCCTAGGACACAACAGTGGTGCATATTGACTGAAAGCTCTATTCTGTGCCCTTACAGTAACGGCACTAATTACCTGAGGATTTGCTCAAATACCCCTAAGACCCCCTGCTTGCGCTTCCCAACGTTCTTGAAAGTACCAAGGGAACATTATATACCATCAGCTAAAGGCAATCTTATTGGATATATTGCCCACGGGTCATTTCCCTTCTACCCTGACCCGACAAGGAAGCGAAGGAACAGTATCACTATGCTAACTGTCAAGAAGTGTTCTGCCACGAGATACAACCTTCGGAACCAGAAGGGCAGAACCTCTACCACAGGGCCGAACAAGGGCAAGGGTACGAAACCAGTTCCGAAGGAAAGAGGAATTATTACTGATTTTTTTCCACCTCCGCCTACTTCAGATACCATAAGTCCATTGCTAAACGAGGAGAAGGAGCCGAGCATTTACAGCAGAACGAACAACTCAGTGTGCCTAGGGGAGAGTATAATTGATAATAACTCACTGCTTGACCTCTGTCTGTCCATGCAGAGAGCCATGACTCCGCTACCGCGAAGCAGCACAAGCAATCAAATCAATAGTTACCAACCCCAGACGATAACCTCACAACGAGAAGCGATAGATAGATTATCCGCTTCCCCTAACCTTGATGTCCATTTAGACTCACAGGAACCCGAAAACAACAGTGACCTCAGAGAAGGCAGTACGAGCCTGGGGGATTTGCAAGCATCAGTCGCATCTGTACAATTTGCATTAAATATTCTATTGAAGATGTGCGGGAAGATACTCGATGTTACTCTCGCAATCGCAACAAGCGATACCGAGAAAAACAACCCAAAGGAGACCGAGCCGGAACTCATCAATACTAACACGCAAGATGGCTCTGACTCTGGGACCCAGGACCCAAACATTACTAATAACTCGGAAATCTACCTCTCACGCAAACAGAGACGCCTGACAAAAAAGGCGATTGGAAGAAGAAAGCGTCAAATTGCAACAATCATACTACCAGATACAGCAGAGACAGTGGAGGAAATCTCGAGGCCAGCAGAAGGCAGCACTCCCAAAAAAGGACAGAGAAAAGTCAAACGGAGAGCGGCACGGGCACGTAAACGTATTGCAGTAAAAGAAGGAAAGCTCACTAGCTGGCTTATTAATGACAAATGCAATACCTCTAAATTAACAGTGGCACTAGAACCAGAATTTTCTCTATGCGAAAAAGAACAGGATACAAAGGTATCCCAGAATAACACAAACAATATATCAGCTATCTCAATACCTCCGACCAACGAGCCTCAATTAACAACAGCATCACCAGTGGAGGACAAGGGCAATCTTATGGTACCTAGAGGCGGAAGAATCTGCCTGATTAAAAATCTCTATCAATCTAGTAACCACGACTGGATTACCAGATCAGCATTGATGACCAGACTGCATACCATTCCGCAGCTGAGAGTGCTACGATCTGAGGACTTTGTATTTGTCGAACCATTAGAAGTGACGAACTCAAGTACATCGGCCCTTCACTGCAAATTCTTAGCCACTGCAGAACTGCTGCGTAATTTTAAAACCAACTTGAGGGAAGTTGACCTGGAAATAGATGCTGATCCGAATATCACTGATCCACAGTGGCCGATCCAGATGCCAAATCCAATTATGGAAGAAAGGACCATAACACAGCCACCTAAAGATGACTCTGTACAGTTGGTAGACATACAGAAGGTCCTCAAATGGCTAATAGAGTCCCTACCAGGAACAACAGCAAATCAATGAGATCAAACCATCATTTCTTGGAATTGTCGGGGATTCAGCCATCTATTATCGCCTGATGGCTCAGTGCCCTTAATAATGGGCCATACCTGCATATGCTTACAAGAGACGTGGCTTACCGCCCGAGCCCTGTTAAATGGGTACACTATACAACAGGAATTAGCAAAAAAGGGACTAAGGGGAAGACCATATGGAGGTCTACTAATTGGCATCTTGCATCCACTAAGATCTATCCGCATTCACACGAAAACGGACGAATTTATATTAGCAGTGGAACTGGAGCTTCCTGGCGAAGATAAAACGGAACATGTTCTCCTGGTTAATATATATAATCAGTGCTTAAAGTGGGCCGGGGCCTTCCGGGGCCGGGCCCCGGCAGTCTCCAAAAAGTGGGGCTGAGCCGGGGCCCTGTCGGGGCCCCGTCCCACCGCCCGCAACATCGGCAGGATGCATTATCCCGTCGCGGCCGCAGCCGCGACGGGAGATGCATGAGCCTGCCATGAAGTCAGGCGATCTGACAAAAGTGGCAGCCAACCACAGCGACGCTGTGACTGGCTGCCACTTCTGTCAGTCATAGTAACTGCATCTGGTGACCCCTCGCGCGAGAGGTCACCAGAGGCAGTTACTGTCCCTTTGTTTCCCCAGGTCGCCGAGGAGTCTTTAACCCTCGGCGAACCTGGGGATTCCTCGACATATTTCGAGGTTTATAAAAGATGGCTTTGAAAGTACTCATTTCAAGCCATCTTTTATAAAGCTTTGCCGACGGACAATTTTGTCCTTAGTCAAAGCTTTATAAAAGACGGCTTGAATTGTGTACTTTCAAAGCCATCTTTTATAAACCCGAAATGTTTAAAAAAGATGGCCTGAAAACTAGGCAAACCATAGGGTATGCACACAAATATATATAAATGTTATATTTGTGTGCGTACCTTACTATGGTGTGTGTACTGTGCAAGCCATCTTTTCTAAACATAGAAATATGTTACATATTTGTTACATATTTCTATGTTTAGAAAAGATGGCTTGCACAGTACACACACCATAGTAAGGTACACACACAAATATAACATTTATATATATTTCTGTGCATACCCTACGGTTTGCGTACTTTTTAGGCCACGCCCCTCCCACAAGCCACGCCCCCAAATGAGGGCCCCCCCTCGATTTCTTACCCCACTTAAAGCCCTGTATATAATCCATCTGAATCTTCTCAGAGTGAGACTATCCAGGAAGCTTGCCACGATCTGTTGATCAGCTGGCTGACGGAGCCGAAGAAAAATATGGTTATCTTTGTTGGTGACTTTAATTGTCACTTAATTGGTGAGCCGAGCATCAGTAACAACCCCTTGCTGAAGAAAATAGGCAAATTGAAACATGGAAGCGTAAATACGGAGGGACAGCTATGGTTTAATTTCTTTAAGTCATGGAACTTTGAACTACTAAACGGCAGAACCATTAGCGACTATCCGGGAAAATCAACATGGAGAAACCTCATATCCAGTAGTACATTGGACTATATGTACGTAAGTCCTACCATGACCACCTGGGTCACAGATATGAAGATCAAGGATAATGATTGGAGCGACCATGCTACTCTCACACTCTCTTTCAATTACATTACACAATTTATATCGCATAAACCTATTGGCGAGTTGAAGACGAATCATGCTCTCTCCAAGATACGATGGTCTGACAACAACATTAAACGAGCTATAGAGCACACAATCAACTATCCAAATCTGTGTCACACAGAACTCTTAGCCATGACCAGCAAGGAGATTGAAGAATGGATCGCAGCATTCTCAAACACCTATGCAGCGATTAAAACAAATATGCGGGCCCCTGAGACCAAGACCACTAATATATTCGATATTGAAATTAGAGATGCCAAACGAACTCTAAGAGCTGACCTCAGGAAATTACGTAAAGCTTCCACTACATCGTACAACTATCTGACTCTAAGCAAGAAGCTGAAAAATGCCTACAGTACATGGCTAAAGCAGAAACGCTATGCAATAAAACTGCTCAAATGGCAAACAACAGTCCAAACGTTATGTACGGGGAACTCCCGAACCATATGGGGACTACTGAGCACGGCTCGTGGTGACACCAGTATCCCCTTAACCAATTCAATCGGCATTAGCCAATGGGAGGAATTCCTGAAAACCCGGAACGGCACGGACCAGGCAAAGCCACAGGAGAGGATGCCCCAGGATCCACTTTCGACCCCTTTCAAAGTGTCAGTCGAATCTCTGATAATCAGGATAAAAAAGCTCAAATCCTCAAGAGCTCCGGGACCCAACGGCTTAGCAAATGCCGTATTAAAGAGCAACCCGGAGTATTGGGCAGAGGTACTCGAGATCCTCTTTGAAAAGATTCTGAAGGAAGGTCAAATCCCTGAATCCTGGCAGACTGCAATTTTGATCCCTGTGTATAAGAGAGGCGACCGCTCAGACCCTTGTAATTACCGTCTACTTTCAATGCTGGACTGCACGGGCAAGTTATTTGCAGCATATCTTCTACAGGAACTCCAAATATGGGCAGACAGAGAAAAGATCCTTGATTGTTTCCAATCTGGATTCAGAAGCGGATATTCTACTACACATAATCTGGTAGTAATGGATATTCTTTGTAACAAGGCCAGAACATCAGGTAATCCACCTTTATACGCCTTGTTCATAGATTTTAAGTCCGCCTTTGATCTAGTCCCCAGGGAACTACTTTGGGCCAAACTTGAAAAATTGGGATGTCCTAAAGAAATACTACATTACCTCACGTTATTGCACTACAATACCACAGTTTCCCTGAAGCTGGACGCGAAAGAGAATATGACTAACAAGATCAACCAAAACTGTGGCGTGAAACAAGGATGTGTTACGGCACCAATACTGTATAACCTGTTTGTCCACGATATACCTAAAGCACTATCATTGGAAAACAACTGCCCCCCCAAGATTGGATCCACTCACTGTGTAGTGCTAGCATACGCTGATGATTTAGTCATCTTGGACCACACTATCAGCGGCATTCGTAGATCAGCTGAGGCACTATGGTCCTATACTCAATCCAATGGGCTGGCTATCAATCTAAATAAAACACAGATGGTAATGTTCAGTTCCAAGAAGACAGCAAGAATCGGTCTAAACATATATGGGACGGCAATTAAATATACCCCATATTATAGATATCTGGGTGTCGAGGTTGAGCCCAAGGGGCACTATACCATTTGCAAACAAATTAGAACCACAAGAGCTGCCCAAGTAACAGCACTTATTTATCGTTTTTCTACAACTCACTGTGGCTATACCATCTGGGCAGCACGCCAACTATACCTTCAGGTTTTAACACCAATGATAATCTATGGCCTGGAGGCATTGCAATTGATAGAACTTGACTGGCTTCAAATCCTCGAAGGAAAATTTTGGAAAAAAATACTCGGTCTCCCGGGCTGTATCCCAATGGCCATCCTTAGATTAGAGCTCGGCCTTATTTCCTGGAAGTCTCTTGTACTCAGGAAAAGAGCCGAATTATATCTAAAAACAACACCTGATACAGCCAACTTATTGTTAGTGGCGATTCATTGCGAAATTAACAAAGCATCTTCATATTCTTTTATGAAAAAGAACATTGTTAAATATCTTGAAGAGATCGGCTGGACCCAAAAACAACAAGAGGTCTCCCCTCCTGTGCTGAGAGCGCTAGCCAAGAAATCTGAATTACACGATTGGATTAGCAATTTTGCACACTTGGAAAATCTAAAGCTCTATAAATTTGTGCAATTCATGAATTACACTCTTAAGAAGCCATTGCCATATCTGAATCTATGCCCTTTGCCACGGCTACGACGATTCATTCTTTTGCTAAGGATCGATCAGTTGCCTGTACTGGCCATAAGTGGGATTAAGAACAATCTCCCCCTACCTGAACGTTTCTGCAGGTTGTGTAAGGACAGAATGAAATCGGAAACGGGCAAACATGTTCTTACCAGATGTGTCGCTATGATAAAGGTCTACACAACATTTTATACAGATTTTGTCCATAACTTGGAACACGTTGGCAGTAATGAATTCTGGCAAAGAGCCGTTAACGCAAAGGGAAACGGGATGAAATTATACATTGCTATGTACAATGTTTGGACGACTGTCGAGAAATCATTGGACATAAACATATAGCGAACTGCCAATTCATGGATGTTCTCCTTCCTTTTTACTATGGGAAAGTTTTTATCAGGAAAAACTGCTTATAAATTTGCCATCCGCAATTACTATTTGGACTTGTAGTCTCGAATATGTAAAAGAATTAATACTTATTCACTGGTGGACCATGGACACATTCATATATCCGCTTAATTTTGAATTCCGAATGTAACTCATTTTTCTTCTTATTCTCAATTTATTATTTTTTTTTCTCTTCTGCTTATTTTGTTTCTTATGCTACTATTTTCTTTATTCATTTAATATGCTAGTATTTATCTTAACGATCAATTGTTTTTTCTTAAATGTAATTTTTATGTCATGTGAAAAGCTTATAATAAGCTATAACACATTAATAATAAATTAAATTAAATTAAATAACACTTATAACTCTGCAATTGAATTAAGCATGTTCATAATCTCATTTTCCATAGTTCCACCAAATCACATGCTTGTCACATTTTTAAATCAGCCAGAAACTAGTCTTTACTGGCCGTTTCAGTCCACAATTCCTAGGAATATGCACTTAGTCTCTAAACAACCACCTGGAAATCACAGAGAAAAATAGCAGAAAACAAAATTACTTCTTATACTGAGTGCAGCAAAACATGACTAAAATGAATAATTTATATATAAGGGCTCCTGGATGAAAAACCCTATTCTGCCCAGGAGGGCTTCATCAAAGTAAACAAAGTGAAAGGGTTAAAGAACTCGAATCTCTCACTGTCTATTTCCCATTCAGCACACACTCAAAATATTATTGTTCAGACAAATTTATGGAAATAGATCAAGATACTCAATTTATAGTGATTTGAACATCATTTGTTTATAAAGTAAAGCAAAAAAATGTGCATGAAAACATGAGACAGAACAAGTGCATACCTTTGCACATACAGTTGTACATAATACACAATATTGTTGCTGCTGTCGCTGAATGTAGTACAAACGACAGGGGTTGATACATTGACATAGATGAAACAGAACACATCTACACATTTTGTTACACTGAAAGTGATAAAGAATGTGACACTGTATTCTACATGAAAAGATTACGTCAAAACTAAAATGAATCAATCCTTTAATTTCAATTTGGAGAATCTGTCACATACCGTAGGGTGGTGCTTCATCCCCCACGGCCAACTGTCCTCCCATGGCTCAGTCGGTGCCCAAAGATTTGTATTACACCCTTTGAAGTTTGTCAGTTTGTCAATGGTCAAGCTCTAGCCACACTTGCTTTCTTTGTCCTCCCTGCTAGTACTGTAAGTGATTTCAATCCGGCACACACCCAAGTCAAAGCCCAGCATGTAGTGCACAACTGAAATCCTTATTTATTTTTGTCTATCAGTTCAATATTCTGAATGATATACCACCCATATCACACCCTTCTCCAGGAACACCCTCCCACCCCCCTACGGTTACACTGAACCAGGAATCAGGCTAGTTTGCAAAGGTAAATATTTATTTATGTATTTAAAATGTAGCACAATATGTTTTAATAGATAAACAACAATCACCAATGGGGTGACAGAACACCGAATAATATTTTTAATACACTAGGAATTAGTAATGAGCACCAAAAACATATGCAGCACAGCAAAGAATACTTTTGTGTTGGTTTGGACAGATGGCACTATGGTTAGAGTTTTCCCCTGCAACACCCCTCAATCTCCACTAGGCAATGAAAAGAGGTGGGAGGAGAGAGCAGGTATTCAGGAATAGCACCAATCAAACAGAATATCAGTCCCACTTCCCCCTTCAAACACAAGAGAATAACGGAATTGACTTTTCAGCTGTCAGGATGGCTTTCAATGTGTCTTTAGAAATTACTGGGCAAAAACACCAAATGTGGTCACAAATACTTAAATTATTCTTAATTCTTATGGGAGCTGCTTTGAACAGTTGCACACAATCACAAGTAATGATTTAGTGCAAAGAAAACATTTGAAATCTTAAAGTTCAAGTTGGAAGAAGTTTAGGGCTATTTCGCACGTGTAACCCTTTCAGATTTTTAAAATCGTGGCAAACATTTCCTTGCACGACTTTCGCTATAACGGGAGATGTTAGGTACAAGTAGGAGTTGAAATGTCATTTCTATCACAAAACCTGAGGGAGTTATAGAGGTTTTAGTAAAGGTTGTTTTAGTAAAATAGGCGTGAGAATAGAAAACAGAAATGCACTTTTGAATATGACAAATGGGATTGCTTACACTAGAGGATGACTATGAAAAAGCGAATACCACACAGGGATCTTACAGTCAGTTGATCAGGGTGACCCGCATGCTAAGGAAACTCGACTTCTTCAGATGAGAAAAGGGTCATCGCAAAGAGGGTTCTAACAATACTGGTTCTGAAGGAAAGATAGGATGGGTTTGAGATAGGGATAAGACAATGCAAAGATATAATGGGCCACAGTTCCTCCTATTAATACTCACAGGATACGTTTTTAAATGGGACTGTCAGCTCTGGTCATAGGATTGGGTCTGCTCTAGGAAAGACAGCACATCAGGCACGGTACTGGATCAGCTATGCCGGTCACCAGATTTGCACAGGATCTGCCCTCCTAGTCTGTGGGTATTTGAATCAGCTGGATGGCGAGTTCCTCAGGCAAACCTAGTGGTGGCAAGCCAGAGGATTTCAGGATACTGGTTCAAAAGGTCTTCTCACACCACACAGCGCTTTACTGAGTAGAGAGAATAAATTTGAAGATTTGGGCCTTGCTGGAAATCAATAGTTCTCTATTGCTGGCAAGAGATTTGGCATCTGGATCTGGAAGAATATTTAAAGCTGGATGTAGAAAGCTGGATCAGAGTGCTTCACCGGAATCAGGAAAGTGAATGGATCTGTGAGTCCATAGGCCTCATTACGACCTCTGCGTTAGCCATGCCGCTATTGGTGGCATGGTTGCCACCGGAATCATGTCCGGGTCCTCAGAATGAGAAATTACCAGGCCATTCCGAGTTCAGAAAGGCCCGGTAATTCCTCCCTCCAAGGACCCGGACCCGGTCCTTCCCCATTCCCATTTCAGCCCCCATAGGGCTGAATGGGAATGGGAGAGGGAGCAAACAACGGGTCATTACGAGTTGGCCCGTTGTTTGCTCCCTTTTCCCCTCGCGGGACCCGGTAAGCACTCCTGGTTTGACCAGGCGTTACTTCCTGGGTCCCGCGAGAGGACCTCGTAATGAGGCGGTATGGGGTAAACGGCACCGGCACCTTTTACGGCGCCGTTTACCCTGTACCGCCAGGGTCGTAATGAGGCCCCCTATGTGTTGTCAGCTGTCTCTATTTATGCTATAGGATGACATCACAAAGTGGGTGTGTGAGCCGGCTTAACTAAGCTTGTCCCTGTGAGCTGGGATAGGACCACACTTCATCTCCGCCTAGCAATTTCAGTGACTGGATCAAGGCCGGATGTTGTTACATTTTATGATTTGCTTACAACCCTCAGAGACCTCCCTTTAGCCAATGGTTTCAAAATCGGATTTGATACTAAATGTACATTTCTACATTGGTCACCTTTATACAAATCACACATAAAGATGCCATATTTTACGTAGCAGCTATTCCTCAAAACCCCGCAGTGGTGGGATCTTCTCTCAACTTTCTACAGAATTTTTCCCTTTTCGCTATGAACACAATTTCCAAATTGTATGCATATTTCCACAAATGTGCGTGTTTAACATAGGGATATGCGTGTACATTTCCACAATTCTAATAGTAATACATTTTGCATAGAACCACATATATTGCCATTCCTGTCCAGAACATGTCGCACAGTTCTACCGCCTCTTCACACGTGCAGCCAGAAATTAAATTAACAACTCTGTCCTTTTTATATTTTTCACCATTTTGAATGGCAAGTTATGAGTATTTTAAACATTTGTTCTTTGTTCATCTTTAGCAACAGATGGTCCACCCCTTTTTGTCTCCCTGCAGTCCAGGACATCCCCCTCCTTGCTTATTCCTTCCAGAGGCCATTTACAACCCCCTTCACACTTCAGTTTCCTGGGCTGAACTTTGTCATTGTGCCTTCGCTTTCTGTAGACAAGATTATGTTCTAACCCGCAATTAACACCTCCAAGTGAGTTTCTGCTGAGAGAAAGGCCCTCCTTCTGTGAGAAAAAACTGCTTTTACAGTTCTTGCAGCTTCAGCCAGTCTAATTAACTTCTTAAATCCAGCAAAAACCAAATTTGTTACATCAAACATAAATACATTTCTTTCTTGGCCTTAAAATCTGTGGGAAAAAAACACTACTAAAATCTGTTTTCCTTTTTGGCAACAATCCTGTTTATGTTTGCTAATTCAGCAGACTTTTTAGTTTCAGGTCCTTTTTAAAGTTTCCTCAGTACTCCTCTGACAGCTGTCATTCAGGTAGCCCCGAGTATTGCACCCAGATTTTGCCCTAGGCTGTCAGTTTTCAGACTTTGTATGTTTCACAATGTTTCATTTGATACATGAATTTTAGCACCAGACAAGATTGTGAATGTTGAAAAGTGTTGTGTTATAGGCATTTTGGAGTTTTTGGCAACAAAGCAAATGTCATTTGTAGGCAAATTTTTGGGTTTCACTTGCAAAGTGCTGCTTCTCTCTCTGCACTCTGTTTGCTGGTCATGGAGTTCACTGGCACATTTCTGCAGGGTGTTCTCTATTCCACCGCCCATGTACCATGGGTGGCAGGTTGTGCATCCCTCTTTTTGTGTGCTGAAGCACATGGTTTTTGTAGGTTTTTGGCACACACAAGGGTTTTGCCGCCATTGTTGCTGTTCCTTTCCCCATAACTGCCAGGGTGTTGCCGCATAGCATAGCAGAGTGGGTCAATACATCCCACAGAGCCCCCCCCCTCCCGACTTGTTTTGACCGCCCTTCAAGAGGAAGTCGGGAGATTGGGACGTTCTTTTCTTTTGTCCATGTGGAGAAATACAGCTGCTTCTCCCGTCAGTGCTGGAGGCGACCCGCTCTCCATGCCGGTTCTGGTCAGGAGTATTGCTGGATTTGGTTGGGGAGCATGGAGCGGCACTCCAGGCTCCTTGGATCTTTCCTCCCGGTCCCAGAGTGGTCCTCCTTGGTAATCCTTTGGATGATTCTTAGTCCAGATGCTGGAAGATAGAACAGTCCATGGTTATGGATATTTTCCCACTACTGTGTCCACACGTCATCTGAGGATGTCAGCAGTGTGAAAGACACTTGCATTGGTTATAATTGGCAATGTTCCCCATCTATGTTTACTAATGGTCTTAACACTCTTTTTGCACATACACAGTGAACATTTAGTGATTCTTCTAGGTTTCCGGATTTTCCCCCTCTGGGTTTCCGGTCAGCTCCTCTATTTGCCACAAAGTATGCCTGGGATGGCAACTTTTCAGCTGGTTAATGTGGTCCCACTTGTCTTGCCCCTCTGCCAAACTGCCCATGGGGATGCGGATTCTGTAGGCGACTGGTGAGATTCTGTCGACAATTTCAAAAGGGCCCTGCCAAGTTGAATTTGCGCTCTTTGGCTTGGTTCGTTTGGAAATTGCACAAGTAGACCCGGTCTTCTGCTTGGTATTTCTTTTTAGTTGTCTTGAGATCATAGTGGGTCTTCATACTGTCTGCAGATCTCTCTAGATTCCGATGAGCATAGGCAAAAGCATGTTGATGGTGTTTTCTCAGATTCTCAACATACTCATGAGTTGTGGAGGCATTACCAAGGTCTGTTCTTGGGTTCTGTAGAGCAGATGCTGGGGTAGCACCATCTTTCGTCTAGTCATCAGCTCAAATGGAGACATTTTTGTTGCAGAAGAAGGGGTAGATCTGATGGCCAAAAGGACAAGAGGTAATCGAATGTCCCAACTTGGCCCAGAATCTGCCACACACGTTTTTAATATGCTCACAATAGTTTTATTGTACCTCTCAATTCCACCACTAGAGGACACCGGTAGGCAATGTGTAGTTTCCTTTTGACCCCAAGTATCTCCCACATCTTTGTCATCACTTCGCTAGTGAAGTGGCTACCTCGGTCTGACTCAATCCTCTAAAACCTGAGAAGATGTGGTTGATCATCAGGGCAGCTGCTGTTTCTGCCTTGCAATTTGGGGCAGGGAGACATTCTACCCACTTGTCACCCCATGTCACGGTCAACATGTACTTGTTCCCCCTAAAGGAGCGAGTCACGGGCCTGATAAAATCAACTTGCAAATCTGACCAAGGCAGTGTCATCCCCCTCTTTCAGAGAGGCACACAGTGTGTGAGGGATGTTGGCTGAAATTGTACACACACAAGACACACCTTCAAATATTGGTCAAGGTCCTGCCCCATGTGTGGCCGTATGCAACCTCTCTTGAGATTTCAAGTGTTGTATGAAACCCCCTATGACCGGCTGTGGCTGCATCATGGGCGTGATTTAGCATCAGGCTTCAGAATGAGGTAGGAACCACCCACTGATCATGGCCAGCTAGGGCTTTCCTCACCAACAAACCGTCTTGGATTCGGAACATTTTTGGACATTTCATCAACACTCTGAGGTCCTCTTTCCCTATGTAATTGGTATCCGTCATGGGAGCATTCTCAGGGTCCTCAATGTGTTGATAAAACTTACCAATTATTGGATCTCCTTTTTGAGCCGTAATCAAATCAGCATCTGGGGTCTCCTTACTCCATTGTGCAGTTGAGAGTTAATTGTGAGCATTTGTCTGGGACCTAGTGATAGCAGTGACCTGGATTTCCCCCAACAGGGACTCGATCTCAATTAGATCCCCTTGGATGGCTCCGGTTTTGGCCAGCTGATCAGCTAGGTCATTTCCAGTTTTGTCTGGTCCCTCTACTTTAGAATGACCCTTAATCTTTTTCCAGTAGATGGTCATCCTATTCAAGGTGACCAGATCATCAATATTTTGAATTAATTTCCCATGTTTCAATGGTTTCATAGCATGCCTCTGGTTTTCCAGTTAACAAGGTGCTCGACGAACTAGTTCCGTACATAATCTAAATCTGCGATTATGACCAGTTCGTGGAGTTGATGTTGGACAGCAGTGAGGATGGCTTGATGCACAGCAATGAATTCTGCCACTTGACTTCTTCGGGGACCAATCATGTGCCCATCAGAGGGTTCTGGGGCATCATTCACCCATGAATTCCCTACGCCGGCCACAATTTATTTTTCCCCGTTGTTGTCAACATGGTAGGAGCATCCATCCACATAGACAGTGGGCATTCCCTCACACATGTGTTCTTCAAAGACTTTGTGTGGGGAATTGAGGTATGCCTCCATGTTGTCCTTGATTTTAAGAATTTCGTCCTCGAGGCAGTTTTCTCTGGCACAATCATGCAAGTCGCCAGACCTTGCGTGAGGGGACTCTTCTTGTTTTGACCATATCTGACCTCCACAGGAAAGCCTTGCATTGACAGAATCCAGAAAGTAATTTGGGAATTACTTACATTTCCGGACCAGATTCTGTCACTTTGGAGATATTGCAGAGGCTGGTGTGGAGTCTCCACTATGATGTGTTCCCCCTGGATAAACGGGCGGTAATTCTTCAATGCCCACACCGTTGCCAGGAGTGCCTTCTCACAATCGTTGAATTTCTCCTCCACCAAGGATAAAGTTTTACTCACATAGGAGATTACTTTATTGACCTTGTTATGCTTTTGGTATAATACTGTAGTCAAGCATGTATTAGAGAACCCTGTCTCCAAGAACAACTCCTTGTATTTGACAGGGTAAGCTAGGCAAGGCACTTGTGAGAGGCTTCTTTTGAGTTGTCTTACTGCCTCAGCTTGTTCTGGACCCCACTCCCACTTGACCCCCCTTCAAAAGATGAATCAGGGGTCTTGTTATCTCTGCGTGGTCCTCAATGAACTAGTCAGTCTAAGGAGGCTCCTTAGTTCCTGCAGAGTTGTGGGGTCTTTCAATTTCTGGAGTGCTTCCACTTTCTTTTCCTAGGGACAGAGACACTGAGGAGTAATCTCATGCCCCAAGAAATTGACACGGGTTCTACACCACTGTGCCTTTTGAAAGGAAAGTTTTGCTCCGGCAGCCCTCAACTGTGTCAGAACATCATCTACACAGGCCAGGTAACCCCTCTCACCCAGGTCGGGTATGGCCTTATGTAGATAAATGTTGAATTAATTGCCGGAGTTGATGTATCCGAAGGGAGTCTGGGTCCATGTGTACTGCTGCCCCCCAAAGGTGAAGGCCAGCTTGTACTGGTCCACCCTACTGACAGGTACAGTCCAGTATCCATTGGTCAGGTCTATTGCAGTGAATACCTGTGACCCCTGGATCTGGGCCAGCCCTTTGGTTAATGTAGGGAAGAGGCCATCAGGAAGTATGGACACGTTTAATGAGCTCCCTAAGGTCTGCGCAGAGTCTCCACTGGCCGTTTGCCTTCAAAATCCCCAGCACCAGATTATTGAAGGTGCTCTGGACTGGACAGATTATCCCACAGGACTCAAGGTTCTTAATTATTTCCGTAAGGGACTCCATTGATGCGACAGGCAAGTAATATTGCTTCACAAACACTGGAGTCATGCCAGGGTCCGTGGGAGTTGTTGTTGTGGGGATGTCAGTACGACCACAGTCATATGAGTCCACCGCAAAGAGATCTTGAAAATCCAAGAAAATTAGTTTCAACTTTTGCTTCTGCTCCAGAGTCTCACAGGCATCAGCTAGGTTGTCTCTCTCTTCAACCATCTTCCTGAAGCCTTGAAAGACTTCCGGTTTTGCTATCTCAGTGGCCTCCCCCAGCTGGGTGGAGAAGTCCCTAGTCAGAGTGCTGATTTGGACTGGTGGCTTCAGGTGGGGAAGGCAGTCCTTGCAGACTTGGAAAATCACCTCATCCCTCCTGAAGTCACAGGTCACATCCTCCTTACCATAAGGGCAGGAAGTGTACACCAGGAAGTTCCCCCCATGCCGGGTAAAGATCCTGTCTGGTGTTGTGTCGTCATCACTATCACTGTCAAAACAGTCCTTGGGGATTAGTCCTAACAGTTCATTGCCTAAATCTATGGAAAAATGTCGGTCATCAACCGCCATTCCAATAATGGTGCCTGCGGCTAGAGTGATACTCTTTAAGTCGCTGTTATCCACCTCTATTGGAATGGTGTCATGTTCTATATTGACTAGTGGTGTTGGGTTTACCCCAACCCTTGCTGTTGGAAGTAAGCATTTAGATGAATATAGTCATCAGAGTTTTTCAATTTCTGTCCTCTTTTAACTTTCACTTCCAGGGAGAATTGTTGGGTGCTTTCTGGGATGGTGACTTCCTCTCCAATCTGAATTTCATTTGCATAAGGCAGCAGTCAAGCTGACCTAAATGCTTTCTCTGGGTCATCAAAGCCTATGGGATTATCTGCTAATCGGGACCAAGCTTTGAAGTTTATTAGGTCAAAACTAATGGCAAAGTGATTGAGAATGTCACTGCCTAAGTAAAAGGCGGCAACGGGGCCTCGCACGACCCAACAATTATGTTCTATGCTCTTATTGCCTATGGAGATTTTGAGCATACACCTGCTTGGCAGGAGATATTTGGAATTGGGTGTTTCCAGATCCATTTCCCATTTGTCTATCAGTCTAAATGTGGGAATGGCTGAATCTTTTGGGAGTTTGCGGAACATGGCTTCGCTGATGAAGCTCTTACCGTTGTTCACACACACTCGGGCGAGTACAGAGTCTTTCCCTTCCTTTAACTCAGAGGTCTTCAAACTGTGGGGCACGCTCCCCCAGGGGGGCGTGGCCGCATCCCAGGGGGGGCGCCAGAGGCAAGCATGAAATGTAAAAAAAAAATTGGAGGAAATGGGAAGCGGCAGCTCACCTGGTCAGACTGGACCATAAAACGGTCTTAGGCACCAATGAAAAAATGGCCAGCAGTTGCAAATGGATATTCAGTCCTTTAGTCACAGACTGTTTGATTAGCACCCAAGGGGTTGTTTTTTGTTCAAATGTAAACAAATTGTGATATTTAAAGAATATTTATTCAGCAACAATGGTCAAAACTAATAGCTGCATAGTGAAGTAACTCCTCAAACTTGGCTTACACTAGCATTTTGCATTTTTGGTACAGTCATCGCCCTATTGCCCTATAGGCCATTCCAAACCTTCCGGCTCATCCATAATGGGTGAGGGTGCGTCCACCACTGGCCACCTCACCCATTATGGAGGAGACGAGGAGCCAGCCCAGTGAAACACTGAGCACTCCCTCAGCTGCTTTTTCCAGCTGAGGGAGTGCTCCTGGGCTGGCTGAACTGTCAAAGGGAAACACTGTTTGCCTTTGACAGTTCATTTCCCCAGCCACACATGATCACTGAGACAGCCAATGCTGGGGGTATTTTGCTTCGCCAGCCCTGCATAGCTCATTGGAAATGCTGGCTGGGACACTGCATGTATGTATGTGCGAGGGGGCGCTCCTGCGCCTCCTCGCACATACGGGCAGAGCTACCTGGAGCGGGGTATATTACCAACCACGTGCAGGCCCCTGCAGAAGGTACGTTTATGGCAATTTATTTTTTATTTAAATATGTGTATTGATGCGTGTATGCTTGTGTTATGGGATTGTGGTGGGAGCAGGATGGACGGCAGCACTGGGAAAGTGGTGGGAGTAGGGTTGGGAGAGCCCAGGGTCTGTACTGGGAGCAGGCTGCGGTGACGGCACGCAAAAGTTTATAGCGATTTCTACATACTGTCCACCTGGCACATTTGGGGGGGTCTGGCCTGCCCAAACTTTGCTCAGGGGGGGCCCAGGCCAAAAACGTTTGAAGACCACTGCTTTAACTGAATAGGGATGAACAACTGCTCTCCAATTTGTTGAATATCAGCCAGGCTCTGAACTGATTTCTCATCTTTCTGGACTATAGGAGTGGGAATGTCTGATTGTGGATTGGTAAAGAATTTCAGAGTGTTTCCTTCCAGTGTGGAATGCCACCTTATACTGGAAGGAAGGTTGATTTGCAGAAATAGAGAGGACCCCCCATCACATGTTTTTTTGTCCTACTGCTATTACTGTCACGTCTGGGATTTGGTTTTTCTGAAAGTGAAATTCTACTTGGTCAGATTTTTGTTCAACCATGGTTGACACTCTGTTTTAGTTTGATTGGATTGCTAGTCTGGTTCCAGAGGACCTTGTTTATGCAATCTATTAGGGGTGGCAACCTTTGCAGGAGGTCATTCCCTAGTAAACAAGGGGTGCCCTCTGGAGTTAAAACTATGATCGGGTGCTTCACCTTGTGTCACCCAATTTTAATGTGCAAATCAGCAGTCCCCTCGATGGGAATTAACTTCCCGTTGAAGTTCTGAAGTTGTCCAGGAAGAAGGGTGAGAGGAATTTGGTAATTCTCCTGCCTTCCCAAATTCAGTTCCTCAAAGGCCCTTTTTGACAGAAGGGTAGCTTGGGATCCAGTATCCACCAGAGCCAAAATTGTACCCTGCCCCTGTATTTGGACCGGGGCATAGAATCTTCCCTCCTTCTCCACAAGGGGCCACAGATAATGTACATTTTTGGACAACTGGTGGGTTAGTTTTCTAGTTTTGGACACTGATAGAGAAGAGATTTGGGCAGAATTCTGTGGGGAGTCTAGGGAATCTGAAAAGAAAAGGTGACAGCTAGATATGGGTTCTGGTTCTGGTGCAGTCGCCAGGATGGGTTTGAACCAAGGGATTTTCATGTTGTTGGTTCTGGGGTTGGATGATGGGTGGCGCTAACTCAGTCCCCACATCTGCCCAGTCTGGATTTGGATCTATTGGGACCCATTTTTCCTTGGGAGGAATTCCCCCATCTCTGAAGGAGAAGATCCTTTTCCCAGCATCCTCTGAGGTAACCCTCTCCTTCAAATTGGAAGATTTGTACCTCCTCCTCAAAAAGGTGCTGTTTGGGTTCTTTGTTTCTCCTACCCCCTCTCTGCTCCTTGGGTGGCAGACTTTCACGGGCAGGAGATTTTTCTTCTGGTTCCTGGGTTTCCAGGGGCTTTTTACAAGTGGGGAAGGAGGCTTCCTCCAAGGCTTTCCACCCCCCTTCCCATTGTGCCTCCTCCCTGGGAACCGGTGTGTTGTCGGGGTTCTTCCCCCGTCATTGCTCTGGAGCACCAGGTCCGGAGTTTGAGGCATTCTGCACCGGCATGCTCATCTGAGTGTCTGTTGAGCCCTTAGCATGTGACCCAGATGCTTTGCCATGTTTTGGACCTGGCACTGTAGTTGTGACACCCGCACATGCTGATACGGGGCTTTGTTGTCTCCCCTGGGCTGATCCCCGGAAGGGTAGCTATCCCTTCTCTGAAAATACCCTGGGTTTGGAAAAAGTGGGTACCGCTCCACCATTGGCCTCCCCTCTCCCAGATTCGATTTTCTGGGCTCAGGAAATTGGGGAAAGAAGGATGGATTGTTTTGGGGTTGAAATTTCTGCGGGTACCTGGGGAAGACGTTCTGTCCAGGATTTGGGGAATTTCTGCCATCCTGGGGGAAGAGTGAGGAGGGAAGTGGTTAGCTGCTGTTTGGTTGGACCCCCCCCCTGGTCTGGAGGAGTCCACACATAACCCAGGATGGGTCTGTTCCCCTTGTAGCAGGGACTTATGAAGTCAGGGGAGTGAGGGATCCCATTTGTGGGACTACCTCCTTGGCTCCCTGTTTGTGACTGGCCCGAGGGCCTTCTGGGCTTGGGATTGTTCTGATTTTGTGCAGGCAGGTTTTTAGGCCCGCCCATCTCCAAATCTAAAATGAGGGCAACCTTCACCTCTGTCACCTTAGAAGCAGCAGGGGTGTTGGTTGGTTTGGGGATTTTTGCATTATTTTAGTTTTCTATTGGCTTTTGCACCTCATAAATTCGTGTGGCCTGTTCAATGACCCAGTCTAGTGATCTTTTCTCATGAAATTCTTTCACTAGCTGGGTCATTATGTACTTGTGGAGAGCGTGGAAAAAAGTATTCACAAATTCTTTGCTGTCCGTGCGCACCATTCTGGTGGTCTGCACAAAGGCATGCTTTAATTCCTGCACAAATTCTTGTCGGGCCTGATTCTCCCCACATTTCAAGTTGTAGGCTGCCTTGCGAGCCTCCTGAGGATTTCTATGCACAGAAAAATGCTTCAAGATGGCCGCCCTATTGGTAGACCATCTAGAATGATTTTGGTCCTCTGGCCCCGCAAAGAAGCTGGAGTATTCTGGTAAGAAGGTCCATTTCACATATTGAATACAGCTTTGGCTGTCCTTCAAATTGAAAGGTTCCATCATCTGCTCAAAGAGCTCTAAGTGCTCCCAAACAGAATACTTGGCGTTGTTATGATAGGGCGTGATGACGCCCCTTATCGCTTTGATTTGATTTAAGGGGTCCTTAAGCAAGGACCTTTTTGCATTATTGGCCTTCTTGGTTCGGGTAACCCTGGTCCACTCCTCCTCTGACTCAGAGGCACTGCTCCCAGAAGTGCCCCTCTGGTCTTCTAGGCTCTCCCGGATTCTGCAAGCCTTGGAATAGCTGGCAGAATGTGGGGACCTAGTCTCCTGCGTCCTGGGGCACTCAGAAAAGTCTTCCGATACCTCCTTGCTCCCAGGATTTGATGAGCCCCCCGCCCCCACTGTCCTAGCTGGGCAGAGGTTTTCAGGATGCCCTTAGTGGGCCTACTCTCATGGAGTTCCCCTCTAAATTTCACAGTACTTGGGTACCCATACCCAGACGCCCTCCCATCCATTCCTGGGAGGTGCTAGTCTGTGAGCCCCATATTTCTGATTGGATTGAAATCTGCCATCCCTGTGGCCCTTGGCTCATGTGCGCCAGTGAACGTGGGGGTGGCAGAGTCCAGGGATTGGAAGAGGTGAAGGCCTTTGGTTCTAGGGTTCCTGAGGTTATGCTCAGGTGTTTCCCTTTCCCAGCGAACCTCATCTCTGTCAGCCCCTGCTCCCTGTTCTAATGCAAGAACCTGAGCTTTCTGTTCCTCAATTAAGGCCTTGCTAGTTTCTATCAATCTCTCTTGCATGGCTACCTGCCTGTGGAGCCTGTCATTGTTCTCACAGAGAGCCTAATTTTCTCTCTGTGCGTCTTCTGTTGTTTTAGGGGCAGTCTTTTCTGCAGGAGGGCTACCTCCTGAGTCCTGTCCATAGTGGACTGGTCCTTCCTTGCTAGAGCCTCCTCCACCCTTCTGGTGTGCTCTAACAATTTTTGATGGTCTTTTTGGAGGTCAACCAGTCCCTGAAGGGCCAGGTGATTTTCTTCCAGCTTCTCTTTTAAATAGCAGTCTTCCTGGCCTAAGGATTCCCTTTCCTGAGCAAGAGCCTGCCTCTGTGCCGCCAGGTCATCCCTCTGTCTTTGAAGCGCACCAGCTTTCATCAAAGTCTGCCTTGGTGTCCAGGTCTTTCAGGATTCATTTATTACTCTCTTCTTTCTCTATGTTTAGGTGGCTTTGCAGGGCGACTATCCGCTCTACGCATGCCCAGTTGAAAATTAGTTGTTGCTCCAGGTTTTTCTGGCTCTGCAGTAGAGAGTCCAAACTTTCTTGGTACTCCTTCTGTAGGGCCAGCATTCTGGTATCCTGTTCTGCCTTTTCCTGCTGCAGGATACCCATGTCCTCTTTTATTTTGATTATGAACTGCCTACTTTCATTTTCTGACTCCTGGCTCCTCTGTAGCCTCTGCTCAGAAGAGTCCAGATCAGTTTGGGCCTTTCCTAATGCCTGCAGTTGCCTGTTAGCCAGATCTTGGCCCACAGCATATTTTTCCTGTATTACTCCAATATATAGGTATAGATATGCCGCTATTTTGGCAATCATGTTTTGGTCTTCCTTTGCCTTAGAGGCCATATATAGTTCACTCAGGGCCATATGTAATGGACCCTGGTCTTGCCATTTGTCTAACCCTGTTGCAGTGATCTGTTCTGTGATTGCCTTCAACCACACATTCTGATCCTGCTCTGTCCATTCAGCCCTTACAAATAATTTATGAAATAGGTGTTCTTTGGCCATATTCATCTCTACCACAGTCACCATTCTGGAAATATTAATTTCCTTCCTGACTTACAGAAGTGTATTTTATTTTTGCAAAACAGACCACTTCCTTAGAACGTTCCTATTGAGGGGTGCTTTTCACAGTGTAACACAGCGTGGTAGCCTAGCAGGGTTTATGTAACCCACTAGTTAGCAGACTGTATTAGACTGCCACAAGTGGTATATCTAATTCAGAAATCTCGGACACGAGCCCCCAATCTTGTAAGTGACTTCAACCCGGCACTCCACCTAAGTCAATGCCTAGCGTGTGATGCACAGTTGGAACCCTTAATTATATATATTTTTGTCTATGAATTCTTTTATTTCTGAATGATGTACCCTTATATCACGCCCCTCTCTTTGAATCCCCCGTTCTCCCTGAACCACGAAGCAGGCTGTTTTGCAAAGTTAAAAGATTTATTTTTATGAATTTGAACAAGATATATATCACACTTTTATGAATTTGAAAAATATCTAGATATCACACTATTAATATTTATACAACAAACAGCATTGGGTGATATCACAACAATCAACAATCTCTTTAATCAGAATGAGTATGCATAATAAAAATAATGCAGCCTAGAATAATACTTGATAGGGATAGGAAAACAATGCAGCACAGAATAATACTTGATATGGATAGAAAAACAATGCAATGTCACTTTTTCCCCCTGTACACTACTCAATCTCCCCAAATATGCAAGATGAAGAGATGGAAGGAAAGAACACAGGTTTCAGGAATAAACACTCAACAAATGCAGTTTCAATCCCAGTTCCCCCCCAGCAAGCAGAGAGAAACAGGAATGATTTCAAAACAGGTCAAATGCTTTTGAATGTGGTTTGGAATGAATGAGAAAAACACAAAAAATTGATTTAATTCTCAAAATGGGATTCAAAACACTAGCAATGAGGATTGAATAACTAGCAGATTGAAACTGAATTCTGAGGTCAGATGCAAAGAATAGCTATTTTACATTTGATGAAATTGAGCCAAATGCGAATTTGCGGCAATCTTTTCAGCGTGTGAGAAACGCGATTACGGCAAAACTATAAGGAGTTGGTCAAAGGTTTTGGACCGGAATCTGCTAGCCCACCGGAGAGGATTCGGGCACCCGGTTCTGCACTCAGCACGACACTCTGGTCTCTGCACGGCCTCTGAACTGGATCTGACGGGTTGTTTCTGGGTTGATTTATCAGGTTACAGCTCTGCTCTACTGGTATGGATCTCTGGGTTCTAGCAAGAGTTCTTGGCAAGAATCAGAAACAGCACAGCCAGGCTGTTCAATTTTTGGTGTGCCCCTTGGAAGGCTGGGGTTAAAATCAGGTTTCAAGATTTTAAAGGCCAGCTGAAAAAGGTTCAGCTTTGGAATTGGGCCTTCTGCTTTCAGAGTTCTGGAGTCTTGGATTTGGGTTCTCCTGCAGAGCGCTTCACCAGTAAATCAGTTGATGGATGAATGTGTCTGTCTGGGTCGAAAGCAGTCCCTATTTAAGTATTTCCCAAAGGGGTGGGTAGGCTAAATTATACTAAGCACACTCTCTAGGATTCCTATTGGTTAAAGTCTTTACCCCCTCCTGATTTGAGAAGGAAATCTAGTGTCATAGTGATGCTGCATTTTACAACCCAGGGAGTACCTCCCCCTGGTTTCTGTCCAGTAAGCTTTAGTTCCAATTTTACAATTTTTTGTGCTTTTGGTTGGGTACCCAGTGTCAGATCTGTCCACATTTTTCTCCATACATGCACATTACATCTGGGCATAATCCTGTGAAGTTTCATATTTCTAGCATTATCACAATTGCTACAACATCAACATTTCGGAAGACCTGTCTCTGAACATCGCACAGATTTTATTTCCATTACCACTTCCATTACCAACTCAATGACAGTTCCTGAGCAGAGAGCAGGGGGAAGGTGCCTTTGTTTGGGGCCAACGTGGAATGTGCCTTTGAAGTACAGTGGCTAACACAAGTTCACGTTTAAAACACTGTTTAAAATTGTCTTTTCTAAAATAAACTTTACATTTTCAACAGATATACACCCAGATCTCTTCATTCCAGTCTTTTTAAAACATAGAAATTGAATTGTAGCAACCTATATTGCTTTTGATGGCAAGTATCTTCTTTTCCACAATTTGATTTTAAGACACAAGTTTTAAACTTCCAGTATAAGTAAATGACAGCTCTGACACAGGCGAGCAGGGTACTGCGCCCATATCTGACATATTTTTCCAGGCAAGCACCTTTTTGAATGTGGATTTTCTTGTGATGAAATGTGCTTCTCCTGACATTGTGCTTAGGTGGATTCTTTAAATAAAGTGATGTTTAACACCCAACAAGGATGATGGATCTTCTCTGCTGTTTGGGAACCATGATTTTGCACTTTCAACAGCCAAAGGAAAAACGGATTTTAAGGCACTTCTGGATTTTCCTGGCAATGCAGGACTGCCTTTTCAGGTAATTCCATTTCACTCTGTGAACAGCCCAATGACAGGTTTGGCAGTGTGGTCTCTGGTTCCACCACTGACACAGGCGAAATGGATTGGTGGCCTATTTTTCAGGTTTCCCTGCGCACTTCTCAGAGATTTTTAGCGCATAGAGCTTTTTGGTGGCCGTTCTGTTGTTTCCGATGAAAGTTGCACACAGTGAATTTGCAGGGCAGAGCCTAGTGGGTCAGAACATCCCACAACAGAAAGGTGACTTGGGATCCAGTGTCCACCAGTGCCAAAAATGTACATTGCCCCTGTATTTGGACTGGGGCATAAAACCTTCCCTCCTTCTCCTCAAGGGGGCAAAGATAATGCACATGTTTGGCCAATTGGTGGATTCATTTCTTTTCTTTGGATTCTGACAGAGGGGTGATTTGGTCAGGATTTTGTTTGGGATCTTGGGAACCTGTAAGAAAAAGGTGGCAATTGGATATGGGGGACGTTTTGGGCTCCCCTGGTTCTGATTCTGGGCTGCCCCCACCGAACCCCCTTTTTGGAGGCAGTCACCAGAATTGGTTTGAACAAGGGGATTTTCTTGCTGGTCATTCTGGGGTTTGATGGGCGGTTTTGACTTGGTCCCCACATCTACCCAGTCATGATCAGGATCTCTTGGGACCCATTTTTCTTTGGGAGGAGTTCCCCCATCCCTGAAGGAGAAGATCCTTTTCCCAGAATCCTCTGAGGACCCCTCTCCTTCAAATTGGAAGATTTGCACCTCCTCCACAAAATGGGCCTTTTTAGGCTCTTTATTTCTCCTACCCACCCTCTGTTGCTTAGGTTGCAGATTTACGGGGGCAGGAGATTCTGGTTCCGGTTCCTGGGTTTCCAGGGGCTTTCGATAGGTAGAGAAGGAAGCTTACTTTAAGGCTTTACACCCCTCTTCCCCCTGTGCCTCCTCCCTGGGACCCTATGGGTTGTCGGGGTTTTTCCCCCGTCATTGTTCTGGAGCACCAGACCCTTGATTTGAGGAGTTCTGACCCACAATGCTCATCTGAGGGTTCTGTTGAGCCCTCAGCATGCGACCCAGATCCTGTGCCAAGTACTGGACCTGGTGCTCCAGTTGGGACACCCGCTCTGGCTGGTATAGGGTCCTATGGTCTACCCTTGGTTGATCACGGGACGGATAACTGTCCCTTCTCCCATAATACCCCTGGTTAAGATAGTTTTGGCACCCCTCCACCCTTGGCCTCCCCTCTCCCAGATTGGGCTGTCTGGGCTCAGGAAAGTGGGGAAAGAAATAAGGGTTGTTTTGGGGGATGGTGTTTGGCGGGTACTGGGGAAAGAAACTCAACCCGGCATTTGGGGGATTACTGCCCTCCTGGGCAAAATGAGGAGGGAAGTTTCCTGGTTTGGCTGCTGCCTGGTTTGATCTCCCCCACCTTGGGCTGGATGAGTCCACACATAGCCCAGGATGGGTCTGTTGCCCTTGTAAGTCAGGGGAGTTAGGGGTCCCCTTTGTGGGGTTACCTCCCTGACTCCCTGTTTGGGACTGGCCCAAGGGCCTTCTGGGTCTTGGGTTAGTAGGATTCTGTGCAGGAATGTTTTTAGGCCCCACCATCTCCAAATCTAAAATGGGGCAACCTTCACCTCCGCCACCTTAGCAGCAGCAGGGGTGTTGTTTGGTTTTGGGCTTTTGTTAGTACTTTTACTTTCTAGTGGCTTCTGCACTTCGTAGATGTGAGTTGCTTGTTCAATGAACAGTCTAGTGATCTTTTCTCATGAAAGTCCCTCACCAGCTGTGTCATAATGTATTTAGGGAGTGCATGAAAGAAGGTATTGACGTGCAGGCACATTTAAGTTATTGTACAAATTCTTGTGGGGCCTAGTCTTCCCCACATTGCAGGATGTAGGCTGCCTTGCGGGCCTCTAGAGGGTTTCTATGGATTGAAAAATGCTTTAAGATGGCCACCCTATAGGTGGACATCTTGAATGGTTCTGATCCTCCAGCCCCGCAAAGAAGCTGTTTTCAGATGAAAATTTCCACTTGACATAGTGAATACAGCTTTGGCTGTCCTTCAGGTGGAAAGTCTCCATCATCTGCTCAAACAATTCGAGGTGCTCCCAAACTGAATGTTTGGCATTTTTGTGATAGGGCGTTATGACTCTCCTAATAGCCTTGATTTTCTTCATGGATCTTTCAGTAAAGCTCTATTAACTTTGTTGGCCTTTTTAGTTTTGATCACCCTGGTCCACTCATCCTCTGTCTCAGAGGCACTGCTACCAGAGGTGGCTGACTCTTCTTCTAGGCTCTCCCTAATTCTGCGAGTTTGGGAATAGTTGGCAGAATGTGGGGACCTAGTCTCTTGAAACCTGTGGCGCTCAGAAGAGTCTTCTGACTCTCCCTTGCTCCTAGGATTGTCGGAGTACACCCCCCCCCCCACTGTCCTAGCTGGGAAGAGGTTTTTAAAATGCTCTTAGTGGGCCTAGTCTCATGGAATTCCCCACCAAATTTTACTGACTGTTCTCTGGGTAGGTGATATTTCTGAGGATCCAGTTCTCTGATTCTCCCCTCACTGGAGTCTTCCTGATCAGAGAGGCTGGCCCTAATATTTGGGAACCTGTACATAGATCCCGCCCATCCATTTCTGGGAGGCATTGATCCGTCAGTCCCATATTTCCCATTGTATTGAAGTCTACCATCCCCATGGCCCTTGGTTTATATGAGCCAGTGGACATGGGGGTGGCAGAGTCAATGGAATTGAAGGGATTAAAGTCCCTGAATACAGGGTTCCTGAGGTTATGCTCTGGGGTTTCTCTCTCCCATCTTACTTCATCTTTTTCAGCCCCTACTTTCTGATGACATGCCAATATCTGGCCCTTTTGTTCCTCTATTAAGGCCTTCGTGGTCTCTATGAGTTGTTCTTGCATGGCTATCTGTCTATGGAGCCTGTCATTCTTTTCACAGAGAGCCTCATTGTCTCTCTGTGCTTCCAGTCTGAATTGGGAGTATTGGGCCAATTTTTGCTGCAGGAGACTCACCTCCTGAGTTTGGTCCTTACTGGTCTGATTATTCTTTGCCAGAGCCTCCTCCACCCGCCTGGTGTGCTCTAGCAGCTTTTCATAATCCATTTTGATTTCACCAAGTTCTTGAAGGGCCAGGTGATTTTCTTCTAACTTTGTTTTTAAATGACTGACTTCCTGGCCTAAGGCGTCCCTATCCTGAGTTAGAGTGCCCCTCTGTGCAGCCAGGTAGTCCCTCTGTTTTTTAAGGGCACCAGCTTTCTGGCGCTCCTCATCAAACTCTGTTTGGGATTCTAGGTCTTTGATAATCAATTTATTATTTTCCTCTTTTAAGGATTTTAGGCAGTTTTGCAGGGTGACTATCTGTTCTGCACAGACTCTATGATAATTCAATTGCTGCTCCAGCTTCTGTTGGTCCTGTTGTAGAGAATCCAACCTTTATTGACACTCTTTTTGCAGTTTCATTACCAGGGCATCTTGCTCTGCATTCTTTTGCAGTAAGAGAGCCAGATCGTCATGGAGTTTGGTGGCATATAGCCTAGCCTCTGTTTCAGATTCTTGGCTACTCTGGATCCTTTGCTCTGCAGAGTCCAGATTAGTCTGGATTTTCTGAATTACTTCCCCTTGTCTCTTTGTGAAGTCTTCATGGTCTGCGTACTTTTCCTGTATGACTCCTATGTGGAGGTACAGGTAGGCCGCTATTTTGGCAATTTTGCATTGCTCCTCTTTTATTTTAGGGGCCATATACAATTCGCTAAGTGCTTGATGTAATGGCCCCTTGTCATGCCAGATATTAAGGATGGTTTCAGTGACTTCTTGTTTTATTCCCTGGAGCCATACCTGTTCGTCCTGTTCTACCCATTCACCCCGGACAAACAATTTGTGCAGTAGGTGGCCAGTCTGGCAGAGCCGGGAATTATAACGCCCTCAGTCACCTCACATGTCCTTGCGGAATAGTTCACTAATAGGTGCGACTTCCAGTGGGAGGCAAGGCATTCAATTGAGTTTTGTGCCTGAGCCCAAAAACTGTTGTTTTCTGATATTCTGTGCCTCTTCCAAGGTGATTGAAGTCTTGTGGGGGAAAACATAATGTACATGGCTTTAGTCAACACCCCACCCAAACATATTTCACTGACATTATCTGCTGTACGAGCAAAGCTATCCTTTCACAGTGGCTTTTACAAGTCATTTTTTCTTTATTTTACACGTGTGCAAGACGTTTTTCGTCTAACTTTTGAAATGCTGTTCTGTAGGTCATGGGATTCTGTAATGTGTCCTTTTTGAGTGAGTCTGCATTTTCTGTTGGTCCCTTGACATGGAAGAGTAGGCCCCCTGCACAGGGTTCTTTGATTTGACATGGTATAAAAACAAAAGCAAGCCGTTTCTTTCATTTGCCGTGTTTTAGAGCGCTGCTGTTCACATGAAAGGGAAAACAAAAGCTGTGACAGGTTGCAATGTTGAAATCCTTTCCCCTCATGTGAGTTAAGAGTAAGACAAGGCAGTTTTCTGTTGTAGTGCATACTTTTTTGGTATTCAGATGACAGAAAAGCAAACGCAGGGCCGTTTTCAATGCAGTGCATAACTTCTTGTTATTCAGATGACAGAAAAGCAAACGCAGGGCCATTTTGAATGCAGTGTTCAAATGCTTGCCACACATATGGCAGGGAAAGCAAAGCACAGCCATTTTTGGTGGCAATGTTTAATGAAGCTTTTCAGGTGACAGGGATGTCTGTTAAGGGCCTGTAAATGCACCCCCAAGGTTGACAGGGGAAGAAGTTGGCTGGACCTTAAACTTAAGGTGGAGGGCAGTTTTTCTTGTGCTCCTTGACTGCTGCCTTGAAAGCACTATTAAACTGCTCCCCTAAAGATTGGTGCTTTTCAGAACAAACATAGCACTGTGACCCTCAAAAGGTAACGGTCAACAGCGTTCAGTTATGGCCTGCGAGGCAGCCACTTGGATCCTTAGCCCCACAGGAGTATTCTTTGTGGTGACATGAGTAGTCAAGGAAGATGGGGTAGAGGCTTTCAACCTACTTTTCCCTGAGAAAGGTATTGTCTTTCTCAGAGCACTCAGGTGGTTGGATCTGGTGTGGTGGTGCATGGAGGTGGTCACTTATGAGTACAGCCCAGGTTTTCAACAAATGAGTATGATACTCAGTGCATCTCACCTCGGCTGCCCGTGCCTTCGTTACACCCCCAATGGTGGTGAAAAACCGCCACACCCAGGACTCACTCTGGGCGCTAGAGATAGGGACTTTCTCTACCTCATTTTCAACTTTCTCTTGATCATCATCTGTATCTGTGAGCCTTCAGGTTGTTGTGGTGGTGTTGGTGGTGGGCTCTGGGAATGAGGGCTGGCAATGAGTGAAGACATTTGTGAAAATGAAGGCGGTCTGCAAAGCAGGTGTCACTCCAGATGCTCTCTCCTGGATAGCCAGATTGAGAATGACTGAAAGTAACGGGTAGGTCCCTTCAGAGGAGCTATCCACAAACGGCCCGACTGTCTGCAGACCACCAATTCGAAAATAGGCCTTGGAAAGTTGTAAAAAGCTGCCAGATCAACTAAGATTGTGTCAAAGAGCTCTGGAGGGGTAACATTACAACTTCAAACACCCTATATTGGCAGCAAATTAAGTTTTAAACTGTCAGCGAGGATGGACACTGTTCGCGGGCATGTCATCTCACCGCACAGGTAACATGATGACGGGTCACACGATGACTTTTGGAGACGTCCATGGGCATGACAGCCATCTGCAGACACCCACTAGTTGGGAATCACAGCAGGGAGCATGTACATGGACGTCCGTAGGACAGGTGTGCTGTCCGCAAACTAATTAAAAGTGCGCCATGTGACACTGGACGTATGAAGATGCTGCGTGCTGCCCGGGGGCACCTCCATTTTCAAAATGGACACCCCCAGAAAGTTTTCTTCCAACCACTAAAGTTTGTTTGCCATTTCTGTTAAAAAAATATGTAATATTTGCTTATAAGAAATGTTTACATAATGAATGGTGTTAATAAAGAAATAAATACAATGTAGTTACTGTTTGGTGAGAGATTGTTTGGAATACGTGCTTGGTGTAGGTGAGTCTCTATGAACAGAGATACTGAAGTGATAATATGAGGTGTACAGTTATGGTTTATGCTTGGTACATTCCATTATAATGTGTGTTATAAATCAAAATGTATTTGTAAATTTGGAATAAATCATTTGTTCAAAAAGGTATATTTGGGTGGAGTAAATATAAGTAATGCTGTTTTATGTATATGTGTTTGTTGGTTGATGGGTACATTTTCTGTTCTCCTCTGTGCTTCTAGACTTTGTGAATGCTACCTTCAGTCCGCAGACTACCGTACTGTTTTTCAGACTCTACAGCTGCTACATTGGGGGTGAGTACAATATGAGGAAATTGTAGCAAATTAAGGGTGCACTGGTAAAAAACTATGACATTCAGTGAAAAAACGTTGTGAAAGGGAAGTCATGGTTAAGTTGCACTAATGAAAACCTATGAAATTCAGTGAAATAACGTTGTTAAAGGAACGTTATGGTTACAAGTAAAATTGAAAAACCCCAGAAATTCCCCTGTTGTGGTAAGCTAAGCAACCATAACTCGTGCCACCAGCGTGCTAACACCAAGGACATCAAAGATGACATCACAAATGTCATTAATGACATAACAGAGGACATCACATATCTGGGAGACTTGTTTATGTTCACTGACATATATAAACCATGCGGTTTTGTTCACTGAAAGTCAGAATTGGAACATTTAAAGGGTGCCATATATTTAGACGTTAACATTGTCATATGTTCTTAAAGTATTTTCATCAGGGTTTGGTTTCAGTTCATGGTGTCAATACACAGGGCTATAACAGGCCTGAAACACACAATTAATTTGTATACATGACGATGAACTTTAATGTTATTGACATTTTCTGATGCTGTTGTTTCTTTCTTCCTTACTTTAGTTTCCCTGTACTTGCCTCTCATGTGTATGCATTCTGGGTCTTCATATGTATTCTTTGTTCTAACAAAATTGTTAACTGTTTATTCCATGTTTAACATTGCTCAAAACTGTGATAAGGTAGCATTTATTGTTTTACAATCCGAAATTACCAGATTAGCAATATTGTATGTCTATGGTTCATGCTGCAGCTATTGCCTATGTTTATGTATGATTAGGTTCCTGTATTAACACTAACACTCGAATGTAATGTTTTCTTTAGATGAGTCCATTCTTTAATACATTAAGTAGTTCATCATAGGTCTCTCGATCACCCCGATCTTGTTACCAACATTATAAACACAACTCCTTCTAGACACTGTTTATAAAAATGTATTTTATATGTGATGTCATCAGTGATGTCATCAATGACATATGCCAAGGGGCGTGGTTCCAGGTCAGGTCAGCAATACAGTATCTCTGCAGAGAACCTAATCCTGGTGATTTGCATAAAAGCAAAGAGCATTATGGGAACATAACTATGTCCCGAATTTTACATTTGAAACATGTCTTTGTGATTCAGTATGAAACCATTTTGAGAGGATAATGGAAGTTGAGGTCTGCTGTTTTAATTGGTCACTTTACTCACCCCAAGAAAAAAATGTCTCTACGTTGCAGGACATATATGCTTGTCTGGACAGCTACAACATGCTTTTGAGGCTTTGGCTGTTTCTGTATTCAGTTCCTCATGTCACGTCTAAAGTGTCTGTTTATTGAAAGTTTACAAATGAGATAACTTGGATTCAGAACTGATCTCACTGGGAGTATCCTGTTCTGAAGCAGAGTTGTCACACACTCACACAAGCAACCCACGCTTCGTATAGCAGACTGCTTACAGAAACCCCAGGCAGTGCTGCAGAGTCTTCTGAGGCCTGCTTGTTAAAATGAGTGTTGTGGGCAAGCCCCTGAGTCTGGATACAGGGCGGCAAAACATGTTTTGGGCGAGCAGTGCTCCAGCATGGCATATTTTGCCAGAGCCCCGCTCTGTCGTGTTCCGGCCCATTCCCTGAGCTGTGACTTGGGGTATTTAGAAAATATTGGTTTGGTTTAACATGGGAAATTTACCGAATGAAGCATATTTATCTCATGCTGTACTTTTCTAATCTAGAAACTGTATGTAAATACCTTTATTATAACTGTAATTAGCTTCAAGGGGACTCTTTGCTCTCTCCTGATGTTCTGCTATGTTTTCATGTTTCCACCATCTAACAGCAGTTTGTTTTTCTTTCCTACCCTTTCTCGTTCTTCCCACGTTGCTGCTGCCATCCATCCCCACCTTCATGCCATCCACAACACATTCACTCACTCCAAACAGCTTAAGAAGCACCAGTGGAAATGTATTATCTGTGCGCATAATATATCCAATTTTGGGAGCTCTCCATACTAGCTCCGTGTACAGGCTATTGGACTTGGCTGGGAAGAGATTGTCAATCAGTCACGCGGGGTTGTCTATCACAGGCCCGCTTCACCAGGGAATTTGAATAAGTTTGATTGGCCTGTGACCGACTCCAGACTTTGGTTCGGGTCTCCAGATGTGCCCTGACCCTCTATACACGGTGCTCTTTTAATTTATGTATTTATAATTACACCATCAATTACTTTACAATAGACCACCCCTCCGCTGTGATGATAAATACCAGATACCTTCTAGGAAATCGTGCCACCCATTCACCCTGCCCACACTTGATGGATGATTAACATGTGAAAAGCAATGACTTTCCCCTGCCTTACAAATGAGCGCATGCAATTATCCTGCAAACTGTTAAAACGCCTCCGGGCAGCCAAAAACAACCTGGCGTGAAAGGCACATTCCATCCATGGCACGAGGTCAGACCATGGGGCTTCCAATATTGCCCAGACCATTTCTGATGTGGGAAATGCGTCGTTGATAGACTAGGCAAGATACCTCCAGGTTAAATCATTCTAAATTCGTGGCTCGTCATCAGTATGAGTATTTTAGTCAGAGGTTCGGCGCCATGTTTTGCTGACTCACACTTTCCACCTTACGGGTCGTTAAGGTGTGCACCTTCAAACTGTGTAATAACACAGCTCATAATTGCCGTCCTCAGACACAGTAGGCGTCTGGCATTAATTTATACATACACGTGAGATATTAAAAAAAAAAAAACACGTGGATTGCTTCAAGCGTACAATGAATAGGTTGGGTGTAATATGTTTGTCATTTTTGTTAATAAATGCTACTATATATTTTGTTAATGTTCATTTGAAGTAAGCCCATCAGAAATGTTCAAGGAAGTGGACGGGTCGCTAACGTAACCAGATGAAATAGAAACAACAGATTGAACTCTTTGTCACCTGCACTTTAGCAATCTCTTCACTATTAGCGTAATCGGTCAGCATTTCCGACCTGCCAAAACTGCACCACCACAGAGAAGAGTGCTCTGCTGAGCTGCGTTGTAACATGCCACATTTACAAAAACACTTCAGTGTGTTCTAACAAAATGAGCGACAATTTCCTGAAAGTGTTTTGGAGTCATTAAGCCCACATTGAGCAATGATAATAATACTTTTCTGGCCGCAGGGGGCCGAGCCCCGCAACTATTAGCCACACGTGGAGAGAACTTCCAGCCCTCCCTCATTCCATCAGAAATTCAAGTAAAAGCGCTGCCTTTGGCTGGCAGGTAAAATGGATGATGGTGGCCAGCTGTATGAGTCAAGCGTGCCAGCAGAGCAGCGCCCACAGGCTATTATTGCTAAAGAAATGGAGGGCAGATGCTGTTGTCATCCATGTTAGCGTTGTTTGTGTTCCACTTACAAGCGTCAAGCAAGGTTCCCATGCTGAGGTCTGACAGAATGCAATATGCCTTGACAATTGCTGTGAGGGGATAATTCATTCGTTCCGCCTGCTCGAAAATTCGGAGGCCCTGTCAGCACAGCGCAGCAATCAAAAAATGCTGACTACTCCCATGTTTTTTAATAAAGGGGTTGTTTTCGAAACATCAGTACTGTTTGCTTATCAGGCACAGATTTTCTTCCATCGCGCAACAAAGGGTTATATCAGAATATTCCTGGGAACAAACCTGTTTGCCTGAAACGCGTCTTTAGCTGTACATCCTTCTGAATTAGAAATAGCTGTGTATGTGAAAACATCATTTTTAGCTGTGCCTCCTTCCTGCATTGAAAGTAGCTGTTTGCTTAAAAATCGTTCTTAGTTGAGCCTGTTGCTGTTCTGAAAGTACCTATTTGCCAGAAAATCGTTTTGAGCTGTACCAACTTCCCCCATTGAAAGTACCTGTTAGCCTAAAATCGTTTTAACTTGTGCCTATTGCTGCGCTGAAAGTACCTGTTTGCCTGAAAATCGTGTTTTCTTGTGCCTCCTTCCTGCATTAGAAGTAGCTGTTTGCTTAAAAAATCACTTTCAGCTGTGCCTCCTTCCCGCGTTGGAAGTTGCTGTTGTGTGAAAATCATTTTTGCTGGGTACTCAACTGTTACTACCTTTTTACATACAGTGTTTGCTGTTCAGTTCATCCTGCGTTCATCCTGCATTAACATCCTGCACATCCTACCTTGTCCTCAGGGCCCCCCCTCGTACCCTTTGTCCGTCACCCCCTGTTTTTTTGCCCCACACCCCCCCGCCTCCATGTGCCTCAGCACATCAGCCTGGTAAGTGTCCTCTTCACCATTGCAGCTAGCTATGGCAGTATCTGTCTCTCCTATCTTCTCAAACTGCTTATCTATTTCCTATCCATCTCCTATCACTAAATCTGTCTGGAAGAAACTTAAGAAGGACATACTGGGCTCCAACCCAGGCCTTCCTATTGCAGCTACCTATGTCATGGCTTCTGCCAGAGAGACTCTCAGAGACATCCTCTTTGTCATTACCACACCTGACTCATGGACCCGGTACATGGTTGCCTTTCCCCCTCCTATCGCTTCTTCTCCCATTGATGGTGGCACCTGCTGGGAGGTCCTCCTTGACTTCTTTGCCATTTCTAGGGTCATCATTAATGTCTACCTGAATGGAACCATCATGATTCAGGGTCCTCAAACCCACCTTTCTTCTCTTTGACAGGCTCCTACCTTGCCTCTCAATCCTTACCTCTCCCCCTAAACAGGCTCCCTTCCCTGCTGTGCCTTCCTCATCCTCTGCTCAGGCTCCCTTGCCTGCTGTGCCTTCCTCCTCTTCTTCACAGGCTCCCTTGCCTACTGGGTCCTCCCTGTCCTCTGTACAGGTTCCCTTGCCTGCAGTGACTTCCTCCTCCCCTGCACAGGCTCCCTTGCCTACTGTGTCCCCTTCTCCTCTGTACTGGTTCCCTTGCCTGCAGAGACTTCCTCCTTCCCTACACAGACTCCCTTGCCTGCTGTGCCCCCTTATCCTCTGAACTGGTTCCCTTGCCTGCAGTGACTTCCTCCTCCCCTGCATAGGCTTCCTTGCATACTTTCCTTATCCCATGCACAGGCTCCCTTGCCTACTGTTCCCCTCTTATCCTTTGCACAGGCTACCTTGCCTACTGTGCCTTCCTCCTCCTCTGTACAGGTGCCCGTGCCTTACCCCACTGTCCTGGCTCCCTTATCGGTCTTGGCTCCTCCACCATCCTCCACTATCCCTCTGGCTCTCCTGCCACCCTCAGGGGGGGACCACTGTCCCCTGCACCCCCCCATATAAGACCTTCAAAGATGGTAAACTGCTCCATATTGCCACACTTAACACTCACTCTTCTGTCAAACACTTGTCTCACATCTTCAACCTCCTTGAACACATGGATCTAGTTGTGCTCGCCATCACGGAGACATGGGTCAAGGACAGCTATGTCTTAAGCTTTCACACACTCCTCCCTGAAGGATACAAGATCCTCTCCGTGCCCAGGCCCAAGGGATCAAGAGGGGGTGTAGCGTGGATCTTCCCAGAAATTATATCTTTGTCCATCAGCCCCACTCCTCTTTCGAGTGCCTAGTCTGCAGGCTCTCACTCTCTCCTAAATCTTCTCTCCTTATGGCCACCTTCTATCGGCCACCAGGACAGACCACTCTCTTCTGCCCGGAATGGGCTGACCTGGCCTCCTCTCAGCTCCTCATGCTGGGTGACCTCAACATCCACCTAGACTAGCCTGACTCTTTGCCGCAACCTATGCCATTCTCTCTCCCTCTTCATCTTACTTTCGGGCTCTATGCACACAACGGGCCACACTTTGGATGCTCTCACTTCTTCTGACATTCCTCGCTATCCCTCTCACTACCTCTCTCTCTGGGACAGACCACTCTCTTCTCTCTTCACACTTGAAGCGCTCCTCTCCTCTTGCATCGGCACACTCAGCGCAGCCACATGGATTCAAAGACACCAGAACCATGAAAAGAGTGACAACGGCTTTCCTTTGTCTCCACCTACTTTCCGCCTCCTATCCCTGCCTGCGCCTGACTCCCAACCTGACACAGCTCTCTCTAACTTCAATCTCTCTATCTCCAACACCCTTGATACTCTTGCCCCTGTCATTAATGTCCGACTGAAGCCTTCCAAAAAGTGCAACTCTTGGTATGACTCTGATCTGGCTGCCTTTAAACGCAAGTGTAGGGCAGCTGAGCGGAAATGGAATTAGTCAGGCAGACCCTCTGACAAACTCACCTGCCGCCTCCTGCAAAGGCAATATCGACTCTGCACCCACACCAAGAAAAGAGTCTTTCTTCAAGCCTGCATCTCTGAGGCATCAAACAACACGGCCAAACTTTGCAAAGTCTGTAAGGAACTGGCCAATCCTACAACAGCCTCCTCTTCTGCCACACCCACCTTGGACCTTTGTTCGTCCCTGGCAGCACACTTCACCACAAAAACCTGAGACAACCTTTCCTCTCTCTCTTCCACACCACATCATAAACCAACACCTCTGGACCCTCCCTTGGCCCCCCAACGACTTCCTCTCTCTTTTCTCACTCCCATCACACCTGATGAGGTCACCAGACAAGTCCAGTCTATGAAGGCCTCATCCAAACGGGTGGACCCCTGCCCCTCCAAAACCATTAAGGATAACATTGACTTTGACGCTGTTGGCTGATTTCTGCAATTTGTCATTTGCCACTGGGGTTTTCCCAACTTCTGTTAAGCACTCCCTTGTGCACCCTCTGCTTAAGAAACCCTCGGCCAACCCTTCCATTCCGGAAAACTACCACCCCATCTCTATCACACCTTTCCTGGGCAAATTCTTTGTGAAGCTGGCTATCTCCCAGCTCATCGCTACTGCACTTGGTCAATGACCCATGAGAGCGGCAACTCTCAGCACTTACCCCAGTTTTCTTAATGACTGGGTGCACTTGGATCCCCCTGCAGTCTTCCCCCTCCCCTCTCCTGTATCGTCAGTGCACTTGCAATGATCTGAATGTACCATGCCTTGAAGATCGTCTATCTATCTTCCCTGTCTCCCCTCCTTGCATGGTGGTGCCTAAATGCACTTGGTAAAACTGCAGATTCGTTGTCGGACCTATTTGTTTTTATCTACACCGTTAATCGTGTTGCATGCACTTACTCTGCCTGTGCAGACTTGTATTGTACAAAAATTCAATGGCTCTGAACGACTGTTTTTTTTCCCCTTGTTGCCTCCCTCCTTGAGCGCTTTTAAACACTTGCCTTCTGTATAGGCGCTTTACAAATAAACATGATCATACCATACCATACCATGCATGCTTATATTTACATAGCTCCCTGTAGATCTGTGGCCTGCATGGTATCACGTAGATTTCTATAGACTACTGAACATGTCCTATTTCATTAAAGTTTCGTGACTCCAATCCTTGTTTTTTAACCCTCTTTGCACCTGATAGATGAAGCAGTTTAGCACCAGGAGGTAAAATAATCAATGTGTGGTGCTGTATAATTGTGTTCACTAGCTGCTGTGTTCTCAATGACCGATTGACTCACACACTTGCGTCTTCACTCACTTGCTCATGAAATTAAACAAAATGACTAGTTTGGATTATGTATTATTGTCTAACCAAGTGTTAATGTGTGTTCAGACCTGATCAATAGAGTGCCACCTTTTAACATTTGAGATTATGAATATGGCTTTAACAACCTCGACGGGGGGCAGAAATGGCCAGTAATGGCCCGCCAGCCTGAGCTAAGGTAGGCCCTTGGTGAGGGACTCAGCTCGGGCTGTGGGCTGTTATCGGCCATGTACGACCTCCCAACCACCGCTGGGGTCATGAAAGCCATTCTCACTCTGTGCTTTATCCAGGGAAGATCTCCTGAGGCAAGAAAAAAGAAAGAAAAAGAAATACAAGATGGCTGCCACCATATGGAAGAGGCACCAAGTCCCTTTTTCATTTCTGTGGTGGCTTCCAGTCCCTGGAAGGTAAGTGGGGAGCGAGGGGGTGGGAAGAGGAAGGGTTTGTTTTGGGGTGGGTGGGGAGTTGGGGAGTCAACAGGGAGAATCTCCCTGTTTCCTCTCCACATAAAAAAGAAAAACAAATATTGCCATCCGGGGAAGGGCCTGGGGTGGCTGGAAGCAGCGGGTGAAGAATGTCTATTCGTGCTTGCTGTTGAAGCGACCTGATTGACTGATGTCCCTTCCCCAGTTGCATAATGTAAATCACTCTCAAATTTGTCAGGCTGTGCACATTTCTTCCTCCACACTCCCAAATGCTTGCATGCAGATCAATAGAGAAGCCACACTTTGATTTTTGTTCACTGTTTCTCTCTGTCCCCCATACCCACAAGTGTCAAAGATTTTAATTTAATTGTCTGTGGTTATCATTGGTACTGATAATGTGTTGGTATCTGATATCGTTAGCTTCATTGACACCAGATTTTCAACCGTTTGAAGAGGACTGTCAAGCAACACATGATGACTGATCTGCTCTTTCAAATGTTAACTTTGCAGATATCCTTGATATCTATATTTGAAAAGGGATCGAGTAACAGTCCAAATCATTGCGATGCATATCCTGATGAAAGTGCGGAAAACGTTTGGTTAAAACATAAAAAGTCATATGTAGACAGATTCTATTCAGTCAGACTACTATGAAGTAGTAGATGTGCTGTGAGGATTATAATCCAGGAGGTTTCCATTAGATAAAGATGGACCCATTGTCCACTTTTTTTGGGATGATTATTTAGGGGTTAGAGTGAGGGCTAACGACACGTGGGGCGAGCAAACCAGCCGTGCTACTTTTAGTTTGACTAGACAATGTTGCGCCATTTCTCGATTCACCCAGGAACATGGAGGAGTGCCGTTGAGTGTAATTGTGAAGGTCTACATGGCCCAGGCCAGGCAGGCAGCTTTATATGGACATACCTAAGCTTTGGGCCATGAACAATGTTGCCAAATTGCAGGTGGTGGAGGCAAACATTTTTAAAATCCATCCTGGGGCTACCTGTGAACGCAACCAATATCCCTATCTTTATGGACAATATCCCTATCTTTATCAAACAATTGGATTCATCTGCTATGCAAAACTTTTGTACCTATGGGTTTGTGTGTATGTAAATCATAATCTTGCCAAATGTAGAGAGGTGATTAGGGATTTATTAACTCAGCCTGGTTATCCAAATATTGCTTCTCTTGCGGCCATTAAAAGCAAATTAATTAATTTGGGATATGAACATTTTTGGCATAACCCCAAATCCATTCCTGTTAAATTAAAAAAGAAACTGAAAGTTGCAATACCAAAAGATGGGAAAGGGAAATTTGATAAAATGTTGCCAGTCAAAAGGCCTTAGTAGTTATTACCCTTGTGAAGAGTACTCATGGCTTTGAGCAGTATTTGAATGTGATGCAGCCTAAGTCCATGAGAGTGATTTATATGAAGTTGGGCACAGGCTTCCTCCCGCTAGCTGCTTTAAGAAATAAATGGAACCCAGGTAGTTCTGGCAGTTGACCATATTGTTTGAATACTGTGGAGGAAAGTGTTGGTCATTTTATTTTATTTTGTCACAAACATTTGGATCTTAGAAGAAAGTTGTTGATACTCCTTTTCAAACAATATCGTATAAGCAGGGTGGCTGAAGCCCCCCACTTGTGTTATACAGACTTGTGTATACGTGCATTATAAATGCCATATCATATCATATCAACCCACTGGTCACACATTGTACAGGGCACTTCATGTTACATGCATGTAGGAGAAGGTCAAGGACTATAGCACCTTAGTTTATTTTCAATGTGTCTCATGGCAGCAATAGCTGATTTGTTTAAGGCTCCCTATGCTAACGGTCATGCGCCGATATTTAAGGTCTTAATTCTGACAAATAATGTATGGTCTATTGACATTTAATAAGTGCCCATTAGTGTCTTGTGTATAGATGGCAGGGGATTCAGTGAACGCATCTGCCTCTGGGAATGAATATGATGTTGTGCATCCATTCCGTATTTAATTGTCTTCTGACCGATTGTATGTTATGCAGGGGATTTAGTAAATGCATCTTACCCTGTGAACTGTAGGAGTAGCTGGGGGCTCGGAATTGTAGGGGCTCTAAATTGTAGGGACTCTGAATGTTAGCATCCCAAACAGCTCATAATGTTAGCATGCATATGCTGGCGTGGGTTTGAACTGCAATCGGGGCTCGAGGGAGTGAAACTGATTTTTGGACTCAAGAATGTGAGTCTCAGGCAGCAATGCATAAGGCACATGATTGACAATGCCTTAGGCACATGAATGCCAATGCAAAAGGCACATGATTGGAAATGCACAGAGCAGATGCTTAAAATAGCATTTTATTTCAGGATGATATTTCAATTGACTGAGTTGCATTAAACCTAACACTAACATGAATTAACATACTAATCCAATCCAAGTAACAGGTAACATGTCCCTTAATAACATTTACTGCAAATTAGTCTATGTGGAAATACATGGCATGAAGACAGAATCGAGAAAATGCATGATGGTTTTTAAAAGGTGAATTTAAACATGCAGTCTGAGCTTGTGTAGCAAGCTGAAAATGTGAAGATAGTTCTGCTCTAATAAAACAAGGCATTGTGAATCAGAAAGCGCAAGAGAAATGTTAAATTTCTCTTTTCAGAAATGCAGTTAGAACAATGAAGAAAACACACAGAGGGAATCGGGTGATGTGGGTACGTCTGTCATGGGGAGGTGTTTTCCTTGATTGACAGAGATCTATTTAAAAGGGCTGTGAGTAGGAGTGTTGGGGCAGAGACATGTTCGAGCGCTGGGAGAGATATCTTTGGGTGGGAGAGGAGGTGACAATTGGCTGGCAGGCAGGCGGAATCCAGTGCTGGGGGTCATTTGACATTGGAACAAGTCTTTATTTAAACAACCCTGGGTAGAACAGGCAAGGAGGCTTAGGAGAATTTCCATGCCAGGCTGAAACAGAAATATCGTCAATAGATTTAGGTAATTCTGCAGTAATTGAGGAGCATGTAGTATACGTGAGACATATTTACAGGTTGTGTGATAGCAATATTTTTCTTTGTAAAGTAATTCATGATCTATACTTTACATGGATTCCCACTGATGAAGTGAGCTTTTGTTAAGATAACAGGTTCTTACCACCATGGATTGTGAGAGAAACATTCAAGGTTTCCTCGTCAGACTGTGTGCTGGGCAGCCAGCAACAAAGGTGTAAATGAAACTTTTTATTAGAGAAGATACTTAATGTGTGTGAGCTCTCTAATGATATGCATTGTATCCATGTTCAAGTATAAGCCACTATAAAGTAGTACAGCATAATTCAACTGTTTGGATATGTTCTGAATGTTAACATGTTATAAAGCAACAAAAGAGAAAGACAAATTGGATTTGTACTTTCATTATGTGTCTGAATTATTGTTAGCACATAGACTGAGGTCTAACAGGTGGTAAGCCTATTTGTATTGCAGGCGTTAATTCACATTACCACATGTAGTAAAACATAAGATACATTGGGCCTCATTACGAGGTATGCCGGTAGCCATGCCACTATTGGCGGCATGGCTGCCGGCAAAACCGCATCCGTGTCCGTGTCCTCGGAATGAGGACTTACCGGACCATTCCGAGTTCAGATGGCCCGGTAATTCCTCACTCGAGGACACGGACACGGTTCATCCCCATTCCCATTTCAGCCCCCATCGGGCTGAATGGGAATGGGAGAGAGAGTAAACAACGGGCCATTACGAGATGGCCCGTTGTTTGCTCCCTCTTCCCCTCGCGGGACCCGGTATGCACGCCTGGTATAAGCAGGCGTGCTTAACGTGTCCCGCGAGGGGACCACGTAATGTGAAAGAACGGGTTGAACGGCGCTGCAGCCTTTTACGGCACCATTTAACCCGTTCCACCAGGGTCGTAATGAGGCCCATTGTGTTGTTTAGTTGCGTTTTCAAAAGTGCTAGGCCTGTGTGAGTACAACTATTTGGTTGTGAAATGATCAATGTATTTTGAAACTCAGCAAAAAGGGTGTATTGTGGCATCGTACATAAGATACCACAAGGAAGCATGAAGCATTCTCCCAGAGTGTATTAAGTCCAGTAAATTGTTGTGGTTAGTGACCATGGTAGAAAAACAATTGTTAGACAATATTCTGAAAATAGTCTCATCACGATAGAAGTGCCCCAACAAATTACCAGAAAATATTACCACCATAAAATACCGCCCAATATCACCATAATAAAAAAAAACATATCCACCAGAACCAACAATTATCCATTTTGTATTTAATTTTCTTGTGGTCGATTGTATGCTATGTTGATTTTATTTACTTTTATCTTATGTGGGTTTGTATATTTTTAAATGTGACTTGTATGGTCTGTACAGACGTAAATAAAGTATGATGATGATGAGATAAATAATGAATGGCAGCACCTCCTGAGATCATTGTTATGATAACTTTGTAGTCATAGTAATGGGACCATTGTGTTTCATAAGGAGTTGATGATTTGTGTACAAAATAAACTGTGAACATGTGTACTAATAAATATAATGGACCTGATTTAGAAAGCAGTTTACAATGGCACAATTCCATTGGAAATCAGGCCCAATGTGTACTTATTGTGAAAGTCTATCTGCTTTGATGGTCATTTTCTATATGCAATTGGTTAACTTATTCACTGTAGTATTGATTGTGAATAGAACGAAGAAGTGACTTCCATATGTGAAGATTGGAAAGATGATGGTGTTGAGTTTGTAAATGAAATCCTTTTGGGATCTGATTTGGAATCCAATTTGCTCCTGTTTATTTCACTGTGTGAATAGGAGTTTCCCTTCCATAACTTTACAGTGCTTAGCCCCATAACACACACTATGAAGCAGAAGGTACAACAGGTGATGGGGATGATTCCAAGAAGCACAAAAGACACCCATGAAAACATTGTATGATACAAAGGGACTCAAGCAAAGGACCACCTCTTTATTTGCCTAAGTGGCATGTGTCCAAACAACCTTTCAAGTGGTATGCCCATTGTTTTGCATGTTAACAGAAAATTACAAACTCTAATTGTATGAATGTCAAAGTGTTCACTAACCAATCTCTCTGAAGTCAGACATTTTCCTATTATACCTGCTTTCATTGCACTTCCAGTCAAGGAAAGTTCAGCAAGAATGTTTGGACTCTTCATGCCAACAAAAGCCCAATTAAGAGTGCAATCATTTCCAGGCAAACATTGCTAAAAACAAGTCCTACATTTTGCTGAATTAATGGACCCATTTTCACATATGAATCCAATAGTGGATGCGGCACCACCTTACAGGATCCAGTCTTTGCTGTGATGGTTGAGTCCAGATCAGATATGAATATGATGTCTGTTGTGCACATTATTTTATTTGCTCAAAGCCTGTGACAGGCGGGTACAGTGCAGTAATGGCATTGGATATTGCCTCAAGTTTGGCAGACAGTGCAGGGTTAGTAGGGACTGCATTATCATTATCATTTTACCCTTCTGGTATGTTCCTAAGGTCCATCTCAGTGGTCAAGTTCGCTTTAGCCATGACAGTGGCAAGCTGGTCAGAAGACAGTAGATGCCTGAGTAACTGTAATGTTAAGTTATTTTCACTTGTAAAGCGCACATATACCCAAGAGCAACTTGGCGCTAACTCTGAGAAGTAGGCAACAATGCAAGATTTAAAATAGGTGGGTTTTACAGAGATGCCTAAATGACAGATGGTTGCTTATTGCCCAAAGCACGGAGGCAAAAGAGTTCCACAGTTGAGCTGCGGCAACAGAAAATAACCAGCTGTCAATACAGGCAGAATTATAGCTAGGAAACAAAACCAAGCATGCATTAGAAAAATGAAGCATCCAAACAGTGGCATAGGGATGGAACTTAGCCTGAAGTTAATCAACTCCAAGGCCATAAAAGCGCGATGAATCAGACAAAGAGCTTTGGACTGGATATTGGAACTGGATAGTGGAACAAGGGAGATGTGCGCGCGCCTGGGATGGAAGTGGCAGCTTGGGCCAAAGAGTTTTGTAGAACCTGAAGCTGCTGGATCAAATAGGCTGGCTGGGCTAAGAACAAAGTTTTGCAGCAGTTCAGAGAGGATAGTACTAATGAAGCAACCACAGGAGTCCAGAACTGGGGAGAGAGGAAGGGAAGTTCCCCACAGAGGGTTTTAAGTTGAAAGTAGCCTTTTTGGCAAATCACACTGACCCAGGGTTCGGATGATACAGAGGCAGATATTTTAACCCCCACATCCTTTACCAATGCGACAGGAGAAGGGAATGGACCAAGAGAGGGAGGACCAAATTGGGGGGAGTCCTCAGGGCAGAGAGAGACGGGGTGCACAGCACAAGCACCTCAGTTGTATGTCATGTCTGCTAGGGATGGGGCATAATTAGCAATCACATCTTGCGGGAACATTACACATTCCTGTGGGCTCTTATTGACACTTGGGAACTTACCTTTCAGGCTCATCACTTCTACTGGTGACCACGGCTTGAGCACCGTAGCCGTAGTGAAAGGATTGGGAGCTGCAATCAAGTGCAAGGGTGCCACTGTTCTGATCTCTGAGCCGCTTTCATCATCAGAGGACAGATCACTATCTCGGTCCTGGGACTGAGGCTGATCACAGAGATAATTCAGGGCAATAGACCGTGCTGGGAAACCTCTGGGTATTAAGCGTGGTATAAATAACCCATCATATCATATCATATCATATCATATCATATCACATCAGCTTCTCTGGGCTTAGAACAGGACAGGGTCTGGCCTAGGAAATCCTTTGCCCACCTGAACCTTTTTAGAATATTGTTCTAGAATGGGATAATCTATCCCATGCATTTTGGTGACAACCCTTGTTCTAATCTGGGTGGAGCTGGTAGGGAACGGGTACAGCATATGGGCAGCTTACTGCTGAAGGGCTTGCAGTTGTTTAGGAGTGGGGCAGGTGAACTCAGGGGCAGTAAGGACAGCAGGTGCAGGTGGAACAGGATGTGCTTGGCAGTCAGTGGACAGGCATGTCGGGGGCAGACTATTGGAAGCTACAACAGGGTGTTTTCCCGGGACATGGCTTGAATGAGGAATTAGGGCTGTTGTGATAACTGTTGCTGCGAAGAGTGCAACATAATTGGGGGGTGGAGCCAGGACTAGTAAATATAACATCTTCTGCAAGAGGGGAGAGCAGTATGGGGTACAGGAGATTTAGCGACAGGTGTTTGCCTATGTTTCTTTATTACTAGATTATTCAATTCTAACTTCTCCAAATTCTTCATTTTAAGAATTCGTTGTTTCACTTCAGTGGCACTGTGTTCAGACCATTAGTAAAAGGCCACCCATTGCTTCACTATGGACTTTCCACTACTCTTCACTTAGTGTGGACAACTTCGATATGGTCAGGATTAAAATAGCCCTTTATGGGCCACACTAACATGTTCTTATGCTTTGTCATTTGTGTCCATGATGGTGACTACCAGTTAATCACAAGGCCCTGCAGAGCAGCCATGACAGAAGCCGGCAAATCGAGTGAGAAACCATCTACCTCACAGAAGCATCCAGCATAATTTCCTATTCTGACATAAAGATTCAACTAAAACTAATCTACACAAATAAACTGCTATGTCCTGGGTAATGCAGTCAACCCGCTAGGGGAGCAGTCAACAAGCTGGGAGTCAGACGTTAAGAAGGGGTTTTAGAGTAGCAATCACTCACAGCAGTGTGTCACACTCAGACACACCTTCACACGCACACTTAGGCAAAGAACACAGTAAGCTGGGCAGGTTTCCAAAGGCACAGTTTTACAAATTATCCAGTTCAGAGAACTGCAGGTTAATGTCCTAGGTGTTCCCAGGAAAACTAATCAGGCTGGCAGTTACATGTCCAGGCAGGTAAAAGGTCAGGATGGTACAACAGGTTAAGCATCAACTTCCAACTTGACCAAGTGGATAGACTCCACTACTAGTGTCCTCACACCAGGTCATTAAATTGGCATTATAGATGTGTCCTATATTCATACTCGACAAGAGCACAGACACCCCTCGATCCTTGGTACTCCAGAAATCAACAATCTAAAGTATCCACAATAAATAGTATATTACAACAGGTAAAACGAGATGAATTAGAACAACTTTCCTTAACAAGCTAAATGTGTGTCAGTGTCTACCCTGAAATGGTTTATCCAGTGTATTACTCCCCTCAAGAGACTAAAATAGCTGGGCAGGCTGGGGCTCTGACTGGTGGAGCGATGTTTACCTCCTGACCCAGAGGTCACAGATGGTGGCAGGAGAAAGCGGCAGTCATAAGTATCCAGCAGGCAGTCATCTGGGTGTGGTGCAGTCAGTGAGATGCAGACAGGCGGTGAAGGCAGATGCAGGTGGTCCTTAGTTCTTGATTTGAGTCATGGCACCAGTACTGCAGACTTGGAAATATGCCATGAGAGGGTGGCCGTGATGGGAGACACGGACTGCGCTACTGTAGCCCAACCACATACAGTACTCTCTTACATTGTGTTCCAGAGTCTCCCGCCCTCTAGTAAGGAATGTGCCAGTGAGTGTGGAACAAAGATGCTGTTGGCCCTTGTACATGGGTCATTTACAGTATCAGGTTTATTCAAGTGACCTCTGGGTTACAAGTGCTCATTGGCTACAAACAGGAGATACAGGATGACTGTCTTCGGTATACCGGGTCTCAGAATAGACGGGGGCTCTGGGTGTGCAAGCCTTCACGTTGTACGTAGTTCAGAGTGGCTTCCTCAGAAGACACTGGGCTCCCTGGGATTATGGGCTCTGAGGGGTTGCTCAGGGTCACAGGCTATTTCGGGGCTTGAGATCTCAGGGTGGGTCTCCAGGTCTCAGCGTGACAGTGGAGCAGTGAGGCTGAGGTGTTAACTGGGGAGAGAGAGAGAGTCAGGAAGATAGAGAGATAAAGAGTGAGAAAGAGAAATAGAGAGTGCAAGAGTTAGAGAGGGAGATAGAGGGTGTGGGGGAGAGAGATAGAAAGATAGAGAGAGCGAGAGAGAGAGAGAGAAAGCGAGAGAGAGAGAGAGAGAGAGAGAGAGAGAGAGAGTAAATGGGATAAATATCCAGCAGAACTTTGTCTTTGCAGCATGACCCAGCAGTCTCTCCCTGACCACAAGCTGACGGGCAGCATGTATGCCCCGTTCAGCCCTGCACCAACGACTGGCATTACTTTTCCATATGGGGTGTCACCTTGGGAGTGATTCTTATTGCTACAGTCAAATTACCCCTTTGTTACCTATATAACATTTACAAGAGGTCCTGCGGCCACAGGATCAAAGACCAGGGCCCTAAGCCATCTTTGGCCGGGACTTGTGCAGCTGTTTGGGCAGGAAGCAGGTTTGGTGGACATTCCAAACCCACCGGTTCTCAGGTAAAGGGCTCTGGGATCCCTACTGAAGGTGAGGAAGGGGACAAATATCGCTGAAACATGACAAGATGGCTGCACAGATACTTGGACTTAATTGGGGAGGGTATGCTGGTCAAGTTCACAGGGGCCAAAAACAGACAACCATAGACCAACACTAAACTGCCAGACACGGCAGGGGTGACCTGAGCATGCCAGACTGTACATGGATCATAACGTGATGCAGATAATCAAAGCAATATACCCAATCCATGATGAATCAATACATCTCGAGCTGACAGGAATATTCCATACTACCAGGCCTAAAGATTATGCATACCATACTACAGGTGAATACATGTGTAGACAAAACCTGCCAGACATTCGTTAATCAGACATGCATTTCCACAGGATATTATGAATTAGTATAGGAATTTGCTAAATTAACATCTTTACTAGATTACCCTGCTTACAGTGAATGGGCTATATGACAAGGACAAATAGTAAAGCAGATACATGAGAAATTAGGAAATCCATTGACCAATATTAAGGATTACACATGTATCGATTAGTGTAGACTTTGATCAATTGTTAACTTTATGGTACATTTAAACAGGAAAGGACATACTTCCCAACTCCATTTTCTTTAGGACAATTAACATATAGGGTGATTTAACAGAGTTGAATATATTTTCAGCAGCTAACAGCATGGCGGTAGCTAGGACTCCAAGATCACTTTGAGAAATGTTTACAAAAAATGGCATAAACCTTCCACTATAGATCTAACCATTATTAATCCAGTCTGACCAGTGAGTACAATATCACACAAAGCTCCATAAATCATCAGGCTATGTCTTTAGCCCCAAAATATGTCTGTATACATTAAATAAGGCTAACTTGCAGTGTGATGAGCAATTATTGCCACACATGTCTGGTTGGAGCAGATCAGAAAGTAGTTCCTTCACTGAAATTTGAGCGTAACTCCCTAGAAACATCTATTTGGTTTAAGAGCTGCAAGAGGCAGAGGGGGTAATTCATAGAATATAGCACACAAGTGGCGCACGCGGCTGGCACACAGTGTGCGCGAGCCAATCTCTGCACCAGCCGCATGCGCTAAAATCCATTTCCGCGCACAGCGTATTCATGGATTTCAGCTACCAAAACCAGCCGTGGCGCACAGTGGCACAGCGACCCTGCAGCAGTGCCAGTTACGCCCCCAAGAACGTCCCTCGCGCAGGGAAAAGCCATCAAAATCCCAAATCCAGCGCAAAGGGCTGCGCTAACCCTGTACCAGCACGGCAAGCGGGGTACGTGTATTACTGGGGTTCGTGGGAAGTTTCACACGCGATTGGCCCTGTGCGAGTGGGGTACGTGTATTGCAGGGTTGCGCGGGAAGTTTCACACGCGATTTCGGCAGGGTACGTGTATTTCAGGGGTGCGCGGGGAGTTTCACACGCGATTCCAGCAGGGTACGTGTATTTCAGGGGTGCGCGGGAAGTTTCACACGCAATTTCAGCAGGGTACGTGTATTACTGGGGTTCACGGGAAGTTTCACACACGATTGGCCCTGTGCGAGCGGGGTACGTGTATTTCAGGGGTGCGCGGGAAGTTTCACACGCAATTCCAGCAGGGTATGTGTATTTCGGGGGTGCTGGGTTGTCCTACACGTGATTTGGCATTGTGGGTCCTCCCAGGTGTTCCCTGCACACCCTCCACGGCCCCTGCAGGCCGCCCACACCACAGGGGACTACCCTGCACCCCTGGTCATGTCCCGCAGGCAGCCCACCCAAAATGGGCATGCCCCCCAGCAAAGGCACATGTCTCCTTGCACTACTGATCACCAGCTCATGTCCCCTTGCACCCCCACCCCCCAGCAGTGTGGGGCACCTGCCAGCAGGCCCCCACTCATGTCCCACTCATGTCCCCCTGCACCCCTACCCCCCCAGAAGTGTGGGGCACCTGACAGCAGGCCCCCACTCATGTCCCACTCATGTCCCACTCATGTCCCCTTGCACCCCCACCCCCCAGCAGTGTGGGGCACCTGCCAGCAGGCCCCCACTCATGTCCAACTCATGTCCCCCTGCACCCCCACCCCCCAGCAGTGTGGGGCACCTGCCAGCAGGCCCCCACTCATGTCCCACTCATGTCCCCCTGCACCCCCACCCCCCAGCAGTGTGGGGCACCTGCCAGCAGGCCCCCACTCATGTCCCACTCATATCCCCCTGCACACCCACCCCCCAGAAGTGTGGGGCACCTGCCAGCAGGCCCCCACTCATGTCCCACTCATGTCCCCCTGCAGCCCCACCCCCCAGCAGTGTGGGGCATCTGCCAGCAGGCCCCCACTCATGTCCCACTCATGTCCCCCTGCACCCCCACCCCCCAGCAGTGTGGGGCACCTGCCAGCAGGCCCCCACTCATGTCCCACTCATGTCCCCTTGCACCCCCACCCCCCAGCAGTGTGGGGCACCTGCCAGCAGGCCCCCACTCATGTCCCCCAAACACCACGCCATGACTATACAGACCCATGTCCCTAATGCCAACCCAAATCCCACCACTCCACCCCCCAGTGCAAACACCCAACGAACCACTGCACCCACTCCCTAGTAAATCACCCATTCCATGATAGTCTGAAAAGAACCAGCATGCCCATCAGAAAATGTCCTACAGAACCACACAGTTGCAACACATGAATGTGCCAATGCTCATGGAGACATGCACCAAAATCATCACTGTACACCACACCAATAATGTTGAATAAAGAAATGTATTAAAAAGTATAACAAATGTCAAAATGAAAAGCACACATGCAAATGAAGAAATAATATTTGAAATAAGAAAAAGAAAGTCAAATCCAAGCAACAAAAGAAATCCAAAACATGAAAAAATATAAGTGGTGCATCCACAAAGTCCATAGAACGATATCCAAAGATGGAAAGCATAAAAAAACATTACTCCATGTGAATATGACTAAAAGAAAGTATATACGTGTCCTGAAAATTGAAAACGAAAGTCTGAAGGGTCCATTACCCCAAAAGCAAATGAAACCTACCAAGAACCCTATCTAAAATACAACTATATACAAAAAGTGGAGCAAAGTCCCTGGACTCCAAATCATAATAATAAAGAAATTAAACCTAAACCTAAATAACTATATACAAAGGCGGCGGGCTAGTCCGACGGCTCACTGGTTGATGTCATGGGCCAGGGCATCATCAAACTCCTGTTCAATGGCTTGGAGGCGGGCATGTTCCCTGGCCCCGAGGTCTCGCAGGGATAATGCGGTGTCCAGCTAAAACTCCCTGCGAATACCCTCGAGGCACTCAGCCCGCCTCAGCGCCCTCCGCATGGAGTTCTCCGCCCTGACCATTGTGAGCCGTTCTTCCTCCGCCCGCCGCCGCTCTGCACCTATCTGCTGGCCCAACCGCTCCCACATGGAAGACACTCCCATTCCAGGGTTCTCCTGCCCTCCGGCCGATGCCTGCCCCCCTGATGTTGATGGCCCCAAGCCATGATGCCTCCCATGTCGAGCCTGCCGTTGCCTCCGACGCAACTGCCTCTGCCAGCATGACGGCATCCAGGCTGATGGAATCCACCGACGCCGTTGTGCACGTGCCCTGCCCAATGATGCCGTCACATCCTCCATCTGCTGGGGTCCAGTTGCTGGTGTGTCCACCCCTGATGGACCTCCGACTCCCGACTGTGGCAGAGATGGGATCCCCACCGAGTTGGCTGCGTTGGTCGGGGCAGGTCCACAGGGGGCCCTGGTGGCATCTGGGCCGGAAGACAGCATGGAGAACGACTGGCGCATAGCCTCCACAGAGTATGAGAGAGTCGCCAGAGTGGCCGACACATGTACGAAAGCCCCGATCATGGCCGCTCCCAACTGTGCCACGTTGGCACGGTGCTCTTCGTGATGACGTGCGTGCTCCCCCCGGGAAGCACGCACATCATCACGAATGACACCCGTGCGCAACGCAACACCAATCAGGACCTTCTCCATACGGGCAGGGGTCCCCTCGTCCGCAGGTGGAGGGGAGTCAGATGACATGGACATCCCCCCTACCTGCGGACGGGCCTGGGATGGGGCATCCCTGCTGGTGCATGGTGGTGCAGTCACAGTGTCAGGGACAGTGACATGCACAGGCCCCTCCACGGCGACCTGTGCTGCCTCCTACCCCTGCCCCTGGACTGCAGCACTTGCACCAGCAGGGATGCCCCCACCAGGCCCTATGTGTGGCTCAGTAGCGGCCTCCTCCTCCTCTGTGGAAACCACCAACCTGGATGGCTCCACACCATCTTCTGCCATTGCAAGCCCCTGTGGGGGCTCACCCACCCCTTCCGCTGCGGCTGTGGGGGCATCCCCACCGCTTTGCTCCACAGCGCGGTCTCCACCCTCTTCTTCACTTGGCGCTGTGTAGAGGGAGACATAGAACACAAGCATCAGGGTACTGTACAATGGTCCCCTAGACAGGAAGCAATAGCAGATGAGTGGCACTGTCAAAGATCACTTCCATCATGTCCCTCCACAACACATGGGTCAGTGCAGGCAAAACACATGCAGTAACAGGCATGGCACATGCTATGGACATTAGCATACATGTCCAAGGGACTCTTGAAACATACAATGTTGTTTTGGAACTCACATGCATCATGGGTCATGCCTATCACATGCACACACTTCACCGTAGTTTCATCCATCTGGCCTCGTACACCCCAGACACAGTGGATGCAAGGATAAATAGGCTGCATCAGTGAATCTGAACATTGTCACAGACATGTGTCATGCATCCATGGCATTCAAAAGTCACAGACACGCAGGTCAGACACACAGACATGGACACCATACATGTACATGGCATCAGCACCCATCCCTCACCCCCACCCATGTCCTGGAACAGTGACTGGCATGCTCTCATGTGTCCATTCTGCATAGGGCTGCCCATGTTGCATTTAAACACATGCACCAACCGTGTGGTTCACACATTACTGGTCTCACATGCATAACCATGATGTCCCTGCACACACACATGCGTACATGGCCTATGTCACACATACAGGCAAGTATCAGAAAACCAGCACACTGCAACATGCCCTGTCTCTGACAGCAATGCTTGGCCACTTACCGCTCGATTCCAGACGGGTGTGCCTCTCAAGGATCTGGGCATGGAGCGCTGGGCGTACGCATTCCAGGACCCTCATCTGGATGGTACTCATGCTGCCCCGGCCCCCCTCCACGAGGCGCCGGGCCTTTGTGAGGGTCCTGGACCTCAAGTCCTCCCAGCTCTTCTTGACTTGCTTGATGTTGCAGGTTGCCACCCCCCCCCGCGTTGATGGCAACCACAAAGTCGTCCCAGATCCTGTCCCGTTCTTCCTTGTCGGCGCGTGATGATCCGAAGAGGCCATCATAATGCCCCAGGACAAGCTCCATCAGGACACCAACTTCCTTCTGACTGAAGCTGGTGGCCCTCTGCCCCTCTGGCTGGGAGTTGCCAGTGGTCTCAGATGGTGTTTGCCCTGACATGGCGACCCCCAAGGCAGGCGTCTGTGACGTATCGCGCATGGGCGTTGCCCTGGCAGGGCTTGAAGATCCAATAATGGATTTCCATTGCTCTGTTCGTGCTTTCCGTGGGGTGCAGTGTGTGTGTTTTCCAGGCGTTGGGGTTCACACGCTATTACTTCACAGCGGGTGGGTGTTGGCTACGCGTTCTTCTACACGCAGACGGTGAGTGGTACCCCGCTCGCCCAAGGCCTATCGCGTGTGAAAGTTCCCACGCACCCCCGAAATACACGTACCCCGCTCAATCGCATGTAAAACTTCCCGCGCACCCCCGAAATACATGTGCTCCACTTGCACAGGCCCAATCGCAGTATGGGACATTCATCATTGCTGTATATTGCCACTTTTGTAATGCGCAGGGACGCTACCGCCTGCCTTCGTGTGGCGGACGTGTTTCGGCTTGTGCGTGTCTTTGGCTGTGCACGGCTTTGCCCTATTCGATTCCATGGATACATGTGGTTCGGGTGTGTGTGGGCGTTCTGTCTGCTTCCCTGCAGTACATCCCCAGTTACGCCCTTATTTTCGCGCGTTGTTCCCCATTCCACGCGTTGCGCCCCGTGTTCCGCCCACTTTCTGGTGTATGCTCCGAGCTTGTGCGCTTTCACTGTGCGCGTCGCGCACGCCGTTCGGGCTGTTGCAGTGACGTGTGCGCCATGCACGGGTTTGGCGCACATCCCGAGGAAAACACGCTCAGGGACTTCCATGAATCGCTTGCGCCTGCTTGCGCCAAGATTTTCGCCGCACGTTTGTTCCATGAATCAGCCCCAAAAACTCTTGTAAAAATCTATTGATAGCCCTTTGGTTATGGATCTGCCCTTGAGCCATATCATTGCAGCCTTGCCTAAGTGTTCACCAATTTCCGCATCCATGATTTTAATTTTGGACTTGTACAGCTTCTCACAGTATTTCACAAATGTTGCATATTATTAGCATATTATAATGTCATAATACTGTTAAAGGGTATCTAGCCATAATCAGGTACATTCAGTCAGTGGCTTGGGAAAGGATCAGACATTTTTGACATGTACCCTCTCAGTCTGAAATGTTCCATTAGTAGAATGATCAGAGGTACCTGTGAGTTAATTGAATTTGTAACGTGAACTCCCACCCCACCCCCTTCTCAGAACAAATCATCCAATCTACATAGGCCAAGTTAGCTGAGCTCTCACCTTACTCACAGGTAATTATCAACACCAAACTCAATTAAATCCAATATGCAGTGATGACTGTTCCTGGGTCAGAGAATTGAGCCTAGGCCAAGTGTTCGCCAATATACTCATCCATGGTTTTTAGGTTGAACCTGTACAGCTTTTGAGAATGTGTCACAAATGTGGTTTATTGTCTGGTTGACCTCTTAAGACTTTATCACCTTTAGGTACTGTAGAGGAGGAACCAAGTGCCCTTATCGGAAGTCCTGCCTCCATATTGCCTGTATGTTGGAAACTGGAAATTGCGACATGCACAATGCCAATAATGGTCCCTATACCGCGAAGAAGCCTTGAAACAAGGTATCCATTGAGAAATCCCTATATGATGTACCCACAGAGAAATTATAGTATTTTAAAGGAGGTTATGGAAGAAGTGTGATGATGAATGAAAGAGAAGACTGGTGACGTCACATGAAGCAGAAATGGCGCACCCATAGGAGATGGCAATGACCTTACAAAATCTTATGGCGAAGTGAAGAATTGAACAGCATTTCATGTGCGGAATGAAGATTGCACGTGCAAAGAGCCCTGAAGAAAATGCAAGCCATTTTATAATTGTACAGATGCTGAAATGCAAGTAGACTAAGTAATTATAAGACTGGCTCTACGTAGTGAATAGACTGCAGGCTGTGCTGTCAATATATATTACATGGCCACAGTAGTGGCCATGTACTTATGGTTAAGTTGGTGTTTCCATAGGAAGAGCACTTTTTGGGTGGCTTATAACTTTGCTCCCCCTGGACGAATCCTCACCAAACATTGCAAAAAAAGTATATGGCCCACTCTGAAATTTTTTGCAAAGTTTGGTGAGGATTCGTTCAGGGGGAGGAAAGTTATAGGAGGGTCCCAAAATTTATTTTTTTCCCATAGACTGAATGGGAAAAAAACTTTGCTCGCGCCTACAGCCCAAACCGCTGGATGGATTTTCACCAAATTTGGACCAGGAGCAGCGGCTTGGTCCCAAAAGCGTGCTTTTGCAGATTTGGTGAAAATCCGTCCAGTAGTTTTTTTTAAAAAATGACAAAAAAGTGGGTCATAAAAGATAAGTGATATCTCTGTTCGGTTTGCGGACACACTTCCCTGTTCGCTCTGCCGGCAGTATCCTGATTGGCTGATCGTCTTATGTCATGTCTGCGGACATGCGACGTGTTCACTGATTGGACGGTGTGGAGCGTGAAGCGCGTCAGATTTTCGGTGGTGCCCGCCATCTTGGATTCCCGGACGTCCGCGGACAGCGCACTGAAACTTAGTTCAAAATGTGTATTTAGTAGAGTGTGTTGGTGTGTAGGAGTGTTTGGGGAGGGTGGGAGAGTATGAGATAGATTGAAAGTTCAGTTTTTTCATGTGGTAGACGTTCTTGTTGTGTTCGATTTGTCTGCGGACATCACAGGTGTTCTGAAATGTTCTAAATAAACTGCATGGGGGGTGTTCTGAGGACTCAATATGTGTCCGTTTTGTTCGGAAGCAAGCTGAAACACTTGAGGTGTCGGAAAATGTTTGTAAATAAACAAAATGGGGGGATCCTGGGGACGCTGTCCGTATTGTTCTCTTGTAAGTTGAATGTGTTCTAAGAACATTCGCGGTGTCCTGAAATGTTCGCAAATAAACAAAATGGGGGTGTTCTGAGGACACTGTCCGTATTGTTTGTTGTCAAGTTGAAAATGTTCTAAGAACTCTCGTGTTTTCCTGAAATGTTCGTAGGGCGTGTCCTGAAGAGGCTGTCCGTATTGTTAGATGGCAAGTTGAATGTGTTCTAAGAACACTCGCGGTGTCCTGAAATGTTTGTAGGGGGTGTTCTGAAGACTCTGGGCCTCATTACACGGATGGCAGTGAACCATGGCGCTATTAGCGCCATGGTTCATGCCGGTAAAATACCGGCACCGCCTTGGTGCAAAGGGGAACTACCGCCCTATTCCAAGGTTGGCGGGGCGGTAATTCCCCCTTCCACCATTGCCCTTCCCCATTCCCATTTTTGCCCCATATGGCTCTATGGGAATGGGGAAGGCGCTAATTACGGTACCGCAAATTGCTGTACTGTAATTAGCTCCCTGGTCCCTTTGCAGGTTGGTTTTTACCACCTGCAAAAAGCAGGCGTTAAATTCCCCAACCCGCAAAGGGACCTTGTAGTAAGGCAGTAAGGATTTACCGGTACCGGTAAAATACTGGTACCGGTAAACCCTTACCGCCATCCGTGTAATGAGGCCCTCTGTCCGTATTGTTCGATAGCAAGTTGAATGTGTTCTAAGAACACTCGTGGTGTCCTGAAATGTTCATAGGGGGTGTTCTCTTGACGCTGTTTGTCCTGAGGACGCTGTCCATATTGTTCTCTGGCAAGTTGAATGTGTTCTAAGAACACCTGCGGTGTCCTGAAATATTCGTAGGGGGTGTTCTGATGACGCTGTCCGTCCTGAGGATGCTGTCCATTTTGTTCTCTGGCAAGTTGAATGTGTTCTAAGAACACTTGCGGTGTCCTGAAATGTTCGTAAATAAACAAAATGGGGGTGTTCTGAGGACACTGTCCGTATTGTTCTCTGGCAAGTTGAATGTGTTCTGAGAACTCTCGCGGTGTCCTGAAATATTCGCAAATAAACAAAATAGGGTGTTCTGAGGACTCTGTCCGTATTGTTCTCTGGCAAGTTGAATGTGTTCTAAGAACACTCCCGGTGTCCTGAAATGTTCGCAAATAAACAAAATGGGGATGTCCTGAGGACGCTGTGTGTATTGTTCGCTGTGAAGTTGAAAGTGTTCTAAGAACTCTTGCGTTGTCCTGAAATGTTCGTAGGGGGTGTCCTGAAGACGCCGTCCGTATTGTTTGATGGCAAGTTGAATGTGTTCTAAGAACACTTGCGGTGTCCTGAAATGTTCGCAAATAAACAAAATGGGGGTGTTCTGAGGACGCTGTCCGTAGTGTTCTTTATCAAGTTGATTGTTTACTAAGAACGCTCGTGGTTTCCTGAAATGTTCGCAAATAAACAAAATGGGGTGTTCTGAGGACTCTGTCCGTATTGTTTGATGGTAAATTGAATGTGTTCTGAGAACACTCGTGGTGTCCTGAAATGTTCGTAGGGGGTGTCCTGAAGACGCTGTCCGTATTGTTCATTGTCAAGTTGAAAATGTTCTAATAACTCTCGCGGTGTCCTGAAATGTTTGTGAATAAACAAAATGGGGGTGTTCTGAGGACACTGTCCGTATTGTTCGTTGGCAAGTTGAAAGTGTTCTAAGAACTCACGCGGTATCCTGAATTTGTTGTCAAGTTGAAAGTGTTCTAAGAACTCTCGCGTTGTCCTGAAATGTTCATAGGGGGTGTCCTGAAGATGCTGTCCGTATTGTTCGCTGGCAAGTTGAAAGTGTTCTAAGAACACTCATAATGTCCGCTGACATTAAAAGTTTCCATAGGCCATAGTTGAAATGTTTGACACTATGGGTAGGATATGCTGCAGTGGTTGTGGCCAGGGCATAGAGTGTTGGGTGCATGGCCAAATTGCCATGCACCCAACACTCTATGCCCTGGCCACAACCATCGCAGCATATCACACTTATAGTTGCTTATAACTTTGGGTCAAAAACAAATTTATAAGGAACAAAGTTGACACTATGGGTGTGATATGCTGCGATAGTTGTGGCCAGGGCATAGAGTGTATAATATACTTACTGTTTGGTTTAGTAACTGGAGTACATGTATTTCTTGTTAATTTCTGTGATAAAAGAAAATAGCATGTTAGTATTAGTATTTTGTAATGACTTATTACATTGTATAATCAACATTATTTCTTTTTTGGACCCTCATATTTAGTTGATTACAAACCAGAGTACTGTGCAATTTTCTCAGTTTCTGTGTTCGTTGCTAAAATCATTGGGTCTGTGGGAGAAAAAAAAATCCATGTTGGATTAAAAAAAAACCTTTTCTGTTATGCTACAGTTTATTTGTTTGTTTTCAGTGTTCACTTCTTGTTTCTGGGTAATGCTTTATACATTGGCTTGTTGCATTTTTTTTGGAGCAGTAACATATTGTTTATTTGTTTGGATATTATAAAATTTGGAGCAGTTAGATACCAGTAGGTGTATTCTAACTGCCTATTTTTGATATATTATAGTGGTATTGATTTATCTGTTTGGATATTGTTACATTTTGGGACAGTTAGATACCAATTGGCGTGTTATAACTGTCTATTTTTTGATATATTTTAGTGGTATTGATTTATCTGTTTGGATATTGTTACATTTTGGGACAGTTAAATACCAATTGGCGTATTCGAACTGTCTATTTTTTGATATATTATAGTGGTATTGATTTATCTGTTTGGATATTGTTACATTTTGGGACAGTTAGATACCAATTGGCGTATTCTAACTGTCTATTTCTTTATATGTTTTAGTGGTATTGATTTATCTGTTTGGATATTGTTACATTTTGGTAAAATTAGATACCAATTGGCGTATTCTAACTGTCTATTTTTTGCTCTAATTTACTGGTATTCATTTATCTGATTAGTTTGTTGTAGAATGTTTGGGCAGTTAGATAGCTTTTGGAATATTCTAACAGTTTACATGTTTTTTACTACAAGTTTACTTAGGGTTTAAGTACAGTTTAGTTATCAAATTTTGGTTTTAAGAACATTAAATAAGCGCTTGTAAGATTTGCTGGTAATCTCTGCTTTAGAGTAATGGTACTATCATTACATTCAAACCATCCACATTTCTTTTTTATATATGCAGTGTAGTGCCCTGAATTGGTTGTGGCTCCTGCGTGGTGGATTATACCTATTGTTGTGAAGGTTTTCTTACCAAGTGATACTTGACCATGTGTGAAACCAGTCAGCTTGCAATTGTTTTTGGTACCATCTACATTGTAACGTAGAAGCATTAGTATTACATATTTACTATGTGTTTGTATTAGTAACGTGGAGCGATTATCTGAATTGCAGCTGGAACATAATCTACCATGGTTTGCATTTTGTACAAGTTGCTGAAATGGAATGGATTCACAATTAGGTATTGATATATATATATACAAAGCGTTCATTGGGGATTTGTTCTTGTGTCACATTGTTGCAGAGAGTGCATGTATGTTTCCACATGTTTGAAATCTGGAAGATTTCATTTATAGGTATGTTTTTATTTTCCAGTACTTGTAGTAAGTACATTAGAAATTCTTGTGGATCTTCCTGTGAGTTTATAGTGAATTTCACCATTCCAGCACAGTAGTCCAATTGTTGTCTTATTCCATAAACACTATACGTGTTGTCAGGATTGTTTGCTGCATTTCTTTGAAGTACTAACATTTGCAAACACAATTGGTCTGTACTGTGTAAGTAAATGTTGTCAAAAATTGGTGGTAATTGAAATAGAATATTCATTGCTACATTTGCGTAGCAACTTACACCAACTATATTTGAGAGTTTAAATGGACCAGGTAGTTCTGTATCTGACTGCTCTTTTTGGAGTTTGTCTTCCTTCTTTGAAGAAGTACCTGGTTTACTTTCCCTAATTGATTTTTTTTTGCTTGTGGTACTGTGAAGTATTAGTTTATTTTACTCTCTTTGGAGGATTTGCAGTGGCATCCTGTTGCATTTCTGTTTGATTTATTTTTCTTTTATAACATTTTACTTTTTGTGGAACAGAATATGTGTTTAGATGGGGGGTGTATAGTGAGCGAAGTCTATTGTATTCTAAAATGCAAGGAATATCAGCGTTTACTTTACTTGCATCAAAGTTGATTAGAAATAGAACGTCAAATGTACATAACGTGATAGTGCTACGTAGTTCATGCCTTCTTTAAAGACTGTGATACCAATATCCATCATTGCTTTGCCTAGGGTAAGACCTTGTGATTTATGAATTGTGACTGCGTATGCAAGAGTTATAGAAAATTGTTCTCTGCATACATACATGTCTTAGAAGAGAAGGAATCGAGCTGTTGAGCGTACTATCCTTTTGAAAGTTTGTCAAAGAGAACATTGACAAACTGAATGTTGTTGTCACGTGGGTATGTTTGAAAGCCAACAACTGTACCCAGTGCTCCATTAACTAGTCCTTGCTCCACGTCAAGGTTACGTTTAAGCATTACTCTGCAATTTAAGGATCATCTTAATATCTATTATAAGCCTACTGTGTTTGAGATTGATTTGTCTGAACTATTTAGTCTTGTTGTGGCTTGGTCACACATAGGTAGTGTCATACCATGTACATCTAGTTTGTCTGTGGCGCTAATTTCCATTATTGTTTGCATTTGTTTACTTAACATTATTTCATTGAATTTGAAACAGCTTGCAAGAGTTGGCATTAAGGCCATACAATTGACATTTTTGTGGGCTAATTGTTCCATAACATCTGTAGCACATGCATTATCGCCATAAAGTGCATTAATGTGCCGGGTTTTCAATATTGATTCTGCTTCTTTAGTAAGTATACCAACTCTGATACTTTTTTTTTTTCAAAAAACATTTTATTGGTTTTACAAGATGGAGTGATTACATGTAGCAGCGCAACATCTGTCGATACAAGCTTTAGTTAGATCCTTTATAGTCTATTGTAGATTGTAAAGTAGGGGAAAGGTGGTTGCTCCTCGGAATGGCGGTTGGGCGGAGCCTTTCTGGTTAAGTGTGCTCTTATTTGCTGGAGTGTTCGGGGAATGGACGGTCGTTATTAGTTAGTAGATGGGACTGCATTGGAGCCATCTGGTGAGTGGCGGCCTCCTGGTGAGGGTTGGATATTTGGTCGCATAGTCGAAGAATGGGTCCCATATATTCATGGTTCTGTTTAAGGAGTCGGTGCGAATAGCAGTGATTTTTTCTGCAACTGCAATCTCCCAGCATTTAGCCCACCATAGGGCGATTGAGGGGCCATTTCTGTCTTTCCACAATCGAGCCATTGCGATCTTTGCGGCCAGGAGTAGGTGGGTGCAAAGGCGGGAGATAAGGCCTGAGATTGGGAACGCTCCATTGCCGGTTTCGCCCAAAAGGATAATTCCTGGGTCCCATGGGATTGAGAGGCCAGTGATTTCTTTAATGTGCTTCAGCACTTCCTTCCAATATGCTTCTGCCTTTGGGCATGTCCATACTAAGTGGTAGAGGGATCCCGCGGTTTGGCAGCCCCGCCAGCATGAGGCGGAGAAGTCTGGATTGGATTTATTGATTTGGGTGGGGGTGACATAGTATCTGTAGCATAGTTTGTAGCCTCCTTCCTTATTTGTGACGCATTGTGAGCTCTTATGGAGTCTAGCCCAAATTTGCTCCCAGCTTTCCGCAGCTATTTCCCGGCCAATATCCTTTTCCCATTCCGTCATGTATCTTTCTTTCTTTGCTGGATCCGATCTGTCTAGGAGACGGTATATGGCGGATATTCTACCTTTGTTGGACGGGGATGTTAGGGTGAGTTCCATGGCTGTTGGCTCTCTCGAGCATTTGTCTCGGGTCGCTTTGTGGGACATCCAGTGCCTGATTTGTGAGTATCGGAATCTTTCTCGTTCATCCACTCTGAATTTTGTTTTACATCTTTCGAATGTGATGGGGGAGCCCTCTTCTATAAAGTCGCTGGTTTTGGCTAAACCCCCTGCTATCCAGGCGTGGAAGTTTCGGGGTGTGTTTCCGGGGGAGAAGGCTGGGTTGTTCCAGATGGGAGACATAGGTCCTAGGTGACCACGAAGACCCCATTTCCGCGCTGCGGATTTCCAGCTTTGGATTGTGGTGAGTGTGGCCGATAGTGGCCCCGAGTTGGGCTGAGCTTTTGTTGTTGGTAGGTGTGGGAGATCATGTAGTGGGACCGGGCTCCAGGATTCTTCAATTTGGTGCCATAATGGGGGGTCTGCTTCTTGCATCCAGGCGAAGGCATGCGATAGTTGGGCCGCTAGTGAGTAGCCGGCAAGGTCCGGGACTCCCATTCCTCCCAGCGGTTTGCTCTTCAACATGATTCGTTTGTTGATTCTGGGTTTCTTCCCACCCCAGACAAACTCCATCACCTTCTTCTGTAGAGCTTGTATGGCCGGTGGTGGAATTTGTATTGGTAGGGATGCACATTGATATAGCCATCTGGGTATTAGATTCATTTTCACGGCTGATATTCGACCGAACCAAGAGATTTCTTGTTGTTTCCATCTTTTGAGGTCGCTTTGCAGAGCGCTAAGTAGTTGTGGGATGTTTTTGGAGTATAGGCGCGTTGGATTTCCGGTGATCTGGACTCCGAGATATTCTATGGCGTCTTTGGCCCAGGGAATCGGCGAAAGTGGTGTGAGTGTGACCTCGTCCAGGAGAGAAAGATTGATGGGTAGTGCTGAGGATTTAGTTAAGTTGACTTTAAATCCTGACATGGAGCCAACTCTGATACTTTTTAAGATGTTGGCATAAGTGAGATCTGCAGATTGCCGTATGTTTTCTGTTAATTCTCTGTATTGGAAATGTTGCCAAAGATTGACATTTCCAATGCTGCCAACAGTTTTACGGCAGAGTTTGTGTCCTAATGTTTTAAAAATAGGCTCACCTTTTACTGGTGTCAATTGAAGAAGATCTCTGAAAACAATAATGTGTTTTCCTGCAAAGAGCTCTTCATAGTTTGTTTTGAGTACTTCTTGTAATCTGAGGTGAATCAACGCCAACATTAGGTTGGAGACCATGCTCACTTCATCTATTAGTAGCATTTTCATTTGTTTCAATACTCTGCGTAGTTGCATTGCAGCTTCTGAAGAAAGTTTGTAATAGTCTAATTTGTTCTGGTGTTATACTGGCAATAGTAGTAATTGGTGTAATGTGACACCACCTATGTTGTAGGCAGCTAAACATGGGAGCAGTGGCAACAGCTGACAGTTTGTTGTTTGTCAATTGTTGAAGAAACTTACTGATGATTTTGATTAGGAATGTTTTGCCAGAACCAGATTCACCACTGACGTACAGCAGTATAGGTTTATAATTATGGCAGGAACATTCTTTATTTTTGTGTTGTACACCATGTGCAAATTGTTTTGTTACTTCTTGAAAAATGCTATGTTGCTCATTGTTTAGTTTTGATTGTAGTATAGTTAAGTCTTCTTTATCTTCATACTCACACATGGGGCCTCATTACAACTCAGGCATTAAGGGTTAACGCCGTCGTTAACCCTTAACGCCTGATTCCAATCTTAACGGCTGCTTTTAGCAGGTGTTAAAATCCATGGCGCTAAACCGCCCTGGTGCCAATTACGGCACCGTAATTTACGGTGCCGTAATTAGCGCCTTCCCCACTCCCATTATGCCCTATGGGGCAAAAATGGGAATGGGGAAGGGTAAATGGGAAATGGGGATTTACCGCCCCACTCACCTTGGAATGGGGCGGTAAAACCGCCATCCACCATGGTGTAAACGTAGTTTGCACCATGGTGGTAAAGTTGGTGTACTTACCGCCTGGGTCGTAATGACCCCAATGGTGTTTTCTACTTCTGTCATAGCTAATTCTGCCTCATTTGTTATTAGTGGCTCTACCAGTGGTTCTTGGCTTCCTGTTACAGAAGGTTGACTACTGTCAGGAGTGTCCTTATCTAGTTGGGCCGGAGTTCTTCTTCGTGTTGCTGTTCATTGTGCAACATTGTTTTGTACTGTGTAAAGTTTACATCAGTTATAGTGTTTTCCTTTGCTTTGAAAGCATCTTCATATGAGTCATAGTTATCTAGTATTTCTTCTTCTTTTCTCCATGGTTTAAAGAGTTGTAGCAGGGACATGTAATATACTTCTTTATGTTGAGGAGTCTTTAATGACAATTTGTTACGATTAATTAAATTTGGTTTAGTGAGTTTAACTAAGCTGCCTTCACAGTTTGTCACTCTGTATTTACCTTTTCTTTCATCAGGTTTTATATTATTTTTGTATGTGTAGTTTTGGGCTGTGTGGTATAGACACATGGTTTCCAAAGTATTACTTCTGTTTGGGTAGTATGTGTCCAATAAATTGTTTTTTAAAATGTCTTGGCTGTTGGGATCACGTTTGGCTATTGTTACTATATCTTCGTAGGATTTTAGAACTCTTTTTCTAGATTTAGCTGGACCAAGACTTAGCCATACTATATTTTCAGATTGACCATACAATGCAGTACCAGCTTCATATGATCCACATTCTCTATGGGAGAGCATTTTTATGCCCAAACTGTATAATTTCTGAGACACTGTTTTATCTGATGACAGGTAATTCCAGAGGTCTTGGAGCTCTGTCTTTTCTGCTTTGGTTAAGTATGTTGTGACATATCGTGCAACTGCAGTAGAATTGTCTGCAATGTACTGGACATCTATGTTGGCACTCCATAAGTGGGCAATGATTGCATTGTAATCATTGATATATTTTTCTTCTTCTTTTCTTTTTATGTAACATGTATTTTTAGGTGACTTACCTTTAACACTATGTCTAACTGAAGACATGAGGTTGTTTACTTGACCTGTATTTGTAAATCGTCTAGGGAAACCAAATCAGCATTTGGTGTTGTATTTCCCTTTGTTTTTGTATTTGCGACGACAATATTTTCCACATTTGTGTCTTTGAAATTGTAAAATTTGTGCATGAAGATCACTATTTGTGGATTCTGATGGAATTTCACAAGTGACATATTTTTTAATAAACTGTAAAACAGTGGCATCACTGTCTTGACCAAATTTAGGAGCATCGTTAATCCATAAAAGCATGTGGATATGTGGTGCTCCTCTGGCTTGGTATTCTTTTCTCCAAAAGAAGTGTTGCACTGCTCCAAGGGGAGGAACAGTTTTATTACAAATAAAATGTAGCATAGCAATGAAGCAATGGTGAAAATATCTTGAAACATAAATAGGATCCAAAGAACAAAGTTCTCCAGGTGTTAGTATATCTATGTTTGTTTTGTTTTTGTTTGATATGCGTAGGAAATCATGTCAATCTTCCCAAGCATATTCTGCACAACTTAATGTAACAAACCAAGTGGGTGGCCCAAGGTTTCTGATCATACAACGTACATCTCCATGACGTTGAAACCAGTACTCTTTAGTACCACGCATATTTGCTAATAGATTTGTAATATTTGATTGTAAAACCTCATCCTTTTGTTGCACTTTTTGTTATAATTGTGTAGCTCTCATATTTTGAAAGTGTGATCCTGATTTTAATATGTGTGCAACTCCGTAACATAAAGTTGCTAGTTCACTTTCAAAGAGTTGGTGGAATATGTATTCCACATTTTGTCTAAATCTGGGATCTTCAGAATACATCCGTAATGAGCGGTATTCTGAAGCTGATATTTGAATAGGTCTATCATTGTACCTTCCTCCTTTGCCAGTAGAAAAGAGTAGAGGAAAAGCATGTGCTTCTATACTTTTTTCCCATATGCTGATTGGTGATTTTCAGTAGAAGAGGTTCAGTATGTTCCATATTACATGTACATAAAGTAAAAGTTATTATTGTTAAGTTGCGTTACTAAAAACCTATCAAATTCAGTGAAAAAACTTTGTTAAAGGGACGTTATGGTTAAGTTGCGCTACTAAAAACCTATGAAATTCAGTGAAAAAACGTTGTTAAAGGGACGTTATGGTTAAGTTGCGCTACCAAAAACCTATGAAATTCAGTAAAAAAACGTTGTTATAGGGGCGTTATGGTTCCAAGTGAAACCAAAAAACCCTTGAAATTCGCCAGTTATGGTAAGCTAAGCAACCATAACTCGCGCCACCACCGTGCACTGCTAAGACTAACACCCACAACATCAAAGATGACATCACAAATGTCATTGATGGCATCACTGATGACATCACGTGTGTATGTACTTTTCATGAAATATGTGTACAAGAGATTCTCATTATAATGTTGCGAAAAAAGTGTCAAGGATCATTGCAATAAATATCATAACCTAATTAGTGCATTGAATGATGCATTTATATAAATAGTATTCTATTATGGGGTTCTATCTAGTATACTAAGCTACTCATGCAGAAACATAGCATTGTGTGCAGCGTACAAGATGAGGGTATATTATTCATAAAGTTAATATGTTGAATAATGAAATGATAATTGCTTTCTTAATAGATATTTGTGTACTGTGAAATATGTAATAAGTAGGTAATAAAACTCATGTATTACATAATGCATTACTATAGACAAAACACAAAGAGACAAGAACACGTACCAATATGGGTATATACAGGGAAAGTGAAGTTTGCAAAAAAGCACAAGTAGTAGCAGAAACAATTCATAACTTAACTGATTATTTTCATGCAAATAAATGATTGCTCTGTTTCAAAGCTGCTATTTACCCTATGTATATGTATCACTTGATGTGATTGGACCCTAAGGAAAGTAGTGTGAGTACAATGTATACAAATATGACCATATACAGAGAAAGTACAGCCATAAAAAAACAACAGAACTATCAGAAAGTGCTGATAAGTCTATTGATTATCTTTATGCACAAAAAGGATTGCTGTCTTTCAAGATTGTGTCTTCCCGTATGTATATGTTTTATATGATGTGACTGGACTCTAAGGGAATTACTGTAAGAACCTACTTGAAGGATACGTCTACAAATAAAATAAAATCTTTAGTTTCTGACTGTTACTGAAGAAAACCATGTGGCCTAGATATGTCAGCAAAAGAAAAAAGAGTGAGCCAGACATGTGATGTCATCAGTGATGTCATCAATGATATTTGTGATGTCATCATTGATGTTGTGGATGTTAGTCTTAGCAGTGCACGCTGGTGGCGCGAGTTATGGTTGCTTAGTTTACCATAACTGGTGAATTTCAAGGGTTTTTTCGGTTTTACTTGGAACCATAACGTCCCTTTAACAAAGATTTTTTTTACTGAATATATATATATATGTATATATATATGTGTGTGTGTATAGAATCTGGATGTTCCACGTTGTGTTTTAGCAAACCAGGACCCAACGAACAAAAGGGCTGAAAGTGTGGCGCAGTAGAAGAAAACAGCTGACGATGAGGTAAGATCCGAGAAAGGTTGTCTGGCCCAGTGTCAAGGGTTGGGGCAGCCAAGAAACTGGTTATCTAGTCAGGAAGATACAATGAACGTGAGAAGCGAGGCAAGCTCCTGTTGAAGTGCAAAGGAAAAACACTAGAAGTGCCAGGTTTTATTAATGTAATAGTGTTAAATACGAAGGACAGATCTCAAATATGGTCTCCTGTCACATGGTCTAGATGAAAATAGACTGTCACGATCCATGCCCCTGACCCCCTCAGGTATAACAGCCCCCTGGTAGCAGTGGGGCTAAAGCCCTTCACACTGACCCCAAGGGTCTTAAAACTCCATCAGAAACATACACGGAGACAGTCCTGGTGCCTTTGGTGCCAGGCTCATTATCAGGAATAAAGTAATACCAGTTTTGGACCTTAATCCAACATGGAGGCCTATTACACAGCTCAGTTCTTTAGAACCAAGCCATGCGGTCTAGTGTTTTGGGTGTGGCTGGGCCTGGAACTACTTGGCCTGGAACTACTTTACCTGGGCTATTTAAACCACACCCAAACAGCAGAACACGCTTTGCGTTATTCTGCACTCCTGCAGCGTAACGCTCACCATGTCCGGCTCCTGTTCATCTGCTTCTCCGGCAGCTCGATCCTGAAGCCCTAGATCCGGATTCCATTAATAACCTGAAAGAACAAGAACAGCATTAGCAAGCAAGAACACTTACCTTTGAAGTAACCGGCCTTGATTCCATCCTGCACTTCGCTTAACTCGCCCATCTCCAGAGTTCGCTGCAACCTGCAAAGGTAATGAAACAAGGACAGCATTAATAACAATTCCTACCTGGGCAAGCAGTGAGTCCTGAGCTTCTCTTACCTCGTCCATCTCCGGGTTTCACTGCAACCTGCAAGGGAGAAGGAACAAGGTCAGCATTAACAAAGCTCTTACCTGGGCAAGCAGCGCTTCGATCGCTCATCACTCCGGAACATCACTGCAACGTGTACAAAGAAGAGAAGAGAACACATGTTAGCAATTAACACCAATAAACAGTGCTGAGCTCCGCACATCAATAACTCACTGTGGTCTTTGCCATCGGCGCGGCAACTCCGAAATCGCAACCATCCCTGTGAAAACAAAAGAGACATTGTTAGGGAACAGCGTAGTGGAGCAAGACGCCGAGAATACAGAGAAAATGGAGGGAAAGAAAGAGACAGAATAAAGACGGAAAAGGCATTATAACTCACCTGGAAGACAGCAAACAGAGTCGGAGTCACAGACAGTCTGGACCCGACATAAGGACACACAGACCAGTGAAGCAACTAGGTCCACGGAATGACCGCACCAACCACGTACCCCTGCACAGAGACGCAGGACGGATAGTTCAATGCACAAAAACCTAAGGTGAGCAATAACCCCAAGGGAGGGGATTTGAACCGTGGGAGGTGGGAGTTTACCCATCACAGAACCAGTATCTTAATCCTCCATTCTCCTGTTATATGCGCTACCCAACGTCTGGCACATAACCAAGCAGAGAGGGTTCGAGGTAAGCGCTTAGACCTCCATCCAGTATCATGTGGCGCCCCCGTGGATGCCAGATGAGCATAACAGAATGCGAAGCCTCCATTAAAACATCCACCTGGGCGTCATGGAAACATCAGAGACTGACCAACCAGCCCAGTTACTGGGAGAATTATGGGGCGAGGTACACTCCGCCTGGCAAGAAACCAAAATGCGCTTAGGAGGGAGTTGCTTGTCACCAAGGACTGCACTGATGAATTAGCCAGACAATTGCTCCAAACACAGGCTGGTCAGGCTCCGTTGCCAGGAAGTATTCCATCGGTTCCAGCCACATCCGTCAATCCAGTGCAGGTGGTCCTCCCTGGGGCAGTTCTTTTGGACCCACCAGAACATTTTACGGGGGACCCAAAAAAATATGGACTATTCATGAACCAATGGTGCCTCAATTTTCTTTGTAGACAGGAGCCTTTCCTGACGATCAGTCGCGGGTTGCCTTCATTCTGTCATATCTGAGTGGCAGTGCCGTGGATTGGTCCATACCGTTAGTAAGCCAGGATGACCCACTCCTGCTGGATTTCAGGGGGTTTCAACTGGAGATGGAGAAGATATTCACCCGACATACCCAGGACGAAGCTCTGGATAACAAACTTCTGTCCCTCCGCCAAGGCAGCCAAGATTTGTTAACAAATATTGCCAATTTTAACAGACTTGTCGTTGAAACTGGGTGGCCTGAGGAGAAATGAACAACGTTATTCCATCAAGGATTATGGGGGGAATTGAAAGACGTTCTAGATCAGGTGGTAAACCCGCCAAAAGACTGTGCAGAGTTCATCAACCTAGTGGTGCAGCTAGACCACAGGCTGCAAGATCGAAGGACATAAATGGCTCATTTCATTCCACTTAAGGGTCTACCAAACGCATCCAGTCTGGCAAAGGTGCTTTTAGAGCAAATGGTACAATTACATGGTTTCCCCTTCGTCCTGATTTCTGACCGAGGGAGTTAGTTTGTGTCTAACTTCTGGAGGAAGAGTTGAGCAATTGCCCAAATCGATATTCGTCTGTCCACTAGTCAACATCCCCAAACTGATGGCCAAACGGAGTGGACAAATCCGACACTAGAGCAATACCTATGGTGCATGTTACATCAAGTGGAAGAAAGCTGGAAGGGTGTGCTGTGGATAGCCGAATATGCCTACAACAACTCGCTACACACTTGTACCGGACAGAGTCCTTTCTATACCACATATGGAAGGCAGCCATGTACTTCTAAATTAGATACCCCGATGGCCATGGAAATGCCCGCGGTGAAGACTTTACATATGACCATCACTCAAGCCTTCAAAAAGGCAGCAGAACACTTGATCCAAGCCAAAGAAAGACAGAAAAGTTTCTCTGATCAACACGAAGAAAAGCCCAGGACTACCAAGTCGGAGATGAAGTCTGGTTGGCATCTCAGCACGTGTCCATAAGAGGAACTCGAACATTTCATCCCAGATATCTAGGGCCCTATACCATCAAGGCATATATAAATCCTGTGGCAGTAAAACTAGCTTTACCATCAAATATGCAGATCCATCCCATATTCCACGTGTCACTCTTAAAACCTGTTCAGCCTGGAACTCGGGTCAAAACACCACCAAATCCGGTACTGGTTAACGGAGAACCTGAATTTGAAGTCAAGGACATCCTAGATTGTAAACTCACCAGTTCCAAGTTATATTACTTAGTGGACTGGAAAGGATACGGCCCTCAGGACAGGACATGGGAGCCTAGCGAGCATGTCCACGTGCCACGCCTGTTAAGACAATTTCATCGGAACCATCCGACCAAACCAGGGCCAGACAGAAGAAATTCCTTGAGAGGGGCCTTAGTGGGGAGTGCTGTCACAATCCATGCCCCTGAACCCCTCAGGTATAACAGCTCCCTGGCAGCAGTGGGGCTAAAGCCCTTCACACTGGCCCCAAGGGCCTTAAAACTCCATCAGAAACATACATGGAGTCAGTCCTGGCGCCTTTGGTGCCAGGCTCATTATCAGGAATAAAGCAATACCAATTTTGGACCTTAATCCAACATGGAGGCCTATTACACAGCTCAGTTCTTTAGAACCAAACCATGTGGTCTAGTATTTTGGGTGTGGCTGAGCCTGGAACTACTTGGCCTGGAACTACTTTACCTGGGCTATTTAAACCGCACCCAAACAGCAGAACATGCTTCGCGTTATTCTGCACTCCTGCAGCGTAATGCTCACCGTGTCCAGCTCCTGCTCATCTGCTTCTCCGGCGGCCCCATTGTGAGGCACCGGAGGGGTGGTCTGTACTTTTGCTCTCTATTTGGTAGAGGAGAGGCACAGAGGGCCCCTGCCAAGATTCTCAATAAGGTAGCAATGGACGAGCAATCAAGGCCTAGCTTCTCAGGAAGGTGATGTGGACTGGTTCATAAGTACAGTGTAGTCCCCAAGCACCCACAAAGGAATGTCTGCACACTGTATCGGTTGAAACACACTCTTTATATAATTAATATTCAAGGTTATATACAACACGATAACGCACTTTGTGCTCAGAAAAACAACAATGGTAAATATATACAGTTCTACAGTTGTACCACAATTATTATCAGATCTCATTAAAGTGCATCATCTATACTGTCAAAATGTCACACTGATCAATAAAGAGGAAACCAGCAGTAGAGAGAGGAAGGAAAGCAAGATGGTTGAACAATTGGCTGAATACTGGTCACTACCGTTAAACACAGCTCTGTGTGGGGATCCCCCCACCTGGGCAACCTGTAAAATAAAGATACAAGCCCAGTCCATATGTTGTTCACACTAGACTTCCCAATACTTCTGCAACCCCAAAGTACCTAGTGTAGTAGCGTTCCTTGGCGGGGAATCGACAGCCCTTCTTGAGTGCCCTCCCTTTAAGGCAGGAGTCACGGGTTGTCAAACGTCCGACAGAGAACAGGGTGAGCTGCGACGGTGAAGTGGCAGCTTCGTTCCTAGCGGTGCTTGTTGATGGGGAAGCGTAAATGTCCTGCAAGGAAGAGGCGTGCGGGGCACCTCGGTGTCGGTAGTTCTGGACCGCAAAGAGTTTGAAGAACTGTGGCCCAGCAAGGGCGTCGAGTCGTCAGCGTCTCTGTGGTCATTGGGTGGTGGGACACCCACCGGCGGATGCTACTCGGCGCGGCGACGGTCAGGCCTTCTCCAGCAGGATACAGCGGCGACAATGCGGACGAGAGCGTCCTTGGATTCGAAAGTTCTTAGCCAAACGGGAGCACGGCGGCTCTGGTCGGCGAAGGCGGTAGTCAACGGTGGCGGACAACAGTCCAGTTACTTCTCCTTGTGATTCTGCAGCAGTCTCCGTCTCGGGTCGGCAGCCTGTCGAAGGTCTGTCTACCAGGGAGCTTTGGCAAAGATCAGCTGGTGCACAATGGTCCCTCGTAGGTCAGGTAGAGGGTGCCTTACCAGGTCCTCTCTGGGTCAGTCCTTGGAGGCTCAGCAGCTTTCAGATTGTGAAGGAGAGGAACAGCAATTCTTCTCATCCAGCAGGGTTTCAAGGTCACGCTTCAGTTACTCCAGTTACTCGTAGTAGTGGACTTCAGCTTCTGAACACGATTCCCAGCAGTGAGAGGTCCCCAGATATACTGTTGATCTCCCATTCATTCCGCTGGATCATACTCAAGCATCCAATCACGGTGAAGGGCATTCATGCAGGCAGGCAGCCAATCAGGCACAAGGTGCATTCAGGCCATTCACCTCTCTCCAGATACTCACAACAAGTTATGTGTATTGGGACAAGTACCCAGCCATTCAACACTCCATACTGCATTCATACCGGTTTCGGGCAAGGCTGTCTCAGTCATTGTGTCAAACACAAAATACTAGACACCCACAACATAGAATGCATATTCGTCACACACTTCATTCACCAAGGTCCCACCCACAGGCGTACCCACAACACACGGTTGTTGGGAAGGCTCCAGCCAGTCTGGTCAACACTTCCCCACATTACCTTATATGGAACTTCCGCCCAACAGCCAGTCAGGGGGAAGGGGTAGAGTAAGGCTTCCTGGGACTTCAGGAAGATCACGGTAACAGGCGATGGAAGGCAAGAGGCCACGGGGGCCATCGTGCCTCCATCAGGAATGTACTGATTCCAATGACAGGGCATGGGCATCCCAAAATGGAGGACGCTCAGGGCACCAGTCAATTCAGCACGGAGCTGCCACCAGCCCGTACCCTGCTCTGTGGGTCACACACAGGTGCCCAAAAACATACACTAGGGGCACAGGGTTGTACCCCTACCCATGGGTGCCATAAGGGTAACCCATGGGTCTGTTTACCAAAACCAAAAGAGAGAGCTGCACCGCCAGGAGTCCCACATGAACTCCTGCATGGAAAACACAACAGAACACACGATAAAAAGCAGTAAAGGACAAGGATACAGAGGCCCTGTCCCTCCGATGCATTTCCAGCATCACAGTCGCACCCATAGACTGAGGTTAGGGTGCCTAATCTCCCACGAGATAGACACCCTCATCCAGAAGGTCAACATACCTTCTGGAAAGGCCATCTACATTATTGTGACTCTTCCCTGGTCTATGCTCAATGGTGAAGTCTAGCCCTTGCAGGCTAATGGACCACCTGAGCAGTTTCAGGTTTTCACCCTTCATCTGCATAAGCCACTTCAGGGGCCTATGATCTGTTTGGACTTTGAAGGTAGACCCTGTAAGGTAGAGCCTAAAACACCTAAGGCTCCAAACTATACTAAAACATTCCTTTTCAACAGTAGCCCACCTAAGTTCTCTACCCTTAAATTGTCTACTGATGAATATGATCGGATGTTCTCTTCCTTTGTCATCTAACTGGGGCAAGACCGCTCCAATACCGGTGTCGCAGGCGTCAGTTCGAATGATAAAGGGTTTGCTGTAATCAAGCACACACAACAGGGGTGCCCTACACAGACTTTCTTCCAAGCCATCAAAGGCCCTCTGACAGTCCTCAGTCTAATTAACCTTCCTAGTTTGTTTGGGTGAGAGCTGTCAGGGGTGCAGCCATGGTTCCATAGTCTGCCATGCAATTGTGATAATACCCAGAGAGGCCCAAAAAGGCTCTCATCTGGGTGTGAGTAGTGGGAGTCTACCAGTCATGTACGCCCTGTACTTTACTGGGGAGAGGTTGGATTTGACCCCCTCCTTCCTCATGACCAAGATACGTGACTTTCCCCTGAGCTATCTGGCACTTGGTGGCCTTTATAGTGAGATTAGCCCTTTTCAACGCCTGCAACACCTTATCCAGATGTGTCAAATGCTCCTCCCAGGTGGAACTGTAGACGGCAATGTCGTCTAAGTAAGCCACACAAAAGGCTTCCACCCACTGAGCGCATGATTGACCAATCTCTGGAAGGTGACAGGGGCATTCTTCTACCCAAAAGGCATGACCCTAAACTGGTAGTGTCCCTCTGGTGTTGAGAACGCCGTCTTTTCCTTGGCATGGTCCGTCAGAGCTATTTGCTAATAGCCTGAGGTAAGGTCAAAGGTGCTCACAAAAATGGCAGCACCTATGGTGTCCACGAGCTCGTCAGCCCGGGGCAATGGGTGCGCGTCAGTTTTGGTGATGGCATTGACTCCTCGGTAGTCCACACAGAACCGCCAATCCTTGGTACCTGCCTGGGAACTTGCCTTGGGGACAAGAACCATGCGACTGGACCAGGGACTGGTTGTGGGTTCAATAACACCCAGATCCAACATCTTGGCAACCTCTGCCTGGATGTGGTTCTTAACGGCATCTGACATACGGTAGCACCTGCTTTTGACAGGCACACTGTCACCAGTGTCAATATCGTGCCTACACCACGGTGTAAGGCCTGGTGTCAGTGAGAACAGAGAGTCATACTGCTGGAGCAAAGTCCTGCAGGCCTTCTGTTGCTCTGTCGTCAGATCGGGAGAGAGATGCACTCCCTCCACTGAGCCATCCTGAGGGTTGCTATGCAGAAAATCAGGAAGGGGCTCACTCTCATCCTCTTCTTGCTCTGAAGCTAGGAAGAGACATGAGACTTTGGCTCGCCTGTGGAAAGGCTTGAGCCTGTTAACATGGAATACCTGAGGGGCTACCCCAGAGGCTCCCATGTCAACCAGATAATTGACCTTGCCCATCTTGGAGATTATCCTAAAGGGTCCAGTCCATTTATCTGCCAAAGTCAGAGGCTTGGTAGCTCCATCATGAGGACCTCCTGTCCCGGAGTCCAATCAACTTGAGATGCTTTAAGATCATGCCAGTACTTAATCAATTCCTGGCTGGCCTTGAGATTCGCTGTTGCCTGACCCATCATCTGTGTCATCCTCCGTCTGAGGCCTAAAATATAGTCCCCCACTTGCTTGACGGGACCTCGAGGGGTGGCCTCCAAACCTTCTCGTTCAAGGCAAGGGGCCCCCTCACAGGATGTCCAAAGAATAACTCAAAGGGGCTGAAACCAACACCCTCTTGAGGTACCTCTCTGTAAGCAAACAGCACACATGGCAGGATGAGATCCCATTTCCTCCTTAGGGGCTCTTCCAAAGCACCTAGCTAGCATGCTCTTGAGAGTTTTATTAAACCGCTCAACCAGACCATTGGTCTGGGGATGGTAAGAGGTGGAGAACTTGTAGGTTACCCCGCACTCTTTCCACATGGTTTTCATGTAACTAGACATGAAGTTGGATCCTCTATCAGAGACAACCTCCTTAGGGAATCCAACATGGGTGAAAATGCCCAGGAGCACCCGGGCAACCACCTTGGCAGTAATAGTCTGAAGGGGTATAGCCTCAGGGGACCTGGTGGCATGATCAACCAAGACCAGGATGAACCGATGTCCACCTGAAGTGGGAGGGTCAAGGGGACCGGCAATGTCGATGCCCACCCTCTCAAAAGATGTGCCAACCACTGGCAACGGCTGCAGTGGGGCAATGACACTGCCTCCAGTCTTGCCAGACAACTGAAAAGTTGGGCAGGTCCTGCAGTGGGACTCCACTTCTACTCCCAACCGAGGCCAGTAGAAATGGGCAGAGAGCCTCTGCTTAGTCTTCTTGGTACCAAGATGACCAGCTAAGGGCACCTCATGCGCCAACTGCAGCAGGAGGGCCTGTAAACCTGGGGTACCACCAACCTCTCGAGGGCACCAGGTTCAGGCTTAGTGGGCTCACTAACAAGGAGCTCACCCTCCCAATAGATTCGGAATGTCCTAGGCACTTCCCATTGTGCCTGGGACTGGGCCTGTTTCCTCAGACCCTCAAGAGAGTGGCACTCTCTCTGTCCCTTACAGAAGTCCCCACGGGAGGGTCCCCCTTCAGCTAACAAGCATTGAAGGTCAGGATGATCCTCCGGGTTGAGTACCTCTCCCACAGGAAAGTCTTCTGGCTCTTCTCCCACAGGAGTTGAGACGGGATTCACCATTGGACCCAGCCCATCCAGAGCATGGATCCCAATGGGTGCTGTCAGAACAGCAGGAAGAGCAGGAGCTCCCTCCACAGAGGTGGCCTTCATACTCCTCAGTTTCCTTTGCGCCTTGGGTTTCCCCATCGGCGAGGATACCGGGCTCGCAGCCGGACGCTGTGTGACCTGCGATTAGGTGACCGCCAAAGCAGCCATGGGTAGACCATCCGTGATCATCCCCAACTTGACCAAATCGTTTCCCAACAAAATGTTCGCAGGCACATTGTCCTGAACCGGGACCGGAAGCTTCGCTGTCTTGTCTCCAAATGTAATGTTGACTAAGGCTACAGGCGATAATTTGGCAGGCCCACCAGCTAACCTGGTGGTTCTCAGAGGAGCACCTACATAGTCCTCTGGCTTGAGCAGGGTCCTGTCCACCACTGTCATGCTTGCCCCAGTGTCTCTCAAACCAGTAGAAGGCTGGCCATTCAAGAGGACACTTCTCAAAAACCTACGAGTGTTTGGTGGGATAGTCGCCAGTACTTCTGCGTACTGGTCCCAGGCCCCAAGGGACACTAAGGAAATTTCTATGGGAGCACCGAAAGTGATCCCAGTAGAGGAGGGGAGGACAGTGGCCTCCACCTCGGGTACGGAGTAGGGGTAGGTCAGGCTGACAGCCTGGACTCCAAGTGCCTTACCCTTACACTTGGGTTCACCCCTTCGGTGGTCTAGAGCCCCACAATCCCAACAAGCGCCGGGAGTGCAGGGTACAGTACTGGAACCACTGGGACCCTGCCTTGCAGCAGGCGGACCACTACTCTTACTCCTACCCACAACAGACTTATCCCCACTAGGTTTTTGGATCTTCGGAGAAGAAGGTTTTGGTTTACCCGACTGTGACTGCTTTTGGGACACCTCAGTTTTCTGAGAGGCCCCTTTTTCTTTGTTCTTGTCCTTCCCACTGGAGTCCTTAGGGGACACCCGGTGGGAGACCCACTTGTCAGCCAACCTAGCCAGCTTAAAGTGGTCCAGAATGTTCTGGTCAGCAACATACTGATGCAGCTCTGGTGAACAGGCTTCCAAAAAATGCTCAAAAAACAAAAGGTGGGTCAATTCAACAAAAGTTGTGACTTTGTAACCATCAATCCACCCCATCATGTTCATGTGCACAGCACTCACCCAGTCAATCCAAGACACATTGTCTCGTTTCTTAAATTCCCTGAACCGTTTAAGGTATTGGGTCGGTGTTTTACCAAACTTGGCGATTAAAGGCGACTTCATGCACTCATACTGACCCCTTTCTTCCACACTCAGTTTCAGAATACAGTCATATCCAGTCTGAGGCACTCTGCTTAACAAACACTTAGCCCAATCTCTCTTATCAACATCATGATTTGCACAAGCCATCTCAAACACTTCAATCCATTGGAGGATATGAGAGCCCTGCGCATACACACCAACTAAGTCTTTCATAAACTTGGTTGCTGGGGACCTGACACTCTCAACGGGTTTAGCTGAAGTCTCCACTCAAGCTTTCTCTAACTGGATTCGCTGACATTCAGTGTCCTTGTCTTTAAGTTCAAGATCCCTATTTTTGAGTTCCACTTGTTGTGCCAACTCCTCTTTATTAAGCTCAGCACCTATTCCCAACTTATGATATTCAAAGGCCAATTTCATCCTTAATAACTCAAGTTCCAAGAAATTGCTGGGGTTTGGAACAGAGGCAGCAGGAACGGTGGCATTCCCAGAATCAGATTCGGCGACAACGCTCGGGGCAGAGTCCTCATTGGTTGCATCCCCCCCTTCAAGAGCTTTGCAATCAGTCTGGTAGTCCACCAGGGCAGCTATCAGCTCAACCCTAGACTCATCCACAAAGTCTAACTCCCTGGCTTCACAAGCACGCTGGAGAGCCTCTAAGCTCATCCGAGTCAATTTAACATTCGCAATAGATTCCATTGCTTGTACTGCAGTTATCTTGTACACAACAAAGTGCAGATATCCTTTGTAAGTTGCACGGTTATGCACTGATTCTTAAAACCATAAGCATCCCACCTCTGCCACCAGTGTGAGGCACCGGAGGGGGGTCTGTACTTCCACTCTCTATTTGGTAGAGGAGAGGCACAGAGGACCCCTGCCAAGATTCTCAATAAGGTAGCAATGGAGGAGCAATCAAGGCCTAGCTTCTCAGGAAGGTTATGCGGACTGGTTCTTAAGTACAGTGTAGTCCCCAAGCACCCACAAAGGAATGTCCGCACACTGTATTGGTTAAAACACAGTCTTTATTTAATTAATATTCAAGGTTATATACAATATCACGATAACGCACTTTGTGCTCAGAAAATCAACAATGGTAAATATATACAGTTCTACAGTGGTACCACAACTATTAACAGATCTCATTAAAGTGCATCATTTATGCTGTCAAAATGTCACACAGATCAATAAAGAGGAAACCAGCAGTATAGAGGGGAAGGAAAGCAAGATGGTTGAACAATTGGCAGAATACTGGTCACTACCGTTAAACACAGCTCTGTGTGGAGATCCCCCCACCTGGGCAACCTGTAGAATAAAGATACAAGCCCAGTCCATATATTGTTCACACTAGATTTCCCAATAGTTCTGCAACCCCAAATTACCTGGCCTTTTAGCGTTCCTCTGTGGGGAATTGACTGCCCTTCTTGAGTGCCCTCCCTTTAAGGCAGGAGTCACGGGTCGTCAAACGTCCGACAGAGAACAGGGTGAGCTACGACGGTGAAGTGGCAGCTTCGTTCCTAGCAGTGCTTGTTGACAGGGAAGCGTAAATGTCCTGCAAGGAAGAGGCGTGCATGGCACCTCAGTGTCGATAGTTCTGGACTGCAAAGAGTTTGAAGAACTGTGGCCCAGCAAGGGCGTCGAGTCGTTGGCGTCGCTGTGGTCTTTGGGTGGCGGGAAACCCACCGGCGGATGCTCCTTGGCGCGTCGACGATCAGGCCTTCTCCAGCAGGATACAGCGGCGATGATGCAGACGAGAGCGTCCTTGGATTTGAAAGTTCTTAGGCAAACGGGAGCATGGCGGCTCCGGTCGGTGACGGCGGTCATCGACGGTGGCAGAGAACTGTCCGGCGCTTCTCCTTGTGATTCCAAAGCAGTCCCTGTCTCGGGTCAGCAGCCTGTCAAAGGTCTGTTTACAAGGGAGCTTTGGCAAAGATCAGCTGGTACACGATGGTCCCTCGTAGCTCGGGCAGAGGGCACCTTACCAGGTCCTCTCTGGGTCATTCCTTGGAGGCACAGCAGCTTTCAGATTGTGTAGGAGTGCAACAGCAATTCTTCTCGTCCAGCAGGGCTTCAAGGTCAAGCTTCAGTTACTCCAGTTACTCGTCGTAGTGGACTTCACCTTCTGAACACGATTCCTAGCAGTGAGAGGTCCCCAGATATACTGTTGATCTCCCATTCATTCCGCTGGATCATACTCAAGCATCCAATAACGGCGAAAGGGCAGTCATGCAGGCAGGCAGCAAATCAGGCGCACAGTGCATTCAGGCCATTCACTTCTCTCCAGACACTCAAAACAAGTTATGTGTATTGGGACAAGTACCCAGCCATTCAACACTCCATACTGCATTCATACCAGTTTTTGGGCGGGGCTGTCTCAGTCATTGTGTCAAACACCAGATACTAGACAGCCAGTCTGGTCAACACTTCCCCACATTACCATACATGGGCCTTCCACCCAACAGCCAGTCAAGGGGAAGGGACAGAATCAGGGCTTCCCGGGACTTCGGGAAGATCAAGGTAACAGGCGATGGAAGGCAAGAGGCCACGGGGGCCATCGTGTCTCCATCAGGAATCTACCGATTCCAATGACAGGGCCTGGGCATCCCAAAATGGAGGACGCTCAGGGCACCAGTCAATTCAGCACAGAGCTGCCACCAGCCCGTACCCTGCTCTGTGTGTCACACACAGGTGCCCAAAAATATACACTAGGGGCACAGGGTTGTACCCCTACCCATGGGTGCCATAAGGGTATCCCATGTGTCTGTTCACCAAAACCAAAAGAGAGAGCTGCACCGCCACGAGTCCCACATGAACTCCTGCATGGAAAAAATGACAGAACACACGATAAAAAGCAGTAAAGGACAAGGATACGGAGGCCCTGTCCCTCCGATGCATTTCCAGAATCACACCGATCCTGAAGTCCTAGATCCGGATTCCATTAATAACCTGGAAGAACAAGAACTGCATTAGCAAGCAAGAACACTTACCTGTGAAGTAACCGGCCTTGAATGCATCCTGCGCTTCACTTACCTCGCCCATCTCCGGAGTTCGCCGCAACCTGCAAAAGTAAAGAAACAAGGACAGCATTAATAACAATTCTTACCCGGGCAAGCAGCGAGTCCTGGCAGCACCCTGCCCTTCTCTTACCTCGCCCATCTCCGGGTTTCACTGCAACCTGCAAGGGAGAAGGAACAAGGTAAGCATTAACAAATCACTTACCTGGTCAAGCAGCGCTTAGATCGCTCATCACTCCGGAACATCACCGTAACCTGTACAAAGAAGAGAAGAGAACACAGGTTAGCAATTAACACCAACAAACAGCGCAGCACTCCGCGCATCAATAACTCACCGTGGTCTTTGCCATTGGTGTGGCAATTCAGCAATTGCAACCATCCCTGTGAAATCAAAAGAGACATTGTTAGAGAACAGCGTAGTGGAGCAAGACGCCGAGAAGACAGAGAAAACAGAGGGAAAGAAAGAGACAGAATAAAGACGGAAAAGACATTATAACTCACCTGGAAGACAGCAAGCAGAGTCGGAGTCACAGCCAGTCTGGACCCGACATAAGGGCACACGGACAATTGAAGCAACTAGGTCCACGGAACGCCCCCACCGACCACGCGCCCATGCTCAGAGACGCAGGACGGAGAGTTCAACGCACAAAAACCTAAGGTGAGCAATAACCCCAAGGGAGGGGATTCGGACCAGATGGAGGTGGGAGTCCACCCATCACAGAACCAGTATCTTAACCCCCATTCTCCTGTTATAGGCACTACCCAGCGTCTGGCACATATCCAAGCATAGAGGGATCCGGGATAGCGCATAGACTTCCATCCAGTATTGTGTGGTGCCCCCGTGGACACCAGGTGAGCGTAACATAGACTTTGGGCAAGCTACACCAAGACTTGAAGATAAGACCATGCCCATGCTCCCTTCTATTCACAGGTGCAGCAATACTTTGCAAGGCCAAGTACAAAGACAATTTGAATGGCAGACAGCAGGAGTGATGATGGATGACTTGCTAATTGGGTGGGGAGGCATGGTCAAGTCCACAAGCACCTGTGGTACCAGCTTGCATGCTTCTGACGAGTGGAATATTCCAGAAGGCCATAAGCGTGCCAACCAATCGTAGAGGGCCACATAGCAAACAGCCCTATAATTTGAAAGCCAATGAAATGTTGTGTATTTCATGACAGCGAAGATGACTTGCACTAAGTGTGGGCATAGCTGTCCACCTGACCTTAGAGACCCAATCTGAATCCTGTCCCCCATAGATATTCCCCTCAAGGTTATCACAATCTCAAGTAGGTTTCCTTATTTTGCCATATAGTATGACATCAATGAGGACCAGGCGTCCTTAGCGGGTCCCGGGAACAGACCAGGATGTCAGTATCACCCCCATTCCCATTGAGCCCTATGGGGGTTCAAATGGGAATGGGGATACACCGGGTCCGGGTTCCGTGAATGAGGAATTACCGGGCCCTCCAAGGTCGGAATGGCCCAGTAATTCCTCATTAAAGGAACCCGGACCCGGTACCCGGTATGGGGGTTGCCATGCGGCTAATAGCGGCATGGTTACCTCCATACTGGGAATGACACCCACAGTCTGTAAGAGCATATGATTTAAACTTTCAAAATATAATGTTCAGAGACTTCTCACAGAGCTTTATGCATAATAGTGGTGGGGAATACTCTGAAAAAATATGAAGTAATATCTTATCTTCAGAAATATCCCCTTAGCGTGCAAGTGTACCAAGCTACAGGCCATTCTTGGAGGAGAAATGATTTACTGTGGAGTAGCATTTAATATGTATACACTATGTTGGATAAATTGAAGCATGCATATTCTCTTGTGGGTACATTCACCCTGCACTAGAAAATCAACCAACCCATATAGGTCCATCAATAATAGATTCACCATGGCCCAACTGCTGTGCCCCCTCCAGGATTATGTTTAGGTCAACAGTCATGAGAAACCCAGGCCCCATGAATTCATGGCATTCTGTAAATATGGAATAAGCTAATTCAAATGCAAAGCCTACACATTAGCAAGAGTAATGCTAATGAATGCAAAAGTACCAACGACAATGAAATGCCTACCTTCAGAGTAACTCACAACATTACCATACCAGAATAGCAGGCAACCGTGAACAAAATCAAATATGCCACTGGAATGTGCAGAATATTCAGGTAACCTTTAGTATTACCCTGTCTTTTAGTGAACCCAGAATGGCATTTCTTAGATAAGGAGGTCTCCTACAACATAGTCAATGTCAAATTATGCCTTTTTAAGCAACCTAGAGAACAACATGCTTTAACAAGGTAATTAAGACCCCTCATATTCTCGTTGACACCTTGCATTAGCACAGATGCATTTCTACTCATGTCCCCAGATACAGCAAAGCAAGATTATTCTAGTGTTTAGTCATTGCATGCAATTATCATACTCCATTATCATCTTTAAATTGACTAATAACCAGAAGATTACCGACTAACTGTAACACATTTCCCTACACTACCCACACGGATCCACCTGAAACCTCCAGTGAGTGTTACCCAACAAAAACACGAACAATATAGTGCCAAAAAGAGTGGAGTAGCTAAATCTGAGCTAACATCTGTTCATTCCATATTTATTAAAAGGTAGCTTTCAGTTTACATGGATAGTACACAGAATTCCAATTTTATTCCCCATAAGTAAGTTTTACAAAAGTAGAAATAAGGAACAAACAAACCATGGAATCAAAAAAAATGGGTTCCATGAATGCATCACCTGTTAAAATGTGCAGAATGACCGTAGGGCCTCACATACTCATATAAGAATATTAAATGCAAAGTAGCTTGTCAATGTGATGATGGTTGTTTTGATTTATAAAGCCTAGTGCCTCATCATGTGATGGAGAGATGTGCAATCTTTCATTGTCAATCATCTTCAGTTTAGCTGGGAATAGCCGAGTGTACCATACATCCTAGTCCCACAGCAACCTTTTCACATCATTGTGTGCTCTAGAGTCTCTTGTGCTAGATGGAATTCCCAGTAAAGGTCTCAGACCAAATAACTGGACAGACTGAAAGAATATGGCAAAGTACTACTTTATTCTCAGTTTAATAAAGCAGGGACAACTGGCAAACATCAAACAGATGCTTCAACACTCACACACAAGCTTGATTAAACAGAGGTCTTACACCACAATATGTGTCATCTATGATGTCATTCTACATGGCAAACCATTAACTTTATTAGCAGGAGGGATTGGTAGGGGAACATGACTACTTAAGAATATATACAGGTTAGTACTTCACAGGCTGTCTCGTAACTGTAAAACAAACCTCAAACTACCTCTAAATATGTATAATACTGATCATAGCAAACAAAATGGCAGCACATTGGTATGTGCAACATTGCATAGCAGGTTTCCCCACAGACCCACTGATTTGTTGTCATTCTTACCCAACCTTGGACATTTGGCTCAGCATTTAAGGAAACTGAACCCCAGGTGCTTGAATCAAGTCAGATAACTCCCTACTTTCCCATTAGTCCATCAACTCTCATCAGTCTGGCCATGAACCAAAGTTTCCCGTCTGTAGTTGACCTTGTAGCCTGCTCTTTGTTCTAGGACATTCAAGGGAGTGAAAGCACATGTGACTTGAACGGTACCCTTGGCTGAGTCCCCCCTGTGCACACGCTCTCCTCACCTGAGCTTTCCGAGTCGATGGTATCTTGCAGGCCTCAACGTGCCAGGTAGTCTCTCTCCTTTTTCTGGTGCGTGGGCTTGTCACGGAGAGAAGCCACTGTGGCCGCTGGGTGAGAACAGCAGCACAGTGACCTCCTTTCCGGAATCAAGCCAGAAAATACAGGGAAAAACCCACAAGGGAAAAAAAAACCCTGATAAGAGGTGTCAAGATTTGTCTCAGAAGGCCAGTTGTTCACAGATGAAGAAGGAAGCGGAGGATCTCCAACACTGAGGTTGTGGCCCTCAAAACGTCCAAGTCCAATGGTAGTACTAGGCCATAAGAGCAGGCGGAGAAGGTAGCAACTGACGGCTGAGGCGGAGGTAGCAAATCTTCCAAGAAAGCACTGCGGGGAAGCACGGGAGAAAACCCCACGCTGTCTGGACCCAAAAGAGCAAGGGAAAGAAAGAGGGTGAGAGAAAGAGAGAGAGAGAGAGAGAGAAACCGACCGCCGGAGAAAAAGGCACAGCTAGCGCCGCCCAGGGAAGGCGGCGGAGAGAAACGGAAAACGAAAGTGCGGTGTTCCGGGCACAGGAACACCGGAGAAACTAACCACGGAGAAAACTCCTCAGTAATTCCAAAGCGGGGTGCAGAGGAAGAGCAAAGGACCCATAGTCGAAAGGTAAACAACAGAGGGGGTTGCAACGCAACGACCTGCCGGGAGGTGGGGATTTAAATACTCCCTGCAGCGTTGCGTCCCGCGTTTGGAGCGACGGCAGAGAACGCAGAAAAGGGACTAAAGTACCCTTCCTCTGCGTCTCCTCAAACTCCAACGCGGAAGAAATCGCCAGTCACGGCGATGGCCGCGACTGCGAGTGACTGCACATCCTTATCTTCATCGGAGGCTTAATGAATAGCCCTCGGTTTCGACTTCAGAGTCACATGTGAAGAGACTACAAATGTATCCATTTCAGCCTGCTATTTGCTGCTATTTGATTTTATTATACTGGGTCTCATTCTTCTCTTGGCCTCTAGTGACTTGCTCACTCTACCTTGAATAGACTTTATACACTTTCAGTTGTCCATTACTTTGCTCTTGCATTTGTTTTCTTCTTCTTTAATCTAAGAGAAATATGTCTCGTTGATTGCTTATCCATCTTTCTCCCTTTGTGCTTTGCAGCTATTCCTTAAAAATAGCATCCTGGATCCCAATCAAACATTGATTCCTCTTTGTTTTGCATACAAAGCTGTTCTACCACCGTCTCCTGACTCTGCAACCCTGATCTGTTTCTGAGGTAGTTGAAGTGAATTTTTACATTAGCGGGAGTGAATTTTCCAATTATGGCCTTCCTTGCCACATTATATTTCCTCTATAGCAAGCTTCTTTGTATCTTTTCTACCTTGCGTTACTGCGTACTTACATTTATTGGTCAGCAATTTACTTTGTCTTCTTTTGCATTCATGATTACCTTATCATTTCATAGATGTTTCTCTTATTACTTCAGTTACATCATCACTTTTCAGTATTTTCATATTGTTTCAGTATGCCGTCACATAGCTTCTTTATGACATCAGATTTCATGCAGTGCTCCATGATGTCCAAGGGTTTGTGCTGACATCCTTCCATATGGCATCCTTACACACTTTCAGGGTGATGGAACATTCAATATTTTGTCTAAGTACATATTGTCTTACGTGCACTTGATGCGGTATAGGCATAACACATGGAGTCCCTTCTCCTGTTGTTCCATTATGATGGCAGTCAGGGGACGGGAGTTAGGGAAATTGTGTACACCTGCTCCTCCACATTCTCCTCCCTGATCGAGTCTTCGACCACATTCCTGTCTTCATTCTCCTTTATCATCTCTTCATACTTTCATTTCTTTGGGACACATATCTTTGTCATCTACCTCAGGTGACCTGCATTCTTTATATGTTCATACACATTCCAGGTCATGTAGCAGAAATCTCCTGTTTGTGGACAGAATATCCATTGGTGTCCATATTTTTCATGCTCCGTGGAGCAGTAGAACTTTGTTCCTGGAGGTGTAAGAGTACTTTTCTTTATATTTTCTTGAGTACTTTCCTCATTTTGCATATGCTCACCAGTTCCAGCGTCTATATCAATCAATCATGATCTTCTTGGTTTTTTGGTTGTCTTCTGGAACTGTCCCAATCCTAGCAATACTAACATTAATGCTGCCCCAAGTAATTTGAAGGCATTTGCCTACCAAGTTGGAATCCATAAAAACAGAGACAAAAACCAGCCATCCTCTTTAGTCTTGTCAACTTCATCCACCATCTTCATATGTAGGGACGTCACCATAGATATTGCTTTTGTCAAAGTCCCATTGTCTTCATCATGGGCAGGTTTGAATGTACAGCAAGAATGCCCAATCTTGTCACACATGCCTACTTCCATTGCTGTGATTAAGTCCAGGGCAAACCTGTTCTGGTGGGCATTGAGCCTGAATGCCCTCAACTCTTGTCATTATATCCCTTTATTGCCGTATTGATCATTTGCAGCAGCTCCCATCTGGTGATTTGCAGCTACTTGTTGTTCAGTGCAGTCTGAATTCCTTGCAGAAATATAGCTGTAAATATCACTGTTCTGCTGAACAACATATGCTCATCTGGAATGTCAAAATAGGCTTCTATTGATTTTGCTGAGAAGTAATGAGCTCTCCTCTGTCTACTTTGATGAAAAAATCTTTTCTTCCTCAGATATGCGTCCATTTTTGGGAAGTCTGTAATATGCAGCTCACTTTGTGATACTACTAAGGCTGCATTAGTTATCAGCAAAAATGAACAAACTCCTCCCCATTTCGGTGGCAACAGTACTGATGTTCCTTCCTTCATTCCTGGTACATTGAAAACTGGGCCACACTTGCAGTTTTCTCCAACTTTCACTGGGCCATTATCTCTGAATCGTAAAGATGAATTCTTCAGGGGTAGGATCTGCAATGGTCCTCCGTCATCGTCGACCCATGCCAACAATCTTGCAATCTTAGACCATTGGTTTTTACATTCCTTTTCTGCATTTGCCACAACTAATTACATTTGTCTGGTTAATGCTGTTGCTTTGTATACAACCAATCCTTCAGCCCATCCTTCAGGTGTAAGCACTGTTCCTTTAATGTGTAGTCAACCTCTTTCCCAGAATTCTCGTATTCCCCTCCCATTCCTATCCTTGCATTGTAACATCTTATTTTCTTCAAACCTGATTCCTGCTCCATATATTCCAGGCTGTTTGTATTGTATTATTTCATGCATTGTTTCTGGCTTCTCTCTTGGCTTTATACCATGTACATAATTGTCTTCTCTTTGAGATGTTAATTTATTCATCCACACTAGGGTTGCTGTTCTGCCTTGGAACTTTACTCTGGTTAGGCAAAGTACAAGGTGTGTCAGGCAATGTTCCTTCTTCACTAATACATCTGTTGCAATGAATATTTTAGAGGTTCCCAAAGCATAAGGTATAAGGGAACTCACATACCAGCTTTCATATAACGTTTTCCTTCACGCATTTTTCATGTGCTAATATCATAGGTTATTCTTTAAATGAGTCAATTTCATCAAGATACATATTTGAATCTTCATTAAATCAACATAAATCTCGAGTAAGTTTTAAAAAAATGCTGTCAATGATTTCATCAGGGGCAGCAGCAAATGTTTCATTGTCACCCACCATATCTGTATTGTTTCTTATAACATGTCTAAATGTCATAACTAGGAGGAAAACACAAATCATAATGCAGAATGATACCACAATCATTATTCCATGGAAACTCATTGATTTTCTCGATGGCAACAAGTCTCTTATATTCTGAAACCTCCTCATTTTTTCAAACATTTAATATGTAACTATATGTAACTTTATTTATCTCTATGGATCACACCTTTATATCAAAAACTGCAAGATGATTGCAATAATTATTCTAAAAATGATTCTAAAAATAATATGATTGTTCTTAGGATTTGCAAGAAATGTTATGACCTTGACATATCTTCTTATTAGAGGTGGATACGACTGTAATATGTAGATACAAACAACATACAACAATGTGTGTAATGTTATTGCAATAGGTAACATAAAGATGAAGTGTGCTTTTCTTCTTTCAGCTCGGTACTTCAATGCATTGTCTCTGAAAAAGGATAACTGCAAGTCTAAATACTCTTTGTCAAATGTTAAAAGATATTGGCCTTTAGTCTAAGGTGCTGCTGTGTTCTTCACTTTCCATGTCTTTACTCTTGATCATAGAATGAGTCTGCATAAACAGAACTTCTTTTCTTGCTTCACTATAGGTAGTTGCAGGAGGGGTCAGGGTTTCTCCTTTATATAGCTTGATGTCGTGCAAATGAAGCCAAGCTTTTCGTCCTTTTAACTTGGCTGCTGTGTGTGCGACATCTTCCCTCATATGGACCTTCAAAGGGTATAAACATTTGTACCAGCAACTGGTCTCCTGAGTATAGACTTGTTGTTTTAACAAATTCTCTGCTCAATAGGTTGATCATCTTTGTTGTTTCTCTTTGACCCTTCCTTTGATTATTGACCCGTTGAGACATGAAAGAAACACTTGCTGTCATTGTTGTTAGGTAATCATGCATCTCATCACCTAATGTTTATGCTACACTATGGGCATACATCTTTAACCTAGTTGGAGGATCAAAGGGGGTTCTCATGTGGTGGCCAGTAATAAACTCCTTAGGGCATATAAGGCTAGGGGTGGGCAATGCAGTCATCCCTTCTCTAGAGTCATCTTGATCTATGCAATCCTTTCCTTCAACAATGCATTATTCTCTCTCAGATTCCATTCACCTGTGTGTGATAAGCAAAAGAAAACATAAGCTTAATGCCTAATAGCAGAACTATTTGTATAAACAACTAATTTACAAAATACGTTCCATTGTCAGACCGCAAAATCTCACACGCACCGCATCTTGGGAACACTTCAGGCAGCAAGAACTTAGCAGCACATGTGGCATCAGGTTGTGTATATGGACCTGCCTCGATCCATATAGTAACAGGACATACCATTGTAGAGAAGGAGCTAAGTACCCCGACCTCAATCACTTCGCCCATATTGCCTATCTGCTGGAAAACAGAATATGACACACACACAAAACCATTTGAACCAAGGAGAATCGTGCAAGCAAGGTTCCCACTGAGGCAACCATACCCTCATTTGAGACAGTATGATGGCTGTCCAAGTGATAGTCAGGAAAGCAAGCAGGACAAATAAACAAAGAGAAATAAAGACGTCATACAATGCAAAGCTGACGTGTAGAGAAGAGATGCAGAAACCAGAGAATGCAGACATTTCTATAAAGGCATCAAGAAAGTATAAAGATAAATGCCATCTTGGGATCAAGATGAGGAAACCTATGCTACAACAGTAATGAAGATATTAAGCTATTTTCACACGTGTAATTATGCAAAGAAATGCAAGCAGATGAAGTATTCTTAAAGGCTAGCTTTATATTAAATAGAGTGTGGCATGCGCCAACATGTGTATGTGTGTATATATATATGTAGTTATGGTTAAGTTGGTGTTTCCATAGGAAGATCACTTTTTGGGCGGCTTATAACTTTGCTCTCCCTGGACGAATACTCACCATACTTTACAAAAAAAGTATTTGGGTCACTCTGAATTTTTTTGCAAAGTTTGGTGAGGATTCGCCCAGGGAGGGCAAAGTTATAGGGGGGGTCCCAAAACTTTTTTTTTTCCATAGACATAATGGGAAAAAACTTTGCGCACGGCCACAGGCCAAACCGCTGGACGGATTTACACCAAATTTGCGGCAGGAGTGGGGGCTTAGTCCCGAAAGCGTGCTTTTGCAAATTTGGTGTAAATCCGTCCAGTAGTTTTTTATAATATGACCAAAACGTAAGGCAAAAAAAATAGTGATATCTGGCTTCGCTTCGCGGACGGACTTCCCTGTTCGCTCTGCGGATAGCACCCCGATTGGCCCATGGCCTTGCGTCATGTCCGCGGACATGCAACGTGTTCGCTGATTGGACGGCGAGGGGCGTGGAGCGCGTCAGATTTTCTGTGGCGCCCGCCATCTTGTATTCGCCGTCGACCGCGTACAGCGTGGTCAAACGTGGAAAAAAATTGTATTTAGTGCCGTGTGTTGGTGTGTAAGAGTGTTTGGGGAGGGTGGGGGAGTATGAGATAGGTTCAATGTTTTGTTTTTTTATGTGCTAGACGTTTTTGTTGCGTTCGATTTGTCCGCGGAGAACACGGCTGTTCTGACATTTTGTAAATAAACTAAATGGTGGGGTGTTTAGAGGACAGAGTCATTTTTGTTCGCAAGGAAGGTAAAAATGAGCTATGAACACTCGCAGTGTACTTAATTGTTCGTAAATTCACAAACTGGGGGTGTCCTCAGGACGCTGTCCGTATTGTAATCTGTCTAGTTGAATATGTTCTAAGAACACTCGCGGTGTCCCGAAATGGTTGCAATTACACAAAATGGGGGTGTTCTGAGAACGTTGTTTGTATTGTTGGTTGTCAGGGTGAAAGTGTTTTAAGACCACTCCTTTTGTCCGCTAATAGTACAATTTCCTATGGGCATCAACCGACTTTTTGTCCACTAAAGAAACGATAAATCCGGCTGGTGTGCGCCGACATTATGTGATAATCCTATGACTGGCGCTATTGACCTGGCTGACTTGCTTTTGCGACACTAAATCATATCTCCCGCCCCTAAGCCTGATATTATCGAAGTATTCATATTCCCCGCCTCTCTCCGTGAGGTTACAGGGTGCGTCATCAAACGCGCCCAGTCCTCTGCAGTCCTAAGTGACTTTACACAGAACCCGGAAGACAACCCATATTATGTCACAACACAGCGCGCCACAATTCGGAATATGAAACAGTGATTTAAAAGCAAACAGCAAGATTGTAAATTTTGTAAAGTACATTTATTTGACATAAAATGTTTAGAGAATATTCAGCAATTTGCATTTGTCTTTGTTGTCGATCCGCAAAAGTTCATGTTGAGGCACGCGATGTTCCTTTGCGGTACAGAGGGTGTTAGATCAGCTTAAAACTCAGTGCGCCACAATTCGGAATATGAAACTGTGGTTTAAAAGTAAACAGCAGGATTGTACATTTGGTAAAGTACATTTATTTCACATGAAATGTTTAGTGAAAATTCTGCGATTTGCTATTGTCTCTGCTGTCGATCAGCAAAAGTTTATTTTGAGCCACACGTTGTTCCTTTGCGGTAGATAGGCTGTTGGTTTATGATAAAAACAGTAAATGGTCGCTCTGATAATCGGAAGGTTGCTCCAACAACGAGCCATTAGACCACCCTGTTGGTTGGTATGTTGTTTGTAGCCGCTAGTACTGCGTAAGGGCATATTGGTCCTTGGCGATTGTCCCATAAAATGGGGAGGGTCATGAAGTTGCATATTTGGACCTGCTCCTGGCAGTTGAAGACCCCATCCGCTGGAGTCTGTAAATCGTGACATAGGCAAAATGGGGCCACATACCTGATTTAAAAAACATAAATTAGTCTCACCAGCCGATCTTCATTAAAAATCATCATTTTATTTATTAGGGCGTGAAACTATTTGCTATCGAAGATAGTGCAACGGAGTATGTTAATAATAAAATAATAATATTTTCCCATTCATATAGCGCTAAGAACCGTGAGGTATGTAAGCAGTGCTTATTATTGACCACGGTGTGTGGTGCTCATTTATCGACCACAGAAGGATGAAAGGCTGAGTTTGGCCTTGCCGGGATTCGAATTTGCGTTAGCAAGCTGTGCACGGATGTCAAAGCGAGCGTTGTACTCGCTGTGCCACTTGACAGGCTACAGTGAAGTGGCACAGCGAGTAGAGCGCTTGACCGCCTATAGACCGGTTAAATTATTTCTATTAACCCACCCTGTGTCAGAGCCCTCTAAACGACAGGGGATCAATTTGGTGGTGATAGTGCGTGGTAGAAAACATTATGCCACTTTCAACGAACAAGTTCAACTTGAGCGGTCTTTAATGCTACGCTATTGTAATTATATTTGGTATAAAATAATCTAAAGGGTTACTTACAGTACAATTGCAATTTCCATTGTCTACGAGTAGTGCAGTCCCAAAATACGACTCCGCGTGTGCGAACGATCTTTCGCCTAGTGATATAATATATAAAAGTGGTTTCGTTTCAGAAATTTCATCCTTATCTTCTCTTACGTTTTAGCAACACTCCTTCAAGAGAAGTCTTTCATTACAATCTCTGTCTGTCAAGGTCAAAACACAATACAACCTTATAGTCCGCTTCGTGAGCCTCTCCGGGGCCCGAGAAAAAAATGGAAGCAGCTGACCTTCACTGTGAACGAGCATAAATTCTTACTTTGCAACATTCTGTGTAAAGCTATCTGTGAGAAGTTGGTTTTTGCACGCCATGTTTGTATATTGTTTGCGTGATATTAAAAAAAGTTTGTTTAAGGGACGTTATGGTTCTAAGTACAGCCGAAAGACCCCTGAAAATTGCAAGTTATGGTAAGCTATGAAAAATAACTCGCGCCACCACCGTGCACTGCTAAGACTAACACCCAGGACATCAAAGATGACATCGCAAATGTCATTGATGAAATCACTGATGACATCACATGTGTATGTACTTTTCATGGAATTTGTGTACTAGGGATTTTTATTATAATGTTGCGAAAAAAGTGTCAAGGATATTGCAATAAATATCATACCGTTATTAGTGCTTTGAACGATGCATTGATATAAATAGCATTGTATTATGGGATTCTATATAGTATACTGAGCTACTAATGGAGAAACATAGCATTGTGTGCAGAGTAGAAGATGAAAGTATAATATTTATAATGTTAATATGTTGAATAATGAAATGATAATTGTCCTGAAATGTTCGAAAATTCACAAAATGGGGGTGTTCTGAGGACGTTATTCGTATTGTTTGATTGCTTAGCTGTATGCAATGAGGGAATGGCACAGAGAGTAAAGTGGACGCCGTCCGTGGACACCGCGGCTGTTCGTGGACAGGGCGTGCTACATCCGGGTTTTTCCAGGAAATCCAACATGGAAAGAAGACTGTACGGATCAACCAATCAGATGTCGAGGTTTTGGATTTGTGTTGAAAGAGACTGTGTGTGGTGAAGATGGCAGAAGTAGAGAAAGTCAGGGTGTTGGTGTTTGGAGATATGTTTGTGTATGGTTTACAACAGTACGCTCAATGCAGGCATGTTGCAAATAACTTTGATGTGAAAGGAGTGGAGGTGGTATGGAGCACTGTGCCTAATTGCAATGTACAGGGAATTGTACAAGTTTGTGAGGATATGGCCATGATGAACAGTCCGCATGTGGTAGTTTTGCACTATGGTGCTTTCCATTTGGGCAACGTCAGTGCCCCTACTTTGTTGGCTGATTTGGAACGCTTGGTTCAAGCCGTAATGAAGATCCTTCCAAATGCGAAAGTAATTTTTTCTGGATTACTACCTAGGGCAATATGGGACAATAGTTTAGTTTTTTGTCCTCAGCAAAACATTGCTAGGTGTGTCATCACCCGAGGCATGTGTGCCTTCATGCTTAGAGCTGGTATGTTCTTCTGTAACAATGAGAATATTGATGCCAGTAATGCTGTTAATTTTAAAGAAGATGGCATTTCTTTATCTTTTACAGGAAATGCCTTTCTATTTTGGAATGTAAGGGTTGCTTTGGAGAAGGTTATGTGAAGATTTTAGGAGTAAAGTAAGAAAAAAAAAACAAGAAAAAAATACAAAATAACAAGTGTCTGTCAAGCATCTGTAAAAAAAACGGCTCTTTTCAGAGCCAACTTCAAAGGGGAAATGGGGCACACTATTTAAATTTACATTCATCACGCTCAGATTTTTGATATGTCCACGGACATGGCGGTAGTCCGTGGACATGAAAATCACTACGAGGGGGTTAGTATGTTCTATGTTACATGTATATGAAGTCAGGGATATTATGGTTAAGTTGTGCTACTAAGAACCTATGAAATTCAGTGAAAAAACGTTGTTAAAGGGACGTTATGGTTAAGTTGCGCTACTAAAAACCTATGAAATTCAGTAAAAAAACTTTGTTAAAGGGACGTTATGGTTAAGTTGCGCTACTAAAAACCTATGAAATTCAATGAAAAAACTTTGTTAAAGGGACGTTATGGTTCAAAGTAAAACCGAAAAACCCCTGAAATTTGGCAGTTATGGTAACATAAGCACCCATAACTCGCGCCACTGTGCACTGCTAACACTAACACCCAGGACATCAAAGATGACATCACAAATGTCATTGATGACATCACTGATGACATCACATGTGCATTTACTTTTCATAAAAACTCTGTACAAGGGATTCTTATAATGCTGACCAAAAACTGTCAGGGATCATTGGGATAAATATCATGAGCTAATTAGTGCATTAAGCAATGCATTGATATAGATAGCATTCTATTATGAAGTTCTATCCAGTATACTAAGCTACTCATGCAGAAACATAGGCAGTGTGTGCAGCATACATGATGAAGGTGCCATATTCATAATCTTGCCATGTTGAATACTGAAATGATAACTGCTTTCTTATTAGAGTTTTGCGTACTGTAAAACATGTAATAAGTAGATAATAAAACCCACTTAATACATAATTATTACAGACAAAACACATACAAATATGAGTATATACAGGGACAGTGAAGTAAACAAAAAAGCAGAATTACTAGCAGAAAGAGTTCATAACCTAACTAATTGTCTTTATGCAGAGAAACTATTGCTCTGTTTCAAAGCTGCTACTTACCATATGTATGTGTATCACATGAAGTGACTGCACCCAAAGGAAAGGAGAGTGAGTATAATGTATACAAATATGAGCATATACAGGGAAGGTAGAGTAATAAAAATAAAACTATGAGAAAGTGCTGATAACCGTAATGATTATCTTCATGCACAGAAAGGATTGCTCTCTTTCAAGCCTGTTTCTTCTGCTATGTGTATGTTTCATATAATGTGACTTGACCCTAAGTCTACAAATATAGTACCTTTTCAATGTTTACTTCCTAACTGTTACTGAAGAAAACTATGTGGCTTTGATATGTCAGTAAAGGATAAAAAGGGAGAGCCAGCCATGTGATGTCATCAGTGATGTCATCAATGACATTTGTGATGTCATCTTTGATGTCCTGGGTGTTAGTGTTAGCAGTGCACGGTGGCGCGAGTTATGGTTGCTTATGTTACCATAACTGCCGAATTTCTGGGGGTTTTCGGTTTTACTTTGAACCATAACGTCCCTTTAACAAAGTTTTTTCACTGAATTTCATAGGTTTTTAGTAGCGCAACTTAACCATAACGTCCCTTTAACAAAGTTTTTTTACTGAATATATATATATATATATTCGAGTCAGTAAAAGACGGATGTTCCCACTACGTACAATAGCAGTGCTGAGCAAAAGAAGGAAGGCCGTTTTTTCATTTTGTCGCAGTCAGAAAAACAAGTGAATTACAGGCAAACTCAGAAAGGTGAGTTTGGATGAGCCAAGAAGCCAAGGCCATATCAGACTGGGGTGACCTGACATTGGATACAAAATCGTGTGAAAGAATGAAGCTTCTGTTCAGAAGGCATGGACGAAAACAAGAAGACGTCAGAGGTCTAATAGAAAATAGCATTTAAATACACTGAAAGCTCAATTTTGTGGTCTTCAGTCACATGGGGAGGAGAAGCTGGACGAGCATGATGGTCACACCTACACATGAGGGCAGAGTGTGCCTTCACTCCCCTGAATTCTTCAGTAGCAAGGAACATTTCCAAGGATGAGTTCAAAGCCCTAATTGATGGCAGACCACTGAGGTGATGCTGGATGGTCATGTGGTGGGAAGCTATGGTTAAGACTAGTTATCTGCAACTGGACGCTCAACCTGCATGCTGCTAACATAGGTTGGGAAGGTACTGACATTGGTTACAAAGTAATCGATGATAGAGGCCTGCATGATCAAGGGTCCTATAGTTGTGTAGCCAACTAAACGTTGTATATTTAGTGATGTTCATAGTGACATATTTTAAGGAAGGGCTTAGTTGCCCCACCTGATGTTAAGAAGCCTATCACTTTATTTCACTGCCCAAACGAGTATGGATCGTATACCTAGATGATCCATTTAGACCCTATCACATTCACCGGTAAGTTTTCAAGTTTTGCCACGTAGGATGACATTAGTGATAAGCAGGTTAACATCATAAATGATGAATATTTACTATAAAAATGAGATTTTTTTATGAAATGCTTTGAGATTGCGATGAGAGACATCAGATGATGGCCGTTGTACTCTGTGTTTTAGATAATTGATATTAAAACAGTTATCCTTTTGCCAACTACCTGAGTTGTTTCGATTATTGATGTTTGAATAATTTCTGCATCCCCATCAATCTCAAGGGTGTTGCTATCTCATCTTAAAGGGCTAGGAGATACAGTTCACGTGGTAGCAGAGATTTGATGGTTAGATAATCCATTGAGATAAGTAAGCTTTTGAGTTCATGGAAATATCAAACAACCGCTGCCATTCGGCTGAAAGGACGTTAGGCTCCCTGTAGATAACAGTTTTTAGAATAACGCAAAGTCTCACAAGCCAGGTTAGACGGGTCTCTTTGAAAATGCAGAAAACCCTCCTGGCATCTACAGGAAGCTGAATGGATGGAAAGTTGAAGAGGCCACTGAGGAGGCATGCGATCCTGAGATTTGGAAGTTGAAATATTCGAATGGTGAGTAGAAAACTGAGCGAGGTGGTAAAAGAGTGAATGGGCTATGGATGAAGAAAGTGATGAAAAGGGAAAACGAGTAACAGAGGGGGGTAGTGTTAAATATTGAGTAATAATGTACTTAAGTGGAGGCCAAGCCATTTAAGAAATATCGCAAGAAGAGACTGTGATAAAAGAGTACACCTAAGTACCTGTGTTTTAAAGAATGTAACAGAAGGAACCGCACCTAAAATCCCATAGCGGATGATGTATGAGATTAGTTTGGTTAAAGACGAATGTAAGGAGGGCTGTTCACAGTCCATATGGGGTATTGTTAGGGGCAGAATTACTCTTATGAGAGAAGACAAGAGTATATGTGGCCGGCCGTTTGTGTTTGTTTGTCTGTCTGTTTTATGTGATTGTACAAAAATTGATGAAACGGTAAAACAAAGTTGATGAAAAAAATGCAAGAGTTGTTAAGGACTAAGTGTATATTTAATGAACTTGAGTTGATATTTCTGCAGATTAAACTAAAAAACAAAATTATAAAAGGTTTTGAGCTTGCGACGATTGGTGCTTGCTCATATAGTTTGACTGTATAAAAAAGTATTAGCATAATTTGCAAAGAGTAAACAGTGTGTATTGATGGTCAAAGAGTGAAATGTCAAAATGGAGGATATTACTCTGCTTATACACATTTGCAAGCAATTGCCAAAGCACGCACCCAAGCTTAGACAGTATAGTGCGGAATGGGTTAAAGGAACCGCAGACAAGATGTTCATGCCGGGGTCACAAGGGGGTTCGCTATAGAAGGCAGTCTTGCAGCACATGATGACATATTTTCATACTGCATATATGGGGAAAAAGTTAGACAAACTACTAGCAAGCTTAGAGCTCTGGAAAATGTACCAGGAGGAGAGAGAATATCCGCCTTCTGTAGATTGGATACTTAATGTATGCACAGAGGGGGGTGAAGAGCCTACCGCTCCACCCGCCATGCCTGAAATAGACAGCGATAGTAAGAAAGATGAAAGGCTGTACCAACTAAGGGAGCTCAAGGTAGCAACAGGATATAGCAACCTGGCATGTGAGTTGCCTGTGCAAAGCAGTGATGAAGGCCCAGAGAAAAATACTGAGAGGGATGTACTCTCTAAGATCGCGAGGCACAAGGAGAGATGCAATAAGGAGAAAAGTGATCGACCAAGTACATCTATAGATGTAGGATGAGAAATAAAGAAATGGAAAGGAGAAAATTATTTTAAAAAACTGATGAGTTAGCCCTTATACAGCACAAATGGATGGGTGGTCAGATTTTCTCAAACTTGATGGTAAAAGCATTGAGGACGTAAGGCAAGGGAAGATCAAGATGATAAGGATAAAAAGGATAAAGAAAGAGAGGAAAGATTGAAAGATGATAGAACAAAAATAAAAGATAGACAGAGACGGGAAGAGTTGTACCAAGAGGAGCAACTGAGAAAAAAGGAAAGAGCAGAGGAGCAGAGAAAATATGATAATAGTCAGAGGATGATCGAAGAACAAGAAATACTAGAAAGAAAAAGAAGGGAAGAAGAGGAACAGAAATTAAGGGATAAGAGAAAACAAGGATGCAGAGATGAAGAACTACGAAGGACAAATGAGAGAAGGGACATGAAAAGAAGAAGACATGGTAAGGGAGGAAGCAAGGAAGTGAAAGGAATTTGACGATATAATAGAATGAAAGAGAAGACAGAGAACACACAATCTGGATCGCATGGAAAGGGAGGTAATGGATCCTAATACTGTAGTTTCATGGGAGGACATAGAAGAATTCTTTACGACACATGAGTCGTTAGCAGGTCCGTTCCGAGCAAATCTAGAGGACGAGTTTGACACTAGAAATATTGGGGAGGCAATCAATAAAGTCTATCATGACATGAAGTCCCAGAAAGCATTGCAGGCGAAAGGTAAAAATTATCGACTCGAGAGTGCCAGCTGTACGATAAGGAAGGAGTCTCATGTAGTTTTGAGCCAACGGAACTGTTTTTAGATAGACTGACTCTGAACAAAGATGACGAAGAGAGAGGTCACACAAGCTGGGGAGCAGAGATGTCAGATGAAGATAGAGAACCCGCTTATGGGGAAGTAGGCAATATATGTGGGCCTGAAGGGTGTTTGTCAATGGATAAGGAGGTAAGATGGTCGGATTTAGACCTCCCTATATCTCGAGCGTCAGATTCCGTGATGTGGCTAAATTGACCTAAAGAGAGATCCCATGGTCATGGGTGGGACTTGCCACCATATGTGAGCAGGCTAAGGTCACTACCAGGTAGAAGTCAGTGTGGAACTATTGTCCCAGCTATGGGCAGGCATACAGTGAGTGACATATGCGAGTTTGGGATTTCACAGTTTCCTTTGTTGGAGAAGGTAGGAACGAGACCACAGTGTATACCTTGGCCACAAAATTGATAAGGATAATTTAAGGTGAAAACTCCCGAGTTTAACTTCTGTTGCTGGGAAGTGGATACATGAGTTAGAGAAAATTACAGGAGGAAATAAATTAGCTATAGGCGACATTAAGGGGTCTCCTGATTGCCATTCTTGGGGAACAAGCTGATGATGTCTGGTCAAGTGCAGGATATTCTAGTGTTACCACGGTTAACACTGTTCATGATGGAGCACCGTTCAATAATTGTAGAGCTGCTGTTTGGAAGGCATTCAGAGTGCTATATCCGGATACATGAGATATGGGAGCCATAATGATGAAAAAGATGCAAGTAGAGGATGATCCACTTGTTTACATTCTGAATTTTCAAGAGCAGTGGGCTTTAGAGACACGCAATGCTTGTGGGAAATCTATACCTGTGTTCTATCAATATATCATGCCAAGGGCTAACAGGCCCGGTACAAAAGTAGCTCAAGAAATTAGTTGTCATGGAAGCAAAACCATGGTCAGAGATTCAGCTGACCATTGTGCATTATTGCAGGCTTTTGCAAGAAAAGAATCAAAAGAAAGATGATACTAGGAAAGGCAAAGAGGCAAAGTTAGTGCAGAAAATACTTTCCAAGTATGCCATTGAATGGGCAATGTTGACTAGTGGAGACAGATCCGGTTCACAGCAATCAGCAAACATGCCACAAGGGAATAATCAAAGACATTTTGACCAAGGCAATAATGGGTTTATACCAGGCGGAAAGGGAGGTTTTCGAGGAAGAGGCTTCCAGAATAAAAAAGGAAACTTCCAGAATAATCAAAGTGGGATCCGGAACATGCATAATGATAACCAAGGCATGCAAGGAGGACAAAATGGGAGACCTCCTGTATGTTGGATATGTGAAATGACAGGGCATGTTGTACGTATGTGTGAAAGTCAAGGATTTGTACAGAACAATCCCTTTTCAGGAGGGGGATATTAAACCCGCCTGCATATTCGCAGCAGAATGGAGATGGGTTTGCCCAAAACCAGATAGTGCAGCAGACACAAGTACCTAGAGTACAGCATGATTTTCAAACACAGCAGCCGCCAATGAATCCACCACAAGGGCAGTCGCAGCAGTCACCTTTGCAGATACAGCAAAGCACGAGAACAGGGCAATGAATGACTCCTAGAATATGATATGGCATGTATAACGCGCCTATAAACAAGTGATTCAAGGTGCGAAAAGGATACAACATGTTACTGTCGATGGAGGGAATCCTTTCACAGGTACGGGAATGAGACTGTATCCACAATAGGATGGCTCACTGGGAGACTTGATGTGTTCTATACTATCAATAACGCCTAATCCTCAAGAGGAACCGAGGGTTGACCTTAATACAGGAGGCAAATCTTTTATGTTTTTACTAAACACGGGTGCAACATGCTCATGTATGCGATAGGGGACATTTTCAATGTCTGGAAATGGCCATGAATACTCAAGGTTTCACAAGAGCTACAAGTAGAGTTCCTTTTACTGATGCACCACCAGTCTCTATAGGAGAGTGTGACATGTCTATACCGTTATTATATTCAAGACAGACACCTGTCAATATATTTCGTCGAGAATTAATGACGAAGTTGAATATGACAATTTTGTTTACTGATGAAGGAATAGTGTTTTCGACACCAGGATTGTATCATTTAAACATAAGCAAGTTTGTTATGGCATTTGCAGGAAAGGTAGTCATACAAGGAGTACCATTAGAATCGGAGGTTTTTTACTATGGGGTACGCATTCTGTTGACATAGCTACCAGGCTTAGTGGGCAAAACTGTGAGAATACCTGATGAGTTTTTATTCATGACAAAGATACCTATGTTTGCAGAGGAAGGACACATCTTTCCTTTAGAGTTACAAGCAGCTATAGTACAAGGAAAACTAGCTATGCTTGATGGAGTTGATTATGACAGCAGACGATGGAGTGCCGTAATCGTCATTGGGGAGGGTTACAGATTGACTGATGTCATGGATGAAGACTTGTTTACAGATCATCCATCAGATGACGAAGTAATCTTTGAAACTAGCATTATTTATTGGGTAATAGCCATTAAACGAGAGGTTCCTCAGAAAATTATGTTAGCACTAAAACGCCCAGAGTATTACGAGGAAGATATGGCGAAGATACCAGTTTCCTTATGGACAAAGGGCCCCTGTGATGTAGGCCTATTGAAGGGAGCTGGGGAAGTAAAGATTACGTTGAAACCAGAAGCAATTTTACCTCGAGCACGACAGTATCCCATGTCTTGAGAGGCAGATGAAGGTATTTTTAAGACGATATCTGCCATGATGGAACAGAGTATTTTAGTGACTTCAGAATCACTGTGTAATATCACTATCTATCCGATCAAGAAAGTGAAATGGGGTTCATGGCATTTAATTCAAGCTTTAAGAATGATTAACTAGATTCTAGAGGCCGAGTTTCCTCTAGTTCTAATCCGGTGACAATTTTATCTAACATACCTGTTGAGGCACAATATTTCTCTGTGAGTGATTTGAAAAATGCATTTTTCTCAATCCCATTGCGCAAAGACTCGCAAGATCTGATGTCATTTACATTCAGACAAACCTGCCTGAAAAGTACTCGATTACGACAGAGGTACTGTGAATCCCCATCTATTTTTAACAGGGTCCTACAGATGGACTTGAGCAATATTGATTTGGAAAGTATTGTGTTGCAGTACGTGGATGACAAATTGGTCTGTAGTACCACAGAAGCGAAGTGCAGACACGATTCAGTTCAACTGATAATTATTCTTGCAGACAAACGATATAAAATGGACAAGGAGAAGTTACAGTATTGTCAGGAAGAAGTGCTGGAAATAGGACAGTTAATCTCACATGAAGGAAAGAAGGTTACTGCTGAGAGGGCTGAGGCTATGTTAAAGACAGTAAAGCCCGTCACGATAAAACATATGCAGAGATTTTTAGGACTATGTAATTATGTGAGAGCATGGGTCTTTGACTACAGCTCATACATAAGGCCCTTGTTGCAAGCTCTGAAAAAAGCACAGGTAAATCAGGAAAAAATGTTTGGAACAAGGCAATGGAAGGAGGTTTTGATGACTTGAAGAAGGCGATTTGTACATCTCCAGACTTCCCGTGTGAACAATGTAGGCCGCCGCCACATTCGCCATTGAGAAGACAGCCAGCATAGTGATGGGATGTTATATGACGTTATTTGTTGACCATGCATTGTATGCCATTCTGGAAAAAACCTAAGGTAGGTTGACATCACAAAGGGCTTCTGCCTATGAGGTGATCATATCAAATCCAGCAATCAAAATAGTTTGATGCAGAAAAGTGAACCCTGCCATGTTTGTAGCAAAACCACTGGCAGAGGGTGAACTATGAAGAGTTCTATGATGAACCCCCAAGGGTGAAGGAAAATGCATTGGCAGCTGGGAGATTCTCTTTATTGATGGTTTGTCTAGAATCAATCAAAATGATGGACACAGATATACAGGGACCACTGTCATAAAGGACACAGCCAATGGAAAGTTTGCACTAGTGTCAAGAGCATGACTACCATCTCACTTTTCGGCACATGCTGCAGAATTAGTTTCACTGATTGTCACTCTTGAGAATCATGCAGACCAGGAAGTAACAGTGTACAGCAACTCCGCCTATGTGACGTCAACACTGCACACAGGATCGGCACATTGGAAAAGGAGGGGCTACCTCTGAGCAGATGGCATGCCAATGCAACACGCAGCCTTATTGGATACACTCATTAGAGCACTACAACTCCCAGTAGCCATTGCAGTCGTAAAATGCACAGCTCACACTAAATGGGCAGATTTTATTTCATGTGGGAATCAAAAAGCAGATGAAGAAGCCAAACGCATTACATATACAGAAGTAATAATGTCTTTTGATACACCTGATGTGAAATAAAGCATGGTGGTGATGATGAGTGTGCCATATTGTTATAATAACCTGTCTAGAACTCAATTGGGAGAAATCCAAGGGGAAGCGCCCCAAGATAAAAAATAAAAAGAATTGTGGACGTGGAGAGGGTGTTCTTTAAACCCCTCTGAGGCATTGTGGTGACAAGACAGTACTGGTAAACCTGTGATGCCTGTAGGGTGCATTGGAACAGCTAAACTACCCTGCACACATTACTAGAGAGATCCTCGCCACAACAATAGTGGAGGATTAGTTTGTTACAAATATAGTACAACACATTACATATTATGTAGTAAATTGTATCATATGTCAAATTGTATCAAATGTTTACTGCTGTGCACACATTGCGCACAATTAGAGGATCTATTCAGAGACCTAATGGTCCCTTTCAGCATTTACTCATCCACTATGTCGATATGCTGCAAGTTTGTAATGGATACAGATTTATGATTGTAGTAGTATGTCCCTTTTCAAGTTTGATCGAAGCTGGATAGTGTACACAACCAGACGCCACTGGTGCAGCAACATTTTTTGTACGAGAAGTGTTTCCTCCATCGGGAAGAGGTTCCCTATTCCTGTTTTACTGAAAATCCTTTCTAGGGTGACTTTTGTTGTGCCTAACAATAATGCTTTCCGGATCTTTCTTGCAGTTTTTGTGTTCATTTTACGCACTTACCCTGCACTGGTGGGGAGAACTACTAATGTTCACTTGCTCTTGCAAGATCAAACAAATGGCCCAATTGTGAGAAGGTTGCTCAAAGTTATAATTGAGCAGATGATTCCGCTTCCTGGGTTCATAGTGAAGAACACAAATGCCCCTGATATGATATGATATGGCATTTGTAACCGCCTATACACAAGTGTTTCAAGGTGCGACGAGGCAGGGGGGAACAAGGGGAGACAGACAACGATCCTACTAGGCCAGGTGTGATTCAGATCGCGCAAGTGCAAGGGTAGAGGGGAAGGGAAAAGTGCATGGGGGAAAGGGAGAGGGGAAAGTGCAGTACAGGGTTATTAGCATACAGCATACAGGATAAATAACAAGCGCCAGCTGGTGGCAAGTGCGAGGTAAGTGCAGACACTTGCTGGGAAGGGGGGGCTGGAGGGATTCAGACACAGTCCCGTAGTGCAGGGGTTGCCAGGGAGGCAGTGCAGCAGAGCGTGGCTGGGCCAAGGACCGAGAACGGTGAGTGGCCCAGTTGCAGATTCAGTGCAGTTTCAGTAGTATTAGCAGGGGAGAGGGGGAGAGAAAACGGAAGCAAAGAGGAAGGTTTTGAGGTGCTTCCGGAACCGGAGATGGTTCTCCTCAAGTTGAAGGGAGGCAGGAATGCTGTTCCAGAGGGAGGCCCCTGCAGTGGAGAGAGATATGCCCCCAACTCGTTGTTTGGAGAAGCGGCTGACCCTGAGGGAGTTGGAGGCGGATGAGCGAAGAGCTCGAGAAGGAAGATATTTAGGAAGAGAGAGTTGAAGGTATTTTGGCCCAAGGCCCTAGACGGCCTTGTAGACAATGCAGAGGGTTTTGAACTTGATCCTCGCAGTCACTGGGAGCCAATGTAGTGATTTCAGTCCTGTAGAGGTACGGTCCCTGGGCTTGAGGCCAAGGACAAGTCTCGCAGTCCTGTTCTGGATGAGTTGCAAAGGGTGAAGAGTAGAGGCGGGCAGATTTAGATAGAGGCTGTTACAGTAGTCCATCTTCGAGAGAACCAGGGCTCTAGAGACAGTGAGCTTCTGGGGGAAGGAGAGGAAAGGAAGGATAACTCTGAGGAGGTGTAGCTGGTAGTGTGACTTCTTAGAGATGTCGGATATGTGAGGAGAGAAGGAGAGTGTGGAGTCGAAGATGACCCCAAGGTTTATTGCCTTGCAGGTAGGAGCAGGAAGAGGGCCCGGAGAGGCCGGCCAGAGAGCTGCAGGGAAGTAGGGAGTGAGTGTGCCAATGAGTAGAATCTCAGTCTTACTGGCATTAAGGCAGAGGTTGTTGGCAGTACACCATTCCTGGATAGCAGAAAGACAGTCAGAGATGAGGGAAGGAAAAGAAGGGGCCGAGGGTAGCCTGAAAATGAGCTGGGTATCATCTGCATAGCACTGAAAGTTGGGGCAGAGAGCGGTGATGCGGTGGGGAGAAGTGCCAGATACTGGTTGAACAGCCAGGGAGAAAGGTTAGATCCCTGGGGGACACCACAGGTAGAGAAAAAGATGTCAGAGAGGAAAGACCCCAGTTGGACCTGGGAGGGTCGATTGGAGAGGAAAGAGGTCAGCCACGCCAGAGCCTGACCAGTGATACCCAGGTTATCACGGAGACGGTTGAGCAGGATGGTATGGTTGACAGTATCAAAGTCAGAAGAAAGATCAAGCAAAATGAGAACACATGGAATGTTAGAGTCAAGGTTCGAGAGCAGGTCCTCACGGATGTTCAGGAGAGCAGTTTCCGTGCTTCTGGCAGCTCTGAAGCCAGACTGATGGTCATGAAGACTACCAACAGATTCAGCATGGAGATTAAGCTGGGAGATGGCCAGTTTCTCCAGGAGCTTGCCCAGGAAGGGAGTGATAGAGATTGGGCGATAGTTAGCTGGGCAGGAAGAGTCGGAAGAGGGTTTCTTAAGAAGGGGGTGCACAAGGCAGTGCTTGAGAGGGGATGTGAAGACTCCAGAGGCAAAGGAGTGATTGCAGACATCAGCAAGGGCAGGAGCCAAGGAGTCAATGTGGTCCTTGATAGTCTTGGAGGAACAGGGTGGACCTGTTTTGACAAGACTTTCATAGATCGGACTTGTCTTGAAACCCCGTCAGCAGAAAAAAGGGGAAAGGCAGAGAAGGAGAGAGGAGGGGTGGCTGCAGAAGGGCCAGAGGAAGGGCAGGGAATAGAGGGGGGAGGTGATAGGAGGAGAGTGAGGACAGGATGTCCTGAGTTTTTGAAAGTGTCACTTGATAGTGATCATAGACTAGCCAGTACAGTATTTCTTTATCTGATAGAGGAATGGCCACATCTTGTTGGGAGACAAACAGACGTCCACACTTTCCTGAGAGATCTGAGAAACGATGCAGTTCTCAATGAAATATTGAACGACTTCATCAACAAAGTGAATGGATACTCTGAGAGAACCTTAAGGACAGAGTGACACTTCCAAGGAGGAAAATCAAAAAAGATTTTCCGAGTGAGGAACTTTGTTTCATGCTGAAAGAAAATCTTCATATCATCCGGTTGGAGGCTAATTCATGGCATTTATTGGGATTTTGTATTATTGTATAGTCAGCCTGCTAAAGCTGATCGAGTAACTTTTTGAGCCAAGTCCACAGATTCCAGAAAAGTGCATGATATTGCCCCATTAAAAATACAATTTTCCTTCCTTAAACGTAATATGGGCAGCATCAGCAGCAACTTCATCATGGAAGATCATGACAGATGTCCACAGTGTATTAAAAGTTGTTCTTTTAAGAGGTCATGTTTATGCACAATTTACACCTGTATTTTGTTCATAGTAATGCTGCTCTCACAATACGAACGTCATATTATGTAGACATAAGTAAAGTTAAAATTCCTGTGTATCCTCCTGTGCAAGAAAAGAAGGATACGGTCATGGCAACTACTAGTCAACCAAGGCCCTATGTGATTGTTCCTACCTTAAAGATACACACAGAAGCACCTTGTCCTGTGATAAATGATCAAAGGTTAGTTTCTAAAAGAAAATCACAAATGGAGATTTTGCGAGACATTTTTATGCCGAAAGACCATGCTGAGAGGATGAAACTTTCATAACGTTCTCCTACTCAGGTAATACATGTAGACGCACCCAGTTCACTGGCAAATGGTTCTATGTTTGGTCCAGTAAGAAGAAACTATGCTGATATACTCCATGACATGATTACAGAGGCTCATAAGAGATAAATGAGGCCCAAGAGAAACGCTAGGGAGGATGATCATGAGCTAAATGATTACCTGGACAATACAGCACACTTGGGGAACAACATTTGGTATCAGCATATGAAATAAGTGGGAAGGAGGACCTCAAAGGAGGAGTGCTTTGTATGCACACTTCTGCCTTATAGCATGGGAAGTCAAAAATCTTCATAGCTATTGAAATAGACGTCCAGACAGCACATTGTCTATCACACATAGCACTCTGCAGAACAAGACGCCAGTTCATGGGTCGAGCTGCCTATCTCAAATGGGCAACCGAATGGACAGATCCAGATGAAGATGACTATGTACAAGATGCAAAGACAAGGAACAGAGCTCATACCAAGAACCACGTAATAAGATATGAAAAACCTGGAGTGTAAGGAGCTGGCATCAGATGGGAAGTAAAGAAAAGACTTGAGAGTCCAGGAATAATTGAAGAAAACATCTGACACAGAAGGCAGATGCAGATTTGGGGATCAGTGTTATCACCAGATGGATGGAAAGAAGGAGTGGTTATCTGCAGAGTCCGGATGATATATGATCACCCTGAATCAACTGTTTGGAATGCCCAGCTGGGGTGCAAACCGTTATGGCCGACGCTTGCTAAACTATTGAGCTGGGTCGAAGATAGATGAGGACCCCTGCAGATAATACCATTGGAAAAATCGAAGTTGTGCTTCAGAAATAATGGAACAAGAAAAGTCAGAGTGAATGATAACTGTAGTCAGATCTTTGATGCACCAAAGATGAATCTTTGGGCAGCAGTGATCATGGATCATTATTGGGCTTGAGGATCAAAAGCATATATGAGATTACCCAAACACTACAGAGGAATATGTACCTTGGTGAATGTTCCTGTTCCAGTGCTGGTAATTCCTAAACGTATCCTGAATATTGACATTTTCCTAAAAGCAGATGCTCATCTGAGGAAGAAGAGATCTGTGGACCTGGTTCAACAAATGAAGAGAGAGAATTACTCTTCTGCCAAATCAATAGAAGTTTTTGACTCTATCCCGTATGAACACAGACTATTTAGCTAGACTGTGTCTGTATTCATGTTAATCTTCATCCCGAGAATCCAGGTTGGAGCAAATACTAAATGGTTGACGATCAAAATGGATTCAATGCTATCAGGGAGGAGCTGAGAGCCATACGACTGATGACTCTTCAGAACAGATATGTCTTGGACATGATCACAGCGATGGATGGAGGTGTTTGTGCAAAAATAGGAGAATCATGCTGCACATTCAAACCCTCTCACAAAGATGAGAATGGTACCTTGACTGAAGCCATAGAAATGCTAAAGAAGCTACACGTCCAGATGACAGACGAAGTAGAAGACATTATCAATGACAGCTGGTTTGAATCACTTGTTTATTGGGTTCTACGGTGGATGGCAGGCATGTTCAAATTCCTTGGAGCCCTGATCATGTTAGTGTTGCTGGGTTTCTGTGTGATCAAGAAATTGATCACACAATGCAAGAAGACAACAAAGAAAGCCATAGGGATGAAGATCATGGGCCTCATTCCGATTACGGCGGTAGGGGGTTAACAGCACCGGTAAGGATGCTGGTGCCGTTAACCCCCTACCGCCGCATTCCGAGGTCCCTTAGCGGGTCCTACTAAGGGAGCAAGGAGCTAATAATGGGCCCGCTATTTGCGTGCGCGTTATTAGCTCCTTCCCCATTCTCATTGAGCCCTATAGGGGCTCGAATGGGAATGGGGATTGACATTCAGAATGGGGACTTACCGGGTCCGCCAGGGTTGGAATGTCCTGGTAAGTCCCCATACCGACACCACGGACCCGGGCATCGGTTTGGAGGTAGCCATGGTGCAATTAGCACCATGGCTACCTCCAAACTCATAATGGCCCCCCATGATTAATGTTGAAACAGGATGGAAGGCCAGAGACTTAACAGACAATGAGATCAGAGACTTTGTGAAGGCTAGTATACATGCACCCGAGGGAGTGAAGTTCCTATATCCAAAGAACTATAAGCAGAAGAAGTATGTGGGTAGATGGATCTATTGTAGTCCAAGTGGACAGTGCATGAATTGGAACAAAGATAAGCATGTGAAATCAGCTGGATGCCTGAAAGGAGTCATAAAGATATGGGTCCCAAAGAAACAGATGTGAAGAATGATTAGAGAGTGGTTGTTGAATCGCCCAGAGGGGGGAGTGTAGAGAAGGAGCTAAGTACCCCCACCTCAATCACTTCGCCCATATTGCCTGTCTGCTGGAAAACAGAAGTTTTAAAAATTTTGAGCAAGGATTTTTCCTCTTTTTTTGGGGGGCTAGGGTGTGCAAGGAAGAATATATGTATAAAGAACAGTAACACCACTAGCTACCCAACTTCCCTACACACGGGTAATGAGATGGATACTCCTTCGAGCGATAATTAATTACACTCAGCTGTATTGATCACAGTCACATCAGTATCAAAAAAACACATATTTTAATTAGTATACACATACTTAATAAGACCATATGTAAACCAAACTCTTCAATGATTTAGCTAAAATGAAAGAGACATCAGCGTTTCTTTGGGGTACTTCAAAGTGCAAATCTAAGATGACATCACATGCGTCACAAGAACATAGTTGTGACAACTTTCATTTTTTAGATAAATAAGCATCTAATTATTTGTATTCAGGCAAATGTGATCTTAGAACCATAGGTGACATTGGTCAACATGAAAATATTAACTCTTTATCATGGCACGTCTACACAAACTTGTGTTTCTGGATGTGGAAAAACACAGAAACCGAATAAATCTTGATATTAAGTGTGTAGTCAACCCCCTTCTTCAGGATGCTATCAATCTTTAGACATACAGCAGTTTGCACTGGACGATGTACACTGCTCATTGCACCTATTTAGAAACAAGGATAACCTGTATCATGACTGTGACCATAGTTATTTTAACAAACAGCACAAAGGGTAAACTCCCCACTAACCTGCTAGTTTCGTAGCTTCTTTCGTGTGTGGGAGTCAAATTGCGTTGTTTAGCATCAAATATGACCCATTGGATAAATCCCCAGCTGAAAGACAGCAAAAGGTAGAGAGAACTGTATTTACTCTATCCTTATTTTCATCTCTCATCTAGATCTTATTATATACAATACCCACATAAACACTGGTCGGTATACCTTTCGTTAGGTTGAAGTATCTTATACTTCTTGGTGCAGTGTCGCCATGTAATATTTTGTAGAGGAGGGCCGGAACCTTGTTATCTCGCCCATCAGATTACACCACCTTATCTGTAGTTCAACCGGGAGATAAGAGGAAGGGGGGACTCTGTCAGAATCTCAATTAGAATGTGTGCATTGTGCAAATAGTGCACCACTGTCCCAGCACTTACTAGGTCAATTCGTAGTGCATAGGTGTTGGGCGGTATGTGGCCTAGTTGTAACCGGAGGATCAAGGCTTTAGTTTCTCACTTTCTGTGTCCTCTTAGGATTGAAACTGGCGGCTGTAAATTGGTGTGTCCTCACAGTAACGAGCAGCGTCCTACAAGCAAAGGGTAGGTCTGTGTCACTGATTTGGAGATTGCCTATTGTCAATGTCCAACACTTTATCTATCAGTCCATATTGCACATACTGTTTTCTGGGCAGTGGTGTTTGCTGCAGGAGCTGCTTGTAGTGTATAGCGGCAGCCCATGTTAAGCTTTGTGATTCATGTCTAGCGGCCATGTAGGGTAGATGTGATCGTTTATTTCTACTCCATGTTGACGTCTGTGTGCATGTGCGCACTGACGCCATTTTGGATACGGACCCGCTCCATGTCATAGGGACATATTGGTGTGGGTGCTAGTTAATCACTGCCTTCCTTTTGGGCAAACATTTCCACATATCTGTTCTTTGAATGGAATGCGACCTGATGTATAGCACTTGTTGCAGTGACCATTTATTAAGCATAATGTCAACGGCATCACTTATTTGAAAAATAAAGCTAAGGAGAGCAGCTCCTTGTAATAGTGCAAAAACTATTGATGTCTAAAGATGATTGACTGTGTGACCTTTCACATCTGCATTGTACTCCCATCTGCGTGCGTGTGCGCCGTCACCATGTTGGACGAGGACGAGTTCCATCTCCCGAGAGCGTGTTAGTATGGGTGCTGGTAAATCAATACCTGCCTTTCGTGCATGTGTTTCCACATGTCCATTATGGAAATAGATTACAGCCTGATGTTTTAATGTTTCTTGCGTGCACTTATGGCAATGTCCGTCTATTTGCATATTGTCAACTGCATCACTTGCTTTCAACGTAAAGTTGGCGCAAACGACTCCTAATGTTGGTACATGTTCAAACATGCCTGGGAAGGATCAACAGTATACAGATGTAATATCTGTATTTGGCAATATTGCCCATCCTATCACCATCTGGATGGTAGCTTGTGGGAGCAGCATCAGCATTCACGAAAGGTGATTTGCTATATGTGAATTCTGTGTCTAAATTCAGCATTAAATTTGATGATATCTGTGGAGGGCATTGCAACTTAATGGAAGAACAAATTCCATTCCAAGGGCAGGTTCAGACCTGTTTTGACCGTATCAAGATTATAAATCCACCTTTGTTCTACTTTTTTGAGGGCCAGATCTTTGTCGCCCCACGTGGGTGGGCCCTCACTGTTTGGATCACAAACCAATTCGTATCATTGTGTGACTGCTTAGCTGCCTCGAAGTGGGCTACCAATGCTTTGTCTGCAGTGTGATTTCTAATTGCAGATCGGTGTTCACATATGCACATCTTCACTGTTCTCTTTGTTTTGTCAATATATATAAGGCCGCATGAGCATTTAATGCCATATATGACCCACTTAGTTAGGCAGTTTGAAAAGGTGTTAAGCTTCCAATTGTGTCCCTTTAGGTCTATTTGTTTAATATTGCTTGTCAAGTGGCCCCGGAACATTGTCTGCATTTGAAGTGACCACATACCGGAGGAAGATGGCAAAGTTAATTCTGATCCGAGGTTGAATTTTTTTCAACTGGGTATGTGTCCACTAACTTGTCATGCAGGTTCGGCATTCATTTGAATACGAATCTCGGAGTGGTAGGTTTAAAGTCGTTGATTAGATTATTCTCCAATTTCTGAGAATGATCTTTCTGAGATCATTACTCAGGGGGGAAAAGGTGGAGATACATGTCATTCTGTTATCTTGTGACTTACTTTGTTATATCAAGGCAGATTTCTCTGTTGGTATTTCGTGCTCGTTTCATTGGAGGTCATTACAACCTTGTAGGTAGCCATGCTGCTATTTGCGCATGGCTACCCCCATTCCGGGTACAGTGTCCGGGTTCCTGGAATGGGGAAATACTGGGCCATTCCGACCTTGGAGGGCCCGGTATTTCCCCATTCCTTGAACCCATCCCCATTCGAGCCCCCGTAGGGCTCAATGGGAATGGGGAGCATGCTATCAAAGGGCCCGTTAATGACGGGCCCGTTGTTAGCATGCTGGTCTGCTCGCGGGACCAGCTAAGGACGCCTGGTAAAACCAGGCGCCATTACTGGGTCCCGCGAACAAACCTCATAATGCGGCAGTAGGGGGTTAACGGGCCGGCAGAACTACCGCCTGGTTAACCCCCTACCACCAAGGTTGTAATGACCTCCATTGACTGTTTGATCGTTTTTGAGGGGTATTGATGAATTTTGAGTTTCTTGCTCAATTCATTGCTGTTACTATTGAAATCATTGATCTCACTGCAGTTATGACGAATTCTAAGGAACTGCCCGTATTGGTAGATTTTCTCGCATACTTAAAGGATAGAAACTGCTGTATAATAGAAGTGTATTTTTATCAGTGGGCTTTTTGTAGAGTATAGTTCCCAAGGTGTTTTTCGGTTTTTTGAAGATGACTAGATCTAAAAAGGCTGCCCTTTCTTTATTGAAAGACATGGTGAATTTGATGGTAGAGGCTTGTTGATTCAACCATGCCACAAAGGTAGTCAATTCATCCTCCTGCCCCTTCCATACCATGAAAATATTGTCTATATATTGGTGCTACAAAGAGATTTTGTCTGTGGCAGCATAGATGACAAATTCCTCATAGTAATCCAGGAACAGATGGCCCAAGTCTGGGGCGAATGTAGCACCCATACTTGTTCTTTGCTGGTGATAGGTTTTTTCACACAGAACAAAGTTCTTTGTCAAGGCCAATCTGATAGATTCAGTGATAAAATCAGAGGGTACTGTGCAGTCTTCTCTTTTTTCAAGGTATTGGTGTATTACTTCTATACACTTAGTCTGTGGAATGTTGGTATATAACGATTCAACATCTAGCGTAGCTAGAATGTTGTTTGCTCTTAATGTTATTTGCTCAGTTATGCGTATCATGGCAGTAGTATCTTGGATGTATGACCGCATGGTGGCTATAAAGGGTCTTAGAAAAGAGTGAGCTTAGATGGAGAGTGGTACTACTAATGAAACAATTGCTGACACTATGGGTCTTCCTGGAGGGGTTAATGCAACTTTGTGTACTTTGGGGAGTACGTAGAATGCATTTGTCATGGGATTGGGTTTGGTAAGGAATGCTAGCTCATCTTTGCAAATCCATTCATGGTCTAACGGGTGTTTCATTAGACTGGCTATTTCCTCCGTTAATGCTAGAGTGGGATTCCCTGGGAGTTTCTTGTAAGATTTTATAGCCTCCAGTTGTTTGTTAACTTCTTGATTATGTGTTATAGAGTCCCATAGAACGATGCCTCCGCCTTTGTCAGCAGGTTTGATCTTAAAGGATGGATTCTCTTCGAGTTGTTTGAGAGCTATGTGTTCTATTTTGGTAAGATTGTCCTTCTGTTGGTTTTTTGTTTTGAATAGATTTTGGATTTCTCTTTGGATCTTATTTTCAAATGTTAATATTTCCGGTGACACCATCATTGTTGAAGGTAGAAAGTGTGAGGGCAATTTAGGTCCCGATATATTTTCATTCAATGGAGTCCCACTTCTAACATTGCGGAAAAAGTACTTCAGTCTTAATGTTCTGAAGCAGTTTTTTAGTTGAATTTCAGTATTAAATTGATTTTCAATTTTGGTAGGGACAAACGAGAGACCTTTACTCAAAACACTAATTTCTGTGGGACTTGGTGTATATGAACTCAAATTAAAGATGGGGATCACCAATTCATCTGTGGAGGTTGCCACTGGCGGGTTTGCATGTTGTGATTGCCCCGCTGTTTGGGCCTGCCTCGTCTCCCCTGCCCTCGGAAAAAAGGTTGTGGTTGTTGACCTCCTTGTGCTGGAAAACAGAATATGACACCCACACAAAACCATGTGAAGTACAGATACCAAGGTGAATCATGGAAGCAAGGTTCCCACTGAGGCAACCATACCCGCATATGAGACAGTATGATGGCTGTCCGAGTGATAGACCGGAAGAAATCAGGACAAATTGAAGAAATTAAGACGTCAAGAAAAGAGAAATAATGACATCATACCATGCAAAGTAGTCAGTAAAAGATGGATGTTCCCACTAAGTACGATAGCAGTGCTCAGCAAAAGAAGGAAGGCTGCTTTTTCATTTTGTTGCAGTCAGAAAAACAAGTGAATTACAGGCAAACTCAGAAAGGCAAGGTTGGATGAGCCAAGAAGCCAAGGCCATATCAGACTGGGGTGAGCTGATATTAGATACAAAATTGGGTGAAAGAATGAAGCACCTGTTCAGAAGGCATGGACGGAAACAAGAAGACGTCAGGGGTCTATTAGAAAATAGCATTTAAATACACTGAAAGCTCAATTTCATGGTCTTCAGTCACATGGGGAGGAGAAGCTGGACGAGCATGATGGTCACACCTACGCACGAGGGCAGAGTGTGCCTTCACTCCCCTGAATTCTTCAGTAGCAAGGAACATTTCCAAGGACACGTTCAAAGCCCTAATTGACGCAGACCACTGAAGTGATGATGAATGGTCATGCTAATTGGTGGGAAGCTATGGTTAAGACTGGCTTATCTTCACCTAGACGCTCAGCCTGCATGTTGCTAATGTAGGTTGGGAAGGTACTGACGGAGGTTAGAAAGTAATCAATGATAAAGGACCGCATGATCAAGGGTCCTATAGTTGTGTAGCCAATTTATCGTTGTATATTTAGTGATGTTCATAGTGACATATTTTAGGGAAGTGCTTAGTTGCCCCACCTGATGTTAAGAAGCCTATCATTTTATTTCACTGCCCAAACGAGTATGGATCACATACCTAGATGATCCGTTTAGACCCTATCACATTCACCCATAGGTTTTTAAGCTTTGCCACATAGGATGATGTTAGCGACATGCATGTTAAGGTCATCAATGATGAATATTTACTATAAAAATGTGTTTTTTATGACATGCTTTGAGATCATGATGAGAGACGTCTGCTGATGTCTGTTGTACTCCCTGTTTTAGATTACTGATATTAAAACAGTTATCCTTTTGCCAACTACCTGAGTTGTTTCAATTATTGATGTTTGAATACATTCTGCATCCCCATCTATCTCATCGGTATTGCTATCTCATATTAAAGGGCTGGGAGATCCAGTTCACCATGACCAGCTTATATCTGTAATCATTGCATGTCTGCAGTATATATACATAGTCTATATGTAGGTCCTTATATGGGCCATTCGGTCTAGTAATTGCTCCTATCACTGTTCACAAAGTGTGCCCAAAAGTACATTTCTGGCACATGATGTAATTTACAATAAACTGTGGCACATGCTTTAACAGGTTTTGTGAAAAACCCTCTGCTGCTATTGTAGCAGCTAGACTCTCTCGAGTCACATGTGGAGGGTAGTGAAGCTTCTCCAGCGCTCCCCTTAATAATGCTAGAGGCATAACCGGCTTTCCAGTGCTAGCCTGTCTCCAAATTGCCTTAGTTGAGGATTAAGAACACTCCCACTTCTTCCATAATTCCTTCTCTTCTCATGGTGCTTGCCCTTGTATCACAATTAACTGGACAATAGAGAGCATGTTAAAGCCCTCCTTTACCAACATACATCATCCTGTCATTTGTTTAGCACATTCTATTTCAAAATTAGAAATGGTTGGAAAAAGGGCTGCCCTTTGGCTTCTAAATCTGCGGTTTCCTCTTGAATCGGAGTGGTAGTGCTCCAATAAGTTTATCCAATTGTGCCGCATGTTGCACTGGCGTGCCCTCGGTGTGGAGGAAGCCCTTCCTTTTCCAGCGTGACAGACCTGCGTGTATGGTTGACGTCACATAGACATCATCAGAGTACACCATCACTTACTCATTTTTTTTATTTCTGAAGCGCAGTGATAAATGCCACTCATTTTGAAGCCTGTGCTGAGCAAAACTAAGGCAATCTCTGACTTATCACTACTTCAAATGGACCCTCACGGTTCAGCTTTACTACCACTGATAAAGTATGCCTTTCGCCAGTCGCTTGATCAGTTGTTGAAGAACCATCAATAAAAACAACTTCTGCCCCTCCCGAGAGCATTTTCTCTAGCTTGGGGAATTTCATTATAGTTTTCAGTATATGTTTTCCAATCATGTACATACTCATCCTCTCCTACTGGTTCAGCTATGAACATTGCAGGGTTCACTTTCTTGAATCTGACAATTTTAATCACATGATTCAATATAATTACCTTGTATCCTGATGCTCTTTGTGTGGTGAATGTACGTTTTCTATGTTTCAGGCAGATCGTTCTATACGAAAAGGAAGTCAAATCCTGTGAGTCTTCATGGAAGGGAATTGAAAAGAACACATTCTTTAAATCTGTGACCATAAAATGTTTGGCCTTAAAAGGGATGTTGCACAATAGTGTCGCCAGATTTGGAACTAGTGGAAACTCAGCTTCGACTATATTGTTTAGTGGTCGAAGGTCCTGAATAAATCTCCTCAACCCCACCGTCAAGTTTCTCACTGGGGACACAGCAGTGTTACATGGAGATTCGGATGGTACTAATATTTCTTGCTTAATCAAAGCGGAAATGGTCTTGAATATAATTTCATCCACCTCTCTGGATATGAGGTATTGCTTTGCACGTGGCGAAAGTGCTCCTGGTTTGAGATGGATTTTAACTGCTCCTGCTCCTTTTAATTGACCCACATCATATGGACTTGTGGTCCATAAAATCTTTGCCACTTTCTCTAAATCTTCCTGGAAAAATAATGGTTTCTTTTTTACCAATGTCATTCTCTGCAGTATTTCTCTGTTCTTAACTTTTATCCAATAAGCGAGACTTAAGAAAAATACGAATTCATCATCTGAGTACTAATCCTTAAACAACTCCTTGTCTGTCAAATCCATCAGCCTGTATCCTTTGCTGAGTGCTATCACTGGTCTCCAGCCCCTTGCCTCATCATCTGTCCCATGAAGAACCACCCTTTCCTCTCTAACCACTGCTGCTTCTAACTCAAAGGGGATAAACTGCCCTTCTTCATCATCCACAGGTATTTCTAGTCTGAACAAAAACTCATTAGTTATTCTTAATAGTTTACCTATCAATCTGGGTAACCATGATAATAAAACTGTCACTCCATACAAAAATACCAAAAGGACACCTCAAAATGCATTCTGGTATTTAAAGGCTAATATAAACTCTCTCCCATTCATATAATGTATCCTTGGAGTGGAACACACTATTCCTTCATCAGTAAAGGATATTGTCACGTTAAGTTTCATCATTAAGTTACACTCTGTTAACTGGTGTTTGCCTAGAATATAAAAATGGCATAGACAAGTTGTGTTCTTCTAAAGAGATTGGTAATTTGTCTGTAAAAACAACTAAACTCATTGCCCCACAGAATTCCTGTGCATTTATTGCAATACCTGACATTGGGTATTTTCCCCCACTGACACAGGAACGAGTTGCTCCAGTGTCTACAAGAAATGGAAATGTCTCACCTCCTATCATCACTTTGACCATTGGTTCCTCTTGGGGGTCTGGTGTCACTGAACACATCAGGTCACTCTGTGGTCTGTCCTATTTTGGATATAAATTCATCCCTGTACCTGTGAAAGGATTTCTTCCTACCACAGTCACACCCCCTAATATAGGTGCATGTGCTTGCTGGACTCCTGTTGTCCGATTCCATTGTGGTACCCCAGCCTGCTCTGTCTGTGTTTGCTGAGTGTGTAACTGTTGTGCTTGCATAGGTACTTGCTGCGATTGCCCTTGTGGTTACTGCATTTGTAATGGCGCTTGTTGCATTTGCTGTGGTTGCAGAACATATGTCTGATCCTGTTTGTGATCTTGGGCATAATATTCCTCTGTTTTTTTTATTATATTACAGAACATAGCCCATCCCCCCTCTAGGAGCTTGTCAATTTTGATGCATGCATACATCCTCTCTTTCTGCATGTTCTAGTATGTTCCACAATTCCAGCATTGTTGCGGTTATCAACCATTAAATCCTACTCTTCCCTTAGGGTTTTGAAATCCACCTCGTCCTCTTCTATCCCCATTTCCCCTTCCACTTGGACAAAAATGTTACCCACTCTGATCTGCGGGATACAGTACATTATTTTGCTGCACTGATTGCATATCCTTCATTATTCATCAATACCGCTCCCTCTATGGCTTTTTTTGACAACTTCTTCTGGACTAACTTTGCTTCCTCCTGCTTTCTACTCTCTACTTTCTTATTATTTTGTTCCTGCATTAACCGGCAGTGATGTACGATAGTCAATTGTATTCCTGTCCATGGCTTTGCTTCTTTTCCTACCTGTTACTTCAGTTGCTGTTGCACTGGCTCAGGCAATCCCTGACACAAAATGTGGTAAAATAATGCTACCGTTTTATTCCATGTTTCAGGTGTCTCAATATCTTGAATATAAGCAACAGGGTCTTCATCCTCCATTTTCCTAGTCTTAATCGCACCCACATCTGATGTATCAGGGTATTTCGGCTGCAATACATCTGCTCTGCAATTATTAAATGGCGCTCCATCATGTGTCGTGTTTTGTGCAATCACACCTGCATATCCTGCTTGTTTCTAAATGTCATCAACTCTCTCCCCTATGATTGCTGCTAGCAAGCCTTTTATGTTATCTATGGCTAACACCATTCCTGATGTCATTCTCTCTAACTCATGATTCCATTTCCCTGCACCAGAAGGTAAACTATGTAATTTAAATCTTAAAATGTCTTTATCCATTTGTGGCTACAGCATATTTAGTGGTCATCATCCACCTTTCTCTAATAATGGGAATTGTGAAAATCCTGGCCCATACTCATAACTGCCTACAATTCTTGTCTTCCATGTGGGGCTATTCTCACTCAGTTGTCTCCATCCTGGTAGTGCCATTAATCTACTTACATAAGGTGGGGATACATCCCCTGCACTGCCCAATCATGCTTGTGGTCGCTCAGTATATGGTGTTGATTCTGGTGTTCTTTCTTTGTGGTCCGGTAAATCCGCCCCTTTTACTCCTTTTTCTACATTCCATTCTTTTGAAAATCTGCATGTGGCCTCCCTTTGCGCACTCCTGTTTTCTTCCCTTTCTTCATTTGACATTATTATGCCCCAGCTTGTATGACTGTTATCTGTTTCCACATTATCAAGATTTTGTCTACTTAAATACAGTGTTCTGTGGTCATCTGTTATGACGTCATCTGACCTACCTCCCGTTTCCCTCAAAAGAGATCCTTCTATTTACTCTTGGGTTTTAAGCCCTTTGTTATCCCTCATTTGCCTACATAGATCTCCAAGTCTTTTCTCTACACCTTCTGTACATCAGCTCATCATTGTATTCTTGGTACCCCTTGCAGCTAGTTCCCTGTGGGGCTGTTGTGACCCTCTTTCTTCCTCACTTCGTTCTTGTGCTTCGATCGGCACTATGCTTCTATGACATAGATACTCTATCTCGTCATCTTTAGTCTCCTAGTTCTGTTCATTTCTTCTTCCCTTCCCCTCTTCTCCCTTAATTCATCTTCCTCTTGCCTTCATTGCCACATACGTTCTTGCATTCTTAGTCTTCTCTTCTCTTCTCTTCTCTTCTCTTCTCTTCTCTTCTCTTCTCTTCTCTTCTCTTCTCTTCTCCTCTCTTCTCTTCTCTTCTCTTCTCTTCTCTCCTTTTCTTTCCTCACCTTGTACATTCTCCCTTCTTACCTTTACTTGCATTCTCTTTCTTGCTCTTCTTTGTATGCTCTCTCTTCTTCTTTTTCTTTCCTTTCCCGCTCTTCTCTCCCTTCATGGGTTCTCTTTCTCAAAACCCATGTATGCCTTTATCATTCGGCTTTAGGAATATCTGTCCTCCCATCCATTTGTTCTGGCCTATTGTTATTCCCTTAGCTTTGTCCTGTATTTATTTCTGCTTCTCTGCTACTTCTCGATCTTTCTATCTTGTCTGTCCTTCATCTCATCACGCTGTTTACTTTTATCGTGTGTCAAGATATAGTTGCATTCTCTGCTTTCGCTGTATTCCGCATTGTCCTCACTGTCATAAGTGGGGGGCTCATATGTTGGATTAACGTACCCCACCACTGTTTCCTTTAAACGATAAAAACCCATACCATCTGTGTCTACAGTCTTGTTTTCAGGAGGGGCAAAGGGAGCAGAAGGTATTTTATGCCCCCCTTTATGCCGATTAAGCCTTCACTCCTTCTCCGCTCAATCTTCTTTCTAACTCTGATACATCTTCCATAGCTCTACAAAACCTTTTCTGTAATTGCTTTCCCTTATACGTAGCATGCAAATACGTTGTCATATGTCGCAAAACCATAGGAAGCTCTGCGGTCTTCAGGCTAATAGCGGGATCAGCCAAAAGTCTCAAGATCTGGATCTGGGCCTAGGTCGACTAGACCTGAACCATCCTCTGCTACCAACATGTGCTCTAGCACCTTGAAGTGTCTCTTGTGCTAGATGGAATTAGCAATAAAGATCTCAGACCAAATGTGCGGATAGACTCAATCACAGTCAACTGGCAAAAATCAGACGGATGCTTGCACACTCACAAACAAACTTGTTACACAGAGGTTGTTATACCACAAAATGCATCATCTATGATGTCATGCTATGTGGCAAACCATAACAAGTATTCACAGGAGGGATTGGTTAGGAGAACATGTCTACTTCTAAAATGTATACGGGTTTTTACTTCATTGACTGTCTCTTATCTGTAAGACAAACCTCCAAATACGCATAATACTGATTACAGCAGACAAAATGGCAGCAGAATGGGCTTTGCAACATTGTATAGCAGGTTGCCCCATAGACCCACTGATTGGTTGACATTCCTAGCCAACCTTGGACTTTCGGCTCAGCTAGCAGCACGTGATGAAATAAAAAAAAAAAACCAGGTGCTTGAATTATGTCACATTACTCTGAAAGCAAATCACTATCTTCATCCAAGGCTTAATGTATAGCTCTTGTTTTCGACTTCTGAGTCACACGTGAAGAACCTACGAATTTCAGCCTCTTATTTACTGCTATTTGATTTAATTATACTGGGTGTCATTGCTCCTCTTTGCCTCTAGAGAGTTGCTCGCTCTACCTTGTATAGACTCTAAACACTTTTAATTGCCCAATACTTTGCTCTTGCAGATGTTTTTATCTTCTTTAATCTAATAGAAATCTCTCTCATGCATGGCTGATTCGTCTGCCTCCCTTCGTCATTTACAGCTATTTCTTAAAAATAGCATCCTTCATCCCAAGCCAACATTGACTCCTCTTTGTTTGGCACACAAAGCTGTACTTCCCAGTGGTCAAATTGAGCGGGAACATGCGGGAGCGGTGTTCCACTCCTTTTATTTTTGTACTGTTAACAGCTACACTACTTTTTGCAACCATTTTCACTATTCTGGAACTGTTCTTTGTGAAGTTAAAGCACATTTCTCCATTTTACCACCGGATATCAGTTACAGTTAAACTGAAATCTCTTTCATCTCAATTGGCTGTCAACCAGCATAACTGCAACTCTAAAAAATGTGTTGCACATTAATCCCTTCATTCCTACCCTGTCCTCCATTGGAGTCACAATTCCACTACTTTTTTGGCACACTTCTATCACTGGTTCTTGCATTGCCTCCTAACTCTGCAACCCTGATCTGTTTCTGAGGGAGTTGAATTGAATATTTACACGAGCCAGTGTCCATTTTCCAACTATGGCCGTCCTTGCCACGTTATATATTCCTCTACAGCACACTTCTATCTATCTTTTCTACCTTGCATTACTGCGTATTTACACATATTGGTCAGCATCAGCAAGTTACTTTGTCTTCTTTTGTATTCATGATTGCTATATCATTTTGTACATGCTTCTCTTATTACTTTGGTTACATCATCACGCTTCAGTATTTTCATATCATTTCAGTATGTCCTCCTATAGCTTATTTATACTATCAACCTATTCATGTCAGATTTTACACAGTGCTTCATGATGTCCAATGATGTGTGCTGACATCATTCCATACAGCATCCTTCCACACTTTCAGTTCAAGGGTACATTCAATATGGTTGGTTTAGTAGATATCATCCCTCATACACTCGATGCGATATAGGCATAACACATGGAGTCTCACATGATGCCCTTCTCCTGCTGTTCCAGTATGATGGCGGTGAGGGGGGCAGGAGTTAGTGGAAATGCATCCACCTGCTCCTCTACATTTGTCCCTGGATCGCTGGCTGAACTGAAGGAACATATTTGGGGAAAATTATAGCATGGAATGTTGATATTACAGGGTGCCTTTCACATGAGCAGCTTCTAGAATGAGATCCCTGTCTTGGTAAACTAGTGTGTAATGCCTGGACAAACTCCTTACATTTGGAATTGATTCTAGAAAACGTGGTTCCCAAGAAATGATTGATGCACTTTCTCAAAAAGCGTCTGCAGCAGACGTGCATTGGAGGAGCCAGGGAGTCCAAACATTCTCCAATTATTCCATTACATTTTATTTCCTATGAGACATGTTTTCTAGACAATCTTCTTTTTTTTGCCTTTACCATGGCAAAGCGATAACATGGCCCCTTCCAAAAGCGAATATCCCCTACAACTTTTCTATTCTTATTTGAAGCCCTACCCACCCTCGCCATGTCACCAACTGCGGAAAGGTAAACCAAGATAGAACAGAACATGTCTTAGAAGACAATCCACTTCAAATAATGTGCTCATGACTACCGTGGGCATGAGGTTGGACTTCCTCCTGGTTACTGGAAAATTCTGGTCTGCTGCTTGATCATCACATTCTTTCACACTAGCACACATGTCATTACTAATATCACTTATTCCAGCTAAGTTCATTTTTGCTGAGCTTTGGTAAATTTTTTATGGGAAGGATGGAAAGGTGCCATTGGGAAATTCTGAGCTGATAGATGAAGTGCGCCAACAAAAAATGTTGTTGTTGGCGTAGCTGAAAAAAAAAAAAAACTAAGAAAAACCAGGAAACATTACAAGTTTGTGCCATTGTGAAATTGGGAACTTTGAGAGGATCTGTGGCAGCACAAAACAATCTTTGCACACCCCTAATTGGGAAATAAGTCAAGATGTCCTCTTAAGTAGAGGTAATGGGGGGCAGTACTAATCTGCAACCGCTATGTCAGAAGTTCACGTAGAGCGGCAGCTGAACGGTAAGGAAGACTGAAGCTGAGGTGGAGGGTAAGAAGGCCACGTTAGTGGTTGAGAGGTGGAATATGGTGGTTATGGAGTGGGATACATTAGTGGAGAAGTGAAACATGATGGCTTAGTAGGGGGACGGTGGCTTTGGAGCATATCAGGTAATAATATCATATATATATATGGTCGCTGTAAATAATATCGCCGGAAAAATGCCGTGGCAATATTATTTGGGTGACCATATATATGGGGACAGGGGCAAAAACATTTTTTTTTTTTAAAAGTAAAAAAAAAAAGTTTGGGGGTTGCGGGGGTGTCCCCCGCATGTTACATGCAATAATGTCGCCACTAAAAACGGCAATTTTTCGGTGATATTTTTGCATGGCAAGATTTTTGTGGCGATATTATTACATGGAACCCTTTGGAGGGGGGTGTCGTGGATGAAGGGGGAGATGGGACTTAGGAGAGGAGGAAGGTTTTGAGGGGAGGGTGCTGGTGCTTGAGGATGAGGATGTAGATACCCATTCGGAGCAGGTTGTAGTGTCTGCACATTCACTCATTGATTCCATTCATGAGCCGCAGGGAGGGGTATCGACAGAGTTGCAGGACCAGGAAAGGCAGAGGTGTGAGGAAGAAAAGGGATAGTGCTGCAGGAGACTGCAGTTCAATAGGTGGAGGAACTCAAGATGGTTCCCCAGAAAATGGCTCAGGAGCAGGAGCATGGGATCACCACACCTATCATGGCATTTCTTTCTCACTGATTCTTTTTGAGCCCACATATTTTGATCGTGTTTAAGATTTCAAAGGTTCACCTGTCTATTTTATAACGCATTATTTTTGCTCTAGGTACAGCTACTATAGTAACGATTAAAAAAATGAAACTGTTCTGCCTACTAAGATGTAATAAAGTGCAGACAATTTTGTATAATCTGTGAGCAGGTTCAGCACATAAATTAGAGAAGCAAAGTGCAGATGATATGTAGGAGTGTGTTTTACTTGGTTAAGGCCTCAAAGAAGCCAAACATATGATATGATACAAGCCGTCATGAAATGTGTAACCCTCTTCAGTTGACATGGGAATGTTACCAATATCAAAGCAAGGCTAACAATGGGCCTCATTATAAGGTTGGCGGTATGGTGCAAATGGTGCCGGTAAGGCACCGGCACCGTTCATACCGTACCACCTAATTACGAGTTTTGCTCACGGGTGCCTGACAGCCCGCCCAGTCTGACCTGCCGGGCTGTGCGGCACCCGTGAGCAAAACATGTAATTGCACCATTGCCGTTATCAACGGTGCCGGTGCATCCATGCTCCCCACCCCCATTCTGCCCTAGGTGGCAGAATGGGGATGGGGAGCCCGGTAATGCCGCCATCCACAAATGAGCAATTACCGGCCCATTCAACTCGTAATGGGCCAGTTATTGCCCATTCACGGGTGGCGGTGCCGGTAGCGAGTTTGGCGGTAGCCGTGCCTATAAAGATGGCGCGGCTACCGCCAAACTTGTAATGAGGTCAAATGTTTTACTCAAATTTCATTAATATGTGTGAGGAAAGACCTCGTTCCAACCTTTACTTGGTTGTACACCACAAAATGCCAGCCAGACGCAAGAGATGAATAAAGGCAAATCTCAAACTTTAATCCGATTCTGGAGCAGCCAGCTGACAATTGTGAAGGTCTAGAAACAAAAGGCCAAGGAAACAGAGGCCTGGAGAAAACAGATCCCGTTTGCCCTTGTTTTGCCAGAATGTTAATTGCTTTCCATTGAGAATATGCACATGTCAACAGATTTGTATAACAGGTTCATAAGCATGAAACCTGCTGCAGCCCCATCGGCTGGAGAAGTAATATAACAATTGGTTTCCTGCATACTGGGAGAACTTCCCCAGACATATGATGTAATGTACTTTAATTTGTGCCTCTGATATTTAGTTTTCTTTTATCAAAGTATTTTTATGTACGCCATTGGCACAACCTGCTGTAGGAGCAGGGACATTCTGAACATTCTAGAAGCAGGAGGGAATTAGACTCGATAAGTGAATGTGAGAGTAGACAGGACAGAGGTGGGATACAAGAAGGTGTCTTCCCCAGCCCTCCTGGAACTGATGTAGGATATGATACAGGTTGGATACAAGGGGGAAGGTAATTAGAAGTTTGGTGGTATCCCACGTGTAATTCCGGTGGGCTACCACCAAACGGTATTACAGTTTCCACCGCCTGATATCCTGGTTTTACCAGGATACTACAGGCGGCAAGAATACCATTAATTCCCCATTCCATGGAGTTCCGTAGGACTCCATGGAGGGAATTGCCAGACCGGCAGAGACGTAATAACCCACAAGGACTCTTCCTCAGCTGCCCAATGTAACACATGGCTGTTTTAAATGGGTGAACAATAATGCAGACATTCGCACATTTTCTTGCTTTTCAGTGCTTCCTCTTCAGCCTCTACAACTTACGCACATGTTTTATGCAACACACGCTTGTGATGAGACACATACAACTTTAATCACCTGCCCAAAATTTAAATAAATACTACAAGACATCTGATTTGAATTTCAGCCTAACTCCAGGGGCTATACTTAATCCAACAGTACAAGAGAAACAAAATAAACAAACAAAACACATGATTTATAAACACATTCGAGTGAAAAGAAAACCAGATAATGCTGTCTTATCAATTGCTTTTTCTTTTAGAGAAATCATGGTTTTGGCAGGTAGTTAAATGTATATTTCAAATCTGATGTAAGGTAGAATAAGTCATTTGAGCTTAGTCGCCCACTCAATAACCATCAATGACAGGTCACCTCCATTTCAGAGCCACTTAGCCTCAATGTAAGCCCTTTGCTGCAGACAATTATACACATCTTAACCAAGACATATATGGCTTAAGGGTGCAGACTATTGCCTATATGGTTTCACCCTTATTAGGAACCATCATTGCAATAAGGACTGACAGCCTTGTGGTTGGAGCATTGTGGCATGTGTAGCAAACACAGACACCATTATGGTGAGTTTGAAAAAGCTTGGAAAAAACATTTCACATGAAATATAAAAGTAGAATAAGCCATTGGAGCGAAGTCATACATTCTGGAATGCCACCCAGTAACCACTGCTGTAAGCTCACGTCCAGTACAGTGAAAAATGAAAAATGAGAACGGCTTTGTGGGTATGCAAATTAGTCGAATTACAAACCTTGCCCTCATGAACATAGTCTTTGTCTAACAGGGAAGTGCTGTTTCATGCATACCTTTATCAAAAACAAGACAAACTTTTCTCAAGGCTGCAACCAACTGTAAACCTGGTTTCACAGTGCAGTCCATTCTGACACCCTTGTGGGTGGAGCATTGGGACATCTGTAGTAAACAAGTAAACACTAGCACATTTAAGGTGGATTTAAAAAGGTTAGAGAAGGAGAAAAGAAAAACTCTGTCCAGAAATGTGAAATTACAACAAGTAAATATGAGTATGATTCAAAAAGGGTAAATATTCAACTATCAACACCATTACAAATCAAAATATTATTTCTACAATTAATATAACAATTAATATGCAGATATCACCAAGTGTCAAACCCAGCATGTTGCTCTGCAAAGCATATATCATCCCTAGTTTAACATACACAGAATGCTACCTGATTTTAATTCAACGCAGCAAATCGGGATTCATCATCGTCATTAATTGTGCTATGGAACTTGGTACGATTTAGAATAGAAGTAAAAAAGGGCACATTAATGTCCTCTGAAAAAAATATCATAGTGACAAACAGAGCCTTGTTTCCGAGCTTCTTGATTTACAGCTAAAGGTATTTGATGAAAATGTAGACAAGTTAACAACTTCCTTTTTTGTGAATTAAAACATATGAAAGCCAAAAACTCTTCATTAATGGATGCAATCATAAATGGCAAATATACCTTTACAGTTTACTGGGATAATTCACATTCCAAAACAATGGAACTTTTCCACTTTTAAGAGATTGCATGGCTACATTTCTCACTTTGGTAACTTACAAAATAGGATCATTAAACCAAAGAGAAAAAAAAAAAAACTTTTTAGATAATTTCATATTCACATAGTGTAACCACTTTCAGTCTCTATCATACTTTCAAGTTAAAATATCCTTTATAACCAAGTATGTCCTTATTATTTTGCCAAAGCAAAAGCAATAATGTCGCCAAAGCAATGTAAGAATAGGAGCCAATTGTAATTGCAAAATTCTCAGGTCAGTTTCCAGATTAAGACACTCATATTATGTTCCACCATGTCAATGCTAGACAATGCTGCACTGCGCCATACCCCAGCCTCATTGCATGTTAACTGGCAGGACTTTGTCTGATTTTTATAAGTTTTGGAAAGATGCCTTTTCATCAAAATGTTCCCAAACATGTAAAATCCCTCCATTTGCCAGTTTCATTGAAAGGTGTATTTTCTACCCCAGCCCCAACTTTTTATGTGCTTATTTTATTACATTTATTTCAATTAATGTTTATAGAGTATCTGTTATACGAATTGGTGCATAATGCAAAGAACCACTACAACATGTTTAACAATATAAGTACAGTATGTAGTCATAGCAGTATTATTTATAGAAAAAAGTAATACATATACAATCAGTAAACGGGTGAAAAAAAGAGAAAATGTTCTTTTACAAAAGATTTAAAATAAATCAAGTAAGCAGACAATCATGTATGTATAAAGGAAGTGCATTCCATAATTGTGGGGCTAGCAGTTAAAAATAACAGACATAGGACAGTGCCAATGGTGAACGTTGAACCTGAAGAAATCATAAAGCAGACGAGTATTATTGCACAGAGGGTTGATAAAAAAGAGTTCACATTAGAATGAAAAACAGGTGAAAGATGCAATATACATATAAATACAATGCACACACGTTTTGAAACCTATAAGAAATAGGTACCCCATGCAAATGGACACGATAGTCCAACAAAGTGAAGAAAAACAAACACAATCCAGATTGAAGAATGAACAATAGATTATAGAGAGCACATTTAGGGACGCCTACATATGATATGTACGGATGGAGAATAGCATATCTGCCAAGTTTACATATAATGAAGAGCCATAGGTGACATGAGACAGAACCAAAGTAAAATAATATTTTATTTGCTGAAAACGTTAACAGGTGAAACATGTTCCTAATATTATATAACTTAAAGCAACACACCTGTGTTTATCAAGCATTTATTTTGAACAATAAAAGCAGAATGAAAATGATATCCTAAATTTCTAGCTGAGGAAGAACTGTCTAATGGAAAACGTGACTCAAAATATATAAAGGATAATACACAGATGGAGACCAAGGAAAACAAAGAATATGTTTTATTTGGATTTAACTATACAAATGAGTGGCCACTCATGATTCTATAGCCTTTAAACATTGAGGGAGTTGCTGATGAAGAGGACCTGAAAACAATGGAAAATAAAACAATATTTGACTATCCTCAGCAAAGAAATGTATTTGAAAACAAAAGTATTACATTAGAGAAGTATTGGGATAATATTTAAAGTAAAAAGTAAAGGACCATGAACCAAACATTGTGGGACTACATAAGATAAACTCAGAGAAGGGAAAAGGTATCCTTCCAAGAAAAGAAAATAACTATTAGGTAAGTAATATCGACATTTCCTAATATGAGCCACTGTCTTGAAATCAGCTGATAAATCAAGAACTACACTGATAGAAACGTGTTTGCAGTAAAGAGCATGAAGAATGAAGTCTCATACAGCTAGTAATGCAGTTTCCATAAAATAACCTGTCTGAAATGTAGATTGTAGTGAAGACAATACATTGAGATATGCAGATCATTTTGAATTAATTCTTCTTTAGAAAACAGTGAACTATTTGCCAACTTCCTGAGTCGGTCTCATCAATGATGTTTGTGTAACTTCTGCATCCCCCTGCATCCCATACAGTGCTACCTCGTTTAAAAGGGCCTATGGGTTCAGTATGATAATCTGGATGTGTGAAGAAAGGCCCACTGGGAACAATGAAGGGCAGCACTAGTATGTGAACTATAAGGTTGCATCCATGTTCAGTGATACATAGAACAGTTACATGCAGAGAAATACATACATTCAGAGTAATATCAGATTTTGTTGACTAAAGATGTGACACTGAAAAGGCCAGGACTAAAATGTAATGGTAACGTATTACAAACATGATAGCATAAATAATCCATATTAATTTTATTTCATGGTTTGTACGTTCATATCTGTGATATATTCTTATCATCAGACCTTGCACATAGATGATCAAATATGGCACCCTTTCGGTTCACAATTGATAATTAAGCAATAAACTCCAAGATGGGGAGGTATTACCTGCCCTGATAATACCCCCCCATCGAGGGGTTTATTGCTAATAGCATCTCGCTATGTTTCAAGTTGAAAAACGGCAATTAGAGACGGCCACCATGGGAGAGAGAGAAGGGAACTACATGTAGTCCCTTTTCCCTTTCCATGGTGGCCATTGATGTGACAGAGATTCACCGGCAAGAAACAAGGGACCGCCAGGTAAGTGTGATGGGATGGAGGTGGTTTAAATATTTGGGAAAGGCGGGTGGACGTGGGGGGAAGGGGACATATGAGAGTGCAGGACACACTTACCTCAGTCCTGGGGGGGGAAGATGTCTGAGGAGACTAAGAGGGGAGGTTTTACCGTGTGGTAAAGCCCACATTTTTAGCCTCCTGATTGGTTGGGAGGGCACCACCCCGTCCCCCCGGCTGCCAGGTACTAATAAAAGATGAAGGGTTTGAATGTATACCTTAGTTATAGATTATGATACATGATTTAGAGATATTAAACATTACTGAGTATGATCTGACAAAATGGACATAGCCATTTGTCCATTTTGGAAGGGCTAATGGCGATTTTACCAACAGAAAGCCATCATCTGCATATGCTAATCATGGTGATTAATGCTAATCGGCCAACTTCAATAAGTAAAATTAGGGGATCATCACACGTGCCTGACGCACACCCTAATCAATGGACACATTTTTCTGTATGCCCCCTATTCTCATCAAAATGTACAGAAACCTGCATAATTGCATTAGAATAGATAGGAGCTACTCATCAACACCAAAACCTTTAAAAACAAACCAGAGTGGCTTCCTAGTGACCCCATCAAAGGCCATAAACAAATCAATAAAGCCAAATACAAAGCACCCCTTTAGACAACTGGTATTTATCAATGGCCAATGACAGGTTTAAGCATGTGTCCATTGTGTCCATAGCTTCAAGGGAACTTAATTGAGAAGCTGATCATTTATTTATTTAAAATGTGTATAAAACACAAACTAGACATGAATGCACCAGAGTGTTGTACAATATAGCATATATAAAATACAATAAAACTGCACATGACTAATAATAATGTCTCTCCAAAAACCAGGCTAGCCTAAAATTCATTTTAAAAAAAAAACAGCCTAAAACTGATTTAATAAGACAGAATTCCAAACTTAAGCTTTGTGCATGTTCCTCAACCCTCAAGTACTCTGGAATCTTACAAACACTGTTGGGTAAGATATTCCAATAAAATACTGCAGCTCTTGAGAAAGGCATTTACATTATGGCCCTCATTACAACTCAGGCGTTAAGGGTTAACGCCACCGTTAACCCTTAACGCCTGATTCCCACCTTAACGCCTGCTTTTTGCAGGCGTTAAGTTCCATGGTGCTAAGGCACCTTGGTGCTAATTACGGCACCGTAATTTACGGTGCCGTAATTAGCGCCTTCCCCACTCCCATTATGCCCTATGGGGCAAAAATGGGAATGGGGAAGGGAAAATGGGAAATGGGGATTTACCGCCCCACTCACCTTGTAATGGGGCGGTAAATCCGCCATCCACCATGGTGTAAACGTAGTTTACACCATGGTGGTAAAGTTGGTGCACTTAGCACCTCAGTTGTAATGAGGGCCTATTAAAGCATACGTTCACAGACCTCTAAACACAGGAAGTCCCGACAACGTAGACCTTTGGCTCTTCTGAAGATCTTCAATTTATAAACCAAATAGGATGGGGACTGCATATGGATTGTTTTATACACACAGCATAGAAGTTTACAAACTATTCCGGTATTCACTGGCAACCAATGTAGTGATTTTGAAAGAGGGGTAATATCTTCAAACCTCCAGGCCCCTGAAACCAAATGAGCCACAACATGTGAAACAGCTTTCAACAGGGCAAAGGACGAGGACCTATTAAAATGGAATTTCCAAAATCAATACTGTAGAAAACTAACAACTGAACTAATAAACAAAAATGGGAGGATGCAACAAAAGATTTCACAGCTCTTAAAGAAACAAAATGAAAATGTGCAGATGTAACTAAAACATTTGTAGGTGGAGCCAAAGACATCATTGATCTACAGTGAAATCCAAGGATTTTGCTGTGTGTGAAAAGTTTAGAGAGGCACAAGGAACGTTTGTGCCTTTCTACACCATTTTGAAAAGTGTGAGAACCAGGGAGACTGAGAAAAAAAAGGAACTCTGTCTATTTAATTTTAATAAATGTACGGGCATCCAGACCTCTATAAATAAAAAAATAGTTTTGCAGTCTGGACATTTCAAGCTTAGAAGAAACTCTTAGATACAATTGGGTGACATTACATGTGTATTTGCACCTCATGCTTTTAGCTAAATAACATAAGGGCGCCACATACAAATTTATAAGCAAAGGAGATATATTGACCCCTGAGGAACTCCAAAAGGAACCACAACAGTATTGAAACAATGTTCCCACCTAACCACCAACTGTTGTGTAGCACACAAACATGACTGGGAGTCCATCATCGAGAACGAACATGGCCAAATAACCTATTCCATTGGAAGGTGCCAACTCGAGAGGGTCTACAACCACGTTCCAGCTCAGTGTACCTTTCACAGAGGAGAAATATCCATTTGCATATCAGTCTTTGTCCCACCCACAAGGGCAGTCCAGCACTGAAATGCTATGCAATGACCCTCTGAACAAGATTACCAACAGCAACACCAGACACGTGTTTCGGCCTAGTCAGGCCTCATCAGTGAGGTGAAGCTGTGCCTCTCTAAGCACAGTGAGCAAGGGGTCCATGTCTAGATTATCCTGGGTAATTTAGGGTGAAACCCACATTTTTAAAACTGCAGAGAGGTGAGTAAAATGGCTAAACATGCATCACTGTCATCCAAGTTTTTATAAATTGTATCTAGTATGTGTAGGAAAGCAGTTTCAGTGAAATATGCAACCTGAAAACCAGATTGAAAAGGAGCTAAAAGGTTTTGATTCACAATCCAGTAGTTAAATTGTTCTAAAAAACCCTGCTCACTGAATTTAGGGGTCCATATCTGGATTACACTAGGTAGCCTAGGATGAAACCCAAAGTTCCTAAAAATTAATGATAAGGTCTGGGAACCCCTCTACCAAAAATGAACATGGCCAAATAAACTGTTGCATGGGAAGGTGCCCACTTGGGAGGGTCTACAACCATGTTTAAACTCACTTTACCTTTCACAGAGGAGAAATAACGATTTGAATATCAGTCTTTGTCCCACCCACGAGGGCAGTCCAGCATCGAATATTAGACAATTCTCCTCTGAACAAGAGTACCAACAGCAACCCCAGACACGTGTTTTGGCCTAGTCTGGCATTATCAGTGAGGTGAAGCTGTGCCTCTCTAAGCACAGTGAGCAAGGGGTCCATGTCTTGATTACCCTAGGTAACCTCGGGTAAAACATAAAGTTCCTAAAATGCAGAAAAAGGTCTGGGAGCGCCTCTATGGAGAACAAACACAGGCAAATAACCTGTTCCATGGGAAGGTGCCCACTCAGGAGGGTCTACAACCATGTTTTAGCTTACTGTACCTTTCACAGAGGATACATATCCATTTGCATATCAGTCTTTGTCCCACCCACAAGGGCATCCAGCACTGAATTTATAGGCAATTATCCTCAGAACAATAGCACCAAGAGCAAACCCAGATATATGTTTTGGCCAAGTCGGGCCTTATCAGTGAGCTGAAGCTGTGCCTCTCTAAGCACAGTGAGCAAGAGGTCTGTGTCTGGATTATCCTGGGTAATTTAGGGTGAAGCCCAATGTTCCTAAAAATGCAGAGAGGTCAGTACAATGGCTAAACAAGCATCACTGTCATCCAAGATTTTATAAATGTCATCTAGTATGTGTAGGGAAGGAGTTTAATTGATAGACACAACCTGAAAACCAGATTGAAAAGGTGGTAAAAGGTTTTGATTCACAATCCAGTCGTTACATTGATCTGAAGCCACCCTCTCAATGAAGTTAGCAAGAATGGATGAAAAGGATACAGGTCTATAATTAGATTGAAAATCCAGATTAGGCCGGAAAACAGCCAGAAGAAAGTTAAAGATGTATTAATTGGGTAACAAGTGGCATAAATTTGGGACATTCTCTTTTACTTTAGCAGCCAGAAAAGGATTGTCCCAATACAATGGGCCTCATTACACGGACGGCGGTAAGGGTTAACGGTCACCGTTAATGGCAACGGTGACCGTTAACCCTTACCGCCGTACTACGAGGTCCCTTTGCGGGTTGGAGGAATTAACGCCTGCTTCTTGCAGGCGTTAAGTACCAACCCGCTAAGGGACCTCGGAGCTAATTACGGCACCGCAAAATTGCGGTGCCGTAATTAGCGCCTTCCCCATTCCCATAGAGCCCTATGGGGCAGAAATGGGAATGGGGAAGGGCAATGGCGGAAGGGGGATTTACCGCCCCTCCAACCTTGGAATGGGGCGGTAAATCCCCTTTCCGCCAAGGCGGTGCCGGTAATTTACCGGCATGGTCCAGGGTGCTAATAGCACCCTGGATTACCGCCTTCCGTGTAATGAGGCCCAATGTGTGTGTAGTTCTAATCATCAGATCAATACACTTATCATCATTAGGAAGGGCAAAATTACCCACACTGTCGCGGATTTAAAAACCAGCTGAGATATTTTGATGGGGCAATATCACTTTTACTTCTGGATATCTGAATTTTATTCAAAAAGAACAAAGCTAAATCTTGTCTGGTCATGTTAGAAACAAGCTAAGGAATAGATAGGAGGGGATTTATCATGATCTTCAATATAGAAAATAAGGCTTTAGATTGATTCACAGCAAAATCTGTCATAGAATTATAACAGGAAAACCTTGCATCCGATATCATGAGAGAATATCAATGAGACACTTGTTTCAATTTATTTAAGTTATCAATATAGTATACCAATTGTTTCAGAGCTACAGATTTTGGCCCAAATTTCCCTTCTATATATTTCGTGCAAAAATGTACTCTTGTCATTGGAACTATGAACATTGTTTTACATTCCATTTTCTGGTATGGCTAAATCGAACTTTAGATTTCTGCAATGCAATTGCAGTAGTATTTAGAGCAACTCTGGTGTCAATAAGCTGCTTGGGGATGAAAATGTATGCATCATGTCAACTGTTGTGTTATGGTGGCAGACATTTTATAGAAACCTCTGCAGTTGGCTCTTTCAACAGCACCTGACCAAGGACAATTCCAATGGATACACATACCGATGCATAGACCTCAATTTACAGTATTGTGCTACTGTCAAAAGATTAGAGAAACAAAGAGGTGTCCACAGACTAGTAGAACACTCCCGTCCACTGCATATCTAATTCTATTGTGATGCAATCAACATTTAAGACCATCAAGGTAGTTAGTAATAGTCATGTGTTTTTTGCTTAAAGAAAAGATTTTACTCAGTAGTCTTTATATATGCACAATCACAATTGCTTATGTAAAGGTTTTTGTTAACACAATATATTGCACACAATTATATTTTCAACAATAGATTTAAATTGACAATGATCAAGATTCTTAAATCCGCAATCGACAAATCATGTATTTTGCTCTGCATACTTCGGGAATTCTTTTCCCTTCTTCATGAGCTATTCTTTGTGTTGTTCGTACCTCAAATGCACTCTGAACTACAAATCTAAGAAAATAAAGAGTACACTTATTTAGTGAAAAATCTACGCAAAACCAATTTTAATATGTACATCATAAATAAAGGTCTATCATGATCTTTTTCCTTAATATTCACCTGGTGTCACTCTAGCTATCAAAGCACAAGCTGTGTGCTGTATTCATAAACATTGAGGCCTTAAATCATCTTACATAGGTCCAACTCTGCCTAATAATTTCAAACATTAATGCATGAAATATTTGTACCTATAACTGTCTTCCCTTATTCCACATATCTCTATCCTGTCATATTCTCACCTTCTATAGAGGATATCCAGTCTGACAGCTCAAAAGATCATCATAGATATCCCACAAAGTGCTCCCAGTGTCACCTGCTAAAGTTCACACACTCTCCCACAGAACATTGACTCCCAGTAATGTTCTCAAGATGTCCTGCAGAACATAACAAGGTCATCCCTCCACATCCATCATGGGGAATACACATATGCTTGTGATGAGAATTACAGGTCTTCCTTAACTCCTCCCACCGTCTTGCCTTGCTAGGGTCACAGTCGTGGCATGAGCGTACCGACCAACAAACTCAGATAACTAGGAGAAGCCAAAAACTCCCTGAGAACTGAAATCTCTAAAACACCCAAATAATCAAGAACACCAGTAGAACAATTCAATTATTTGCCAGAAAGAGACAAACTACACAACACAAGCAACACAACAACCAGGGGGAGACAATAGGGCAACAACAACAAGCATGCAGGGAGAAATACATTTGGAAAGGGCAAATATGTTTTTGATGATCTCTGTGCTTATTTTGAGGAAAGGATCAGGAATAGTAAATTTTATTTGGCCTTTTTTAGTTGAACTCGGAGAACCAAATAAGACAAGTCACAAGAATAAAGTGCAAAGGTTTCTTTCCATTCCTTTTATGTGGGGACATGAATAACACATTAACAGCAAATGGAAGACACGCTAAGACAAAGGGGCACAGAAACAGGCAACATATACACTTCAATATGCCTGGAACAAATGCCAATTACCTGTTTATGAAGCGTTCATAGATTTAAGCTCTGCATTTGACACCGCTAAGAGAAAAAGACAATGGAATAAGTTGCAGTCCTGGAATATTTTGTCTCGATTGCCTAATATGATGAAGCTACTGCACAATGACACCAGTGTGAGGGTCAGACTTGACGGCAATGGCAGAGTAGCTAATCTAATGCCCACTTCTATACGTGTCAAGCAGGGCTGCCATTTCGCAGCCGCTTTAGTCAATCTGTATCAAGCTGATCTATGTGATGCATTACAACCACGTGGTGCATGCCCTGTTAAAATTGGCCCATTGATGATAGGGTGGCTTGCATATGCTGACGATACTCCTCCTTGATTACACTCCAAGGGGTCTCCAACTCATGTTACATGCTCTTGACCCTTAAACCTCGATTAATGGTCTGTGGATCAACATCACAAAAACCAAAATCATGTCTTTTTCTGGCAAAAATAAGTGTCATACCGCCACTAAATTCATATGGAAATTAAATAATCTGGCTGTAGAAACTGTAGACTGCTACAAATACTTGGGCGTGTTGATTGACAATAGATTAAATTGTGCCCCCACTGGGAGGAAAATGAGCCAAAATGTATGTGAATCACCTGGGCCTTGAGTGTGTTTATCGGTAAACAGGGTGGTTGCTCCTACAAAACCATTACTCTGCTTTACTGTGCAAACATTGTTTCCTGTATGATCTATGGCATAGAGGTATGGGGTCACTTTCTGACTGCAAAAATTGTGCGACTTGAAAATAAAATTCTGTGTATTCTGTTTCGTTTGCCTAAATCTTTACCTATAGAGTTCATTCTGCTTGAATTCAACATCCGACCAATACATGAAATCATTGATAGTAAATTAACTTTATGCTAGAATAATTTATTACAACTCGATAATAAAACTGTGACTGTTAATGTATTTCGGGCTTATAAAACACTTAACAACTATGACAATTTTGGAACTCTGGATAAAATTATTTCTGAATACAAACGTTTGGGTGCGCAAAAAGGTATACTCAGTAATCTGCGACTATGTCGCCTATGTGGTGAATTAACTTGCGAAACTGCTGAATATATAATGAACCATTTAAAGGCCTATTGTAGTAGCTTTGATAAAAATGACACTGGTGCTATGTGGAAAAGCTTATTTGAAGGGAATGATGCAAATCTCATTTTTAATATGATGACATCTACACTGCAACCAAAAACGGCCCTGCTTTTCTTTTATTTCATCTGAACAAGAAGTTATACAATGCAACCAAAAATGGCCTTGCTTGCTTTTATTTCATCTGAATGACAAGAAGTTCTACAATGCAACCAAAAACACCCTTGCTTTACTTTTATTTCACCTGAATGACAAGGGTTTCAACACTAAAACCAAAAATGGCTTTTGCTTTCCCTTTCACATGAACAGCAACCCTTTAAACACTGCAATGGAAAAAAATGGCTTGGCGTTGTCTTTGTGTTCATGTCAAATTAAAGAACCAAATGGAAGGTGGCCTACCCATCATTATTAATGGACCAACATCACATTTAAATTCACCCAAGAAGGAGAAATCAAAGAATCCTGTGACCTGCAAGACAGGATTTTAAACATTAAGAGCAAAAACAGCCTGCACATGCCTGAAAAGAAAATCGGCTTTAAAAAACCACGGTGGAAAAAAAAGATAGCACTGCTCACACAGAAAATGTCAGGGAAATATGATATGGGGCGTTAACCAAAGCAAATGCATATTATGTTCCAACCCACAAAACTCCAGTCACCTTTGAAGAGACACTTACTGCAGGAAAAAACAGTTTGGGCTGAAGCAGGAGCTTTAAAATGACAAAGCCCCACTTCCCGCTGGATATCACACATATCCTATAACCATCCCGCAATAAAATGTGCTGCTGCGCAGGACGTCATAATTCCCTGTTCTGCAGACATGAAGGCAGGAGCTCAGCCATTTCAAAGAAGGCAAAGTGTGGATAAAGCATGACTAGCAGGTGTGAGCCCTTCCTGCACCCACTTCCAAGACCAAACTGTTAATTTCAAAGGGAGTCATAAAAATCTCTGGTCACCGTCTGAGCCCAGAGGAAGGCAGATGGCTGTGGGGAGTGAATCGGCCCTCCCACAGGTGGAACAAGACACTCCCAATTATGCCATCTTTTTCATGTCATTTCCAGGCGGTTTTAAAGATATAAATTGCATTTACCTGGGACTTTGGGGTCTGAAATAGCCAGTTAGGCTAGTTTTCTGGCTGATCTGAACATGTGACAAATATGACAGTTGGTGAAAAGATGGAAATGAAATCAGGAATATGCTTGATAATTAGTAGATTCATAACCGTTGTGCATTTTATGAAAAGGACAAAAATGTGACAAATGGCCATTCTACATTGTATGGATTTGGCGATCGACTTATCTAATTCCCCATGACCAGCTAAAACCACATATCTGTTTCATATGGCAGTGGCTAGTATAATTATGAAGTTATGAGACATAACTAGTTTTTGCCAAAAAGTGGTAATGAGAACAAATAATGGTAATAAATGCAAACAGACAGATGGTGCTCTCTTCCCCTGAACCAATCATGCCAGGGGGCGGAGAGAGGGATGGTATCTGTCCTATCCAAGTAGCAGGGATAATTACAGGGTTTTCCTCCCAGATTGTTAAGTTAGTGATGTCATTTTTGCTATATAAGAGGGACTGTACTAGGTCAGAGGGACAGGCAGACAAAAACCGGGAAACAGGAGAAGGAAGGCGGAGAGAAGGCTGCTGAACCTTACCATCTTTGAGAGTGCAGTGACCAGACCCCTTGCCCTAGATGTCCAGAGTGTTCTGAGATCCAGCTGGCTTTCCTGAATCCTAAATCAAGGCTTGCCTTATAAGTAGCATATAACCCCAGCCCTAAATTGCATAAACCCTTCATTTTTGTAGTAGTACATTTAATCCAATACCCCATTGAAAACCCCAAATTTCCAGTGCAATCAAGTCATTGCTCCATAGAAAAGTCTCTTGTTTGCTGGTGTATGTTAGTATAGCTCATTTGAAAAACCTCCCAGTTGTCTGTGTAAATCCTTAGTATGTTTTAAGTAAATCACTTAATTCCCCCATTGAAATTCACAGTTCAAGATTGTTGCAATTCAAAATCAACCATCTTGTCCCTGGTGTTTGTATTTAATTGTTATAGTCATTAAAGTGTTGTCTAAAAAGAATTAGGGCCTCATTACACGGTAGGCGGTAAACCATTGGTGCTATTAGCACCATGGTTGGTGCCGGTACCATACCGGTACCACCATGAAGGAAAGCGGAATTACCACCCCATTCCAAGGTTGGTGGGGCGGTAATTCCCCCTTTCTCCATGGCCCTTCCCCATTTCCAATTTTACACCAGCCGTTAAGGTCGGGTCCCGCAAAGGGACCTCGTAGTAAGGTGGTAAGGGTTACGGTCACCAGTACCCTTACCGATGACCGTTAACCCTTACCGCCTTCCGTGTAATGAGGCCCTTAGTCTCCTTGTAACCAAAAACCTAATTTGTCCGTGTATTGTGTGCATTACCAAACAAATTCCTATTTGCATCTGTTCAATTAAACCCAAACCGTTGTTCCCATTGTGAGCAATCCCCTTTGCCTAGAAGTCTACCTGTTATTTGCCTCTGTCCTTGTAATTGAAAACTGATTTTCCTATTGTAAGTTAAACCCCTTCACTGAGTTGCCTGTCATTGTAAACCTCAGTATAAACGAATGTCCATTTGCCACTGTATTTTCCCTTTGCATTTGCTTTCTCCCAAAACCGATTTTCCGACTTTATTTCTATTTTTGGCCTGGTGTGCTGATTAGTATTCTCTAAACTTTTCTTATTTCCTAAGTGTAAGCAATGTGTATTTCTTTGTATTCTGTCCCTTAGCAGTTGTGAGTAATAATCAAAATCCAATTCTTCCATTTTGCTCCAAAAACGGGTTTTCACTTTCTTTGCTGGCTTCCCATCTGGTGGTGGTGGGCTTTACCACAAATCCAATATCCTCTCTCTATTCCTACTCCTTGCCATCGCCTTTCATTCAAAGGAATCAAGTTTAGCAGATTTTTGGGGGTGAGTGTTGCAGAGGAAAGTGCTAAATCGTGGATGCTATCTCTCTGTAAAAAATGATCTTTTTTTTCTATTTTGCCATTAAAGACCTGTGTGATCTTCAATAGGATATCTTAACCAGATGGTTCTGTAGAGATAATTGCATTTGTGTTGCCACAACATTGATGGCTGTTGTATTTTGAGTATTTTCCTTTTTTCATTAAATAATAAATTAATAAATATCTTATTGCTACACACCGTCCTGGTTCCTAGTCCATTGTGACACTGGGTGTTTGTGGAGGTTGGGTCGGAGACAGGTTGGAGGCCTATTAAAAAAAAAGAATCTGTATTATATTCAAAATAAAAAGTGCTTTATTGTGCGCCATATCCATTGTAGGGGAACAAGTTCCTTGGTTGGTGTGCACCGTGCAATATACAGTGACATTTATTCACAACCTCTCAGTGGAATATATTCCCATAGCTGATGGCTCCCCAAATATAATTCTGTCTGTTTCATATCCCAACTCCATGACTTCATACCACATTTGTATCTTAAAATATGCGCAAAAGAACATGTCAACGTTATATTTACAAAATATCCTTTACAAAGTTAAACTAATCGAATGAACAACAGATTGTATTTTTAATCACACATTTTCAGTCACATTTTCCTTTTGAAATGTGGTTAGCACGGTAAACCAGTTCTAGGTGGACATCCCACCTTTCGGCATCGGATGGATGTTGTGCGGTCGCAGCTACATCGATTCAATGTACCTCCACTACATGGAACGTCAAAAGCATCTGTGTGCGTAATAACACACAAAGCCCCTTCCTCTAATTCTGATGGGATGATTGATAAAACTAAGATAGCGCCAGACAAGTAAGTCTTCCTGAAGAACCTCCTAAAATAACAAATCCCACTTTGCTCAACATGGGGAGTGGGAGACACCCCTGCAACTGCCATTCGTTATAATGTGATACCAAACATGTGGAGTAGGGGACACCACTGCAACCCCAATTCGCGTCATTTTTGCTCTTGCCAAATGCACCGAAAAGGTGCATTTGGCACCTTCTATTCGATATTTTGGGGGACAACTGGTAAATCATGTAGTAATTCAATGGTGGCTGGAGCAGCCTATTTTATTGGCATGCTTCACTTCTCGTCAAATCAGCTTGTGTGTATTAGACATGTCCCTTTTGCACATAGAGTGGGCTATGCTTACGATGAATCAGGCGTCACTGCTGCTTTGAACTGTATATAATTGGAACGCAGTTTATAGAACCCATTTTCGCGAGCGTGTGGGATTTGATATACAGGGTAATTCATAGAAATTCAGACAAAAGTGGCGCACGTGACTGGCGCACAGCATGCCCATGCGAATGTCTGCGCCAGCCGCGTGCGCTAAAATCAATTACCGCGCACAGTGTATTCATGGATTTTCGCATCCAAAACCAGCCGTGGCGCAGCGTGGCGCAGCGTGGCGCAGCGACCCTGCAGCAGCGCCAGTTACGCCCCAAAGAACGCCCTTGCGCAAGGAAAAGCCTTCAAAATCCCCAAATAATTGCAAAGGGCTGCGCTAACACTGGACCAGTTCACAGGGCTGGCAAACAGCAAACGCCAAGCGGGGAACGTGTATTTCAGTGGTTCGCGGGAAGTTCCACACGCGATTGTCCTGTGTACGTGTGCATCAGGGGTGCGCGGGAAGTATCACACGCAAAATCATCAGGGTACGTGTATTTCAGGGGTGCGCGGGAAGTTCCACACGTGATTTCAGCAGGGTACGTGTATTTCAGGGGTGCGCGGGAAGTTCCACACGCGATTCCATCAGGGTACGTGTATTTCAGGGGTGCGCGGGAAGTTCCACACGCGATTGGCCCCGTGCGAGCAGGGTACGTGTATTCCAGGGGTGTGCGGGAAGTTCCCCACGCGATTTCAGCAGGGTATGTGTATTGCAGGGGTGCGTGGGAATTTCCACAAGCGATTTCAGCAGGGTACGTGTATTTCAGGGGTTCTGGGGAGTACCACACGTGAAGTGGCCGTGTGGGTCCTCCCAGGTGTTCGCTCTACAACCTCCATGGCCTCTGCAGGCAGCCCACACCACGGGGGACTACCCTGCCCCCCAGCCAACCCACTTGTCACCTTGCACTACTGAACAACAATGCATGTCTACCACCGCCCCCACCCCCCAGCAGTGCAGGGGCAGCCTCCACCAGGCCCCCACCCATGTCTACCACCACCACCACCCCCCAGCACCCCGGGGCAGCCTCCACCAGGCCCCCACTCATGTCCCCCTGCACCCCCACCACCCAGCAGTGCAGGGGCAGCCTCCACCAGGCCCCCACTCATGTCCCCCTGCACCCCCACCCCCAGCAGTGCAGGGGCAGCCTCCACCAGGCCCCCACTCATGTCCCCCTGCACCCCCACCACCCAGCAGTGCAGGGGCAGCCTCCACCAGGCCCCCACTCATGTCCCCCTGCACCCCCACCCCCCCAGCAGTGCAGGGGCAGCCTCCACCAGGCCCCCACTCATGTCTACCACCACCCCCACCCTCCAGCCACCAGGGGCAGCCTCCACCAGGCCCCCACTCATGTCCCCCTGCACCCCCACCCACCAGCAGTGCAGGGGCAGCCTCCACCAGGCACCCACTCATGTCTACCACCACCCACACCCCCCAGCCACGAGGGGCAGCCTTCACCAGGCTCCCATCCATGTCTTCCACCACCCCCTACCCCCTAGCAGTCAGGGGCAGCCTCCACCAGGCCCCCACCCATGTCTCCCACCACCCCCTACCCCCCAGCAGTCAGGGGCACCCTCCACCAGGACCCCTCTCATGTCTACCACCACCCCCATCCCCCAGCGACCAGGGGCAGATTCCACCAGGCCCCCACTCATGTCTCCCACCACCCCCACCCCCCAGCAGTGCAGGGGCAGCCTCCACCAGGCCCCCACTCATGTCTACCACCACCCCAACCCCCCAGCAGTGCAGGGGCAGCCTCCACCAGGCCCCCACTCATGTCTACCACCACCCCCACCCCCCAGCCACCAGGGGCAGCCTCCACCAGGCCCCCACTCATGTCCCCCTGCACCCCCACCCCCCAGCAGTGCAGGGTCACCTTCCACCAGGCCCCCACCCATGTCTCCCACCACCCCTTACCCCCCAGCCGTCAGGGGCACCCTCCACCAGGCCCCCACTCATGTCTACCACCACCCCCATCCCCCAGCCACCAGGGGCAGATTCCACCAGGCCCACACTCCTGTCCCCCTGCACCCCCACCCCCCAGCAGTGCAGGGGCAGCCTCCACCAGGCCCCCACCCATGTCTCCCACCACCCCCAGCAGTCAGGGGCACCCTCCACCAGGCCCCCACTCATGTCTACAACCACCCCCATCCCCCAGCCACCAGGGGCAGATTTCAGCAGGCCCCCACTCATGTTTCCCACCACCCCCACCCCCAGCAGTGCAGGAGCAGCCTCCACCAGGCCCCCGCTCATGTCTACCACCACCCCCACCCCCCAGCCACCAATGGCAGCCTCCACCAGGCCCCCACTCATGTCCCCCTGCACCCCCACCACCCAGCAGTGCAGGGGCAGCCTCCACCAGGCCCCCACTCATGTCCCCCTGCACCCCCACCCCCCAGCAGTGCAGGGGCAGCCTCCACCAGGCCCCCACTCATGTCTACCACCACCCCCACCCCCCAGCCACCAGGGGCAGCCTCCACCAGGCCCCCACCAATGTCTCCCACCACCCCCTACCCCCCAGCAGTCAGGGGCAGCCTCCACCAGGCCCCCACCCATGTCTCCCACCACCCCCTACCCCCAGCAGTCAGGGGCACCCTCCACCAGGCCCCCACTCATGTCTACCACCACCCCCATCCCCCAGCCACCAGGGGCAGATTCCACCAGGCCCCCACTCATGTCTCCCACCACCCCCACCCACCCAGCAGTGCACGGGCAGCCTCCACCAGGCCCCCACGCATGTCTACCACCACCCCCACCCCCCAACAGTGCAGGGGCAGCCTCCACCAGGCCCCCACTCATGTCCCCCTGCACCCCCAACCCCAGCAGTGCAGGGGCAGCCTCCACCAGGCCCCCACTCATGTCTACCACCACCCCCACCCCCCAGCGACCAGGGGCAGCCTCCACCAGGCCCCCACTCATGTCCCCCTGCACCCCCACCCCCCAGCAGTGCAGGGTCACCTTCCACCAGGCCCCCACCCATGTCTCCCACCACCCCCTACCCCCCAGCAGTCAGGGGCACCCTCCACCAGGCCCCCACTCATGTCTACCACAACCCCCATCCCCCAGCCACCAGGGGCAGATTCCACCAGGCCCCCACTCATGTCCCCCTGCACCTCCACCCCCCAGCAGTGCAGGGGCAGCCTCCACCAGGCCCCCACCCATGTCTCCCACCACCCCCTACCCCCCAGCAGTCAGGGGCACCCTCCACCAGGCCCCCACTCATGTCTTCAACCACCCCCATCCCCCAGCCACCAGGGGCAGATTCCACCAGGCCCCCACTCATGTTTCCCACCACCCCCACCCCCCAGCAGTGCAGGGGCAGCCTCCACCAGGCCCCCACTCATGTCTACCACCACCCCAACCCCCCAGCCACCAATGGCAGCCTCCACCAGGCCCCCACTCATGTCCCCGTGCACCCCCACCACCCAGCAGTGCAGGGGCAGCCTCCACCAGGCCCCCACTCATGTCCCCCTGCACCCCCACCCCCCAGCAGTGCAGGGGCAGCCTCCACCAGGCCCCCACTGATGTCTACCACCACCCCCACCCCCCAGCCACCAGGGGCAGCCTCCACCAGGCCCGCACCAATGTCTCCCACCACCCCCTACCCCCCAGCAGTCAGGGGCAGCCTCCACCATGCCCCCACTCATGTCTACCACCACCCCCACCCCCCAGCCACCAGGGGCAGCCTCCACCAGGCCTCCACTCATGTCCCCTATTACCCCCACCCCCCAGCAGTGCAGGGGCAGCCTCCACCAGGCCCCCACTCATGTCTCCCACCACCCCCACCTCCCAGCCACCAGGGGCAGCCTCCACCAGGCCCCCACTCATATCTACCCCCACCCCCCAGCCACCAGGGGCATCCTCCACCAGGCCCCCACACATGTCCCCCTGCACCCCCACCACCCAGCAGTGAAGGGGCAGCCTCCACCAGGCCCCCACTCTTGTCCCCCTTAACCCCCACCCCCCAGCAGTGCAGGAGCAGCCTCCACCAGGCCTTCACTCATGTCTCCCACCACCCCCACCCCCCAGCCACCAGGGGCAGCCTCCACCAGGCCCCCACCCATGTCTACAACCACCCCCACCCCCCAGCCACCAGGGGCAGCCTCCACCAGGCCCCCACTCATGTCTACCACCACCCCCACCCCCCAGCCACCAGGGGCAGCCTCCACCAGGCCCCCACTCATATCCCCCTGCACCCCCACCACCCAGCAGTGCAGGGGTAGCCTCCACCAGGCCCCCACTCATGTCCCCCTTCACCCCCACCCCCAGGCAGTGCAGGGGCAGCCTCCACCAGGCCCCCACCCATGTCTACCACCACCCCCACCCCCCAGCCACCAGGGGCAGCCTCCACCAGGCCCCCACCCATGTCCCCCTGCACCACCACCACCCAGCAGTGCAGGGGCAGCCTCCACCAGGCCCCCACTCATGTCCCCCTGCACCCCCACCCCCCAGCAGTGCAGGGGCAGCCTCCACCAGGCCCCCACTCATGTCTACCACCACCCCCACCCCCCAGCCACCAGGGGCAGCCTCCACCAGGCCCCCACTCATGTCCCCCTGCACCCCCACCCCCCAGCAGTGCAGGGGCAGCCTCCACCAGGCCCCCACCCATGTCTACCACCACCCCCACCCCCCAGCCACCAGGGGAAGCCTCCACCAGGCCCCCACTATGTCCACATGCACACCCCCAGCAGTGCAGGGGCAGCCTCCACCAGGCCCCCACTCATGTCTACCACCACCCCCACCCCCCAGCCACCAGGGGCAGCCTCCGCCAGGCCCCCACTCATGTCCCCCTGCACCCCCACCCCCAGCAGTGCAGGGACAGCCTCCACCAGGCCCCCACCCATGTCTCCCACCACCCCCTACCCCCCAGCAGTCAGGGGCACCCTCCACCAGGCCCCTCTCATGTCTACCACCACCCCCACCCCCCACCCACCAGCGGCAGCCTCCACCAGGCCCCCACTCATGTCCCCCTGCACCCCCACCCCCCAGCAGTGCAGGGGCAGCCTCCACCAGGCCCCCACCCATGTCTCCCACCACCCCCTACCCCCCAGCAGTCAGGGGCAGCCTCCACCAGGCCCCCACCCATGTCTCCCACCACCCCCTGCCCCCCAGCAGTCAGGGGCACCCTCCACCAGGCCCCCACTCATGTCTACCACCACCCCCCAGCCGCCAGGGGCAGATTCCACCAGGCCCCCACTCATGTTTCCCACCACCCCCACCCCCCAGCAGTGCAGGGGCAGCCTCCACCAGGCCCCCACTCATGTCTACCACCACCCCCACCCCCCAGCAGTGCAGGGGCACCCTCCACCAGGCCCCCACTCATGTCTACAACCACCCCCATCCCCCAGCCACCAGGGGCAGATTCCACCAGGCCCCCACTCATGTTTCCCACCACCCCCACCCCCCAGCAGTGCAGGGGCAGCCTCCACCAGGCCCCCACTCATGTCTACCACCACCCCCACCCCCCAGCCACCAATGGCAGCCTCCACCAGGCCCCCACTCATATCCCCCTGCACCCCCACCACCCAGCAGTGCAGGGGTAGCCTCCACCAGGCCCCCACTCATGTCCCCCTTCACCCCCACCCCCAGGCAGTGCAGGGGCAGCCTCCACCAGGCCCCCACCCATGTCTACCACCACCCCCACCCCCCAGCCACCAGGGGCAGCCTCCACCAGGCCCCCATTCATGTCCCCCTGCACCCCCACCACCCAGCAGTGCAGGGGCAGCCTCCACCAGGCCCCCACTCATGTCCCCCTGCACCCCCACCCCCCAGCAGTGCAGGGGCAGCCTCCACCAGGCCCCCACTCATGTCTACCACCACCCCCACCCCCCAGCCACCAGGGGCAGCCTCCACCAGGCCCCCACTCATGTCCTCCTGCACCCCCACCCCCCAGCAGTGCAGGGGCAGCCTCCACCAGGCCCCCACCAATGTCTACCACCACCCCCACCCCCCAGCCACCAGGGGCAGCCTCCACCAGGCCCCCACTATGTCCCCATGCACCCCCCCAGCAGTGCAGGGGCAGCCTCCACCAGGCCCCCACTCATGTCTACCACCACCCCCACCCCCCAGCCACCAGGGGCAGCCTCCGCCAGGCCCCCACTCATGTCCCCCTGCACCCCCACCCCCCAGCAGTGCAGGGGCAGCCTCCACCAGGCCCCCACCCATGTCTCCCACCACCCCCTACCCCCCAGCAGTCAGGGGCACCCTCGACCAGGCCCCTCTCATGTCTACCACCACCCCCACCCCCCACCCACCAGCGGCAGCCTCCACCAGGCCCCCACTCATGTCCCCCTGCACCCCCACCCCCCAGCAGTGCAGGGGCAGCCTCCACCAGGCCCCCACCCATGTCTCCCACCACCCCCTACCCCCCAGCAGTCAGGGGCAGCCTCCACCAGGCCCCCACCCATGTCTCCCACCACCCCCTACCCCCCAGCAGTCAGGGGCACCCTCCACCAGGCCCCCACTCATGTCTACCACCACCCACCAGCCGCCAGGGGCAGATTCCACCAGGCCCCCACTCATTTTTCCCACCACCCCCACCCCCCAGCAGTGCAGGGGCAGCCTCCACCAGGCCCCCACTCATGTCTACCACCACCCACACCCCCCAGCAGTGCAGGGGCACCCTCCACCAGGCCCCCACTCATGTCTACAACAACCCCTATCCCCCAGCCACCAGGGGCAGATTCCACCAGGCCCCCACTCATGTTTCCCACCACCCCCAACCCCCAGCAGTGCAGGGGCAGCCTCCACCAGGCCCCCACTCATGTCTACCACCACCCCCACCCCCCAGCCACCAATGGCAGCCTCCACCAGGCCCCCACTCATGTCCCCCTGCACCCCCACCACCCAGCAGTGCAGGGGCAGCCTCCACCAGGCCCCCACTCATGTCCCCCTGCACCCCCACCCCCCAGCAGTGCAGGGGCAGCCTCCACCAGGCCCCCACTGATGTCTACCACCACCCCCACCCCCCAGCCACCAGGGGCAGCCTCCACCAGGCCCCCACCAATGTCTCCCACCACCCCCTACCCCCCAGCAGTCAGGGGCAGCCTCCACCAGGCCCCCACTCATGTCTACCACCACCCCCACCCCCCAGCCACCAGGGGCAGCCTCCACCAGGCCTCCACTCATGTCCCCTATTACCCCCACCCCCCAGCAGTGCAGGGGCAGCCTCCACCAGGCCCCCACTCATGTCTCCCACCACCCCCACCCCCCAGCCACCAGGGGCAGCCTCCACCAGGCCCCCACCCATGTCTACCACCACCCCCACCCCCACCCCCCAGCCACCAGGGGCAGCCTCCACCAGGCACCCACTCATATCTACCCCCACCCCCCAGCCACCAGGGGCATCCTCCACCAGGCCCCCACACATGTCCCCCTGCACCCCCACCACCCAGCAGTGAAGGGGCAGCCTCCACCAGGCCCCCACTCATGTCCCCCTTAACCCCCACCCCCCAGCAGTGCAGGAGCAGCCTCCACCAGGCCTTCACTCATGTCTCCCACCACCCCCACCCCCAGCCACCAGGGGCAGCCTCCACCAGGCCCCCACCCATGTCTACAACCACCCCCACCCCCCAGCCACCAGGGGCAGCCTCCACCAGGCCCCCACTCATGTCTACCACCACCCCCACCCCCCAGCCACCAGGGGCAGCCTCCACCAGGCCCTCACTCATATCCCCCTGCACCCCCACCACCCAGCAGTGCAGGGGTAGCCTCCACCAGGCCCCCACTCATGTCCCCCTTCACCCCCACCACCAGGCAGTGCAGGGGCAGCCTCCACCAGGCCCCCACCCATGTCTACCACCACCCCCACCCCCCAGCCACCAGGGGCAGCCTCCACCAGGCCCCCACTCATGTCCCCCTGCACCCCCACCACCCAGCAGTGCAGGGGCAGCCTCCACCAGGCCCCCACTCATGTCCCCCTGCACCCCCACCCCCCAGCAGTGCAGGGGCAGCCTCCACCAGGCCCCCACTCATGTCTACCACCACCCCCACCCCCCAGCCACCATGGGCAGCCTCCACCAGGCCCCCACTCATGTCCCCCTGCACCCCACCCCCCAGCAGTGCAGGGGCAGCCTCCACCAGGCCCCACCCATGTCTACCCCCACCCCCACCCCCCAGCCACCAGGGGCAGCCTCCACCAGGCCCCCACTATGTCCCCATGCACCCCCCCCAGCAGTGCAGGGGCAGCCTCCACCAGGCCCCCACTCATGTCTACCACCACCCCCACCCCCCAGCCACCAGGGGCAGCCTCCGCCAGGCCCCCACTCATGTCCCCCTGCACCCCCACCCCCCAGCAGTGCAGGGGCAGCCTCCACCAGGCCCCCAGCCATGTCTCCCACCACCCCCTACCCCCCAGCAGTCAGGGGCACCCTCCACCAGACCCCTCTCATGTCTACCACCACCCCCACCCCCCACCCACCAGCGGCAGCCTCCACCAGGCCCCCACTCATGTCCCCCTGCACCCCCATCCCCCAGCAGTGCAGGGGCAGCCTCCACCAGGCCCCCACCCATGTCTCCCACCACCCCCTACCCCCCAGCAGTCAGGGGCAGCCTCCACCAGGCCCCCACCCATGTCTCCCACCACCCCCTACCTCCCAGCAGTCAGGGGCACCCTCCACCAGGCCCCGACTCATGTCTACCACCACCCCCCAGCCGCCAGGGGCAGATTCCACCAGGCCCCCACTCATGTTTCCCACCACCCCCACCCCCCAGCAGTGCAGGGGCAGCCTCCACCAGGCCCCCACTCATGTCTACCACCACCCCCACCCCCCAGCAGTGCAGGGGCAGCCTCCACCAGGCCCCCACTCATGTCCCCCTGCACCCCCACCACCCAGCAGTGCAGGGGCAGCCTCCACCAGGCCCCCACTCATGTCCCCCTTCACCCCTACCCCCCAGCAGTGCAGGGGCAGCCTCCACCAGGCCCCCACTCATGTCTACCACCTCCCCCACCCCCAGCCACCAGGGGCAGCCTCCAGCAGGCCCCCACTCATGTCCCCTATTACCCCCACCCCCCAGCAGTGCAGGGGCAGCCTCCACCAGGCCCCCACTCATGTCTCCCAACACCCCCACCCCCCAGCCACCAGGGGCAGCCTCCACCAGGCCTCCACTCATGTCCCCCTGCACCCCCACCCCCAGCAGTCAGGGGCACCCTCCACCAGGCCCCCACTCATGTCTACCACCACCCCCATCACCCAGCCACCAGGGGCAGATTCCACCAAGCCCCCACTCATGTTTCTAACCACCCCCACCCCCCAGCAGTGCAGGGGAAGCCTCCACCAGGCCCCCACTCATGTCTACCACCACCCCCACCCCCCAGCCACCAGGGGCTGCCTCCACCAGGCCCCCACTCATGTCCCCCTGCACACCCACCACCCAGCAGTGCAGGGGCAGCCTCCACCAGGCCCCCACTCATGTCCCCCTGCACCCCCACCCCCCAGCAGTGCAGGGGCAGCCTCCACCAGGCCCCCACTCATGTCCCCCTACACCCCCACTCCCCAGCAGTGCAGGGGCAGCCTCCACCAGGCCCCCACTCATGTCTACCACCACCCCCAACCCCCAGCCACCAGAGGCAGCCTCCACCAGGCCCCCACTCATGTCCCCCTGCATCCCCACCCCCCAGCAGTGCAGGGGCAGCCTGCACCAGGCCCCCACCCATGTCTCCCACAACCCCCTACCCCGCAGCAGTCAGGGGCACCCTCCACCAGGCCCCCCCTCATGTCTACCACCACCCCACCCCCCACCCACCAGGGGCAGCCTCCACCAGGCCCCCACTCATGTCCCCCTTTACCCCCACCCCCCAGCAGTGCAGGGGCAGCCTCCACCAGGCCCCCACCCATGTCTCCCACCACCCCCTACCCCCCAGCAGTCAGGGGCAGCCTCCACCAGGCCCCCACCCATGTCTCCCAACACCCCCTACCCCCCAGCAGTCAGGGGCACCCTCCACCAGGCCCCCACTCATGTCTACACCACCCCCATCCCCAAGCCACCAGGGGCAGATTCCATCAGGCCCCCACTCATGTTTCCCACCACCCCCACCCCCCAGCAGTGCAGGGGCAGCCTCCACCAGGCCCCCACTCATGTCTACCACCACCCCCACGCCCCAGCAGTGCAGGGGCAGCCTCCACCAGGCCCCCACTCATGTCCCCCTGCACCCCCACCACCCAGCAGTGCAGGGGCAGCCTCCACCAGGCCCCCACTCATGTCCCCCTGCACCCCCACCCCCCAGCAGTGCAGGGGCAGCCTCCACCAGGCCCCCACTCATGTCTACCACCACCCCCACCCCCCAGCCACCAGGGGCAGCATCCACCAGGCCCCCACTCATGCCCCTATTACCCCCACCCCCCAGCAGTGCAGGGGCAACCTCCACCAGGCCCCCACTCATGTCTCCCACCACCCCCACCCACCATCCACCAGGGGCAGCCTCCACCAGGCCCTCACTCATGTCCCCCTGCACCCCCACACCCCAGCAGTCAGGGGCACCCTCCACCAGGCCCCCACTCATGTCTACCACCACCCCCATCCCCCAGCCAGCAGGGGCAGATTCCACCAGGCCCCCACTCATGTTTCTAACCACCCCCACCTCCCAGCAGTGCAGGGGCAGCCTCCACCAGGCCCCCACCCATGTCTACCACCAATCCCACCCCCCAGCCACCAGGGGCAGCCTCCACCAGGCCCCCACTCATGTCTCCGACCACCCCCAACCCCCAGCAGTGCAGGGGCAGCCTCCACCAGGCCCCCACTCATGTCCCCCTGCACCCCCACCACCCAGCAGTGCAGGGGCAGCCTCCACCAGGCCCCCACTCATGTCCCCCTGCACCCCCACCCCCCAGCAGTGCAGGGGCAGCCTCCACCAGGCCCCCACTCATGTCTACCACCACCCCCACCCCCCAGCCACCAGGGGCAATCTCCACCAGGCCCCCACTCATGTCCCCCTGCACCCCCACCCCCCAGCAGTGCAGGGGCAGCCTCCACCAGGCCCCCACTCATGTCTACCACCACCCCCACCCCCCAGCCAACAGGGGTAGCCTCCACCAGGCCCCCACCCATGTCTCCCACCACCCAATAGCCCCCAGCAGTCAGGGGCAGCCTCCACCAGGCCCCTACCCATGTCTACCACCACCCCCACCCCCCAGCCACCAGGGGTAGCCTCCACCAGGCCCCCACTCATGTCCCACTGCACCCCCACCACCCAGCAGTGCAGGGGCAGCCTCCACCAGGCCCCCACCCATATCTACCACCACCCCCACCCACCAGCCACCAGGGGCAGCCTCCACCTGGCCCCCACTCATGTCCCCCTGCACCCCCACCCCCCAGCAGTGCAGGGGCAGCCTCCACCAGGCCCCCACCCATGTCTACCACCACCCCCACCCCCCAGCCACCAGGGGCAGCCTCCACCAGGCCCCTACCATGTCCCCCTGCGCCCCCACTCCCCAGCAGTGCAGGGGCTGCCTCCACCAGGCCCCCACTCTTGTCTACCACCACCCCCACCCCCCAGCCACCAGGGGCAGCCTCCACCAGGCCCCCACTCATGTCCCCCTGCATCCCAACCCCCCAGCAGTGCAGGGGCAGCCTCCACCAGTCCCCCACCCATGTCTCCCACCACCCCTACCCCCCAGCAGTCAGGGGCAGCCTCCACCAGGCCCCCACCCATGTCTCCCACCACCCCCTAGCCCCCAGCAGTCAGGGGCACCCTCCACCACGCCCCCACTCATGTCTACACCAGCCCCATCACCCAGCCACCAGGGGCAGATTCCACCAGGCCCCCACTCATGTTTCCCACCACCCCCACCCCCCAGCAGTGCAGGGGCAGCCTCCACCAGGCCCCCACTCATGTCTACCACCACCCCCACCCCCCAGCAGTGCAGGGGCAGCCTCCACCAGGCCCCCACTCATGTCCCCCTGCACCCCCACCACCCAGCAGTGCAGGTGCAGCCTCCACCAGGCCCCCACTCATGTCCCCCTGCACCCCCACCCCCCAGCAGTGAAGGGGCAGCCTCCACCAGGCCCCCACTCATGTCTACCACAACCCCCACCCCCCAGCCACCAGGGGCAGCATCCACCAGGCCCCCACTCATGCCCCTATTACCCCCACCCCCCAGCAGTGCAGGGCAGCCTCCACCAGGCCTCCACTCATGTCTCCCACCACCCCCACCCCCCAGCCACCAGGGGCAGCCTCCACCAGGCCCCCACTCATGCCCCCCTGCACCCCCACCCCCCAGCAGTCAGGGGCAACCGCCACCAGGCCCCCACTCATGTCTACCACCACCCCCATCCCCCAGCCACCAGGGGCAGATTCCACCAGGCCCCCACTCATGTTTCTAACCACCCCCACCCCCCAGCAGTGCAGGGGCAGCCTCCACCAGGCCCCCACCCATGTCTACCACCACCCCCACCCCCAGCCACCAGGGGCAGCCTCCACCAGGCCCCCACTCATGTCTCCGACCACCCCCAACCCCCAGCAGTGCAGGGGCAGCCTCCACCAGGCCCCCACTCATGTCCCCCTGCACCCCCACCACCCAGCAGTGCAGGGGCAGCCTCCACCAGGCCCCCACTCATGTCCCCCTGCACCCCCACCCCCCAGCAGTGCAGGGGCAGCCTACACCAGGCCCCCACTTATGTCTACCACCACCCCCACCCCCAGCCACCAGGGGCAGCCTCCACCAGGCCCCCACCCATGTCCCCCTGCACCCCCACCCCCCAGCAGTGCAGGGGCAGCCTCCACCAGGCCCCCACTCATGTCTACCACCACCCCCACCCCCCAGCCAACAGGGGCAGCCTCCACCAGGGCCCCACCCATGTCTCCCACCACCCCCTACCCCCCAGCAGTCAGAGGCAGCCTCCCCCAGGCCCCCACCCATGTCTCCCACCACCCCTTACCCCCCAGCAGTCAGGGGCACCCTCCACCAGGCCCCCACTCAAGTTTACCAACCACCCCCATCCCCCAGCCACCAGGGGCAGATTCCACCAGGCCCCCACTCATGTCTCCCACCACCCCCACCCCCCAGCAGTGCAGGGGCAGCCTCCACCAGGCCCCCAATCATGTCTACCACCACCCCCACCCCCCAGCAGTGCAGGGGCAGCCTCCACCAGGCCCCCACTCATGTCCCCCTGCACCCCCACCCCCCAGCAGTGCAGGGGCAGCCTCCACCAGGCCCCCACTCATGTTTACCACCACCCCCACCCCCCAGCCACCAGGGGCAGCCTCCACCAGGCCCCCACTCATGTCCCCCTGCACCCCCACCCCCCAGCAGTGCAGGGGCACCCTCAACCAGGCCCCCACCCATGTCTCTCACCACCCCCTACCCCCCAGCAGTCAGGGGCACCCTCCACCAGGCCCCCACTCATGTCTACCACCACCCCCATCCCCCAGCCACCAGGGGCAGATTCCACCAGGCCCCCACTCATGTCCCCCTGCACCCCCACCCCCCAGCAGTGCAGGGGCAGCCTCCACCAGGCCCCCACCCATGTCTCCCACCACCCCCCAGCAGTCAGGGGCACCCTCCACCAGGCCCCCACTCATGTCTACCACCACCCCATCCCCCAGCCACCAGGGGCAGATTCCACCAGGCCCCCACTCATGTTTCCCACCACCCCCACCCCCCAGCAGTGCAGGGGCAGCCTCCACCAGGCCCCCACTCATGTCTACCACCACCCCCACCCCCCAGCCACCAGGGGCAGCCTCCACCAGGCCCCCAAACATGTCCCCCTGCACCCCCACCCCCAGCAGTGCAGGGGCAGCCTCCACCAGGCCCCCACTCATGTCTACCACCACCCCCACCCCCCAGCCACCAGGGGCAGCCTCCACCAGGCCCCCACCCATGTCTCCCACCACCCCCTACCCCCCAGCAGTCAGGGGCAGCCTCCACCAGGCCCCCACCCATGTCTCCCACCACCCCCTACCCCCCAGCAGTCAGGGGCACCCTCCACCAGGCCCCCACTCATGTCTACCACCACCCCCATCCCCCAGCCACCAGGGGCAGATTCCACCAGGCCCCCACTCATGTCTCCCACCACCCCCACCCCCCAGCAGGGCAGGGGCACCCTCCACCAGGCCCCCACTCATGTCTACCACCACCCCCACCCCCCAGCAGTGCAGGGGCAGCCTCCACCAGGCCCCCACTCATGTCCCCCTGCACCCCCACCACCCAGCAGTGCAGGGGCAGCCTCCACCAGGCCCCCACTCATGTCCCCCTGCACCCCCACCCCTCAGCAGTGCAGGGGCAGCCTCCACCAGGCCCCCACTCATGTCTACCACCATCCCCAACCCCCAGCCACCAGGGGCAGCCTCCACCAGGCCCCCACTCATGTCCCCTATTACCCCCACCCCCCAGCAGTGCAGGGGCAGCCTCCACCAGGCCCCCACTCATGTCTCCCACCACCCCCACCCCCCAGCCACCAGGGGCAACCTCCACCAGGCCCCCACCCATGTCTACCACCACCCATACCCCCCAGCCACCAGGGGCAGCCTCCACCAGGCCCCCACTCATATCTACCACCACCCCCACCCCCCAGCCACCAGGGGCATCCTCCACCAGGCCCCCACTCATGTCCCCCTGCACCCCCACCACCCAGCAGTGCAGGGGCAGCCTCCACCAGGCCCCCACTCATGTCCCCCTGCACCCCCACCCCCCAGCAGTGCAGGGGCAGCCTCCACCAGGCCTCCACTCATGTCTCCCACCACCCCCACCCCCCAGCCACCAGGGGCAGCCTCCACCAGGCCCCCACTCATGTCTACCACCACCCCCACCGCCCAGCCACCAGGGGCAGCCTCCACCAGGCCCCCACTCATATCCCCCTGCACCCCCACCCAGCAGTGCAGGGGTAGCCTCCACCAGGCCCCCACTCATGTCCCCCTTCACCCCCACCCCCCAGCAGTGCAGGGGCAGCCTCCACCAGGCCCCCACCCATGTCTACCACCACCCCTACCCCCCAGCCACCAGGGGTAGCCTCCACCAGGCCCCCACTCATGTCCCCCTGCACCCCCACCACCCAGCAGTGCAGGGGCAGCCTCCACCAGGCCTCCACTCATGTCCCCCTGCACCCCCAACCCCCAGCAGTGCAGGGGCAGCCTCCACCAGGCCCCCACTCATGTCTACCACCATCCCCAACCCCCAGCCACCAGGGGCAGCCTCCACCAGGCCCCCACTCATGTCCCCTATTACCCCCACCCCCCAGCAGTGCAGGGGCAGCCTCCACCAGGCCCCCACTCATGTCTACCACCACCCCCACCCCCCCAGCCACCAGGGGCAGCCTCCACCAGGCCTCCACTCATGTCCCCCTGCACCCCCACCCCCCAGCAGTGCAGGGGCAGCCTCCACCAGGCCCCCACCCATGTCTACCACCACCCCCACCCCCCAGCCACCAGGGGCAGCCTCCACCAGGCCCCCACTCATGTCCCCCTGCACCCCCACCACCCAGCATTGCAGGGGCAGCCTCCACCAGGCCCCCACCCATGTCTCCCACCCCCCCCAGCAGTCAGGGGCACCCTCCACCAGGCCCCCACTCATGTCTACCACCACCCCCATCCCCCAGCCACCAGGGGCAGATTCCACCAGGCCCCCACTCATGTTTCCCACCACCCCCACCCCCCAGCAGTGCAGGGGCAGCCTCCACCAGGCCCCCACTCATGTCTACCACCACCCCCACCCCCAGCCACCAGGGGCAGCCTCCACCAGGCCCCCACTCATGTCCCCCTGCACCCCCACCACCCAGCAGTGCAGGGGCAGCCTCCACCAGGCCCCCACTCATGTCTACCACCACCCCCACCCCCCAGCCACCAGGGGCAGCCTCCACCAGGCCCCCACCCATGTCTCCCACCACCCCATACCCCCCAGCAGTCAGGGGCAGCCTCCACCAGGCCCCCACCCATGTCTCCCACCACCCCCTACCCCCCAGCAGTCAGGGGCACCCTCCACCAGGCCCCCACTCATGTCTACCACCACCCCCATCCCCCAGCCACCAGGGGCAGATTCCACCAGGCCCCCACTCATGTCTCCCACCACCCCCACCCCCCAGCAGTGCAGGGGCAGCCTCCACCAGGCCCCCACTCATGTCTACCACCACCCCCACCCCCCAGCAGTGCAGGGGCAGCCTCCACCAGGCCCCCACTCATGTCCCCCTGCACCACCACCACCCAGCAGTGCAGGGGCAGCCTCCACCAGGCCCCCACTCATGTCCCCCTGCACCCCCACCCCCCAGCAGTGCAGGGGCAACCTCCACCAGGCCCCCACTCATGTCTACCACCACCCCCACCCACCAGCCACCAGGGGCAGCCTCCACCAGGCCTCCACTCATGTCCCCTATTACCCCCACCCCCCAGCAGTGCAGGGGCAGCCTCCACCAGGCCCCCACTCATGTCTCCCACCACCCCCACCCCCCAGCCACCAGGGGCAGCCTCCACCAGGCCCCCACTCATATCTACCACCACCCCCACCCCCCAGCCACCAGGGGCATCCTCCACCAGGCCCCCACTCATGTCCCCCTGCACCCCCACCACCCAGCAGTGAAGGGGCAGCCTCCACCAGGCCCCCACTCATGTCCCCCTTAACCCCCACCCCCCAGCAGTGCAGGGGCAGCCTCCACCAGGGCCCCACTCATGTCTCCCACCACCCCCTATCCCCCAGCAGTCAGGGGCACCCTCCACCAGGCCTTCACTCATGTCTCCCACCACCCCCACCCCCCAGCCACCAGGGGCAGCCTCCACCAGGCCCCCACCCATGTCTACAACCACCCCTACCCCCAGCCACCAGGGGCAGCCTCCACCAGGCCCCCACTCATGTCTACCACCACCCCCACCCCCCAGCCACCAGGTGCAGCCTCCACCAGGCCCCCACTCATATCCCCCTGCACCCCCACCACCCAGCAGTGCAGGAGTAGCCTCCACCAGGCCCCCACTCATGTCCCCCTTCACCCCCACCCCCCAGCAGTGCAGGGGCAGCCTCCACCAGGCCCCCACCCATGTCTCCCACCATCCCCTACCCCCCAGCAGTCAGGGGCAGCCTCCACCAGGCCCCCACCCATGTCTCCCAACACCCCCTACCCCCTAGCAGTCAGGGGCACCCTCCACCAGGCCCCCACTCATGTCTACACCACCCCATCCCCAAGCCACCAGGGGCAGATTCCATCAGGCCCCCACTCATGTTTCCCACCACCCCCACCCCCCAGCAGTGCAGGGGCAGCCTCCACCAGGCCCCCACTCATGTCTACCACCACCCCCACCCCCCAGCAGTGCAGGGGCAGCCTCCACCAGGCACCCACTCATGTCCCCCTGCAACCCCACCACCCAGCAGTGCAGGGGCAGCCTCCACCAGGCCCCCACTCATGTCCCCCTGCACCCCCACACCCCAGCAGTCAGGGGCAGCCTCCACCAGGCCCCCACTCATGTCCCCCTGCACCCCCACACCCCAGCAGTCAGGGGCACCCTCCACCAGGCCCCCACTCATGTCTACCACAACCCCCATCCCCCAGCCACCAGAGGCAGATTCCACCAGGCCCCCACTAATGTTTCTAACCACCCCCACCCGCCAGCAGTGCAGGGGCAGCCTCCACCAGGCCCCCACCCATGTCTACCACCACCCCCACCCCCCAGCCACCTGGGGCAGCCTCCACCAGGCCCCCACTCATGTCTCTGACCACCCCCAACCCCCAGCAGTGCAGGGGCAGCCTCCACCAGGCCCCCACTCATGTCCTCCTGCACCCCCACCACCCAGCAGTGCAGGGGCAGCCTCCACCAGGCCCCCACTCATGTCCCCCTGCACCCCCACCCCCCAGCAGTGCAGGGGCAGCCTCCACCAGGCCCCCACTCATGTCTACCACCACCCCCACCCCCCAGCCACCAGGGGCAATCTCCACCAGGCCCCCACTCATGTCCCCCTGCACCCCCACCCCCCAGCAGTGCAGGGGCAGCCTCCACCAGGCCCCCACTCATGTCTACCACCACCCCCACCCCCCAGCCAACAGGGGCAGCCTCCACCAGGCCCCCACCCATGTCTCCCACCACCCAATACCCCCCAGCAGTCAGGGGCAGCCTCCACCAGGCCCCCACCCATGTCTACCACCACCCCCACCCCCCTGCAACCAGGGGCAGCCTCCACCAGGCCCCCACTCATGTCCCCCTGCACCCCCACCACCCAGCAGTGCAGGGGCAGCCTCCACCAGGCCCTCACCCATGTCTACCACCACCCCACCCCCCAGCCACCAGGGGCAGCCTCCACCAGGCCCCCACTCATGTCCCCCTGCACCCCCACCCCCCAGCAGTGCAGGGGCAGCCTCCACCAGGCCCCCACCCATGTCTACCACCACCCCCACCCCCCAGCCACCAGGGGCAGCCTCCACCAGGCCCCCACTCATGTCCCCCTGCACCCCCACCACCCAGCAGTGCAGGGGCAGCCTCCACCAGGCCCCCACTCATGTCCCCCTGCACCCCCACCCCCCAGCAGTGCAGGGGCAGCCTTCACCAGGCCCCCACTCATGTCTACCACCACCCCCTCCCCCCAGCCACCAGGGGCAGCCTCCACCAGGCCCCCACTCATGTCCCCCTGCAACCCCACCCCCCAGCAGTGCAGGGGCAGCCTCCACCAGGCCTCCACCCATGTCTACCACCACCCCCACCCCCCAGCCACCAGGGGCAGCCTCCACCAGGCCCCCACTCATGTCCCCCTGCACCCCCACCACCCAGCAGTGCAGGGGCAGCCTCCACCAGGCCCCCACTCATGTCCCCCTGCACCCCCACTCCCCAGCAGTGCAGGGGCAGCCTCCACCAGGCCCCCACTCTTGTCTACCACCACCCCCACCCCCCAGCCACCAGGGGCAGCCTCCACCAGGCCCCCACTCATGTCCCCCTGCATCCCCACCCCCAGCAGTGCAGGGGCAGCCTCCACCAGTCCCCCACCCATGTCTCCCACCACCCCTACCCCCCAGCAGTCAGGGGCAGCCTCCACCAGGCCCCCACCCATGTCTCCCACCACCCCCTAGCCCCCAGCAGTCAGGGGCACCCTCCACCATGCCCCCACTCATGTCTACACCACCCCCATCACCCAGCCACCAGGGGCAGATTCCACTAGGCCCCCACTCATGTTTCCCACCACCCCCACCCCCAGCAGTGCAGGGGCAGCCTCCACCAGGCCCCCACTCATGTCTATCACCACCCCCACCCCCCAGCAGTGCAGGGGCAGCCTCCACCAGGCCCCCACTCATGTCCCCCTGCACCCCCACCACCCAGCAGTGCAGGGGCAGCCTCCACCAGGCCCCCACTCATGTCCCCCTGCACCCCCACCCCCAGCAGTGCAGGGGCAGCCTCCACCAGGCCCCCACTCATGTCTACCACCACCCCCACCCCCCAGCAGTGCAGGGGCAGCCTCCACCAGGCCCCCACTCATGTCCCCCTGCACCCCCACCACCCAGCAGTGCAGGGGCAGCCTCCACCAGGCCCCCACTCATGTCCCCCTGCACCCCCACCCCCCAGCAGTGCAGGGGCAGCCTCCACCAGGCCCCCACTCATGTCTACCACCTCCCCCACCCCCAGCCACCAGGGGCAGCCTCCACCAGGCCCCCACTCATGTCCCCTATTACCCCCACCCCCCAGCAGTGCAGGGGCAGCCTCCACCAGGCCCCCACTCATGTCTCCCAACACCCCCACCCCCCAGCCACCAGGGGCAGCCTCCACCAGGCCTCCACTCATGTCCCCCTGCACCCCACTCCCAGCAGTCAGGGGCACCCTCCACCAGGCCCCCACTCATGTCTACCACCACCCCATCACCCAGCCACCAGGGGCAGATTCCACCAAGCCCCCACTCATGTTTCTAACCACCCCCACCCCCCAGCAAAGCAGGGGCAGCCTCCACCAGGCCCCCACTCATGTCTACCACCACCCCCACCACCCAGCCACCAGGGGCTGCCTCCACCAGGCCCCCACTCATGTCCCCCTGCACCCCCACCACCCAGCAGTGCAGGGGCAGCCTCCACCAGGCCCCCACTCATGTCCCCCTGCACCCCCACCCCCCAGCAGTGCAGGGGCAGCCTCCACCAGGCCCCCACTCATGTCCCCCTGCACCCCCACTCCCCAGCAGTGCAGGGGCAGCCTCCACCAGGCCCCCACTCATGTCTACCACCACCCCCACCCCCCAGCCACCAGAGGCAGCCTCCACCAGGCCCCCACTAATGTCCCCCTGCATCCCCACCCCCCAGCAGTGCAGGGGCAGCCTGCACCAGGCCCCCACCCATGTCTCCCACCACCCCCTACCCCGCAGCAGTCAGGGGCACCCTCCACCAGGCCCCCCCTCATGTCTACCACCACCCCACCCCCCACCCACCAGGGGCAGCCTCCACCAGGCCCCCACTCATGTCCCCCTTTACCCCCACCCCCCAGCAGTGCAGGGGCAGCCTCCACCAGGCCCCCACCCATGTCTCCCACCACCCCCTACCCCCCAGCAGTCAGGGGCAGCCTCCACCAGGCCCCCACCCATGTCTCCCAACACCCCCTACCCCCCAGCAGTCAGGGGCACCCTCCACCAGGCCCCCACTCATGTCTACACCACCCCCATCCCCAAGCCACCACGGGCAGATTCCATCAGGCCCCCACTCATGTTTCCCACCACCCCCACCCCCCAGCAGTGCAGGGGCAGCCTCCACCAGGCCCCCACTCATGTCTACCACCACCCCCACGCCCCAGCAGTGCAGGGGCAGCCTCCACCAGGCCCCCACTCATGTCTACCACCACCCCCACCCCCCAGCCACCAGGGGCAGCATCCACCAGGCCCCCACTCATGCCCCTATTACCACCACCCCCAGCAGTGCAGGGGCAACCTCCACCAGGCCCCCACTCATGTCTCCCACCACCCCCACCCCCAGCCACCAGGGGCAGCCTCCACCAGGCCCCCACTCATGTCCCCCTGCACCCCCACACCCCAGCAGTCAGGGGCACCCTCCACCAGGCCCCCACTCATGTCTACCACCACCCCCATCCCCCAGCCAGCAGGGGCAGATTCCACCAGGCCCCCACTCATGTTTCTAACCACCCCCACCTCCCAGCAGTGCAGGGGCAGCCTCCACCAGGCCCCCACCCATGTCTACCACCAACCCCACCCCCCAGCCACCAGGGGCAGCCTCCACCAGGCACCCACTCATGTCTCCGACCACCCCCAACCCCCAGCAGTGCAGGGGCAGCCTCCACCAGGCCCCCACTCATGTCCCCCTGCACCCCCACCACCCAGCAGTGCAGGGGCAGCCTCCACCAGGCCCCCACTCATGTCCCCCTGCACCCCCACCCCCCAGCAGTGCAGGGGCAGCCTCCACCAGGCCCCCACCCATGTCTCCCACCACCCCCCAGCAGTCAGGGGCACCCTCCACCAGGCCCCCACTCATGTCTACCACCACCCCATCCCCCAGCCACCAGGGGCAGATTCCACCAGGTCCCCACTCATGTTTCCCACCACCCCCACCCCCCAGCAGTGCAGGGGCAGCCTCCACCAGGCCCCCACTCATGTCTACCACCACCCCCACCCCCCAGCCACCAGGGGCAGCCTCCACCAGGCCCCCAAACATGTCCCCCTGCACCCCCACCCCCAGCAGTGCAGGGGCAGCCTCCACCAGGCCCCCACTCATGTCTACCACCACCCCCACCCCCCAGCCACCAGGGGCAGCCTCCACCAGGCCCCCACCCATGTCTCCCACCACCCCCTACCCCCCAGCAGTCAGGGGCAGCCTCCACCAGGCCCCCACCCATGTCTCCCACCACCCCCTACCCCCCAGCAGTCAGGGGCACCCTCCACCAGGCCCCCACTCATGTCTACCACCACCCCCATCCCCCAGCCACCAGGGGCAGATTCCACCAGGCCCCCACTCATGTCTCCCACCACCCCCACCCCCCAGCAGGGCAGGGGCACCCTCTACCAGGCCCCCACTCATGTCTACCACCACCCCCACCCCCCAGCAGTGCAGGGGCAGCCTCCACCAGGCCCCCACTCATGTCCCCCTGCACCCCCACCACCCAGCAGTGCAGGGGCAGCCTCCACCAGGCCCCCACTCATGTCCCCCTGCACCCCCACCCCTCAGCAGTGCAGGGGCAGCCTCCACCAGGCCCCCACTCATGTCTACCACCATCCCCAACCCCCAGCCACCAGGGGCAGCCTCCACCAGGCCCCCACTCATGTCCCCTATTACCCCCACCCCCCAGCAGTGCAGGGGCAGCCTCCACCAGGCCCCCACTCATGTCTCCCACCACCCCCACCCCCCAGCCACCAGGGGCAACCTCCACCAGGCCCCCACCCATGTCTACCACCACCCATACCCCCCAGCCACCAGGGGCAGCCTCCACCAGGCCCCCACTCATATCTACCACCACCCCCACCCCCCAGCCACCAGGGGCATCCTCCACCAGGCCACCACTCATGTCCCCCTGCACCCCCACCACCCAGCAGTGCAGGGGCAGCCTCCACCAGGCCCCCACTCATGTCCCCCTGCACCCCCACCCCCCAGCAGTGCAGGGGCAGCCTCCACCAGGCCTCCACTCATGTCTCCCACCACCCCCACCCCCCCAGCCACCAGGGGCAGCCTCCACCAGGCCCCCACTCATGTCTACCACCACCCCCACCGCCCAGCCACCAGGGGCAGCCTCCACCAGGCCCCCACTCATATCCCCCTGCACCCCCACCCAGCAGTGCAGGGGTAGCCTCCACCAGGCCCCCACTCATGTCCCCCTTCACCCCCACCCCCCAGCAGTGCAGGGGCAGCCTCCACCAGGCCCCTACTCATGTCTACCACCACCCCCACCCCCCAGCCACCAGGGGCAGCCTCCACCAGGCCCCCACCCATGTCTCCCACCACCCCATACCCCCCAGCAGTCAGGGGCAGCCTCCACCAGGCCCCCACCCATGTCTCCCACCACCCCCTACCCCCCAGCAGTCAGGGGCACCCTCCACCAGGCCCCCACTCATGTCTACCACCACCCCCATCCCCCAGCCACCAGGGGCAGATTCCACCAGGCCCCCACTCATGTCTCCCACCACCCCCACCCCCCAGCAGTGCAGGGGCAGCCTCCACCAGGCCCCCACTCATGTCTACCACCACCCCCACCCCCCAGCAGTGCAGGGGCAGCCTCCACCAGGCCCCCACTCATGTCCCCCTGCACCACCACCACCCAGCAGTGCAGGGGCAGCCTCCACCAGGCCCCCACTCATGTCCCCCTGCACCCCCACCCCCCAGCAGTGCAGGGGCAACCTCCACCAGGCCCCCACTCATGTCTACCACCACCCCCACCCACCAGCCACCAGGGGCAGCCTCCACCAGGCCTCCACTCATGTCCCCTATTACCCCCACCCCCCAGCAGTGCAGGGGCAGCCTCCACCAGGCCCCCACTCATGTCTCCCACTCCCCCACCCCCCAGCCACCAGGGGCAGCCTCCACCAGGCCCCCACTCATATCTACCACCACCCCCACCCCCCAGCCACCAGGGGCATCCTCCACCAGGCCCCCACTCATGTCCCCCTGCACCCCCACCACCCAGCAGTGAAGGGGCAGCCTCCACCAGGCCCCCACTCATGTCCCCCTTAACCCCCACCCCCCAGCAGTGCAGGGGCAGCCTCCACCAGGGCCCCACTCATGTCTCCCACCACCCCCTATCCCCCAGCAGTCAGGGGCAACCTCCACCAGGCCTTCACTCATGTCTCCCACCACCCCCACCCCCCAGCCACCAGGGGCAGCCTCCACCAGGCCCCCACCCATGTCTACAACCACCCCTACCCCCCAGCCACCAGGGGCAGCCTCCACCAGGCCCCCACTCATGTCTACCACCACCCCCACCCCCCAGCCACCAGGTGCAGCCTCCACCAGGCCCCCACTCATATCCCCCTGCACCCCCACCACCCAGCAGTGCAGGAGTAGCCTCCACCAGGCCCCCACTCATGTCCCCCTTCACCCCCACCCCCCAGCAGTGCAGGGGCAGCCTCCACCAGGCCCCCACCCATGTCTCCCACCATCCCCTACCCCCCAGCAGTCAGGGGCAGCCTCCACCAGGCCCCCACCCATGTCTCCCAACACCCCCTACCCCCTAGCAGTCAGGGGCACCCTCCACCAGGCCCCCACTCATGTCTACACCACCCCATCCCCAAGCCACCAGGGGCAGATTCCATCAGGCCCCCACTCATGTTTCCCACCACCCCCACCCCCCAGCAGTGCAGGGGCAGCCTCCACCAGGCCCCCACTCATGTCTACCACCACCCCCACCCCCCAGCAGTGCAGGGGCAGCCTCCACCAGGCACCCACTCATGTCCCCCTGCAACCCCACCACCCAGCAGTGCAGGGGCAGCCTCCACCAGGCCCCCACTCATGTCCCCCTGCACCCCCACACCCCAGCAGTCAGGGGCAGCCTCCACCAGGCCCCCACTCATGTCCCCCTGCACCCCCACACCCCAGCAGTCAGGGGCACCCTCCACCAGGCCCCCACTCATGTCTACCACAACCCCCATCCCCCAGCCACCAGGGGCAGATTCCACCAGGCCCCCACTAATGTTTCTAACCACCCCCACCCGCCAGCAGTGCAGGGGCAGCCTCCACCAGGCCCCCACCCATGTCTACCACCACCCCCACCCCCCAGCCACCTGGGGCAGCCTCCACCAGGCCCCCACTCATGTCTCTGACCACCCCCAACCCCCAGCAGTGCAGGGGCAGCCTCCACCAGGCCCCCACTCATGTCCTCCTGCACCCCCACCACCCAGCAGTGCAGGGGCAGCCTCCACCAGGCCCCCACTCATGTCCCCCTGCACCCCCACCCCCCAGCAGTGCAGGGGCAGCCTCCACCAGGCCCCCACTCATGTCTACCACCACCCCCACCCCCCAGCCACCAGGGGCAATCTCCACCAGGCCCCCACTCATGTCCCCCTGCACCCCCACCCCCCAGCAGTGCAGGGGCAGCCTCCACCAGGCCCCCACTCATGTCTACCACCACCCCCACCCCCCAGCCAACAGGGGCAGCCTCCACCAGGCCCCCACCCATGTCTCCCACCACCCAATACCCCCCAGCAGTCAGGGGCAGCCTCCACCAGGCCCCCACCCATGTCTACCACCACCCCCACCCCCCAGCAACCAGGGGCAGCCTCCACCAGGCCCCCACTCATGTCCCCCTGCACCCCCACCACCCAGCAGTGCAGGGGCAGCCTCCACCAGGCCCTCACCCATGTCTACCACCACCCCACCCCCCAGCCACCAGGGGCAGCCTCCACCAGGCCCCCACTCATGTCCCCCTGCACCCCCACCCCCCAGCAGTGCAGGGGCAGCCTCCACCAGGCCCCCACCCATGTCTACCACCACCCCCACCCCCCAGCCACCAGGGGCAGCCTCCACCAGGCCCCCACTCATGTCCCCCTTCACCCCCACCACCCAGCAGTGCAGGGGCAGCCTCCACCAGGCCCCCACTCATGTCCCCCTGCACCCCCACCCCCCAGCAGTGCAGGGGCAGCCTTCACCAGGCCCCCACTCATGTCTACCACCACCCCCTCCCCCCAGCCACCAGGGGCAGCCTCCACCAGGCCCCCACTCATGTCCCCCTGCAACCCCACCCCCCAGCAGTGCAGGGGCAGCCTCCACCAGGCCTCCACCCATGTCTACCACCACCCCCACCCCCCAGCCACCAGGGGCAGCCTCCACCAGGCCCCCACTCATGTCCCCCTGCACCCCCACCACCCAGCAGTGCAGGGGCAGCCTCCACCAGGCCCCCACTCATGTCCCCCCGCACCCCCACTCCCCAGCAGTGCAGGGGCAGCCTCCACCAGGCCCCCACTCTTGTCTACCACCACCCCCACCCCCCAGCCACCAGGGGCAGCCTCCACCAGGCCCCCACTCATGTCCCCCTGCATCCCCACCCCCAGCAGTGCAGGGGCAGCCTCCACCAGTCCCCCACCCATGTCTCCCACCACCCCTACCCCCCAGCAGTCAGGGGCAGCCTCCACCAGGCCCCCACCCATGTCTCCCACCACCCCCTAGCCCCCAGCAGTCAGGGGCACCCTCCACCATGCCCCCACTCATGTCTACACCACCCCCATCACCCAGCCACCAGGGGCAGATTCCACTAGGCCCCCACTCATGTTTCCCACCACCCCCACCCCCCAGCAGTGCAGGGGCAGCCTCCACCAGGCCCCCACTCATGTCTATCACCACCCCCACCCCCCAGCAGTGCAGGGGCAGCCTCCACCAGGCCCCCACTCATGTCCCCCTGCACCCCCACCACCCAGCAGTGCAGGGGCAGCCTCCACCAGGCCCCCACTCATGTCCCCCTGCACCCCCACCCCCAGCAGTGCAGGGGCAGCCTCCACCAGGCCCCCACTCATGTCTACCACCACCCCCACCCCCCAGCAGTGCAGGGGCAGCCTCCACCAGGCCCCCACTCATGTCCCCCTGCACCCCCACCACCCAGCAGTGCAGGGGCAGCCTCCAACAGGCCCCCACTCATGTCCCCCTGCACCCCCACCCCCCGGCAGTGCAGGGGCAGCCTCCACCAGGCCCCCACTCATGTCTACCACCTCCCCCACCCCCAGCCACCAGGGGCAGCCTCCACCAGGCCCCCACTCATGTCCCCTATTACCCCCACCCCCCAGCAGTGCAGGGGCAGCCTCCACCAGGCCCCCACTCATGTCTCCCAACACCCCCACCCCCCAGCCACCAGGGGCAGCCTCCACCAGGCCTCCACTCATGTCCCCCTGCACCCCACTCCCAGCAGTCAGGGGCACCCTCCACCAGGCCCCCACTCATGTCTACCACCACCCCCATCACCCAGCCACCAGGGGCAGATTCCACCAAGCCCCCACTCATGTTTCTAACCACCCCCACCCCCCAGCAAAGCAGGGGCAGCCTCCACCAGGCCCCCACTCATGGCTACCACCACCCCCACCCCCCAGCCACCAGGGGCTGCCTCCACCAGGCCCCCACTCATGTCCCCCTGCACCCCCACCACCCAGCAGTGCAGGGGCAGCCTCCACCAGGCCCCCACTCATGTCCCCCTGCACCCCCACCCCCCAGCAGTGCAGGGGCAGCCTCCACCAGGCCCCCACTCATGTCCCCCTGCACCCCCACTCCCCAGCAGTGCAGGGGCAGCCTCCACCAGGCCCCCACTCATGTCTACCACCACCCCCACCCCCCAGCCACCAGAGGCAGCCTCCACCAGGCCCCCACTAATGTCCCCCTGCATCCCCACCCCCCAGCAGTGCAGGGGCAGCCTGCACCAGGCCCCCACCCATGTCTCCCACCACCCCCTACCCCGCAGCAGTCAGGGGCACCCTCCACCAGGCCCCCACTCATGTCTACCACCACCCCACCCCCCACCCACCAGGGGCAGCCTCCACCAGGCCCCCACTCATGTCCCCCTTTACCCCCACCCCCCAGCAGTGCAGGGGCAGCCTCCACCAGGCCCCCACCCATGTCTCCCACCACCCCCTACCCCCCAGCAGTCAGGGGCAGCCTCCACCAGGCCCCCACCCATGTCTCCCAACACCCCCTACCCCCCAGCAGTCAGGGGCACCCTCCACCAGGCCCCCACTCATGTCTACACCACCCCCATCCCCAAGCCACCACGGGCAGATTCCATCAGGCCCCCACTCATGTTTCCCACCACCCCCATCCCCCAGCAGTGCAGGGGCAGCCTCCTCCAGGCCCCCACTCATGTCTACCACCACCCCCACGCCCCAGCAGTGCAGGGGCAGCCTCCACCAGGCCCCCACTCATGTCTACCACCACCCCCACCCCCCAGCCACCAGGGGCAGCATCCACCAGGCCCCCACTCATGCCCCTATTACCACCACCCCCAGCAGTGCAGGGGCAACCTCCACCAGGCCCCCACTCATGTCTCCCACCACCCCCACCCCCCAGCCACCAGGGGCAGCCTCCACCAGGCCCCCACTCATGTCCCCCTGCACCCCCACACCCCAGCAGTCAGGGGCACCCTCCACCAGGCCCCCACTCATGTCTACCACCACCCCCATCCCCCAGCCAGCAGGGGCAGATTCCACCAGGCCCCCACTCATGTTTCTAACCACCCCCACCTCCCAGCAGTGCAGGGGCAGCCTCCACCAGGCCCCCACCCATGTCTACCACCAACCCCACCCCCCAGCCACCAGGGGCAGCCTCCACCAGGCACCCACTCATGTCTCCGACCACCCCCAACCCCCAGCAGTGCAGGGGCAGCCTCCACCAGGCCCCCACTCATGTCCCCCTGCACCCCCACCACCCAGCAGTGCAGGGGCAGCCTCCACCAGGCCCCACTCATGTCCCCCTGTACCCCCACCCCCCAGCAGTGCAGGGGCAGCCTCCACCAGGCCCCCACTCATGTCTACCACCACCCCCACCCCCCAGCCACCAGGGGCAATCTCCACCAGGCCCCCACTCATGTCCCCCTGCACCCCCACCCTCCAGCAGTGCAGGGGCAGCCTCCACCAGGCCCCCACTCATGTCTACCACCACCCCCACCCCCCAGCCAACAGGGGTAGCCTCCACCAGGCCCCCACCAATGTCTCCCACCACCCAATAGCCCCCAGCAGTCAGGGGCAGCCTCCACCAGGCCCCCACCCATGTCTACCACCACCCCCACCCCCCAGCCACCAGGGGTAGCCTCCACCAGGCCCCCACTCATGTCCCACTGCACCCCCACCACCCAGCAGTGCAGGGGCAGCCTCCACCAGGCCCCCACCCATATCTACCACCACCCCCACCCACCAGCCACCAGGGGCAGCCTCCACCAGGCCCCCACTCATGTCCCCCTGCACCCCCACCCCCCAGCAGTGCAGGGGCAGCCTCCACCAGGCCCCCACCCATGTCTACCACCACCCCCACCCCCCAGCCACCAGGGGCAGCCACCACCAGGCCCCTACCATGTCCCCCTGCGCCCCCACTCCCCAGCAGTGCAGGGGCAGCCTCCACCAGGCCCCCACTCTTTTCTACCACCACCCCCACCCCCCAGCCACCAGGGGCAGCCTCCACCAGGCCCCCACTCATGTCCCCCTGCATCCCCACCCCCCAGCAGTGCAGGGGAAGCCTCCACCAGTCCCCCACCCATGTCTCCCACCACCCCTACCCCCCAGCAGTCAGGGGCAGCCTCCACCAGGCCCCCACCCATGTCTCCCACCACCCCCTAGCCCCCAGCAGTCAGGGGCACCCTCCACCACGCCCCCACTCATGTCTACACCAGCCCCATCACCCAGCCACCAGGGGCAGATTCCACCAGGCCCCCACTCATGTTTCCCACCACCCCCACCCCCCAGCAGTGCAGGGGCAGCCTCCACCAGGCCCCCACTCATGTCTACCACCACCCCCACCCCCCAGCAGTGCAGGGGCAGCCTCCATCAGGCCCCCACTCATGTCCCCCTGCACCCCCACCACCCAGCAGTGCAGGGGCAGCCTCCACCAGGCCCCCACTCATGTCCCCCTGCACCCCCACCCCCCAGCAGTGCAGGGGCAGCCTCCACCAGGCCCCCACTCATGTCTATCACAACCCCCACCCCCCAGCCACCAGGGGCAGCATCCACCAGGCCCCCACTCATGCCCCTATTACCCCCACCCCCCAGCAGTGCAGGGGCAGCCTCCACCAGGCCTCCACTCATGTCTCCCACCACCCCCACCCCCCAGCCACCAGGGGCAGCCTCCACCAGGCCCCCACTCATGCCCCCCTGCACCCCCACCCCCCAGCAGTCAGGGGCAACCGCCACCAGGCCCCTACTCATGTCTACCACCACCCCCATCCCCCAGCCACCAGGGGCAGATTCCACCAGGCCCCCACTCATGTTTCTAACCACCCCCACCCCCCAGCAGTGCAGGGGCAGCCTCCACCAGGCCCCGACCCATGTCTACCACCACCCCCACCCCCCAGCCACCAGGGGCAGCCTCCACCAGGCCCCCACTCATGTCTCCGACCACCCCCAACACCCAGCAGTGCAGGGGCAGCCTCCATCAGGCCCCCACTCATGTCCCCCTGCACCCCCACCACCCAGCAGTGCAGGGGCAGCCTCCACCAGGCCCCCACTCATGTCCCCCTGCACCCCCACCCCCCAGCAGTGCAGGGGCAGCCTACACCAGGCCCCCACTCATGTCTACCACCACCCCCACCCCCCAGCCACCAGGGGCAGCCTCCACCAGGCCCCCACCCATGTCCCCCTGCACCCCCACCACCCAGCAGTGCAGGAGCAGCCTCCACCAGGCCCCCACTCATGTCTACCACCACCCCCACCCCCCAGCCAACAGGGGCAGCCTCCACCAGGGCCCCACCCATGTCTCCCACCACCCCCTACCCCCCAGCAGTCAGGGGCACCCTCCACCAGGCCCCCACTCAAGTTTACCAACCACCCCCATCCCCCAGCCACCAGGGGCAGATTCCACCAGGCCCCCACTCATGTCTCCCACCACCCCCACCCCCCAGCAGTGCAGGGGCAGCCTCCACCAGGCCCCCAATCATGTCTACCACCACCCCCACCCCCCAGCAGTGCAGGGGCAGCCTCCACCAGGCCCCCACTCATGTCCCCCTGCACCCCCACCCCCCAGCAGTGCAGGGGCAGCCTCCACCAGGCCCCCACTCATGTTTACCACCACCCCCACCCCCCAGCCACCAGGGGCAGCCTCCACCAGGCCCCCACTCATGTCCCCATGCACCCCCACCCCCCAGCAGTGCAGGGGCACCCTCAACCAGGCCCCCACCCATGTCTCTCACCACCCCCTACCCCCCAGCAGTCAGGGAAACCCTCCACCAGGCCCCCACTCATGTCTACCACCACCCCCATCCCCCAGCCACCAGGGGCAGATTCCACCAGGCCCCCACTCATGTCCCCCTGCACCCCCACCCCCCAGCAGTGCAGGGGCAGCCTCCACCAGGCCCCCACCCATGTCTCCCACCACCCCCCAGCAGTCAGGGGCACCCTCCACCAGGCCCCCACTCATGTCTACCACCACCCCATCCCCCAACCACCAGGGGCAGATTCCACCAGGCCCCCACTCATGTTTCCCACCACCCCCACCCCCCAGCAGTGCAGGGGCAGCCTCCACCAGGCCCCCACTCATGTCTACCACCACCCCCACCCCCCAGCCACCAGGGGCAGCCTCCACCAGGCCCCCAAACATGTCCCCCTGCACCCCCACCACCCAGCAGTGCAGGGGCAGCCTCCACCAGGCCCCCACTCATGTCCCCCTGCACCCCCACCCCCCAGCAGTGCAGGGGCAGCCTCCACCAGGCCCCCACTCATGTCCCCCTGCACCCCCACCCCCCAGCAGTGCAGGGGCAGCCTCCACCAGGCCCCCACTCATGTCTATCACAACCCCCACCCCCCAGCCACCAGGGGCAGCATCCACCAGGCCCCCACCCATGTCTCCCACCACCCCCTACCCCCCAGCAGTCAGGGGCAGCCTCCACCAGGCCCCCACCCATGTCACCCACCACCCCTACCCCCCAGCAGTCAGGGGCACCCTCCACCAGGCCCCCACTCATGTCTACCACCACCCCCATTCCCCAGCCACCAGGGGCAGATTCCACCAGGCCCCCACTCATGTCTCCCACCACCCCCACCCCCCAGCAGGGCAGGGGCACCCTCCACCAGGCCCCCACTCATGTCTACCACCACCCCCACCCCCCAGCAGTGCAGGGGCAGCCTCCACCAGGCCCCCACTCATGTCCCCCTGCACCCCCACCCCTCAGCAGTGCAGGGGCAGCCTCCACCAGGCCCCCACTCATGTCTACCACCACCCCCAACCCCCAGCCACCAGGGGCAGCCTCCACCAGGCCCCCACTCATGTCCCCTATTACCCCCACCCCCCAGCAGTGCAGGGGCAGCCTCCACCAGGCCCCCACTCATGTCTCCCACCACCCCCACCCCCCAGCCACCAGGGGCAAACTCCACCAGGCTGTCACGACTCGCTCCCTTCGCTCCCGTTCCCACCACTTGGGGGCATGATTTGGGGTATATTCCCTACTGGACCTTTCCTCCGAACCTTATGCTACGGTGCTGTGATGAATTGGGAGCGCTAAATCCCTATTTTCCAAGCTACTTCCCTTCCGGATCCATTCCAGGTTTTTGGCAGCCAGCATGCTTCTTTAACCAAATGACTATGCTTCCCAGAATGCCTGGCCCACTGCTCCACCTCCACCCTTGCAGGACAAGGTTGGGTGGAGGATAGGCAACAGCTGTGGCTGCAGGTGCAGCAATCAGCACACCTGAGGCGTGTGCTCGTTAAGCAGCTTTAAAAGCCTCAGTCTTACTTCAGTCCAGCGCTGGTCATCGTTTGCAGTGTTCCTGTTGTGACTAGTCCCTTGTTCCTTGCCTTTGTACCTAGTTCCTAGTTCCTAGTTCCTGTTTTCTTGTTCCTCCGCCCTGAATCTCGGATTCATGCGCTAATTGATTTCTGCTCCCTTGATTCCCTTTTTGTCTTTCTCTGTTTGCAGGCAGCATTTCTCAGTGCTTTCCCCTTTTAGATGCAGCCCAGTTTGTCTGTGTTCTATATTTCTTTGACTCTGTCCTTTGCTGCTGTAAACCCGTATGCCTTAGCCTTCCTCTTAGATTAGCTTCCTGTCTTTTCCTTGGAGGGGTAGGGAGAAGTTTGCATTGGTTATTTCGTTTTTTCCCTGCTCCTGATCCTTACTTCTATTGGGATCCATTCCATGTTTTCCATAGCACTTCTGCATTTATTTCCCATTTGATTATTAGGTGTGGTGTGCGGTTGTAGCTAGCTCCTGTGTGAATGCTTATGTTTTCCTCACTAATTTGTAATCACTATTCCAACTTAGGTATTTAGTTTTCCTCCCATTGCTGTTCTAGCCTTTCGGGGTCCCAGTTTCATCAACAGGATTCGTGGGCTAGCTGACATTCAAGAGGTTTATCTCGTCCTCGTGAGTACAGTTCTTTAGTTCCCTTATTTAATACCATCAAGAGTGTTAGTTCACAGATCCTGTCATTGCTTGCCCTCCACGTGGGTTTAGCGCTGTCAGTACCTGTAACAGCAATTGGGGGTAAGGCGCTTGCCGACTTTCCTCGCGGTCAGGTGCTTACCCGACATCCCTTTTCATATATTGGTTTTGATGTCACACTCTATTTGCACTCCTGGGTTCTAGCATACATGAGTCGTTGTTCCTGTGTGCACATTTCCCTTGCCATATTCGCTGCCTTTGTATTCGCCTGACTAATCCTGACACAGGCCCCCACCCATGTCTACCACCACCCATACCCCCCAGCCACCAGGGGCAGCCTCCACCAGGCCCCCACTCATATCTACCACCACCCCCACCCCCCAGCCACCAGGGGCATCCTCCACCAGGCCCCCACTCATGTCCCCCTGTACCCCCACCACCCAGCAGTGCAGGGGCAGCCTCCACCAGGCCCCCACTCATGTCCCCCTGCACCCCCACCCCCCAGCAGTGCAGGGGCAGCCTCCACCAGGCCTCCACTCATGTCTCCCACCACCCCCACCCCCCCAGCCACCAGGGGCAGCCTCCACCAGGCCCCCACTCATGTCTACCACCACCCCCACCGCCCAGCCACCAGGGGCAGCCTCCACCAGGCCCCCACTCATATCCCCCTGCACCCCCACCACCCAGCAGTGCAGGGGTAGCCTCCACCAGGCCCCCACTCATGTCCCCCTTCACCCCCACCCCCCAGCAGTGCAGGGGCAGCCTCCACCAGGCCCCCACCCATGTCTACCACCACCCCCACCCCCCAGCCACCAGGGGTAGCCTCCACCAGGCCCCCACTCATGTCCCCCTGCACCCCCACCACCCAGCAGTGCAGGGGCAGCCTCCACCAGGCCTCCACTCATGTCCCCCTGCACCCCCAACCCCCAGCAGTGCAGGGGCAGCCTCCACCAGGCCCCCACTCATGTCTACCACCACCCCCAGCCACCAGGGGCAGCCTCCACCAGGCCTCCACTCATGTCCCCCTGCACCCCCACCCCCCAGCAGTGCAGGGGCAGCCTCCACCAGGCCCCCACCCATGTCTACCACCACCCCACTCCCCCAGCCACAAGGGGCAGCCTCCACCATGCCCCCACTCATGTCCCCCTGCACCCCCACCACCCAGCAGTGCAGGGGCAGCCTCCACCAGGCCCCCACCCATGTCTCCCACCCCCCCCAGCAGTCAGGGGCACCCTCCACCAGGCCCCCACTCATGTCTACCACCACCCCCATCCCCCAGCCACCAGGGGCAGATTCCACCAGGCCCCCACTCATGTTTCCCACCACCCCCACCCCCCAGCAGTGCAGGGGCAGCCTCCACCAGGCCCCCACTCATGTCCCCCTGCACCCCCACCACCCAGCAGTGCAGGGGCAGCCTCCACCAGGCCCCCACTCATGTCTACCACCACCCCCACCCCCCAGCCACCAGGGGCAGCCTCCACCAGGCCCCCACCCATGTCTCCCACCACCCCATACCCCCCAGCAGTCAGGGGCAGCCTCCACCAGGCCCCCACCCATGTCTCCCACCACCCCCTACCCCCCAGCAGTCAGGGGCACCCTCCACCAGGCCCCCACTCATGTCTACCACCACCCCCATCCCCCAGCCACCAGGGGCAGATTCCACCAGGCCCCCACTCATGTCTCCCACCACCCCCACCCCCCAGCAGTGCAGGGGCAGCCTCCACCAGGCCCCCACTCATGTCTACCACCACCCCCACCCCCCAGCAGTGCAGGGGCAGCCTCCACCAGGCCCCCACTCATGTCCCCCTGCACCCCCACCACCCAGCAGTGCAGGGGCAGCCTCCACCAGGCCCCCACTCATGTCCCCCTGCACCCCCACCCCCCAGCAGTGCAGGGGCAGCCTCCACCAGGCCCCCACTCATGTCTACCACCACCCCCACCCACCAGCCACCAGGGGCAGCCTCCACCAGGCCTCCACTCATGTCCCCTATTACCCCCACCCCCCAGCAGTGCAGGGGCAGCCTCCACCAGGCCCCCACTCATGTCTCCCACCACCCCCACCCCCCAGCCACCAGGGGCAGCCTCCACCAGGCCCCCACTCATATCTACCACCACCCCCACCCCCCAGCCACCAGGGGCATCCTCCACCAGGCCCCCACTCATGTCCCCCTGCACCCCCACCACCCAGCAGTGAAGGGGCAGCCTCCACCAGGCCCCCACTCATGTCCCCCTTAACCCCCACCCCCCAGCAGTGCAGGAGCAGCCTCCACCAGGCCCCCACTCATGTCTCCCACCACCCCCTATCCCCCAGCAGTCAGGGGCACCCTCCACCAGGCCTTCACTCATGTCTCCCACCACCCCCACCCCCCAGCCACCAGGGGCAGCCTCCACCAGGCCCCCACCCATGTCTACAACCACCCCTACCCCCCAGCCACCAGGGGCAGCCTCCACCAGGCCCCCACTCATGTCTCCCACCACCCCCACCCCCCCAGCCACCAGGGGCAGCCTCCACCAGGCCCCCACTCATGTCTACCACCACCCCCACCGCCCAGCCACCAGGGGCAGCCTCCACCAGGCCCCCACTCATATCCCCCTGCACCCCCACCACCCAGCAGTGCAGGGGTAGCCTCCACCAGGCCCCCACTCATGTCCCCCTTCACCCCCACCCCCCAGCAGTGCAGGGGCAGCCTCCACCAGGCCCCCAACCATGTCTACCACCACCCCCACCCCCCAGCCACCAGGGGTAGCCTCCACCAGGCCCCCACTCATGTCCCCCTGAACCCCCACCACCCAGCAGTGCAGGGGCAGCCTCCACCAGGCCTCCACTCATGTCCCCCTGCACCCCCAACCCCCAGCAGTGCAGGGGAAGCCTCCACCAGGCCCCCACTCATGTCTACCACCACCCCCAACCCCCAGCCACCAGGGGCAGCCTCCACCAGGCCTCCACTCATGTCCCCCTGCACCCCCACCCCCCAGCAGTGCAGGGGCAGCCTCCACCAGGCCCCCACCCATGTCTACCACCACCCCACCCCCCCAGCCACCAGGGGCATCCTCCACCAGGCCCCCACTCATGTCCCCCTGCACCCCCACCACCCAGCAGTGCAGGGGCAGCCTCCACCAGGCCCCCACCCATGTCTCCCACCCCCCCCAGCAGTCAGGGGCACCCTCCACCAGGCCCCCACTCATGTCTACCACCACCCCCATCCCCCAGCCACCAGGGGCAGATTCCACCAGGCCCCCACTCATGTTTCCCACCACCCCCACCCCCCAGCAGTGCAGGGGCAGCCTCCACCAGGCCCCCACTCATGTCTACCACCACCCCCACCCCCAGCCACCAGGGGCAGCCTCCACCAGGCCCCCACTCATGTCCCCCTGCACCCCCACCACCCAGCAGTGCAGGGGCAGCCTCCACCAGGCCCCCACTCATGTCTACCACCACCCCCACCCCCCAGCCACCAGGGGCAGCCTCCACCAGGCCCCCACCCATGTCTCCCACCACCCCATACCCCCCAGCAGTCAGGGGCAGCCTCCACCAGGCCCCCACCCATGTCTCCCACCACCCCCTACCCCCCAGCAGTCAGGGGCACCCTCCACCAGGCCCCCACTCATGTCTACCACCACCCCCATCCCCCAGCCACCAGGGGCAGATTCCACCAGGCCCCCACTCATGTCTCCCACCACCCCCACCCCCCAGCAGTGCAGGGGCAGCCTCCACCAGGCCCCCACTCATGTCTACCACCACCCCCACCCCCCAGCAGTGCAGGGGCAGCCTCCACCAGGCCCCCACTCATGTCCCCCTGCACCCCCACCACCCAGCAGTGCAGGGGCAGCCTCCACCAGGCCCCCCACTCATGTCCCCCTGCACCCCCACCCCCCAGCAGTGCAGGGGCAGCCTCCACCAGGCCCCCACTCATGTCTACCACCACCCCCACCCACCAGCCACCAGGGGCAGCCTCCACCAGGCCTCCACTCATGTCCCCTATTACCCCCACCCCCCAGCAGTGCAGGGGCAGCCTCCACCAGGCCCCCACTCATGTCTCCCACCACCCCCACCCCCCAGCCACCAGGGGCAGCCTCCACCAGGCCCCCACTCATATCTACCACCACCCCCAGCCACCAGGGGCATCCTCCACCAGGCCCCCACTCATGTCCCCCTGCACCCCCACCACCCAGCAGTGAAGGGGCAGCCTCCACCAGGCCCCCACTCATGTCCCCCTTAACCCCCACCCCCCAGCAGTGCAGGAGCATCCTCCACCAGGCCCCCACTCATATCTCCCACCAACCCCTATCCCCCAGCAGTCAGGGGCACCCTCCACCAGGCCTTCACTCATGTCTCCCACCACCCCCACCCCCCAGCCACCAGGGGCAGCCTCCACCAGGCCCCCACTCATGTCTACCACCACCCCCACCCCCCAGCCACCAGGTGCAGCCTCCACCAGGCCCCCACTCATATCCCCCTGCACCCCCACCACCCAGCAGTGCAGGGGTAGCCTCCACCAGGCCCCCACTCATGTCCCCCTTCACCCCCACCCCCCAGCAGTGCAGGGGCAGCCTCCACCAGGCCCCCCCTCATGTCTACCACTACCCCCACCCCCCACCCACCAGGGGCAGCCTCCACCAGTCCCCCACCCATGTCTCCCACCATCCCCTACCCCAAAGCAGTCAGGGGCAGCCTCCACCAGGCCCCCACCCATGTCTCCCAACACCCCCTACCCCCCAGCAGTCAGGGGCACCCTCCACCAGGCCCCCACTCATGTCTACACCACCCCATCCCCAAGCCACCAGGGGCAGATTCCATCAGGCCCCCACTCATGTTTCCCACCACCCCCACCCCCCAGCAGTGCAGGGGCAGCCTCCACCAGGCCCCCACTCATGTCTACCACCACCCCCACCCCCCAGCAGTGCAGGGGCAGCCTCCACCAGGCACCCACTCATGTCCCCCTGCAACCCCACCACCCAGCAGTGCAGGGGCAGCCTCCACCAGGCCCCCACTCATGTCCCCCTGCACCCCCACCCCCAGCAGTGCAGGGGCAGCCTCCACCAGGCCCCCACTCATGTCTACCACCACCCCCAGCCACCAGGGGCAGCATCCACCAGGCCCCCACTCATGCCCCTATTACCCCCACCCCCCAGCAGTGCAGGGGCAGCCTCCACCAGGCCCCCACTCATGTCTCCCACCACCCCCCACCCCCCAGCCACCAGGGGCAGCCTCCACCAGGCCCCCACTCATGTCCCCCTGCACCCCCACACCCCAGCAGTCAGGGGCACCCTCCACCAGGCCCCCACTCATGTCTACCACAACCCCCATCCCCCAGCCACCAGGGGCAGATTCCACCAGGCCCCCACTAATGTTTCTAACCACCCCCACCCCCCAGCAGTGCAGGGGCAGCCTCCACCAGGCCCCCACCCATGTCTACCACCACCCCCACCCCCCAGCCACCTGGGGCAGCCTCCACCAGGCCCCCACTCATGTCTCTGACCACCCCCAACCCCCAGCAGTGCAGGGGCAGCCTCCACCAGGCCCCCACTCATGTCCTCCTGCACCCCCACCACCCAGCAGTGCAGGGGCAGCCTCCACCAGGCCCCCACTCATGTCCCCCTGCACCCCCACCCCCCAGCAGTGCAGGGGCAGCCTCCACCAGGCCCCCACTCATGTCTACCACCACCCCCACCCCCCAGCAACCAGGGGCAATCTCCACCAGGCCCCCACTCATGTCCCCCTGCACCCCCACCCCCCAGCAGTGCAGGGGCAGCCTCCACCAGGCCCCCACTCATGTCTACCACCACCCCCACCCCCCAGCCAACAGGGGCAGCCTCCACCAGGCCCCCACCCATGTCTCCCACCACCCAATACCCCCCAGCAGTCAGGGGCAGCCTCCACCAGGCCCCCACCCATGTCTACCACCACCCCCACCCCCCAGCAACCAGGGGCAGCCTCCACCAGGCCCCCAATCATGTCCCCCTGCACCCCCACCACCCAGCAGTGCAGGGGCAGCCTCCACCAGGCCCTCACCCATGTCTACCACCACCCCACCCCCCAGCCACCAGGGGCAGCCTCCACCAGGCCCCCACTCATGTCCCCCTGCACCCCCACCCCCCAGCAGTGCAGGGGCAGCCTCCACCAGGCCCCCACCCATGTCTACCACCACCCCCACCCCCCAGCCACCAGGGGCAGCCTCCAACAGGCCCCCACTCATGTCCCCCTGCACCCCCACCACCCAGCAGTGCAGGGGCAGCCTCCACCAGGCCCCCACTCATGTCCCCCTGCACCCCCACCCCCCAGCAGTGCAGGGGCAGCCTTCACCAGGCCCCCACTCATGTCTACCACCACCCCCTCCCCCCAGCCACCAGGGGCAGCCTCCACCAGGCCCCCACTCATGTCCCCCTGCAACCCCACCCCCAGCAGTGCAGGGGCAGCCTCCACCAGGCCTCCACGCATGTCTACCACCACCCCCACCCCCCAGCCACCAGGGGCAGCCTCCACCAGGCCCCCACTCATGTCCCGCTGCACCCCCACCACCCAGCAGTGCAGGGGCAGCCTCCACCAGGCCCCCACTCATGTCCCCCTGCACCCCCACTCCCCAGCAGTGCAGGGGCAGCCTCCACCAGGCCCCCACTCTTGTCTACCACCACCCCCACCCCCACCCCCCAGCCACCAGGGGCAGCCTCCACCAGGCCCCCACTCATGTCCCCCTGCATCCCCACCCCCAGCAGTGCAGGGGCAGCCTCCACCACTCCCCCACCCATGTCTCCCACCACCCCTACCCCCCAGCAGTCAGGGGCAGCCTCCACCAGGCCCCCACCCATGTCTCCCACCACCCCCTAGCCCCCAGCAGTCAGGGGCACCCTCCACCATGCCCCCACTCATGTCTTCACCACCCCCATCACCCAGCCACCAGGGGCAGATTCCACTAGGCCCCCACTCATGTTTCCCACCACCCCCACCCCCCAGCAGTGCAGGGGCAGCCTCCACCAGGCCCCCACTCATGTCTATCACCACCCCCACCCCCCAGCAGTGCAGGGGCAGCCTCCACCAGGCCCCCACTCATGTCCCCCTGCACCACCACCACCCAGCAGTGCAGGGGCAGCCTCCACCAGGCCCCAACTCATGTCCCCCTGCACCCCCACCCCCAGCAGTGCAGGGGCAGCCTCCACCAGGCCCCCACTCATTTCTACCACCACCACCACCCCCCAGCCCCCAGGGGCAGCATCCACCAGGCCCCCACTCATGCCCCTATTACCCCCACCCCCTAGCAGTGCAGGGGAAGCCTCCACCAGGCCCCCACTCATGTCTCCCACCACCCCCACCCCCCAGCCACCAGGGGCAGCCTCCACCAGGCCCCCACTCATGTCCCCCTGCACCCCCACCCCCCAGCAGTCAGGGGCAACCTCCACCAGGCCCCCACTCATGTCTACCACCACCCCCATCCCCCAGCCACCAGGGGCAGATTCCACCAGGCCCCCACTCATGTTTCTAACCACCCCCACCCCCCAGCAGTGCGGGGGCAGCCTCCACCAGGCCCCCACCCATGTCTACCACCACCCCCACCCCCCAGCCACCAGGGGCAGCCTCCACCAGGCCCCCACTCATGTCTCCGACCACCCCCAACCCCCAGCAGTGCAGGGGCAGCCTCCACCAGGCCCCCACTCATGTCCCCCTGCACCCCCACCACCCAGCAGTGAAGGGGCAGCCTCCACCAGGCCCCCACTCATGTCCCCCTGCACCCCCACCCCCCAGCAGTGCAGGGGCAGCCTACACCAGGCCCCCACTCATGTCTACCACCACCCCCACCCCCAGCCACCAGGGGCAGCCTCCACCAGGCCCCCACCCATGTCCCCCTGCACCCCCACCCCCCAGCAGTGCAGGGGCAGCCTCCACCAGGCCCCCACTCATGTCTACCACCACCCCCACCCCCCAGCCAACAGGGGCAGCCTCCACCAGGCCCCCACCCATGTCTCCCACCACCCACTACAGCCAGCAGTCAGAGGCAGCCTCCACCAGGCCCCCACCCATGTCTCCCACCACCCCTTAACCCCCAGCAGTCAGGGGCACCCTCCACCAGGCCCCCACTCATGTTTACCACCACCCCCATCCCCAGCCACCAGGGGCAGATTCCACCAGGCCCCCACTCATGTCTCCCACCACCCCCACCCCCCAGCAGGGCAGGGGCAGCCTCCACCAGGCCCCCACTCATGTCTACCACCACCCCCACCCCCCAGCAGTGCAGGGGCAGCCTCCACCAGGCCCCCACTCATGTCCCCCTGCACCCCCACCCCCCAGCAGTGCAGGGGCAGCCTCCACCAGGCCCCCACTCATGTCTACCACCACCCCCACCCCCCAGCCACCAGGGGCAGCCTCCACCAGGCCCCCACTCATGTCCCCCTGCACCCCCACCCCCCAGCAGTGCAGGGGCACCCTCAACCAGGCCCCAACCCATGTCTCTCACCACCCCCTACCCCCCAGCAGTCAGTGGCACCCTCCACCAGGCCCCCACTCATGTCTACCACCACCCCCATCCCCCAGCCACCAGGGGCAGATTCCACCAGGCCCCCACTCATGTCCCCCTGCACCCCCACCCCCCAGCAGTGCAGGGGCAGCCTCCACCAGGCCCCCACCCATGTCTCCCACCACCCCCCAGCAGTCAAGGGCACCCTCCACCAGGCCCCCACTCATGTCCACCACCACCCCCATCCCCCAGCCACCAGGGGCAGATTCCACCAGGCCCCCACTCATGTTTCCCACCACCCCCACCCCCCAGCAGTGCAGGGGCAGCCTCCACCAGGCCCCCACTCATGTCTACCACCACCCCCACCCCCCAGCCACCAGGGGCAGCCTCCACCAGGCCCCCACTCATGTCCCCCTGCACCCCCACCACCCAGCAGTGAAGGGGCAGCCTCCACCAGGCCCCCACTCATGTCCCCCTGCACCCCCACCCCCCAGCAGTGCAGGGGCAGCCTCCACCAGGCCCCCACTCATGTCTACCACCACCCCCACCCCCCAGCCACCAGGGGCAGCCTCCACCAGGCCCCCACCCATGTCTCCCACCACCCCCTACCCCCCAGCAGTCAGGGGCAGCCTCCAACAGGCCCCCACCCATGTCTCCCACCACCCCCTACCCCCCAGCAGTCAGGGGCACCCTCCACCAGGCCCCCACTCATGTCTACCACCACCCCCATCCCCCAGCCACCAGAGGCAGATTCCACCAGGCCCCCACTCATGTCTCCCACCACCCCCACCCCACAGCAGGGCAGGGGCAGCCTCCACCAGGCCCCCACTCATGTCTACCACCACCCCCACCCCCCAGCAGTGCAGGGGCAGCCTCCACCAGGCCCCCACTCATGTCCCCATGCACCCCCACCACCCAGCAGTGCAGGGGCAGCCTCCACCAGGCCCCCACTCATGTCCCCCTGCACCCCCACCCCCCAGCAGTGCAGGGGCAGCCTCCACCAGGCCCCCACTCATGTCTACCACCACCCCGAACCCCCAGCCACCAGGGGCAGCCTCCACCAGGCCCCCACTCATGTCCCCTATTACCCCCACCCCCCAGCAGTGCAGGGGCAGCCTCCACCAGGCCCCCACTCATGTCTCCCACCACCCCCACCCCCCAGCCACCAGGGGCAACCTCCACCAGGCCCCCACCCATGTCTACCACCACCCACACCCCCCAGCCACCAGGGGCAGCCTCCACCAGGCCCCCACTCATATCTACCACCACCCCCACCCCCCAGCCACCAGGGGCATCCTCCACCAGGCCCCCACTCATGTCCCCCTGCACCCCCACCACCCAGCAGTGCAGGGGCAGCCTCCACCAGGCCCCCACTCATGTCCCCCTGCACCCCCACCCCCCAGCAGTGCAGGGGCAGCCTCCACCAGGCCTCCACTCATGTCTCCCACCACCCCCACCCCCCAGCCACCAGGGGCAGCCTCCACCAGGCCCCCACTCATGTCCCCCTGCACCCCCACCACCCAGCAGTGCAGGGGCAGCCTCCACCAGGCCCCCACTCATGTCCCCCTGCACCCCCACCCCCCAGCAGTGCAGGGGCAGCCTCCACCAGGCCCCCACTCATGTCTGCCACCACCCCACCCCCCAGCCACCAGGGGCAGCCTCCACCAGGCCCCCACCCATGTCTCCCACCACCCCCTACCCCCCAGCAGTCAGGGGCAGCCTCCACCAGGCCCCCACCCATGTCTCCCACCACCCCCTACCCCCCAGCAGTCAGGGGCACCCTCCACCAGGCCCCCACTCATGTCTACCACCACCCCCATCTCCCAGCCACCAGGGGCAGATTCCACCAGGCCCCCACTCATGTCTCCCACCACCCCACCCCCCAGCAGGGCAGGGGCAGCCTCCACCAGGCCCCCACTCATGTCTACCACCACCCCCACCCACCAGCAGTGCAGGGGCAGCCTCCACCAGGCCCCCACTCATGTCCCCCTGCACCCCCACCACCCAGCAGTGCAGGGGCAGCCTCCACCAGGCCCCCACTCATGTCCCCCTGCACCCCCACCCCCAGCAGTGCAGGGGCAACCTCCACCAGGCCCCCACTCATGTCTACCACCACCCCCAGCCACCAGGGGCAGCCTCCACCAGGCCCCCACTCATGTCCCCTATTACCCCCACCCCCCAGCAGTGCAGGGGCAGCCTCCACCAGGCCTCCACCCATGTCTCCCACCACCCCCACCCCCCAGCCACCAGGGGCAACCTCCACCAGGCCCCCACCCATGTCTACCACCACCCACACCCCCCAGCCACCAGGGGCAGCCTCCACCAGGCCCCCACTCATATCTACCACCACCCCCACCCCCCAGCCACCAGGGGCATCCTCCACCAGGCCCCCACTCATGTCCCCCTGCACCCCCACCACCCAGCAGTGCAGGGGCAGCCTCCACCAGGCCCCCACTCATGTCCCCCTGCACCCCCACCCCCCAGCAGTGCAGGGGCAGCCTCCACCAGGCCTCCACTCATGTCTCCCACCACCCCACCCCCCAGCCACCAGGGGCAGCCTCCACCAGTCCCCCACTCATGTCTACCACCACCCCCACCGCCCAGCCACCAGGGGCAGCCTCCACCAGGCCCCCACTCATATCCCCCTGCACCCCCACCACCCAGCAGTGCAGGGGTAGCCTCCACCAGGCCCCCACTCATGTCCCCCTTCACCCCCACCCCCCAGCAGTGCAGGGGCAGCCTCCACCAGGCCCCCACCCATGTCTCCCACCAACCCCTACCCCACAGCAGTCAGGGGCACCCTCCACCAGGCCCCCACCCATGTCTCCCACCACCCCCTACCCCCCAGCAGTCAGGGGCAGCCTCCACCAGGCCCCCACTCATGTCTACCACCACCCCCACCCCCCAGCCACCAGGGGCAGCCTCCACCAGGCCCCCACCCATGTCTCCCACCACCCCCACCACCCAGCAGTGAAGGGGCAGCCTCCACCAGGCCCCCACTCATGTCCCCCTGCACCCCCACCCCCCAGCAGTGCAGGGGCAGCCTCCACCAGGCCCCCACTCATGTCTACCACCACCCCCAACCCCCAGCCACCAGGGGCAGCCTCCACCAGGCCCCCACTCATGTCCCCTATTACCCCCACCCCCCAGCAGTGCAGGGGCAGCCTCCACCAGGCCCCCACTCATGTCTCCCACCACCCCCACCCCCCAGCCACCAGGGGCAACCTCCACCAGGCCCCCACCCATGTCTACCACCACCCACACCCCCCAGCCACCAGGGGCAGCCTCCACCAGGCCCCCACTCATATCTACCACCACCCCCACCCCCCAGCCACCAGGGGCATCCTCCACCAGGCCCCCACTCATGTCCCCCTGCACCCCCACCACCCAGCAGTGCAGGGGCAGCCTCCACCAGGCCCCCACTCATGTCCCCCTGCACCCCCACCCCCCAGCAGTGCAGGGGCAGCCTCCACCAGGCCTCCACTCATGTCTCCCACCACCCCCACCCCCCAGCCACCAGGGGCAGCCTCCACCAGGCCCCCACTCATGTCCCCCTGCACCCCCACCACCCAGCAGTGCAGGGGCAGCCTCCACCAGGCCCCCACTCATGTCCCCCTGCACCCCCACCCCCCAGCAGTGCAGGGGCAGCCTCCACCAGGCCCCCACTCATGTCTACCACCACCCCCACCCCCCAGCCACCAGGGGCAGCCTCCACCAGGCCCCCACCCATGTCTCCCACCACCCCCTACCCCCCAGCAGTCAAGGGCAGCCTCCACCAGGCCCCCACCCATGTCTCCCACCACCCCCTACCCCCCAGCAGTCAGGGGCACCCTCCACCAGGCCCCCACTCATGTCTACCACCACCCCCATCTCCCAGCCACCAGGGGCAGATTCCACCAGGCCCCCACTCATGTCTCCCACCACCCCCACCCCCCAGCAGGGCAGGGGCAGCCTCCACCAGGCCCCCACTCATGTCTACCACCACCCCCACCCACCAGCAGTGCAGGGGCAGCCTCCACCAGGCCCCCACTCATGTCCCCCTGCACCCCCACCACCCAGCAGTGCAGGGGCAGCCTCCACCAGGCCCCCACTCATGTCCCCCTGCACGCCCACCCCCCAGCAGTGCAGGGGCAGCCTCCACCAGGCCCCCACTCATGTCCCCTATTACCCCCACCCCCCAGCAGTGCAGGGGCAGCCTCCACCAGGCCCCCACCCATGTCTCCCACCACCCCCACCCCCCAGCCACCAGGGGCAACCTCCACCAGGCCCCCACCCATGTCTACCACCACCCACCCCCCCCCAGCCACCAGGGGCAGCCTCCACCAGGCCCCCACTCATATCTACCACCACCCCCACCCCCCAGCCACCAGGGGCATCCTCCACCAGGCCCCCACTCATGTCCCCCTGCACCCCCACCACCCAGCAGTGCAGGGGCAGCCTCCACCAGGCCCCCACTCATGTCCCCCTGCACCCCCACCCCCCAGCAGTGCAGGGGCAGCCTCCACCAGGCCTCCACTCATGTCTCCCACCACCCCCACCCCCCAGCCACCAGGGGCAGCCTCCACCAGGCCCCCACTCATGTCTACCACCACCCCCACCACCCAGCCACCAGGGGCAGCCTCCACCAGGCCGCCACTCATATCTCCCTGCACCCCCACCACCCAGCAGTGCAGGGGTAGCCTCCACCAGGCCCCCACTCATGTCCCCCTTCACCCCCACCCCCCAGCAGTGCAGGGGCAGCCTCCACCAGGCCCCCACCCATGTCTACCACCACCCCCACCCCCCAGCCACCAGGGGCAGCCTCCACCAGGCCCCCACTCATGTCCCCCTGCACCCCCACCACCCAGCAGTGCAGGGACTGCCTCCACCAGGCCCCCACTCATGTCCCCCTGCACCCCCAACCCCCAGCAGTGCAGGGGCAGCCTCCACCAGGCCCCCACTCATGTTTCCCACCACCCCCACCCCCAGCAGTGCAGGGGCAGCCTCCACCAGGCCCCCACTCATGTCTACCACCACCCCCACCCCCAGCCACCAGGGGCAGCCTCCACCAGGCCCCCACTCATGTCCCCCTGCACCCCCACCACCCAGCAGTGCAGGGGCAGCCTCCACCAGGCCCCCACTCATGTCCCCCTGCACCCCCACCCCCCAACAGTGCAGGGGCAGCCTCCACCAGGCCCCCACTCATGTCTACCACCACCCCCACCCCCCAGCCACCAGGGGCAGCCTCCACCAGGCCCCCACCCATGTCTCCCACCACCCCCTACCCCCCAGCAGTCAGGGGCAGCCTCCACCAGGCCCCCACCCATGTCTCCCACCACCCCCTACCCCCCAGCAGTCAGGGGCACCCTCCACCAGGCCCCCACTCATGTCTACCACCACCCCCATCCCCCAGCCACCAGGGGCAGATTCCACCAGGCCCCGACTCATGTCTCCCACCACCCCCACCCCCCAGCGTTGCAGGGGCAGCCTCCACCTGGCCCCCACTCATGTCTACCACCACCCCCACCCCCCAGCAGTGCAGGGGCAGCCTCCACCAGGCCCCCACTCATGTCCCCCTGCACCCCCACCACCCAGCAGTGCAGGGGCAGCCTCCACCAGGCCCCCACTCATGTCCCCCTGCACCCCCACCCCCCAGCAGTGCAGGGGCAGCCTCCACCAGGCCCCCACTCATGTCTACCACCACCCCCACCCCCCAGCCACCAGGGGCAGCCTCCACCAGGCCTCCACTCATGTCCCCTATTACCCCCACCCACCAGCAGTGCAGGGGCAGCCTCCACCAGGCCCCCACTCATGTCTCCCACCACCCCCACCCCCCAGCCACCAGGGGCAGCCTCCACCAGGCCCCCACCCATGTCTACCACCACCCCCACCCCCCAGCCACCAGGGGCAGCCTCCACCAGGCCCCCACTCATATCTTCCACCACCCCCACCCCCCAGCCACCAGGGGCATCCTCCACCAGGCCCCCACTCATGTCCCCCTGCACCCCCACCACCCAGCAGTGAAGGGGCAGCCTCCACCAGGCCCCCACTCATGTCCCCCTTAACCCCCACCCCCAGCAGTGCAGGAGCAGCCTCCACCAGGCCTTCACTCATGTCTCCCACCACCCCCATCCCCCAGCCACCAGGGGCAGCCTCCACCAGGCCCCCACCCATGTCTACAACCACCCCCACCCCCCAGCCACCAGGGGCAGCCTCCACCAGGCCCCCACTCATGTCTACCACCACCCCCACCCCCCAGCCACCAGGGGCAGCCTACACCAGGCCCCCACTCATATCCCCCTGCACCCCCACCACCCAGCAGTGCAGGGGTAGCCTCCACCAGGCCCCCACTCATGTCCCCCTTCACCCCCACCCCCCAGCAGTGCAGGGGCAGCCTCCACCAGGCCCCCACCCATGTCTACCACCACCCCCACCCCCCAGCCACCAGGGGCAGCCTCCACCAGGCCCCCACTCATGTCCCCCTGCACCCCCACCACCCAGCAGTGCAGGGGCAGCCTCCACCAGGCCCCCACTCATGTCCCCCTGCACCCTCACCCCCCAGCAGTGCAGGGGCAGCCTCCACCAGGCCCCCACTCATGTCTACCACCACCCCCACCCCCCAGCCACCAGGGGCAGCCTCCGCCAGGCCCCCACTCATGTCCCCCTGCACCCCCACCCCCCAGCAGTGCAGGGGCAGCCTCCACCAGGCCCCCACCCATGTCTCCCACCACCCCCTACCCCCCAGCAGTCAGGGGCACCCTCCACCAGGCCCCTCTCATGTCTACCACCACCCCCACCCCCCACCCACCAGGGGCATCCTCCACCAGGCCCCCACTCATGTCCCCCTGCACCCCCACCCCCCAGCAGGGCAGGGGCAGCCTCCACGAGGCCCCCACCCATGTCTCCCACCACCCCCTACCCCCAGCAGTCAGGGGCAGCCTCCACCAGGCCCCCACCCATGCCTCCCACCACCCCCTACCCCCCAGCAGTCAGGGGCACCCTCCACCAGGCCCCCACTCATGTGTACCACCACCCCCCAGCCGCCAGGGGCAGATTCCACCAGGCCCCCACTCATGTTTCCCACTACCTCCACCCCCCAGCAGTGCAGGGGCAGCCTCCACCAGGCCCCCACTCATGTCTACCACCACCCCCACCCCCCAGCAGTGCAGGGGCAGCCTCCACCAGGCCCCCACTCATGTCCCCCTGCACCCCCACCACCCAGCAGTGCAGGGGCAGCCTCCACCAGGCCCCCACTCATGTCCCCCTGCACCCCCACCCCCCAGCAGTGCAGGGGCAGCCTCCACCAGGCCCCCACTCATGTCTACCACCACATCCACCCCCAGCCACCAGGGGCAGCCTCCACCAGGCCCCCACTCATGTCCCCTATTACCCCCACCCCCCAGCAGTGCAGGGGCAGCCTCCATCAGGCCCCCACTCATGTCTCCCAACACCCCCACCCCCCAGCCACCAGGGGCAGCCTCCACCAGGCCTCCACTCATATCCCCCTGCACCCCCACCCCCCAGCAGTCAGGGGAACCCTCCACCAGGCCCCCACTCATGTCTACCACCACCCCCATCCCCCAGCCACCAGGGGCAGATTCCACCAAGCCCCCACTCATGTTTCTAACCACCCCCACCCCCCAGCAGTGCAGGGGCAGCCTCCACCAGGCCCCCACTCATGTCTACCACCACCCCCACCCCCAGCCACCAGGGGCTGCCTCCACCAGGCCCCCACTCATGTACCCCTGCACCCCCACCACCCAGCAGTGCAGGGGCAGCCTCCACCAGGCCCCCACTCATGTCCCCCTGCACCCCCACCCCCAGCAGTGCAGGGGCAGCCTCCACCAGGCCCCCACTCATGTCTACCACCACCCCCACCCCCCAGCCACCAGGGGCAGCCTCCACCAGGCCCCCTCTCATGTCCCCTATTACCCCACCCCCCAGCAGTGCAGGGGCAGCCTCCACCAGGCCCCCACTCATGTCCCCCTGCACCCCCCAGCAGTGCAGGGGCAGCCTCCACCAGTTCCCCACCCATGTCTCCCACCCCCCACCCCCCAGCACTGTGGGGCACCTGCCAGCAGGCCCCCACCCATGTCTCCCACCACCCCCACCCCCCAGCACTGTGGGGCACCTGCCAGCAGGCCCCCACCCATGTCCAACTCATGTTCCCCAGCCAACATGTCATCACAATCTTGACCCCTGGTCCCTATGGTCAGCCTCCAAATGCAAAACACCCACCCGAGTATTGCATCCACCCACTCATAACTGGCAATTACATGACAGTACACCAATTGCAAGTTCAGAAACAAACACATTTCCCTCACATACACCCAATGGGTGTCAGTGAATCTCAAAAGCCATATCATGATATGCATTAAACCAATGAGATGATACTACACATTGAAGTTTGATAAAAAAAATATGTATTGAAGGAAACATAAATAGAATCAAAAATAAAGAAACAGAAATGGGAATGTACAAAAATGAAAACAAGCATATCCGTGAAAAAAAGCAAAACCAAAAATCAAAATCCAAAGTGATGGTGTCCAAAGTCACTGTCCAGAAAACAAAATCCAATGGGAAATAAAATAGAAAGCCATTGCTCCATGGTTAAAATGTGAAAGAAAAATACAATACAACAGTGAACTATGTACATACGAACAAGCCAGGGTCCATTATTCCAACAAAAGAAAGGAAACCTATCTAACTACACTAACTAATAAAATAAACTATATACAAAAATGTGGCCAATGTCCGAAAGGTCCAAAATAAATCCCAAAAAAAATTAAACCTAACACTACCTACATAACTATGTACAAGGCAGCGGGCTAGTTTGACGGCTCACTTGTGGATGTCCCGGGCCAGGGCATCATCGAACTCCTGCTCAATGTCCCGGAGGCGGTCCTCCTCCATGGCCCGAGGGTCCGCAGGACCGCCGACGTGTCCACCTCCAAACCCCTGCGGATTGCCTCGAGGCACTCGGCCCGCCTCAGGGCCCTCCGCATGGAGTTCTCCGCCCTGACCATTGTGAGCCGTGACTCTTCCGCCCGCTGCCGCTCCGCATCTATGGCGTGGCCCAACCTCTGCCACATGGAAGACACTCTCTGTCCTGGGTCCTCCTGCCCTCAGGCCGATGCCTGCCCCTCCGATGTTGAAGGCCCCGAGCCTTCATGTCTCCCACCACGTTGCTGCTGCTGCTGTGCCTCTGCCCGTGCACTGCCTCCTGCTGCCTACACATCCTCTGCCGGCTGGGGTGCAGTCGTTGATGTGGCCACCCCTGCTGGACGTCCGACTCCCGACTGTGGCAGGGATGCCTCCTCCACCAGCCTGGCCGCACCGTCAGAGGCAGCTCCACAGGGCACCCAGGTGACTGATGGGTGGGAAGATGGCACGGAGGACGACTGGCGCATAGGGGGTTCAGTTGAGGAGGGGGTCAGAGCAAGCCCCATCATACGGAGGAATACGGCCTGGGTGACCTGTCCCAGCAGGCTGACGTGGTCAACGAGCCATTCGAGATGACGTGCAGTCTCCTCATGAAAAGACTGCAGGTCACCTCGCATGGCCCGTTGACGCAACGCCACACCACTCAGAACAGGCTCAACCCGGACCCGGATAGCCACGTCCGCAGGCAGAGGAAGGCCAGTTGTCGTGAGCTCATCCCCTGCCTGAAAACGGGTCAGGACGTAGGTATCCCTGCTGGTGCAAGATGATGCAGGGACAGGATCAGGGACAGGATTGCACACAGGCACCTCTGCGGCAGCCTCTGCTGCCTCCTGTCCCTGGTCCTGCACTGCACCACTAGCACCAGTGGGATCCCCACCTCCAGGCCCCGTTCCTGTTGCTTGCACGGCCTCCTCCTCCACCAAACCCCCCACCAACCTGGATGACTCCGTGCCATCTTCCCACGTTGGGCCCTGTGGGGTCCCAGCTGCCCCTTCTGCTGCCGAGGAGTCCAACTCCAAGTTACGCCTCTTGGACCTCCCCCCGGCAGCTGCGGCCTGGGACGCGGCACCGGACTCCTCACTCCCCGACGAGATGACAACATGGGAGGGGAGCCGGGCATTGCGTCTCCGGCTGGCGGTGGGATCCCCGCCGCTGTGCTCCACAGCACCTTCTTCGCCCTCTTCATCAGTTGACGCTGCAGACAGGGAGAAATAAAACATAGGCATCAGGGCACTGTACAATAGACACATACACACATGACAGTTGTACATGAGTGGCATTGGCAAACCTCAGACATGCCATCACAATCCCCAACACACATTTCATTTCAACTCGCACACATGAGCCATACCACAGCCATATCGCAACTGCCAGCACCATCCATACACATACAACAGCATGAGCAGGCAAAGGTGAGCCAGACATCACATGCACCACAGGAAGTGCACCACACATGTACACACACCACCACACTTGCATGCATGTGTACACCTCTGCCAAGTGTCGCAGTGTTCAGATGGGCATCCATGTCACATCTGCCCATCAGGCTTCCACATACCGCTGTCACATGCATCCATGTTGCATCACTGTTGCACCCTTGTCAAATACACACACATGCACATGTACACAGTGCTGATACATGCAGCTGAAAACAACATACATGCGTGACATCACGGACATGTCTACTTACATACACATTCATCCAAACATGTGTGCCCACACAACTGCATTTGGCATGCAAGCCTACACACACAAGCACCATCCATGTCTCACACATTCCAGCCCTCGCATGTGTTAGCCCCACGGCCCTGTACACCCCCACCCATACTCGACCCCATACAAACAGATGTGCTACCTGCACACTACTGAAAAATCACCAGACGCACAGCTCACAATCAGGATGCATGTACACTTACCGCTCGACTCCAGACGGGTCTGCCTCTCAAGGACCTGGACGTGGAGCGCTGGGGATATGCGTTCCAGGACCCTCATCTGTTCTTCCGACAAGTGGCCCCGGCGCCCCTTGACATCTGCTGCCTTCAAGAGGCGCCGGGCCTTGTTCAGGGTCCTGGACCTGAAGTCCTCCCAGCGCTTCTTGACATGTTGGAAGTCCCGGATTGCCACCCCCTCCGCGTTGATGGCAGTCATGATGTCAGTCCAGATCCGAGTCCGTCCTTCCTTGTCGGCGCGGGAACTTCCGAAGAGGGCATCATACTGCCCCAGGACTTGCTCCACCAGGGCACCAACTTCGGTGGCACTGAAGCTGGTGCCCCTCTGCCTCTCTGGCCGGGGGTTGTCAGTGGTCTCAGATGGTGTTTGCCCCGACATGACAACCCCAGAGGCAGGAGTGGGTGGGCAACTGGGTCCTGGGGCTGGGCTGTGGAGCGATGGAATCCCAGTCGGGAGTCTTCGGTTCCAGCAGGGGTGGTCACAGCAACAGCACCCCTGGCTGATGTGCAGGCAGCAAATGGCAGGGCACGTGGGCAGCAGGCAGTCAGGCAGCAGCAGATGGCAGGTGGGAGCGTGCTCGGAGCTCTGGGGGGCAGTAGTTCGGCCTTCTGGGCAGGAGCGTGGTCTTCCGTGTGCTTACGCGTGGCCAGCTTGATACGGAGTGATTTGGCACGTGAAAATCCTGCACGTCTGCGTGTAAATCGAGGAAAGGCCCTTAGCGCGTATGCACGTCAGCACGCATATGCGATTTCATTGGACCAAAGGCCCTTAGCGCGTGAGCGCGTCTGTGACGTGAGGCGCGCGGGTGTTTCCCTCATTACACGTGATGACAGAGCACACGTGGATTTCCACCAATCGAGTGTTGAACTTCCTGCGCACCCCAGAAATACACGTACCCAGGCCAATCGCGTGTACGCTCACTTCCCTCCGATTACACGCGATGACACTCGGACATGCAGTTTTACCACGTGTGCTCGCATATGCGATTTCATTGGCCCAAAGGCCACCATGCACAGCTGTGACGTCACGCGCATGGCCGTAGAGAATGGCGCGTGTAAAACTGAAGAGATACACGTCCGAGTGTCAAAGCGTGTAATTGGTGGAAATGGCCTCATTGCGTATGCGCGTCTGTGACGTGTGTATAAAAGGTACGTGTAGAACGCCATTTCCTTGTACGTGCTTTTCGTGGAGAGCGAGTGGGTGAAATCTGTACTTCTTGTCGGTTCACACGCGATTTACTTCACAGCGTTTCCAGTTCGTACTCCCTGTTACCTCTGACAGCTTTTTCTCTTTACCTCTTTTTCCTGGGCCTGTTTCCTCAAACAGCTTCCCTACTACTGTTGTCCTGTCTCCTCAGACAGCGTACAATTCTTCTTTTGGCGGGGGTGTTGCCAACGCGCACACGAGCATATTTTTCATGCTTTTGTTCCTGGCGGACGGTGAGTCGCGCACGTATCTAACATCTGTGCTTGCCCCGTGTGTCGCGTACCCCTTCAGAAGTCATTCTAGGCTGCGTGTGACACGCATACGTTCATTCTTGTGTTCCTCGGTGCCACAGCGTAGTGCAGGTTTATTTTTCCACGCACGTGGTCTAGGAGGGGTTGCGTGCACCTTACTTCGCTTTTTTGGGGTGCCTGTGCGTTGCGTGACCCGTCATCTTTCCCCAGGGGTGACATACAGCCTTGCTAGAGCACTAGGGTACGATTACCATCTGGTACCCAACCCCTTTGACCCCCAATTGCCCAGGACAATAGTTCACATCGACTCCCATACTCACAATCACGCTCCTGCCCCTAGTGTCCAGAGCAGCGCAGGACACTCTGGCTCCCCACCACCTTCCAAGCGAAAGAGGAAGAGTGCTCGTCCAGTAGAGGCTGATGCCCCAGACATGGCTACACAGTCCAGCCCGTCAAGGAAGCCCAGCTTCAATGAGGCCGAACTGAATGCACTTGTAGAGTATGTGTCCGCACATGACCGCAAAATGGTGATTGTTGCAGGATCCAAGACCACACCTGCACAACGTCAGGCACACTGGCAGACCATTGCGGACATCATAAGTGCCCTTGGAATCGTGAGGCGCACAGCTAATGAATGCTACAAGCGCTGGAATGACCTGAAGCGCAGGGCAAAGAATAAGCTGGCCTCAAGTCATGCCGCAACTCTAGTGACTGGAGGTGGGTCTCCAGCAGATGACATAGAACTCACTCCACATGAGCAGGTTGCTGGGACCTACGTCACGGAGGAACAGATCCAAGGCGTGGGAGAAGTGGCAGATTACGAGGCATTGTCCGGTGAGTGCACATGCATGTGTGTGTCATCCATGTGCATGGTGTGTGTGGGAGGGCTTCTGTTTGGGTGCCAGGGGAGGGTGTGTGTGCCTGAGTGGTTCGGCTCACCCATGTGCCTCTTCCTAAACATTCTTGGCAACAGAATTTGGGTATAGCAGCATCCCTTCGGCCAACATTAGACATCCAGCCCAACACCACGCCAGTTGCCCTTGGAGTGTCATCTTGCCACTACACTGTTGCTTATTTACCTCTGTTTATTCAGGCAGATTGTTTGCATACCACCACTTTTACTCGGGATTTCTCAGTCCTATTGTCACATGTCTGACATGGCTATGGTACAGTGGACTGGCTCAGTTTCGTGGACATGATTAGTTTGGACATGTCCCTGTGCTATAGGACCATTTTTGGCTGGCAGCTGCATGTTAAACATTTGAACCATTACAATGAAAATAATCAATCATATGAACAAACTGGACTGAATGAACAATTGGTGACCTACTCTTCCTCTTCACTTCATGGCTAGGGTACATGCCATCTGTGTGATGGCATGTGTATTTGACCTGCCAATCACTGGCCAATGTGTGATGCCACTGCTAGGCAGCATGCAGCAAATGTGTTCATCTTCCATCTTGGTGTCATCAATGTGTGTCATCTGCCTCCCCATCACACGCAGTGACGGTGCATGCATGGGAGTGTTTTAGTCATGTGGGACATGTGTCAATCAAGTACTGTTTCTGTAGCCTCTCAGCCCTCATTGTGTGCCATAGTGCTAATGCCTGTTTCCATTTGTTTTCTTTTATGTCTTTGCAGGGGAAGATGCACCTGATACTGCTGGGGTTGTGGAGATGGTGCAGACCGAGGAGGGGTCTGAAGGCCGCCCGACCACCAGTGAGGGACGTGGTGTGGTGGTGGGTGAGAACCCACAACTGCTGCAGGTCGTGCTCTCAAGGGGTGTCTCTGGCTGCACCTCCCCCGAGCTGTACTCAGGTGTTGATTCGGATGATGAGACCTACGTGCCGTCGCAGGTGAGTGTTCCTGGGAGGAATTCTGTTCTGTCCGACCCACCTGCACCAGGGTTAGAACCCTCAATGGGGATGTCAGTGTTGGCAGGTACGCCTTTGGTGGTTACGGATGCAGGGTCACACTCCGCGACATCTGATCCTGTTCCTGGGCCAGCAGATCAGAGGGGGAATGCAGTCCTGCAGCCTCAGGCAGTGCCAGCACAGCAAGGCGCAGTTCGCCTTGCCCCAGACAGGTGTGGTGCCTGCCAACGTGGTGGCCGTACGCCACCTGGCAATACCGCATGGGAGCAATCCATTTACGGTATGGCAACCCAACAGGCAGCATCATCAGAGATGATGGCTCAGGCCATGGATAGGGTGGCCACTTCCATTGTCCCCCCCGAAAGGCTGATGGAGCGACTACAGCAGGCAACCGACTGCATCTGCCAGTCACACAGGGAGGACATGTTGGCGTCCGACAGGGACAGGCAGGCGGCACTGGCGACTCTGCAGGAAGCCATCTCCATAGAGTCCCAGGGCCACAGGGAAGCCCTGAGGCTGGAACTCCTTCACCTCAGGATGACTCTTGTTGAGCTTGAGGCTTCAACAAACCTAAGGACAGAACAGCAGCTGGAGCGTCTCACCCGTACGCTCTCAGCTGAGATGCAGGCAACTAGGGCGGAGGTCCGGGCATCCCGTGAGTTGTTGCATGGGGACCTCTGCACACTGATCCTCCAGAACGAGACCTACCACACCCGCATGCTTGCAGCCATGGAGGAACAGACTAGGGCTTTGCGTGGGCTGCCTCCTATAGTGCCACCACCTCCAGATGCAGCTGCAGAGGGTGAGGATAGCGACAGCAGTGATACTCCCACAATAGGGTAGCCGTGTAGGCCATGAGCCCATGGAGGTGTTTTTTTTTCCGCAAGATCCACACAGGTGGGTTTTGGTGTGCACCCTGTCCTCGGACCTCCTGGGTTGCCTCCCCAACCCCCCCCCCCCCCGGCCCATTAATGGCCATTTTTGATTTTTTTTTTTTTTTTTTTTTTTTTGGGACAGTGTGTTGCCTTGTGTGGCTCCCGTGGGCATACGCTGCATTGTGGCTGGGCACATGCAGGCTTGTCATGGATTTGGTTCAGGTGCTTGGGTTTTTGTCACACACACCCCTCCTGCTTCCCGTTTCCATGGGCTTGCAAAGGGTGTGCCCAAGTGACATTGACGTACATGGTGACATTGGACTCCCATGAGCTGTGTGGGCAGTCTGTAGTCAATACTGTGTATACATTCATAGTGCATATTGTTGTTGTATTGTACACTGCGTGGTGTATTGATATGTGCCTCTGCATCCATCTCATCCTCCATATTTGCAGGTCCATTCCTCATGTCTTCACAATGCGGTCCACCTTGGAACTGGAGTCCATGTTGTAAGCAGTGCACCTACACTCTTGCGTGGCGCTAACACTGTATACTTGCAAGTGTTCGGAGGGCTGTCATCATCAGGTGGTGAGGCTAGCTAATTTTTAAGTCTGTGATGTCATGTTTAAGGTAGGTTTGAGGTTGTGTAGGTGATTGGTATTCTTGGTAAGTATTTGGTAATGTGGGTTGTAGGTCCTGCATTACTGTGAGCATTTCATGTGTGGACATGTTTCCATTAGGGACACTGTAGCTGCTGACACTTGGGGCATGCTGTGGGGATTAATTTCTTTCCTCTCACATTACATGACATGCCATGGTGTGTTGTGTGGCCGTGCCGGTGAGGGGGTGGGTGACATGGCACTGTTTTCATGTAGTATTTTGCAAGTGGGTATTCATTTCTGCAGCATGGAAGTGTCTTTTCATGACACTGCATTGGTGGTGTTTGTGTAGGTAGGGATGCACACATTGTGACACTTCCACATGAACAATCTCAGGCTGCTATGGTTCTGACAGTTGACAGTCCCTTTGTTCGTCTTAATTGTCAGGTCGAGTCATCATTGCTTATCAGATGGTATTTGCCAGGCCTGTGTGCACTCCACTGGGGTGTGATTTCTACGTGAAGTAATTAGCCACAAGCTGCGTACGGGCTGCCTCACCCCGTGCCCTCTCCCCTCCCATGCGCAGCGGGCGTGCATGTGGTTGGGGATGTGGGGGCACCACCATGTCCACGGCCAGGCCCCGGCGTGTTGCAACATTGTGCAGGACACATGCTGCCACTATGATCCTGCACACTACTGGGGGCGCATATAACAGCTGCCCGCCAGAACGGTCAAGGGAGCGAAAGCGTGACTTGAGCACTCCGAATGTGCGCTCCACTATACCCCGGGTTGCAATATGGGCTGTGTTGTATCTTACCTCTGGAGGCGTGATGGGGTTCCGAATTGGCGTCATCATGTGGGTGCTCAGAGGGCAGGCACTGTCCCCTGGTGAGGAGGTGATGGGTATCATTAGTGGGGTAGTGACATAACTCTGCATCTGACATGCATGCATGTGCAGTGGCATTCATACTCACCAAGCAGCCATGTATCGCCATGCCGCCCAGCTTCTAGGTCCCGGCTTAGGGTAGACATTCGGTAAATGAAGCTGTCGTGGGTGGACCCTGGATAGTTGGCATATACTGAGGTGATGATTCCCTTAGCATTACATACTACCTGCACGTTGATGGAATGCCAGTGCTTGCGGTTCCTATAGATGTGCTCAGATGCCCTGGGGGGACGTAGTTCCACATGGGTGCAGTCAATGGCACCTAGCACTTTTGGGAATTGTGCCACACCGTAGAAATCAAGGGTGGCAGCCTGCCTTTCTGCAGGTGTCCTGGGCAGGTATATGTGCCTACGGACTGATGGGCGTGCAATGATGATGTTCAAGACCTGGTGTAGGCAGTGTGACTGCGTGGCCTGTGACACCCCACCCACTATGGCACTTGTCCGCTGAAATGATCCTGTGGCCAAGAAGTGCAGTACATTGAGGACCTTCTCCAAGGGGCTGAGTGCTAGGGAGCACAGGGTGGGTGATGTGAGGTCATCCTCCCACTCACTGACCAGGTCCAGTATTATGTGTGGGGGAAACCTGTACCTCCCATACACCTGGTCATCAGGCATCCCAAAAAGGCAGGTTATGGGAGTGAAAATTCGGACCCTCACTATCCTCCTCCTCCTTTGATAACCCACGGCCACTGCTGCTAGGAATGGTATATTCATCCTGGCGTATGAGCTTGTTTGTTGTTTGCGTGCACTTTTATGCTCCGTGGGTCGACGTACGCCTGCTTCATGCTGGCGTACGTGTCTCAGGATTGGACCATTTTTCGGCACGTCGTAGGCGACCGTGTGAATCTTCCCGCCCACCCCAGGAATACACGTAGCACGCTCTCACAGGCACAGCCGCGGGTAAATATTCCCGCCCACCCCTGGAATACATGTAACCCACTCTCACAGGCCCAATCGCGTGTGGAACTTACCGCGCACCCCGAAGTACACATACCCAGGCAAATCGCGTGTGGAAGTTCACGCGCACCCCGAAGTACACGTACCCAGGCTAATCGCGTGTGGAACTTCCCGCGCACCCCGAGGTACACATACCCAGGCCAATCGCGTGTGGAACTTCCCGCGCACCCCATAGTACACGTACCCAGGCAAATCGCGTGTGGAAGTTCACGCGCACCCCGAAGTACACGTACCCAGGCTAATCGCGTGTGGAAGTTCACGCGCACCCCGAAGTACACGTACCCAGGCTAATCGCGTGTGGAACTTCCCGCGCACCCCGAGGTACACATACCCAGGCCAATCGCGTGTGGAACTTCCCGCGCACCCCATAGTACACGTACCCAGGCAAATCGCGTGTGGAAGTTCACGCGCACCCCGAAGTACACGTACCCAGGCTAATCGCGTGTGGAACTTCCCGCGCACCCCGAGGTACACAGACCCAGGCCAATCGCGTGTCGAACTTCCCGCGCACCCCGAAGTACACATACCCAGGCAAATCGCACGGCTGGGGGGTGGGGGTGGTGGGAGACATGAGTGGGGGCCTGGTGGAGGCTGCCCCTGCACTGCTGGGGGATGGGGGTGGTGGGAGACATGGGTGGGGGCCTGGTGGAGGCTGCCCCTGCACTGCTGGGGGCTGGGGGTGGTGGCAGACATGAGTGGGGGCCTGGTGGAGGCTGCCCCTGGTGGCTGGGGGGTGGGGGTGGTGGTAGACATGGGTGGGGGCCTGGTGGAGGCTGCCCCTGCACTGCTGGGGAGTGGGGGTGGTGGGAGACATGAGTGGGGGCCTGGTGGAGGCTGCCCCTGCACTGCTGGGGGTGGGGGTGGTGGGAGACATGAGTGGGGGCCTGGTGGAGGCTGCCCCTGCACTGCTGGGGGTTGGGGGTGGTGGGAGTCATGAGTGGGGGCTTGGTGGAGGCTGCCCCTGGTGGCTGGGGGGTGGGGGTGGTGGTAGACATGAGTGGGGGCCTGGTGGAGGCTGCCCCTGCACTGCTGGGGGGTGGGGGTGGTGGGAGACATGAATGAGGGCCTGGTGGAGGCTGCCCCTTGTGGCTGTGGTATGGGGGTGGTGGGAGACATGAGTGGGGGCCTGGTGGAGGCTGCCCCTGCACTGCTGGGGGGTGGGGGTGGTGGGAGACATGGGTGGGGGCCTGGTGGAGGCTGCCCCTGCACTGCTGGGGGCTGGGGGTGGTGGCAGACATGAGTGGGGTCCTGGTGGAGGCTGCCCCTGGTGGCTGGGGGGTGGGGGTGGTGGTAGACATGGGTGGGGGCCTGGTGGAGGCTGCCCCTGCACTGCTGGGGAGTGGGGGTGGTGGGAGACATGAGTGGGGGGCTGGTGGAGGCTGCCCCTGCACTGCTGGGGGTGGGGGTGGTGGGAGACATGAGTGGGGGCCTGGTGGAGGCTGCCCCTGCACTGCTGGGGTGTGGGGGTAATAGGGGACATGAGTGGGGGCCTGGTGGAGGCTGCCCCTGGTGGCTGGGGGGTGGGGGTGGTGGAAGACATGAGTGGGGGCCTGGTGGAGGGTGCCCCTGGTGGCTGGGGGGCGAGGGTGGTGGTAGACATGGGTGGGGGCCTGGTGGAGGCTGCCCCTGCACTGCTGGGGGGTGGGGGTGGTGGGAGACATGAGTGGGGGCCTGGTGGAGGCTGCCCCTGCACTGCTGGGGGGTGGGGGTGGTGGGAGTCATGAGTGGGGGCTTGGTGGAGGCTGCCCCTGGTGGCTGGGGGGTGGGGGTGGTGGTAGACATGAGTGGGGGCCTGGTGGAGGCTGCCCCTGCACTGCTGGGGGGTGGGGGTGATGGGAGACATGAGTGGGGGCCTGGTGGAGGCTGCCCCTTGTGGCTGTGGTATGGGGGTGGTGGGAGACATGAGTGGGGGCCTGGTGGAGGCTGCCCCTGGTGGCTGGGGGGTGGGGGTGGTGGGAGACATGTGTTGGTGATCACTAGTGCAAGGTGACATGTGGGTTGGCTGGTGGGCATGGCCATGGTGGATGGGTTGCCTGTGGGACATGGGCAGGGGTTCAGGGTAGTACCCTGTGGTGTGGGCTGCCTGCAGGGGCCGTGGAGGGTATAGAGGGAACACCTGGGGGGACCCACATGGCCAAATCACGTGCAGCATTCCCCGGCACCACCGAAATACACGTACCCAGGCCAATCGCGTGTGGAGCTTCCCGCACACCCCCACCTAGCCAGGCCAATCGCATGTGGAACTTCCCGCGCACCCCGTAGTACACGTACCCAGGCCAATCGCGTGTGGAACTTCCCACGCACCCCCACCTACCCAGACCAATTGCGTGTGGAACTTCCCGTGCACCCCGAAGTACACGTACCCAGGCTAATCGCGTGTGGAACTTCCTGCGCACCCCGAGGTACACATACCCAGGCCAATCGCGTGTGGAACTTCCCGCGCACCCCGTAGTACATGTACCCAGGCAAATTGCGTGTGGAAGTTCACGCGCACCCCGAAGTACACGAACCCAGGCTAATCGCGTGTGGAACTTCCCGCGCACCCCGAGGTACACATACTCAGGCCAATCGCGTGTGGAACTTCCCGCGCACCCCGAAGTACACATACCCAGGCAAATCGTGTGTGGAAGTTCACGGGCACCCCGAAGTACACGTACCCAGGCTAATCGCGTGTGGAACTTCCCGCGCACCCCGAGGTACACATACCCAGGCCAATCGCGTGTGGAACTTCCCGCACACCCCGAAGTACACATACCCAGGCAAATCGCACAGCTGGGGGGTGGGGGTGGTGGGAGATATGAGTGGGGGCCTGGTGGAGGCTGCCCCTGCACTGCTGGGGGGTGGGGGTAATAGGGGACATGAGTGGGGGCCTGGTGGAGGCTGCCCCTGGTGGATGGGGGGTGGGGGTGGTGGTAGACATGAGTGGGGGCCTGGTGGAGGGTGCCCCTGGTGGCTGGGGGGTGTGGGTGGTGGTAGACATGGGTGGGGGCCTGGTGGAGGCTGCCCCTGCACTGCTGGGGGGTGGGGGTGGTGGGAGACATGAGTGGGGGCCTGGTGGAGGCTGCCCCTGCACTGCTGGGGAGTGGGGGTGGTGGGAGACATGCGTGGGGGCCTGGTGGAGGCTGCCCCTGCACTGCTGGGGGGTGGGGGTGGTGGTAGACATGAGTGGGGGCCTGGTGGAGGCTGCCCCTGCACTTCTGGGGGGTGGGGGTGGTGGGAGACATGAGTGGGGGCCTTGTGGAGGCTGCCCCTGGTGGCTGTGGGATGGGGTGGTGGGAGACATGAGTGGGGGCCTGGTGGAGGCTGCCGCTGGTGGCTGGGGGGTGGGGGTGGTGGGAGACATGTGTTGGTGATCACTAGTGCAAGGTGACATGTGGGTTGGCTGGTGGGCATGGCCATGGTGGATGGGTTGCCTGTGGGACATGGGCAGGGGTGCAGGGTAGTAGCCTGTGGTGAGGGCTGCCTGCAGGGGCCGTGGAGGGTGTAGAGGGAACACCTGGGGGGACCCACATGGCCAAATCATGTGCAGCATTCCCCGGCACCACCGAAATACACGTACCCTGCAGAAATCGCGTGTGAATCTTCCACGCACATCGGAATACACGTACCCTGGCCAATCGCGTGTGGAACTTCCCGCGCACCCCCACCTAGCCAGGCCAATCGCGTGTGGAACTTCCCGCGCACCCCGTAGTACATGTACCCAGGCCAATCGCGTGTGGAACTTCCCACGCACCCCCACCTACCCAGGCCAATCGCGTGTGGAACTTCCCGCGCACCCCGAAGTACACGTACCCAGGCTAATCGCGTGTGGAACTTCCCACGCACCCCGAGGTACACATACCCAGGCCAATCGCGTGTGGAACTTCCCGCGCACCCTGTAGTACACGTACCCAGGCAAATCGCGTGTGGAAGTTCACGCGCACCCCGAAGTACACGTACCCAGGCTAATCGCGTGTGGAACTTCCCGCGCACCCCGAGGTACACATACCCAGGCCAATCGCGTGTGGAACTTCCCGCGCACCACGAAGTACACATACCCAGGCAAACCGCGTGTGGAAGTTCACACGCACCCCGAAGTACACGTACCCAGGCTAATCGCGTGTGGAACTTCCTGCGCACCCCGAAGTACACATACCCAGGCAAATCGCACGACTGGGGGGTGGGGGTGCTGGGAGACATGAGTGGGGGCCTGGTGGACGCTGCCCCTGCACTGCTGGGGGGTGGGGGTAATAGGGGACATGAGTGGGGGCCTGGTGGAGGCTGCCCCTGGTGGCTGGGGGATGGGGGTGTTGGTAGACATGAGTGGGGGCCTGGTGGAGGGTGCCCCTGGTGGCTGGGGGGTGGGGGTGGTGGTAGACATGGGTGGGGGCCTGGTGGAGGCTGCCCCTGCACTGCTGGGGGGTAGGGGTGGTGGGAGACATGAGTGGGGGCCTGGTGGAGGCTGCCCCTGCACTGCTGGGGGGTGGGGGTGGTGGGAGTCATGAGTGGGGGCTTGGTGGAGGCTGCCCCTGGTGGCTGGGGGGTGGGGGTGGTGGGAGACATGAGTGGGAGCCTGGTGGAGGCTGCCCCTGCACTGCTGGGGGGTGGGGGTGGTTGGAGACATGAGTGGGGGCCTCGTGGAGGCTGCCCCTGCACTGCTGGGGGGGGTAATAGGGGACATGAGTGGGGGCCTGGTGGAGGCTGCCCCTGGTGGCTGGGGGGTGGGGGTGGTGGTAGACATGAGTGGGGGCCTGGTGGAGGGTGCCCCTGGTGGCTGGGGGGTGGGGGTGGTGGTAGACATGGGTGGGGGCCTGGTGGAGGCTGCACCTGCACTGCTGGGGAGTGGGGGTGGTGTGAGACATGAGTGGGGGCCTGGTGGAGGGTGCCCCTGCACTGCTGGGGAGTGGGGGTGGTGGTAGACATGGGTGGGGGCCTGGTGGAGGCTGCCCCTGCACTGCTGGGGAGTGGGGGTGGTGGGAGACATGCGTGGGGGCCTGGTGGAGGCTGCCCCTGTACTGCTGGGGGGTGGGGGTGGTGGTAGACATGAGTGGGGGCCTGGTGGAGGCTGCCCCTGCACTGCTGGGGGTGGGGGTGTTGGGAGACATGAGTGGGGGCCTGGTGGAGGCTGCCCCTGGTGACTGTGGGATGGGGGTGGTGGGAGACATGAGTGGGGGCCTGGTGGAGGCTGCCCCTGGTGGCTGGGGGGTGGGGGTGAAGGGGGACATGAGTGGGGGCCTGGTGGAGGCTACCCCTGCACTGCTGGGTGGTGGGGGTGCAGGGGGATATGAGTGGGGGCCTGGTGGAGGCTGCGCCTGGTGGCTGGGGGGTGGAGGTGGTGGTAGACATGAGTGGGGGCCTGGTGGAGGCTGCCCCTGGTGACTGTGGGATGGGGGTGGTGGGAGACATGAGTGGGGGCCTGGTGGAGGCTGCCCCTGGTGGCTGGGGGGTGGGGGTGGTGGGAGACATGTGTTGGTGATCACTAGTGCAAGGTGACATGTGGGTTGGCTGGTGGGCATGGCCATGGTGGATGGGTTGCCTGTGGGACATGGGCAGGGGTGCAGGGTAGTGCCCTGTGGTGTGGGCTGCCTGCAGGGGTCGTGGAGGGTGTAGAGGGAACACCTTGGGGGACCCACATGGCCAAATCACGTGCAGCATTCCCCGGCACCACCGAAATACACGTACCCTGCAGAAATTGAGTGTGAATCTTCCGCGCACATCGGAATACACATACCCAGGCTAATCGCGTGTGGAACTTCCCGCGCACCCCCACCTAGCCAGGCCAATCGCGTGTGGAACTTCCCGCGCACCCCGTAGTACACGTACCCAGGCCAATCGCGTGTGGAACTTCCCACGCACCCCCACCTACCCAGGCCAATCGCGTGTGGAACTTCCCGTGCACCCAGGAACACGCGCACACGCTATTTTTCACACAGCGGGTGTCCGTGTTTGTCGAGGCCCCTATGCACCTCATTTGTCCTAGAGGGCCACTGTATGGCCCATTCATCATGGCTGTATATGGGTGCTTTTTGTTAGCGCACATTTTGGCGCACATTTTTTTCAGTCGCAGGGGCGCTACCGCCTGCTTTCTTGTGGCGTACTTGTTTGGCCCTGTGCACGTCTTTGACCGTGCGCTGGTTTGCCCTATTCGATTCCATGAATACGGGTTGTAGGTGAGCTTGTGGGCTTTCCGCGCACTTGCCTCCTGTACTTCCCCCGTGACGCCCATATTTTCACGCGTTGTTCCCCATTCCGAGTGTTCCGCCCCGTGTTCCGCCTACTTTTGTGATGTGCGCCACGCTATGTGCGATTTCGCAGTGGCCGTGGCACACGCTGTTGGATGACCTGTGCGCCGGCGTGCGCGGTGCACATTTTTAGCGAACATCCAATGTTTTTCTCGCGCACGGGCTTCCATGAATCGCTGTGCGCTGGTTTTCCTGCGATTTTCGCACTTGCACTGCGATTTTCGCACTTTTCCTGCGATTCGCACGTTTTGGCACCTCTGCGCAGGAATTTTTGGCACACATTAATTCCATGAATCGACCGTATATTTAACGTCTTATCGCGTAAAGCATTGCCAATAGCGCGTGCCCTCTACAGTCTTCCTATATTGCACGCTCATTGTGAATACTTCAGAGACAGTGTGTCCTTCTTAGCTCTATTAATAGAAGCTCATTGTAAGACCGGCCGAGGCTGAGCCAGACTTTTAATCATGCTGCAGGGATTGACAGCAATGACATTTCACGTGAATAACTGCGCCTAGACAGACATGAGATAATGGGTCATAACAAATTAAAGAATATATACCGCCTCGGGTCCCAAACCCTCTGGAGAACCCGTGTTCCTCATTCCAAAGGCCTCAAAGCGGACAGCTCCTGAGTGGGAGCCAATTCCGAATAAATACTGAATGCCATGCTGTGTCTGACATCCCGAGCAGGATGTAAGAATGCGTGAACTGATGTAAAGTTCACTGCCATAGGATTTACGCGGGACCTGACCCTTGACATGCTAGACATGCCCAGTTGTTTTTGCTCAAAGTGCACTTTATCAGGGCCTCTCGATTGCAATGTTTTCTTTTTTCAAGCTCGAGTTTATCTGTCTCAGGCAGACAATAAAGACTGCAGCTTTGTGCCTGTTCATTCCCAAAAACCATCAAGTGATTAAAATGTATTGAAAATGTAAGGTTTACAAAAAAGTGAAGACAAAGTCATGTTTTGTAGAGAAGCTGCTTGGCAAACGATGCGTGCCCCAGAGAGACTACGAGTGTTTAAAACCTGTCTGATCAAAGATATTATTGAAGAATCCTCTCTGTGATATTTTTGATTGACTTTAATTTAAACATAAAACCTATTTGTCAGGGCACATATATGTAATGTATTCTTTGTTTGTAGTCGACATACAAAAGAAAGGTTAATTGTATAGCCAGGATATTCAGTGTTGTCAACTGACGTGTGATATTTTTTACCACACTCAAACAATTCCACAACATTGGCCTGACAGAATAGAGATCACTGATATGCATCACTGGGTTACAATGGTAGAGGCTGGTGTCCCAATATATTTATGTTCGTCATACAAAATAGGCTACTGGCCCTCTTTTTTGGTTACATGGGTCCTGACTCATGAGGGTATGGCAGAGATAATGTGGAGCAAGGTGAGTCAAGGCTACCTCTCCCTTCAGCGCTAGGTGGAGGTTGACACACAGCCAGAATCGTATGTAACATAATTAGATTACACTAGTGATGCACGGATATAGTTAAAACAAAATGTGTTCTAGAAGAGGTTACACAATGGTGACATCAAAACAGAACAACAAAGATTATTTGAAAGTGCGTAATCAAATTAAATTCACAATTTGTCACAATGCTCAGTACATAAAGGTTTGATGAGCTATAGATCAGTACATAGCACATATCAAAACAAATGTCGACACTGTGTTTGGTGTTTCTAGTTCGGAGAATGTTTAAATTCCTGGGTGCAGTCATCTAGTGGCGTGGATCACAGAAGAATTCCGAACTGTCATCAGGACATGGAAAGCTTGTGGGCATAGGAGTTGAGTAGAGAGGGCAGATGATTCGCCTGTCAACCATTAATCTAAAAACAATATAAAACAATGCATAAGTGTGTGTGCAACCATATTAGTATAAGCCCAAAAAATGGGTGCATAGAGAGAGGAGGGGTGTCAACGTACCACTAATTAATGTTGAGCACGCCAAGTAGATGACATTGGGCCTCATTACGACCCAGGCGGTAAGTTACCGCCTGGGCCGTGACTTTACCACCATGGCGTAAACTACGTTTACGCCATGGTGGTTGGCGGACTTACCGCCCCATTCCGACCTTGGCGGGGCGGTAAGTCCCCAATCCCCATTTACCCTTCCCCATTTTTGCCCCATAGGGCATAATGGGAGTGGGGAAGGCGTTAATTACGCCACCGTAAATTACGGTGGCGTAATTAACTCCATGGTCCCTTAGCGCCATGGATTTTAACACCTGCTAAAAGCAGGTGTTAAAAGCGCCATGGCGCTAAGGGACCTCGTACTCAGGCGGTAAGGGTCGGCGCTGTTAACGCTGCCGTTAACCCCTTACCGCCTGGGTCGTAATGAGGCCCATTGTGTATTCAATCGAGTTTATTTTCAAACCTGTAAAGTAAGGTGATGATAAATAGGTATAAGTAGGTGGTTGACTGAGTAAACAAAAAACTAATTACAATGCTGGTTATGAGCATGAGTGTTGGAAAAACTAAATACCTGTCATGGTGGTGCAAGATGGGGACAGGGTATAAATCATGCATAATACTGCATCTGCTCCGGTGTCAATCAGGATATGACACTAAAAAGAATATAGTGTAGTAATGGCAGCGCACAGAAAGGATAGATCTGGAGTCAGAGATTAGTTAATGCAGCTTACCAATAATGCTCTGTCTTGTTCTTGGGTTGCCGGGCGAGTGTTTCAGTTATTGTCTGTGATCACCGGCCATCCAGCTCGTTTACACAAGGGACATGTGTCCTAGTGAAGGAATAGTACTAGAAATGCTTACTACCAGTTAAGCGCAGAATGAATCTGGAGAAAATATATACTCCAGCGTAGTTAAATGGATAGTATACGGGTTGAATATCAAGTAAGCAGACAGTACGCGAGTACGCGTTGCTGCATTGGAGAGGGCAGGAAACTGCTCATACTATGGGTCAGAATGGCATGTTCGAGCCGTATTAAAACGGCGCGACTCAATATAAGAGTTGCGCAATTAATACAATAATCGGCACTATGCTATCGATGAATGCAAATGTAATGAAGTACATACGTACAGAAAAGCTGAACAATCTTACAGCAGTATTGAAATCAATGTGGAAGGAAAAAAGCGGTGACTCTCGTTTGCGCACACGTAGTGAGTCCTTGAAAGTATTCAAGGAGCATTCAGTTGCTGGGGCAACAGGCGCCCAGCGATTTGGAGTGGAAAAAATTATTGAAACATCATCAAGGATGATGGGGCGCTGTACAAGCAGTAAGACAAGCTGATTGACTGCAACCATTTGCAGAGTCGCATCAAAAAGATGTTAAAAAAAGCCAATATTTAAACAAATGTGAAAAGGAACCTATGGATGAGTTTACGCAGTGTGTGAAAGGTGTTATTACATGCACCTTTAAATTGAGGGCCATATTCATGTGTGGAGGTAACACAGAGCAAACTGTGTCATTCACTGGTGTGGATAGTTCATGGCATTGTAGGCAAAACAAACAAAGGATCCAGTGTATTACATTATTGAACATAGGAGGAGTGGCAGCTGAATTTTACTGAAAAGGCAGTTTGTTGTTGAATTGATGGCACAGATAATTTATAGAACATATATGTAAATCCCATGAAAGATAGATCAGTCAATCAGGGTAGTAGACACCAAAGGTATTCTATATATAAAGCAATTCATGATCTGCACATTATAGACATGTGAAGTGCGCTGTATGCATGAAAGGATATAAGTCAGAAATAACTCATTTGGATTCGGGATAAGTGTGGAGATACCTTGCGGGAGCTAACTGGGATCCCTGCTTCAACATGAATTAGTATGGTGAAGGCAGGTGTTGGTAAGAGGGATATCTGTGCTTAATTAATGGAAAAAGATCCTCCATTCGATGGCCACATTTAGACCTATCTTGACAGAGTCAAGATGGTATATCAGTTTCTGCTCAAGTTTCTTTAGTTGTCGATCTTGATCTCCACCTCGTAAAGGATTCTTTACTGTTTATATCAAAAACCAGAGGAAATCTGTATATATGTGTTTGAGAGCCTTAAATTGAGCTACCATTGGCTTATCTTCAATGGCATTTTTTAGGCAGGAGCGGTGTTCGCAAATACGCTGGCGAATTTCCCGTTTACACTTGCCAATATAGGTGAATCCACAGGGACATTTTATCCCATACACTGACCACTTGGTTTTGCAATTGGTGAAGCTGTGATAATGCCTGTTTGTGTCGTATAAGTCAATTTCTTTTAGGTCTTTAATCAGGGAACAAACGGAACATCATCCACATTTGAAATGGTAGTTTGAGGATGCAATATATGTTTAGGTTCCTCGTATGTATGGCATAGACGTCTTGCAGATTCTTTGATCTTTTAAAAGCAAACCATGGTTTTTCAGATCTGAATGATTCAGTGTGCAGAATATTCCAATGTTTTAGTAGAGTGTTCCTCACTTGCTTGCTAATTGGTGTAAAGGTGGTGACACATGTCATTTTATTCGTCTTCTCTTCTCTAGGTATAGGGGTCAGGCATTGGCCTCTGTTTGTGTGTCTCGCTCTCTTACGATGTAGGATGTAGGATGGGTAACCAGGTTCTTTGAGATGGGTGGTGAGGTTTTAGTTTTCAGGTCGAAGTCTGGCAATGTTGAACAGTTGCGTCTGAGGTGAAGAAATTACCCGAAGGGTAAGTTTTCTTTGAGACTTGCTGGATGAAAACTGGAAAATGTTAGAGTATTTTTGGATGTAGGTTTATGGTACAAAGTAGTACCTAAAGCTTTGTCTACTGTTTTATACATTTCAAGGTGTAGGAAAGGTATGTTGGTCTTGTCTGAGTGAATGGTGAACTTGATGGAGATGTTGCACGAGTTCAACCAGTTCAGAAATTCAATCAGATGGATTTCGGATCCTCTCCTGATTAGAAAGACATTGTCAATGTAGCGATGCCAGTCCACAATGGTCTGTTGAAACTGGTTGTTGTCACTGTAAATGTTAGTTTCCTCGAAATTGTCCATATAGAGATTGTCAATATCCGGTGCAAATGTCACACCCATACTCGTTCCATGGCATTGTTTAAAGAAGGTCTCTTTATATAAAGACATTTTCAGTCAATGCTAATCTTGTGCATTCGAGTAAAATCTCTGTGGGTACTCTACTGGTTGTTCTTTTGTCAAGCTAGATCTTTAAAATATCTAAGCATTAATTTTGAGGAATGCTGGTATATAGAGGTTCAACGTCTAGTGTGATGAGTATATCATTCTGTTCTGCGGACAGATTCTTCAGAATTGTGATCACAGGTGTAATTTCTTGTATGAAATATAACATTTTTCCAACGAAAAGGCGTAGAAAACAATCAACATAAATGGATAGAGGCTCAAGGATGGAGTTTATGCCTGAGACGATGGGTCTGCCGGGTGGTGTAAATTTGTTTTTATGAATTTTTGTTAATACATAGAATGCCTGAGTGGTAGGATGTTTTTTGATAAGGAATGCTTTCTCATCATCATCAATTTAGCCTTCATTGTGTGCATGGGTCATTATGCTGTCTATCTCGCTGGAGAGTCTGGTGGTAGGGTTGACGTCAATCATTTTATAAAATTGATTGTTTTGTAGATGATTCTTAATTTCTGTTTCATAAAGCTCACAGGACCAGAGTACAATGCCGCCACTTTTGTCTGCAGGCTTAATCAGAAAATCATGGTTGCCCTCAAGAGCCTTGAGTGCAATTCTTTGTTATTTAGTCAAATTGTCCGAGAAGTATGTATTCTTACTGAACAGTTTGGTGACATCGTTCAAGACCTTGTTTTCAAATGCCAGGATTTTTGGACATGGCATGGAAGCCAACGGTGTAAAGGTGGGCAGTGGTTTGAGGCCAGTAGAGGGGCAGTGTTCTTTCTCAGCTGCATCACGGATAAAATATTTCAGACACAGGGTTCTGAATAATTTTCAGAATTCTACCTCAGTGGTAAACCTATCAGCATTTGTTCTAGGTATGAAACTCAGTCCTTTGCTAAGTACTTCTGTTTCATCTTTGGTTAGGATGTGGTTGCTGAGATAGAATATTGGAATTACCATGTTTGTGGTAGGGGGACCCATTGGCCAGTCCGCATTACATGAAGTCCAGTACATTTATTTCCATATCAATTTCTCCATTAATATTTCAAAGAAAATGTATCAAAACAGGGAAGCACCTATTTTCTATGTGGAAGGCAGCACCCGACAAACCTTAGGTTTGTGACATATTTTATTTATGCTAGGACAAGTAGGGAGCTGACGCATTTTTCCAAACGGAGGCATGAACGGTGCCGTGGGAAAATGTGGCAGCCAGAGCCATGCATACACCCTGGCTTACCTTCTGATAATTTCCCTTCATTACCCTAGTGTGACCCTAAAGATTTTATAGAATGTGGGAACACTAAATTACCTATTCATAGAGATCATAACAGTTTACATGCTGCAGGCTATCATGGGAGATTGTTGAATTTGCTGATGATGCCACAAGGTGTCTTCCCAATCGATATGAAGGACAGCTTTTGACTTCCAGAAACAGACATGTGCAAAATATCCTCACTATGAATGGTCAGTCCTTTCATGTTAAACAAAGCCTTTTCTGAGGAAGTCGCCCTGAACTTGATAATGTAGCTTCACTCAACTCCATTTTCAGTTGTCCTGATCTTTGATTTGTGTTTTATAGATCTTCATCACCATGTGTGCATACCATAATATACGGCTATTGGGTGCTACTGTGACATTACATACATAAAACCAAGTAGATGTTACATCATGTAATTTCACAAATACACATATGCCACTAACAGCTTTGGATTCTAAAATATTAAATACTGAAAAAAACAAGCACAGTATGATTATTTTCAAATGTATTGCGTTTGGAGATTTTACTGTCAGGAACCTGATGGGCCCTCTTTCACACTGTGATCTTTGTGATGTCATCTTTGATGTCATGGGTGTTAGTCTTAGCAGTGCACAGGGGTGGCGCGAGTTATGGTTGCTTAGCTTACCACAACTGGCAAATTTCTGGTTTTTTTTCGGTTTTACTTGTAACCATAATATGAATAGGTTGTTATCAGTGCAAAGTAACTATAACGCCCCTTTAAAAAAGTTTTTGCACTGAATTTGATAGGTTTTTATTAGGGCAACTGAACCATCGCGTCCATTTAACAATGTTTTTTCACTGAATTTGATAGGCTTTTATTAGCGCAACTTAACCATAACTTCCCTTTAACAACATTGTTGTTCACTGAATGTGATAGGTTTCAATTATTGCAACTTAACCATAACGTCCTTTTAACAAAGTTTTTTCACATAATTTCATAGGTTTTTACCAGGGTACCCTTAATTTGTATAAATGTACCATACAACATACTGAATCCCCTGTATCCATGCTGATAACATCAGGGTCTGTGGACTATGCAGTTGTCCGCGGACCTCGGGTAGCATCCACACTGCCCAATAGCGCAGGGGTTCTTTCACATTATAGTAGCATACAGCAAAGAAAGTGAACATTTTTAAAGACGAACACATAAGTGAATTGTAAGGGAAAATGAAATAGGTCTACAAACTGAAAAAAACAAAAACAGCAATGCAATTGCATAGAGTGTGCAACATAATGGAATGAATCAAGCAGGAATATAACCTGTGCTTTAAACAGTATTACCTCAATGCTGCATTACATACAAACTGAGAAGCAACTGTCAGAGGGACAAGTGCAAAGTACTGGCAGCAGAACTGTACTACAAAGTGGTAAGTTTACTATATTCTTTCCTATAACTGTGCAGTTGTTTAGTGTACAATACTAGTAAAAATTGTTTCTATTTTTTTAAAAATGTCCCTCATGATGAAATGAGTAGTAAGACAGTAACTCCATTGGTACATAATACAGTTTGAAAAGTAAAACAATGAATACACAATGCTTCACATGTACCTGACACATATTATTTTCTTTAACAGTACATACAGGAAATGAAGGGAATGCCCCAGAGGCAGCAGCTCCTCCATAAGTCCATGACCACATAAAACACCAAAGTAACAGTGTACAAATTCAACTAGTGAGACATAACATGGACAGTATTTAATGCCACTGCCCCACCTGCACCTGTACCCCTTCCCACTGTCCCAGCCAACCATCCCCACAAATTCCTGTTTCCAAAGATGTTATGATGATACCTCAAACCCTTCATCCCCTGATAACCAACCTGTGGAAAACCCCAAGTCCCCTGTATATGTCTCCATTTCTGCTACCCCTTCCCTTTCCTAAATGTGTGTATGTATGTGTGTAAATAAAGTTCTATGTGTATACTGTTGCTGTGTGTGTGTGTTTTCTTTTTAAAAAGCCCAGTTTGGAGTCTGCAGAGCGCAGTACTGTCCGGGAGGTCCGCATTCAAAATGGAAGTGTCTGTAGGACTCTGTGTCAGTCTGGCAGGTCTGCAAAGCTGTGATGTACATTTAATCAGTTTGGGGACCCTACCCCTGCCCTGCAGACACCTGGGCGCATGTGCATCACATTCCCTGTGTCCTACGGACAATGCGCCTGTTTGGCATGTCCGCAAAGTTTTGGCGTATTTTTAATTAGTTCCAGGACCCCTGCTCGGTCCAGCGGACACTTGGGGGATCCTATGAACAATGGGCCCGTCCACCATGTCTGCAAAGCATTGACATACTTTAATTTGTTTGGGGACCCCAAACATGTCCGGTGGACATCTAGGCGCATGCGCATCTCTTCCCCCAGGTCCTACGAACAACGGGCCTGTCTGGCATGCCCGCAATGCGGTGAGGTACTTTAATTAGTTTAGGGATCCCACCCATGTCTGGCAACCTCTGGGTGCATGCGCATCTCATCCCCTGGGTCCTACGAACAAGCGCCTGTTAGAAACTGTCTGCTGCACATGTGTCGCACTTTTAATTAGTTTGGGGACCTCAAACCTGTCCTAGGCAGATGCGCACAACATATCCCGCGCAATAGGTGTCCTACGCACAGCCATCACATTTGAGAATGTTTGCAACATCACCATGTGGCCGCACCCACGCTGAGCGTCGGTCCTTATTCACGAAAAGGCCTGGGGCTCCGAACAGCAAAATAGTGTTGTTTTGGCCAATCCAAGATGTTTTATTGTGAAACCTCACAATTGCAGAGGTCCCAGACAATGCCCCCGGTGATCTGGATACTTTTTTGAACTTTTTGAGCCCTGCTTGGGATTCGAATTGTCTGCAGAGCGTGCGACTGTCTGCTAAGCGCTCCCCATCACCCCAATAAAAAGGCCACAGCGCAGTGCTGCTCCTCATTCTGTTTTTGGATTTCCAGGACAGACACTGCTCTGCATTGCTGGATTGCTGGATTCTGTTTCTGTATGACCCGGACTACTGCTGCAGGTTGCTGTTCAGCTCTTTAGCACATTGTTGTGTTCCTGCTGTTTTGCAGATTTCTCTGTTCCTGGTTCCAGGCTACTTTAACTTGGATAATGGCATCCATGTCTACCTCTGCTGCAGCGCCACTTCCCACCCCCCCCACCAACACCATCACTATCTTCCCAGGAGCCTGGAAAGGGGAACAGGCATGATGATGCAGAGGAAGAAGAAGAGTTTGAGGTAGTGGAAGTCCCCACTACCAGCTGCTGACATGAGTCTTGGATATGGAGGCTCTATACCACCATTGGAGATAAGCCGAAGGCTAGTGCGGCCAAGGTTTGCTGCAATGGTTGTGGCAAACCTGGGATGTACAGTTATGGGACTACCTCCATGCGGCGACACCTGAGATCCAGCCACAAAGCAGCAGTTTGCAGGGCTGTCCCCTTTGAACATGATAGTAGGTTTAGTTCCACTGCAGCATCCTCAACATCTGCTCCTGTCACCACAAGTGACACTCTGCATGGGTGAGCAGTTCTAGAGTGGTTTCGAGGCTGTGGTCCGGGACCACAAAGGAAAATGCCTCCTACCTTCATGAGATACACCCAAAATCCTCCTCTCTTCATCTGCCCTTTCTAATACCTGTGGTTGGTGCCCATTCCCTACCCTCTATACCCTTCCCTCCCTTGTGTGTCATGTTTAAAAAATCTAAAAAATTCACAAAACACAAAAAACAAAAAAGAAACTGCTCTTTTCAGAGCAACCTTTCACAGTTTAAAAATAAAAGTGCCAATGAAATGGTCCAGGTCCTTGTGCAGTCTGCACAATCCATGCACAGCGCGGTAGTCTACAGCCTCCCAAAGCATGCAGGGGGTGGAAACATGTAAACCATTGCATTCTTTTCTGGGACAAAGTGGTGTCTCTGAAAAGAGCCTTTTTGTGTTTTTTTCTTTGTGTTTTTGGAAGATTTCAAGTGGCCAACACCTACTGCACACATGCTTGCTATGCTTGCAAGAACAGCTGCAAAGCATTTTGGACATTGAGCAAAAAAAGGTGATTTCCAGCATCAGTAAGATGGACGCCATCTCTGCGGAAAATGTTGGTAGTACGAAATGTAATGTGTTTATTGCGGAAGGAAGACATACCAACATCTCGCAGAAATGTGCATAAAGCCTTGTTGGCATTGCACCTGGTTTTCTCCATTTGAGACCAATTGACAAAGACCACAGCCACATCTGTCTCTGGGCAATGTGCAAAAAAATTACTTGAGAGTTTGGCAACATTTCCATGAAATTCCTAAGTGCTTCCTTCATCGCAAGCTGCAGAGAGATTCCAGTAACATGGCCTGAACTGTCCCCTCCACAGTGAACAATAATAATGGCTGGATGATGCTGCATTACCAAAGTGGCACAAAGGGGAAGCAAATCCAGCCACTTCATGCCTGCCATGCACTCCGTACCAGTGCACAGCCACATGAGGGAATCCAAGATGTGCAGCCACTCCACAGTGCTTGGCATACAACTACAACCAATGTATCCACGAGTCCCTCAAAATCCACACACACTGCCTCCTGAAAGACACAGCCATAGCCATAGAAATCCGCACTCCTCTCAGCAAACAGACCTTCTGCCACAATCTCTCCTTGAACACCACACCCAGGAAACCACATAGACCAATCCACTGGCTTCCACAGTCCCATTTCCATGCCTTTCATTCTCAAAAGTCTCAGATGTGGCATGTGTGATCCGCGAACTACCACAAAGTTCACGATCAATCAGCCAATTCAAGGGGGGGGAATTTAACCCAGGGTAGGAGATTTCCTCTATTGTGGTGGCTCAGAAAAGAGCCTTTTCTTTGTTTAAGTGCTACTCAACAAACACCTTTTATTTTCTATTTTCTTTGGGGGGGTTCTCTTCTTTTCCTCCTTACTGCCTTACATCATCCTCCGGCCATGCACCCAAGAATCTAGGCCCTGGCCACAACGACTGCAGCATAATACGGCCATGCACCCAAACATAAGGCAGTCCCCTGAGACCCTACCCACTCCAGTTCACATACTATTACAGTATTTGCACCCACTGCAAAGACTCTCATTCATTCAAGAATCCAATGGTAGTCAAATAAGCCACCTGCCACACACCCTGTCCATGTCTGTACACATACTATTGCAGTACTTGCAACCAGTCGGCAGACTCTTGGGAGCAATAAACCAGCCGGCTGAGGCCCTGTGCACTTCTCTACACATACTATTAAAGTACTTCAACCAGTGGGCAGACTCTTGGGTGCATGGCCTCTTGAGCTTGCCACAACCACCACAGCATAATGCAGCCTATACACACATCCTTATATCGTCTACTTCCACTCCCCTACCATAATGAAGCCTGCCTACAGTCACCAGATAAGCTGCTCGCCTGAATACCTACCAGGGAACACAACACAGTCTTCTTCCACCTACACAAATACATCAAATGAAACATCTTTTACTCCCCCACCTTTTCCAGCCCCTCTTCGCAACACCAAATGCCACAAAACATGTTTTCCAGCCCTGTTCGCAGCTGCGCTATCCAAGGATATCCGTGGATGCAACATGGCGGGCATTTCCGAAAAATATGATGCACATCACGCTTCCCTCCAGACAATCAGTGGGCACGTTTGATGTCCGCAGAAAGTTAGCGGCCCTCCGGACCTATCAGAGTCCTGCCCGTGGAGCGAACCGGGAAATGGGTCCAGGGAGCGGAGCCAGATAGCACTAATGTTTTGGCACCTACATTTTGCCTGTTTTTTTAAAAAAAAGTACTGGACGGATTTTCACCAAATGTACAAAATCACGCTTTCGGGACCAAGCCGCCTCTCCTGCCGCAAATTTGGTGAAAATCTGTCCAGCCGTTTGGGCTGAAGGCATGAGCACATTTTTCCCCATTCAAGTCTATGGAGAAAAAATAATAATTGTGACTCCCCTATAACTATGCCCCCCCTTAATGAAACCTCACCAATCTTACCAAACAAATCATAGCGGGCCACATACTTTTTTTGTAGAGTTTGGTGAGGATTCGTCCAGGGGGAGCAAAGTTATAAGCCACCCAAAAAGTGCTCTTTTTAATATAATATATATATTATTTCACCAAAATGCTGCACACTGTCAGCAAGCGGTGGCACTCATTCGTAAATGTTAAAAATCCACACCAACATCTATATTCTCTGCATAATCTCCTTTAATGGATACATGGTGGATGGACAAGGGCGTACAGAGAAAAAGCACACAACAACGTGTTTCACCTTGGTGGGCTTTGTCAGATTGTACAGATAACAATGTTTCTGGTGTTTTACCATCTCATCGGTACATAGTCCTTCTAATATTTCCATCATCTAGTGCAACTTATTATTCCCTGAGCTGAGGTAAATGTAGCCGCCGTGTTGGTACATGATTCAATATATTCCCCTATGTCTCGACTGGTGATTGAGAGGTTCAATGTTGTAAATTCTGAATTTTTACATACATTAGCAAATACATATAGAGGAAGAACCAGAGGATGTGTAAGTATATAATTTTGTATAATTTATACTGACAAATTCAGCATGCTCCGTAATTGAAACAAATGTGTTTCACTACTGTTCTGGTTCAAAGCCTCATTGTGCAGTGCTTTAGTCTACTAGTCTACTAGAGACATCGCTTTAATTGCATAGTGCAGGACCACTGCCTGTTGATATATCTTATGAAGTGCATCATGCATTAATGCACCCTCTTTTATGAGCACATATTTGTAAAGTGCTTAAATAGGGGAAGTGCATGTTATTACACCCTAAAGGCCAAACATGTAATGTAAAAGTGCACTGTCTGGCGCTCAAGCACTGACCATGGATATGTCATATAAAGTGCACAGTTCATTTGTAAGAAAGTGCATGCTGCTTCAAAATTAAGATCATAGCGTAAAGTGCATAGTGCTAGATCACTGACCTTGAATTTCTCATGTAAAGTGCACAGTGCATTTGGGAGCTCTAGATGGAGAGACTGTTGCGGTGTGGCACTGATGAGAAGCATATAGGGCTAAATGCATAATGCTTCATGGGTCACCTTCTATACCTTAAGGAAACCAATTGAGCTATATAAAGTGCAGAATGCATTGGTAAAACTCACTTTTCAAGGACATTCTTGTAAGGTCGTTGAATGGGGGAAGTACATACTGTTTCACACTAAGGATCAAACATAAGGTGTAACCGTAGACTGCCTCGTGCTCAATTGTGGGCCATTGATCTATCATATAACATGCACATTGCATAAATAAGCCATACATTGCATGGTGCTTCATATTTGTGCGTAATAAAGTGCTTGCTACTTTACATTTAAGATCATTGCGTAAAGTGCATAGTGCTAAACCACTGACCTTGGATGTCTCATATAAAGTGTACAGTGTATTTATGACCTCTACGTTGATAAACTGTTAAAGTGAAGTGCTGATGAAAAAGGGGTGTAGCGCCATGAACTACTTAGTGTATCCTAGGTTGCAATCCCTACATTAAAGCACCATCTAAACTGTACATGAATACCAAAAGATGTATTCCCGCATTCGCTTGCCATTCGAAGCATTACGCTTGTACATTAGCAAGAAATGCTCCCTGAGATTTGTATGGTCGCTATCTTATATGTAGCTTTGCTAAACATGTTGAGCCAAAAATTGACTTCAAACATGCCTGCCATACTGCATCTATGATGAAGTGCATGGTGCTCTAATTCTTATGTTGGGCTCTAATTGGGCTCCAGGGTGCTGCTGCTACAGTGTCTGTCATACAATGTGCAGTGTTTCACCTAGCATTCCTCCATATTTGGACATGCTGTGACTCGGCCAGCTCCTTTACTGTAATAACTTCTCTAAATTGCGGATGTCTCTACTCTGAGTCCTCATAAGTACAATTAAAAATAATACTGCAATGCCATTTACACTTGGTCCTCAAAAGTGGTGCCCGCTTGGGTTAAAAGGGGAACATTGATAGCTTCTCGCCCGTGTGGACATACTACATAAGAGATGATGAGAGACTATACACCTGATTGATGGCATAAATATTTTTAAAGACGACAAAGAAAATAGAACTCTTATGTAGGCAAACATAAAGGTGTAACAGTGAATAAAAAGAATAAACATTGAGACACCACCTCATGGGTTACTAAATACATTTTTCAGTCAAATTGCAAGAATCCAGGAATCTAAATACATGCACAAGTAGGTATAGATGAATGAGATATTCTTTGTTAGTTGCAATTGTTCTTTGAACCATAGCTTCAGTCCCCCACAAAGGTATAGAGCTCATCATCGTAATTGTGGCCACTCTGGGCCTTGGTATTGTAATCAATGATGTACCAGCTTTCTTGCTATCTTAATTTCTTCTCTCGATTCCCCCCTCTGGCATGTTGTAATACAGTGTCAATACCAAAATACTTGAAAGACGAAATGTCTCCTCCATGTATTTCAACAAAATGTTTGGCTAGAGGATACGTTGGATCATGGTTGTTGATTGCCCTTAAGTGTTGAAGTATGCGTGCCTTCTATGTACCACAGGATACAACTGCATTGGATGACATATATTACAAATTTGGTTCAGCATGTAATTTGTTTGGTTATATTTACGCTCTGTCCAGTCCAGGGGGTCTTATATTGTTTCACATTTAGTCCAAATCTGCACGCCTTACATTTGGCACATTTTTGGAAGGCCTTCCTTGTACTGTTTATTTATTTTTATTTATTTGCATTTTTAAAGCGCTCACACAGCCCGGGGGCATCGATGCGCGCTGTTACAGGAATATGTCTTAGTTGCGTATTTATAATGCACTTAATACCCAGGCGTTTCTAAGCGCAGACCCTGGGATCGAACCTGTGTTGTTTTGTATCGAGCACGTTGCCACTGAGCTATCCTCCCGAGACTGTTGAGCCAATTCAAGGTGGGTGAAGTGGAACAAGACTGAAACAAGCTCTGTGACAATTCTGATTGAATAGACGTTGACTTCCTGAAAGTGACACTGGTATTTGTTTGAATATATTGCCGGGTCCCTTCAAAGGAAAAACCAGGATTCTCCTGACTTATTTAGCCCCATCATTGAATGAGGTAATAAATCTAATATATTCAGTGGCGTTCATGGGATTGAGTGTCTCTTTGTTTGTTTTTTTTTTGTTTTTGTGTTTTGAAACTTTATTTATTTGAGCTTGACAGTGCAACAGAGAAACACGAGCAATATACAATCAGATGGTAAGAATACATTATGTTTTTACAGTCAGGTGGAAGAATGCAGATAACAGTAAAGGCACATATTGCAGCATAGTAACTAAAGGGACAAGTAATACAGTGATAGTCAAAGTCTGAAGGCATACGTGGAGTTGGAACCCGGGGACAGCTGTTCACTGGCATCCTCCTCGCAATTATTAGATAGAAAGGAAATATAGGAACAGAATGGGGCCCATATGTTTCTGGGTCTAGACTCTGCAGGCTGTTGGCCGGCCCAGCATTCCTCAATGTCTGAGGACCAGGTAACAGTTTAGGGCCACTGCGCATGTGTAGGGGCCCCAGGCAAAGCCAGAGCAGAAGAATGCAGCGGGTTGCTAAGAGCATACATAGCCCTGCAAATGTTCTAGAGCCGCGCCCGAGTCGGGGGAGCTCATGGAAAAGGCAAGACAATGGAGATGGGGTGATTGTACAGTCCAGCATTTCAGATATGGTAGTGCATACCTCCTCCCAGACTGGGATAGGCGTGGACAGACCCAATCATATGCATATAGTCGCCGTCATCTGACCCACACCTTGGGCACGTTGGGGGGTGGTCTTTTGACCTGCAGTGTAGTCTGATCTGGGTGTAGTGGTACCTGTGGAGTACTTTAAATTGTATCAGTTTAAATGAGAGTTAAATGAGATTCCGTGTATACTGGCACCTATGTGGTCCCAGCGTTGATCTTTTATCTCAATTCCCAGGTCCACCCCCCATGTGTCCCTGAGTTTGCTGAATCGGGGGGAACCCTGGAGGACAGCATATAATCTAGAGACCTTCTGTTTAGAAGTCGAGGTATCTAGAATTTTGGAGATTATTGGGTTATCTGAAGGAATCGAGGGGAAGTCCGGATGCCTATTCTTAAGCGAGCGGCATAAGCCAGCATATTGAAGCCAGCATGAAGGTCTACCTCGCAGGGGATCAGACAAGCCGGGCCACTCAAGGAAGCCACCTTGGTTGAAGACCTCTCGGACCGTGCCCAGGCCCGTGGTAGACCAGAGACATGTTGTTGTTGTGTGTACTCGAGGGGATTCATGGAAGACGTTCCAAAGGGAATGGTCACTGTGAAACAGATGTGGGATGCCGGTATGTTCCCACATTTGACTCAGAGCTAACGCTGTGGTACCAGTGGGATCGAGAGGATCAAGCCTTATGCCATGGGAGGGGAAGACTAAAGAGCAGATGTTGTTCGTCAGTTGACAATCTTTCAAGTTTAACATGTAGTGGGGGATTGTGGGCTCAAACCAGTATGATGCAAAGTGGGTCTGAGCAGCTATCCATTACCTCTCAAAGTCGGGGTGCCAAATCCGCCCCTCAACATCGGAGTAGTTCGTGTTTCCAGTTTCAACCGGACAGCACTGGAGTGCCATAAGAAGGTGTTGATGGTGCCGGTCAGTGTTTTAAAGAATTTGTGGCCTGGCCATAAGGGGACATTCAGAAATCTATATTAGAGTTGGGGCAGCACTATCATCTTAAGGATGGTGTTTTTACCAGCTAGCGAAATTGGGTGTTTAGCCCAGCCAGCGCATTTTTGAGTAAGGGTGGATAGGTATGAGGAAACTGAGTAACGTGTAATCACCACACCAAGATAGGTAATCTCAGTCTGTGACCATGTGAATCCTCTGGAGTCTGGGAGGAGGGGGTAGCTTCAGTCAGTGGAAATAATACAGATTTGGAACAGTTTACTAGAAGACTAGAAAGTTCGCCAAAGAATATAACATTGTCCAGGACTGGGGCTAGTTTGTGCTCAGGGGAACGGGTGAAGAGGACAGCATAATCTGTGTATAGGGAGATGATCTTGAGGGGCCCAGACAACCTAATGCCCCTATGCGAATGTTGTTGGCAAATCCTATCCGCCAAGGGTTAAATAGCCAAGGCAAAAACGAGCAGTGAAAAGGGGCATCATTGTCTCGTACCCCTAGCTATTTGGAATACGGCAGAGCACCGGTCTCTGGTACGGACCTTGGCGACTGGGGAGGAGTACAGAAGTTTCACCCAGGACTGAAAGCGAGGACCAAAGTGACTTTTCACTAGGCCCAACCACAGGTAGTGCCAGGAGACTGTAAGCGACTTCAATTCAACACTACAGCTAAGTCAATGCCTAGTCTGGGATGCTGATGGAAGCCCTTATTGATATATTTTTATGTCCAGTTTGTTTACTCTGGATGACAACCCTTATATAACACCCCTCTCTTAGAATCCCCCTGATCCCACTGAGCCAAGAAGTAGGTTTGTTTTGCAAATTAAAAGGTTTATTTGAAAATTAAACAATATATATCTATCACACTTTTATAGTAAATTAATATTTGATATCACACTTGAGAATATGATGTTGATCAACAATGGATAATGTTATAGTGGTACACTCTTTTTAATGGCTTAGAAGTTGATATAGAGAGGATAAAGTAGCTGAGAATGCTTTTATGGCTTCAAGGACAATGCAATGATGAATGAAAATGCAGTACAGAAAATAAACTTGATATGATTTCAACCAAAACAATGCAATCACTTTCCCCCCTGGTAGCAATTCACCCCCCCACCCTTATGCAATGTAAAGAGATGGAAGAAAACCACACAGTTCTCAGGAATGCAATCAAATATAATTCACTTCCCCCCCTAGCAAGCTTAGAGCAACAGGGATGATTTTAAACACAGGCAAAGTACTTTAAAGGTGGTATGCAAAGAAGTGAAAAAAATATGCTAAAATGATTTTAATTCCCTCTAGAGGTTCAGGGTGGGTGACAGCTACTTTGTATTAGTTCAGGATCTCTTTAGCAATGCTCTATGAATGATTGTCAGGTTGCAAACGAATTTTAGCAAAGGAAAGCAAGGACAAATATTTTTACACGTGGCTGAAATGAAGCAAAATGTCAAATCGTGGCAAATTTAGTCGCGTGCGTCGAGCGCAATTATGGAGGCACTATAAGGGGTAGGTTCGTTGGAAAGCTTAGGATCTTAGCTTTAAGATTTAAAACTCGCTCCTAGCACAAACGGTTCTGGAGATACGGCTGATTTAGTAAAGGTAGTTTTTCGGATTTGAAATTCTAAAGCTCAGAATGACAGATGACAGTTTTCAGGTTTAAGGATGACAGAATGACACGATTCTAGGAGGCAGTTCTAATCGGCTAAAATAGTTTGGATTAGATTATTTTAAACTAAGAGATTGGTTTTGGCACAGTGCTAGCTGGGTACTCACACTAGATTTTGGACAGGAATGCGACTTCGTCACGGATCGGGTCAAGATCGGACCGCGGTTCCCTCACCACGGACGGTCTCTGCCTGGTTCTGCTCACTGGATCTGGGTCAGCTCTGCTAGTGGCACTGCGCAACGATCTGGTCTGGGTCTGGTCTCTCCGGATAATTCTGCCTTCTGGGTCTCTGGTTCTGGCAGAAGTTCTTGGCAAAAAGCTTGCCCGGCTGTTGAATAGTTTGGTTGGTTTTGAGGCCTGCTGAAGAGAACTCAGCTTGTGGGTTAGGCCTTTGCTTTGAGTTCTGGAGTCAGAGTTCAAAGTTCTGGTCTCTGTCTTGCTGGAGTCAGTCTAGGTCTCTGGAGTCATGGATGTGAATTCGTCCGTCAGCGTGCTCCGCAGAAAATGGGAATTGAGTGTCTCTACCTGTCCCAGCATTCTCTTTTTATGTGTTTAGAAAGTGGGTGGGTCGGCTAATTCTGCCTGCCCAACCCTCTCAACTTATCATTGGCCAGTTCCTCCTCTCTTCCTTGATTGGGGAGCTGGGTTGTGTGTCATCTTTATGGCTTACAGAAAGACAATCCCCTTGTCAATGTGCACACAAATCTATTTCTGATCCAAATACATATTTCCCAGATACACAATTTGTTGAAATTACATGTACATATTACAGATTCCTTATGGTCCATGCTTGTCCGACTCTGATCTTCCTGGGGGCTTGCATTAAAAAATGACAACTTAATTTCATTTTTAATTGGTTTACCAATGTTAAATCTGTATCAAAAATTACACCAATGTACACCCACCTTCTACACACATTCCAGTAATTTACTAGGTTTCTAGCATAAACCCGGTGTCTGTAATATCAATAAATAGCGGGGTTTCGCCTCAGAACATGGTACAAAGTTGAATCAAGTCTTGAATTGTGGGTACATTTCTTGGATTAAGGTTCTCCAAATTGCAAATTGTTGTGAGCTTAATACAATATTTTAGAAGCATTTAACTTAAACATATATTTGCTGCAATAGGAATCCACACTCAAGTCTGGCCCGCCCCTCGAAGCTGGGTGGGTCGGCTCACATGTCCCTGCTCCCAGGCAGAGCTCTGTTTACAGTCCACATCCAAAATTAACATACTCCATTCAAGGGAAAAAGTCTATTGTGTGGTGTCCGACAGGCTCAAGGGAAAACCCCTCCTTCCCAATCACCAGGGTCATGTGATATCCTGGGCTGTTGTGTCGGTCTCTGGGGTGAGAAGGTTTCCAAGCCTCTCTCTTGGCCTTTTAATTGAATCAGATTGTCTCTGGGAACAGCAGGTGGTTACGAATTTTAATTAACCAACAGGCTTTGAAGTCCCAGTTAGGCTGGATCATCTTGCACTCCTAGGATACAGTCCTACTGTCAGAGTTTAGACCGCTAGCGCCGGTTTGTGGACAAAGCTGGTACTGCACCCATTTTTGGGATCTGTCTTGAATTAATGCATTTCAATAGAGTGGTCTTTTGCTTGATAGTATAGGATCCTTGCTTAACATTGTTTTGATGGCATCCTTACAGTAGAATGGTGATGTGGAACCCCCCACAAGAAGGTTGTATCTTTAGAGTGGTCTTGTGCCCATGATTTTAGCAACTTTTTGACATCAATAAAAACGGATTTTGAACAGAACCACCTTTCTTTGCACTAGTGGGTGGCAGATTAGGTGACCATTTTGGTGTGTGCAAACTGCGCAGTTCTCCTCGATTCTGGCGTGAATGTGGGCGGTGACAGCTCATCCCCACATCTACCCAGTCTATTGATTTAGTTTGTTCTGGGATAGAATATTGGGCAGCAACAGCTCATCCCCACATCTACCCAGTCTATTGATTCAACATGGGTCAAAACCCTTGACAAGACGGAATAGAATGCCTTCTGCATATCCAGTGTGGCTGCGACTGCCTGTGTGTCTGGGTTGATTCCAGCAAGTATGTTGTATAGGCGGTGCAGATTAAGGGAAGTGGAGCACTCCGGGTTGAAGCCTGATTGGTCCATGTGAATTAAAAAGGGCATAAATGGTGCCAGCCGCAGAGCCAGTACTTTGGCGAAGAACCTGACGTCGCAGTTGATAAAGGATATGGGGCGGTATGAGCCTCATTGTGTGGGGAATTTGCCCAGTTTAATTAACACCGAAATCACAGCCTCTCTAAGGGAGGGAGGGAATACACCCATCTCACAAGACTCATTCCATAAGGATGTTAAGCGGGGAACCAGGCGGGTCTTATAATGCTAATAAAATTCAACAGTCCATCGACTCAAGGGGCCTTTCCAGATGCTAATGCATTTAGGTGTGTCTAGGGCGTCCCTGGTCTCTGGTTAGATGATAGAGAGTGGGAGACTATCCAAGTATGACGCTATGTCAGCTGTGGGGACAGAGTCTGTATTGGAGCACAGGGTTTCATAAATGGAGCGTAATTCATCATTAATATCATGTGATGTAAGGGCCAGGGTGCCATCGGCCCTCTCAATTGCCGGAATATAGGGCACTCCATTTTATTGTCAGATCAATCTGGCTAATACGCTAGTGGGCCGCTCCCCCTCACCGTATCTACGGGCACACTGGGGATCGTCGAGGAATTTCTGCTCCCGTTCAGCGTGGGAGCGGAACGTGTCTAATGCCATGCCTATTTCAGCCAATGTGGTGGGCGATTGGGAGGAGGCGTATTGGGTTTCAAGTAGAGAGAGTCTCTACACTTTCCGTTATGGTTCTATGGCTTGCCTTGACGATCCCCGCCTCCTTGGAGATAGCCATGTCCCTGATATAGACCTTGAATGCCTCCCAGAGGGTGGTTTGTGTTTGTACAGACCCAGTGTTCAGTAGGAAAAAATCATCGATGCAGGACCCCAGTTCAAATTCAAAAACAGTATCTAGAAGAGAATGTGGTTTTAGTCTCCATGAGTGAATCCCTGGGTTTTCAGAGCCCCACCCGAGGGAGACCATCACCAGAATGTTCTGGGGAGAATAGGCATTTGGGTAATGGTTCTGATGAGCATATCTGAGATGAGCAATATGTCAATACATGAGTGTGAATCGTGTACTGAGGAGTAGAACAAGAATGACCAGGTGTCAGGGTAAATCCGCCTCCATGCATTCATCACCCTCAGCTGGGACTGTGCTTCCATGACGGTTCTGGCAGCCTTGGAAAGTTGACGGGGTTTGGAGCCTGATCTATCAAGGTTAATGTCCAAGATGGTGTTGAAGTCACCACCCCAAAGTATAGGGGCGAGGGGAAACCCAGACAAAAGCGAGGAAAGGTGTGTGCAAAACAAAGGATCATTGGTGTTAGGGCCAAATATATTAAGTAGCACAACCTTTCTGCCTAGCAGGGTTCCAAAAACCAGTACGTAGTGACCCAAGGGGTCTACATGAGTTGCTTTATGAATAAATGTGAGGCTTCTATGAACCATAATCATGACTCTACGATTCTGTGTAGAATAACTGGTGTAGTAGCGTTGGGGACCCCATGATTTTCGCTAACGTTTTTCGCATCCGCTGGAGAGAGTGTGTGTTTCTTGTAAGAAAAGTACCCTAAATATATGGCGTTCAATATATAGCTGCATTTTGCGCATTTTAATGGGGTTACCCAGCCCTCTAGCATTCCAACTCATACATGTGATATTATCATCCGCCATCAAGATGATACCAAGGCGGTATTATGCAAAGTACTCTAGTAAAGCTGTACACCAAACTTTGGACCAGACACATAGGAGTCTCAACAATGTAGCAGCAATCTGGATACATTCGGATATTCGAATTCACAGTCGCGCGCCAAGCTTTTTTCAACTAAACCACATTCCCAGCCCATCCCCACCCCTCCCCCAATCAAAGAGGTGAAAGCCCAGTAAACCAACAACCCTAAAACGAGAGGTGGCATCATCACCTGGGGGCGTGCGTCTGCCAAGAACGGCTGGAGATCCGAAGTGGGGCATTAACTAGGCATTATATGGTGCAAAATATAACACAATATGCAAGATTCAAGATTAATTAACTCATGAAGTAGAGCTCGATGATCAGCAATCCAATAGGGGAAGTGGTCTGCAGAGGTATCACCTATCAAGACCCTGTTTCAGAATTGATAGTAAGGGACAAACTTCAAGGTGAAAATGGAGAAGTTCACAGTGACAGAACCCGCCACCGGCTATCCCTGGAAGTGTTCATCAATGAATTTGGAGGCATCCTCAGGAATGGTAAAGAGGAAGACCTGATTTGAATGTTCAATCCAGATATTTGACTCCCAGGTCACATAACTGTTTCTTAGCTGCAAGGAAGGTTTTCTGTTCCTGTTGGACAGCAACAGAGAAGTCTGGATACATTTGAATTCTGGAGGAGCCAAGGAAAAGGTCGCCCTTGTCTCTTTCTGCCCGAAGGAGGGTATCTCTGTCCCGGTAGTTTAGTACCCGCGCTATGATTGGGCAGGGTGGAGCACCAGGTCTCAGTTTTGCGGATAGGGAGCAGTGGGTCCTTTCTATTGCAAACTGCAGGGATAATTTTGGGGAGTCCAGGAGTGAGAGTAGAGTGTGCTCAACATAGTCTTCCATGGGGCCATCAATTTTGTCCTCCAGAAAACCGATGATACATAGGTTATTGCCCCTGGAGCGTGACTGTGGTTCCTCATTCTTGGTGATGTCCTGGACCCGCCTAGCCAAAGCAGACATCTCTGTTCGTAGGGTGGTGATGTCGTCCTCGGCCACTCCAACACTCGTTTCAACTTCTGTCACTCGAATGTCAGTTTTCTCCATGTGGGCTTTGATCGAGCACATAGTCCCACTCATGTCGTCTAGTTTGGAATGAAGAGTAGTGAATCCATCTCGCATGTAGCCCATCATTTTCTGTGACTCAGTAGGCTCGGGGGGGACAGGGGCGCCTCCATCTACGGCAGGCATTCACTCGGTTTTGCTGCAGCTTTGGCGTAGATATAGATATCGCTTTTCTTTTTGTTAGCTTCGTTGGTCATGTTCACATCAAGCCACGTAGGGAGCAGAATTACACAGCGCCCAGGGAGTTAGTCAGAAATAGCTATGGGCAATGAGGGTTAGCCCAGTATTGTGCGGCGTCTGATCACAAACGGCATGTACTATGTTACTCAGATTTATTGTGGGGTACAAGGTCCTCTTCCTCAAATCTTGTGGCTTCCCTCGTATGGTGGACAAGTGTAATGGCGTGGATATACCTGGTATCCAATGGGAAATTGGATGTGGGCACTGGCTCACAACTGCCTGAGAAAAAGCACCCTCTATTCAGAAGGTTGAAGCATCACGGATTGCGTTAAACACTGTTATTGTAGAGCGTGGAGTTGATGGGGTGCATTCACCATGCGTCAAGATGTTAGCCAGAACTCCTCAGTGCAAGCTAGCTAAGTGTCTCTGTGACACACATGTGGAAGTCCAGGCTGAATTGGTGTCCAGTACTAGTTAGCGTATCCTGCAGGGACGTGGTTGTGGGTAGCTGATATGTACGAGTCCCGCTGGCAGGAGGGGCGCAGCTGGGAGGCCCTGGAGCGCAAAAGCTGAGTGGCTCAGTCACTGGAGAAATGCCAGTTGCAATAGGAAGCTGATTGGAGGCACTGGGGTGTGGAGTGATCTCGGATGAGCAGCGCTGCAGTGGGGCCAAGTAAATAATTATGCAAGTATCTCGCATAGCCTTAATGTAAGGGAGGCTCTATAACTTGAACTCTGATACAGAGTTGATGCTGTGGGTCCGTCCAGTGCGGGCCCACGGGCCCAATGACAAGATCTGCATAGTAAGATAAATACAATGAGGCGGGACCCGGTCTGTGCTGGAAAGTGCTCTGTAAGCTTACGTGAAGGCTGGTGGGGTCGGTGCGCGATCCTCACTGGACCCAAGGGCTCCTGTCCATGATCAGCGGGCTGCGGGCGGGAGCTTCGGTGAAAGCTGGTCCAGTGTAGGGTTGCCGCCGGGCCACAAGTATCCCTGCTGAGGGGGTGAGGCGGTCCATTGTTCAGCCCTGCCGTCTCGGAGGCCTGTGGGATGTTTTAACCCACTAGGCTCTACCCTGCGACATCCCTGTGTGCTGATGGTGAAAGATTCATCAAAAATGGCCGCAAAAGGCCTATGCGCGCCAAACCTATGACAATTGTGCTTTGAAAACCGGAAAAGATGGCTGCCAAACCTAATTTGCCTGTTGTCAGTGGTGGAAGGAGACCTCAATGCTGAAACCTGTCACTGGGCTGCCTACTGAGTAAATATTGAAACTGCAGGAAAGGCAGTGCTTTATTGCAAGAAACCCAGAAATTACTTTTGAATCCCTTTTTCTTGGTTGCTGAAAATATAAAATACTGGACCAAAACACCACCAACAAAACACCCAATATCTTTGCTGGGTGTTACCCGCCACTTCAGTTAAGGAATCAATATGAACCCACAATGTCAGTGGAATCTATAATCAAAATATCCACAGTAAAAAGTGCCTGCCTGTGAAAATCTGTCAAAATATGGGCACAGTACCCTAGGCCGCCTGTGACTGTTTCAAAAGCCTGCATTTAAACAACAAAGTTGCACCATTAAGATCTAATGTCTTAAATCTAAGTGACCTGTTATTAAGAGGAACATAGGTTGTAACTATTTAATCTCCATGGTTTAGAGACTGGAATCAGAGTTCTAGCTGCTTGATTAAAAATTGCAAGTTTTATTTTAAATTAAGAAAAAGGTTATATTTGACAGTGAATTTAACTGAAACTCAGAGTCATCAAACCAGTTCCCCCCAGCTTTCCCCAACAAAAGGCATCTCTCCTGCTTCCCTTCAAAGGCCAGGAATTCACATTCAGGTGTTGATTAAGAGGGGAGGAGATTTGGGCTACTGCTCCTGGAAGAGACAATGAACCTTCCTTGGCTGAAAGGATATGCAGATTGTAAGTGTCAAGAGTGGCCTCTGCCAGAGGAAGAAGGCGGGGATTGCTCTTGAGCTACAAGAAACCTTTGGAGGAGGGGATAGACATTTTTGTTGATTCTCATTGCACAGAAAGCATATTTCTAAAAAGACTGACAAAGGACTGTGCACATTTGTAAAAATTGTAAAATTACAGTATGGTTAATGTGAATTTTTTTGTGCACATTTTAAAAGGACCCAGAACTGTGCGATGTTCTCAGAAGGTGTAGTAAAAATTCTGGTTTTGTAGCAATTGTATTCATGTCAGAAGCACAAAACTTCAAATGATTATACCCAGATATCATGCGCACATATGTACAAAATTGTGGACAAATCAGATGTGTCCCGGATAAAGAGTGCGAAAAATGGTCAAATCCAGACCCAAGACCTCACAGCTAAGGGGCTTGGAAGAATATTTGCTCCACAAAATATCTGATATATGTATGTCATTGGTATAAAGACTGTACACAGGTAAATATGTATTATATCAAAAATAGATGTTATGTGCAAAAGGCAAAGGGGAGGTTTTCCCTGCCTCATAAACCGCATCATCATGATGACACTCTGTTTTCCCCTCCAATCAAGGGAGAGAGCAGACTTTAGCCAATGGACTACCTACGGGGTGCGCCTAGGATAATTCAGCATACCCACCCCTTTAGGAAACACATAAATAGAGACAGCTAAGGACCTAGAAGGACACGGATCCACCCACCATCTCGAATTTGGCGAAGCACTCTGCAGGAAACCCATTCATATTCCTTGTTCCACACTTCAGACTTTGCAAGCACAAAGGCTCAGAGCATAGCTGATCCACTTTCAGCTGGGCCTAATTTCCAGAACCCATCCCTAAACTTAAAGGGGAAGCCAAGAAGCAGCCACACTGTGCTGTAACTGATTGCCTGCCAAAGAATCATTTTCATAACCAGAAGGGCAGATTAAACCCCGTCTCGTGCCGTGCTGTGCTGTGCAGACCAGAGAGCCATTGCAGATCCAGTTCAGTCCTGCCTTGCGGTGTCCAGAGGGCCTTGCTGATTGCTGACCCGTCCAGTCCGGTGTGCCCAGCAGTGTGTCCCAGAAATCTTTGACCAGAATCCTGGACGGTTCCATTTAAACATTGGTAGTGAGTAGCCATAGCATAGGATTGTCACTAGCCTATGTACTATCTATAGTCATCCCTATCAAAATCAAATCTATCTCATATCCAGAACTGTATTGCTAGAAATCTTTTTTGTCTTACCTGAACCCTCTCTCTCTTATCCTATAGTCCTTCTGTAATAATATTGTTAAAATCATCTTTGCGCTGATATATTGCATCTGAAGAAAGGCAAGCGTCTCGGCAGGCAAAAACCTGATCAGTGATGTCCTGATTTGGTGGCTGTGCTGTCGTGTAGTTTGCATCTTCATAAGTCCATCCCTAGTGTAAAGAAACCTTGTTTGTACTTTTAAAAGCGCATCCTTATTTTCCAATTTGCCTCTATCTGAAAAAATGACCTCCACGAAAACGTTCATAACTTCTTCATACTTCATGCTAGAAGCTAACATCTTAAGCTTTCCAATTAATTAACCCAAATCCACATCTGATAGTTTTTTCACAATCGCGCTTACCACACGCGGAAAGGTTTGCCGCAAATCTTTCGTTTGGCTCAAATCTATAACGTGGGAAATAGCTTTTCATTGCACCCGACCTCAAAATTCTGTTTTCCCATTGCTTATTACTCTTAAATCCTTGCTAGTGTTTGTCTGAACCCATACAAAGTGGCTACCATGGGAATTTGAACAATTTCAGGGAATTAAACCCATTTCAGTGTTTTCCTCATTTCATTCAAGCCAACTTTAAAACCATTTTGACAAGTTTGCCAATCATTCCCGTTTCTCGCTCTGTGTTTGCTGGGAGAAATTGGATTGTTATATATCGTATTGATTTCTGCATTCCTGAAACCTGTTCTCTCTCCTTCTGTTTCTTCCTATTGCATTTTGGGGGGATTGAAGAGTGTGCAGGGGAAAATATTAACCACATTGCCATTTGATTGAACACACAAAAAAGGATTATTTCTGTGCTGCATTATTTTTCCCATCATTGCTCCTTGTGATTAGAGAGATTGTTGAGTGTGACATCACCCCATTGGTGATCATTGTATATGGATTAAAATAGTGTGATATATATTGTTATATTGTGAAATACATAAAATAAATACTTTAACTTTGCAAACCAGCCTGCTTCCTGGTTCACTGTGACGGGGGGGGAGGGATTCAAAGAGAGGGGCGTGATATAAGTGGTACATTGTTCAGAAATAAAAGAACCTACAGACACAAATAATTAATTAAGGGTTTCAGCTGTGCATCACACACTAGGCATTGACTTAGGTGAAGTGCTGGGTTGAAATCACTTACAGGCCGCAATTCAGTGCGAAATGTTGCGAGTGGCAGACGCCCCCACCCAATCAGGCCCAAGCTCTAGTCAACGAAAGGCCTGCAATCAATGGAAGTGTAGTCCGCAGATCCGCAGAGCACTCAGCTGTCCTCCTATCAGAGGGTATTTGCTCAGGGACGGCTCATCCCTGAACCACCAAAGTCCAGCAGGGCAGCCATTCCCAGTCCGTCGTTTTCTAGACAAGAGCGCAGCACCATTAGGCAGGGACTGAAAATAAGGATCTTCCCTGTCACAGAGCAGTTCAGTCAGTCGACCATATCCGGCAAGCGCAACAGGCACCCCATTGTTTGTTTTTTGGAGAATATTGTCTCTGGTTTGATTAGAGCACTGTTCACATGCTTTATTGATGATTGGCTTGCTATAGCCTCTTGCATGGAATCTCGCTGCCGTGTTTTGGCATTCTATTGATATACTGTCGATTTACTGCAGTTACGTCTTATCCGCAGGAATTCCCCATAGGGTATGCTATGTTTTAGACTGCTGGGATGGGTACTGGAAGCATGTCGCACTGAATTTGTGCTTGTGGGTTTGCAATAAACTTCTGTGGTTATGGTTTCATTAATCACCTTCACTTTGATGTCTAAAAATACCACATCCGTTCGATCATGATGTTCTCTAAATTGTAGACTTTCATTGTGTGTGTTAAGGAGTTTAATGAAATCTAACCATTACATTGTGGTTTCCTCCCAGATGATAAACAAGTTGTTGGTATATCGACGCCATAACACCACTTTACGAGTATATACCTCCATAGTAAATGCAGAAAAGAGGCTTTAATCCCATGCTCCCATATAAAGATTTGCATAGGTGGGGACTACTGCTGTGCCCATGGCCATTCCACACACTTGATTAAAATATTTGCCATCAAACAGAAAAGGGATGTGTGAAAGGCAGAAAGATAACATGTTTTGCCGCCTTGATGCCTGTTTGGTGAAAAATACAGGTATAAAGAGAAACTACATCAAGAGTAACTAATAGATAATTTGTCTTCCAGGGAATTTGATCTATTTGTTTGAGGAAATCCATTGTATACTTTGTGTATGAGGGCAACGTTTCCACAAAAGGGAAGAGAATTATGTCAATATATTTGGACGTGTTTTCAAAAAGTGAGTCGATGGAAGCTACTATTGGTCTGCCAGGGTTTATTTTGGTGGATTAATGTATCTTAGGTATGAAGTGACTAATGGGAACAATAAGAACATCTTTTGTTAAATACCTCTTGTCCTACCTGGTCAGTAATCCTAATTAAAGCCAGTTTTGTAACATAAAATCCTATTTAATCTTATAAGCAGAGTATGGGTCACTGACCATTTTTTTGTAATTATGCACTTCTTTTAACTGTCGTGTTGCTTTTGTTTTGTAGTCTTTGGCATTAAGTGCTACCACATTACACCCTTTTTCTGAAGATTTGAAAACTATAGGTTCATCCTTTTGTAAACCTTTCATCGCTTTCCATTCACATGTGGGTAGATTGTGATTAGACATGTGCGTAGTGGAGGACAAATTCTTGAGATCATAGATTATTAAATCTTCAAATAGGTCAATATGAGGAATATTGTGTGTAGGTGGATTAAATTTAGATTTTTTTCTGGGGGCCGTCATGGAAGTAGATATGTTGCTTGGTGATGTTAAATTCCACTCATCTTGGTCAAGTGCTTGTTCTTCTGAGTCCTCATAATGGTTGGATAGTGATTCAAGGGTGCATAATGTAGGAATATCTCCACAGTTAGCTTGGAGGGTACTTTTTGTATATAGAATCTCCCCATCTTTGTATAACGAGTTTGGTATAGTGTTTTGTTAGTCTTATTTCTCTTATAAAACAGTGCAGGTCAATCATGGATTGTGGGTAATCAACTTTGGACGTAAGACAAAAAGATAAACCTTTCATCTGTACCTTATTCTCTATATCAGTTAGAACTCTCGCTGGTAAATTCACTACTTGAGGTGTTTTGTCTATTGTTGTTATTTCTTGGACATGCCAGAGCATGTCTGATGGCCTCCCGATTGTCCTCTCTTTTTCATTGTTCCTTTGTCCTCTGCATCCGCCTCTGTTTCTACTCTTGGTGGTGTTTCATATCCTTGTTTGTTTTTACTTTGGTTCCTACCCTGTGATGCTTTTCCTACTTGATGTAACAGTCTAATTTCTTCTAAAAATGTAAGTTTAAAAGGGACATGGTCATTGGTGCTGGAGATGGAGGTATCCATTGAGGAACTTGCACTGTCTTCCGTTTCTAGATCTAAATCAGGAACAATGGCTATAGACGTATTGTTTTCGACTTGCATGCCTGATGGTATCATACTTCCTGGCGAATATGTATATTCTACTTGTGGCATAGCCTTCCTTGTGTCACAGACATTTTCTTTTATTTCTGTCTTTGATTTCATCCTCATATTTGCTTATAATTTTATCCATCTGGACCTTTAAATCTTTTGCAGTGTTGGATTTGGTGCCAGCATAGATGATTCCTGTCATGGGTATCAGGCAGGTAGTTGGGGTAAGCTGGGTGGTGGCTTGGCAGGCCTGGCATAGGCACACAAAAAACCCATAACAAATCCCTCCTTTCATTCCTTCCTAGTGTTTGTAGTAACTTCCTGGTTACCACTTCCTGTTGCCAAACAGGACGTGCATGATAACTCATGAGCTCTCCAAGTGTTTGGCTGTGGCTGGCTTTATAAGCCACACCCAAGATTCTTCCAGTGCTTCGTGTTGCTTACTGTGAGCTGTATCAGCAACACACTTGCCGTGCTCTGGATCAGCCAGCATCTGCTTACCTGCTCCGGAGCATCCTGTTTCTGCTTACCTGCTCCGGATCATCCTGCTTCTGCTTACTTGCTCCAGATCATCCTAACTCTGCTTACCCGCTCTGGATCATTCAGCTTCAGCTTACCTGGTTCTTACTCCACACCACAGCTATCTCCAGTCAAGTGGGGACTTCTCCACCAGCACCTGTAAGAACAAAGAAGAACAGCGTTAACACACACACATCAGTAACACTGCACATACTCACCGAATGTTCTGGCGACGCTGGAATCCAGGTTAGTTGCACGAGCGCACAAACCCCTGTAAGAAAGAAGAGACATTATTCATTGCGCTCGCTCCAATCATGTGGACACTTATTTCACTGCACTCTCTCTCTCCACGCGGTGCATACTTACCAAAAGCCTCCTTGCAAACTTACCTAACCACCAAGCCTCCAGTAGCACTGAACCCGGACTTGAGGTGCTAATACCACATAATTTCTCCTGCAAGCGAAAGGAAGAGACATTACCAGGCACGCTCGTATTGAAGGAGCTGCGCAAACCTACCAACAGCTAGCTTCTACACGCAGCGCTACTCACCCACAAAAATACCGGAAAACAAAGATAATATGGACAATTTTGGACACTCAACATTCTCCACGCTACCCACAAAAATACTGGCAAACAAAGACAATATGGACAATTTTGGACACTCAACATTCTCCGCGCTACGTTCACTTGTGGGAAGGACTTTCTAGCCAGTGAAGAAACTGGCGCCTTGAACTCTCGGCCTCGCTTTGAAGGCATAAAACAGCGTTTGGCATCTGAACTCCTACAGACATTGCACCAATCACATGAGTGAATCGCGCCCCTGCAAATGCAGGATGGAGTGCACACCGTACTAAATATCAAGGTAAGCCCATAGGGGGACATCACAGCACACAGTAAAGAGAAGGGAAGGGCCCAGGGGAATCGGGTGAATTCAGGTCTGAGTGTACACCTTGTATTTGACAGGTATTCCTCCGGGTGAAACAGGGGAGGTCAAGACTCAGGGTCTAGGGAGGCTCGTCCATCGCTCCTGCAGAGACACAGGTGAGGGTGACAATTCCCTCCAGCTTCTCAATGTCCTTTAGTGCCTTTAACCTGTCACTTTTAGCATGTTTGACGAATATAGTTAGCATTTTAAGGGAACATTCATTTGTGCCATCCACCCATTCCTGCAACATTTCTGGGTCTGGGTCTTCATATGTGGGAATAGTTAGAATTCTTAAGCTAGTGGTATTCATTTGTTATCTATGAGGTTTTGTAGTGACTTAATTTCCCACCAATTATTTGTCTCTTTTTTGTGTAGTTCTCCAATATAAACATTGATTGCTGAATAGTCTTGGTTTGACTGGTTTGTATCTGTTTTGTTGCTCGTGGGTTAAGGGTTTCACTGAAAAGGGTGGAGGGTTCCTCATCCCGTCTGTCCTCTTTGTCCACCAAGTTAATACTTAGAATCGGATATTACCCTCAAAAGAATCAGTATGGAACGGTGTTTGGGCACTATGGTTTTAGAGCAAGACCTTTTTGAGTATATTTAATTATTCACTCGTACATATGCAAAGTTTTATAGCACTGGAGGTATGGAAAATTTCATGCACAATGCCTGTTTGTTATTCACAAATACCGGATCCACAAAACTTAAATGTTGCTATGAGATGAACAGGGACACCTGTGTCCCTGCCTACCTGCCAATCGTTGTCCAGACACTTCGACTCTGGCAGCATGACTGCAGACTGTGTTGCAAGCGTCGCCGTGTTACACCTCTAATGCGTGGATCCTCGCGAAACATGGGGATGTTACAGGCGAGTGGCTGCGTCGTTACAGTTCCTTGTTGGATACTTGAGAGATTCCAGCATGGCTTTGATGCGCTCAGCATTGCTCATAATTCCATCTTGAATTAAGCCTGGCATGGGTGCCTGCCATGTACGCAGCCTGCGGTAGCAACCCTGTAGTTATGGTTAAGTTGCTCAACCCATAGGAAGAGCACTTTTTGGGCGACTTATAACTTGCACACCACTCCCTCGATGAATCCTTACCAAACTTTGCAAAAGAAGTATATGGCCCACTCAGAAATATTCAGCAAAGTTTGGTGAGGAATCGTCAAGGGGGGGGGGAGTTATAGGAGGGTCCCAAAATTTCAGTTTTTTCCATAGACGCAACAAAAAAATAAAATGTGCTCATGTCTGCAGCACAAACCACTGGACGGATTTTCACCAAATTTGTGGCAGGAGTGTCGGCTGGGCCCTGAAAGGGTGCTTTTTTAAATCTGTCCAGTAGTTTTTTTTTTAAAACAGGCCAAAAGAGGTACAAAATAAATTGCGATATCTGGGTTTGGTCCGCGGACTCACTTCTCTGTTCGGTCTGAGGTCGGGCATCCGATTGGCCTAGAGGGCGACGTGATGTCCACCGACATCAGACATGCCCACTGATTGAATGGTGAAAAGAGTGAAGCACGTTTGATTTTTTAATACACCCGCCATGTTGGATTCGTGGCCAGACGCTGTTGTCCGCGAACATCGCGGTAAAAACATATTAAAAAACACAACATTGCACTTGTCTTAACTTATCAAACAATCTCTGGAGAGGTGGGGGGTGATGAGGATGGGATGGGATATGGCCGCAAAAAGCTAAAAAACAGGTGTTTCTCATCCCCAAAGTCCTTGAATAGTCCGGAGGTTCAGGTACAGTCCTGTGATGTTTGCAAACACTTCAGATGTTTGGGGATATCTGTGCCTATTTCTGCATTACATGGTTCATAAAAAGCAGTTTTTGGATGGCTTATAACATTGGCGCCACTCAATGAAACTGCATACCAAATTTGGAATTGAATTCTAGACCTGATTCTGAATCGTTTTGGAAGGTGTAGAGCTGTTTTGTCAAGAGGGGATAAAATTAGAGGGGGTGCCAGAATATTGTAAAGGCTTATAAATGTGGTGCCATTTGACAAATCTGCACAAATGTTTGCAGAAAGATCTTAGATCTAGATATACATGTTTTCACAAAGGTTGGTGGGATTTGTCAAGAGGGGGCTAAATTAAAGGGGGTCTCAACATTTTTAGATGACTTATAACTTTGTTGCATTTTGACAAATGTGGACAAACGTTTTCAGAAAGATTATAGACCCAACCTTGAGTGTTTGTGCAAAGTCTGATTGGATTTTGTCATGTGGGGGCTAAGTTATATGACAATTGTATGTACATACATTTTGACACTTTTGAAAAAACAAAACATGTGCGGATTGTCAGCAAACATTTCTAAAGACCATTCGCAAGGACCGTAAAGCATGGTTTTGCAAATGTAGCGTGTTTTATTTTTTGACAAGTGTCATAAAGTAGGTACAAAAAATAGTGATATACATTTGGTGACTGAGGTATAACCTGAGGTCATGGGCAGTGGCCCTATTGTTATGGTTAAGTTTCACTAATAAAAACCCATGAAAATCAGTGAAAACACTTTTTTAAAGGGATGTTATGGTTACACGTAAAACTGAAATGTCTCAGAAATTCGCCAGTTAAGGTCCAATTTACAAAGTTTCACCTTAAAACTCTCCAATTTCCCACCTTCTAGCATCATTCTTAACACTTCTATACACTTTTGCATTTGTCGACGTCCGCAAACATCTGACATCACTGCAGACTTTCCGTACAGTCTCACGTGACCTCGCGCGCACGGCATGATGGCGTGTTTATAAACGTGTTTGCAGTTTGCGATCGGGTCCGTGCTTCGTGGACAGTTAGGAACTGCAATTTCTGCAGATTTAGGAACATTTAAGGTAAACATGTACTCTTGCACAGCTCCTACTCCTATTCCTACTCCTTATATATTGACAATCTAGTACAGAGCACATACTTGGAAGAATATTAGCAAAACATCTATTTATCTTAAACATGGCATCAGCTATTGCCATCCCTCCTCCCCAAAAGCCACCACCACCACCAGCTGGAAGACCTACACAGCAAGAAAAATCACAGTACTTCCAAAGGCAATGAAGAGTACCAAGAAGATGAGGTGGAGGAATTGCCTACCTCTAGCACCCAGAGAGAATCTTGGGTCTGGCAGCTCTTTACCACTATTGGGTATGTACCAAAGGCTAAAGCTACCACAGTGAAATGGACTGAGTGCAACGTTTACTCAGTCGTGGACTACCGGGACAGTACACCTACGGGACCACCTCCATGCGCCACCACACACAATCCAACCACTGCAATGCTCTCAGAAGACGGGTGGTGCTTTGGCCAGGTGAGCTACGAGCTACATCCACTTGCACCTGCTCACGAACTGCCTGTGGTAAGGTGTGTTCCATCCTACTGAGGAATGAAAGGTGGCAACACCCTGGCTATTGTTCCACAAGGCATCTGTGGAGACACTTGGTCTGGACACCAATACAAATCATGTTACTCCATGCTCACCAGCTTGAAGATGATGGAATATCAAATTGATGTGGATTCATAACTGTGTGGACAACGAGGCAGGACATATATTTTGATGTGTGCCTGCCACCAGACTGATTAGAGCAGGTATCGATTATAATGTAAATCAAAGGTGCAGAAGTTAAATGGGTACCTCTGCCTGTAGTGACTTTGTGTCCCAGCTCCTGTAGTCCCAGGTGACTTTTGAACCTGCTGTGGACTAATACAAATTGCCTCCTATGCACCAGCAGAGATTCATACTTATGGTGTAGAAATGCTTATGTATAGCCCCCGTCAAATTTCCCAGTTCCAATTGCATACCAATGTTTATTGCCCTGGCAGAGTTTGAGGTCCTCGTTTTTGTACTGCTGTTAATTAATGTATACTGTCTACAATTCATACTAAAGCTCACACACTCAGCCACAGATCTACATTTGCAAGGCGCCCAGGTTCGTGGCTAGTGTGCACTGACAATCCTCCATGCCCAAGTACTAGAAGCCAAAGCATGCACTGGGGATTGAAGTTGCAATAGCCAAAACAACTCTTGTCAAGATGTATTGGGGTCTTAATGATATGGCAATCATGCAGACCGCCAAGCGATCTGGGTTTGGCTCGTGTCTAGGAATATTTTGCCTTAAAAAGAAACGGTTGAATAGAGAGCGTTTTGAAAGGAAACAGGGCTTTCAGTATCGATCCAAGTATGGCCGTCTGGTTCATGTACGGAATGTTGTTGATGGTTGAGAGGAGTGTGTTTTGATTGGACCAGCAAGTGGGAAGTGAGTATCCATACCAAGGCGGCGTCCTTTCAGTGAAGTCCAAAAACACCCAAATGGCGCAATATCGACAGACGGAGACAAATCCCGCAGCATGGGAATGGGAACCAAAAATCTCTCCTGATACCTTCTGGCTGCTGGAATGAGAAATGAGACAGCATTTTCCAGAGTGTGTCACATGACAGAAGGAGCCTTTCAAAACTGCTTTTTTGCAGCGTAAACAACTTAGCGTTATCCACAAGAGGGACATGTTGGCTGAAAATGATAGTTGAAAAGCAGAAATGTATGTAGTTATCGTATTGACAGCTAAAACGCTGAAGAACCGGATAGACTACTGCAACTCCAGTTACACTACACAGAAAGTGTGTTTCTGACAATCGCTTTTAATGCAAATGGAGTTGCAGTGTGTATTCTTTACACTTGCAGGGAGTCTGAAAACATTTACATTCTTTGCAAATGCAAAGACTCTAGTCACACTGACTCCCTGCAGTTTACACTGCTCAATGGCGCAGGGACACAAAAAGTGCAAAGGACACAGTGCTGGCACATGCATGACACAGTGATGTTTCATGGGCTCCTTCAATGGACCCAGGCGACAGAACAGAGGTTCTTCATCCCTCCCTACCTGCCAGAGTTCGGGCACCTGGTTACACTGCTGGCCTCATCCCTACTCTAAGTACACGCAGACAGCGGGAGGCATGGCGGGAGGCACTTTGTGCTGTCTGACTTCTCTCCTGGGAAGGGCTTGCCTTCGAGCTCTGCCTAGTTGGGGAGTCATCTACCACAGCACGTCTCCTCACTTCATGCTTGCCAGGAGTCCCTAGGGGCTGCCTGAATACAGGAACATGTATGCATGCATATGTAACAAATAGCATGTGCATGCCTGATCATGTGCGTATGCAAAGTGAGCAGGTGCAGGTGAGGGACTGAGAACAGTTACAGAAACAGTCAAAGCTCAGTCTGGAGATTCTGAAAACACTCAATGGTAAGCCCACCCACAGCCACCGCTAACACCCACAAGAGTGCCAATACTGGTTGGTACGTTGATCAAGAGATAGCGGTGAGGCAAGCAAACAAGAGAGGACATAAACGATGAGCTCCACACACACATCATTACAACACAGGAAGTCTAAGTGATATTGTGCTGAATGACGGAAATAGTGTGCCAAATTGCACATTCAAATTATAGCAAGGGCAGTAGCACAATGGAAGCGAACCATTTTTGGCAATAGGTGATAGCGACAAGAAACATTCAGATGGCAGTACCAGCTATACTGGCAAAGTGGGCAACACATTCTGCTTAGCATTTAAATGAACGAAGGGCCAGTGTATTGATACTTCCAAAACGTAATAAAAAAATCACACCCAGAGAAAAGAGAAGCAGTGTGATGTGGAACCTACTAAAGAAACATCCTGCTACTCGAACGAGTAATAGAGGCTTCTACAAGTAACCAGGGGAGGGTGAAGGCATCATGAACATCAGACAACCTTCATATAGACTGGCACTCATACTGGAACCAGGATCCTGATGCACGAGGACAAAATGGGAACTCTAGGTCAATGCAAAAGTGAATCGAAGAAGTGTAGCACCGACCAATTACCCCTCATGATGGTGCTATGGCCCACTCTTCTGGGGGTAGTCGAAGAAATACAGAACACAACAACATTGCGTAAACACACAAACAGCACTGAGCATATCATAACGTAGGAAAGAAGTTTTAAAAGGTATTAAACATATCTTAAAAAAGTCCAACGGGGCCAGGCCAGTCTCTAACTGGGCGCAAGCCTTCACTCAACTTGAATTCATAAGTTCAGCTCGCATGAAACCATTATACCTATAACACCCATTGTCTAAGTGTGCAAGCAGGTACACGTCATTCGGGTGTGATTACTTGGGCGAGAGGCTAATCGGCAAGCTCTAAAATAAGAGCTTCCCTTTGCTAATCAAAGCACAGTAGTAGCAGCCAGCCCAGCCTAGATAAAGAACAACGAAAAGGTCGAAACACGTTGGCACAGGGGCACTCAGACCATGAATCGCCACTAAAACATCATTCTATGACAAACCCAATGAACACACGAGTCGTCTTTTTCTCACGAGGGTTGAATGGAATAGATCGCGATTTTCTACTACACAACAGCCAACAGAAACTAAATTGAGGGGTTCTATATCCCGGTGAAATGGGGCAATAACGTATATGCAATTGTTGTCTGTGGACAGAGGGGCAGCCCCCATGCACCCAACATAGCAGCCTATCAACCAATCCACACAAACAGGAGCGCAGAAAATCAGAGTTTAACCTCACACTTTCCAATATCTTAAAAACACATATGGTAAGGACTGCAAAAGAGTACAAAGGATCAACATGCAGAATGCAAAACTGATCATGGTAAGAACCAGTTAGTTCGGCCAAGAAATGAAAGCAAGGAGAAAAGTGAAGCAAGCGGTGTATGGAAACCAAGCACTGAGGACGGACAATAAAGGAAAGACGACTGACGATGAAATGGTGGAATGTATAACTGGAACAATAGTAAGATAAATAAAGAATAAGGAACAGTTCAAGGAATAGAAGAATCAAAGTATTTAATCCAGAGAAGATTAAAATGTCACAACTCCCCCAAAAGGCTATGGATCATGGGAAGAGAGGACTGGAGCCGAGAGATGAAGAAATATAGGCCTGACAATCAACATGCATATCTGAGGGCATGGATCAGGGTTCTACGAAACTTTACAATACCCAAGCGATAGTGTCAGGCTCTATCAGGAGTTGGGCTGTATGCTGGTGGTAATTGCGTCGTATATCGACTACCGTTAATACTGTTACCGCAACTTGGTTGGGCGCTATTAGCTATTAGGTCACGAGTTGCAGGTGGGGCGGTAAGTCCCCATTCCCATTGGACTCATTGGACCCAATGTGGTGTTAGGGCACTATTACTGCCAGCACTAGTAGCACCGAAAATGGCATGTAAGCTGGCGAATTCATCTCCAGCTCAGCATTTTACTGCTTTGCCCAACTCGTGATTGTCCTGACGTGGCCACCCCATTAGAATACAGATTTCTTCATCTGCTGTGAGAATTCACTCCCATCCATGGTTTCAATGTGGTTTGTGAGAGTGATCAGCCATGGGAAAAACTGAAGTGGTGGAGCCCCTAGAGTCTGAAGCAAGAATGGTGTTGGGGCCACACCCTGCATCATGTGGTGCTGATATGTCGACACAGTCTGTTTGATGTATTATTGCTGTTGAGCTTTAAGTGCAGTGAAGGATGTTGCCAGTTGCTGGCACTGGACTCGGAGCTCGATGCTCATCGTCACTCATTTCTGGTCGGTGAATACGTGTGAAAAGGATGTATGATAGACAAAGCACACATGAAGCAGGGTCAGAGAACGTTCTTGTGACTGTATGCATTCTATAGCTGCAGAAATGTATCACACTCGGGGCAACAGAAAGGAGGGGAGCCAGGGAGCAATGCAAGGTGAAGTGGCACTTATTTGCTCACTAACTGTTAAATGTGAGACACATTCTCAATGCTCATAATTCACTGCACTACATCTACTGTAGCTCTGCATGATCCAGGTGAAGTGTGTCAGCATAGGGACTAACATGTGCAGTGAAGTGAGATAATGCTTAACCCTTTCATATTGTGTTAAATCATACCAGGATTTCACTGGGGTCCAACCAGTTTACTCAGGGGTAACATCGGCATATACAGTATAGTGGCCTCATATAATGCCTTATGCACAACAACATGGCTAAGTGGCACCATTGGCATATATTGTTGAGTGGCCTCATGGTTTGTTTCAGGCACAACACGCTCAACATAGGGCTAACAATGGCATATATTGTTCAGTGTCCTCATGCTAAGGTTTGAGCAAAATCATTACTGGGGCATAACTGCCACATAATCTTGACAGGCTTGTGATTTGATTTGGGAACTGTCAGGAGCCAGAACCAGCATTTGTTGTTGACAATCCTCCTAATTTTCTTCAGGCCCAAAAGGCACGCTGCAGGCAGGGGGAAGGGCAACACTGACATATATTGCTGTCAAGTCTCAGGCTTTGCTGTGGGTGTAAAGCTCTTGACTGCGGAAATGATGGCATGTACTGCAGACAGGCATCATGATGAGATTACAACAGGCCTGTTGAGGAATGGCCCTGCCAATATAACTTGCTTGTGTAGAACTAGCAAGCACGCTTGCCTATGTGAATATAAATCTACTATGGAAAAGGTTATTAATTTAGCGGTTGCCCCAGGGCCTAGCGAAGATCTTAGTACGACTACACAAGGGACCCACATTCAAACTTGGCTAAATAAGGAGGGTTCATTGTCAAACAGGATAGATGTCTCGCAGGGCCTTTGACAGGGATGTGTGTTGGCCCTGACTTTATTTAAGATGTATATTTCGTACTCATCTTCCCTTATCTCGCAGCTGGACTGCAGAGATCAATGAATAGCTTATGCACATTTCTAGCTAAATATAACCTGCTGGCAAACCCCACAAAATCGTGTGCATTGTCTTTTATTAGGAGGTTTCAGTGGTACGTAGACAATGCACAACTGCAATTATCATCATATATACTATATTTAGGCTACACTATTTAGATGAGACCTAACCTAACAGCAATAGAAGAGTGTTTGAGGCACACAATTCCCAGTGAAAAGATACATAACAAATAAGGCAGATTTTCATTTATTAAACTATGGAAGCAGAAAGTCGTATCCAGCTTAATGAATATCCTGCAATTCATTTTAAACACATACTGGAGCCTCTTAAACACAAATAAGAGTATTATCTTGAGGTGAGCATTTTGTTTTGCTTCTTTACCGCAAGGGGGTACCAGTTTCAATATTTCAATAGGAATGAGGTTCTGGGCCTGATTCATGGACTCTTTAGCACTGTGCAAAGGGATTGTGTGCTGCCACCAAACCTTCGGATTCACAGAGTGGTGCAAAGTGTATTTTTGCGCTAGTGCAAGGTACTTGGCACCAGGGAGAAATTCCATGAATCGGGTACTAAGCAGATTCACTGAAAGCACATATTGCGCCAGGAAAGTAGCACTGTATATGAAGGTATCCATGATATGTTATTTAATACAAGGCTGTAACACAATTTGTGATGAATTGTCAAACTACACTGGAAGATCAAGGGGCGGGGTTACATTCTTAGCTGGAAATGTGTCTGAAAGAAAAAACTCTATATTCGTGTGATATTGGAAACATATTTAAAGGCCTGATTCACAGAGCGTCTTTCAATGGGATTGCACCTTTATAAAACGCTACTGTGAATCAGGCCGAAAATGTAACACAAAGGGGGTAATTCATAGAATTCAGCGCACAAGTGGCGCACGCGGCTGGCGCACAGTGTGCGCGTGCGAATCCCTGCGCCAGCCGCGTGCGGCAAAACCCATTTCCGCGCACAGCGTATTCATGGATTCCAGCCACCAAAACCAGCCGTGGCGCACAGTGGCGCAGCAACCTTCCAGCAGCGCCAGTTACGCCCCCAAGAACGCCTTCCGCGCAGGGAAAAGCCATCAAAATCCCCAATCCAGCGCAAAGGGCTGCGCTAACCCTGTACCAGCACGGCAAGTGGGCTACGTGTATTTCAGGGGTTCACGTGAAGTTCCTCACGCGATCGGGCCTGGGGGAGCGTGCTACGTGTATTTCAGGGGTTCGCGTGCTACGTGTATTTCAGGGGTTCGCGTGAACTTTTTCACGCGATCGGGCCTGGGGGAGCGGGCTACGTGTATTTCAGGGGTTCGCGTGAACTTTTTCACGCGATCGGGCCTGGGGGAGCGTGCTACGTGTATTTCAGGGGTTCGCGTGAACTTTTTCACGCGATCGGGCCTGGGGGAGCGGGCTACGTGTATTTCAGAGGTTCGCGTGAACTTTTTCACGCGATCGGGCCTGGGGGAGCGGGCTACGTGTATTACAGGGGTTCGCGGGAAGTTTTACACGCGAATAGCCTGGGCGCGTGTATTTCAGGGGTGCGCGGGAAGTTTTACACGCGAATAGCCTGGGCGCGTGTATTTCAGGGGTGCGCGGGAAGTTTTACACGCGAATAGCCTGGGCGCGTGTATTTCAGGGGTGCGCGGGAAGTTTTACACGCGAATAGCCTGGGCGCGTGTATTTCAGGGGTGCGCGGGAAGTTCTACACGCGAATAGCCTGGGCGCGTGTATTTCAGGGGTGCGCGGGAAGTTTTACACGCGAATAGCCTGGGCGCGTGTATTTCAGGGGTGCGCGGGAAGTTCTACACGCGAATAGCCTGGGCGTGTGTATTTCAGGGGTTCGCGGGAAGTTTTACACGCGAATAGCCTGGGCGCGTGTATATCAGGGGTGCGCGGGAAGTTTTACACGCGAATAGCCTGGGCGCGTGTATTTCAGGGGTTCGCGGGAAGTTTTACACGCGATTTCAGCAGGGTACGTGTATTTCAGGGGTGCCAGGGAGTCCTACATGTGATTTGACAGTGTGGGTCCTCCCAGGTGTTCCCTGTACACCCTCCACGGCCCCTGCAGGCAGCCCACACCACAGGGGACTACCCTGCATCCCTGGTCATGTCCCGCAGGCAGCCCACCCAACATGGGCATGCCCCCCAGCAAAGGCACATGTCTCCTTGAACTAATGAACACCAACTCATGTCCCCCACCACCCCCACCCCCCAGCACTGTGGGGCACCTGCCAGCAGTCCCCCACCCATGTCCAACTCATGTCCCCCACCACCCCCACCCCCCAGCACTGTGGGGCACCTGCCAGCAGGCCCCCACCCATGTCCAACTCATGTCCCCCACCACCCCCACCCCCCAGCACTGTGGGGCACCTGCCAGCAGGCCCCCACCCATGTCCAACTCATGTCCCCCACCACCCCCACCCCCCAGCACTGTGGGGCACCTGCCAGCAGGCCCCCACCCATGTCCAACTCATGTCCCCCACCACCCCCACCCCCCAGCACTGTGGGGCACCTGCCAGCAGGCCCCCACCCATGTCCAACTCATGTCCCCCACCACCCCCACCCCCCAGCACTGTGGGGCACCTGCCAGCAGGCCCCCACCCATGTCCAACTCATGTCCCCCACCACCCCCACCCCCCAGCACTGTGGGGCACCTGCCAGCAGGCCCCCACCCATGTCCAACTATTGTCCCCCACCACCCCCACCCCCCAGCACTGTGGAGCACCTGCCAGCAGGCCCCCACCCATGTCCAACTCATGTCCCCCACCACCCCCACCCCCCAGCACTGTGGGGCACCTGCCAGCAGGCCCCCACCCATGTCCCATCCATGCCCCCCTGCACCTGGGTCCCAACAATCCCCAATCATGTCCGTAATGGCCATCCTCCCCTGCCAAAAGGCCCAACCAACTATCACATCCACCCACATATCAAAGGCAATTACATGTTACACACCCAATGTAAATAATGTAAATGAACACATGTCTGTCACACACAATGGCTGCAAGTGAATGTTAAAACACCCAACATGACATGCATGAAAGTAATGAGATGATACGACACATTGAAGGATGAAAATAAAAATGTATTGAAAATCAACAAGAATGGAAATGAAATTAGAAAAACCACAAAGCAAAACAACAAAAAGAAGATGAATGAAAAAAATCCAAATAATCCAAAAATCCATAGAAGAACTATATACAAGACAATCCGGGTCCATGAGCCCAACCAAATGAAACCTAACTATGTCAACTAACTAAAAACTGAACTATATACAAAAAAGTGGCGCATTGTCCAATCGCAACCAAATAAAAAAAAAATCAAATTCTAAAGGAAACCTACCACTAACTATATAACTATATACAATGGCAGCGGGCAAGTCCTGCGGCTCACTCTGTGATGTTGCCGGCCAGGGCATCATCGAACTCCATGTCGATGTCCTGGAGGCGGGACTCTGTCCTGGCCCCGAGGTCTCGCAGGGATAACCCCATGTCCACCTCAAACTCCCTGCGAGCTTCCTCGAGGCACTCAGCCCGCCTCAACGCCCGACGCATGGAGAACTCCGCCCTGACCATGGTGAGCCGCTCCTCTTCCGCCCGCTGCCGCTCCGCACCTATCCGCTGGACCAACTGCTCCCACACGGAAGACACTACCATCCCAGGGTTCTCCTGCCCTCCGGCCGATGCCTGCCCCTCTGATCGTGATGGCCCCGAGCCATGATGCCTCCCACGTCGAGCCTGCTGCTGCCTCCGACGCCACTGCCTCTGCCAGCACGACGGTATCCAGGATGATGGAAACCACCGACGCCGTCGTGCACGTGCCCTGCCCGATGATGCCGTCACATCCTCCATCTGCTGGGGTCCAGTTGCTGTGCTGTCCACCCCTGCTGGACCTCTGACTCCCGACTGTGGCAGGGATGGGATCCCCACCGAGCTGGCTGCATTGGTCAGGGCAGGTCCACAGGGGGCCCTGGTGGCATCTGGGCCGGAAGACGGCAAGGAGAACGACTGGCGTATGGTCTCCACAGAGGAGGAGAGGGCCGCCAGATTGGCCGACACATGCAGGAAACCCCCAAACATGGGCGATCCCAATTGGGCCACGTCGGCACGGTGCTCTTTGTGATGACGTGCGTGCTCCTCCTGGAAAGCACGCACGGCATCACGAATCACAGCCGTGCGCATCGCGACTCCAATCAGGACCTTCTCCACACGGCCAGGGGTCCCCTCGTCCGCAGGTGGAGGGGAGTCAGATGACATGGACATCCCCTCTACCTGCGGACGGGCCTGGGACGGGGCATCCCTGCTGGTGCAAGGTGGTGCACCCACAGGTTCAGGGACAGCGACATGCACAGGCCCCTCCACGGTGACCTGTGCTGCCTCCTACCCCTGCCCCTGGACTGCACCACTTGCACCAGCAGGGATGCCCCCACCAGGCCCCATGTGCGCCTCAGTGGCGGCCTCCTCCTCATATGTGGAAACCACCAACCTGGATGGCTCCTCGCCGTCTACCGCCGTAGCAGGCCCCTGTGGGGGCTCACCCACCCCTTCCGCTGCAGCCGTGGGGGCATCCCCGCCGCCTTGCTCCACAGCGCCGTCTCCGCCCTCTCCTTCACTAGCCGCTGCGTAGAGGGAGACATAGAACACAAGCATCAGGGTACTGTACAATGGTCCCCTAGACAGGAAGCAATAGCAGATGAGTGCCACTGTCAAAGTACACTTCCATCATGTCACACCACAACACATGTGTCAGTCCAGGCAAAACACACACAGTGACAGTCATGGTGCGTGCCATGGATATTTCCATGCATGTCCAATGGACTCTCGAATCATACAATGTAATGGGACTCACATGCATCATGGGTCATGCCTATCACATGCACAGACTTCACCTCAGTCACATCCATCTGGCCCCGTACACCCCAATCACAGTGCATACAAGGATGACTAGGCTGCATCAGTGAATCTGTACATTGTCACAGACATGTGTCATGCATCCATGGCACTCACAAGTCACAGACACGCAGGTCAGGCACACACACATGGATACCACATATGTATCTGGCATCAGCACCCATCCCTCGCCCCCACCCATGTCCAGGAACAGAGACTGCCATGCTCTCATGTATGCAATCTGCACAGGGCTCCCCATGTCGCATTCAAACACATGCTACAACCGTGCGGTTCACACATTACAGGTCGCACATGCATTCCCATGATGTCCCTGCACACATACATGCGTACATGGCCTATGTCACACATGCAGGCAAGTATCAGACAACCAGCACACTGCAACATGCCCTGTCTCACAGAGCAATGCTTGGCCACTTACTGCTCAACTCCAGACGGGTCTCCCTCTCAAGGACCTGGGCGTGGAGCGCTGGGTGTGCGCGTTCCAGGACCCTCAACTGGATGGAACTCATGCGGCCCCGGCCCCCCCTCCACGAGGCGCCGGGCCTTCCTGAGGGTCCTGGACCTCAAGTCTTCCCAGCGCTTCTTGACCTTCTGGATGGTGCGGGTTGCCACCCCCTCCGCGTTGATGGCAACCACACAGTCGGCCCAGATCCTGTCCCGTCCTTCCTTGTTGGCGTGGGACGATCCGAAGAGGGCATCATACTGCCCCAGGACTTGCTCCACCAGGACACCAACTTCGGTGGCAGTGAAGCTGGTGCCCCTCTGCCCCTCTGGCTGGGGGTTGCCACTGGTGCCAGATGTTGATGTGCCCGACATGGCAACCCCAGGGGCAGGAGTGGGTGGGCAACTGGGTCCTGGGGCTGGGCTGTGGAGCGATGTTATCCGAGTCGGGAGTCTTCTGTTCCAGCAGGGGTGGACACAGCAACTGGACACCTGCAGATGGCTGATGTGCAGGCACCAAATGGCAGGGCACGGTGGCAGCAGGCAGGCAGGCAGGCAGGCAGGCAGGCAGGCAGCAGCAGATGGCATGTGGGAGGCTGCTCGGGGCACTGGGGGGCAGTGATTCGGCCTTCTGGGCAGGAGCGTGGTCTTCCGTGTGTTTTCGCGTGGCCAGCTTGATACGGAGTGATTTGGCACGTGAAAAATCTGCACGTCAGCGTGTAATTCGAGGAAAGGCCCTTAGCGCATAAGCGCGTCAGCACGCGTACGCGATTTCATTGGACCAAAGGCCCTTACAGCGTAAGCGCGTCTGTGATGTTTTGCGCACGGGCGTTGCCCTGGCAGTGCTTGGAGATCCCGCGTGCCTTTATGTTCTGTACGTGCTTTTCGTGCGGTGCGTGTGTTTTCCATCCGTTGGGGTTCACACGCTATTACTTCAAAGCGGGTGTTGGCTACGCGTTTTACTACACGCAAGGCAGACGGTGAGTGGTACCCTGCTCCCCCAGGCCCGATCGCGTGAGAAAATTCCCGCGCACCCCTGAAATACACGCGCCCAGGCTATTCGCGTGTGGAACTTCCCGCGCACCCCTGAAATACACGTGCCCAGGCTATTCGCGTGTGGAACTTCCCGCGCACCCCTGAAATACACGCGCCCAGGCTATTCGCGTGTGGAACTTCCCGCGCACCCCTGAAATACACGCGCCCAGGCTATTCGCGTGTGGAACTTCCCGCGCACCCCTGAAATCCACGCGCCCAGGCTATTCGCGTGTGGAACTTCCCGCGCACCCCTGAAATACACGTAGCACGCTCCCCCAGGCCCGATCGCGTGAAAAAGTTCACGCGAACCCCTGTAATACACGTAGCCCGCTCCCCCAGGCCTGATCGCGTGAGTAAGTTCACGCGAACCCCCGAAATACACATGCCCCGCTCGCACAATTGCTGTATGTTGCCACTTTTGTAATGCGCAGGGACGCTACCGCCTGCCTTCGTGTGGCGGACGTGTATCGGCTTGTGCGTGTCTTTCGCTGTGCGTGGCTTTTCCCTATTCGGTTCCATGAATACATGTGGTTCGGGTGCGTGTGGGCGTTCCCTCTGCTTCCCTGCAGTACATCCCCAGTTACGCCCTTGTTTTCGCAAGTTGTTCCCCAGTCCGCGTGTTACGCCCCGTGTTCCGCCCACTTTCTAGTGTATGCGCAGAGGTTGTGCCTTTTCACTGTGCGCGTCGCGCACGTCTTTCGGGATGTTGCAGTGACGTGTGCGCCATGCACGGGTTTGGCGCACATCCCGAGGAAGACACGCGCAGGGACTTCCATGAATCACACGCGTGCACGTGCGCCTCTTTGTTTCCGCTTGCGCCTGCTTGCGCCTGCTTGCGCGTAGATTTTCGGCGCACGTTTGTTCCATGAATCGGCCCCAAAATTTCGAGATCACAGAAATAAACTAAGGTGTCCTCCCTAAATATATGATACGATTTCCAGGCAATAGGTACAGAGCTACTTATATGAGAATTAGATTTAACCTATGTTTTTGTGATTAATGTTTTTAGCCATACACATGACTTTTACATCCTTAAGTAAAAAGAAAGACACAAAACATTTCATAACATAAACATAAAATAATACATTTCACTTGTTCCAACCAGTCCTTGGGTTTTCAACCTCATTTCAATACTACATCATTAATTAGATCAAGCGTTTTTAATACTTTTAATAGTTCAATGGATACAAATATGTTGTCGCCCGAGTACAGTCTTTGCCAAAATTCTTCTGTCTGGAGCCAGTCCTCGTTGGCAACAAAGCGATGAAAGGAGGACCTCAGCAATTCTCCCAGTGGTCGAAGTGAGCGGGAGCTGTTGGGAGCGGTGCTCCTCTACTTTTTTAAATTAAGTTTTACAGCTCCTATACTTTTATTTTAAAAAGAAACCGTTCCGGAATGGTTTCGTTTTAAAATAACAGAGTAGGAAGAAGTTGAAACTTGCACTTTCAGTGCACTGCACTGAACATTCCCTTAAACAGTAGGCAAATGTGTTTGGGAGTTCGTATTGTGTGTGGGAGTGGGCAGGTCAATGGGGTTTGCGAGGAGTGGGCACGCTAGCAGGGAACATAGTTCCACTACTTCTTTTCTTACACTTCAACCACTGCAGGGCCCCATACACTCAATAAGAATATGGCATAAGTATTGCTTAGTTTGGCCTTGGCATAGGGCATAGATCTCATTCACAGATGTTTACCTTTGCTCTACTTGCCAGAATCTCCCCCGAAGGTACCAAGTTCAGGCAGAATCTCAAGAGGTCATTCATTCCTCTATGCTCTGGAAATTGCTTCAGATAGGCTGGCACTACCCCTTTCCATGTATCCAGAAAAGAATGGCTGCCATGGAGTTTCAAGGAACAGACCACATCAATAGTTCTTAACCAATCTGTCTCCATTAAAGCCCTCTTTACTGTGTTAGGATCCTTGATCAGGTCCTTTAATGTTTTAGATGCAAGGGTCAGAATCTCCCCCACCGTGACCATTAGTTTCTTCAAGAAGGAGTTGATCTGTCTGGTCTCCTCCTGAAGCACCTCTACTAACAGGGAGTTCATGTTGGAGTGCGTAAATTGGAAGAGACTGTGGGATACATAACACTTTCTTCCAAAGTCTCCCCCCCACCCGTTACCAATTTAAGTTCCAAGTCTGAGACTCAATATTGGTGCCATATAATATGGTTGGAAAACAATTGTATTAAGGGAAGTATAAAAAACATACATTGTGATCCTTTGATGTTCTTCATTTGACAGGAGATTTGGTCCACGTTGGCGTTAAACCTGTCCTCCACCAGTTTCATATTCGTGTGAGAGGTCAATCGAAAACCCAGGTAAATACACTCCTCTGTCAATTAAATCATCTGTGAATTGAAGGACCATTTGACACCAAACCTACTTTTTGGTGGGTTACTAAACCTCATAATCTGGGTCTTACTGGGATTAATGAGAAGCTTGTTTCTCTCTGTGTATCCATTTATCAGCATCAGCAATTGTTGTATAGCGAGGATGCCATCAGCATATGCTAGCCAGATGATCTTACGAGTAACAATTCTTTGACTAACGAGTGGGTGCTTCTGCAGAGACTCATGCAGGTCAGCCAGGTAAGGTATAAGTTGCACAGGCAGAGTGCAAGTATGCCACCCTGGCTTACTACCCTTTCCGTATTTTTCAAGCTTGACAAATGTCCCTGTTTATCCAGCCTATCCTGAATGGTCGTGTTTTGGTGCAGGTAGACAATTATTGCCAATAGGCCCGAGGGAATTCCCCACGTTCTCAAAATTTACCCCAGAGATACGACATATTTATTGTGCCAAAGGTTTTGGAAAGGTCAATCATGGCGATATTCAAAGGGGAGATTCCTGCCTTCCAAGAACAATATTGTAGCATATTTACAATAAGGTCATTAAGAGAGGTTGACATACCCTTCCTGAAACCAACTTGGCATTTATCTAAAATGCCATTTGTTTCAGCCCAGTATTCCAATTCCATGAGGATGTCCCCAGCAAAAGTCTTGCTATCTGCATCAAGAAGGGCAATCACACGATAGTTGGTAGGGTCAGTCTGATCGCCCTTCTTATAGATCGGTATTATAACAGCCATATTCCAACTCTCTGGACAAAACCTCTGAGCAATCATTTTTTTAAAGAGAAGATAGAGGACCATTGACCACGAGTGCAGATCAGATCTGAGAATCTTGTTTGACAGGCCATCCAGCGAGGGACCGAGCATCCAGGAAACATTAGGGGACTCATTAATTACGACTTTCCCAAGTTTACAAAAAAGGCATCTAAAGTGTACTGACCAGACCTCTTCAGACACACAGTTACTTTGCAAATCTATTTGGGCAACTTGCCCTCTATTTACTAATGACAAGTAAGTTTTGTTATTCTTTGATGTAAGGGTAGTTAACATAGATATGTCTTGTCTTTGAAATCTCAACAATCTATTGGATCAATTCCAGTTCCTAAATACCAGCATCAATCCTTTTTTTTCTGTGTCATCTCAGAACTTGACTTTACAGATTGTTTTAAAACTCTAAAGCTTTTCCAGAGTTCTGTTTTCATCATAACTATATTTATGTTTTATATGTACCCTTTTCATACTAATTTGAGGACTGTCCAGCTCACATACAAAGGTTTTAAAATGTTCCAGGTTACAGACCAGGGACAACTGATCCGGGGATATTAACAATTTGGTTTCTTTAATTTTTTTATTTTTATTTAACCTGCAACCTTTGCCCTCAAACCATGGCAATCTATTACACCCCTGATTTACTACTAGTCTGTCTGCTGAAATCTTCTTAATCCTTCACACTGATAAGCCAATCCAAGTGTCAGCATGTTATGCTCGCTTTTCTTAGTTGGTATAATCTACATTTTAATGCATCTATCAAACATGTCTCTCGTAATCAATTATGGACTTAGATCTATCATTTTCCCATGAGCGGGAGGGAATTAAATCACCCTTAACACTTCCATTGTAAATTAGCATGTCCCACTCATTAAAAAAGTGTAGCCACTTTTTTTCCATTTTCTACAACTAGTCCATTATTGTTTCCCAAAAATGTTGTGGGCAAACAACACACATTTAAATCCCCTGCTATGAGTATGCTAATAGCTTCACCCTGGGAGAGTCCCTCAGCCAAAACCTCCATGATCTGCTCCAAGAACTCTTGCAAACTTGAACATGCAGGGTTAGACCATGGGCGAGTAGCGCTATACAAGTATTACAAATAAAAAGCGTCAACATTCATAATTAAGCCTCCTGAAGGGCTCTTCGAAGTATTGACAAAAGCTAACTGCTCCGATAGTGTTAAACCATCAATTCTCAATTCAGATTGGAGCCACATTTACTGCTATAAAATTAGGTCATAGGTCCAAAGATGTTGCTACTGGTAGATTGATTCATTAAACCTCTATAGCCCCTTGTGTTCCAGCAAATAACCTTAATGTCCTCCTTTACTAAAGTGAGGCATTGTTTGCATCTAGTTTCTGAAATTCATCCCTCAAGATCCCCAGCAACAGGGACCATACATTACTTATAAGATTTGAGCATCTCATATGTTCAGAAGGAACCAGCCTATCCCTCTCCTGCCCTAAGTTTTCCATTGGCCTATTCTCCTGCTTAGTATGCTACTTCTTGCCTTTCTTATATCCACTTTTCATGGGTTTTTTGGACAACACTTTAAATCCCAAATCTAACAGATTTTTGTTTGTGCTGCTAATAGTGCATTTACCCCTAAATGGAAATGTAGACCAGTCTCCACTATGTGGGTCCAGTTTTTGTACGGGAAGTGGATATAGTCAAAATCATGTGCCAATAAGAAATATAATTCTGGGACATGTTTCACGATCTTCCAAATTGTCTGTCTGTTCCAGGTGAGTTGGTTGTTCCAGCCAGACATGTGGACGGACAAAAAAGGAGTTAGCAAATTCATCTGCGTCCGGCTGTTTGTCTAATGAATGTGTGTTTCTCATTTCAGTTTCCCCTACAGGAGCTGGTATTCAGGGGTTAATTTGTTTATTTGTGGACTGAGGGAGCAGAAATTGGGTAGGTAAAGCAACCTGACTGACAGTAGGGGCCTTATCTTTATTTTTCCCCATATAAAATATTGGAGCCCATCACACTGCAGAAGCATTCTGAACTTGCATAGCAGTGGCACTTAAATTTGACATCTCTACTTGAGTTTGCACATTCAAGACACCTGGCTTAGAAAGATTGATGGTACATATTATTGATCCACTATCAGTTTGATGCCCCACGTTCTTTTGTCTTGTATTAGTGCCCACATCTGCAGTCTTCAATGATTGCAGATCAATTATTTCAGCCAAAACATCTTAACTGGAAGCCATCTGTGTGGCCACTGACTGGTAACTTCTTGGTGTCCTTCGCTTGCTTTGTTATCTTCCCAAGCATTTGGATACCAGTGACAGTCTTTAAGGAGCCTATTGTGTTTTGTGACCCCTTTCCGATCTTCTCTTGGCGACTCCGGTCTCATTTCCATCCATCAGATCTTCAATGGCAGAGAGTTTCTTTCCTGGTTCTTTTTCCTATTGTTCTGATTCTCATTCCCAATATCTGGTTCATTCACCTTTGATCAAGATCCCTGTGCTACTTCTGGGCCAATAGCTATTTCATTTAATGAACCGCCATCCGGGTCTTCAGTCGGTAGTGTATCAGGCACTACCAATTCCCGTTCTGCTTCTGTCGACACGATTTGCTTCTTGGACGAAGTTTGCATCAAAACCTCAATTGATTACCTTATATCTTGAGGTGTATTTAAAGATTTTGCCCCCATGTTCACTTGATGTTCAGTCTTTCTGAGTGGTGTAACTTGCTTAGTTATAAGGTTGTGGTATGTTTGCAAAGTTAGAATTATTGAAATAACTTTTTGGTGTAGATCTTCCAAGGTTACTGATGTTTTCCTTTGAAAAGTATTGGCAGTGGATCTTTGTTTTTCAAGTAGGTCCTGTAGCATACCCAGAACAATTTTTCTCTCATTAGACTGCAAAACATTTGTAGACAAAATGTCCTTTATGTTTTCAAAGAGGTTAAAAAAAAAAAACCTTAGAACTAAATGTAATGCTGAAATTGATGGAGAGCTTAGTTTAACTCTATCTTCCATCTCATTAAGGGCATCATGGCACACGTGTTGTGGTGCGGCCCCTGACATATGAATCAAGCTAATTGTCATGTGTTCTGTCAAAATTGAGGCATGTTCAATCATGCAGTCCACTTGCAGCCCGCCGCTGGATTCGATTTCACTAATATTAATAGTGTTAAGGGCATGTAGAAGTTGAGTGTAGCCTTCTTTTCTTGGAAACTCTTCCAGAAGACTTCTATGTGAAATGCCCAGACATACCTCCAATGAGTTTTTCACCAAAAGATCCTTCCTGGCAGTGGAGCGAGAGCCCAAGTTCAGAAAGAAATCTGTCATTTTCTTTTGTGACTCCAATTCACTGGGCAGGATAACCTGTTTTAATCATCTGTGGGTCCTCCTGTATATCATGATGAGCTAGGGCTTGAGTTTGTACTTTATGATGGATAAGTGTTTCTGCAGATTTCATTTGCTTCGTCTCCGCAATTTGGTATGCCCTTTCGACGGTTCTATGTTCTTTCATTGTCAGTTCCTATTACTGCCCCACGCAACCCCAACGCTCCTATTGTTAACAATCCTGACCCCCCCAACACCTCATCTGCCCTTTCCCACCCCCCAACACTTTAGATTACCTTTTTCGTAATTTTGTACACATTTAAAAGGACCACGTAGAAATAACTGCCGATAAAACAATGTTATATCCTTTTGATATACCTCAATGAGTTTTTTATTTTGATCAAAGATGGTGTCAACGTTTTTTGAGTCAGTGTTGAAGCTTTCTTAGGAAGTATCTGAAGGAGACACTTTTCCTGTTGTGGAGTGTACATAGTAGCCTCTGTTATTTTGCTCAGAATTGGGAGCACCAGTGCCACTTCCTTGGATATACATGTCCTTGCAGACGGCAAATACCGAGCAAAGCCAAATTGGCTTTCTGGTTTTACAGCGCCTGATGTCCAGGTTCCAAAAATCCTGAATCCATAGGATTCATAGCCAGACTGGGAGAGGGTAAGACTCTTAATACATCGGAAGGCTCAATGGTGGCTACTACCGCTGCCATTCGCAAATATTTATCTCTACTTGTTTGATGTGACAGGAAAGGGAAGAGGTCAGTCTTTTCTTTTCCTCCCCTCCCGGGCATCGCTTGCCACTCCTTAAATCATACATACTCGACTAATGTGGGCAAGATAAAAATCAGAGAGTCGAAAAGAAGTTGTGGAGTGTGGGTCAGTCATGGGCTCAAAGGAACTCCCACAATCAACCCCGCAAACTATGCACAATTCTTTGCACAAATATCAGGCATGTAGCAAACAGCTGGAAAATAAAAGGATTGGATAGCAAATTGCTGAATAAAATGGGAAGTTTGAAAATCGAGGGGGGTGGTGAAGGCCCAGAGGTTCCTAGAAAGCAAATTCCTCTGGCACCACAGACCAACACACACTTCTCCCTGAACGCAAACACATCACAGACTTCAAACCTCAAACTTTAAATTTCAAGCCCTTAGGAATATGCTCAATCAGAAAGGCAGCACAGGGCAGATCAGAGCAACCAAGAAGCCTTGTATACTCAATGTGTGCACAACAAGACCAGCATCGGCCACCCTCTCAAATGTACATTAAATGCACATTAGACAGATTCTATGGAAGATCTATGGAAGATCGCCAGTGGTCCAGGAGGGCTGCGATATGATGCTGTGTGATGCTGTGTTAGTCACGGCGTGTCTTCCAGCACTATGACACACACCTGCGATCAGTGGCATCGCCAGGAATCAAATTTAGGAGGGGCACAGGGGGTGGGCAAAGACAAAAGTGGGGGGTTTGGGGTGAAATTGCCCTGAAGGCCATACTTAAAGGCTGGATTCAGTATGAGGGCTTCCCAAAATGAGAAGCTTGCCTGAATAAACATGGAAATAAAGCTGTGAAAAGGATCAAAATTAAGCATCCAAACATGCAGATGCCTAGAAATGGTCATTGCCTGACCTAAGGGATAGACATGAGACCACATTTACAAAAAGTCTCGGAAAGCTGAAGTCCTATTGTCAGAAATAGCACTATCCAGAATGTTGAATGAAAATGTCAAGATTGTGTGCAAGCCTGCGCAGCAGGATGGAGCTTGTTACTATAACAGAATGATTGCATATACAATCAATTTTTCCCTTTCAGTTAAAGATATGTTCCTCAAAATGTGTGTAAAAATGTAATAAAGGAACTGAAATTCTGTTCATAAGGAGCCCATCACATAATCTACAAGGAGATGTGAATTGCAGCAGAATGAAAGGTTTCACGGTTAAACACTTCACCCATTGACATTGCAATTGTGCCTTTAAAAGTAACACTTTAAGCATTCAGATGTACGGCTAAAGTTTTGAAATGTGTATAATTATGTTGCACTTCTGTAATCACTGGTTGCAGGAAATTACTTGCAAGGATATACATGTCCAGATTGTGTGCATTTTCAAGGGTTAGTTAAAAGTGAAATGCTGTAGCAGTGGCGGTACCCAAATCCTGGTTTCTTGTTTTGTTTCTCTGCCATGAGTTCTGAATTGGGAAACTAAATTTCAATGCCCATTGTCATGGGAATGGTGCAGGGAATGAGATAAGGAATTGCCCTGCTCTCCAGCTTTTATGACTCAAACCACTTAGACCATCATAAAACTGACCATTAGCCGTTGAAGCCTTGGGCTAATCTTAACACAGGAACTCCTCTTGACGTCAGAGCCGGCAACAGATCCATTCCAGGGGTGGGGGTCAGAGCTAAGGAATAGTTTCACAACCATTGCACAGAATGGGAGTTATGCTGTTTATGGGATAACTTGGGCAATATTGATTGCACACTATTCATGGTCGGATTTCTGAAAAGCTGTCAGCGAGCCGCTTCTGGTGAGCCAAAAATGATTTTGGTGACACCAACATACTGTCAAGTGACTTCAATTCAGCACTCCAACTAAGTCAATGCCTAGTCTGGGATGCCCAAGGGAAGCCCTTATTTATATATTTTTATAACAAGTTCATAGATCTGGATGATAAACCCTTGTATAACGCCCCTCTCTTTGAATCCCCCTGACTTCACTGAGCCAAGAAGTACGTTTGTTTTGCAAATTAAAAGATGTATTTGAAAATTAAACAATCTATATATCACACTTTTATGAATAAATTAATATTTGATAGCACACTTATGAATATAATGTTGATCAACAATGGGTAATGTTACAATTGCACACTCTTTTCAATCAGTGAGGAGTTAGTATAGAAAGGATAAGGTAGCAAAGAATACTTTTATGGTTTCAAGGAAAAGCAATGATGGAAAGAATGCAGCGCAGGAATAAACTGATATGGTTTCCACAAGAGATAATATGATCACTTTTTCTTTTGACAATTCACTCCCCCCCTATGCAATATAAGGAGATGGAAGGGGAGCACACAGTTTTCAGGAATGCAATCAAATGCAATAAAAATTCTAGTTCCCCCCTAGCAAGTGTAGAGCAACCGGTATGCTTTTAAAACATGCAGAAATACTTTTAATGTGATTTGCAATGAAGTGAAAATATGCTAAAAATGATTTTAATTCCCTATAGGAGATTCAGGGTGGGTGACAGCTACTTTGAATTAGTTCAGGTCAACACTAGCAATTAATCAGGAATGATTATCAGATTGAAAACAAATTTCAGCAGTTGCAAGGAAAAGGACAGCTATTTTTGACAGGTGGAGAAATTGAGTCAAATTACAATTTGTTGGAAAGCGGATGATCTTAGCTTTAAAATGAAAGTTAAATCTCGTTCCTAGCACGTATGGTTCAAAAGATACGGACGATTTAGTGAGGTAGATTCTCAGAAATAAAGTAAGATTCAAATGACAAATGACACTTTCACAGGTTTGAAATCACAGAATGGACACACGATTTCTATGATGCAGTTTGGACAGGTTAAAATAGTTTGAATATATTTTAAACAAAGAGATTGGTTCTGCACAGTTCTGGCTGGATACTCACACTATAAATTTGAAATAGGCCGTCAAGATCTGGTCAACAGGTTTAGCTGCGGTTCTCTCTGCTCTGCTGGTCTGGATCTCTGGTTCTGGCAAAAGTTCTGGCACTGCACAGCGGTCTGGTCTGGTCTCTGGTTTGCGGTTCTGGATACAGCACTGCTCTCTGGGACTGGTTCTGGCAAAAGTTCTTGGCTAGAATCAAACAGCACAGCCTGGCTGTTTTATTCTGATGTGCCCCTTGGAAGTCTGGGGTAAATCAGTTTTCAAAATTGTAAGGCCAGCTGGGAATACTTTTAGCTTGCAGTAGGCCTTCTGCTTCAAAGTTCTGGAGTCTGGAGTCTGGTTTTCTAAGTTCTGGTCTCTGGATAGTGCCTGAATTTGGATGTCGTCCGTCAAAGTGCTTCGCAAGAAAGTGGAAAGTGAATGTCTCTACCTGGGTCTCAGTGGCTCTTTTTATGTCTTTTGAAAGTGGGTGGGAAGGCTGACTTTCTATGCCCAACCCTCTGAGGATCCTGATAGGCTATATGATTCTATGTCGCCTGACTGGGGAACTGAATTGTGAATCATCCTGTGTCATCAGGCATCATTTTTATGGCATACAGAAAGAACATTCCCCTTATCACTTTGCACACAAATCTATTTTTGACTTAAATGCATATTTATCTATGTACAATTTTTCTAATATTATATGTCCAGTTAACATATTTTCTGTAGCGCCAAACCATCCGATCCCTGTCTTTGTAAGATGTTGTGTTCACTTTTGACAGAATTCTGCCCTTTTCATCCAGAACACAATCTCTAAACCTTTCCAGAATTTACACAAATGTGCGCAAGGAATATGGGCATCAGATGATGAAGTGTCAGATTTTTAACATACAGACATTTGGAGTAATACCCTATTTTCCGCTACTACCCCCCAGAACATACCACAGAGTCCTAAAACCTCTTAAAATGTGCACAGAAAAATCACAGGAATAATGATATTATTGATATAGTTTTGACAATTTTGTACTATGAATTATCCATCTTTTCAAATGTATGCTCTGGCCCAGAGGGGTGTGGTTTCCCAAAGCACATGGGGAATTTCTGGTCTGTTCACTTCCTCCAAACTCAGATGGCTCACAGAGGCAGTGCCCCTCACATTTCCTTCCAAGAGGAAGCCATTTACGACCCCCTGATTAAGCAATTGCTTGGAGCAAAGGGAAGTTCATTGTTTGTTTTCCTGCAGTCCCAGGTACCCCTCCCCTGATTCAAACAGAGAGGTGTAATCTCCTTTTGGTGGGGAAGCAGAAGGCAGGCCAGGCCTGTGAATGCAGTTGCTGGGTCAGTTTCAACTCCTGTCGGGGGTAGTTGCCGGGCAGAATTCAATCTCCTTAAGCCAGACTTCAGCCAAAGGTCACTTTTGTTCCCAACTGCACTTTTGTTGCCATTTTTCTTCATTCAAATCAAACTTGCAATTTTGACACATGCAGCTAGAACGCTGATTCTAAGTTCAAAACCATGACATTTAAGCAGTTGCAACCTATGTGACACTCAAAAGTAGGTCACTCATTTATTTTAAACATTTCGATTTTAGTGGCTTTAAATCCCATTTCACTTAAGCTGCTGACATCCACAGCTCAGCCAGTTTTGTTATGAACATTATTTTAGGCTCTTCATCTTTCCAGATTTGGTATGCACACAAGACTTCATTCTACCAGACGTCTGCTGGTGTTCAGTAAGATTTTTGAATATCTTGCAATGTTTGAAATAGGCATTTTGAGCTTGCATTCAGAGAAACAAAGGTGATTTCAAAGCGTTTTTTGAGCTAAGAGGCACTGCTGTTTTTCCTTTGGCACCACGTTTCACTCATGGCGCTTCTGGCACATCACGCTCGCACTGCTGGGTGGCAGGTCAGGCGACCATTTTGGTGTGCGCAAAAACTGTGCGGTTTTCCTGGATTCTGGCACAAATGTGGGCTTTTCGGCCATCTTGGATTTCCTAAGCCCACAGCACCAAATGTTGCAGCATAATTACTCGAACAGGGTCAATACACCTGACAATACCAGAGGTTATGAGAAAAAAACTTGATGGGGCTCTCTGCATAAATGTGAGAATCATAAGATTTTGAGAAAAGATGTAAAATATGATCCATATTCCGGCTACAGAGTGCCATATTTTTCATGAATATATTTTGGGAGGAAATGAGAAAATACTGTGGCTTCGCACCAGTTGGTCACAGACACCTGATAAAGTTCATGTGATTCACAAACAAATTTAGTATTCAGACATGGTGGCATGTGTGTCCAAATATGATGAAAAAGGGCATTGTCATACAGTGAGATGTCCAGGTGCAAAAACCAGACCGAGACCCCTGTTAGGCAGAATCATATGCAGTACCTTATGGGAACACCACACACAATTAAGACTACAAGTGATAGTACAAATTCACCATTGGTACAAGCCTGTATTACACAGTAAAGTGGTAGCGATGGCTGAGCAGCCAGACTTATCTCAAGAGTAAAGTGAGCAGTATCAATAGTTACACAAAGGACAGCAGCAATTACTATGGTTCAAACAAACTCTAACTCAAGGTTTCTGAGTAAAAGAATGTACATTTATTTACACATCAGTTATAAAACATTTCACTATTATCAAGCACTTGAAAAATCACAATCTTAATACACTACACCACATACAATAGATTCTGGACAAGTTACGCTCAAAATGAAGTGTGAGCAAAATGGCGCTCAAGTCATTTAAAGGGGGGGGAAGACAAAGTTAGCCAAAAATTGAGCAGCACCAACAAGTAAGTAAGCAGGGCAATCTAGAAGAAGTAAATACAGTGAGGAAATGAAATCAAGAGGCCTGGACATAGTCAATGGACCAAAGTCTTTTCAGAGGATCACACAGTTCAGAGTAGTTTGTGGTTATGTCTTTGCCAAGAGTTCAGAACGAAGTTGGTCAGACAAAAAAAAGTTACTTTAAAGAATAGAGAAGGACAAGCCCTTGGATTGGCAAAAGATTTCAAACACTTTTTCGGCGGTCGGACGGAACGAACAACCAGATTTGAAATAGGAAGACTGGAGGGTCTTGCACTGCCCAGGGAAGAAACCATCAGCAGAGCAAAGCAACAAATAAAAGGTGCACTCCTTAAAACCCAAACCAGGTCTGGTCCTCCTGGCTATCCGGTTCACTGTAGCTGTTCACAGCAAATTCAACCAGAGAAGGGAGGCCTGGCTTGCAGTTTGGCAAACTGGTTTTTCCCACCAGCTCAAGGGGAGAAGATTCCTTGCAGATCTTCCATGTCATCGAAGTTTGGAGATTCGGACCCACAGCATGGCTTCACTGGGAGGTTCAGTCGTGGTAGAGGTCCTCTTCTGACAGCTTCTCTTCACTTCTCTCAATCCAGTGGCGACTCTGCCTTCTCAGTCCCAGAGACCTGCTTTTTATGCAGTTTTCCCCCATTCACACACAGTCTGGCTGTCAATCACACAGCACGGTGGCTGTCCGGGTGGGACAGTCACCACAGCCAATCACACAGAGTGTGACATGGGTCTTCAAGGAGACCCTGTGCAGGGAGTCTCAAACCCCTCCCTCACATCCTGTCCCCCTTAGACATTCAGGTGCCTAAGGAGGGCTTCTGTGCAGAAGCCCGCCAAAGGACTGTGAACAAAGGATCCAAACCTGGTTTGGCATGCAGAGTAAAACACGAGAAAGACTTTTATAAAAAAGAAATGGTGAATAAACCCAGCCAGAACCAAATAAAATGTTTGTGGTCCAGCGGATTTAAGTTTGAGGCTACTAAATAGCCTAAAACAGTACCAAGTCTATATAAATAGACCACGGTAGGAAAACTAGGGTAGTTACCACTGCCACCAGCCAAATCCTAATGCAAAGGGAACAAAATAATGTTCCATGAGAAACAGACAAAAAGGGATAACTATTAACCCTTTCCAGAACTCTATGTAAGATAGTTTGTACTGGGTATGTGGATTTAAAAAGACTAATAAAGTCAATGGCATCTTTACATTTCTGGGAGACAATAGTCAGTCCCAGAAAATGGAGTTTAAAGTGAGAAGTCAGAAAAAGACAACCCTGTGTCACTGCACAGAAGATCCTGTGTAACACATAGTAAAAAGATGATGCCTATGGAGTAGGTGAGGCTCCACAGTCTATGAACACAAACATGTTAAACATACACAGCAAACCACATGTAAGAGTGGGAAAAAAGGCTCACACTCTTACCAGGTGAAAAAGAATATATCCTAGAAGTCCAGCAGAGCTGCTGAGGGACTCAGTAGGTAAGGGAAATTATCCATTCTGTCGCAGTTAAATGATGGATTGGGTTTCCTCCCTTGCCTTCCCGGAGCATGCCCACATTCTCTGGACCTATTGGCCCACAGATGGGAAGTGACCCTTGAACACTGCCCAATCCATTCTGTGAAAACTATGACACATCTGTGATGTTACTTGCCTTATAATTATGTCACTCTGCCTCAAATCAGGACTCTCCCTACTAAATCTTGAGGTGTGCAGCTGACCAAATCTGGAACCATACTTGCAGAGAGATGCCTAAATCTTGGAGTGAATCCAGGAGCTGTAGTAGCTGGAGTGGGACCCTTTCGGAGGACATAGAGAAGCCTTAACTGACCCCTTGATTGTCCCTGCAGTGATGCTCTGGTGCCCCCTTGATGTCCATCAAGCCCTCTCCTGTAAGTATATAGATCCACAACCATAGATTAAATAAGCCCTATTTTCTTAAGCATTGCCATACAGATTCCCCCCATTGGAAAAATCCCCCATCGTCTTTGTTTGTGTAATTCAGTCATTTTCTTCTCGGAAAAATCCTTTTCTTGTCTGTGCATTGTGGTAATTTTCCCATTTGAAAAATACTTTGTTTGCCTGTGCATTTCAGTCATTTCCCTTTGAGGAATCTCCAGTTGCTTGTGCAGATCCCTACTATGTTTTGCGCAGTAAATCAATTAATTTCCACATTTATTTCATGGGATTGGGATAGCTGGAACTCAAAACTATCTCAGTGACTTGTGAGTCATTATAGTTATAAAGTGTTCCCCAAAGAAGTCATTTCACTGGCCCTCATTACGACCCTGGCGGAAAGTAACAGACCCGACCGCCATAGCGTAAATAGCGTTTCCGCCATTGCACGATGGAGTAAAGTGCGGCCAATCATGACCCATCGGGCACGAGCATTACGCCATGGCGGAAGTGCAAAGTCCGCGATGGCGGAAATGTCCCCAAAACGCCCCTCTCCGCCATCGTACGGCGCCCTAGGTGCAATTCCGCCACCCATCATAGCGGTCACCGTAATGAGCGCTAATCGCAAAATACGGTGACCGTAAATATACGGAAACGGAAGTAAAAACATGGGGCCGGAACGGGAAACAGCACGCCGCACACCTATAAAATCAGAATCCCAACACAACCATTAAAAATCCGACCCTGAGACACATCCCAACCCGACAGCCACCCTAGTTAAAACAAACAAAATGGGAAAAGTAGCAAAAAAAGCGTGCGACCGCAAGCGGCAGGTCCACTTCTCCCATGAGGAACTCACCGTGCTCACAGAGACCCTCCAGGAGAATGCTGCCGTCGTCTTCTCGACGCAAATGATCAGGACGGCACTTGCGAACAAGAAGGCCACATGGGCCCTGCTGGCACAGCGGGTAAGTGCGGTGGGGACCGCACCCCGCAACCCACAGCAATGCAGAAAGCGATGGGACGACTTGTGGATACGCGTACGGAGCATACTATCAGCCAACCGTAACATTGCCACAGCTACCGGGGGAGGATCGGAATCACCCATCAAGTTGACCCCCTGGGAAGAAATCTGTGCCTCCACCATTGGAATGGAGAGCATAGAGGGAGTCGGAGGGATGGAGAAAGGAGTGCAGACATCCGAAGAATCAGGTAGGTGGGCCAAATAAAACAATGCTAAATCCACAATGTCCAATCATGTGAAGTACCATGTGGCCACATAGTGCAACAGAAACACATGTCCAGGAGAACGGCCACATACAATGGCCTGATAGCGCACTTTAAAAGTCACATTAAATACATAAATAATTAAAAATCCTAAAAACACCCTCTACACGTGCAGCATGCACACCCTAACTGCAGGCTGCAAAACAACTGCATCCTCAATCCACACAGAAATGAAACCACCTCCAAGGCCCTGACCCAAATCACCCTCAGGTACCACCCCAATGCATGTGATACATTGCCATTCCAATTTCCACAGACCCATAAATAACGCTCGCCCTCCTTTACTCCACCACAGGGTCCGAGTCAAACGACGAGCTGCAGGACACCCCTACCAGCACACCTGCAAAGAGGGCCAAGACCAACGGCCAAAGACCCTCCACCTCAGCTGCACGGATCAAGACACGGCAGCAGCCCAAATCAAGTGGCAGCACACAGGAGGGGACTTCAACAGGCACCCCAGCAGCCAGCATGCCCACACCAGCAGCACCACAGGTCCCCCCAATGGATGCCACAGAAGGCACTGCATCTGATGGCAGCAGCACCATAGGTGACACTGCATTAATGCCAGCATGCTCCGACACAGACAACGGTGCTGTCGATGTAGGACCCATCCATGACCTGTCTCAATCCCCCTGTTTGTTTCATCCCCTACACCATGAGGATACCACGCAGGGGCACCCACAAGACGACGACTGGCCATCCCCCACAAGCCCTGTGGCAAGGCAACATGAGTTGATCAGCCTCTCTGTGACACCACCGCAAATGGCCATGGCACAGCAGAGGCAACAGTCCCTCGACCAGGTGATCGTGCAACAGCAGCAACTGGCCACGCTCCTCAAGGACCATGCTGATGAATGTGGGGGTACTAAGGCAGCCATAGAAACATCTACTGAGACACTTAGGGCACAAATGGAGAGAAGCACCGAGAGCCTGAGGGTACAAATGGAGAGAAGCACCGAGAGCCTGAGGGGGGAACTGCATGCGACGTCCAAAGACATATGTGCTGAACTTGCCGCTGTGCGCCGTGTGCTCACTGAGCTCTCACAAACGCTTAGGGACATGCATGGACGTGAGCAGGCAGAGACATCATCCGTTGCAAGTTCCGTCCAGGGCAGCCCCCAACGTAGATCTGGGAGGAACCTGCGCTCCACAGGCAGGGGTGCCCCTGATACCCGGAGAGGGGGCTTGCAATAGCGTCTGCCCACTGACAATGAGCATCTTTGGACACTGGTGTTCGGGGGGGAGGTAGGAGGGTGGAGGGGGGTTGTTGGGCTTACTTGGGTGGCGGGTCGATGGGGTGTGTAACATAACTTCACATATGCTATAAACATTTCATAATCATCCAATGAGACGTGTGGACATTGATCTTTGTGTACGAGGCCTTTATAGGCGTACAGTCCACATTGTGCATGTTCCAGACACACACAGTGCCACAAGTCCCGTGTCCATGTATCAGCCACCAGGCGTGAGTGCTAGAAGCATGAATCTATGATACTCTGACGAATTTCACGGGCCTCCTGTGCCTCGCGGACTCCCTGAGGTGCTGCCACATCCCCAGCCTCATCATGACCATCTTCAGGTGCTAGCAGTTCTGCATCAGGGGGCATGGGCACATTTCTACGTACGCACATGTTGTGTAGCATGACACATGCCATGACTATCTTTGCAACCTTCTCATGGCGGTACAGGAGTGCCCCGCCAGACCTGCTGAGGCAGCGGAAACGAGCCTTCAGTAGGCCGAATGCCTGTTCTATGACTACACGGGTACGTGAGTGGGCATGGTTGTAGTCCTCCTCATGCTGGTCCTGTGGGTTCCGGAGTGGTGTAAGGAGCCATCTCTTCAGTGGATACCCGGCATCACCTGTATGTGGACAAGAAAGGATGTTTGTGGAATGACATTGCTACGTACGCATCCCCCCCCCTTCCTGCCAGGTCATTGCCGCATCACATACCCCACATTATCATGCATGGAATGAGACTCACCGAGTAGCCAGGATCTGTTCCCTGCGTGTCGCTCCATGTAGCGTGGTATTGTAGAGTTCCTCAAGACCATAGAATCATGGGTTGATCCAGGAAATCGGGCACAACAATGTGTAAAGATCCTGTTGGAGTCACACACCATCTGTACATTAAGAGAATGATATTGCTTCCGGTTGTGGTACTGGGCCTCCATGGCATGTGGGACAACCAATTCCACATGGGTGCAGTCGATGGCACCAATGCAACCCGGTATGCCGGCCAGTGCATGGAATCCAACTTTTGTGTTTGTAATCTCCTGCTCCGAGCGTGGTAAAGAGATGTAGTCGTCTGCGTGCTTCAGGAGGGCATCGAGCACTTGCAATAGTGTCCGTGAGAACAGTGGCTGTGAAATGCCATGCAACTGTCCGACTGTGTGCTGGTAGGTGCCTGTGGCCAGGAAGTGGAGTACAGACACCACCTTCAGTAGGGGTGGGATGGCGGTTGGGCTATCTATCATGCTGACAAGGTCAGCGTGTGTCATGTCCACAATGGAGATTATGGTGTCCCGGTCCAAACGGTAGAGGGTGTGGATCTGCTCATCAGTGAGGTTGAACGGATGAGCTCGGAGGCGTGGGATTGCGGGCTGCCTGCGTGGTGGTAGTGGCTGTGCTGGTGGGCCTTGCTGGCCCTGCCTTGCCCTCCTCCTCCTCCTGCGTCTCCTCTGTGCGGCCGGTTGTTGTAGTAGTTGGTGTTCGTCTTCTTCTTGAAGTTGGAGTACTTGCAGTGCTATCAGGTCCCCCAGGCCCAACATCGCTAGTCCTGCCGGTAGCATTTTGGAGTGGGTGTGGTTGTGGGAGGGGGTTGGGTGTGCAATTTATGTGTTTTCAGGCTGTATAGCCTCCACCTGTGGTGATTCATTCCACCTGTGCCAGCTGCAATCCCCTTTGGGCGAGCACTGTACCGAGGTTCACCGACGGGCGGGGCGTCCCATTTGTGAGTGAAGCCAGTTGCCATTTTCACACACTGCCGCACTACATGGATGATTTTGTGATTTCGAGCGCCCACGGATGCCTTTTCGACGTGATGTTGCAAATGAGGAATTCGAAGGACAGCGCTTTCGGTTTTCAGCTAGCGGCGAGGAGACGCCCACAGGTCTGACTGCAAATATAACGTTCTATTGTTTAATGTCCTTGGGACAGGGGCCATGGCGAGAATGCAATGATTGATATGAATAGTATGGGATGCGCAATAGCGTAGTGGACGATAAGGCAGGACGTTCCCAAATACATGTTACTTCACATCACTAGAATTCCGGGCTGGAGCACAGTGGATTTTGCAGGCTGCATTACGCACAGACTCAATGGAGATTTCAAATGTAATGTGAGTTAATAATCATGCGTTTTTATACCGGGATGAGGGAATGATGTATGGATGCATGGACAGATGATTTAATAGAGAGTTTGCCATGTACATGGCTTTTTGGTATCTATCCCCTTCCCCTGCGCTATGTGATGCAGAGCTGCCATAGTGGGACCATCGTCTATCTGCCCTTGTTGAACCCTCCCTGTCTCGACGCGCCTTCCAACACTTGTGTCTATGCACGTTACTAATCCCATCTCATGGATTCTGTTTTGACAGACGCATGCACACAAACACTCGTTTGTAATAGTGTTTTCACCTCGATTTATATTGTTATGATTGGCAAGTGATTCATGGGTGGAAATAATCCTTTTGAGTGGGCTAGCATGCATATGGCTGTAGATTTGGTGTGATCATTGAAGTGAGTGATTCAAATGAAGTTCTGATGGCCATACTATTGTTTTTCATTTCATTTGGGTGACAGGTATCTCCTCCCCTTTTGCCGCTGCCATCTGTATGCCACTCCTGCAGATGGCTTTTACTCCTGACACCTGCTGCTTCGAGTTCATCAGTGGAGCACCATTACGATCTTATGGGACGATCGCCAATGGGCCACATGCCCTTACGCAGTACTAGTGGCTAGGAGCAACATATCTACCTTTCAGCTGGACTAGTGCCTACCTAATGGGACGGGCCTGCGGTTCTAGGCGCTTCCATGTTGCCTTTTTGGACGTGAATGTAGCCCCTGTGTTCCATGAAGGAACAGGGCGTCACACAAGGAGTAGCTGGTCATTTATTGCGGATGCAGCCCACAGTAATGTAGATATTTTGGGGTTCATGACCTAATAGCTGTATGGGCTTGGTGTATTTGATGTGCATTAAAATTTTAGTCTGATGTTAACCGTGTAGCGTTATTCTTTGGAAGTAATGTAGCATATTCCTATTTGTGGAGCGATGTATTGTGAGTAGATCTGCATTGGGTTCCGGCTTCTGAGTATAGTTGCGTGGTACTGTACTGGCCGCGTTTGCCTATGAAGCCCAGTGAGGTCAGGGATAGGGGCTGCCATCATGACTGTTTTAATGATGTCATGCTTAGGGGCGGGGGTTTAGCTTTTGTGTAACAGATGCCGGTCAGCCAGGTGGATTGGTGGAATGATGTGATTATCAGATAATGGCTGGTCACAGGTGCCTATGTTTGCGTGCGTTTCTTGGAGGGAGACTGAGGTCATGTCCATTGGAATAGCTTCTGTATTCGTTCCATCTGTGCCCTGCAGCTCCCATTGGCCCCTCTTGAGATGAGCCTGGCTGCTCAGTCACTCTGCCAACTTGTGTGGTACATGCTTATGCTGATGGTTGGTTTGTTTACTGGCATGTGTACAGGGCTGGTGCAGTCTCCCTAAGGATGCTGCTTTGAATGTTGCCTTACACTGGTGTCAGGCGATGGGGGCCTGTTGTTGTTTTGTCTCATCTTTCAGTTCATTTTGCTGTACTTGAACCTTTGCATGCCTGTGCTGCATCAGTACGGCAATGGTGACATGCCAAGTATGGATGGCCACTCACAAGGCACTTGGAGCCCCTACATTCATTTGTTCGTTGGCATGCGTGGGTGACTTGTGCATTTCACTGGTTGCATTTTACTTCATTGCACCTACGAGGTGTTGTGCAATGTGGCCAGGGAGTGGTGTACAGGCACTCAGTTGGGCCATTTACGGTTGGTTCACGATGCCGTATTTCTCGCCATGGCGGATTGGTACTTTCCGCCATGCTTGATGGCGTAATGTAAATGTCCGCTAGGGTCAGCATTCGCGTACCGTTGCGCCATGGTGGTAATTACGGTTTTGCATGGCGCGCGTGCGCGTACTTGGTGCAGTTAGCGTTGGCGTTCACTACGGTGTCGCTAATGGCATCGTACTTTACGGTGACGGGTCATAGTCGCAACAAGCGGTATTCGATGGCGGTATTGCATTTCCACCATCGTTTTTCGATTTCCGCCAGGGTCGTAATGAGGGCCACTGCAAGTTGTAAAACAACGTATCCATGTGTTTAAATGGTGTTCTATAAAACACATTTCTATTTGCATCTGTCATTTTAAATCCAAACTGATTTCCTCTTGTGAGCAATCTCTTTGCCAAGAGACTACCTGTTATGTGCCTCTGTCATTTTAGCTCAAAAACAATTTTTCTATTGTGAGTTCCCCATTGCTAAAACTTGCCTGTCATTTGCAGCCTTAGTAAAAACAAGTGTAATTTGCATTTTCTTTTCCCTGGAAATTTAGCTTAACCTTTTTTAAATCATTTTTCCTAATCTGTCCCTCTTCCCCTATCTTATTGTGATAACGGATTTCCAATTGTATTCCCTTTCCATTTGCCCATGTGCTGCATGCTCTAAAATCAATTTTCCTATTGTGTGCTGGCTGGTATGTAATGAAGCCCCAATTGTCTCCTAAGAATAAGTAACACAAAGTACCCTGTGTGCTGTCCCATAGCAGTTGTCCCAACTAAGTAAAAAACATTTTTTCCTGGTGCAGAAAAACAAATTGTCCCATTCATTGCTGGCTCCCCATATTGTTTCTAAAAGCCCCACTCAAAATTCGATTTCAATCTTGTGTCCCCATTCCTTGCCACTGCCTCCCCTTGAAAGCTGACAAGCCTAGTGGAGGTCTGGGGGGGGGCGAGGGTTGCTGGGACTCAAGAAACCTTTGTATGTGCATGCACTTTCCTGTGGGTTGCATTAATTGTCATGGTGATTTAAACTGTTTTGATAGTATTGATGAGAGAAGTAAAAAGTAAATCCTTGTGTTATACATGTTTGAGTTGTCTTAGTGTGCCTGACTAAAAGGATTGTGATATTTGTGTTGCCACACCTTGGTAGCTACTGTAACTGTTTATTCAATGCTCCTATTAAATCAGAAATTAATAAAAATATTCTTTGATAACACACCGGCCTGGTTACTAGTCTACTGTGTCACAGGGTGCTTGTGAAGGTAGATTGTGAGACGGGTTGGAGGCCTCCTTAAAAGAATCTAGATTGTAAAAATAAAAAAGCTGTTTTATTGTGTGCCACATTTATTGCACGGGAAAAAGATCCCTGACTTGCTTGTGCTGTATAATATATCAGAAAGGGGCCACCTATGAAAGGGAATGTGTGACGTCACAAGCACACCTGCAGAGAGGCTTTTGTGCACACCAACTACCCACACCCCACTACATCTCCCCTCCCATCCGAATGCAGGCACAAAACCATTCAGTGACTAATGGCCCACCATTAGCAGTTGTGTGCGCTACATTCTGATTGGAGGGGTTGGTCTGAGCTGCAAACGGAACTGAACTGCTTTGATTGTTTTGCTTCTGAGTCAAGCCAGAGTGCTTATAAAGACTTATGACAGCCTCCGTTTACTATTTATTTCTGCACAAAGGTACACTATTCTTTTGTTCAGCTCCTGTGCTGTGCTGCATTGACAGTGCAGAGAGAGCAGCTCAGCTGAGGTAGGAGGGTCACAAGGGGGGCCCAGGATTTGAGTGGGGGGCCTGGAACCACTGCTCGATGCGATGTCACTCCACCTGACAGAACTCCAGCTCTTGCTCAGGTTGCCTTGGCTCTGCCTCGACTCAACAGCTTCCCGCAACTCCAGCAGCTCTCTCGGTAGTCTCAGCTCTCCTCAGCTCTCCTCTCCTCACTGGGCACTCAATGCCCATACTCCTCCAGACTGGAGGAAAGTACAACGTAACGTAACAAAGCGTAACAACGTGTGTCAAGCCTCACGTGCTCCAAGGCCGCTTCCTACACAATTGCAGTATTCAATGCAGTTGGCAGTTTGGTGATTTAACCTATGTCAAACGCAGGACATGATTGGGATCAGAAATGGTTGGAACAGGGACAAGGGACAAATGTATCTGTGGATATTATAAAAGACAGGATAAAGTCGAGGCACTGGAACATCGATTATTGTCCTTTACTGGTTGTGTGATACAAGATTACATTAGCGCATTTTGTACCTTCATCAGAGGCTGCCTCAGTAGATTACCAATCTGATAGGATACTTGCTGCTAATCACCTTTCCCGACAGAATGCACATAATTGTAATATGGGCTGGGTTACCCTCTTTTATAGACTATTATGAAACTGTAATAATGCATGACGATTATATATTAACTCTACTTTGATAAACTGCAAGCAATGTGTTTTGAATTGCATGTTTACATTTGTACAATAGTGAAATGTTTATTTGTAATCAAAACACTCAAATAGATTTAGGCACAACCAGCATGAGTAGGGACAGCACTGAGCTGTATTCTTGAGAGGCATCATGATTTCTTTGGCAAAACCAGCATGTCATTGTGTTGCAAATTGCGTATGTGTACTGTTGGTAACAACATCTATTGGAATATATTATACGTCCCCCATACGTGCATGTTTTACATTGCTATGGTTTATTACGCAGTTGTGTTGATGTTTGTATTTTAAAATAGATAAAGTAATTGTTTGTGCCAGAAATGTTCTCATAGTAGATAGCACCCTAACACACACCACAAGTCGCCCCATGTGAACACGCTGGCTCTCAATACATTTATTCTCTACCACTTTAAAAATGCAGTCTGACTGTCTTTCCTCTTCTTATTCTACTTGTTTATCCTTCCTTAATCCAACTTTGAAAAATACCCTTCACTATCACTTTATACGACCACACAGTCATCTGTCTTCATTTGACTGCCGCATCTTCTAATGCTGTGAAGCATAATGGATATTTACTTCTCCATGAACACTAGGCAACAGATGATGTGTTTCCAGCAAGAGGATGATAAAACAGAGGCAGCAACGCCTCTGTTTTATCATCATGTTCCCATTGCGAGAACTCATCTCATTTTAAGGTAGTCAGGGATTGGAAATGCTATCAAGAATCGCGCTTTTCCTGGAGCCATGCAAATGTATTTTGCCCGCCATTAGTCATTACGCTACTGCGTGGCAGTGTTTGTTTTATTGTTTCCATTTTTCATGATATCTGCGTAGCTAAGACTATGACTAACGGAGCCCTGCGGGATGCAGGCACACATTTACAGGGTAATTCATAGAATTCAGCGCACAAGTAGCGCACGCGGCTGGCGCACAGCGTGCGCGTGCGATAGTCTGCGCCAGCCGCGTGCGCCAAAACCGAATCCGGCACACAGCGTATTCATGGATTTTAGGCTCCCAAACCAGCCGTGGCGCAGAGTATCGCAGCGACCCTGCAGCAGCGCCAGTAACGCCCCCAAGAACGCCCTCGCGCAAGGAAAAGTCATCTAAATCGCTAAATCATCGCAAAGGGCTGCGCTAACCATGGACCAGTTTACAGGGCTGCCAAACAAGGAACGCAAAGCGGGTAACGTGCATATCAGGGGTACGCGTGAAGTTATACACGCGATTAGCCAGGGTACGTGTATTACAGGGGTACGCGGGAAGTATAACACGCGATTAGCCAGGGTACGTGTATTACAGGGGTATGCGGTAAGTTTAACATGCGATTAGCCAGGGTACGTGTATTACAGGGGTACGCGGGAAGTTTAACACGCGATTAGCCAGGGTACGTGTATTACAGGGGTATGCGGGAAGTTTAACATGCGATTAGCCAGGGTACGTGTATTACAGGGGTACGCGGGAAGTTTAACACGCGATTAGCCAGGGTACGTGTATTACAGGGGTATGCGGGAAGTTTAACATGCGATTAGCCAGGGTACGTGTATTACAGGGGTACGCGGGAAGTTTAACACGCGATTAGCCAGGGTACGTGTATTACAGGGGTATGCGGGAAGTTTAACATGCGATTAGCCAGGGTACGTGTATTACAGGGGTACGCGGGAAGTTTAACACGCGATTAACCAGGGTACGTGTATTACAGGGATACGCGGGAAGTTTAACATGCGATTGGCCAGGGTACGTGTATTACAGGGGTATGCGGGAAGTTCAACACGAGATTAGCCAGGGTACGTGTATTACAGGGGTGCGCAGGAATTATCACACGCGATTTGGCTGGGTACGTGTATTACAGGGGTGCGTGGGAATCATCACACGCGATTTGGCTGGGTACGTGTATTACAGGGGTGCGTGGGAAGTCACACGCGATTAGGCTGGGTGGGTCCTCACAGGTGTTCCCTGTACACCCTCCACGGCCCCTGCAGGCAGCCTACAAAACAGGGGACTACCCTGCACACCTGCTCATGTCCCCCTGCACCCCCACCCCCCAGCAGTGCATGGGCAGCCTCCACCCGGCCCCCACCCATGCCTCCCACCACCCCCAACCCCCAGCAGTGCAGGGGCAGCCTCCACCAGGCCCCCACCCATGCCTCCCACCACCCCCAACCCCCAGCAGTGCAGGGGCAGCCTCCACCAGGCCCCCACCCATGTCTCCCACCACCCCCACCCCCCCGCCACCAGGGGCAGCCTCCACCAGGCCCCCACCCATGCCTCCCACCACCCCCAACCCCCAGCAGTGCAGGGGCAGCCTCCACCAGGCCCCCACCCATGCCTCCCACCACCCCCAACCCCCAGCAGTGCAGGGGCAGCCTCCACCAGGCCCCCACCCATTTCTCCCACCACCCCCACCCCCCCGCCACCAGGGGCACCCTCCACCAGGCCCCCACCCATGTCTCCCACCACCCCCAACCCCCAGCAGTGCAGGGGCAGCCTCCACCAGGCCCCCACCCATGCCTCCCACCACCCCCAACCCCCAGCAGTGCAGGGGCAGCCTCCACCACGCCCCCACCCATGTCTACAACCACCCCCACCCCCCCGCCACCAGGGGCAGCCTCCACCAGGCCCCCACCCATGTCTCCCACCACCCCCAACCCCCAGCAGTGCAGGGGAAGCCTCCACCAGGCCCCCACCCATGCCTCCCACCACCCCCAACCCCCAGCAGTGCAGGGGCAGCCTCCACCAGGCCCCCACCCATTTCTCCCACCACCCCCACCCCCCCGCCACCAGGGGCACCCTCCACCAGGCCCCCACCCATGTCTCCCACCACCCCCAACCCCCAGCAGTGCACGGGCAGCCTCCACCAGGCCCCCACCCATGTCTCCCACCACCCCCACCCCCCCGCCACCAGGGGCAGCCTCCACCAGGCCCCCACCCATGTCTCCCACCACCCCCACCCTCCCGCCACCAGGGGCAGCCTCCACCAGGCCCCCACCCATGCCTCCCACCACCCCCAACCCCCAGCAGTGCAGGGGCAGCCTCCACCAGGCCCCCACCCATGCCTCCCACCACCCCCAACCCCCAGCAGTGCAGGGGCAGCCTCCACCAGGCCCCCACCCATGCCTCCCACCACCCCCAACCCCCAGCAGTGCAGGGGCAGCCTCCACCACACCCCCACCCATGTCTACAACCACCCCCACCCCCCCGCCACCAGGGGCAGCCTCCACCAGGCCCCCACCCATGCCTCCCACCACCCCCAACCCCCAGCAGTGCAGGGGCAGCCTCCACCATGCCCCCACCCATGTCTCCCACCACCCCCACCCCCCCGCCACCAGGGGCAGCCTCCACCAGGCCCCCACCCATGTCTCCCACCCCCCCAGCCCCCCCGACACCAGGGGCACCCTCCACCAGGCCCCCACCCATGTCTCCCACCACCCCCACCAGTGCAGGGGCACCCTCCACCAGGCCCCCACCCATGTCTCCCAACACCCCCACCAGTGCAGGGGCACCCTCCACCAGGCCCCCACCCATGTCTCCCAACACCCCCACCCACCAGCACTGTGGGGCACGTGGCCAGCAGGCAGTCAGGCAGCAGCAGATGGCAGGTGGGAGCGTGCTCAGGGCTCTGGGGGGCAGTAATTTGGCCTCCTGGCCAGGAGCGTGGTCTCTCGTGTGTGAACGCGTGGACAGCCTGATAGGGAGTGAAATCCCACACGTCAGCAAAGGCCCTTAGCGCGTAAACCCGTCAACAGCATATGCGCGCCTATAGTCACCTGCACGTGCAGGAAATTGTTGCGTGACACGTCCCAGTGTCAAAGCGTGTGATTGGTGAAAATGGATCTACACGTAGAAGTGACAAAGCGTGTGATTGGTGAAAATGGATCTACACGCAGGAGTGACAAAGCGTGTGATTGGTGAACGTACACGCCGATTGGTGAACGTACACGCCGCGTAAGTGACGCTGTACGTGTGGGCCTGTATATAAGGTACATGTAGAACACCATTTCCTTGTACGTGCTTTTCGTGGAGAGCGAGTGGGTGAATTCTGTACTTCTTGTCCTTTCACACGCGATTTACTTCACGGCGTTTCCAGTTCGTATTCCCTGTTACCTCTGACAGCTTTTTCTCTTTTTTCTCTTTTACTGGTTTACCTGGGCCTGTTCCCTCAAACAGTGTCCCCTTCTACTGTTGTCCTGTCTTCTCAGACAGCGTACACATCTTCTTTTGGCGGGGGTTTAGCCAGCCAAACGCGCTCATTTTTCACGCTCTTTTACCTGGCAGACGGTGAGTCACGCACGTATCCAACTTCTGTGCTTGCCCCGTGTGTAGCCTACCCCTTCAGAGGTCATTCTAGGCTGCGTGTGACACGCATACGTTCATTCTTGTGTTACTGGGTGCCACAGCGTAGTGCAGGTTTTTCTTTCTGCACACGTGGTCTAGGAGGGGTTGCGTGCACGTCATCTCCCTTTTTTGGGCCTCCTGTGCGTGACCCGTCATCTTTCCCCAGGGGTTACAATCAGCTGTGCTAGAGCACTAGGGTACAATTACCATCTGGTACCCAACCCCTTTGACCCCCAATTGCCCAGGACAATTGTCTACAGCCACTCCCATACGCACATTAATATCAGTGCCATGGCTGGGAGGCGAGGATTCCGTAAGGGTGGCAAAGGTGGAAGAGCCACAAGTGGTGGCCGTGGTGGATCCGGTAGGGGACGTGGTCGTTACTTGCAGGGTGAGCCTGTCCCCCCATGTGTGGAGGACCAGTCAAGGGCACCCATCATCCCCCCCCTCCCCCCTCCCCCCCTCCCGTTGAGGCTGAAGTGGCTGACACCATCCATGCTCAGCCCTTGTTGGACCAGCCCATTGTGGCACCAGACCTGGCTGACTCCATGGCTGACTTCCAGGTCAGCAGGGCTACGACACGTGCGCTGGTGCACGTTGATGCCATCATGCCACGTGGATCTGGGGCAGCAAGGTCATCTGCTGCACCAAGGAGGCAGGGCGGAGAGGCTGCAGGGGCAGCTGCGGCTCCATCCACCCCAGCCCTCACACACCCAGCCAGGACAGTGTCGGTCCTAGTCCATGCTGCTGACATTCCCCCTGACACCATCACACTAGAGCCAATGCCTGCACCAACTCCCATGCTGAGTGTGCAATCCCACACTCCTGATACAGAGTCCACCAGGGCCCCTGCCCCTAGTGTCCAGAGCGGCGCAGGACACTCAGGATCACCACCACCTTCCAAGCGGAAGAGGAAGAGTGCTCGTCCCGCACTGGCTGATGCCCCAGACACGGCTACACAGTCCGGCCCGTCCAGGAAGCCCAGCTTCACGGATGACGAACTGAATGCACTTGTCGAGTATGTGTCCGCACATGACAACGAGATGGTCATTGTTGCAGGATCCAAGACCACACCTGCACAACGCCAGGCACACTGGCAGACCGTTGCGGACATCGTAAGTGCCCTTGGAATCGTGAGGCGCACAGCCAATGATTGCTATAAGCGCTGGAATGACCTAAAGCGCAGGGCAAAGAGTAAGCTGGCCTCAAGTCATGCCGCAACTCTAGTGACTGGAGGTGGGTCTCCAGTAGTAGACATGGAACTCACTCCACATGAGTCAGTCGCTGGGACCTACGTCACGGAGGAACAGATCCAAGGCGTGGGAGATCTGGCTGATTACGAGGCATTGTCCGGTGAGTGCACATGCATGTGTGTGTCATCCATGTGCATGGTGTGTGTGTGAGGGCTTCTGTTCGGGTGCCAGGTGAGAGTGTGTGCGCCTGAGTCGTATGGGTCAGCCATGTGCTTCATGCAATCCTTCCTGCGCAGCTGCATTTGGCCATAGCAGTATCCCTTCTGCCAACAGTAGACATCTAGCACAACTGCACGCCAGTTGCCCTTGAAGTGTCACCTTGACACAACATATTTGCTTCTTTTTCACTGTTCATTCAGTCAGTTTGTTTGCATTCCACCACTTTCACTAGGCATGTCGCTGTCCACTAGTCACATGTCTGACATGGGTATGGTAAAGTGGAGTGACTTTGTTACCTGGATATCATTTGTACACACATGTCCCTGTGCAATTTGACCATTTCAGACTGGCAGCTCCAGGTGAAAAATCTGACCTGTTAGAATTAGAAAAGCTATTACATGCGGGAACTGGACTGAATGAATAGGTGCTGCCCTCCTCTCCATCTTCACTCAATAGCAATGGTACATGCCATCTGTGTGATGGCATGTGTGTTTCACCTGCCAATCACAGGCCAATGTGTGATGCCACTGCCAGGCAGCATGCAGAAAATTTGTTCATCTTCCATCTTGGTGTCATCAGTGTGTGCCATTTGCCTGCACTTCATACGCAGTGAGGGTGCATGCATGGGAGGGTTTTAGTCATGTGGGACATGTGTCAATCAAGTACTGGTTCTCTTGCTTCTCAGCCCTCAATGTGTGCCATGGTGCTAATGCCTGTTTCCATTTCTTTGTTTTCATGTCTTTGCAGGGGAAGACGCACCTGATACTGCTGGGGCTGTGGAGATGGTGCAGACCCAGGAGGTGTCCCAGGGCCGACCAACCACCAGTGAGGGACGTGGTGTGGTGGTGGGGGAGAACCCACAAGTGCTGCAGGTCGTGCTCTCAAGGGGTGTCTCTGGCTGCACCTCCCCCGAGCTGTACTCAGGTGTTGATTCGGATGAGACCTACGTGCCGTCGCAGGTGAGTGTTCCAGGGAGGGATTCTGTTCTGTCTCACCCACCTGCACCAGGGTCAGTACCCTCCATGGGGATGTCAGTGTTGGCAGCTACGCCTTCGGTGGTTACGGATGCAGGGTCACACTCCGCGACATCTGATCCTGTTCCTGGGCCAGCAGATCAGAGGGGGAATGCAGTCCTGCAGCCTCAGGCAGTGCCGGCACAGCAAGGCGCAGTTCGCCTTGCCCCAGACAGGTGTGGTGCCCGCCAACGTGGTGGCCGTACGCCACCCGGCAATACCGCATGGGAGCAATCCATTTACGGTATGGCTACCCAACAGGCTGCATCATCCGAGATGATGGCTCAGGCCATGGATAGGGTGGCCACTTCCATTGTCCCCCCAGAAAGGCTGATGGAGCGACTAGAGCAGGCAACCGACTCCATCTGCCAGTCACACAGGGAGGACATGTTGGGGTCCAACAGGGACAGGCGGGCGGCACTGGTGACTCTGCAGGAGGCCATCTCCATTGAGTCCCAGGGCCACAGGGAAGCCCTGAGGCAGGAGCTCCTTCACCTCAGGACGACTCTTGTTGAGCTTGAGGCTTCAACACACCAAAGGACAGAACAGCAGCTGGAGCGTCTCACCCGTACGCTCTCAGCTGAGATGCAGGCAACGAGGGCGGAGGTCCGGGCATCCCGTGAGTTGTTGCATGGGGACCTCCGCACACTCATCCTCCAGAACCAGACCTACCACACCTGCATGCTTGCAGCCATGGAGGAGCAGACTAGGGCCTTGCGTGGGCTGCCTCCCATAGTGCAACCACCTCCGGATGCAGCTGCACAGGGTGATAATAGCGACAGCAGTGATACTCCCACAATAGGGTAGCCGTGTGGGCCATGAGCCCATGGAGGTGTTTTATCTTCCCAGGATCCACGCAGGTGGGTTCTGGTGTGCATCCTGTCCTCGGACCTCCTGGGTGGCCTCCCCAACCCCCCCGGGCCCATCAATGGCCATTTTTGATTGTTTCTTATTTTTATTTTCATTTTGATTTCTTTTATTCCCAATTTTTTTGGGACAATCTGTTGGCTTCGATCTGTTGGCTTCGATCTGTTGGCTTCGATCTGTTGGCTTCCGTGGTTCCTGTGGGCATACGCTGCATTGTGGCTGGGCACATGCAGGCTTGTAATGTATTTGGTTCAGATGCTTGGGTTTGAGTCACACACACCCCTCCTGCTTCCCGTTTCCATGGGCTTGCAAAGGGTGTGCCCAAGTGACAGTGAATTACACAGTGACGTTGGACTCCCATGAGCTGTGTGGCCAGTCTGTAGTCAATACTGTGTATACATTCATAGTGCATATTGCTGTTGTGTTGTACACTGCATGTTGCATTGATGTGTAACTCTTCTTCTGTGTCTACCTCCCAATTTGCAGGTCCCTTCCTCATGTCCACACAAGGACCTCTAGTCTGGAGATGGGGACCATGTTGGCAGCAGTGCACCTACAACTCTACATGGCGACAACACTGCACAGTTGGTAGTGGTGGGAGTGCAGGCATTTCCAGGTGGTGAGACTACTAATATGTAACATTTGTAATGTCATGTTAATGGTACTACGTGCTCAAGTATGTTGTTGGTCCGGCATTGCTGTGAGCATTTCAGGTGTTCCAGGTTTCTAATAGTGCCACTGTACATAGTGAGACTGATGTCATGTTGTGGGGATTACTTTGTTTACCTGCAATTAGCATGACATGGCACGGTGTGTCGTGTGGCGGTGCTGGGGTTGGGTTGGCTGACATGGCACTGTCCTCTTGTTGCATTTTGCAAGTGGGTATTCATTTTAAGAAAGTCTTTTTCAACCTTAGAAACAGTGTTGGCGCTCTGATGGAGAAGTGTAGCTAAATTGAATATGAAAAAAAGTAGAGATGCTGCAAATGGAGGGATGCCACAGAGGTTGACCTGGGCTTGGACAAAACTAAAACGAAGAGAAGCCCTCCTCTAGCGCTTCTCCAAAATTAAATGTTATAATATAGAGACTTTCTCGTTTTTAGGTTCCATTTGTCATTTTTATTCAGAATTCTATTGTGCTGTAAACAAATAGGGATTCCTTTTTACATCTTGATCATAACATATAAGTTGATGGGAAGACAAAAAAATGCAAAATTTAAATTGGTTTAAAGTTTTTCGTTGAGTTCACTAAGTTGCTGTGTCCCACGTTGTCACTTGAAAGTTGCGAAGCCTTAGTATAATTCACTCGACATTTGGGTTGATGGAGAGACAAAAGAATTCAAAATTTAGATTGGTTCTAAGTTTTTAGTTGAATTCACTAAGTTGCTGTATCCCACGTTGTCACTAGAAAATTACGAAGCCCTAGTTTAATTCACTAGGCAGTATTGGCCTCAATTTGAATTGGTTCAAAGTTTAGTCAATGTTGTCTTCACGTTGTTGCTCGAAAATTGCGAAGCCCTAGTTTGATTCACTAGGTAATATTATCCTCATTCACTAGGTAATATTATCCTCAACACGTGTTTCTCCGCCACATGGTTTATGGCGGTTCTTCAGGAGGAATTTGTAGGTAGATAGGCAAATGGAAAGATCTGAGAGGAAAAAGGTGGGAATAAAGAGAAAAATGGGCATTTTTGAACAGAGTGTTTTATGTTGACGTTTATACAGTCAATGTTGAGTTAGATACTTACAACTAAATATCAAATCTTGTTCATGTATATGATGGTTCCTTTGATGTAGGTAATATTATTAATTCCATCCGGTTTGGTCTGAAAGAGTGAAGAGCATCTAGTTTATATTTGTATCTCTGGGTCAAAGGTACTTTCCAAAAAAATCTAGTCATAATCATCCTTATTTGTTATACTTCAATAGTTCAGTATTATCTTCATGTACAACTGATTCCTGGATTTTGACAATGTAAATGAACTCATATGTTGCCTTGGAACAGTACGGTTTGGTTTAGTATCTAAGTTTGCTTGTGCGGACTTTGAACTTAAAGACTGTTCGAAGCAACGAAGTTAGTCTAAATACCAAGTTTTCTTAAGAATTGTAAATAGTTGTGAAAGACCTTGCTTACCATGTGAACGGTGTTTTCCTCGCTCTCTCGATACTGTCTGATGTGGTCAGTGAACTCCACATGTTGTGAATGGGTTTCACATAGAGTCGCGTGCGGAGTGACGTCATGCGTGTGTCGCGTGCGGAATGTCGTCATTCGCACGTTGCATCACGTAATGACGTCACGCGCACGTATCTAATGGTTGTTTATATTTTTAAGAGCGCCATATTTGCTCGATCCAATTCTAGTGTTCCTGTAGCCTTATATTTGTTGCAAAATTTACAAAATAATATAGAGGTAAATATCTCTTATTATGATTTACAAAAAATGACATATCTCCTGGTCTGTGTTAAGACCTGTGTGGCAAGTGTCCATCATACAAATCCATCTTGCTTCTTGTTGTCGAAGTCTTAATTGTAGATTCCCTCCTCTTGGGGCCGGTTTCAATTTTACTATTCCGTAGAATTTTATCTGACTGATCTGAGAAGGATGATGTGATTCTGTGAAATGATTGGCTATTGGTGATCTTGTATCTCTGTTGGTAATAGCCCTGATATGTTCACTGATTCTTGTCTTGAGTTTTCTGATCGTGCTCCCAATGTATAATTTTTTGCATGCGCACTGAATGATATATATAACAAATTGACTATTGCAATTGATCAGCTGTTGTATGGTGAAGTTGGTGCCATTGGGTTTGATGACGGTTGTTTTACCATTTTCTGCATATTGGCACATGGAGCATTGACCACATTTGTAATAGCCTTTGATAGGTTTTTGAAGCCACATTGTTTGTGTAGTGGATTTTTCATCAGGATATTTCAACTCAAAATGTGACGGACTGAGCATTTTTTTGAGATTGCTTGCTTTCTTGAAAGTGATGGTAGGTTTGACTTCCAGGATCGGTGTAAGGTCAGAATCTGATTTAAGGATGTTCCAGTATTTGCTAAGAATTTTCCGAATGATTGAATTGTTGGAACTATAGTTCGTGGTAAAATTGATGGTTCTGTGTGGATCGATCACAGTTTTGTCGATTTTGGGTCTTACTTGTAACAACGATTGTCTGGTCCTAGTTGAAGATTTCTGATAGCTCTTTTTGATAAGTTTGTTTGGGTATCCTCTGGAGATGAATTTGCTCATTGTGGATGTTACTTTCTGTTTGAAATCATCAGTTTTTGAACAGTTTCTTTTGACCCTTAGTATTTCACCATAAGGTATATTGTAGATGATGTGTTTGGGGTGGCTGCTTGAAGCATGTAGTAGACTGTTAACAGATGTAGGTTTAGTGTACAGTGTTGTACAGATGGTATTGTTATCGATATAGAAGGTGATGTCCAAAAAGTTGATTGAAGTTTGACTGTATTCTGTGGTTAGTTTCAAATTATAGGTGTTGTGATTTAGATAGTTGAAATAATCTTTAAATGCTGATAATGGTCCGTTCCAAATCAAAAAGATGTCATCAATGTATCTGGCCCAGAAAATTATGTTGTTTAGGTGTGTGAATGATTGATGTTGCCAGGCAAATTCTATCTCAAAATGGCCCATGTAGAGATTGGCATATGATGGCGCATATTTTGCTCCCATGGCTGTGCCTTGTATTTGTCGATAGAGAGTGTTGTTAAAGATGAAAATGTTGTTTTGAAGGGTGAATTGCAACATTTCTAAAATCATATTGTTGTGATCGTTGAGAGATATAGATCGTGTTTTCAAGAAGTATTCTGTAGTTAGAAGTCCTTTTTCATGCAAGATGCTTGTATAAAGTGCTGTTACATCCATTGTAACTAGCCAATAGTTGTCATTCCAAGGTATATTGTCGATCAATTGGATAATGTGCGTGGTGTCTCTGATGTATGATGCCAATGAATTTGCTAATGGTTGAAGCTGATGATCTATATATTCTGAAATGTGCTCTGTGATTGATCCAATACCATTAATGATTGGTCTACTTGTTGGTAGGTTGATGTATTTCTTATGAATCTTAGGCAGAAAATATATTGTTGGAGTAATCGGATTAGTTGTGATCATATATCGGTATTCATCTTCATTAAGTAGTTCCAAGTCTTTCCAATGACTGCTCATGGTTTTCCATTGTTCGCTGATTTTGGTGAATGGGTTTTCTTTGATTTTTTCATAACATTTATGATCTTTTAGATGGGTGAGTGCCATGTGTATATAGTCTTCTGTGTTGAGTAGCACAATGTTTCCGCCTTTGTCTGATGATTTTATGGTAATCTCAGGATTGTTCTTGAGATTATTTAATGCTTGATTTTGGTTGGGTGTGAGATTATTCCTTATCTTGAGTTTTGCATGTTGGTTCATTTTATTGTTGATGTAGATGTCTCTGAGTTCTTTTTGAACTACTTTGCAGAAAGTATCAATAACATTTTCTGGAGGTAAGATTGGTGTGAATTTGGATTTTTCTTTAAGTTTGGTTTCTTGTGCTAATCCCAATGGTATATTTTGTTCTTCCATGAACTTCTCCTTAGTATAGGGATCTGTCTCATCATTGATGTTAAGAAGATCGACTGTGAGTTCCACATGTTTAACTGTTAATTCCGATGGTACTGGTGTTATTTCAGTGGTGTGTCTTTTGATTTCCATATTTGCAAAATATTTCTTTAGTTTGAGTTTTCTACAAAAACTGTGGAGATCAACTACTGTGTTAAAATAATCATAATTACGACCTGGACAAAAGGTGAGTCCTTTATTAAGTGCTTGAATTAGTGGTGTCGTTAGTTCCAAACTTGAAAGGTTGATGACTAGGTCTTCCGTTGGGGTAATGGGGTCTGAGATCTGGTCTGTACTCTTGTTTTTTCTTCTATGTTTGCGTTTGATTCCTCCTCTCTTGCCACGTTTGGTTTTGGTAGAAGAGTCATAATAGGGTTTCTTTTTCCTGGTGCTGAATAATTCCTCATATATTTTTGTTGTTGAAATTCCTCTAAAAAAGAGGAAGAGGATCCAAATGAATTGTATTGGGATTCTTTGTTCCTGTTGGGAATTGTCATTTGAGATGCAGTGGGCAAGATTGATGGAGGTACGCTTCTTTCTTCCAATTCACTATCACTCACTGTGTCCGTATCTGAGGAAAGAGGAGTTGTAGCTGTTTTTTGTAGCTTGATGTATGCTGATCTGCCCCTTGATGTTGTTGTAGGTCTTTTATTGAATGTATAGACTCTTTTGAATTTATAGTCTAGTTCATCTCGCAAAAATTGTCTCTGTTTTTTAATCTTGATATCTGATGCGTATTTATCTATGATTTCATCTAGAATTTCATAATTCTTAAAAGTTTTCTCAGGAATATTTAGTTTTTCAATATTTTCTTTCACTTTGGTGATTTCTTGTATTAGCCGAGTATGTTTTACTTTGGCATATTTGATTAATCTATGTATCATTTCGTTGGATGTGGTGGTAAGTAGTTGTTCCCAATCTTTGATCTCTTCTATATCGTCGTCTTCAAATGGAGGAAATATACAGACTCTTAATCCTCGTGGTATGCGTCCTATCTGAAGGTATTTGTCTAAAGATTTGATTTCCCACCAGCAAGTAAGTTCTTGTTTGAGAAGTTTTTCTTGGGTTAAGAATAATTGTCTTAATGATGTATTATTGCTATCCGGTTTGGTTGTTGGATTTTCTGATAATCCCGAAAAGATGAGTTCCGCTTCTTCCTCTCGTTTTTCATAGTTCCTAATCATAGTGTCCTGACTGATGATATCGCTTATTGAGTTTCTCCTTTTAGAGCTGCCCACTGCTGACAGAATATATTGAGAAAGTCTTTTTCAACCTTAGAAACAGTGTTGGCGCTCTGATGGAGAAGTGTAGCTAAATTGAATATGAAAAAAAGTAGAGATGCTGCAAATGGAGGGATGCCACAGAGGTTGACCTGGGCTTGGACAAAACTAAAACGAAGAGAAGCCCTCCTCTAGCGCTTCTCCAAAATTAAATGTTATAATATAGAGACTTTCTCGTTTTTAGGTTCCATTTGTCATTTTTATTCAGAATTCTATTATGCTGTAAACAAATAGGGATTCCTTTTTACATCTTGATCATAACATATAAGTTGATGGGAAGACAAAAAAATGCAAAATTTAAATTGGTTTAAAGTTTTTCGTTGAGTTCACTAAGTTGCTGTGTCCCACGTTGTCACTTGAAAGTTGCGAAGCCTTAGTATAATTCACTCGACATTTGGGTTGATGGAGAGACAAAAGAATTCAAAATTTAGATTGGTTCTAAGTTTTTAGTTGAATTCACTAAGTTGCTGTATCCCACGTTGTCACTAGAAAATTACGAAGCCCTAGTTTAATTCACTAGGCAGTATTGGCCTCAATTTGAATTGGTTCAAAGTTTAGTCAATGTTGTCTTCACGTTGTTGCTCGAAAATTGCGAAGCCCTAGTTTGATTCACTAGGTAATATTATCCTCATTCACTAGGTAATATTATCCTCAACACGTGTTTCTCCGCCACATGGTTTATGGCGGTTCTTCAGGAGGAATTTGTAGGTAGATAGGCAAATGGAAAGATCTGAGAGGAAAAAGGTGGGAATAAAGAGAAAAATGGGCAATTTTGAACAGAGTGTTTTATGTTGACGTTTATACAGTCAATGTTGAGTTAGATACTTACAACTAAATATCAAATCTTGTTCATGTATATGATGGTTCCTTTGATGTAGGTAATATTATTAATTCCATCCGGTTTGGTCTGAAAGAGTGAAGAGCATCTAGTTTATATTTGTATCTCTGGGTCAAAGGTACTTTCCAAAAAAATCTAGTCATAATCATCCTTATTTGTTATACTTCAATAGTTCAGTATTATCTTCATGTACAACTGATTCCTGGATTTTGACAATGTAAATGAACTCATATGTTGCCTTGGAACAGTACGGTTTGGTTTAGTATCTAAGTTTGCTTGTGCGGACTTTGAACTTAAAGACTGTTCGAAGCAACGAAGTTAGTCTAAATACCAAGTTTTCTTAAGAATTGTAAATAGTTGTGAAAGACCTTGCTTACCAATACTGCCTAGTGAATTAAACTAGGGCTTCGTAATTTTCTGGGTATTCATTTTAGCTGCTTCAATGTGTAACTTCACAAAACTGCATTGGTGGTGTCTGTGTGGGTAGGGATGCACACATTGTGACACTTCCAGGTGAACAATCTCAGGCTGACATGGTATTCCCGGTTCATTCTCCAGACATTCAGGATCAGTGTCAGGTTGAGTCATCATTGATTGTCAGATGGAATGTGCCAGGGCAGTGTGCACTCCACAGGGGTGTGATTTCTATGTGAAGTAATTAGCCACTAGCTGTGTACGGGCTGCCTCCCCCTGTGCCCTTTCCCCTCCCATGCGCAGCGGCTGTGCATGTGGTTGGGGATGTGGGGCCACCACCATGTCCACGGCCAGGCCCCGGCGTGTTGCAACGTTGTGCAGGACACATGCTGCCACTATGATCCTGCACACTACTGGGGGAGCGTATAACAGCTGCCCGCCAGAACGGTCAAGGGAGCGAAAGCGTGACTTTAGCACTCCGAATGTGCGCTCCACTATGCCCCTGGTTGTAATGTGGGCTGTGTTATATCTTACCTGGGGTGGCGTGGTGGGGTTCCGAATTGGCGTCATCATGTGGGGGCTGAGAGGGTAGGCACTGTCCCCTGTGGAGGTGGTGATTGGTATCATTGGTGGGGTTGTGACCTTGCTCAGTATCCAACATGCATGCATGTGCAGTGGCATACATACTCACCAAGCAGCCATGTATCGCCATGCCGCCCAGCATCTATGTCCCGGCATAGGGTGGACATTCGGTAAATGAAGCTGTCGTGGGTGGACCCGGGATAGTTGGCATATACTGAGGTGATGATTCCCTTGGCATTACATACTACCTGCACGTTGATGGAATGCCAGTGCTTGCGGTTCCTATAGATGTGCTCTGATGCCCTGGGGGGACGTAGAGCCACATGGGTGCAGTCGATGGCACCTAGCACTTTGGGGAATCGTGCCACTCCGTAAAAATCCAGGGCGGCAGCATGCCTTTCTGCAGGTGTTCTGGGCAGGTATATGTGCCTGCGGACTGATGGGCGTGCAGTCATGATGTTCAAGACCTGGTGTAGGCAGCGTGACTGGGTGGCCTGTGACACCCCACCCACTATGGCACTTGTCCGCTGAAATGATCCAGTGGCTAAGAAGTGCAGTACATTGAGGACCTTCTCCAGGGGGCTGAGTGCTTGGGAGCACAGGGTGGGTGATGTGAGGTCATCCTCCCACTCACTCACCAGGTCCAGTATGATGTGTGGTGGAAACCTGTACCTCCCATACACCTGGTCATCAGGCATCCCGAAAAGGCTGGTTCTGGGTGTGAATATTCTGGCCCTGACTATCCTCCTCCTCCTCCTTTGGTAGCCCACTGCCACTGCTGCTAGGAACGGTATGTTCATCCTGGCGTCTGAGCTTGTTATTGTTAAAGTCCGCAATTTTATGCTTTGCGCGTGTTCTAGGCGAGCGTGTGACCCGCGCACCCCTGGAATCCAGTTCCCAGTCCAATAGCGTGTGGAAATTCACACGCACCACGGGATACAGCGTGTGACCCGCGCACCCCTGGAATCCAGTTCCCAGTCCAATAGCGTGTGGAAATTCACACGCACCACGGGATACAGGTTCGCTGACGTACTTGCGTGTGTAAGTGGCCGCGCACCCATTAAATACACGTACATAGGCCAATCGCGTGTACGCGCACTTTTGTCCAATTACACGCAATGAAATACACGTACATAGGCCAATCACGCGATGACACTCTGACGTGCAGTATTTCCACGTGTGTTCCGTCATCACGTGCTGAGTGGGGAACGCCCGTGCGGGTCACGTCAGACGCGCTTACGCGCTGAGGGACTCTGGTCCAATAGAATCGCGTATGCGTGCTGACGCGCTTACGCGCTAAGGGCCTTTCCTCGGATTTCACGCTGACGTGCAGGATTTTCACGTGCCAAATCACTCCGTATCAAGCTGGCCACCCGAAAACACACGGAACACCACGCTCCTGCCCAGAAGGCCGAGTTACTGCCCCCCAGTGCCCCGAGCAGCCTCCCACGTGCTATCTGCTGCTGCCTGCCTGCCTGCCTGCCTGCTGCCACCGTGCCCTGCCATTTGGTGCCTGCACATCAGCCATCTGCAGGGGTCCAGTTGCTGTGTCCACCCCTGCTGGAACTGAAGACTCCCAACTGGGATTACATCGCTCCACAGCCCAGCCCCAGGACCCAGTTGCCCACCCACACCTGCCTCTGGGGTTGCCATGTCGGGCACTTCCACATCTGGCACCAGTGGCAACCCCAGGCCAGATGGGCAGAGGGGCACCAGCTTCACTGCCACCGAAGTTGGTGTCCTGGTGGAGCATGTCCTGGGGCAGTATGATGCCCTCTTTGGATCGTCCCGCGCCAGCAAGGAAGGACGGGAGAGGATCTGGGCCGACTGTGTGGTTGCCATCAACGCGGAGGGGGTGGCAACCCGCAACGTCCAGAAGATCAAGAAGCGCTGGGAGGACTTGAGGTCCAGGACCCTTGTGAAGGCCCGGCGCCTCGTGGAGGGGGGCCGGGGCCGCATGAGTTCCATCCAGAAGAGGGTCCTGGAACGCGTACGCCCAGCGCTCCACGCCCAGGTCCTTGAGAGGGAGGCCCGTCTGGAGTTGAGCGGTATGTGTCCAAGCATTACTGTGTGAGACAGGGCATGTTGCGGTGTGCTGGTTCTATGATACTTGCCTGTATGTGTGCCATGGGCCATGTATGCATGTATGTGTGCAGGGACATCATGGTAATGCATGTGCGACCAGTGATGTGTGACCCACATGGTTGTTGCATGTGTTGAAATGCGGCATGGGGAGCCCTATGCAGATTTTGGACATGAGAGCATGCCAGTCTCTGTACCTGGACATGGATGGGGGTGAAGGATGGGTGCTGATGCCAGGTACATATATGGTAGCCATGTCTGTGTGCCTGACCTGCGTGTCTGTGACTTGTGCATGCCATGGATGCATGACACATGTGTGTGACAATGCACAGATTCAGTGATGCACCCAACTTACCCTTGTTTCGCCTGTGTTCGGTGTGTTTGGGGCCAGATGGATGTGACTGAGGTGAAGTGTGTGCATGTGATATGCATGAGCCATGATGCATGTGAGTTACATATCATTGAATGTTTCTAGAGTCCATTGGACATGCATGGAAATGTCCATGGCATGCACCATGCCTGTTACTGTGTGTGTTTTGCCTGGACTGACCCATGTGTTGTGGAGGGACATGATGGAAGTGTACTTTGACAGTGGTGCTCATCTGCTATTGCTTCCTGTCTAGGGGACCATTGTACAGTAGCCTGATGCTTGTGTCCTTTGTCTCCCTCTACGCAGCGGCTAGTGAAGAAGAGGGCGGAGACGGCGCTGTGGAGCAAGGCGGCGGGGATGCCCCCACGGCTGCAGCGGAAGGGGTGGGTGAGCCCCCACAGGGGCCTGCTACGGCGGGAGACGGTGAGGAGCCATCCAGGTTGGTGGTTTGCACAGAGGAGGAGGAGGCCGACACTGGTGCACACATGGGGCCTGGTGGGAGCATCCCTGCTGGTGCAAGTGGTGCAGTCCAGGGCCAGGGGCAGGAGGCAGCACAGGTCACCGTGGAGGGGCCTGTGCATGTCACTGTCCCTGACCCTGTGAGTGCACCACCATGCACCAGCAGGGATGCCCCGTCCCAGGCCCGTCCGCAGGTAGAGGGGATGTCCATGTCACCTGACTCCCCTCCACCTGCGGACGTGGTAACCCCTGGCCGCGTGGAGAAGGTCCTGATTGGGGTCGCGATGCGCACGGCTGTGATTCGTGATGACGTGCGTGCTTCCCGGGAGGAGCACGCACGTCATCACGAAGTGCACCGTGCTGACGTGGCCCAATTGGGATCGGCCATGTTCGGGGGTTTCCTGCATGTGTTGGCCAATCTGACGGCCCTCTCCTCCTCTGTGCAGGCTATCCACCGGTCGTTCTCCTTGCCGTCTTCCGGCCCAGATGCCACCAGGGCCCCCTGTGGACCTGCCCCGACCAATGCAGCCAGCTCGGTGGGGATCCCATCCCTGCCACAGTTGGGAGTCGGAGGTCCAGCAGGGGTGGACAACACAGCAAGTGGACCCCAGCAGATGGAAGATGTGACGGCATCATCGGGCAGGGCACGTGCACGACGGCGTCGGTGGTTTCCATCAGCCTGGATGCCGTCGTGCTGGCAGAGGCAGTGGCGTCGGAGGCAGCAGCGGGCTCGACGTGGGAGGCATCATGGCTCGGGGCCATCAAGATCCGAGGGGCAGGCATCGGCCGGAGGGCAGGGCAACCCTGGGATGGTGGTGTGTTCCGTGTGGGAGGAGTTTGGCCAGCGGATAGGTGCGGAGCGGCAGCGGGCGGAAGAGGAGCGGCTCACCATGGTCAGGGCGGAGTTCTCCATGCGTCGGGCATTGAGGCGGGCTGAGTGCCTCGAGGAAGCTCGCAGGGAGTTTGAGGTGGACATGGGGTTGTCCCTGCGAGACCTCGGGGCCAGGACAGAGTCCCGCCTCCAGGACATCGACATGGAGTTCGATGATGCCCTGGCCAGCAACATCACCAAGTGAGCCGCAGGACTTGCCCGCTGCCTTTGTATATAGTTATTTAGTTAGTTAGTGCTAGGTTTCCTTTATTTATTTTTATTATTTTGGACCGCTCGGACAATGGCCACTTTTTTGTACATATATTTTTCATTAGTTAGTGGTAGGTTTCATTTTTGGTGTTGGGCTCATGGACCCTGGAACATTCCTGTATATAGTTTGTTTTTTTGGGAGATACATTTTTTTAATTTCTTATTGTTTTCACCATGACGTAATGGTTTTTCATTAATTTCCTATTACATGATATTGCTTTGGACAAATTCATTTTAATTTTTTTTTCCTTTGTTTTTTTGTTTATCACTTTTGTTCTCGGACATGGACCATTTATTTACTTAGCCACATCGTTGTATGTTTGAAAATTTCACTTATTTTTGGTATTTAATACATTTTTTATATTTTCTTACACTTGTGTTATTTTCTCATTGGTTTGTTACATGTCATGATATGGGTTTTGACATTCACTTGCACCCATTGTGTATGTGTGTGTGACGGACATGTGTTCTTTTGCATACTTGGCATTGGGGTTGTGTCATGTGATTGCATTCACTATGTGGGTGGATGCAATCCTTGCCTGGGTGTTTGTGCTGGGTATGCTGTGCTGGCCATTACTGCCATGATTGTGTATCGTCAGGACCTGGGGCCAGGGGGACATGTGTGGGGGCCTGCTGGCAGGTTCCCCACAGTGCTGGGGGGTGGGGGTGGTGGGAGACATGAGTGGGGGCCTGGTGGAGGGTGCCCCTGGTGGCGGGGGGGTGGGGGTGGTGGGAGACATGAGTGGGGGCCTGGTGGAGGGTGCCCCTGGTGACTGGGGGGGTGGGGGTGGTGGGTGACATGAGTGGGGGCCTGGTGGAGGGTGCCCCTGGTGACTGGGGGGGTGGGGGTGGTGGGAGACATGGTTGGGGGCCTGGTGGAGGGTGCCCCTGGTGACTGGGGGGGTGGGGGTGGTGGGAGACATGGTTGGGGGCCTGGTGGAGGCTGCCCCTGGTGACTGGGGGGGTGGGGGTGGTGGGTGACATGAGTGGGGGCCTGGTGGAGGGTGCCCCTGGTGACTGGGGGGGTGGGGGTGGTGGGAGACATGAGTGGGGGCCTGGTGGAGGGTGCCCCTGGTGACTGGGGGGGTGGGGGTGGTGGGTGACATGAGTGGGGGCCTGGTGGAGGGTGCCCCTGGATGGTGGGGGGTGGGGGTGGTGGGAGACATGAGTGGGGGCCTGGTGGAGGGTGCCCCTGGTGACTGGGGGGGTGGGGGTGGTGGGAGACATGAGTGTGGGCCTGGTGGAGGGTGCCCCTGCACTGCTGGGGGGTGGGGGTGGTGGGAGACATGGTTGGGGCCTGGTGGAGGGTGCCCCTGGTGACTGGGGGGTGGGGGTGGTGGGAGACATGGTTGGGGGCCTGGTGGAGGGTGCCCCTGGTGACTGGGGGGGTGGGGGTGGTGGGTGACATGAGTGGGGGCCTGGTGGAGGGTGCCCCTGGTGACTGGGGGGGTGGGGGTGGTGGGAGACATGAGTGGGGGCCTGGTGGAGGGTGCCCCTGGTGACTGGGGGGGTGGGGGTGGTGGGTGACATGAGTGGGGGCCTGGTGGAGGGTGCCCCTGGATGGTGGGGGGTGGGGGTGGTGGGAGACATGAGTGGGGGCCTGGTGGAGGGTGCCCCTGGTGACTGGGGGGGTGGGGGTGGTGGGAGACATGAGTGTGGGCCTGGTGGAGGCTGCCCCTGCACTGCTGGGGGGTGGGGGTGGTGGGAGACATGGTTGGGGGCCTGGTGGAGGGTGCCCCTGGTGACTGGGGGGTGGGGGTGGTGGGAGACATGGTTGGGGGCCTGGTGGAGGGTGCCCCTGGTGACTGGGGGGGTGGGGGTGGTGGGAGACATGGTTGGGGGCCTGGTGGAGGGTGCCCCTGGTGACTGGGGGGTGGGGGTGGTGGGAGACATGGTTGGGGGCCTGGTGGAGGGTGCCCCTGGTGACTGGGGGGGTGGGGGTGGTGGGTGACATGAGTGGGGGCCTGGTGGAGGGTGCCCCTGGTGACTGGGGGGGTGGGGGTGGTGGGAGACATGGTTGGGGGCCTGGTGGAGGGTGCCCCTGGTGACTGGGGGGGTGGGGGTGGTGGGAGACATGGTTGGGGGCCTGGTGGAGGCTGCCCCTGGTGACTGGGGGGGTGGGGGTGGTGGGTGACATGAGTGGGGGCCTGGTGGAGGGTGCCCCTGGTGACTGGGGGGGTGGGGGTGGTGGGAGACATGAGTGGGGGCCTGGTGGAGGGTGCCCCTGGTGACTGGGGGGGTGGGGGTGGTGGGTGACATGAGTGGGGGCCTGGTGGAGGGTGCCCCTGGATGGTGGGGGGTGGGGGTGGTGGGAGACATGAGTGGGGGCCTGGTGGAGGGTGCCCCTGGTGGCGGGGGGGTGGGGGTGGTGGGAGGCATGGGTGGGGGCCTGGTGGAGCCTGCCCCTGCACTGCTGGGGGGTGGGGGTGGTGGGAGACATGAGTGGGGGCCTGGTGGAGGGTGCCCCTGGATGGTGAGGGGTGGGGGTGGTGGGAGACATGGTTGGGGGCCTGGTGGAGGGTGCCCCTGGTGACTGGGGGGGTGGGGGTGGTGGGAGACATGGTTGGGGGCCTGGTGGAGGGTGCCCCTGGTGACTGGGGGGGTGGGGGTGGTGGGAGACATGAGTGGGGGCCTGGTGGAGGGTACCCCTGGTGACTGGGGGGGTGGGGGTGGTGGGAGACATGAGCAGGTGTGCAGGGTAGTCCCCTGTTTTGTGGGCTGCCTGCAGGGGCCGTCGAGGGTGACAGGACCCACCCAGCCTAATCGCGTGTGTAACTTCGCACGCACCCCCTGTAATACACGTACCAAGCCAAATCGCGTGTGATAATTCCCGCGCACCCCTGAAATACACGCGCCCAGCCTATTCGCGTGTGGAAATTCCCGCGCACCCCTGAAATACACGCGCCCAGGCTATTCGCGTGTGGAACTTCCCGCGCACCCCTGAAATACACGCGCCCAGCCTATTCGCGTGTGGAAATTCCTGCGCACCCCTGAAATACACGCGCCCAGCCTATTCGCGTGTGGAAATTCCCGCGCACCCCTGAAATACACGCGCCCAGGCTATTCGCGTGTGGAACTTCCCGCGCACCCCTGAAATACACGCGCCCAGGCTATTCGCGTGTGGAACTTCCCGCGCACCCCTGAAATACACGCGCCCAGCCTATTCGCGTGTGGAAATTCCCGCGCACCCCTGAAATACACGCGCCCAGCCTATTCGCGTGTGGAAATTCCCGCGCACCCCTGAAATACACGCGCCCAGGCTATTCGCGTGTGGAACTTCCCGCGCACCCCTGAAATACACGCGCCCAGGCTATTCGCGTGTGGAACTTCCCGCGCACCCCTGAAATACACGCGCCCAGCCTATTCGCGTGTGGAAATTCCCGCGCACCCCTGAAATACACGCGCCCAGGCTATTCGCGTGTGGAACTTCCCGCGCACCCCTGAAATACACGCGCCCAGGCTATTCGCGTGTGGAACTTCCCGCGCACCCCTGAAATACACGCGCCCAGCCTATTCGCGTGTGGAAATTCCCGCGCACCCCTGAAATACACGCGCCCAGCCTATTCGCGTGTGGAAATTCCCGCGCACCCCTGAAATACACGCGCCCAGGCTATTCGCGTGTGGAACTTCCCGCGCACCCCTGAAATACACGCGCCCAGCCTATTCGCGTGTGGAAATTCCCGCGCACCCCTGAAATACACGCGCCCAGGCTATTCGCGTGTGGAACTTCCCGCGCACCCCTGAAATACACGCGCCCAGGCTATTCGCGTGTGGAACTTCCCGCGCACCCCTGAAATACACGCGGCCAGGCTATTCGCGTGTGGAACTTCCCGCGCACCCCTGAAATACACGTACCCTGCTGTAATCGCGTGTGGAACTTCCCGCGCACCCCTGAAATACACGTACCCTGCTGTAATCGCGTGTGGGACTTCCCGCGCACCCCTGTAAATGACGTACCCTAGTTTTTCGCGTGTAGGATTTCACGCGCACCCCTGGAATTCCCGTAGCCTAGCTTTTCGCGTGTGAAACTTCCCGCGCACCCCTGTAAATGACGTACCCTAGTTTTTCGCGTGTAGGATTTCACGCGCACCCCTGGAATTCCCGTAGCCTAGCTTTTCGCGTGTGAAACTTCCCGCGCACCCCTGTAAATAACGTACCCTGGCTTTTCGCGTGTGGAACTTCACACGCACCCCTGGTATCGACGTGGCCAGGGCAATCGCGTGTGGGACTTCCCCGCACCCCGGGATACACGTACCCAGGGCAATCGCGCGAGTGACTTCTCGCGCAACCCGTTGTACACACACGCGCAAATTTTTGAACAGTGGGTGTCCGTGTAAATGGCGTACACCTTTGCACATCATTAGTCCTTTGGGGTCACGGTATGGCCCATTGCTGTATGTGGGTGGTATTTGTTGGCGCAGGTTTTGGCGCACTTTCGTTGAGTGCGTCGGGACGCTACCGCCTGCTTACTTGTGGCGTACGTTTTTGGGCCTGTGCGCTGGTTTGATCGAGCGCTGTTTTGCCCTGTTCGAATCCATGAATACGTGTTGCCGGAGAGCGTGTGGGCGTTCCGCGCACTTGCCTCCTGTACTTCCCCGTGCCGCCCACATTCTTCCCCATTCCGAGTGTTGTGCCCCATTTTATTCCCCATTCCGAGTGTCCCGCCCTGTGTTCCGCCTACTTTAGAGCTGTGCGCTGCGCTCGGAGTGATAGCGCAGTGGCCGTGGCGCACGCCGTTGGTTGACCTGTGCGCCGGCGTGCGCCGCGCACTTTTTCAGCGCACGTCCTATGCTTTTCTTACGCACGGACTTCCATGAATCGACGTGCGCTGGTTTCCCTGCGCTTTTCGCTATTTTTCGGCGCAGCGCACGTATAGGCCCCTCTGCGCCGGAATTTTCGGCGCACATTTATTCCATGAATCGGCCTGTTAATTGAGAATTTCGCTTGTTTTTGATGAACAGAATATTACATGGCCACGGTAGTGGCCATGTAGCTATGGTTAAGTTGGTGTTTCCATAGGAAGAGCACTTTTTGGGTGGCTTATAACTTTGATCTCCCTGGACGAATCCTCACCAAACTTAGCAAAAAAAGTATTTGGGTCATTCTAAATTTTTTTGCAAAGTTTGGTGAGGATTCATCCAGGGGGGTCAAATTTATATGGGGGGTCCCAAAACTTTTTTTTTCCCATAGACTGAATGGCAAAACATTTTTGCTCGCGTCTACAGCCCAAACCGCTTGACGGATTTTCACCAAATTTGGACCAGGAGCAGCGGCTTGGTCCCGAAAGCGTGCTTTTGCAAATTTGATGAAAATCCGTCCAGTAGTTTTTTTTTTAAATGACCAAAAAGTAGGTAAAAAAAAATTAGTGATATCTGTGTTCGGTCCGCGGACACACTTCCCTGTTCGCTCCACGGACAGTGTCCTGATTGGCCAATCAGCTTGCGTGATGTCCGTGGACATGCAACGTGTTCACTGATTGGACGGCGTGGAGCGTGAAGCATGTCAGATTTTCGGTAGCGCCCGCTATCTTGGATTCGTGGCCGTCCGCGGACAGCGCGGTGAAACTTTGTTCAAAATTTGTATTTAGTAGAGTGTGTTGGTGTGTAGGATTGTTTGGGGAGGGTGGGAGTGTATGAGATAGGATGAAAGTTGTGTTTTTTATGTGTTAGACGTTCTATTTGTGTTCGATTTGTCTGCGGACATCAGGGTGTTCTGAAATGTTCTAAATAAACTGAATGGGGGGTGTTCTGAGGACTCAATATGTGTCAGTTTTGTTTGCAAGCAAGCTGAAACTGTTCTAAGAACACTCGCGGTGTACTGAAATGTTAGCAAATAAAGAAAATGGGGGTTCCTGAGGACGCTGTCCCTATTGTTCATTGTCAGGTTGAATGTGTTCTAAGAACACTTGCGGTGTCCTGAAATGTTCGCAAATACACAAAATGGGGGTGTTCTGAAGACGTTGTCGAACACTCGCTGTGTCCTGAAATGTTCGCAAATATGAATGGGGGGTTGTGGCTGGCAAGTTGAATGTGTTCTAAGAACACTCGCGGTGTCCTGAAATGTTCGCAAATAAACAAAATGGGGGTGTCCTGAGGACGCTGTCCGTATTGTTCTCTGTCAAGTTGAATGTGTTCTAAGAACACTCGCGGTGTCCTGAAATGTGCGCAAATAAACAAGATGGTGGTGTTCTGAAGACGCTCCTAAGAACTCTCGCGGTGTCCTGAAATGTTCACAAATAAACAAAATGGGGGTGTCCTGAGGACGCTGTCCGTATTGTTCTCTGTCAAGTGAATGTGTTCTAAGAACACTCGTGGTGTCCTGAAATGTTCGCAAATAAACAAGATGGTGGTGTTCTGAAGACGCTTCTAAGAACTCTCGCGGTGTCCTGAAATGTTCTCAAATAAACAAAATGGGGTGTTCTGAGGACGCTGTCCGTATTGTTCTCTGTCACGTTGAATGTGTTCTAAGAACACTCGCGGTGTCCTGAAATGTTCACAAATAAACAAAATGGGGGTGTTCTGCAGACGTTTCTAAGAACACTTGCGGTGTCCGGGGAATGTTCACAGGGGGTGTCCTGAGGACGCTGTCCGTATTGTTCTCTGTCAAGTTGAATGTCTTCTAAGAACACTCGCGGTGTCCTGAAATGTTCGCAAATAAACAAAATGGGGGTGTTCTGAAGATGTTTCTAAGAACATTCGCGGTGTCCGGGGAATGTTCGTGGGGGTGTCCTGAGGACGCTGTCCCTATTGTTCTCTGTCAAGTTGAATGTGTTCTAAGAACACTCGCGGTGTCCTGAAATGTTCGCAAATACACAAAATGGGGGTGTTCTGAAGACGTTGTCGAACACTCGCTGTGTCCTGAAATGTTCGCAAATATGAATGGGGGGTTGTGGCTGGCAAGTTGAATGTGTTCTAAGAACTCTCGCGGTGTCCTGAAATGTTCGCAAATAAACAAAATGGGGGTGTCCTGAGGACACTGTTCGTATTGTTCTCTGTCAAGTTGAATGTGTTCTAAGAATACTCGCGGTGTCCTGAAATGTTCGCAAATAAACAAAATGGGGGTGTTCTGAAGACGTTTCTAAGAACACTCGCGGTGTCCTGGAATGTTCGTAGGGGGTGTCCTGAAAGCATAGTCCGTATTGTTCGCTGGCAAGTTGAATGTGTTCTAAGAACACTCGCGGTGTCCTGAAATGTTCGCAAATAAACAAAATGGGGGTGTCCTGATGACGCTGTCCATATTGTTCTCGGTCAAGTTGAATGTGTTCTAAGACCTCTCGCGTTGTTCTGAAATGTTCGTAGGGGGTGTCCTGAAGATGCTGTTCGTATTGTTCTATGGCAAGTTGAATGTGTTCTTAGAACACTCACTGTGTCCTGAAATGTTCGCAAATAAACGAAATGGGGGTGTTCTGAGGACACTGTCCATATTCTTTGTTGTCAAGTTCAAAGTGTTCTAAGAACTATCGCGTTGTTCTGAAATGTTCATAGGGGGTGTCCTGAAAACGCTGCTCCAACATAAAAAGATTCTTCATACCCTCATAAGTGTTCACTTTGTAACCCTTAATCCATCCCTCTAAGTTTTTCAACCCTTCACTCACCCATGTAGCCCAAGGGGTACCATCATGCTTTTTGAGGGTTCTAAACCTCTTACGATACTGGGAAGGGGTCTTCCCAAATCTAGCTATCAAAGCTAGTCTGTATTGTTCGCTGGCCAGTTGAAAGTGTTCTAAGAACACTCATAATGTCCGCAGACATTAAAAGTTTCCATAGACCATAGTTGAAGTGTTTGACTCTATGGATGTGATATGCTGCGGTGGTTGTTGCCAGGGCATAGAGTCTTGGGTGCATGGTTGGCTATGCACCCAAGACTCTATGCCCTGACAACAACCACCGCTGCATATCACATTCATATTTGCTTATAACTTTGGGTGAAAAACAAATGTATAAGGAACAAAGGTATTAGATACTATGGATGCGATATGCTGCTATGGTTCTCCCTATTATTGTATACTTACTGTTTGGTCTAGTAACCGGAGTACATGTATTTCTTGTTAATTTCTCTGATAAAAGAAAATAGCATGTTAGTATTAGTATTTTGTAATGACTTATTACATTGTATAATCAACATACTTTTTTTTTTGGACCCTCATATTTAGTAGATTACAAATCAGAGTAATGTGCAATTTGCTCAGTTTCTGTATTTGTTGCTAAAATCATTGGGTCTGTGGGAGAAAAAAAAATCCATGTTGGATTAAAAAAAAAACTTTTTCTGTTATGCTACAGTTTATTTGTTTGTTTGTTTTCAGTGTTCACTTGTTGTTTCTGGCTAATGCTTTATACTTTGGCTTGTTGCATTTTTTTGGAGCAGTAACATATTATTTATTTGATTGGATATTATAAAATGTTGGAGCAGTTAGATACCAATTGGCGTATTCTAACTGTCTATTTTTTTGATATATTTTAGTGGTATTGATTTATCTGGATATTGTTAAATTTTGGGACAGTTAGATACCAATTGGCGTATTCTAACTGTGTATTTTTGGTCTAATTTAGTGGTATTCATTTATCTGATTAGTTGTTGTAGAATCTTTGAGCAGTTAGATAGCTTTTGGAGTATTCTAACAGTTTATATTTTTTTTAACACAAGTTTACTTAGGGTTTCAATACAGTTTAGTTATCAAATTTTGGTTTTAAGAACATCAAATAAGTGTTTGTAAGATTTGCTGGTAATCTCTGCTTTAGAGTAATGGTAGTATCATTACATTCAAACCATCCACATTTCTTTATTATATATGCAGTGTAGTGCCCTGAATTGGTTGTGGCTCCTGCGTGGTAGATTATACATATTGTTGTGAAGGTTTTCTTACCAAGTGATATTTGACCATGTGTGAATCCAGTCAGCTTGCAGTTGTTTTTGGTACCATCTGCATTGTAACATAGAAGTATTAGTATTATGTATTTACTATGTGTTTGTATTACTAACGTGGAGCGATTATCTGAATTGCAGGTAGAGCATAATCTACCATGGTTTGCATTTTGTACAAGTCGCTGAAATGGAATGGATTCACAATTTGGTATTGATATATATATGAAGCGTTCATTGGGGATTTCTTCTTGTGTCACATTGTTGCAGAGAGTACATGTATGTTTCCACATGTATGAAATCTGAAAGATTTCATTTATAGGTATGTTTTTGTTTTCCAGTACTTGTAGTAAGTACATTAGAAATTCTTGTGGATCTTCCTGTGAGTTTATAGTGAATTTCACCATTCCAGCACAGTAGTCCAATTGTTGTCTTATTCCATAAACACTATACGTGTTGTCAGGATTGTTTGCTGCATATCTGTGAAGTACTAACATTTGCAAACACAATGGGTCTGTACTGTGTAAGTAAATGTTGTCAACAATTGGTGGTAATTGAAATAGAATATTCATTGCTACATTTGCGTAGCAACTTACACCAACTATATTTGAGAATTTAAATGGTCCAGGTAGTTCTGTATCTAACTGCTTTTTTTGGAGTTTGTCTTCCTTCTTTAAAGAAGTACTTGGTTTACTTTCCCTAATTGATTCTTTTTTGCTTGTGGTACTTGATGAAGTATTAGTTTCTTTTACTCTCTTTGGAGGATTTGCAGTGACACCCTGTTGCATTTCGGTTTGATTTATTTTTCTTTTATGACGTTTTACTTTTTGTGGAACAGAATATGTGTTTAGGTGGGGGGTGTATAGTGAGCAAAGTCTATTGTATTTTAAAATGCAAGGAATATCAGCGTTTATTTTACTTGCATCAAAGTTGATTAGAAATAGACTGTCAAGTGTACGTAAGCGTGATAGTGTTACGTAGCTCATGCCTTCTTTAAAGACTGTGTTACCAATATCTATCATTGCTTTGTCTAGGGTAAGACCTTGTGATTTATGAATCGTAACTACGTATGCAAGAGTTAGAGAAAATTGTTCTCTGTGTACATACATATCTTTGAAGAGAAGGAATCTAGCTGTTGAACGTCCTGTCCTTTTTACTTCTGAAAGTTTCTCAAAGAGTATATTGACAAACTGAATTTTGTTGTCACGTGGGTATGTTTGAAAGCCAACAACTGTACCCAGTGCTCCATTAACTAGTCCTTGGTCCACGTCAAGGTTACGTTTTAGCATTACTCTGCAATTTAAGGATCATTTTAATATCTTTTCTAAGCCTGCTGTGTTTGAGATTGATTTTTCTAAACTATTTACAGGGTAATTCATAGAAATTCGCACAAAAGTGGCGCACGCGGCTGGTGCACAGTGTCCCCGTGCGACACACTGCGCCAGCCGCGTTTGAAAAAATCCTTTTCATCGCACAGCGTATTCATGGATTTTAGCCTCCGTAACCAGCCGTGGCACAGAGTGGCGCAGCGACCCTGCAGCAGCGCCAGTTACGCCCCCAAGAAAGCCCTCGCGCAAGGAAAAGCCTTCAAAATTCTTAAATCATCGCAAAGGGCTGCGCTAACCCTGGACCAGTTCACAGGGCTGCCAAACAGCAAACGCCAAGCGGGGAACGTGTATTTCAGTGGTTCGCGGGAAGTTTCACACGCGATTGTCCTGGGTACGTGTACATCAGGGGTGCGTGGGAAGTAACACACGCGATTCCATCAGGGCACGTGTATTCCAGGGGTGCGCGGGGAGTATCACACGCAAAAACAGCAGGGCACGTGCATTTCAGGGGTGTGCGGGAAGTATCACACGCAAAAGCAGCAGGGTACATGTATTTCAGGGATGCGCGGGAAGTATCACACGCGATTCCATCAGGGTACGTGTATTCCAGGGGTGCGCGGGAAGTATCACACGCAAAAGCAGCAGGGTACGTGTATTCCAGGGGTGTGCGGGAAGTATCACATGCAAAAGCAGCAGGGTACATGTATTTCAAGGGTGCGCGGGAAGTATCACACGCGATTCCATCAGGGTACGTGTATTCCAGGGGTGCGCGGGAAGTATCACACGCAAAAGCAGCAGGGTACGTGTATTTCAGGGGTGCACGGGAAGTATCACACACGATTCCATCAGGGTACGTGTATTCCAGGGGTGTGCGGGAAGTATCACACGCAAAAGCAGCAGGGTACATGTATTCCAGGGGTGTGCGGGAAGTATCACACGCAAAAGCAGCAGGGTACGTGTATTTCAGGGGTGCGCAGGAAGTATCACACGCGATTCCATCAGGGTATGTGTATTCCAGGGGTGCGCGGGAAGTATCACATGCAAAAGCAGCTGGGTACATGTATTCCAGGGGTGTGCGGGAAGTATCACACGCAAAAGCAGCAGGGTACGTGTATTTAAGGGGTGCGCAGGAAGTATCACACGCGATTCCATCAGGGTACGTGTATTCCAGGGGTGCGCGGGGAGCACCACACGTGAATTGCACGTGTGGGTCCTCCCAGGTGTTCCCTCTACACCCTTCACAGCCCCTGCAGGCGGCCCACACCACAGGGGCCTACCCTGCACATGTCCCGCAGGCACCCCATCCACCATGCCCATGCCCCCCAGCCAACCCACATGTCACCTTGCAGTATTGCCCACCAACGCATGTCCACCTGCACCCCCAGCCCCCAGGGGCACCCTCCACCAGGCCCCCACTCATGTCTCCCACCACCCCCAGCCCCCAGCATCCAGGGGCACCCTCCACCAGGCCCCCACTCATGTCTCCCATCAACCCCACCCCCCAGCATCCAGGGGCAACCTCCACCAGGCCCCCACACATGTCTCCCTGCACCCCCACCACCCAGCAGTGCAGGGCAGCCTCCACCAGGCCCCCACTCATGTCTCCCATCACCCCCACCCCCCAGCATCCAGGTGCACCCTCCACCAGGCCCCCACTCATATCTCCCTGCACCCCCACCCCCCAGCAGTGCAGGGCACCCTCCACCAGGCCCCCACTCATGTCTCCCACCACCCCCACCCCCCAGCAGTGCAGGGGCAGCCTCCACCAGGCCCCCACTCATGTCTCACACCACCCCCACCCCCCAGCAGTGCAGGGGCAGCCTCCACCAGGCCCCCACTCATGTCTCCCTGCACCCCCACCCCCCAGCATCCAGGGGCACCCTCCACCAGGCCCCCACTCATGTCTCCCACCACCCCCACCCCCCAGCATCCAGGGGCACTGTTAGGCGGAAACCTGTGCAGTTCCCTCTGGGACAACTGCAAAAGATTTAAGACTACAGGTGTTTGGCAGTAAACCCACTTGGTAGCAGTCTGTACCACACAGATTCACTTGGTAGCTGTGGCTGAGCAGTCAGACTTCCCTCAAGAAGAGTTAGGCAGTATGTGGAGTATACAAAATAGGGCAATCTACACAGTAGAACAAGCAAACACGGAACAAGGCTTCGGTGTAAAGATATAAAGGTATTTATTTATAACGACACATCTATAGAAAACACTCTGGCACTAATACGGCAAACAACTTCAATCGCAATTACTATGAGAAAAAGATCAATCCCTCTAACAATAGTTCGACAAGTCTAGGTTCAACGGCATCACTTATTTGCAGACAGAGGTGTATGCTTTATCCTAGATGGCATTCTAGTATTCGTTAGGATGGGAGAAAAAAAGGTGGGTTAAGAAATCAACTCGATACCAATACGTGTAATGAACAAAGATGCAAGACAAGAAGACAAGAACCACTGTAGATTCCAAGGTTCAGAGGCCAGGCCCACTCGGAGAGAGGCAAGGCGATATGTCCAAAAAGTATCTTAGTGGAAATGCGTTCTAGTCTTTGTAGCAAATTGTTATCGGCAGATTGGACCAGTTCAGAACAACACGCTAGAGAAAGCTTGGAGGCGACCCTATGGAGAGGCGAGGATTAAGACACCTCACTCTATCCGGCAACAAGGGAAGCCAGGCGGACACATTACCTTGATTGTGGAGAGACAGCTCCGGCGGGTGCAGTTGTTCTTGGTGGTGGATGCACGTCCGGTCTTTGCCAAGAGAAAAGATGATCTCGTCGTCGAAGGAAAGTTGAAGATCGTTGCACCACCAGGGAAGAGACCAGCCGCGGAGTGCTCCATCACAAGGCACCACCTTTTGGTCGCGGTACAGGGGTAGTGGCTATCCGGTTGCCGAGATGCTCTGCACGGGCAATTCGACCACTGCGTCCTGAGGCGAAGAAAAAGCAAAGGGGACTGGTTGTTCCCACCAGCCAGGGGAAGAGACTCTCCAGCAGGGAGATCTCCTCTGTCGTCGGGAAGTGGTGAGTCGGTTCAGCAGGGCTCCACCGGAGGTGTCGTCGTTGCAGGTTGGCTCAGCTTTACCCTCGTCGGATTCTTTAGGTCCTGTGGCGACTTCTGAAGATCCAGTCCCAAAAGTCCTGCTTTTATGCAGAAAACCCCCATTCATTCAGCCTAGCTGTCACTCAAACACGCTAAGTGGTGAGCGGGGAGGCTCACCACTTGGGCCAATCACACCAGAGTGCGACCAGAGTTGACAAGGCAACTCGGTCCAGGGTGCCTAAACCCCCTCCCACACCCCTGTGGTAACCCAGACAGAATGGCACCACTTTGGAGGGTCTCTGTACAGAAGCCCGCCAAAAGTGGAACAAAAGGGCTCAACCTTTGGTTTAGGAGTCACAGAGACGAACACAGACGCCATTTTAGAAAGCCGAGTTCTGGCAGAAAATACCATCCGATAGACTTATTTAAGATAAGTAAACCGGTGGTATGTTAGAGATTAACAAGAAAAAGTATCAATCTCCAACAATGGGACGAATCCCATAGGGTTACATTCGGGGTCGAATATAACAAGTAGTTTCCACTGCCACCAGCCAAAACTCGACGAGGAGGGACGGGACAGTGCCCCCTCGAATAACAGACCCAGGAGTAATCGAATTACCCCTACTAGTGCGTCCACAATAGGATGGTTTGTACTAGTTCTGTTAGCAAATTTAGGTCTAGTAAAGCCAATGGTGACTTTACATGCCCGGGGAGAAAGTAGTCAGTCCCTGGGTATGGAGTCTATGATGGAGGTCCGCTAGGACGCCCCAGTGCTACGGCACGGAGGGTGCGGTGTAACACACATACGAGTAAAAGTAGGAGTAAAAGACCCCATAGCTCATAGAACACATTGACATTCAAAGGAATTACACACATTCATGTCCAAGAGAGGGAGAAAAAGAGTCTCACTCGTGGCAGGATGGAAAAAACAAACTCCAGAAATCCAGCAAAGCTGCTGGGGGACTCACTAGGTTAGGAAATTCAGCCTAAACAGAGAATTCTCCCTAACACTCGCCCCCCCCAGACTAAGGGACAGGAGGATTTAATCCCCTCCTGGATGAATCTCATACCTCTAGTCGATGACATACATCCTAGAGAGACCATCAGCATTTTGGTGGTGACACCCTGACCTGTGCTCAATGGTGAAATCAAACCCTTGCAGGCAGATCGACCATCTCAATAGTTTTGGGTTTTCCCCTTTCATTTGCATTAACCATCTCAAGGGTTGGTGGTCAGTCTGAATGACAAAAGTACAACCATACAAGTACGGCCTAAACTTCTTCAGAGCCCACACGATAGCAAAGCACTCTCTTTCGATTGTTGCCCACCTTGTTTCAGGATCCTTCAGCTTGCGGCTGATGAAGCAAACGGGGTGCTCCCTACCTTTCCCATCCAGGTGACTGAGTACGGCACCTATTCCTACATTTGAAGCATCTGTCTGCACAATGAAGTGTTGGCGGTAATCAGGAGCTCTGAGTACTGGGGCTTGGCAAAGAGCCTTTTTCAGGTTTTCAAAAGCCTGATGGCACTCCTCGTTCCATCTAACCTTTTTAGGAAATTTGGGCGAGGAGATGACATTCAGTGGAGAAGCAATGGTCCCATAGCTCTCTATGAAATTCCTGTAATACCCAGTGAGGCCTAGGAAGGCTCTCACTTGGGTTTGAGTAGTAGGTGTTGTCCAATTTTGCACAGCTTAAATCTTACTGGGCAAAGGCCTTATTTCTCCACCTCCTACCTCATGTCCAAGATAGACTACCTTACTCTGTCCAATTTGGCATTTACTCGCCTTTATGGTCAGATTGGCTCGTCCAAGAGCCTGCAAAACATCTCTCAGGTGGGTTACATGTTCTTCCCAGGAATTGCTGAACACTGCGATGTCATCCAAGTATGCCATGCAGAAGTCCTCCATCCCATTCAGAACCTGGTTTACCACCCGTTGAAACGTAGCAGGTGCATTCTTCAATCCGAAAGGCATTACCTTAAACTGGTATAAGCCAACGGGGGTAGAAAATGCAGTTTTCTCCTTGGCATGGTCTGTCAGGGCAATTTGCCAATAGCCTGATGTCAAGTCAAATGTGCTGAGGAACTTGGCGGCGCCAAGTTTATCCACCAACTCATCTGTTCTTGGCAAAGGGTGGGCATCAGTCTTGGTGACTGCATTAAGAGCTCTATAATCCACACAGAATCTAAGCTCTTTAGATCCGGCCTTTGGGACTAACACAACTGGGCTAGACCATGGACTAGTAGAGGGCTCTATTACCCTGAGATCGAGCATCTTGCTGACCTCACCTTTGATGTGGGTTCGTACGTTCTCTGACATTCGGTATCCTCTGCTTTTGACTGGCAGACAGTCACCAGTGAGTATGTCGTGCTGGCCCCAAGGGATCAAGCCTGGTGAGAGCGAGAACAGAGAGGCAAACTGATTCAACATAGATTTGCACTCTTCTTGTTGCTCGGGTGTCAGATTTGAAGAGAGATTTACTCCTTCAACTTTTTCGTCCAAAGGTAAGCCTCTGAGGAGATCCGGAAGAGCTTCACTCTCTTCTTCTTCCTCGGATGATGCTAGAAGCAATGCTCCTACATCAGGTCTTGAGACATACGCTTTGAGTCGGTTGGTGTGGAAGACGTCGGAGCCTCCTTGGGATTGCCCAAGTCCACCAGATAGTTGACCTCTCCGAGTTTACCCACGACTCTGAAGGGTCCCATCCATTTGTCTTGCAAGGCCCTCTGCCTTGTTGGGATCATAACGAGAACAAGCTGGTCTTGAGCGAACTCAACCATGTTAGCCTTTTGATCGTGGCAGTGCTTGACTAATGCTTGTCCAGCTTTCAAGTTATCGCTTGCTTCCGTCATCATGTGCGACATTCTCCTCCGGAGACCTATCACGTAGTCAGTCACTCTGACTGGCTTTGGGGAAGGAGCACTCTCCAACCCCTCCTTAATCAGGGCCAATGGACCTCTGACGGCATGACCATAGAGAAGCTCGAAGGGAGAGTAACCTACTCCCTCCTGAGGGACTTCTCTATAAGCAAAGAGAAGGCATGGCAGTAGAAGGTCCCACTTACGCTTAAGGGGTTCCTCTAAAGCACCTATCATGCTCTTCAGGGTTCGGTTGAACCGTTCTACCAACCCATTGGTTTGTGTGTGGTAAGCTGTTGAGAACTTGTAAGTAACTCCACAGGTTTTCCACATGGCTTTCATGTAGTGGGACATAAAGTTTGACCCCCTGTCAGAGATTACTTCCTTAGGAAACCCGACCCTAGTAAAAATACCAAGGAGGGCCTTAGCCACAGCCGTAGCCGTAACAGTCCTCATAGGAATTGCCTCAGGATACCTAGTAGCATGGTCTACTACAACAAGTATAAACCTGTTGCCTGAGGTGGTTGGAGGATCAAGGGGACCAACGATGTCAATCCCTACTCTCTCAAATGGGACTCCCACAACTGGGAGAGGCACTAAAGGTGCCACATTCTTGGAGCCAACCTTACCAGAGGTCTGGCAGCTCCTGCAGTGGTTTTCTACTTCGGCCCCCATCTTTAGCCAAAAGAAGTAGAGAGAGAGCCTTTCCTTAGTCTTCTTGAAACTCAAGTGACCAGCCAAAGGAATCTCGTGGGCTAACTGCAAGAACTGTGGTCTGTTCTCTTGGGGTACTACAAGTCGTTTGTAGTCTCCAGGTGCAGACTCGGTCGGTTCACTGTAGAAGAGGCCATCTTCCCAGTGCAACCTGTATTTCCCAGGCTCTTGCCCTTCAGCCTGAGCTTCTGCCTGGTGGCGAAGACCTTCCAGAGTTGGACATTCTCTCTGTCCCTTACTGAAGTCTGTCCGGCTGGGTCCACCTTCTGCCAGTAAAGACTGCAGCTCAGGATGGTCAACAGGATCCAGATCTCCAATGAGTTCCTGGCCTTCCATTAGCTCTTCCTCAGAGTCTAACTCTACCACACAGGGTTGTACCTCCCTCTCAGCCTCAGCTGGAGGTGGAGTTACGGGTGTAATGTTGGACAACCGCGGGGAAGTCCTTGTTGGCTGCACCGAAATGCTGGCTGCTGGTTTCGGGGTAGAAGTTTTAGGTTTCCCTTTCGCTTCTGATGTCTTCGAGACAGCTGCCGACAATTCTAGTGGAGCAGGAGTGATTTCTTTCTTCATCATCTCCTGGAGAGTACCGCGCATGGTCCTCTCTCTTGCGGGTCTGGTTAGCTCCTGTAACCGTTTACTAGGAGGTCTGGGAGTATGCGATACAACTCTGAGAGTTTTCAAATCGTTACCCAACACTACGCGTCCTGGTACCTCACTCTGTATGCTGACAGGTATCTTCACAGTCATGTCGTTACACTGGATGAGAACTGGTAATTGGGGAAGCATCTGCACAGGCCCTCCAGCTAACTTGGTGAGGCGTTTGGGTGCCTTAGCAACATCCTCAGCCTGAAAAAATGATTTATCCACCACAGTTATGCTGGCCGCAGTGTCCCTAATGGCAGGAGTCTCCTGACCATTCACCTGGACACTGTCCTTATAATACTCTTTAGTATTATCGGGGATAGAATTATAGACATCTAAATTCTGTTGTTCTCACAACCCCAGAGATACTAAAGAAACTCTGGCTGAGACTCCGATGGGTTCGTCAGCTAGCAATAGAAAGTTTCCACTTGCCATTTGGACTTCCTCCTCTGGAGCGAAGTCTAAGGAGACAAGCTGGACCCCTGAAGGTTTACCCTTACATCTGGGATCTCCTTTCACGTGGTCAGTTGAGCCACAAACAAAGCATTTACCGAATGCTTTCTGGAATGGTGGCTTGTTCTGGCCTCCTTCCGGTTTGGCACCAGAAGACACACTATTCTGCTGCCGTTTTCCCGGTGGCTTACCCTTCTGGTTTTGTTTGGGGCCCTCTTTGGAATTTGAGTTATTCGAATTCTCTTTTGAGTCTTTTTTAGGCTGTTTTCCCTCATCCTTTTTCTGAGTTGCCCAGAACCCTTATGAGTAGCCCTGTTGGCATCCCATAAGTCAGCAGCCTTAGCTAGCTTCCGGGAATCCAATTCCTTCGAATCAGCTAAGTGCTGTCTGAGCTCAGGAGAACAGGCATCATAAATAGACTCCAACATAAAAAGATTCTTCATACCCTCATAAGTGTTCACTTTGTAACCCTTAATCCATCCCTCTAAGTTTTTCAACCCTTCACTCACCCATGTAGCCCAAGGGGTACCATCATGCTTTTTGAGGGTTCTAAACCTCTTACGATACTGGGAAGGGGTCTTCCCAAATCTAGCTATCAAAGCTAGTTTCACACTTTCGAAATCCGTCTTATCCGCCTCCCCCAATTCCATTACCACATCAGTCGCAACAGGAGGGAGCCTAGAGAACGACCAGGGAAGTAAATCGTTCCCGGTGATGTCCTGGAGCCCATGATTGTATTCAAACAGTTTTAACCAATCCAACACATCCAATCTCGGTTCATACATACCCACTAATTCCTTCGGCATCCGGGGTCTTTTGGGACTGGAGCTCCTAGAGGAACCACAGGAGAGAGAAGCATTTTCCATAGACAACTTTTTCATCTCTAACTCGTGATTAAGTTCTATTTCTCTGAGTCTTAACTCAGATTGCTTCTGCTCAGCCTGGGCATTCATCCGTCTGAACTCGAGCTCTTGGTTTCGTTCAGATTGAGCCAAGAACCGTTTGTATTCTAATTCGAGCTTCATTTTTTCGAGTTCAAAATAAGCGGGGTTACATAAGGGACCTGGTATGGGCCCCGTAGGTACAGCTGGTAAGCCAAGTGGAGGAGCAGGGGAGACAGTTTCGTTAGCCTCTCCTTCCTCTTCAGCCTCTTCATCGCTATCATCAGAATTATGATTTAGATCAACACCATCATTGTTATCTACATTTGCTGGAGAAATTGGTTCCTCTGAACCAGTACCCAGACTTTGGTTCGCCAGCAATCTCTCTATTAGTTCTAACTTCTTGCCTCTTACAGAAAGATTCTCTTGCCTACAGAGAGCTCGCAAACTCTCAGTATTTTCACATGACAAGGACTCTTGACTGTAAGTTTCCATAGTAGACATGTTTTTGAAAGTTGCTTTTTAGTGCTAAGCTTTGTGGTTAGTTATCCTAAAGTGTCGAAAAGCACTCTAAACTGTATACTCGATACAAATCTCACCGCTGTACATCAGTGTTAGGCGGAAACCCGTGCAGTTCCCTCTGGGACCACTGCAAAAGATTTAGGACTACAGGTGTTTGGTAGTAAACCCACTTGGTAGCAGTCTGTACCACACAGATTCACTTGGTAGCTGTGGCTGAGCAGTCAGACTTCCCTCAAGAAGAGTTAAGCAATATGTGGAGTATACAAAATAGGGCAATTCTTCACCATAAGACAAGCAAACATGCAACAATGCTTCAGTGTAAAGATATAAAGGTATTTATTTATAACACATCTATAGAAAACAATCTGGCACTATTACGGCAAACACTTCAATTACAATTACTCTACGAAGAAAACAGATCAATCCCCCTAACAATAGTTCGACAAGTCTAGGTTCTACCAGCTTTCGTTAGGACGGGGGAGAAAAATAAGCAGGTTACGAAATCAACACGGTTCCAATACTGAACGGACAGATGCACGGCAAGAAGACAAGAACCACGATAGATCATAAAGTTCAGAGGCCAGGCCCACTCCGAGAGAGGCGAGGCGATATGTCCCAAAAGTATCTTAGTGGAAATGCGTTTGAGTCTTTATAGCAAATTGTTATCGGCAGATTGGACCAGTTCAGAACAACACGCTAGAGAAAGCTTGGAGGCGAACCTATGGAGAGGCGAGGATTAAGACACCTCACTCTATCCGGCAACAAGGGAAGCCAGGCGGACACAGTACCTTGATTGTGGAGAGACAGCTCCAGCGGGGGCAGTTGTTCCTGGTGGTGGATGCACATCCGGTCTTTGCCAAGAGAAGAGAGGATCTCGTCGTCGAAGGAAAGTTGAAGATCGTTGCACCACCATGGAAGAGACCAGCCGCGGAGTGCTCCGTCACAAGGCACCACCTTTTGGTCGCGGTACAGGGGTAGTGGCTATCCGGTTGCCGAGGTGCTCTGCACGGGCAATTCGACCACTGTGTCCTGAGGTGAAGAAAAAGCAAAAGGGACTGGTTGTTCCCACCAGTCAGGGGAAGAGACTCTCCAGCAGGGAGATCTCCTCTGTCGTCGGGAAGTGGCGAGTCGGTTCAGCAGGGCTCCACCGGAGGTGTCGTCGTTGCAGGTCGGCTCAGCTTTACCCTCGTCAGATTCTTAGGTCCTGTGGCGACTTCTGAAGATCCAGTCCCAAAAGCCCTGCTTTTATGCAGAAAACCCCCATTCATTCAGCCTAGCTGTCAATCAACACACGCTAAGTGGTGAGCGGGGAGGCTCACCACTTGGGCCAATCACACCAGAGTGCGACCGAAGTTGGCAAAGCAACTCGGTCCAGGGTGCCTAAACCCCCTCCCACACCCTTGTGGTAACCCAGACAGAATGGCACCACTTTGGAGGGTCTCTGTACAGAAGCCCGCCAAAAGTGGAAAAAAGGGCTCAACCTTTGGTTTAGGAGTCACAGAGACGAACACAGACGCCATTTTTAAAAAAACGAGTTCTGGCAGAAAATACCATCCGATAGACTTATTTAAGATAAGTAGACCGGTGGTATGTTAGAGACTAACGAGAAAAAGTATCAATCTCTAACAATGGGATGAATCCCATAGGGTTATATTCGGGGTCGAATATAACAAGTAGTTTCCACTGCCACCAGCCAAAACTCGATGAGGGGGGATGGGACAGTGCCCCCTCGAATAACAGACCTAGGAGTAATCGAATTACCCCTACTAGTACGTCCACAATAGGATGGTTTGTACTAGTTCTGTTAGTAAATTTAGGCCTTGTAAGCCAATGGTGATTTTACATGCCCGGGGAGACAGTAGTCAGTCCACGGGTATGGAGTCTATGGTGGAGGTCTGCTTGGATGCCCCAGTGTTACGGCACGTAGGGTGTGGTGTAACACACATAGAAAAAACATATGAGACCCTATGGAGTAAAAGACCCCATAGCCCATAGAACACATTGACATTCAAAGGAATTACACACATTCATGTCCAAGAGTGGGAGAAAAAGAGTCTCACTCTTGGCAGGATGCAAAAAAACAAAATCCAGAAATCCAGCAAAGCTGCTGGGGGACTCACTAGGTTAGGAAATTCAGCCTAAACAGAGAATTCTCCCTAACACATACCTCCTGTCTACTTATCTTAAATAAGTCTATCGGATGGTATTTTCTGCCAGAACTCGGCTTTTTAAAATGGCGTCTGTGTTCGTCTCTGTGACTCCTAAACCAAAGGTTGAGCCCTTTGTTCCACTTTTGGCGGGCTTCTGTACACAGACCCTCCAAAGTGGTGCCATTCTAGTACAAACCATCCTATTGTGGACGTACTAGTAGGGGTAATTCGATTACTCCTGGGTCTGTTATTCGTGGGGGCACTGTCCCGTCCCTCCTCGTCGAGTTTTGGCTGGTGGCAGTGGAAACTACTTGTTATATTCAACCCCGAATGTAACCCTATGGGATTCGTCCCATTGTTGGAGATTGATACTTTTTCTCGTTAATCTCTAACATACCACCGGTTTACTTATCTTAAATAAGTCTATCGGATGGTATTTTCTGCCAGAACTCGGCTTTCTAAAATGGCGTCTGTGTTTGTCTCTGTGACTCCTAAACCAAAGGTTGAGCCCTTTTGTTCCACTTTTGGCGGGCTTATGTACAGAGACCCTCCAAAGTGGTGCCATTCTGTCTGGGTTACCACAGGGGTGTGGGAGGGGGTTTAGGCACCCTGGACCGAGTTGCCTTGCCAACTCCGGTCGCACTCTGGTGTGATTGGCCCAAGTGGTGAGCCTCCCCGCTCACCACTTAGCGTGTTTTGAGTGACAGCTAGGCTGAATGAATGGGGGTTTTCTGCATAAAAGCAGGGCTTTTGGGACTGGATCTTCAGAAGTTGCCACAGGACCTAAGAATCCGACGAGGGTAAAGCTGAGCTGACCTGCAACGACGACACCTCCAGTGGAGCCCTTCTGAACCGACTCACCACTTTCCGGCGACAGAGGAGATCTCCCTGCTGGAGAGTCTCTTCCCCTGACTGATGGGAACAACCAGTCCCCTTTGCTTTTTCTTCGCCTCAGGACGCAGTGGTCGAATTGCCCGTGCAGAGCACCTCGGCAACCGGATAGCCACTACCCCTGTACCGCGACCAAAAGGTGGTGCCTTGTGACGGAGCACTCCGCGGCTGGTCTCTTCCCTGGAGGTGCACCGATCTTCAACTTTCCTTCGTCGACGAGATCTTCTCTTCTCGTAACCAAGACCGGACGAGCATCCACCACCAGCAACAACTGCCCCCGCCGGAGCTGTCTCTCCACAATCAAGGTACTGTGTCCGCCTGGCTTCCCTGGTTGCCGGATAGAGTGAGGTGTCTTAATCCTCGCCTCTCCATAGGGTCGCCTCCAAGCTTTCTCTAGCTTGTTGTTCTGAACTGGTCCAATCTGCCGATAACAATTTGCTTCAAAGACTCGAACGCATTTCCACTAAGATACTTTTTGGGACATATCGCCTTGCCTCTCTCCGAGTGGGCCTGCCCTCTGAACTTCATGATCTACTGTGGTTCTTGCCTTCTTGCCTTGCGTTTGTCCGTAACATATTCGAACCGTGTTGATTTCGTAACCTGCTTATTTTTCTCTCCCGTCCTAACAAATACTAAAGTGCCATCTAGATCGAAGCATACACCTATGTCTGCAAATAAATGATGCTGGTAAAACCTAGACTTGTCGAAATATTCTTAGGGGGATTGATCTTTTTCTTCGTAGAGTAATTGTAATTGAAGTGTTTGCCGTAATAGTGCCAGAGTGTTTTCTATAGATGTGTCGTTATAAATAAATACCTTTATATCTTTACACTGAAGCCTTGTTGCGTGTTTGCTTGTCTTACGGTGTAGAATTGCCCTATGTTGTATACTCCACATACTGCCTAACTCTTCTTGTGGGAAGTCTGACTGCTCAGCCACAGCTACCAAGTGAATCTGTGTGGTACAGACTGCTACCAAGCGGATTTACTGCCAAACACCTGTAGTCCTAAATCTTTTGCAGTGGTCCCAGAGGGAACTGCACAGGTTTCTGCCTAACACCCACCCCCCAGCAGTGCAGGGGCGCCCTCCACCAGGCACCCACTCACGTCCCCATCACCCCCAGCATCCAGGGGCACCCTCCACCAGGCCCCCACATATGTCTCCCAGCACCCCCACCCCCCAGCAGTGCAGGGGCACCCTCCACCAGGCCCCCACTCATGTCTCCCATCACCCCCACCCCCCAGCATCCAGGGACACCCTCCACCAGACCCCCACTCATGTCTCCCTGCACCCCCACCCCCCAGCAGTGCAGGGCACCCTCCACCAGGCCCCCACTCATGTCTCCCACCACCCCCACCCCCCAGCAGTGCAGGGGCAGCCTCCACCAGGCCCCCACTCATGTCTCCCACCACCCCCACCATCCAGCATCCAGGGGCACCCTCCACCAGGCCCCCACTCATGTCTCCCACCACCCCCACCCCCCAGCAGTGCAGGGGCAGCCTCCACCAGGCCCCCACTCATGTCTCCCACCACCCCCACCCCCCAGCAGTGCAGGGGCAGCCTCCAGCAGGCCCCCACTCATGTCTCCCACCACCCCCACCCCCAGCAGTGCAGGGGCACCCTCCACCAGGCCCCCACTCATGTCTCCCATCACCCCCACCCCCCAGCATCCAGGGGCACCCTCCACCAGGCCCGCACTCATGTCTCCCACCACCCCCACCCCCCAGTAGTGCAGGGGCCGCCTCCACCAGGCCCCCACTCATGTCTCTCAGCACACCCACCCCCCAGCAGTGCAGGGCACCCTCCACCAGGCCCCCACTCATGTCCAACTCATGTCTCCCATCACCCCCACCCCCCAGCAGTGCAGGGGCAGCCTCCACCAGGCCCCCACTCATGTCTAGCAGCACCCCCACCCCCCAGCAGTGCAGGGCACCCTCCACCAGGCCCCCACTCATGTCTCCCTGCACCCCCACCCCCCAGCAGTGCAGGGGCACCCTCCACCAGGCCCCCACTCATGTCTCCCAGCACCCCCACCCCCCAGCAGTGCAGGGGCACCCTCCACCAGGCCCCCACTCATGTCCCACTCATGTCTCCCATCACCCCCACCCCCAGCATCCAGGGGCACCCTCCAGCAGGCCCCCACTCGTGTCTCCCAGCACCCCCACCCCCCAGCAGTGCAGGGCACCCTCCACCAGGCCCCTACTCATGTCTCCCTGCACCCCCACCCCCAAGCAGTGCAGGACACCCTCCACCAGGCCCCCACTCATGTCTCCCACCACCCCCACCCCCCAGCAGTGCAGGGGCAGCCTCCACCAGGCCCCCACTCATGTCTCCCAGCACCCCCACCCCCCAGCAGTGCAGGGCACCCTCCACCAGGCCCCCACTCATGTCTCCCTGCACCCCCACCCCCCAGCAGTGCAGGGGCACCCTCCACCAGGCCCCCACTCATGTCTCCCAGCACTCCCACCCCCCAGCAGTGCAGGGCACCCTCCACCAGGCCCCCACTCATGTCCCACTCATGTCTCCCATCACCCCCACCCCCAGCATCCAGGGGCACCCTCCAGCAGGCCCCCACTCATGTCTCCCAGCACCCCCACCCCCCAGCAGTGCAGGGCACCCTCCACCAGGCCCCCACTCATGTCTCCCTGCTCCCCCACCCCCCAGCAGTGCAGGACACCCTCCACCAGGCCCCCACTCATGTCTCCCACCACCCCCACCCCCCAGCAGTGCAGGGGCAGCCTCCACCAGGCCCCCACTCATGTCCCCCAGCACCCCCACCCCCCAGCAGTGCAGGGCACCCTCCACCAGGCCCCCACTCATGTCCCACTCATGTCTCCCATCACCCCACCCACCAGCATCCAGGGGCACCCTCCACCAGGCCCCCACTCATGTCTCCCTGCACCCCCACCCCCCAGAAGTGCAGGGCACCCTCCACCAGGCCCCCACTCATGTCTCCCACCAGCCCTACCCCCCAGCAGTGCAGGGGCATCCTCCACCAGGCCCCCACTCATGTCCCCCTGCACCCCACCCCCCAGCATCCAGGGGCACCCTCCACCAGGCCCCCACTCATGTCCCCCAGCCAACATGTCATCACAATCTAGATCCCTGGCCCTTATGACCAGCCTCCAAATGCCAAACACACACCCGAGTATTGCATCCACCCACTTAGAAATGGCAATAACATGATAGAACCCCAATTGCAAGTTTGGAAATGAACACATGTCCCTCACATACACCCAATGGGTGTCAGTGAATGTCAAAACCCATATCATGATATGCATGAAACCAATGAGATGATACTACACATTGAAGTTTGAAGAAAAAATATGTATTAAAAGCAACATAAATTGAAGCAAAAATAAACAAACAATAATGGAAATTGAAAAAAAATAAAGCAGCATGTCCGTGAAATAATGCAAAACCACAAATCATAATCCAAAGGAAAGGTGTCCAAAGTCACAGTCCACAAAAGTAAATCCAATGGAATATTAAAATCGAAAACCATTGCTCCATGGGTAAATCATTAAAAAAAAAGAAAATCCAAAAGTCAACTATATACAGATAAACAATCCAGGGTCCATGATCCCAACAGAAGAAATGAAACCTATCTAATAACACTACCTAAAAAAAAAGAAACTATATACAAAAATGTGGCCCATTGTCCAAAAGGTCCAAAGAAAATGCTAAACCAAAGGAAACCTAACACTAACTACAGAACTATTTACAAGGGCAGCGGGCTAGTCCGACGGCTCACTTCGGGATGTTCCGGGCCAGGGCATCATCGAACTTCTGCTCATTGTCCCGGAGGCGGTCCTCCTCCATGGCCCCGAGGGTCCGCAGGGCCGTCGACATGTTCACTCCCAACTCCCTGTGGATTGCCTCGAGGCACTCAGCCTGCCTCAGGGCCCTCTGCATGGACTTCTCCGCCCTGACCATCGTAAGCCGTGCCTCTCCCGCCCGCTGCCGCTCCGCATCTTTGGCGTGGCCCAACCGCTGCCACACGGAAGACACTTCCCGTCCTGGGTCCTCCTGCCCTCCGGCCGATGCCTGCCCCTCCGATGTCGAAGGCCCCGAGCCATCATGGCTCCCACCACGTTGCTGGTGCTGCTGTGCCTCTGCCCGTGCACTGCCTCCTGCTGCCTGCACATCCTCCACTGGCTGAGGTGCAGTCGTTGATGTGGCCACCCCTGCTGGACGTTCGACTCCCGACTGTGGCAGGGATGCCTCCTCCACCAGCCTGGCCGCAACGTCCGAGGCAGCTCCACAGGGCACCCAGGTGACTAATGGGTGGGAAGATAGCACGGAGGACGACTGGCGCATAGGGGGTTCGCTAAGGGCCTTTGGTCCAATGAAATCGCATATGCGTGCTGACGTGCATACGCGCTAAGGGCCTTTCCTCGAATTACACGCAGACGTGCAGGAGTTTCACGTGCAAAATCACTCTGTATCAAGCTGGCCACGCGTAAGCACGCGGAAGACCACGCTCCTGCCCAGAAGGCCAAATTACTGCCCCCCAGAGCCCCGAGCACGCTCCCACCTGCCATCTGCTGCTGCCTGACTGCCTGCTGCCCACGTGCCCTGCCATTTGCTGCCTGCACATCAGCCAGGGGTGCTGTTGCTGTGACCACCCCTGCTGGAACCGAAGACTCCCGACTGGGATTCCATCGCTCCACAGCCCAGCCCCAGGACCCAGTTGCCCACCCACTCCTGCCTCTGGGGTTGTCATGTCGGGCACTGCAACATCTGGCACCACTGGCAACCCCCGGCCAGAGAGGCAGAGGGGCACCAGCTTCAGTGCCAGGGAAGTTGGTGTCCTGGTGGAGCAAGTCCTGGGGCAGAATGATGCCCTCTTCGGAAGTGTGCGCGCCGACAAGGAAGGACGAACTCGGATCTGGACGGACATCGTGACTGCCATCAACGCGGAGGGGGTGGCATTCCGCGACTTCCAACATGTCAAAAAGCGCTGGGAGGACTTCAGGTCCAGGACCCTCAACAAGGCCCGGCGCCTCTTGAAGGCAGCGGATGCTAAGGGGCGCCGGGGCCACTTGTCGGAAGATCAGATGAGAGTCCTGGAATGCATATCCCCAGCGCTCCACGTCCAGGTCCTTGAGAGGCAGACCCGTCTGGAGTCGAGCGGTAAGTGTACATGCATCATGATTGTAAGCTGTGCGTGTGGTGATGTGCCAGTAGTGTGCAGGTTGCACATATGTTTGTATGGGGCCTAGTATGGGAGGGGGTGTACAGGGCCGTGAGGCTAACACATGCGAGGGCTGTCATGTGTGAGACATGGATGGTGTTTGTGTGTGTAGGCTTGCATGCCAAATGCAGTTGTGTGGGCACACATGTTTGGATGAATGTGTATGTAAGTAGCCATGTTCGTGATGTCATGCATGTATGTTGTTTTCTGCTGCATGTATCAGCACTGTGTACATGTGCATGTGTGTGTATTTGACAAGGGTGCAACAGTGATGCAACATGGATGCATGTGACAGCGGGATGTGGAAGCCTGATTGGCAGATGTGACATGGATGCCCATCTGAACACTGCGACAGTTGGCTGAGGTGTACACATGCATGCAAGTGTGGTGGTGTGCGTGCATGTGTAGTGCACTCCCTGTGTTGCATGTGATGTCTGACTCACCTTTGCCTGCTCATGCTGTTCTATGTGTATGGATGGTGCTGGCAGTTGCGATATGGCTGTGGTATGGCTCATGTGTGCAAGTTGAAATGACATGTGTGTTGGCGATTGTGATGCCATGTTTGAGGTTTGCCAATACCACTCATGTACAACTGTCATATGTGTATGTGTCGATTGTACAGTGCCCTGATGCCTGTGTTTTATTTCTCCCTATCTGCAGCGTCAACTGATGAAGAGGGCAGAGAAGGTGCTGTGGAGCACAGCGGCGGGGATCGCACCGCCAGCCGGAGACGCAAGGCCCGGCTCCCCTCCCAGGTTGTGATCTCGTCGGGGTGTGAGGAGTCCGGTGCCGCATCCCAGGCCGCAGCTGCCGGGGGGAGGTCTAAGAGGCAGAGGTCGGAGTTGGACTCCTCGGCAGCAGAAGGGGCAGCTGGGACCCCACAGGGCCCAACGGGGGAAGATGGCACGGAGTCATCCAGGTTGGTGGGGGGTTTGGTGGAGGAGGAGGCCGTGCAAGCAACAGAGACGGGGTCTGGATGTGGGGATTCCACTGGTGCTAGTGGTGCAGTGCAGGACCAGGGAGAGGAGGCAGCACAGGTCGCCACAGAGGTGCCTGTGTGCAATCCTGTCCCTGATCCTGTCACTGCATCATCTTGCACCAGCAGGGATGCCTACGTCCAGACCCGTTTTCAGGCAGGGGATGAGCTCACGACAACTGGCCTTCCTCTGCCTGCATACGTGGCTATACGGGTCCGGGTTGAGCCTGTCCTGACTGGTGTGGCGTTGCATCAACGGGCCATGCGAGGTGACCTGCAGTCTTTTCATGAGGAGACTGCACGTCATCTCGAATGGCTCATTGAACGCGTCGGCCTACTGGGACAGGTCACCCAGGCCGGACTCCTCCGTTTGACGGGGCTTGCCTCAGACCCCCTCCTCAACTGAACCCCCTATGCGCCAGTCGTCCTCCGTGCCATCTTCCCACCCATTAGTCACCTGGGTGCCTGTGGAGCTGCCTCGGACGGTGCGGCCAGGCTGGTGGAGGAGGCATCCCTTGCCACAGTCGGGAGTCGGACGTCCAGCCGGGGTGGCCACATCAACGACTGCACCCCAGCCAGCGGAGGATGTGCAGGCAGCAGGAGGCAGTGCACGGGCAGAGGCACAGCAGCAGCAGCAACGTGCTGGGAGCCATGATGACTCGGGGCCTTCGACATCGGAGGGGAAGGCATCGGCCGGAGGGCAGGAGGGCCCAAGAAGAGAAATGTCTTCCGTGTGGCAGCGGTTGGGCCACGCCATAGATGCGGAGCGGCAGCGGGCGGAAGAGGCACGGCTCACGATGGTCAGGGCGGAGAACTCCATGCAGAGGGCCCTGAGGCGGGCTGAGTGCCTCGAGGCAATCCACAGGGAGTTGGGAGTGAACATGTCGACGGCCCTGAGGACCCTCTGGGCCATGGAGGAGGACCGCCTCCGGGACATTGAGCAGGAGTTCGATAATGCCCTGGCCCGGAACATCCGGAAGTGAGCCGTCGGACTAGCCCGCTGCCCTTGTAAATAGTTCTGTAGTTAGTGTTAGGTTTCCTTTGGTTTAGCATTTTTTCGGACCTTTTGGACAATGGGCCACATTTTTGTATATAGTTTCTTTTTTTTAGGTAGTGTTATTAGATAGGTTTCATTTCTTCTGTTGGGATCATGGACCCTGGATTGTTTGTCTGTATATAGTTAACTTTTGGATTTTCATTTTTTGTTATGATTTACCGATGGAGCAATGGTTTTCGATTTTAATTTTCCATTGGATTTACTTTTGTGGACTGTGACTTTGGACACCTTTCCTTTGGATTATGATTTGTGGTTTTGCATTATTTCACGGACATGCTGGTTTATTTTTTTTCAATTTCCATTATTGTTTGTTTATTTTTGCTTCAATTTATGTTGCTTTTAATACATATTTTTTCTTCAATCTTCAATGTGTAGTATCATCTCATTGGTTTCATGCATATCATGATATGGGTTTTGACATTCACTGACACCCATTGGGTGTATGTGAGGGACATGTGTTCATTTCCAAACTTGCAATTGGGGTTCTATCATGTTATTGCCATTTCTAAGTGGGTGGATGCAATACTCGGGTGTGTGTTTGGCATTTGGAGGCTGACCATAAGGGCCAGGGATCTAGATTGTGATGACATGTTGGCTGGGGGACATGAGTGGGGGCCTGGTGGAGGGTGCCCCTGCACTGCTGGGGGGTGGGGGTGCTGGGAGACATGAGTGGGGGCCTGGTGGAGGCTGCCCCTGCACTGCTGGGGGGTGGGGGTGCTGGGAGACATGAGTTGGACATGAGTGGGGGCCTGGTGTAGGGTGCCCCTGGATGCTAGGGGGTGGGGTTGCAGGGGGACATGAGTGGGGGCCTGGTGGAGGGTGCCCTGCACTGCTGGAGGGTGAGGGTGATGGGAGACATGAGTTGGACATGAGTGGGGGCCTGGTGGAGGGTGCCCCTGGATGCTGGGGGGTGGGGGTGCAGGGGGACATGAGTGGGGGCCTGGTGGAGGGTGCCCCACAGTGCTGGGGGGTGGGGGTGATGGGAGACATGAATGGGGACCTGGTGGAGGGTGCACCACAGTGCTGGGGGGTGGGGGTGGTGGGAGACATGAGTGGGGGCCTGGTGGAGGGTGCCCTGCACTGCTGGGGGGTGGGGGTGCAGGGAGACATGAGTGGGCGCCTGGTGGAGGGTGCCCCTGGATGCTGTGGGGTGGGGGTGCTGGGAGACATAAGTGGGGGCCTGGTGGAGGGTGCCCCTGGATTCTGGTGGGTGGGGGTGCAGGGGGACATGAGTGGGGGCCTGGTCGAGGGTGCCCTGCACTGCTGGGGGGTGGGGGTGATGGGAGACATGAGTTGGACATGAGTGGGGGCCTGGTGGAGGGTGCCCCTGGATGCTGGGGGGTGGGGGTACAGGGGGACATGAGTGGGGGCCTGGTGGAGGGTGCCCCACAGTGCTGGGGGGTGGGGGTGATGGGAGACATGAGTGGGGGCCTGGTGGAGGGTGCCCCTGGATGCTTGGGGGTGGGGGTGCAGGGGGACATGAGTGGGGGCCTGGTGGAGGGTGCCCCTGCATTGCTGGGGGGGGTGGGGGTGCTGGGAGACATGAGTGGGGGCCTGGTGGAGGCTGCCCGTGCACTGCTGGGGGGTGGGGGTGCTGGGAGACATGAGTTGGACATGAGTGGGGGCCTGGTTGAGGGTGCCCCTGGATGTTGGGGGGTGGGGTGCAGGGGGACATGAGTGGGGGCCTGCTGGAGGGTGCCCTGCACTGCTGGGGGGTGGGGGTGATGGGAGACATGAGTGGGGGCCTGGTGCAGGGTGCCCCTGGATGCTGGGGGGTGGGGGTGCAGGGGGACATGAGTGGGGGCCTGGTGGAGGGTGCCCTGCACTGCTGGGGGGTGGGGTGATGGGAGACATGAGTGGGGGCCTGGTGGAGGGTGCCCCTGGATGCTGGGGGGTGGGGGTTCAGGGGGACATGAGTGGGGGCCTGGTGGAGGGTGCCCCTGGATGCTGGGGGGTGGGGGTGCAGGGGGACATGAGTGGTGGCCTGGTGGAGGGTGCCCCACAGTGCTGGGGGGTTTGGGTGATGGGAGACATGAGTGGGGCCCTGGTGGAGGGTGCACCACAGTGCTGGGGGGTCGGGGTGGTGGGAGACATGAGTGGGGGCCTGGTGGAGGGTGCCCTGCACTGCTGGGGGGTGGGGGCGCAGGGAGACATGAGTGGGGGCTTGGTGGAGGGTGCCCCTGGATGCTGGGTGGTGGGGGTGCTGGGAGACATGAGTGGGGGCCTGGTGGAGGGTGCCCCTGGATGCTGGGGGGTGGGGGTGCAGGGAGACATGAGTGGGGGCCTGGTGGAGGGTGCCCTGCACTGCTGGGGGGTGGGGGTGATGGGAGACATGAGTGGGGGCCTGGTGGAGGGTGCCCCCTGGATGCTGGGTGGTGGGGGTGCAGGGGGACATGAATGGGGGCCTGGTGGAGGGTGCCCCGCAGTGCTGGGGGGTGGGGGTGATGGGAGACATGAGTGGGGGCCTGGTGGAGGGTGCACCACAGTGCTGGGGGGTGGGGGTGATGGGAGACATGAGTGGGGGCCTGGTGGAGGGTGCCCTGCACTGCCGGGGGGTGGGCGTGCAGGGAGACATGAGTGGGGGCCTGGTGGAGGGTGCCCCTGGATGCTGGGGGGTGGGGTGCAGGAGACATGAGTGGGGACCTGGTGGAGGGTGCCCTGCACTGCTGGGGGGTGGGGGTGATGGGAGACATGAGTTGGACATGAGTGGGGGCCTGGTGGAGGGTGCCCTGCACTGCTGGGGTGTGGGGGTGATGGGAGACATGAGTGGGGGCCTGGTGGAGGGTGCCCCTGGATGCTGGGGGTGCTGGGAGACATGAGTGGGGGCCTCGTAGAGGGTGCCCCTGGATGCTGGGGGGTGGGGGTGCAGTGGGACATGAGTGGGGGCCTGGTGGAGGGTGCCCTGCACTGCTGGTGGGTGGGGGTGATGGGAGACATGAGTTGGACATGAGTGGGGGCCTGGTGGAGGGTGCCCCTGGATGCTGGGGGTGCAGGGGGACATGAGTGGGGGCCTGGTGGAGGGTGCCCTGCACTGCTGGGGTGTGGGGGTGATGGGAGACATGAGTGGGGGCCTGGTGGAGGGTGCCCCTGGATGCTGGGGGTGCTGGGAGACATGAGTGGGGGCCTCGTAGAGGGTGCCCCTGGATGCTGGGGGGTGGGGGTGCAGTGGGACATGAGTGGGGGCCTGGTGGAGGGTGCCCTGCACTGCTGGTGGGTGGGGGTGATGGGAGACATGAGTTGGACATGAGTGGGGGCCTGGTGGAGGGTGCCCCTGGATGCTGGGGGTGCAGGGGGACATGAGTGGGGGCCTGGTGGAGGGTGCCCTGCACTGGTGGGGGCTGGGGGTGCAGGGAGACATGAGTGGGGCCTGGTGGAGGGTGCCCCTGGATGCTGGGGGGTGGGGGTGCTGGGAGACATGAGTGGGGGCCTGGTGGAGGGTGCCCCTGGATGCTGGGGGGTGGGGGTGCAGGGGGACATGAGTGAGGCCTGGTGGAGGGTGCCCTGCACTGCTGGGGGTTGGGGGTGATGGGAGACATGAGTTGGACATGAGTGGGGGCCTGGTGGAGGGTGCCCCTCTCTGCTGGGGGGTGGGGGTGCAGGGGGACATGAGTGGGGGCCTGGTGGAGGGTGCCCTGCACTGCTGGGGGCTGGGGGTGATGGGAGACATAAGTTGGACATGAGTGGGGGGCTGGTGGAGGGTGCCCCTGGATGCTGGGGGGTGGGGGTGCAGTGGGACATGAGTGGGGGCCTGGTGGAGGGTTCCCTGCACTGCTGGGGGGTGGGGGTGATGGGAGACATGAGTTGGACATGAGTGGGGGCCTGGTGGAGGGTGCCCCTGGATGCTGGGGGGTGGGGGTGCAGGGGGACATGAGTGGGGGCCTGGTGGAGGGTTCCCCACAGTGCTGGGGGGTGGGGGTTCTCGGAGACATGAGTTGGACATGAGTGGGGGCCTGCTGGGGGGTGCCCCACAGTGCTGGGGGGTGGGGGTGCTGGGAGACATGTGTTGCTGATCAGTAGTGCAAGGTGACATGTGGGTTGGCTGGGGGGCATGGTGTAACGCTCACCTGACTCCCACGGAGGCGCTGGCCTGGTTCGCGCTGCTGAGACCTCTTCTAAGGTGATGCGCAGGGTTCGGAAGACCGACTGGACCGGGCCCCCAAATCTGGCTTGTCTGACTCGCAGAAGTATCCTTCTGTAGGTGAAAATAGGGGATTAACTGTCTGCGGGGTAATGCAATTGGCCTCCCACTTTCCGCTCTCACCCTCCTCGAAACCTTTCTGTGATTCCCCGTAGTGTCTCACCTTAGGGTCTGGAAGGACGAGCTCTCCATCCTGCTTCTGATGCAGGGGCGCGTTGGTATCCAGTTACTTCACTGGATTTTCGGATTGGTGAGAACCAAACTTGCTTGGCTTCCAGGTAAGTTTTTTGATAAGAGGTTCCCCTTGTGTCCATGCATTAATGTACTAATGCTAGTGTCTTTTTCCCCATAAGGGCCGGGGTACGGAATGCCGGGGAACAGGCACCGACCCGAGATGAGAGGTGAAATCCTTGTAGAAATCAGGTAAGTCTTTAATGAGCTTTTTTTTGGTAATGTCTTTTCATGCGCTCATTAACGCTGATGTCTCTTTTTCCCCTTAGGGGCCGGGGTCTGGAAATGCCAGGATGGGGCGCGGACCCGAAATCAAGAGGGAATGAATCAACTGGTAAGTCTTAACATGGAGGTTTAGCATTCCTTATTCCCTTCTCTCTCTCACCTTTTGTTCTTGTCTTTTTCTCCCTAGGCACTGGGGTGTGACTGCGAATCCGGATGATCGCTGCTGAACATGGAGGCACCCTGTAAAGGTGAGTGGAATGCGGCGCTGCAGCGATCAACGCGATGAGCTTTTAAATAAAAGTCTTCCTTTTCAGGATTGTCGGCGAGATGTCTCCGGGATGCGGGATTTTGCAGGTAAGGACTTTTCCTTCTTTTGTTTTCTTCTTCTCTTCCTTTGCAGGTGATCCAGGATGCTGGCCGGCGTGGCAGAAGTCAGGATGCAGGAGCAGACACGGTGAGCGTCCAGCTGCTAGATGCAGAACAACGCGAAGCACGTGTGGCTGTTCGGGTGGGGTTTAAATAGCCTTGGAAGAAGTTCCAGGTATGTATCCTTCCTCCAATCAGGTATGTATCCTTCCCCGACCACGCCTGGATGGTAAATTAGTCCCACAGGTAAAGTAGTTCCTTTCAGGCCTCAAGGAGGCCGGGATCCTGCAGCATGGTCTGCATCAGGTAAGTGCACCCAAGCACTCCCATAATGAGCCTGGCGCCTATGGCGCCAGGACTGGTCCTTCCTTGGGGACTGGATGTCCGCTTTCGGGGACGCAGGGCTTGAACCGGCTCCCCGGGAGCGGGCATCATGACAGCACTCCCCCCCAAGGCCCCTCCCAAGGTTGTTCCCTCTGGGGGTTTTGATTTGTCTGGGAAGAGTCAGTGGAATTTCCTGACTCATCGAGGTGCATGCACATGGTCGCTGGGTTCCCACGACCTCTCCTGAGGTCCGTACCCCTTCCAATCAATTAGGTAGAACAGTTTTGACCTAAACATTTTTGAGTCTAAAATGTTCTTCATTTCGAATTCGGGCTACCCATCTATTAGAATAGGTTCTGGAGGTTTGAGTAGTCGGGTTCCGAGTACCACTGGTTTCAGAAGTGACACATGAAAAACAGGGTGAATTTGCATACTAGCTGGTAAATCAAGTTTAACAGCCACTGGTTTAATTATTGCCGTAATAGAATAAGGTCCCAGATATTTAGGGTTAAAAGTTCAAGGCCCTTTGAGTGGTAAATGTCTGGTAGCTAACCACACATGATCACCAATCTGATACGGAGGTGCTTCACTCCGATGTAGATCAGCATTCTCCTTGTATTTTCTCTTGGCTTGTTGTAAATGCGTAGTCGCCTCTTTGAAGGCTTGGGTAATTGTAGAATGCAGATGTTCTATTGCAGGCATTCGAGGTTCTGAGGTGAGTCAAGGTTTGAGGTTCGAGGGTGATGCCCAAACAAAGTATAAAAAGGACTGTGGCCAGTTCCAGAGTGTACCGAATTATTATATGCGTATTCGGCTATCCAAAGAATGTCTTTCCAGTTGCTTTCAGATTGCTGTAACATACACCGTAAGTACTGCTCAAGGGTCTGATTTGTCCTCTCGGTCTGACCATCGGTCTGAGGGTGGTGACTGGTCGATAATCTTATGTCGATCTGCGCCATTTGATAACATTTGCGCCAGAAGTGGGAAATGAATTGGCTTCCCCGGTCAGAGATTAGTTTTCCTCTGTCTTGGCAATACCGGGGTGTCCCTCTATTAATGTATCATGATAACCGGAAATAACTAGTTTGTGTAATTCCTTATGTGGCAGGAATAAGCGTCCTTGGAAATAAGGTAAACCATTATCTATGGTAAAGTCTGATCCCTTTTGTATCCAATCCTGTAAGGTTGTAGGGTCCAGGAGTTGTTTCACTCTGGCTTGAATGTCTTCAAGCGTCTGTAACGAAGTCATGCCTAGAATCCTCTGTTCGGGAATTATTGGTACTGGTTCTGAGTTTGTATCAGATTCTCCCATTCCAATTCGGGATAAGGCGTCTGCTTTGCCATCCTTGCAGCCAGGTCGATAGGTAATCACAAAATCAAATTCAGCGAAAAACAAAGCCCATCGGAGCTGCCGTGATGACTGAGACTTGGCGGTTTGCAAATACTGTAAATTCCGGTGTTCAGTGATCACTGTGATGGTATGTCGAGCGCCAAGCAGATAATGCCGCCAGGCTTTAAAAGCGGACTTAATGGCTAACAGTTCTTTGTCAGTGATTGCATAATTAACCTCGGGTGCCGAGAATTTTCTGGACCAAAATGCTACGGGATGCAGTTGGTTGGTTTCGGGATCTCTTTGGGACAGGACAGCTCCCATGGCTAGGCTGGATGCATCAGTCTCGACGACATAAGGGAGATCTGGACGCCAGTGTTTCAATATAGGTGCAGAGGTAAACTTAGCTTTTAAATCCTGAAATGCCTGCTCGGCTTCTTCAGACCATTCAAAACATTTATTTTTCCTCAAGAGTGCAGTAATGGGTTGTACCACGTGTGAAAATTCCGGGATAAACCTGCGATAGAAATTGGCAAAGCCGAGCATGCTTTGAACCCTTTTTACAGAGCTAGGTGATGGCCATTTGAGGATGGCATCCACTTTTCTTGAGTCCATTCGGACTCCTTTGGGTGTCAGGATGAAACCTAGAAACTCGACTTCTGTGGTATGGAAAACACATTTCTCCAATTTAGCAAATAGTTTGCGTTGGCGCAGTTTTTCAAGTACTGCCTTGACGTGTTTTCTGTGATCAGATTCCGAAGAGGAGTACACCAGAATGTCATCAATATATACGACCACACAAACGTCGATGAGTTCCCGAAGGACATCATTCATGAAGTATTGGAAGGCAACCGGCGCATTACACAATCCGAAAGGCATCACCTGGTACTCAAATAATCCGTATTTAGTACGGAAGGCAGTTTTCCATTCGTCGCCTTCTTTAACTCGTACCAGATGATAAGCCCCCCGGAGATCTAACTTGGTGTATATGCAAGCGTCCGGGATCAGAGGCAGAGGATAACGGTTTTTAACCGTTATCTGGTTCAATGCGCGGTAATCGATACAAGTTCTAAGGTCGTTTTCTTTTTTGGGCACGAAGAACAAAGCCGAGGATGCCGGGGACTTTGACGGGCGAATAAAACCATTAGCTAGGTATTGATCCAAATATTGTCTCAAATGCAGGTTCTCAGGTTCGGTAAGGGCATAAATCCTGCTACAAGGGGGTTGTTCACCGGGCACCAGATCGATTTGGCAATCGTACGATCTGTGAGGAGGTAACGTGTTGGCCTGTTCCTTTTGGAAGATGTCCTGAAAGTCTAGGTATTCCGGAGGTAGTTGCATGGAGGCAGAGGTTACAGATGCTAGATTAATCTTCAGGTTTTCTAGGTAGCAGGTTTGTGTACAATCCGGGAAGGTTATTCTCTTAGCTCGCCAATCAATTTGAGGATTATGTGTCTCTAACTAAGGGATTCCAAGAATAACCTGAAACTGTGGAGCCTTGATTACATCAAACACAACACCCTCCCGATGGCCGTCGGGACCAATAAGAGTCACCTCAGTAGTGGAATGTGTTACCGGTCTAGAGGCAATTTCAGTTCCATCGACTGTGGTGATGACATCTTTGCTGGTTTTAGGACGGAGAGGGAGGTTAATCCTCGAGACCAATTCACGATCCACATAGTTTCCAATAGCCCCACTATCGATGTATGCCTTTATTGCATGCAACCGCTTAGGCTGTTCTGGATCTACGAGAACCATTGGCACAATGAAATGCGAGGTCTGAGAGTTAGTTTTCAAGCTCGGCAAGCGGACCCCTATGCTTGTCGGGCGGAGTTGTTTCCCGAAACAGAGTCTTCATGGTTTTTATCAGCGGCTCCTACCGCCTTTCGGGGCGGTTTTGCCGGGCAATCTCGTAGAAAGTGTCCGGAATTCCCACAATAAAGACATAATTTTAACTGCCGCCTCCTTTCACGTTCCTTTTGAGTTAAGGGTCCTTTAACTCCTCCAATTTGCATAGGCTCAGAGACATCAACTCCCTTGGGGTTAGCATGGGTCTTGACCAACACCCGGGTCTCAAACCTGGACCGATCTGCTTTTCTGTTTTGAAGTTTGTGATCCAATTGAACCACTAAGTCTATATACTCAGTGCATTCTTGGGCCGGATTTACAACTGGGGCCAAGACATCTTTAAGTTCTCCGCGTAGGCCTCGATAAAACAACTTGACTCTTTTATCCTCTGGCCATCCCGTTTCCACAATTAGTCTATTAAAGGTTGCAATATAAGATAGGAGGTCCTGATTGCCCTGTCGCAGGGATAGAAGTTCGTCATCCAGAGCCTGCCCCTGAGAGTGTCGAGCAAATAACCTTTCCATGCTTGCTTGAAACCTTTGAAAATCACGGAGAATCGGGTCATCTTGAGTAACCAGTGGAACTGACCAATCGGCAGCGCAGCCGCTGAGATATGACAATACAAAGACTACCTTGGTCTGATCATTAGGGAAGGCCCCAGGTCTGCATAGGAAGTGCAAACGACACTGATTCATGAATACGGCGAATCGTTTGGGGTCCCCAGCAAAGCGTTCAGGTGGGGCCAGCAGCATGTTTCCAGGTAGATTCATCTGCACAGGATTACTGGAAACCACAGGAGTGGGGTTCCCTCCGGAACCGGGTAGAGGAGTTTGCCCAGCTTGACCTTGCAAAAGCTGTCTGGCCAGGTCATCAGTTCTTTCCTTTGATATTATTAATTCCCTCCTGAGGGCATTAGTCTCTTGACGAGCGGCATGTACTTCGGCCCATAATTCCCCCAGTAATTGGGCCAACTGATCAGTCTCAGAACTTTCCATAGCGCCTGGGTGGGAATTTGTAGGAAGGCTTCGCATTCTGTAACGCTCACCTGACTCCCACGGAGGCGCTGGCCTGGTTCGCACTGCCGAGACCTCTTCTAAGGTGATGCGCAGGGTTCGGAAGACGGACTGGACCGGGCCCCCAAATCTGGCTTGTCTGGCTCGCAGAAGTATCCTTCTGTAGGTGAAAATAGGGGATTAACTGTCTGCGGGGTAATGCAATCGGCCTCCCACTTTCCCCTCTCACCCTCCTCAAAACCTTTCTGTGATTCCCCGTAGTGTCTCACCTTAGGGTCTGGAAGGACGAGCTCTCCATCCTGCTTCTGATGCAGGGGCGCGTTGGTATCCAGTTACTTCACTGGATTTTCGGATTGGTGAGAACCAAACTTGCTTGGCTTCTAGGTAAATTTTTTGATAAGAGGTTCCCCTTGTGTCCATGCATTAATGTACTAATGCTAGTGTCTTTTTCCCCATAGGGGCCGGGGTACGGAATGCCGGGGAACAGGCACCGACCCGAGATGAGAGGTGAAATCCTTGTAGAAATCAGGTAAGTCTTTAAAGAGCGTTTTTTTGGTAATGTCTTTTCATGCGCTCATTAACGCTGATGTCTCTTTTTCCCCGTAGGGGCCGGGGTCCGGAAATGCCAGGATGCGGCGCGGACCCGAAATGAAGAGGGAATGAATCAACTGGTAAGTCTTAACATGGAGGTTTAGCTTTCCCTATTCCCTTCTCTCTCTCACCTTTTGTTCTTGTCTTTTTCTCCCTAGGCGCTGGGGCGTGACTGCGAATCCGGATGATCACTGCTGAACATGGAGGCGCCCTGTAAAGGTGAGTGGAATGCGGCGCTGCAGCGATCGACGCGATGAGCTTTTAAATAAAAGTCTTCCTTTTCAGGATTGTCGGCGAGATGCCTCCGGGATGCGGATTTTGCAGGTAAGGACTTTTCCTTCTTCTGTTCTCTTCTTCTCTTCCTTTGCAGGTGATCCAGGATGCTGGCAGGCGTGGCAGAAGTCAGGATGCAAGAGCAGACACGGTGAGCGTCCAGCTGCTAGATGCAGAACAACGCGAAGCACGTGTGGCTGTTCGGGTGGGGTTTAAATAGCCTTGGAAGAAGTTCCAGGTATGTATCCTTCCTCCAATCAGGTATGTATCCTTCCCCGACCACGCCCAGATGGTAAATTAGTCCCACAGGTAAAGTAGTTCCTTTCAGGCCTCAAGGAGGCCAGGATCCTGCAGCATGGTCTGCATCAGGTAAGTGCACCCAAGCACTCCCATAATGAGCCTGGCGCCTATGGCGCCAGGACTGATGTCTTTTATGAGCCTGGCGCCATAGGCGCCAGGACACTGTCTAAAGGGCCTCTATATGGGGTTGCTGGGTCCTTCCTTGGGGACTGGATGTCCGCTTTCGGGGCCGCAGGGCTTGAACCGGCTCCCCGGGAGTGGGCATCATGACACATGGCCATGGTGGATGGGTTGCCTGTGGGACATGAGCAGGGGTGCAGGGTAGTCCCCTGTGGTGTGGGCTGCCTGCAGGGGCCGTGGAGGGTGTAGAGGGAACACCTGGGAGGACCCACACGGCCAAATCACGTGTAGCACTCCCCGACACCACCGAAATACACGTACCCTGCTGAAATCAGCTGTGAAACTTCCCGCGCACCTCGGAATACACGTACCCTGCTGAAATCGTGTGTGGGACTTCCCGAGCACTCCGAAGTACATGTACCCAGGCCAATCGCGTGTGGAACTTCTCGCGCACCCCGAAGTACACGTACCCAGGCCAATCGTGTGTGGAGCTTCCCGCTGCATCCCGAAACACACGTACCCAGGCCAATCGCGTGTGTAACCTCCCGTGCATCCCGAAACACACGTACCCAGGCCAATCGTGTGTGGAACTTCCTGCGCACCCTGAAGTACACGTACCCAGGCCAATCGTGTGTGGAACCTCGCATGCATCCCGAAACACACGTACCCAGGCCAATCGCGTGTGGAACTTCCCGTGCACCCCGAAGTACGCGTACCCAGGCCAATCGTGCGTGGAACTTCCCGCACACCCCGAAACACACGTACCCAGGCCAATCGCGTGTGGAACTTCCCGCGCACCCCGAAGTACACGTACCCAGGCCAATCGCGTGTGGAACTTCCCGCGCATCGCAAAACACACGCACATGCTATTTTTCACACAGCGGGTGTCCGTGTTTGTCGGTACCCCATTGCACCTCATTTGTCCCAGAGGGCCACTGTATGGACCATTCATCATGGCTGTATATGGGTGCTTTTTGTTAGCGCACATTTTGGCGCACATTTATTTCAGGCGCAGGGATGCTACCGCCTGCTTTCTTGTGCCGTACTTGTTTGGCCCTGTGCGCGTCTTTGACCGTGCGCTGGTTTGCCCTATTCGATTCCATGAATACGGGTTGTAGGCGAGCGTGTGGGTGTTCCGCGCACTTGCCTCCTGTACTTCCCCCGTGACGCCCATATTTTCACGCGTTGTTCCCCATTCCGAGTGTTATGCCCCATGTTCCGCCTACTTTTGTGATGTGTGCCGCGCTATGTGCGATTTCAGCGCACATCCAATGTTTTTCTCGTGCACGGACTTCCATGAATCGATGTGCGCTGGTTTCCCTGCGATTTTTGCACTTGCACTGAGATTTTCGCACTTGCACTGCGAATCTCACGTTTTGGCACCTCTGCGCGGGAATTTTCGGCGCACATTAATTCCATGAATCGACGCCTTAGTCTTGTTGTGGCTTGGTCACACATGGGTAGTGTCATACCATGTACATCTAGTTTGTCTGTGGCGCTAATTTCCATGATTGGTTGCATTTCTTTACTTAGCATGATTTCATTGAATTTGAAACAGCTTGCAAGAGTTGGCATTAAGGCCATACAATTGACATTTTTGTGGGCTAATTGTTCCATAACATCTGTAGCACATGCATTATCGCCATAAAGTGCATTCATGTGCCGAGTTTTCAATATTGCTACTGCTTCTTTAGAAAGTATACCAACTCTGATACTTTTTAAAATGTTGGCATAAGTGAGATCTGCAGATTGCCCCATGTTTTCTTTTAATTCTCTGTATTGAAAATGTTGCCAAAGGTTGACATTTCCAATGCTGCCAACAGTTTTACGGCAGAGTTTGTGTCCTAATGTTTTAAAAATAGGCTCACCTTTTACTGGTGTTAATTGAAGCAGATCTCCAAAAACAATAATGTGTTTTCCTGCAAAGAGCTCTTCATAGTCTGTTTTGAGTACTTCTTGTAATCTGAGGTGAATCAAAGCTAACATCAGGTTGGAGACCATGCTCACTTCATCTATTAGTAGCATTTTCATTTGTTTCAATACTCTGCGTAGTTCCATTGCAGCTTCTGCAGAAAGTTTGTAATAGTCTAATTTGTTCTGGTGTTCTACTGGTAATAGTAGTAATCAGTGTAATGTAACACCACCTATGTTGTAGGCAGCTAAACCTGTGGGGGCAGTGACAACAGCTGACAGTTTGTTGTGTGTCAATTGTTGAAGGAACTTACTAATGATTTTGATTAGGAATGTTTTGCCAGAACCAGCTTCACCACTGACGTACTTTAGTATAGGTTTATAATTATGGCAGGAACATTCTTTATTTTCATGTTTTACACCATGTGCAATTTGTTTTGTTACTTCTTGAAAAATGTTACGTTGCTCATTGTTTAGTTTTGATTGTAGTATAGTTAAGTCTTCTTTATCTTCATACTGACACATGGTGTTTTCTACTTCTATCATAGCTAATTCTGCCTCATTTATTATTACTCGTTCTCCCAGTGGTTCTTGGCTTCCTGTTACAGAAGGTTGACTACTGTCAGGAGTGTCTTTATCTAGTTGCGCTTGGAGTTCTTCTTCGTGTTGCTGTTCATTGTGCAACATTGTTTTGTACTGTGTAAAGTTTACATCAGTTATAGTGCTTTCATTTGCTTTGAAAGCATCCTCATATGAGTCATAGTTATCGAGTATTTGTTCTTCTTTTCTCCATGGTTTGAAGAGTTGTAGCAGGGACATGTAATATACTTCTTTATGTTGAGGAGTCTTTAATGACAATTTGATATGATTAATTAAATTTGGTTTAGTGAGTTTAACTAAGCTGCCTTCACAGTTTGTCACTCTATATTTACCTTTTTTTTCATCAGGTTTCATATTATTTTTGTATGTGTAGTTTTGGGCTATGTGGTATAGACACATGTTTTCCAAAGTATTACTTCTGTTTGGGTAGTATATGTCCAATAAATTGTTTTTTAAAATGTCTTGGCTGTTGGGATCACGTTTGGCTATTGTTTCTATATCTTCATATGATTTTAGAACTCTTTTTCTAGATTTAGCTGGACCAAGACTTAGCCATACTATATTTTCAGATTTACCATACAATGCAGTACCAGTTAAACGATCAGCTGCTTCATATGATCCACATTCTCTATGGGTGAGCATTGTTATGCCCAAGCTGTATAATTTTTGAGATACTGTTTTATCTGATGACAGGTCATTCCAGAGGTCTTGGAGCTCTGTCTTTTCTGCTTTAGTTAAGTATGCTATGACATATCGTGCAACTGCAGTAGAATTGTCTGCAATGTACTGCACATCTATGTTTGCATTCCATAAGTGGGCAATGATTGCATTATAATCATTGATATATTTTTCTTCTTCTTTTCTTTTTATGTAATATGTATTTTTAGGTGACTTACCTTTAACACTATGTCTAACTGAAGACATGAGGTTGTTCACTTGACCTGTATTTGTAACTGGTCTAGGGAAACCAAATCAGCATTTGGTGTAGTAGTTCTCTTTGTTTTTGTATTTGAGACAAAAATATTTTCCACATTTGTGTCTTTGAAATTGTAAAATGTGTGCATGAAGATCACTATTTGTGGCTTCCGATGGAATTTCACAAGTGACATATTTTTCAATAAACTGTAAAACAGTGGCATCACTGTCTTGACCAAATTTAGGAGCATCTTTAATCCATAAAAGCATGTGGATATACGGTGCTCCTCTGGCTTGGTATTCTTTTCTCCAAAAGAAGTGTTGCACTTCTCCAAGGGGAGGAACAGTTTTATTACAAATAAAATGTAGCACAGAAATGAAGCGATGGTGAAAATATCTTGAAACATTAACAGGATCCAAAGAACAAAGTTCTCCAGGTGTTAGTTTTATTTTTATTTGATATGCATAGGAAATCATGTAAATCTTCCCATGCATATTCTGCACAACTTAATGTAACAAACCAAGTGGGTGGGCCAAGGTTTCTGATCATACAACGTACATCTCCATGACGCCGAAACCAGTACTCTTTAGTACCATGCATATTTGCTAATAGATTTGTAATATTTGATTGTAAAACCTCATCCTTTTGTTGCACTTTTTCTAATAATTCTGTAGCAGTCATATTTTGAAAGTGTGATCCTGATTTTAATATGTGTGCAACTCCGTAACATAAAGTTGCTAGTTCACTTTGAAAGAGTAGGTGGAATATGTATTCCACATTTTGTCTAAATCTGGGATCTTCAGAATACATCCGTAATGAGCGGTATTCTGAAGCTGATATTTGAATAGGTCGATCATCATACCTTCCTCCTTTGCCAGTAGGAAAGAGTAGAAGAAAAGCACGTGCTTCTATACTTTTTTCCCATATGCTGATTGGCGATCCTTTTGTTTTATGCATTTGATACGTTTCCAGTACATCTTCTACGGTGTCATTAGAGTGCAAAGGATGAATTGCATAATGGTCTAAAGTATTTGATATTGTAGCAGGATCTAGTAGCTCAAATTGACCAGCTTCTTGTGTTTCTTGAATTATTTCAGTTGTATCTTTCAAGTTTTCTTCAATATTAATTTCTTTGTAATATTCATTATTCTCTTTAAGATATTGGAAGGCTTGTCTAACTTTATGTAAATCTACCAGCTGTTGCCATATTTTTTTGTCTTTTGTAGGTACTCCATTTACTAAGATAATTAAAGATTGCTGCATTGGACGTTGCACTCCTAGGGTATGCACATTTTCTTTTAGATCTAATGGTAAATAAACTACTTTTCCACAAATGCCTTTTACCAATTCAGAGGGAGGTAATTTTGCTGTTTTTGGTTGAAGGCGTATTATCGCTTGAAATGGGTGTACTGTTTGAATTATGATGCTCTCATATAAATTAAGTTGTTGTAGGGGTTTTGGTACTGGGTATAATTCCAAATTATTTGTGATAGCACGTAAAGGAGTTTGGTTGTTGTCAAGTTTTGTAGTGCAGTAACTGCAAAGTATTAAGGGCTCAGTTATTTCGTATTTGTTTTCTGCTACAAGGTAGAGAGCTAATTCAAACCCTTTAGAATCTTCATTGTCTTCTATTTTGTATGATAGGTCTACAGTTTTTTTGTTACTTTCATAAAAAGTTCTACGGCAACATACACATACATGGTTTGGTACTTCAGCTGATGTACTTTTAAATTTTAGTATTTCTTTTTTGAATGCGTTCAGCAAAAAGTTGCCATGTGTAGAATTGTTGCTTAATTGGTTTAAAGCTATTTCATTCTGAAAATGGCTTTCACTTCCAAAATATTTTTTCGGGATATAGTCAATTTCTTCAAGTAGGTCTTTTGCTATACCATGTAGAAGGATGTTATTTAAATTTGCTAGTGCTAAAGCAGGACTTTTAGCATAGTACAGTTTATAGACTAGATTTCTTATAGTTGAATGATGTGTTGATATCTTTTTGATATCATGGAAAGTGGTTTTACAAGTAGGTCCTGTAATGCAAACCAATGAATATCTTTGTAGTCCTGTGTACTTGCGCACTGGACAGGCATCCATATTTTGCAGTAATTTAATTTTGATTTTGTCTTTGCTTTTTACATTTTTTTGAGGAATTGGCATACAGATTTGAAACATTGTTTGGGAATGTTACACATTGACGTGCATGGCCATTTGTACACTAGACGTTCGATTCAGTTGAATGGAGGGGTAATTCTAAGTTTTCAGGGCATATTTTTGTAAGGAGTACTTCTTGTTCCATTATGTTATTATTCACTTTTTCATAACCTCGACCACTGCTATGTATGGCAATTGTATTTGTTTGCTTTTGTTTGTACGCTTCTTCATTAAAATATGGTTCTGTGCTCGTAGTGTGATTCCATTCACCTCCGCAGATACTTAAGAAGTTCTTTCTGTTGACATTTCGCTTATTGAGAAGTCTTTTTTGTAATTTAGTTATTAGTTTTGTTAGTGGTTTCATTTTGTTTAACAGTAAAATAAATAACTTTCTTTTGAGAAGAATTGCACTGTCCATCAACGCTTCTAAGATTAATTTCCGATGATAGGTTTTAAGCATGGAACCTGATTTCTCTCCTGTTTTTATAAGATTTTGAAGGACTTTGTCACGGTACATTTTGGCTAAAATACTTTTCTTTGTATGTTTACTTTGCACTATATTAATATTTAAAGAAGTAGTTTTATCTGTATTGATAGCTGATTTTCTGTTAATTGTTTTTTGGTTTGTTTTACATTTTGATAGAGGAGGCAAAGTGTTTGTACTTGAAACTTATTTTGTTTCACTAAATTACTGTATTAGCTGTTTTGTTTCAACTTTTTTTTACAAATTTTGCTTGAGATGGATGCTTACGTTGGACACTTTTATTTTCATTTGCTCTACTTTTGCGTTGCTTTCTACGGACTTGACTTTTGGTAGGCATTCATTAGGGTCTGTTGAAAAAAATAAAGAAGATATGGGTTGGGGTGTTCTGCAATGTATGTGTGCTGTGTGCATGAGTGTTTGAGTAAGATGATAAAGATGTATGTAATGGTGTGTGATTGTGCATTGGGAACTACAACTAGTAGGGATAGCTATTCTTCAATTTATGTGTTACTAAACTGGGGTTCAGATGACAAAAAAAGTAAGCTAGTGGTGTGGAAAAGTACAAATAGTAAATCTAATGTATACAATTAAAACAGTTGTTTGTTCTATAATATGAAAATTGTAGCGGTTCAGTTGGGTAATTTGTGTGTCCAAAAATAGGAATTTGTGGGCCATTCTGGCTGTAAATCGCTGTTTAAGACATGGAGATTTTTGGACCAAATGGTACACAATCTCTATTTGTAGGCACAGAAATAGCTTGTATTAACTTTACAGTATGTTTGAGTAATAATGCAAATATTATGGTGATATTCTACTTACGTTTTTTCTTAAATTAACAGGTAACTTCTTAGTTCTTCTTTGTTCTTCGAATTCAGCTGCTTCTTTTCAGGAGACTGGTCTTCACTACAATTGTAAAAGCTTCAAATTAGTAACTTTGTTTGTATATAGAGCTGTTTTTAATTTAAATATTGATTTTTTTACTTGAAATCTTCAGCGCCTTCTTTAAAACCATTAAACTAATTTATTTACATAAGATACATTGCATCAGTTCAGTACATATGATATGTTCTTAATGAACAAATTGTATTGAATGACTAACTAGCAAAAAAAATATCTTTACTATGTCTTGTGAAATTTATAATATACCAGTGAATACCACTATTTCTGTAACTAAGCTGTTCTAGGTAATAGCACCTCAATGTCATGTCTAAATTAAAGTAATTAAGTAAATAAATAAATAAAAACAAACAAATATGAAATTGTATAAGTATTTTTTTAAAGATTTAAACATAGATTGTGCTTGCATGAAATTTTGTTTGAATATATGTAGTCTATATATTCCATTTAAAAATGTTAGTTTAACATGATTTGCGTGTGTGTGTATAAAGAAAGTAAATAGTATAAAGGTTTATAAGTGATAGTTGATTTTAGGAAATTCATTTTACAGATTACACAAGCTAAAAGTCTGTTTGAAAATGTGTTCATCTACTGTACAGAAAATATGCATACCTGAAGTTTGTGTTCATGCATAAGGATATGCATGGAGCTGCGAGTAGAAATCTTGAAGTATTTCTGGTAGATGGTGCTTGCCAATGATATGACACTTGTACTCAGATTGATTCACAGTACATTTGCAGTGCTGATCTATGATGATGCAGTTAGATGTAGAGGTCTTGAATGTGATTGGTGCATGGTCATGTGCCTTCTTAGCTACATCCAATGAGGGAATGGCAGAGAGAGTGAAGTGGAAATGGTAGAAGGACTGTTCATGTTACGATATGTCCGCGGACATGGCGGTAGTTCGCGGACATCGGGAGTTACATCCGGGGATTTTTGGGTTCAGAAGTCATGCAAATGAGAATGAGTACTGAAAGGGATTGGTCAGGAAAGTTTAGTGGGTGTGTTGTGCCAGAGGAGAGTTTCTCATATACTGTTTTTGCTGAGGGAACAACAGATAGCTATGTCTGTGTGTTTTAGGAAAAAGATTGTATGGCTTTTGGGAGATTCATGGATATATTGGTTGAAGGTGCATGCAGAAAGCTGTGGAGTAGCTGTAGATCTTGGATTCCCACATGTGGAAGTACACTGGCATGGAGTACGTGGAATTAAGTGGTTGGACTTGCTACCTCTCTGTGCTACTTTGGAGATAGAGCAACATCCAGACATAATTGTAATTAATTGTGGAGGGAACAGTTTAGGACATGTGACTGGAATTTTTTTTGCAATTTGCTATGAAAGAAGGACTTGGGAAGGTTATGGACATGTTTCCTAATTCTCAAGTGATATTTTCACGGATTGCGCAGACGCAAATGTGGCTTCGTTCCTCTTCATTTGGTCCACAAATGGAAAAAGCAAGGCCAATGTTAATAAAGCTGTTTGTGCCTTTCTAAAAGATTTTGGCCTGTCTTCTTTTCACAATGAAAATATTTTGTTTCGTAGTACAAACATTTTTCACAGAGATGGAGTCCATCTTACTTATGGTGGCAATCAGATTTTTCTGAGAAATGTACAAAATGCATTGCGACCTTTTTTGGAATTACTACATCCATTTTGAAGTAGGTGTTGAGCATTTATAATTTTTGACTTACAAACACCTCCCAAAGGCTCTTTTCAGAGCCACCACTTCCTCCCAGAGAAAACTGCAATGTTTGTGATAGGGTAGCAACCCAATTTTTGAAATGTTCGCGACTGTCCGCGGACTTCTAAAAAATACAAAGGGCCCTGCTTCATTTATTTTCACTTCTATTTTTTAACTGTGAAAGGCGGCTCTGAAAAGAGCCTTATTTTTTTGTTATTTTTGATATTTTGTATTTTTTTTGGTTTTTTGGACACACTATGAGAGGAGGGGAAAGGAAAATAAAGGGGGGGACACCAACCACAGGGATAAGAAAGGGCGAGCTGAGAGAGGAAGATGTTGAGTGGGTTTTATTTGGGTAGTGAGCAGATCTTCTCGTTCTCTGAGACGATAGTCTCAAAAGCACTATGAAGTCGCTCCCCCCTGCAGAGTACTGTGTCACAGTACATACATACAACTCTGACCCCCGAAAGGCAAGGGTCATCAGCATTCTGTATAGCCTGTAAGGCAGCTTGAGGAAGACGCTGTCCCACAGAGGTGGTCCTTGTGGTGACAGCATCAGAAACAGAGGATGAAGTAGAGGAAATCAACCTGCTACGTTCTTCGCAAGGTACAACTCTGCGAATAGCCCCAGAGTGAAATGACCTCAGGTGTTGCTTCATAGTAGTGGTCCCAAAGCTGTACTTAACGTGCTTCCCGTGACTGAGTATAATTTTGCACTCATTGCAGGTAACACGGTTCACACAAGCCTTAGGAACATTCCCATGAATGGCAAATAACCGCCACACCCAAGACTAACGCCTAGTGCGGGTAGTAGGGATTTCCTCTACCTCATTCTCATCATCCTCTTCTTCCTCCTCTGCATCCTCACTCCTGTTCCCCTCTTCAGGCCCTTGGGGAGGTGGTGGTGGTGGAGGGGGTGGGGGTGGTGCTGAAGCAGGTGCAGCACCAGCTGGCAGTTCAGCAGCCAGGGATGCCATCTCGATGATGGTGTAATCTGCAGGTGGCAGCAAAAATCGCTGTGTTCTGAAGAATAGCCAGAAACACAATGAGAATAAGCTCTAGGGTGTGGTCTTTTATAGGGGTGCTGTGCGCGGTCCGCGGACATGCGTGCTGTCCGTGGACAGATCGAACACAAAAAAAAGTTCGAAAAGTTTCAAAAGGTATGTAGAAACTCAGGATTACTATGTGGGACTTGTGCCATGGTGAGATTTTATTGAAAAATATTATGGATTAATTGAAAATGTACTTTTAAATTGTTCGGGGACACGAACAGTGTCCGCATTCAGAACATGTGATCAGCGTGGGCGCCGTCATATGATCCATTCGCGAACAAGTCCGCGAAGGAAGCGCATGTCCGCAGGACACCAAATGCACGGAGATTGGCTAGCGCATGCGCATTGATGTTCTACGGACACTGTTCGGGTCCTGAACTAATTAAAAATGCGTCACACGTGAAACGAACATTTCAGGACACTGCGTGTGTTCTTAGAACAGTTTAAACTTGCTAGCGAACAGTAAGGACAGATATAGTGTTCTTCAGTACACGTGCAATTTTGTTTATGTACGAACATTTCAGGACACCAATTGTGTTCTTAGAACAGTTTCAACTTGCTAGCGAACAGTACGGACAGGTATAGTGTTCTTTAAGACACCTCCATTTTCGTTTAATTACGAACAATTCAGGACACCGCGTGTGTTCTTAGAACAGTTTGAACTTGCTAGCGAACACTACGGACAGATATAGTGTTCTTTAGTACACTTTAATTTTTTTTTTTTACAAACATTTCAGGACACCCCATGTGTTCTTAGAATAGTTTCATCTTGCTAGCGAACAGTACTAACAGGTATAGTGTTCTTCAGGAAAACTCCATTTTCGTTTATCTACGAACATTTCAGAACACCTGCACTGTCCACGGACACCTACATTGTTTAAAAAAAAAAAAAAAGAAACTATTTACAACACAATATAAAAATTAAACTTTATTTAACATATATTAATAATTTATGACAGAGAAGGTGAGGCAGAAACAGAAACAAAAACAGAAGAATTAGCGGTTTCAACATGATTGTTATTAGGTGAAGAAGGAATAGAAGTCTCATCAAAACGTTTTGGGTTATGGAGAGGGTTTGGGGATAATTGACTGGGATATGGTGAGGAGGGACAAGTACGTGTGGGGCAATGGTACAAGGTTTTTGGTTTAAAATGATCTTCCACAAAAGTTTTCAAATTAATAAAATTAGTCAACAATACCTTTGTGACATTCCTTCATGTGGGAAATGCTCCTCTAGCCATTCCAGAGTACTAGACATTTCTGTGAGAGAAAAAAATAATAATAATATATTTTTTTTATCTAATACAGAAAGTTTATAAATATATGAATAAAATTAAGTACACTTACTATTTCAGGTAAGATATGTCCTATGTACTCAGTGGGTTTGCTCTTGTTCTCAGTTCTGTTGTGTTTGTGAGGTAATTATGTTGGAAGCCAATTTATCTTCTTGTGGTATATTCCATTTTAGGACATAGTGCATTTAAATGAATAGTTAGTGTGTTGTATATATGGGTTACATTTCTTATGTATTAGTACATATAATGTGTTTGTGTGCTCCTTTTTGAATTTGTTAAATGTTCCTATATTATGATATAATAATCAAACATACCCCCCCAGAGTTTATAGGTAGTGGTACTGTTCTTCGAACATGTCCGCAAACATTAAATGAGTTCGCGGACATCAAGTACAGTAGAAGAGATTCAGTCAGTTCCATATGACATGTATATAAAGTCAAAGACATTATTGTTAAGTTGCACTACTAAAAACCTATGAAATTCAGTGAAAAAACTGGGTTAAATGGACGTTATGGTTAAGTTGCACTACTAAAAACCTAAGAAATTCAGTGAAAAAACTTTGTTAAAGGGACGTTATAGTTAAGTTGCGCTACTAAAAACCTATGAAATTCAGTGAAAAAACTTTGTTAAAGGGACGTTATGGTTCCACGTAAAACCGAAAAACCCTTGAAATTTGCCAGTTATGGTAAGCTAAGCAACCATAACTCGCACCACCACCGTGCACTGCTAAGACTAACACCCAGGACATCAAAGATCACATCACAAATGTCATTGATGACATCACTGATGACATCACATGTCTGGCTCACTCTTTTTTCTTTTGCTGACATATCTAGGGCACATGGTTTTCTTCAGTAACAGTCAGAAACTAAACATTTTATTTTATTTGTAGACATATCCTTCAAGTAGGTTCTTACAGTAATTCCCTTAGAGTCCAGTCACATCATATGAAACATATTTATACGGGAAGATACAAGCTTGAAAGACAGCAATCCTTTTGTGCATAAAGATAATCAATAGACTTATGAGCACTTTCTGATAGTTCTGTTGTTTTTTTTATGGCTGTACTTTCCCTGTATATGGTCATATTTGTATACATTGCACTCACACTACTTTCCTTAGGGTCCAATCACATCAAGTGATACATATACCTAGGTTAAATAGCAACTTTGAAACAGAGCAATCATTTATTTGCATGAAAATAATCAGTTAAATTATGAATTGTTTCTGCTACTACTTGTGCTTTTTTGCTAACTTCACTTTCCCTGTATATACCCATATTGGTATGTGTTCTTGTGTCTTTGTGTTTTGTCTATAGTAATGCAATTATGTAATACATGTGTTTTATTAGCTACTTATTACATATTTCACAGTACACAAAAATCTATTAAGAAAACAATTATCATTTCATTATTCAACATATTAACATTACGATTATTATACCTTCATCTTGTACACTGCACACAATGTTATGTTTCTGTATGGGTAGCTTAGTATACTAGATAGAACCCCATAATATAATGCTATTTATATCAATGCATCGTTCAATGCACTAATTAGGGTATGATATTTATTGCAATGATCCTTGACACTTGTTTCGCAACATTATAATAAGAATCCCTTGTACACATATTTCATGAAAAGTACATACACATGTGATGTCATCAGTGATGTCATCAATGACATTTGTGATGTCATCTTTGATGTCCTGGGTGTTAGTCTTAGCAGTGCACGGTGGTGGCGCGAGTTATGGTTGCTTAGCTTACCATAACTGGCAAATTTCAAGGGTTTTTCGGTTTTACGTGGAACCATAACGTCCCTTTGACAAAGTTTTTTCACTGAATTTCATAGGTTTTAACAGCGCAACTTAACCATAACGTCCCTTTCACAAAGTTTTTTCTCTGAATATATATATATATATATGACTACACTAAAAAAGTACATTCCCACTACTAAGCATGGGCAAAACTATACCGACACAGTCCGACGTGCAGGAATAGTGGGCATTGATTGCAAATCAGACGTTCCAGACATTGTCAATGTGTCAGGCAAATTAGTTTGTGAGGTTCGTGCTCAAATAGAATGTAGGGTGTGGGCACAGTAGAGGTTGCTTGAGCAGTAGAGAATATAGAGTTTATTCGAGTGAGCGGGGAGGGAGGAAATTAATATGATTAAGAGAGGGAGGGGGGCATTGTGAATAGGCATTAGTTGAGAAATGGGTAGGAAATTAAATAGGATGTGTCTGAGGGAGAGGCAGGACCTTTAAATAGATCACATTTTTGTTACAAGTAATGCCTCAACTACAACCCAGTGACCACCTTGCACGACATAACGGAGTGTGTTGTATCTTGTCATTGTGAGATCAGCGAAAGACACCACTTGATTATTGGAGGCAGGCAGGAGATTAGATTACATTTAGTAGTTGTACGTGATGTTCACAAATCAAAACTATTTGAGCCAACGTTTGGCTCATTAATGTGACTCTGGTCTGGGTGATTTCCTTTCACACCCATTAAGTCCTTTACTTCTTTCTCAATGTGTTCGCTCTCTTCTAAGCTCTGCAGTCAATGGTGCAAGCCTTCTGCAACTCACTGCAACACCTTTCCACACTTGGTGAGAAACTTCCCCAGTCTTTGAGACTATGCTTCCAGCTCTGAGGGTAGTCACTCAGCCTGCCCTTTTTCTAACCTCTCGCCTAATGCTCAGCCAATCACCTACAATATTTTAAAGGGGTGGTGAAGCTTGTGTGTCTCCATGGTATCCACCATTGCTATGGGATTTAGTTGCCCCTGATGGATGGCCACCCAGCAATATAGGCATTACGTGCACACCTGATGAATCTGTCAATGCCTGCCCACAAAGCTGCATTATCCGGGAACTACTGAAAACAACAGGCGTCAGTGTGGGTGGTGCATTCAGTATGAACAAGGTTCAGCTGCTAGATGGTGCTACTGGCATAGTATTCAGGGAGGACAACAGTGCTTTGGCTGTCTGACAGGGTGGGGGACTGGTGGGGTGCCTCGGGGCACTTTGTCCCATTGTGTCTGGGACCGGTGATGGGCAGGTGTTTTCTCCTGTGAGGACGCGCTGTCATTATCAACACACCACTGGATAGGGCAGTGGAAGAGGGGTCAATGGAATTTGACCTGCGCTCATTAGATCTCGTCATGTCAGGCTTCCATTCCAGGTGCTTGTGAGTTGAAATGGTCTCCACAGAGGAACCATTATTTAGTGCAACCAGCATTGCTGTTGTGCTGCATAGGTTACCTATCATGATGCTGTACTGTGACCTCACTGCCTTCCCCTCCAGCAAGCAAAAGTGTTCCTAGGACCATGAAGAGGTAGGCACTGTCCAGGCCAAGGGTTGAGGTTTCCACTGTCTCACCTGTCTCTTTACAAGGGATACCTGTGCCTGATTCACCGCTCTGCATGGACAGGCATAGTTGCGGTGCAGAAGCTTCAGTCTCTTCCGCCTCCTGGGGCATTTGCTTGGGGATCACCTCTGTCTCCTCTTGTTGATCTTGCATCTCCTCATTCACCACCAACTACACCTTCGCCTCAACTGGTTAATGGCAGCCTAACAACTCTGTTGCACCCCGTCCCTGCATCAACACCTCTCCTCTACAGTTACAGTATTGTTCAGCAATGTCTCTAGTAGGTCCACATCTACAATACCCTTCCCTTTTATCAGGTTTATTATTGCCAGCTGGTCCTTTACACAACCAACAACCCTGGAAGGACTCCTTGAAATGGCCATGGCTCATCCACCTCCACGTTCTCCAACCTTTATAGTGGTAAACACATCATTATTGTAAACACTACCCTTGCCTCCATATCCTAATATGGTGGCAGTGGGAATCCCTCTATTTTTGTCAGCCTAGCCTTCCCCACCTCCATCTCCTCCCCTTGTGGCTGTGGCAAGCCCCATTAGCCCTGTCCCCTTATCGCTTCCTGAGTCATCCCCAAAAAGAGTCTCCCACCGGGACCGGAGGCAACACTTTCTCTGGATGTCGGGGTCATGGTTAAAAGTAGAATGAGAGCAGTTATGACAGGAGTATAGCCTGAGACTGGGGACTGGCCTTGCATTTGAAGGCGTGCTGTGCATTGGACATCCATGAACGCAGGAGAGGATGTAGGGTGGGCAGATGGTGCCATGCAGCAGTGTGGGGGGTTCAGTGGTTGTCCACCCACTGCGCCCACCCCCAAAAAGGACTGGGAGAAGGCCAGTTACAAAAGGTCAAACCTGCATAATGCAGGCTTTTGTTCTGGAAGCCAAAAGTTCAGCCTTTTGTACCGACCTTTAGATATACATCCTTGGCGCCAAATATTATCATTAAATGTGTCCTGCAGGAATTCTGCCTTCACACTGAGTGTACACTATCCACATTCAGAGAGGAGAGTAGATGCAAATAAGCTCTGTCGGGTGGGTGCTTGGGTTCTGACAGATCTTGGGAGGGTTCAGAGGACGAGGCTAAAAAATCGACAAATGTTAGCTATTTCCTATTTCTTTTTAATTATTAGTTTGTGCTATATTTGGCCAGCAAACACAATCACCCATGTCCTTCATGTTGTCAGAAAAACATATAATTGCCATTAATATGAGTCCACAACCTTCCAAAAAGGAATGACATGTTTTAGAGAGACAGTAGGGTGTTCATTAGCACCATACAAATATATAAATTAAATCAAAAGATTTAATTGAACTAACATTGTAAACTGTCAGATTTAAAAAATGGACAGTGTTCTTTTTTAAGGATCCCTTCTAGCATATAAAGTAGGCATACTAAGAACATCACTGTTATCTTACTGAGATTATACATTGCTTTCTTATAGAGATTTACCATTCCAAGATGGACAGTCTAGTACACTCATGTTGCACTCTTTCGAAACTCCCCTTTCAGAAATGGGAATGGGGCCAATGGTACCAAGGAGATTTTCTGGCTTCTTTGCATGAAACAAAAGAGCACCTTGGAAACATACGAAGGACCACATATCTTTATATTCAACATATATGACCGTGATAAAAAAAAAAAAATGTGTTTAAATCGCTAAGTATATAACAATCACTGGGCATGGAGTTCAATTAATTTGTTCAAATCCCTCAACCCAACATTAGAGTGTTTGTAACCACGAACCATATGTACTGATTTGAACATATTTAATATGTGCATATGAAGTTTAAAAGGCCTTGACATCTATTGATCTATTAGGGAATATAGAATATGTTCACGCTATAAATATATGGAGTCCTTTATAAACCCACCCCCTTATTTACAACATATACATCTGCTCCTGGTTGGTACTGGACTTGGAAGCATCTCTGCACTCATAATTTGGTCCAATTAGCTCTTGTTTTCCAGACAATGGGCCCAATTCATAAAGAATTAGGCATCTGAAAATAGTGCCGAAAATACACTTTGTTTTGAAGGCCGATTCTATCAAATGTGCAGGTCATCATGGCGGTGACAGGCCCATTGCATGAGGGCCAATGTGTAATTCAAGCGAAAGTCCATACATTCTTGTCTGAGGTATGGGCCCAACAATAATGCTAAGGTGACCAAAACCCCTGTCAGTGCTTTTCACTGCACTTAAAGAGATGCAAATGTATCCACCTGTACTGGCTAAAATAAAACAGGTACAGAGAAATGGGTGACCTTTCCATACACGTTAAATCCCATTTTGAATGTCTTGTGCACAAGGTTTGCACAAATGCTCACATACATCAACAAAAATAAGCAGAATGTGGAAACAATCACAATTTGCTTGTCTCAAGTGAAGGGTGTGTGCAAGAAAAAAAAAAAAAAGGATTTTTGAAGCCTAGGTTTTCTCTCACTCCCTATATTCTTTGTTGTAGATGAACAAACCAGCAACAGGAGGTTCAGGGAAAGCATCCGGATCTGGTAAGGCCAACTCTCTTCTTGGAATCTCGAATATTTCCTTATCTAAATGGAATGATTGAAGTCGCATATCGAGGTAAAATTGCCTTCAAATCCAGGGTTGCCTGGAAAAATCCAATGATAATTATTTAGATGTGACACATGTTTCTGGCGCAATGCTCCAGAGATGCTTGAAAACGTCATGCCGCGTGCACTGGGCTGTATCTTATCACTACATATACATTCTGAGGATTACAAGCTCCTGGGTAGGAATGCAGGAGATCCAGCAGATAGTGGATTAAGTGGGAAATTAGTCTACTTATCCTTGTGGGAGGGAATTTTGGGGCCAAGCAAATGGCCACCCTCTAAAGATGCTGCAGGTTTTCCTTTGAAAAGAGCTACCTTTGGTGCTGTAGAAGATGAACTCCTCACTGTAGTTCTCCTCCTGGAAGTGCTTTGGTTCTCTGAAGACCTGAAAAGGGCATGTTGTTATTGTTGCATTCATAGATCAGGCCTGTCTTCTATTGGGAAGATGAGACTTTCCCACTATACTAAGGTCATCCCAGACGTGCCTCACTCTGACAAGGTGAATGGGGAGGATTTTGTTTCTAGAAGGTGGCCTACAGTAAGTACCACTCAAAACGTTACTCCCGAATAAAACATCGCATCCTGATCCCAAAAAAGACAATGGGGGAAGGGGAGTATGAGAGGATTCGGCTGCAGTAACTTCACTGGAATGTGAGCATTACCCAGGCAAACAAAGCTCATTCTTCTCACATTAGCATGCTCAGTCATTTCCCTTGATTCTTTTGAGAAATTCCACCCATGTGCCAAGGTACTGGGAGCTGTGTGCGAACCGAGCCAACAGGATCATGTGATTTGCGGCTGCCATTAACCCCTTCACACCTCAAACAGTCGCCAGGATAACCCTGAAAAGTTGAGAGCATAGGATCCCTTTTCTAGAGGAGTGATGCTCAAACTGCATAATATTTGATAGGTCAGAACGGAAAGCCTGGGGCATCTGGATTTCCAATACTGAGCAATCCTAAAAAACAACCCACCTCCCACTCCTTATGCAATCCCATCTTGTATCTTCTTCTGCCACCCCACAAAGCTCTACAGAGTCATGAACCGCCGCGGTGAGCTATCGGGAGCAGATGCAGCTATCACAGGCATGGATGTAATTACAAAGTTTGACATGATGCAGAACTCAGCCTCCCGGAGAACATATGGCACTCCCGGTTTGCGCCACGCGGGAAATTCGTACCATTTGTGCAGACCTGCCTTTGGAATGTGTCCCTTCATTTTATGAGCCAGTCTCCAGACATTCATTCCACTGGACGAAATTCGAAATCCTCAGGCTTTATTGTCATTTTTTTGGAACGCCTTCATAGGGACACTTTGGCCTGAAGAGCTGTCTGTGAAAATATTACCTTTTACGGGTCTCTGTGGTCAATTATATCTGAGAACAATGTGTCCCTGTGGAATTCTGTTCAACATACTCCCGTTCAACAAATAATAGAGTGTGCAATGATAACCAATAAACAGGCATTCATTTAAAATAATAATAATAATAATAATAATAATAATAATAATAATAATAATAATAATAATAATAATAATAATAATAATCCTATTGGACGGAGGAGATCACTTAGCTGAGACTGTTTAGTCTCACTTGTTTCCTATCATTCATGTGTCTTTGTTCTGCATTAAGTAATGTTCATATCTAGGACGCAATAAATAAATAAACAAACAAACAAGCAAGCAAACAAACGAGCAATCTCTACAATACAAAGACAGCATCCTTCCCTTCGCAAAAGGATTCTTTGCAAGTCAATGACACGTATGGATGGTGGCAAGGTGAAAGAGACAGGGGGCAGCTTGTAGTCTCGCGGTAATTACATCACCAAGCACTATTTGCTCAGGGAATCAATTGTTTTGGGAGTGGGTGCAACATCACTGGTCACCCAATAGCAGAAAGGGAAATGTTGACCTTCGACCACTCCAAATATCTACTTTATTCATCGTCACCACACCATCAACCAGTCCGTAATGCACATCCACCCATTATACACACCTTTACGTCACTACTCGGATCCTATGGAAGCGGATTTGACTCTAGAAGGAAATAGAACAGAATGTTAGAACTATTTCTACATATTACGCTCTCGTGCTGAATTACTGACAGATGTTTCCAGTCTTTTTACTGCGAAAACGGCACAATATAATTATTTTACCATACTTGTTTAACACATTTTTGGAGCTAAATGCAGGGGTGGGGTTTCGGTCAGGCAATATGGGTTGGGGAGAGGGTGGGCGGTGTGTGGATGGAACTAATCGGCATCTTCTCTAGAATGTTCTGTAAAACAATTAGTAAAGATTCATATAGTAGAAAACGTGTTATAAAAGTGGTCTGTTAAAAGCACATGGAGCTCAGACAAATCATTGACTGTAAATGCATGTTTAAGCGTGCGCCAACAGCACGGGTGCACGCACAATTTCATTAGCGCTAACACTAAGGTCATTGTGCAGGTGCAAACACAGTTAGCACACAACACGTTTTTGGTATTCTGTCACCAGGAAAGCACTTCTTTATCTTTCTTTCGATTCAATTGGCCAAAAAGAGAGCCATCGCAGAGCATGGAGAATCATGTTACAATAAATAAATAAATAAATACGACAGAGCCTATCCGATATATCCAATGTTAGCACGAGCTGAACTTCTATCTTTCATTTTACAACATTTACTTTACCTCGACAACCTGCCCATAAAACTACAATATAGAAAAAACAAAAAAAAAACAACATTGGACAATATATCTGAACGCACACTATGTACTGTTGGCATCTCATAGCTGACTCTGTATATATAATTAAAATGACATGTAGGATTAGAAAATATCTTCTGCAGAGTTGCTAGATTAATGTCAAAAACATGTTCCTTACTGTTATTTATGAAAACCTTTTGGCAGGAAGAGGTTAAAGACATTTCCATTCTCACTTGGTTATTTTGTTTGTCCTGTGAGGGTCAGGATAGAACGTTTTTGGACATAAGGACTGCTTTTAAGTTTCTGACATCCTGACACAGGCAGATCCTTAGTTTTGAGTTTTTAGGTAGGGAAACTCCTCTTTAGAGCAGGGTCAGAAAGGCATTTTCCCAACACGTTTCAGTTGAATAAAAGTCTTTAACCTTACACATGACACCATTGTGTTCAGCTTTCATTTCTGACCCCTCCGAGAACCCATACAAATCGATGAGCATGGAGGGGAGTAGGTTTCTGCCTTTAATGCTCCCTTCTCATCTGCTCAAACACAAAATGTTTAAAATAAATCAAACAAGGTGCCTGAGAAATTACATCCCAAGAATAATGGTCAATTGGGAAGTAGAGATTACAACCCACTGAAACCGGTTGCCGTTATTCTTGGGATGTCCGATTAATGCTTTTTAAAATTTCTGTATTTACGCAGATGAGAAGGGAGCGTTAAGGCAGAAAATGACTCCCCCTTGTGTTCCTCAATCCCACCTCTTTTTGTTTGGGTTCTTTCTGATTTTTTAACCTTATACCTCAATCATTTTACACTATTGGGAATACAATTGGCTAATCTTGGATACAGCGAGTTTTCCTCCTCTGTCCACTCACCCTAAATAAGCCGCTCATCAGAACAACCTAGGGACAATTTAGATATATTGGGTTAGTTGGTGTTGGTTGGAGGGACATGTGAGGTGCATGCTAATAATTAGCAAAAACAGAAGAATAGAAATGCTGGACCATTAATCCTGTTTTGTGTGAGATGATTGGGGCACTGCTTATGGTCCAGCAGCCCATTGTGGTCCTTTTGTGTGATGATAAAAAAGGGTTAACATGGGCATGGTGAGGGAGGCACCTTGCAGATGTACAAACTCACCCCATCAAGTGAAAACATACTTATATTCACGTATTTAACCGTGTGCCAGCGTTAACTGGAAAGGACTCACATTTTACCGTCACCTGTGACCAGGTTCAAAGTAGAACTGTGCCATGCAATCCTAGGTTTAAAAAGCACAATGCAATGTCAGAGAATTCTCGCGATCATGCCCCTGCTTCTATTGCCTGCACTCATACTACGACATGGAAGGAGGAGAAGCAGAAGCAGGAGGAGGCCCAGAATCTTCCATAAATGCACAACGCTTTTTGGGATGCTAGATGAGGAATTGTATGGCACATACCACTTCCCCCCTCTTGTCATCCAAGATTTGGTCAGGGAATGGAAAAATGACCTTGTGCCACCCACTATGTGCTGACAACAAGTACCACCTGTGGTGATAGTGCTGTCTGCTTTTCACTTCCTGGCCACTGGCTCATTCCAACGTACCACAGCCATGGTTGGGGGTATTTCACAGCCCACACAATCAAGCTTCCTCACCATGTCATTCACTGCATTAAGGCACACGTGCTCAGCTACATAGACATGACGCAGAACCTGCAGGCAAGGCAAAAAGTAGCTCAGGAATTCTATACAGTTGCCCACAGGTACTTGGATCAATCAACTGCACCCATGTTGCGCTGCAACCCCCACGGGACACAGAATATATTTATCGGAATAGAAGAAATTGGCATTCAATCAATGTGCAGGCCATCTCTGATGCCAAAGAGCACTACATGCACAAGATAGCCAACTATTCAGAATGTACCAACGATAGCTACAGATTACGCCATTCCCTATCCACCAGGCACTGACATCAGGAACCTTTGGCAGCAAGTGGCTCATTTGAGAGTGTGAACCATCACACACAGACAAACACAATCATCCGGTCACATCCTCTATATACAACTATCAAATTACATCCCTCAAAAAACAAAATTCCAATTCTTTCAATTGCAACGGACAGTTCCCAATTGCTATCAATGTTCATGATTACGACCATCAGGAATCCCACTACCCTAGAGACGACTCACTACAATGCAGCTCACATTGAGCAAGGGGCATAGTGAAGCAGACATTTGGAGTGCTGTAATCATGCTTCCACTCCCACAACTTCTCAGGAGGCGTATTGATGAATGCAACATCTGTTGTATGCTAAATTATATTGGCATGTTGTATTTTGCATAATATTGCCATACTTCATGGCATACCAATAAAGACGTATGAGGGGGTGTGCCCGCAACCACAAGCAGTATCAATTCCCTTAGCAGACCAAAGGGTGAGTGGGCAGAACATATGCAATGAGGTTGTTCAAACATACTTCACACAAAGTACATCCCGTGTGCAGGACACACTCCAAACCCACATACTTGATGGCCTTCAATGATGAAATACAGCAACCACAGTTTGGCCATAAACAACCCCCTGAGAATGGCTGTCTTGGGTTGACACGCAGTGTGTGCTCCATACCCAAAAAGCCACAAATCTCCCCCTTCTACATCCTTGACATAAATTGCAAAAAACATGGGCAAACATTTGCATTAAATATTGCACGTTTAATGTGACTGTCCCAAGAGTACAAATCCAGATAGCAGGGCCACTTGGCCTCACAAAATAACAAAGAAGTAACATGGACATTACCAATTGAACATCTTTAAGTGAACATCCTGCCACACCCTCCCACATTCACTCACTTCTATTACCCCCTCATCAGCCCTCAATATATAAATCATAACTGGCTGATTGTCTCATCGATCAGGAGCATGATCCTCATAAATGTCTCCTCGCCTATGAAGTACCCCATACCTTGCCTGTCTGAACAGAAACAACCTCATTCTGGCATGACATAGCAAACACTAACCTTCACCCAACTTTCCTGACAACTGGTGGTGGCCCATACCCACAAAATACTATGCCCAGAGGAGCTAGTGCTACCCAACCACCCTACACATTTCAGGGCCACTACCACCTTATGAACTACCATCTGCAGGTTCAAAACATATAACTCCTAACAGTATAACAGCTGTAAAGTTCCTCCTTCCTGCCACCTCTGACCCTTCTCTCCATTCCAGCCTCGCAACCTACACCTGCCCATATCTCCCCCAATCACCTGAAAGCACCAGCATCATTCACCCAAAAGACATCATCCCTGCTAATGTAGGTTTCATTGTCATCCTGTACCAACCCAAATCCATCTTTCTCTGCATGTATCCCCTTGCACCCGCATCATCCACATCTGTATCATGACTGCCAAACAATTTTCCAAACGCCAACACAATTATATTAATGCTGATTATAAATGGGCTGCAGACTTTCGGCTATGAACTTTCCAATACACTCCTGTTCCCCATTTGCCCACACGGCACAGCTCATCCTGGATATGCCAACCTTCTGTGTCCACTTCTGGTAACAACCCATTGTCTACCTGCGACTGAAAAACAGACAAGCCGTCAGTGTGACAGTTAGCCTTTCAGGTCTGGTGCTCTGTCATGAACACACCATTTTTCGTCAAACACATCTGAACCAAGTGAGTGCAAAGGCGATACTCACTACAGTCTTATTGGATTTGGAAGTCTCTGTGCATCATGTATGCCACCCCTTATTTGCACACATTGAAGTTTATATCCCTGCCTGACCACAGGGCCAATAAGGTCAATGGCTACAAAAGTGGAAGTAACTAAAGGAAGGCAATTTAATGGCCCTCATTACTCCTACGACATGGAGACTTCACTTCACAAATCCCTCCTTCCTGGAATGCACTGAAACCAGCTACACCAAAATCTGTATTGCCAAAATCTGGTGGACCTCAGTGTACACCTGCGGAAAAGTCAAACACACATGTCCATCCTCTTGTACAGCTTACGACACATGCACCCAATGATTTCCCAACTTTTGCCCTCACAACGATATCCCAGCAAATTGTGCGAACCATGCTAAACACCTTCCATGAAAACCGCAAAAGGGCAATCCATTGCTGACCCTTACTTCATTCCATCTTCCTTGCGAGTACAACCACACACAGCATGCTGGAGAACCTCTGCACCTTCCATGCTAGCAGCCTAGCCTAAACGACAGAGCCAATGATTAAAGAGAAATGTGCCTGAATGAGAGGACTGACGATTCCTGAAATTGATTAACATGGTGCCAAACTGATCCCTTGATGCATCAAACTCTGCCACCATCATGTGAGATGGCATGAACCACTGAACTCTCTGCTCACTTAAGTACAAACTTGATGGCTGGTTCCTCTGCACCGTTTCTGCAGGTCCTACTCAGCTGCACTCTCTTCCACCCTCTGTGTGCCCCGGCAATCGAAAACAACATCTGCCCAGCAACTGCACCTGCACACCGCTCCATTTGTTCCTTTCAACACTATATTTCCCCTGGCACTAACACTTACCAACTTCTGATCCACTATGTATCCCTCTTCAATGTTCTGTTTATCCTCACTGTCATCATCATGCTCTTACTTACAATCCATAAACGCTCCCTCGTGAGTCCTGTAGCACTCTGTTCCACTTCACATCCCACCATGCCAGTAGTGATTGCCTTGTATATGGAACTCATGGTGGCAACAGTAAAGGCAGACACAAGTTATCACAGTTTAAGGGTGTTCATTAAACTGTATGCAGGTTGGAAAAATGCCAACTCTAAACCTAAATCTAAGATGGGAGCAAGCTTCAACCATCAAATGAAAAATAAAGCCGTCCTAGTGGCTTTGGGCCTCAATATGAGTTTGGAGGTAGCCATGGTGCTATCAGCACCATGGCTGCCTCTAAACCGCGCTCCATTACCGGGTTCCTGCAATGGGGACTTACCGGGTCATTCCGACATAGGAGGACCCAGTAATTCCTCCTTGCAGGAACCATTCCCCAATCCCATTTGAACCCCCTTAGGGCTCAATGGGAATGAGGAAGGAGGTAATAATGGGCACATTACAAGTGGCCCGTTATTACCTCCCTCTTCCCCTCGCAATCCATTGAATGTATCCCTATATACAAATAGTATTATACAACACATCTACTTCCCTTCTGTGAGGATAACCTGTGTTGGCAGTTCTGCCTACACCCTACATATCGCCACTCTTTCCTTGATCCAGTTCTTGCCATTGCTCAGCAGCACAGTATTCCCAAGATCTTTCACCACCTGCAAAGGACCGGAATACTTCATACACCCTTTCTGCACTCTCCTCCAACACTTTACCTACACCTCTGCTCCCTCTCGCATCAACTGTTCTTTCGCACAATTTTTCTTATCATACCTTTCTTTAGATTTGACTTGATCACACATCACTCTTTCCCGTATAACTTCTTGAGGCACCCCACCACAATCACCACCAAATGTATCCATTCAACCTGGCTGAAAGCTCGAATTTGGTAACCTCCTTCCGAATGCCTCAAACGGAGAAACCCCAATAACCTGATGTGGTGCAATCCTGTATTGCATGACCCTATCATCACATCCTGTGACCAGTCCCCACTCGTTGCTATTGCAATGTGTATCACATCCATCATGGTCCTGTTGAACCTTTCCACAGTTACATTACCTCTTGGATTATAGAATGCCATTGAGGTATGCTCCCCCCAGTTCTGCTTCAAAAACTCTTCCATTTCTCTACACACAAATTGCAGACCATTGTCCAAAACCAGCTTTCTGGGAAAACCTTCCCTCCAAAACACTTCTTCCAAAAAACCTACAACCCTGTGCGCACTCATGACTTTTACCACACATACTTTGGGCCCCTTGGATAACAGGTCCACAACCACAATTACATAAGGACTCGGATGTCATCTTGCTGATAACGGGTCAAAAAATGTCCACGGCAACCACATATCAAACCGAACTAGGCGGTTCAATTACCTTCATGGATGGTGCCCTGGCAACAAGAATCTTATCACTATTTTACAGCCTTCACATTCTTTTAAAAATCTCTCCACTTCCTAATCCAATTCAGGCCACCAGAAGTCCTGACAAATAAGACCTTTCATATTACACATGCCAAAATGCCCCTCATGAGCAATCCCAAGTACAACTTCTCACATTCCTTCCGGCACCAGCATGCAATCTCCTCAGGGCAAAATTCCTTTCTCCATGCTTAATTCATTCTTTATTCACCTACATCCTCTCAATCCCTCATCAACACCTTCCACCGGCCATCCCTCCTGCACATACCTCACAAACGTATTAAACAGCTCATGCTTTCCACACTGTTCTCTCCATTCCTTTTTATAAGTCACTTTACAATTTGCAAATACCTTACCTCTCCTTCCTCTTCATACCTATTCTAATCATCACTCTCCACAGTATTACGGGATAACGCATCCACTATCACATTCAGTTCCCCCTTCCCATGCCTCACCTCCATATCCAGACCTTGCATCCCACTGATCCACCTAGCAATCCTCCTATAAATGTCATCAAAACCTTTCCTGTTGAAGATACCAACTAGGGGTTTATGGTCCATTACAATTACACATTTTCTTCTCTACAAAAACTGCTTGAATTTCTCCACTCCCCACACACATGCTAACACCTCTCTTTCTATAATAGAGTATCTCTACTCTGCTCATTCAACACCCTTGAATCAACTCCACAATTTCTAATTCCTTTCCTTTTTGCAGCATAACTACACACCGCAAACCATTTTCGCTGCCATCAGTAAACAAATTCACATCCCAATCCTCTTTAAATCCTCTCAAAATGGGTGCTTTTAATAAACAATTTCTCACATCGTCAAGCTCCCTTTAACATTCCTAACACCAATCATACCTCACCCCTTTCTTTAGCAACATCCTCATGGCTTTTGTCCTTTCCTCCAAGTTTCTAACACATTTCCCGTAATACTCCACCAGACCTAGATATGAAGACAACTTTTTTTAATCTTTAGGTGCCTTCATTCATTTGATTGCCTCTATCGTGGACACCTTGGGCTTTATTCCCTGTGCAGACAACTCATACCAGAGATATTGAAGCTATTCACCCTGAACCTGCATTTTTCAATGGATATGGTTAAATCAGCATCATTTATTCTCCCCAATACACTACCATTCATCATGTTCCTCAATTTCTTTTCCCCATATCAGGATATCATCTTGATAGCAACACACCCTTGTATGTCTTCAAGTAGTTTGCTAATCACTCTGAAATAAGCTAGATGCAGAGATTAAACCAAATGTCATTCTTCTGCACCTATACAAACCAAAAGGCATTATTAATGCCTTTAGAACCATGGAAGATGGGTACAACTTCACCCAATGGTATGCTGCCTTCAGGTCTAACATTGAAAATACCTCCCCACTTCAATTTCTGACAATAAACTGTCAATCTTTGGTAATGGGAACCTATCTGGTAAGACACTCTGATTTAACCCCCTCAAATCAATACACAGGGGTTCATTACGAGTATGGCGGTAGGGGCTTAACAGCACCGTTAAGGATGGCAGTGCCGTTAAGCCCCTACTGCAATATTCCGAGGTCCCATAGCGGGTCCCAGCAGGAACGGCTCGTGTGACCAGCCGTTCTTTGCGAGACCCGTTAAGGGACCTTTGAGCTAATAACGGACCGGCAATTTGTGGACCCGTTATTAATGCCTTCCCCATTCCCATTGAGCCCTATGGGGGCTCACATGGGAATGGGGAACGGTTTACTGAATGGGAACTTACTGGGTCTGCATAGGTCGGGATGTCCCGGTAAGTCCTCATTCAGTGACACCGGACCCGGACCCGGGTTTGGAGGCAGCCATGGCGCTAATAGCACCATGGCTATCTCCAAACTCGTAATGACCCCTATAGTCTCACACTGCCATTTGGCTTGCACAGTTCACTATAGGACTTATCCACTCTGCAGCCACTGCTTCTTCAAAAATGCCTTCACTCATCATTTGTTTGAGCTCCTTTTCAACATCTGCACTCAAAGCTAAAGGTATAGTAGGTGCCTTTAACCTCACCTGCATGGCACCTGGTCTTAGCTTTATCAAATGTGCAAAGCCTTTCAAACATCCAGTTTCTTTCCCAAACACCTTGGGATACCATTTCATTATGTCATTGTTCGTCTCTTCTTTTGACTCCACCTTTCCACAGTTCTTTCGTATGACCATTGCCTGAGTTGGATGATCCAGATTCGGTCTCAGACCCAAATCAGCCTTAGCATCCCACGAAAACAAGTTCCCTCCTCTCGTGGTGACCCTCACCATTCCCTGGGTGCAACTCTCACCATATTTAAATTGCACCCAGAATTCACCTACAATGTTTATCGGTACATCACCATAAGCATGCACTCTCATGGTGGCTTCCTGCAATTCATATAAGTAAAGCTTCTCTCTCCACATATTCAAAATCACCAGAGTATAATCCCCTCTGATATCTATTAGTAGATCAACAGGAACATCGTTCACACTAATCTGGGCATGGGGTTTCACTCTTGTTGGTCTCGTATCAATAGCATTCACCACACAAGTCTCGTCTTCCTCGCTGGTACCACCATGTTGCCAATAGCTTGCACTGTCCTGTATTGCCTTAATGTTTCGTGGCTTACTGAAATGCCTGCAACAACGAGCAACGTGGCCCCTTCTGCCACATTCTCTGCAAACTATGTGGCGCACAAAACATTGCTTGTCACTTGCTATATGTTCTGGGTTGCTGCACCTGTAGAACCTTTTGTTGAAAGATTTTCCATCATACTTCTGCTATGCTTCCAGCTTTTTCTTTGGGACTACTTTCCCCTCCTCCTTAGTCACTAGCTGTTTGCTTGGTAGTATTTTCTCCTCTAAATTGACAGATGGAGTCGCAGCTTTTCCAGCCTCTGCGTTCAACACTCTAATGGATATTTCCATGTATTCTACCACTTTTGCTACCTCAATAGCTCATTCTAGAGGTATGTTCGTGGCACATCCTCCTTCCCGCAACAAAGCTTCTCTAAAACTTTGATCGCAGCACCTTATCATTAGCTGATATCAGATATGGTCATCTCTGCAGTGATCATAGTTCCATTCTATTGCCAGTTCACGGAGCACCATTACAAACTCCTCAATGGATTCATCACTCTTTTGCACTCTCGTCGCAAAATGGTATCTCGCCAGAAACATGTTTTCTTTTACAATAAATTGTTTATCCAATCTGGCTAGACTCTGTTAAAAACTCAACAAACCCTCTAATTCATTGGCTGGTAAACTGGTATTTTCTTAAATATTCCTTGACCTTCTTGCCCCAAGCAATGATACAACAAAGAGTCTTTCCTGTCACTGGCGAAGTTGCTACCATACATACCATACACACTGTGCATGTACCTTATAAAGCCTCCTTTCCAGTCATCCCACTTCATACTATATTCCCCTGGATGGGGCAAAAACAACACCGGGCCTGGGATGTTCATATTGCTATGGCTTGTTATGTCACTGAATTATGTCCGACTTGGCAATGTTCGCTCTGCTTTGTTTATCTGAGATGTCCAATGATCGCCTGTCCTTACGAAGGCCGCTGCGTTTCTTTACATCGCTCTGCGCCTCGTCACATTGGGCCTCATTACGACCCAGGCGGTAAGGGGTTTACGGCAGCGTAAACAGCGCCGACCCTTGCCGCCTGATTACGAGGTCCCTTAGCGCCATGGAGGTTTTAACACCTGCTTTTAGCAGGTGTTAAAATCCATGGCGCTAAGGGACCATGGAGTTAATTACGCCACCGTAATTTACGGTGGCGTAATTAACGCCTTCCCCACTCCCATTATGCCCTATGGGGCAAAAATGGGAATGGGGAAGGGTAAATGGGGATTGGGGAATTACCGCCCCGCCAAGGTCGGAATGGGGCGGTAATTCCGCCATCCACCATGGCGGAATTGCAACCTTAGCGGCATGGACCATGGTGCTAATAGCACCATGGTTCTCCGCCAAGGTTGTAATGAGGGCCATTGTCCCATAGAAGTTTCTTGGTTGCCTGTTCTTATGATGGCCACCACCACGCGCACGTCGCTGTGGGCCCTGTACCACTGTTACTGTTGCCCCTCACTCTTACACACGGCCATGATCCGTCAAAAGCACTCCGCACCCATCCACAGTACTTTTGTGGTGCCCTGGAGTCAGTTGCAGCTGCGTGCATCAGTAAACAAACTTTACAGCGTCTGCACACTTACACTGTTGCTCCGCTACTTCCAGCTGGGTGCCTGAAGCCTTTGCACAATCACTCGGATGCTCCGCTGCTTCCAGCTGGATGCTCCACTGATTCCAGCAAATCCCGAGATCCTGTGCTGTGCTTCTCCTTCAACAGGACTCACCAGGACTCGCCACAACTTCATTTCAGATGGCAGGCTGGGGCTGCTTCTTTCTCGTCATCCTTGCAGCCGGAATTAAGTTGATAAGGTGTGAGACTGCAGCTAAATTAAAACCTCTATTTTGTTAACCTTCAATCTCCAATCAAGTAATATGGTTAAAGCAGACCCAACCTGCTTCTAGTTCAATAACAGTTTCTTTTCATAACTAAACCTTCCAATTTAACACTGCAGCAGATTGATTGGCTGTCCAATCCATTTACATAACAGCATACACAATGAACATTGAAATTATCCCTATATACACGTGGTAATATAGAACAACTTGCCTGGCCACCATTCCTGATACTTATCGCGCCTGCCTGCCCTCACAACAGAACACCCTCTCTCAGAGTGGAATGTATTTGCCATGCTTCAACAACTTAGACTCGCCCTGTGTTAACGCCCCCTCTACTGCTTTTCCACAGCATGTTCTGCATGGCTCAAACATGGCTCCTCCATTCCCCCCCCTTGTTGTGGCTGAGTCTGCATTATAGCAGTTTGCTGAGGCCCCTCCCAGCAAAGCAGTGCACTCCAGCTCCATGGGTCACTACACATGGCATCAGATCAAGCAGCTGCCTATAATAGTTAGCACAACAGTTTAGGCTGCCCACCCCACACTATACCTCAAACTCAAAACGCCCATCTGAAATGTACCAGTGATCCACATCTACAACCCATCCTGCACTCCCTGTGCCCAGTGCAGTGGGCAAACATCCTATACGCCTTCCACTCACCACTCTACTGAAGCAGTTTAAGCAGCTTCTCCCTGTAACCTATCCTGGTTGGCAGTACATCCCTTGATGGGCATACACCAGCCACCCCTCCCCTGCAACCTCACACCCCATGTATGCCTCTGCTACCCTACACATATTTGCCTATCAACATGACGGTCTCCAGAGCTTCCAGTAGCAATGCTGACACACACTAACTACCCCAATATATCAACCTGATGTAAGTTCTCGCACCCATTAATATCAATTAAGTTGTCATTAAAAGTGACACAGCAGCTACATCACACCTAGAAACAGAGACACACACTTTTACATCCTGCATCAAGACATCTCCAGCAATGTACAGCATGCTTCAGTCATCATCAACATACATACATGCGAAACACACAAATTGTGCTGCGCGTCGCTGAATCATCCCCTTGCGTGGAATCTCAGAGTCAGGTGTGTTGCATGCTCAGGCATGATAGAGTGGCTGCTTGAAACCGATCATGGCAAAATATGGCATGCAAGGCTCATAGGACAGGAGTGAAAATGACATGACACCCAACAAATAAGGCAGTACATGTCCCTTCACCAAATTCTCATGTGGATATGCATATTCAAGTGACCGACTACAACCAGCATGCTGCAGAGGTGCAAACAATGTAGACAATCTATGACAGTGACAGTGAAAATGGGCCTTATTTCGATGTAGGAGGTAAGGGAAAAACAATGCCGGTAAAGGATTACCGGCATCGTTAACTGATCCGTGCTAATACGACCCGCCAACCCGCCATTAGCAGCACCGTAAATAACGGTACCTCTCTTAGCGGCATGGGCGCGGGCACGCAATCCTACATGCTGGCAATAGCGGCATGGCGTAAACAGGAGAACATCACAAGTCAGACGGACATGCAAATAGCGGCATGAAGAAGGCGCTAAAAGTGGATAACAGCATGGCGGAAATACCAGCATCGCAAACCACCCATAAATGGCCATGTGCAGTGTTCTCATCTGCCACAGGTGCACACAATCAGCACAGGTGGAGGCAATGTGCACTGGGCCAGCACAAAAGGAGCACACCACACCCCTTCCCACACCCATTCACACATCAAAATGATTCCAATACCAGTAACATTACTGGGGCTGGAGGACATGCTTGCATTGCTACACCAGCAACAACAACAACAACAGGCAGCCCAGAGGAGACGCAGGAGGAGAAGGAGGGTGAGACAGGCACAGCATGCCCCACCAGTGCAGGCAGTCGTACCACTGAGGCAGCCCCCAATCCCTCGAATCAGAGCCAGTCCATTCAACCTAACCCCTGAGCAGATCCACACCCTGTACCGTCTGGACCGGGACACCATCACCACCATTGTTGACATGATACACTACAACATCGTGAGCCTCATAGACATCCGTACCACCATCCCCCCTCTACTTAAGGTGGTGTCTGGGCTCCACTTCCTGGCCACAGGCACCTACCAGCACACGGTAGGGCAGATGCATGGCATATCACAACCATTATTCTCACGCACGCTGAACCAAGTGCCCGATGCCCTCCTGAAGCACACAAGCGACCACATATCCCTACCACGGACTGCCCAGGATATCTCCAACACCAAAGTTGGCTTCCATTCACTGGCAGGCATCCCAAGTTGCATAGGTGCCCTCGACTGCACCTATGTGGAATTGGTGGTCTCACATGCCATGGAAGCAGTGCACCGCAACCGCAAGCTATACCACTCCATCAACGTGAAAATGGTATGTGACTCAAACAAGATCATCACACATTGTTGTGCCCGATTTCCCGGATCAACCCATGATTCAATGGTTCTGCGGAACTCTATGATATCAAGCTACATCGAGCGACATGCAGGACAACGTTCCTGGCTACTTGGTGAGTTGGTGAGTTGCATGGCAAGCACATGGCAGTGTGATGTGGGGAGATGATTGGGGGGTGGGGATGCATACTTCACCTGGCTGAGATGGGGGGGAAAGATGCATACTTCACCTGGCTGAGATGGGGGGATGCATACTTCACCTGGCTGAGGTGGGGGGGGGGGAGATGCATACTTCACCTGGCTGAGATTAGGTGAGAGAATGACCAATGCCCATACTCCAATACACTGTGCCCCAAAGCAGGCCAGACTGGACCTGACACCTGAAACCAAAATGCAAGACGTAAGTTGCACAACAATGACAACAAGCCAGTACTGCAACCATTCCATAGCCATCCACATGTACACTGCACATAATCAGACCGTAGCCCCTGCAACACAATGCAGTGACATGCTGTTAGTATGGCCAATGCAAATGACCGATGAACAGCATCACAAAGGACATGCATCCATTAGTGCGTACAAACGAATCACATTAAGCCAATATACAGAATTTCACTCGTACACTATCACAGAAGTGCAGCATGCCAACATGGGGACATCAAGCGTGGAATGGCAGATCATCAAGAGTCTGGCTTCAATGGTGACAGGATCAAAGCATACGATTAACTACACATCACCTAGATCATGGCAACAACTGCCGTGCGCAACCACAGTGTATGAACACTCACAAGGAATAGGACACCCCTGCATCCACTAGACGATGCTACGCACACCTGTCGATCATGTGACTTCACACATTGCAGTTACTTTGATTAGCGCAATTCATGCAGGTATATGTGGATGAGCACAGGAAATCAATGCATATTTTTGTGTCATAGGTACATGTTCCATTTGATGAAATCACTTACACATAACCCTTGTTGCACCCATGCAGGTGACGCTGGCTATCCCTTGAAGAGGTGGCTCCTTACCCCTGTCCGGAACCCGCAGAACAGGCACGAAGAGGACTACAACCGTGCACATACCCATACCCGTGTGGTGATCGAGCAGACATTTGGCCTTTTGAAGGCACGATTTTGCTGCCTCAGCAGGTCAAGTGGGGCACTCCTGTACAGGCATGAGAAGGTGTCCAAGATCATCATGGCATGTGTCATGCTGCACAATATGTGCATCTGACGGAACGTGCCTCTGCCCCCTGACGTTGAACTGCAACCGCCTGATGAGGAGGATGAGGAGGGAGGAGATGGGGCTGCACGTCAGGCAGTTGGCTATGCACAGGAGGGACGTGCTGTGCGCCAGCTTCTGATAGACCAATATTTCTAATACATATGGATGAAGAGGGTGCAATGGATGTGGGACTCAGGGCACTGGGTGTTGGGGGGACATGAAAACTGTGCACTGTTCACCAATAAAGCACACATACACAATAATCAATGTCCAGTCATGTGATTGTACTTGACACATTGGATGTATTAACCATTTAGTGATTAGGAAGTGCATGAACCCTCCACCCCAAACACCCTCTCCCACCTCCCCCCACAACTCCCCAAACACCCTCTCCTACCTCCCCCACAACTCCCCCAAACACCCTCTCCCACCTCCCCCACAACTCCCCCAAACACCCTCTCCCACCTCCTCCCACAACTCCCCCAAACATGGCGTGCACGTCAGTGCAGCATTAGTGTGCAAGAGTCACAAATGACAGGCTGCCCCTACTTCCCACGTCCTCTGCCACCATTGGGTGGTTGCAAGTCTGGCCGACGCAAGGTCCGCGTGGACCTGCGCAGGAAGCTGGTCTGCCTGGAGCTGGCAGAGGAGGAGGTGCTTGGTTGCTCCAGTCCCTGTGCGGGATGCTGGCTCTCCATTGCATCCGCGATGCGGCTGAGGACCTACCTCACAGCTGCCAACTCATCGCAAATGCATGTTGTACTTGTTTCAATAGTGATTTTTAAGTCCTTCGCATACTCCTAACACTCCTCCTTTGCCAGGGCACCCTCACTCACGTGCTGTCCAACCAGCGCAGTGAGCTCCTCCTGGTGCTGTTAGATGAGGCTGATTCCCTGGTCTCTGTCCCTGCCTTTGGTTGGTCTTGGCGCAGCTTGCGGCATGTGTCCGCCATCAGGTGAGCTGTCCATGGGATTCCATCTTCCTGCCAATGAACCACCATCAGACAGCTCATGGCCACTGGCATTGGATGTGGGGCGTGGGCTGTGGTGGGCTGACAGCTGCGGGCTGGGTGTGCGCTGTCCTACGGGTGTATGGCATGGTTCCTCTACATCCGACTGGGGTGACGTGGCAGCTGCTTCTCCAACCGAGCTGTTGGCAGCAGACAGTGTGCCTTCTGCCACTGGCTCCTGTGTGGTGGGACTGGCTGGTGCGGGTGCATTACATTGTCGGTCGTACCTTTCACGCCTTGGTGACGTATCGCAATGAGTGGCTTTGGGCCTCTGTGATGGTCCAGGTTTGCCAGTGCCCCTTGATGTGCTGGGCCTGGTGCCTCCTTCCATGCCCCTGGCCTTTTTCATCGGTGTTGGGGCCTGCGCTGCGGAGTCATGGTCTGCACTGTCAGATTGTGAGCCTGTGCGGGACCAAGAGAGGGACAGCATCGGTGATGGTTCAACGTGCATCATGCATATGTTGTAATTGCTGCAGTTCTGTGCATTTGGACTTTGAGTTGTGACGTACAGGTTGCTTGCCATATGGGTCGGTCACACAGGCATACAAACAAAAAGAAGTAAAACAGAGGCCGCAGTGAGGCTCGGCACTGGATGCTCGCCGCCATCATCAGCAGCCCCCTGGTCAAGGTAAGGAGTCTCCTGACCCTCACCCGAAAGGGCAAATTTATATTACTATATGATGCTTAAAAGCACCATTGCGCACTCGGCGCGTGTTTTGTATCCCTGTGCCCGCCCGCTTCCTGGTTTCCCTTCAGCCCGCCTCCCCATCGTGATTGGGCCTTTTTTAAAAAAAAAAAGAGAAGCAAAACAGAGGCCGCAGCGAGGCTTTGCACTAGATGCTCGCTGCCATCAGCAGTGGCTCCCTGATCAAGGTAAGGAGTCTCCTGACCCTCACCCAAAAGGGAAACTTTATATGGCGCTTAAAAGCACCATTGCACACTCAGCACATGTTTTGTATCCCTGTGCCCGCCCGCTTCCTGGTTTCCCTTCTGCCCACCTCCCAACCCGCCCACTGCATCCGGATTGGTCCACATACCCCATATCAAAGACATCCCAGGGCAGCTCTCTGCCCGGCAGCCCCTGGGGCGAAGGACCCCGAGGCAAAGGGCAGCTCCGACATTGGCGGCTCCAAGATGTGTCTGCAGGTGTCCGCAGGGGAAGCCAAAGAAGCCAGAAGCTATCAGACACCAACAAAAACTGTGAGTGTGGCGTGGGTGGGGAGTAGAGCAATTACTCTACTCCAGAAAACCCCTGCCACTCTATCTTACCTCCCAATAACATAGACTGCCATAATATTAGCATGTCCACACTTAGATAGAATTGTGAATGTTAGCATGTACACACTTAGATAGAACTGTGAATATTAGCCTGCGCCGCATCTAGATAGGACTTTGAATATTAGCATGCCCACACCAAGATAGAATTGGGAATGTTAGCATGTCCACACTTAGATAGAATTGTGAATATTATCCTGTGCCACATCCAGATAGGACTTTGAATATTAGCATGTCCCAACCAAGTTAGAGTTGTGAATATTAGCATGTCTACACTTAGATAGAATTTTGAATGTTAGCATGTCCACACTTAGATAGAATTGTGAATATTAACCTGCGCCACATCTAGAAAGGAATTTGAATATTAGCATGTCCACACTTAGATAGAATTGTGAATATTAGCCTGCGCCGCATCCAGGTAGGACTTTGAATATTAGCATGTCCACACCAAGATAGAATTGTGAATATTAGCATGTCCACACTTAGATAGAATTGTGAATGTTAGCATGTCCACACTTAGAATTGTGAATATTAGCCTGCGCCGCATCTAGATAGGACTTTGAATATTAGCATTTCCACACTTAGATAGAATTGTGAATATTAGCCTGCACCGCATCTAGATAGGACTTTGAATATTAGCATGTCCACACCAAGATAGAATTGTGAATATTAGCATGTCCACACTTAGATAGAATTTTGAATGTTAGCATGTCCACACTTAGATAGAATTGTGAATATTAGCCTGCATTGCATCTAGATAGGACTTTGATTGTTAGCATGCCCGCACCTAGGCAAAACCTGAAGACTAGCATATGCCACATTTAGAATCGTGAACATTAGCCTGCGTCGCATCTAGATAGCATTTTGATTGAAGGATAGCATGCCCGCGCCTAGAAGAAACTTGAAAGTTAGCATGTACCACACTTAGAATTGTTAACACCAGCTTGCGTAGCATCCAGATAAAATTGTGAATGTTAGCATGCCCACACCTAGATAGAATTCTAAACTTTAGCCTGTGCCACATCTAGATAGGGTTTTGAAGGCCAACAAGTGCCACACTTAGACAAAACTGTGAACGTTAGCATGCTGAAGGTCAGGTAACCCACTAACCAATATAAGCTCAAACTCTGCATACTTTTCTCACTCATAAAACGCACACAACCATCTCTCGCACAACAAGCCGCACGCACTTCACAATACTGCAACAACACATAAGCCGGGGCAACAGCACACGCGGACTGACACCGATCCAATACCCGCACCAAAGCTCAGAACTCGGTGTTTACCGAGTTGAAGCTCCCAACAGAACACCACGCCTCTCACTATCCTACTCCCTCTTCACCTTACTAACCCATCCTACCTTATCGTTTACAGATCTGCCAGAGCGCCTGGGGACCAATTCCGTTGGTGACAGTGCGCGGTACAAAGACTTTTAACATTTAACATTTAACATGTATGAGGGGATGAGGGCATGGGGATGATGTGATGGGGGTGTGCACAGCATATGGGCAGGGTTGTGTTCATGTGTGTGTGATGCCCCATGCATTGGCTGATTTCAGTGTCACATTTGGGGGACAGCGTCATGCTTTTGTGTGGGCATTCAGCTCCATCTGCCGATGACGGCACACCGCGCTCCATTTCCACCACTCCCTTGATTGTCTCTATGCCAATGGTGCTGGCACATGTCTCCTCCCAGTGTGTCATCTTGATTGGGGAGACTCCTCTGCTGCCTGTCCCCATGCCCTGGCTCCTATTGGCTGCAGGTATACTCCAGACATGGAGGCGCAGGTCATCCCAGCACTTGCGCATGTCCTTTACAGTGCAGGGGGGTGGAGCCCACCGCACTGACTCTGCGTGCCACCTCCTCCCAGATCTCCTTCTTTTTTATCTGGGCAGGACGCTGCATGTCTTGTGCAAACACAACCTCCACATTTGTTGCTAGTGAGTCAGCAAGCATAGTTCGTTTTTCATTTGAGAAACGTTCCTTGCGCTGGCGCACAGCACCTTGCTTCAGGGCCTTGGACATTCTGATGTGGTGCTGGATGAAGTTGGGGCTGCTGTAGGGGTGATGCAAGTCCTGGGGGCTGAGGATGGCATTGGATTGTGTTTTTAAAGATGGCCGCCGTGCTCTTTCCCGTTCCTGTGCGATGACGCTACTTCCAATTCCGCTTATTTACGTTCACCGCTAATAGCGGTCACCGCTATTAATGGTGGCCGCTTTTAATGGTGACCGCTAATGCCAGATCCATGGATGCGGTAGTGCTATCAGCGCTTTCTTTGCTGCCGGTAAGGGCGCTTTTGGGGTTTTTAGTGGCATGGCGATAATGTCATTACCGGCATGGCGCAAAGCCTGTGCCTGTGTACTCGTAATGGCACGCAATTAGCGGGCTGGTTACTACACGGACACGTTAATTTCTCCATGCCGGTAAGGGCCATTGCTTACCGCCTACCGCGTCATGAGGCCCAAACACCCATATAGCACCAGATTGTCACTTTCATGCACAACCCTACTCGTGCCATATCAGGCCACCATTAGAATGCATCCATTGTCTTGAATGCTGCATGGAAATAGGTAGACAAATTTGAGTGAGCTATTGCATTATCCTACTACATAGTGAAATATTTACAGCAATGATTAACCTTTTATTTGATTTCTTTCCTCTGTCTACTTTTGTGATAGTGTTTCATTATATTGGGGGTCATTACGAGTTTGGAGGCAGCCATGGTGCTAAAAGCACCATGGCTGCCTCCAAACCGTGTCTGGGTCTGTAGTGTCGGAATGGGGACTTACCGGGACATTGCGACCCTTGCGGACCCAGTAAGTCCCCATTCCGAAAACCATTCCCCATTCCCATTCGAGCCCCCATAGGGCTCAATGGGAATGGGGAAGGAGCTAATAACGGGCTCTCATTAGCTCCCTGGTCTAAGGGCGGCTGGTAAAACCAGCCGGCCCTAGCGGGACCCGCTAAGGGACCTCAGAATGCGGCGGTAGGGGGTTAACGGCACCGGCATCCTTACCGGCGCCGTTAACTCCCTACAAACAAACTAACAACTATACCTTGCAGTAATGAAAATATAGGAACTGTGGAGATTCATCCAGAGTGCTTCAATCCACCATCTAGTTATGAATCTAGAAAGGCCACCATTACTGTGGCTGAACTTGAAGGAGATGTAACGAATGTACAAAAAATACTTCCAAATTTTGTTCAAAGTGAAGGCAGGAAATACACTTCCAATAGGTCTCTATTGCCCTCTAAACCGATCACTGATACAATTAATCTTTCTCAATCGGTTTTGGATAATTCCATAAAGGGTTTACCATTACTATACTCTGAAACTTGTAGTTTACCGACAAAACCTGATAGCAAATCAGAAAGGAACAATGATAATAACTCCATTGATCTTAATGGGGGAGGAAAATGTATACAGTTATCCAACGAGCTGACAAAAGCTAATAAAGTTCCCCTATTAAAGCCGGATCCTAACAGCCCTGGTCCCCATGCCCAAAATGCTGGGGGACAGGTAATGCAGAGCACAAATATTGATTTACTGAATGTAGTAAAAGGTCCAGATGTCCCTACGACAGATGCACCTGATTCCGGTTTAGAGTGTAGTAGCTTACTCATAAAGAGCCTTGTTCAGGAGTCTTGGGTAAATGCTCTAAAGGCAGGTATTTTACCGATAGAGATTGTTAATCAGCTACTAAATCCCCTGATAACAGGAATTGCAACAATTGCCCAGCATAAAACGTCTCAGCAAAAAACAGCAACTGAAAGCGCAACAATTAACCAGTATAAACAGTCTCAACCTCTAGATAGATCCCATAATGAAACTTTAGCTAACTTGAAGAATGTCCTTAATTTGGACGTGTTAACTCCTGGTGTGAATAACTGTGTAAATGACCTTCAAGGTAATAGAAAGGCTGAGGAATATAAAAAACGCTCTGGCGAACATCTTGAGCTGATTAACTTAAATAGTAAGAAAGGTATAAACAGGATGGACCTGAAAGGTAAAGGGGAAATTCTAGGAAGTTCACGAATTAATCACAGATATCTACTTGACCATCTTAATGCAACTCCTCCCTTAGAATTTTGGCCTCTAGTGACATTGACAAGATTGCACTTGCTCCAATAAATAATTATCGAATGACATGTCACTTGTTCTCTGAACAAGTCCTGAAGCTTATATGGTCTTATAGAAAGGAGTTATCAGAAATGGGATTCTCATTATTAACTTTCAATGACGAATAGACAGCAGAGGAATTTTTATATGCTAATCAGATTTCAGAACCCTTGGCGAATGTAATGAAGGATGATATGATCACCAGTGCAAAGAATGAAAAATTCTGTATTTCACAACTTTTGATGATTGCTCGTAACAATAATGAAATGGCATGGATTGAACCACTACTAAAAACAATATTTGTGGCAAACCCTAATTTATCCATTTCATAATCCAATGTGAAGTCATTACTTACTATATTCCCATGGAATTCATGTGGATTTAATAATATTCCAATATGGCTATCTACTCACAAAAAGAATAAAATACCATCCATTATTTTATTTCAGGAAACAATGAAAACCGAACCATTAATTATTCATGAATGAAACACATATTGTTCTTTTGCCATCAAAGGTGAGGAAGGTAGGCCTTATGGAGGTCTTGCCATTTCTATTAATAATGTTATAGATTGCAATTTCACATTGGTGTATTCATCCATTCATGTTTTGGCTGTACTCTTGACTATGAAGAAGAGTGATGCAAAATCTATTTTAGTGACTAATCTGTACAGGAATCGATTGAAATACAAAATATTGATCTATGTTTTGATCAGGCCTATACTATGAATTCTAACTTTGATATTATAATGGGTGGAGACATGAATTCCCTATGCTTAGAATGGTATGCTTTCCCCATTGTCTCTAATAAAGCTAGAACGATCGGTATTAAGAGATGGGCTGAATTGAGCACATACTTTAAGGACTGGGGGATGTATTTTGTGACATTTTATGAACAGTCTCCTAGCCATACTTGGAAAAGAGGAAATGCAAGCTCCATGATCGATTTTGTTGTATTTCTGATTCATTGTTAACATGCATTGATTCTGCTACGATTGGGGAAATTAAGTTTAGTGACCATGCTCTCATCTGCCTCACGACTCTCATAGATATAAAAACACTGAACATAGATCATTGTTTATGCGCAATTGAGAGCAAAAGGGATCATATTTCCTAAGATGGAATCCAATACTCTGCAAGAGACTAGCTGACTGTGTATCTACAAAACTCAAATGCCGTATTAATTTTGATACTCCAGTATTATATCCAACTCATTATCTTGACCAGATTGTCACTACCTTAACTATCGAGGCTCTTGATCACTTCCAAATTAAACAAATACCGTTATTGATTAGTCACAAACATATTTCTAATTTCAAAATTAAATATCTGAAAAGATAAAAAAATAGAGATATAAGAATGCTTGGTTCAGAGTACTTAACTATTGAACAATATCTGTTAAAAAAAAAGTATTATCCAATAATACAAATTTAAAATTAAAGGAGTATACATCGAACAATATAATAAACAAAACTGTGAAATGATCAGGGCCATCTGTAGCTATAATATACGTGACATCTGGTCTGCGATTAAGAAAGGTAATGCACCTTTACAACAAAATAAGACTATAATCCAGGCAGAAATATGGATAGCCTATATCTAGAATAAATATGCACTGCCTACTCGATTTGTCCAAATGCATGTGATAGTAGATCTGCCTCCACCGGCAGTGCAATTCGCTTGGTCTGCTTTTGACATCATGTGGGCCATTAAGAAACTATCAAACTCTCGCGCACCTGGCCCAGATGGTATTCCATCTTGCGTGTATAGGGCCGATCCTATTTTTTGGAGCATGATTTTAAAAATTAGGTTCGATAATATCATAGCCAAAGGGACTATTCCCTTTTCTTGGGTAACTTCCATTTTGATCCCAATTTATAAAAAAGGTGATCCCGGCCTGCCAGAGAATTATAGACCAATTTCTCTAACAGATGCAGCATCCAAAGTCTTCTCAATCTTAGTCATCGCTGAGCTTGACAAACATCTAGCCTCACTTAAGATCTACTCCAAATTTCAAGTGGGATTCAGATGCCTGCTGGGCACTACTCTAAATGCAACAATTATGGCGCATGCATTAGATGGTATCAAAAAGAAAGAAGTTAGCACATTACATATTACATCAATCGATATGTAATCAGCCTTTGATACAGTGGTTCATAATGTGTTGTGGTTAAAAATGTCCAAGTTAGGTATCCCAGAACATTTTATCTATTGGATTATAAAATTCCACAACAATACATCCTCTAGAATTCGGATTACCCAAGGGGGGGCACTTACGGACCGAGTAGAATCATTATTGGGGCTGAGGCAAAGATGCAATTTTGCGGCGTTGTTGTTTAATATATACTTATCCGACATAGACCAACTTTGGAAATCATTGGATACCTTTGCAGCAAGGCTATGCTCTTTAAGACTGCATTGGCTAGCCTTTGCAGATGATATTATTTTGTTTGATGCGACCCCATTTGGCCTACAATCTAAGATAAATGTATTTTCTGAATTTGCCTACCAGCACAATCTTAAACCTAATCCTTCTAAAACCAGTATTATGATCTTTAAGTCTGGTAATAAACCTAAGAAGTTTTGCTGGAATATTGATGGTGACACTATATATGTATTAAAAGAAACTATCTACTTGGGATATTGTTTAAGTAACGTGACAACAAATACATCATGGGTTGACTATCTGAAGCAGAAAGCAAGACGTCTCAGAAGTCAAATGAAATTCATTTTTAAAAATATTGTACATTTTCTGCGATACCGTTACTTAAGTTTCTTACCCTAAAAGTTGAACTGATACTCCTTTATGCCTTGGACATTTGCGTATGCGAATTGCATAAACAACTAGATTCAATGCAAGGCAGTTTGCTGAAAACCGCTCTGCATGTATCACCGGCAGTCCCGAAGTTTGTCATTAGACATGAGATGGGTCTGATTTCTCTATCTACGAGATGGACTTGGTGGGCATTATCAAACTATAGTAAAATTCTCAATTGTCCTGATAATTCTCTATATCAATATTTTTTTGAATTTACCAAGGAATGCTCCTCCAGTTCTTTCACCGCCTATTATTTAAAAATGGCTAAAAGCCTAAGCGACTTAGGAGTAGATCATGAAGACCTATATATTCCACCTGGTTATGGAAATCATAAACTCTTTGAACAGGACTGGTGTAAAACAGCTGATGAAATAAGCGCATTGAGTAATTTTAAAGAATATGCCAAATTTCCACATAAAAGAGATGGATGTTGTGCTTATCCTACCATATTTCCGTGTAATAATGCCAGAATGTATTACCTGAGATTTAGACTAAATCAGTTCCACACTTTGGAACGAACAAAGCATTGGAAGAATCCCAGTCATATTAATGGTGTTACTAAATGTTGATTTCTGAAAAGCTTAGAACCAAACGAAACACTAAAACATTTGATTTTAGAATGCTTACATTTTAGAGAGGCTAGAACGAAATTTCTAAAGCGATTTGTAAATGTGAACTATGAAGACTGCATGGAGTCTCTTTGGGATCAGCTAATGTAAGGAGATGACAGCGTGTTCATTTTCGCATTAGCGGCTTTTTTAAGAGTAATAGAAAAAGAGATGATAGCACTTAGAATATCTTATCCATGATGATGTAACTGATGTTGTTGATTAATTGATGTTATACGTTGTTCTTATTTATTTTAAATTGAACGGTGTTGTATTGATATGTGTAATCATATGACAGATGTCTATTTTTGTAAAGGTTCATTTGAACCATAAACAATAACAAAAATGCATTGATCAACAGCCATGCACATGCATGACAGTTTACACCCTTACCTTGTGGTACTGCTGGGGTGCTGTGAATCCCTCACTACCTCCACATAACACTGGGCCTATTCATTTGATTTAGGAGGGTCAGTGTCCAGTAGAGAATGGGGACTTGGAGTGAAAGAGAGGCCTCGGGGTGTATTCACAGGGTGGGTGGTTGGGTGCTGGCTGTGCAAAGTGATCTGGAATTATACTGGAGATTTGTTACCAAGAGACCCGCAAGTCTGTCAGACTGTCTACACATATCATACACATCATGGTCAAACATTACATTCACTTGAATGTGGGAGCCAGTTACTTGCAAATTGACCATGCCAGGTATCTTCACTGAACATGCCAGATGTATGAGTTGCAGAGTAGCTTAGCCAGTCAACCAACTACCCGTAGATCACTATGGCAATGTGAGTAGAACCAAAACAATAATAGTCCTCCTTGGACTGTAAACAAAAGTGCAACTTCATCTCTATGTCTACAGTTAGCAGGGGGCATGAAGGAAGGGTGTGGCAACAGGAGATGGGTGTGTGGGGATGTGGGAAATGGCCTCTCTTGCACTGTTCATTGTGAAGACCCATTCTGTGGAGGATCCAGTAATGGGGCATCCTGAACATGCAAAGCCAAAGCATAGTCCTCATTGCCCATGGCCACTCGTGAGAGTTATGCATGCATGAGTGTGCAAATGGAGATTAGGTTCTGATGACCCTCTTTGCAAGTGGCCAACATGTCAGCTGCATGCTCAACATGCATGTTGAGAGTGTCCCTCAAGGAGGACATTGCCAGCTGGTGGTGCTCCCTTGAGGTCTCTGTCTGCAGATACAGAAGTGCCTTTAACTCAGACATCTCCTGCTTGTGGAGGTCCCTTGAGGTTACCATCTATTCATGCTGGGATTGCCTCTAGGCAGAGAGATCCTCACAAATGGCCTCATACAATAGCCAGATTTTGGACATCATTGTGGCATTGTGGCATTAGAAGACATGACATTCTCAGCCAGATGATGAATGTCCCTGCCCATCTCCTGCAGAATCCCTCCATTTTGGGAATGTGCACAGAGCAATACCTCACCCCACTCCAAGTGGCCAGAAGGCACATATCCCCCACATGTGTGTGACCTACAAAGTTGGGATGAGACAGTCTGGCCCTGTCTCAGTGAGTGCATCATCATGAGCTGGCAGACTACATACATCCCACTCCCATTCCCCTCCACTGCTGCCTCCAGGATGGGAGAGGGCAATGTTGGAGACACAGTAGCTGCAAATGATGCAGTGCTCTCCACTGGCAGGGGGAAGGTCTCCTGTCTCTCCTCCTCATAATCACCAGCCTTAAGAAACCCAATGAGATCCATATGATTGGGACTGCTGAGTGCTGGTCCTTCCACCATGTCTCTCACTATGGCCACAACATCAGATTTGGCAGCATCCTCTGATGATGAGTCTGCGGTCCTGCTGAGGATGGCCTGAACAGGAGAAGGTTTTCACCAGGCACATCAACCCGGGCTGCAATGGTGGTTGGTAGTGCCTCCTCTTCCTCCTCCTGCTCCCCCTACTCTGCCTCCTGCTCCTCCTCTGCTGCATCATCACCTACACATAGTCAGACAACAATGGGCCGTGGCCTATCTAGCTAAACATCTAATCATAAAATGAAATGCATGCAGACATAATGGCCCGGCTGCACATGCATCAGACATGTAAACTGGCCATTCAGTCATGTTCAAAATCCATTTCACCCTTACCAGAAACATTATGCAATCTCTAGCACACCAGATTTGACGTACATGATTATTATGAAATCCTGATGAATAGGTAATGAGGTATCCATTGAACTTGAACATGTATGGAAAGTCTGCACAATATTTTCGGTGGCCACCGACTGTGCTCTGTAGACATCTACGTACAATTCACTATCAGTCCCATTGGCCCTTTAAAGAATGTGTTTGGTATATTGGCGATAGCCACTCACAAACCCTGCAGGCAGCTCATAATTCTTTACCAATAGCACAAGTGACTCATGCAGGACACTGCCTTCATACTGTTATGGGTATGTCATTTCCATATGGGAGTGTTAGCACTGCACCCTGTGAAAGCCCCGCAATGACTGGGGCCACATAACAGAGCACACTGTGCCTTGCAGTGACTAACACTGTAAACACTGAAAGGAGAGTATGTAATTGCACTTGCACAATGTACCCTTAAACATTGCAGTTGTGTGTGTGTGTGTGTGTGTGTGTGTAGCCTTGCCCCTTCTCACAAAACACACACCAATGTCATCTGTAGATGTGGAAGGCACAGATTCCTAACATGCAATACACAGTTCCAGCATCAAGACTGTGATTGGAGGAGCATGTGACCATGCAAACACATTTGTGATAGGGACTTAAATTACAGTCATGCCTATTTAGCGATACTAAGAGTTACACATATTCTACTACTGATATGACATGCATGCATGAACATTTGGTGAAAACAGCCCAAACACTTCTCCATCATGGCTATGGACACATATCTAGTTGTAAACACTCACATGCACCTCAACCATTTCTGAGGTATGACATATGATATGATATGATGTGATATTTATTTTATAGAGCACCCATGCACAAGTGTTTCAGGGTGCAACAAGGCAAGGGAGGGGTAAAAGAGAGGACAAAACAACAATCTTACTACGCCCAGTGACATTGAGAATGTACAATTGCAAGGGAGAGGGAATGGGGAAAGTGCAAGGGATAGGGGAGGAGTGGGACGTACTGAACACACATACAAAACAACAGCACGTAGTGCGGCCAGCAGGTGGCAAGTGCAAGAATTAAGCGCAGACAACGGATGTCTAATAAGTGCATGTAAGAGGACTGTAAGATTGCAGACACAGACCCAAGCGCAAGGGTTCCCAGGAGGCAGTGGGGGTATACAGCTGGCTGGGTGGGGATCTGGGACCTTTGCCCGAATTGTGAGGGTAGCCAGGTGCCCAGTACAGAAACAGACAGAGATCAGCAGGGGAGAGGAAGAGAGCAGGCAGAAGGCAGAAGCAAAGAAGAGGGTCTGGAGGCAGGGAGGCTGTTCCAGAGGGAGGTCCCAGCCAAAGAAAGAGATCTACCACCAACTCATTGTTTGGAGAAGCGACCTACCCTGACAATGACATGGACATAGTGCTGAGGTAACAATGACATGGACATTACTCCTGTTTACTTGCATGGACTGCTCATTATTGACACTCAGAAAGTAGATAGAACATTACATGACTAGTAATTGTGGTGACTCTGTGATGTAGGTAAGGTAAGGGAAGATGTGTCAGAAAATATGTAAGTAAAGATAGCAACATTTTGACACATAGTTGATTTTGTGTGATAGTGTGAGATCTGTGTCCATGGTGCATCCAAGGTTCCTAACTGTGTTAGAGGTTGGGCTAAAGGGCTTAGGAAGGATGGGGAAGGGGTGGGTTGGGGAAGACAGCATTCTTCCTGATGTTCATGGTTTCAGAGTTTTCTGGGATTGAGAACAGGGACGTCATTTCACCAAAATGCCAGGGGTAGCGGAAGTGATATCACAGTGCCACGCCCCCAAGAGTGCATTGCAGGAAGTGATGTTATTTGACCACACCCCCACAGGAAGTGATGTCATTAGACCACACCACACAGGAAGTGATGTCATTTGACCACAACCCCACCATGACATCACAGGAAGTGGCCTCATAAAGCATTATCCCTCAGTGCACTAAGAAACAAATGGTTACGATATCAGTGTATTGTGACATTTCATCCAAGAATGGATCATCATATGTAGCAGTGTCAAGGTCCATGTAGCCACATGAAGTGTATGAACCCCAATCCCCTCTATGTGGATTTGCCCTGTTATTTCAACAAGACTACAGAGCGAAATCACATTCTGAGGGGACAGGGACGGATAGGAGGGCATGAGGATAGGGGAAAGCCAGGATAAAAGGGGAGAAGGAGAATATTTCACCAGAAAACATGTATGGCATCCTCAGTTTTTAATGATTCTTCTTCTTGTGTTATTTTGGCTGCCAAAAGATTAGTTCAAAATGTGTTCAAGGCATACAGGGCATTAGTGAGTGATACAAACTTCAGTACCAAAAGCCTCATCAGTCCTGTCCCCATATTTTATGGGGGAAAGAAATCCTGGCTGCATTTTGCATGACTCCCACACTCACCAACACTCTTTATATGCCTAGGTTTCTGTTCCTACATGTTCATTGTCCTCCACACCCCGCACCTCTCCACAATGGTACACATTCCAACAATTAGTACTATTCACACAAACACACAGCACACAAAATCAGTTGCATGGCAATGAGCAACAAACTAGAACCACAGAACTTGAGCAAACACAGTATGGCAGTCCCTACAGTAACCCATGTGCTCACTGGGACACACATGTAGCATAGAAATTTGCATTAGGTCAACTAGGACCCTGAAAAAATATAATAAAGCCTCACGCTATGGAATTCTCTGGGACAGCAGCACGCCCAAATATCCATACCTTTGAACAGCAACTCACAAAACACACACCACTGCAAATTTCAGCTCCCCAAAACCAGGGCTTTGCCGAAGTTCAGATGCCAGGAAGTCAACAGCAGTCTCACGTCATATAAATGGGAAATAGGTGATAGGGAAGACTTCTAATATACTATGATAAGTGCATATATTTTTCCAGACGGAACTACAATCCAAAATGCAGCCAAGCATATGTAAAATGTAGCGGTATCGTAATAGCCCATTTTAGGATTCGCCACATAGACAATATGAGCATGGAATTCTGAGATTACCAATTTTAGATATTTACACATTTTAATCCTTCAAAGGTGACTTTTTGAAGACACAAAGCACTGCGGGTGTTTGTGACAAAATCCTCTTTGGGCCAGAAGAAGGACAACCCTAGATGTGGGTCAACATCAGAAGCTTCCAAGCATCAGTAGTGGAGTAACTTCCTACCCATGAATGGGGGTTACTAAAGCGCACGTGTACATATTCTCTAATCATAATTGAACAGTGTGGGATCCTCCTAGTGACCCTACTCCCTGGATCAGGGTGGCAGTGCTCCCCACACTTACGAGCCTGCAGCGCACTCACAGCATTCATACAGCGGCTCTGCTGCTCAGGCCTGGCTGAAGAAGTGCGGGTTGGGAGGCATCTCAACATGATGGTTAGGGCCCCCCAGTTTTGTACTGTTAGTAGTTTTGACCAGTTTTGCTGAATACATATATTCTTTAAAATGCACAATTTTCATCACATTTTATCCCAAAAAAACTCTTGGGTACTATTGAAACAGTGTCACAAAAGGAATGAATAGCCATTTGCAACTGCAGGCCACTTTTTCATTGGTGCTGGAGACCATGTTATGCCCCAGTCCGGCCCTGGGGGTTAGCGTGCTTTAAAATATACAGGGGCACATTCGTGCAACACATGAATTAGTCTGTCTGTACAGTGGGCTGCTCGGGGATTACTTAGATTGGGCTCAGACCAATCCACTGACCTGACAGTGACCTGACTCTGTCCTGCACTCTTGCTGGGACCACCCTTAGGTGAACCACCAGTGAAGGCAAGTGGCACAGCGTAACACCATCACAGAGCATCTGCCTATCATATTGAGGGGGGTATCAGTCTCCATGTCATTCAGTGTTCAACTTGCACAGCAGGAGTACATATGTATTCCCCAGGCTGCGGCTACAGAGCAGTGACAAAAGTTGCTTACCATCTCTGTGTGATTACCTTCTGTTAAAGTTAGGTAATTGAATTTGGTGTTAACTTACCATTCAGAATTACACATTTGTAACGTTTGAACATCTTTCCATGTTGTGCTTTTTGATGGGTTGTGTATTTTAGAATGCTTCAATAGTGCTGTGCCAACAATCTATGCTTTGTAATTTCCTGTGATGTCAATGTTATGCATATTATTATTTTTGAAAACCCTACATCTATTTTGGATACATTCTTGCATGGAGCCACGAACACAGTGCAGGCAAGACACCAGGAGCACGTTGTGGGCAGAGAGTCATTGCCACATACAGGGTGGGCATAGAGCCATAGGCACGTGAACGCCAGGGAGCAACACACTTAGGATGGCCGGGAGCCGCAGGCACGGTGTGGACTGAGAGCCAGGCACACATAGTGTGCACTGTCCAAAGAACCACAGGCGTATGCCAGAGGCACAGACGCGTCATGGCTGAGACTGGACTGCGAGAGAAGCACATGGAAGAGAACCACATGCCCGTGATGTTCTCAGGACCATGAGCACATTGTGGTGGAAGAGTACCCAGAAAATACAAGCACGAAGTAAACTGGAAGTCACACGAGCAAGCACAGAGCCATGGGGCACATGGTGGGCAGAGAGCCATAGGCACAGTGTGGACTGGGAGGCACAAGCACATATTGTGCAGATAACCACAGGCATGTGCTGAAATAACAGGCAGATGATGGCTGGTTTTTGGTCACAGAATGTTGGCAAGTATGCAAAGGAAGGAGTCAGAGGTGAGCCGAGCACTGGGAAGGGGGGAGGCTGAGGCACGGGCACCCCATGGGCTCTTGAGTAACGAGCGACCTGCGGCGGGCACAGCGAGGGCTAACTAGGGGCTGCCTCTCAGAGATGTTTTCATTTAGTTTTTATTTGAAAGCCTGATTGCCTGCCGAGCAGCCCCAGGACCCGGCGGCGACGGTGACGCCGCAGGCGAGGGCACTCGACACGGCCAAAGGGCCGGCATGGCAGAGACATGTCTCTGCCGTGCTGGTGGCCGTGTGCCCTCGCCTGCAGCATAGCCGCCGGGTCCTGGGCCCCGGGCTGCGCGGCAGGCAGCCAGGCTTTCAAATAAATCAAAACGAAACCACTATAGCATCCGCGCCGACGGTCACAGTGGCTGGCAGCAGTGCGCACCGGCGGCCCGCCCGCCACCCCCACACACACAGATGAGTCCTAGGGGAAGTACTTACCAAGTCACGAGACTCACGACACTGCAGCTGGCCTAGCCTGGCCTTGGGCACTGGTCACTGGATGGCTGGAGCAGCAGCAGCAGCATGCGTTAACACGTGTGCAACAAAATGGAAATCAAAATGGAGGACTACAAGCATCACAGCACACTGTGGCCACGCCCCCTTCTCCTCTGATTGGTCAACGGCCAGAGGTCGCAAGAGATTGACAGAGATCACTGGCCAATCGGCAGCGGTCGCTCTTGTGACCTCTGGTGATCCCTAAATGACATCCCTGATTGAGAAGGAGGCGGTTACCCATTATACAGTGTTAGATTTCAGTGAGGCATGAAGCAGGGTTGTGCAGGGTTGGAGGTGTCCTTTGGGATCTTGAAGCTGATTTGTTTTTCATCTGTATAGTTGTATCAAGACAGGCTGTGTGGACGGTTAATAGTGGGGAGGGCGCACAGGTAGAGGTTAAAAAGCAGGGTTGATAGAGCGGTGCACTGTGGTACTCCATTGGTGACAGGGTGTGGAGTTGAGGAGAAGGGAGGCATATGTGCAAATTGGGATCTGCTGGAGTGGAAGGAGAATATCCACTTCAATGCTGCATCCCGGATGCAGAGGGAGAGATATCTGTCTGTGAGGGTGAAATGGTCAATGGTGTCAAAATCCACTGTGAGGTTGAGAATGATTAGTGTGGAAAAACCTTCCAAGTGTGAGGTTCTTTTGAGATCATCCCAGGTGGAGACTAGACCCTATTCAATTCCTCGTAGGGGTCTGAAGCCGGACTCGGCAGGGTTAAGGAAGAGGTTAGAGTCAGTGAAAAGGCATAGCTGGGTGTTCGCCATTTGGTAATTTAGTTTGGCTATTGAACGGTTGTCAGAGATATTTCTGTAGTTGGCTGGTAGAAGGGGGTCAAGGGAGGTTTCTTTAGCAGGAGTTTTATGTGGGATGTCTTGAAAACTGCTAGAAACGTGCCTAAAGTGAGGGGTGTCTTAATGATAGATCTTGCAATGCTGCCGACACAGGTTGAGGAAAGGATATCTTTGAGAAGAGATGAAGGGCAGTGATGTCCAAGAGATCATGAGGGACAGATGCTGGCTATTAGCTCAAGGAATACTAGATGGCATATGGGAAAGAAAAAAGATTAGAGAAGGTCGGTGGTGGGTGGGTCTGAGAGCCCAGACATGAGTGCATGGGATTGGGACGGGAGCAATGCTAATTCATAGCCGATGAAACAATAGAGAGTGTCATAGAGTACTTAGGTGTGGGATGTGCAATGAGGGCCGTTGAATTCTGAGATGACGTTGTGGAATCCCGTGCTGGTGATAGGGGCATTGCCCTTCCAAATATCTGCCCTGTAGGGTTTGATCTAATGGGTGTAGGAAGTTCAATTCTGAGTTGAAGGTTCAGCCCGCTATCTGCATTCGAGGATGTGGTTTTGGGTTTTTGGGACTTGAGGGTGGGTGAACCATTTGTGGGAGGGACCTTATCTGTTGGTGGAGAATCTGATAGGGGTTAGAGGGCTAATATCTTTTGAGACTCACTGGACAAAAGGGCTGATGTAGAGCTGAACCGCCGGAAAGGAGGAGGAGGGAGAGGTAGGCAAGAAGTGAGTCAGCCAGGTACAGTGTTACTTTAACCATGTTCCATTGTGATAACGAAGATGAGGGTCGAGGGTTAGTGGAGGGGGAAAGAGGGACTGTGGTCGAGCAGGTGAAGAACATGGCTGTACGGTCTGTCCTTTTCTTAGGGAGAAGTTTCATAAATGTGCTAATTCCCTTCACCTTAGAGTCCCCCAGTAACTTTGCTGGATTTTGAGGACTTCATTTTTTTTACCTGGAAAGAGTGTGAGCCTTTTTTCCCACTCTTTCATGTATTTTGATGTGTGTTTTACTCTTGTGTTCTTGGATTATGGAGTTTTAGATAACTCCATAGGCACCATCTTTTCATGTGTGTTACACAGCACCCTCAGTGCAGAGACACAGGGATGTCTTTTTAGACTTCCCAAAGTTTTAAATACCTTCTCTGGGATAAAGTTATGTTTCCCAGAGAATGTAAGGTTAAATGGACTTTACTTGTCTTTTTAAATTCCTAGACCTAGCACACGCTATCTTCCTTTGGAGTGCTGCAGGGGTTACCTAGCATCCCCTGTGTCTAGAAACTCATGTAGCAGTCAAATGCTAGCCTTTCCTATCGAAATGGCTGGTGGTAGTGGTTTTACAATGAACTACCATGATTTTTCCCGGTCACGAACACCGGTAGCTAAAAACCACGGGAGCCATGTTTTTCAAGATGGCGCCTTTAGCCCCTTTGTTTGAACAAGTCCCGGTCTGCTTTTTTCACCATTTCTTTTTGGAAAGGTCCTTCTAGAGTTAGTCTCTGCGCGCCAAACCAGGTTTGGTCCCTTTGTTTCTATGCCTTTTGCGGGCTTCAGGACTGAAGACCGCCTCTGGCGTCTGAGTGTCTGGGGTGGTCAGGAAGTGACCTCTGGCGTCTGAGTGTCTGGGGTGGTCAGGAAGTGAGGGAGGTGCCCGAAACTCCCTGAGCTTAGTCTCCTAGGAGACCCAAATGCACTCTTGTATGATTGGATGGCTGACTGTCTTGCACGACAGCCACCCTGCTGGGTGAGTGACAGCTAGGCTGGAATGAAAGGGAGAGAACTGTTTAAAAGGCGCGTCTCTTGGACTAGAAAGCAGATTCGACCACTGGAATGAAAGAACCGAAGACGAGCTGGAAGAGGACGGCTGCTGCAACTCCTGGACCGTTGGTTTGCCCAATGAAGCCCTGCTGCAGGTCCAAATTGCCACGTTTACCTCGACAAAGAAGCCCCTTCAAGGACGACTTCTTCCTTTGAGTTGCTGGGACCAATCAACTTGTAAGCCACCTGGATACTATTCTCGGAGCTGGTTAGGATTAACCAGGGGAAGGACACCAGCCTGTGTGCTTGACTACAGCTACAAAAACTGAAGATCTTCCATTTGCCAGTTTGTTTGACCCATCCCTGTGCAGTGCAGGAGTCTCCCGACGTTCTCCCTCTTATCCCCATGAGTGAGGCTCAGGAACAGCGAGATCTGCAGGAACTTGCTGGAACCAACGTCTTCAACTACATCTTTTCTTCATATTAAGGTACTGTGCCAACCCGATTGAGAGAACTTACCTCTCAACTGAAATGCCATTTTGCTCCTATTCCAGGGGAGCCTAATTTACTCAGAAACGTATTGGTTTGGTATTGAAGTATATTTGTGTATGATATTAAGTTGCCTCCTTCTAGTGAATGTTTTCTAAATGACTGTGTAATAAATTAATAAGTGTTTTACCAAGAAACCTTGAGTGTAAGTGTCTACTTGAACCACTGGGATTTGAAGACCTCTGTGTAATGTCCTTTTACTGCTCAAAGTAGATATACATATTTGTAAAGACCGAAACAGAACAGAAATGCAATAAGAGTGCTGGTTTTGTTGTGCATGATAAGGATGTAGCCCAGAGGGAACACCTTGTGTGTGATCGCCCAGAAGTCCTAGGTTGAACCAGGTTTCTGTGATCAAAACAATGTTGGGCCTCCAGAGGATATTAAATCATAAATGTGGTGGTTTTTAAAAACAGATCTGGCATTGATCAGATTGCAAGTTAGTCGGATGCTGAAATAGGCGTTTGCTGTGAGATGGGTAGTTTTACAGGTGGGCCTAGCTGGATGGTGGTGGCTGACCACAGGTATGGGGTTCAAAGGTGATGTTGGCAAGAGGGTAGGAGAAGCTGGGACTCCTCAGCCGATCCCTGTTGGTGATGGCAGTGTGAGGTGGAGGAGGCTCTGAGGGGGCAGGGTGGAGTAGAGTGTGGCAGTAGTCGGGTGCGGAGGGTTACTAGGAGTGGGCCTTATGTCTCTGTACTGGATAGGGAGGCTGAGTGTAATATTGGTGGTGTGAGAATTCAAGAAAAGATTATATCCAAGGTTGCAATTCCATTACAGATCTGAATGGTACTTTTTAGATATTTTCAGGGGATGGACTGCCACCAATTACAGACTCAAGAATGTATTCATAGGGTGTTTAGTGGTACTTTACTGGTACTTCGTCCAAAGGGGTGAATTCCTGTAACTGTAAGGTCTACCAGGGTCTTCAGGAAATCTGAACTAGGGTTGTCTCTCTCTATCTCATCAAAACAAAAGTGGTGAGGAAATGAAATTATATTTATTTATATTGCGCTCGTACACAAGTGTTTCAGAGCATGACCAGGCAAAGGGAGGGGAATAGGGGAGAACAAAAACAACAATCTTACTAGGCCCATTTACATTGAGAATGCACAAGTGCATGGGGAAGGGAAAAGGGGGAAAGTGCATGGAACGGGGGAGACATTGGAAAGTGCGGAACAGAGGAGAGAACAGAATAAATAATAATAGGTTAAATAAATAAATAAATAAATAAATACACAAATAAATAAATAAATAAATAAATAAATGTGATAAACATTGGTAGTGCAGCTGGCAAGATGCAAAGTGCTAGGTTAGTCAGATAGGTTGTATCTGATAAGTGTAGAAAAAGAGTGGGTGGGGGGCTGAATGGGTACAGATACAGGCCCCAGTGCAAGGGGTGGCCGGAGGCAGCGCAGGAGGTTGGCAGGGTGAGCAGGTACCTGGGCCCAAAGGACAGAGAGTGGCCAGGTGCACAGTGCTTGAGAGAGAAAGCAAATCAGCAGGGGAGAAGAGGGGCAAAGGCATAAGCGAAGAGGAAGGTCTTGAGATGATTCTGGAACCGTAGATGGTTCTCCTCAAGTTTCAAGGTGGCCGGGAGGCTGTTCTAAAGGGAGGCCCCTGCCGAAGACAGAGATCTACCCCCAGCTTATTTCTTTGAAAAACGACTGACCCTGAGGGAGTTAGAAGTATAGGAGTGAAAGGTACGAGAGGGGAGGTATTTACAGAGGGATAGTTGAAGGTATAGTGGACCCAGGCCCCAGAAAGCTTTGTGGACAAATCAGAGGGTCTTAAATGTAATCCTTGCATCCACTGGGAGCCCATTAAGGGATTTCAGAGTTGGAGAGATACAATCCTAGGGCTTGAGGCCAAGGACAAGTCTTGCAGTCCTGTTCTGGATTAGTTGTAGAGGGTGGAGAGTGGAGGCAGGTAGATTTAGAAAGAAGCTGTTGCAGTAGTCCAACCTAGAGAGAACCAGAGCTTGGGAGACTGTGAGCTTCTGAGCGAAGGAGAGGAAAGACAGAGTACCTCTAAGGAGGTGCAGTTAGAAGTTTGACTTTCTAGAGACGTCAGAGATGTGTGCGAAGAAGGAAAGTGTGGAGTCAAAGATGACCCGGATGTTCTTAGCCTCGCAGGTAGGGGCAGGAGGAGAGCCAAGGGAGGCCGGCCAGAGAGTGAGGGGAAAGGATGGTGAAGGTGTACCAATGAGGAGGTTCTCAGTCTTGTTGGCATTTAAACAAAGATTGTTGGCAGCACACCAATTTTGAATGGCGATTAGGCAATCAGAGATGAGGGAAGGAGAGGAGGTGGCTGAAGGAAGCCTGAAAATGAGTTGGGTGTCATCAGCATAGCACTGGAAATTTGAGCAGAAAATGGAAATGCAGAAGGCGAGAGATGCCAGGTATTGGTTGAAAAGCCAGGGCGAGGGGTTAGACCCCTGAGGAACACCACAGGTAGAGAGGGAGATAGAAGATAGGAAGGACCCAAGTTGTACCTCGGAGGGTTGATCAGAGAGGAAAGAGTTCAGCCAGGCCAGAGCCTGATCAGTGATACCCAGGTTGTCACAGAGACGATTGAGCAGGGTGGTATGGTTGACTGTGTCGAAAGCAGAGGAGGGATCAAGTAGGATGAGGACAGAGGGAATTTTAGAGTCAAGGTTGGAGAGCAGGTCTTCACGGATGTTCAGGATACCCGTTTCCATGCTCTGGCTGCTCTGAAGCCAGATTGGTGGTCATGGAGAGAGCCAACAGAATCAGAATAAAGGTTAAGCTGAGAGATGGCAAACTTTTCCAGGAGCATACCCAAAAAGGGAGTAATGGAAATTTGGCGATAGTTAGCCAGACAAGAAGGATCAGCTGTGGGTTTCTTGAGGAGAGGATGCACAAGGGAGTGATTCAGCGGGGAGGGGAAAGATCCAGAGGCAAAGGAGAGGTTGCAGAAATTAGCAAGGGCTGGAGCAAGGGTATCAATGTGATCCTTAATGGTTTTAGAGGAACAGAGATGGACCTGTTTTGATGAGACTCTCATTGATCTGACTTGTCTAGAAAACTCATCAGGGGAGAAAAGAGGAAAGTAGGAGAAAGAGGGAGGGGGTAGCTGAAGGTGGGTCAGCAAGCAGAGAAGGAGAGGGAAGCTGAGGGGGAGTGGAGGAGCGGGTGGACAAGATGTCCTGGGTTTTAGAGATAAAGTGTGTGGCAAGAGCATTGCAAAGAGCCTGGGAGGCGAGAGGAAGGGTGGAGACTGCAACAGGGTTGGCCAGCTCCTTGCAGATTTTAAAGAGTCTGGCTGAGTTGTTAGATGTCGGAGAGACACGTGCTTGAATGTGGACTCGCTTCTTGGTGTGGACAGAGAGTTGGTATTGCCTTTGGAGCAGGCGGCAGGCCAGTTTGTCAGAGGATGAGCAGGAAGCCCTCCATTTCCTCTTAGCTGCCCTACACTTACGTTTCAGTGTAGCTAGGTCAGAGTCATACAAAGAACTGCACTTGGCTTTGGACTTCAAACGGATCCTCATGACAGGGGCAAGAGAATCAAGAGTAGCAGAAATAGAGGAGTAGAGCAGTGTCAGGGTGTGAGTCAGCCTGTGGTGGAGGAGAGCAGGAGAAGGTGGCAGCGAAAGCCTCAACTGACACACACTTCATGGGCCGGATGTCCGAGAAGGTGGGTGGCAATCTTGGGGTAGGCTTGGCTTGAGGAGAGGAGATGGAAAGAAAGGTGAGAGGAGGCAGGGATAACTCCAGGAGACAGGAGTGGTGAGGAGAGTAGAGAGGGAGAGGCCAGAGGAGATCAAGACATCAAGTGTGTGACCAGTAGAGTGAATCGGGCCGGAGGAGAGGATAGAGAGGGAGAGTGAATTGCAGAGATTGTGAAAGAGCACAGGTGAGGAACAGGGAGAATCCAGATGGATGTTGAGGTCACCAAGGAAGAGAAGGTGAGTGGTAGAGGCCTGGAGGGAGGAGGAGAGGTCTGACCACTCGGAGAGGAAAGAGATGATTTGACCAGGGGGGCCGGTAGAGAGTAGCAACAGTAAAAGAGTGGGTAGGAGAGAGAGAGAGCCTGCAGACAATGCATTTGAAAGAGGAGTAAGTCTGAGTGGGGATTATAGAGGTGAAAATCCACTCAGGGAAGATCAGTGCTACACCCACACTGGACCGGGTGGATCTGAGGGCGGAGAGAATCTTGTAGCTGTCAGAAACGAGGGTGTCAAGTTCCTGACAGAGCTGGCCATGAACCATGTCTCGGTAAGACTGAGGACATGAAGATCATGTTCTTCTAGGGGGTGACAGATGTCAAAGGAGTGTTTGACTATAACAAGGGGGTTGTCCTACCCTCTATAAATCTGAGAGGTGTACGGAGGAAGTTCAGTGTACACTAGTTTTTTTAGACCCTAATGGGAGCACATGTCATTCTGGGCAACCATTGAGAAAAGCAACATGCTTGCTGATGCTAAACACATGACTCAAAAAATATATAAAATTAATTTTTCATTTTTCATTTAGCTTTCTATTATACGCTTTTTTAAAAACTTTTTTATGCAGCAATTTCAAGTTGTTTCTTTGCATAACAATCCATGATGTCCATTCATGAAGTAACATACATAGTTGAAAATTCACTGTAGAAAAACTGTACTCAATGACATGCGATGTGGGTTAGTCATTTGTGCATATGATTAACAGCTTACAAAACAAAGTGTCCCATGTCATTGAGAATGAAGAACACGCTGTGAGAGTGTAAATAGAGGAGACGGTGAATCTAGGTCTCCTGTGCCAGGCTAAAGTCTGACCTTATATTTGGTACATAAAGGAGTGTTTGACAGCAGAGCGAGAGTTTAGGGTGGCAAGATGAAGAAGGTTGCCAGCCTTAAAGACCTTCCGGGGAGGGGTACAAAACAGAGGTATGCCCTGCGGTGTGTGGAGGGAGCTTGAAATGGGGCAGAGGAGGAAGGAAAAAAGGGCAAGGTAGCCAAAGGAGGAGAGTAGGGGACAGCTGGAGATGAGAGGAAGTTGTTGAGACAAGGGAAATGCCTATCAAAGAGAAAGAGATTGGCGTGAGAACCTTGCACCATGACAGTGCCATTTAGGTAGGCATTAATGATGACTCTGGAGAAGTCAAAGGAATCCATGAGGACTTCCCAGCGGATGCCACCCTTAATAGGAGAGGAGGAGACAGGACAGAGCACAGAGATCGTATGAGGGGTCCAGGGATCTGGCGAAGCAACGACAAAGAGGATGTCAGTGAGGGTTTGTCTGGCAGAAGCGCTGGAAGAGGTATCAGAAATGCGGAGACCTGGGTTGGAGGCCAAGATATCCTTTTTGAATTTATTCTTACCAGACTTAGTGAGAAGGGAAGGATAGTTTATAGAGCAGCTAGAGTAGATAGGAGAAACAGATAGCACCATGGCAGGTAGATAGAGGAGGCTGTGAGAGAAGTATGCAAGTACAGCTATAAGGCTAAAAGCCATAATGGCTAAAAGGTTTAGAATTAATCTTAACCTTTGGTGTCATGTCACTCTAGGCAACCCTCCAGACCAACGTTCTTCACCTGCCGAGCCATTACAAAAGACCATATGCAAATCAGGCTTTGTCACACAGCAAAAGGGGGAGCCCAGCCCGAACTGCTTCGTTGGATCTCTTCTTCACGAGACGACAAGCATCCCAAAACATGTTTTGGCCTTGTTGGGCCTCATAAGTGAAGAATAGCTTGGATCTCTGAGCAAAGCAGGCACAGGACCCAAGTCTGGACATACCCGTACCACTTTGTGTGACTAAGCAAAACAAAAGAGGTGATGGCTAGAAGGTTTAGAATTAATCTTAACCTCTGGCGTTGCTCTGGGCACCCCTCCAGGCCATCGTTCTTCACCTGCCAAGCCATTACAAAAGGCGAAAGACCATATGCAGATCAGGATTTGTCCTACCCCAAAAGGGGAAGTCAACCCCAAACTGCATGGTCACATACCTTCTGCATGAGACCACAAGCATCCCCAGACATAGCTTGGATCTAGGCATGGGACCCACATCTGGGTGTACTGTCCTACTTGGGGTGACTAAGCAAAACAATCTCTATCTCATTCTGACTGTTTTACCCCTTCATAATCCAGCCGTCCTTCACTGAGATGTTAGGATCTTGCATGCGTGGGCATCTGGGACACTCATCTGTTTGATGTTCTATCTGTTTCTATTAGTGTCTTACCCGAAATGATGGCAATCTCATTCCCTGTGCCTTCTAGTCTATCCTTGACCAAGCACCCTTAGTATTCTTGGAAGTTAGGGATGGTGTCTTCTTTCACCTGGTGACACTCTCTTGTCTCTCACACATGGTCTCATCTTACCCTCCAGTACAATGGCTTTTACATGTTCTCGTCCCTCCTTACTAATGTCACTCCGGTCTCCCACTCTGTCTTTCCTACTCCACTCGTTAGTCTTACTGCTTCCCCTCCCCTTATTCCTGTTCTTACCATTCTTCCCCTCCATCTCCAAATGTCCCTTTAGGTCTATCTTCCTTGTTGACTTTTATTCCCTCCTTCCTCATCAGATACCTCCATGCCCCTACTAGTACACCACTATACAATCTTGCTAATATTGCTTCTCTGCAACTGACACTATTTCTCATTAGCGCTGCTCTCTCCCTCTACTGATATGATATTTTATTGATATCGTGCTCATACACAAGCGTTGTGAGTTCAACTGAGTGACACTTACTGCCATCTACTACTACTAATTATCCCCATCTCCACTTCCTTCAACATCTACCAGTGCCACTACCGCCACTGCCATTCCACTACTCCTACTCTACTTCTGCTTCTTAGGCTCACCCCTCTTGCAAACAGGACCAACAGCCAAGGTCAAGATATACGGATGACATTCCAATCCCCAGACGACAAAAGGACCAGCTTCAGAAAATACTAATAAAGCCTCATAATTCAGAGCTGGTCAGCTCAAATGTGTGGTCTCTAACATGTGACGCGGCTGAAGCAGACAAATGACAGCAATCGGCAGTAGGAAAGGAGAGCTAATCTCAGGCTCACAGACACAGACCGCAACAAGTATGCAACAAGTGTTGTGCCTGTCAGGAGAGCACTCTCATAAGCAAAGGTGGTTTACACGAGTTACAATACAGACACATAAACATTTGTATTACCTTGAAGAGGTACACGGTGAGCTGAGAATCTTTGCGAATCCCAGGCCTGTGGATGTCAGCTCTATCCAATCAAAGTGTAGTAGCCGAGGGGTGGGTAGCAACGGGCAAGAACCAATGGTAAGTCCACATCACTGCAACAATTTTATAGGTAGTGACTTGGGGATGGAACAGGCCAGCCACCTGACATGCGAGGGCCAGTAGAATAACATATGTCCTATATAGGTAATAGAATACTCAATACCCAATCACTTGGCCCAATAGGTTTTCTGGAGAGTGGCCCAAGCTGTGACAAAATGCTGATGCCATTTGGAAATAAAACCAGCCTGCAAGCCAAGGAAGAGCGAGATGTGCTTGAATATGTTCTGTTTCTGTGCTGATCCCTTTTGGTTTTGCCTGTAAATGAACTTGCCATTGACTGAGTCCTTCATGTATCCTGGAAGAGGGAGTTGGGCTCTCCAAGTCCGCAGACTTCCAGTGTCCCTCTGGCATACATGGGGGTTCGTCCCCAACAGGGGTGTAGCAGAGAGGATGGTTGGCTGTCTCCTCCTCCGCCAAACCTAAGAGGTTGCAGAACCCTTGCATATTTCAAGAAGACAGGAGAACGCATGCCTGTGAAAAGGTCATCAGGAGACCCTTGGAAATCATTATGCCCAAAGTCAGTAAGGAGTCCATGCAGACCAGGACGGGGTAATGTGAGCACCTTCTGGACGAGTCGGCAGCTGAGCAGCACCGCAGACCAGAGACTGTAAGTTTTGACCTAGTCTAACGGCAACTGTGGTTTTGAGGGAGGGTATTGAGTATTGTGGAGTATTGTTTAGTATCATTGAGTATTGTCAAGGTATTGTCTAGTATTGTCTAAGTTAGTAGGGACAGAAGCAGAGGTAGAAGTCCTTCTTCTATGTATGTTTAGGGCACATTTGGTTTTAGAGGTAAACAGTTCTGGTGAATAACCTAGACTATTGACTCAATGGCACGGATAACAGAAGATATGTAAATATTGGTATTCCTGGGGGTTGGGCATTTTAGTTCAGGTCATAGATGATGGTATCCCCGTGAGGGTTAGCAAGGGAGCTGACCTAGATTTCTGAAGGTGAGTCGACTGGTTAAGTCTCCTGGAGTGAGATGTTTTGCACGCGAGGCGACGCCGTGGGTACAGTTCAAACACATGAGAATATTGGTATACTCTGCCTTTTGGCGGGAAGACAGATGTGTGGTTTCTGTGTGGCTTGGGAGCCACAAGTTATTACAGTGTGCATGTGGTATTAGATTTTTTTGCACTACCTAGGCTAAAAGTTTGGTGACATCACCCATAGGTTTGCACATAGGACAGGGAGAGCATGGGATGGTGAGGAGCTAGTATTGAAAAATTGGAATTTGGCAGATGAGGTGAACAAGTGGCCGTGCACAGAAGGGGCATGAGCAAGATTGTGGATGTGCCTGAGGAGGCAGTGATTGTGAAGGAGGGGTGGTGTGCAGAGCATGCCAATAAGTTGTGGAGCCAGAGAGGCTTGTAGAAACTGAAAAGTATTGCCATTATACTGTACCTTTTTCCCTAAACAGCGGACTGTCAAAACCCTCGTCTTGAGGTCAGGTAAAGGTATTGAATATGTATCAGAGGAAGTGCCAGGGGGACACGCCCCTTCAGCACTTGAGTAAGACACTCCCGCCTTACAGAGAGAAGATTTGCAAGTATAGCATAGAATGGCCCAAAAGTACAGAGGGAAAGTTAACTAAACCATGGCCACAGTGTGGAAGTTTCTCCAAAGACGTGCATCAATCACTACTGACACACATACAGGGTCCCTACAAGGGGAAGAAGTTAACAAAAGACATTGGCATATTCGAGTTGTGGCACATGTTTCAGGAGGATGTGGGGGATGTCGCGATGCGTCAGTGGATGCTCAGCCAGCAGGAGGTGAAGGAGCCAGGAACTCATCCCTCCGCTCCTCCCCATGTCCCTCCGAGTTTAACATCCAATGACACAGATGATGAGCAAGGGATGTACCCAGTGCAAGAATTAAGGGCAACAGAGGGGTACTCAAATCCGACATATAAGCCACCTCCATATACTAAGGAGGAGAAGCCGAAAGGCGCAGGGCAGCCAGCGTCTGATCAAGAGGCGAGCAGTGAGGCACAGAACAGCACAAAGGAGGGGCTCAGGAGCATAGCCACAAATGAGTGGATAGGAGGACAGATACTCCTGAAGCTAGAAGGGAAAACAGATGGAGAGGCAGAAGGGGTGACTATGGAAATGAAGGGGCTGAAGAGAAGCAGTGAAGCATCAGACTGGGCGGAGATAATGGATGAGGAGGATAGGAGGGAGAAGGACTGGGAGGAGAGATTAGAACGCAAGGACAGAGAGAAGATGAGAGAAGAGAAGTTGGAAAGGGAGGATAGGGAACGAAGGCAGGAGGAGGAAAAGGCGCGCATAGAAAGTGAACGAGGGGAGAGGATCGAAAGAGACCTCAAGGAAAGGAAGAGAGCAGAGCAAGAGCAGTGGGATAGAAAGACAAGGGAAATGGAAGAGATTGAAAGGTGAAGAGGAGTAGCAGAGTGGGAAAAACACAAGTTAGCTGAGTGGGAACAGAGGAAGTTACAGTTGGATAGATTGACAAGGGAACAATCATGCAAGGAGGAGGATGAGCGAGCAATAAAGGCGGCAAAGATACAAGGAGCTCTAGACAGGGGAGGCGACAGATTCAAAGAAAACAGGTGGGCAGAACAGAAGACAGATGGACAGCACAAGCTCACAAGGCAGGAGCACAGTAGACAGGGACAGAGCAGGTCTAGGGGGCTGGGAGGGAGGAAGCAGGTATGACTTGAGGGACATCAACCTCATCACAAAGCCTAACACAGACTTGACGTCAAGGAGGCTGAGTTTTGCAGACAATATTGTCATAACAAGGACACAGGGTTTGACGATGAGGACAGGTACAGTGGGGATGAAAGAGGGACCAGTTCCGATCCCAGTCAGCTGGGACAGGGACCAACAAGCGGGTGTCATTGGAGTTTAGGATGCACAAAGGGGGAGAAGGAGGAGGTAGCTCGGATGAGCAGGCGCGACTGGCAACAGACTTGCACATCCAACATGACACCACTACATATATCGATAGGCTTACCGACCTCCCAGGATGAAGAAAAGGGGAGACAGCCATGGCTTGTTCAAGGGGACGATATGACGGCTGAGCTATGACGATATGACGACTGCATCAGAGTACCCATACTAGAACCAATAGATGTAGGCACAGGCATCGAGAGCGAGAGATGGGACCAACAAGTCAGACTGACTAGAAGGACCCATGAGGAAGAGGTGGGGTTCACGCAAATGCCCTTATAAGAGAGAGGAGGGTTGTGACCTCAGTATGTACCATGAAAGCTTACAGACAAGGAGAATGTGAAGTGCAGGCTACCATCGTTTAGTGCAGGGGCTAGAAAGTGGATCTATGAGATAGAGAATATGACAGCGGGACATAGGTTAGCTGTGGGAGACAGAAAGGTTCTCTTAGTGTCGATCTTAGGCAATGCAGCTGATGACGTATGGAAAAGGATGGGTTTCCCGTGGGTGATGACACAAAACACAGCACACAGTGGTTCGTTGTTTGCGAACTGAAGGGCAGCATTAGGGCAAGCACTAAGGACACAATACCCAGACACATCAGGTATTGGGGCAATTATATCTCAGAAGATGAAGGAAGACGAAACCCTGTGCAGTACATTCAGGAAATTAAGAGTTTTGGCACCTTGAAACTTGAGAGCCTTGCGACAAAATATTAGCAATACTTTATCACATACTATTATTACAGGAGCTACCAGAGCCTGTGCAGAAGAGTTATAGAAAATTGGTAGGGATGGAGGTGAAAGGGTGGCCAGAGATACAAGTCGCGATAGTTCACCATTGAGACTATGACAGGAGAAGATGAAGGAAAAGGCAGAGGACAGGAAGATAGATGAAGTGAAACTTGTACAGAGAAAACAATCAAAGTACGTGATGGAGGGGACGGTGTTAACCAGCCCCACCCCACAGGTACAGCAGCAGCAGCAGCCACAACCACAGCAGTTTGCACCTCCCATGGGGGGAGAGTTCATGGGGAGGGGTGGCCCACAGCAAGGGTTCCGAGGAAGGTGTGGCTAACAGAGAGGGCATGGCTTCGGACCACAGATGCATCACAACCAAGGGGGCTTGCCAGGAGGGTTTCAAAGATATGGGCAACAGGTGCCACAGAACCCAGGGGATTTCTCAGGGGGATTTTCCAAGGCAAGGGACAGATCAACCACAGTGCTGGATGTGTGGCCAATTAGGACACATTTCAAGATTGTGTATACAGAGGGGGATGCAACAAAACTGGGGGCACAGGGCCAGCAGCCCTCTCAAGAGGACCAGGGTGATTATTATGCACAGGACCGACAACCACAAGGACAGAAGCAGGGCACATATTAACAGATGCCACAAGCACAAGTACAAGCCCCCAAAACACAAATGCAGGTACCACAGATGCCAGCACTGGTACCACAGATTTGAGGGAATACATAGCAACTAGCACATATACAGAGATATGACTCAGCAGCACACATGGACTCAAGGGCAACAGTTCCCATCAAACAACTGAGAGGAGCAACCATGGTGGGGAACAACCCCTTTAGAGGGAATGGGATATCCCTGTACCCTCAATAGGAGAGCCCACAGACAAACTTGATGTGTCCCATCTGTCGATCATACCCAACCCTGCAGAGGAACCTCACATAGGGGTGGCAATAGGTGACAAAACATTTTCCTTTCTTGTTGACACAGGGGCGACTAGGTCCTGCATTAGGGAAGGAGCATTTACATTGTCAGGCGATGCCATGAACACTCAAGGATTCTCTGGGGCTCTTGAAGTGGTTCCTTTCACAGACGATATCTTGCTTTCTATAGGAGAGCATGATTTATCTCTACCTTTACTTTACTCTCGGCAGACACCTGTACACAAACTGGGACAAAACATTATGAGCAGCCAGAACATGAACATCTCATTCACAGGCAAGGGAATAGTGTGTTGCCCACCAGAGATACACATGCTCAAGTGAGACAGATTGTTCAAGCCTATTGTGGACGCAAGGTACAGAGCAGGGTGTCAGTGGATGCCAAAATGTTACAGTATGGATCTGACATTGCCATTGCATGGCTTCCAGGAATTGCAGGGAAGATGTGGCTAGTTCCAAATGAGTACCTATTCGGGCCTGAGCTACCAATGGACAAGGAAGAGGGAACCATAGAACCATAGTACCAATAGAAATAGATGCAGTGGTCGTAACAGAGGATTGGATTGCAGTACATTCAATGGATGACGCAGGGTGGGCATGGAGAGCAGTGAATGACGAAGAACTTTTCAGGGAAGAGAGACAGGAAATAGAGATGGTGTTCCATATGAGTGTGACTCATTGGCTACAGATACACTGGGATGTACCAGAGAAAATGGCAATGGCACTGGAGGCGCCACCCTCATTATGGGAGGAGGACATGGCCAAGGTACCCAGCACCCTATGGACCATGAGTCCCTAAGATTTGGGTCATATAAAGAGCATAGGGGGAGTGAAGATCAAGCTGAAGCCAGGAACAATTTTACCAAGAGTAAAGCAGTACCCTCTCACTAAGGAAGCAGATGAGGGCATATATGAGACAATAACTTCCCTGATTGAGAGAAGCATCTTTGTTCCATCCGAGTCCCCAGGTAATACTGCAGTGTGGGCCTCATTACACAGACGGCGGTAAGGGTTTACCGGTACCGGTATTTTACCGGTACTGGTAAAACCTTACTGCCTTACTACAAGGTCCCTTTGCGGGTTGGGGAATTTAACGCCTGCTTTTTGCAGGCATTAAAAACCAACCCGCAAAGGGACCAGGTAGCTAATTACGGTACCGCAATTTGCGGTGCCGTACTTAGCACCTTCCCCATTCCCATTATGCCGTATGGGGCAAAAATGGGAATGGGGAAGGGCAATGGGGGAAGGGGGAATTACCGCCCAACCAACCTTGGAATAGGGCGGTAATTCCCCTTTCCACCAAGGCGTTGCCGGTATTTTACCGGCATGGACCAAGGTGCTAATAGCTAATAGCACCTTGGTCCACCGCCATCCATGTAATGAGGCCCTGTATCTTGTGAGGAAGGTGAAGGGGGGGCATGGTATTTCATACAGGATTTAAGGATTCTTAACCACATTGTAGGATCAGAATATCCTCTAGTTCCAAACCCAGCAACAATTTTGTGCAACATTCCGGTGGAAGCTGCCTGCTTCATGATCATTCATTTTAAGAATGCATACTTCTCAGTCCACTACACCCAGACTCACACGACTTGACCAGATTTATGTATAGAAACCAGAAATGGAAACATACTCTTCTTCAACAAGGGTACTGCGAGTCACCATCTATCTTTAATACAGTGATACGAATGGACTTAAGCAACATACAGATGGAGAGCACAGTTTTACAGTACATAGACAACATTCTGATTTTCAACACGACAGAAGATCAGTTTAGGAAGGACTCGGCACACATGCTGACTGTATTAGCTGACAAGGGGTACAAGATGGAAAAGGCTATACATTGGACAGACGATATCCAAAAACGGCCAACAGATCATCCCAGAAAGAGCATAGACAATACGCAAGGTACCTAAGCCCACGACAGTGAGGGAAATGCAGCAGTTCTTAAGGTCATGCAACTATTGCAGAGCATGGGTCCTTGACTACAGCACATACACAAGACCATTACTGAGCATTCTGAAGGAGGTGCAGAGAGGGAACAAGACACCAACATGGACCACAGAGATGACTGAGGCATTTGAGGAACTGAAGGAAGCAATAAGCACAGCACCAGTGCTAGGGATCCCAGACTACAATAAGGAATTTTTCCTATTCTCTCACACTGACAGTTTAGTGATTAAGACAGTACTGACACAAAAGACAAGCATGGGACACAAGATAATATTTTACTATAGTGGGAAACTCAATGCAGTAATGAGAGGACACTATCAGTGCAAACAAGCTTTGGAAGCTGCCGCATTTGCAGCAATAACCATGGGGTGCACCACCACTCTTTACGTGGAGGACACTCTCTTTGAGATACTGCCAAAGTCAATGAGCACACTGACTACACAAAGAGCATCAGGGTACAAGGTGATACTATCAAATGTAGGACAGAAGATAGTGAGATGCAGAATTGTCAACCCAACAACATTCCTAGCAGATGTTCTAAAGGTAGGAGACTATGCACACGACTGTACAGCAAACATAGAGATGTTCAGTGACACTCTACATTGACGGGTCATCAACAATTGATCAGACAGATGAGGTCAGGCACACAGAAATGCAGTAGTAAGACTGAAGGAAGACTGGACAAGTGAAGTAGTAGCCAGTGCACAACTACCATCCCATTATTCATCACAAGCAGCAGAACTAGTGGCCCTAATATTAGTACTATTGAACACTGCATTGACACAATTGCATTATCCAACACACAAAGGGAAGGAGGTCTTTGCTACACGCATTGTAGAAACATGGTTCTGTCCTAACTTCGGCAGAACACGTGGCTGAATTTGTGAGAAATTGTTTGGTTGGTCAGCAGTTTACAGCAGGGCATACTCTGAGTAGTGAAATGAGTCATACATCCAGCGTTTACATGTGGATTATGTAGAGAGGATCCAGGTTTACCAAGGATACCGCTAAAAGATAGTGGTTGTGCGCCCATTCTCCAGGTGGATTGAGGCAGGCCCCTGTTCTCATGCTGATGCCCTTAGAGCAGCTAGGTTCCTGGTCAGAGAAGTGTTCCCAATATGGGGGCATGTGTGAGGTTCTGAGGTCTCACAACCGGCCTCACTTTGCCAATGAAATGTTCCAGCACATCACAGCATTGTTGGTGCTTTCAACACAAGTTTGCCTGTGCGTACTACCCTCAAGCAAAAGGGGTATGTGAACACCTGAATGGCCTCCTGAAGGACAGCATAGCCAAGACACAGCAGACCACCAAAAAGAACTGGCTGCACTGCTTACCACTCGCACTCTTTGCACTGTGCAGTAAGCCTGGGTCAGATCACCATTTAACGCTCCATGAGGTGGGGACGGGACGGCGCATGCATCTTCCCCTGGCTCCTCCCACAAGATAAATTAAGTGTTGTGAGAGTAGTGCAGATGTGTTAGGACAGGAAATGCATGACTATGTTACTTCTCTATCTCTCTCCAGATACAATGACACCGGGGAGGCCCAGAAGACAGCGAAGAGAGCAACTGCGACAGTGCACCACAAGATTCGGGATTTAAAAACCCTGTGAGTTTGGTGGATGTTGTCACCCTCTGAAATTTTTCTTGCCACTGGAATTTGCCATGGTTCACGGGTCCGCACGTCATGGAGAAGGTGGCCGACCATGCTGTCAAATTAGAGGGGAAGCTAGTCTGGACCACTTGGCAGACATCAAGCCCTACAAAGCAGTGGCCTCACCTGGCAATCAGGTCACCTTAACCGACAGGGCCAACGTTCAGCAACTAGGAGAGCAATAAGCACATTCTGAATTTACTCATCCACTAGGTGGGCATCCAATGGTCACACGCTCACGAGCAGCAGAATTAGAGATTGGAATACTTGTAGACATAGATTAGGGCACACTTCCAGTTATTTCTCTTTTCTGCACACAATTTATGTGAATGCCAATGTAATTATTGCTGTTTTGTTCATATCCATGTTGCCCTCTGCCCACTACCCAGATACTTTCTCAAACCAATTTGTCCATACTGCGAGGAGATCCAGCAGATTCCGAGCCTGATTCCCTGCAGTGTATTATCTTTCATTCATAGAGTATTTGACCCAAATATACTTACAGCTTGAGCATGGTAGTCTTCAGGTGCTGGCCACACTAAGAGACCTGTCAGTAAGAAAAGTGTGGGAAGAAGTGTTTTCCTTTTCCATCAGTGATTGCCTGGTCCGCGGGGCTTGAGGGCATTTACAATACTAACAGAATAATGCATTTCTCTGTGCTTTTCACGTGGGCAACTATATCTTCAAGCTGCAAGGATCAAGCAGTGTAAGTGAAAATGAATGACGTATAAAAAAAAATGTGATGGTTCTATTGATTTTACTTATTCCTAGCGGTGTTATTATATTCGTATTTTGGAAAATTACTTGCGTTGCTAGTGCTACCGCTGTACCCTCTACTAATGTTCCCCTAACCCGAGCAGGTGGAATGACCATGTCAGGTGGGCAGGAGAACACTGCTGATATGGTAAAGAGAGGTAAGCGCAGGGTTGACACAGACATGGATGGTGTTCACATGTATCTCACCAACACTTCTCGGTTGTTTTTATAATATGTGGTACAAACACATGACAAAAGTAGGTAAGGAAAACACAGGGGAAAGCTGTTATGTCTGCTCCTTAATCCCCTCTGTAATGAGTGCCTCCAGAACATTCATAGCAACTGAAATACCAGCAAAAAGAGCACAATGCCTAACGTATCTTCCGATGGTGACAACTCGAGGAAGATTTCAAGGGAAGACAGCAATACTGAGATGGATGTCCAAAGCAACATTCCTGTATGAAGATAATTACATAACAACATTATACATGATGAACAATTATTGGCATCTAGATGAAGGTATTCAGTACCTAACTGATGGGCCTGACAAAGGAGAAACAAAGACTATCATCCTGAAGGAACTACCATGTCCATGGACAAGAGTAAAGAAGACAGGAGGAGAGCCAGATTGCTGGCAAAGACCACAGATACTAGTGTATGGCCAAGTGTACACAGAAGATGGATGGAAGGATGACATGGTGGGAAGCAAGGCACTGACACTAGCATGGTCGCCAGTGAACAAGGTAGAAGAAGAAAATGACAAGTGCCTGAAAGAATGGGACGTGAGTGCAAAGTTACTGATATGGGTGGAAAATAAAGCTGGTCCTATGCTGATAATACCTCTGAAGACACCAGCACTGTGCTACCAGAATAATGGCAAAGTTGAAGTTGGTGAAAATATTGGATACAAAAGCATTGAACAACACGTAGCTATGAAGGCAGGAACCGTGGTATTAATGGACCACTACAGGGCTTGCGGATCGAAAGCATACAAGAAGCTACCAGCCAACTGTGGAGGAGTTTCATCGTTGGTACACATCAACATGCCTTCGTTTTTTGTGCCAAAGATGGATGTGAAGCTTGATGATTTCCCAGAGATGGAAAATAACAAATGAAAGAAGAGGTCAATTGAGGTGGCACCAACAGCCAAGGCAGAGGAGGTTGAGAAGTCAGCCGGATTGAGCAGGGTAAGGAGAGGAAGAAATTCCTTCTCAGAAGGATCAGAGAAGGCACTAGATGAAATATTAGAAGAACACGGGCTGTTCAGCAGGCTACACATGTTCTTTGCATCATTAATACCTTCTGTACAGACGTACACAAATGCAGTGGTTACATATCACCCGCGGGGAGCTGATGCTGATGATCAATTCCACAGTAAGTGGGTAAAACGCAATTAAGGAGGTGGCGCTGCAGAATAGATTTGTTCTGGACATTCTCACAACCATGGATGGAGGAGTTTGCGCAAAGATAGGGAGTTCCTGTTGCACATTCATACCTGCCAACAATGAAGATGACGGACACTATCAGATGCACAGGTGCAGCTGGTGCGGATGCACACCAAAATGGAAGAAGAAAAAGCAAGGGGGACAGGAAGGACAAGGAGCTGAATGGCATACATATGGTCTTGGATGCCATCATGGCTGCCAGATGGGCTAAAAGTGATAATGGGAGCACTAGTTGTGGTAGCAACAACGATGTGTTGGATTAAAATCTGCATGGCAAGGTGCATGAAAACAGCGCAGGAAGCTATCGGGATGCAGGTCTTGATGGATGTGAACATAGGAGGAGGAAAGGACGAGATTGTGGCAGAAAGGAACAAGATAAAAGAAAGAATAGCACAATGTGAACTGTTCCAAATTGGAGCAAGAAAGTTGAACAACCCATTTGATACAAAGTACTATGAAGGAAAGTGGATTTGGTGCAACCTCAAAAGAGAATGCTGTTACATGAACTGGTCGTTTGAACATCATACAAACTACTATAGGTACCTCAGAGGAATAGCAAAGATATGGCAGCCAAGAGCAAAAGGACTGTTGTTTAAAAAATGTGTTTGACAGGTTGACCAGAGGTGGGACTGAAGAGGGATGGGGATGACTGCGACCTCCTCCCACTGCCACTAAATTAATTACAAGGAAGGAGGCCAGAAAACACTGCAATCACCCATTCTATTTTGGACAAATTTCCAACTGACCCATGATTGACAAGTACGTTGAGAGGCATCTTCTCAGTGAGCCATACCGAAGAAGGGACATACAGGTCTATCCATGCTTGGATGAAGAGCCACAGGCGATGATCAGAGATACCTTTATGGACAGCTTAGACTAAACACCAAGGAACCATGTTACTGAAGTCTTTAGAGACACCACAACATAGCAGCGTTAGACATGAAGCACACGTGCCCACCGCACCTAGGGACACAAACACACACTTGACTACATGAAGAACATGAGTGTACAGTTCTATAGTTAGAGGACAGATACATATAAATATTGCCATTGTTTTTATTATTTTGCGATTAGCCAAATGCAGCAATGCAGAAGAGATCCTGATCAGTGCTTGCAGATGCTTACACGTGAATAACCCTATGGAATTGCAGGAGCACCTTTGGGACCTGACAGAGTTAAGTGGGACTAACCTGATAAGAGACATGCTGAGCTGATTCAGGCTGAACAGATAGCAAGACTTGTGAAACAGGACCCACAGCCAAGATCAAGAGATACGGATGACATTCCATTCCCCAGACGACAAAGGGACCAGCTGCAGAAAATACTAATACATGCTCATAATTCAGAGCTGCACAGCTCAAATGTGTGGTCTCTGAACACGTGACGCGGCTGAAGCAGACAATGGACAGCGATCGGCAGTGGGAAAGGAGAGCTAGTCTCAGGCTCCCAGACACAGACCGCAACAAGTATGCAACAAGTTCTGCGCCGGTTAGGAGAGCACTCTCATAAGCAAAGGTGGTTTACACGAGTTACAATACAGACACATATTCATTCTTATTACCTTGAAGAGGTACACAGTGAGCTGAGAATCTTTGAGGATACCAGGCCTGAGGACGTCAGCTCTAGCTAATCACAATTTAGTACACTAGGGGTGGGTAGCAAAGGGCAAGAACCAATGGTAAGTCCACGACACTGCAACGATGTTATCGTTAGTGACTTGGGGATGGAACAGCCCAGCCACCTGACATGCAAGGGCCAGTAGAATAACAAATATAATGTCCTATATAGGTAATAGAATACTCAATACCCAATCACTTGGCCCAATAGGTTTTCTGGAGTGTGGCCCAAGTTGTGACGAAATGCTGATGCAATTTGGAAGTAAAACCGTCCTGTGAGCCGAGGAAAAGCGAGATGTGCTTGAATATTTTCTGTTCCTGAGCTGATCCCTGTTGGTTTTGCCTGTAATAAACCGCAGTTTGAACTTGCCATTGACTGAGTCCTCCATTTATCTTGGGGGAAGGAGTTTGGCCCTCCAAGTCCCCAGACTTCCAGTATTCCTTTGGCATACCTGGGGGTCCGTCCCCAACAATGTGTATGTCGTGCGTTGAGCATAGGAAAATGTGTGTGGATTAGCCCCACCCATTTTCCAGAGGTTGATCTACCATCATTTAATTTCAAGTAAAATTTCAAAAAAGCCCAGGCGAGCGCACACCCACCCTGTGGAAGGTCAAATTCCTCACAATCACCCTTCCTCATCGGCAAACCCCCATTCAGAGCTTCTTTTAACTCTGATTCTCCCTGGTCCGTATGTCTATTTGCCATTGTTACTGTGGTAGTGTATTTTTCTCTGCAGCACATACATGACGTGTATGCCTTTGCAAACAGAAGCAATATATTCATTGCACAGATTTCTTTATTTTTTTTTATTTGTGCATAAATCTCGTGACATTTATAGAGTTAAAGAACACTTCTGTGAAAAGTAAATTATGACAGCAATAATGTGTCAGTCGAAATGAATGGTAGCCATCTGGCCCATTTAAGAGCCCAATAACTCGCAGACTGAAGTTTGCAGGAGCAGGTGAAATCATTCAGCCGTCTCAGTCTTCCTCTTGATTTTTGCCTGACAGCAGAAAGTGCCTCTATGAGGAGGTCGCATGGCTTCATGCTAGCATGTCTTCCTTTGGTAGACATGGGTAGACACACATTTGCGGAAGACTGCCAGCACATACTTTTCTAACACATGACTCCTTGTAAATAAAGCTGCTGTGTTTTCTGGGTTGTATGGCTGACGCTGGCTTCAGTTCTGCCTCTCGCAGGTCTGCCAGCGTGCTCAAACATGGAGATAACGAAAACATGAAGCATCCGGCAGAATGGAGTATGCTCCTGGACACGCTCCTGTAAGCTACAGCATGCAGCGTAAAACCCGTAAACCTCAAGCTTTTATGCAAATACCATGATCTTAATTTATGGCATTTTTCATATTTGTGCAACCTTCTGAGCACTGGCATCCGTCCTATGAACATGCCGGGTTTGGGCTATGAAACACTGGTTTTGAAAAACTTCCTGAACGGGATGCAGTTAAAAAAAAGGGTATGTTTTTTCTTTAAGAGAATACATTTTCAATAGAAAGATAAAATGCGCCTGAAGACTATCTACTTAGACAGTTTTACAGTCCACTGCTAAACAACTCCATGTGCATCTAATCTGGACTCATGCTACAATATGCATTCATATTGCCCCATTCTTTCCTTATGGTGATAGGTTGTACGAATTGAAGAATTGCAGTTAATCTTTGTCCCAGCCCACATTGCTTGACTCAACGCATCCAAGTCTAGGTTTATCCGACCATAAGCTTAAGCATGCCCCACTGCACCTTTCTGTCTATCGCACCACGGATTTTTGTTCAGTTTCTCTTTATTTGCTCCTGCAACTTCTCCCTTTCTCCACAGAACCTGATCTGGATAGGCCAGGCAGAGATATAATTCACCATTGTGCAGACACACTTCGGCTGTGGATAACAGAGGTAACTGATAGAATATAAATAACTATTTGCATTGACATTAAAAAGAAGCATTGCAAAGCCAGCAGTTATGTCTTTTGTACAGTTGTTGGATAGGCTATCACCTAACAGTGTCTTCATGTGCCTTGGTTCTCAAACCATTTGCCAGCTGTTGCCACCTTATATATTAATTTTGTGCCTTAATTTGTCATGATGTGCCTATGTACATAAATCACATGGCATATCCTATTGCACATATTGCTGCCATATACCAGACACTGGGCCTCATTATAAGTGTGCCGGTCCGGAAACAACGATGCCAGTAAGATTACCGGCACTGTTGTTTCTGGACCTGCACACTACAACTCTGCCGGGCGGGTTGCCTCCCGCCCGCAGAGTTTTCACGGAAACACTGCCGCCATTAACAACGGTGCCAGTGCTTCCGTGGTCTTCATTCCCATAGAGTCATTTAGGACTCTTTGGGAATGGGGACTTACAATTTACTGGCGCCTGACTTTCTGGTCCACCGGGGTTGTAATCCCCCGGTGTTACCGGGAAGTAAGGCACCATTAAATATGTACGAGTCCGGCGGCAGCCCAACAGTATTACCGACACGGTTACTGGCGGACCCGTAATGAGACCCACTATCATTATTTGTACAGGTACTTTTGTCAATTAACATAATTATGAATCAGGTACTCCCAGAATTATAATCTGAATGGTCCAGGGGACATTCATGCAAATCACAAAGGTCTTTTGCTGTTGTCGACTCTTTTGTTAATTTATATAGGAGTAACCCTCAATTTCGTATGGATAGATTAATTGGCTACACCACTGCCAGACATTCAGGGTCCAATGGAAGCGTGCCAAAAAATGACTCATAAGCGTCAATGAAAAGGAAACAATTTTGTTTGCCAACGCTGAGGAAAACATCAACACTGAGAAAAACATCAACACTTCGCCTGCATCAATCAAGCACAAAAGGACAAAAAGGGAAAAACACAAACATCCAGTGAATATGTCACATAGCCGGTACACCACTGCAAATGTGCTAATTCAGCACACCTATCAGAATGCCTCTACAAACACATCAGCAAAGTGCATGCCCTGTCACAACAATCTATATATGGACTACAATACTACAACATGATGAATTTCACCAGCATAAGGAATGTAACAGAGATGGAAATAAAACAACAACAAAAAACACTACACAAGTCTGAAGCAAGAAAACATGTATATGAGCAACACAATGATCACAATGCATCTACATATATTTGGTGAAGCCTGCTGCTCCAATGTTTGAAGTAATTACAGATACACAGTCAATGGAGTACTAAAGGTCAAGGGAAGGCCATCTGCCCACACACAGTGGGGTGATATCCCCTGATATCACCATTCAAAGGCAAAGGTTCCATATTAAAAGCATGAGCACATTTTGTGGACACATACCCATGTCATACACATGAGTAGGATAAATACAAAAAAAAGCTCAGAACTGCCTCATTCACAAGCTACACGTATGCATATGCTGTGGCACCGAGTTTAGGAAATCATCCATATCCACTCCGGTGCATTTTCAGCCATGCCCTACTCCATGTAACCCTTCCCATCACAGACAATCCATGCCTCATTCTTATCTGGATGCTGACCATACTTGTCATAGATCTGCAAATAACTATCCTCCCCCAAAATGGTGGCCTGGGACGTCACAGCCAGGGACTACCAACAGAGCCAGGCCCAATTCATACAACAATAATGCCATTATTCCATAATTGTATCAGCACAAAAAAACATGCATAGCACATGAAATAAAATAAAATATGCATATATTAAAATTGTCAATTTGCAGTGTGGAGTGTGGCGAGGAGTGTTCCTTGCAGGAGTGTCAGCTGGTACTGCTGGAGAGTCTGTTCTCCGTTTCTACTACGTGTGGCAATCCATCTCCTCTTAAACCGTTGCCAGGACGCAGAGCATCACAGAGTGTGGCGAGGAGTATTCCTTGTAGGAGTGTCGGCTGCTACTGCTGGAGAGTCTGTTCTCCATTTCTACCATGTGTTGCATTCCTCCTCCTCAGAGGGTTGTGGAGTGTGGCGAGGAGTGTTCCTTTCAGGAGTGTTGGCTGGTACTGCTGGAGAGTCTGTTCTCCATTTCTACTACGTGTTGCAATCCTCCTCCTCTTAAGCCATAGCCAGGACGTGGAACGTTGTGGAGTGTGGTGAGGAGTCTTCCTTGTGTTCTCTGTGTACAGTGTTTATGGCAATTGAGCACTGGTCTCGTCAGTGTCAGTGTACCTTGGATTATCACTGCACCTTTGGAGCTGCACGATTGAAATTCCCCACTGGCTAAAGATTGTCGGAGGACTTTACTCAAGGTACTTATCTGCAGAACCTTTTTTACTGCCGTGTAAGTTCTGCTACAGAAATTCTGGGTAAAGTAGCATGCAAAACAAAGAACTACAATTTGCATAATGCAAAGCCGTATGGCAAATCCAACAGCTATAGTAGAGCCAGAAACTATGCATCTAAGGACCATGGTAGAGACAAGCGTCCCGTTAATATGGGTAATGCAAAAGTCAACCCCCGTGAGCCTCCACAGATGCCTCGGACTGTACCCGGGCAAATTACTAAATCTTTTAAACCTACGAAACCCATCACCCCAAAGAATCATGGGATGCAAAATACCTTGGGCAATAAAATACCAAACCCGGTCGAGGTGAAGCTACCTGCTGCAAATCAATCAGACAAATAATTTAGATATTTCATTTGGTGATATAGATGATAATTCACTTTTAAAACTATGCCTGTCCTTATGCAATTCGGCTATGCCCCAAACAGATCCTGTGGCAGTTGAGCAGCAGTCCCCGTTGACGGGCGATGGAGAGGAAGTACAGGTAATAGTCAGATCTAGCACTAGACCTAATATTCTTTCAGATAGGACATCGCAACAGCGACTGTCAGCATCACCAGAGCTGTTCTCTTCACTGCCATCCCCCCAAAGACGTGCACAAGCCCAAAATGTGGAATACCCGACCGAGGGTAGTATCACTGAGCACGCTGAGCCTCCTATAGTCTCGATTAATGAACAGTTGGGGCATTCGGGTGCACTTTTCTCAAGAGATGTCTTACATTTTGCTATTAAAATTATATTGAAACTAAGCGGCCATATTTATGAAGAAGTAAAACAAAAACAAAAAAAACAGCAACTAGTTGCATGAACTCCAATGTCAGTTAAAATCTGTCCATTTGTTTAACCCTTCTGGGATGAACGGGAATGATCCTCAGGGTGGTATATGTGATAGCCCCCTGTTGACTGTATGGAACTAGACAGTATGGTGCAGAGCGTACATGAGGTAGATATCTCTCAATCCCTGCTGTCTTACCCTACGCACAAACAAAACAGGAAGAAAGCGAAATCAAAGAAGAAAGCAATGTTTCTAAATTCTCCTATACTGAGTGGGATCAATATCCACCCATTCATCTCCAGAATATTGTTGCCCCCATTAATAAACAGAAGGGAAGGAAAAATAAGAAAAAGGCAACCTGGAGAAAGAAACGACAACGGCAGGGTGCAGGCACATGAACTAGCTGGCTACGGAATCATGATAAGCCCGCAGCCTCTGACATTGTTGGCTGGGGTAGAGATAAAAATGCCCTATCCACACCTACCGATATTTCAGAAAATGCCCACGATCATGGCAAAACAGGGGTTTTGGGCCCACCCCGGTAAGCACTTGTCACTGTTAGCAGGGTACCTATAAAAGCGGACATAACATTAAGCCCAGAGGTCCTGCACTCATTGGACATATGCAAATTGACAATACATAGTAAGGTCTCCCAGCGCACAAAAGGCCACGTAAATAGAGCTGAACTTTTGAAGTCATTCGCTAAAATTCCTACATTACGTATACTCACCTCTATGCATTTTGAATTTATCGAACCAATAAAATTTGTATCAGGAGGTGTGACAAGGATACATTGCCATCTCCCTGTGACTGCAGCCCTTATTAGAGCCCAAAAGGAATCACTGGAGTTTATGGGTTACAAGCTTGACAGGGAACCAGAGACTGTTGAGACAGGAACGTGCTGTGAACATTGTTCTCACTCTGTGAAACCTGTCATTCAAGTTCCCATCAAACAAAAACCTGCAACAAGCTCTTTAGAGAATGAGGCGGGATGGAGATGGTTAAAGAATTTACTCGCTGTTAATGATGACCCAGGAAATTGACATTGTACGTGTGTCACCTGGAATACGAGGGGTCATTCTCATTTTCTGCAAGATGGCCCCTCCTAAGTAACAATTCTGTGTTTTGTTTACAGGAGACCTGGTTAACTGTTCCTTTTATGTTGTATGGTTTTGTGGTGTGCTAGTGTATGGCCTAAAACGGCACTAAATGTCACTCCTTTGGTGGGTTAATGATAGGGGTGAGTCATGAATTAAATTTGACCATGGTGACACATATTGAGGAGGTGGGGAATGTACTGGTGGTGGAAATTACATGGAAAGGGTGGGCGAAGGGAACTTGCTTGTTGATAATCAATGTGTACGACCCACCTGGGGGAATGTCAACTGAAAACATCTTTGTATATATTGATGCACTGTTAACAAATTGGGTCAAAACCCCTGCAAAAGATCTAATTATATTGGGTGGGGACCTAAATGCCAGATGTGGTGAGTTTTGTTCCCTGAACCATGGTGGGTCTATTAAAACAGAGTGTAAAATGCTGTTAAAAGATGCAAACAAGAGGGGGATACAGTGGCTTGGCTTCCTTAGAGAGTGGAAATTGCAAACCCTTATTGGTAGTACACAGGAGGATATCCCAAGTAGACACACATGGTTTCTGGGTAAAAAGGAGACTACCCTCGATTATTTCTGTGGAAATAGCCCATTTCTGGAAAGGGTGGTTAGCCTAAATATTACAAAAAAGAAGGTGAGTGACCACATAGCATTAAGTCTTGTCTGGAATAGTATGACATCTAATGGAGCAAGGGGTGGCCAGGTGGGTTTAAGAAGGAATCATAGTAAAAACAGAGTGGTCTGGACAGAAAGTAACATTACCAAAGCCTCTGGACTTATGCGGGAATAGGTCGAAAGTAATCATCATTTATTATCTGGCCTAACCCCTGAATTTGAGGAATGGCTACCCTCCCTTGTGAGAAATTCTGGTACGATAAGGGAGGCAATCATTACTTCAAATGAAAAGAAAACCAAATATGTGTTTGATTTATAAATATTGAAGGTTAAGTGTTTATATCGTAAAGAACTTAGGGACCTAAAAAATAAATTCATATCACAAACTATGCACATAAAGGAAGCCATACGCCTAAGAAATCAGTATAACAATTGGCAAAAGAGAAAACGCTGTCAGGGTTTATCTGTAAATTGGCAGAATATGTTGAAGGCAGTCACCTGTGGAGATGACAGGCAGATGTGGAGAGCGTTATCTGGGATAAGGGGTACTGTAGAGTGGGATACCTTGAACCCTATCACTGTGGAAACCTGGGTCAATTTCATGGAGGAGCTGATGTTCGATTCTAAGATTGGAAATAGGGTCACTGAACAAGAAATGTATGGATGGCACTTGCACTTTTGCATGAAAAATGTGGGCCAGCACAAAATGAACTTGAAGAACTCTAGCGCTCCTGTGACAAATGGGTTGGCTGCCACTGTACTAAAACGGGATGTCCATTCTGGTTGAGTGTATTGTGTAGCTTATTTGATAGTGTATATACAGACTGTATGATTCCTGTGTCATGGAAAAAAATCGATTTTAGCACCGGTCTTTAAGACTGGTGATCATTTGGTACCGAGAAATTATCGATTATTATCTATGCTGGAAATTATGTGTAAGGACTTTTCCACATTTGTTTTAGAACACCTGCAAACATGGGTTACCACTAATAAGATTCTGCACCAATTCCAAACTGGTTTACGTGCAGGCTCAAGTACCATACATAACATATGAGTACTCGATACAATAATCACTCAGGTTACTAAGGGTGAGGCCCCTTCCCTACATATCACTTTTGTGGACTTTATGTTCGCTTTCGAGCGAGTAAACCGTATAATCCTTTGGGAAAAAAATAAAAAGATGGGGATGTCCAGGCTGGTTGTTAGAGATGTGCTCACTTTACATACCAACACTATAGCGCAGATCTGCCTTGACAACTGTGGGAATCTGTCGAACCATTATGAATTAACAGGGGGTAAAACAGGGTTGTATGCTGGCCCCCCTGTTATTTAAAATCTATATACCAGAGCTGCTGGCCCACCTGGCTAAAATTGCAAAATGCTCGCCCAAGATAGGTGAGATCTTGGTTCATGCAATGCTGTATGTGAACAATTGGTGGTTTTTGACCATCTGCTAAGTGGAATGCAGGCTGTACTGAATTAACTTGGTCGATAGACTGTGCAGCACGATTTATTGGTGAACCCGGGCAAAACAAAAGCAATGTTGGTATCAAGGAAAAAGGTAAACCGATATAAATTGAACACCAATCTGGGGATTATTGAGTACACACTCACTTACAAATACCTAGGCCTGGAATTATGCTGCAAAGGTTATTATAATGCCACCATTGAATCTAAACGCAGAAGAGCAAAGCAAATCACCCATTTGACTCACACACATGTAAATGACCATGCAGGTTTCTCACTTAGGGGCAGGGACGTTTATATGGGAGGGCAAAAGGGGCACTTGCCCAGGGCCCCCACCTTGGAGGGAGGCCCCACAAGGCTAGCTGATCTGAAGAAGTAAGATTCCATTTTTCATCAGTCTTAAATAGCACACGTCAGGATATTTTATGGGGTGCTGCTGAGGCTCCAAACTCATTGACTCTCTGTTTTGACATGTACATTCCGCCTTGATCAATTCATCATGTGATGCTTTCTGTGTTCACTGTGGTATACACAGTTTGTGTGTTCCTTATGGCATAACTCTGTAGCATTCTTTCCTTCCTGTGGGAATTATCTTGATCATGTACAATAGGCAATGGTGAAATGCATATTGATAAATTGAGTGCCACAATGGTTCAGAAGTTAGCTCAGTGTGTGAAGCACCCCTTGCAGAGATATGTGTTCAAATACAAAATTTGAATATCACATTCCAGCACAGCTGGCTGAGCCTTTCCTCTTTCTGAAGTTTATAAACCTTCCTGCATATGTACTTGGTTTTGTAGAACAACATTTGCTATGATCAGCAATGTACCTGCACCAGATAGGGGTTGCTATAAAAACAAACATATCCTTATGGTGAAGGTCTAGAAACTGGTTTGTTCAGATGGGGTGTGATAAAACCTAGACAATCGCTTCCAACAATGGCATACACTGTTAGTCCAAGAGATGAATACGTATCCAAATTCAAAACTATGGAACAAAAGCATTCATGCTTGTATCCTGGATTTGCCAGCAGACGATACAGTGATCATGGTCAAATCATCTAATATATCTTACATTACTGTGCTGTCTTCTGTGATGTTTGCCTTCTTGCATGCTGCTGGTATCGTGTAGCCTGTTACTTGATCTTTCTTCTTATGTAGGCCATTTGGATGGAAGGGTTGGTAGACAGAAGAGAGTGGACCATATATTGCAGGCCTCAGGCAAACATATTTTATGGTAAAAGTCAAAGGTTTTTATGCACATTTATATATTAAAATGTCACAAGCCAGTGTTTTGGAAGTATTTAAAGCTTTAAAATACAAAAGACAAACCCAGATTACATGTGTTAAATCACATCGATTGGTATTCTGGTTCTTAAATACTTCCCTTGGTGATGAAGAGAATGAAGCTAGAATCATTCCCATTTTGCATAACACCCTTCTATAATATTTTGTTTAAAAATTGTTATGTTTGGTAATGTGATTTGTGTACTTTCCAAGTCTATTATTATAAAAATTAGATTGTTTTAGTTCATGGAAGAACTGGAAAGGAAAGTGTTCAAATGCAGAAATTGCAGAGTTGGCACAAATCCCAGCTTCACCCCTTTGCTCCTTACCCAATGTGTGATCCTGGGCATCTCATTTAATCTTGTATTGCCTAACCTTCAATATTGCCAGTCCCTAAACCTTTCAAAATTGTGAGCCCTTCAGAGTGATTTTGTTCTCCTGGTATGATCTTCATAAAAGACTTATTCATGGTTTCACTGTGTTAATAGTGAGCATATTTATATCGCACACCAGAGGCAATAGTTCCTTTGATATCTAATGGCAACACTATTTGAAAACCATATTCCACTTCTAATCTTAGTCTGTCTGGATAAAAAACACCTTCTGGTAGCTTCTAATCTGCCTCCACTAGCGTTCTCCTTCCTTCTAATTGCTGGTCTCTATCCATGCATGAGCATGTTTGCATTCTGTGAGGCAGCTAATGTGAGTTCTCTATCTATTATGGGTTACATGTACCTTTTACATACGGTCCTGCATTAATACTACAGGCTCCATACCTTCCTGGATGTTATTGATAACAAGTATCCTGTGTGCACTAGAACAGTAACCTCTTCGTAGAATGCTAATGTTGGTCTTCAAATGCTACTTGTTTATCATTCTGACTGAAGAGGGCAAGGGGACTTAAATGGAGTAAACGTGCTTATTATGCTGCGAGACAGCATATCAACCTATAGGCTGTGACCGCGACTGGTGGGGGTGGGAGGCGCAACCAGGATTCTTGATCCCTTAATTCCTTTGGTTTGGTGGAGGGGGGCCCCAAAGATGTCCGTGCCCAGGGCCCCAAAAGTGCTTAAGATGGCCCTTCCTAGGGGTGCACTTACCCTTTATAAGCAATGGTTTTGTCCATCTATTCTGTGGGGCCTCGAGGCACTGACCCTTACTGATCTAAAATGGTTAGAACTAGTAGAAGGGTACTTTTAGTGTTATGTTCTGCGTTTACCTTGGAACACCCCGGTTAAATATATCCAACTAGAGCTGGGTTAAACATCATTAAGACCCTAATTGCTTAAACGCAAAGCCACATTTTTTGTCCGGGTCTCAATGTCACTTTGTGCCCGCTACTGACGATATTGGGTGAAGAACAGGCTAAAGTCGTGAACAAATCTAGGATTGACCCATTTGTGGAGCAGATAAAAATCTTGTTTTCATTGTTAAATTGGTATCCTGACTCTAAAATATGCTCCAAATTTGAATAGGTAAAGGGTGTTTAGGGCGCAGAGTAGTACATTGGGACTGGCTAAATCACTATAAGCACCTGTCACAGTTATACATGTACCCTGGGGTGGCTCAGGTGTCCCATAAATGGCTGAAACTACAACAATATGTCTTACTCTGTCCAGATCCAGCTGTCTGTAGATTCCATCCAAAGAGGCGCACAAACCAGTTGCCCAGGAATTTAGCCCCAGAAGACTGATTCTGTCGTATTTGTACTATCCCAACTAATGTGGAGTCGGTAAAGAACGTACTGACTGAATGTCCACCGTTGGAACTTCTTTATATGACCACTTTGGGCAAATTTGTTTATAATTTAAGTATGATTAAGTCTGATGAATTCTGGGTCATATGCCTGAACTCGGACCGCGTCGCATTGCGATTAGCACTTTATAGAGTCTGTATGGGGGCCTTAAAATACCTCCACGCTGCTTTATGGGAAATATGCCTTAGGGTTGGATATATAAATGTATTGGAAATGTTTTTGATGTTTTTATATTGTTCTAAATGGTGAAATGATGATATGTTATTTGTAAATGTGTTTTTATTCAATGAGATTGATTGATTGTAACAGGTTTTGGTTAAACGGGATATGTTATGAATGAAATATGATATGAATTTGTAAATATGAAATTTATAAATGAATATGAATGTGTTAATTGTAAAGTTCTTGATACAACTATATACAATAATAAATTAACAAATAAAAAAGAAAGTTACTTAGGAAGTTCGTAATCAAATCTCATAAACAATTTCCGCTAGTGAAAAACAATTTTTCATCTAAAGCCAATAGTTAAAGTAGCTCAACAGTATAACATGTCATCACATTAGGAAGGTTTAGAAGAAAGACAGAACTGGCCCACATTGTGGAAACCCTGTGTCCCTGCGAATGTCAGCCAATGTCTTAGCTCTCGTGTCACTATCCAGTGGGAAAAAAAATATCAAATACACTCCAAAGATGTGCCCTCCCTTGTCTTAGTTGTTGTCATCAAAGCTAACAAACCCAATCTGAATCTGCTCTGAAGTGATCTTCTAGGAGCAGAGTGGTACCAAGTCAAATAGCAAAGTCAGGAAAAGAAAGCTGTGATAGGGAGATAAATTTAAGAGATGTCCTTAATTGCTCTTTCTCTCCATGAGCCTAACTTAAAAGACTTAAGAACAGACTTCATGTGTTGAGGCATGGTCTCTAGTTAAAAGGACCAGTTGTCTATTTTAATCCATGAGAAATGTTTAGAGATGCCTTCTAGCCACAAAACCTGTGTTCCTTTTGTATTTTTTAATGTGCTCTCAGGATCATTTTAGTCATCGCTACCCAAACAAATGCTCATATTTCCAGAAGTTTTGATATGATATAAGATATGATATGGCATTTATAATGCGCTTGTACACGAGTGTTTCTATTGACAATATTTAGTCATTAAGATAGGGCATGTTCAATTCTAAGTGCATAACAACACACAGAGGTAGACTTCGTTATGCATGAATGTCTAATTAATATTGAAATTATTTAACAGTTGTTCTTTTTATCAGGTAGTAGTATCACTTATTTAATGCCACGGAGCAACAATCCCATCCCATAACTTGGGAGAAGAAAAAGGCTATTTCGATCAAAATATTGCCATTTTATATAAAAATAAAATATAACGTGTCTCAATAGGCAGGGGGCCCCAAAACCTACAAACCTTGGAAAATCACCCAAAACACTACCGTTGAATACAGAGCTGACATGTCTTAACTGTGCCACCTTTGCATTCCAGATACTTACTGCAATGCCTTCGCTTCATGGTTTTTCATCATGATGCAAAGGCAGCAATGGTGTGCTTGGTCTTAAAGGACAGGAGGGGGCCTGGAGTGGGCAGACACAATTTGGGGCAGGGAGGGAAAGCTAAGAATGGGTGGTGCAGTGGAAAGAGGCAAGGCAGAGGAGAAGCCCTGGTGCACCTCAACAGTGGCAGAAGATGAAAGTAAGGAGTTGGGCTCAAGTTGAGATGGGGTGGATGTGAGGATATTGTTATTGTTATAATTTATACATCGTATAGAGTTCCTGTGGTTATTGGGAACGCGCAATGTAACTATGGCAACATCTTCGTATATGGTTCCAGAATGTTGATGGAGCCATACACGAAGATGTTGCTGTAAGAAGCTGGCCTCCTGGGGGCTTCTCCGATTAAACCGAAGACATAATTATCCTAACTTATAAGTGCGACGTGTATTTATGTCAAGTGAAAACACAACAATTGGCGACGAGGAGTCAGCTGTCTGGAGGAAGCCCCCGGGTGAGAATCTGTAATTGAAAACGATTCCTACGTCCGACGAAGAGTGAATCATTGAAATTAGACGCGTCACCAGAGAAACAGAAGCGCTGCTGGAAAAAGGTGAGCGGCGAAATAAGCAGGAGATTTCTTTATAAAAAGAAAAAAAGACTTTAAGTTATCTTACTTAATCGGCATCATATGAATGCTGCGCGAGAGTGGGCCAACCGCCGGTAGCACTAGAGGAAAGGACCCTCGTGCATGCCACCATATTGGCAAAATCACAGTAACGGGGAATAATACGCGTCTAGATAGTAGCAACACGGACGTAACAACGTTCAAAGAAGGAGAGAGAAAATGAACATAAGAGCTTAAATGAATGCGCATGAGGAGGCAATGCGACGAATTAACAGAGGCAATGGGGAGAATTAACACACATATATATATGTATAAAAAAAAAATTGTAATAAATACAGAATTGGACACTGGAAGCACATAAATAAACTCACGTTCCAAGACTAATGAATAAACAGTATACGATTATAGAAAGGGGTGGAAGTGGAGTAGAGTAAAGCAGGAAAGCCAATATATACCAAACAGGATACAGACTTGTTTTATGTACTACAAACAGTGGTCATGCAGAACATAGCTGCCCCAGTAAAGTATTTGCCATTACCAGGAAATCCAACATGCCCCTGGGAACAATGGCAGGATAATTTTCAAGTGTATCTCAGGGCAATAGGGGGCTCAAAGTTCAATGATGACCAAAAAGAGGCTACACTTCTCAATTGTATTGGTGCAGAGGCACTAAGGATTTTTAGGACATTGCCTGATTTGGAACATGATGAGGAGAGCTGGGGAGAATCTTCGAGTGGTGCCAGGAAATATGATACAGCGATTTCCAAACTTAATAAACATTTCGGAAATAAAACTAATATTGTCTTGGAAAGATATAGATTCTTTACAAGGAAACAAGGTAAAGAGGATAGCATAGACTCCTACTTGGCTGCACTGAGAGGATTGATGGCCACATGTGCCTTCACAGGAGTGGCAGAAGAATATTTAAGAGATCAGTTGGTTCTACACGTGGCAGATCCACGCATTCAACAGCGTTTGTGGCAGGCGAAAAACCCTACGCTGGAAAAGACAAATGAAATTACCAGATCAATTGAACTGGGTGAAAAATGTATGAAGGAGGTCCAAAACAAACTAGAGAATGCAGAAATCAAATCAGTTCAAGATATGGATGATGGACAGCATAGTACTCAAGAAGAAGAATTGATTGCCATGGGTAAAAGGCTGGTCAGGTCAGACACAAATGGTGGAACCAGACAAGAAAGAGGAGGCACATTTAGACAAAATAACAGATGTTTAAATTGTGGATGGTATAAGCATGCCAATGCAGAAAGAGATTGCCCAGCTGTGTCAGCGGAATGTTACAGATGTGGACATTTGGGACATTTTGGAAAAAAGTGTCGCAACAGTAGAGGAAGAGGCAGATTCAACATCCGTTATGGGAGAAATCATGGTCGATACAATAGGGGCAGAGGTGCGGCAATGACGAGTATAAAGGCATTGGAGGAAATTGGTGGTCTAAGCAGCTTGTTGGCAGTCGCAGATCGATTTGAGGATAGAGTTCAAATACTTGCTATCACACCAGGTGAAAAGGGTGTGGGACCATGAGTTCCCATGGAGATAAATGGAATAACTTTACAAGTGATGGTGGACACTGGTTTTCTGTATACGATGGTTGATGTAGAGACATACGTGAATGTATTGAATAAGAAGATGGAAGAGCTACAGATGACAAAGATCAATGCAACAGGTTATGGAAAAACACCCATCAATATTATAGGTTTTGTTTGGGTACACCTCAACTTTGAAGGGAGAAAGACATACTGCAGACTTTATGTGGCTGAGAATGGATTTTCGATAGTAGGATGGTGGGAGCAGGCATCCTTGAAAATCAGAATCCATCCAGGCGAAAATGTGCCCATTTTATGCATTACTGAGAACAGTTGTGACACTGCAGAAAATTTGGCAGAGGCTTTTCCAAAGTATTCAATGAAAAAATTGGATTACTCAAAGGATTCGAACATCGTATTATACTCAGAAGAGGTGCAAAGCCAGTGGTACACAAAGTGAGGAACATACCCATTGGTACCAGAGAGGCATTGAAGATTGAATTAGAAAAGTTATGCATACAGGACATCATCGAACCAATCAAAAGTTCAGAGTGGTTATCCCCGATTGTAATTGTGAAGAAACCGGATGGATCCATCAGAATGTGCGTGGATTTAAGAGACTTGAATGCCAATATTTGGATAGATCGACATCCTCTGCCGAACATTGGGGAAATGTTGACTACCATTAAGCCAGCAAAGTATTTTACGACGTTAGATCTATCTTCAGCATATCACCAAGTTGTGCTAGAGGAAGGGTCTAGGCACTTAACCTCTTTTGTAACACCGTTTGGAGCTTTTAGATACAAGAGAATGCTTTTTGGGTTGGCTTCAGCAGCTGCAGTGTTCCAAAGATAAATGCATCACTTATTTTAAGGGTTACAAGGAGTACACTATTTCCAAGATGACATCTTAGTGTCAGGGAAGTCTCAAGAAGAACATGATGCAAAGTTATTAGGTGTGCTACAGGTTCTACAACAGAAAGGTATGACACTCAAAATTGAAAAGTGCAAGATCAAGAAACGCGAGGTAACATACCTGGGGCACCGAATAAATGCTGACAGAATTATGCCAAAAGAATCATTGGTAGACACCATTCTTAAAATTTCTGATCCAAAGAACAAGGATCAACTCAGGAGTTTCATGGGACTGACAGAATACTACTCGAAATTCATTGATCATTATTCCGATAGAACTGAGAAAATGAGAAGTTTAATGTGCAAAGGGGTAAAGTTTAATTGGTCGGAAGAATGCAAAAGAGAATTTGAGCAAATCAAAACATTGATCAATAAAGCACCGACGTTAAAGATGTTTGATTCAAATGCCAAGACAAGAATATCAGTTGATGCGAGCAATATAGGTCTAGGAGGTGTACTGGAACAAATACAAGCAGGTGAAGTTGTTTCCATTGCTTTTGCCTCAATGACACTAAGAGGTGCTGAAAGGAACTATTCGACGATAGAGAAGGAAGCTCTTGGTGTCAAGTGGATATTAGAACATTTCAAAGGTCTCATTTGGGGCATTCCAGTGGATATTAAAACAGATCATAAACCACTTGTTCATGTTTTAAACTCGAAAAATCCGCACATGACATCTCCACGTATAAAAAGATGGACGCTGATCATCATGCAATTTAATGTGACCATAAAATACACTCCAGGGAGAAATAATGTGGTAGCAGACTGTTTTTCTCGCCTACCGTGTGAAGGGGTCATAGGCGATAATGAGGAGAAAGAAGAAATTGAGGAAGAACAAATCATGACTGTATCATAGCTCATGTACATCCAAGTTTTTCAAAGGAGGAATGGATAAAGGCCGGAGAATGTGACCCTGAACAAGAAATGTTGAGAAGAGCCATTGAGAGTGGTTGGAAAGATTCTGATGACAATCTAAAGTCCTGGGAAAGATTCAGAAACGAGTTGTTTAGTGATAAAATATGTGTCTATCGAGGAGATCGCATAATACCTCCGACAAGCTTGAGGAAGAGAATTATGGACATTGCCCATGAAGGCCACGTGGGTAGAATGTTAACTAAAAGAAGAGTAAGGGAAGTTTATTGGTGGCCTAACATGTGGGGTGAAATGGAATCTATGGTCAGAGACTGTACTGCATGTGCAGTGAGTGACAAGAGCAAATCTACACATGCAACTCCATTGCAGCCAGTGAATATTCCCAGTACGGTGTGGACAAAATTAGCTATTGATATAGCTGGGCCGTATGAAACGTTGGGATCACAAAAAGTTTACTTCATAGTGTTGGTGGATTACACGTCCAAGTGGGTGGAGTGTGGTGTTGTTGAGGACTCTGTATCAGCTGTCAAAATAATGAAGTTTTTGGAAGAAACCTTTAACAGAGAAGAAGAACGGCAAGAACTTGTGTCAGATAATGGAGCTCAATTCAAGTCTGTAGAAATTAAAAAGTTTCTGAAAGATATAGCAATTAAGCACAGCACTGCGGCCTTATACCATCCAATGGGGAACGGTTTAGTGGAGAGGATGAACCGCTTCATAAAAGGCATTATTCAATTGGCCATTGTGAATGGTTTACCATGGAAAGAGACACTCAAGGAAGTCCTCAATAAATACAAAGTTACACCACATTCGGTGACTGAAGAGGTTCCATTCACATTGATGAGAGGGAGAATATCTACAAATAGGCTTAGTCCTGCTTGGATGATGAACAAAAGAAACAAAGAGATAAACTTGGAAGACATTGTCAACAAAGTAAAATGAAAACAAGAAGAGTATAAAAGATACTATGACAAGCAAAAACATGTTCAAGAGAGTCAAATTGCAAAAGGTGATTGGGTGAGGGTGAGAGAACCGAAACACGTAATGAAGGGAGAGTCAAGATTTCGTCCTCCCCAAAGAGTGGTAGAATGTTCGAAGAAATCTGTGATTTTAGAGGATGGCAAGAAATGGTCATGTGATAATGTAGTCTTGGCAAAGGAGGAGGAGGTAATGAGAAATAAAAGAGAACAAGGCTGGTATGGAGAGACATTCAAAGACAAGACATTCAAGGATAAACTTGATGAACCAAGTATGATGTGCGAAGAAAGGACACAGGAAAAGGAAACACAAGAGAATCCACATGAAGAAAGGAATGACAGGTGTCAGCCAATACCAAGACACAGAAGAAGAAAATGGAATCATAAACAAGACTATGTGTAATATTGAAGTTTTGAGAACTGGCGACATGGAGCCAGGTTTATGTTACACATCCTTGTAACAAGAAGATTCATTGTATCCTTTATATTGCATAGAAATTTTAAGTTAAGAATTTATATCCATTACAGTATGACAGTTAAACTTTTTTCATTATATATGTAATATTATTTAGAAGGGGAGATGTGAGGATATTGTTATTGTTATAATTTATACATCGTATAGAGTTCATGTGGTTATTGGGAATGCGCAATGTAACTATGACAACATCTTCGTATATGGTTCCAGAATGTTGATGGAACCATACACGAAGATGTTGCTGTAAGAAGCTGGCCTCCTGGGGGCTTCTCCGATTAAACCGAAGACATAATTATCCTAACTTATAAGTGCGACGTGTATTTATGTCAAGTGAAAACACAACAGTGGACACCCTACCAACAAAAATGAAGTGTGTTGAAGGATTATCTGAAAATAGACAATGAAGTTTACTTTGCACAGTCACAAGAAACACCCATACATAGACAAGCAAATAAGAATCACAATGCTGCATCAGGTGCGCATGTATTTTACAGTGCAACCACCAGGATGAACATGCACTTTCACTATAAAGTCGCATCTATAAATAAAAAACACAAAAACTATAAATATTCACGTATGAACTGCGCATGGGAGTCACCGGTCATCAGGTTCCCCCTAGCCCCTTTGCATCAAGGTAGCAAGTTGTCCGGCAAAACTGGTCTCATTCTGGCTAGTTTGACAATCTTTGTGAAACCATACCTTTCTGCATATTTTGGTCTAGATTTTTCTCAGCCAAATTAGGTGGGTCAGCAACTAGAAAGACATTTATCCAGTCCTCTCTCATAGAAACAAGATTTTTTGGGGGATAAAGCCCACCATCTTGCATCATTTGACAGTACATTTTTGATTGGACAGGTTCTGTGATAGTATCTGTTCACAATCGCATGCACAACATGTTCTCCTCGCTGTTCCAATGGCCCACTGGACTTTGTGTGTCATCAGAGGGAGGTGTCCTCTACAAACTGCACCCAACCCATGGAGCGGGAAACTATGCGCAAATGAAATACTCTTTTTATGTAGCTCCTTTGTTGAATATCCAATTGTGGGAAAAATGGCATATTTTGATTTGTGGGACTATGACGAATTCAGAGATGGAATTTTCATTTCAGTCATTTCAAGAATAATATTGTGTTTAAAATAGGTGAATTATGCAACATGAATGAATTTCAGGATGTAATCTTGTATACATACTATCTTCAAATTATAAACACCATTTCAGAACTATATTTTTTTCTTTCAGTGAGAAATATAACAAATAAAATATAGCAGAACATGTATTGTATGGGAGGAGATTCAATTTTTCAAAGACCGGTAGGGGGTGTCTGTACTTCCGCTCTCTATATGGTAGAGGGGAGGCACAGAGGACCCCAGCAAAGATTCTCTATTATTGGTACGTGGTCGAGCAATCAAGGCCTAGCTTCTCAGATTTGTGGGTCTTAGGAGAGGAGGGTTTAGGTTTATTCGACTGTGACTGCTTTTGGTACTCCTCAGCTTTCTGAGAGGCCTCTTTTCTTTGTCCTTGTCCTTCCCACTGGAGTCCTTAGGGGACACTCGGTGGGAGACCCACTTGTCAGCCAACCAAGCCAGCTTAAAGGGATCCAAAATGTTCTGCTCAGCAACATACTGACGCAGCTCTGGTGAACAGGCTTCCGAAAAATGCTCAAAAAACAACAGGTGGGACTATTCAACAAAAGTTTTCACCTTGTAACCATCAATCCACCCCATCATATTCATGTGCGCAGCACTCACCCAGTCAACCCAAGACACATTCTCTCTTTTCTTAAAATCCCTGAACCTTTTAAAGTATTGGGTAGGCGTCTTGCCAAACTTGGCAATCAAAGCAGATTTCATACACTCATACTGACTCCTTTCTTCCACACTCAGCTTCAGAATACAGTCATATCCAGTTTGAGGCACTCTGCTTAGCAAACACTTAGCCCAATCTCTTTTGTCAACATCATGAATTGCACAAGCCATTTCAAACGCTTCAATCCATTGGAGGATATCAGAACCCTCCGAAAACACACCGACCAAATCCTTCATAAATTTAGTTGCTGGGGACCTGACACTCTCACTGGGTTTCGCTGAAGTCTCCACTCGAGCTTTCTCTAGCTGGATTCTCTGATGACATTCAATGTCCTTGTCTTTGAGTTCAAGATCCCTATTCTTGAGTTCCACTTGTTGAGCCAACTCCTCCTTCTTAAGCTCAGCATCTATTTCCAACTTGCAATATTCAAAGGCCAATTTCATCCTTAATAACTCAAGCTCTAATGTATTGCTCGGGTTCGGAACAGAGGCAGCAGGAATGGCCGCATTCCCAGAAACAGATTCAGTAGAAACCCCAGGGGCAGAGTCCTCATTGGTTGCATTCCCCCCTTCATCAAGAGTTTCACCATTGGTCTGGTAGTCCACCAGGCAGCTATCAGCTACGCCCTAGACTTATCCACAATGTCTAACTCCCTGGCTTCACAAGCACTCTGGAGAGCCTCTAAGCTCATCCGAGTCAATTTACCATTCGCAATAGACTCCATTGCTTGTAATGCAGTTATTTTGTACACACCCAAACCTTAATCTAATAAAGTGCAGATATTTTGTAAGTGGCACGGTTATACACTGATTCTTAAACCCATAAGCATCCCACCGCTGCCACCAGTGTAAAGACCGGTAGAGGGTGTCTGTACTTCTGCTCTCTATATGGTAGAGGGGAGGCACAGAGGATCCCAGCCAAGATTCTCTATTATTGGTACGAGGTCGAGCAATCAAGGCCTAGCTTCTCAGGAGGTGATGCAGGCTGGTTCTTAAGTACAGTGTAGTTCCCGAACCCCCACAAGGAATGTCCACACACTGTATTACTGAAAACACAGTCTTTACATAATTAATATTCAAAAGTATGTACACGATCACAATAACGCACTTTGTACTTGGAATTCAATAATGATAAATATGTACAATTCTAAAGTGGTACCGCCAATGTTATCGAATCTCATTAAAGTGCATCAACTGTACGGTTAAAATGTCACACAGATCAATACCGAGTAAACCAGCAATAGAGATAGGACAGAACGCAAGATGGTTGAAACAACAGGAAGAATACTGGCCCCTACCACTAGGCACAGTTCCGTGTGGAGATCCCCCCTCCTGGACAACCTGTAAATAAAGATATATAGCACAAGCCCAGTCCATATAATGTTCGATAGTCTTACTTTCTCCTATTAAGGTTTTACCCCCCAATGTACCTGGTGGAGTAGAGTTCTCCGACCATGCATCGACCGATCCTTCTTGAGTGCCTCCCTTTAAAGAAGGAAGGACGGATCGTCGAGAGGCGTCGGGGAACTTGGCGTTCGGTGTCGGGGTATTGACGGCCCTTCTTGAGTGCCCACCCTTTAAGGCAGGAGTCACAGGTCATCGAACGTCTGACGGTGAACAGGTTGAACTACGGCAGTGAAGTGGCAGCTTCGTTCCTAGCGGTGCTCGTTGATGACAGAGCGTTGGCGTCCTGCAAGGAAGAGGCGTGCGGGGCACCTCGGTGACGATAGTTCTGGACCGCAAAGAGATGATGAATAACTGTGGCCCAGCAAGGGCGTCAAGTCGTCGGCGTCTCTGTGGTCCTTAGGTGGCGGGGAAACCCACCGGTGGATGCTCCTCAGAGCGTCAACAGTCGGGCCTTCTCCAGCGGGAGACAAGCGGGTGACGATGCAGACGAGAGCGTCCGATGATCAATTGAAGTTCTTAGGCAAACGGGAGCATGGCGGCTCCGGTCGGCGACGGCGGTCGTCGACAGTGGCGGACAACAGTCTGAGTGCTTCTCCTTGGAGTTCCGCAGCAGTCCCCATATCGGGTCGGCAGCCTGTCGAAGGTCTGTCTACCCGGGAGCGTTGGCAAAGATCAGCTGTGCACGATGGTCCCTCGTAGCTCGGGAAGAGGTTGCCATACCAGGTCCTCTCTGGGTCAGTCCTTGGAGGCACAGCAGCTTTCAGATTGTGAATGAGAGCCACAGCACTTCTTCACGTCCAGCAGGGCTTCAAGGTCAAGCGTCAGTTACTCCAGTTACTCGTCGTAGTGGACTTCAGCTTCTGAACACGATTCCTAGCAGTGGAGGTCCCCAGATATACTGTTGATCTCCCATTCATTCCGCTGGGTCACACTCAAGCATCCAATCACGACTACGGGCATTCAGGCAGGCAGGCAGCCAATCAGGCACACAAGGTATTCAGGCCATTCACTTCTCTCCAGACTCTCACAACAAGTTATGTGTATTGGGACAAGTACCAAGCCATTCAACACTCCAAGCTGTATTCATACCGGTTTCGGGCAGGGTTGTCTCAGTCATTGTGTCAAACACCAGATACTAGACACCCACAACACAGAATGCATATTCGTCATACACTCTATCCACCCAGGTCCCACCCACAGGAGGTACCCACAATTTTCATCACCGGGAAGTCTCCAGCTAGTCTGGCCGGGCCTTCACAACAACACCATATATGGCACTTCCACCCAACAGCCAGTCAGGGGGAAGGGACAGAGTCAGGGCTTCCCAGGACTTTGGGAAAACAAGGTAATGGGTAATAGAAAGCAAGAGGCCACAGGGGCCATCTTGTTTTCCATCAGGAATCAACGGATCCCAATGGCAGGGCGAGGGTATCCCAAAATGGAGGATATGCCGTGCACCTGTCAAGTTCAGCATGGAGCTGCCACCAGCCCATACCCTGCTCTGCGGGCCACCCACAGGTGCCCAAAAACATACACTAGGGGCACAGGGTTGTACCCCCACCCCTGGGTGCCCTAAGGGTATCCCACGGGTCCGTTCACCAAACCAAAAGAAAGAGAGCTGCACCGGCAGGAGTCCCACATGAACTCCTGCAAGGAAAACACGACAGAACACACGATAAAAAGCAGTAAAGGACAAGGATACGGAGGCCCTGTCCATCCGATGTATTTCCAGCATCCCACACCCTACCAACAAAAATGAAGTGTGTTGAGGGGGGTGGGGTGTAGAAGTGCCCAACTTTTTTTTTCGAAGAGCCAGGATGATGAGGTAGAGGGTGGGCAGCAATGTAAAAGGTTATATTACTAAGGCTGAGAGAGATGAATCATGTGACAACAATCTGAGAAATAAAGACAAGAGGCCAATACAGGCTACAAAGGGAACAAATACAACTTCAGCCTGCATAGATTGTTTTCACTAGTCAATTATCTGAAAATAGACAATGAAGTTTACTTTGCATAGTCACAAGAAACACCCATACATAGACAAGCAAATAAGAATCACTATGCAGCATTAGGTGCGCATGTATTTTACAGTGCAACCACCAGGATGAACATGCACTTTCACTATAAAGTCGCATCTATAAATAGGAAACACAAAAACTATAAATATTCACGTAGGAACTGCGCATGGGAGTCACTGGTCATCTGGTTCCCTCTAGCCCCTTTGCATCAATGTAGCAAGTTGTCCGGCAAAACTGGTCTCATTCTGGCTCTAATTTGACAATCTTTGTGAAACCATACCTTTCTGCATATTTTGGTCTAGATTTTTCTCAGCCAAATCAGGTGGGTCAGCAACTAGAAAGACAATTATCCAGTCCTCTCTCATAGAAACAAGATTTTTTAAACCCCACCATCTTGCATCATTTGACAGTGCATTTTTGATTGGACAGGTTCTGTGATAGTATCTGTTCACAATCGCATGCACAACATGTTCTCCTCGCTGTTCCAATGGCCCACTGGACTTTGTGTGTCATCAGAGGGAGGTGTCCTCTACAAACTGCACCCAACCCTTGGAGCGGGAAACTATGCGCAAATGAAATACTCTTTTTATGTAGCTCCTTTGTTGAATATACAATGGTGGGAAAAATGGCATATTTTGATTTGTGGGACTATGACGAATTCAGAGATGGAATTTTCATTTCAGTCATTTCAAGAATAATATTGTGTTTAAAATAGGTGAATTATGCAACATGAATGAATTTCAGGATGTAATCTTGTATACATACTATCTTCAAATTATAAGCACCATTTCAGAACTGTATTTTGTTCTTTCAGTGAGAAATATAACAATTAAAATATAGCAGAACATGTATTGTATGGGAGGAGATTTCAATTTTTAAAGTGTCTTTCTACTGTATATTTGAAATCTTTGAATCTACGTTTTAGGTATTTGAGCCAGAACACTTATCAATTACCAATCAAGTGTTTGGAAAGCTCATTTAACTAGACGGATGATTAATTAAGGATTACATTCATGTATTAGTTTGTAAGAAAACACGTTTAAACGCTACATATACAACTTATTATTTAAATTGAATGGTTCAATGTCAAATACAAATGGATCATGCTGGCCATCTTCTTAGGAGAACAAAAGAAAACATGTATCTTGCCATTTAAATTTCCATTGGCCAAAGAGATGGTGCTCTGCAGATTAGCTCAAAAATACAAGACAATTAACGTATTGGGTTTTAAACCCAAATACTTGTATTTCATGTATGTTGTTGGCCTTTTAGAAACAGATGCCTCACATCTGCTCAATAGACCTTTCATACTCCATTACAAGTGACAAATTAATAGAGAACTGAGCCATTCTTGTGTACTGTTTTCACTGGTAAGCCATTAGTTATATTTTCATACCACTAAAAACAGTACCATATGTTCTCTTGTCTTCTTTAAAACAGAATATATGTAGCATTCTATTTATGAAACAAACATATTCACTTATAATGATGATAATAAACAATGCATTTCTATGAAAATAGATTCCCTTTATGTATATCTTGGGTATAGCGCTGGGGTTCAAATGTGACACATTGTTCTTAAGCTTGCATCCCCAATAGGGTAGAACACAATCCAATATTGCTGAATGATATCTTTATTTGAATACAATTCTCACAGGTATACCTCACAAATCCCTACAAAAATAACTGTAGGCGTAAAACACATCTTGACCAAACATGTATTGGTACCATGTATAGACATTGATTTTGACTGGTATCTTTTTAAAGAAGGCTTCCAGGGTGTGTTTTCACATTGTAGTCACAAACCTGATGACTGCCCCCATTTCCTTGTTGCAATCTAGCAGTGTTCAAGATGTGTGCTGTCCTGGAAGGGAATACCCAAGTTACTCAATGGCATGCATTTGTTCAATGCTATCTGCAAAAAAAGGTGTCTATCAGCATGCTTAGCTGCATTGTCACATTTAAGTCTCAGTCTACCATATTGTCAGTGTATACCATGATGAGTTTCTAAAAAGAAAATATACTGATGTGCAGGTCACAAGGACCATATCATCAGCATGCCGAATACGTCAGTTGCTGGTTCCCCTCACGCAGTATGTCTGATGTCACCTTCCTTGAGGTGTCAGTCAGTGAGTTGGTTTACTGAACCTTGAGTAAAAGGTTGACATAGATGCCCTTCATCCAGTATTACACTTGCATGGTCCTTTCTGCCACATGTAAAGCACTTCAGACCTCCACCCCAAGTGCAGCATTAGGAAAGACAATATCCAGATGGTGGATGGTGTCCTCCAAATGTTGTATAATGGTGACTCATGCATCCTCATCCTCCTTTACCTCTGATCTACATTCGACATGGTTGACCACAGCATTATTCACTCACCAAAAGGAATGGAGTCTCTGATACAGTCCTGAATTGGTTTACCTCCTACCTACCGGTAGGACACCTGTAAGAGGATTCAATTCAACACTACAACTAAGTCAATGCCTAGTCTGGGATACTGAATGGAAACCCTTATTGATATATCTTTATGTCCAGTTCATGCGTTCTGGATGACTACCCCTATATAACACCCCTTTCTTGGAATCCCCCTGACCTCACTGAGCCAAGAAGTAGTTCTGTTTTGCAAGTTAAAAGGTTTATTTGAGAATTTAAACAATATATATATATATATATATATATATATATATATATATATATATCACACTTTATAATAAATTAATAATTGAATATCACACTTAATCTGATATGATAAAGATTAACAACGGAGAATCTGGCACTAGCATACTTCTTTATAATCACTAAGGAGTTGACATGAAATGGATAAGGTAGCACACTGGTAAATAGGGACAGAAGAATAATGTGGTAGAGAATGCTTTATAGGGTTCAAGGAAATGCAAGGTTGAATGAATGAAATGCAGTATAGAAGATAAACTGATATGGTTTCACAAAAGACAAGGTAATCACTTTCCCTTTGTGGCAATTCACCCCCCCCTATACAATGTAAGGAGATGGAAGGAAGAGCACACAGTTCATGTATACAATCACAATGTAATACAGAGTTCCAGTTTCCCAGCAAGCTTAGAGGAGAATAGATATGAGTTTTACACAGGCTCAAAATGCTTTAAAATGTGATAGCAATATATTGGAAAATGTGCTAAAATGATTTTAATTCCCTCTGGAGGTTCAGGTTGAGGATTAGTTGGTTTAAATTAGTTCAGGCTTACTTTAGCAATGTTCTAGCAATGATTGGCAGGTTAAACGAATTTTTGGCAAATGAAAGCAAGGAAGCTGCTGTTTTTACACGTGGAGAAATTTGCAAATCGCGGCAAATTCGCGAGTGCGTTTTTCGCGATTGCGGCAAAAGTCTAGGGAGTAGGAATGCGGTTCTAGGTTCGTTGAAAAGCCAAGATTCCCAGCGTTCAGAGGAAAGTTACTGCAAGTCTCTAAGACAAAGGGTCACGGAGATATGAGCGATATGGTAAAGGTCGTTTTTCCAATTTGAAATTTTAAAAGTTCAAAGTGACAAGTTACAGCTAGCAACTAGAAATGACAGGTGACAGCTTTGCAAATGACAGGTGACAGTTAGGAGACAGTTCTGGTTAGATTAAAATAGATTGAATTATATTATTTTAACTAAGAGATTGGTTCTGCACAGTTCTGCTAGGTACTCACAATATATTTAGAAATAGAATGGGCCTCGCCACGGATCTGGTCAGGTTTTCTTCACTCGCCACGGACGGTCTCTGCGCACAGCGTCTGGGTCAGCTCTCTAGTTCTGCGAACAGCGGTCTGGGTCAGCTCTGCTCTGCCTCTGGTTCTGGATACTGCTCTGCTTTCTCTGGGTACAGCACTGCTTCTGGATCTTTCTGCACAGCTTTCTCTGGACCCAGCGCTGATCTGCACGGCTCCTGGATGCTGCTATCGCTGTTTGGTTTGCTGGATGCTGAGGCCCACTGAGAAGAGTTCTCAGTTTGTGGGTTTAGGCCCTTGCTTTGAGTTCTGAATCAAGTTCTTTGGAGTTTTAAAGTCTAAGTGTTGAATCTAGTATCTTCTGGATGTTGTGTGGTCCGGCAGAGCGCGTTGCAGCAAATGGAATTGAATGTCCCTATCTGTCCTGACTGTCTGCTTTTATGTGTTTTGAAAGTGGGTGGAAAGGCTAGCTTCCTAGGCCCTACCCCTCTCCACTTGTCATTGGCCACTTCCTCCTCTTCCCCTTGATTGGGGGAATGAAATGAAGTGTCATCATGATGAGGTCTGTTTATGATACAGAGAACCCACCCCTGTCAAATTACACACAATCTATATTTTGACCCAAATGCATATTTGCACAGGTACACATTTGTTTAAAATTACATGCACCCATCACATATCACATGAGGTATCCCCTGTTCCAACTCTGCTCTTCCTGGGGGCTTGCATTCAGAAATGGCAATATTTTGTGCTTTTTAGTGGTTTTGCAACATCGGATTTTTCTCCAGATTTGTACACATGTACACGGCCTATCCATACATACTCTAGTAAATTACCATGTCCCTAGCTTAAACACAGAGTCTGTAGTATACATAAGTAGCAGGGTTTTGCCCCAGAACATCACACAAATTGGAGTTTGGGCTTGAATCGAAGGTACATTTTTTAAATGAAGGCTCTCAAAGTTATACATTCCTGTCATTTGATTACAAAGAGTTATCAGTGTTTCTGTAAAATATATATTTTGCTTTCAATTCAGTTCTCAGAGTGTTGGAGTCCGCCTCCAAGACTTGGGTGGGTCAGTCACATGTGTCTTCTGGCAGGCAGGCCTTTGTTGACAGGAACCAGTCAAAATCAACATATTCTATTCAATTGCAAGAGCCTATTGTGTGGTCTCCAGGAGGCTCCCAGCCAGTCTGCCTTCTATCAATCAAGAGGTCATGTGAGATTCTAACTCCTGGTGTGAATCTCTGGAGGTGAGAGGGTTTCCCAGGCTTCAGGCCTCTGGGAACAGCAGGTGGCTAATTTTTAATTAAAATGCAGCCTTTGAAGTCAGCTGAGTCAAATCCCTTTGTCAGCAACTGCACTCCGTTCTCCTGTCAGAGTTTAGACCGCTAGCACCGCCTTGAGGATTTTGTTGGTACTGCATGCAATTTTGGGACCTTTCTTGGATTAATGCATTCTAAACAGGAATGGTTCTTACATGGTAGTAAATAATCCTTGCTTAACATTGTTTTGATGGGGCTCCTTACAGTAAGATGGTTATGTGGAACCCCACAAAAGGGTTGAATCTTTAAAGTGGTCCAATGAGCCACGATTTTAGCAACTTTTTGACATCAGTAACAGTGGATTTTGTCAACAAAGATCTTTCTTTACACTGGTGGGTGGCAAGTTAGGTAACCATTTTGGTGTGCGCACAAACTGCGTGGTTCTCCTGGATTCTGGCGCACTTGTGGGCTTTTTGGCCATCTTGGATTTTCTAAGCCCACAGCACCAAATGTTGCAGCATGATAGCTCAAACGTGGGTCAGGACACCCAACGAATCCCCCCACGTGACTGCCCTTTGACTTTGAGTCGATGGGGAGTTGGGTGCACAAGGGTTTTGACCCACGCACTGGTCTGTCCGCATAATCTTCTTCCCATTCTGCAAGTGGCACAGTTCAGCATCTTTTCCTCCATCCGGTACTGATCGATCGGTTCTCCTCGCCGATCCTGATGAGAATATTGGGCGGTACACTGGGCCCCTTGCGTCTCTGCTCCCGGTCTCTGGATCGTCCTCCTTGGCCAGCCTGCAGGTTTTCCTTCTCCTAGGACGACAAAGGAAGAGCGACAATACCTATTCATGGACATTTCTCCCCCACCATTGATATAGTGGGGTGGCATATAAATTTATAGTCAAACCATATGAACATGCACATTTCTTTTTGCATTCCAAAACGAAAACACCCACATTGAGAAACTCAGAATTTGATAGGCGATATGTAGGATCTTTTAAGTTAGAACTGAATTAATCTAAGACAGTACCCTCTAGGATTCCAGAGGATTCCTCCAGTTGTTGCAGAGTGTGCCTGGGATGGCAACACTTCAACTGGTTAATGTGGACCCACTTGTCTTCCCCCTCTGCCAAACCGCCTTTAGGGATGCGGATCTTGTAGGCCACAGGGGAGATCTTGTCTATAATCTCAAAGGGTCCCTTCCATGTAGGCAAGAATTTTCGCTGTTTTGCCTGGTTTCTTTGGAAGTTGTATAGATAGACCCGGTCCCCCACCTGATATTCCTTCCTGGAAGTTTTCAGGTCATAGTGGGTCTTCATGCTATCAGCTGATCTTTCTAGATTCCGCTGAGCATAAGCAAAAGCATGTTGAAGGTGTTTCCTTAAATTCTCCACATACTCATGAGTTGTGGAGGCATTTATCAGTGTCTGCTCTTGGGTCCTGTAGAGCAAATGCTGAGGAAGCACCATCTTGCGCCCAGTCATCAACTCAAATGGTGACATTTTGGTTGCAGATGAAGGGGTAGATCTGATGGCCATTAGGACCAGAGGTAATCGGATATCCCAACTTGGCCCAGAATCTGCCACAAACTTTTTTAAGATGATCACAATGGTTCGGTTATATCTCTCTACTGCCCCAGAAGAAGCTGGCCAGTAAGCAATATGCAACTTCCTTTTGACCCCCAGTATCTCCCACATCTTTGTCATTACTTCACTGGTGAAGTGGCTACCCCTGTCTGACTCAATCCTTTGAGGTAGACCGAAACGGGAAAAGATGTGGTTAATCATCAGGGCAGCTGCAGTTTCTGCCTTGCAATTTGGGGCTGGGAGACATTTCACCCACTTGGTAAACAAGCATGTCACAGTCAACATGTACTTATTCCCCCTAGCAGAGCGAATCACAGGGCCTACGAAGTCGATTTGTAAATCTGACCATGGCAGTGTCATCCCCCTCTTTTGGAGGGGTGCACGGTGTGTGAGGGATGTTGGCTGAAATTGTGCACACACAAGACAACCCTTCAAGTATTGGTTGAGGTCCTGGCCCATGTGTGGCCAGTATGCAACCTCTCTTAAGACTTCCAGTGTTGTGTGAAACCCCCTATGACCGGCGGTGGCCGCATCATGGGCGTGGCTTAACATCAGGCTTCGGAATGAGGTAGGAACCACCCACTGATCGTGGCCAGCTTTGGATTTCCTTACCAACAAACCGTCTTGGATCCGGAACATTTTTGGACATTTCATCAACACTCTAAGGTCCTCTTTCCCAATGTAATCGGTATCCGTCAGGGGAAAGTTCTCAGGGTCCTCAAGGTGCTGGTAAAATGTACCAATTATTGGATCCCCCTTCTGAGCGGTAATCAAATCAGCATCAGGGGTCTCCTTACTCCATTGTGCAATTGAAAGGTCATTGTGAGCATTTGTCTGGGACCTAGTGATCTGGATTGCCCCCAACAGGGACTCTATTTCGATTAGATCCCCTTGGATGGCCCCGGTTTTGGCCAGCTGATCAGCTAAGTCATTTCCAGTTTTGTCTGGTCCCTCTACTTTGGAATGACCCTTGATCTTTTTCCAGTAGATGGTCATCCCATTCGATGTGACCAGATCATCAATGTTTTGGATCAACTTCCCATGTTTAAAGGGTTTGTTATTAGCACATAACATGCCTCTGGTTTTCCAATTAACCAGGTGCTCCACGAACCCGTTCCGTACATAATCCGAATCTGTGATTATGACCAGTTCGTGGAGTTGATGCTGGACAGCAGTGAGGATGGCCTGATGCACAGCCATCAATTCTGCCACCTGACTACTCCGGGGACCAATTTTGTATCCAGCGGAGGGTTCTGGGAACTCCTTCACCCATGCATTCCCTACGCCAGCCACCAGTTCTTTCTCCCCGCCGTTGTCAACATGGTACGAGCATCCATCCACATAGACAGTGGGCATTCCCTCACACTTGTCCTCTTCAAAGACTTTGTGTGGGGAATTAAGGTATGCCTCCGTGTTGTCCTTGATTTTTAGACTTTCGTCCTCGAGACAGTTTTCTCTGGCACAATCATGCAAGTCAGCCAGACCTTGCGCAAGGGGACTCTTCTTGTTTTGGCCATATCTGACCTCCACAGGAAAGCCTTGCATTGATAGAATCCAGGAAGTAATTCGGGAATTACTCACATTTCCGGCCCGGATTCTGTCACTTTGGAGATATTGCAGAGGCTGGTGTGGAGTCTCCACTATGATGTGTTCCCCATGGATAAACGGGCGGTAATTCTTCAAAGCCCACACCGTTGCCAGGAGTGCCTTCTCACAATCGTTGAATTTTTCCTCCACAGAGGATAAAGTTTTGCTCGCATAGGAGATTACTTTATTGACCTTGTCATGCTTTTGGTGTAATACTGCCGACAAGCACGTATTAGAGAACCCCGTCTCCAGGAAGAACTCCTTGTTTCTGACAGGGTAAGCTAGGCAATGTGCTTTTGAGAGGCTTCTTTTGAGTTGATTTACTGCCTCGGCTTGTTCTGGACCCCATTCCCACTTGACCCCCCCTTCAGGAGATGAATCAGGGGTCTGGTGATCTCTGCGTAGCCCTCAATGAACTTTCTGCTGTAATAAGTCAGTCCAAGGAGGCTCCTTAGTTCCCGCAGAGTTGTGGGGTCTTTCAGTTTCTGAAGTGCTTCCACTTTCTTTTCCTGGGGACAGAGACCCTGAGGAGTAATCTCATGCCCCAAGAAATTAACACGGGTTCTGCACCACTGTGCTTTTTGAAAGGAAAGTTTTGCTCCGGCGGCCCTCAACTGTGTCAGAACATAACGGATCTCCGCTATGTGTTCCTCAACAGTTGAGCTTTTGATGAGGACATCATCTACATAAGCCAGGTTACCCCTCGCACCCAGGTCGGACATGGCCTTATGTAGGAAAATATTGAACTCATTACCGGAGTTAAGGTATCCGAAGGGAGTCCGGGTCCATGTGTACTGCTGGCCCCCAAAGGTAAAAGCCAGTTTGTATTGGTCCTCCCTGCTGACAGGCACGGTCCAGTATCCATTGGTCAGGTCTATTGCAGTGAATACCTGTGACCCCTGAATCTGGGCCAGCCCTTGGTCAATGTAGGGAAGAGGCCATCGGGAAGTATGGACCCGTTTGTTGAGCTCCCTGAGGTCGGCGCAGAGTCTCCACTGGCCGTTTGGCTTCAATGTTCCCAGTACCGGATTATTGAAGGTGCTGTGGACTGGACGGATTATTCCCCGGGACTCAAGGTTCTTAATTATTTCAGTAAGGGACTCCATTGATGCGAGAGGCAAGCGATATTGCTTCACAAACACAGGAGTCATGCCAGGGTCCGTGGGGATTGTTGTTGTGTGGATGTCAGTGCGACCACAGTCATATGAGTCTACCGCAAAGAGATCTTGGAAATCCAAGAAAACTTGTTTCAACTTTTGCTTTTGTTCCAGAGTCACACAGGCATCAGCTAGGTTGACTCTCTCTTCCACCATCTGCCTGAAGCCTGGAAAGACTTCTGGTTTGGCTATCTCAGCGGCCTCCTCCAGCTGGGTGGAGAAGTCCCTGGTCAGAGTGCTGATTTGGACTGGAGGCTTCAGGTGAGAAAGGCAGCCCTCATGGACCTGGAAAATCACCTCATCCCTCCTGAAGTCACAAGTCACATCTTCCTTACCATAAGGGCAAGAAGTGTACACCAGGAAGTTCCCCCCATGCCGGGTAAAAATCCTGTCTCGTGTTGTATTGTCCTCACTGTCACTGTCAAAACAGTCCTTGGGGATTGGTCCTAACAGTTCATTACCTAAATCAATGGAAAAATGTCGGTCATCAACCGCCATTCCAATAATGGTGCCTGTGGCTAGAGTAATACTCTTTAAGTCGCTGTTATCCACCTCTATTGGAATGGTGTCATGTTCTATGTTGACTAATGGAGTTGGGTTTACCCCCAACCCTTGCTGTTGGAGAGAAGCGTTTAGATGTATGTAAGCATCAGGGTTTTTCAAATGTTGTCCTCTTTTAGCTTTCACTTCCAGGGAGAATTGTCGGGTCCTTTCTGGGATGGTGACTTCCTCTTTGATCTGAATTTCAACTGCATAAGGTAGCAATTGAGCTGACCTAAATGCTTTTTCTGGATCATCAAAGCCCATGGGATTATCTGCTAATCGGGACCAAGCTTTGAAGTTTATTAGGTCCAAACTAATGGCAAAGCGATTGAGAATGTTACTGCCTAAGTAAAAAGCGGCAGTGACGTCTCGCACGACCCAACAATTGTGGACTATGCTCTTGTTGCCAATGGAGATTCTGAGCATACACCTGCTTGGCAGGAGATGTTTGGAATTGGGTGCTTCCAGGTCCATTTCCCATTTGTCTATCAGTTTGAATGTGGGAATGGCTGGATCTTTTGGGAGTTGGCGAAACATGGCTTCGCTGATGAAGCTCTTACCGTTGTTCACACACACTCGAGCGAGAACAGAGTCCTTCCCATCATTTAACTGAACAGGGATGAACAACTACTCTCCAATTTGCTGAATATCAGCCAGACTCTGAGCTGATTTCACATCTTTCTGGACTATAGGAGTGGGAGTTTCTGGTTGTGGATTAGTAAAGAATTTCAAGGTGTTTCCTTCCAGTGTGGAATACCACCTTAAACTGGAAGGAAGGTTGATTTTCAGAAGTAGAGAGGACCCCCCATCACCAGTCTGTTGTCCTACTGCTATTACTGTCATGTCTGGAATTTGGTTGTTCTGGAAGTGAAATTCTACTTGGTCAGATTTTTGTTCAACCATGTGGCAGGTGCCGTTTAAACTAACATGGTTGACACTCTGTTTTAATTTTATTGGTCGGCTAGTCTGGGTCCAGAGGACCTTGTTTACGCAATCTATTAAGGGTGACAACCTCCTCAGGAGGTCATTCCCCAGTAAACAAGGGGTGCCCTCTGGAGTCACTACTATGACCGGGTGTTTCACCTTGTGTCACCCAATTTTAATGTCCAAATCTGCCGTCCCCTCGACGGGAATTTCCTTCCCGTCAAAGTTCTGGAGTTGTCCAGGAAGTGAGGTGAGAGGAATTTGGTAATTCCCTCCCCTTCCTGCATTCAGTTCATCAAAGGCCCTTCTGGACAGAAGGGTAGCTTGAGATCCCGTGTCCACCAGCGCTGAAATCGTACCCTGCCCCTGTACTTGTACCGGGGCATAATATCTTCCCTCCTTCTCCTCAAGGGGGCACAGATAATGCACATTTTTGGACAACTGGTGGGCTAATTTTCTGGTTTTGGACATTTCAAGAGAAGAAATTTGGGCAGACTTCTGTGGAGAGCCTTGGGAATCTGAAAGAAAAAGTTGGCAACTGGAGATCAGAGCCATTGTGGGTTCCCCTGGTTCCGGTTCTGGGCCGCCCCGCCCTTTTTGGAGGCAGTCATCAGGATGGGTTTGAACCAGGGGATTTTTTTGCTGTTGGTTCTGGGATGAGATGATGGGCGGCGGTAGCTCAGTCTCCATATCTCCCCAGTCTGGATTGGAATCCTTTGGGACCCATTTTTCTTTGGGAGGAGTTCCCCCATCTCTGAAGGAGAAGATCCTTTTCCCAGGATCCTCTGAGGATCCTTCTCCCTCAAATTGGAAGACCTGTATTTCTTCCACAAAACGGGTCTGTTTGGGTACTTTGTTTCTCCTACCCCCCCTCTGCTCCTTGGGAGGCAGGCTTTCAGGGGCAGGAGATTTTGTTTCCGGTTCCTGGTTTTCCAGGGGCTGCTTACAAGTTGGGAAGGAAGCTTCCTCCAAGGCTTTACACCCCCCTTCCCCTTGTGCCTCCTCCCTGGGAACCGGTGTGTTATCGGGGTGCTGCCCCCGTCATTGTTCTGGAGCACCAGGTCCAGAGTTTGGGGCATTCTGCGGTGGCACGCTCATCTGAGGGTCCTGTTGAGCCCTCAGTATGTGACCCAGATCACGTGCCATATTTTGGACATGGCGCTCTAACTGGGAAACCCGCTCAGGCTGATACGGGGCTCTATTTTCTCCCCTGGGCTGATCCCGGGAAGGGTAGCTATCCCTTCTCTGGTAGTACCGCTGGTTGGGAAGGTTTTGGTACCCCTCCACCCTTGGCCTCCCCTCTCCCGGATTAGGTTGTCTGGGCTCAGGGAATTGGGGAAAGAAGGATGGATGATTTTGGGGCTGGAAGTTGGGTGGATACCTGGGGAAAAAGTTCTGCCCAGGATTTGGAGAATTTCTGCCCTCTGGTGGGAAGTTAGGAGGGAAGTTCCCTGGGTTAGGTGCTTGGCTGGATCCCCCCCCCTTGGGCTGGAGGAGTCCACACATAACCCAGGATGGGTCGATTTCCCTTGTAACGGGGACTTACATAATCAGGAGAGCGAGGGGCCCCATTTGTGGGGCTGCCTCCTTGGCTCCCTGTCTGTGACTGGCCCGAGGACCTTCTGGGATGTGAATTATTAGGTGCAGGTAGGTTTTTAGGCCCCCCATCTCCAAATCCAAAACGGGGGTGACCTTTACCTCTGCCACCTTGGCAGCAGCAGGGGTGCTGTTGGTTTTGGGATTTTTCTGGGTATTGCTTTTATTTTCTATGGGCTTCTGCACCTCATAGATCCGGGTAGCCTGTTCAATGACCCAGTCTAAAGATCTTTTCTCATGAAAATCTCTCACGAGCTGGGTCATTATATATTTGGGCAAGGCATGGAAAAATGTATTGACAAATTCTCTGCTGTCCGTGCGCACCCTTCTGGTGGTCTGCGCAAAGGCACGTTTCAGTTCTTGCACGAATTCTTGTGGGGCCTGATCCTCCCCACATTGCAAATTGTAGGCTGCCTTGCGAGCCTCTTGAGGATTTCTGTGAACAGAAAAATGTTTCAAGATGGCCGCCTTATAGTTGGACCATCTTAAATGATTTTGGTCCTCCAGCACCGCAAAGAAACTGGAGTATTCTGGGGAGAATGTCCATTTGACGTACTGGATGCAGCTACTGCTGTCCTTCAAATGGAAAGTCTCCATCATTTGCTCGTAAATCTCCAAGTGTTCCCAAACAGAATACTTGGCGTTCTTGTGATAAGGCATGATGACACTCCTTATTGCCTATATTTGCTTCAATGGGTCCTTAAGCAAGGCCCTTTTTGCCTTATTGGCCTTTTTGGTTCGGGTAACCCTGGTCCATTCATCCTCCGACTCAGAAGCGCTGCTCCCAGAGGTTCCTGTCTGATCTTCCAGGTTTTCCCGGATTCTGCGAGCCTGGGAATGGCTGGCAGAATGTGGGGACCTGGTCTCCTGCGTCCTGCGCCGTTCAGAGGAGTCTTCAGATTCCTCCTTGCTGCCAGGATTTGATGGGTACCCCCCCCCACTGACCTAACTGGGCAGAGGTTTTCAGGATGCCCTTTCCTGGGGTTCCCCACTAAATTGCACTGTGCTTGGGTGCCCATACCCGGATGCCCGCCCATCCATTCCTGGGAGGTACTGGCCTATGAGCCCCATGCTTCTGGCTGGATAGTAATCTGCCATCCCTGTGGCCCGGTGCTCATGTGCGCCAGGGGACAGGGGGGTGGCAGAATCCAGGGACTGAGAGAGATAAAGGCCTCTGGTACTAGGGCTCCTGGGGTTATGCTCAGGAGTTTCTCTTTCCCAGCGAACCTCATCTCTATCCGCCCATGCTCCCTGTTGCAATGCAAGAGCCTGCGCCTTCAGTTCCTCAGTTAAGGCCTTACTAGACTCTATCAGTCTCTCCTGCATCGCTACCTGTTGTTGGAGTCTATCATTGTGCTGGCAGAGAGCCTCATTCTCTCTCTGTGCCTCCTGATTGGTCCTGGAGCACTGGGCCAGTTTTTGCTGCAGGAGGGTTACCTCCTGAGCTGTGTCCCTATTGGCCTGCTCCTTTCTTGCCAGAGCATCCTCCACCCTCCTGGTGTGTTCTAACAAGTTCTGGTGTTCTTTTTGGAGGTCACCCAGCCCCTGGAGGGCCAAGTGATTTTCTTTTGTTTTTCTTTTTAAAGGGCAGACTTCCTGGCCTAAGGCGTCTCTTTCCTGACTAAGAGCCTGCATTTGTGCCGCCAGGTCGTCCCTCTGCCTTTGAAAGGCACCAGCTTTCTGGCGTTCTTCATCAAACTCTGCCTGGGTATCCAGGTCTTTCAAAATCAGCTTGTTGCTCTCTGCGTTCACTCTATCTAGATGACTTTGCAGGGTGGCTACCTGATCCGTGCATGCCCTGTTAAAGTCTAATTGTTGCTCCAGCTTTTTCTGGCTCTGCAGTAAGGAGTCCAAACTGTCTTGGTGCTCCTTCTGCAGGGCCAGAAATCTAGTATCCTGGTCAGCCTTTTCCTGTTGCAGTATATCCATGTCCTCTTTTATTTTAATTATATACTGCCTACTATCATTTTCTGACTCCTGGCTCCTCTGCAGCCTCTTCTCAGAAGAGTCCAGATCAGATTGGGCCTTCTGTAATGCCAGCAGTTGCCTACTCGCCAGATCTTGGCCTTCAGCACATTTGTCCTGCATGGCTCCCATATGTAAATATAAATATGCCGCTACCCTGGCAATCTTGTTGTGCTCATCCTTGGCCTTAGAGGACATATATAGTTCACTCAGGGCCACATGTAAGGGACCCTGGTCTCTCCATATATCTGACCCTGTTTCCGTGATCTGGGGTGAGACTGCTTGCAACCAGACCGTCTGGTCCTGATGAGTCCACTCACCTCTCACAAATAGCTTATGTAAGAAGTGCTCTCTGGCTATTTTCATATCTACCAAGGTCGTCATTCTGGAATTTGAGTTCCTTCCTGACTTACAGAAGTTTGTATTTTAGTTTTGCAAAACAGACCTTTTCCTTAGAACGTTCCTTTGAGGAGTGCTTTACAGCGTAACACAGCGTGATGATCCGACCGGATATGTGTATCTGGTCAGCTGGCACACTGTATTAATCTGCACAAGTGATAGATCTAATCCGGAATCCACGGCTACGAGCCCCAATTTGTAAGAGGATTCAATTCAACACTACAGCTAAGTCAATGCCTAGTCTGGGATACTGAATGGAAACCCTTATTGATATATCTTTATGTCCAGTTCATGCGTTCTGGATGACTACCCCTATATAACACCCCTCTCTTGGGATCCCCCTGACCCAACTGAGCCAAGAAGTAGTTCTGTTTTGCAAGTTAAAAGGTTTATTTGAGAATTTAAACAATATATATATATATCACACTTTATAATAAATTAATAATTGAATATCACACTTAATCTGATATGATAAAGATTAACAATGGATAATCTGGCACTAGCACACTTCTTTATAATCACTAAGGAGTTGACATGAAATGGATAAGGTAGCACACTGGTAAATAGGGACAGAAGAATAATGTGGTAGAGAATGCTTTATAGGGTTCAAGGAAATGCAAGGTTGAATGAATGAAATGCAGTATAGAAGATAAACTGATATGGTTTCACAAAAGACAAGGTAATCACTTTCCCTTTGTGGCAATTCACCCCCCCTATACAATGTAAGGAGATGGAAGGAAGAGCACACAGTTCAGGTGTACAATCACAATGTAATACAGAGTTCCAGTTTCCCAGCAAGCTAAGAGGAGAATAGATATGAGTTTTACACAGGCTCAAAATGCTTTAAAATGTGATAGCAATATATTGGAAAATGTGCTAAAATGATTTTAATTCCCTCTGGAGGTTCAGGTTGAGAATTAGTTGGTTTAAATTAGTTCAGGCTTACTTTAGCAATGTTCTAGGAATGATTGGCAGGTTAAGCAAATTTTTGGCAAATGAAAGCAAGGAAGTTGCTGTTTTCACACGTGGAGAAATTTGCAAATCGCGGCAAATTCGCGAGTGCATTTTTCGCGATTGCGGCAAAAGTATAGGGAGTAGGAATGCGGTTCTAGGTTCGTTGATAAGCCAAGATTCCCAGCTTTCAGAGGAAAGTTACTGCAAGTCTCTAAGACAAACGGTCACAGAGATATGAGCAATATGGTAAAGGTCGTTTTTCAGATTTGAAATTTTAAAAGTTCAAAGTGACAAGTTACAGCTAGCAACTAGAAATGACAGGTGACAGCTTTGCAAATGACAGGTGACAGTTAGGAGACAGTTCTGGTTAGATTAAAATAGATTGAATTATATTATTTTAACTAAGAGATTGGTTCTGCACAGTTCTGCTAGGTACTCACAATATATTTAGAAATAGAATGGGCCTCGCCACGGATCTGGTCAGGTTTTCTTCACTCGCCACGGACGGTCTCTGCACACAGCCTATGGGTCAGCTCTCTAGTTCTGCGAACAGCGGTCTGGGTCAGCTCTGCTCTGCCTCTGGTTCTGGATACTGCTCTGCTTTCTCTGGGTACAGCACTGCTTCTGGATCTTTCTGCACAGCTTTCTCTGGACCCAGCGCTGATCTGCACGGCTCCTGGATGCTGCTATCGCTGTTAGGTTTGCTGGATGCTGAGGCCCACTGAGAAGAGTTCTCAGTTTGTGGGTTTAGGCCCTTGCTTTGAGTTCTGAATCAAGTTCTTTGGAGTTTTAAAGTCTAAGTGTTGAATCTAGTATCTTCTGGATGTTGTGTGGTCCGGCAGAGCGCGTTGCAGCAAATGGAATTGAATGTCCCTATCTGTCCTGACTGTCTGCTTTTATGTGTTTTGAAAGTGGGTGGAGAGGCTAGCTTCCTAGGCCCTACCCCTCTACACTTGTCATTGGCCACTTCCTCCTCTTCCCCTTGATTGGGGGAATGAAATGAAGTGTCATCATGATGAGGTCTGTTTATGATACAGAGAAGCCACCCCTGTCAAATTACACACAATCTATATTTTGACCCAAATGCATATTTGCACAGGTACACATTTGTTTAAAATTACATGCACCCATCACATATCACATGAGGTATCCCCTGTTCCAACTCTGCTCTTCCTGGGGGCTTGCATTCAGAAATGGCAATATTTTGTGCTTTTTAGTGGTTTTGCAACATCGGATCTTTCTCCAGATTTGTACACATGTACACGGCCTGTCCATACATACTCCAGTAAATTACCATGTCCCTAGCTTAAACACAGAGTCTGTAGTATACATAAGTAGCAGGGTTTTGCCCCAGAACATTACACAAATTGGAGTTTGGGCTTGAATCGAAGGTACATTTTTTAAATGAAGGCTCTCAAAGTTATACATTCCTGTCATTTGATTACAAAGAGTTATCAGTGTTTCTGTAAAATATATATTTTGCTTTCAATTCAGTTCTCAGAGTGTTGGAGTCCGCCTCCAAGTCTTGGGTGGGTCAGTCACATGTGTCTTCTGGCAGGCAGGCCTTTGTTGACAGGAAGCAGTCAAAATCAACATATTCTATTCAATTGCAAGAGCCTATTGTGTGGTCTCCAGGAGGCTCCCAGCCAGTCTGCCTTCTATCAATCAAGAGGTCATGTGAGATTCTAACTCCTGGTGTGAATCTCTGGAGGTGAGAGGGTTTCCCAGGCTTCAGGCCTCTGGGAACAGCAGGTGGCTAATTTTTAATTAAAATGCAGCCTTTGAAGTCAGCTGAGTCAAATCCCTTTGTCAGCAACTGCACTCAGTTCTCCTGTCAGAGTTTAGACCGCTAGCGCCGCCTTGAGGATTTTGTTGGTACTGCATGCAATTTTGGGATCTTTCTTGGATTAATGCATTCTAAACAGGAATGGTTCTTACATGGTAGTAAATAATCCTTGCTTAACATTGTTTTGATGGGGCTCCTTACAGTAAGATGGTTATGTGGAACCCCACAAAAGGGTTGAATCTTTAAAGTGGTCCAATGAGCCACGATTTCAGCAACTTTTTGACATCAGTAACAGTGGATTTTGTCAACAAAGATCTTTCTTTACACTGGTGGGTGGCAAGTTAGGTAACCATTTTGGTGTGCGCACAAACTGCGTGGTTCTCCTGGATTCTGGCGCACTTGTGGGCTTTTTGGCCATCTTGGATTTTCTAAGCCCACAGCACCAAATGTTGCAGCATGATAGCTCAAATGTGGGTCAGGACACCCAACACACCAGGCCATACCGATTAATATTTTACATTCTAGCTGACTTCCAGTAGGCTGTGGAGTCCCCTAAGGCTCCATCCTCTCACCAATATATTTCAACTTTTACATGGAGGCTCTGGATAGACACATCAAAGATCCCAATATAGCCATCCACCAATATCTAGATGATACTCATTTGTACATGAGAGTAAAAAGCCCACAGGACATGAGTCATCTCTCTGATTACCTGGCCATCATTCAGTCCTGGATGTTGACTGCCTTCCTCAAACTTAACCCATCCAAGAACAAATTCCTCCTCATCAGTCCCCCTGCTAAACAACGTATTAAACAAATACTCAATGATATGCACATTGAGGTATTTGATCCACAGCTCTCAAATTAAGCTAAATCCTTAGGCTTCACCATTGACTGAAGCCTGTCCTTCCAGAAACACATAGCCAAGAAGCCTCAAATAGCCAGCTCCAAAACGCTTCATCCCTCTACATGAATTCTGGACTGTGGTGCAGGCACTTCTGGTCTCGCACATCAATGGGGTAAACACCATCCTGTTAGGGCTCCCATCTGCTCACTTGGCTCCCCTAAAAGTAGTACACCACACTGGAGTAGTTGCTATTATGGATGCCTGGAAAAGTTGGCTGAATTACTCCCATCCTACTCAATCTACATTGGCTTCCTCTCCAAGTCAGGATACTGTTCAAGACTGCCCATATCACCTACAAAGCAGTTACAAGTAGCACACTCCCTCCTTCTTCAGATATCAACATACTTCTCAACAAGCTCAACTAAATGATCCCCCCAAAAGTTCAACATTGATTTGCTATGATGATCTGATAAGGCATTTGTAACGTGCCTGTACACAAGTGTTTCAAGGTGCGACGAGGAAAGGGAGGAGGAACAGAGGGAAGACAGCCAACGATCCTACTAGGCCAGGTGTCATACAGATTGGGCAAGTGCATGGGAGGGGGGAAGTGGAAAAGTGTGGGGGAAAGGACAAGGGACAGTGCAGTACATGGAATAACAGAATAAATAACAATAAGTAAAAGTACGGCCAGAAGGTGGCAAGTGCAAGGGTAAGTGCAGACAACATGTGTCAAGTGCTGGTAGTGGGACTGTAGGGAAACAGAAACAGTCCCCAAGTGCGGGGGTTGACAGGAAGGCAGTGCAGGACCTGGGCCCGAGATAAGAAGGTGGCCAGGTAACCAGTGCAGTTTCAGTTTCAGCCAGGAAGTCAGCAGGGGAGAGGCAAAGAGAAAGGTTTTGAGGTGCTTCCGTAACCGGAGATGATTCTCCTCAAGTTTCAGGAAGGCAGGGAGGCTGTTCCACAGGGAGGCCCGAGCCGAAGAAAGAGATCTACCACCAACCTGTTGCTTGGAGAAGCGATTGTCCCTGAGGGAGTTAGAGGTGGATGAGCAAAGAGCTTGAGAAGGAAGATATTTAGGAAGAGAGAATTGAAGGTATTGAGGTCCCAGGCCCCAGAAGGCCTTGTGGACAATGCAGAGGGTTTTTAACTTAATCATCACAGCCACTGGGAGCAATTGAAGAGATTTCAGTCCTGGAGAGATACACTACCCACCATAGACACCCTTGCCATAAAACCACACCATGTTCCAAGTAGGTTTGAATTCAAGAAACTAACACAGTACACACAAACAACCATGCATCCCTCAAGGCCAACATCTACAAGGAAAACATAATCCCATCCTGCATCCTGAAGAATATCACAGGAAAAGCCTCTTTCCCCAATGCATTGACAATTTACCATTTCCTACCCCTAATAAAGAAACCCACAATCGACAAGAGCAGCTTGGCAAACAGCAGCCCCATCACTCACCTATCTCCCGTTGGCAAGATCATAAAGAAGACAATCAAGCTCAAACTAAATGAAAAGATTGTACAATACAATCTTCTTCAATAATATCTGTCCAGCTTTTGCCCAAAATGCAGTGCAGAGACATTCATCACCCAGGTCATCGACAAAGCACTCCACAAAATAGACGAGTGCAACACATGCATCCAGGTCCCACTTGACCTCCCTGCTGCATTCAACAATGTTGACCACAAAGGGCTCCTTAACACTCTGCCCTCCCTCATGGTATTCAATGCCGCAGTATTTAAATGGTTTGACTCCTACCTCACCAACAGACACAAACCCATCCATATGGGCACCTGCAGATCACAAAAATGCCCATTGTCCAGCAGTCCTACGAGTCTCCATCCTTTCATCATTTTCAACCTATACCTGGAGCATCTCAGGGCCCTCTTGGCCAAATTCAACATCAAAATCTACCAATATGTTGATGATGTATTGGTTTATCTGAAGGACGGTTGGCTCAATGTCATTCACTGAATAAATACAGCCTCTCCACCATTGTCTAATTGAAACTCAACCCCACAGGAACAGAGTTCATATTACTTGGGGGCACCACCAAACACATCCAAGTTCATAACTGGCTGACTCAGATGTTGCTTGGTTTCAGCATTGATTGTGTCCTCTCCTTCAAATCACGAGCATGAGCAGCATGGTACAAATCAAACCTTTCATCCCACCATCAGACTTCAGATGTATTGTCAAGACCTGGGTGCTCTCTAACCTATATGCTGGTATGCTCTCCCACATGCATGCTGGCAGCACCCTTCTACCAGGTGTCCTGACCACTCCTCTGCCCCCTCCGAATGGAGTCCAGCATGTCATGTTGCAAGACTGAAGAAATGCAACCACATTTCCCCACTGTCATGGAACTACACTGGTTACCCATACAAGGTTACATCACTTTCAAGACAGCCAGCATCACATATAAAGTTCTCATGTCCAAGAAGTCATCATACATAGGTGAAAAGATAACCATCTCAGGAGCTAAACTAACACCAGTAACCAAGATATCACCAAGATATCACCAGACTGTGATCCAAGAAGTGCAAAAAAAGGTCAGAAAACAAGTATTTTTCTGCTATGCTCCCACACCCTGGACCAACCTTCCTCCTAATGAAAGTCTTTCTCGCTTCTTCCTGCAATTCCTGAAAGATCTGAAGACTCTGCTCTTCAAGGGACACTTTACTGACAAATGAGGAGCATAGGAAGAGGTGGGCATATGGAAAGAAGCGGTGCTATAGAATGAGGTGGTGACCTAGGAGGGGCTGGTGACTTAGTAGGGGATGAAGTTGCCGGAGACATTAGGCTAATGAGAGACTGGAGAGCCTCAAGAACAAGTGGAGGAATGTTAATAACTACACATAAGGATGTTGAGCAGGAGACAAAGGAGCTATAGAGAACACAAGAGGGAAGAGGTGAAGAGTTAGAGCAAAGTGGAAAACATAACATCAGGGAAGGTGAGGAAAAGAGGATGTGAGAAGTCATATCCTATTCAGGCTTAGTACAAGCAAGGGAGGACCGCAAGTTTGTACATGGTGTATGCCGCACACCTGGTGGATTACATAAGTGAAGAGTATGGAAAAATATCAAGGGGGAATCCTTAAGCAGGTGACAGGAAATACCTGTGAGGATCAATGCTAGGAGAAGGGAATCAGTAAATGTACTATCATGAAGTAAAAGAAGCTGGGTTGTTGGGGAACAGGAGTACATACCCCACTCAGAAGGAAACAGGGCAATACTGCATCCATCTGCAATCCAGATTTATTAGCTTTATTGGCAAATCATTGACTCAGGGACACAGCCTGGAGGTGGGCATCGTCCAGACTCCCACACAACCAGTTTGGGTGACCAGTTTGAAAAGGTCTTTGGAAAGCAAGAGGGACCCAGGATTCAAAATCTAAGAGAAAAACATATGACGTGAACCACGATTGACACCGGGAGGAGTCATAGAAAGAGAAAGGTTAACTTAACAACCACAAGACAAGAGTGTAAGTGACTGAAATACTCAAAGAACAGGATCTCAGGAATCTGAAATACATTTTGCCTGCCAGACGGTTTTGTAGAATAGATATGAAATGCTGTGTTGTATCATATTATGTTCTTTGATGTGGGAAAATCCAACAATCAATGACACTAAAGTCTTTTGAGACTTTTACACAAAAAGACTCACCATGCTAAGTCTCAGCCCTCATATTTTTTTCCAAGGTTGGCTCTTATATACTGATCCAGGATTGAAAAGGTACTCATCCGAGATGGCAGATTATTTTTCAAACGAGTGACCCTGTGTGGTCACGTAATATCAATGAGTTCCGGCACAAGGGTACTTACAAACAGCACATCACACAGCGTTTCATGACTGAATTGAGAGAAGTCAGATATGGTGGTGACTTTTAAAGAGCTTACATTTCTTGTTGAACACTTTGATGAATTGATACACATAGAATTTGGAAACCAGCCCATTGTGCAAATCAGTGTCATGAACCTTGGTACTCATTTCCTGTAGGTTAAATGAAAGAAGAAGTAAATATAAAAGAAAAAGATAATTTCCCATTAGGCACTGGTCGATTTACCAGATGACTCTTTAGTCAAACAACATAGTGGTGAGTACTGGAAATTTGGTAATGTAATTTATAATCTTTGATTAACTATTGATTGTTTTGGTGTCCCTCATGATTTCAGCTATAATAGAGTACCTGGTTTGTCTCTTTTTTTTCCTTATAGATCATGTGCTTTACACAGCACAAAGTTGATTTGTTCTGGTTTGCTCAGGTGAGTAAACAAGACATGAGGGGGTTTATGAACCTTTGTTTAACCTACCGTCCTGATAAAGGTGGTAAAACATGGTGTTCTCCACCAAAACAGATTGTCAACATACATGGATTAATCAGCTATTGCCGTACATCGTTTGGATAAATCTGCTTTACATTAGCTTGAAGTAAAGGTTTCTGTCACTTGTTTCATCTTTCCAGTGTATTTGTTGAATTATGAGAAGATGTGTGGGGTAGATAATTGTTAGATGATGTACTGCAAGACTAGCATCAAACAACATTTTAAAATAATTTTTTTGTGGGTTGTTTTGTAAACCATGTAAATTAGAGTTCCTGCTCTGTTGAGACCTGGAAGTGCCAATGAGATTTTGGAGGTAGTACCACCAGTATCTCTACTTCAATCCAAAGCAAGCCCTCATAAAGCACATCCAATGTCAATTCATGGTGGAGCTTGAAGGAAACAGGGGATATCTGACACAGTCGCCTGACCGAAAATGTGGCTGAAGAGTGAAGTGACCGTGGGGGGTCAGATGGCAACACTTGATAAGTGACGCAATTCCCAGGGCAGTGTGGGGAATATTCCCTGGCCCACCAATACCAGACCCCTCCAAATAGCAGGGTATTGCCCCAGAAGTCAAAGGTTCTACAACATCCGTTTGAAAGACAAAGCCACCCCACACATGGTGATATTCTTACCCCTTTCTGTAATGTAATTTAATGTGAAAGCATTTATAAAGTGCAGCAAAGACCTGGAGGCATCAGGTGCTGGGGCAAAGAAAAGCCAGAGAGAGGAGGGGGGCATCCCACATTAAAACAGCAACGTTTTAAGCTGTTTACAAAAGGTAGATAGAACGTGGCTGCTCATAATATAAAGTGGGAGAACATTCCACAGAGACGGATCCAGCACAGAGAAAGCTCTTCCTCCCGCAAGCGTGGGTCAGACAGCAACAACTGATTGTACGAGCAGAGAGTTCTCGTTGGTTGATAGAGAGAAAGCTTTGCTTGAAGAAATTCAGCTCCAGCAGAATGAATACCATGGTGAACTGTGAATAAGACTTTACATTTCTGCATTGAGAAAACCCCCACAATCAGTTAGGTAGTACACACAAACAAAGTATTCTTAAACAGACCCAGGTATTAGTTAAGGAACACTCTGCCAGAGAAAATGTTGATCTTAAGGGAGATCCTTAAAGCATGTATCTACTTAAGCAGGGACTCACTCAATTTCTGGGAAATGTTCACACATGCAGAGAAACAGCTAGTAGAGGGGTGGTGTCCTGGGTCTGCTCACATGCCGACACACATTGTCAATCAAAGATTGAAGACTAACTCTATGAAGACTTGATCCCGGTTGGGACTCTTTTGGGCCATAGATAGTCTGCACTCCACAAGAAAGTAACCAGTCCAGTTCCAACACAGGAGATGTCACAAAACAGAATAGTGTTGAATGAGGGCAAAGCTGGGGTGTGGAGCTAGCCCTCTATGAAAGGGAAACAAGTAGACATATATGTGTGGGAGTCCAAAGACACCAGTGTTGTTAAGCAGGTAGGCATTGGTGGACAGCTTACTAAACATACAAACCTGTAAAATGCCCAGGGTTCAACCAGTTCAAACTTTTCTGTCTTTTCTGAAGGTTCGAAATATGATGAGGTTCTACTGATGTCCAAGTTGCATCTATTTAGACGGATGAGTAGAAATATGAGAGAATTGATTTTTTCATTTGAAGAGGTGAAAGTGGTGTTAATTAGAGAAGAGCACTGGAGCTTGGGGTAGTGAAGGATAGAGTATAATAACATTGAGCACAGGGGCTAGATAGAGTTAGCGAATTAGGTTAGATATTATTTTGGTGGTAGGGCTTGTGTGCACATGATACCTGGTAAGGTTGAGGGGTGAATTCTGGGTTTAGGAGTAGTACAAATTATGTGCATTTGGTTGTCATATGAGATGGCCAAATAACGTTGAAACCCCACATGCATTTACTAGGCATAGGAGAAAGTCCAAACACTAAAAAAGGCAAGTGTAGGCTAAGCCCAAAGCTTTGAGAACCCTGTTTGCACTATGTAAGTAGAGAAAGCCAAACGATTGGGACTCACATGTGCGTGTTGTGTTTAGAGCTGACCAAATCACGGAGAGCCCCACATGCACTCTGTATGTAGAAGAGAGGCTAAAGAACTGACAAACCCCAAAAACAGTGTGTAGGAGGATGAGAATGCCAAAGCCAGTGAAGTCCACATTGATTTATGGAAGGGAAGTCCTGAATTAAATTAACATGTCTGAATCTACTGCAAAACTCAGTCATGGCAAAGCACAGGGCAAGGGTCAGGAGATGCATGTATCTGTTAGGTGTTTTTCACCAGGTTACAGCAGCAGATATTTGTGTTGGATAAGCCCAGATAGTATGTGGGTGGCTATGCCGGCCACACCAGTCCTTCAGTAGCTGCAGATTTCTTCCCCTGCAAAGCAGAAGAGTATCAGTCTCCGAAATAATATGGTGCATCATGAAGAATGTAATTCTGCATATACTACCGCTGCACATGTATCGGGTACCAGAGAATGAAGTAAAGGAGGAGGATCAGGAGGATAAGCCACCACCAAATGAGACACAAGGGGGAGAAGATGTGATATCACCTCAATGACAAAGAGAGCAATCCACAGATGAGGAAGAAGAGGCGATTCCTGAAAATATCCCACCTCTGATATCCTCAAAAACAAATGACAATGAAGATCATGAAAAGATTATGCTCCGTCCTTTGATTCAAGGTGAATACTCAGACACCTCCACTGTGCCTGCACCACGGATGGTGAGCGAGACCAAGAGAAAGAACAAGATAATGCAGGATTTAACAAACCCATTTAATTTTCCCAATGCAGTCTTGAGAAACTCCACATGAACCAGTGTACATCCTTTTTTTTTTTAATAAGAGGGTGCAAAAAATGCATGTTTTTATTACAGCAACTTTTTAGTCAGATACATCAACAGCACCGGCTGCTCAGCCAACATCCCCCACACAGCATCCTTTGCTTTGTACACTGCAGAGACCCAAAGGAGGACAGGAGGGGGCTCATTTCAGATCTTTCATAAAATCATGTGTGTGGCGTTATATTACGATGCAAAATTGATTTTTTTTTTGTAATTTAATTGCTTATTTATAATGCGCTTAATACACAGAGGTTTCTAAGCACAGACTCGGGGCTCAAACCTGTGTTGCTCCGCATCATATTGCTTCCAAGACAAGTGTGTTGCCCCAAGCTATCCTCCCGAGACTAAAGCACAAAGCTCATCTTGCCATCTACCCAATGTGCAATTAAAGTGTCTGGCAGTTTAAAGAGAGTTACCAATGTGTGTGCCTAATCCCTGTGGACCCACATGAGATGACATAATTCACATATTTGGCCGAAATAAAGGGTGACAAGGCAACCCCGTCTCTCAAATCGAGCCAATGGACTCATTTGCTTCCCCATCCCGCACCACTGCAACCGACCCACCACTTGGAAGAAAGCATGACAGATTCCACAGATGATGAAGATTTGTATGAGAAACTAGTTAAAGATGTGCAGGTGGAGCATAATGAGGAACACTGTTTGAGACTTTGACTCTAAAAATAGTGGTTGAGTGCATTGGCAAAGTCATGTTTTCGTTTTTTATTCACATTCAATGTGTTTGACTCTTTCAGTCACCAGAGCAACTATCAGAGTCCTTACACCGCCCACACAATCTGGAGGTTCTGTCTGAATGTATTTTGCTCTTCCAACCAGTGGAGATACAACAACCTCTACAGAGTGTGACATTCTTCAGTCTGGTTAGCAACTACTTGAATTTATTTCTCTCTAGTAACCAGCCAAACCACTGATGCATTTCGCCTGCACTCCCCCACTACACAGTGCCCCTCCTTTACTACCCTCGTGCTCAGTCATCTGTAAGAGTGTGAGATGCTACAGGGGCATGAGTTTCTCCAAGACATCCACAGCTAGGTCAGTACTTTGGCAAGTGTACAGCACCTTTCCCACTTAACGGCGCTTGGGCTCTCCGTCTCCCCTGTGCTGCCACTGGCTCCTGTGTGCCCTGCTCTCGCCTGTCCCAGATCGTCATGGCAACTGGCCCATGAAGTGGGAGTTAAGCTGGAGGAAGGTGGGTACCCGAGGAGAAGCAGAGGTTGAGGGATAGGAAGAAAGCACTCTAGGGCAGTCGAGAGAAGCTGTGGATGCTGAGACACAGAGACTAATTGTTCTTTTGGTTTCTGAACTGCCTTGCTTTTTCTGGCATTTGCTTGCCTACAAACTTGTTATTTCTCCCTCTTAGGTATTTGCGCAGCATTACTTGTCTGACATTTACAGCCCTCTCGTCATGCTGACAAACTCACTGCACCTGGCTGGTTGTTCTGCATGCTGCTAGACCTAAGTGGAAAAGTATGAGTGGGGTTGATGCCAACCCAATCATAGTGGACCGTGTAATCTAGGGTCCTATAATGAGTAGAACCAATGAGACGTCGTACTTTTAGTGACGTTTATAGTGGCCATTATGAAGCAAGGGCTTAGTTGCCCCACCTGACATTGATTATCCAATCCCCTCTCCCTGTTACCACACAGGTATAGTACCTATGTTAAAGTTACCTTCCTATAACCAATCACGTTGCATGTTAGTTTTTGATATAAATACTGTTTTTTTTTTTATTAAGTGGAGTTGAAGCAAGAAGGAAGATCGAGCGGTTGCAGGTGTTCATTGTACTCCCTGTTTTTTGTACTTGTCATTAAACGGACTCCCTTTGCCAAACTATTGAGTTGTCATTATTATTTGGTGCAAGAGTACGAATCCGCATCCCCATCTATCTCAAGGGTGCCGCTACTCATCTTAAAGGGCTGTTTGGAGACCCCCAGTTAAATGGGCCGGCTGGGGTCCATCCAGTTAAACTAATTGGTCTTTTGGAACTTGTTATTTCTGCCTCCCAGGCATTTGCTCAGCATTACATGTCTGACATTTAGAGCCATCTCTTCATGCTGACTTAATTTGTCTCTTCTCCCCTGAATGTTTAGCTTTTGGGAGAAGTTATATCCTCTGTTGTACTTTTAGTGTCCTGTAGAGTTAATTCTATCTTGTCTGCTTATTTAAAAATTCTTGTCTTTTCTTTTCATACTTTTACCTTTATTTTTTCTTTCTGTTTTTTTTCTTCCCATTCCATAATCTCTTACTTTAACTTATCATTATCTCATGTCATTTTGTACCACTCCAATTATTACTTTAAAGCGCATTTGGGAAGACGCTTTACAATTTCAAACAAATAAACAAATCATCGAGCTCACACCAACTGCCAGAGGTCTGGAAATGCATGCAGTATTTACCTACATTCCTGATCACAGTCTCGCCTGTTCTGCCCGATGCCCCCACACCCCAAAATCTACCACACCAACAGGATGCGGCATACCCGGTGGTGGTAAAGTGGCCTTGCTTGTCGTTACTAAGGCTGTGCGGGGCCAGACATGGGGCTCAGCGAGATGGTTTGAACACCCATTTCTTCTATACAAGATGGAGATTTCGAACTCTCTCTGAAACTTTCTGTTGCTTAGATGAACAAAGCAGAATCTGACAGGGGATATTACTGTGCCAGCAAGAACCTACAGTGGGATGTAATTATTCCAGCGTTCCAAATTTCAATACATAAATCAATGTAATGTATGTTTATCTTTCTCTCGTTTTCATAATATTAGGAACAACAGTCTTTTTCGACGACAACTCTTCGAATGACAATAATGATATCAAGATGCCGACCTGTCACTTTTTAGCTTAAAACTAAAACACGTCATTAACTTCGTCACATCGGAATGAGCATGCTTGCAGTTTGATACACATCCAAAACCATCATGTAATATGTGTTATGGCTTGTTGATTTTAAATACACTTTTGTTATGCCAGTCAGTCAATACACTTTTTTTCTGGCAGAGCCCATAAAGGTACAGTACATTCCTTACACGACGATTGTAAGGCAAGTTACATACTTTTTTGTACCAGAGTACAGTCCATAGATAACTACGTTACAAGTGAGGCATTCTTTCATAAAAAGTGCAGTGCATAGGTTGGAAACATTGTGCAAACAATTGCAAGAAAGCGAAAGTTACAAGAATTTCATATCTGCGTATAGGTACAATTCAGAGAGGACTATAAAGGGTGACCATTAGTTCAAATAATTGCTTTGGACTGGATACTCTAGACCCTATACAAAAAGCTAAAAGCAGAACAGAAACGACATCCTCACGAATAGTAGATTTGCACAAAGCAGACGCATCTAAGCTAGAGCGTGCCTGGTGTTTGAGGACAATGGGGTAAATCCATCTCCTTAGATTAGCATACGCAGGGCAGATCAACAGGAAGTGCATGTCAGATTCGATTTCCATGGTGCAGAATGAACAAAGATTAGTAGAACCCCAGGATAATCTACGAGTAAATGCTGAAACAGGAAAGATATTGAGTCTGAATGTGATATTTAATGCTCTATTTGAACTCGGAAACATGCACTTGAGGTAGGGTTCAGGATCCAAATAGGTTTTAAATATGAGATAACCTGGAAAACTTGTCAGGTTAGTAGATTCAAGGATTATATTTTCCAATGGGAGGATCTCAAGGTTAGACGATATTACCCTCTTGGACTCTTTTCCGTAATATCAACAAAATACAGGTAAACCTGCCTGGGCTAACTAGCACCATTACAGTGAAGCACTGGCTCCATTCCAAGATGGCCGCTTCGGCCTTGCATGAAGGGACTTGGGTCTGCAATGACCCGCCTCAGCAATCGACGGATTGGGCAGGCTGAAGCCTGTTACTTATTGAGGCATAAGTGAGCCAGCAAGCGCAGCCAGCTCACTGCAAAGGGCCCCAGATAAGGGCCACATTTTCCCATGTGTGGGCCTGTCAGGTCGCAGATGGTTGTAACAACCTGCTGTCCAAAAGGTATTTTCCACTTATTCTCAACATCAGACAAACAGCCTTCCTACCTAAACTCCTACCCTATTACTCGGCATTAACCCAATTGCTTTCCTACGGCTGTGTACTGCCCCATACGCCACCACTGTGAATGACCCTCCAACATCCAATCAGCTGGACTCCACCAAAATGGCATCTGCTCCTGTTGATCCTGCTCGCTCCAGCCTACCAGCCAGTGTATTCACCAGGCGATTGCATCTACCACTACGCCCTGCACCCACTGCCTCCCTAATCTCTGAACCACATTCACTTCCACTAAGAAACCACTGCCTCAACGAACCTTGCTGCAGCACAAGCACAATTGCAGCGTCCACCTCAAGCAGCCTAAGCATCACACATGTCAAACCCTACTGGAAACACACTCCCAAGTCGTGCACGCAGAAACAAGACAGGAATCACTACAAGACCAAAGTCTCTCGTCCACCATGCGCTCTCCACACCACTACCATGACCGCTGCCCCACCTGTGACTACAACACTTGTGCTCAACCTAACTATTGGCAAACAGCTCTCCAAGCTCATGAACACACCCACTGTGGAGTGCCCACGTTCCAAACCTACATGCCCCGGCCTCCTACAAGCAAAACAACACCCACTTGCCCACTCCAGATCACAGCCTGTTGCCCAGACAAGATTCATCATCCACATTCTAGTTACCAACTCTTGCACTTCACAGACAATTGTGGCCAGCTCCGTGCAGACCAACATCCAGAGCCTCTCTCTTGCTAAGTCCAAACCTGAGAGCCTTCACGCCAGTTCACGCAATTCATGTGAGGGAACTATTGCTACTCCATCCTCCACGCTTAATTGCGCACTGGTGAACACAAGATCCATAACACCCGACCCACTAGACATCAATGACATAATAACTGCTAACAACTTAGACCTCTTAGCAGTTTCCGAAACCTGGCGACAGGCCGCATTCAGCCCCTCCCTTTTTTTACTCTTCCTACAGGATATATTATCCTATGCAAGGACAGGCAAGGTGCACGAGGCAGTGAGGTAGTGTTGATAGCCAGAGGTATTCCCGCTCACAGAAATCTCCACTTCTTCCCTGCACACCGGAGAACTACTTTCAGCCAAACTTAAAATACATCTCACATCCACAATTACCACACACCTGGTCTATCGTCCCGTTGCCTGCCACCACTATCTTTTGAGGAAGACAACATGCACATTCTCACCACTAACACCAAACCTTTGTCCAAAGTCATGTTCCTTGGTGACCTAAACCTAGGCTTCAACGACTCTGAAGACAACACTGCCTCATCACTAGAGGCCTCCCTTGACTCAAATGGTTTCACATAGCAAATCATTAGCCCCACTCATTCCAAAGGTTGCATCATGGACTGGATTGCAGACCTCAACTGTTAAGTCTCAATCACATCCAACCTGCCCTGCCCATGGACAGATCATCACCTTATCACATTCTCCATTGGGAGGAGCTACTTAATAGTGTGATGCCTTGAGGGCCATTCAAGGGATAAAAAGGGTTGCACTTCTTCCACACTTCTTCCGCCCTCCTTTACTTTTTTCTATGCACTTACTCTATCAGAATTGTCCCTGGACCTAGTCTGAAAGCAACAAATGTGTGTCTCCCCCCTCCCTTTACTTGTTCCTCCCTCCAGCAATATCTGAAATGTCGTCAGGCGTAGTACGATAGTCGCTTGTTTTGTTCCTCTCCCTCCTTTCCCCTGCCCCCTTCCTCATCTCTTGTTAATCTCCGACTCTACCGCAAATGTCTTCAAGCCTAGTACGGTAGTTGCCTGTCTTTTTCCCAATTCCTTACTTTCTGTGTTTTAGCTCTTGCACTATCTGAAATGTCGTCAGGCCGATAGTTAATCTCACATTCTTGTTGTTCAAGGCCTGTAAGAATGTCATTGTATTTGCCCTTGTTCCTTGCCTTGCCATGAAGCGTTTTGAAATACATTGTGTATAGGCGCTATATAAATAAACTATCACATCATAGCATTGTTGGGTGTCCTGACCCACGTTTAAGCTATCATGCTACAACATTTGGTGCTGTGGGCTTAGAAAATTCAAGATGGCGGAAAACCCACATGTGCGCCGATATCCAGGAAAGCTGCGCAGTTTGTGCGCACACCAAAATGGTTGCCTCACTTGCCACCCACCAGTGCGAGAATGATAGGCCGGGTTGCCATGAGGGAAATGGGTTGCAAAGGAAAAACAGTAGCGCCGGTTAGCTTCAAAGCGCTTTAAAACCACCCTGTGTTTCTCTGAAGGCAGGCTCAAAATGTCTATTTTAAACATTGCAACACATCTAAAAACTCACTGGACACCAGCAGACATTTGGTAGAATGGAGTGTTGTGTGCCTACAAAATCTGGGAAATGAAGAGCCCAAAACAATGCCTGTAACAAAACTGCTATGGAGTCAGCAGTTTAAGTTGCACTGGATTTAAAGACACTAAAATCGAAAATGTTTAGATTAAATGAGTGATCTATGTTTGGTGTCACATGCCTTTGTAACTGTTGAAATGTCATAGTTTTGCACTTAGAATCAGCATTCTAGCTGCATGTGTAAAATTGCAAGTTAATTTAAAAAGCAACAAAAAAAACATGACAGTTAGCTGAAAGTCTGGCTTAAGGAACTTGATTTTGCTTGACAGCTACCCCCATCAGGAGTGAAACTTGAGTCACAACTGTGTTCCCAGGCCTATCTGCCTTTTGCTGGCCACACTAAGGATATACCATCTCTCTGATAATTGAATTAAGGGGAGCCCCCTACAGAATACAGGAGCTCTGAACAATGTAACCCCCTTCACCCAGGCAGATGGTTTATGGCAGGAGTCGTAAATGGTCGTAAAAAGTGGCTTCCTCCTGAAGGAAAGGGGAGGAGCACTGTCTGTGAGAGCAAGCTAGCTTGGCAGAAACTGGAAAGACTGGTTTCTGTACCATGTGACCTGAAAAGACACACCTCTATAGCCAGAATATGGTTTTAGAAAAAGATGAATAACTCATAGTACGGACATGTGAAAATTTTATAAATGACACCATAATTCTTGTGATTTTTCTGCCCACATTTTAAGAGGTTTTTTCGAACCGGTGGCATGTTCAGGGGGGTTTTAGCGGAAAAGAGGATATTATGTGTGCATGTGAAAAATCTGACACTTCATCAACTAATGTCCATACTCCTTGCGCACATGTGTGTAAATTTGGGGTAATGTACGGAATTGCAAAATCAGTTAAAAAGTGAAATATCGCCATTTCTGAATGCAAGCCCCCAGGAAGAGCAGAGTTTGAACAGGGTATACCTCCTGTGATATGTGATGGGTGCATGTAATTTCAAACCACTGTGTAGTTATGAAATATGTATTTGGTTCAAATCTAGATTTGTGTGTAAGTTGACAGGAGGAGTGGACTCTCTGCAAGCCATAAAATGACATCGCTCTGACTCACAGTTCTTTCCCCAATCATGGGAGAGGGGAGAATTGGGCCAATGGCAAGTGGAGAGGGGCTGGCTAGTGATGCTGCTCACACACACCCATTTTAAAAACACATAAAAGCAGAGAGACAGGACAGATAGGGACTTTCAAATCCATTTGCAGCTGGAAGCTCTGCCGGGAAAATCCATACTTTACCTCCATCAATCTCCAGAGAAAGCTGTGCAGAAAGATCCAGACTTTAAATCCCTCAATCTTCAGAATCCAGAGAGAGAGCAGACCCAGATCACTGTGAAGTGCAGAGACCAGAGTCCAGTTTAAAACCTGACCAGATCCATGGCGAGGCACATTTCACTCAAGAATATAGTGTGAGTACCTAGAAAACTGTGCAGAACCAATCTCTTAGTTAAAATAATATAATTCAATCCTATTTTAATCTAAGTAGAACTGTCTCCTAACTGTCACCTGTCATTTGCATAGCTGTAACCTGTCATTTTCTAGTTGCAAGCTGCACTTGTCTTTTTGAACTTTAAAATTTCAAATCAAAAACGACCTTTACTAAATCGCTCATATCTCTGCGACCGTTTGTCTTAGAGACTTGCAGTAACTTTCATCTGGAAGCTGAGATCCTAGGCTTTCGTAGGACCCCAAAACGATAGTGATAGTCCTTGTACTTCCTCGGTAATAGCGCTCGGCGCATTCACGAATTTTACCGCGATTTGCAAATTTCTTCACGTGTAAAAATCAGCTGCTGCTTGCCTTCCATTTGCCAGAAAATCGTTTGCCTCATAAAAACTATCCCTGAATCATTGCAAGAGTGAGCCTGAGCTAATATTAACTAGATATCACTCACCCTGAACCTCTGAAAGGGAATTAAAAGCATTTCCAGCATATTTCTCATCCATTGCTAGCACATATAAAAGCATTTGGGCCTGTGTTTTCAAAACTCCTATCTGTTTTCTTTAAGCGTGCTTGGGGGGGATTGAACTGAATTACATTGATTGCAATTCTGAGAACTGTGTGCTTTCCTCCCATTTCCTTGCATTGCATAAAAGGGGTGGTGAATTGTCCAAGAAAGTGATTACATTGTTTGGCTGAAATCCTATCAAGTGATTTTCTGTACTGCATTTCATTCAACATTGCATCCATTTGAACTCTATGAAGCATTCTCTATCACATTATTCTTCTGTCCCTATTTACCAGTGTGCTACCTTATCCATTTCATGTCAACTCCTTAGTGATTATAAAGAAGTGTGCTAGTGCCAGAGTCTCCGTTGTTAATCTTTATCATATCAGATTAAGTGTGATATTCAATTATTAATTTATTATAAAGTCTGATATATATATCTATCGTTTAAATTATCAAATAAACCTTTTAACTTGCAAAACAGAACTACTTCTTGGCTCAGTGGGGTCAGGAGGATTCCAAGAGAGGGGTGTTATATAGGGGTAGTCATCCAGAACGCATGAACTGGACATAAAGATATATCAATAAGGGTTTTCATTCAGTATTCTAGACTAGGCGTTGACTTGGCTGTAGTGCTGAATTGAATCCTCTTACAAATTGGGGGCTCGTATCCGGGATTCTGGGTTAGAATACCACTTGTGCGGCTTAATACAGTGTGCTAACTGACGGGATACATACATCCAGTCGGATCACCACGCTGCATTACGCTGTGAAGCATTCCTCAAAAGGGACACTCCAAGAAAAGTTCTGTTCTGCAAAAATAAAATACTAACTTCTGTAAGTCAGGACAGAGACCAATCTCTAGAATGACGACCTTGGTAGATATGAAAATAGCCAGAGAGCACTTCTTACATAAACTATTTGTGAGAGGTGAATGGGCTGAGCAGGGCCAGGATGCCTGGTTGCAGGCCATCAGGCGACAGGTCACTGAAACAGGGTCAGACTCATGGAGAGATCAGGGTCCATTACATGTGGCCCTGAGTGAACTATATATGGCTCCTAAGGCCAAAGATGAACACGACAAGATCGTTAGGATAGCGGCATATTTATATTTATATATGGGAGCCATACAGAATAAATGTGCTGAAGGCCATGATCTGGCAAAAAGGCAACAGATGGCGTTAGAGAAGGCCCAATCTGATCTGGACTCTTCTGAGCAAAGGCTGCACAGAAGCCAGGAGTCAGAAAATGAGACCAGACAGTACATCACTAAAATAAAGGAGGATATGGATGTGCTGCAAAAGGAAAAGTCAGAAAAGGATACCAGATTTCTGGCCTTGCAGAAGGAACACCAAGAAGGTTTGGACTCCCTACTGCAAGGCCAGAAAAAGCTGGAGCAACAGCTAGACTTCAATAGGGCATGTGCTGAGCAGGTAGTCACCCTGCAAAGCCACCTAGATAGGGAGAAGGCAGAGAGCAATAAACTGATTCTGAAAGACCTGGATACCCAGGCAGAGTTTGATCAGGAGCGCCAGAAAGCTGGTGCCTTCCAAAGGCAAAGGGACGAAGGCCCAATCTGATCTGGACTCTTCTGAGCAAAGGCTGCACAGAAGCCAGGAGTCAGAAAATGAGACCAGACAGTACATCACTAGAATAAAGGAGGATATGGATGTGCTGCAAAAGGAAAAGTCAGAACAGGATACCAGATTTCTGGCCTTGCAGAAGGAACACCAAGAAGGTTTGGACTCCCTACTGCAAAGCCAGAAAAAGCTGGAGCAACAGCTAGACTTCAATAGGGCATGTGCTGAGCAGGTAGTCACCCTGCAAAGCCACCTAGATAGGGAGAAGGCAGAGAGCAATAAACTGATTCTGAAAGACCTGGATACCCAGGCAGAGTTTGATCAGGAGCGCCAGAAAGCTGGTGCCTTCCAAAGGCAAAGGGACGACCTGACGGTACAGATGCAGACTCTTAGTCAGGAAAGGGACACCTTAGGCCAGGAAGTCTGCCACTTAAAAAGAAAAATGGAAGAAAATCACCTGGCCCACCAGGGACTGGGTGACCTCCAAAAAGAACACCAGAACTTGCTAGAGCACACCAGGAGGGTGGAGGATGCTCTAGCAAGAAAGGAGCAGGCCAATAGGGACACAGCTCAGGAGGTAACCCTCCTGCAGCAAAGACTGGCCCAGTTCTCCAGGACCAACCAGGAAGCACGGAGGGAAAATGAGGCTCTCTGCCAGCACAATGAGAGGCTCCAGCAACAGGTAGCGATGCAGGAGAAACTGATAGAGTCGAGTAAGGCCTTAACAGAGGAACTGAAAGCACAAATGCAGGCTCTTGCATTGCAACAGGGAGCAGGGGCGGATAGAGATGAGGTCCGCTGGGAAAGAGAGATTCCTGACCATAACCGCAGGAGCCCTAACACCAGGGGCCTTCATCTCCCCCAGTCCCTGGACTCTACCAACCCCATGTCCCCTGGCGCACATGAGCACAGGGCCACAGGGATGGCAGATTACTATCCAGCTAAGAGTATGGGGCTCATACGCCAGTACCACTCAGGAATGGAGGGGTGGGCATCCGGGTATGGTCACCCAAGTACAGTACAGTTCAATGGGGAACTCCAGGAGAGTAGGCCCATTAAGGGCATACTGAAAACCTCTGCCCAGTTAGGTCAGTGGAGGGGGTACCCATCAAATCCTGGCAGCAAGGAGGAATCTGAAGACTCCTCTGAACTGCGCAGGACACAGGAGACCAGGTCCCCACATTCTGCCAGCCATTCCCAGGCTCGCAGAATCCGGGAAAACCTGGAAGAACAGACGGGAACCTCTGGGAGCAGTGCCTCTGAGTCCGAGGATGAATGGACAAGGGTTACCCGAACCAAAAAGGCCAATAAGGCAAAAAGGGCCTTGCTTAAGGACCCCTTAAAGCAGATTAAGGCGATCAGGAGCGTCATCACGCCTTACCATAAGAACGCTAAGTATTCTGTTTGGGAGCACTTAGAGTTGTTTGAACAAATGATGGAGACTTTCCATTTGAAGGACAGCCAAAGCTGTATTCAATATGTAAAGTGGACCTTCTCCCCGGAATACTCCAGTTTCTTTGCGGGGCTGGAGGACCAAAATCATTTAAGATGGTCCACCTATAAGGCGGCCATCTTGAAACATTTTTCTGTTCACAGAAATCCTCAAGAGGCTCGCAAGGCAGCCTGCAATTTGCAATGTGGGGAGGATCAGGCCCCACAAGAATTTGTGCAGGAGTTAAAACGTGCTTTTGCAGAGACCACAAGAAGGGTGCGCACGGATAGCAGAGAATTTATTAATACGTTTTTCCATGCCTTGCCCAAATATATCATGACCCAGCTCGTGAGGGATTTTCACGAGAAAAGATCTTTAGACTGGGTCATTGAACAGGCTACCCGGATCTATGAGGTGCAGAAACCGATAGATAGCAAAAGTAATGCCCAGAAAAACCCCAAAGCCAACAGCACCCCTGCTGCTGCCAAGGTGGCAGAGGTAAAGGTCACCCCCGTTTTGGATTTGGAGATGGGGGGGCCTAAAAACCTACCTGCACCTAATAATGCTAGGCCCAGGAGGTCCTCGGGTCAGTCACAGACAGGGAGCCAAGGAGGCAGCCCCACAAATGGGGTCCCTCGCTCTCCTGATTATGTAAGTCCTGGTTACAAGGGAAATCGACCCATCCTGGGTTATGTGTGGACTCCTCCAGCCCAAGGGGGGGGATCCAGCCAAGCACCTAACCCAGGGAACTTCCCTCCAAACTTCCCACAGGAGGGCAGAAATTTACCAAACCCTGGGCAGAACTTTTTCCCCAGATATCCACCCGACTTTCAGCCCCAAAACCATCCATCCTTCTTTCCCCAATTCCCTGAGCCCAGACCACTGAATCCGGGAGAGGGGAGGCCAAGGGTGGAGGGGTACCCAAATCTTCCCAACCAGGGGTACTACCAAAGAAGGGATAGCTACCCTTCCCGGGATCAGCCCAGGGGAGAAAACAAGGCCCCGTATCAGCCTGAGCGGGTTTCCCAGTTAGAGCGCCAAGTTCAAAACATGGCGCGGGATCTGGGTCACATACTGAGGGCTCAGCAGAACCCTCAGATCGGCATGCCGGCGCAGAACGCACCCAACTCTGGACCTGGTGCCCCAGAACAATGACGGGGGCAGCACCCCGATAACTCACCGGTTCCCAGGGAGGAGGCACAAAGGGAAGGGGGGTGTAAAGCCTTGGAGGAAGCTTCCTTCCTCACTTGTAAACAGCCCCTGGAAACCCAGGAACCGGAAACAAAATCTCTTGCCCCTGAAAGTCTGCCTCCTAAGGAGCAGAGGGGGGGTAGGAGAAACAAAAGACCCAAACAGACTCAGTTTGAGGAGGAGGTACAGGTCTTCCAATTTGAGGGAGAGGGATCCTCAGAGGATCCTGGGAAAAGGATCTTCTCCTTCAGAGAGGGGGGAACTCCTCCCAAAGAAAAATGGGTCCTTAGGGATGCAAATCCAGACTGGGGAGATGTGGAGACTGAGCTACCGCCGCCCACCATCTCATCCCAGAACCAACAGCAAGAAAATCCCCTGGTTCAAACCCATCCTGGTGACTGCCTCCAAAAAGGGGGGGGCGGCCCAGAACCGGAGCCAGGGGAACCCACAATGGCTCTGATCTCCAGTTGCCAAATTTTTCTTTCAGATTCCCAAGGCTCTCCACAGAATTCTGCCCAAATCTCTTCGCTAGTTGTCCAAAAATGTACATTATCTGTGCCCCCTTGAGGAGAAGGAGGGAAGATACTATGCCCCGGTACAAGTACAGGGGCAGGGTACAATCTTGGCACTGGTGGACACTGGATCTCAAGCTACCCTTCTGTCCAGAAGGGCCTTTGACGAACTGAATGCAGGAAGGGGAGAGAATTACCAAATTCCTCTCACCTCTCTTCCTGGACAACTGCAGAACTTTGACGGGAAGGAAATTCCCGTTGAGGGGACTGCAGACTTGGACATTAAGATCGGGCGACACAAGTTGAAACACCCAGTCATAGTTGTGACTCCAGAGGGCACCCCTTGTTTACTAGGGAATGACCTCCTGAGAAGGTTGTCACCCCTAATAGATTGCGTAAATAAGGTCCTCTGGACCCAGACTAGCCGACCAATAAAATTAAAACGGAGTGTCAACCATGTTAGTTTAAACGGCACCTGCCACATGGTTGAACAAAAATCTGACCAAGTAGAATTTCACTTCCAGAATAGCCAAATTCCAGACGTGACAGTAATAGCAGTAGGACAACAGACTGGTGATGGGGGGTCCTCTCTATTTCTGAAAATCAACCTGCCTTCCAGTCTAAAGTGGTACTCCACGCTGGAAGGAAACACTCTGAGATTCTATACTAATCCACAATCAGAAACTCCCACTCCAATAGTCCAGAAAGATGTGAAATCAGCTCAGAGCCTGGCTGATATTCAGCAAATTGGAGAGCAGTTGTTCATCCCTGTTCATTTAAATGATGGGAAGGACTCTGTTCTCGCTCGAGTGTGTGTGAACAACGGTAAGAGCTTCATCAGCGAAGCCATGTTCCGCCAACTCCCAAAAGATCCAGCCATTCCCACATTCAAACTGATAGACAAATGGGAAATGGACCTGGAAGCGCCTAATTCCAAACATCTCCTGCCAAGCAGGTGTATGCTCAAAATCTCCATTGGCAACAAGAGCATAGTCCACAATTGTTGGGTCGTGCGAGACGTCCCTGCCGCCTTTTACTTAGGCAGTGACATTCTCAATCGCTTTGCCATTAGTTTGGACCTAATAAACTTCAAAGCTTGGTCCCGATTAGCGGATAATCCCCTGGGCTTTGATGATCCAGAAAAAGCATTTAGGTCAGCTCAATTGCTACCTTATGCAGTTGAAATCCAGATTAAAGAGGAGGTCACCATCCCAGAAAGGACCCGATAATTCTCCCTGGAAGTGAAAGTTAAAAGGGGACAAGAGTTGAAAAACCCTGATGCTTACATACATCTAAACGCTTCTCTCCAACAGCAAGGGTTGGGGGTAAACCCAACTCCATTAGTCAACATAGAACATGACACCATTCCAATAGAGGTGGATAACAGCGACTTAAAGAGTATTACTCTATCCGCAGGCACCATTATTGGAATGGCGGTTGATGGCCGACATTTCTCCATTGATCTTGGAAATGAACTGTTAGGACCAAACCCCAAGGACTATTTTGACAGTGACAGTGATGACAATACAACACCAGACAGGATTTTTACCCAGCATGGGGGGAACTTCCTGGTGTACACTTCCTGCCCCTATGGTAAGGAAGATGTGACTTGTGACTTCAGGAGGGATGAGGTGATTTTCCAGGTCCATGAGGGCTGCCTTTCCCACCTGAAGCCTCCAGTCCAAATCAGCACTCTGACCAGGGACTTCTCCACCCAGCTGGAGGAGGCCGCTGAAATAGCCAAACCAGAAGTCTTTCCAGGCTTCAGGCAGATGGTGGAAGAGAGAGTCAACCTAGCTGATGCCTGTGTGACTCTGGAACAAAAGCAAAAGTTGAAACAAGTTTTCTTGGATTTCCAAGATCTCTTTGCGGTAGACTCATATGACTGTGGCCGCACCGACATCCACACAACCACAATCCCCACGGACCCTGGCATGACTCCTGTGTTTGTGAAGCAATATCGCTTGCCTCTCGCATCAATGGAGTCCCTTACTGAAATAATTAAGAACCTTGAGTCCCGGGGAATAATCCGTCCAGTCCACAGCACCTTCAATAATCCGGTGCTGGGAATATTGAAGCCAAATGGCCAGTGGAGACTCTGCGCTGACCTCAGGGAGCTCAACAAACGGGTCCATACTTCCCGATGGCCTCTGCCCTACATTGACCAAGGGCTGGCCCAGATCCAGGGGTCACAGGTATTCACTGCAATAGACCTGACCAATGGATACTGGACCGTGCCTGTCAGCAGGGAAGACCAATACAAACTGGCTTTTACCTTTGGGGGCCAGCAGTACACATGGACCCGGACTCCATTCGGATACCTTAACTCCGGTAATGAGTTCAATATTTTCCTACATAAGGCCATGCCCGACCTGGGTGCGAGGGGTAACCTGGCTTATGTAGATGATGTCCTCATCAAAAGTTCATCTGTGGAGGAACACAGAGCGGAGATCCGTTATGTTCTGACCCAGTTGAGGGCCGCCGGAGCAAAACTTTCCTTTCAGAAAGCACAGTGGTGTAGAACCCGTGTTAATTTCTTGGGGCATGAGATTACTCCTCAGGGTCTCTGTCCCCAGGAAAAGAAAGTGGAAGCACTTCAGAAACTGAAAGACCCCACAACTCTGCGGGAACTAAGGAGCCTCCTTGGACTGACTAATTACAGCAGAAAGTTCATTGAGGGCTACGCAGAGATCACCAGACCCCTGATTCATCTCCTGAAGGGGGGGTCAAGTGAGAATGGGGTCCAGAACAATCCGAGGCAGTAAGACAACTCAAAAGAAGCCTCTCACAAGCGCCTTGCCTAGCTTACCCTGTCAGAAACAAGGAGTTCTTCCTGGAGACGGGGTTCTCTAATACGTGCTTGACGGCAGTATTATACCAAAAGCATGACAAGGTCAATAAAGTAATCTCCTATGCGAGCAAAACTTTATCCTCTGTGGAGGAAAAATTCAACGATTGTGAGAAGGCACTCCTGGCAACAGTGTGGGCATTGAAGAATTACCGCCCGTTTATCCAGGGGGAACACATCATAGTGGAGACTCCACACCAGCCTCTGCAATATCTCCAAAGTGATAGAATCCGGACCGGAAATGTGAGTAATTCCCGAATTACTTCCTGGATTCTGTCAATGCAAGGCTTTCCTGTGGAGGTCAGATATGGCCAAAACAAGAAGAGTCCCCTCGCGCAAGGTCTGGCTGACTTGCATGATTGTGCCAGAGAAAACTGTCTCGAGGACGAAAGTCTAAAAATAAAGGACAACACGGAGGCATACCTTAATTCCCCACACAAAGTCTTTAAAGAGGACAAGTGTGAGGGAATGCCCACTGTCTATGTGGATGGATGCTCTTACCATGTTGACAACGACGGGGAGAAAGAACTGGTGGCCGGCGTAGGGAATGCATGGGTGAATGAGTCCCCAGAACCCTCCGCTGGATACAAAATTGGTCCCCGAAGTAGTCAGGTGGCAGAATTGATGGCTGTGCATCAGGCCATCCTCACTGCTGTCCAGCATCAACTCCACGAACTGGTCATAATCACAGATTCGGATTATGTACGGAATGGGTTCGTGGAGCACCTGGTTAATTGGAAAACCAGAGGCATGTTATGTGCTAACAACAAACCCTTGAAACATGGGAAGTTGATCCAAAACATTGATGATCTGGTCACCTCGAATGAGATGACCATCTATTGGAAAAAGATCAAGGGTCATTCCAAAGTAGAGGGACCAGACAAAACTGGAAATGACTTAGCTGATCAGCTGGCCAAAACCGGGGCCATCCAAGGGGATCTAATTGAGATTGAGTCCCTGTTGGGGGAAATCCAGGTCACTGCTATCACTAGGTCCCAGACAAATGCTCACAACGACCTTTCGATTGCACAATGGAGTAAGGAGACCCCTGATGCTGATTTGATTACCGCTCAGAAGGGGGATCCAATAATTGGTAAATTTTACCAGCACCTTGAGGACCCTGAGAACTTTCCCCTGACGGATACCGATTACACTGGGAAAGAGGACCTAAGAGTGTTGATGAAATGTCCAAAAATGTTCCGGATCCAAGACGGTTTGCTGGTAAGGAAATCCAAAGCTGGCCACGATCAGTGGGTGGTTCCTACCTCATTCCGAAGCCTGATGTTAAGTCACGCCCATGATGCGGCCACCGCCGGTCATAGGGGGTTTCACACAACATTGGAAATCTTAAGAGAGGTTGCATACTGGCCACACATGGGGCAGGACCTCGACCAATATTTGAAGGGGTGTCTTGTGTGTGCACAATTTCAGCCATCATCCCTCACGCACCGCGCGCCTCTCCAAAAGAGGGGGATGACACTGCCATGGTCAGATTTACAAATCGACTTTGTAGGCCCCGTGATTCGCTCTGCTAGGGGGAATAAGTACATGTTGACTGTGACATGCTTGTTTACCAAGTGGGTGGAATGTCTCCCAGCCCCAAATTGCAAGGCAGAAACCGCAGCTGCCTTGATGATTAACCACATCTTTTCCCGTTTTGGTCTACCTCAAAGGATTGAGTCAGACAGAGGTAGCCACTTCACCAATGAAGTAATGACAAAGATGTGGGAGATACTGGGGGTCAAGAGAAAGCTGCATATTGCTTACAGGCCAGCTTCTTCTGGGGCAGTAGAGAGATATAACCGAACCATTGTGAGCATCTTAAAAAAGTTTGTGGCAGATTCTGGGCCAAGTTGGGATATCCGATTACCTCTGGTCCTAATGGCCATCAGATCTACCCCTTCATCTGCAACCAAAATGTCACCATTTGAGTTGATGACTGGGCGCAAGATGGTGCTTCCGCAGCATTTGCTCTACAGGACCCAAGAGCAGACACTGATAAATGCCTCAACTACTCATGAGTATGTGGAGAATTTAAGGAAACACCTCCAACATGCTTTTGCTTACGCTCAGCGGAATCTAGAAAGATCGGCTGATAGCATGAAGACCCACTATGACCTGAAGACTTCCAGAAAGGAATATCAGGTGGGAGACCGGGTCTATCTATACAACTTCCAAAGGAACCAGGCCAAGCAGCGCAAATTTTTGCCTACATGGAAGGGACCCTTTGAGATCATCGACAAGATCTCTCCTGTGGCCTACAAAATCCACATCCCCAAAGGTCCTTTGGCAGCGGGGGAAGACAAGTGGGTCCACATAAACCAGTTGAAGTGTTGCCATCCCAGGCACGCTCTGCAACAACTGGAGGAATCCTCTGGAATCCTAGCGGGTACTGTCTCGGACTAATTCAGTTCCAATCATAAAACATACCACATCTAGTCTCTAAAATATTGTGATTTGCATGAAACTGTCTCTTAGTTATACTGTTTTTTTTTTTCAAAATAAGAATGTAATGTTTCGTGATGATGAAATGCATATGCTGCCCCACTATCTCAACAGTGGTGGAAAAACGTCTATGAGTAGGTATTGCCGCTCTTCCTTTGTCGTCCTAGGAGAAAGAAAACCTGGAGACGGGCCAAGGAGGACGATCCGGAGACCGGGAGCAGAGACGCGATGGGCCCTGTGTACCGCCCAATACTCCCATCAGGACCGGCGAGGAGAACCGATCGATCAGTACCGGATGGAGAAGAAGATGCTGAGCTGTGCCATTTGCAGAATTGGAAGAAGATTATGCGGACAGAACGGTGCGTGGGTCAAAACCCTTGTGCACCCGACTCCCCATCGACTCAAATTCAAAGTGCAGTCGCGTGGGGGGGCTTGTTGGGTGTCCTGACCCACGTTTAAGCTATCATGCTACAACATTTGGTGCTGTGGGCTTAGAAAATTCAAGATGGCGGAAAACCCACATGTGCGCCGAAATCCAGGAAAGCTGCGCAGTTTGTGCGCACACCAAAATGGTTGCCTCACTTGCCACCCACCAGTGCGAGAATGATAGGCCGGGTTGCCATGAGGGAAATGGGTTGCCAAAGGAAAAACAGTAGCGCCGGTTAGCTTCAAAGCGCTTTAAAACCACCCTGTGTTTCTCTGAAGGCAGGCTCAAAATGTCTATTTTAAACATTGCAACACATCTAAAAACTCACTGGACACCAGCAGACATTTGGTAGAATGGAGTGTTGTGTGCCTACAAAATCTGGAAAATGAAGAGCCCAAAACAATGCTTATAACAAAACTGCTATGGAGTCAGCAGTTTAAGTTGCACTGGATTTAAAGACACTAAAATCGAAAATGTTTAGATTAAATGAGTGACCTATGTTTGGTGGCACATGCCTTTGTAACTGTTGAAATGTCATAGTTTTGCACTTAGAATCAGCATTCTAGCTGCATGTGTAAAATTGCAAGTTAATTTAAAAAGCAACAAAAAAAACATGACAGTTAGCTGAAAGTCTGGCTTAAGGAACTTGATTTTGCTTGACAGCTACCCCCATCAGGAGTGAAACTTGAGTCACAACTGTGTTCCCAGGCCTATCTGCCTTTTGCTGGCCACACTAAGGATATACCATCTCTCTGATAATTGAATTAAGGGGAGCCCCCTACAGAATACAGGAGCTCTGAACAATGTAACCCCCTTCACCCAGGCAGATGGTTTATGGCAGGAGTCGTAAATGGTCGTAAAAAGTGGCTTCCTCCTGAAGGAAAGGGGAGGAGCACTGTCTGTGAGAGCAAGCTAGCTTGGCAGAAACTGGAAAGACTGGTTTCTGTACCATGTGACCTGAAAAGACACACCTCTATAGCCAGAATATGGTTTTAGAAAAAGATGAATAACTCATAGTACGGACATGTGAAAATTTTATAAATGACACCATAATTCTTGTGATTTTTCTGCCCACATTTTAAGAGGTTTTTCGAACCGGTGGCATGTTCAGGGGGGTTTTAGCGGAAAAGAGGATATTACTCAAAATGTGTGCATGTGAAAAATCTGACACTTCATCAACTAATGTCCATACTCCTTGCGCACATGTGTGTAAATTTGGGGTAATGTACGGAATTGCAAAATCAGTTAAAAAGTGAAATATCGCCATTTCTGAATGCAAGCCCCCAGGAAGAGCAGAGTTTGAACAGGGTATACCTCCTGTGATATGTGATGGGTGCATGTAATTTCAAACCACTGTGTAGTTATGAAATATGTATTTGGTTCAAATCTAGATTTGTGTGTAAGTTGACAGGAGGAGTGGACTCTCTGCAAGCCATAAAATGACATCGCTCTGACTCACAGTTCTTTCCCCAATCATGGGAGAGGGGAGAATTGGGCCAATGGCAAGTGGAGAGGGGCTGGCTAGTGATGCTGCTCACACACACCCATTTTAAAAACACATAAAAGCAGAGAGACAGGACAGATAGGGACTTTCAAATCCATTTGCAGCTGGAAGCTCTGCCGGGAAAATCCATACTTTACCTCCATCAATCTCCAGAGAAAGCTGTGCAGAAAGATCCAGACTTTAAATCCCTCAATCTTCAGAATCCAGAGAGAGAGCAGACCCAGATCACTGTGAAGTGCAGAGACCAGAGTCCAGTTTAAAACCTGACCAGATGCATGGCGAGGCCCATTTCACTCAAGAATATAGTGTGAGTACCTAGAAAACTGTGCAGAACCAATCTCTTAGTTAAAATAATATAATTCAATCCTATTTTAATCTAAGTAGAACTGTCTCCTAACTGTCACCTGTCATTTGCATAGCTGTCACCTGTCATTTTCTAGTTGCAAGCTGCACTTGTCTTTTTGAACTTTAAAATTTCAAACCAAAAACGACCTTTACTAAATCGCTCATATCTCCGCGACCGTTTGTCTTAGAGACTTGCAGTAACTTTCATCTGGAAGCTGAGATCCTAGGCTTTCGATAGTGATAGTCCTTGTAGTTTTTCGGTAATAGCGCTCGGCGCATTCGCAAATTTTACCGCGATTTGCAAATTTCTTCACGTGTAAAAATCAGCTGCTGCTTGCCTTCCATTTGCCAGAAAATCGTTTGCCTCATAAAAACTATCCCTGAATCATTGCAAGAGTGAGCCTGAGCTAATATTAACTAGATATCACTCACCCTGAACCTCTGAAAGGGAATTAAAAGCATTTCCAGCATATTTCTCATCCATTGCTAGCACATATAAAAGCATTTGGGCCTGTGTTTTCAAAACTCCTATCTGTTTTCTTTAAGCGTGCTTGGGGGGGATTGAACTGAATTACATTGATTACATTTCTGAGAACTGTGTGCTTTCCTCCCATTTCCTTGCATTGCATAAAAGGGGTGGTGAATTGTCCAAGAAAGTGATTACATTGTTTGGCTGAAATCCTATCAAGTGATTTTCTGTACTGCATTTCATTCAACATTGCATCCATTTGAACTCTATGAAGCATTCTCTATCACATTATTCTTCTGTCCCTATTTACCAGTGTGCTACCTTATCCATTTCATGTCAACTCCTTAGTGATTATAAAGAAGTGTGCTAGTGCCAGAGTCTCCGTTGTTAATCTTTATCATATCAGATTAAGTGTGATATTCAATTATTAATTTATTATAAAGTCTGATATATATATATCTATTGTTTAAATTATCAAATAAACCTTTTAACTTGCAAAACAGAACTACTTCTTGGCTCAGTGGGGTCAGGAGGATTCCAAGAGAGGGGTGTTATATAGGGGTAGTCATCCAGAACGCATGAACTGGACATAAAGATATATCAATAAGGGTTTTCATTCAGTATTCTAGACTAGGCGTTGACTTGGCTGTAGTGCTGAATTGAGATGTGATGAAGAAATTGCAAATCGCGGCAAAATTCGCGGATGCGCCGAGCGCTATTACAAGGACTATCTCTATCGTTTTGGGGTCCTAGGAAAGCCTAGGATCTCAGCTTCAAAATGAAAGTTACTGCAAGTCTCTAGCACAAACGGTTACGGAGATATGAACGATTGAATAAAGGTCGTTTTTCAGATTCGAAATTTTAAACGCACACTTTTTCAGCTTAAAAAAATGATGGCAGGATAACAAAATGGCTAAGCTGCAGTTCTACTTAGGTTAAAAATGGATTGAATTATATTATTTTAACTAGGAGATTGGTTCTGCACAGTTTTCTAGGTACTCACACTATATTCTTGAGTGAAATGGGCCTCATCACGGATCTGGTCAGGGTTTTAAATTCGCCTCTGGTCTCTGCACTTCACAGTGATCTGGGTCAGCTCTCTCTGCTGGTCTGGGTCTCTCTCTTTCTGGATCTCTGGTCTCTAGTTCTGGATAGATTGAAGTCTCTAGTTTGGCTCTCTGGAGGTTGATGGAGGTAAGTATGGATTTTTCCGGCAGAGCGTCCCGCTGCAGATGAAATTGGAAGGCTCTATCTGTCCTGTCTGTCTGCTTTTATGTGTTTAGAATGTGGGTGTGTTCTAGCATCACTGACCCTACCTCTCTCTCAGCTTCTAATTGGTCAAACTTTCATTCGTCCCCTGATTGGCGAACTACGTTGTGTCAGAGTGATGTCAGCCATTTATGATCTCTTGAAGAACCTCCCTTATCATCTGTGCACCCAAATCTATATATGATCAAAATACATACTTCAGAGTTACACAGTTGCTTGAAATTACATATACATGGTGTGGCTGAATTTAGCCATGTCTCTGTCCAAATCTGCTGTTTCTAAGAGCTTGCATTCAGAAATGGCACATATTTCACTTTTTAACTGATTTTTCAATTTCTGACATTGACCCAACTTTACATATATGTGTGCAGGGAGTATGGACATTAACTGAAGAAGTTTCAGATTTTTAACATGCATACATTTAGAGTAATATCCACTTTTCCGCTAAAACCCCCCTGAACACGCCACCGGGTCGAAAAACCTCTTAAAATGTGGGCAGAAAAATCACAAGAATTATGGTGTCATTTATAAAATTTTCACATGTCCGTACTATGAGTTATTCATCTTTTTCTAAACAATATTCTGGCTACAAAGGGGTGTGGTTTCCTCTCAGCACAAGGTAGAAATACTGGTCTTTCCAGTTCTGCCAAGCAAGCTTGCTCTCACAGGCAGTGCCCCTCCCAGCTCCTGCCAAGAGGAAGCTACATTTTACGACTGCGTAATAAAAACCTTTGCCTGAGTGAAGAGGGCTTTGTTCACTCTCCTACAGAGCACAGGTAATTCAATTATCAGATAGATGGCATATCCTTAGTGTGGGCAGCAAAAGGAAGGTTGGCCTGGGAACACAGTGGTGACTCAAGTTTCACTCCTGGTGGGGGTAGCTGCCAAGCAAAATCAAGTTCCTTAAGCCAAGTTTCAGATAAAATGTCACTTTTTGTTCCCCAGTCTAAGTCAAGACATTTTTTTACATATGCAGCTAGAAGGCTGATTCTAAGTTTAAAACTATGACATTTAAACAATTTCAACCTATGTGACACTCAAAAGTAGGTCACTCAGTCAATTTGAACATTTAGATTTTTTTTAGTGTCTTTCAATCCAGTGCAACTTAAACTGCTGAAATCCACAGCGCAGCCAGTCTTGTTATAAACCTTGTCTTATGATCTTCATTTCCCAGATTTTGTAGGCACACAAAACTCCATTCTGCCAAATGTCTGCTGGTGTTCAGTAAATATTTTGCACATATTGCAATGTTTGAAAATAGGCATTTTGACTTGCCTTCAGGGAAACAGAGTGGTTTTAAAACGCCGGCTTTTGGATAGTGGTGAGTACTGGTACTGCACCCATTTTTGGGATTTAAGAAATGAATTCCCCACAATTCTAGGTTGCATTTGGCAATCAGCATTGCCATTCCCAATGGTTTCAGACTACTGTGCGGGTAGTCCAATGGTGGTTTTAGGCAGCGTCCTTCTGTGCCCATAACATCGGCAAAAATGAGTGGCAGCCTATTCTTCATGCATTTCCCTGTGCATTTTCTGGGAAGCTCTGGCCATCATGATGTTTTCATGTCAGTACTGCACAGTTTTGAGGTAGGGCTAGGATGCATGGGTAAATACATCCCACACCTCCTTGTAGATCTCTACAAAAAATGTATTACAACAGCTGTCCACACAATTGCACCTGTGTCCATGATCATACTAAAACCAGCCAAACACCGGAACACCTGGTTCACCAACAAAATCTGCACCCTCTGACTAAATGCACAAGAAGCAGAAACCACGTGGAGGAATACACCAACAGACACCAACAGACAGCAACAAAGCTCACTTTGTCTCCATGGCAAAAAATTACAAAAGGCACAGCCACACGCAATATGAACTTACTGCAAGTAGTTCAGAATAATGCCCTCAGAGCTACTCCAAACATCCCAAAGAGGGAGCACATTTCTGCAGATAGAAAACAGGTTCACTGGCTCCCTGTGCATGAATGCATTATCTGTAAATCACTAACCATCACACATACACGTCCCTCCAGTGCAGCCCCTGACTACCTGTCTCGCAAATTTAAAAAAACTCCAATCCAAGTTTCGAAGATGAATAGGGCGTTACTTTCATATTAGAAGCCAGCACATATAATGCTCCTTCAGTTAGTAGAGAGTATGATGCCATAATTGCACTCATATAAAGTAGCTGGCAGATCCCTGGCTAATTTTAGGCTTATGGAGTCATGGTCATTCTCTACTCTTGTGATGATCTGAAGAGATTTCCCTACCTTTGAGATTTCAACATCCAGAAAGATATAATATATTTGGCTTGTCTGTGGGCCTCTTTTAACGGTGGATGCTACTGGGCAGTCGCCGTGTTAGCGGCCATTGCAGGCCTGCATTCCCACAGTAAAGAATGTAGCAGCTGTCTCTTGAGTCTGCTGATAGGTACATTTTAGTAGTGGGCAATCTAAGGTGGAAATGTTCCAATAACAATCATCTTCGTCAAACAAGCTAGTAACACTTAATATTGAAACAATTTGTGTGTTACGATCTCCCAGCACTATTTTCTGCATTGGGTTTTCTTAGAGCGTAGAGATTCATGTTAGCGTATCAGATCATCTAGCTCATTTAGAACTGTGGTTGCCTCATCATGTTTGCCAGTGTGATGGTGTACATTAAATAATAGCAAGTTCGAGGCAGGGAAATGTAATTTTAGACATTGCATGTCCCTGCAGGTGGTATTCACTTCTGTGGGGGTTTGTAAGGTTGTAATTCACCATACCAGCAGAACGCCACTAGATCTGCCTCTATCAGCTGAAATTGCTGCCTTGAAAACATGTGAGAATCCTGACATTCAGAAATGTTCAACTGACCATGTTTCTTGGAAACATATAATCTGGAATTGATATTGAAAGGAATGCTATTCTAGGCCTAAATATCTTATATGTCTTGTATCCAGCTATATTCAACATAACTTAGCAAGGTGTGGGCAGGGTTCTCTATTAGTTTACTGGCGCTCTTATGTGGTGGGGATGGTGCTATGGGTTTAACTATGTCAGCCTACATCAGTAGTTGACTTAGGGCTCCCTAACAGGGGCGCAGGGGGTTATTGTTGCTGTAAGGAAAGTTTAGCTTATGTAGGTTTAGGCAGGTCGTTGTAAAGAAACAAATGGCAGGAGGACTGAGATGACAGGTTTCCTCCACAAAATTAAGGCCTATGTGTAATCTTTCTAAGGGAAGTGATATTTGTGATATATAAAGTAGACCTTCGATTAGCTGGCTATCTCCAAGTGTTATCCTAATTTTAGCCAACCCTGAGAGCTCTGGATCAGGTAGTGTACGTACCTCTATAATGCCATCCCTGATGATTGGTAAGCATCCTATTTTGGGTCTTGGCCGGTGTAGTAACTGATTAGCTAAAGAGTCCTAGACTTCCTTGGCATCACTTTTAAGTTTCAGTACTTTGGTCATGAGACAATGATTGCCAAGTTTCAGATTTAGAAGGGGCACATGGCTACGGCCAATGGAGGTACAGGCTTCTCCCTGTTTGTCCTTAAAGAGAGGGGGCCGTGTATCTCCCGAGGGGGTGGTCCCTTTCTATCATTATCAATTGACAGTCTACTAGGAAGGGTATCCGGTTATATTTTCGAAAACATATTTTCGAAATACCATTTTGTCAAAAACAATTTGGCAAATTTATTTTTCTTTGAATTTATTATTTTTTATTTTATGTTTTTTTGTTTCGTAAGTAAAAAAAGTGGCAATAAAAAAAACGAGGGTTGTGGGCGGAATCCCCAATTTCAAAAATAAAATTAAAAAAAAACATTCGAAAATATGGCATTCGAAAAAGTCACTATAAACCACTAGGAAGTTCAGTGCGTCCTATGCATCTATCTTCACAACAGTAGAGGTGAATGTTAGGTTTTAATGTCTCATTTTTATTGATAACATTCACGATCGGGAGGAGGGACCGCTCAGGTAGCTTGTGATACAAGGGCAAGCTGTGTTTTGGGACTTAGCCAACACATTCAATTTAGGGTTATTCTGCCCTACAGGAACATTATTGCTTAACACCTTAGTTACATCAATAGGCTGAGGATTATTGTGAGTAAGGGATTGGAAAGAGGTATACCCTTTGTTATAGTTTACATTCAATGGGAGGGATGCAGCTATATTATCCACAACTAGTTTTAATTCTAGTAGTTTCTCAGATAGATTAGTGATGTCTTTAACTAACTCGATCAAAATGTCTGAAGAGGAACAACCGCACATAAGTCCTATGTGCTCTTGATGAGGGATTGGTAACATATTACGGCGAAAAACAGTCTTTTGTGGGGAGGAATTGAAAGGGGCCCCTAGGGTCCCTCGTGCTATGGAAACAAGGCAATAACCATACACGAAAAGATGTGCCAGACACGAGGTTCAAATTCCCAATGCTAGGGTTTATTGCAAGCAAAAATAGTATCAATTGGCCAATTCTGATTTCACGCCCCGCGACGTGAGTTTCCTAGACCTCGAGGGGCGCAAGAGAGCGAATTACGTACATCAGTTACATATATACAAAATGCATATCATACAATCAGCAATGTCATGTTTAACACCCCTCTTTATTAAGTTCCTTTGAACTCGGGATGACGATGGACATATCCAACGAGTATGACGATTATGACACTTTCGATGTGGTTCTGTTCTTGGAAGCAAGCTGCACACGGGGGAAGAGCCACATTCCAAGCTTTGCTACCTATGAGGTACTATTTGTGTCCTGGGAGCCGACACGTTCTAAAGGGTTTTGCGAAGGGGGGCCGAAGGAAGAGCATAATTCAAGCCTTTAGCTGTTTTATTCTAACATATTCTACCATCGTACGAGACTGCCTGGCAGCTGTGAAGTCATTAAATGCCCTCCAGCTCTCTCCCAGGGCTACAGAGAGGGAGCGTGGGCATTCCTCTCTGGGCTACTCATGAGGAGTTTCAACGAACTCTTCAGTCCCACGACCTTGTCCTTTCATATTCAGACAACAATGTTAACAGTTGAGCAGAGTAAGCAGAATTCATATGAATTACAAGCTGCAAAGCAGTTTTAGACAGAAAGCAATGAGCAATGGTTAACAAGCAAAAAGGTGATTCTTGCTACATTTAAAATGGCCACTTGTTGGTCAAGCATAGCAGTTTATATTTCTATAATTCGGTGCATAATGTTAACAGTTGAGCAGAGTAAGCAGAATTCACATGAATTACAAGCTGCAAAGCAGTTTTAGACAGAAAGCAATGAGCAATGGTTAACAAGCAAAATGGTGATTCTTGCTACATTTAAAATGGCCACTTGTTGGTCAAGCATAGCAGTTTATATTTCTATAATTCGGTGCATAGGACGGTTGGCCCACGGCCATCAAGTTACGTCTGTCATTCAAATGAAGGGTATTCATTTTTCCAGATTGACAAACCCTCCTTTTGGCCGTATGCCAAACGTCTTATTCATTCACTGTATCCTCCTCCAATGAGGGTAAGTCTGGGGTATCTATGTCTGAACCATCTTCATCATTAATGTCTATAGCCATGGATTGTTTTACTGTTTTAGTTTCCTCAGTGTCTCTGTCATTTCGGCCATGCGTTTGTTTTCCTCTCGACACCATGTGCATACATCCCTTAGTACATCCATCAGTTATTTCAGTGCAAACTATTGGTAAGCATTGTATATAACAGCAGCATGTTATGAATATCCCAAGTACCATCATTAGTATCGAAATAAACTTCCATCCCTAAGACCGCAATAATCCCCAAAACCAGGATCCTATCCCCCAATCCCCTTCTTCAGTAGAGAGTGTGGAACTTATGACATGTAATTTCCGGATCGCTTTAAATATCGTAGGGGAGTAATCATCTATATACACACAGCATGCAGTTTTTACGAGTTTGCAAACTCCCCCACGATCAACTAATATTATATCGAGAGCCATCCTGTTTTGAAGTGCCATTAGTCTTATTCCTTTTTCTTCTAACGTCATATTCAATAAAATATCCGTTGTTGAATCTATTGTTTTTTGTAATATTCCAGACAGTTTTCTTATATTGTATGAATTTTCTATTTGGGACAAGAATGGTATAAATGATTTGCCTATATCCATTGCTATCATTCCATCCTCGCTACTCCTTTGAGTTCTACCTTTTGTTCGTCTGGCTACTTCTGCTGTCTCCAAGAGGAACACTCCTGGAAACAGTAAACCTAGGTAGCATGTACCTCCCCAGTTCCTAGGTAACCATGGATATGCTTTTTCTCCACATATAAAGTAAACAGGGTCCCCTACGTACACGGGTTCTATTTCGTGTTTTGAAACCACCGTGTTCAGGCAGTTGCTAAACGTTCCTACTTTATAGGAACCCTTTTTCTGTAGAAATAGGGGAGCAGTTTTGGGGCTGTGATCCACTGTATAGGCAGGGGGCACAGCATCTTTATTCCATTCATCCCTCATTCGAAATGTCATTACTGATGTTTTTTCTGCTGGCGGGGTTGGTCTATTTTGTCTATGTATTCTATCTAGTCTTGTTATCTTTCGTGTATTCTTTCTCATGGGTTCTAGTGCAAACACGCAAGCTTTTTGGAATATGGAACAACCCACAGGTCTCATGATCACTTCCTCAAATTCATTCATATTGGTCTCATCTAGCTGACCCGTATTACTCTTGTTCCATTTCCCAAAGAACATTGCACTTAATGTTACCTCACATGAATAAATCAATGGGTACATACCAGCCTATCCCTTTCCCAACGTGCTGTGGTAAATGGGCGCAAACCTAGCAATCTTTTTTCTTTAAAACCGCATGGGTCATGTTCATGATGAGCAACAATGTATTGTTGCCGTATCCTTCTCTATGTCTCTCTTCCATTGGGGGCAAAGTACCAGTGATTACATGAACCGGGCTTTCAGTAGCTGCTGTTGGCAAAAGTGTTTCTAATGGGTGCACGTACTCCAGGAACCATAGTGTAATAGCTGTTATTGTTGGTACTACCATACTTAAGAAACACAGGACCAATGTCCAAATCAGTACCTTATTCCTTTTACCATGCTTTTTCCCTAAATGTACAGTCTCTAAATCTATTATCTTTTCAGCAGGGGTACAGGAGGAGGCTGAAACTGGTCTTGACTTGTTCTTCATCGTCCTTCTTCTTGCTGGCAAAGTTCTTCGCAAATGTTTCTCATTCTTGATGCCAGAAAAGTTCAACGAAAAATGTCACAGTTCAATTCTGCCAGCCTTTTCACAGCCTAGATCACTTATCCACTCCGAGCAAGATTAGTTGTTCTTTCTCCCACTGCTCAGAAGATTTTTGAACAGTTCTTTATTGATAGAGTACTATGTGCATCCAGCTTGTCCCGCTCTGGCTTAGGACACATGTACTTTTATAAGCGCACTGAGGAGCCGTGAGTCTTGAATTGTCCGACTTGCACAATTCTCACACTTCTCTCCTCTACGCCCCTGGCTCGTACTCCGTCCGTGAGTGGAACCAAAGGCAAAAGAAAAGCACCAAAGATCTGTGGATCACTTTGACTGGAGAGGCCGCAAATTATACCGATTCACTCCTGGTATTGTATGATCCGTGAATAGTGCCGTTGCATTTCCAGTATCAGGCTCAGTGTCAGCCTGCGGCACAATGATGGGTAGCAATGAGCGCCGTGGCAATGATGTAGTTTCTTTCTTTGGCTTTGGTGCATTTGCAGAATCTGGTGGGCGCCAAAGGGGTACACGCGTTGTTTCTGCTCGTGTTTGCAATGCAGGGTTTGTGTCGCTCGGCAGTGATATTGTTTCTGTTGAGCAACGTTGGGGCACTTTTCGCCCTCTCCCCTTATTGTCAGCCTCCCCAGGCTCTGTTTCGAGTTTCACTTCTCACGTGCGCTTTGTTTCAACTTTCACTTCTCGCTCAGGCTGATGCTGTGGCAATGGACTGGCAACAGTTTCTTTCGTTTCCGAGACCGTTTCCTTTCTCTGGTCGTCGGAAGTTGTCAGCAGTCCTGGGAATCTTTTTACATGTGTTGCATGGATTCATGCCTTCCGTCCGTCTACTCGGATGGCCGTTTGCGTCGCCAAAAGTACTCGTAGGGGCCGCGCCACCTGGGTGCTAATGCTGTCTTCCGTTCAAAGTTCTTTATTAAGACCCAACTTCCAGGCTCCAGTGAGTGCCCCGGTCCGGTATATCGCACTGGTAACGCCTCCTGCACCTGCTGATGAATCAAATGCAACTTCTGTATTAAAAGTCCACAGTACGTGCTTAACATAGGATGCTCGGCCTCACATAATCTTTTTTCGCTGCGGTGCGCAACATACATTTGCTGGTCTCCCCATTATAATCTCATAGGGGGAGAGCCCAGTCTTAGCCTGCACAGACGTGCGCATGCACAACAGCGCTAGGGGTAATGCATCCACCCAACTCAACTTGCTCCCAGTGCAGATTTTTGCTATCTTTGACTTCAAGATTCCGTTATGTCTCTCCACAAGCCCGGCAGAACTGGGATGCCTGGAACTGTGGAATCTCTTCTCTATCTGCAGACCTGCAGAGATCTGTAGCACTACTGCACCCACAAAGTGGGGGCCGTTGTCTGACCACAGGACATGGGGCAACCCAAACCAGGAGAAATACTCCTTTAACATTACTTTTGCTGTTGACATCGCAGTACAGTCTTTTAAAGGATATGCCTCCACCCACTTGCTGAATTCACAAATCACCACTAACACATATTTGTAGTTCTGGCACCTTTCCATTTCTATGAAAACAAAATGGACCACTTCAAATGGCATAGAGGGTGGGCCTAAACTACCTGCTGGAGTCACGGTTCCCTTCCCTACATTGTGTTGCAGGCATGTAATACAATTTTGCACTAGTCTTTCGGCATTCTTTTTTATGTGCTCATTTTTCCATACTGTGGATAAATGCTGTACCATCTTCTTCGCGCAAATGTGGGTAGGGCTATGCGCCATTATAACCATTGCAGTCACGTAACAATTTGGCGACATCCAGTTATTTGTTTCCTTATCCACACAACATCCTTCCAAATCTAACTCAGCAGAGCCCTCAGCCCACCCCTGAATCTCTTCGGTCGTGGCCTCAGCCTGCATTTCTTTGACTGTGGCAACTCCATTCTCTATCATACAAGGTACTTCCTCAGTCTGTACTGCCATCATTTTATTTCCCAAATCTGTGGCTGTTTGCTTCGCAATCCTGTCTGCAAATGCGTTTCCCTCTCCCACTCTACATGTTACTTTCTTATGCGCCTCGCACTTAACTATATCTAGGCGCTTTGTAAACTTGAGTGCAGACAACAATCGCACAATCAAAGGGCCATGCTGAATCCTGGCCCCATGTGATGTCAAGAAACCAATCTCAGCCCAAAGTCAGCCAAAGTTATGAACCACGCCAAAGGCGTACTGGCTGTCAGTATAAAATTCACGTTCAAATTCTCAGAGAGTTCACAGGCTCGGGTCAGTGCTATTATTTATGCGGCTTGCGCAGAATTGTAGGGGATTCTTCTGCTTTCTACAACATTCTCTAGGGTAGTAATTGCATATGCGGCCGTTGAAGTGCCATCAGGTAATTTAAAACAAGAGCCATCACAAAATAACTCCCCATCTGGCTCTTTCTGTGGGATATCGCTCAAGTCAATTCTTCCCTTTGTTTCTTCTTCAGTGACCATTAAACAATCATGGGGTGGTGATTCGTTGTCACCAATTTCTGCTATGGGCAGTGGCATTAATTCTGCAGGATTCAATGCGCTACACCTCATAATTTGGATGTAGGGTGCAAACAAGATGAGCTCATATCTTGTCAGTCTAGCTGAGGTGAGGTGTTGCGTCTGTGTCCTATTTAATAGAACATCTATAGCATGTGGCACCATCAGAATTAAAGTGTGCCCCAATACCATTCCTTCCGTTTGTTTCACTGACACAGCAGCCGCTGCGACAGATCGCAAACATCGTGGTAGTACGCGCGCTACAGGGTCCAACGCGCAAGAAAAATAGCCGCACAGCCTATTTCTTCCACCTTGTTCCTGTGTCAAAACCGCCAATGCACATCCTTCACTCTCACTCACAAATAGTCTAAAGATCTTTTTATAGTTAGGAGTGCCTAAAACTGGCGCAGCACACAATGCAGCTTTCAATTGCTCAAACGCTTTCTGACATTCTTCATCCCACTGTAAAGGCATCTCTGCATCCTTTTTAGTCAACTTTATCATCGGCTTCACAATCAACGCAAAATTACTGATCCACTGCCGACAATAAGAGGCCATGCCTATTACAGCTCTCACTCCTTTTTGAGTTTTTGGATTAGGCATACTAGAAATACTTTCTATGCGTTCTGGTGTTAATCTTCTCCCTTCTTTCGAAAGTAGGTAACCCAAATAAGACACTTCCTTCTGATTATACTGGAATTTCTTCAAACTTGCCTTATGACCATGGGTCGCTAAGTGTGTCAATAGTAATATAGTGCTTTCTTTACAGATCTCTTTCGTGTCAGCAGCTAAGAACAAGTCGTCTATGTACTGCAAGAGTACGCAACCTTCGGGTAATTCTAGCATGTCTAGCTGCTCTTTTAGCGCTCTGCTGTAAATGCTCGGGCTTTCTGTATATCCTTGTGGAATGTGTGTGAATGTGAATGATCGACCTCCTAGAGTGAACGCGAACAGATATCTACTGCTTTTATCCACTGGAATGCTAAAGAACGCGTTCTTCAAATCAACTACACTAAAGTATTCTGCAGTGGCCGGTATCATTGTCAGTATTGTTGTGACATCTGGGACCAAAGGGAATTGTGGGTCTACCACTTTGTTTAATGCGCACAGATCAATTATGAAACAATCGGGTTCCTCATTGCCTCCTTTCTTGTAAACTGGAAGAATCGGGCTGTTGCACGTGCTACCTGCAATTTCCTCAACCACCCCCAATCTCACCAGGTCAGTAACAATGCTTTTCAATCCCTTCTCACCTTCAACAGAAATGTTATACTGGGGAATTCGTGGTAGTGTGACACCTTCTTTCAAAGTTATTTTTGCTGGCTCTATTTTCAAGCATCCTACATCGTTATCATGCATTGCCCACAGACAGGTTGGTACTCTACTTAGCTCTTCTGGCAACTCTTTTGACATAAATTCCGTCACTGGTGCATCGTGAGGCCACATTGTGAGGAACACCCCGTCTGCCGTACAATGTATGACTACCCCCAATTTTCTCAACAAATTTAATCCTAGCAAGTTCTCTCCACAATTTTCTGTCAAAAGAAATGGACACTGTTCCGTAAATGGTCCTATTGTAATTGGGACAGCTTCGGACATGGGGTTAATTACTGGTGGACCTGCGAACCCTACAGAAACATTCTTCTGCCCCAACAGTGGTATCTCCGGAACCAAGTGGTGGTCTATCGAGCACTTCTGTGCCCCTGTATCTACAAGGAAACAGTGCTCCTTATTCCCGACTCTTATTTCTACGTAGGGTCCTCTCTGATTCACGGGAATAGACACTGGTTCTGACCCCTGCCGTGGGCTGTCCTATTGCGAAAATAACACATCGTCCGATGTGTAGTCACCGCTACTGCTATAATACGTGTTTGGTTGTGTATCAAAAATATTCCCATTTCCGCCTCGATGTCCTCCACTCTGATCATTTCTCTGTTGGCCCTGCCCACCCTGATTTTGGTTCGAAACACTTTGGTTCAATGCCTGGTTCTGTTGCGCTTGGTTTTGATCATAGGATTGGGTTTGAGTACCTCCATTGGTATATCCCTGCTGCTGCTACATGCTATTTCTGCTTGGGCCGTTTGACCCCTGATGTCCTCTATGAGGCCTTCTCTGACCAAACCCACCTCTATTCTGTAGGTGTGGGTATTGCGCTCGCCAGTGTCCTTCCTCCTTACAATACGCACATTGATTTAATCCCAATGACACCCCATGCAAATTATTCAAATTTCCTCTGCCTTGTGCATTTCCTCTACCTCTATTGTATCCAATCGCATCGCTTCTTTTCTCATCTCCAATGGGTACCCATTACATATCTCACTTACTTCCTTTACTGACGTTCTTTTGTTCGACATCCATCGCATTGTTTCCCCTACCCATACCTGCAATCTTTGTTTATCACATATTTTTCCCGGTACCGGCAAATGCTTTGTACCACCTGGAAAAACTCTTGGCCATGATTTTTGCATATACAACCTTGACGCCTCCTTCCTACCTTTCTTAATATACTCACTACTATATTCAGGTGTAGCAAACATCTCAGCATATCTGTCTTCCATTTCATTTTTTACTTCAATGCGTTTGTGCACATGTTTTCTTACATCCTCATCTCTTTGCTCACTGTGTGCTAACTTATTCAAATCTAACAATCGCTGTGGCGGTAAATTCCCAAGTATCTTTTTCCATTCTCCCACCAAAATTTCCCCCATGCATTCCAACACTACCTGTCTCTCGTCGCTTCTTCGTTACCCATACAATGAGGCCATTGCTGCCGTCCCATCATTTCCTTCTATTTACATTTCTGCCTCTTGCCGTAATTCAATCTTTCTTTCTTTGCTGATCGCGCTTCGAGTTACCCGTCCAAATCCTGTTCCTTCAGCCCCGCCTCTCGCCTCCCCGGTCTCAATTTCGACTTCGGGAGGGGCCGATGGTGCTAAATCTGTCTCTGGAGAGGGAGGGGCGGATGGGACAAGTGACACAGGTGGCATCTGTGAAGGGCCTCCCTGGATGCTGGGAAATTGTGTGTCCGCAGTCTGCACTTGTGGGAGTGCTCGCGCTGTGGGTGGGGCTTGGGTTAATGCTTGCGTGAGGGGAAGTGCTTGGGCTACGGGAGGTGGTATGAGAGCTACTGGTTGGGCCTGCGCAGTCACTGCTGCCGTGTTTGGTTTCGATTCTGGTTTTGGGCCTCGACCCGTGTTAGTTAACAAATGTTCCATTAATTCGTCTGCTATGTGTATTTCCCGCTGCGGGTATATTCTTTCTATGTTCATCTGGTCACGTCTCCCTTCCCGTCTTAGACTTGCCGTCCACTCCTCCTCTTCCTTTTCTTCTGCTACCTCAAGCTTCGTTTTGTGCCTATGGGCATGATTCTCTCTACTCCTAAGTCGGAGCATTGCTTCCCTCCTCCAATCTTTGACAGTCTCAAAAGCTGCAGGTCGCACTTTCTTTCTAATTAGCACCCTTTCTAGGTTATCTATCCTCCCAATCTCAAAACTACCATTAATCGGCCACTGATGGTCGGGTTGCTTTCTAGTTTGCCTATGCCAAATTTCACAAAATATTATCGCACCCACACCATATGTTGCATACATATCATAAACCGGCGTTCCCCCAGGCGGTGCACTTTGGCCATATTCCAAGGACTGTCTACCGCAGCTGAAAAGCCCCGCTAAAGTGGACAGCACTCCAGGCATGTTTCTTTAACCTTCCCCTTTGGTTAGCTAACTTTTACCTGGACGTTTGAATTTGCAAAATCAACATTCTACCAAAAATCAGGTTTTTCTTTGAATCGGGGAATGACTCACCTGATAAAACAAGTCGCCTATCCTAACGCAACCTCTCCCAATGTCGTGTCTGCGCTTCTCTGGCTTCTGCCTCGTCTCGGGACCCTCGCCTCCTTTGCCCTCTGGCCTGGTATGTCGATCAGGGATCAGATGTGTGCAGATCTGCGGAAGGAATCTCTCCTCACTTCTACAGGGCGCCCCGTACACTTCTTGATCCCGGCTCGACTGTCCCGTCCTCGTCGTTCTTCCGCCTTTACTCCGTTACTACGTATACGATGGGGTAAGTGGGGGAGGGTCCCTATTCGGGCGCCATCTTGAAAGGGGCCCCTAGGGATCCCTCGTGCTATGGAAAAAAGGCAATAACCATACATGAAAAGATGCGCCAGACACGAGGTTCAAATTCCCAATGCTAGGGTTTATTGCAAGCAAAAATAGTATCAATTGGCCAATTCTGATCTCACGCCCCACGACGTGAGTTTCCTAGACCTCGAGGGATGCAAGTGAGCGAATTACGTACATCAGTTACATATATACAAAATGCATATCATACAATCAGCAATGTCATGTTTAACACCCCTCTTTATTAAGTTCCTTTGAACTCGGGATGACGATGGACATATCCGACGAGTATGACGATTATGACACTTTCGATGTCTATTCTAGTAACAATGTGCAATTAGAAAGTGCCGAGGCATCTTTTAGTTGTTGAACAGAACCCGGTGGTTCTGTTCTTGGAAGTAAGCTGCACACGGGGGAAGAGCCACATTCCAAGCTTTGCTACCTATGAGGTACTATTTGTGTCCTGGGAGCCGACACGTTCTAAAGGGTTTTGCGAAGGGGGGCCATAGGAAGAGCATAATTCAAGCCTTTAGCTGTTTTATTCTAACATATTCTACCATCGTACGAGACTGGCTGGCAGCTGTGAAGTGATTAAATGTCCTACAGCTCTCTCCCAAGGCTACAGAGAGGGAGCGTGGGCATTCCTCTCTGGGCTACTCATGAGGAGTTTCAGCGAACTCTTCAGTCCCGCGACCTTGTCCTTTCATATTCAGACAACAATGTTAACAGTTGAGCAGAGTAAGCAGAATTCACATGAATTACAAGCTGCAAAGCAGTTTTAGACAGAAAGCAATGAGCAATGGTTAACAAGCAAAATGGCGATTCTTGCTACATTTAAAATGCCCGCTTGTTGGTCAAGCATAGCAGTTTATATTTCTATAATTCGGTGCATAAGACGGTTGGCCCACGGCCATCAAGTTACGTCTGTCATTCAAATGAAGGGTATTCATTTTTCCAGATTGACAGAATGACCTACATTGCTGGCCGGACCTGAAGCACTGGTAGTATGGATCACGCCTGAATCGCTGACTTTTGATTGGTCTACAGGTTATTCTAACAGCGGAAATCTATTTGAAAGGGGAACATCTGAGGTAAATAATTCAATTTGGTCTTCTTCAGACGTGTAGGGAAATGTGGGATGTATAACCTACGGTAAACGGTTTATAGAATCATATACGACTACTGAAAGTATGAATTTATGCCCCCTCTCCTGGTCGACCTTCCTCGATATGTCGTATTTCTGGAGTTTCTCAACTGTAATGCTACCTTTCGGGCCAGATATGTATTATTTTGTCTTTTTGCTGTTTAAGTGTTGAATTTAAAGATTTCCTAGACGAGCAATTCCTTCCATTCCCTCGCTCTTGATTCTTCACTTGTGGCCTAGATGTAGGGTCTAGATCTTTAAGAAAGAATTTGATGCCTTTTGTTATAGAGATGAAAATGGGTTTTACAAATAAAATGTCAATTTAAAGGTTTAAGGTAAAGTGCAAAGTGCATGTGCTAACTTCCCCATATCTAGTATATAGCCTAGAGACTAGTCTTAAAGTGCTTGTGCCTGAGTCGAGGTTGAGATGTTTCCTATGTTTTAGGCATTAGTCCCAAAAAGTACACAATTAATTAACATAAGTTGCACAGTTATACTGAAAAAGTTGGCTTTAAAGATAAGAAATAGGCTATGATCATGACAGCTTGCCTGGTGCACTAAAAATGCTGGAAAAAGTACTGGTAATTCTGGCACAGCACTTTTACAACAACGGGGAAACACAAGTTTGCTAGTGGTGGCACTGGTTAACCTCGAACCCTGAGCTGCTGGTAAATCAGGAGCCTACCGGCAATGAAATGCTGCAATTTCCTCCATGGAGTCCTATGGGATTACATGGAATGGGGATTTCCTGCCATTGCCGGCCGCTGGAATATCCTGGGCATACCGTATTATCTGGCGCCGGTAACGGGAGTATCAATTTTCTGGTATTCCGCCGGAATTACAGGCGGGATACAGGTAAACTAGTATTAAGGGCCTTAATTTTCTAAAGTAGCAAGAAAAAAAGAGTCATAAAACTGGTAGGTAGATCCTAAAATGCATAGACAAACCAACAATTAAAATAACAGAGGATTGTAAATCGTGCAAAAATCACGTGAAAGCCTGTCAGGATAATTTTTAAAATACAGGCATGTTAAAATATAATACAATCGAATTAATCTGGTATTTTAAGCAGGCTTTGCAACAATTGTCATAGTGGTTAAAAACAAAGTACCAAGTGACAGGGAGGATTTGTAAACCCCAGCTAGGGGGCATCCTATAAATAGCTAAGGGGGTGGAGTCAGATGCTCTACCCCTTGGTTAGGTGATAAGACGCTACCATTGGGCCCTTAGACGAAGGGACTGCAATACACCATCACGCCTCCTCAAAGTCAGTGCAATCTGTCGGCTGTAAATGGAGTGGCAACTTGTGCGCCAGTTGTGTGTTATGGCGTGTAGTTGTTAAAGAAATTAACACGCAAAGGACATGGATGTGCATTAATTTTAGGGTTCATGTGCCCTTGTCATTCACTGTGTGATGTCTTCTGCTAAATTATACTTCTTTCCATTGACAGACACAGTCTAGTGCATTGTAAAGATTACGTAATAGAGTTCTTCTCCTGTGTTCACTTTTTCAGAGCGATTCTCAATATAAGGCAAACACGTTGAAATGCGAAAACATCATAACATGATATTTATTTGCATAAGTCTTAACTGCTGCCCTCCTCAGAGTTCAAGATGGAAGAATAATTTCTAGCTGATTTTTTTTCTTCTTTGTTTTGCTATTCAAAGTTCACTGATTGGGGGGAAGTAGCAGCAGTAGTTAGATTTCATCGCCTCTGTGTGATTAAGGCGAAGAAGGAAAGAGGGAACAGTCCCAGAGAATAAGCAAGGGAACAATAACCAGCCACTGCTGTGCCAGTAGCAGGGGGTTCCACGTCCTACCAGATTTGCAATGCAAACAAATTAAGTGAAGTACAAATGAATGGGGTTCCAAAATCGCAATTTTGTCTGAGAGGGCACATGTCTTTAAGGCGGCATTTAGCAAGCACAGTTAAGTTTTGCATTGGCGAGATGTTTTCTATGGCATGAGAACATCTGAGCAAATGTAGTTAAGTATGTCTCTCACACTTAATTAGCAATGCTTATGTGTAGAAACACCTAGCCATGCTTATTTAAATCATATTGCTCCAGGTGTGGTCCACAGGACACCAGAGAGGGGTTTCTAGCGGACACTATGAATGGAGCTGGTTGATAGCTCATGAGTTAGGTGATTGCTTCAGGCATTAGTCCTGCCAGCTGTTCCCAGAGAAGCTTGCATTTATTTATGTATTTATTGTTTATTTATATAGTGCTTATACACAAGATGGTTCATGTGTTTGTGCCTGGATTTTACCATGAATGACAATGTCATATCTGGAGTGTGGGATGTATTAACCCACTTATGCTCTGCCCTGCGGCATCACTGTGTACTGATGGAGCCAGAATTATCAAAAATGGCTGCAAAACCCCTTTGCGCACCAAAACCCATGGAAATCGTGCTTTACAACATGAAAAGATGGCTGCCAAATCTACCATGCATGTTGTCAGTGGCGAAACAGAGACCTCACCCCTGAAACATGCCACTGGGCCGCCCAACATGTAAAAATAGAGCCTGCATAAAAAGCAGGTGTTGCTGAAAGAAATACAAAATCTTGTTTTCAAATCTTTTTCTGGTTGCTGAAACCACAGAATGCCGGTCCAAAACACCATAAAACATCCAATATTCTTGCTGGGTGTTACTAGACACTTCATTCAAGAAACCATTATGAACATACTATGTCATGAAAAGCAGAATCTGTCATCAAAACATTCTCAGCAAAAATATGCCTGCCTGTGAAATCTGTCAAAATCTGGGCGCAGTACCAGCTGCCGCCTGTATGACAGCTGTCAGTGGATTGCATCATAAGGATTTAAACTTGTACAATTGTAATCTAATGTCTGAAATTTATGTGACCTGTCATTGAGAGTAACCTAGGTTGTCACTATTTAAATCTCATTGTTTAGATGCTGGAATAAGTGTTCTAGCTGCTTGTTTGAAAATTGCAAGTGTGATTTGAACCTAGAAATATTGCGACAAAATGACATTTAATTTTAAGCCTGACTCCAAGCCAAACCAGTATAACAACCTCCCCAAGAGGCCAGGCCTCTCTCTCCACAAGGAACTCACACCCATGTGATGACTAAGGGGTGGAGGAGAACCTGGGCTGCTGTGGGAAGAAGACAATGGACTTACTCCAACTAAAGGAGATTCCTATCAGGAAGGATCGTAAATGGCCTCTGCCTGAAGGAAGGGAGCGGAGATTGCTTCTGAGCTGCCAGAAGGAGAAGGAGGCGGGACAGACAACCATTTGTTGATTCATAAGGACAAAAAGCACATTTTAAAAAAAGACTGATACATTACTGTGTATAATTGTGAAAAATATGTCAACAACAGATTTGTGAATGTGATTTCTTGATGCACAGTTTCAGAGACGCCAGAACTCTGTGAGATGTTCTGGGAAGTAGTAGTAGAAAATATGGTTTTACTCCAAATGTATTCATGTCAAAAGCGCGAAACTTCATACTCTGATGCCCATATGTAATGTGCACATTTGTACAAATTTCTGAGCAGAATCCCTGATCTTGAAGGACCAGTATTCCTGACTGTTCTGTTCGAACATATATAGTGAGTATCCATAGAATAAGACTGTGTCACTAGCATATTTACTGTCCATAGTAATCCCTGTCTAAATCCATCCTATATTGTCTTCTGAACCTGATCTTGTTAGGAATACTTTTGAATTGTCAGAACTTTCTTGCGTTAAGTCTCTCATTTGTATTTAATTTCCTAAATCATTAGGGTTGTGAACAAATAATTTGAGTCCCAGAAAGAAATTGATTATCAACCACATGAAGGGTCCCTGGCCAGGATTGATGGAGATTCATGTGTGGCATTCTCTTTTTCTCTAGTCATAATCTAGTGTAAAGAATTCCATTTGTCTTGTTAAAGTGCACTTCCGTTTCCCATTTTTGTGCCTATTTGAAAAAATACGACCTCCACTAAAATGTCCATAACTTCTTCAAAGTTTAAGCTAGAAACAAGATTTAAAGGTCTGCTTATAGCTAACAGTCTCAGCTTTCGAGAAAACCAAAACCACATTCCAAATCGATATAGTTTTACTGCAATCGAGAATACCGCACACAGAAAAGTTTGCTACAAATTTTTTGTTTTAGGAAATTTCTAGAACGTGTAAAACAGCTTTTGATTGCACCCGACCTCAGTTTTAAATTTTCACATTGCTTATTAGTACCAAATCATTGCTAGTGTTTGTCAGCAACCATCTAAAGCGGATCCCATTAGAATTTAAACTAATTTAGTCATTTAGTCCATATTTAGTGTTTTACCCAATCCATTCCGAGATAACTTTAAAACCATTTTGACAGTTTGCCAATCAGCTCTCTTTCTCTCTTGTGTTTGTTGGGGGGACATTGGGGTTGACAATTTGCTTGAATTCTGCATTTCCTGAATACCTGCTCTCTCTCCTCCTATCTCTTTATGCTGCATAGTGGGGGTTGAGGGGTCTGCAGGGGGAAATAGTAACCACATTGCTATTTGATTTGAACACACACAAAAGTATTATTCCTGTGCTGCATTGTTTTTGCTCATTATTACTTCTTGTGATTAAAGAGATTGTTTAGTGTGACATCACCCCATTGGTGATCATTGTATAACCATTAAACATAGTGTGATTATATTGTGAACTACATAAATAAATATTGTAACTTTGCAAAACAGCCTGATTCCTGGTTCGGTGTGACCGGGGGGTTCCAAGAGAGGGGTGTGATATAAGTGGTACATCATTCAGAATAAAATAACTTTTAGAGACAAAATAAATAAGGATTTTACGCTAGGCATTGACTTAGGTGAAGTGCCGGATTGAAATCACTTACAGGAGAAGCTAGAATATTGCCTTAGGAATGTATGCATCAATCACTGAAAGGTGGCAGGGGCATCATGTAAGCTGAACGGCAACACCTTAAACTGAAAGAGCCCCTGCACGGTGGAAAAGGCTGTTTTATCTCTATTGAAGGGATTTAGGGATACTTTCCAGTAGCCTTTGGTTATATCCAGAGTTCATATATATTTGGACAATCACAATTACTCTATAAGTTTGTCCATTCAGAGCATTGGGTAGTTATCAAAAATGGAGATGTAATTTAATTTCCCAAAGTCTATTCAAAATCTTCACAACTTGTCTGGTTTGGCTACCAACACAATGAGGGATGGCCACAGACTCTCTGACGACTCAATATTGTGGGCCTTGAGTATCTCATGGAGTTCAGTTTTCAGATTTAACGTCTGGCTTCCGGGATCTTTTATGGCTTTATATTCACTGTTTGTCCCTCTGGAGTGGGAATCTAGTGAAAGAAGCCTTGCACTGTACCAGAATAGAAATTGATCTAAAAGGTCTTAGAGTTTGACCTGTTGTGAGAGTGTTAGGTGGTTGGGGATTCCTATTGGTTGCAGTCAGGGTCAACAAGAAGGGTGGTCATTGTCACCGTAGTCTCATCCAAAGGGTCGACCTTCCACTTTTCCAAAAGTTTTATATGGTAGATTTGGGTTTTCTGTCTGCAGTCTTCTTGGGCTACTAAGTAATTCAACATTTCTTTCAAGAATTCTATAGGGACCATACCATTTGGATATCATCTTATTTTCCGAGGTGGGAAGGAATACTAGGACAGATTCCCTGATGTAAAAAGACCTTGATACCACTTATCTATTATCTATGGATGTTTGCCCTATCTAGGTTGTGATTGACAATTTCCCTTAAAGCAGCTATATGGAATTTCAATTTCTGGCTGTCTGGGAAATTGTTAGGATGGCTTCTTCTCTCTCGTCCCAGGTCTTTTTTTCAACATGTCTAGGATGTCTCTGCATTCTTCCCCATATAGTAACTCAAAAAGCGATTATCCTAGAGATGCCTGAGTGGGTTTTCTTACTGCAAACAGAACCCACAGAAGCATGATGTCAAAATTTCTACCATCAGCCTCTACTGATGTGTGGAGGATTCTTTTCAGGGTTTGGTTAAATCTCTCCACAAGGCCATCCATTTGGGGATGATAGACATAGGTCCTGAAGGTTTTAATGTGTAGAACTCTTTCACATCATTCATTATTTTGGATATAAAAGTAGTAGCCTGATCTTTCAGTATTTCTTTGGGGAATCCTACCCATGATATGAAAGGAAGCAGAATTTTCAGGATCTGTTGACTGGTATTATTCCTAAGAGGAAACGCTTGGGGTAGCGAGTGGCATAGTCAACCATAACTAAGATGCATTTATTCCCCAACTTGCATGCTTCTATCAGGCCCACTATTTCCATCGATATTCAGAAAAAGGGTACTTCATTAATGGGAAGAGGTTGTAATGGGGCCTGGGGAACATGAGTGGCTGCGATCTTCTGGCAGATTGTGCAGGTGAATATATAATTCTTTACATCTGCAAGAACTACATGCCAGTAAAACTGTGGTATTACTTGGCTTTGGGTCTTCCCTGTCCCCTGGATGGGTGGCCATAACATGGGTGAGGGCCAGCACCAGCACCAGCCCATCAAGGACTACGAGGAATCACCAGTTGTGCCTGGTAAAGGCCATCCATCCCCACGTATCCTCTATACAGAATGCCTTTTAGAAAAAAAAGGATTGGCTTGACTACACCCTTTCTCTTCAGAGGTTACCCTTCTAAAAGCAACCATTAGGACATGATCATTCTTTTGTGCAAAACCATATTGGGTAACAATATCTTTGGCCTCTGCATTTCAGGTGCCTCGCTAAGTAATCAGCTTCCTCAATCCCCATCGACCCTCTCCCAGTCTCGGGAAAGGTCTCCACTTCATGGGGAACCAGAGTGAGGGCTTTCTTGAGGATGCCCAGTGCTATGCCTTCCCGCTCTTTAGATAGATAGACGGCAGTGCCATGATTACAGAGGATCACCTTTACCCACCCCCTATTGCCTGGCTCTATGATCCCAGCAAAAACATCTAGAGAATAGGCTTCGCTATTGCTGATACCTACACCAGTGCTTCCTCCAGACAGAACCTTACCCACATCCTCGTTGTCGTTCCTTCTCCAGGCCAATGACACCCATATGGTCCGTATTGTCTCTCATTTTTCCTCTTCTCCCATTAATTGTGGTGCCCGGTGGGAAGCCCTTTTGGCCCCCTTCCACTTCTCTAAGATCATCATTAATGTCTACATGAATGGCACAATCTTGGTCAAGGGCCCTCAAGCCAATCTCCTCCTTTTTGATAGACAATTCTTGTGCCTTATCAAGTTCCTTTCCTGTCCTGCTATCCCCACTTACCCCTCTCTGGCTTCTCTGCCACACCCTTCCTCAGACACCTCTCTGGCACCACCTGCTGCTTCTCTGGCCACCCTGTTGCCAGATTCCTCTGCCACCCCTCTGGCACTCTCTTCTTCCTCTCTGACTACCCTGCCTTCTCCTCCTTCCTTCTCTACCCACCCTCAAGCAATGCCAACACTTCTGCAGTGCACACCTCTGGCCTGTACCCCTCCACAGAAGTCCTTCAAAAGTGGCAACCTGCTTCACATCGCTACTCTCAACTCTTGCTCAGCTGTCAAACATTCCTCAGACATCTGCCATCTTCTGGAAGAGCTTGATTTGGATGTACTCGGTCTCACTGAGACTTGGTTCATGGCCAGCTCTGTCACAAGTTTTTATACTATGCTTCCTGATGGCTACAAGATCCTCTCGAACCCAGAACCAACCGTCCGGGTGGGGGTGTAGCCTTGATTTTCCCAGAGTGGATCACTACTTCTATCATTCCAGTGCAGGACTACTCCTCCTTTGAATGCCTGGTCTGCAGGCTCTCTATCTCTCCTGGCCTCTCTCTTACAATGGCCACTAACTACAGGCTGCCTGGCCAGGTCGCCCTCTTCCTGTTTGAGTGGGCTGATCTCTCCTCCTCCCTCCTTGCCTCTAACTCTCAACTTCTTCTCCTTAGAGAGCGGAACATCCACCTGGACTCTTTTGCAACCTCTGTGACTCTCTCTCTCTCTCTCTTTATTCTTCCCTCTGCCCCGACTCACTCTGTTCTGAGCTCCTCAGACCTCCACCTCTCTAACCCTCTCACCACTCCTCTCTCTTTGAGTGACCACTTTCTCCTTTCCTCCCACCTTTCTCTATCCCACAGATTAGGCCGACTGCAGCACTGCCACCTACCTTCTCGGTCATCAACCCATGAAGTGTGTGTCAGTTGAAGCTTTCATCACCACTTTCCATCCTCCTCCTGCACCTTTGGCTGACTCACACCCTAACACAGCCCTCTCTAACCTTCATCTCTAACACTCTGGATGTTCTTGTCCCTGTCATGAGGATCCTCTTGAAGCCCAAATCCAAGTGCAACTCTTGGTACGACTCCGACCTTGCCAACCTTAACCACAAGTGTAGGGTGGCTGAGAGGAAGTGGAGGGCATCAGCTGCACCCCCTGACAAGCTGGCCTGCCACTTTCTCAACAGGCAATACAGATTCTGTTCACTCTAAGAAGAGAGCCTACATACAAGCTTGCGTGTCGGCGGCATATAACAACTCTGCCAAACTTTTCAAAATCTGCAAAGAGCTGCCCAATTCTGCTGCAGTCTCTACCTCTCCTCTCCCCCCCCCCCCGAGACCACCCACCCCAATCCCTCTGCACAGCCTTGGCCTCTCATTTAACTACTAAAACTTAGAACATCCTGTTCGCTCTCGCTTACTCTGCCTGCTCTTCCTCCTCCTCTACCACTCCTGGCACGTCTGTTACCATCTCTCCTCCTCCTTTCTCCTCCTTTCCCTTGTTCACCCCTGATGATTTTTCTAGACAAGTCTGAACTATGAAAGTCTGTTTGGCAGCAATTTAGGACTGGTGTGCCGCCAATGATCTCTGTCTTAATGCCAGTAAGACTGAGAACCTCCTCATCAGTACACCTGCTCCCTCCTTTCCTCTCTCCCTCTGGCCACCCTCTCTGGGCCCTCTTTCTGCTCCCTCCTGTGAGGCTAAGATCCTTGGTATTTTCTTCAAGTCCACCCTCTCCTTCTCTCCTCACATCTCTGACGTCTTTAAGAAGTCAAACTACCAGCGGCATCTCCTCAGAGGTATTCTTCCTTTTCTCGCTTTCCCCCAGAAGCTCACTGTCTCCAGAGCTCTGGTCCTCTACGTTGGATTACTGCAACAACCTCTTTCTAAATCTGCCTGCCTCTATTCTTCAACCTTTACAACTTATCCTGAACAGCACTCCAAGACTTCTCCTTGGCCTCAATCCCAGGGATTGTATCTCTCCAGCTCTGAAATCTCTCCACTGGCTCCCTGTGGCTGCAAGGGTCAAGTTCAAGACCCTTTGCATCATCCAAAAGGCTTTATGGGGCCTGAGAACGCACTGCCTCCAACTTTCTCCTACTAAACATCTTCCTTCTGGAGCTCTCCGCTCATCCACCTCCAACTCTCTGAGGGTCAGATGCTTCTCCAAGCAGGGAGTGGGGGGCAGATCTCTCTCCTCTGCTGCAGCCTCCCTCTTGAACAGCCTCCCTGTCTCTCTCAAACTTGAACAGAACCACCTCCGGTTCTGGAAGTAACTCAAGACCGCCCTTTTTGCTGCTGCTTTCTCTCTTCCTCTGCCCTGATGATGTCCCTGATTGCTCGTTGCGCTGGTCACCTGGCTACCCTCTGAAATCGGGCCCAGGCTCCTGCATGTTCATTTGCCCTCACAGTGCCTTCCGGGCTCTCCATGCACCTAAGGGTCTTTACCTGCAACCCTACAGTCCCTTCTCACTTTGCTTATGAGCCACCCACTGGATTGAGTTACCTGCACTTCGACCCTCCTCTACCTCCTGGCACTTCTCCCCCCCACTTGTCCTGTAAGATGGTTGATTTTGTCCTCCCTTTGTTTCCCCTCCTTATCTTGTCGCACCTAGAATCACTTTTGTACAGGCACGTTATAAATGTCATATCATATCATATCACATGGCTAACTTGGATATTGTGGCAAGTCTAACATAGGTCATAGGTGGAGGGGAAAGGCACAGACCTGTGGGTATCGGACGTCTTTTATTTGGTGTTGTGGAAATGTGTCACGGATGGCACTCTATAAAGAGTGGCACAGGACACCCAGGAAGGGTTTTGGGTGGTTGTGCCGAAGTAAGGTGGACAGATAAGTACACCCACAGCTGAAAGTAATGAGAACGAAGAATAGGCAAGTGCAAGGAAATAAAGTACAACAGAATGGATTCCCTCTAGGGGTGTATGCAGATATAGGAAAAGAGTATTCCACGGACCTTAGGAAAAACTCTAGCCTTCTGCAAAGTTTGCTATAGAGAGGCCCACGCTGTTTGCTCATGGCTTGGAACAACAGCTATGGGTGTCTGTAACGCAGAAACGAGACAAAGGAAGGGGCAGAGGTTGCCTGACGGAAACCAACAGACAAGCTCTGTTCAAAGCGGTCTACAAACAGTACAAGAGAAGACACATACAGACACATCCAGGAAAAAGGAAGTCGATAGCAAACTAGCAGAAGGAAATGAAGGGAAAGCCGTATAACAGGATTGGATAGGGATAAGAACAGAGGGTTGAAAACAAGGAAGAAAGCAAGGAAGCAGCAGTCAGGAAACAGGGGGACTGCAATAACTGAAAGTAAATGAAGTAGGTGAACTGTTGTGGAAAGCAGAGGACGGTAGGGTACAAGGTAGAAAGCTCAGAGGAGCAGGAAAGCAATGAGCAAGCCCAAAGGAGTAGGGCTGTGAGGAAGGGAGCCCAGAGGGAAAGGGCTTAGGGCAGCGAAGTGAAGCAGGCTGCACGGCAAGGAGCCCAGAAGGGCCAGGCAGCAAGGAGTGAGCCCAAAGGAGCAGGGCCGCTGACTGTAGAAGGCTGCAGAGGACTGTAGAAGGCTGCTAAACAGGAAGCCCAGCGGACGAAGACTGTAGGTTGAAGGCAGCGGAGTGTGATCGGCTGCAAAGCAGGAGCCTGGAAGGCAAGGGCAGAAGGTAGCAGTGGAGCGTGATCGGCTGCAAGTCAGGAGCCAGGAAGGCGAGGGCGGAAGGTAGCAGCGGAGCGTGATCGGCTGCAAGGCAGGAGCCTGGAAGGCAAGGGCAGAAGGTAGCAGCTGAGCGTGATCGGCTGCAAGGCTGGCCCCTGGAAGGCAAGGACGGAAGGTATCAGCGGAGCGTGATCGGCTGCAAGGCAGGAGCCTGGAAGGGCCAAGGCAGAGGCTGAAAAGCAGCAGAGCGTGATCAGCTGCAATGCAGAGAGCCCGGCAGGGCACTGGAATCAAAGCAGGAGTAAGGAGGAACCGCATACAAAGATTCGTAGCTCGAAGCAAAAAGGTGCTGGAAGGACTCTTAATGCAAGAGACTGAGCCCCTGCAGGCAGCAGCTTTTATACCGCCCTGCCCAGCACAGAGGCAGGCTAATTGGTCGCACCTGGATCAGCACACCTGCATACAATCTGCCTCCTCCCTCTCTGTTCCTGAGCTGGTGGAAGCAGAGCTGATACCTAGGGCTTCTGGGGATTGTAGTTCCAATATAGACAAATAGGAATAGCCAGGAATAGATAGTTATAGCCAAGTGCATTTTTGTAAGTGTAGTTTGTTGGGAAAAATAGAAAAGTACCAAAGTCTCGCAAATGGGAAATAAGGTCCAAGAAGTGAATAGCGGTTGATCCAAGAGTTTTCTGTAGATAAATGAATAACCATTAGTCCATAATGATCACCAATGTATGCGCCCATGGCGCAGGCATGACAGTATGCCCCTCTCCAGGCCCCTCTCCAGGCTCCTCTCCAGGCTCCCTGAAGACCGACCAACAAGAAGAATGTCTGTCACACCGTGAAAGAGTCTCATACCAAAAAGGCACATCATGAAGTACCAAAAACTGTTTAAGGTTGCAAGGTGAGAGTCTTGAATGACGGAGACAGTACCAATGTTCTGAACCTTTGAGGTAGAAATCAGAAAAGATGAAGTCTTTGGAGCACAAAACCCAACAGTGTGTTCATGAATAAAGGAACTGTGAATGTCTGCTGCAGGTTCCATGGCAAATCTTGCTTTGAAAGGCAACAGTAAGGTGTTGAAAGGTGGAGCCAGAGGTACAGCAGAGTTGGTTGCTCAAGGAAGGTTTTCCAAGGCATCAGAAGCAGCAATGGCAAAGTCAAGATTAGCCGCAGAAAATTCAGGAGTCACAGTGGCGGGTTCTCCATGATTTGTAGGAAGTTCAGAAGCCACCGCAGCAGGGAGATCATGAATGGCTGTAGATAGTTCCAATGCTGTAACAACTGGGAGTGTGGGTGCCATAGAAGAACCAGCGGGTAGTGACGCACCTGAGACTGATAGAGTAGAGTCTGGTGGTTTTAGTGCTGCAGAGGCACCAGCAGGAACAATCGGAGCTGCAGTCCTAAAAGAAAAGTTGTTATCTGACTTAGCAACAGGTTCTGTCCTTGCAGGCAGAGAGGAAGGGGGTGCTTCTGCTGCAGAAAGAGTGATGTGAGATGCTGCAACAGTAGCAGATTTAGAAGTATTAGCAGGAGGAGCAGCAGAGATTGGGTTAGCAGATACAGTAACAGATAGTATGACAGATGTGGGGTCAGGATAGGATAGGCGTTCTGAGGGCTGATCTTCAAAGTCTGGTGTGCTCAGATTGCTAGGTGGGTCTGGGGTATTGACTGATGGAAAGGCTGGATTCCAGACAGGTACTGGGTATTGTTCAGAATTTTAATTGTGGTCTGGTGTACAAAAACCCTTTGAAGCAGAGTACATTTCTGATTTGATTACTTCAGAAGAGGCTGTAAGTGTGAGTAAAGGACAGTAGTCAGGGGTAAGAGCAGAACAATCCTTTGACTCAGAAGGATCTCTAAACAGAATATTACACTTGTATGGTGGTGTAATGGCAGTGTGAGTGATTTGGCCCACAGAAGGAGTTAATTCTTTACTGTCTGTACAACAACCTGAGTTACTGTGGCTGGAAAGTGAAAGAGCTGTGTCAGACTTTAGAAGGGATCCATATGCTAAATTTAGGTCTTCCATCTGCTTGGTATAAGTCTGTATCCTTTTCTGCATGGCAATTCCAGGCCTTATCATGTCAATCTCTAAAGACAGAATATCGGGTGTAGGACATAGTGTCAGAAGGTCTGGAATATTGTGTCACTTCATTACATTTTTACTATGTAAATAAACAAAGTCATCATAGAGATCTTCGGTCTGTCTTTTAAAGCGTAGGAGTTGTTCTTGAAGCAGGTATGTTCCATTAGCCTGATCTAAAGCTTCAGAATCTGGTGTAGCAGAAAATTTGGTTGTAGCAATAGGAAGACTGACCTTAAGGTTATTATGGTTGGTAGATACTTGGGAAGTATTAAGACAACCGATGGTCAGTATTGGTCTTTTGTACCCAGGACCAGGTGGACTAACCTCAGGATACTTAATACCTTGTCCTGTCAAATGAGGGTTTCCAGCAGTCTGGGGAGCTTGCCAAGCTGATCTTGAACATATCACTCTAGCAACAGCGTACTCTGGTTTAGAGTTTCCCACAATGAGTGCCATATCCTTGGCTGTAGCAGTGTTAGAAGAATTGTCAGAAGACGCAGGAGTGTTTTTCACTGTTTGGGCTAACAAGATCTGTAAGAATTCATTATCTTGCTGTAGCTCTTCAACAGATAAGGACTGCGGATCATAGTCGCAAATGTCATAATAATTATACATGGAAGAAGGGTCAGCTAACCAGTGAGTGTAGTACCGTGCTTGTAAATCTTTGTTAACGAAGGCGAGACTGTCTTTTAGACTAATGTTCTTGTTTGCTGTCTTTAGGGATCCTATAGATTTTTGCAAAGGTTTCTTAACCCAAAAGGAAAGCATCCTTGGTCTGTGTGTGCCTTTCCTGCCTATAGAACAAGTCATTTTTGGCTCTTGCATTCTGTCACGGATGGCACTCTATAAAGAGTGGCACAGGACACCCAGGAAGGGTTTTGGGTGGTTGTGCCGAAGTAAGGTGGACAGATAAGTACACCCACAGCTGAAAGTAATGAGAACGAAGAGTAGGCAAGTGTAGCAAGGAAATAAGGTACAACAGAATGGATTCCCTCTAGGGGTGTATGCAAATATAGGAAAAGAGTATTCCACGGACCTTAGGAAAAACTCTAGCCTTCTGCACAGTTTGCTATAGAGAGGCCCACGCTGTTTGCTCATGGCTTGGAACAACAGCTATGGGTGTCTGTAACGCAGAAACGAGACAAAGGAAGGGGCAGAGGTTGCCTGATGGAAACCAACAGATAAGCTTTGTACAAAGGGGTCTACAAACACTACAAGAGAAGACACTTACAGACAAATCCAGGAAAAAGGAAGTCGATAACAAACTAGCAGAAGGAAATGAAGGGAAAGCCGTATAACAGGATTAGATAGGGATAAGAACAGAGGGTTGAAAACAAGTAAGAAAGCAAGGGAGCAGCAGTCAGAAAACAGGGGGACTGCAATAACTGAAAGTAAATGAAGTAGGTGAACTGTTGTGGAAAGCAGAGGATGGTAGGGTACAAGGTAGAAAGCTCAGAGGAGCAGGAAAGCAATGAGCAAGCCCAAAGGAGTAGGGCTGTAAGGAAGGGAGTCCAGAGGGAAAGGTCCTAGGGCAGCAGAGTGAAGCAGGCTGCACGGCAAGGAGCCCAGAAGGGCCGGGCAGCAAGGAGTGAGCCCAAAGGAGCAGGCCCGCTGACTGTAGAAGGCTGCAGAGGACTGTAGAAGGCTGCTAAACAGGAAGCCCAGCGGACGAAGACTGTAGGTTGAAGGCAGCGGAGTGTGATTGGCTGCAAAGCAGGAGCCTGGAAGGCAAGGGCAGAAGGTAGCAGCGGAGCGTGATTGGCTGCAAGGCAGGAGCCTGGAAGGCAAGGGCGGAAGGTAGCAGCGGAGCGTGATCAGCCGCAAGGCAGGAGCCAGGAAGGCAAGGGCGGAAGGTAGCAGCGGAGCGTGATCGGCTGCAAGGCAGGAGCCTGGAAGGCAAGGGCAGAAGGTAGCAGCTGAGCGTGATCGCCTGAAAGGCTGGAGCCTGGAAGGCAAGGACGGAAGGTATCAGCGGAGCGTGATCGGCTGCAAGGCAGGAGCCTGGAAGGGCCAAGGCGGAGGCTGAAAAGCAGCAGAGCATGATCAGCTGCAGTGCAGAGAGCCCGGCAGGGCACTGGAATCAAAGCAGGAGTAAGGAGGAACCGCATACAAACATTCGTAGCTCGAAGCAAAAAGGTGCTCTTAATGCAAGAGACAGAGCCTCTGCAGGCAGCAGCTTTTATACCGCCCTGCCCAGCACAGAGGCAGGCTAATTGGTCGCACCTGGATCAGCACACCTGCATACAATCTGCCTCCTCCCTCTCTGTTCCTGAGCTGGTGAAAGCAGAGCTGATCCCTAGGGCTTCTGGGGATTGTAGTTCCGATGATGACAAATAGGAATAGCTAGGAATAGATAGTTATAGCCAAGCGCATTGTGGTAAGTGTAGTTTGTTGGGAAAAATAGAAAAGCACCAAAGTCTCGCAAATGGGAAATAAGGTCCAAAAAGTGAATAGCGGTTGATCCAAGAGATTTCGGTAGATAAATGAATAACCATTAGTCCATAATGATCGCCAATGTATGCGCCCATGGTGCAGGCATGACAAAATGATCTCCACACCATGTAAGTCAAACCCGATAGATTAGGGAGTGGCCAGGATGGGGTCTTTGGCATTCTCTACGAACTTGATAAAGGGGAGGGGTCCCCAATTTATGTCAATAGGTCAACATCCCACAACTGACACCATATGTGGCAAACCAGAAGGAGAACTTGGACAACAATGGGTCATGGTATATGCATATTTATTCAAAATGAAAGGGAAATTGCCTAACTGGCTCTATGCAAAATAAAGTGTTGTGAGACAAAATTCCTATCCTCTAACTGCCCCTACCACTTTGGAGAAAAGAAAAACTGCCTAAAAAGCCTCAACATGGGCAACTGCCTTGCCTGACATGCTATTATTGTTATAGACTGCAGATAACACATGTATCCTGATTTGAGGTTGCAGAGGCATTTGGGAAGGCATTCCCTAGTGCACAGGGAGCAATATCCAGTTCCCTTTAACATAAATCTTCCCTAAAATTACCGTTGGCTCAAAAGGGCTGGTAAACTGACATGTTCCCATCCCTTTGCACCTTACTATGTGCTGAGTTTCAAGACCTACCATGTGGCACTGCAGAACTTCAAAGCTGTCCCTGGAGAGTGAGACTTGTGCAATGTTTTCAGTATTTATTCTTACTTGTTTATTACTTGTTCATCTCCTGACAGGTGGTAAATAAATTGATTGGGCCAGCAGCCAATATGTTACCCATTATCCAGAAAACTGTATGTGATAACTGGGTCTCTGCCCTAGTTACTACTGTCTTTCATTTTATTATTTGGGACTCAGTCACGTCTTGTGGCCACTTTTCTTTTCACAATTCAGGACTTGTATTACCTTGGCGGACAATGTACTTGTTGACATTGAAAGTCTAATATGAATATCTTTTAGGTAACATTAATTTGTTTGACTTAATGCCAGATTTTTCAAGATCGCTTTAGTGCTGTTCTTGCCTCACTCTCTTCCACAGCCTGTGGTGAAGGCAAACACCTCAGTGTGAGTTGTGCCATGGCTGAAGTCATGATTGGGCAATATCAAACGCCTTCAGCAGACCATCACACCGCAAACAAGCGTCTTAAAACGTGTGTTTCCTGTGGTGTGCATTTTATGTGGCGTTTAGGAGGTTGTGTTCATAATGGGAACTGTTGCGCTGGCTGAATCCGTTTTTACCGCAGCCATACTAGAATCCACTAACTGCCTGTCTGGCAACATGAAATTAGAAGCTGAGGTAGCCGGGAGTCTTGCAGCATATAGCATTCCCATTATTGCATCTATAGCCAACCCTGGGATTTAGCAGATTGTATGCGTGAACTTGCTCGCCTGACTTTAAGTCCTATCCAAGACATTTGCATTGCAGTGAAACGCACAGAGAAACATCACACCAGTGCCAACCTCCTATAAATTAACCCTCCACAGTGTGCTTAGGTTATGACCAACAAGCAGATAATTACTTTTACGTAAAAGGAAGGAAACCCCATTAGGGGGATTAATCCGTGCTTGGAGAGTCGACCTCTCAGCAGGCAGGCATGCGTGTTGCTTTAAATCCGTTATGCTGATAAAGATTTAACGACGGCTGTGAATTTGACTCTGGCCATTGTTATTGATATAGTGCGATAGTCCGTAAAGCCCACTGTTTCGCATGTACGGCAAGAGCTCTAAAACATACTCTGCATGCAGCAAGCTCACACAAGCTGATGCCCTGTGTCCCTATTTGTAACATCTGTTTGCTATGTTCCACACGCCACTGCTGGATGGAACTAAAAGCGAATGTAGCATGCCTGGAGGGAGGGCTGCAGCCTGTTCTAATAAGGCCCTTCGATAACATTTCCATCCAGGTTCATAAGGGGGTCCTTTGTCGGCCACAACATCTGACAATCCCATCATGAGGCAGATTTCCTGAGCAGCTTCATACGGAGAGTGTACTTACATTATAAAGATGCCCACGTGAATCAGTCCACCTTTACTTAAACCAGTCGACAACTCACACGTTGTGATATGAACGATTGTTTATTTGTGACGCAACTAATTTCAGAATTCGAACAGTTAATACAACATATTGAGGTAATATGCCCGATGTGGAGTGTCCACCCTGTGGCAATGGTCTTCGCCAAGTTGAGGGCCCGAGAGAATCCTGAGGGTGGCGGGCCATTACCCACAGGAGGGCCATATCACCATTAGCACCAGTGTAGATCACTGCACGAGTGATAATGGTTTTCTTTTATTTTGAAATAATGAAAGAAAAACATACCTTGTCCTCGCGGTCGACGCTGGAACCCAGGAAGTCCGTCTTCAATGTTCATGACTGGCATCATCAACATTGAAGAGGGGACTGCCTGGCTGAAAGCAGCACAGAGTAGGGCGGTGAGGAAAAGGTACGTTTTTCTTTCATTGTTTCGAAAGAAAAGAAAACCATTAGCAGCCGTGCAGTGACCTACATGGATGCTAATGGGAAGGGGGAGTGGGGAGAAGGGACAGAAGCGCCTGACACGCATGAAAATGCTCGGAACGCAGGCTTGCGTTATGAGCATTTTCATTGGCTCCAGGCACCTCCCAGGGTGCTAATGGGTTTTCAATGTTGTTGAGTCCTGGAGATTGATTTGTTTTGGCAGGGAGTTTAAAAAAAAAAGAAACCAACATTTGATTGTGATTTGTGTAAATTGACTGTGTCTAAAATCTTATCTATCAGTTGTAGGTCATAAGGATTTTTGCATTGTGTGACATTTATTTGACCATAAGTGGAAATTGTAAACCATTGTGTAGAGAACGAGCCAAATACCCCCAGCTCAACCACTTTGCCCATATTGCCTATATGAATGGGAACCAGAGTGTGAGAAACGTGCGGTACCAGTGAAAATACCGATATCGAAGAGAATTATGTAGTCAAGGTTCCAATTGTGGAAGCCATACTTGCACACAAGACAGTATGATGGCCATTTGAATGAAATCCCGGAAGAAGCAGGACCAGTGAATCAAAGGAAAGAATGGGGACGGCACATGAAGCTAAGCTGACATACAGGGAAGGGAAGCAGAGACAAAAGAATGCAAATATTGTATAAGACATCAAGAAAGTATCAAAGTACAGTGACATTTTGAGATCAAGATGAAGAAACCTATGCTGCAGAAACGATGAAGATATCAAGTTATTTTACACGTGTACAGATGCAAAAAAACGCAAGCAGATTAATTATTCTAGAGGCTAGCTTTACAGTGGATAGAATGCAGCATGCGCCAATATATATATATATATATATATATATATATATATATATATATATATATATATATATATGTGTAAAGAATGGATGTTTCTTCTATTTATCAAAGCAGAGCTGGACCAGAGAAGGAAGGCCTTGTTTCCAGTGTGTCACAGTTAAACAACCAATTGAATTACAGAAGCAGATCTCAGAAAGGCTAGGCTGGATGAGCCCCAAGAAGCCAAGGTCTTATCAGGCTGGGGTGAGCAGACATTGGATACAAATCGTGTGATACAAATCGTGTGAAAGAACGAAACTCTGGTTCTGCAGACATGGACAAAAACAAGGAGGACGTCAGAGGTCTATTAGAAAATAGCAGTGTAAATACACTAGGGTTCCATTTGGTGCTCTTCAGTCACGTGGAAGGATGAAGTTGGATGAACACGATGGTCACACCTACGCATGAGGGCAAAGCGTGCCTTCACTCCCCTGAATTCTCCAGAGCAAAAGAACCCCAAGAACAAGTTCAAAGCCTTAGTTGACAGCAGACCACTGAGGTGATGATAGATAAATATGCTAATTGGTGGGAAGCTATGGTTAAGACTAGCTCACCAGCTCCTGGAAGACCAGCCTGCGTGCTGCTAAACATAGGTGGAAAAGTACTGACGGAAGTTAGAGTGCCAACCAATTGTAGGGGGCTGCGTGATTAAGGGTCCTATAGTTTGTGTAATCAAAGGCACACTGTGTATTTATTGACATTCATAGTAACCTGTGTAAGGGGAGGGCCTAGTTGCCCCACCTGATGTTAAGAAACCTATCACTTTTCTTCACTCTTATAGACGAGTATGGGTCGTATACTTAGAGGTTCCTTAACAGCCTATCACAATTGCCAATAGGTTTTTGTAGTTTGCCATGTAGAATGACGTTAGTAATACATAGGTTAACATCATCAATGACGATTTTTTACTATAAAAGAATGCTTTTTTTTAAGATGCATTGAGAGATCTTACGCTGAGACGTCCGCTGATGTCCATTGTACTCCCTGTTTTAGATCATTGATATTAAAACAGTTATCTTTTTGCCAACTACCTGAGTCGTTTCGATTATTGATGTTTGAGTAACTTCTGCATCTCCATCCATTTCAAGGGTATTACTAACTCGTCTTAAAGGACTGGAGTCCACCAGTTCAATTGTGTTTACCTACTTGGTTTACAATAATAATTAAAAAAAAAAACATGATTTGCTCACGGACAGTTTGTATTAGAGACAGTTTGGTAACATGGTTTTGGATATCATGCAATTTGTAGATTTCTTGCAGAATTTAGCAAAATGACTGCCGTTCTAAAACATTGATCAAAATCTCAGCTTTTTCAGTCAGCGGGAGGCTCAAGCGCTGACATCTATTTGTATGTTTGAAAGGATCAAGTTTCACCTAACAAACAAGGTTACATAGCACGTGAGGCACATACAATATTTGTATAGTCACTCTATGCCCTCAATGACCAGCCTACCCTATCTGCTGGTAAATCTCTTGACCTTGTCTTTATCTCTAATTCCCTCTCCCCACTTACCTTCATTGACTCCTCTCCCTCTGATCACTACATTGGTTACTTTAACTTCTAGATTGTTCCCTGACTACCTTTCCCCTCCCCTCTTCAACGACTAAAAGGGATTTTTGACTCCTTACTTTGATGATGTGAGGGCCTCTCTCCTGTCTTAAAAAAAAAAAAATTATGAATTTATATTGCGCATATCCATAGGAACCAAGCAACAAGCTACATCTAGGCACAGATCAAATCAGATCAGAATAGCATGACCATATAGTGAGACTGTACACCTTTATATGAACAGATACGTTTTCAGTTTCTTCCTGAAAAAAGCCAGAGATTCAATCTGTTGAAGATGAAAAGGAAGTGAATTCCAGGCCCGAGGGCCACCACCGAAAAGCGTCTATCACCCCAAATAGTTTTAGATGAGGGAGTCATCAGCAAACCCTGATCTAAAGATCACAGGCACCAAGTAGGTTTATCGATCTTAATCTTGGATGTCAAATATACCGGTGCCAGTTCATGAATACACCTGAACACACAACACAGTAGTTTGAATTGCAGAAAATGCATTCATTTCTTACTAACCACCCTACGAATACGCTAATCTCCATCCTCGTGCTTAGCAAACATGACCACTACTTGTGCCTACCCCTGACCGTCCTCTCTACTCCTACCTCTAGACAAAGTCCCGAACTTTGCTAACAGAACTCTTTACAACATGCCTATATCGTCCTCAATATTTATTTATCGCAAACATGCTGGTTGACACTCCACGCACAACCAATCCTTTTTTAAGTTATGTTCCCTAGTCTACAAAGCTATCAATGGTCTTGCTACTCTGGATATGTTTGATTACATATCTGTTTATTCACTGGCTACTTTCATCCACTCCTCTCTGAACTCAGGCTCACCGTTACCTGCCCGCCTTATGCCTCTTCTCAGACCCTCTCTTTCTCCCTACTCGGCCCGCTCCACTGAAACCAACTGCCCATAACAATCAACGCCACACATTCTGTGGATTTCTTCAAAGCTCGCCTTACAATTCACTTACTTGCTAGTCCCTTTGCCCTCCCACTCCCCTACCTCACCCCACCACTCCCTCCAGTGACACTAAATATTGTAATTTTGTGCATTTATATTGTACTTGCCCCACAGGTGTAACTGTTAACTTTGTATGTCACCTCCTGTTTTTTTGTCGTCCCTCTTCTATATCCCACTTTTTGTACACCATCATAAACGTGCTCACCACTAGTTCTCATCTTTGTGCTATTGTACAGGAACCCATGGGGGAATGCCTCATGTGTCTGTAAATGTGTTACTGCAAGTAATTTCTGATCGAAATTTACATCCCTGTTCTTATAATAAACGCAAGTACACATATGTGGTGAGATAGTGAGGTATCTTGGTGACGATGGCCACTATCTCCCTAATGTGGCGAAACAGTAGGATATAGTCACAGGTATCCGAAGTCCCTGAGAGGTTTGATAGCATAACAAACCAACTTAACCCTAATCAACAACACACAGTAGATTCTCCCCGCTAACTTGGAGATTGCCAGTCCCCCGAGGAGCAACGTTGCTCATGAAAGCTTGAATCTGTGTGACTTCAGTTTGATCTGATCATTTCAGCAAAACTGGAATGTTAAAACATTCCAGTTTTGCCGAAATTATTGTCCTGCCATTCGAGATGGCACTAGGATCCAACGAAGGATTCTTAATTAGTGGGGTTCGACAAGCTGCCTTGATCTAATTGGCGACCTGAGCTTCAGTGAAAGATATGCTAAGACATGTAACTATAATTGGGTCTAGAACAGCAACACACTGCTTCATCACAGATAAGGCAAATAGATCTCCAGGACGGGTTCAACTTGCCTATGAAAGTTAAGACATCCTCAATAGTAATGTATGTGAACTTAAATAAGACAGAAGCTAAGGTATTACTCAGAGAGTGAGGAGAACATCATTTATTTCAGAGGAGAGCTTCTTAAGAAGTGTACATATTTTCTTGGGAAATGCTAAATGAATTTTGTTGCAACAAGAAATCGGTGGACGGAAGTGATGCATGCAAGGTTCACATGTTTTATTGAGAACATAACATTTCGGAAGAATTTTCAGGAAGAGCCATTTGGTTAGCATAAAAAGCTTTCTTACCATTGTTTATGGCTAATTTATACGTATGCTAATAGAATTATAAAATCCCACAGGTTTTGCACAAAGGTGGTATCACCACTCGGGGTGGGTAAACAGCCAATAGAGTGGAAGCATTACATGCAGTGAGTTTGTCATAGATCAATTCTCATAGCGGAAAAAGTCGCATGATACTGCATAGGCTCTCAATCCGATTTATAAAAGAGGAGCTTCCATGCTCTCGTTTAGCATTCGATGCTCTCTTTAAGCAATCAATGCACCATTCTGGTAGGATGATGGGTATTGATGGACGGGAGTGCTCCCCAAGCCATATTTCAGTAATTGCCAATAGATCCAGATTTTGCTTTTGAATGCTATCATAAATACAGGTAACATGCAGTGGAATTGAACGGGCCTTTATAAGTGCCCAGAACAGATGTGTGTTAAATTCTTTGTATTTAATTAATCTCTATGTATAGTAGTTTAATGTTGCATGACTTAAAATGCTGTGTAACGCTAGAACTGGGTTGTGGATCATGAAGGTGCCAAGGTCCTACAGGCTCAGGAAATTGATGAAACAGATCAACGGGCTGTAAAATGAAGTGAATGAGTGATAATATTACATTAAGGTACTTTGGTGGTATAGGAAGATTGAAAGATCACAGGTCATACCCGAGGATGTCTCTGGCAGTAATATAGAATGAGGAGTATTAGGTGGGGTGAGTGATGAGGTAGACATCAGAGTGCACTGGTGCCATTGTACACTGGGTTGCATAAACATAGCACAAAGCAATAGATGGAGAAAAATCATTCAATTTATGGTGGTACTATGCTCTGAATCAGCTGTTGGCATGGTAGCTAAATCCATTTAGGAAAACAACTTCTGTGCCACTGCACCATGCCCAACACGAAAGGGCACAAACAGGTTTCATGTTGTCATTTGACAAAGACGTGAATCTTTTGTGCCTCTTAGCTACCAACATATGTCATACTTGTGAGCACAGCCTGCAGGAAGTCTCGAAATGCAATTCTGCTTCACTGGCAATACAGGTCTGAAGTTACCTGAAATTAGAAAGTACAGTGTTCGAAGTTTGGCCATCCCAGTCCATGTCGTTGATCTATCAAAGGCAGGCAGGAATTAACTACCATTGATGACAACACACTCAGTTTCTTTTAAATTCACTTTCCAATGGTTGGCAAACTTTCAGAGATTACTGATGTTGAGTTATGATTGAATATATTGGATGTTGACAACCAGCAACACTCTGAGGAAGGGTTCAGTATTGTCAACATATTGATGCATCAAAATGTCTAGTTGGGCAAGTACAACAACAATGGCGCAATACCAAGTTCAAAGACCCTTAGTGAGAGAATGGGACCCCACGATATGCCTCAAGAATCTTGGAAGAGGGGAGCACTGCTCTGTCCCATTTGGACAAACCGATGTCTGTCAGAGAGAATGGAAGTTAACCATACCAATGATTAGTCAGAAAAGCACATTCAGTCAAATAATATGTTGAACAGAGCCTGATAGTCAGCAGTGTTGCAAGAGAAGACAGGTGGAGTAGGGTCATAATATGACCAAACAGTTTGTGCTGGACTGCCAATTTTAGGCTGAAGAACAAAGGAGGGTCTCCCAGAGCTCTGCCAGAGGTTAAGATTCACTCTAAATCTTCCAGCCATCACCTCTTTTGCTTTGCTTTGGTCACCAGGCAGGGACGGGTATAACCAGACATGGGTCTTGAGCCTGCTGTGACTAGAGACCCAAGCTAAACCTCAGTGATGATGCCAAATGAGGCTTAACATGTCTGTGGTTCCTTATGGTCCCATGGAGAAGGGATGTGACCAAGCAGTTCAGTGTTGTCTGCCCCTTTGGTGTGGGGCCAAGCATGATTTGCATATGGTCTTTCCCTATTCTGTAATGGCTTGTCAGGCTGATGGTCAATGGTCTGAAGGGTTGTCCAGATCAATTCCAGAGGTTAGGATTCATTCTCAACCTTTCAGCCATTTTGTTTTGCTGTTGCCACCCCTTTGCAAAAAGGGAACTGGCTTGCCCAGCCTACAAACTGCATGACTGTCTCTGTAGCCTTGTTGCCTCTATTTCTCTTCTACTGTTTATTGAAGCTCCCAGCCCTGCTATAATTTAGTGACCCTCTCACCTGTGGTTCACCTCACATACCCTCTGGTGTTTTTTCCAAATTGATCATTTTCTGTTACTCTAATGTGATCTAGAGGTGTTTTTTCCAAATTGATCATTTTCTGTTACTCTAATGTGATCTCTAGGGTCCGGTCTTTGAATCGAGGGGTTAACAGTTGTCCAGAGCAGCAGTCAATGAAAATGTTTCTTGGCCTCTGTTTCCCTCAGCTAAATTAAAAAGATGCTCCCAATGGAAATGAGATAAAGCACCATCTAAAAAATATGTATTTGCCTAACCTGCATTTGTCAGTGTTCTGAAAGGCAACCTATTTACTGTGGTTGATCACTATTCAATAAGTGGCCCAACTTCAACCATGTAAGATTCATTCAACAAATTCATAATATACATATTTTTAAAATATAAACAAGGAATTATGTTTATTTTGCTTTATACAAAAATGGAGTTATTACAGTTGATAAAATATATACAACAACAATTAATCACATTCCAAACACAATGACATCACAGCAAAGTATCAACATACAGAATTCACAGAAAACAAAAAAAGAAGCAATTTAGGATAACATCAAGGGGACACTCGGACCTAATATAATTAAGTCCTACTGTGTTCAAAAGAAATCTAACTGAGGTTAGCTATAACTTCTCTTATTTAAGGACATTAGTAAACAATCACCACCTAACTAAATAGTCCAGAAAAGTCTTGGGTCATCTGACAGTCGAAATATATCATAATGAAGCCTGTTACTTAAGCCATATGTTTTGGCGGGGAAACTAATTTGACCACCTTAGTCTGGACCACCATTTAGGACCCAGAACTAAATGCAGCAATGGTTGCTTGAAATTGGAAGGGGAGCAGGTAAAACTTTAGCAATAAATGTTAAGACCCGGTCATGAAATGTTAATGACATCCTTCAATTGTGAGGTACCTTCATTAATTATCAAGCCAAGTTGCAGGAGCCATTTCCATATTGGTACCCGGTGAGGGACAATAAGATTGTAACATGCAATCTCATTGGCCCTCGCCGGGGTGTTACCCGACCGGAATCCCTCTCCCCGTAGCATTCCTTCCTTGTCCCCAGCGGAGGGGTCTGGCAGCCACTCAGCCAATGAAGAGGCTCAGAACGGGGTAATCCCCGCCCCGAGCAACCACATGGCTGGAGGCTGCCATCTTCCCCCACCAGGGATAGAAGTAAGTCTTGTTCCCATCCCCCACACCCTTAAAACCAAAGAATCCCCTCCCCGCACTCCCAACCCCACTTACTTTCTTTTTTGTCCATTTCAGGAGTGGACGCGCTGGGAACACCTTTCTGCCCGAGACGGCTAGAAAATTAAAAGAAACTAAAGCATACATTAACACATTTCCAGATAAAACCTTAAGAAGCACATTAATGAGAGCATGATTAAATCTCCTTCCGACCCACGAAATTTTGGAAATAAGATCAATGTCAAACTCAAATGAATGCAGACTATGCGCAGACGAACAGCATCGGGAAACCGTAAGGCATCTACTGATGTCCTGCAACTAGAGGAGCGAGAGCCACATACCTTACACCGTTGTTCTCGGATTGTAAGCTACGGGAAGAAGAGACTTGGTGGGCCTGCCTAATTTCAGGTGAAAAGACCAGATGGACTATCGCTGCGGCAAAGATTTAAAAACTCGCCATGGAGAAAATAGAAACTCTACCCACTTAACTAGATGGAAATATCTCTATGGACTTCTATTGTTTCATCACCCCTTGTAAAAATCATAATTGATTAAACACAAGTAAATTTAAAAAAAAAAAAAAAGCAAAGTAAAAGATCACCCTGCAATGAGCTTACATTGTGGCCCCGTCAGGCCTCAGCTGCAGAAGTGTTCTTGTTCCAGCAGACCAAAGCCTTCTCGTTGGGATCAGTTAATGAGCTGGGAGATCCTCTTGGCTATTAGAAAGATGGGACTTGTCCCAACAAGCCAGGGCCTTTGAAATGCCATTAGTGCTTGGCCAACGTCAATATGTGTGAGCTCTAAGCATAGTATTCACATACCAGTGTACTTTTTGGCCTCCATAAGCACTGCTCTGTCCAAAATCCCTAGTTTAGCAATAGAACAGAATGCACGTTCGCGGATCATAGTTTCTAAGGGGCCGAGGGTCTACGCCACTATGTATTTTCAAAAGAGAACAGCATCCGCCATATAAGCAGCCTGCCCTGCGTCTCCTGCATTTTGTTGTCAGCAGATAAAGCATTTTTATGAATTCAGCATCGAAGCATATAAAAAACAGACAAGTCAGACGAGCTAAATATTGACTATAAAAAGGAAAACTTTGCTAATTGAAATGTCTAAAAGATAATGGAGACACGCATATTAAGTGCATCAAATCTGCTAAAATATAATAGAGGTCACAGATAAAAAAGCAAACAAAGACACGCTGCGGGGATATTTGAGAACCTTTAATCTGCCTTTGGAGACAAATGACATTAAATCTGGCGTGTTTCTTCTCTCAAAGGGATTCTTGGGCTCTCGGTTGCACATTGGCAGCAGGTCGAGATGTGAATTTGGCTCTTTGCTTCAAAAGCCTCAAGAAATATAATCTGTTTTATTTTTCACTTAGGAGGACAGCTCGCGTTCGCTTCGGTGGGGCAGTATCTGGCAAAGCCATTTTCAGATGCACGCAATCTGCCTAAGAGCCAAACACCCTGAACAAGAAAAAGATTCGAGACGCCATTATTTCATTGCTTCTGAAGCCAGTGATGGGTCTGTTTATTTCAGACTGGTGGTCACCAATGGGCCAAGAGGCGTTCAGCTAACAGTGTCCACGTTAAACATTGCCCCACTCTCTCTTACAAAAAAAACAACTAAAAAACAATGAACATTTTATATGAAAATAAACGTTTGCCGTGTTCAGTTTAAAAAATACACCAAGTGAACAAAGAGACTGTTAGATTTACTATTAATAACAACTGTCGTGAGAAGAGGAGCACACTTGCAAACTCCCCTTACATTTCTGAGGCTCGTGCCTGGGGCTGTACAGTAGACCTCCTTTAGCCCCCCTATGTTACTGATGGAGTATCTGAGCCCTTGAAACCTTTGCAGAGGAGACCTTCACTTTCCAGAAGAGGTGGGTGAGCTTCGAAAGAGAAGTGCATACTTGTGTTTACCGCATTCAAAATGTGGAGGAACCACAAACATTTGCAGAGCCCACTTGGCTGCCAAATTCTCTTATCATGTTGCATATCTAGAGTGAGGCCATTTCTCGTTAGATTTGTTTTGTCCTCATGATGGTCACTCTTGGAGTGAGTAACAGAAAAAAATATTCACATATTTCTAGTGTGAGATAGGCCCAGAGGAGAAATATATTATGTTGTCTTGAATCATGGCAGGGCCTTGCCACAGAGGTAGGAAAAGTACTTTTTGGGGGAGGCTGGGTCATGGGTGCGCGGGACAGATAGGTAGACCCAGATTGCAAGTTCTCGGTTGAGAGGGGAGGTGCCAGTGGTTCATTTTAACACAAGTGTCTCCCCCATTCTTCTACTCACCGCACTCTTTCAGTTGTGACCCAGGAAAATCACAGGTCGCTTTGTAGAGGCTCAAGCAGGCCCAGCATTACGTACGTGAAAGGCAGAGCATAGCTGACTTCTGGTTGGCTGTACCCACATCCAAATGCATTTTAGTGGGCACACGAGAATGCACAGTCCTCGGAAATTTGTGTTCACCCCTTTTCTCAGCACATCACGAGCATTTCACATTCTGTGCATTGGTACTAGTATTCAGAAGCTATCCATTCATGCGTGTGTCATACATATTAGAATAAATACGATTTCTAAATGTAAGCGACATTGGTATAGATACAACATTTCAGCTTCATAGTGTAAAATAGAAGATAGATTTTTCAAGGACGTCATATCACGATAATGCCAGGGGTAGCGGAAGTGACATCACATGGAACCTGACATCTGATGACATCAGAGGACGTGATGTCATTTGACTCCACCCTGAAGTGACACCACAGGAACCAATGGAACACAACCTTTCACACCTTGACAATACAGGAAGTGGCATCACATAGCATTGTTCCTAAGTACACTACGAAAAGTATGGTTACAATATGACTGTAATGTGATATACATTTTATACAAGAATGGATCACCCTATGTAGCATTAATATTAGGATGTATAGTGCCCTATTACCAAATTACTGTGAATGCAATCAGACGTTCAAGGCCAAAGGATAATGATGTGTTCTTATATAGAACTTACACTTATATAGAACAAATATACAGACAAGATGACCAAACCTGCGTTGGTACTCATTTATAAACCTCAAAAGGATGAAAGGCGGAGTTGGCCTTGCTGGGATTCGAACCTGCAAATTACACACTCCTGGCAGCAACAAGTGCTCAACCCACTGGGCTATCTTACCAGCTATAGCTATCTTACCGGCTATAGTAAAATGAGCAATTACATATCTGAATGTTCTCAAAGTCAGAAAGCAAATTACACACCTTAGTGAATACCATTAAACTGATAACTTTTAAGACAAATATTTTTTTATATGAATGTTTTTTATAAATATTATGTGTAGGTATTAGTCTGTGTGGATTTTAATGTTTTGTCGATGGATTGGGGAACACGTTTTGAATTGTATGAATGTGTATATTCACATTGTATGATATTTGCATGTGAAAAGTTTCTTTGAAACTACAAAACAAAACAAAAAAAACAAAAAAATTGGTAACTGAGATTTAACAGCAGGCCAGTTCATCTGCAGGTCTGGTGAAAAGCTGGCCACATGGCAAGCCTGCGTCAATCTACTTTTCAGACTTGAAAGGTTGGCCAAATGCATACCACTGGGATGGTTCATCGCCATGTATTAAAGAATTTAGAGTAGCATAAGGAAAGCAGCGCACTCACACAGCATCTCGTACTTTGGGCACTTACCTCTTACATGTAAACAAACATGCTAAACACCATGCCATGGAGGTAACAAAGATAGACACATTACAACCAAGCATTAATTGTGGCACAATGCAAATCAAGGGTGCTATGGTCAAACATTTCTACATTGTACGCAAGCTTTTAGGCACAAGGATTATGTCAAGTGACCGAGGACGCCGAGATGAAATGCCTTTTGATGATCATAACAGAGACAGTGGCAGATATAACATGCAATAACTGCAACTTGCTAAAAGCATAATACATATGTAAATGGATGCTTATTCTACTCTAAATGCTTTTTGGAAGTTTTTGTCTGCATTGTGAATTTGCGGTGTTTAAGAACAGACTAAAGCAGTGACTCACCTTCTTAAGTGTGCCTGAAATGAACCTTGGAGGAGTCTAGCAATTTATGTATAGAATTCCAGAAAGACAAATTATTTGTTATTCCTCTTCTTGCTTCTTTAGGGTCGCTGCTCAAAGTGTTACACTTGTGGAACCCCCCATTTTTTTTTTAAAGGCCTGAAAATGAAAGTCTTCCACTTCAGAAACAAAGAGCCACATAGGTAGCAAGGGCACCCTGGCGACCCCCACATGATATCCCCGAGATTTGTTTGGTAATCATCAAGGCCTTTTAGGAACTCGGCAGAGTTTCCTTCAAGGCTACAGAATAGTGCTTGTTATAATACATCTGTTTTATGACATCACCAAACGATGTTCTTGCATACTTTCGGTACTGACAGAATACGCTCATGCATCATCATTTTGATGTGTGCGCGCTCATTGCGCTATTTACCACCGGACCCGAATATGAGCCTCCACATTAATTCGAATCATTGGAAATTAACAAAGCATCTGTATAGTTTACCGCCTTCAGTGGAGGAGGCAGGATTTGGTTCGTGGGTGGGGCAGGGGCTCCTCAGGGGCACCACAGGAGTACCATTTCTATACTTTGCTAAATTGCAGGAACTGTTTCGTATGATGAGACATGATTTCTGTGCTTTATACAGGTGTACATTAACTATGCTACTTAGGAAAGTGCATTTCTCATAATGTTAAATGAATCACTCCTTGTTGCTCCCAATATTTGCATACAAGGAAAACAAGAAACAGTGAGGAAAAATGATTTACCAGGGTCAAGCAGTTTGACCTAACGGTGAAGCCAGACTTTGAGTCCCATCCTTTTTTTTTAAAGTACCAACATCTCTGTTTAGCATCACCCCCCTGTGTGTTTGCATAGTTATCTACAAAAAGACGCAATACTTTAGTTGTCTGTTTTAACAAAAGCTAGTTTTCATGGCACAGAACATGTGAAGAAGCATTCTGACATATCAAATCTATCTAGGAACATCTCCGGCAAAACTACTATGTATGATACAATAATCTAAAGAGTGACGAGAATACTGAAGACAATTAATTTCTAAACTAATAATGCAGTGCATTAAACTCCATGGAGTAAAAATGAATGTATGTTACTTCATGGTAATGTCAAATGTAGAAAGAAAGGCAAGCACTGCTGTGTTAACATCACTAGACTTCCACACTGCATCAACAAATGGCTTGATTGTATAAGCTGGCAAGCTTTAAAGCTGGTTTTCCTTCCAAATAGAGGCAATAGATACAATGTGCAGCACTTTGGTTTCTGACATAGACATCCGGCAGGCCAGGCTTGTCCATTGAGCCCCAAGTTGTGAAATGCAAGCACACGGCGCTCCTGTCCTCAATGTGTTGTTGTCATGTGTTTGTGAGGACGAACCGTAGTGAGAGCTGGCAAAACTCCTGGAACTCTGATACAACTCTCAGAGAGCTACCACACATCACACACAGCCAGCAATCCTCATTGAGTTCCAAGAACTTTGCAGAAACCAGGCAAATAGCAATATGCCACAGAGGTATCCTACTTCACACTGCTCACTCACACATCAAAAGGAGCTGGTACACAACTGAGGTGCCTGGAGGACCTCACAGAGACCTATATTGCCTCACACATACTTCATCCCACTGAATCGTAACACACTATAGATATATCCCACTTCACAATGGGTTGATGCCTCCTAGAACTCGATTACACATTGAAGAAAGCTAGTATTACTCAGAAAGATATATCATACTAAAGAGAGCTATTCAACACCCGGAACAGCTACCAGACCCCAACACATATCAGATTGCCCCACCAGATCTCATAGTGCTGTAATGACTTAAATCTATGGAATATATCTTGGTTTGATCATTTGTTCCACAGAGAAATGTCCCCTGATCTTACACCACCGATCACGACAATCCCACCACAACAATAAAAAATATGTTTTTTAATATAAACATTCTGTTTAATTTAAAGTGATGAATCAAAATTAAGGGTGATGCCCTAACTTTAAAAGGATGGGGAATTCACATGCAATATTCCACACTATTACAGGCAGCTTATCTACTGGAAAGAACCACAACCTGTCTGCTATTATCTTGCTAAATATTTACATTCACAGGACACACCCACACCAATTTAGATATAGGCACGTCCAAGTAACTATTTGAGACAAAACATATGCAAGCTATTCCCAAATGAGTATCCATATTATCAATGCTTGTCATCATCATATTTCAAAGAAAACACAAAACGTTCTTATAAATTGCAATATATAAATGACTTAATTCTCTCAGACACCATCGACAAATGTTGATATCACAGAACAAACATGTATTTATTTATTTATTTTGACATTTGTATAGCGCACACAGCCCAGAGGCATCCAGGCGCTTTTTGCTTAAGAAAGTGGTTACAGTGGTTACTTACTAGGGTAGGTTACAGTTATTGCAAGAGTAGTTTTGCTTAATGAGGTGGTTACAGTGGTTACTACCAGACATAAGGTTGGGTGCACAATTTGGAAAGCCTCATCTCATAATATGGGGTGCTACATCAAAATGTGCAGATACAAGTAGGTAAATAGCGACATAAGTTTGGGAGATTAGTTTGGAAAGCCTCACCTCATGGTGTGGGTTACTACATCAAATCATGCAGTTACAAGTAGATAAAGAGCGACATACATTTTGGTGCACAATTTGGAAAGACTCCCCTCATGCTGTCGGGTGCTACATCAAAACATGCAGTTACAAGTAGGTAAATAGCGAAATACGTTTGGGTGCACAATTTGGAAAGCCTCACCACATGGTGCTGGGTGCTACATCAAATTGTGCCATTACGAGTAGGTAAATACTGACTTAAGTTTAGGTGCACAATTTGGAAAGCCTCAATTTATGGTGCAGGGTGCTACATCAAATTGTGCAGTTACAAGTAGGTAAATAGCAAAATAAGTTTGGGTGCACAGTTTGGAAAGCATCAGGTATGGGGTGCTATATTAAGTAGGCAGTTGCAGGTAGGTGAGAAGCATGCAAGGGCAATCTGGAAATAGGGAGGGCACCATTAAGGCAACCAACATTGACAGGCGGTAGCGTGAGTTGGTTGTGGATGTGTAGGAGTCGAGTAATGCTGATGAGCTCACAGTGGAGCTGATGCTGTCAGGTCTCCTAAGTGTGACCTCATGGGAAGCATAGATGGGGCAGGGAGGTAGCATGGCTAGAAAGAATAGCAAGGGATACAAGATTTCTGAGCAGCTTAAACGTTTTTCATCAGGCACAATATTGGAGGAGAAGCAGAGTTGTAGCAGATGCTGTGGTGGTAGATGAGAAAGTCATGGTGGGAAATAGCAGTAGAGAGTTAACATAGGGCAAGGAGCTGATTCAGTGCTGGGGTTTGATACGTTTAGGCGGAGGGATCATGGCACTGAGGAAGCTGTTGAACTCAGCTGATGGTGTAGTGTGAGAAGAAGCCAGCCAGCCGATAGTTGCATGAAAAGATGCTAAGTAGCGACAACGAATGGATAGAAGAGTCAGGGGGTGGCATGGCACAGGGCACGTGCCGGCACAGACATGCTCATACAAGGGCCTTGAGTGTGGACCTTTGATGGGGGCCAGCGTTCACCTGGCGACTCCCTGATTGGCTGGGATAAATGCCCAGGCAACCAATCACGACCGCATCAGGCGGTACCTACAAGGGACTCCAGTGCTTGTAACTGATGCAGACATTTTGGAGAATGTATTACTCCACATGTATTGACAGTATCGACTTCACGAAAACAGCAATGCAGCTCCAAATAATGAAAATATGTACCCAGAGTCTGCTCAATTGTTCCATCTTTCATTTCAATGTGACCTTCACTCTGTCATATTGGATTTGCATTTCACTTTCTTAGTCTAGGGCTAATTATACTCGTTGTTCATTATTAATTTCGATTTTGCACATGTATACACAAATAGAGTGTATGGTATAGTTGGCTACTCAGTCTACAGGTTTGGGATTAGGAAACAAGTTTTAATTTAGAGAGCAAAACATCTAGATTCATGTAAAAGGTCACACAAGCATGAGAGCAAATATGTGAGATAGAAGGAGAATCAACACTTAATTGGCCTTTGGAGTCAACTCAAGCGGAAGCTTTTCTTTTCTGTCTTATGATACTTGGAAAATGACATTTGTTATATAAAGTGATATTATTTTCATGGGAATACAGTGATGGAAATAACTCCCTTCCAGTTGCACTTTAATGTGTATAGAACTCTATTTAAGATTTTTCTTTTTAGGCAAACATGGGTTTTCATAGGTCAAGAAGTCTATAGATTCCTGGAAATCTGTGAATAATATTGTACAACATGCAACAAATCCAGTCATAAATTTCTCCTGCGAGAACTCAAGGGTTAATTAATATTTGACTACTGCCATCGAATAACATTCTGTGGACAATTATACAGTTTAGGGCATTCTATTTTAGGTATGCTTCCACAAAGTTTCCCTTACAGTTCCAGCCCTTTTTAGAGGCACAGCATGTAAAGGACTCTCCCAAAATACTTTCAACTGCTCTCAGAAATTTGAATAATTCTTGGGACATAGGCATACATGCACAGGATTGCTGTACTCACATTTAGTTTGTCTTTCTTGATTTCAAAATACTTCCCATACAATCCGGAAAAGGATTTATTAGGGAGGATTTCTATCAGCTATAGCCAGGTGGAAGCCAAATCAGCACTTCTATCAGGCAATCTCCCTTCTCTCCAATTTTCCTGAAAAAAACCCTCAGCTTCCTTTGTGTTTTTTTCTTTAATACTCAACTAGTTCCACCCGTGCAGCATTGTTTGATGCAGCAGTTTCTGATTTGACTAGGCCTATGATAGATTGCTTTCACACACTGACACTCCCAACAGTCCTCCCCTTTATTATGATCAGTTCAATATATGTTTTCATCTGAGAAGGGTATGCATTTCTCTCATCATCTGATCTCCATGATCACATTGGAATGAAATATGTTTTTCTTTTATTATTTCTTTGGTTGACTTGCAGTATTATTGAGGCTATATAAACAGCATCAAAAGGAAATTCCACATTTGTGGACCCACTTCATGTTCCGGTACCTGGTAACATGAGAGAATTATTTAAATATGTAAATGTATTACTAATACCCCACATACTAATATGTTGTATTATGAGCAGATATGCAAATTAACAAGGGGGGTCCTGGGAGTCCCTCTGCCAGACATTAGTCCTGGTTGCGAGAGACTTACCCAGAGTCTTTAGCTCACTATCTTTCACAGAGAAGAAATACAAACATATCAGTCTTTGTCCTGCCCTGGGGCAGTCCAGCACCGAAATGCTAGGCATTTCTCCTCTGAACAAGAGTACCAACAGCATCCCCAGACATGTGTTTCGGTCTGGTTGGACCTCATCAGTAGGGAGGAGCTGTGCCTCTCTAAGAATAGTGAGCAAGGGGTCCACGTGTGGATTCCCCTAGATCATGCAGAATGATTTGCTAAATTCAGATCTATTTTTGTTTTTTTAAATCAAGCAAACGTTTTGAGGCATTGCCTTCTGGCAAGAGCGTAGAAGCAGAAGTTTTTGATGTTCATCAAGTAAAACAATTATCCAGGTAATTGCATATCTGAAAGGGTAATCAGCTAAACAGATTCCCCTTTCATAATCTCCATGCCGAAAGCATAGTATAGACCACACTTGACCCATCTAAACCTCGTACTGCTGCTTCCTCAAACCGCACACCAGAGCATCACGATCACTGCTTCGAACCATCACCTTTCTTTGAATTGAACCACAGGAGAATCATTCACTGATTGTTCACAGAGTTTACTCCGTGTCTCCAACAGGTTCCACTCTGAAACGATTCTGGTGACCGCTGCTACCTGCATCGCTCAAACTGGTGTCTTCTTGGCTAGTCTCGGACCAGAAAACAGCTTGAAGCCTTCTTCGACTGTGTTGAACCACCAGTAAATGCAACAAAGTATTATTGACTGCTAACTGCTGTCGTGGTCTATTTTTGCACAGTAGAGGCTGGTTAGTTCACTTTGATCCCTTTTTGCACTCAAGAACCTATACCTTTATATAGCATTGTGTTTTTGACTTGTCTTTCACCTCTGATTCATTACCCACTGCTGCATCTTGTTACCATTACATATTCTATGTTCTTTCTTCCGGGTTGGTTTTGTGAAGTGTTTTCTATTTAGTTATTGTTGCATATGGTGTGTTTAATTAAAACATATTTTTTTTATAGAACATTGATTGGACATTTCTTTATTTTGGACTGTTATATTGGGTTCTTTGGAATGCTACAGAATCAAGTTCATCCCCAGTGTATAGCCTACCCTCTGCCCATATGTCCACAAAGGACAATGGAGGTATAGCTCTTGAATGCTTCTGTTTTACCTTTGTGGAGCTGTTGACGCTTGGCTTGTAGAGTAGAAGTGTGAGGGCTGAGTACGTGCTTTAGCCTCTACTCATACTTGTACTGCTGCAGGGTAGAATTCAATTAGTTACAGATGTAGGATATATTTATGGGACAACAATTAATGCAGGGAGTTCAAACCCCAAATCAATATCGACACACCAATTGAGCAATTACTTTGATTCGCTTTTGCAATAGGAAAACACCAGTTTGTTGTTCATATTGAAAAATCAGAGAATCTCTAAAACACAAGGTGCAGTTTTAATTTCATGTCTCTAATCCCCCCATGTCACAATAGCGAGAAACACAGGTCTAGATACTACTTTAGATAATTGGGCCACTCACAATAACACCCTAATGTAAAGATAATCAATGCAACACCCTAGAACATAACATGTTAATTGTATTTTATCAGGTAATTGCTGTGTGGTCTAACTTAAATAAAAGGTAGCGCTTTTCTAGTGGCAAAAGAATCAACATGTGCAGCGCTCTTTATTTCTGACATTCCTTACAACATTTTATCATAACAGAGTTAATAAAACACTCTTTTCAGCTTTGCTGCTAGATAGCGGGAATGTTTCACTTCAATTTGGAGTTCCTAGTTCCCTATATATCTAAAGTGTGCTTTTAAACCAGCTATGTTCACTTGGCTTAACCATGAACACACTTTTCAGCGCAGCACAGATGCAGAGATTCAGTTTACCATTGGGAACCCCTCTGCTTTAAGGCAGGGTCTGGGGAAAGTTGAACAGTTGGGAATTCCATTTTTAAATGCACCTTTCCACTTGGGAGGATAGCTGGGGTTGGCCACAATAATGTGGGTGATACCCATTTATTTTAAAAGACTATGGGCCTCATTACAAGTTTCCCGGTATGGGAAGAATGCCAGTATACTTGCTTGTAATTCCTCCAGGCCTAACCTGCTGGTAAATCAGGTCCACACCAGAAACAAAGGCCGAAATTACCTCCCTGCAGTCCTAAGGATCTCAATGTAGTGGGTTTTATTAGTGTTTATGCCACCAGGATTATCCCAGTTATACCGGCATATCAGGTGGAGGATACGGGAGGGGCAGTTTGTCGGTATCCTGCCAGAATTACAAGTGAGATACCATCAAACCTGTAATGAGTACCATATCGGAAATTTTGAATTTCAGCAAAATCTCTCCAGTGTCCGTTAGCTATGTGGGAATTAAATTAATTATTAATTGCTAAGGACATGATAGGGATCTACTCTGGATGCCCACCCCATTAATATCTACAAAGGGAGAAGGTATTCATTCAAATAGATCCCCACATTGGTTTATTCTGATAGAAAACTTAGGCTTTGAGGATAGCTCAGGGGCAAAACGTTTATCTTGGAAGCAAGACAACTCATAGCAACACAGGTTCAAATATTGGGTTTGCACTTAGAAACTGATTCCTGTTATTAAGCATGTTATAAAAGAATGATTGTACATTTGAATTGCTCATTGTTAATCTCTCTGGGTTTATGCACAGGTGCTGTCACCAGGAAGTCAGCTCTTTGGAAGCAATAGGGCCTGGGTGAACTGCATTCTGGTGTGGCCTCAGTTAGGGAGGGCACTCCAGACTCAATCCTGCTATTTACCTCTCCTGGTTTGTGTTATCAAGTACTCCAGCCTCCTCCCTTCTCCAGATTTTCAGTCCCCAGCTCCGCTGCATCTCTCCACATTTTTATTCCTCTTTTCTTTTGGCAAAGTTTGTTAGCTCTCCATCGTTCCATTGTGTGTCCAGTTGTAAATCTCCTGACCAAACCCAGAAATGTTGAAATTAAAATGTAATGCCTCATTGGTTGATTATCCTGATTGGGCCTCCATTGTTCTTCACCCCCAAACAAGGCCTAGTCCCTTCCCTTTAATTGGTCCTTAGGTCTCCAGGCCCCCTTTCTGGGAGTCTTGCTCCACCAATATGAAATTGAATTTCTGAACAACTCAGCTATGAACAAAAAAATCTTCAACATGACATTTGTCACCAATTTGCGAAAAAAAATTGACAACATAAATCACAATGACAGATTTTTGCAATTTCCACAGAATGGAGGAACGTTAAAACCTTCATATTTTCAATACAGGTTTCTGATTCGATAAGCTACAATATTGCTGAATCACTGGTGCTTCTGTTTCTGGGAAGCTACAATCACATTTAGCTTGTAACTCTGGTTTCTAAAGTCAAATGAATTTTGAGGGGATTCCTGACAACAAAATTTGTTTTTCATGCGTTTTCAGAAGACATATGAACCATCTCTCTATCTAATATGGTTCCCTAGTTTATGAGCAAAATATGATTCCCTGTGTGATCATATGAGAACCTTTTGAGTGCATGCACACTTTTCCACTTAATTAATAAACCTTCTGTTCCCAAAGTCTGTATGTAGGTGTGGCCATCTGGCTTTTGTTGACCTAGTCTGCAATACAACCACTTAACATTCTTTCAAGTCTAAATATCTGAGCATGTGTTTCCTTATCTCCTTGAACAGAGTGGTGCAATTCTGCCCCTTGAATCCTGTGACATTCTCCTGTTTCATCTCATTTGTCAGTCAGCCCAGAAACCCACCACAAAACTGAATTAATTTTGCAGTATTTTGGAAGGGTCTATACCCATCGGATGCATTTTTGTTTACTCAGTGGTCATCATTCCACCCCAACAAACCTCCTCCGAGGCACACGCAGTGTCTCCTTCCTTGCACTGCTGAGCTTCAAAGAGGTTGACCAAATGAAAAGGTGAAGGAGTGTTCAATTTGATGGGGGAAGGTTTTCCCTTGCTTAAAAACAAGTTTTAAGTCTGATTGACAAAACACGTGCTTTTTCTAAACTGCATACTGTTACATGTATGGCTGTTTTCACATCTCAAATTAAATACAGCACATTTCCATTAATTTTCCCTCACACTACTTATGTCAATATTTAGGGTCGCAATCTTCATTAAAGTGTGCCTTTGAATCATTTCTGGCACTGGAGTTTTCTTTTTGATATGGTACTTGTTCTCTCAAGATTTCAGGATGCACAGCGTTCTCAATGGCAATTCTTTGTTTTAGCAAATCTTCACTTTAGTGCATCAGTCATGGTAGTGGGAAGTAGGCCTCAGGCTTTCGACTCAGTCACTTGAACACTGGGCACAATTGGTTTGTATTTTCCTTTTTCTGAAAGCAATATTCCCATTTCACCAGCCTGTTTGCACCTGTCCATGCCTGCTGCAGACTTAACCCTCTCCGTGGGATGCCCCTCTGCTTCGTCCTCCTCAGAAGCCACCCTCCACTTGTGTGATCAATCACACTGCCCTGCTGGAGACTTAAATGCTGTCATTTTGTCTTATAGCCCGCAGTTTGCTTGTCATATTCCTGACTTACCCGGATGCAGTGCACTTGTGTTCTAGGGCTGACAATATCACACACACACATGTTTATTGCAGTTTATCTTTAACAGAATAATGTGCTGGGCAAATATTCGGAGACCCTAAGCAGTGTGGCAGACACATAATAGATAATGGCTCTGCCTCAGGTGAAATGTTCAGGCTTATGTGGGTATCTGGTCTTTTGAAACAGCGTAACTAAAGGAACATGCCAAAGACCTTTGGTACTGCTTGCCTCATAAACTGTGAAACCCCATGAAAATGTGTTTTTTGGAATGTAATGGCTTGCATTTCACATATTTTTAAGACCAGGTCATAACCACAGCAGTGGTTGTTTGGTTCAGCTAATGGACTAATTACTGATTAACAGTGAGCCTGCATTCTGACAAAGTTCACCTCTCGACCATGTGCCTTTGGAGCTGAGATCTGAAAAAGCATACCATTTTTTACAAAATTCAGTCTACAGTGACCATTTCAAAGTGAAATGCCTATAGGGAACAATGCTAATGATGTCATTTTCACTTAATAAGAGTTTAACAATGTATGCCATATCAACAATTGTAATTCTACTGTCATATTTAATATTGTACAATAACTTTTTCTCACAGAATATTATAATATAGCTATTCATGGGTTAATTGTGTAACATGGATGCACTAATGCACACTGCTTTCATCATATATGTGCTGAGAAATACTTCAGCTGAGCTGTGCAGGACATCAGGCCTCCTTCCCAGACTTTCATTTTATATTTCTATTAAATGAACTTCAGCAGTTTATTTGTGGAAGTCTTGGACAAAAATACCTAGGTTTCCAAATTAAGGCTGAGAAACCCACTTGGGGTGATGGAAAAGGAATTTAAAAAATCAGCTTCAACTTGGGATCGCAATGCTAATGTCTCACATTTGGGGACATTTTGAAAATTCACCCTTGATGTGAGACAAGGATTGCCGGTGGATTGTCCCTGCCTTTACCTTACTGAACTATTTGACAATAGGGTGAGAAGGTTTATAATGTCCTTAAAACTTGAATTACTCCCTATGCTTTCCCGTACAGGTGCATGGACAGGAATACCTTATGATCTTAGATCTTGTAGGCTTTGCAATCAAGCTGTTGAAACCCCAAGACACCTACTCACCTTATTCCCAATATTATTGTAAATCTATGAAAAAGGCTACAGAGGTTCGAGGTATAAAATAACAAATTTGATCTGTGACTATGTATGAGCTTGTATATACTCAGGGATGTCTAATACATTACAATTTGGGGTCTACCATATGTGGATGCAAATCCTGGAGTTGATCTGATTGTACCCTGTGATGATTGTATTATTGAAATTGTACTACATGATAGAAGCTTTAAAAATGGTATAATGCAGGTATGCTAATTATTTATTTTTCATGGTTTGTTGCTAGGATTTTCTTATGCACATCTATATAATAATCTTGAGGTAGACCCTATAAAATGTTAAATTGAGTGTGTTTTGAAAATGTGTGTTATTTATTAGATGAATGTTATTATGTAATGTGTATAAATTGTTGTATGGATATAGTTGTGTGTTATAAGGTTTATTTAACCCAAACAACACAAAAAGAAAACAAAAAAAAAAATAACTAGACAGTGCTAAAATTCCTTCCATAGCTTAGAGACCCTTGATATAGCTTATAGAGCCCATAAAACCCCATAGCACTATAATTCCACAAAAGAAAAAATTATGTGTAGAACAGCTACCTTACAGCCACAGTCGCCAATACAGTTCACAATTCCCATCAAACTGCAATGCTCTATAATAGCGGTCCAAGCTCAAAGGGAGGTAGCACACATCAAGAAGGGACATCCAGTCTTGCACAGAAATTAAAGTTTCTTAAAAACAGAAACCTACTTCATACCTCACAGTTCTCTAAAACCTCATAGAGTTACTATTGATTGCCACATAGGCCTGACTGTGCACCATAAAGCAGCACAGCGCTATTATGCCTCAGCTGAAATTCCCTGCAAAACAATATGAAATCTCAGACATCCCACATCATCTACCCTTACCCCACCTACATCATGGAATTAGCACATCATAGAGCCTGATGGAACTTCATTGTGATCATACCTGAGAGAGATCAACCTTGCTCAGATTCCCAAATAACCTTAGAGAAGAACAATCACAAACCAGAATTATTCATTAAAGAACATGAAACCTCCAGAGAGCTATCATACTTCGCAGAACTATCATATTTCATGAATAACTGTCTTTCCTACAATACATTGATCATACCTTATCACAGTTTCCAGAGCTCCTCTAGAATAGCACAAAGCACTAACAAAGCACAATAGCCACACAGAGCCTCACAAAATTGTCCAGAAGAATCATAATTCTCATTGCCTCATTGAATTTCACAGAGAGTTACCGTAACTCAAGAGTGTGATGCTGGAAATGTATTGGAGGGAAAGGGCCTCCATGTCCTTGTCCTGTATCTGTTATCATGTGTGTTCTGTGTTATTTTCTGCACTGGAGCCCATGTGGGACTCCTGGCAGTGCAGCTCTTCCTCTTTTTGGTCTTGGTGAAGAGATGTTTGGGATACCCATGTGATTCCCATGGTTGGGGGTGCAACCCTGTACTCCTAGTGTATATGTTTGGGCACCTGTGTGTGGCCCACAGAGCAGGGTTTGGGCTGGTGGCAGCGACATGCTGAATTTGACAGGTGCTCTGAGTAGCCTCCATTTTGAGATACCCAGGCCCTGACATTGGAATCAGTTGATTCCTGATAGGAGACAAGATGGCCCCTGTGGCCTCTTGCTTTCTATTACCTGTTACCTTGTTTTCCCAAAGTCCTGGGAAGCCCTCACTCTGTCCCTTCCCCTGACTGGCTGGTGGGTGGAAGTTCTATATATGACATTGTGTAGAAGTCCATGCCAGACTGGCTGGAGCCTTCCCAGTGACTGTATGGTGTGGGTATATCCTTGGGGTGGGACCTGAGTGAATGGAGTGTGTGACAAATGTTCATTTCATGTTATGGGGGTCTGGTTTCTGACATGTAACACAAAGAATGAGACAGACCTGCCCAAAACTGGTATGAATGCAGTGTGGAGTTCTGAATGGCTGGGTGCTTGTCCCAATTCACATTCCTTGTTGTGAGTGTCTGCATGGAGAAGAGTGGCCTTAATGCACTGTGAGCCTGATTGGCCACCTGCCTGCTGAATGCCCTTCTGAATGATTGGCTGCCTGACTCAGCAGTGTGGATGAGAGACAGAATATTATATTTGGGGACCTCTTACTTACTGTAATTGTTCAAAATCTGAAGTCGAAACTTGATGCTTACTCTCGAAGCTGAGCAGGAAGAATAATAATTGCTGCTGCTTTCCTTCAACACAATCTGAAAGCTGTCATGCCTTCGAGGACTGATTCAAGAGAGGACCTGGCTAGGAGATCTCTTCCTGAGCTATGAGGGAACATCGTGCACCAGCTAACCCTCACCAAGGCTCCCTAGAAGTCAGTCATCGAAAGGCTGCCGATCAGCAACGGGGACCGCCAAGGAATCTGAAGTGAAGCGCCAGGAGGCCGAGGACGTTGACGACCATCACCATCAACCAAGGTTTGGAGGACCACTGTAACCTCGTCGACCGGAGCCACAATGCTCCATTGCCTAAGACACTTTGAAATCAAGGACTCCCTTGCTCATCACCATCCACCGATTTGTCATGCCGGAGAAAGTCAAGGTCGCTGTCGAACCGAGCTGGGCCTCTGTTCTTCATTGACTCTGCTTTGTGGCAACAAACTCTCATCATCGAGGTGTACAGCACGCCTCATCTTCACAGGACGTCCATAACCGAGCTTTGACGAGAAACACGAATATCGAACTGCGCCCTCGAAGACAGTGTTCACCTTTTCCTTGAGGAATCTCGACGATCCTTGGTGCCTGCCTTAAAGGGATTTCACTCAAGAAGGAACATTGGGGTAGTAGAACAATTTTATCAGGAAATAAGTCTCTGTTAAACAATATATGGACTGGGCTTGTCAGTATATCTTTAGTTACAGGTTGCCCAGGTGGGGGGATCCTCATACAGAACTGTGTCTTGGGTAGGGACCCAGTATTCTGACAATTGTCTAATCCAACTTATTTCCCTCCTATGCCTGGTGTTGATTCACATTGCTATTAGACTTGTATGTCCTTTAAACTGTCAGCAGTTGTTGCATTTCAAAGGAGTCAAGAGTGAATTGTGGTATCACATAGGTATTGTACACATTTATCATTACACTATTGCCTGAGCACAAAGTGTGTTATTGTGTATGTATATAGCTTTAACCTTATTTATATTAAGAACTGTGCTATCACTAACATACTGTGTGGACATTCCTTTGTGGGTGCTTGGGGACTACACTGTACTTAAGAACCAGCCTGCATCACCTCATGAGAGCCTAAGCCTAGATTGCTCGCCCATTGCTACCAACAATAGAACATCTTGGCTAAGGTGCTCTGTGCTTCTACTCTGCCATATAGAAGGGAGGAGTACCGATAACCCCCCTCCAGTCTTTACAAAAAGCTATCATAGGTCACTGAGAAGGATGTCAGTAGCCATACTTTCTCTTCCAATCGGTAAGTGGTTGTATATTCCAATGGAAGTTGCATGTTGTTAATTGTATACTTCTCGTTATGCAGGAATATCACTAATGTCAAGCCTAGAACAGTCTTTAGCTTTCCTTAGCAGTAATGCATGCAGGACCCATATTGCAGACCGTTTTGCAAATGGTACAATTCCCACAGAGCTGATGTCTAGTCCATGGGCAACCCAGGCCCAATTAATATAAGCCTTGTAGAGTGCTCGTCCCTTTCCAGGAACAAGATAGAGTTCTCAGAAAGGAAAAGGCAGTGTCTGTGCTTGTGATGCTCAGGTCTCAGATTCTCAAAGCTGTTTTCTTGCAGTGGGTCTTTCTCCCCCGAAAGCTGCATCAGAAGTACAAGAGTAGTAGGGCAGTTCCATGCAGTAACATTTGAACATCTCAGTTTAATAAAGAATGTTTTTTTTTAATTCCACTAAATTTTACTTCTAGCAAGACATTACATGGGAGTAAGGCAGCCATTTCCATAATTAAATATAGATAATTATAAATAATGAAGTATGTTGCTTGGTCCTGGAGCACACTCCAGCACTTAGCGTGAGCCTAGATGGAGACTCGGTGCACAAAATTGCCCCAATGATCAAATTGTCCAATGTTCCACAATAGCCATATTAAAAGATGGGACATGTCCAGTGCTAATGAGTAAAGTTGTAGGACAACAATGGAATCCGGGGCCACTCTCTGCCTATTCACACTGTGCTCTGACCAAGCAAAATGCTCCGATGCTAATAAAGGACAGTCCATCTTTACATATGAGGATTCTCTTCAGTGCAGTACATGGAGAATTGTTTTGAAATCCTTCTACGCAAGATTACTTAACATATGTTAGTCATGCATGTATTAATTTATGCAACTGAACCCTTTTAATCCTTTAATTGAGGTAACACACCGTACGATGGAGGCGATGCATAATAACTCTTACACCAGATAATAAGACCGACTCAGAAAGTTGGCAAAATGTCTCCACATACTGTTTGATTTTCAATTATCTAAAACAGGGAGTTACAAAGGACATCAACCAACATCACACAGCATAGTCTAAATGCATTTTATAAAAAAGCATTCTTATATAGCAAAAATTCATCACGTGTGATGTCACACTGCATAGCAAATGAAAAATACGAGGGATTGTAGGTGGTTTAAGGGAAATATCTATACATACTTTCTATACTGGGTGGGATTATGAGTGGGTCTCTACAGTCAGGTGGACAATTTATGCCCACCCCTAGTGCAAGTAATCTTTTACAGTTATTAGATACACGGTCCACAATTGGCCTGCAAACTGTAAGGCCCTCTGTAATGTGGCCTTGTACAATTGGTTGGCATGCTTGTACCCTTCCAGAAAATTCGATTTACTAGCAGCACGTAAGCTGGTAACCCAGGTGCCAGCGGGTGGACTTGACCATGTCTCCCCACCCACTTATCCCCATATCTCTCATCGGTCATGCCTCCTGCCATTCAGATTGTCTATAAACTCAGCCTTGTATTTGCTTCTTGCTCCTGGGAATATCAGGGATTGTGAGCATGTTCGTATCAAGGGTCAGGTCTGCATGCCCACTTCTATTTCTATCCTAGACTCACGTGACAGGAGACCGCACTCATAGCTATCCATCCTTCTTTCTCCATTCTCCATGGGTTTGAGCTCAGTAAAATTGTGACATTGAATATCCAGATTCTATATAATGGAGGCACCGCCTGCAGTCTATTTCACTGTGTATAGCCAGCCTTATGATTACTTAGTCTACTTGCATTATAGCATCTGTATAGCAATAAAACGGCTTGCATGTTCTGCAGTGCTCTTCACATGTGCAATCTTCAATCTGCATATGGAAGTTTACTCGATTCTTCACTTCGTCATCAGATTCTATAAGGTTTATGCATCTTCCTCTTTGACTATTCTTCTCAGTGTGTCACACTCACTTCTTGTGACATCACCAGCTTCTTTTCCTCTTATTTTCATCTTCCTTCGGGGACCTCCTCCAGGAGACTGTCAGTTCTCTGGGGACGCATCAGATAGGGTTTTCTTATCAGATACCTTGTATCTAAGACTCTCCTCTGAATAGTCACAGTTACTGGTGTTGTGCATGTCGCAACTTCTGGTTTCCAGCATGCAGGTAGCATAGGGCGGGACTTCATGTATATGCATTTTGCTCCTCCTCTACACTCCCCCCTTGGTTGATCCATCACCCACACCTTCACAGATCTCCACACCTAGACATCCCCTCTTGAAGAAGTGCCTCTTTGGAGTCCAGATCTTTACTACTCCCTTCAGGGATCCTGCTGACTACATGTTTGCCAACACTCCAGTAGCTGCACTAACCATTTGGATTACAGTAGACCCATCGGCCTAGGTACTTCTTGTGATTCCTTCCATATGGGAACTTTATTCCCTCAGGTGCTAAGATGCTGGTCTCCAAGCACTTTCTGATTTCTTCATCTGTCAAGTCCTTGGGTCCAAACCCTGATTGAACATCGGTCATGATCTTCATTTCTACAGCCTTCTTTGCTGTCTTCTTGCTCTGTGTAATTATTATCCTGATCACACAGAACCTAAACATTATCATCACTAATACTGCTCCAAGAAACCTGAAGATGTTTGTCATCCATTGTGGAACCCATGAGAAGCTTGATACAAACCAACTGTCATCTGCAATATCTTCTCTCACATCTTCCATCTTATCAAGCAGTTTCATCAGCAACATTATGGTCTCTGTCAAGGTCCCATTCTCATCATCATGAGAAGGTATGAACGTGAAACATGATGGCCCGATTTTGGCACAAACTCCTGCATTCATTGATGTGATCATATCAAGGACATATCTGTTCTGGAGGGTCATGAACCGTAAGGCCCTCAATTATTCCTTGATAGCATTGAATCCCTGTAGTGTAGTGTTTGTAAGTGATTTCAATCCGAGACACACCCAAGTCAAGCCCAGCATGTAATGAGAAATTGAAACCCTTATTTATTTTTATCTATAAGTTCAATATTCTGAACGATATACCACTCATATCACACCCTTCTCCTGAGACCGTCCCACCCCCGCGGTCACACTGAACCTGGAATCAGGCTAGTTTGCAAAGGTAAATATTTATTTATGTATTTAAAATTTAATCATAATATATTTTAATAGGTAAACAACAATCACCAGTGGGGTGACAGAACACTGAATAATATGTTTAATACACTAGGAATCAAGCAAAGAGCATAAAAGCAAATGCAGCACAGAAACAAATACTTTTGAATTGATGTAGAACAGATGGCACTATGGTTAGCAGTTCCCCCTGCAACACCCTCAACCCCCAATAAGCAATGAATAGATGTGAGGAGAGAACAGGTATTCAGGAATAGCACAAATCAAACAGAATATCAGTCCACCTTCCCCCTTTAAACACAAGATAAAAACGGAATTGACTTTTCAGCTGTCAGATGGCTTTTAAATTGTCTTTGGAATTCACTGAGCAAAAACACCAAAAGTGGTCAAAAATACTTAAATTGTCATAAATTCTTATGGGAGCCACTTTGAACAGTTGCAAACAATCACAAGCAATGTTTTAGTTAGAAGAAAACTTTTGAAAGCTCAAAGTCCAAGTGGAAAATACATTAAGGCTATTTCACACGTGTAAAATGTCTCAGAAACGTAAAATCGTGGCAAACTTTTCCTTACGCGATATTCGCTATAACGGGAGAATCACAATGTTTTGCAATGCGGTTATGGGTTCTAGTACAAGTGGGTACAAGTAGGAGCTGTACAAAAATGTTGTTTCTATCATAAAAACTGAGGGAGATATAGAGGTTTTAGTAAAGGTCGTTTTTGTAAAATAGGCGTGAGAATGGAAAACAGAAATACACTTTTGAAATGACAGATGGGTTGATTACAATAGATTATGACTATGAAAAAGTGAATGCCACAGATGGATCTTATAGTCACGTGATCAGTGTAACCCGCCTGTTGTAGATACTCTACTTCTTCAGATAAGAAAAGAGTCAGCACAAAGATAGTTCTAGCAACACTATGGTTCTGAATTAAAGATAGGATGGGTTTGAGATAGGTAGAAGACAATGCAAATATAATATGGGTCACAGTTCTTCCTATTAATACTCACAGGATAATTTATTAAATTGGACCGTCAGTTCTGGTCATGGATTGGATCTGGTCTAGGAAGAACATCACATCAGGCACGGGATCGGGTCAGCCAGGTCGGTCACCGGATTTGCACATAATCTGTCCTTCTTATTTGTGGATATTTCAATCAGCTGGATAGCGAGTTCCTCCGGCAATCCTAGTAGTAGCAAGCCAGAGGAGTTCAGGATACTAGTTCAAAAGGCCTTCTCACATCACAGTGTTTCACTGGGTTGCAAGAATAAGTTTGAAGATTTAGGCCTTGCAGAAAGTCAATAGTTCTCTACGGCTTGCAAAGGTCTTGGCATCTGGATGTTGAAGCTGGATGTAGAATGCTGGATCAGAGTGCTTCGCTGGAATCAGGAAAGTGAGTGGATCTGTGAGTTCCTATGTGTTGTCAGCTGTCTCTATTATTCCTTTCAAATGACATCACAAAAAGGGTATGTGACCTAGTTTAGCTAAGCTTGCCCCTGTGAGCTGGGATTGGGTCAAAACTTCATCTCCACATTGCATTTGAGTGATTGGATCAAGGCCGGATGATGTCACGTTTTATGGTTTGCTTTACAGTTCTTAGGAACCTCCCTTTAGCTACTGGTCTCAAAATTGGATGTTATACTAAATACACATTTCCACATTGGTCACTTTTACACAAATCACACACAAAGATGCCATATTTTATGTAGCATCTGTTTCTCAAAATCCTGCAGCTGTGGAGTCTTGTTTCAACTTTCTACAGAAGTTTGTCCTTTTTGCTATGAACACAATTTCCAAACTGTATGCACATTTACACAAATGTGTGTGTTTAACATAGGGATGGGTGTGTCAATTTTCACAATTCTAGGATTCATACATTTCACATAAAACCACATATATTGCCATTCCTGTCCAGAACATGTTACACAGTTCTGCCACCTCTTAAAATGTGCAGCCAAAAATTAGACTGACAGAAATGTCCTTGGTATATTTTTCACCATTTTGAATCACAAGTTATGAGTCTTTAGAAATTGTTCTTTGTTCATGCTGAACAGCAAATGGTATGCCCTTTTCTCTCCCCCTTACATACAGGAGCATCCCCCTCCCTGTTTGTTCCTTCCAGGAACCATTTACAACCCTCTCACACCTCTGTTTCCTGGGCTGAAAGGCCTGCTATTGTTCACGCTCTTTCTGTAGACAAGAGTCTGGGTTACCCCACAATTAGCATCTCCCAGTGAGTGTCTGCTGAGAGGAAGCCCCCCCCCATGGGAGAAACAAGTTTGCCCACTTCCAAAAGGTTGCAGCTCAGCCCAGCTAATTTATTCTTAATTAAAATTCCAGGAAAAACCAAACTTGTTGCATCAAACATAAATACTTACTTTCTCAGCTTTAACTCTGAGGGATAAAAGCAACTGAGATCTGTATTCTTTTTAGCCACAATCCTTTTTATGTTTGCTGATCCGGCAGAATTTTTAGTTTAGAGCTCTTTAAAGTTTCAACAGTAACTCATCTGCCAGCTGTCATTCAGGTAGCCCAGGGTACTGCACCCAGATTCTGACAAGGGCTGTCAGTTTACAGGCAATCCGGTTTTTCTGAAGAATGTTTTGCTCTCCACATTAGGACTTTGTATGTTTGCAATGTTTCATAAGATCACATGAATTTTTAGCGCCAAGCAGGATTTTGAATGTTGAAAAGTGTAATGTTATAGGCATTTTGGAGTTTTTAACACAAAGCAAATGTCATTTATAGGCACCTTTTGAAGTTTCATTTGCAAAGCGCTGCTTCCCTCTCCACACTCTGTTTGCTGGTCATGGAGCCCAATGGCACATTTTCTGCAGGGTGTGCTCTATTCCACCACACATGCATTATGGGGGCAGGTTGTGCATCCATCTTTTTGTGTGCTTGAGAACACAGTTTTTGTAGGTTTTTTTGTAGGTTTTAGGCACGCACAAGAGTTTTGCCACCATTTTTGCAGTTCCTTGCACCATACTATCATAGTGATGCTGCATAGCACAGCGTAGTGGGTCAATACATCCCACATGTTGATCATCTGCAGGAGCTCCCAGCACATTATTTGCAACCACTTTGCATTGGCAATCATCTGGATCCCTGGAATAAAGATAGTCATGAATATTTCTGAAGTCTGGCTGAATAACCTGTGCTCATACGGAATAGCATTGAAGACTTCTATTGATTTTGCTTAAAAGTAATTCTCTCTCCTTGTCCGGGTGAGGAATTTGAGTGATCTTCTCTTCCTCAAATGGACATCTGTTTTTGGAATCACTAACACCGGAACATTTATGAGTACTAAGGAACACGTCCCTCCCGAGTTCTTGGGCAGCTTCATATAGGCTCTGGTTTCACAAGCCAAATATCGATCCATCAGGGTGGCTGTCCCTGCTCCCATTCTAATAATGTCAACTGTAGTCTTGCAACCTATATTTCTTCCCACATAATTATTTCCGTTTCTTTGAAAGCATAATGTCACATTTATCAATGTAACTACCATCATCGGGCCTGACTTATCATCTACCCATGTCAACAATCTGGCGTGGTTAGCCCATGACTTTAAACAAGCATCATTCAGTCTCGGTACTTCTGCCAAATATTCTGACTTCAATAGATGAGCTGTTCAGGACATCAGGCCTTCTTCCCATTCTTTTGTAGATTTCACTTGTCCATAAATTAAGACTTGTGTTCATTCCTAACATCCAGGCCATCCTGCTACTTCTGCTCTATCAGGGCAATTCAGTCTCTTCATCTCCACAACTGCTTCCTTTTCATGTCCTTTCTCAAGATATGTAAGCATACTGCTTTTCCATGCGGGTTCCTTTTCCATCTGTGTAGTCTTGATATAATCATCCTGGAATGGAAATGACCCTTTCGATCTCCATCACATAGTGGCCCAAATTCCTTGGAATTGGCCTCTTGTCATGCATTCTGCAAGATGAGTGAGAAATCTGGCATCATACTCCAGGATTTCTCTAGAAATTAAAATGTGTGTTGCATCCATGGCATAGGGAATGAGACCGCAGACATAGCAACTTAGATGTTTTCACTCCCACCTTTTTCATGTGCTGATACCACATGTTATTACCCAAGTGTGCTGTACTGTATAGATATGTGTTTATCCCTTCATTATCTTCCTCTGCATTTCTCTTGCTCACTACTACCATATCAGTGCTCGTATAGTAATCATTAAGTATATCAAGAAGAGGTTTCTCTCTGGGGAGAACCATAGGAGTCTCTACTTTAGTGGAAGCAAAAAAATAAAGAGCATTACTTGTAGTACTGGGGCTGAAATCCCTTCACTGGCTCCCAGTGGCTGCAAGGATCAAATTCAGACCCTCTGCATTGTCCACAAGGCTTTCTTGGGCCTGGGACCTACTTACATGCAACATTGCCTACCTAAATACTGTCCGTCTCGAGCCCTCTGCTCATCTACCTCCAACCTTCTGCGAGTGAGCCGGTTCTCCAAGCAGAGATTTGGAGGGAGATCCTTATCCTCACTCTGGAATAGCCTCCCTGCCACCCTCCATCTTGAGCCTGATCTTCTTAAGTTCTGGAAATGCCACAAGATTTTCCTCTTCTCATCCTCCTTCTCTCTCCCCCTACCCTGCTAACCTAGCTCTCTACTCTTCCATCTCTCCTTCCTCTACCATACAGCTTGCTGACTGGCTGCCTGGTGTACCTCAGATACTCACAGGTCCCTGGACCCCTGCCAATCTTCAATGCACTTGCATCAGGGCCCTGCATCCCACCCCCTCACTGCACCTGTAATAAAGCCTAGAGAGCTTCTCTCTCCACGCTTACCCCAAGTTCTACCGACTAGGTGCACTTGGACCCCTGCCCCTCCCTTGCCCATCCTGCACTTGCACGATCTGAATGCAGCTCTGCCTTAAGATAGTCTGCCTGTTCTCCCTTGTCTTCACCCCTTAATGTGCACTTGAAACAAATTCAGAATCGCCGTAAGGCATATTTGCTGTATCTAAACTGTTAAATGTTTCATATTCGCTTTCCCTGCCTGTGCAAACCATTATCGTCTCAGAAATCCAAGGTCTCTGAGTGACTGTTGCTTTTTTCCCGTGTTCCCACCCTCCTTGAGCACTTTGAAACACTGCCTGTGTATAGGCGCTTTATAAATAATCATTACCATACCGTAGTAGGAGGAATCAAAGTAGCCCCTGTCTTAACAGGAGCGTTAATGTAATAGGGAATGCTAAACAGAAGAAAAATAAAGACACTAACGGCCTGATTCATGGAAGTGTTTTATAATGGTGCATTCCCATAGGAAAATGCTCTGTGAATTAGGCCTTAAGTATTTTGTATTTATATTTATTTTATTTGTATAGCGCAGACCAGGCCCGGAGGCAACCGGTGGCATATCTTCAAAACAAAGGTTACAACAATGCAGGAGCATATTACAAAGCATAGGTATACATAGTAGCAGTGCAGATCAGTCAGGCATACATCACATGACTAGGGATTCGGCTATTCAGAGGACAAATGGGCATCAGTGTGGCAAGATAAAGTTTGACCTTCAGTTTGAATGAGATAAGAGATGGTAGATTTCTAATGATGGGGGGCACAGTGTTCCAGAGTTTGGCTGCCAAGACTGGGAAGCTGACCCCTCCAGCTGTTTGGAGCTTGAATCTAGGGATTGCAAGGCTTTGGCTGTGGGCAGAACTGAGGGGCCTTGTGGGGATATATTGATTGAACCGCGAGGCTAAGTAGCTAGGGGCTTGGTTGTGAATGCATTTGTAGGTGAGGGCAAGTGTTTTGAGTGAGATCCTTTGGGTGACAGAGAGCCAATGTAAGTTCTTCCTGGTTTCAGAGATATGTGCTGATGGAGGGATGTTGAGGGCTGCTCTGATGGCACTATTTTGTGTGATCTGGAGTTTATTAAGGTTGCTCTGGTAAGTGCCTTGGTACAGTGCGTGACAGTAGTCCAATTTGGACATAACCAGTGTCCTGGCGAGGGTGATGCAGTTCGGCGTGGTTTGGAAAGGGTGGCAAGCCGTGATCAGTTTATATGTGTAAGCTGATGCGGATGCAACCGCATTCGTTTGTCTGTGAAGTGAGAGTGTAGAATCTAGGTAGATTCCTAAGGTCTTTGTATCTTTGGATACTTTGATGCTGTTACCATCGATGTTGAAGGAGATGAACAGAGGGTTCAACTTGTTGAGTCTATGTTGAGAGCCCAGGATGAGGAGCTTGGTCTTATCGTCGTTAAGGCAGAGCTCATGTTGTGCCATCCAGGCTTGGATGACAAGGTATATGTCGTTTAGTGATTTAGAGTCAACAGTGTAGTCGCCTGTGATGGGAATGAGTATCTGGGTGTCATCGGCGTAATTAGTGTAGGTGACACCCAGATAGTCAAGCACATCGAACAGTGGTTTAGTGAACACATTGTAAAGGGTGGGGGATACGCATGATCCTTGCGGGACCCCACAGGGGACTGGCGCTGGGTCTGCTGCAGAGGATGGGGAGAATACTCTCATGTGTCTATTGTCTAGGAAGGATCTAATCCAGTTGGTAGCGCTTTCTGACAAGTGGGCTGCAGATTTCAGATGTTGACAAAGGATTTGGTGGTTCACCAGATCGAAGGCAGCAGATAGGTCCAAAAGGAGAAGTAGTGCCAGTTTGCCATTATCTTTTAGGTCCTCAATTTGGGTTTTAAGGTCTAAAAGGGCCTATTCAGTCCCATGTTTGGATCTGAAGCTGGATTGTCTGGTGCCTAGCAGATTGTTTGTTTCCAGATAGTTCTGTATCTGTAAGTAAGCTGCTCTGTTTAATATTTTTAGAAGAAAAGGGACCGTAGTAATGGGCCTGTAATTAGTTGGTAACTCCGGATCTAGAGTCGTTTTTTTTAGAAGTGGGATGACCCAGGCATCCTTCAAATTGTTAGGGACCACTCCAGATTGAAATGAAGAGTTAATGAGAGTGGTTATGAAAGGAGCGAGTTCATGTGCCGATTCCTTAATGATCGGAGCTGGACAGGAGTCACCTTGACAGTTCGAAGGTTTTAAGGTGCTGATGATTTTTTCTACCTCAGAGATGGAGAGTGACGAGAAGCTGAAAGGCTTGAGGGAAGGTGGGACAGTCGTTTTAGGTGGTGTGGTTGTGTTTAGAAGGGAGGAGAAGAGGGTGGTTTGTTTGGCGTTAATTTTGGCTTGCAGGGTAGAGATTTTGTTGAGAAGTGTATTTTGTATATTATTGCACCAAGAGCTGTCTTTGGTGCAGGAGTCAGGGATGGGCGACGGGGATTCTAGTTCTTTAAGAATTTTGAATAGCTCTTTTGTGTTGGATTCGGGTTGGAATATGCGTTGGTTATATGTCTCTTTTTTGGCTTGGAGGATGGCTTCCTTATAGTTAAGTGAGGTAATGAGGAGGGAGTCTTTGTTAGCTGAGTTAGGATTGCTTTTCCAAAAAAGCTTCGGCCTTCCGCTTTTCTTTGCGTAGAACTCTAAGCTGCGGGGTGAACCATGAGTTCAGATGGGATTGTTGTTACGCTTTGCGTATTTTTAGAGGGGCTATAGTCTCAATGGCTTTGAGGAGTGTAGAGTTGAAGGTGTCTACAAGGACAGTAGGGTCCTTCTGCTGCAAAGCACATTTGTTGAGGATAGGGAGAATGAGAGGGAGCAATTTGTCTCTGGTAATGTCCTTTTTGTTCCTAGTGGGTATAGCCGGGGCTATAGTGGGTTTAGGCTGGGGGTTAGTGGATGGTAGGTGGAAGATGATGATATGATGGTCAGACCATGCGCAGGGGGAGTTAGAGGTGATAGTGGTTTTGCAATTAAGGTCAGATATCCAGTCAAGCGTTCTGCCCTTATTATGTGTAGGTGCGAGAATGCGTTATTGGAAGTCTAGGTTACCAGGGTGGTGGCAACCTCGATGGCCATGTGGCCTTTAGGGTCAGAGAGGCCCAGATTGAGATCACCTAGTAGCAACACCTGCGAATTAGGCTTGGTGTTGGTAGACAGTAAAGAGGCGATGTCATCAGTGAACGAGCCAACGGGTCCTGGGGGTCTATAGATGAGATGTAGTGTAGCTGTGTTAGTCGGTGAGAGGGATAGTTTCATGGAAAGGGTTTCTGCAGAGCTGAGGTGGGAGCAGGTAGTGGTCCGCATAGTGATGTTATCTTTGTGTATAAATGCGACTCTACCTCCTTTGGTCAGGTTGGACAGGCGGTTGTTTCTAATGATGGAATAGCCAGTAGGTAAGGCTAAGGCGAGAAGAGGGCCAGAGGCAGCATGTAGCCAAGTTTCAGTAATGGCAAAAAAATTGAGATTTTGTATGGTGATAAGGTCAGCAATGTCAAGAGCGTGTGCTGTGAGGGATCTGGCATTAATAAGAGCTCCCTTGAGCGTTGTGGTGGGGGTAGGAGAGGGGGTTGGGCCTAGGAGGTGAATCATGTTGTGCGCGGGAGATGAGGCTACGCTGTGCGCAAGGTGTGCGGGGCAGTCTAGATCTGAGTCTGGTGTTTCTGGATTGTAGTGTGCAAGGTTGGTTAGGTGTAGGTTTTGTGGCAAAGTGCTTGAGCCACAGAGCCGGGTTGTTGAGGTACGGATTAAAAGAGTAGTCTGTGCAGTGATGCATGGTAGGGGAGTATGAAAGGACGTCGAGTTGGACGTGGGTGTGCTGTGGTTTGGTAGTCCTGGTGGAGTGGGTGCTGAGAGTAGGTATAGCGTACCCTACAGTGACTAGATGTATAAGGTGGAGGTAAGCAAGGTGCCACAGCCGCGTGATGTCACCAGGAAGATAGGCTGACAAGTAGGGTGAGGTGCCAGAATCTACTTAAGGTAGGGTCCTAATCAAGAAGCTAATTAACAGTGAGGAAGGCCATGTAAGTAACTACAGGTGATGTGCAGGGTGAGCGCCTAATTCAGGATCACAGTGTAGGCAATTATGCGCAGATGTCACACATTAAATGGGATACAATAGGGCATCTTAATTCAAAATCATGGTCAGAGGCATAAATGCACTACTATCACACAGTGAAAGCACATGAAATATGATGCAATGGGACACCTAGATATGAAAATGCGAAATCATAGTCAGAGGCATAACTGCACTAATAGCACACATTGAGAGCACATGGACTATGATGCAGTGGGATACATAGATTTGAGAATTACTGAATTCAGCAAATATGCACTGATAACACACTATGGGCCTCATTACGACCCAGGCGGTAAGTTACCGCCTGGGCCGTGACTTTACCACCATGGCGTAAACTACGTTTACGCCATGGTGGTTGGCGGACTTACCGCCCCATTCCGAGGTCGGCGGGGCGGTAAGTCCCCAATCCCCATTTACCCTTCCCCATTCCCATTTTTGCCCCATAGGGCATAATGGGAGTGGGGAAGGCGTTAATTACGCCACCGTAAATTACGGTGGCGTAATTAACTCCATGGTCCCTTAGCGCCATGGATTTTAACACCTGCTAAAAGCAGGTGTTAAAAGCGCCATGGCGCTAAGGGACCTCGTAGTTGGCGGTAAGGGGTCGGCGCAGCTAACGCTGGCGTTAACCCCTTACCGCCAGGGTCGTAATGAGGCCCAATGAATAGATGCAGAGGGACATCTAGATTCGAGACATAGGCAGAGGCAGACGGACATACAGGTAGCACAACAACCGCGTAGAGTAAAGCATATAAGTTAAAATAGTGACATACAGAGGTGCTAGACACCGTGATTCAACAGATAGTTCCAGTGGAGCCATAGTTTGTTGATAGTATCTAGCAAGACAGGTCGGGGTGATTGCAAGTCCCGGGATGCCGTGCATGTATGGTGGCACATATGTATATCATAAACCAACATATAAATCCTACCATTTGTAACAATCTGGACTTAGTTGAGCTTGAGCATTCTCTAAAACCGTGCCACTTTCAACATTTCTCATGTTTGCTATACATAATTAAGGAAGGAAAAACACTTTTTAATCAGGCAATAACAGTAGGCCTTGTAGTTGCGGGATTTCTTCTACTATTGCTACAAGCAACCTTCTAATCACAGGGCCATTCTTAGGATCATGTAAGAAAGTGCAAATGTCCACATCTCTTCTAACAAGGAGAAGAATGAACAAAAGGACAGGAAGTAGATGTCTATGGGCTTCTCTGTTGGTCAGGACCATAGGGCTAGTCAAAAAAAGGCTCAGTGAAAAACAAATCAGGGTACTGCTCACATTGGCAGCTATCGAATCCAAATTTGAAATCCAGTTCAGGCATATTCATGATACATCAACAACTCTCACTTTATTTTTCAAAGATTCCTGTGGCTTAAGCAAATAATTTACTCCTGCTATAATATCTATAACGAATGTCCAAGCCACAGTCCAAATGGAATCTGCATTTATTTATCAGTCACTTTATCGTCCTTCTTCTTTGTCATCGATCGATTCTGCACATGCTGAAATTCTTCTTCTTTTCTTGTTTCTGAATTGATCGTTGGAGGGTGTTGTGGCCTCACCTGTGTGTAGCTTCACATCGTTCAGATGAATCCAAGTTTGTCTGCCTTTGACATTCACTGCTGAAGGACTAATGTTCTCTAGTACATATGGTCCAATGAATCTTGGCTTATGCCACTTTCTAGTGACGTTTGTTACCAACATGGTGTCAGCAGCAAAGAGCATAGGCACCGGTAATAGTTCTGAAGATCCGGTTGCTGAATGGTTTTCATCTGTATTCTGAGACTGACCCCCCTGGCGCTTGAGTTGATCTGAAACCACAGAGATACCAGAGGTCATACATGTCAAATATTAATTTCCTAACATTTTTGCTGTACTCTGGGCTTCACTTCTACTCCTCGCTGGAGGAGTTAAAGGCATTCTCATTTGCATTCCTGTCACTAGTTCATGGGGTGTGAAGTGGTGGTCCGAGCCTGGCTGATTCCTTAGGGCATATGAAGCTAAGGGCAGGAAATGTAGCCATCCCTTCTTCAGAATTAACTTGAGCTTGACAATTCTTTCTTTAAGGAGGCTGTTTCGTCTCTCACGTACCCTGTTCACTTGTGGGTGATAAGCAGAAGAAAACTTGTGTTTAATATTTAATAACAGATGTATCTGCTCAAATACTTCCTTGACAAAATGTGGACCATTATCAGATCTCCACACCTCACACACATGCCATCTTGGGAAGACTTCATGTACTAAAAGATTTGCTGTGCAAGTGGTGTCAGGGTGTGTACATGGACCTGCTTTGATCTACCTAGAGAAGGGACACACCACCACCACCAGATACCTTTATCCATTACATACTTGCAGCATATCAACATAGTAAATATGTAAATGCTGAAAAGGACCATTTGGTCAAGGTATTACTCCTCCAATCATTCGCAGTGTATGCCCAGTGTTAAACCTTTGACATACGATGCAATTTACTACATAAAATGTGATGTGTTCTAACAGGTCTGGTACAAACCAGTCTTCTGCAATTGTTGCAGCAAGACTCTCCCTAGTTACATGTGCACGGTTGTGCAGATGTTCAAGCGCTACTCTCAACAAGGCTGCTGGCATCATCGGTTTCCCAGTGCTGTCCTGTCACCATAATGCTTCTGTGGGGGATAAAGAACAGCCCCTTTGTTTGCATAATTCCTGCTCTTCATGTGGTGCACTGAGTTGAATCTCCATTAATTGGGTTCTCGGTAAATGATTAAATCCTCTGTCACTGCCATAATCATGAGTACCTTTTCCTTAACATCTGGAGTATGCATGATTCTCGAGTGCAACAAAGAGTGCTGCCAATTCTGACGCTAGCGCTGAAAAGTGAGACGGTACTTGCTACTATCTCAAACTCGCCATTTGCTCTATTCCTTACTACTGCAGCACCAGAATGCCTCTCTCCACTTGTTTGATCAATGTTCAAGGAACCATTAATAAAAAGAATTTCCCCTCCCGTTAACGCATTTTCCATTACACGTGGTATATCATCATAAAACTCAGTATAATATGTGCAGTCATGCACATGCGCACCCTCTGCCACTGGCTCAGCTACAAATGTGGCAGCGTTCGCTATTTTACATCTGGCCATTTTAATCGCTGGGTTTGATGTTATTACTTCATAGACTAAAGCTCTCTGGGATGTCAATGTACATTTGGGTTTTACTAATATGGCAAACAAAGCGTGTTATACAAAAAGCGTCATAGAGCAGCTCATTACAATACTTGTAGATTTCTCATTTGCGAATGCAGCGGCTGCCAATGACTGTTTGCAAGGAAATTGTCCTTTCATAACTGGATCTAAAATCCCACTGTAATATGCCATAGGTTTGCACCCTAATGTAGTCCTCTGTATAAACTGCTGTCATGATTGTCCCATTCGTGTGTGAAAACAAGAAAAACTCCTCAGAATAATTGGGAGTTTGTACAGCTCCTAAAACAGGAGCTGTACAAATTTCATTTTTCAACTCTTCAAACCATTCCTCCATTTCCTCAGTCCATTCTATTTTCTCCTTGTTGACCTGTGAGTTCTTTAAAGCCTGCATAAGGGGTCTTGTGTACGAACTATAATCAAACACCCATGCCTTTACAGAATTACATAGTCCCAAGAACATTTGCATCTGCTTTAGATTGTGTGGTTATTCAGTCTTCATTATCGCCTCAGCTCTTTCAGGTGTTACCTTCGTTCCCTCATGTGAAATCCAACAGCCTATGTACAGCACCACTTCTTGACAGTACTCTAACTTCTCCTTATCTACTTCGTATCCCTTGTCTGCTAGAATAGTCATTCACTGAATTGAATCTTGTCTGCACTCATCTTCTGTCGTGCTACAAATAAAAATTGCATCTACATACTGTATCATAGTGCTTTTCAAATCAATAGTTCCTAAGTCCATCTGTAGGAGTCTGTTAAAGATAGATGGGGACTCACAGTACCCTTGGGCAACCTAGAGTGTTTCAGACGGATTTGGTGGAACGTAAATGAAGTTAAGTCTAGTGAGTCCTTGTGCAACATGAATGAGAAAAATGTATTTTTTAAATCAATCACCCTGACATATTGTGCCTCTACTGGAATACTGCATAGTATCATCGTTAGAATAGGAACTAAAGGAAACTCTACATCTACAATCTGGTTAATCAGTATCATGTATTGTATAAATCTCCACGACCCACCCTTTTATTTCTTCACAGGGTACACCATGGTGTTGCACAATGATTCTGACGGTACCAGAATACCTTGTTCCATCAGTGCTGAAATAGTCTTAAAAATACCCTCATCCACCTCTTGAGACATTGGGCCTCATTACAACCCAGGCGGTAAGTTCCCTACTTTACCACCATGGTGTAAACTCCGTTTACACCGACGGCGCCGTTAAACCCTTAACGCCTGGGTTGTAATGAGACCCATTGGGTAGTATCTTGCTCGATGTAAAATTGCTCCTGGTTTCAACTTTATTTTAACTTTCCCTATTCCTTTCAATAGGCCTACGTCATAAGGGCCTGTAGTCCATAAAGTGCATGGCACGTTCTCCAAGTATTCGTCAAAAAATACTGGACGCTGTCACATGATCGCCATTCGCAGTGGGATCTCCCTTTTTTCTATTCTGATCCAATATGTAATGCTCATGAAGAACACCACTACAGCATCTGTCGGATCTAAGCATGTCATTGTCAGTGAAGTCAGTCAATCTATGCACTTCCCCAAAGGCAATCACTGTTCTCCATGGTCTACCATCATCATCTGTTCCTTCGAGCATTGTCATTTCTTCTCGTACTCTGCTGCATCTAATTCTAGAGGGATTATCTGTCCCCCCTCTTCATCCATAGGTTTCTGTGGCCTAAACAGAAATGTGTCAGGTATCCTCATAGTTCTTCCCACTAAGCCAGGAAGCCATGTTAACAAAAAGGTCACCCCATAAAGGAAACCTTGTAGCTCCATCGGTGCACCTCGCAGAGCTACTTACCCTTTGAATTCCACTATAAATTTGCCCACATTCATGTAATGTATTCCAGGAGTGGTACACACTCTGGGCCTCATTACACGGTAGGTGGTAAGGGTTAACGGTCACCGTTAATGGTAACGGTGACCGTTAACCCTTACCACCTTACTACGAGGTCCCTTTGTGGGTTGGGGAATTTAACGCCTGCTTTTTGCAGGCATTAAAATCCAACCCGCAAAGGGACCTCGGAGCTAATTACGGCACCGCAAAATTGCGGTGCCGTAATTAGCGCCTTCCCCATTCCCATAGAGCCCAATGGGGCAGAAATGGGAATGGGGAAGGGCAATGGTGGAAGGGGGATTTACCGCCCCTCCAACCTTGGAATGGGGCCGTAAATCCCCTTTCCACCAAGGCGGTGCCGGTATTTTACCGGCATGAGCCATGGCGCTAATAGCGCCATGGCTCACCGCCTACCGTGTAATGAGGCCCTATGCCTTCAACAGTAAAAGAAATTGCCATGTTAAGCTTTGTCATTAAGTTTCTTCCCAAAATGTTAACTGGTGTCTGCCATGAATACAACAATGGAACAGATATGTCACGTTCTCCTGTAGAGACTGGTAATTCATCGGTGAAAGGAACTCAACTCGTTGCTCCAGAAAACCCTTGAGCATTCATAGCAATTCCCAACATTGGATATTTTCCTTCTTGTATACATGAACGTGTAGCTCCAGTGTCTACTAGAAACGTACAAGATTTGCCTCCTATCATCACATCAACCCTTGGTTCCTCTTAGGGGTTTTAGTATTACTGATAGTAGTGAACACATCAAGTCGCCCTGTGAGTTGCCCTACTGTGGATACATACCCCTTTACCTGTGAAAGGATTCCCTCCACCACAGTGACACCCCCTAATCTAGGTGTCAATAGCTGTCCTGGTTTTGCATTCTGCTGTATTTGTATAGGGGCGCGCTATGACTGTCATTGTGGTGGATTTAATGATGCTTGCTGTGGTTGCTGTGCCTGTTAAATTTGCGGTGCTTGTGTCTGATACATTGCCTGATCTTGGAAAACCCTTCTCTTGAGGATAAGCTGTCCCCACTCTTGAAAATTGGCCAATATGGACATACCCTGGACTCCCACATGTGCACGCAATGTGCCCTGTCATCAAACATGTCCAACATGTAGGAAGAGATCGTCTGACTAGTGCCCCTTGGTTGAACCCTCTTTTCTCATTCTGATTCTCATTCTGCATATTCTGAAACCCACCTTTATTGTTTTCAAATCCGCCCCTTCCACTGTAACCCATACCTCTACCTCGTGGCACAAACCCATAATCTCCATTGTCCATTGGGCGATGGTTACTTGCATGCAACGTACCCACTGTTTGCTGCATTCCCAATCCTTTTCTGCTTGTCAATACTGCCCCTACTATTGGATATTTTGACTATTGCTTCTGAACTAGCTTGGCTTCTTCAAGTTTTGTAGCATCCTCTTTTTTCTTATTTGTCACCTACAACAGCAGACAGTGATGCACTTTCATCAACTTTATTCCAGCCCAGGGCTTTGCTTCCATTCCCACCAACTTCTTGAGTTGCCTCTGTACCTCTTCGGGCAAACCTTGACATAAAATGTGGTAAAATACTTCCACTGTTTTTCCCCACAGTTTGCGTGTTTCAAAAGTCCATTGATCTTGAATTTCCTGAATGTAAGCAAGAGGTTCTTCATCTTCTTTCATTTTATGTTTCATAATTGCACCCATATCTAATGTGTCAGGATACTGCACCCTGCGAGCGCTCCAGACATCTGATCTACAATTATTGAATGGTGTTCCATTGTGCGCTATGTTCTGTGCTGTCACACTTGAATAGCCTGCCCTATTCCAAATGTCATCAGCTCTTTCCTCAAGAATGGCTGCTAGGACACCTTAATGTCCCCTTTTGTCAAAGTGTTTCCTCCTGTCATTTTTTCTAATTCATAATTCCATTTTCCCACACCTGCTGTTAAACTAGGGAGCATGTGCCTCAATTTATCCTTATGCCTCTGTGGACATGGAATATACTGTGGTCTTGCTCCTCCTTTTTCCAATAATGGAAACTGTGTAAATCATGACCCGCAATCGGCTCCCATCATCTGCCTATTCATAGTGGGCAGAATAGTCCCTGACCGCCTTCTCCCTGGTAGCGATCTTAACCTGCTTACATATCACGGTTATTCTCCCTTATCACTATACAGTCGTCCTTTGGGAAGCTCTGGATATGCTATGGGATCTGGCGTCCTATCCTTTGGTTGCTCTAGATCGAACCATCTTACTTCTTTGTCCGCTTGCCGGTTTCCTTTCTGGAATACATGCACCTCCTCCCTCTTCTGCATGGAAGGATTTTCTTTCCTCATCTGACATATCTTGTCCCCAACTAGTGTGGTTCTCGTTCCCATTCACCCTTATCTAAGGTCAGTCTGCATAAGGACAAGGCCCTATGCTCGAGGCTGAATGGATTTTCCTCTTTGCTCTGTGATTGGAAGACCAGGGTTTGAAATCCCTTCCCTTGGCTTCCCGTTTTTGCTTTGTTCCCTTAACTCTTGATAGGCTTTATCGAGCCTGTCTCCAATGCTTCCTATGTCAAATTTCTGTTCTAAGGTTATCCCAGATGGCCGTGACATTACTTCCTGTAACGGGGAGGAACTCTTCTATACTGCCCCATTATATCGCCGGACTTGGTTCCATCAAATTCTTTTGAATAAGGTTAATATCGTGCTCCCGCTGTTTTCTCTTTCGCTCTAATTGTTCATCTAATTCTCTTCACTTTTACACTTCCCAGCTAACTCTTTCCTCCTCTTGTCTTATCTCCTCTCTCCTTGCCTCTGCTCTCCTTTCTTCCTCTTCTTTTCGACTCCCTATTATTTTGTCCATTCTTTTCTTCCCTTTTCCTTTCTTGCCTATCCCATTCTTCTATCGCTATCTGTCTGTTATCATAACTTCTTTGTTCCTCCACCCTTTCATCTTTATTTTGGTGCTCCTCCTGATACAGCTGTTCTTGCCTCTGTCTGCTCTTTCTTTTGCATTCATCTTCCTTTAATCTCTTTTCTCATTCCCTGTCTTTTCTATCTTGTTTATCTTGATCTTCCCTTTGCCTGACTTCCTCATCCCATCTAGCTTGAGTAATATCTGTCCTCCCATCCATTTGTTCTGTACCAGCATAACCTAATCAGCTTTATCCCTCTCTTGATTTCTCTTTCTAATTCTGTCAGTATGTCAATCACTCACTCTTTTCTTCTTTGTCTTGTGTGATCTTAAATATGTCTTCTCTTCTCTTCTCTTCTCTTCTCTTCTCTTCTCTTCTCTTCTCTTCCCTATTGTCACTGCTAGAAGTGGGTGCTTCGTATATTGGATTACTATACTCCGGCGCCACTTTCTGCTCACTTAAATGATACAATCCTACGTCTTCCATACTATCGCCATTTCCTTCTGGCAAGGTAAGGGGAGCAGAAGGCTCAAGACCTTCCTCCTTACACTAATTAAGCATCCACTCTTCAGGTGACGGATTCTTCCTCTCTTTCTGGCACATTTTCCAGAGCTATAAAATAGCTAACCTTTTCTCCAATTTCTTCCCTGTGTACGCAGCGTGCAAGCATGTGGTCATGTGTTGCAATACTGCTTTCGACAGTGATGGCCATTGTGGCCATGGCATGAACATCTTATATGCCGTGACTTTCACCCATCCCGCACTATACTGTTTCAGCTTGGGCATGTGCTTTGGTAATGTCTTACATAAATGCATCATAGGAGTAATATCTCCCATTGTGACGAGTCTCAATTGACTGTCAATACTTATCAGACCTTGTAAAATACCTTCACAAAAACACCAAATATGAGCGCACTCCAACAATCGCCTCTCAAATCCTCTTTATCACAATGATCCCAATCTACCTCTGGGCTGGTACCAACAGTTTCCGTAGATAAATAATATAACCTCTTGACTTTTTTCTCACTCTCCTTACACATATGTCACTGTTTGACACTTTGATTTCAACAGAAATACACAAACAGACAAACTAGTTGACTCTTCACATTAATCCTCAGTAATCAACCTCAACGTTATTGCCCCTTTTCAATACTCTAATTTCAGAGTTTAGATTGTTATCTTATATGGACCTGTCCTGTACGTAGCCTAGTTTACTTCAACTGAAGTGTTTAACAATCGCTTCTTAGTACCCCTTGGGTTAGGACTCAGGGGCTTTCTCTCTCTTTGTTCTCTCTCATCAAAAAAAAATCTCCTTGTTACTTTCCTGTTACTTTACTGTTACTTTCTAAATTACGACAATACCATCCCCTCAGTTTACCATTCCCCTCAATCTATTCATCATTCGCTTTTTTAGCTCAAGGCCTTCGGTATTGAATCCTTCTCCAATCAACCCCTTTGCTTTCCGTCCGCAAAGTGCTTGTGGAATCCACATAGGGATTTCGTCAAAGAGGGACCCTGCCCACCAACTCTATTCTTCTTGCAAGCATTCTATATCTGCCATTCTCCACAGCCTGCGATGTTCCGGCTAGATGCTGAAGGATGTTTGATCATCTGAAACTCTGGAGTCTACAGGTTGATGGGTCTTATTTCCAACCATCCGACATGCTACCATCGGAACGCTTTTGCTCCTTTAAATGAGGTAAAACATCATATGGTGGAGGCAATGCATAATTATTATTATTATTTTTTTTTTTACTTGTGTTTAATTGTATTACAATTTTTACAAGATTCTTTCCTTCACTCAATTCCCACGTTTCCTTTAATTGTTTAATTTATTTGTGCTTCCTGCTACCTTCCATGATATTCTTTTTCTTCTTAAAAGAGGAGAACAATTTCCTATTTTTTCTCAGATATCTTTTCTTCCAACTTCAAGCTGTGCATAAATTTTGCAATCGCTATAGTCAAGGTGGTTGAATCCCCGCTCATTAGCTTATTCCACCAATCCTCTTCGCTGACAGTCTGATACTTTAATCCGTGTGGGTGGAGGTAAGTTTGTCTGAGTTTTTTCGTTCCTGGGCAGTGAAGAAGTAGATGTTGTAGTGTTTCAGTATCCAACCTTTTACAGTAGCGGCAGTTGTTATTCTCCGATTGTTTCCTGAGAAAGAGAATCTCGTTTGTCTTCCGAATGTTCAGGCGTGCTCTCAGGAAGATTGTTCGCAGTCTTTTGTCTGGGAACTTTTTTAGATAGTTTCTTACTTCGTCCAGCTTTTGAGTGTTGGTTGTATGATGGGTCGGGATTGTGTGTTCTTCCGCTTTTTCTAGCGTATCGATCCAGTCCTGTAACTTTAATTTCTTCTTTATTTTCCCTGGAATACGTTCGATTTCCCATTCAGAGCAACCAATTTGTGCTGCTTGTTCCAAAAGGCTGTTATGCCAAGTTGTTAGCATAGGGTTTTGCCGCTCTTCATTTCTTTGAAAATGATGTCCAAAATTTTTTGGTCTGGGGAGCCTTAAGATTTTTCCTAGAAACAGTAGACTGTTTATCTCCACCACCGATTTCAATGATTGCAAACTTAGTCCGCGTCGGATGTTTGCTACAGGGGTGGATCTTGGCAAACAGAGCACCCTCCGCCAAAATGTGCCTTCCAGTTTTGCCCACAGCGTCTCCGGGAGATATGGCATTGCCTCTGCTCCATAGGTCAAAGCTGGGGTGGCTTTTGGTTTAAAGAATTTTATTATCGGTAGAGTTGAAAATTTACCGAATTTTCGTTCCAGGGATAGTGCTTGGGCTGCTAGTGTTTTTGCCTTAGAAAACAGGTGTTCTTGCATCGTTATTTCAATTCTGCTGCAAGATAATTTCACACCCAGGTATGTGAAACTCTTTACTGTATCCAGTTTTTCTGAGTTTGCAAACCATTGAGGGCATTTACTTGGTCTAGATGCTTTTCCCAAGATCATTATTTTGGTCTTTGAAGTGTTTAATTCCAGGTCGTTTTTCTTTAAGTAGCGGGTAAGACTATCCAGTTGTCTTTGGAGCCCGATGGGCGTTTGGTCCAGTAAAAGGATGTCATCCGCGTAAAGCAGGCGAGTCACTTTCAACTCACCTATTTGGGGAGGAAAGGAGCGGGTGTCATTTTCTGCGTCCACTATGTCCGCCATGTATGCCTTGTACAGCGCCGGCGCCAGGGGACAGCCTTGCTTGATTCCTCTGGCCGTCTGTATGGTTGTTGACAGCGAGCCGGCTGCGTTGAGCCGGACTCTGATTGAAGTGTCGCTGTGCAAGGCCTTCATGGGTTCGAGGATAGATAATGGGCAGTTTTGTTTTTCCAGTTTCTTCCATTATTTGCCTCTATTTACACGGTCGAAAGCTTGGACCAGATCAATCGTGGCGATGAAAGTTGTAGGTTGATCCTCAAAGACTTTGGATTTCAAGATGCTAATTAGCATAATATTGACAGAGGTGCCTAAGTTCTTTTCGAACCCTGATTGTAACAGGTCCAATGTTTTTGCCTCCTTCTGCCATGTCTGGAGTTCGTCCAACACCAAGGAGCCTAAAAGTTTCCTGAGCACATCCAGAAGTGCAATCGGCCTATAATTTTTCGGGTCGTTCCTCAAGCACTTCTTGTAAATAGGAACAATGTTTGCTGTTTTCCACGTGTCGGGAATGGATCTTGTAATCCTGCATCTTCGGAAAATTTCCGTTATTAACGGTGCCCAAGCTTTTGCATGCTGTTTGAGGTGAGTGTTAGAGATTCCGTCTGGGCCAGGTGCACGAGAGTTGTTTAACTTCCTGATCTTTTCCAGAATAACCTGCTCAGAGCATGTTATCCATTGCGATGTATCTCGTTTTGACTTTAGTTTCTATTGGTGTTGGTTCTTTGAATAGTTTGGTAAAGTATTCTACCCATTTCTCTTCTGAGACACTGTTGGTAATGGTCTTGTCTGCGACTGCCAATTTGTTTTTTATTAGCTTCCAAAAGTCTTGCCAGTTCTTTTTACACACTGCTCTTAACATGGACTCTACGTCTTCTTGATACAGTTCCCATCGAACTGATTGGAGCCATGCTTTGTAACCTTTTTTTTGTGTAGTTGCCAACTTAACATTTGTTTGTGTTGGGTTTAATTTAGCCTGCCGTGTTACTTTTCGTAAGTACGATTTCTTTATCCTCCGTTCTACATTATGTTTGTGCAGATGAGTTTTTTCCGGTCTTCTCTTATGCATTGTGCACAAGTAGGGAATGAGAAGTGGACAGTAGTCCAGTTTTTCAGTGAGAACTTTCGCACTGGATTGTCTGTTGTAAGTTGCTGTTATGTCAATTAAGGCATCTGATGTAATTTTCAGCCGATTCCCTTGTGAATTTGTTTCGAGCTTGTATGACATTACCACTGGTGCATGTGTTCTTACTGACCATGTCGCAGTTAATAGGTTGTGATCACTGCAGGTGGTTTTCACTACCGTAAAGCTCTTGATTATTGAATATAGCTCTTTAGAGGCAAAAATGTAAACGATAGTACTTTCCTTTCCTTCACTTTCCCATGTTGGAATCTTGGGACTAGCAGTTTATAGGGAGTTCAAGTTATACAGGTCCCGGGATTTCTTCAACTCAGACCATGCAAGTCCTTGTGCTATTGATTGTGAATTGGCAGTGTTTCGCAGTGTTTGTGTAGCTTTAGAAACCGGACAAGTAGCGTTCAGGTCGCAGCATATCAAGATGTGATCCACATCGTAAGTTTCAGCGACGTCTGTTAATATTCTTTCCACGGTGTTCAGAAAATCATTTGTTTTGGGTTCCATTGGGTTCCAATAGATGTTCAGTAAGAGGATAAGGTCATGACTGGGCTTTTCCTGGGATGTTTCGTCTTTTGTCCATTTCAGCAGTATTGCCTGGATTGCCAAGGATGATCTCAGGTTGTGGGATATTCGCAAGGTCCCCCCTGACCTGACAGCTGTTAGAAGGCCTGATATAGGTCGGCCTCTATCCCCTTTTAGAGCAGGAGAGAGTAAGACTTCGTAGCCATCCAAGCTAGGCGGGTAGAGCAGCCAGGTCTCTTGCAAGCTTATTAGGTTAAATCGGCCAAGATTTATCTCCCCAGGTTGAGTCAGATGGGTGTGGCCTCTGGTGTTCCATGAGCCAATAATGATCTTTTGCTCCTGCTTCTGTACACCATGCGTTTGCTTTGATGAGACCCTTCCAGTACTCGCCGGGGGACGATTTGATTTCTATTTCTTGACATAGCGTGTCAGTACCGATGGAATCCATGCCCATTTTTTGGGATCTTTTTCAACCTTATCTGCGTGATTCTGGGTCAGAGGCTTTTCTCGTTCACTGCATGTTTCTTTTTCCCTTGTGACCAGTCGGGGGAATGAACTCCTTGGTTTTCTATTTGGTGTGCTTCCTGAGGCCTCCTCGTTTGTTCTCCACCGCCCTTTGGTGGTAGAACTTTCGCTGATCTTTGCTCTTTGTTTATCTCTTCTGATGTACGACGAGTTTGAACTTATGATTTCTCGAACTAGGCTTCTTTCATCTGCGTTTTTTCGCTCATTCTTCTCTGGTGTGTGGTTGAATTTTCTCTTCGTTCAAAGAGTGTCTTTCACATTTGGAGTTCTCTGTGCCGGTTTCCATCTTTCTTTTTCGTTGGTTTCATAATTGCGTTCTGGTTTTGTTACGTGTGAATGGGCTCTCCTGTGACCTCTTTCTTCTGATGTAGTTTCTCTTAGGAGATACCCTCTTTTTGACAGTTCTCCTGCCGCCAAGAGCAAGAGTTTTTTCACTGTTTGAGACGTGATATGCAGAAAGATGCTGTCTGTCCTAGCTTTATGTGCGAATACCACTATGTTTATGTCCACACTTCTGATTTGGTCTCCTTTATGAATTTTTTCCAAGAGCTTCATAGTTGCTCTTCTGTTTAGGACAATTTTTTCTCCCATTCTCTCACGTCGTTCTAGTTTCAGCATGCGTGACGAGTGACTCTTGTGAGTGAAGATAGCAGATGTTCGCGTAGGATTTTGCTGTGAAGGCGAGACAAAGAGTCTTTGATTTGATCTGGTTGTCCTGTCCAAGGATTTTGGCTCTTCGTCTGGTTTCTTCTGTCCTGTGACTAGTTTTTCTGTGTGTTCGAGTATTAGAGTTTTTTTGTTTTTCACTTTGACAAGTCGAATACTTGTGTCTACAATAAGAATCGCTGTTTGGTGTCTCTTCGGGCCTTGCAACATCAAGTATTTCCTTATTACTCTTTAAACGAGAATCATCGTTTCCTCCAAGCTTCAGTTCGGTTTTGTTGATCTTTGTATTAGCCAAGCGGAGCAGCGTTTTCCTCTGTGGAGTAATCTGACGTCTTCTGTCGCTTGTATCTTCTGCTTTGTCTTTCTTTTTTATTAATGTTGATATTTGAGTCTGATGTTGTGTATCCTTTGGATCTTGCTTTGGAGATTTGTCGTCCAAAAAAGACACCTTTCTTTTTTTCATGGATGGTCGAGGTATTTCTGACTCCGATGTTTCAATGGAGTAGACACTTAAATTGGATAGGTCAAGTAAGTTATCTTCAATGACTTGACCCGACTCTCCTAATTTGATGTTCTGTTGGGAGTCATTTTTCGTAGACTTTGATTTTTGATCAATCACCGTTATCCATTTAGTCATGAGTTTGTTTGTATTGCTTTCGTTTGACATTTTCTTCTGTATGTGGAGTGCTTTTGTGTTTTGTTTGTCTTTCACTAATGATTGACTTTTTATAGTCATTTCTCTCGGCTGTTGTTGGACACTCTCTTTATTCTGCAGTTTGAATTGAACTTCATCAGTTTGATCTTTAGGAGTCTTTTCCATGTTGCAAGGCTTTACGTGTAAGCTCATGTCTCTTTTAGTGATGCATGGTTGTCGTGAATACTCCTCGAGTGTTTCTTTGTTAGAGGTATATGTCAGCCTCTCGCCAGTTTTATCAGTGGTCGTTGAGTATGCATCTTCGATATCTTTTTCCTTATTCTCAATCAAGTCAGTTTGGGAACTGACGTTCACTGATTTGTTTTTGAACTGAAATACCTTGGGATTATAAATCATGGAGTCTTGGTCGTTTGTGCTTGCCTTCCATGCTTCTAGGGCCATTATATAGCCTTCAAGATGGATTAGCTTTGAGTTGCATGCCGCTAGTAGTGAGGTGTGGTCCCTCAGCGTGTCATTGATGGTTTTATATAATTTCCCAAAGGGTGCAAGCGCAATGGTCACGGCTGACATAATGGGTAATATGTCAATGCTTTTGGCGGGTGAGTTTTTCTCCTTTTTGTTGCATTTCATTTTCCATCTTTGCTTTATGTGGAGTAGAGAGTAGCAGTCGTAAGGCGTCCGCTGAGACGTCGTCCTTTCTTTGCTGAGGGGCAGGTGACCTACCTGAAATTGTATCTCTGAGTTTTAACATGTTTTTGTAATTTAGTATTGCCTCCTCCAATTTGATTTCTTCCTGTGTTCTCTGGTGATTTGGTTGAGTCATCGTTGAATTGTTTTCCCTTTCTTTCTCCTTCACCATTTTAGTTTCAGTGGATAGTTCAACTTTGTCCGTTTCGTCTAACAATCCTGGTAGCAAAGGCGATGGTTTTTGACTCGTGGTGAATTCTGACGTTTTTGCTACTTCATGATTTCTTTCTTTAGTCAAATCTGACTGTGATACAGATTCGTGTTTCTTTTCTTCCCCATCTATGGGGACAGCTGATTTTCCTGGGACGTTTTTTTGCCCTTCATCGTTGTTTTCCGACTTTTGCTCCGTAATTCGTGAATCTGTGTTAATATTGATTGATTCAGTTTTTTGTTGAGATGTGGGTGGATTGTAGTGCCAGCGTGTTTGGGGTAATGAGCTGGCATTTTCCATTCGCTGTACTAAAACTGGTTGTTTAAGTACGTTTCTTCGGGGAGATGGGGGGATCCCCTCCAAGATTTCCAGGTCGGACAGTTCAAACTGGTTCACTGGTGGGATCTTTCCCAATTTTTCAAAGAACCTTCCAATCGGGTTATTTGTCGGGGTTATTATTTTACCTATTCTTTTCGTCTGTGTCTTTAATGGTAATCTGTTAATGGGTGTTGATGAGCCAGTTGGCTTAGATTTTTTTTCCCCTTGACTTTTTGTGTTTTGATTAAATGGGATTTCGTTTGATTTGAAATCTGGAGTGTTTACATTTTCATCACCATCTTTTCGGAAATTGAATGAATGATCCAAAACTGTTTTGGACTGAAACCCGTCTTGTGCTTCTGTCGTTGAGTAAGTGTATATCTTGCCACAGTTGTGTTCTCTCAAGATGTTCAAATCATCTGTTAAATCTGCGTCAGGGTCCTCCAGGTATGATAAAGTTCTGTTGGAGCAATTATGGTCTCTGTTGTCCATTAAATCCAAGTCAGGGCTCGGTAAAGCGGCTCTTATGATCACTGGGTGAGTATCGCTTTCAATCCTTGGTTTTTTGCAGGGTGCGCTTTTTTCCACACCAGTGTCTTTTTTCACAAAAGTTTTGTCTTAAAATTCCTTCAATCCTTTCATAGTGGTTAGGTTGTTGCCATTCACTTCATCTGAATTCATTGTTCCATGTAGCGGCTCCGTTCTGCCACCAGAGGGCAGGTCACGGCAGCACTTGGTCTCGGGCTCTCCGCCCTCCACTTCCTGAAATGCCGAACTCGATCCCGGGCACGCTAGGGTGAGGCCCGCCCCCGACCCCTTCTCCTCCGCACCCAGGTCCTCCGCAAAGGGACCCCTGGCGACCCCGTTGGCCTCCCGCTCGGGGGGCAGAGGGGTTGTTTCAATCGCCGCCGGGATCCCGCGTCTGCCCCCACAGCCCAGCCAAGAAGCCAACGGCAAGGCTCTGTCCCCGGAGAGAGGGCGCCCCACGGCCGTCCGACTTGCTCCGACGCCAGCGGGCCCAACGTCCAAAAATGCGACCTCCCTCCAAGGTAGGCCATGTTGATGTCGGTGGGAAGATCTAAGAGGAGGAATCGGGGGTGAGCGTGTAGGCATTCCTACTTGCTGCGTGTCCGTCGTTTTGTTTTTGGTTTCTTGTTTGGTACGTGCGTGTGGTTCGATTGACATTTTCAATGTTAGAAGGCCATTTCTTAGCACTCGGCCAGTTTCTTTGTAATCAGTGAGCCCTAGCTCGGGCTCTTCTATGGGGGGGGGGTCCTCCATAAGCACACAATTTGCAAACGGTGTACAAGTGTCCGTATAGTATTCAAGAGAATTCTTAGTTTCTTGTACTTAGGCGAACTTTACAGGGAACGGTTGGGGGGGCAATCAGCCAGCACGCCAGCAGCCGGACTGCCAGACTGCACCTCCTTGCAGCTCTCCGCGGCCACTCCGCGGCTAAAATGGGTTTTTAAACCCTGTGCCTTAATGAAAGGCAAGAACAGACTTCAGGTAGCTGGTAGCAGAAAAAAGGTTCAGGGTTCACTGCCAGACTGCACCTCCTCACAGCTCTCCGCGGCCGCTCCGTGGCCAAAATGGGTTTTTAAACCCTGTGCCTTAATGAAAGGCAAGAACAGACTTCAGGTAGCTGGTAGCAGAAAAAAGGTTCAAGGTTCACTGCCAGACTGCACCGCCTCGCAGCTCTCCGCATTATGGAATGCATAATAACTCTTACAACAGATAAGAAGACTGACTCAGGAAGTTGGCAAAATGTATCTTCAGACTGATTTTCAATTGTCTAAAACAAGGAGTTTCAAAGGACATCAACGGACATTGCACAGCATAGTCTCAACGCATTTAATTAAAAGCATTCTTATATAGCAAACATTTGTGATACGTTAAGTCACACTACATGGCAAACAAGAAAAACCTATGAGGAATTGTGGTTGGCTTAACGGGAACATATAAGTATACTTTCTATAGTGGGTGGGATTGTGATTGGGTCTCTACAGTCAGGTGGACAATTTATGCCCACCCCTAGTGCAAGTCATCTTTGACAGTTATTAGATAAACGGTACACCATTGTCTCTCAAATGATAAGGCCCTTTGTTATATGACTTTCTACAATTGGTTGGCATGCTTGTACCCTTCCAGAATATTCAATTTACTAACAGCACGTAAGCTGTACCCCAGGTGTCAGTGGGTGGACTTGAATGTGTCTCTCCACCCAATTAGCCCCATATCTCTCCTCGCTCATGCCTTCTGCCGTTTAGATTGTCTTTGAACTTGGCCTTGTATAAGGGAGTGTGAGCATGTTCTTATAAAAGTTCAGGTCTGAATGCCCACTTCTACTTCCACCCTGGACTCACATGACAGGAGACTGTGAATCAGTCTGTTTTATGGCATTTAATTGTCTTAAATGAAGAAACCTGGCACTCATGATGTTCTCTCTTTGCAACATAACAAGGGGTGCCACAGTGTCTCACATTCACTGTTCTTCAAGGACTGGTAACCAGTTTTGGCTGCTTCAGCCTTTTGACATCAGACCAGACACGCTTCTTGGTCTTGCTTGAGCTCCAGCTAATTCTTTGCTGCAACACACGCATAGCTATCAATCCTTTTTTCTCCATGGGTTTGAGCTCACTAAAATTTTGACATCGAATATCCATATTCTATATAACGACAGTACTGCCTGCAGTCTATTTCACTACGTATAGCCAGCCTTATGGTTACTTAGTCTACTTTCATTACAGCATCTGTACAGTTATAAAACCGCTTGAATCTTCTCCAGTGCTCTTCACACGTGCAATCTTCAATCCGCACGTGGAAGTTTACTCAATTCTTTACTTCGTCATTAGATTCTACAAGGTCTATGCATCTTCTTCTTCGACCATTCTTCTCAGTGCGTCATGCTCACTTCTTGTAATGTCACCAGCTTCTTTTCCTCTTATTTTCATATTCCTTCAGGGACTTCCTCCAGGAGACTGTAAATTCTCTGGGATAAATCAGATAGGGTTTTCTTAGCGGAAACCTTGTCTCAAAGACTCTCCTCGGAATAGTCACAGTTACTGGTGTTGTGCACATCTTAACTTCTGGTTTCCAGCATACAGGTAGCATGGGGGTGGGACTTCCTGCAGATGCATTTGGCTCCTCTGCTGCACAACTCTTACTGTAAAAAGCATTTGAGGGTAATATTGCTGGCAATTGAACAATTAGAACAGTACGACCTACCCTGTGAGGATACATTTGCAAGACACTTTGCATGTGCTGACACGGTAGGGGCAATTTCTTTTGCTGAGAATTATTTGTAGAGCCTTATGTCATTTTCTTGCACTGAAATCATTTTTAGAATTAGTGGTGAACCCAGGGGTCCTTAAATCAGTATCATGTCATGCATGGATGGGATGCAGAATAACTCTTACACCAAATAATAACGATGACTCAGGAAGTTCGCAAAAAGTCTTATTCAACTGTTTTATTATCAAATATCTAAAAAAGGGAGTTACAACGGACATCAATGGACATTTGCTCGAGTTCTCAAACATTGTACATAAAAACCACATTTATATACTGAAATTGTGTCAGACATGACTTCATAGTACTTGACAAATAATAGAAACCTATGGGGTGTTGTGATACGCTCAAGAGGGGCATCTAAGTATACTTCTAAGTACTTTCTATATAGGGACAGGTGGTGTTTGGGTCTCTACTGTCAGGTAGACAACGTATGCCCACCCCTAGTGCAAGTCATCTTCATGAGTTTTTAGATACACAGTATATCATTGGCTCTGAAAATATAAGGCCCTTTGTTATATGGTCCTCTATAATTGGTTCGCACACTTGTACCCTTCTGGAACATTCAGCTCACTAGTAGAACATAAGTTAGTACCCCAGATGCCAGTGGGTGGACTTTGACCATGTCTCCCCACCCAATTAGCCCAACATCTCCCATCGATCATGCCTTCTGTCATTCAGATTGGCTTTGAACTTGACCTTGCAAAGTATCCTTGCTCCTGGGAATAAAAGGGGGTGCAAGCACACGCTATTTCAAGTCTAGAGTAGCATGCCCAACTTCTATTTCTATCCATAGTCCATGTGACAGGAGAACATATTTTGGCCTGTTTTGCAGAATTTAATTGTCTTTAATTAACAAACTTGGCACTCATGGTGTTCATTCTTTGTACCTTAACATGAGATGATTCAGTGTCTCACAGTTACTGTTCTTCAAGGATAGATAACCAGTTCTTGGATGCTCCATCCATTGACACCAGGCCAAACAGCTCTTCCAGGCCTTTCCATGCTCTTAGCTTCATGTTGCTACGACATAGCTTTCCAATCCCTCTTTCTCTGTGGGTCTGAGTTTACGTGACACCGGTGTCCATCTTCTATATAATGGCGGCACTGCATGCTATTCACTGTGTATAGCTAGCCTTTAGGATTACTTAGTCTACTTGTGTTGCTGTGTCTGTACAGTTATTAAAAGGACTTGCATTTTCTGCAGTGCTCTTCACACGTGCAATCTCAATCTTTATTCCGAATATGAAAGTTAACTTGATTTTTTATTTCGTCATTAGATTCCATAAAGTCTATACATTCTCTTCTTTAGCCACTCCTCTCAGTGCGTCACGCTCACTTCTTGTGACGTCACCAACTTCTCTTTCTCTCATCTTCATATTCCTTCAGGGATTTTGTCCAAGAGATTGTCATCTCAATGAGGATACATCATATAGGGTTTTCTCAATGGATACCTTTTATCGAAGGGAATTGACACAATCACTGGTTTCATACATGGTGCGATTTCTGGTTTCCATCATATAGGAAGCAGGGGGGCAGGACTTCCTGAAAAGGCATTCAGTTGCTCCTCCACAGTGGCATTTAGGAGTCTGTTGTAAGACAGATTTTGTCATAATCTTGTATTTTAATTAGACTTTAAATCCCATCTTTTTGCCCTCACAGCACAGCATACATGAAGTGTTTTTTTAAGTATGGGCACCAGTTTATTCATCCTACTTTAATTATATGTGAAAAACGACAGTGGTCAGGAAGCACAAATCTTTCATATTACTGGGAGAAATATTTTGTTTAGAGTGGGGAAATATTCAATGAATGTAATTTTACTACTGTGGGCTAACCCATTATACTTCAAAGGACAATACACTGAGTAACATTAAATCGGGTACTTACAGCTATTATTATTACACGTACAAGGAATCTGGGAGAAAACACTATATACTTGTTGGTTATTACTAAATAAAAATAGTGCAGGCACGTGCATTCATATTTCCGGTATATATGAAATATGTGTGCTTCCTCATCTCCGTCGTTACTCACACACCCCTCCATCCTTCCAAGGTTGATACACTGAGTAATATTAACTTAGGGACTAATAGCAATTTTTAAACATTTAGAAGGAATCTCACGTGAAGCACTATATTGCATATTTGTGGGGATTGTATGCATTAAATGCTTGCTTAAAGGTTTTAGCCATTAGAAATGCAGCTGATGCACCATGTTAATTGAGCTAATACACCTATGTAATGTAAAGTTCACGTGTTCTGTTGTTAATCTCGTGCTTGTATGCATTATGTACACATAAGGAATGTGGTAAGCAAAACTTTATGGGAGGACTTTTTTTCCTATTAATCATTAAACTTCACACATGCGTGACACTTCCCTCCCAACTAGCATTGGAAGGTAAGTCAAGAGTTACAACAGATAGCAAACAAACATAACCGAGTATGCTGGACAACTTCAATAGATCCATAATCAGCAGACACCACAGGGCAGCAGCATGTGTCACTGTCAGAAAAACGCACAATGCCAGTGAGGGGACTCGCACATCATTTGTGATGTTCTCCCAGGGTGGGAGATGCAGCAGCGTGTGCGACAGGGAGCAACTGCCTCCATGATAGATGAGTCATTTTAGTAGCTCTCAAAACCCAATGTGGAGGATGAGAGCAGTAGGAATAGCAGTACTTCACCACTTCTCAGAGAGGCACCACTGTGCACAAGTCCAAGGCCTGAATGCCTAAGTCACAGCACAGGTGTAGCTAATACAGCAGTGGCTTCTAGACCCGTCCCAAGCCCAGTTACGTACTGCAGTCTTCAGAGTCTACAGCATTGCCCAATTTGAGTTACCAACAAAGGCAAATGTTGCAATTAAGCAAACATGTGCCCCCCAGAGCCACCTTCGTCCTAATTCCATCTAATCCATTGTGTGGCACCTTCCCCCAGGCTCCGGTTAGTCTGTGAGGATGAACATTTTGCTCACGGGTCTCAACTTTGTCTCTCGGTGCAGGCTGCAGTTTGCAGACTCCAATACAGGCATGATGAACATGATCGACCATGCTTTGCATTTAAGTTAGTAAAAATGCAGTCAGTATGGTCACGGTGCCTTTGAGTGGATGGGGACACACAGGGCGCTGTTGGAATTCCAGGGGCAGCGGTCCTCTTTACCCCCTCCATAGTACCACCAACGCCAGCAGCTCATATTTATCTTTTTGTAGAACTTTGATGACCTCATGTTTACTTTGATAGTTTATGTGGGGCCTAGTGGCATCATGGGCTTTCTTCAGAGGGCACATATGCAGATATCTCTATTCTTCAATAAAGTTGCATTTTATCCAGTGCCCAATGTACAGGCATTACAGAACAGGGGTGCCCTTACAAACAAAGGATTTAGATCCAGACCTTCAATTAAATGTTTTAGTCATGTTCAGCAAAGACTTGCAACCTGATTCATGGATTATTTGCGCCGAAAAAGAACGGGATTTGTGCGCCATTCTGCCCGCAAATCCCCATTTGTTAAACAGGGATTTGCGGGCAATATGGCGCACAAATCCCGTTTTTTTCGGCACAAATAATCCATGAATCAATGTCTAAGAGTATAGATTTAAGCTAAATTCTGGATTTCAGCTGACCGCTTTGCAGTGTTAAGGGTGTTTCAGACCCCCGCAGGCTACTGCATCAATGCCCTGTTTATTGTGTTTCCCTTGACTTTAACATTCTGTACATTTTTGAGGATTGGAATGCTCATGTTAAGGTCTATTGGATTAATAGTTCATTCAGATTCTTAGGCAATGCAAATTATCAGGACTTGTAAGGCAAGGCCCAAAAACCAATTGTAAACATCCATCCAAGGAAGGAACAATGAATGGGGTGCACAATTTGGAAATTATGGCCAGGAGGGCAGTGTCAGCTCCTTAGAACTGAAAACTGAAAATGCTCTCAGCCCACGCACATTGATTTACAGTATTTAAAAACAAAAACACATACATGTGAATACCTTACAAGTTTTAAGTAAATGTTAATCCCACATTCACTCTTGACTTCCACCTACATAGAAATCTAAACACAATACATATTAGCACACACAAATCTTTAATACATTACCCATGACCATTCACCATTCTAAGTTCAGCCCCCTGCGAATTACCTAATTGTGCAATCAGCAGAAACTACTCCATCCTGAAGTTACGCATGTAACGTTTACTAAAATGGCACACCCTCATTGGCCAAAACAAGTTCATGCAACTTCTGATGTGCAGTCGCACGGAAATGATTCAATCATGTAGGGGGGTGTGAGCAGTGAAGTTAGCAAATTAGACACAGTAATAGCCTCTCCCATGTGTTTGGCCAATTTGCAATCCAGACAGTGCCCAGGCCTTGAAGCAGGTTACGCTGCAATTCCTTTTGCAACTCCCATTTTGAAACATGTTGCTATCCCTGGCACACATTCTTCTGGCTAAGTCTTGCGAACCTGGCTGCTTCATAAACATTTTTTTATGAGGCTCCACTCTTTGGAAATAAATTCCTCATATTTATTCGTACTCCAAGCCACAATCTAGTTTGACACTTTGGAAATGTCTTAATTCAAGGCTTTGTTCACACCAAAATATGTTCTTCACAACAACTGTACTTATCTACCGTCAAGAACACAGACCGTTATTCTACATTTCACTCAAGCTCCTGAATACTGCTAGACCCTGCAAAAATAAATACGTGTGCTGCCCCTCACCCTTCCTCCTATGACCTTGGCATGCTGAACACTCGCTGGGGGAAGCAGGAATAACGGTTAATGAAATGGAAGGACAGGGGCTCAGAACTGCCAATTAGCACCCTAAATAACAGAAATCTACACACTCTGATGGGGACTAGTCCAAAATGCAGTGCTCTGGCTAATGTAGCAAGAGGCCCTTATGCTAATGGAAACCAGTAAAAATATATTTTTCTGCACATCATTCCACCACATACTTGGTAGCCTAGTTCTCTCTAAATTGTGGCAAAAATAAATGCAATTAAAAAGTGGCCTGAAATGCTGTGACGAATGACAGAAACGCTGACACTAAAAACGACCAAATCTTTATGCTAATCTAATTTCCACAGCGTGTTATTCCATTCACGTTTAGGGTGTTGCAGCTGCACCCTAACATTTGTTAACTAAACATAGAGACAATTAACCAACTGTGGGTACTGTTTAAGCATGCTTTTCTGCCATACATCTAAGGAATTGATTTTCCTTTGTATCGCTTTCTCAATTTCTGTGTGACAGCCGGTTGAAGATGAGTGATGAGACTCTCAACTGTTTGAAATGCATCAGAGAGGTTGAGCAGAAATAGAAAATAGGTGTGCTTTGTTCATGACTGAGATTGAACTGTCAGTGATCTAGATGGTTGAAGTCTTGAGCCCAGACCTGGTTGATGCCTTAAGTGAATGAGGCATGTATAATGATAAGGAGAGACATTACTGCTGTTCTTATGATATTATTTCTCAATACTGTCAATTTGATGGTATGTACCATTAACAGTATTCCAAGGAAATACCACTGCCATTACAAATACCAGGTTACAAGGTCATATTCCACCTTCAAGGTCTTTCAACTTTTCCTGCACTCCACAGGTGAAGATACAAATTGTAAACGGTCCCAAAACTTTTCACTTCTCTTCCTTTTAAGATAGAGACATTTTATTTGGCTAAGGACGTTACATTATATTCCTGTGTAGTGTTCATTGAAGGGTCAGAAAATATTGGTATGAACCACTACTGTGCACAATACATTCTCAGTTTCGAAATTAAGATGGAAATTGATGATTCAGTGGGATTCCACTAATGATACTACCAGTGGACCATTAGTACATTTGGAATTAGGTGGGTTGTTCAGGAGTACCTCTGGTGGTTGTGGTGGTAATTACTGAACTTGTGTGTCCAACACAAGCCCTTTAAGACGAGGTAATAATATGTTGAGATATATGGGGATGCTGAATATACTCAAACATCAATAATCAAACTGACTCAGGAAGTTGGCAAAGTGTGTCTGTTTAAAATCAATTATCTGAAACAGGGAGTTACAACAAACATCAGCGAACTCACTCTATCTTCTCACTCAACGCATTTCATAAGAAATGTAGCTTATATACTAAAAACTATTCATCATTGACGTCAACCTACGTGGTTGACTACAAAAACCTACTTGGGAAAGTGATAGGTTAACAGGGAACATCTAGGTATACGTTCCATACTTGTAAGGGAAAGTGATTGGGTCTCTAACATCAGGTGGGGCTACTAAGCCCTCCTATAGTGCATGTTTCTATGAACGTCATCAAATACACAACGTCCCATTGGTTATACAAACTTAGGGCTCTTCTACTACGTAGCCCTCTATAATTGGTTGGCACCCTCGTACCACTCTGTTATATTCCACACACACAAGTAGCACGCAGGTGTCACCCAAGTGCTGGTGGGCTGGTCATGACCATAGCTTGCCACCTAATTAGCCTGTCATCTATCATCACTCTTGCCTTCTGCCAGTCAAGGCTTTGAAATTGGCTTTGTCAATGTTCTCTGCACCTGAGAATAAGAAGGAGTATAGGCATACTCTGTCTCTTGGTTTCGATAAAGCTCGTCCCAGTGTCTTATTTTCGTCCAACCATATGGCTGCAGAGCAGACCATGTTTTAGAGGCTTTATGCATTTAAAATACTATTAAATGATGAACCTATGACATCTTCAATGTTCTCACTCCTCATCTAAAACATGAGTTTTGTTCTTTTCACATGTTCTGTAACCACTGCACAAACATTCAGGCTCACGGTTTCCTTGACTTCCTGGTGCTGTGCCAGCCAAGCCTTTCTTCGATCCACCTTTGTAATTCAATTGCTTTCCAACTATGACATACCAAAAGCCTTTCTGCTCACGGGATCCAGCTCTGCTAAAATGCATTGTGGAATCATCCATAGTCCATACATTCCTATGCATATACGTTAGTGCATTGTCGCAATCTATTCACTACATAGCCAGCCTTTAAGAATACATTGTCTACTTGCATTACTGCATCTGTACAACTGTAAAATGACTTGATATCTTCTTCATTATTTCTGTAGCATGAACATTTCCATCTCGAGACCAAAATGTTGCTTATCTTTGACACCTGCTCTTAAGAGCCTATAGAATGACTTATGGTCTTCAGCTTCTTGTCTCTTTTCTAGGTATGCCCGCTCTGCTTTTCATGACATCACCAATCTTCTCTTTTGCTCAGTTTTCACATGTCCTCTGGGATTTTATTGAAATGGCCATCATATTGTTGTGAATCCATGTATGGCTTCCTCAATGGGAACCTTACTTCCAAGATTCTTTTCGGTAAAGGTATTTTTACTGGTACTGCACGTGTCTCACACTCTTGCTCCCAACATACAGGCAGCATGGGGTAGGAGCTTTGGGTGAGGGTACTTGGATCCACCTCTACACTCACCCCTCAGCGCGATTCATGGACCACTCTCTCATAAACCTTCACATCTAGACATCCTTGTCTGAAGAAATGCTTCTTTGGGACCCATAGCTTTATGACTCCTTTCAGGCATCCTGCTGACTTCACATGCTCACCCTTATTCCCGGACATAAGTTTGCATTGTCCACTTGGACTGCAGTAGATTAATTTCCTCACATACTTCTTGTGGCTACCTGGGTACAGGAACTGCGTTTCCTCAGGTGCTTGAATGCTGACCTTCACTTAGTCTCTGATTTCTTCATATGCCAGCTCTTTAGTTTTCCATCCTGATTCAACATAAATCATGATCTCCATTCGTACAGCTTTCTTTGCAGTCTTCTTGCATTGTGAGATTATCATCCTGATCACACAAAATCTTAGCAATACCATCACTATCAGGGCTCCAAGGAACGTGAACATATTTGCCATCCATTGTGGAACCCATGAGAATATTGACTCAAACTAACTGTCATCAGCAATGTCTTCCACTTCGTCTATCATCTGGACGGGTAACTTTGTCAGCATAGTTATGGCCTCTGTTAAGGTGCCATTTTCTTCATCATATGAAGGTTTAAATATGTATCATGATTCTCTAATTTTGGCACAAACATCTCCATCCATGTCTGTAATCATGTCCAGGACGTATCTGTTCTGAAGAGTCATCATACATATGGCTTTCAGCTCCTCCTTGATAGCATTGAATACCTTTATAGTAGTGTTGATCGTCTGCAACAATTCCCATATGGTTATCGGTAACCACTCCATGTTTGCATCCATCTGGATGCTGGGTATGAAGATTATTGTGAATATTGATGAAGTCTTACTAAACAATCTGTGTTCCTATGGGATGGAATAAAAGGCTTCTATTGACTTAGCTGAGAAATAGTTTGTTCTCTTCATTCAATTGATCAGCTCAGCAGATCTCTTCTTCCTTAGGTGAGCGTCTGCTTTGAGAAATTGACCAATGTCAGGTCACTTTGGGAATCGCCAATGCTGGAACATGGACTTTGATTGTAGAACATAGTCCTCCCCAATCTCAGGGCAGCTTCATATAAGCTCTGGATCCACAAACCCAATAGTGATCCATTATCACTACTGTCCCGTCCTTCATTCCTGGCACGTCAACAATTCAACCACAATTCTGATTCTCTCAAACTTTTCTTGAGCCATCATTTCTGAAACATAGCTTTGCACTATCCAGAGGCACTATCTGTAGGGGCCCTCTTTTATCATCGACCCAAATCAGTAGTTTAGCAAGTCTCAGCCATAAAGGTTTGCATCCATTCTCCACAATATCAATGGTTCGTTTGTAGCAGCAATCTCTAACCACACTCTGCAGACAACCACTGCTTCCTCCCATCTATCTGGAGAAAGTACTGATGCCCTAATCTGCATTTGGCCTCTATTCTTCCATCTTCAAATTAATCTTGCAGATTTCCCTACACTCTCAATCCTTCTGTTCACTTCCCATCTGATTCCAGCCCCATTCATTCCAGGCTGTTCGTATCTTATCACATGGTTTCTGGTGTGGGCTCTTGCTCTTGTCTTTTTGTCTTGAACATAATCATCTTCATCTGGAACTGTCCATTCTGTTGGCCATACTAAAGAGGCTGTTTGGCCCATGAACTGACCTTGTGTTCCACAGAGTACAATGTGAGATAGACAGTGTGCTGTCTGAACATCTATTTCAATGGCTATGAATATCTTAGACTTCCCCATACTATAAGGAAGGGGTACACATAAATAGCACTCCTCCTCAGAGGTCTCCCTCCTACCTCTTTCATATGCTGATACCACATGTTGTTCCGCAAATGTGCTGGGCTGTCTAGAAAATCATTCAAGTCATGATCATCCTTCCTTGTACTTCTCTTAGGTCTCTTTCTTGCCTCATAAGCTTTTATAATCATCTCATGAAGTATATCAGCATAATTCCTTCTCACCGGGAGAATCATAGTGACATTTGTCAGTGAAATCAGTGTCTTTACATGTGCTACTGGTGTAGGAGCAATCGCATAAGGCCTTGGCTGCCTTGGAATTGCCACATCTGTACCTTCCTGCTCCATAGGAAGATATACAGGAACTATTGCCTTCTTTGGATCTACATAATAGACTGTGTATCGTGAGAGAGAGGAGAATGACAATGAACATGATGCATCCTTTGTCTCAGGAGGATAGCTCAGGGGCAACCTGCTCACCTTGGAAGCAAGACGACATGGACCACCACAGGTTTGATTCCCAGGTCTGTGCTTAGAAACATCTGGGTAGTAAGTGCGTTAGAAAGAACCTATCATATCATATCATGTCTATATAATATACCAGTATGTCTATTTTATACAGTAATAGCTTCTTGCCCATTGTGGTGCTCTCTCGTTTTTTGCTACATTGTTATTACTATTGATGTTACCCATATTGCCTGGATTACTTTCGAGGAAGGAAACAACAATTTTAAACAGGCAATCTCATGAAATATTTTGGCAACTGTTGGATCTGCTCCACAAGCTTCACAAGCAGCTGGCTGATTGCAGGACGATTGATAGGATTCCGAATGAATACAAAAGAATCGTCTTTTCACCAAACCAAATGAGGATGAGCTTCCACCACATAATAAAAGACAAAGGCTAGTAAATTGTGAATGTCATCACTCATGCATGTGTTCAAAGAGATGTGTAAGGCAATAAACAAATCTGCTTGCAAATTTTTCAGGTCGATTTTCTGCGATCTCTCAGAAATACACAAGCATTGGTTTGTCATCCAACAAGATAAGGATGCTCTTCAATCAAGAAATAAAAGACCATTCTAGGCAGTTTGTAAGCATCCTTGTCAGAAAGGACCATCTGTACATTCTGTACTATACTCAGGTAACTGGAGGATTTGCTCAATCATGGCAGAGAGCAGTCTGCTCACGAGTGGACCATTTGTAGGATCTTGCATAAAAAGGTGAATGTTAGTAGTTCTCCCAAAAGTGCAGGATATGCACGAAGAATTAAGAGGAAAATAGCAAACATGATCCGATGAATGTTGCCATTAGATGCCACCATGGGCACCTCCAAAGAGAAACTCAGTGAGAAAGCAATCAGGGAACTGCTCCCTCTTCCAGTCATCAAAGATGAACTCTAGGTCTGGCATTTCTTTTTCCTTCAAGATTTCAATATGTCTCAGTCCAATGTTAACAAACTCCTGTGGCTCAAGAACAATAGCTGTTTCACTCCTTCCTTAGCAGCTACAAAGAGTGTCTCGAGTGAACCCCAGTCCAATGTACTTCTCACCTGTCTACTGGAAAGTCTCTGCATCCTTCTTCCTCGTCATTGATCTAGTCTGCATATCCTGAACTTCTTCTCTGTGGCTTGCTTCTAAATGGGTTGGTGGTGTGGTGCATTCTCCAGAGTTTATTTTCACGTCTCCCAGGTGCAACCAAGTGCATTTCCCAAAGACCTTCACTGCCAATGGAGTTACTTCCTATTATGAAAGGACAGTTAAATATGGCTGGTGCCATGTGTGGGTAAAGTTCCTGATCAAAACTTGATCTCTGGGAAATAGTTATGGCATTAATAGTTCCTTTGGTCTGGTTGCTGTATGGTCTTCATCTGTGTTCTGAGACTGGCACCCTGTCCGCTTGACTGGTTCTGAAATGACAGAGATACTTGTAGTCATATATGTTAAGTAGGCACGTAGCGCATCTCCTAACAATTCTGCTGTTGTCTGGGCATCATTTCTAATCCTCCATGGAGTAGTTAGAGGCATTCTTATTCACCTTCCCTTTACTAGCTCATGGGGTGTGAGGTGATGGACAGAGTCTGGTTGATTCCTATAATGCAAGAGGCAGGCAAGGCAGCCATCCTTTTTTCAATGTTAGCATTAGCTTGGCTATCCTTTCCTTGAGCAGACCCTTGAGTGTCTCACATATTCTGTTTGCTTGCGGGTGATAAGCAGAGGAAAACAGATGATTTATACTGAGTATAAGCTAATTTGCTCAAATACTTAATTTACAAAATGAGGGACATTATCTGACCTCAACACCTCACATATTCCCCATCTAGGAAGTACTTCTTGAACTAAAAACTTTGTAGCGCAAGTGGTGTCTGGGTGTGTGCATTGACCAGCCTCGATCCACCCAGAAAAGGGGCACACCACCACTATCAGATATCTATAACCATTAAAAACTTGCAGCATGTCAACATAATCAATATGTAAATGCTGAAAAGGTTCATTTGGTCGAGGTATAACTCATGAATGTTCGCAACGTGTGCCCAGCAGTAAACCTTTGACATACAATGCAATTTACTACATAAAAAGCAACGTGTTCTATCAAATTTGGTACAAACCAGTCCTCTGCAATAGTTGCTGCAAGGCATTCCCTAGTGACATGCGCAGGGTAGTGTAGCTGTTGCAATGCCACCCTTAATAAGGCTACAGGATTCACTCATTTACCAGTGATTTCCTATCACCACAATGCCTCTGAAGGGCATAAAGAACACTCCCTCCATGTCCACAAGTCCTTCTCATCCTGTGGGGTTTCTTCTTGAACTTCCACCAATTGTGTCTTCAATAAATTATTAAAGCTTTAATTTACAATCATCATCACCACTATTCTTTCATTCACATCAGGCGTATCAAAACTCATTATGTCTACTGAATATGCAACACTTTTTGCTTCTTTGTCTGCGGCTTGGTTGCTGTGTGAAATAAAGTTTTTCTTTTAGTGTGAGCTGCACACTTAACTATTGCTATGGCTACTGGGAGTTGTACTGCTTTAATAAGTCTGTCCAATGAGGCGGCATACTGCACTAGAGTGCCGTCCGCTCGGAGGTAGACCCTCCTTTTCCAACGTGCTAGCCCTGCGTGTACTGTTGACATTACATAGGCGGAGTCACTGTACACGGTTACTTCCTGGTCTACATTTTTCTAGAGCATGACAATCAGTGTCACTAATTCTGCAGCTTGTGCTGAAAAGTGAGACTTATTATTACTTCAAAATCCCCAGCGTCTCTGTGCCTTAGTACAGCAGCACCTGAATGTCTTTGCCCCTCAGTTTGATCGATCCTTGAAGAACCATCAATGAAAAGACTCTTCCCAGCTGCCAAAGTGTTTTCTTTCACCCTTTGGATCTCATCATAGAATTCTTCATAATTTGAGCAATCATGTGCATGCTCGTCTTCAGCCTTTGGTTCAGCTACAAACGTGGCATGGTTCACCGTTTTAGATATTACTATTTTAATCACTGGATTCGATATGGTTCCTCATAAGCAGAAGCTCTTAGTGATGTCAGTGTACCTTTAGGTTTTTCCAAAACAGCAAACAATGCATGCTCAACAAACATCATGGAACACCCCATTACTATGCTAGCAGACTTCCTTCATGCAAAATTAATTTACCTATGTATAACACCTCTTCTTGGCAATACTGCAATTTTTCTTTGTCCACTTTGAATCCTTTCTCGGTTAAAATAATCATTAACTGAACTGAGTCACATCTACACTCTTCCTCTGACATTCTGCAGACCAAAATATCATGTACGTATTGCAGCACGACACTTGGCAAATCAATATTGCATTTGTCCATCTACAGGACTGTATTAAAAATTGATGGAGACTCATAATCATCTTGAGGCTATCTTGTGCTTTTTAACTTAGTCTGACAAAACATAAATTGTGTCAGATCTTGGGAATCTTTATGCAACATGATTGATTAAAACACATTTTTCAAGTCAATCACAGTTAAATATCATGCCTCAACGGGGATACTACATAATATTGCTGCCGGATTAGGAACTAGAGAAAACTCAGCCTCTAAAATCTGCTTAATTGGGCGCATGTTTTGCACTAAATGGCACAACTCCCCCTTTGATTTCTTGACCAGATACACTGCAGTATTGCATGGTGACTCTGATATAACTAAAATGCCTTGATCCATCATAGTGGATATCATCTTGAAAATGCCCTTGTCTGCCTCTCGAGACATGGGATACTGTTATGCTTGAGGTAAAATTGCTCCTGATTCAGTTTAATCTTAATTGCTCCAACCTCCTTTAAAGGGCCTATGTCATAAGGGCCTGTAGTCCATAATGAGACTGGCACTTTTACCATGTCTTCGTCAAAAAATTCAGGATGCTGTTGCACTATTATCCTTCTCTGTGGAACCTTGCGTCTTTCTGCCCTAACCCAATATTTAATACTCATTTCGAACACTACTTCGTCATCAGATTGGTCATCCTTAAATATGTCCTCATCAGTGATGTCAATTAATCTGTAACCCTCTCCAATAGCAATTAGTGTGCTCCATGGTTTGCCGTTATTATCAAATCCTATGATCATGGCCAAGCCACCTCACACTGCAGCTGCTTGTAACTCTAAGGGAAAAATCTGTCCCTCCCCTTCGTCCATGGGAATCTCAAGCCTAAAGAGAAATTCATCAGGTATTCTTGTGGTCTTAACTACTAAACCAGGCAGCCATGTTCACAAAATGCATACCCCATATTGAAATACTTCTGGCTCTAGCAGTACCCCTCGTATGTCTATTTGTCCTGTAAAAGCCATAATCAATTTGCTAACATATAAAAAATGTATTCCTGGTGTTGAACATACTATGCCTTCATCAGTAAAAGAAATCATCATGTTCAGTTTTGTCATTAGATTTCGACCCAGTATATTAACTGGTGTCTGTTTTGAATGCAACACTGGGACAGACATATCACATTCTCCTATAGAGAATGGCCATTTTTCAGTAAAAGAAACTCTACTTGTAGATCCTGTGAAACCTTGAACATTTATGGCATTACCTGATAGTAAAGTTTTTCACTCTGGTATACATGAGTGAGTTGCACCCACATCTACTAAAAAAGAAAGAGATTTGCCTCCTATAGTGATATCAACCCTTGGTTCCTATTAAGGATTTGACATTACTGATAGTACTGAACACATCAAGTCACTCAGTGAGCTGTCCTATTGTGGGTACATGCTTATTCCTGTGCCCGTAAAAAAGGATTACCACCCTCAATAGTGGCACCCCGTATCCTAGGAGTCAACACCTGTCCTGTGTTTGTGTGCTGCTGTATCTGCATGGGTGCATGCTGTGACTGTCCTTGTGGCAGATTCAATGGTGTTTGCTGTGGTTGCAAAGCCTGTTGCATTTTCAGCGCTTGTGCTTGATACACTGTTTAATCTTGGGCAAACCCGTGCCTATTTAGTGAGCTACATGCAGGCAGATAAAAGATCCCTCTCTTGAGAAGTGCCCATTCTGCACATACCCTTGGCTCCCACATGTTCGTACTATGTGCCCTGTCATTCGACATGTCCAGCATAAGGAGGGAGACTTCTAATTTGCTCTCCCTGCATGCCTTGATTATCATTCAGCATAGGCTGAAACCCACCTTGGTTACTCTGGAAATGTCCTTGATTATTCTGAACGCCTCCTGGCCAGTCTCCAAGAGTTAGCATTACCCCTTCAGCAGCATACTTTGATAGCTTTTGCTGTACTAACTTAGCTTCCTCGAGCTTCCTACCATCTTCTTTCTTTTGATTTTTCTCCTGCAACAATCAGCAATGATGCACAATGGTTAGCTCTATTCCTGGCCATGGTTTTCCCTCCATACCCACCAGCTTCTTGACCTGTCTCTGCACCTTGTCTGGTAGCCGTTGACATAATATGTGATAGAATACAGGTATAGCTTTTCCCCACGGCTGACACGGTTGCAAGCTCCATTGTTTGTGGAAATTCTGAATGTAAATAAGCGGATCCTCCCCTTCCTGCATTTTACGTGCCATTATTGCACCCATATCCGACATATCAGGATATTGAACTCAAAGCGCTTTCCAGACTGCTGCTCTACAATTATTAAACAGTGCTCCATCATGAGCTGCGTTCTGGGCAGCGACGCCTGCATAACCTGCTCTTGACCAAATGTCATAAGCTTTCTCCCCATGTATAGCTGCTAGAAGACCGTTAATGTCCCCTTTAGCTAGCACATTTCCTCCTGTCATTTTTTCTAATTCATATATCCACTTTCCGGCAGCAGACTTCAAACTCGGGAGTTTACACCTTAAATTATCCTTATTCATTTGGGGACATGGTATGTACTGTGGTCTGACCCATCCTTTTTCTGACGAAGAGAACTGCGAGATCCCAAAATTGCACTTGTCTCCCATCGTCTGCCTGTCCATAGCAGGGACAATGGTTCCACACCGTCTTCTTCCTGGTAATGACGTTAGCCTGCTCACATAAGGTGGCGAGTCCCCCCTCACACTATGGGATCGCCCTTTAGGTCGATCTGGCTGTGCCAGGGCTCTGGCATCCTCGATTTAGGCAGGTCCATATTTGACCATCTCACTTACCTGTCTGTCGGAGAACCCCCCCTCAGGACAACATGCACTAGCTCCCTCCTCACAACGGAATGTTTCTCTGTCTTCGTTTGACTTATCTTGTCCCCAACTAGTATGGCTTCCCTCTTTCTCATCTCTATTCAGAATTGATATGTCCAAAGACAAGGCTCTATGCTCGAGGCTGAACAAACCTGCCTCTTTACCTTGCTATTGTGCACCTTCAAATTGATCGTTTTTTCCATAATTTTTTTAATTCACTTTTGGTCCTCATTTCATGATAAACTTTGTTGATTTTCTCTCCAATGCTTCTTATATCAAAATTATCCTCTATATCTGCTCTAGACGGTCCTGGCATTGGTTCACATGTCGGGATGAATTATTCTTTGTCCTCTCATGCTACTACTGGATTAGGTTCCATTAATTATTTCTCTATGTGATCAATGTCATGTGCCCTTTACCTTCTGTTGAGTTCCATTTCCTCGCCAAACTGTCTTTGTTTCTTTGCTTCCTCCCTAACCCTTTCCTCTTCCTGTCTTTTCACCTCTCTTCTCTCATTTGCCCTATGCACTTCTTCATCTCTGTGTCTGCATTCTTTTATTTCTTAATTTCTGTTCTTCCTCTCCTTCTCTTTTCTTTTTCGAGCCTATCTTGTTCTTCGATTGCTCTTTGCCTGTTATCATTCTTCCCTTGCTCCTCTGCTCTTTCCTGTTTTTTCCACTGTTCATCTTGATACAGCTGTTTCCGCCTTTATCTACTCTTTCTTTTGGCCTCATCATCTTTCATTTGTTTCTCTCTTTATTTATCTTTTTTATCCTGTTTGTCCTGATCTTCCTTTTGTCTTACTTCCTCAATGCTCTTTCAATCAAGTTTGAGCAATATCTGACCGCCCATCCGTTCGTTCTGTATGAGCACTAACTCACCAGCTTTCCCTTTCTCTCCTTTCCATCTTTTTATTTCTCTCTCTATATCTAGAGACATACCAGGTCGATCACTTCTCTCCTTGTCCTGTGGGACTTTAGGGATCACATCTCTTTCTGGAATCTTTTTGGGACTCTCGTCGCTGCTACAGGCAGGTGATTTATAACTTGGGTTGCTATTCCCTGTCACTGCTTAAGCTCTCTTAAAGGATATAACCCTACATCTTTCATACTATCGCCATTTATTTCAGGTGTGGTGGGGGGGCAGAAGGCTCTTAATCCCCCTCTTTATACGAGTTTGGCATCCAGTCTTCAGGAGGCGGGTCTTCCTTTTCCTCCAGGTATATGTTCTAAAGCTCTAAGCTAGCTAACCTCATTTCTAGCTTTTTTCCGGTGTATGTCTCATGCAAATATGTCATCCATTTGTTATGAAACTGCTTTGGACAGTGATCCTCCTTGTGGCCATGGCATGAACATTTTATCTGCTGTACCCTTAACCCATTCTGCACTGTACTGCTTGAGCTTCGGTGCCTGTTTTGGCAGCTGTCTGCACAAGTGTATAAGCGGTGTAATATCCTCCATCATGACTTAGTCACAATCAACTGTCACAATTTACCGTTATTTTACACAAATAAATGCTTTCCCCAAAAAGAAAAAAAATGAATACATTATGAGCATGCAGCAATCGTCGCAGCTCCAAGACTTTGTGTCACGTTTTACCTCAATCTACCTATTCAAAAAGCATCATCGGTCACTAATAAATAAATAATTACATTTCAAATCCAAATGTTTCCACCACAGTCTATTTCTTCCTTTTTTCAATATTTAATTTCTTAATCACATACATCATATACAATATTCAGACAGACAGAAACACTGACAGACTGGCAGACCTACATATACTTCCGTCAACGCTCCTCATTAGCATTCCTCCTCCTAATAATGACTCCGATCAGAGTTTGAATTGTCCTCTTTAACGATCCTTGATCGTTGGTATCCTAGATATTTCCACTTGGACTCTAGGACAATTCCTTCTAGACTTCCTTGACGTAGGATTCCAGGATTATCATATAGATCGCTCCTTTTCTATACACCATAAACTAAGACGCTGTTCATTTTAAACTATGACGCTCTTCATATTAAACCCAAAAAATAAAGTACCCCAAGCAACCTTCCGTTACTCTTTCCCTATTATCACTCTGCCCCACTCAATGCGCATTCAGTTTGCCTCCTCATTCAGCCTACTCACCATTTGCGTTTTCGACTTCCGACCCTCGGGATCGTCTCCTCCTCAACCAGCCGTATCAGCCTTCGGTCCGCTCGGCTTCCTGCAGAAGTCGGGAGGGGATTCTGCTTGAAAATGATTGACCGGTCCCAGCTGTACTTGCAAGTTTTAACTAGTGGCTGCTATCCACAGGGAGCTTCCCGTTCCTCCAGCTAAATGGCAGAGGACGTCCAATATTTCTGGGACCCCAAAGCTTACTATGTCGATGGATTTTTAACCATCATCTCTCTGCTACCACACAAACTTGTGTGTACAACACAACACTTTTAAGACCAGGTAACAATACATTGAGATAGATGGGGATGCAAAATATACTCAAACATCAATAATCATGTAGCTTGTATACTAAAAGCTCGTCATCATTGACGTACACTTACATGACTAACTACAAAAACCTACCTGAGAAAGTGATAGGTTAACACGGAACATCTATATAACTAAGCCCTCCTCTAGTTCATGTTTCTACGAACGTCCCATTGATTATACAAACTATAGCGCTCTCCAACTATGTAGCCCTCTATAATTGGTTGGCACCTTCGTACCCCTCTGTAATATTCCACACACGCAAGCAGCATGCAGGCTGGCACCCAGGTGATGGTTGGCTGGTCAAGACCATAGCTTCCCACCTAATTAGCCTGTCATCTATCATCACTCTTGCCGTCTGCTAGTCAATTAAGGCTTTGAACTTGGCTTTAGGAATGTTCTCTGTGCCTGAGAATAAGAGGGAGTATCGGCATACGCTGTCTCTTGGTTTCGATACAGCTCGTTCCAGTGTCTTATTTTCGTTTGACCACGTGACTGCAGATCATATTTTAGAGTCTTTCTGTATTTAAAATACTATTAAATGATGAACCTCTGACGTATTAAATGTTCTCGCTCCTCACCTAAGACAGGAGTTTTGTTCTTTTCACATGTTCTGTAACCACTGCACAAACATTCAGTCTCACGGCGGCCTCGACTTCCTGGTGCTGGGCCAGCCAAGCCTTTCTTTGATCTACCTTTGTAATTCAATTGCTTTCCAAATGCAACATACTAAAAATCCTTTCTGCTCACGGGCTCCAACTCTGCTAAAATGCCTTGTGGAATCATCCATAGTCCATATATTCCTATGCCTATACGTACATAGCCAGCCTTTAAGAATACTGTGCCTACTTGCGTTATTGCATCTGTAAAATTGTAAAATGACTTGATATCTTCTTCATTCTTTCTGTAGCATGAGCATTTCCTTCTTGAGCCCAAAATGTTGCTCATCTTTGACACCTCCTCTTTAGAGCCTATAGGATGTCTTATGGTCTTCAGCTTCTTGTCTCTTTCCTAGGTGTGTCGCCTCTGCTTTTTTTGATGTCACCAATCTTCTCTTTTGCTCAGTTTTCACGCTTCCTCCGGGATTTTATTGAAATGGCCACCATATTGTCATCAACACATGTATGGCTTCCTCAATGGGAACCTTACTTCCAAGATTCTTTTCAGTGTAGGTATTTTCACTGGTACTGCACGTGTCTCACACTCTGAATCCCAACATATAGCCAGCATGGGCGAGGAGCTTTGGGTGGGGGTACTTGGCTCCACCTCTGCACTACCTCTGTATTATTACTGAAAAAAAAATATTCACCCAAATAATAATATATGGATAAAGTAGCCACTGCTGCATGTTTAAAAGAAGTTACTGAGGAGTTCAGTAACCAAATTTAAGAACGAGGCTGACAAGGGAAAATTCCTTTGCAAGGTCATGGAACTCGGAGATGACTTGTGAATATCCTTTTTATGCACACAAGTGGGTATTTTATTTCCTTATAATACATGGCCACACACTGTTATCTCCTTTAGTACCTGGCCTCTTGCTTAATCTAATGTAAGGTATCTTCCATTTGCTGTTCCATATAATTAATGTAGAATGTGTTCGGAATTTAAAAAGCTGACATGCAGCCTGTAATGTGTTACAAAAAAATAGGGCAGTTGTGATGTCACAACTTGCCTGTAATATGAACATTATCTCCAGGCTTTTATACGGATATTGCAAACTGTCCATTACTCTAAGGCAATAAGCCTCTCTGGTCTAATAGTAGAATGGGGGCACTAGGGTGAGGAGGCTGCTTGGGTATTATGTGGTGTATTCAGGTTTTCAGTTGATCAGTCAATCATTGTCAATTAAAGAAAACATATCTCCTCTCACAGTAGTTAGCATAGCGTGTGGATTTGTGGTTTTGCATTGTCTGTGTCTCCTAACCACAAGAACGGTTTGATGGCCTTATGATGGAACATTTATGTTTTTTGTCATATATCTTTGGGGGGTCTTAGAGTAGCCAAGGTAACCTAGAGTAATATTAATAATTGTTTTTTATCTCTCGTAATTGAAAGTGGATATAATGTGCAGCAGGTGCAATTAAGCAATGTCTTAATTATTCTAAATGTAAAAACAAAAACAAACATTAAAACGGACCCGAATCGCTACTTCACACCTTGCTTCAAGAATTTTGTAAATATTAGTCAGTTTGAAGACATGGGGCCTCATTACAACCTTGGTGCTAAGTGCACCAACTTTACCACCATGGTGTAAACTCCGTTTACACCATGGTGGATGGCGGATTTACCGCCCCATTCCAAGGTGAGTGGGGCGGTAAATCCCCATTTCCCATTTTCCCTTCCCCATTCCCATTTTTGCCCCATAGGGCATAATGGGAGTGGGGAAGGCGCTAATTACGCCGCCGTAAATTACGGCGGCGTAATTAGCACCATGGCAGGTTAGCGCCATGGATTTTAACGCCTGCTAAAAGCAGGCGTTAAAATCAGAATCTGGCGTTAAGGGTTAACGGTGGCGTTAACCCTTAACGCCTGAGTTGTAATGAGGCCCATGTTGTCATTTCAATATGGGGAAACAGAACACACAACAGAAATGACTTTAAATTCAGTATTTGCTAATTGTTTGCTGCTTTCATTTCTCTGATTAAAGCAATACCAAACTTCAATGCTTCTGACAGTACTATAAAACTTGGATAACATCTGAGAGGAAAAGGCTGGAACACTGAAATCCTCATGAAATTGATGTACTGTTTCGTGTTGATGCTGTCGCAGGACTGGAATGAAGTGTTCCTGTTCAGCCGCAGCTGGCTGCGAGTCTTTTTTCCATTGCTTATATCATCCTGTTTTGGATTCTTTAGACATGTCCTTTCCCATCAGGACAAGTGCTGTCTGGCAGCGTCTTCGTGGCATTGTCCCTCTGTTGATGTCATCCATATGTGCCTATGCTTCTATAACTGAGTATGAATAGCCCACGATCCTGCGAGTGCTCTTTCAATGGCGCCTTTCAGAAGGGTGCCTCCTTAGGAGAAGGGGTTCAGATCAGGACAGGATAGATGTCGTTTGGTATGGGAGCGAATCAGGCAAAGGTCTTCATACATATGCCCAAGGAAATGATATCATCTATTAGCATCTTTGCCACATAGAAGGCAGTTTCCAATCATGGCATCCTTCCCACATATTTCCTCATTCTCTAGGCTGTCATTCTGTCTGAGGTCTGCAAACCTAATGAGGACCATGCACACCCTTGCATCGCAAGATCAAGTTTGCGTTGTTAAAGTATCAAAAGTGTGATGCATTAATAAATACTTTAATTGACAGGCTTCCTTCAAGGCTTGATGAAATGTTAAGTGTCCCTCATGTAGGCTTTCATTTTGTTCAAAGTAAACAGGTCCATATGGTCGGGTCTTCCCAACCTGTCATGACACAGAGAGACCCAGATGTTCAAAATGTTTGCAAAGCCATCCAGCTGAGACAGTGTCTCTCATCTATATTATATGTAGTGTGAAGAGGAGGGAGAAGGAGTGCTGGGCAGAGTGTTTAGGGAACGGGGGACCAAAGAAAAGAAAATCATACTATTAAAATTAGGTATCCCAAAATTAGCACAAAAGAATTGGTGTTAACAAAACCACAGGTAACCACACAAAAGATTCCAAATGTAAGTAGCGCCCTTTTATGTTGCAAAGAGATTCCAACAGTGTAGAGAAGCTGGTCTTGATTATGGTTGGTCATCAATATATGGCGAAGTAAATAATGATGTTTGGGATAATATGGCCACATGCATTTTACCCTCTCCTGACAATCCTTTAAAATGTGTTATGCTTTGCACAGTTTTATCATAATCTACATTGCCATGCATTGTTGTACAGCCATAAACAATACCATCTGCTCTCTTCCGTTGGCATCCGTATGCAATTTAAAAGTATGCTCTTTGCATTGTGAATTCTCTCTGCATCAGTGGAAATGTGCAACATTGCTCTGAATTGTCCACCGAAAGGTAAGTCTCTGGATGTTTCTTGTTTTTCCACTAGGCTGTGCCGAGTCCGATAAGAGCGAGGATTGTCAAGACCAAGACCAGGAACCATTTGGTTACCCTGATTGAACTGAACACTCAGATTAAGGGCCTGATTCATGGAACCTTTTGCATGGTTCAAAGTGACTTTTCACTGAGACAAAGTGAATTGTCAGTGCCCACAAGCACCCTGCTACATGGAGCGGTGCCAAAAATGCAAAGAATCAGGCCCGTACTTTGTTATGGTCCAGAATGTTGCAAATTGTGTGATTGGTGTAACAGCAGCCACTCGATTAGAAACTCTGCCGGAAGCGCTATTGCATTTTCAACTCTAATGTAAAGATGTGCAGTTTGACACAATGCTTGTTTATTCCTTAGTATTCCTCTGTGGTGCAACTTGCTGGTTTTCCACCCATGGCTACACTTTATGCCACATGACACAGATGTATGTCGTGCTTTATTTGAGAGAAGGCAATATATGCAGGCTGACTATATTTGTCAATTTCTTTGAAACCTTTGTAAACACCTGGCGGAAGACCATGGTGCTAATCCATGACGGTAAGTTACCGACTCCGCCATGGAGAAAGTGGGAATTACCACCCCATTACAAGGTTGGCGGGGCGGTAATTCCCCCTTCCTTCATGGCCCTTCCCCATTCCCATTTTTGCCCCATAGGGCTCAATGGGAATGGGGAAGGCGCTAAGTACGGTGGCGCAAATTGCGGCACCGTAATTAGCACCAAGGTCCCTTTGCGGGTCCCTACTTTAACGGCTGGTCTACACCAGCCGTTAAGGTCGGGTCCCGCAAAGGGACCTCGTAATTAGGCGCTAATAGGTTAACGGCACCGCAGCCTTTAACGGCGCCATTAACCCATTAGCGTCTGGGTCGTAATGAGACCCATTGGAACGTAGGAACAAAGCTTCCTTGGCATTGGAGTGGTTATATCAAAGTGAAAGAAGGTGGTGCCAGGTATTAAATATAGGTTGACCAGGTTTTCAAAATAAAATATAAAAAAAACCAGGACAAGCCACTGACCTAGAATTAGTACTACATTTCCAGTAGTGATAAACACAAAAAAGGATTAAAACACAAACAGGACACAGATTAAACCATAGCCCTACTTCTAGGTATGTGGCCTGTCTCTGAGCATTTTAGAGGCATAGAACACTGATTAGAGGAGAGAGGACCTGCCAGAAGATAGAAGGTATGGAGAGAAGGTGAAAATAGAGTGGGGAGAGTGATAGACAGCCAGATCTCGGATTTTTCAATCAGGTCCCTCAAAAAACCAGGACAGCCTCCACCCGGCCCCCAGATTCCAGGGCAGAGTTTTCAAAATGAAAAAAGCCTCAGGGACACCGGGATGGAGAGGGAACATTACGGGACTGTACTGGTAAAATCCGGGATGTTTGGTCACCCTAATTAAATACGAACACCATACCGCAGTGCAAATGCCAAACTACCTGAAGATTGCAGTTACACAATCTCTTCTTGGGAGATCATACAGGCTCCCCTACTGTTGCCTTTAAACAGAACTTGGTGCTGTGAGAACTCTGCATGCAATATAGAAAATCACAACAGTAACCACCATTCACATCTCAACAACAGACTAGAATTCACATGGTACAGTCTAGCATTATCCTTCTTAATCGGAGTTATCATATTTTTTCCCAATTCCGCTTTACATTTACCATCATGCACTTCACACACACGCATGCACACACACGCACACACACACACATACACACCACCTCTCCACAGACACATCATCTCCCTACTGACACGCATTAACAGATTACTAGTATCACATTTCCCTTGGCTTTATAGCACAAGTCCTCCCCAAACTGGCATCTAGACTGGTCTCAAAAACGGTCACTTGAACCATACTAGGATCAGGTGAGGATGTGCACCTGCTTTCCTAGTAGTGCAGCAATTTATAAATAATTCAGATATGCAACTTAACACAGCACATGTATATGCACTACTCTCATACTTGAGTTACCTGGTCCTTGATTTTGGACTTCTAGGTTCTCCTACAGCTGCACCCCCTAAATTTGATACAGTTTGGTTGTACCGTGTAAGCCATGGTTAATATAAAACAAAAACAAAAGAAGTTGGTTCAAATAAAAAACAACAAGTTGATAACTCAGGCAAACAAAGTCATTCATGCGTGAGATTGTCAATCTTGTGTCGCTTCTTCATGAAAGGATGGAACAAAGTATTAAACAAACATTAAAGTGACAGCCTCCATGCAGTGCACACAAAGCATGATACAATATGCAGCCAAGCAGAAAGATACAACTGCATATGCCCAGACACAAGTGAACAGGATGGAGACATACATGCTTTGCAATCAGACTTCATAAATCATGGCTTCAGCTGCAGAATTGTGGACAGTCAGATTCACATGGCATCATGGAATCCCTGAAAGCTACCTCTAGAAATTCAGATCAAACGGGGCCCAAACCCAGATTCTCACAGTCATCACACACAATCAAGATGTATAAGCAGTCACAAGGTTCCTAATGGAACTACAACCCATTCTGCAACAAGATGTATGGTTGTGAGATGTCATGGGCATAGGACATGGGGGTATAGGGGGACAAATCCCCCAACATTTTTAAATGGGGGATATTATAGCTTTTATCCCCCCAGATTATTTGTGTCTCTGCTGTAAAATACGACTGTTGTCATGTAAGCTTGCAAAAGTTAAAGTAGAGTCTACTTTTACTTTTGCAAGCTTACAGTTGACTGACTGTCTGCAACTTCTGCTGCTGCCCCACGCCTCCGCATAATGAACATGCTCAGGCCGGGGAACAAACAAACTGCACATGCCCTGCCTGAGTAGTGCACTTCTGCGCAGATGAGCCTTCGTTTTTCAGAAAGAAGGAGAAGCCAGGCAGTGATGCGTGCAACCGTGACTCTGTGCTCGTGACAGCGTGTGTGTTATCAAGGGAGACAGAGTGAGAACAGGCTGAGCAGGCAGCAGCTACCGTAAGGTAAATCAGTCAAGTGCCCCCCTCCTCTCCCAGGTGCAGGACGGCATGGGGAGGATTTTTTGGAGGGAATGTGCAGCTTAGCCAATATCAGATATAGTTCCTAAACAAGTGCAGCGCATTGCAAAACTGATCAGGGAATCCTGGCCTCTTAATGTTTCAATGAAACATTAAGAGGCCAGGATTCCCTGATCAGTTTGTAACGTGTGGCGCATGTTTATAAACTGTATATCTGACGTTGGCAGTTGATTTATTTGGGGTGAATTCAATGTGCCAATTCAGATATACAGTTCCAAAACACGTGCAGTGCATTGTAAAACTCATCAGGGAATCCTGGCTTCTTAATGTTTCAATGAAACATTATAAGGCCAGGATTCCCTGATCAGATTGTAATGTGTGTGTGTGTTTATAAACTGCATATCTGACATTGGCACACTTTCATGAATTAAAAAAACCTCATGTTTTTCAATTCATGAAAGTGTGCCTCAGCCTCTGCCAAAGAGGAACACTGCATGTGCATACATGCCAACATTCTGTGACCAAAAAGATGTAGGATTTTTCAAGTTTGAAAAATAATAATTCCCATAACAATGACATCACAGGAAAATACAAAACATACAAACAGCACAACATGTAAAGATGTTGACATGTTAAAAATGTATAATTCTGGAATGTTAACACCAAATTGTCAGCAGATGCTGTGTGATGGTGTTACACTTTGCCACTTCCTTTCACTGCTGGTTCACCTAAGGGTTGTACCAGCAAGAGTACAGGACAGAGTCACGCAGCTGTCAGGTCAGTGGATTGGTCTGAGTGCAATCAAAGTAATCACCACCAGTCCACTGTGTAGACGGACTAATTAATGTGTTGCATGCTCTGGCCTGGAGCCTGCCTTAGAATCACATAAATTACTTGCCACTGTAAAAAGCAGTAGGATCTGTCACTGAAATCTGTAGGTGGTAGGGCTGCCTCAAAAGCAGTAGCCTAATGCCTAAATCTGTAGGGTTGGTAAGTATGCATTCGGAACGGCTCTTTGTTTGTTTCTTACAGATGGGCAGTCTGGGCTCACTTTTAAGCTCCAATACACAGGCCATTCACCTATACAGCAGAGGATCAAGGGTGCACAATAGGAGCCGGTATATATTGACATGTACATACAGTTTCTATACAAATACCACAACACTGTTTAATATATTATGTATTGCCTTTTTTAAGGAGAAGGACGTGATGATAATTTTTGCTGCTTACAGTATACTAGTGCCCCAAAACCGTCAGGTTACATTGAGATTGTTTCTAGTTTATTTCCTTAGAGTTGGATCACGCTGACAGCAAAAAAACATTACACATTCTATGTATCTATAACTGCTTCCCAAAATGTGACCCGGTCCCCCAGCTGGAGGTGACATCTATTGATGTGACACTTTGTCCTTCTTCACATTCACTCGACATGGTTAGCATACATGGAGCAACAAGAAACTCTGTTAGAACATTTAGGATTGAGACATTTCCTCATAGTGTACACTACCAACTGAGTCACTTCTAGGTGATCCCAAGTAAACATATATAGGAAGTAATGCACAGTGGGGGGTCACATAATTCGCCCAGGATCACACAATCTGGCAAAACTGGATTTTCTCCAAGATGTCTTTGTGCTCCAGGCCTGGCTTGCAAAGTGCAGACACTGCCTGAGATATCAGCCTGACATTGTATACAAAATCCTCATGAAATCATATAAAGTAAAATGAGGATGATCCAATCTCAAGAAGGGCCGCTATGTGGGATGTGTGCTCCTTTCCATAGTAACGTCTAAGGTAGGCAAGGCCAAACACTTGATATATACTCTAATAACAGTAGGCCTCACTTAAGGCACACCCCACCACCTCTTCCCACCAACTCATACCAGCTTGAAGTTTGGATGGTACCACACCTAAAGCTTGGTCTCTAACATGAGGGCTACCTGCATTTCGCGAGTTCAAACCCAGAAGCAGGGTCCATTTAACCTTTCATAAATTCAGTGCTGTTCAAATGAGGGTAATAATACCTGTTATTACATTGCCTAGAAACTGAAAGCATCTAGCATGAAGCGCTGTGACCAAAGTGTTATTATATTCCATAAAGCAAACTATTACCAGCACAGACCTGAACTCTGTCCCTGCCCAAAATAAACCATTTGTTGGTGCCTATCCTGTGCACCTCTTAAAAGAAATCAAGCGCTAATCTTATGTAGGTCTTGGCTAAGATTCACCCTGTTTTATTCAGCGTAGCTGTTTCTGTCAGCGTACTTGAGTGGTCGCAGTGCGATCAGATTTTGGGGGTTGAGCCTCGGCAGTACGTGGATTTAGTGACTTCAGTGTCTGTTCCCCCTTCCAAATATCCATGCTCCTGACTATTTCTTAAGAGTTAATGCTTGCAGGTATCCATGGGCCCTTTTAAGGTCATGGATCTGGCATGCCTGTTCCTGCTTATTCTGAGAAGCTATATGAAGTGGTTGGTCATGCAAGGCGTGCAAGAGAAAATCTGTGAAATGTAAGCCAGGATCTTGAGGGTGCTCTGAAGACTGAGGAGAAAGTGCTGAGTAAGTGTAGATGAGAGTTGTGGGGTGCTGGCCATTGGAGAATGGGAAGCGAGGGACTGGGGTGCAGTAGAGTGTGGGAATGCAAAGTGAAAAAGGGTAGAAAGTTTGCATAGGACAGAAAAAGAGAGGAGCAAGGGAGGGGAGAGATGGGAACAAGAATGGAGTACCGATGAAAGACAGGGATGGTTTGCAGCACGGGGTGACCAGTGTGTGCAGGGGACAGAGAGGGGCAGGAAAGACCAGAACACAGGGAGAGTGGTGTAGGGCGGAAATGGCAGAGGAGGTGCTTCAGGTTTTGCAAATTATAGAGAGGTACAGACAAGTGAGAAAGTGTAGAGGGCAGTGTGTCAGAGGAGTGACTTGATGTGGGGTGCAGGGAAGGGGCTTGGGAGAAAAGGGTGTACAGCAGACGAGAATGAGGAGAGAGTTGTACAAGGAAGTATGGTGTCTCACCTCATGTTCCCAGATAAAGGATGCAGTCACAAATGCGGCTTCTTCTAACGCTTGATCCATGCTCACGATGCCTGCACGAGGACGATTAGAAGTTGTTTGTTGAAATAATTGCAGATATAGATAACACCATATCTGTCTGCGCATTGATTGGGCCTGAGGGAGCGTGAGAGCTTGGGCTTGATGCACTCCCACTGCCCCAGTGTCATCTGCACTCCTGTCTGGTTCCTCTCAATGAAGAGACAGTCACAGCAGGCTGTTCCTGCATCAAATCCCCTTTCACTCAATCCTACCTGCAGCCTAGGTCTGAAGTTAGGACTAACATTAAATGAGGTATCTATTCACCTCTTACCTGTCCTGTAGTGGGAGCTGGTGCCAGGGTGTGTGGCATCTTGCCTTGCAAAACAGCATCATGTTATTTGAACTATCTTTGCAACTTTCATGGGTTTTTGGTGGATGGATGCCACGCGGACCACAGACTCATTTTACGCAATAACCTATTCCTTTAAAAAAACACTAGAATTATCTGTAAAGGGCGCGTAAAGTGCCAGTTCTGGTTTAGATAAAGCCACTGATTTAGGCATGTTTACTGCAAGCCCTGTGTTGTTAATAACTTAATTGGAGCTGTGAACATACTGCTGGTGTAATACAAACATCTTATCCAGGGATGCCTTCATCCACTCCTTTTCTCCTTAATTGTTCATTGCACTTGCACTATCTGAAATGTCGTCAGGCTGATTATGACAGTTATTCTTCACATTCTTAATTGTTTCAAGGACCTGTAAGAATGTAACTGTATTTCTCCCATGCTCCCTCCCCCTTTAAAGTGCGTTGAAACATATTGTGCATAGGCGCTATAAAAATAAACAATCAATCAAAAATCAATCAATCGCTCTATTTGCACTATGCATTTCCTTCCCTGAAGTCCTGCTAAAAACCAGCAATGGCAAGTGTTGTGTTGTCTATACGTAATGGGCATTTGCCAGGCACTGCTATTAAATGTTCAGGTACTTGCACCATTTTGCAGCTGCTACTGTCATGATTCTTGCCCCTCATGTCCCCAGCCCTCCAAGATGTCAGGCTGGAGCCAGGCCGCATCACCTACATGGCCCGCAAGGGCCTCTCCATCAATCCAAAGACCCACTTGGAGTCAGACTTGGCGCTTGTGGCACCAGACTCACTCACTCCCATAGGATAACATTGGGGATTGGACTTGTAATGCATTGATGGGGACAAGATGGATGCCCCCACATATTTCGGTTCCCTGAACTGCATGTGCAGTCTAGTCTTTTAGGTGTGGTTCAGCCCAGAGACACCTGGGATACCCAGAGACTATTTAAGCCACGCCCAGGCTGAGAAACATGCTTTGCGTTTTCTGCACCTGCAGTGTGACAATCACCGTGTTCGGATCGGTCTCCAGTAGGCCTGCATCTTTCTTCTGCGCTCAGCTCCTGCAAGAACAAGAACACCGTTAGGAACAGTCTTACCTTGCGGCGCTTCTGCCCATCATACACGCTCCTTCTGTTCTGCGGGCATCTTTGGCAGTGTCATTCCCATCCTGGTACGCCTCTTCCTAAGGAAAAGGGAAAAAAGAACAGAAAAAAAGGCATTAGTAAGCATTCGGCAAATCTTTGCTTACTTTTAAAGACTGTACGAGCTTCAAACGCTTACCTCAATCCCAGCCACTCTGGGGGAACTCTGTCTCTGGAACTTCACATCCATCTGCAAGAGGGAAAAGACACTCCAGGTTAGCGTGGAAACATCTAGAGGTGCCGCATACCACGCTTACTAACCGCATTGCTTCTTCATAACCGGCATTCACGCTGAAAACATTGCGGCACCTAAAAGACACAGAAAAAGAACTCAGTTCAATATAAATACGAAAGGGTCGCATCGCGCATCGCGCTCTCACTCACCTTCAGTGCTACTCATCTCAGCAGCACGTCGCCATCCCCGGACGCCGGCCATTATCTAAGGACGGAAATGAACGAAGTTAGAGAACTGTTCAAAAGACTCATTATACTTACCTGTCGGACTCTTGCCAGTGAAGTAACTAGGCAGCAACGAGCCTGCATCAATCAACGCGCCCCTGCGCTGAAAGCAGGATGGAGAGCACACTTTCCAAGAAAATAAGTTGAGCTGTGGATCAAAGGGAAGGGTTGGACCCCGGGGAAGAAGGGGTTCAAGCACACAGAGACAATAGGGAGTTAAACTCTACCAATCCTGTGTTTCAGGGCCATTCTCCAGTCGAGTAGACTCCAGGGAAGGGTTTGAGGTCGTAAGAGGTCAGAACAGGCTGAGTGACGTCCCTGTGGATACCAGGTGAGCGTTACAGCTACCATCAGTGGGTACCTAATACCACTATGGCACTGCTTGGCAAGGGCCTTTTCCACGCCTACATTAAAGCCCAAATGGTTGTCGTTGCCAACGTTTGTTTTAAAATAGGGATGCAACTGCATTTTTGGTACCCACCGCCAGCTGAATAATGAGTTGTAGACAAGTTTTAATAGAGGCCACCATGAGCCATCTGGGTGACCCAGAAAAAAATAAAGCAGAGCCTTGAGATTCAAAACAGCATGTGTTCCGCTATCCATGTAAATCCAGTGAATACCCTGGTGCCGAGGTATGATTGCAGTCCATACACTCATGTTCCATCATTGAGGGTTCAAGTGGACTAGGATAGGAAGGGTTGGCGAAACTCCATAAAGCATCTGCACTTAAAGCACAGGTGAGAGTATTATAAAAGATCTCTCTAAAGGTCCATCGCTGGGATGATTTTATACTCTGAACTGCATTTCTTTTTCTTAATTTTCTTCAGTTTTCTTTTCTCTTGTTTTATATAGTGATGATATATGTAAAATAATACATACTGCTATTTTAATTTTGTGAGAAGTCGAGTTATTTGACTAAAACACAACAAATAATTAAAAAGTCCCCAAGGTGTCCCCTGTCCCTCCCAGATGTTAAGGGTCTCCTACGCCCTTGTGAGATGTGTTCTTTGAGAGGCTCCTCCTTGCTTTCTGACAGTCAGATAGTCGGAAAGACATATATGATAAGAAGCAAGCTACATAGACATAGAACTGAAACTGTAACAATGCCTTGTAAAGGTTAAACATACCTAACCTGTCCACGTACAGTGCAGATATAATCAAGATACCCCACAAAGTTATGGGGAGGTTGATATGTGCCTCCAACAATTTTGTGTACTTCGTTATGTGCATGGAATGCCTCAGAATGGGAAACTATCTGCGGAAACTGGATAAGAATTGCATAGCTCTATGAACCTCTAAGAGGAAAACCTCACGAGACACACACATGACAGTGAGGTAGGTGTACATTTTTTGGGATGCGAATAATACACTTGATGATCTTAAAATGTTTGTACTGAAGGGTCATTTCAGGTCTGATAAATCCAGGAAAGCATCTGAATTCAAGTGTGTGCAGATTTGCAATACACTGACGAGGGGCTTGAGCAAACATAGCAGCTCGATGAGTTACTATTTCAACTAACAGACTGTTACTCTCTCCACCCCTAGAGATGTCTGTTCATGACATCCAGATGGGACACCCCTACTCAATTTCTACAAGACCCGTCGCTGACATCTGAATGATGTTGCCCTGTCACCACCAGTCTCTCTAAGGCAACCATTTGCAGCTGGATACACCCCTACGCAGTCCTGTGAGCCCCCTTCAAATCCCAGTCCTGCAAGCCTCCCAGATGCCCCATCTCAGAATATGTTCTTTACTCATTAGGAGTAGAGAAATGCAATCTCAATATATATCTAACCCCAGCTGTGCCACATGGGACTCCACGAGCCAGAGGCCTAACCCCTGCTGGGATGTAACTCCTCCCTACTTGTCTTCTAGAGGCACAATTCGGAAATGTGGAGACTGTGCCACCCATACATTTGGAAAGGTACCAACCTGACGTATACCTGCGTTACGCAGGATTGTACCTATCATGGCTGACACTATTCCATCTGTTCGTTCCTTCCTGAGAGCATTATAACACTGGTGTTTCCCTTTTATCACCTCTGACTCCAAATAGTTCAGTGTTTAATTCAAACTGTAAAGTTGCAATTTGTTGCAGATTTTACTTCTGATCTATGCCTCTCTGATAATCTACAAGAGACTCGTTAAGTTGTAAAGTGTTCTGAATGCTTCATTCCATCGCTTCCTCAAAAGGTGATCAAAGATCACAGAAGTTCTCGAATAAATATATTTGTTAGCCTAATTAACGTAGCAAATTGATGTTTCTTTTGGATCAATGCTTTTTAAATGAGGTATAATTGCTTCTAGAACTCTCTTTGTTCCTTCTCTCTGTCCATTTCCATCCCAGTGCTCCCCCTTCTCACCCTTCCTCGCCATTCTGTGCATCACAGGTTCTTCCTCTTCTTGTACACAATGATGTGGCGATATATGCATATCTATGGATGTATTTATTTATTTATTTCGAAAAGTATGTGTTTGTTTATTACGTGCCATAGACCCTCGGCAGAGACACAATAAGGCAAAAGGGCCAACAGCAACACAATCTGTTATTCAATAAGATGGGTTTTCAAGAATGTTCAGAAAGGAAGCCGGTTCATTTGCTGACGTGAACACTTAGGTAAGGAATTATAGGCTTTTGCTGCCTGTGGTGGAACTCACTGGTCATTTCCTATCGCACGCTGGACTTTGGGACAGGAGTGAAGGCTCGAGTTACTAGATCACAATGCTCTCCTAGGCTCATGTGTAACTAAACTCTCTTTCAGATAATGGGGGGGGCATACAATAAAGGCAATATGAATCAGATAATTCATCTTAGACTGTAATATTATTGTAATCATTATTATTCTAGTGGCCACCGGCAGCCAGTGTAGTTCTTTTCTAAATTCAGAAAAGTGTGTTCTGCAAGGGATATGCCTGTCCAAGTGTTTATGTTAGCGTGTGTATGGGTGTGTGTGTGTGTGTTTCCCTTTTCAATTAATTGCTACATAATCCATACGAAAAAAAGGAAAAAGAACAGCCCTAATCTAACAATACACAAGAGTTGTCTCTCCAGCATGTCCTTTCCATGTCCACCCATTCGGCAGCACTCAGCCAGCTTACTGCCTAATCACTGATTTCCCAGGATAAAGGTCCTCATTACAGGATTGGTGGTGCAGTAAAAAGATGGCGGTAATTCCATTATCTCCCATTTGTGGGCATTAGCGTAACTGCCGCCATTTTTACCCCACTGCCAAATTCCAGGTTTGACATTGAAGGGGAGGATTTACCTGCATGTAAATTACGAGCGTGTCTAAAACACCCGGGCATCCAGGACAAAAACAAGCCCTGTATTTGGGATAAAGTTTAGACCTTGTTTGAGTTAAAACATTCCTTTGTATCTACTTCCCTTGAGGCGCATGTGGGTGCCCACAGAGCCACAGATAGACTTAGGGAACATTGAGTTTACCCTGAACTTTACTAAGAAACCACTGTGACAGCCTGACACTTTTAAGTCACAACTCCCCCCCCAGTTACAATTTTGTCCCCAATGTAATAATACCCAAATAAATCATGTGCAATGTAAGCTCTCAAGTCCGTTTGGTCTGTTACTCTCTGTAACTATGTGACACTACATAAACATACATACTGACGTTTGATTATTTAGAGGCTGTTTTTTGGTAAGGACCCTCGTCACCCGGAAGCTGGAGTACTAATGAGATGGGTTGTGACTTGAATTGGGTGGTCAAGCAATAAATGAGAAGTCTTGTCACTTGTTTTTTGGGTATACCAGTGATTTATTAAACACTTAAAGACGGCACATGTTTCGACCTGACATGTTTTTTTTCAAGGCGTGTGTGTTGAGCATGATGATGTTGAATATAGGATGGAGCTCTTGATTAAGGTATCTTGGTGGGTAACCTGGCAGGCGTGACCGCTTATCTTTTTGCTGAGGCCCCCCAGGTCAGAGTGGTAAGTTGTACCGAAGTAAAAAATACGAAGCAATTCTGAAAATGTTAAATAAATATATATATAGCACTGGGGTAAGTGGCTAAAATGGGCAGGAATGGGATTAAAAGGGTAGGAAAATGGGGAAATGAACAACTACAAAAATCAGTATTTTTTCAGTATTTTTTACCTCGGTAAAACTTACCGCTCTGAATTTTACTTTGATAAAATCACATATAGTTGATGAAACTTTGCCAATTTGTGCACAAGTGTATGGCTTTGGCAATAAGAGTGACCGGCCAATTTTGCTGAACTTTCATGAATGGGGAAAATAAGTTACAAATGAATGCATTTTTGTCCTTCCCTATATAAATTGGATGTAACATTAATGACCTGCCACTATTGCGGCACTATAATATGTATGATGAAAGTCACGCATAAGCAGTGTTAATTGAGCAAACACTGAATTTGCCTTAAGTGTGGCTTTTATTAACTTGGCCTCTTCCTTCTATGTTCATGTAATATTTCTTCTGAGCTGTGCCAATAACTTAGAGCATTTAGACTCCTCCACCAATCCCTCACCAATAATCTTATATGCGTCCCTACACTCCTCATTGCAAGATCCTAGTCCATATTTTCAAGTGCTTTTAAGGAATGGTTTCTCTTGCTTGTTAGTAAATTAAATAAATCTGTCTGCCTTGCGCTCAGCTTTCTTATTTTTTTTTTTTAAATAGGATGGTCTGGATTTCATAAAAATGAGTTCTTGCAGGGAATGTGTGAAACACAAATAAATAATGCATTGTGACACACTGGCTTCACATAACAACATTCCTGTGGCCGAAACGATCATACACCATATGCATGTAGCACTGCATCACTTAATGTGCACAAGATTTAAATCAACCCTATTCATTTCTATATTTATTTATTTTGAAAAGCACTCAATGCCCCTTTGCAAGCACTTGGTATCCCGAGTGTCATTTCAGAGTTACTACATATATGTTCCTCTCCTGCCCCACAGTGGGCCCTGGGAGTGTAGATATTCCAATGTTTCCATGATTGTTTTTAGGCAAGAATGGCCGCTTAGGACCTTTGGTGGTGAGGGAGTGTGCTAGGGAGGGAGGATAAAGAATTCGAAAGGAGTGAGCCCTGCACTCTGAAGGTTTTGCCTCCTTGCTTCACCCCCCAGAATCTCGTTGGATTGATTATGTTACTTATTCCTGAGCTGAGGTTTCATTTTAGGATGGTGTGAATGTATACTACAGCAGAATTCCAGGACCTTTACTTCACACACCTTGTAGATTGTGCACGCAGATTTAAAGGCAAACGTTTACACCACTAGGAGCCAGTAGAGTTATTACAGATGCAGAGCGTGTGTCTCCTCAGCTTTACATATGACTTGGCTCTGTCATATCTGAACCTCTGGAGTTTCAGAAACGCGTGTTTCCTTTTATTATCTCCCCTCTAGAAATTGATCTGGTAATAGCAGAGGTCTGAAACCTTTGGCTCTCCAGAGGTTTTCGACAACACCTTCCATTAGACTTAGACAACATAGTCAATGGTGGGGCATAAAAGTAGTTGCAGTCCAAAGCATCTGGAGAGGTACAGGGTGCGGATTCCTACAATAGTTTAGACAGGCAGTGAAGTGATGGACTGTTGACCGCGACCTGACAGTTCACCTGCAGCGATGGCTGGAACTCAAGTATCATGAGATGGCTCTTGGTCTTCTGAATGACAACCACACTTTTATGGGCGAAGGGAGTGCCAGCATATAATGGGGCAAAAAAGGTTCCCCAACTTCCATGGGGTATTCGGTCTGGCTCCACCACTCTGGATTCTCAATATGTCCCACTCTCATCTTTGTTGTTCCCATCATTATCTCAACTTTCGAACCATTTGAGCACAGGTCATTACTTATCCTAGTTGTGCTCCCACTAGAACAATTTACTTAATTTCAATTGAAAAACAGTGTTTCTGGTGACATCTTTCATGTCAGGTCATTTTATTCGACTTCCTTTTATCTTTGAGCTGCTTTATTTGTGGACACAGCAAAGCAACGTACGCACTCACAACAAACATAGTTTATTTTTACATATACCGTTCTACATGTATTGTCTGTTGATAAAGAGCTTCCTTTCGAAAGAAAAAACTCTAAAGTTACATTTTTCGACTGCAAAGTGGTCCTATACAAAGACATTAAGGAAATTAAAGTCATCGAAGTCAGGTCAGAGTTAGTGATACTGATCTGATTATCTGATGGATTTGGAGAGAGCCCTGTATGTAATCTTCGAATTTGTGTAAATCTTCAAAGGTAAATCATTAATAAATGCAAATGTTATTTCCACGAGCATGCATGAGGATCACATTAGCAACAAACACGCTGATAATGAGGCTAATATTAATATAACTTTAAGTCCCGCATTTTGGGATGACATGGCAAGAAATTGTGTGCCAAGAGAACAGTGATGGTTTCTGGAAGGCTCAGGGAGATTACTGGCCCTTTCAGCCCCTAAACTCCAGGATTAACACTATTCACACCCTGGGCAAATATCTGGGGTGCTAGTAGGCATTTGTGTTTAAGACAAAATTGTCTGTGCAGGTACAATGCACGGGCATTTCCCTTAAGAGCAAACTACAAACACAAATGGCTGCATGCTTACTACTTCAGTGGTTATGAGATGGGCAGGTGGGACGCAGAACAATGCGCTGGAGCGTAGACGACTGGTTAGTAGTGATCAGGGGTTGGGGAAACACATGGTGTGGGTTTCCAGAGAGATGGGGCAGATACACGTGGGAATCTGGGGCACTAGCTTAGAACATCTAAAGCAGGCCTTGTAGAGGTGGATAAGGCAGGCATGGAATGTGGCTGTCCACTGCTGGACTGAGCACACATTCCTCTGCTCCTGATTCACTCCAGCAGGGATGCTGATAATACACGCTGTTAAAGTATTGAGGTGAACATAGTTGTTGTCCCTTGAATGTCTTACTTTCCTGATCTTTGAGGCATGTTGCCTTATTACTCCTACAAAATGTAAAAGGAATCATATGTACTACTAGAATCGACAACACTGTACCAATATTCAGCATCCAATAGTGTGAAAGAACATCTAAAGGAACTGTGACAATTTGACTTCTGCCCTGCAGAAGCACACGGGTGAGAACAGGCTAAAATGCCCACTCAGTCCTCACACTTCCACAAAACGAGAGCCAACACAATCAGACAAGTAATACAGGTACAGTTCAGTAATCAACCTCTTTCCCCTTTTGTGGTAACATGGGCCGAGGGAAGATTATACTCTTAAGAGAGCTGTGCATGTGGTCCAGTAGCAACCCAAACAGCGAAGTATAACAGTCCAATATAAAGGAATGTCCAATCAAGGTTCTATAAAAATGCATATACTTTAATCAAACCCATTATGTACAATAACAGCTAACTAGAAAACACTGTAATAACCGACCCATAAAGAAAGAACACAGAATATGCAAAGAGCAGCACCCTGGGTAATGAGACAGAGGGAGAAAAGGCAATTAAGACCACAATGTTCAAAGTATATGTTTTTGAAGTGGAAAAATGCATTAAAATGACCTATAAAGTCTCTAAGGCCCAACGATGGACCAGGGGCCAGATACTAGTCAATAATACCTTTGCAAAGGTCCTGGTGGTACAAAGCCGTCAAACCAGGTTTTGCAGCATCAACTGTTGGTTCTTTATCGAGTTGGAGTTGAATGGAAGGGGCGGCAGTGTCGAATCGACTGCTCACGCTGTGCAAATTGGGCAGTCACCAGGTTCGGTTGATGGTTGAAGCTTGAAGGCCGTGAGCTGGTACCACGATGCTGAGGCAAGTCAATCCTGTGTGGAGGCTCGGGGGTCGCTGTTTGGGAAACACCAAGGTTTTGTCAATAGGCATGGTGATGACAAGGCTGTGGCTTTGGATGGTGTCTCCAGGAATGCCAGGCAGCATTGCTTCATTGGTTCGAGCAGGAGGAAAGTCACACTTCAGCTGTCTTGGTGTGCAAGTGAACAGATCCAAACAGGCAAGCAGTGATTCAAAGAACAATGAGTGCCAAAGGCAGAGTTGAAAGGTCCTGAGAGTTGGCTTGGTGTCAAACACACTTCTAGCAAAGCTCCCAGCTGGTCAACATTGACAACAGGAATCTCTGTTGTTCTGGCTTTGAGTTGCTGTGAGTCCAACTCGAGCATCCCAAGGTCCAAGGTTAGTCCTTTTCACAAACATGGGAGAAATTGGAACACACCTTCAGGGGTCATACAACACAGTGAGATCCCAGGCAACAGGGTGACTGGGAGAGATGTGGTCTTGGTCTAGCAGCAGAGGTCTCCCCCCACAACAGTGCCTGGGGATGGCTAGGAGACAGAGACCACCTCTGCCTTGGAAAACCTGCTTTCACCTCACAACTGGAGGACTCTGGAAAGGACTGCTCGACCAGCAGGGTCCAATGAAATCTTCTCTCAGGATCGAAGTCCAAAGGATGATTCAAAGAAGTGGTGTGAGACTCCTACTTTGAAAGGCATAGGTTCACAGTTCACAGATAATTGGACTAAAGGTAGCCTACTTTAGGAGTGCAGTCCCTTCTGTTGAAATGAGTGGACATGCCCTTCTGCTATCACACCCACTGCTACAGGAAGTGAAGGGGACAGGAAAGAGAAAGATAGGCTGGGAGAATAAAGATGGTAGAACCCTCACAAAGCTGTTAGAATCCCTCTTTGGGTACACTAACTCAGCCCCCTTCATTTCTCAATGCAATAAAAAGTCTTTATATATGTAGCACTCTAGTATGAGACCTCACCCTTGGTGAATGGGTGTGCTCTTTGATTTCTGTTCACAGGCCAGCGTCCTGTGGAGTGGCTGTCTCTGGCCTGTCCTTACAAAGTAAAGTAGAGATGCAATCCCCCATGACAATAGTCCTGCCGGTGTGCAGGGGGGATACACTAACCTTTCCACTGATGAACTGTGGAAACATGGCAGATACATGTATGATATCAATTCAATGAAGCAGGACCAATCAGTCCACCAAATCCTAACTGAGGTAAGGGCATATTTACAGTTTACTGTGTGACCATGCCATGGAACCCCAGAGTTATGCAGTTTGTGGAACAGGGGTGAATTCCATAAATGCAGACCCTGTGTGACAGAGACTTGGCTGTCATTTCTGCAGTTAAGAGGGCACCTGTGACCTCTGAACCGGCTTTGTGCCACTGGTAGAGTAGGTGCTGCAAATCAGGATACTGATGCAGCAGGGTACAAGTACACACTATGCTTTTCGCATAAAACTTATGAAAGGGGAATTTGATCAGCGGATTTCCCTTTCAGAGGTGGAATACCAACACCATTTTATTATTTTATTTTTTAAAAAAAGGTCTCATATACCGTGCTACATGGCAATTCCTCACAGGAATGCATCTAAAAGAGTGTTCCTCAATGCCTTCTGTTTTCCAACATAGATTAACAGAGTATTCTTTAAGTCAGTGATGCCAAGAGATCGTTTTTTCACTAGCTTCAAATAGAAGAGCTGATGTCCACACTCCACATCTTTCAAATCCAAAATCATAGCGAGTATTGTTTTGAGGTAGTTCATAACTGCCAGCTCTGTATCTGCAATCATCTCTGCAGCACAAACCAATCAATTTCCTGTCAGTCGGGAAGTGACACTTCAAGGACCACCAGCATCACTTGGTCTAGGGTAGTCTTAAGCTGCCAACTGAAAGGTCTACGAGACAGGGAACTCAATTACGAAGCAGTTGCTCGCTCATGTTTCATTTTCACAGGTGCGGTTTGCATTGTCCATTTGCCGTCTCTTGCTAAGGAAATTACCAACTGTGGATCGCACCAGTGCTGGCCCAGTTAAATGAAATGCATGAAGTGATCAGAAATTCTCCTCAAATTCATTGTGCAAAGCCATGCTCCTGTTAAAAAATTGGGATTCCGTTTTAAATGCACAGAGAGACCTCTTTTCGCTCTCTGCTTTGAATAATGGTTATAGGGTGAACAACGTGAACCAGCAACAACTTTGTGAACAGGGCTCAAGTTATTATTCAACTACAAATTAAGAGGACCAGCTAGCACAGAACTTCCTTTACACAAGAAAGCCTTTTGAGAATGAACTCAAAGAATTTACTGTGTGATCATTTTATCACGTCACATTAACAATCTAGCAATGCTTGAATAATTCTGATATCATCACGTTCTAATATAATATTTATATTACATTATTAAAGTATGGTAGTCCCAATTCGTCTGTGATGCTAGATATTTTTTTGATGAACTAAGTTAACCACAAAAAGTGACACCCAAACAGAATTGTGTTGCACCTGGTAACTCCCAAGGTCCTTTATCAAAAACACTATGAGCAAAGTATCACTTTGCGCTGTATATGTTTTTATCAACAGTCTTATTAAATAACTATTATTATGGTGATACAATTGTAAGATTTGGTCTGTATAATCCATGCTTTTATAATTTGCAGGGGCTTCTGTGACAATGTTGTGCCAAGTCAGTCTAATATCAAGTTCTGTCTTCAATTTGTAAAACATGTAAATGTGTACATAACAAAATCAATATTTTCACAACTTCCAATGTATTGCAGTGTATGGTTTAACATATGTTAATGTCATTTGTTAATGTCATTTGTTATGACACAGATCAAAATCACATGTAACAGCCAACACGTGTTTCGACCCACACAGATCTATTGCAAGGCTGTTTAGTTAAACAAATGTAGTAACATCAAAGTGAGATCAGTCGAATTTGGTGGGAAAAACCACCCAGTGAATTTTACAGTTGTTATTATATGATGTCCACGTTGTTTTTTTTAAAAACATAACATTTCAGAAAAAAATGATAATTCGAAGAAACATGGGAAAAAGCAAAAAGGCAAAAGGGAAAGTGGGAAGGAATGAGACAACACAATTGAGAAACGGTTAGAAATCTTTTAAACATCACAAAATATTAATTGAATCCATACATTAGTGTTCAAGGTAATAAACGGAAATACTAGTAATCATAATCCCATTTTGCTTGTGTCTTACCCAATAAATTGAGTCAAATTATTGGATAGGTTATACATACCTTATACTAGAGCCATGCGATGGAATTCTTCAATCAAGTTTTTCTATGATAAGAGAAGAGAGTGGTGGAAAGATTGTGTTTACGATCTGGTGGCTGAGTTCCTTCTATAAGATCAGATGTAAAAACATGATCTAATTTCACAAAATTCCCAAATTCGAAGCAAGGTAATCTGAAAGGGAAAGGCATACAGATGAGCCCCTTAACTGCTGAGGGTGTGCCCTCCCAGTGCTAAGCCCTTTTTTGAGGCTTTGTTTGGAGATTTCGTTATGTTGCATTCAGTCCTTTGTAACTTTTTGTTACAAGAGTTATCCTGGCCAAATTTGGCCCCTTTTCTTCCCACATGTAGGCAGTCATAATGCCAGCAAGGAATCCTAGTTTGCTGTAGCGGGGTGAGAAGATGTACAAAGAAGCCTGTGGTTTTTTTTTCTTGTAAGAGCTAGGAACAAATGGTTTGCAGTTCTGAATTCGCCATTTTCTAATTGTTTGAGTGGAAACAATTGTTTTATATGCTACTATCAGTTTGTGCCATATAGGTGATTTTTCTCTTTTTCTTAATGGGACCTGCTTGGAAGGAATGGAAGCGGTGGGGGGCGTGGAGGGGCGGTAATAAAGCTCGATGGGAACCCAGAAAGGCATACATTTTGGAAAAGTAGACAATATTCGAAGTTCAGGAAGGGGTGATTTGCGCAGGTCAGGCAAAGTGTGTGTACAAAAGTATGTGCTGGACATGTTTGGACTGGTAACATTATGGCTTCTGTCAATATTGAGAAAAGCAATCCAATGATACATTCACCCAACACAATTAGTTACAAAATCACACATTTTTGGCAATGTTTCACAAAGCAAGCAATACCACGAGCCAAAACCGAGCTATGGTACACAGGATTTTCATGCTGATGGACTAAATAGACGTAATGAGCATTTAAAAATAGGAAAAATGAATGTTTGTGAAGAATGGCAAGCATACATTTCTTGAAAGGGCACAGGCAGACCTTTTGAAGTATAGGTGACTTGTGCAGGTTACAAAAGCACAATGTGCCTAAAGCAGCAACTAAATGTAGGTCACATTTGGGAACTAAAAGGGCTATGTAACAAAGTGCATTATGAAGTGTGTTGAAAACGTTCTAAAAACCAAGAGAAAAGTGGAGAAAAAAAACACAATTCTCAGACATTTGCCAGCAGGAAACCCCAGAAACATGCTGGCAACAACCCATGTCCTACCTTCCTACATCCCCACAGGTGTCACAATGAAAACGGTACCTCACATGTGTTGGTGTACTTACCTGGGCGCAAAGGGAAAAGGCTAAACCACTGGTACACCAAAGGGCAGAGGAAGAGGTCATTCGTATTGGTATTTGGTGTGGTGGACATCCCATAGCTTTGGGCCTGGGGTGTTGCAGCCACCAAGGAAAACAGGGGACCCCATAGTGAAAAGACATGCAGGGTAATCCTAAGAGGTATGACTTTCACCAATTGCTCTAGAATGTATTACCCACAAGGTCTGGCAAACCCCAAAAAGTGGAGAAAGAAAACACAATTTCCAGACTGTTGCCACCAGGGGCTCCCTGTGAATGCTGCTGTGCTTTGGTATGGTAGACACACATGGGAGATGGATGCCCAAGGCCGGGGACATCAGCTCCAACCATCCTGGTGTTCTGGCCAGTCTGCATTACAGCTTTTCCCTCCGGGGAGGTATTGGCACAATGACAGGGCTCCCTGGTGGGGAAAAGCAGTAACCCAGGCCAGCCAGAGTGCCATGATTGTTGGGGGTGATGTCCTTGGCCTTGGGCAGCTTTGTCTCATGTGGATTGACCCTCCCCAAGCCTAGCGGTGGTTTCAGGGAGCCACAGCAGGGTCTCGTCCTTTCCCAGAGGAAGAAGCTGTAATGCAGGCCAGCCACAGTTTTAGGATGGTCGGGGTTGATGTCCCCAACCTTTGGCACCTGTCTTGCATGTGGATGACCATCCCCAAGCCTGGAGCTCTGGCAGGGGTGCATTACAGAATTTCTCTCTGGGGAGGGATGGGGACCCTGCTGGGGCTCCCTGGGGCTACTGCTGCTGCTCTTGGAGATAGTGAACCTACATGGGAGAGAGCTGTCCAAGGAGGGGGCATCACCTACCAATTATCGTGGATCTCTGGCTGGCCTGTGTTGCAGCTTCTGCCTCAGGGAAGGGACATGGTCCCTGCCAGGGTCCCTTGGACAGCGGCTGTGCTTGGGTACAGCAGACCCACATGGGAGATGGATGTCCAAGGCCGGGGACATCACCTCCAACTGTTCTGGAGTTCTGCCTAGGCTGCATTACAACTTCTCCTTCTGGGGAGGTATTGGCACACTGACAGGGCTCCCAGGAGGGAGAAGCTGTAACGCAGGCAGCCAGAGTTCCAGAATCATCAGGTGTGATGTCCCCAGCTTTTGGCACCAGTCTTACATGTGGGTCGACCATCCCCAAGCTCAGCCTGGAGCTCTGGTTGAGCTGTGTTACAGAATGTCCCTTACGGGAAGGGTTGGGGACCCTGCCGGGACTCCCTGGGATTGCCACTGAACTTGGGAATGGTCAACCCACATGGGAGACAGCCGGCCAAAACCAGGGACATCACCCCAGAACAGGATCTTGAGGAGAAACTGGCAGTTAGTTTGTAATTGGTCTCAGATTACTTGGTTCTTTTGGGTCTATGTTTGATTTTTTGTTAACTGTGACTTTCTTAATTGAGTTGGGTACTTGGCCATCCCTGAAGGAGGGATTTACAAATCTGGTCAGAAATAGCACAAGTAGACCTTTATGTGCCTAAAATCAGTTTTGGTGGGAGAATATTATCTGGTATAGAGGATAGCATCCTAAGCATGTCTGGGACAGAGATTTGAGTGAGTGAGAAAACAGGGTGTTCATGAGCCCTGGGTTTAGCAGTGATCTGGTCCTTCTGTATGGGGGAAATGCTCTAGGCATTTATTATTTTGTTTCTTGCATTGGAGACTTTAGCTTCAAAAGCAACATTGGATCATAGAGCATTCTTGACTTGTGGGTTGAAAAGTGGATTGGGATACCTTTGGTTTTTCTAGTAGTTGCAAAATCGCGAAAAGCTTTCCTGTGAAATTAGAGGATTGTTGGATCAGTGCATTGAAAAAGTTCTTTTTTGTGTCTACTATGTGTTATTTGTGTAGTTTGTCAGCCTCCTTCTAGGCTGATCTGGATTCATCTGATTGATGTTTTAGCCATCGTGATTTGAGTGAGTTTGTCCAACAAAGGATTAAAGGTTGGCCAAACGTATAGTACCCCTTACTGATTTGCAAGGCATGTATGCTGGGTCCAGTATCTGCCCTATATGGCAAATGCAGGAATCTGTGTTATTTAACAAGTTTCCATGGCTAAGTCTGCAGTGGAACACATAGCCACATTAAATGTAAGAGTAAGCACAGTGTTGATCATTGATAAAATGAAGAAGGCCTTTTTCCTGCCAAGCAAGAGTAATTCACCCGAGGTATATTTGGGTGCAATTAACCCTGTCATGTTCAGCCCTCTAGTGGCTTTCTGCGTGGTTGCTCACAGGTGCCATTTGGATGATGTTTATAGTGTGATTGTGACATCATGAGTGGTGCGCATGTCGTCAGTTACATCAATCTTGTCTGTAGTATGACATATGCATGTTGTTTGATGACAAATTATGTGAGAGTTAACAGATGTTCAGCATGACACGTAAAGTAGATGGCATTACCAAAGTTGCAAATAATTCATGTAAGCCTGGATAACTGGCAATGTACTTCAATATTGCTGATATCATGCATAGTGCATATATTGTCAGCTAAGCCCAGCATATGTGTGTGATAAGGTATGCAAATTATTTTAAAACAAATAATATGAAAGGTAACAGATATTGGATATGACATGACTGGAGAGTGTCTTTACCTGCTGTGGCAATTCATGGGATCACATAACTTCTAACCAGAGGGGAGCCCTTCCCTGTGAAGCAATGAAGGTGAGCCCGCTATGCAACAATCCCCTATGAGTCGTGGAATGCAGGACCTCACAGGGAGGCACTCCCATCATGTGGACAAGCAATTTCGTTCTTTGATGGAACTCCCTAACACCCTTACCTCTGAAACCATGCAATCCTCAAGGTCTTTCAAAAACCAACCTGATAAGACTCCTGTCTGTTATTGTAATGTTCCCTCCATTCCTTACATAAGACATGACAATACTAGCATGAGGAGGAAAACACAGTTTGATAAAAGTCATCTCCCAAAAGTACTGAGAAGGGGACCATTGAAGAAGTGATTCCAACTACTACTTTTCCAAGTCTAGACAATACTAAAAGGGGTGGCCCCAAGGAACCATGAAGAATACCTCATTGATAGAGAAGAAGGAATCTGGTACTCCGCTGGGAACGACCCAGCTACAGGTCATAAAAAGCAAGAAGGAACTTAATGAGAGGGATCCTGGTGTGAAGCCTGTCAAACCTGGGAGATTCAAACCTGGGAACAAGGAAGTGAGCAGGAGAAGCTAGTCCTCGATCGTGAAGGTGTCGTAGAAAGAATGGAAGAACTCTCCATCATGGAGCAGAGACCTGACCTATGCAGAAGCTGGAATAAGGCTAGTGGTGTCGTGACCTCGAGGACACCACTAAGCTGCAGAGCCAATGCAGCAGGAAGCACAGAGAGTGATGCAGAGAGAGTTCAGCGAGAAGATACAACGCCCCGGGAAGAGATAGTGTTCTGCACCCATTAATAAGAAGGTAACAGGAGTCATGGGAGACTCGGTAGGGGTTTGTGCAATATTCAAGAGTACTTCAGAAGTACTTCATTACAGTAATTATCGAGAAGGTAGCAAGAGTGTAGAATGCCTTCAGGAGTAATCTCCCTTATCACAGTAACTATAGAGAAAGTACCGAGACTGAAGAGTACTTCGGGAGTAATCTCCCTAGCCACAGCAATATCTGAAATAATATCAAGAGTGAAGAACTCCTCAGGAGAAATCTCACTCATCACAGTATTATAGAGAAAGCAGAGACACTAAAGAATGCCTCTGGAGTAATCTCCCTCATCACAGTAATTACTGAGAAGTCATCACGAGCAAAGAGTACCTCAGGAATAATCTCTGTTGTCACAGTAATTACTGAGAGAATATCTCCCTCATCAAACTGATTACAGAAAAAATATCAAGGCTGAATAGTGCCTCTGTAGCTATCTCCCTTGTTACAGTAAATGCCTAAGGGATATCAAGAACAAAAGTCACCACAAGAGTAGTGCCCATCCTCAGAGAAGTTGAGGAAGTAACATATCCACGAATATATATATATATATATATATATATATATATATATATATATATATATATATATATATATATATGTATGTATGTATGTATGTATATATATATATATATATATAATTCTTTTTTTTTTTTTTTTTTCAAAAGAAGGAGGAAAAGGCAAACCGCACTCCGGCAGGCACATAAACTAGTGCCAAGTTCAAAAATGGTCGGACAAAACACACCGGACACAGTAAAAAGATTACTGATGTCTTTAATGTTTTATAAAATTTAAATGCATCGTGCAGAAACAAATGCACAACACATGAGCAGCACATAGAAAACAAAACAACAGCAGGACGCCTAGGTGTAGCAGCCTGCAAACAACGCGTTTCGCGCTATACTGAGCGCTTGATCACGTGAGGGGGAGTGGGTTTGGCAAAAGTAAATACACTTCAGAAATGCAGTCCCTTAACTATGTCAATGGCAACAACTGTTAAGACAACATGAGGTAACAAAGGCGGCCATATTGGAAGGTAGTAAAAATACAGGCAAAGTCAGAGAAATGAAAGCACAGTACATTAACAAATTCTCTTCAAGTTATCTGCAAGTTGAAAGTGGCCCTGACCACGATGTGAGACACTATATGGAACGTAATAGTCCCAATACAAAGTCAAAACCTCATAAAAATACAAATATTGATATGAGGGACTATAATAGCCACACTCAGAATAACAATGTACCTGCATTATCCCCAGTATAGAGTCTGATTCCTGCGAGCAGAAAAAGTCACACGCGTCGGCCTTTGCCCCCGTTACTACTACAGGGACATCAGTCCTATGGATTGATTATGAGCAAATATGGCCCAGATTTGAAAAAGGCTCAGCAGAGCCGAAACATGTTATCATACATGGGCTTCTGTTTTAATGTGTGATTATGCAATATTATTAAATATACACACATTTTGATGGCGCAGAGTCCGGCATTCTTTTCTTTTTTACACTGTTTACGGTGATGGTGAGGCTTTATTACCGTCTGGATACAGTGACCTGCGACATCTTTGAACTTATCCTATGGCCTCAAAGATACGGCATTAGATTGCCAACTCAAATTGATACCAATTCAAGGAATTGTAAGGTGTCGCCCTCCAGAGCAATTTATACTAAAGCCACCCTTTTCAGTTTTTTATAAATGGTTTGCTTGCTCATATGGTGTTAATGCTGTCCTTTGTAGCCCATATCGAGAAAAATCAAATGATCAGTATATATAAACGCTCTTTATCGGGTTTGTAAAAGGCTTCGAGAGAAAGATTAAGTGGGTCACAAAGTTTCAGATTTTTCAGTGGTAAAGGAATTGACTAACAGGTGAGCTAACATACATCACTGTTTAACTGCTTTACTGTTCATAAAGCACTTGATGAGATAGTAATCATTCTGATTTTTCATGAGGTTCCAAGGATTTTCATGCAAGAACTTAATGACTCTGGAAAGTCCGAAGGCAATATCTATCAATGTCTTTTCTTTTTCACAGCGAGTTGTGATATACAAAGAGAACGTACTACCTTGTGAGAGAGTTAGGCAAAGATTTGTCACCATTCCAAAATGACAACATTCTTGAACCTAAGGCTTTACAATTATTTGAAAACAAATCAACACTATAACAGGTGTAAAATTACATCTAGAACATAGAATCCACTCGTTTGTCAGAGACATTTCCAAACACATTAGAGTTGAAATAGCCCAGGAATTAGAAAAACATGGGTTACAGAAAATATAAATTTATATTTGTTGTTCTAAGAATGGATGTTTGTGCGAATTGGAATGTAAACAATAGCAAGATAATAGCATGCAGGTTGTGTTATCCTTTCAGTGGACAAGATGTCAGTATTTATGTCAAATATTGTGGGTAAATTCCCCAGTATTTAAGGTTCGGGGAATATCTTAAACTATTTCATGCATTTTGTTAAATAATAAATACAATATTTGGAATATGACAAAATAACCGAGTTAAAATTACCGACCCCACCAAAAGACCTAAAACACACACCACGAAAAGTTCGAACTACCAAAAGTTTGAACTTTTTGTGGTATGCGTTTAGGTGTTTTGGTGGGGTCAGTATAGGCTGGGGGGTGTCCCCCGCAACACTCTGCTCACTTCAGTGAGCACGCAGAAACACATGTTTGAAACCTCTGGGTATTAAGCATGTTACAAATAACCAATCATATCATATCATATCATAAGGGCAAACGATCCAAGGAAAACCAAATAAAGTCCACCTATCAGAGGGCTTTGGGGAGTCCTGAGAAGCCAAAGGGCTTTATCATTCGAGGTTGGAGAAGCCACAAATATTATGGGAACCGAAAACACCCAAATGGACATGCCCTCCCACTGTCCTGCAACATCAAGCCTAGCAGAGGGCCAGAGGACTTTGGGGAGTCCTGAGAAACTGAAAGACCCTAATCTGGGAATGCCACCAAGGTTTTGGGAGCTAATGAAACCCGAACGTGCAGACGCCCCACCGAGACCAAGACAAAGCAAGTATGTCAGAAGGCTAGAGAACTTTGAGAGGTCCAAGAGACATGAAATATAATTGATATAACTGGAGAGAGAGAGAACCTGGAGGGTTCCAGTATCTAAATATAAAACAATTACTTTATACAGAATTAAGTTAAACACTTGAGGAATTGCATTAGGAAACCTTTTTGTGCCGAAGAGAGAGCATTCTAAAGAATTAACATTTTGACATACAGAACCTGCTGAGTTGTTGTGAACTGTGTTTTGATACTTCTATGGAAAAAAGATTCTGAACATGACAAACCTTTTAAACCCTGCTTCTTGGAGAAGCGATTCAAGTGTTGGGCCAGGTAAAATTCAAGGACTGAGGTTGTTGCTCCGGTCGACTTCTTTTTTTGTTGAGTTTGTCTAGAGTGGTCGGACCAGTTAGCTGAATAAGATTTAGTCTCAGGACTATTTCTTTGGAATTTAACAAGCACCATCATTTTTAGATTGTGAGGCAGGGAACTTTCCTCATAGTAGTAGGGCTAGATGGGTGTTTACGTTTTGTTTGAATAAAACAAACAGTCAATATAGTATATGGTAGTCGGAGCTCTTCTTCTGATTCACCACAGCATTCAATCTGAGTGCAATTTATTGATTTGATTACATATTGGTTTTCTACAAGGCATCATTGCGAACAGGGTGGCTTTATAACACTCACATGGAAAGGAATGTGAAAGGTAGGGTAGAAGGTGGAAAGAGCAGTCTGATTATTCTCAGCCTTGGAACAGTCCAGATCAATTGAGATCAAGGGTGGCAGTGGAAGGAGGGCCTCAGCAAGGTTTTGTTTGACATATACTGGTTACTCAGTTTATGGTTCACTCTATTTTGACATTTTCAGTGATTTCAGTGATTCATTCAAGTAATTCTTTTAGTATGTTCTATTTAGACAGCTGGTTGTTGATGGTGCCTCAATTCCCCCAATGGTTTCACCATCATGTGGCAAAGTCCTTTCCCTCTCCGAGCAATTCCTCTTGATCTGTAGCAAGACTTTATTTTGGTTTGTGTGCACAAGGCTTGGTGAGGCACCGACTGGACATGAAGACGTTGTGCCCAGTGAACAATTCTAATAGACTGGGGAAGGCAGAAAGAGAAACTTGCAGATGGAGGACAAAGAAAGTTTGGCTACACGGGCCAATAATGGCTGCATCTGTTGTGCCCCAGATATCCTAGCCCACAGAGAATGGAGGGTCACATGTCTGCCTGGACTGCACAGGTTAGCATGGCCCAGGATCACTTATTTTGGAATATTAGGAATCAGCATGAGAAAGTACTGTATACAACTATACCAACAGTTTGACTTCCTTGCATACAGATGCAGAGGGACATGAATCAACATATGGGGTGGTGTGGCAGAGGGATAGGGATGATGTGGGCATTACTTGTGGTTAAGGAAATGGCATCACTCTAATGCTGATACAGATTATGAGGCAATTTCAGAGGTGCATTATTAGTTGTAATGAAAGATTGGATGAGGGTGGGAGGATGGAAGAGGAGCACAGGAAGATGGGACAGGATGTATTTTCCTAAAGAGACTGAAACATGCAGCCATTTAGAAGATGGCGGAAGTGCCATGCTACCAAGATTAATTCACATGGTGTTTATAAGTGATTGCATCTTGCAAAAAGGGCAGATACTGGTCATAGGGTGTTAGCATCTGAAGTGTGAAGGGTTCTTGGGGATTCTTGGGGAACTGGGGTGAACTGGGATATCAAGGCCCTGAGCTATTCACCTGAGCACATGCCATCCCAGGAAGTATGGATGGGTGAACAGTTTAGTTTAAGGCTTCGTGATTGGGGGCTGAGGGGCTGTCATTGTAATAGTTGGATGATGTGGACATCTAGAGGTTTGGATGATTTTCTTTTAAACGGTTTTGAAATGGATGGGGATTGATGAAGCATAGATAATACATCAGGACCTAGGGAACTGGGGTGCAGGGAGCAGAAGGGAGCACTCTCCTTTCTGGGGGTATTTACAGAGCCTGATATCATTTTTATAGATTGTGCATTGGTAGCTGATGAACTGGAATTAAAGGGTTAAGTAGATGCATATCTGAAGTCTGTGTTTGGGTCTACCCCACTGTGCCTTATGTGATTATTCCCCTTACGTGTTAAATCTTGGAGGGAAGGAAGGACATGTTTGTTAAGGCTGTTATTGCAAGCATGAGAGTCTGTTTGTAGTGAAGAGACATGAGGGAATCAATTAAAATACTAAGTTTGAATGTGAAATGGCTTAATTCACCAATCAAGAGAATCAGATATGGTAGCATGTGAATACAGGAAGGGTGGGTGCATTTCTGTTGCAGGAAACACACCTCCTATAGGATGATCTCGGCCTGGTGAAGGGTGGATGATTTGATAGGAAATTCTCAAGCACCTCCTGCTCCAATGATAGAAGGGTCCTTATAGGGAGCTGAAGTGACTAAATGTGAGGGTGCAGAGGGATACGAAAGAAGGGCAAGAATAAAGCTTTCCATAACTTAGGCACAGATGTTGAACTGAGTGCTGATTGGAGACTTATTTTTGGATGTTCAATAAGTTAGAGGGTAAAGTAAAACATGTATTTTGGAAATGCTTTAGGGTTAGAGGGTTATGCACAGGGTTTAATGGAATTGTTAAATTGTCTGCCTTAATTCTGCTGTTACGGAATTTTTTGATTAGGGATCTTTAACTTGTATGGAATAAGTAAAGATAGGAAGAGGAATTTCAGAAGAGGAGTCCAGGGCAATGTTATAACCCAAAAGAGTCTCAGGGAACGCTAGGCTGAAACAGACTTAATTCTACATACTTCACAGAGCGTACATTACACCCATTACAGTGTCATTTAAAATGAATTTTTAAATATTGCAACCAAAACATGGATTTCACCTCATTTTGCATGGAAGACTACATTCTCATGTTAAAAGTTAGCATTTAGTAGTTATGTTAATAATGTTAGTTAGTTATGTATTCTAATGTAGTCTTTATACATGAAGCATCCAAAATACATGGTGCATCTCATTATTTGAACCTGGCAGCACATAGTTTTTCTATGTGTGCTCTGAATATCTGCAAATTCAAATTGGGCCTGGCTGTGTTATAAATCCTGTACTTTGCATTCTATCAATAATGCTATATATTATACTGGCAAAATAAAATGCTATATTACATACTGGTCAAATGCTATTATACGCTGGCAAAATGCTATACATGCTGGCAAAAATGCTATACATGTCCTTACATACCCTCCTTTTTCCGACAATTCTGGCTAATCAAATCCACTATTGGAGGAGACTCAAATTGTTCTTCTTTCTTTTTCCATTATATATATCACAATTGAAATAATAACAACTCAGTAAAATGAACATTGACATATTTCATATTAAACCACTGCTCAATCATAACAAAAGTAAAACAGATCCCAAACGGGCTTGTAAGTCCTCATAGAAATATTCTACACGTTTCTTTCCAACCGAAGTGTCCATGTATCTTCAAATGTCTTTATATAGTTGTGAAATCAACATTTTAGTTATAACAACAAAATAATAAAATAAAACAAATGAATAAAACAAAGAACTAACATAACTAATTAAAACAATTAAATAAAATAATAAAGTTGTGAGACTCCAACACCCTTTCTTCCAGTCACATAGGATGATAGTATGCTCCTCCCACATCGCTGCAGAATTAAGTTCAATTCACTACTGTTCCATTAATGACGTTCACTATCTTTATGACCGTACCTCTAAGATGTCCTGATCATCTACTTTTCATCATCTGGTTTGTTTGGTGAAACTCTTTCATCTTGGCGCTCTGTCTTCTCCTCCATACTTCGGTCTGGAGGCTTTACTTGGGCTTCATCCAGTGGACTCCATCATCTCTCACGCCCTCCGGTCCTGTGACCTCCGACCCCAACTAAAGTTAGTTAGCTTTCTAAATTAAATATAAAAGGGATAGATTAAGTACATAGCACAATACCAATTTTACCCTTTCTACCATTCTGTTAAAAGCAAATGTGTGGCTCAAAATATGATTTGAATACCTGCAACCAAGCACATGTTACAGAGAAAACAGCAATATACCTATGACATCATTATACATCAAAACAATTTTTATGTTGAATATTTCAGCATTGTACCATAGTAAGTCAACCTGATTCAGCACCTTCTATCAATTTTTATCACTGCACCTTTCTCAAATGTGGTATTTGCATCCTTATTTATCTCCACAATAAACATTATATCTATTTTTTTATGGCGTGGGACACTATGAAAATAGTCACTGCATCTTTCTCTCCATGTACTCAGGGCACTAAAGCTGTTTCTACTTGCTCAAGTCTCCTGATTTCATGTTTGGGGTGACAGGGCTTAATTTGGTTAACATGAACAAATTGTTCTGTTACCATTTCACCCTCTGTCTTTAATATCTTATAAACTAATGGGGACACCATATCCACAATCTGAAATGGCCCTTGCCAGGCCGCAAGAAATTTAGAATTTTTATGTTTACCTTTTCCAAAATGAAATTTATATACCTGATCCCCTACATTATACTCTTTCACAGATATTTTTTTTATCATAATATGATTTTGCACTGTCAGCAGCTCTTTCCAAATTTCGCTGCACAAATGCAAATTCATGTTGTAAATGCTTCCTCAGTTCTTCCACATATTGGTGAACTGTAGATGCACTCACAAGAGTCTCCTCATGTGTCCTGTATAATAAATGTTGTAGCAGTGCCATCTTCCTTCCTGTTAACACCTCATGAGGACTCATACCTGTCACTTTGGCAGTAGTTGATCTGATTGCCATCAATACCAGATGTAATCATAAATCCCAACTTGAACCTGCATCCGCTATAAACTTCTTTAATATCTCCACAACAGACCTGTTGCAATGTTCAACATTTCCAGAAGAGGTGGGCCGGTACGCAATATGCAGTTTCCTTTTCACCCCCAATATCTGTCACACCTTACTCATAAAGGTACTTGTGAAATGACTTCCTCTGTCTGCCTCTATTCTTTGTGGTAATCCAAATCTTGACAATATATGATTTACCAGTAATGTAGCTGCTGTTTGTGCACTACAATCTGGTGCAGGGATACACTCTACACATTTCGACATCAAACAAACCACGGTCAAAAGATAACAGTTTCCCCTACTTGACCTTTTTACAGACTCTACATAGTCAATTTGCAAATCTGACCTTGCAAGGGTTAAGCCTCTTTTCATCAGTGGAGCTCTATGCATTGGTGAAGCAGGTTTAAATTGGGCACATACCAGGAACCCCCTAGTGTATAATTCCACATCTTGGAACATATGTGGCCAGTAAGCATAACCTTTCAGTATCTCTAAAGTCTTTTGTGAACCTCTGTGTCCTGCAGTTATTGCATCGTGTGCATGATGTAACATTAGCCCTCTGAATGAAAGGGGTACCACTCACTGTATATGTCCTGTTATGGATTCCCTGATTATAGGTCCGTCCTGAAGTCTAATCCAGTTTTTTAATCTTTAATAACAACCTCAACTCTTCTTTTCCTGTACAATCATTTTCAGTCAAAGGATTTTGTTCGGGGTCCATCAAATTATTATAATAGATCCCAATATTGGATCATCTTTTAGCGCCTTAATCAGATCTTGATCTGGTGTATCATAACTCCATTGCAGTATTGGTTTTTCTACCTCTTTTGGAGACTTAGAGCGTGTAACTGTATCTATTTGTATTTCACCAATTAAGTGGTCAATGGGTAACAACTCTCCCATAAGAGCCCCAATCTTGGCTAAGTGATCTTCTTTATCATTTCCCTCCTTATCTTCCCATGGAGTTTTCAAATGCCCACACATTTTCCTCCAGTATACTGTTAAATCATTTTCTGACACTAATTTGTCTATACCTTGTATCATTTTCCCATGCATGAGGGTCTTTTAATTATATGTGATCATGCCTGTTGCTTTCCAGCCAGGCAAATATTCTACAAAGCTATTTCATGCATAATCAGAATCAGTCACCAGGACAATTTCACTGAATTTATTATCAACTGCAATAGTAATTGTTTTATGAATGGCTGCCAACTTTGCTACCTGGCTACTCCTAGCCCCAATTCCCATTCTTATACTAGTAATGTCCTCACATTTCAACCAGACTTTTCATGTCCCTGATACCAACTGTTTACTGCTGTCATTTTTAATGTGAAAAGCACATCCATAAACATATACAGTTTGTAAATTCTTGCATGTCTTTTCATCAAAAGCTTTGTGTGGCGATTGTTCAAACTCCTGCAAACTAGATTCCACCTCTACTTCATCTGATGCTGTCATGATTCCTGCCCCCATGTCCCCAGCCCTCCAAGATGTCAAGCTGGAGCCAGGCCACGATCACCTACATGGCCCTCAAGGGCCTCTCCATCCCTCCAAAGACCCACTTGGATTCAGACTTGGCACTTGTGGTACCAGACTCACTCACTCCCATAGGATAACATTGGGGATTGGACTTGTAGTGCATTGATGGGGACAAGATGGATGCCCCCACATATTTCGGTTCCCAGAACTGCACGTGCAGTCTAGTCTTTTGGGTGTGGTTCAGCCCAGAGACACCTGGGATACCCAGAGACTATTTAAGCATCTTTCTTCTGGGCTCACCTCCTGTAAGAACAAGAACACTGTTAGGAACAGCCTTACCTTGCGGCACTTCTGCCCATCATTCATCACTCCTTCTGTTCTGCGGGCATCTTCGGCGGTGTCATTCCCATCCCTACGGAAAAGGGAAAATAACAGAAAAAAGGCATTAGTTAGTAAGTATTCAGCAAATCTTTGCTTATTTTTAAAGACTATACAAGCTTCAAACGCTTACCTGAATCCCAGCCGCTCTGGGGGAACTCTGTCTCCGGAACTTCTCAACCATCTGCAAGAGGGAAAAAGACACTCCAGGTTAGCATGGAAACATCTAGAGGCAGTGCATACCGCGCTTACTCACCACATTTCTTCTTCATAACCGGCATCCACGCTGAAAATGTTGCGGCACCTAGAAGGCAGAGAAAAATAACTCAGTTCAATACAAATACGAAAGGGTCATCTCAGCAGCACGTTGCCATCCCCGGACGCCGGCCATCATCTAAGGAAGGAAACGAATAAAGTTAGAGAACTGTTCAAAATACTCATTATAGTTACCTGTCAGACTCTTGCTAGTGAAGTAACTAGGCAGCAACGAGCACGCATCAATCAACGCGCCGCTGCGCTGAAAGCAAGACATAGAGCACACTTTCCAAGAAAACAAGGTGAGCTGTGGATCAAAGGGAAGGGGTGGACCCCGGGGAAGAAGGGGTTCAAGCACACAGAGACAATAGTAAATTAAACTCTACCAATCCTGTGTTTCATGCTCAGTCTCCAGTCGAGTAGACTCCAGGGAAGGGTTCGAGGTCGTAAGAGGTCAGAACAGGCTGAGTGACATCCCCATGGATATAGGGTGAGCATTACAGAACACAAAGCCTCACATCAAAATCCACCTGGGCGTCATGGAAACATCAGAAACCGACCAGTTAGCCCACATGTTGGGGCAGCTACGTTCTGAAGTACATGCAGCCAGGCAGGAGACCAACACCCTGAGGAGAGAGCTGATAGTAGCCAAAGAACGCACTGATGATTTAAGCCGGCAACTTCTCCAGTCACAAGCAGGGCATTCACCATTGTCGGGAAGCGTGCCCTCGATGCCAGCACCATCAGCCAATCCCGTTCAGATAACCCTTCCTGAGGCAGTTCCCTTAGCCCCGCCCGCATGATTTACGGGGGATCCCAAGAGGTTTGCAACGTTCATGAACCAGTGCCGCCTACACTTCCTTTGTAGACCAGGGGCCTTTCTGAATGACCAATCACTGGTCGCTTTTGTGCTATCCTACCTGAGTGGTAGCGCCGCGGACAGGTTTGTACCCTTTGTGGGCCAAGACGATCCTTTGCTGCATGACTTCAGGGGCTTTCAGCAGGAGATGGAAAAGCTGTTAGCCCGTCGTACTCATGGGCAGGCATTAGACAACGAACTTCCGTCCCTACGCCAAGGAAATCAAGACCTATTAACATACATAGCCATGTTCAATAGACTCGTAATTGAAGCAGAATAGCCAGTGGAGAAGAGAACCACATTATTTCATCAGGGGTTGCGGGGGGAGCTCAAGGATGTTCTCGCACAAGTAGTGAACCCCCCGAAAGACTGCTCAGAATTCATTGACCTTGTTGTTCAACTGGATCATAGGTTGCAGGACCAAAGAGCAGATCGAACCAGACCGGACCCTCAACCTATGTATGTGTGTCCAAAGGACAATATTGCCCGCACAACCAAAGGTTCAGGAGAACCAATGCAAATCGGAGGGTGGGGGGTCAGATCCCCCTTGACTAAAGCGGAAAGGGATAAAAGGAGACAGCAACAGTTATCTCTCTACTGTGGAAGGTCAGGCCATTTCCTTAAAGAGTGCCCTGTGAAGCCACCGAGGAGGACGGTAGGGGCCAGGGACACGGAAGATACCATCAAGGAATCGGAAAACTCCCCAGCCCGGCAAGTGTAGGGGTCCAATTGTCGAGTGAAGAAAGTGAACTACAGACCTCCCATTTTGCACTATCTGTGGTCTTGATCAATCACCAACAACCATCTTGGATGCACACAGTAAGAGCCTACATTGACAGTGGAGACGTTGGGAATTACATCGACCAGGATCTTGCAGCAAAGATGGGGCTTCCGTTACGCCCTAATCAACCACCGACACTGTTACCGCTGTCGACGACACGGAAATAGCTTCTGGTCCAGTATCCCAATGCACTGCAGCTTTAACCCTTCTGTGCCAGGATGGACACCAAGAATCTATCGAATTCGACCTCATTAAGGCACCACAGTTCTGGTTGATTTTGGGAATGCCATGGATGGTAGCTCACAATCCTCAAATCGATTGGTGAGCAAAAGAATTGGCCTTTCCCTAGACATGCGCCCACACATGTTATCGCCAAGAGAAACAACCAATAGACACCAGAACCTCCACGCTTGCGACTGTGGCAAGCGGCACCCTACCAAGTGAATACCAGGACTTTCAAGATGTCTTTCAGAAAGAACAGGCTAATACCCTGCCACCGCATAGACCATACGATTGCCAAATCGACCTGATACCCGGCGCACAAATCCTTTGTGGGTGAATTTACGCACTCACGGAACCAGAAAACCAGCACATGAAGGCCTATCTTGACCAATACCTGGCCAACGGGTTCAACCGTCCCTCGAAGTCTCCAGCAGCCAGTCCTCTATTGTTCGTACCGAAAAAGGAGGAGGACTTGGGAACGTGCATCGACTATCGCGCACTGAACCAGATTACTGTAACAAACCACTTCCCCCTGCCACTGATCCCTGAATTTCTTGATCAAGTCAAAGATGCCCAAATCTACACAAAACTACACCTGAGGGGGGCATATCTCCTTGTTCGCGTAAAGCAGGGGGACGAATGGAAAACCTCTTTTCGCACCAAATACGGCTTGTACGAATATCAAGTAATGCCCTTTGGCCTTTGCAACGAGCCTGCAGCATTTCAATACTTCATGAACGATGTCCTATGGGAATTGATTGATGTCTGTGCTCTAGTGTACATCAACGATATTCTAGTATATTCCGCATTAAAGCAGGACCACGTTAAACACGTCCGATCCGTATTGGAGAAACTCTGTCAACATCAGCTCTACGCCAAGCTCGAAAAGTGCTCATTCCACGTCTCCGAGGTGGAATTCCTGGGCTTTATTCTCAGCCCGAATGGAATCCGAATGGATGTACACAAGGTATATGCTATCCTGAACTGGCCATCCCCAAATTCATTCAAGGGGGTTCAAAGTATGCTGGGTTTTGCAAACTTCTACCGCCGGTTCATCCCAGGATTTCCGCAAATCGTGCATCCCATCACGTCATTGCTAAGGAAAAGCAACAAAAAGTTCCAGTGGACAACAGAAGCCGAGGAAGCTTTCCAGGAACTCAAAGCAAGATTGACATCTGCCCCAATCTTACTCCACCCTCGCCCTGATCTCCCATACCTGGTGGAATCGGACGCCTCAAGCATGGCTATAGGAGCCGTCCTCTCACAAAAGGACCCCGAAACGGGCCCGAAACGGGCCAGTTACACCCTGTTGCCTTCTGGTTGCGTAAATTCACACCCCCTGAACTCAATTACGCTATCACAGACAAAGAACTCCTAGCCATTAAGTCAGCCTTTAAGGCATGGCGGCACTACCTCTTGGGTGCCAGACACACAATCACCGTAATAACTGACCACCTGAACCTCCAGTACCTAAAAACGGAAAGGCCCAATCCTCATGACAACTACATTGGGCTCTTTTTTTTGCTGAATATGACTACGTGATTACATTTTGACCAGAGGTGAAAAACGGAAGGCCAATGCCCTTTCCCGTCTGGGGGTGGAAGAGCAAGGGTATCAGACCCCTGACCCAATAGCAATCATCCCGAGTGACAAGCTCCTAGGAATCACAGCAACCATAACTCAGCAGAAAGAATTACATGAAGAAATCCAAAACCTGATGAGTCTGGAGCAATTACAAGCATGGAGTGCACAACGAGAACATTACATGATAAAAGACATTATCCAATTCATCATATCTTGTGGACTGTGTGCTCAAAACACGTCATCCAAGTAGAAACCAGCTGGGCTATTACAACCATTGGAAATCCCACCAGCACACTGGCACACGTTGTCCCTCGATTGTATTACTGACTTACCACCCAGTCAAGGGTTTAACACTATTGTTGTGGTCGTGGACCTATTTTCAAAAATGGCAAATTTCATTCCTCTTAAGGGACTCCCAAATGCTTCCACTATGGCAAAGGTATTTCTTGAAGGCATCGTACAGCTCCATGGGTTTCCTTCAGTTTTAGTCTCAGACCAAGCTACTCAATTTGTATCCAACTTCTGGAGAAAATGCTGCTCTATGGCCCAGATCAACATCCGGCTATCCACCAGTCACCATCCCCAAACGGATGGTCAAACTGAGAGGACAAATCAGACGCTCAAGCAGTATCTGCTTTGCATGTTACACCAAGCTGAAGGAAGCTGGTTCGACCTATTATGGATAGCTGAATATGCGTATAATAATTCCCTAGACACCAGCACTGGGCAGACACCGTTTTATACCGTGTATGGCAGGCACCCACGTACTTCTGAGTTGAACGTTCCTACAACCATGGAAATGCCAGCAGTCAAAACCTTCTTCTCAAACCTTTAAAAGGGCAGCTGAACACCTACTTCAAGCTAAGAATCACCAAAAGAAGTTTGCTGATCAACACCGAGCAAAGGCCCCCAACTAGCAAGTGGGAGACAAAGTCTGGCTGGCATCTAAACACGTGTCCATTAAAGGAACCCGAACTTTCCGTCCAAGATACCTGGGTCCATTCACCGTCACCTCTGTGATAAATCCTGTGGCGGTCAGACTAGCTTTGCCGTCAAACATGCAGATTCATCCTGTGTTCCACGTGTCTCTCCTTAAACCTGTTCAACCTGGGACCCAGTAGCAATGCCACCGCAGCCAGTAGTAGTCGACAGGGAGCCACAATTCGAAGTCAAGGACATCCTGGATTCAAAGTACGTCAGATCAAATTATATTACTTAGTAGACTGGAAGGTGTATGGTCCACAAGACAGGACATGGGAGCCTTGTGAGTACATCCATGCACCTTGATTTCATCAAAACCATCCAAACAAACCAGGACCAAACAGACGAACCATCTTGAGAGGGGCCTTGGGGGGGAGTGCTGTCATGATTCCTGCCCCTCATGTCCCCAGCCCTCCAAGATGTCAGGCTGGAGCCAGGCCACGATCACCTACATGGGCCTCAAGGGCCTCTCCATCCCTCCAAAAACCAACTTGGAGTCAGACTTGGTGATTGTGGTACCAGGCTCACTCATTGACATAGGATAACATTGGGGATTGGACTTGTAGTGCATTGATGGGGACAAGATGGATGCCCCCACATATTTCGGTTCCCTGAACTGCATGTGCAGTCTAGACTTTTGGGTGTGGTTCAGCCCAGAGACACCTGGGATACCCAGAGACTATTTAAGCCACGCCCAGGCTGAGAAACATGCTTTGTGTTTTGTGCACCTGAAGCGTGACTCTCACCGTGTTCGGATCGGTCTCCAGTAGGCCTGCATCTTTCTTCTGCGCTCAGCTCCTGCAAGAACAAGAACACTGTTAGGAACAGCCTTACCTTGCGGTGCTTCTGGCCATCATTCATTGCTCCTTCTGTTCTGCGGGCATCTTCGGCAGTGTCATTCCTATCCCGGCACGCCGCTTCCTAAGGAAAAGGGAAAATAACAGAAAAAATGGCATTAGTAAGCATTCAGCAAATCTTCGCTTATTTTTAAAGACTGTATGAACTTCAAACGCTTACCTGAATCCCAGCCACTTTGGGGGAACTCTGTCTCCGGAACTTCTCATCCATCTGCAAGAGGGAAAAGACACTCCAAGTTAGCGTGGAAACATCTAGAGGCGCGCATACCGCGCTTACTCACCAGATTTCTTCTTCATAACCGGCATCCACGCTGAAAATGTTGCGGCACCTAAAAGACACAGAAAAAGATCCCAGTTCAATACAAATACGAAAGGGTCACATCGCGCTCTCACTCACCTTCAGCGCTAATTATCTCAGCAGCACATCGCCATCCCCGGACGCCGGCCATCATCTAAGGAAGGAAAGGAACGAAGTTAGAGAACTGTTCAAAAGACTCATTATACTTACCTGTCGGACTCTTGCCAGTGAAGTAACTAGGTAGCAACAAGCCCCCATCAATCAACACACCCCTGCTCTGAAAGCAGGACAGAGAGCACACTTTCCGAGAAAACAAGGTGAGCTGTGGATCAAAGGGAAGGGTTGGACCCCGGGGAAGAAGGGGTTCAAGCACACAGAGGCAATAGGGAGTTAAACTCTACCAATCCTGTGTTTCAGGCCCAGTCTCCAGTCGAGTAGACTCCAGGGAAGGGTTTGAGGTCGTAAGAGGTCAGAACAGGCTGAGTGACGTCCCCGTGGATACCAGGTGAGCGTTACAGATACACATTCAGCTTCACAGTCATGTAGATCTGCTAATCCTTGAGCAACTGGGCTCTTTTTATTCTGGCCATCCCTCACTTCTACAGGAAAGCCTTGCAATGCCAATGTCCATGAAGTAATTCTGGACTGTGTTAGATTGCCTGACCTAATCCTTTTACTCTGTAAAAACTGTGATGTTTGATGATTTGTCTCAATGATTCCGTTCTCCCCCTGAACAATGGGACAAAAATTCTGCAAAGCCCACACAGTGGTCAAAAGAGCCTTTTCACATTCACTGAACTTAATCTCAACATGGGAAAATGCCTTACTTGCATAAGCAATGTTTTTTTGGTTTAAATCATGTCTTTGAGACAACACTGCTGACATACAATGTTCAGTGAAACCTATTTCTATAAATAATTCACTGTTTTTTTATGGGATACGCTAAGCATGGTGCCTTTATGAGACATTCCTTCAATTTAGCAACTGCCTCAGATTGCACCTTTTCCCATTTCCAGGGCATATTTAGCTTCAATTGTTTAGTCAATGGTTGGGTAATTTCAGCATCATTTTCAATACATTTCCTGTTGTATCCGTCATTCCTAATAAACTTTTTAAACCTTTCACATTTCTACGATCTTTCAATTTCTGTCTGGCCTCCACCTTTTTCTTTTGTGGAATTAGCCCACGTTCAGTTACCTCATGGCCTTGGAAGTTCACCTTTTTCTTGCACCATTGGGCCTTCTGTAAACATATTTTGGCACCCTCCTTTTGCAATTGGTCAAGTACATGTCTAATTTAATCAAAATGACTTTCAAGTTTTCATTTTTTATCAGGACATCATCTACATAAACTATAGTTCTTGTTTCCGCTGTAACTGGCATCGCCTTTCTCAAAAATATGTCAAATTCGCTCCCACTATTGACATACGCGAATGGTGTTCTAGCCCAAGCGTATTGCGTTTTATCAAATGAAAATGAAAATAAATTCTGAATGTCCTCTGCCAGTGGCACACACCAATATCCAGATGTAAGCTCTAATGAAGTAAACACCTTTGACCCATGCACTTGAGCAAGGCTTTGATCAATGAATGGCAGCGGCCATCTAGACACTGGCACTCTTTTATTTAATTCCCTCGGTTCTTCACACAGACACCATTGACTATTTGGCTTTAACACACCCAAAATAGGAGTGTTGGAGGTACTAAGAATGGGTCTGATAATTCCCCTAGAATCCAATTTTTAATTATCTCTGCCAATGACTCTCGGCAAGCCAATGGCAATCGGTATTGGTGCATGAATACTGGATTTCTACCACACCCCACCGGTAATGTGACAACATGTAAATTAGTTAGGTGCAATCATATGCATCTTTGGCAAATACTTCTTTAAATTCCATAAATATTTTTCTCAACTCATTTTTATCCTCTTCACTATCACATGCATCTGCTAACATAATCTACTCCTCTACCATTTATGAAAATTCTGGGAACTTCTCCAGTGGAGGAACTTCTGTTCTCTCTTCTAACTGTGTGGCTGTATCTCTTTGCAAAGCTGCCACTTTTAAATATGTTGGCATATCAGCTTCCATTTCAATGTGCTGATTTTCTGTTTCATTTTCATTTAAGTCAAATACTATACAATTCTCTCCAGAATCCAGATATTCTGGCAACACACCCTGTGCATCTACATATCTCTCAGGGATATTTCCAATCACTAGCTTATTGAAATCTGCAGTATAATGCGATTTTTGTAAGGCCATTCCTAATAAGGAATTCTCTTCTAAATGAATATTCTGACATCCTTTATTATCTACCATAGTTATGACAGACCCCTCCCCAATATCTATCAATGGGGTATATTCATAAACCAGGCCTTGCTGTCTCATGGATTCATTCAAGCACACAAATGTATCAAAATCTTTCATTTGCTGTCCATTTTTGTACTTTAGTGCTATAGCAACCTGCTTGGTGAATGCAGGAATAGTAATATCCTTCTTCACCTGTAATTCAATTGCATATGGGACCAATTGTGCACAATGATAACCCTTTATCTTGTCTTCAAATTTGGGCGCAGGCCCACATAGTCAGGACCATATTCTTTGGTAAAGGAAATCTAATACCATGCACATTCTGTGCATGATATTATTCCCCAGATAAAAATCATTTTGTGTTCCACTCACTAGCCACACATTGTGGTAGATGGTTTTTTGTCCAATATTAACCTTTAGCATGCACCTTCCTGCAATTCGATTTTCAAAATCTGGATTGTCCAAGCCAGAGACATATTGGTTTTTAATTCTAAATTTTGGGATCTCCTCCCTTTCCATTATTCTCTGCAGTAGTTTCTCATTAATAAAACTAATTTCCTGTTCAAGCGCCAAAGTGGCTTTTATCATTTTAGAATGGCCATTTATACCAATGTGAATCCATGGCTGTTCATCTTCCATGTGTATTTAAGCAAGGGTGGTGATGTGTTTTTCTGTGTCTGCTTTAGGAATAGTGTTCTGTTTACATGTCTTCTCTTTTAAATAGAAGCGCAATTTGTGTTCATCTATTTCAGTTTGCCATTTCTTCCTAGGATCCAAATAAATCTGCACAGATTGTTTGTCTTATTTACTTTGCATTTGATCCTGACACATCAAAATGACAGTGACACTAAGCACACAGCTATTCTTTAGGTACACTTCCACTGCATCATTTGATTTGCAACAGTACGGCATTCATTTATACTGCTGTTTTGTGACTTTATTTTCTTAGGTCTTAATGAGTTTTTGGTTAAAGACCACTGTACCCCATTTACCCCATCTATGAGAGGAGACAATCTTTTCAGGTAATCTGACCCCATCAAGAATGGAATTTCACAAATAGTTTTCTTTATGTCAACCTCGGTAACACCAACGATAGGCACCTCACAGTTTAAGTTATGTACTGGGCCTTCACTCTGCTTCACTGTGATCTGATTCTGTGGAGATCTCCCTTCATTGATACTTTTTACCAATTCTTTGGACATAATTGTGGCCTGTGCACCTGTGTCAATCATTGCACATGCATTGCATTTCTCTTCTATAGTGATAGGAGCATAATATCTGTCTTCAACTTCCTCTAACACACACAAAAAGTGTGAATTCTTACTGATTTCAGGATTCACTTTTCTCAGACCCTTCTCACTTTTGGCTAAGCACATTGGTAAATGAAAGGACATTTTTCCCTCCGTTCTGCCCATTTCTGTTTGAGAAACCTTACTCATTTCCCCATATTCAGAGGTCCTTTGGAGTGTGGCCACTGTTCGCCCTTCCATTCGGGGATCATCAGAGTTCACACTACAATTCTCCAACTGAATATGCGTATAAACATCACCAGATTATTTGTCATTTTCTAATACTGGGCACTTGTGGATATTTGGTATGATACCAGTCTTTTTAACTTCATCACAAATCTGTGGCTCAGAGAACTCTTCAGGTGACTGATCTGTACCCTCCTCTTGAGTACTTATTCTCCCTGCCTGTATTTAATTAGCGTTTTGATTGTCTAGGCAGAGCGTTCTAACATCCACACTTATTCCCTGATCAATTGTATTACCCATGCATGAGTTGTCTTTCTTAAATCTGTCTCTTTGTTCTTTTGGAATTTCATGCTTTTCTCGTTTTCCTTATTCATTTGTGCAAATTTCCAATGTTTGATTTAACTCCAGGTTAAACCAAACCTCTTTGTTCGATATATTTGCAATTTCTGCCTCATGTTCGTTTGCAGGTATTTTCGTTTTTAAATCATTAAACAGCTCAGAGTCATTATGCAAAACCAGATCAGAGCAATCTGTCTTTTTATCATTGTAGGTATCATGAAGATTTAGTCACTTATTATCGGAAGCCATCAGGTCACTACTATGGCCTTATGCCCCCTCCTTTGATGACTGTTTTTGGGCTGTACAGAGCTTTCCTATTTGTTCAGCCAGCATTTTCACTTGGGCCTCGAGACACTGGAATCTTTCCATCTCTCTAGAATCTTCTCTCTGCGGCCTATGCCGATATTGGTTGTTTTCCCCCTGGTTGAATCTATTCTGATATCTCTCAGGAGAGTGATTCCTATTGGGGTTGTTTCTGAACTCTTGATTCATGTGAGGCAGGGAGTGGGGTTGACCTATCCTTTGGTTGTAGTTCCCTGGTGGCGGTGATTGATTGTATTGACGTGGGTCATATTTCATACTCTGCCTCATGTCCTGCCTCTCATTTTGTGAGTATTGTCCCCTATCCTGATTCCCATTTTCAGTAAATCGATCCACATACCGGGGTCTGTCCTGTTTACCATATAGCATGGTGTCAAATCTGCTCTGTGTCCCCAATGTCTGGTAGGGACCAATATTTCTTTGGTCTTGATTTTGTCACTGATTATTGTTCATACCTGACATATCAGGCTGATATCCTGCCTGGGACCTTTCTCATAAGTACCTAGGGCTAATGTAGCTCTCCCTATTACTAGGATCATGTGACTGAAACATTGGTGCAGAGAGCGGCAACCTCTGTTGATTACCCCTCTGTTTGTGTGTAACATTATTTTTGCCTGGACTTTGAGCAGACTGAAGTGACATTTTAGCTGACCTGATCTCCATTACCGTTGTCGAGGATTCTTTAGATTTTGATCTGGTATCTTTCATTTTATCACTCTCTCTACCCTGACAGTATAGCACTTCATATAGCTTTGTACTTGGATGCACATTCTACTCAAGGGACTTGTCACGATCAAATTTGCTGACTAACTGTGATATAATGTCTTTCTGCAACCCATAGAAATAGGCAGTCTTAAACTCATTGGAATTGGGATAAAAAAATACATCAAAACGAGAAAAAGCTCTCTTGAAGTCTTGCAAAAATTGGTGAGAGGATGTATTTGGCACAACTGTAATCATATATTCAACTTTCTTTGCCTCCTGTAATGAGTGGAATGGAGAAAATGTACGTCTAATCTCTTTTTCAAACTCTGCCCATGTCATGTTCTGCTGTTCATTTAATCCTCTAATGATACTGGCTTTGGGAGCGTCCAGAGTTAAAGGATAGTTCCGGGACTTTTTTTTTATTGTCCCTACGGGTCGGCCATGTGTTTGTAAGCATAAATCGGTAGATCGTAGGAAACTTTCCTATGGACCTTACCCGACTTTTCGCCCATTATCGCACTCGAAATCAGCCTCCATTTTGTGATAATCCTATCATTCCGCCGCATCGACCTGGCTCACCTGCCTTTGCGGCACTAAATCAAATCCCCCGCCCCTGAAACAGACTTTATCAAAACATTCATATTCCCCGCCTCTATCCGTGACGTGACTGAGCTGCGTAGGCAAACGCGCCCAGGCGTCTTCTACGCGACTCCACACAGACCCCGGAAATCAACACAGATCAGCTCACAATACAGCGCACCACAATTCGGAATATGAAACTGTACTTTGAAATCAAACCGCAAGATTGTAAATGTGGTAAAGTACATTTATTTGACATCAAATGTTTAGAGAATATTCAGCGATTTGCATTTTTATTTGCTCATGTTCCAAAAAGTTCGTATTGAGGAACGCGATGGTCCTTTGCTGTACACAGGGTCTTAGAGCATCTCACAATACAGCACCACAATTCGGAATGTGAAACCGTGGTTTAAAAGCAAACGGCAAGATTGTACATTTGGCAAAGTACGTTTATTGGACATCAAATGTTTAGAGAATATTCAGCGATTTGCATTTTTCTTTGCTCTCGATCCAAATTAGTTCGTCTTGAGGCAAGCGATGTTCGTGTGCAGTACACAGGGTGTTGGTTTACGATAAAAATAAGCTCTTCTGTCGCACTGATAATCGCATGGCTGTTCCAACAACGAGGCACTAGCCCACCACAACGGTAGGTATGTTGCATCTAACCGTTAGTACCGCGTAAGGGCATACTTGTACTTGGCGATCGTCCCATAAAATGGTCAGGGTGGTAACGTTGTTCACGCGGAGAAGCAACTGGCGGCTGTAGAAGCCGTCCGCCGGTGTCTGGTACTCGTGACACAGACAGTAGTGAATGATGTACCTAAAAACATAAAAAATGAAATTAGTCTCACCATCAGATCCTTATTAAAATTATTCATTTCATAGCGAGGACAGCGCTACTGGGTGTACACAAGTGTTTAAAGGCGTGGCGAGGCATGGAGGGGGGGGAGTGGAGTACAAGGTAAGTAGCATAAAATAATAAATAAATAGGGCCAGCTGGTGGCAAGTGCAAGGTAAGTGCAGAACAAGTGCTGGGAAGGGGGGGCTGTAGGATACTGAGACAGTCCCCCAGTGCAGGGGTTGACAGGGAGGCAGTGCAGGTGGAGAGTGGAAGGGCCCAGGACTGAGGTCGCAGACAGTGGACCAGTTGTAGCAGGGGAGAGGGAGAGAGAAAGCAGAAGCAAAGAGGAAGGTTTTGAGGTGCTTCAGTAAAAGCAGATGTTTCTCCTCCAGATAGTGCGCGGTAGAAAACACTATGCCACATAGAACGAACAAGTACAACTGAACCCGTCTTTAAAGCCACTGTATAGTAATGAAATTGCGGTATAAACTCATCAAAAGTTACTTACATTATATTTGCATTTTCCATTGTGTCTCTGTGTAGGGCAGACCCGAAACACCACTCCTTCTTTGCCGACGTTACTTCTTCTAATGAACGTGGCTCATCGTTTCGTTTCTGAAATTTTATTCATTATCTTTTCTTAGTCTTTCAGGATGGTCCCGGCCTGTCAAGGTCAAATCACAATAGAACCTTATATTGGGTCGTGGGCCGTTCCGCCACCCGAGCAAAACATCAAAGCAGCTGACCTTCACTTTGAGCGAGCACACATTTCTAGTTAGCTCCAGTTAGTGTAAGGGCATCTTGTCTGCGTGCCTTTTTTTTTATTGTCCCTATGGGTCGGCCATGTGTTTGTAATACGGAAACATTCTATAATTTTTGTAAAAATGATTTATATTACTGTTTGGTTTAATTGCAATGGGCCTGCAACATGAGGAGACTCGAGAGAACAGACAATCGAATTACAATCATTTAAACCGTGATGTGTATTTCTCAATGAGCTCTGCTTTAGGTGGACATGGAACAGAGGCAATGTTGGGTGGCAATGCAGTTGTCCCCTGCATAGGTTCGTTCACCACTCCATGTATGTGCCTATCGAGGACATCTACGATAAGTCTCTCAATAAACTCATATTGCATATCCTCAAACACTGGTTTGATCACCCATTGTTTACTTCTTTTAGTGAAGGCCTTATTGTAGCGAAGCGTCCCTAAAGTTCCGGTCGTCCTACTTTGTTGACGGCCAACATTATGGTTATGTGCCAAGACCGCTAGAAGAGTCCGATTTATCATGCCTTCCATGCCAAAATGCAATCTTTTGGGCCTGTACTTGAGGCACATATTGTGGAACACCTCCAAATCTCCTGTGTGGCAGAATTCCGTGAGTCCCCTCAAAGCTTTTGTTATAGTTTTATCAAATACAATCTTTTCAATGGCCTTGTGAGTGGGTGATGAAGGAATCAACCACTTCTTCTTCCGTGCCTCCTCTGTGGACAAATGGCCATGTTCACATTTGTGGAAATGCTCATTTGTCGACCATCGATGTACGTTGCTACAGTGCAACATTACTGACCGCCATTTTTCCAGTAGAATTTCCAACGACCCTTCACATGTTTTTGAGCTCCACCAAAGATGGTTGCTGATTGACTTGGACCACTGTGAAATACCTTGCATATCTTTTTTTTTTCCTGCAGCCGACAATTTTTTATTGATTGATTTTGCAAGATGCCAAACGTCAAATTGGTGATTTATATTTTTGTACTGTTCTCTCATTGTCTTGGCAATTGAAACGTGTCTGTCCGTGGCTATCAGGTCGATCACCATTCCCCGCGATTGTAGTTCTTGCAATGATGCTACAAAGCCAAATTTCTCCATGGCCACTGAGGATGTACTTTGTGACACCTGCACGACCACCGAACTCACAATTTTCTTACTTTCCATGTCCTGAAAGTGGTAGGTGCAGTACTTGGCTGAAAATCCTGGACTGTCGCATTGTCCATCACCGGCTAGCCTGAAGCGTTTGCCCGCGAATGTACTTTCCATTGACATTTTTTCCATTCTCCAAGCTTCGCTGATGGCTGGAAATAGATAATCGGTTTGGTATTTGTAGAACTGACTTTTCGCAATGAAATGGATTCCCACAAACTGAAAGAAATACTGTAACTTTTTAAAACTTGAACCACTAAAAAGTGCGGCCGCTGCACAAAGTAGATTGCCTGCTGGCAGTTGCCCCAGCATGGGTTGTGCAGACCATGCGAACGGATGATATTGTGTACAGGTGGCATGTATTTTAAGGTTAGTGCCTCGAATTGCACGAGTCACATTAATCAATGGCTCCCCACATACTTCCCCACCAACCCAATGCCCACATTTCATCATCATAATAATATCCATCAAACAGCTATCGAATACAATGAATTTGGCCTCTTTCCTTATACTGTCACTCTGCATCCCAGCTGGTTCGGCCTGTAACGTTGAGGACATGTCACTCGCATGAAAGGTACAATCTCTGATATCGTCTTCCGCTATGCTGAGTGATATTGATGGTGTTTCATTGTCGTCCACTTCATTCTCTTCCATTGCAACATCTGTTCCTTGTCCGGAGATGGGAGAAAAAAACAATGTCTTCAACTTTCGCGTGCTCTTATTTTTTGCGGGTGTGGATTCTGTGAATTGATCTACGACTGCATCCAAACTACCAGGAGGACATTCACTATCAATGGCTGGTGGTGGTATAGCTCCGTTGTCAATCACTTCATATTCTTCCCATTGGCACGATGCATCTCCAGTCTCAAGTCCCTGCCAAAAGGTTTGACAAGCAACATCTCTCGTTCGCTTCACTGTCTGTGTAGATCTAGTTCTTACACCCACTCGCAACTAGAGGACAGATTAGAAAAGGGATGTTCAGTTTAAACACAACTTACAGTATTGAACTATTGACAGTGAAAGACAACATAATATAGTGAACAGGACACTAACCTTCTTTTGCTTTCTTTTCTTTGAAACTTTCTTTCCTCGAACTTCAACATCAGGACGCTGTTGCTCCGACTCGTGTGTGCATGTCTCCACTTCCTCTCGCGCTGCAACGACTATACTTTCATGATAAGCACATCCATCACTCACTGAGGCTCCATCGACTCGCTGAAACATAGAACTTTCATTAGTATGTATAATAATATTGAAAACACAAAATGTACTTGGGGACCAATACCCATACGTACATCTCAATAGCAAAACACGAATGAACGCATTGTGTAGAACATTCAAACGACAATAGTTCACGCATTGTTGATCTAGTTAGATTGAACTGTCAAGATCCATACCTCGGGCTCCGCATAGACTTCCATTGATGATATTATTGAAGATGAGGCTTCAGCAACTCCCTGAAACACAGTAATTGCATTAGTATGGTTTTGTATTTTGTTTAAAAGAACATAAACTTTCTGCAGGCGTCAACGGCTCATCTAAATAGACCTGCACAAATGATCAGTTGTCTAAAATAAATAATGGATATCTAAATATGATTCGATTTGCTCCATCGTTGGAAGTGTCACCACCCAGAGATCTGCATCAACTATTAGGGGTGATGTTCTTGTTGAAGAAGCTCCGTCAGCTCCCTGAAACATAGTACTTGCGTTAATAAAGAAGGAAGTATAGCGGATGTAATCACGTCATTTGATCTCGCATGATTGATCTGTCAGTATCCATACCTCGAAATGCATAAGAACATCAAGGGACGCTGTAACTGCGGTGCACACTTCTGCAAGCTGTTGCGCCGACCCGTAACTGCACGCTCCCCCTTCCTCTTGGACTAATGCTCCATCGACTCCCTGAAACATAGGACTTTCATTAGTAATGAACACAATATTGAAAAAAGAAGACACATAGGAGGGCGACGACAGAAGGACATACCAATGGCTAAAAACGAAAGAAACATTGTGTGTAACAATCACGCTACAAGAATGCAAGATCTGATGATCTCCATCGATGGAACTGTCCGGAAACGTACCTCGAGCATCTGAGTGACATCTACGGTTGTCGTCAATGCGTTGGACTCCTCAGCATCTCCCTGAAAGACAGTACTTGCATTATTTTGGATAACAATAATTATAACTGAAAACAAAGACTAGAGGACGAGTACTGTGGTGTACCATTAGGTAAAATAATTACACGATCAATTAAAACTATTGATTTACATGCCTAAAACAAGTCAGTGTCAGAATAGCTAAGTAAGATTACCCGATAGGCGCTTGAAGTGGCTGATGACTGCAATAACGACACGGATGGAGAATCTTCAGCCTTCATATTGAGTGGATACATAAATGGGGAAATTATTGTTAGCTAATGCTACACACTACCGCAATGCCGAGAGATAAATACGTAAACTTGACTCACCAGTGGAGGGATGTGGACGAATAGAGTGGGAATAGCGGTTGAGAGCAATTTTCGCCTCGCTCGCGGTGTTTTCGTCCTTATTAGCAATGATGTGGAGTACATGTCTGGGCTAAAGTGCCTGCTGCAGATGCGGTATCGATCACCCCTCTTGTCCGCAAAGACTTCTAGGACTCTACTTTCTATCTCAGAGGCTGGATATCCGCAATATCGGACCCATTCTCTTATCTGATCTATTGTCTTAGGGAAAACATGCATTATAGTACCTTCAGATTTGTTATGGGTCTTCGAAGGGCAACCGCCAATGGAACAGGCAGGCATTATGGAAAGTTCTGAAAAGTAAAGATCAACAATTCTCTATGAATACCAATGTGTTAAAACATTAAATGACACATAAAAGGTTCAATGCAAGGTCCGTTTTGGTTCTTGGAACTATACATGTTATTCACATGCGGATAAGTATTTCAATAACTTTCAAAAAATAGAAAAAGTAATTTGACTAAACTCAGAACATGTGACTAGTTCCTTGCATGTACTGTCGTGAACGAAAAGAAAACATGGATGCAATTTGATGACTACTAGCAAATAGATATAAATTAAAAAATTGGACGCAAAATGATTATGGTACATGGACTTACCTTGACGAACAAACAGTTAGATGCAGGGATCAGAGTAGTTTCTTGTCGTAGAACAGGGAGCTGTTCACAGGTTGCAAACTGACGAGTTTGCTCAAAGTGGTCACGGAAGTTCACAGAGACGAAGAGCAGATAACCAGCACCTTCACGGGTTGACTAGCAAAGCGCAAAGAAGTTCTCATTAGAAATATGAAGTGGGTTATAAAGAATTCGAAACAGGGGTGTGTTTGTGAATGAATGACGTGTATATGTCGTGGCATTATGCGGTCTGCAGGGGGCCGTCCAGCGTGAGGGGGGATGCTTGGCAGGAGACACGGGGTCTGGAGGTAGACATGGGAACAACAACCCATGCTCTATAGACCACTTTGAAGTGTACATGGTCTTTGGCACCTCTTGGCCTTTATCGCTCCCTGACAGCTCCACTTGCCAGCACAAGTACCCCGGTGCGAACTGCCTTTGATAGGGCGGGGGGTGGATCGGGGCGGTGGTCGTGCAGACAAGACACAGGAAGACTCGTGAATGGAGACACACTTATGTGGATTGCAGGGGGCCGTCCAGCGTGAGGGGGGATGCTTGGCAGGAGACACGGGGTCTGGAGGTAGACATGGGAACAACAACCCATGCTCTATAGACCACTTTGAAGTGTACATGGTCTTTGGCACCTCTTGGCCTTTATCGCTCCCTGACAGCTCCACTTGCCAGCACAAGTACCCCGGTGCGAACTGCCTTTGATAGGGCGGGGGGTGGATCGGGGCGGTGGTCGTGCAGACAAGACACAGGAAGACTCGTGAATGGAGACACACTTATGTGGATTGCAGGGGGCCGTCCAGCGTGAGGGGGGATGCTTGGCAGGAGACACGGGGTCTGGAGGTAGACATGGGAACAACAACCCATGCTCTATAGACCACTTTGAAGTGTACATGGTCTTTGGCACCTCTTGGCCTTTATCGCTCCCTGACAGCTCCACTTGCCAGCACAAGTACCCCGGTGCGAACTGCCTTTGATAGGGCGGGGGGTGGATCGGGGCGGTGGTCGTGCAGACAAGACACAGGAAGACTCGTGAATGGAGACACACTTATGTGGATTGCAGGGGGCCGTCCAGCGTGAGGGGGGATGCTTGGCAGGAGACACGGGGTCTGGAGGTAGACATGGGAACAACAACCCATGCTCTATAGACCACTTTGAAGTGTACATGGTCTTTGGCACCTCTTGGCCTTTATCGCTCCCTGACAGCTCCACTTGCCAGCACAAGTACCCCGGTGCGAACTGCCTTTGATAGGGCGGGGGGTGGATCGGGGCGGTGGTCGTGCAGACAAGACCCGTTTGCCGCAGGGCCTCACCAAGGAGAGGCCATCTAACTGAATGTAAGAGGATGGCTGCAGGATCTACTACATGGAATGCAGGGGGGTGAGTTTATAAATACCTCACCCTCCCAGGAGAATATACACTAGATTCATTTAAAAAATCAAAACAACCATTGTTAAAATATATGTTGGGCTTTATTTTAGATTTTAATTAAACATAAATAATAAACATTACACATTGTAAAGTTGAGGTTGCAGCACATCGAGGGAAAATCCGCGGTATTGTCCACTGTCACTGGGGAAATGTTGTCTAATGGCAAGTACCGCACAGGCAGGTATTACTCTCCGAACGCGGTGTCCGAGCCTCCCGTGAAGCCACCAAGTGAAGCAACGATAGGCCACCAGCCTGTACCACCTGTGAAAAAAAAGATGCAAACTGTATTAAACTGACCAAACTTTCTTATCAATGTCGATTCAGGTAACACATGTCATTTTTCTTAGAAAAAAATTATATCTAGAAAATGCACTATATGGAACCAATTTACATGCGTTCGAATGATATGTAAATGTAATTTTATATGTGGGAGACGACCATGAAATAGTGGTGGCATCACTGACATCACAAACAGAGTATACTTACTCGTTACTCGGATTACGCGGACGAACAGTGCCACGAAGTTCGTGCATAAGCACCATCATCATCCTCAACACTGTCCGTGAGAGGCAGGCTTCCCTGAACTCTGGCAGCTCGGTGATGCATTGCGGACTTTGCTCGCCTTCCTGCAGACTTTGCTCGCTTTCCGAAATGTAGGCCAAGCACCCGGAATTTTCACGGCAGCAGCAGTTCTCCTCCTCAGTTGGCATTAGCTCGCACCGATTGCACGTGCACCAGGTGGAGACGCCGTCCATGCGACATGGTCCAGGCTCTTCATCCGTTGACTGGTCCTCCCAACTGCCGTCAGAATCCCCATCGTTTTCGCGTGCTTGCCTTTCCAGTAGTTCCTCCTCGGTGTACTCGGGCTCGTACATATACGGCATTATTGTGGCCATTGTGCGGTAAAGATAGTAAAATAATTTACAGAGATGGTACAGGTGTTCACACGGGCTACAAGCGGCGAAGGTAGCTGACCAGAGCACTGAAACGAGTCACAGAATACTCAAAGTAACACAGAGAGAGGAATGGAATCGAAAATCTGCTGCTGTGTGTTGTGAAACGGTCTGTTTATACTTATTGGGGAAAGAGGCGTCCTGCCATTTCCATGGCAACACGTCAATAGCTGAGGCGCAGCGATTGTTGACACGAGACGTGCTTGAAATGGGCAGTACGCGTCTGCTGATGTCAGGCTCAGGGGCGGGGGATTTGATTTAGTGCCGCAAAGGCAGGTGAGCCAGGTCGATGCGGCGGAATGATAGGATTATCACAAAATGGAGGCTGATTTCGAGTGCGATAATGGGCGAAAAGTCGGGTAAGGTCCATAGGAAAGTTTCCTACGATCTACCGATTTATGCTTACAAACACATGGCCGACCCGTAGGGACAATAAAAAAAAAGTCCCGGAACTATTGTCTGTATTGTTCCTTAGGTATCTGGAGGGCTTTAAATATATTGTGCACCGCTTCTAAGTGGTCCTCTATACAGCACTCCTCTCTTGTTTTGAATGGTTTGATCAGGGCTGTGATTGATTTCATTATTTTGATAGGGCTACTTGGTGCTATGCTTGCGATTGCACTACTTTGTGATTCAACCCTTGTTTCAGGCATATGGGATTGGTGGTGGGCCCCAATGGGTGTGTCAAACCCCCCAAGGGCACTACAACCAAGCTCAGACACCGGCACAGCCACTGGGGCACTATCTCTCCATGTAGAAATAGAATTCACCTCAATTCCATTGAATGTGTTGCCCTGTCGTTTGTCCTGGGACCAGGAAGTGCATATTTGCTGTTCCAAATCCTTGCACTTATTAAGGAGCAGATCTGCGTCCTTACGCAAGTATTTGTTTTCATCAACCATCTTATTAATCAGATTTTGCATATCGCTCATTTGCATTTGGCATTCATTGAACTCTTTGTCTCGTCTGTCTCTTTCTTGAAACATTTTAACTATCTCTTGTTCAGCATTTTGAAGATCACTTTCTTTCTCAAAATGTTCTTTTTGTAAAATGTGCATCTCCAAAATAACCTCATCTTTATCTTGTCTAATATGATCTACCAATCCTTTTCAAGTGTTTTAATTCTTGATCACTATCCTCAAACTGTTTCTTTTTTTGGGACAGTTGATTGTCGAGTTCTTTACACTTTGACTGCATATCCTTTTGACATACCTCCAGTTCTGCTCTTAACCTTTCCTCCTGTTCACTAGCTCCATATAATTCAACTTTTAATCAGCTAATCTGTGTGGCATCATTTTCTTACATTCACAGAGACCTATTTAAAATAAACCATGTCTTGGCACATAGCCATATCAGGCAATCTTTCTCTGCATGTTTATCAGCAGCATTTAATAATCTCAAAAGACAGACCTTCTGCAAAAATGCTGTCCAATGGTTCTTTCTGCTCTTCCCCATAGATACCTTCATGCCACTCTGTGGCATTATTTGAGGACCATGTCCCATGTGCATATAAATTTGCCTCCAGTATTTTCCCAACTCTGGGAATGTGGCCTCCATTTGAGATATTCCAGTGGCAGACTGCTCTCATAAAATGGGTTCCCTTTAATGCACGTATGGTAGTGTGGAATACACTTGCCATACCCAGTAGATGCTCTACAGTCAGTTTCCCAGCCAATGCACCATTATTTGTAGGAGATTTTGTTTTATTTGGGTAAATTCAGGATTTGGCGGTATTTTATTCCTATGGTATAGTGGTGAGCATGTTTTTTTATACTATAACCCCACCATAAAACAAACCTTTCCTTTCTATTAGAATACCTTCCAGTTGTCTCTAGAGAGCCCCAGACTTATGCACTTCAGTGAATCCAAAGAGTTTTTTCAATGTGACACCTATAGTTTGTGGCTGGCATTACTGATTTATATACATCCAGTAATCTATGTATCAGATTAGACACCTTCCCATGAGCATGCAAGGAAGGGCTCACTCATTACATAGCACACACATCCTTTACTTTGTAGATATTTAGTACTGACGTTCTCTTATTTGCTATTTCAATTGCAGTGGTAAATTAGTAAATGCACTACAGCACTGATATAAACCTCCCCTTTGTACTTCACTTATGTAAATAATTCACAGATGCATGAATGACACAAAAATCCCAATTGTTTTCATATATGCGTTTTGTATTGCATCTCATTTACAAGTCACCAAATCTTACCATGTTATTTACAGCATCATCGCAATATAAAAGAACAAATAGAACAAGCAGGTATTTTGTAACATGGATTAATGTTCCCACATACTGAAAATAGAGAAAAATAAACATGCAAAGATTTCCTAACTTCCCTACAGTGCAATAAATCTTAGTCACACATACGGCATTTTATCTGGTCCTCACTTAGCACATATCTTACCAAGGTCAACAATTCTTTGAAGTTCCCGCACAACCTCGCTGTGTTTGCAGATGCAATGTCAGCGTGAAACTCCTCCGTAAACTTGTGTGGGGGAGCGCCAACTGATTATATTCAGTCGGCACTCTACCACCAGGAAACTCCTCAGCCCAGCATGAACTAACTGCTCTCTTCAATTCTATTTTCCAAGAAAACTTTTACCCATCCCTTTATTGACGTGACTTGTCTGCCTACATTTTCTCCAAATCAGGTTAAAAAGAATGTGCTCTGTGCCAGCCTTCGTTTTCAGAACAATGAAATCTTCATGTCCATAATAACTGTTTCACTTTGCTTTTTGCCTCTTGCATATGTTCTGTTCTCCACAAGCTGAATAAAATGCTAGCATGCATTTAAAATTATTTTTTAAATATTGCAACAAAAACATGGATTTCATCCCATTTTGCATGTAAGACTACATTCTCATGTTAAAAGTTAGCATTTAGTAGTTATGTTGATAATGTTAGTCAGTTATGTATTCTAATGTAGTCTTCATACATGAAGCATCCAAAATACATTGTGCACTTCAATCATTTGAACCTGGCAGCACACTAAGGTTTTCTATGTGTGCTCTGAATATCTGCAATTTCAAATTGGGCCTGGCTGTGTTACAAATCCTGTACTTTGCATGCTATCAATAATGTTAAATATTATACTGGCAAAAAAAAGCTATATTACATACTGGCAAAATGCTATTATATGCTGGCAAAATTGTATACATGCTGGCAACAATGCTATACATGTCCTTACACCATTAACAAGTGGCCTAAGATGTACCTGCTACCTGTTGGGTGGTGCACACGATGGGGCAAATCATGTGAATGAGCTATTTGTCTTAGTGGCCCTATGCAGTAACATGTTGTTCTTTTGGGGCAGAAATATTCTTGCTTTGCCGATGCCTGACACTACTTAGATACCCACCGTTTTTATGTAGGTAGCATCTATTTGCAAGGACAAAGGGTAAATAGGGATGTAAATGTATACCATTTGCCAGGATGAAGGGTAAATAGTGCAGTTGTTCCACTATTTGCATTGATGAATGTAAATAGTGCAGAATTTCTACTATTTGCAAGGGTAATGGGATTAAGGGTAAATAGTGCAGAAGTTCTACTATTTGCCAGGACAAAGGGTAAATAATGCAACATATGTACTATTTGCCAGGAAGAAGATTACATGGTGTAGAATCCAAGCTGTTTTTGAGGACAGCGGGTAAACAGTATAAAATGTGTATTATTTCTCAGGATGAAGGGACAATTCTGCAGAATGTCTACTAATTGCAAGGACTAATGGTAAATAGTGCACAGGCTCTACTATTTACCAGGACTAAGGGTAAATAGTGCAGAATGTCTACTATTTACCAGGATGAAGGCCAAATATGGCAAATTATTTTACTATTTGTCAGGGCACCATTAAAGCAGCTCAGAGATCGTGTTAGAGAGGAGCTTGTCAGCAGTTCTAATTGTCCTGTTAAATAATGTAACTTTGCTACAATTTAGAAGGACAAATAGTAAACAGTGCGCATTCTCTCTTATTTATCATGACACTGTGGAAACAGCCAAGAAAGGTTTTTAAGAAAGAGCTTATCACCAGTACCCCTAATCCTGATAGATAGTATACTTTTTTTTTGCAATTTTCCAGGGTGAACGGTAAATAGTGCAAATTATCAACTATTTAGAAGGGTGATATGAAATGAGTCTTAAGTGGTTTTAAAGTTTGATGGTGATGGGCAGTTTGATAGGTAAGGTGGTTGAAATGTAATTTAGTAACACATCATGTTGCCACCCTATTAGTACAGAAATGTGATGAGGTGTGTTTTACTTTTCAGGACAGCGCCAGCACTTTGCAACAAGTGTGTCAAAATTCTCACAGAATATTGCATCGGAAATGTGAAATGTAATTTCATGAAATATTGGGCTAGTGTGTCTGTTGCCACTTCTGATTAATGCAATATGTTATCTTATTTTGTAAATGGAACAGCAGATGCAACTTAACATTTCAAAGGCAACATACATTAAATGCCAATATATAAGAATGTCCATTTCTTAAGGTTTAAATGTCATATAGATGTGTCCCCTCGGGAGGCGTGCACTGTCTGTTTACCGAGGAGCAAAATGTTGCACTAGCAAGGCCTGGAAATTAAATCATTGACCAGGATTTAGTATCAACAAAATTCCCTGGTCATAAATGTATCTATGAGTCAGCTACCAATACGATAGAAGAAACCTATTGTGCGGGTGTAAGCTGAGGCAATCTGTCTCCATTTGCAGTTATGTGGCAAGCATCCACATGTTGTCCCCAACAACCCAGAGCTGAACATAACTCCTTAATGTCCTAGGCTGGCTTTGATACATGACTCTTCTTCAATCTTTTTTAACGTGGTGAGGTGTGGGGAGGGGGAGCTGCACTTCCCTCAAGAGTGGAGCTCAATGGATCTACGATTTTCAGAGATCTATGTGTAAGGTTTGTTATTCAATGACCCCCCCACACCTCCTCAGGACAGGCCGTGAATGAAGCTTCCCCAAAGCCCTTTCCAAGAAGGAGTTTGGGTGAGGAGGGGTGACTCTCTCACTTCTGAGACTCTGTGTCCAACGCTTATTTTCTTAAACAGTGTTGCACAGAGCACGGTCCTGGTCAGGTTTGCGGCCCTCTCAACCATCACATCACACTTGAATGCATTCAGGATAATCAGAGCCCAATCAGCGAGTAGCACAACATCTGGGGGGCCCTCTGCAAGCCTAGCTGACCCCCCGCCACAAGCTCCTTAACAAACCACAGGTCACACCTCGGGCCGGTCCGGACCACCACATGTGCATAATGTCCATGATGATTATGCCACTGCAGGGGCATGCATTACTCCAAGTGAACAAAGTAAATATGTCTTTTAATCAAAGCATAAGTGTTTCACCTACCGTAGAAAGAAGGGGCAGTGCTTGGTCCCAAAATATACCAGCCACCAGTTGATTTATTGCCACAAACATGCATTTGTGTTCGAGCATAGCGAGGGGGCCCAACCTAATGAAAACATCTTTGGGGGTCAGAGGGATTCTTGCCCCTCCCATGAGAAATTGTTTTGAATAATGGGTTAAAATGGTGCATTACACAGCACACTTTATGTGAACATGTGGATAGAAGGCCAGGCAGTTTGCAATCGTTTTTTTAGGGTGTAGAGTAACTCATGGAAACAAATAAAATAGATACAAGTCACCAAGTGCACAGTATCATTACTGCCACTGGCCTCAAAGATGGCTTTGCCAATATATGCCAGTACTCCTATGTAAGAAAATAATCTCGTTTGTTTGGCCATTAAAAATGACATGTCACAAGAAAAATGGCCAAACTGGTTGCAATGTAAGCCATTCTATACCCATAGGAACACATATCATCCTTGTGTCATCATAGATGCTCAGTTAATACAAATTCATGCTACTGTAAGAAATATACAGGTCGTTTCACCAAAACATCAGTCTATGAGTTAATACAACTTATCATGCTTGCTTTATCAAAAATGACGAGTAATAATGGCATGCCACAGTAAGCAACAGCTAGACTGGCTGTACCAAAATGCCAATCTAATCAGGTAATGACACACACAAACTTGGCTTTGCTCGAAAATACCAGTCAACATGCAACATGCAAAATCAATAAAGGATGCGTCAAAAATGTTCTTGTGATCTTCAGTCTCCCAGAGCCTTACACACACAAACACACAAACATGCAGGCATCCCTTTCACACATCCATAAATCTCCTCTCACATTCATTCGCACTGCATTCACACCACAGGCATACACCCACACACTCACCCAGAAAATTAATAGACGCAATCACATGCATACCCATTCACCAACCAGTCACTCACCCATATACCTTTTCTCACATACACTTACACAGGCACCTACCCACCCGGAATGTTTACAAACTTACACACACACACTAAAATTCCTACTCACTCACCCACCATTCACTCACCCATAAACCTCCCACGTCCACTTGACCTGCATTCTCCACACAAGAACACACCCACCCACCCAGAACATTCAAACACATACGCTATCACATTTCATCACATTCACCCACCACTCACCGATCCATAGCACATACATACATCTGACACACTCTTCACACATGCAAAATACACATCACATAAAAAAAGCCTTCTTACCTGTTTTTCAAGCTTCGGTCCAACACTCCACGCAATCACTCCACGCAACATTCGGCTCCTCCGTGCTGCTCACAAACAGGAACCAGGAAGATGGGAGAGCTTCCTGGATCCTGTATATGAGCCGGAAGGAAGCAGGAGACAAAGGGATTTAGCTGAACTTGGCATGTGCCACGCACCACATGTCACAGTCAGCTCCAATCCCTACTGAGTGCTTCATTCTCGCACTGCAATCCCCGGCCCAGTCTTCACCCTAATGGGTGAAGACTGCTCCGGGGAACACCCAGACCTGGTGTGGCAGGGCTCCCGCAGCACAGGGGCTGTGGGGAGCACGCTACTCCAGTAGCTTCAGTTTAACCAGTTTTACCAGGGTCGCAAGGGAGACTCCAGGGGTAGCAAGGGAGAACTCAGGGGTCGTGGCTGCGACCCTTGACAACCCCAAATGCTGTCCCAGCTGTGAATCTGGTATACCTATATTCAATGGTATTAATAGAGGAAAACGGTCACTCTCATTCTGAGAGACAATCAATAGGTCAGCAGCCCCTAATGATAGTGAAGAGGGCAGAAAGGCATAGCCAATTGTGCTAGCTGATAAAGCAGTTAGCCGTGTAAAATGACCAGGGTAATCAGAATCACATCTACCATTCAGAATGAAAAAATCTAGGCGATATAAAGTTAATGACCATGCCTTGTGCCTTTAATAAACAGCAGTTTGTCTAAGCTCAGACAGTGATAGACCAACCCGTTCAAATTCATTAAGTGGAATACTAGGATTAAAATCACTGTTAAGGCCAATATAACTTAAAGAATAAAACTTCTTGATCAACCTTCCAACCTGAGTATGTATAGGTAATGAGTGTTTGAAGCCCGCAGGATCATAAATATCAATGATGTGAACTCTCCTTTGCCCAATTTCAGGAACATCATAAGTTGAAATTCCATCTAAAATAATTCTGAAGCCACAAATAGGTTGCTCAGCTTGCAGACCTAGGAACAACTAATTAGAATGCCACCACTTGGGTGACCAACAGAACCTTAGTAGCACACTTTTGTGTATGAATTCGGCCTTCTAAAAGAATTTCCTCTGTGATCCAGGTTTCCTGCAAATCTATAACAACATATGGAGAATGATTATTAAAAAGGCCAACATGGCCAGTTAAGTGAGCATAACCCTGTGAATTCCATGATAATAATTTATTGAAGATGCAGGGAAAAAGACAGGTCAGCCAAGAAGAGTACTCAATATTTTGCCTCAACCCAAGCTTGTTATCATTACATTGAGAGGCTTCCCTGCTGCCATTTACATAGGTTGCTATCGAGATGGACTGCAAGGCTTTAATTTCTTCAGTCTGTGGAGCAGAACCAACGTCACCAGGTCTCCTCGGTGAGGTAAAGGAATGTGGCAACTTGTGCTTATTTTATCGAGAGGCATATGCTACATCATCAAATCTCTAATTGAAAACAGTAGTGTATAAAAGAGCTAGACTGTCGAGACTTGCCACGTAGTGAAGAGTATTGAGATTCTGTCCACAAATCACCCACAGGGAGAGAAAGATAAACACTCCCTGTGCGAGCTTTGAGGCCACAGGTGGTTGTTGGTTGTAGAATCAGGTGGCGCCGAGGACTCCAGAGGCTGTTGGAAGGAAGTCGGGGTTAATACAGGCAAAGACAGTGCTTTAGTTAAGAGTGAATAAAGGATACTTTCTTACCTATGTTCAGTGGAAGGGAGCCTGAGGAATTGGTGCAAGGGAGCGCCGATGATTCAAACAGTCAAGTACCTGGAGGTAGGTACGAACTGACCACCAGTAACCCGTAATGATTTCCAAGAATGAACAGAAGGAAGGTCGTAAACAATCCAAGGGTCAAAATCCAGGTTGTAGCAAGTGAACAGATAGGGAAAATCCAAAGCAGTCCGTTATGCGCAAACCAAAGGTCCAAACTACTAGTATCCGTGCAGAGTATCGGCAACCGTATCCAAGGAGCAAGAGTTAATCAAATCCGTGAGAGTAAGCCTGAGGTCGAAATCCGATGAGGTCAAAAACAAGAGTCAAGAACGCCGAACAGTGTTAGAGAACAGCTGTGAAGCGGCGAGTGATTCAAAGCTCCCGGCTTTTATGCGAGACGCCTCCCGATCACGTGAGTGGGGCTCCGTGCACGTGATCGGGAAGTTGATGTGAAACCAGGAAGCAATCGCGATCGGCTGTTCCAGCCCGATCGCAATCTCCATGGCAGTTGCCATTGGAGACGAGGAAACAAACCACACCGTCCTCTGCGTGTGATCCGCAACCATCGGTGATGGCGACTCCCCTGCACCCTAGCTGATGGGACATGAGGAGGGTTGGGCTGTGAACCGGGGAGCCTGACAGTACTTTGTATCAGAGTGTTATGCAAGGTGTTGTATGGGTGTGTAACTGACCTATTGTGCATAACAGAGCCCCCCCTCAATGGCCCACGACCACGTGGGCAGGTGGGATGGTCCAAATGAAAACGGGAGAAAAGCCTCGGAGCATGGACGTCACACGCGGGGACCCAACACCGCTCCTCCGGACCATAACCCGCCCAGTCCACCAGATACTGGAGACAACCACGAACCATATGAGAACCCAGTATACCCGACACTTCATATTCCACAGAGCTACCCACAGACACAGGGCTAGGCGTAGACCTAAGGCGAGTAGGGGCAGGACAAGGCTTTAGCAAAGATGTATGGAATACAGGGTGAAGGCGCCAGGAGGCGGGAACTGAAAGGCGATAAGCCACAGGGTTGATCACAGCAGATATCCTGTATGGACCCACAAAACGGGGTAGCAATTTGCGACAACCGGGCAGCCGGAGGTGACGAGAGGAAAGCCACACCCTGTCCCCCACAACATCGCAATCGATAAATGTCATCCTCTGCAGCGTGTATACAATCAACCAGGGCATCCCTAAAGAAATCAACATAAATAGTGGTCATCCGGGATTTCAACCAGTTTGACATCATAAGGAGTAATAACTTGTAACTGGGGCACATCATTACACAAATACAAAAACAATGCTTGGTTCAAAGTAAGAGAGACAGATTTGTGAAATAGGCTTTATATTTTGATAGTTCTAAGGGAAACATTACTCCAGTCACAGTTCATATCAACCGTGTGCAATCTAATCCGATTAGGAGAATCAATCAAAGAAAGATCACACGGCTCTGGGTGACTGGCACCAGTATCTACCACATTAGCAGACAATGGGCCATTAGTTTTAGCATTATAGCAACACCAGTTGTTTGCTGCTGCATCAAGCATGATGCTGATAGGTTCAATTGATAGAGGATGGGGTCAGGGCAATAATGACTATTTATATCGTTCAATATAACTGACCTGCCATTAGGCAGAATATCATGTTTAGTACCCTTAGATTTAGATGTCGTAAGTGATTTCAATCCGGCACTCGAACTAAGTCAATGCCTAGTATGGGATGCCCAATGGAAACCCTTATTTATATATTTTTTATCTCAAAGTTTGTTTAATTCTGGATGATGTACCCTTATATAACGCCCCTCTCGCTGAATTCCCCCGGTCTCACTGAACCAGGAAATAGGTTTGTTTTGAAAATTAAAAGATTTATTTGAAGAATTGAACATTATATAGATTATACTTTTATGAATATGAATAAAATCTGAATATCTCACTTATGAATACGAACAATGATCAACAATGGGTAATATTACAATATCAAAAATCTCTTTAATCAATTAGGAGTAGGAATAGGAAGAATAGTGTAGCAGAGAATACTTTGTATGGGTTCAAGAGAATGCAATGATAGGAAGAAATGCAACACAGAAATAAAACTTGATATGAATTTAACCAAAGACAATGTAATCACTCTTTCCCTCTGTTACTACTCACTCCCCCCAATATGCAATATGAAGAGATGGAATGCGGGCACACAGGTATCAGGAATACAATCAACAATGCAGTTCAATCCCAATTCCCCCAGCAAGCTTAGAGAGAACAAGTATGATTTTAAAACAGGTCAGTTGCTTTTAAATGTGGTTTGCAATGAATGGGAAAATGCAAAAAATGATTTTAATTCGCTAAATGAGATTCAGAACTAGTGAGAATTGCTTTGGATTGGTTCAGGGCAACACTAGCAATGATTATAGAATGATTAGCAGATGGAAAACGAAATTCAGAAGTTGAAAACAAGAAATAGCTATTTTTACATGTGGTGAAATTGAGCCAAATGCGAAATCGCAGCAACTTTTCTGCGTGCGGGAAATGCGATTACGGAAAATCTATAGGGATTTGTTTGAAAGCCGAGAATGTTAGCTTCAAAATGACATTTAAATTTTGTTTCTAGGACGTCCGGTCGAGAAGTTACAGTTGTTTTAGTAGAGGTAGATTTTTCTCAAAAAGTCAAGATTTTAAAATGAAAGATGCGCTGTTGAAGATTTGGAACAAAGATTTTTTAACACTAAAGAGTCTATGGAGCCGCAAACTACACGAAAGCCCAGCCACCTATCCAGAGGCGCCTCCGGATGGTTTCTGTCTGCACGAGACGATTGCCTTTCTCCAAAAAATATTTATTAGCGCCAAGATGATTATCACTAAAATTATCAAGGATTATGTGGAGGAGAGAATAATTTAGAATAGACAAAAGAGATTCAATAATGCAGTTATGGATAGGTTGGAGTGGTTGGATTGGGTTACTTAAGATTAAGAGATGATTATGGACAGTTCTAGACTAAATACTCACTCCTATGGCTTTGGAATGGAATGGGCCCGTCAAAGATCTGGTCAAGTGTTTGGACTTCACTCGCCACCGGACAGGATTCAGGGCACCTGGACTCTGCTCTCAGCAAGGCACTCTGGTCTGCGTGGCCTCTTGACGGGATCTGACGGGTTCTGGGTTACAGCTCTGCTCTACGGGTCTGGATCTTAGTTCTAGCATGGGGTTCTTAGCTGGAACAGCAAAACAACTCAGCCAGGCTGTTGGATTTTGTGGTGCCCCTTGGAGGTTTAGGGGTTAGAATCAGGTTGCTTAAGATTCTGAAGGCCAGCTGAGAAGAGTTCAGCTTGTGGGATTAGGCCTCTCTGATTCAAAGTTCTAGAGTCTGGATTCTGGGTCTGGTTCTAAAGTCTGGAGACTGGATCTTCCAGCAGGGTGCTTTGCCAAGGAATCAGTTGATGAGTGGAAAGTGTGTGTGTCTTGTCTGTCCTCAGCAGTTCCTATTTATCCATTTCCAAAGTGGGTGGGGAGGCTGATTATCTATGTGCAACCCTCTAAGGGTCTGATAGTTCAGAGAATTTTCCCTCTCCTGATTTGAGTCAGGATCAGTGTGTCATATGTGTCAGAGTGACACTGTGTTTATGGTCCAAAGGAAATCCCTCCCCTTTGCTTTTACTTAGGAAATCTATTTTCCCCCAAAAAAACATATTTCCAAGATGCACAACTTGTTAATAATACATAATTACATGAAAGATTGCTTAAGGTACATTGCTGTCCAACTTTCATCTTCCTGTGAGCTTTAGTTTATAAATGACAATGTTTTCGCACTTTTGGTGGGTTTCTCAATGTTAGTTCTGCACCAATTTGTATACATGCATACAGATCCCATCTGGGCATATTCCTGTAATTTTTCATGTTCCTATCCTAAACACAATGGCTGGAATATGAATAATTTCCGGGGTTCAGTCTTAGAACATCGCACAGATTCCAGATTAGTCTTAAACTGTGAGCGAATTAACAACCTATAAGTTTCATATTTTTGTCAGTTCAGTACAATTTTCTATAAGCATTTTTCTAAAACATACATTTACTTCCACTTCAATACATATTTTCAGTCTGGCCCGCCTCCAAAGCTGGGCTGAGTCAGAGGGTCACATGGCTTGCCTTCCTGCCAGAGCTGTTGTTGTCAGTCACACCCGAATTAGCATTTTCTATTCAGTTCAAGGAACCCATTGTTTCTTGCTCAGGGCAGTATAGGAAATCTCCTCCACTTCTGATTAACATGCCAATGCGAAATCCTCTCCTTTTGGTGGGAATGAACAAAGTGGGAGATTCTCAGGGAAAGAAAGCTTTTTGGAAGTTTTAGCTAAATCAGGTTACCTTATGGTCAATTGTAACATAGTTCCTTGTGAAAACATTATATTTATAAATTTAAAATAAGCAAACATATCTTTAATTCCAGTATTTTTCAACATGAAAATTAAATGTGTGGCACTCAATATGGCATTTGATGAAATCCCTTCTTTGACACAATTAACTTTGAAAACACAACTTTCTCCTGTCAGATTTAGAGATCGCCAGCGTCTGTCAGAGGCGAGTAATGGTACTGCACCCATTTTTGACAGATGTCTTTCCATCAAGTATCTTTAAAAGTGGATTTTGTTCTGATAACATATGATTCTTGCTGACATTGTAATTGTATGGGTTCTTGAAGCAGCATGATGTGGAACATCAAACAAGGAGGTTGGATCTTTTGGGCGATTTGTGAGCCATGATTTTTGTAAATTTGACAACCAAGAAAACTGATTTCCAAACAGCTCTGTGTTTCTTTTGGCAATCAGCATTGCTTTTTCAAGTGGTTTCAGGCTACTTGTGGGTAGCCCAATAGTGGGTTTTGGCAGTGGTCTCCTGTCTCCACTGAGATAGGCAAAAGTGGATGGCGGCCTATTTTTCAGATTTTTACTGCGCAATTTTGGGTGATTTTTAGCAAGCAGCATGCTTTCCGGTGGCCATTTCTGATGCTTCTGCTGCCAGCAATGAACAGTAATGTTGCAGGGGCTGCACCAGTGGGTTGAAACATCCCACAATGTATGTGGCTGGAACATGATCTTGGAGCCTTTAGGGCATGAAGTGGAAGAAATGGTGCAATTGTCCTTAGCATTTTTATTTTATTTTGAGAACTATTCTTCTTAGTGCCAATTTGTGTACACTGCTTCCTAGCCATGGCAACCTCAAGGCAATGATCCATAGCACTTGTATTCGCTTTCTCCGAGTTAGATACTTCATTTGGTTTAAAGGAGACTGGAACAAATACGATTTCCATCAAGGGCTCCTCTCACATCTTAGACCTTTTTCATGAGTGGCCCCACCGCCCACTTTAGTGACTTTAGTACTACTAATCCACAACAAGGAGGTTTGAGCAGGCTTAGTCACAGGTTCAGTACTTTTATTTTCTGAATCAGTAGCAATGGTGTGTTCACAGTCAACAATCTGGATATTCTTATCTAGGTCTGCAGAACATAGCACTTCAATCACCTCCCCATTAGAAATAGTACACAGCAATAACCACTGAATTTGAAGCTGCATTATTAAGAGGTCATGCAGGCCTAACAGAATCCATCACTCACTGTATGTGCATTAGTGCCAGAACAAATGGGTGGACACCTGCACAGAATCATATTTAAAAGTGGTCATAATGCAGATATTTGATTACATTTGTCCAACAATACAGACAACATCTGTTACAGAACCAAACATTTAGTACTGGAAGATGAAGAAGATTCAGCTGTCAGACTTCCACCCAGCTGAGAATCAACTGCAAACATATGTGTGGGTTACCCACTTTTGCAGGAAGTAACTCCTCATGATCAAATGATGAGTTAAAGGGTCTTGCAGTAGTTCCAGAGGTACATTCCACAAATGTAGAGTTCAAATGAGGAGATGCAGGGTTCTTAAACAGACTTTTGTTCACAGTGGCATGTGAATGAAACACTACGTCGTGCAGATCCTTTGCTGTTATAGCCGAAGATTAAACCAAAACAGGCTTGTTAGTCCCAAGGTTCAACAAAACCAGATCAATAGGAAACACCCTACCGTCAATGCTAGACTGAGTGGCGTCCATAAAGGTAGCATCGGAACAGCTGTCCACAGCCACATTATCGACTTAAAGGGATGTAATAATGGTTTCAACAAGTTTACTCCACAGACAACTTAATGTAGGAGTTAATAGTCAGGATAGAGAGGAAACAGCAGGCTCAGGTTCACTAAAGGAACAATCCGGGAATAAATGAGTAATCTTCCAGCAGTCCTTGGATGGCAGAGCCTTGATTATTTTAGGTGGACACCCTTTTCGCTGTTGCAGTTCATGAAGTGGATCCACTGTTAGCAATATTTTTAGCCACATCCTTACTTAAAGTTGATGGAATAGAAGCTGCTGAGAAGCAGGGAGCATCCAGTGAAGGGGTCGATAGCACCATGTCAGCCATCATACAATCCACCAACTCCAAACACTGTGCAGCCAGACTGCCGGCAGAGAACAGTGCACTTTTCATGCTCTGCGCATGGCGCTGTTGTGACGCTTGGGTGTCCCACGGTGCCTTAAGAGTGGTTCAAAGGGCTCAGATGTCCCACAAGCATCACTCAGGATTCTGGTGCAGGTATGGTATGGTATGGTATTTATTCATATAGAACCTATACACAGGCAAGTGTTTCAAAGTGCTCAAGGAGGGTGGGAACATGGGGAAAAACAAACAGTCGCTCAGAGGCCTTGAAATTCTGAGATGATAATAGTCTGCACAGGCAGAGTAAGTGCATGGAAGTACATTTAACAATTTGGGAGACAGCAAATAGGCCTGATGGGGATTCTGCAGTTTAATTGTGCAATTAAGGGGTGAAGACAAGGGAGAACAGAGAGATGATCATCAGGTGCAGTGCGTTCAGATCGAGCAAAAGCGAAGAGGGTCACCGGGAGAGGGAGGGTCAAGTGCATCCAGTCGAGACTGGGGTAAGTGCAGAGAGAGACACTCTCTTGGGTTAATTTCTCAAGTGTATTGGGTGTGGGTAGGGTATGGGTCCATGAGGCAGGTGCGTGGGAGGACTGGCGGGGGTACCGAGGACCAGTGAGACTCTGTGGTACACCTTGCAGCCAGTCAGCATGCTGTAAGGAAGAGGGGGGAGAAAGAGAAAAAGCAGAGAACTATGTTAGCAGGGGAGCAGAAGAGGAGAATATGAACGTGTTGAGGAGATTCCGGAATTTAAGGAGTTCCGGCTCAGGACATAGGACTGCAGGGAGGCTATTCCAGAGGGAGGCACCTGCTGAGGATAAGGATCTCCCTCGAAATCTCTGCTTGGACAACCGGCTCAAAGAAGGTTGACGGTAGATGAGTGGAGGGCACGTGAGGGACAGTATTTAGTTCGACAGTGTTGCACGTAGGTAGGTCCCAGGTTCCGGAAAGCCTTGTGAACAATGCCAAGTGTCTTGAATTTGATCCTTGCACCCACAGGGAGCCAGTGAAGGGATTCCTCGCCAGAGAAATGCAGTCCCTGGGCTTGGGTCCAAGGATAAGTCTTACGGTTCTGTTCTGGATGAGTTGCAGAGGACGCAGGGCAGAAGAAGGAAGGTTCAGGAAGAGGCTGTTGCAATAGTCCAGCCTGGAGAGTACCAGGGCTCTGGAGATAGAGAGCCTCTGGGAGAAAGTGAGAAAAGAAAAAATAGCTCTGAGGAGGTGAAGTTGATAGACTTTTTGGAGATGTCTGAAATATGAGAAGAGAAGGAGAGAGTGGAGTCGAAGATGACCATAAGGTTTCTTGCTTTGCAGGTGGGTGCGGGCACAGGGCCAAGGGAGGCCGGCCAGAGTGAAAGTGGGAAAGTGGGAGTAGGTAGTTTTAGGCAACTTTCAAAACAGCAGGGGAAGCAGAAATCCAGCAGGGTAACATTGCAAGTCAGCACTTCAATGCCCAGCAGTGCCTTAATATCAGTTCAAAGGGCTCCTTTGCCCTGCAACACAACTCAGGATTCTGGTGCTGGTCATTCTTGGCAGCTTTCAAAACAGCAATCCAGCAAGGTAACATTTAATGTCCTTCTTGATATTCACAGTCGATCATGATTCTGCTTAAAATTAGCCACATACATGCTTTCATATTAACACTGTTAAAGCTTACACCGTAACATGAGTAGAGTTATGTAAAGTCGTTTCAGTAGTGACAGATGTAGAATGTTAGCTCGTGTGAGATCGCCCACATGCTGTATTGTCTACTCTTGTAATTTAAATAAATCTGTCCTGAAGAAAAGGATGCAGAGAAAAGCGCCACATTTAAAAACATTATTGTGAGTTAGAACTTTCGCAAAACATTTGAAAAAGACAAGTGCAAGGAAATGTGTAATGCTAAGCAGCCCATCAATAACAAAAGCATATGTTCAAGGTAAAAGGTCAGGCAAAAAAAGACATATTTTCAGTCACACAGGAGAAGCCAGCAATCTTTTTTTAAATGGAAAAACAGTCCAATCTCAACTGAAAATCAGATCAGTTTATAGAAAAATGAGAAACCGAATTAAGCCCATCATTGTGTCTGTCTTCCTTCACAGGACTGAAAATCAGCTTACATTAAGAAACCTAAAGAAATGTTAAGGAAATACATTTTGAGAGAATTTTGATTGCAGAGAAATGTTATAATGTTGCCCTGTTTTGTGGAATGTAAACAAAATGTAGAAAAAATAAAATGACTTTCAAAGGCTCGATTTGTGAATAAAGCCAGCAACATGGTCTGGACACCCAAATTGCATGGATTCACCCCAGCTACATTACACTGCAACAGGAATGGGAGGGGGGGTTGCTTTCCTATGAAAAAAGAGTGAACACTTCCTTTGAAGTTCGATCATGAATGTTATGATGCTCATTTTTGCCTTGTCTTCAGAAACAGGTCTTGGCAATAAAAACAAGTACTCTCCATTTACAACATAGGTCTTGCTCTATGCTTAGGCCAAAGATGCTTACATTTACAATAAATAGGCTACCTGCAGCAGCCCGTCTTCCACATGGTCTGATCTTTTGATCAGCCAGGCTTTTCCACAAGGAAACACTTCACATTTTTGGAGACCTGCAGTCTGTCACATAGTTTTGACTGAGTCACAAATGGCCCTGCCGCCTCTACACTTCAGAGGACATTTGTCATGACGAACAGTCTTCTTAGGAGTTGCAAATGCTCTGGCTCAGAACCCAAATGAACTGATACCAGATGTTCTCTAAGCAAAGGAAATGAAGATTTATTTAATATTTTGTAAAAAAAAAAAAAGACGTTTGAATTTGATATGTGGAATCACTTTGTGGTTATGTGTGGTAAAAAGCTATTAGAAACTTAATTTTAAAAAAAAACGAAGAAATTCAGGGTGAAAAGCTCTATCAGCTACATGTAGAAATATATATTTTTTAATGTTTATTTCATAATGTAAATTAGGCAAATGTGGGTATTTTCATGCAGGAACATTGCATTTCACTGATTCATACATCCTAATATTCGTGACAGTGAGACCGTCATTCTAAGCTGGGATTGGAATTTTTGTGTAAAAGTATCAGAGCACAAAAGACAAAAACCTGTAGCACATACATGCAATGTTGTGCTAAGAGTGTGAGACATCTGATGGACCATTTAGCATCATGATCACATGTGAGAAATGTGATGGTTTAGAAGGTTACAATTGTTTAATACCAAAATCTTCAGGTTTACATATTCTGGGATCAGAATTGAAGAACACCAACAGGATAAAAACCTTGGCTGTGTGTGGCAGAGTGACCTCAGCTGTGAATGCCAAATTAACTAATAACTTAAATACAATTAACAAATAACTCACAGCAGCTCCAGGAGGCCCTCCCATATGTAACCCAGAAGGATCTTGCAGCTGTGGTAGGAGCCATGGTAAACTCTACATTGGATTATTGTATTGGCCTATCGGTCGTGGCTCTTGCCAAGTAAATCAAGCAAATCTATCAGCAGCAGAATGCACAAAATGCTTCAGTGAGATCAGTGTTTGGAGTGAATAAGTCCACACCAATTTCAGGATTGTGCCAATCAATCCACTGGTTGGCTGTAGAGGACAGAATCAAATTCAAGATTTGATGCATGGTATAAAAGTGCTTGACTGATCTATCTTACTCTTATTTGGCAGATAAGTTAAACTCTTACCAACTTGCACAATCCCCTATATCAAAGGATATATTTTTGTTCACTATCCATACAACCCATTGTGTGTCTTGGGGAGATAGTGGGTTTGTGTTTTTTTAGCCAAACTATGGAACAGTCTCTAACTAGAGATCAGGAAGGATTTTCTCTGTTTCAGGAAGAATAAAAACCTATTTGTGTAAATAAGGTTGAGGATATATGGTCCAGGACCTTATTATAATTTCCCTGCACTGGTGACACATAACAGATTTAATTTGATAACAACTGTGCCTAGATGTGATTCAGTTCACCAACAGCAGCGCAATACAAATCCCTCAATCAATCACATCACTTCAAATGGGAGGGAAACAGGGTTTACAGTTCTTGGTGGTGTGACAGAATCCTAAAACCGACTTCCTGGTGCTGTGTGAAAATCAGGAGAGAACAAAAAACAGCAACAAAGGATGTTGCTGCTTCAAATGTTCTGAACAGTCCTTGAAACATGCTCAAAGCAGTTCAACTGTGAAAAACACTAGGATTCCGACAGCCTCGGCTCTCTGGGTGCTGTGAGTACCAATCCTGGGGCTTAGGGACATGATGAGTCCTTTATAGTGCTCTGAAACATGTGGGAGGCTGGCCCACAACTGCATGGGTCCACTAACATGGCGAGGTCCTTGGTACCACTGTGGCTGCCAGAGAGGCAGTCTTGCTCCAGCAACAGGTCACTTCTTAGATTGCTGTGAGTCCCTCTGAAGGGACTCAGGGACAAGATGGGTCCTTGTTCTCAGGTTCCCAAACATGGGGAGGCTGACACACAACTGCAGGGGTCCTCCAACATGGTGAGGGCATGGGTACCATTCTTGCTGGCAGAGAGGCAGGTCCTCTCCAGCAGCATATCACTTCCAATGATCCATGGGGATGGTTAGGGGACATAGCTGGAATCTGCCTTTGAACACCAGCCTTCACCTCACAACTGGAGGACTTTAGATACGACTGCTCTCTCAGCAGGTTTCAGTAGAATTTTCTCAAGTGGTGATCCATAGATGCTTCAAGGTGAATCCCAAGATGATATACAAAAGTGTTAGGATACCCCTTCCTTTAAAGACAAAATATGCCCAGGTATTAGACTAAAGCTAGCCTGCATCTTGAAATGTGTGAACATTGCCCTTATGATGGCTCACACAAAGTGTTTTGCTCCAGAGGAGGTGGAGGTCACAGGAAAAAGAAAGAGAGGCAGAGATAATCAAGATGGCAGAACCCTCTCAAAACTGCACAGGTTCCTCTCTGGCTACACTAACTTTTCCCCCTTTACTTCTCAATAGGATCAAAGGTCTTTAGAGCTGCAGCCCCCTGGTGTGAGCCATGGTGCCTTGTGAATGGGTGTGCCTCTAGGTTTTGGTACCCAGGTCAGCACCCTGTGAAGTGGCTGTCCCAGGGAAAGGGTGTCAGCTGTCCTTACAAAGCAACAAAGATAAGCAATTTGCCAAGGCTACAGTCCTGTCAGTGGACAGGGGTGGGCCTAGTCTGGGAGGAATACACATAATCCTTCCACAGCTGAACTGAGCCCACATGGATGACACATTTGTAAAATCAAATTGGATGTGGCTGTAAAAATTATGAGAATACCATCCGCCATACCCTAACTCATACATTGCTTATGTTTAAAGATTATTCTGGTGCCACGAGGTAGACCCATACTTACAGGACTTTTGAGACATGGGTGCATTTTTCAAATACAGCACCTGCACTGCAGGGACTTGGATGTCTTGGCAGCTGTCAAGAGGGCACCTGTAGCCTCAGAATCTGCTCTGTGCCTCTGGTCGATAGGGACTGCAAATCAGAATACTGATGCAGCATGGCACAAATATACACTATGATTTTGGAACAGAGCTCATGAGAAGGGAATCTGATTAGCAGATTTCAATTTCAGAGATGGAATTACCTGCATCCTGTTATTTAAGACAAAAAGGGGTTTCACACATTGGTGACCACAAAGAGGACATTAGGAACTGTAATCTTAAATACCAATCACAAGACATTTTTAGGAGATGGGCCACCAGTGACACAATTGAAATTTCAAATCATTGAGACATACCAACATACTCAAGAGGAGGTAGCCGTGAAAAAATACTCTGAAAATGCGAAGCATTCTGGATATCCAAATGACAAATCATGTTCCCAGTTGGGATGAACAAAGAATGGTCATTAGGAAGCTTCTTATAATTCATTTGACTTTGAGATGTTCAATTTTGTATGTTTGACTGTCACATAATGTTTTTATAAATATATGTTTTTAATTTATTTTCTCTCTTTACTAATGTGTGTTTTTATTATAGTGTGCTTGCTCTTTTTCTATTTTACCTTTTCTTTCCATGTTTTTTGTTGGTGTCAACATCGAGTTTGAAGGGACACTCATTACATCTATTCTAAGTGAATTATCATAAGCAGAGAATAAGTGTTGGTAAGCCTACTTAAATGTTTTCACTTTACTTACAGGTTTGGATATCATTCTAATCTAGAGCGATGCAAGAGGTCATTTAGGTAGACACATTGAAGAAGTGATTCTTTTAGATTGTGTTTGTGGGACACGTTAGGTATAATGGGTGGGAGAACATTAGAATGTCTACATATAGCTTTGTTTGATTCCTATCTCACTTTCATAGCTATTTATTATATTCATGGATTGCATCCATAACCTTTAAAGATGGCTGCCATTTCCCAACAAGGGTGAGAATGTAGAGCCGGGAGTCTGTTATCTATTTTAGCTGTGTGAAAATGGTTGCACATTCGTAACATTAGTACGGCTCGTTGCGAGCTGCGAGGATGATGCAGACTAAAGTTGTCAAATAAGCATCTTATCAGATGAGAGGTTGATTTAATGTGGGCTTTGAAGCAAGTTAAGTGCTTGCAATACCATAGCATTGTTGGGATGAATTTTTGATGCGAAACGTCATAGTTCAATAGCTGTGACTTTGAAGAATCGTAATATTTGCTGCACTCTTAGATCTTAAACAGGATTGAATCTTTGATTGTTGAAGTACAGCGTACCACCTAGATGACTGACACTGCATGGTGGTCTGATAGCAAGTGTATTTTAAGTCACATAATATTGAAGACACATGAGAGTGGATTACACCCATTGGGCAGTTAGTTGGGAGTTGTGTTATTAGGTAACATTAGATTAAGGATGTTTCACAGCCAATGTTAATCTCATAATGGAGATTGGTATACATTAAGGAGCAATATGGTTCCATCATTGAGGTTTGTTTTTTGGATTTGTTTGTTGTACACTGCCACCTGAATATGATCTTAATTGATCGAAACATGTACATGTTGTGACAGTGATGTTTAAGCCAGTAGCCAAAAACATGAGTAAAGCTGAATTTACTCAATAATTGGGAAAGTACAGAAACATTAAATTAAACAAAATATTGTGTCTGGAACACTATTTGAAAAGTATTGCATTTTTGCATGTGTAATACCTGTGCAAAAGAAAGAAATGTGCTGTATTGATCAATGGGTTCACCCTACCTTGCTATGTTGGGATTACACACTCTTGTCAGATGCTTATTAATCACAAGGACGGAATATGTCTGACAGGGCACAAAGAGATGCAAGATCTCTAAAATCCCCTCTCCCAAATATTTCTGGCCAGGAAATAGAACATTCCTTATTAGACATAGATGACTTCTCACCCTTAGAAGCGAAAATAGGGAGATTGCCCATTCAACATGTAAGGAGAGTAAAGGAGTGCAAACATGAAATACATCTAAACCTGAGGAAAAATATCAAGAAGAATTGAGAGGTCTACAACAGCAGAACATTATCTTGCAGAGGAATCATTTATTCCACTTGACTGAGACAGAAGGACTGAAGGACTGAAGGACTGAGACATAACCGCACCACCCTCCAGGACACCACAAATAATCTCCAGAAACAATCGCAACATCACCATACAGACCCTTAGACCACTCCTCGTGCCTATCAATAAAGCCAACCTTCCTACTCAGAATAACAACCCGTCAGCCCTTGTAGACCTATACAATAACACTCGGGAACTAGCTCTCAACCAGATAGCTCCACTTAAACAACGAAAAGCCAAACCCACTGCCCACTCCAACAAATGGTTCTCAGCAGAACGAAAGGCTCTCCGCAACATCAAAAGAACTGCAGAAACCAGCTGGAGAAAAGCCCCATCCCTCTCCACTAAAGACAAATTCGTCTCAGCCGCCTCCACCTACAAATCTGCCATCTTAAATGCTAAAAAAGAGATTTATAACATGAGAATAGACAACGCCAAATCTGGTACTAAAGAATTATTCTCTATATTAAGGGAACTCGAATCACCACTGCCACCTACAGAGGACTGCACCATGGACAAGGCCTGGTGCAATAATATCCAGCTTGCCCTCGCCAACAAAATTACCCTCCTACAAGCAAAGATAGAAGCCAAAAAAGCTAACCTTGCCGCCAAAGATAACCCCAACAGTAAAAAAGTCCATACCATCCCCAACTGCCTCCCTCTTCCACTTCTCACCAGTCACAGAGGAGGAAGTAGTCAAGATAATCGCCAGCCTCAAACCATCCAATTGCAAAGGCGACTTATGTCCCCCTTCCGTCATCAAAGATGGAGCTAATGAGCTAGCCCCTCTCATCACCTCATTGATCAACTCTTCCTTCAAAAACTCAGTGGTCCCCAACAACCTCAAATAAGCGTGGGTCCTTGCCCTGTTCTAAACACCCAACCTAGACCCCAACATCCCCACGAATTATAGACCCATCACCACGGTCCCATTTGTCCTCACAAGTTTGGACAGAGTAGCCTACCTACAAATACAACAACATTTGGAAGACAACAACCTCCTAGGCTTGTGACAATGTGGCTTTAGACCAAGGCATGGGACCGAAACTGCCCTCCTGGATCTAAAAATCTAAATGGATGATGCCAAAGACAAGGGCAAACTGGGCATTTTGCTCCTGTTGGACCTCTCTGCTGCCTTCAATCTGGTTGACCACCAGATCCTCACACAACACCTCTCCTCGCCTGCCGCATTCTCACAGAATGCCACCAATTGGATTCAGTCATTTCTGTCTGACAGGTCGACTAGGGTCTTCGCCCCCTCTGTGGCTGTGACCCCATCCCAATCCAATGTGGAGTTCCTCAAGGCTCTTGCATCTCTCCCACACTTTACAACATCTTCACTAAGCTCCTCTTTGACCGTCTTGACGATCTGGGTGTCAGCTACACTAATTACGCAGATGACACCCAGGTCCTCATCACTCTCACTGGCTGCTATGAAGAAGATGTTGCAAAGCTTAATGAAATCTACCTAGAAATTCAAGCCTGGATGGCCACACATAGTCTTTGCCTCAATGACGATAAGACGGAACTGCTTATCGTAGGTTCCCAGGCCCGCCTCAATAAATTGGACCCCAGGTACCAATTTTTACCATTGATGGCAACATCATAAAAGTCTCCAAATAGGTCAAAACTCTAGGTGTGTACCTCGACTCCACCCTGTCGCTAAAAAAACAAATAAACCCCACCATTTCAACCACCACCTACACCAATAAACTGATCAATGCCTGTAGGCCTTTTCTTTCCCCCTCCAGTTGCATCACCCTATCTAGAGCACTGATATTGTCTAAATTAGACTACTGTAACACACTCTACCTAGGCACCACCACAGAAAATCTGAACAGACTCCAGATTCTTCAAAATAATGCCTTAAGATGTGCCCTTAACCTCCAGCGCAAGGCTCACATATCTACGGCCAGCAAAGAAGTCCACTGGCTCCCTATCTGGGACAGAATTAAGCTAAGAACCCTTGTCATCACACATAAGTGCCTGTCACTCACTGCCCCACGCTACCTTTCAGACAAATTCACTAGACAATGCTCCAATAGACCCACCAGAACTCCCTACCTGCACCAACTAAAGGTTCCCTACTACAACCTAAAGACAGCAGGAGGATCCAGCTTCCCAGTTCTCGCAGCACAATGCTGGAATTCTCTCCATCTTGCAATCAGATCAGAAGCTTCCTTCTGGCCATTCAGAGCCATGGAGAAATCATGGCTCTCAGCCTGAACACCTTGCCATCCACTTACACATATTCCTAGCCTCATCTCTCCACCATCTAGAAATGAATGTCCTATTTAAATCCTGAGCCGGACCACCTTGTAACTCGGTCCTCACTTTCCGCTGTAATTATTTTGTATTTTTGTATTTTGTAACTGTTCAGATTTTGTATTAATGTATGTACCCTTCTTTATTCCTGTGTTCCTGTAACAATATTTAACCATGCTGTGCAGTTGATTATGCGCCCAGCTACCTGAGGGTTCGGACACACTCTATAAATAAACAAACTAAACTAAACTAAACTAAAATCAGCATTGTAAAGGTCTCTTCCCACCACAGACAATAGGTGATTCTTCTAATTCACCCAGGAGAAGAAACAATATTTATTTTCAATCCTGAGAGGAAGAAGCCCATTATTATCTTACCCCCAAAAAGGGATTCTGGGAAAGTAACCATGGGAATTCCTATAGAAAAGAATAAAGGGAGAATCCTTTACACCATGCATATAAACTATGAATAGAAGACAGGTCCCAGATGACAGCAGAAAATGTGTTTTCAGCAGTAGCTATGTCTCTGAAGGAGAGTCGTCTCAGGTTAAGAAATTGAGGAAGGACAGATTACAAAAGGCCCCATAAAACAAATAAAAGCCATCACATGTTTTCTGACCCCTTATCACAAAGATGCAAAATATTCAAAGGAGGTTGTAGAGTTGTATGAAAAAATGAATCCCTCATTTAGAATAAAGAGTGACCTCAATCACATAGAGTACACACAATTGACATTAACTCCTGCGTTTTCCAGCTTCTTTGCAGGGCTGTACGGCCAAGACCACCATTAATGGTCTCCTCATAAGGCAGCAATTTTGAATCCCTTTTCTTCACATCGAAACCCACAATAGGCTCATAAAGCTGCATAAGATGCGGTGTGTGATGAGGAACAATCTCCAAGAGAATTTGCCCAAGAGTTGAAGTGTGCATTTGTACAGACTTATAATTGGTTTATTACTGACAGTAAGGAGTTCATTACCACTTCTTTTCATGCTCTTCCAAAACACATGGTCACCCAATTAGTGAGGGACTTTGATGATTCACAAACATAGAATGGGTGATTTCACAAGCAGCCAGGATTAGTGCGGCCCATGGGCCTAGAGAAAGCAAAAACAGTACCAAAACTCTCAAACCATCTACAACACCTACCACTGCTAATGCCGTGTAGGTGAAGAGTAATCCTCCATTGGATCTGGTCTCGTGGGATTGAAGAATGCTCCTCCAGCTACCAAATAGAATGACTGAGAGGACGCTGTCTGCCCCATCCCAATCAAGTGTTGCTCAACCTGTATTCCAAAATACAGACCCATCTCACACCAGTACATATATAAACTCACGGTACATGGGTTCTCGACCAATTATGGACTACAGATTTTTTTTTTTTTTTTAAATATATTTTTATTTTAAATGAAAACAGTACAAAACAAACTTGTGGTATTATGTACAATAAGTCAGTTGACAATTTAAGAAAACACAACACTGCACTCCCCCCCTGCCCCCCAAGAGCCTATCAACAGGGTGGTTCTGTATCGACTTGGAGTGGCCGGGTGTCTCCCTCCTCCGAGGCAGTAGGTTCCCCCTGCACCTCAAACAGACCAGTAACTAACAACCTCCAGGCTACTAAGTTGCCCACATCCCCTTCCCCGCATTTACTGCATGCTTCTTGCCAGACCTCGGTTTCAGCTTCCGCCCATTTTTGCAGGTCCCTCCACCACATCTCTATCCTGGGCTTGTAGCGTTGCTTCCAGTTCATGGCTATCCTCCTCTTAGCGAGTATATACGCTAGGTCTCTCAGTTTCCCCAGATGTCTGGTGTTCTTCGGTCTGGGGAACCCCCCTAGGAGGCAGGCCCAGGCCGTGTCAATGCTTATCAGGACCCCTTTGTCTGCTAACTTCTGTGACATTTCTCCCCAGAAGACTTCGATTACTGGGCAGGACCAAAACATATGCGTCATGTCCGCGTCCTCCTCGTTACATTTCGGACATGCTTGTCTGCCTGTGTTCGCAAACTTGGCTATCCTTTTGGGGGTCATGTACGCTCTGTGCGTGATATATACTTGGATTTGCTGTAATCTAGCATTTCTGGACACTTTTTTATGATATCCCATAGCCCGTTCCCACATCCCATCAGTCATCTGCGTCCCCACCTCCGTTTCCCATTCTAGTCTCAAATCCATCAAGTCCTTTCCCACCCGGGACATCACCACCTCATATAATCTGGAAATCTCGTGTCCGCCCTCTGATATATCATATATCGTGTCAATCAGAGCGTCCGGATCCTCCGCTAACACCGTCTCAGGCCAAGATTTTCGGATAATCCGTACCAACCTGAGGTATGTAACGTATTGGCCCCCATGCAACCCGGTCTCCTTTTTTAGGTCTGTAAAATCCTTGATGGCCCCATCTTGCCATATATCTCCTAACGTGGCCAACCCAACCGATTCCCAGTATATTCTGATCATTTTCCTAAGTTGGCTATCCCCCGCAGTCAAGGCGACCAGTGGCGCCAACGGCGAAGACGGGTCCGGGCTTTCCAGTAGCCGACATGCTCTACGCCACATTCTCCACCCAAGTAACAGCATGCCAGGGCGAACATTTAAGTTCTGTCTAGGGACCCAAATGATCTCCTTCAAATAGAACGGGGCGCAATCTGTCCCAACCAACCTAGACTCGGGAGATTCCTCGTCGGAGAGCCACTGTGTAACATATTGCAATTGGCTCGCTACATAATAGGCCTCAAAATGCGGTAATCTGATCCCTCCTTTGTCGTGAAAGTTTTGCAGCTTCCACAGTGCCACTCGGTTGCGAGTGCCGTGCCATGGGAAGTCCCTGCACATACTGTCGAGTTTGGTAAAGAACCTCCTAGGTATTAAGTATGGTATGTTGCTGAAGAAATGCAACAGTCTAGACAGGACAACCATTTTAAGCTACGCCCCCCGCCCCATCATCGCCAGCGGCAGCTTCTCCCAAAATCGCATGGATGCACGGATTTTATCCACAGCAACTACAGTGTTATGCAGATGTTCGTTTACCACAGTATGATATATGTCTATTCCGAGGTATCGGAAGGACTCGGTCGCCCAAGGCACGGGTAATACCGGTAAACGTTCCGTGGGGACCCTCGCATAACACCCCAGGGGGAACATGCACGACTTGCCGGGATTAACCGCTATGCCGGACAATTCGGCATACTTCTGCATGACCTCCAAAACGGCATATAGGGATATCAAGTGGCTCTCTCCTCCCACCTCGATGCCCACCAGGTCATATTGCTGTCTAAGATATACCGCTAAGGGTTCCAGGGCCAATATGTATAACATCGGGGACCAAGGACATCCCTGCCTAGTACCCCTACCAAGGCGCCACTTCTCGGATATCACCGATCCCGTGCGTACCCTAGCCGTTGGCTGGCTATACAGCAGCCTCGCCCATCTGATATAGCCAGGCCCGAACCCGTATTCCCCCAGGGCTGCGAACAGCCACAGCCACCTCACCGAATCAAATGCCTTGACTGCGTCTAAGGAAATCACTGCCATTTCCTCATCCCTTCTGTTCCCTTCTTCGATCACCATGTGGAGCCGCCTATGATTATGGGTTATATTCCTACCAGGAACATAACCTGTCTGGTCCGAGTGTATCAGTCTGCCGATGACCTTGTGTAGCCTGTCCGCCAGGACCGCTGTCAGGATCTTACTGTCTTGGTTCAACATCGACAGCGGTCTGTACGACCCACAGTGTTGTCTCGGCTTATTAGGCTTGGGAAGCGGCACTATCAGCGCCTCTCTGAGCGTGTCCGGTAATCGGCCCTCCTCAAATGATTCATTATACATCTCCAGCATAGGGGGGAGTATCTCTGCGCTATATGTTTTATAGAACTCACTCGGGAGTCCATCAGTGCCCGGGGTCTTGCAAGTAGGCAGCCGCTTCACCACCCCTTCCAGTTCATCTAGCGTAATGGGGCCATCTAGCTCCTCCCTTTCCTCTGCACTAATTCTAGGCAATTCCATATCTTCCAGTGTGTCCCTGATCTTATCCAGATTGTCTTCCCCTTTGTCCTCGTACAGCGCTTTATAATAATCTAAGAAAGCAGCGTTAACCTCTTCCTGAGTGTGAGCCTCCTCCCCGTTTTCCTTTTCTATCATCGTAATCGGGGCCCTAGGGGTTTCCCTCTTATAAAGCCATGCTAGTAGGCGACCAGCTTTGTCACCGCCTGCATGCTGCCTCTCCACGTATTTCCTGTAGTTGAGGTGACAAAGCCGCTCCCAAAGCTCCGAGCATCGTTGCTGTAATTCGAGTACTAAATCTGTGTCCCCCCCCGCTCTGGTACATTCACGCTCCAATTCTTTCTCCACTTTCTCTAGCTCAGCTAGAACCCCCCCTTGCAGGCCCTTTGATTTGGAAATAGCATCGCCCCTCAATACCACCTTAAAGGCCTCCCAAAGTGTACCAGCCGAATCTACACTGCCCGTGTTCTCCTCAAAATACCGTATAATCGCCTCTCTAATATCCTCTCTGAAGACCGGGTCTCTTAGCGCCTCCGCCCGAAGGCGCCATGTCGGTATCCGCCCTCTGGGGCGGCCATATTGCCAGGCCATCACCAAGGGCGAATGGTCCGACAGGACCCTCGCTCTGTATTCAATCTGAGTAGTTGCTATCACCACTTCTGGCGTGGCAAAGAAATAGTCTAGTCTCGTATGCAGCTGTTGAGGGGCCGAATAATGAGAATACTGCAAGGCAGTGGGGTGTTTCAATCTCCAGACATCTTCTAGTCCAAAATCGTCTAATAGTACCCGTAAAGCTCTAGCCGCCGGGGTGGGCCTGTCCACTTTACTATCGGACCTATCTGTCTTGGGGTCAAGAACACAGTTGAAGTCCCCCCCCCAAATAATCGGTTCCTCTGCGCACGGGCCCAGTCGTGTACATAAAGTCCTGTAATATATAGCAGTATTCTGATTGGGGGCATACGTATTAATAATACTCAGTCCTCTGTTCTCAATCCGTGCCCTTAGTATTACCAGCCTACCCTCAGTGTCTACCTCCTCTCGTATAATTCTAAGCGGGACATGCGGGGCCACCCAGGTCAGCACACCCCTGGCATAGGCCGAGTACAGGGAGCCCACCACCGTGCCACTCCATTTTTTCTTTACAAGGTCTAGTTTATGTTTGGTCAGGTGCGTTTCTTGTAGCAGGGCAATGTCGATTTTCTGTCGTTTAAGATACAACATGACTTTATTTCTTTTCAGGTAATTATTGAGTCCACGGACGTTCCAGGTGGCAATCTTAAGGTCTCCCATGGCAATTATGTGTCCTCCCATCCCATTTACAGGTATCTCCGGCAGTTCGCATGACACAGAAGGTGTCCCACTGCAGCCACTCCGCGAATAAGCTCCTTCCCCAACTAACTACACACACAACCAAAGCCCAACTCCCTTTCCCCTCCTTCACCCACCATCCCCCCAACATCACACGCCCCAACTGTTGCCCAGCTTCAACAACAGAGCTCAGGCACCCCCACATCTAGTTCCGTAATCACCGATCAGTGCACAGAGCCCAGTAGGGTGAGGTCGCCCTAATGGCCACCTAACCTAAGCTATTGTGGGGAAAGAGTATCGCTCCATGGGGCTCCCGTTCGATAATAATCCCAGTGTTTGCGACAAACAGTGCAACCAACTGACCTTCCATACCGAAGGTTCCGAGCCGACTATAATCAAGTCCCAAAGTCCATGAGTCGCGCCATCTTGCGACGCCATTTTACGCCTTCCGTAGCTCCTCCGAGTCCGTCTTGGGCCGATCCGCCAATTCCTGGGGGCACCCCTGTGTGTCGAGCCACTCCATGGCGTCCTCTGGGGTCTCGAAAAATAAAGTTTTATGCGCCTGTATAACCTTCAGTTTTGCAGGATAAAGCAACATATATTTATAACCTGCCTCTCTCAGCCTCCGTTTCACAGTCCCAAAATTCATGCGACTCCGCTGCACCGCTAGAGTGTAATCCGGATACGCCGTGATGTTTGCTGCTCCTCTCTTGATCGTGCCTCCTTTTCGAAAATGTTCCAATATTCTTTCCCGATCGCGGTAGTTAAGAATTTTAGCAATGATGGGTCTGGGCGGGTTTCCGGGAGGCGGCCTCCTCGTTAAGGCTCTGTGCGCTCGTTCCACTGCGAAGCCTTGGGATAAGGCCCCTCCGGATATCTCCTGCAGTAACATGGTCTCAACAAAGTCAGTAGGGTCACGGCCCTCCGTCCCCTCCGGTAGGCCCACAATGCGGATATTGTTGCGACGGGCTCGTCCTTCCGCCTCCTCCGCTCTACTTTCCAAGTTGCCCACCCTTTGAATTAGAGCGTGCAGTTTTGCCTTGTGGGTGGAGCAGTCTGCCGTATTCGGACCAACTTCTTTTTCCAGGGACTCTGTGCGCTCTGCCAGAACCCTAACGTCCTGTCTCAGCAGATTGACGTCCTCCTGGACTTCCCCAACTTTGAGGTCCAATGCCGTTTTTAATTCGGAGACGGCCTGTTCTAATTTCGACTCCCAGGCTGCTCTCAGGTCCGCAATCGCCGCCAGGATTTCTTGATTAGAGCTCGAAGGCGTCGCGCCACCCACGGCCGATGCTTCTTTGTTCTTGGTGGCGTCCAGGCCCGGGGACGTCTTGGTGAAGTCGTCCAGCGTGGGCTGTTTCGCCTTGGGTCGCACTGCCTTATTTGACATGGTCCTGAAGATGTGCAGGTCTTTCGAATGAGGAGTGGGCGCACTGCTCGCTGGCCTCATTAGGTCTTCTCGCTACTCTTTTCTATTCCGTCTCGGGCCCATGTCGGCCATTTTGAGTCGCCCTTTGTCCTCAACGTCTCTCGACTTTTCTTCTCCAATCTTCGCCGCCGTGGCTACTATGTCCTCCAAAAGTTCACAGTGCATAGGTAGCACTTTCACACGCTGGCATGCGTATCGTCGGTGTTCAATAAGCCGCACCACCGCACTAATTTGCCCGGATCTGTTCAGGATCTCGGGAGCTCCGCTGGAACGTGTCCTCCTACATGGCTCTCGTAGCCACGCCCTCATTATGGACTACAGATAATTCCTACACAACACAGTGGATTGACATCAAGGAACAGTGTCTCTTGGAAATCGTATTCAGAATTTCTTGCAGGAAAGTCATTTTACTCTCACTCTTAATTGGAATTTCCAAAATATGTTCCCCCGTAATCCAAATTTCAAAAACAACTTTCCTCCTTCTCCTATATTCCAGGGCAATAGAGCCAAGAATTAATGAGAGTGGAGCCTCAGATGTTGAAGGCAAGCGTCCCCAAACAGCACGATCCTCCCCGCAATGAGAGACAATGAAGGACTCTCCCAATATGGGAATAAGGCCAAGACAGAGTGTGGGTGAGCGTAAATTGGAGTTTATCAATCAGAATAGGGCATGCAAAGGACTCTGCAAACTCCGAGAGCGCTCTGTCTGACAATAGCAAAGACAGGCGTATATATTTACAAAAAACGTCATAAGAACCTACACACTATAGGGGGCACAAGTTCAAGGGGATTGGGTGGCGACGACTAACTATAGGTGCTGCTGTGATGTGGTTGGCTTTGGCTGGAAGACGTCACTGGTCAGCCTCGTGGGTTGGGCTGGGCCTGGCAGGGTGGCAGAGTTCATCCGGGCGGTGTTGTCGTGCCATCGTGGCCAGTGTCAGAGATGAATGTCTTTTCCTGACTTATTTGCCCTAGGCCATGCACACCGCAGTCATTCAATCATCAATATTATCTTCTTTAGTAAATCTTCCAATAGGTTATACTACAGGTTAATGCAACACAGGAGGAATGCACCTTGTGAGGGGTCTGGAGGTAATACGTCAGGACATGGTTACCAGTGTCCTGTTGACCGGGGCCATAGGTCGAGGGGCTAAGCTTCAGGGCCTGGGACGGGCGGTACAGGTCTTTCTGCCTTGTTAGAAGTTGTTATGGATGTTCCGCTGTGTGTTGTCAAAGTGTCGGGTGTCCTGATTGCACAGGGCCATAAGTCTGAGATGGTCCGGTGGGTTGTGAGGTTTACGAGGGGGCGCGTGTGTTCAGGCAGAGGTTTACTGCTGTGCTGTAAATAATGCAGGTGGCGGGTGGCGGCCTTGGGTGCTACAGAGGGGGTTACAAGTCTTTGAAGCGGCTCCAGTCTGGTTGGGGGAGGTAAAGCAGTGCGGCGCGGTCTCTGCTCTCATGCCTTGGCAGCCTTCGCAGGGTGGGAGGGGGAATGGCCTTGCACGTATTTCACAAAGGTATCTCCCTCGTGTGTTGCCGATTTAGGTAAAAACATCACAAACATTTGAACACTCTATTATACTTATTGTAAGCAATACAAAACATGCATTTAAGCTTTGCTGGATGTGTTTCGATTATACCCAGTCTGAGCACCTTATTCATACATTATGTTTCAATAAGTACAGTATTTAGTTATATGCATATATATATTTGCAATAAGTGAGGTAGAGTTAGGATTGGTGGAGAACATAGAAAGTACCCTGCCACTATTCGTGACGGTGGTGGCACATATGGGGCCTAGACATGCACACATGACATGTGCCTTCTTTTGCATTCTTCACATGGGCCCTTTGTATGGTTACATTCGTTTTCTTGTGTCCTCTAGCAGCTTTAGTTCAGTTATGGCGCGAGCCCATGGGGTGTAAGTTTTTCAGTCATACACGTAACAAACAGATTCCTGGTGCGTTCCTTTATTATTAGCAGCCAACTGCAATGGTATAGGCTCACCATCGCTTATATCATGGGAGCATGATTTCTTGTAATTATACATCTTACAGGCTTTTGTAATATAAGGGATTTTATGGAAGACAAGCATCCTTTGCAAGTAGTCTCAACATTAATATATAAAGATTGTCTGTCATTTAACGACCATTTTACTGTTCTTTTCATTTGCCTAGGCCTGTTGGCCGGGTCATGCTGGGAGCGATGATACACTGCGGGAGGTGAACTGATACAATGTTAGTGTATTACACTAGCTCATGTCCGTCTTGTTCGTGGGAACGTGCTCGCAGCGGATCTGCCAGGGTGCTGCGGCAACAAGGACGACTGAAACCCTCCAAGGGTGGGGGCCGCGCTACAGTGCGCTGAGCTCCCATCATCTTTACCAGACAAAATGGTTTCTGGGCCTAGCTAAATTATAATACATGTGGGCATTAAATACGTGCGGGCAATGTCTCCAGTGGGTGAGCCCTCCACCACCTGGGCCCGGGTGGCATGAGGGGACGCCCAAGAGAGCCATAGTCCTCACCTGGGGAGAAAGCGTAGGCGAGGGGAGGTCTTCTTGGACCAGTCCTCCCCTACATTTCCCCCCTTTCGTTACTAAAGTAACGAATTCTTTAAATCTTCTATCCTCCTACATTCTGCCTCGTCCATCACCGCCTCATCCCATGCAGGAGTTCCTTTGATGGGCATCCATGCTCTGCACACCCCCCTTAAGCTCTCACCTCTCCGGGCGTATTCATCTGGGGTACACATTAGATATATGCACCCACCATCTCCTTCTAAATCTACCCAAACTTCCTCATACCATTCTAGTATACGGGGATCTTTGATGGTGGTGTGCCACAACTTATCTACAATATCTTTATCATGGTATATAGGCACCAGTTGGTACCTGGGCGAGTTATCTATCCCTGTTTGTACTTGTGCTTCTTGCATCGTTTTTATTGTACCGTGTGAGTTGCCCATTGTCACCGTCATCATTGCACCATTTGGTACTGCGTTAGCACAAACTCGAAGACCCACCTGGCACAGGCAAAAAAGTAGAAGGAGGAACACAACAGCTGGTATTAAAAATTTCACAGTTGTTCCTAGCCATGAGGGAACCCAGGAGAAGATGTTGTCGAACCATGTACTTGCTTCTGCTCCACCTTCCATTTTCATTTTTTCTCCTAGGTTGTGGACTGCTTCGATCACATGGGACAGGGAGCCATTCTCTGCGTCTTCAGAAGGTACGAAAGTGCAGCAGGCACTTCCTATTTTTCGGCAAACACCACCGTCCATTGCCGTCAACAGGTCCAGGACATACCTGTTTTGCATGGTCATTAGTCGTAAAGCTCTTAGTTCCACTTTGATTATATTGAATCCTTCTTCAGTGTCGTTTGCCAGCTGAATTAGTTCCCAGCGTGTTATCTGGAGCCATTTTGCGTTTGCCCTTGCTTGGACACTTGAGACGAGTGAGGCAAAGAATGTTTCTGCTGAGCTGAATAATCGATACTTGTCTGGGATCTGAGCCAATAGTTCTGATGATGCCTTTGATATGTAATTTGATGCTCGTCTGTTACGGGTCAGCACTTCTCCCTTGCTTCCAGAAGACAGGACATATATTTGTGACTCTGCAGTTGGTTGAGCCACACTCTGCATGCGTTCCTGTGTCCTTTTGCTCCCATCGATGTGGCTTTCTGGTATCACCATTAAGGCTGAGTGCAGAGTGGCCATTGAGCAGCTGCCACTCCATGATTGAGGGAGGTGTAGGTATGCCTGGTTGCCGCATACCCAGTATGTGTCCATCAGGGCCGCTGTTCCTTTCCTCAGATCTGGAATGGTGAGGGTCTTGTTGCAGTTCTTGTTTGTTCCCATGGGGGTTCTCCCTTCTCCTTTAAAGCACAGTTTATAGTCCATTTCGCTCTGTAGTTTGAACGGCTTTTCAATGGCAGTTACCCAAGTTAGTTTTGAAATGTGTTCTCTCCATACTGGTGTACATGTTTCCTTTATCCACTGCAATTTATCCGGTGCCACACCTCTTAGTGCTTCCGCTTTGCACAGTACTTCCTCATCCTTCCGCTTGTTGTCAGAAAAAAGTGTCCCTTCTATCACAAAAAATGGTTCTTTCAAACATACCACTCCTGCCGTTTTTGGGTAACACGTTTTCTCGTTCTGCAGCATTTGAAAAGTCACTTCGTGTGCCTGGAAGGTGTTCTTAATCCTGCACAGCGTGAGATGAAGGAGACATTGGGCATCCACAATAGGCAACTCTTTGGGTAACAACACTTTGGGTGTACCTGATGCATGGGGGATGAGGGAACAGACATAACAACTCTCGTTTGTTGTCTGTTTAGCTGTGGCACTCATGTCTGCATACCACTTATTTGTTTGATGGGGGTGTCGTGGGTCTTCCATCTTATCTAGACCTAGCCCATAGTACTCATCATACTTCCTCCTCCCTGCTTCTCTCTTTCGTCTGTTGTTCTTGTTACTCATGTACTTCCCAACCCCCAGGACAGTGGACAAACTAGACCCCCCTTTCTCATTCCCGCCCCCCTTGGCCCATTCATCATATAATATTTCGTGCATTGCTAGTAGCTTTTCGTCTTCTTTCCTGACGTTATCTGGCAGATTGTTTTTTGGGATGGGGGCAGGCTGGCTGGTGAGGGTGTTATACAACCATGATATGGCAGACGGGTTTCGGTCATTGAGACTGTGGGCATTGTAATTGGATACCCCTGGTGGAGACACTGTGTTGCTCTGCATTCCACCATGTGGCTTTTCTCTTTGTGAGGTTACAACACTGGATGGTGTGGTATGATACCCCCACACAAGTTTAGTTCCGTCCCATATCAAAAAATCACCTTCCCTGGTATTGACACCTGCAGTTGCATTGGGCCCGGTGGTACTGTTAATTGGTCCAGTAGTGTTGTTACTCCCTCCCCCCTCGTACATCTCGATAGAGATGAACGATATAAACCAATATGTACCCAAGCCAAACATTATCATAAAAAACAATGTGATGCATACTGATAATCCACACTCATACGAATATCTACATCTCTCATATACCAATTCTCTCATTCTACTAATTCTATCCGTTGCAGGCTGCCCGTTAGATGCCATGGAAGCTCCTGTTTGAGATATAAAAGTGCATTAAGTGCATGCATGTAAACGTTTTGCTGGCACCATCTGTGCCAATACATTTGATGGGGAATGGAAGCGGGTGGGGATGCGGGGGAGGGGTATTCACAGACAAGGGTATATACAAGCTATAATATTGTATTTCATTAATTACATACCATTCAACAAGATAAAAAAAAAGGTACACACATTTTTTTTTTTTTTTTGGGAATATCCTTGTCAGCCATTATTCCACTTTAGTCCAGTACTGACACACACACACACACAAGTTCATATTTAGACATCCTACTCATTTGCATCGTTTGCTGTTGTCTGTGCCTCCTCATCTATCTTGTACATTGCTGTATGCTCTCCGTACGTCGGTCAAATGCACCCAGTACCTCAAGCCCTTTACCTTCACTGCCGTGGGCGTGCAAAATATTACCTCGTATGGGCCATGGAATCGTGGTGCATTCCACCGATGCACAAAGCTTCTAACATAAATTGAGTCACCTGGCATCAGCTGTAGCTGTTGCTCTGGCTCCGTGACAGATCCTGTTACGTTTCCCTCTTCTCTAGTGAAGGGTGGGGAGAGTTGTTTTGATATGGCGCGCGCTGCTCTTGTCAATTTTCGTAAATAGTCTGTAAACTCTTCTCCCAATATTGCGGCACTTCTGTGAGCATCTGAGTGTTCGCGCAGTGGAGAGTGTGCTGTATTCATTCGTCTCCCGGTCACGATCTCGTGCGGGGACAAATGGTGGTCTTTGCTTGGCTGATTTCTCAATTCAAATAGCGCCAGGGGTAGATAGTAAATCCAATTTTTCTTTAATGAGAAGCATAGTTTTGATAACCTGCCCTTCAACAGTCCGTTCATCTTTTCCACTACGCCATTACTTTGGGGATGATAAATCGAACACAATTTATGTTTTATACCCAGTAATGTGGTCACTTCCTTGAAAAGTTCATTCACAAAGTGAGAGCCGTTGTCTGAGCGAATCACGTCACAAATCCCCCAGCGCGGGAACACTTCCCTTACTAGGAACTTGGCGGCGCTTTTGGCATCAGGTCGCGCACATGGTCCCGCTTCCACCCACCTTGAAAATGGGCACACAACCACGATCATGTACCGCGCGCCATTACACCTTTCCCCCATGTCTGCATAATCTATATGCAGTTCTCTGAAGGGGCCAATGGGTTTTGGAATTGTTCCCCGGAGTGTGCGTAATGTCATTCCCGAGTTATATATTTGGCATGTTGTACATTCCAGTGCTAATCGAGACACATGCTCCTGGAGACAGGGCACAAACCATTCTTCCTGTATTTCTGCTGCGATGTGTTGTTTGGTATTATGTGCAGGGAAGTGTAGCTGTTGAAATGCTAAGTCTAGTAACTGTAGTGGCATTACCACTTTCCCTGAGTTATTTTGCCGCCATAATAGGTCTGTTCCTGATTGGCTGCATCCCCGTTTTGTCCACGTCAATTTTTCTTCTGCACTAGCTCCTTCCTGCAATTCTAGTATTTGTGATAAGGACATCATGTTGTACCCTTCTGGCAATTCTTCGGTTGTTGTGTCTTTGATCATGAACTCACCTGTGTCGTATTTCTGAAAATAGGAAGCCTTCTTGGCGGCAGCGTCCGCTGCCGCGTTCCCTAAAGACACAACGTCTGTGTTGGATGTATGGGCCTGGCACTTCACTATTGCTACAGCAGTAGGGTTTTGTAGGGCCTCAATTAATTCTTTTAACAATTCTGCATGCTGCACTGGTGTTCCGTCTGCCCGTCTGAATCCCCTACGGCCCCATCTTGCTAGACCTCCATGTACTGTTGTCATCATGTAAGCTGAGTCTGTGTATATTGTTACTGCACAGCCCTTTGCTGCGTGTAGTGCTTCTATGAGCGCAATCAGTTCTGCTGCCTGTGCAGAGTAATGCGACGGGAGGCGGTACTGTACTAGTGTTTCAAACTCACCTTCCTCTAATCTCACTACCGCCATGCCAACGTGTTTTTCTCCCGTGTCCATATCAATTGATGCGGACCCATCCACAAAGTACACTTCCCCCTCGCTGAGAGCGTTCTCACACACCACTGTGTCCTCCCCTCCTTCTCCTGTGTGGGTTGCGCAATCGTGATTTTGCATATCCTCTAATGTGCACGCTTCTGTAATGAATGTGGCGGGGTTCACTGTTTTACATCTCACTATATGGATGTTGGCGCTGGACAATATAATCTCGTATGCTGTTGCCCGCTGTGTGGTTAGTGTGCTTTTTGATCTTTCAAGTATTGCAAATAATGAGTGTTCCACAAACAATGTCACAGGGCACCCCATTACTATTGTGGCACTTTTCTCAATCGCGAATGCGGCTGCTGCGAGCGATTGTTCGCACGCGAAATGACCCTGCATCACGGCATCCAAAGTACCACTATAGTAAGCCAGGGGCTTGTGTCCTAAGGATGTTTTTTGTGTCAGTACCGCTGTCATAAGTGTTCCTTTGCAATGGGAAAACAGGTAGAATTCGCGTCCATAATCAGGGTTTGCTAGTACTGGAGCGCTTGAAATTAGCTCTTTCAGTGATTGAAACGACATGCTCATTTCTTCTGACCATTTTATTTTTTCATTCTCCTGTTGTGCTTCTTTGAGTGCTTGTAGGAGGGGTCTCGTGTATGCTGCATAGTCTAGTATCCATGCTCGGCAATAGTTGCACATCCCCAAGAATTTCTGCATATCTTTCACTGTTGTGGGTTCTCCTACTGATCTTATTGCCTCTACCCTGTCGGGAATTATTCTTTTTCCATCTTTTGATATGAGCTGTCCCAGGTATAGGACCTCAGTTAGGCAATACTGTAGCTTCTCCCTGTCTACCTTGTATCCTTTGTTGGCCAGTAAAGTCAGGAGCGTTGTTGAATCTTTTCTACATGTTGCTTCGTCTTGTGCACACACCAATAAATCATCCACGTACTGAATAATCGTACTCTCTACTGATAGGTTTCCCAAGTCTTCATGCAATATGCGGTTGAATATGCTCGGGCTCTCACAGTATCCCTGTGGCAGTCTGCAGTGTTCATATCTTTTTCCCCCCAGTGTGAACACTGTAAGGTATCTACTCTCTTCAGCCAGGGGTATTGAGAAAAATGCGTTTTTCAAGTCCTCTACTGTAAAATGTGATGCTGCTTTTGGGATACTGCATAGTATTGATGCAGGGTTCGGGACTAGAGGGAACTCTTTCTGTATCACATCATTGAGGGGGCGTAAGTCCTGTATCATCCTCCAAGATCCCCCTTTCGCTTTTTTGATTGGATAAATACATGTGTTACATGGGGAGTTTGAAGGAACTATTATCCCTTGTACTAGTAGTGCATTTATCGTTTCTTTTATCCCTTCTTCAGCCTCACGGGACAATGGATACTGTTTGACTCGGGGTAAGATGGCTCCTTGTTTTAGTTTTATTATCACAGGTTGTACTCCATGCAACAGCCCTACATCATGGGGGCCTGTTGTCCATAAATTGTTTGGTACTAGCCTCATGTCGTCATCAAAAAATGACGGTGGTGTTCCTACCACTGCCATCAATTGGACGGGGATCTCTCTGGCTTGAATCAAAATGTCACAGGGCATCGCTATTTCCATTACTATCTCACCATCTGCTTCTGTGTCTGAAAAGAGATCCTCATCTGTTACCTCGCGTAGGGCGAGGTTGGCGTTTGTACACAGCACTGTGCGCCACTCACATCCTTCTCTGTCCATTCCAATCACAGCGATCCGTTTCGTTGATACCTGCACAGCGTGCAAATCCAACGACACCACTGATCCTGGTGCTGCGTTTGGACACACTATGGGGCGGAAGAGGAACTCTGCTGGAATCCTCCAATCCATGCTTTTTAGCTCTGGAACTATAAGGGCCAAAGTCTTTAGCCCTTCAATAAACATCTCTTCATTCTGTGGCAGCCCTCGTATTTCCTGTGTGGTTGTGTAGGCTTGCACTACCAACATTGCACGCAAGGGGCATATCCCGGGTGTAGAACACACTATCCCTCCTTCGGTAAATGATATGGTCATGTTAAGTTTACTCATAAGGTCCCTCCCCAGCAAATTTATCGGGGACTGTTCATAATACAGTAAGGGTGCCTTTACAGTCTTGCCCCCTACGGTTACATCCAAAACTTCTGTGTAAGGAACTTCAATTACAGCCCCAGAGAACCCCTGCGTCTCTAACTTCCTGTTAGATAACGGGAACCGGCCCTCCCTGACACATGATTTCTCCGCTCCCGAATCAACCATGAATACAAACTGCCTGTCTCCTATCTGCGCCCCTACCAATGGTTCCTCTGCTGCACTGTGGGTGGTAGATAGGACTGGACACGCAAGTGTTCTCTGTGGGCTGTCCTATGCGGGGTGTCTCATCGCCCCCCCTTCATTGAATAAGTTACCTGAGACCACTGACATGCCGTTGTAAGGTGCTGGTGCGGGGGCCCCGTTTGCTGCTGTCGTGAAAGGGTTGCCTGGTGTATATTGCATACTGTCGTTGTTTTGCATGTTTTGTGGGTGGTTCTGTGTTCTGTACTGGGGTCCCTGTTGCTGGCCGGCATTACCTTGGCTTGGGTTTCTTAGTTGTTGTTGTCCCATTGGGAGGCCATATGGGCTTCCCGGGTGGGGATGGCCATATTGTTCTACCTCTTGGAACCCGTTATTGGGTCTGCTTCTGCACTCTCTAGAATAGTGCCCCCATCGCCCGCAGTTCCAGCAACTTCCTTGTGCACCTCTAGGGCCCTGCCATCCATTTCCTCCCATTCCCCCATACCCCGTTCCGCCTCCTCTTCGGCCCCTGTACCCACCTCGTCCCCCTCGAGGGGTCCACTCTTGCCACTGCGGACCTCCACCTTGCTCTTGCTCATTCCCCTGCCGCTGTCCTGCTCCCGCCCAATTAGCTGCCATCCTTCCTTGTATTGCTATCAGCCCCTCCTCCTCATTGTCTCCCTCCCTGCTGTGTGGGAGTGCGGCTACTGCCGCTGCGACCTTCACCAATTTTGTCTGTACTAACTTTGCTTCGTCTGCTAATCTTTTCTGAGCTACCTCCCTCTCCCTTTCCTTTATTCGTTTACAATGGTGTACTATTATGCTCTGAATTTCTGGCCATCCCTTTGCTTCAATACCTGCTATCTTGTCGAGCGCTTTCTGCACTTCCTTTGGGAGCCCTCTTTTTATAATGAAGTAAAATAAAGAAGTCGATTGATACCAAGGCGTGCCCGTTTCCGCTCTCCACATCTCTTGGACCCGAAAAATGTAATCCATAGCCTCCTCCCCGTCATTCATTGTACACTGCATCACGGACTGTAAGTCAGGTGTATCTGGAAATGTTTTGCGTAAGGCGTCCCACACCCTAGCCCGTACTGTGTTAAAGGAGGCCCCATCATGGCGGTCGCAGTCTAACGTTACTCCCGGGAAACCGGCTTTAACCCATACTCTTTCAGCCTGATCGCCCACCGCTGATACGAGCAGACTTTTCACATCTCCTACAGCTAGGGGTAATCCAGCAGTATGTTTTTCAAAGGCGTATATCCACTTACTTGCCCCTCCTGATAACGGGGGCAATAGCTTTAATAAGTTGGCTTTGTCCATTTGTGCCCATGGGATATAGTTAGGTCTCCCTCCTCCTCTGTGTATCAATGGGAGCTGTAGCTTTCCTTTCGTTATGGCACCCGGACCCGATGTGGGTGCTGATGCTTCTAGTGATGCCATTTTCCCCACTCTGTTCCTTAGTCGTCCCGACCACTCATCGTCCAGTGTTCTCACTGAACATGTGCCATCCCCCCCTTCGCTTCCCCCTCCCATAGCCATGCTCAACCTGTCACTTTCTTCTAACTCGTCCCTTATATCGCATAGTAATTCCTCTCTATCCCCCATAGGCCTTTCATCATTGTCAGGATCTCCCTCACGTGTCTCTATTTCAATTATTCGGGTTGGTTCTTCCTCAATTCTGAACAGTATCTCACCTTTCTTCCACCCCTCTTCAGCTCTAATTGTCTCGCCTGGCGCTCTAGACGTGCGCCCTGATCTAGTCGCATTAAGTGCTGTTTGTCCGCACATGTCTTTTATCCTTGAGAGCTCATCTTTTGCTATTGACAGTCTTGACTGTAAATCATCTGTGAGTTTCTCTATGTCCACCCTTTGTGTACTTGCCTGGCCTCGCTCCCTTGTACTTTCATATCGTGGGGGTGCAGTGGGCTGGTGGGGTGTAGTAGTTGTCGGGGGAGGTACATACGTTGGATCACTGTATCCTTCTGCGGGTACAGGCTTTTTTAATATTGGGTACAAACTTATTACCTCTATTGGTGACGCAACACTTGACAATTCTTTGATATCTTTCTGTATCATCAGTGGATTGTCTGTAGTGGATGGGGGATCAGGATTTAATGCTGGTGCTTTAGGCGGTGGTATCTCTTCAAACAACCTCCAGAGATCTATTATTTCCCTCCTATTTTGCAACTGTTTTCCTTTATACTTCAAGAAAATGCATGTGACCACCATATCCAGAACGCTTTTATCAAATGACCCTCCCTCTGGCCATATCTGGGGTAGACCCTCTCCCTTCAACTCAGTTACCCATTGGTCGTGATATTTCTTAATCCGCTCCGCGTACCCTGGAAGACTTTTACAAATATGTGATAAGGGTGTTTCAGCCCCCATCTCTGTGCCCCCCTAGTGCTTATGTGTCTCTGTGTGCCTGCAACTACAATGTGAATGTAGTATCAATATTATTTTTCGTATTCTACTTCACATTCAATGTTATGCTCGGTTGGGCTCTCCCTCCCTTGACTGTACAATACAAAACTGACTGTACACAGTTTCTACTTTGTTCTCTTTGGGGGACACATACAAGAGCAACCCATTATTTATTTTGACAATATCAACCCGGAAATCAAAAGGCACCCACTCACGTCACTGTATCAACGTTGCCTTCAAAAAGTTTTATCCGGTCACACTTACCATGACCATTTAACAATTATACATTTATAGCCGTTTTACACATTCGCAACATCAAAGTCGTCCCCTGACACATACGAGGTGCACACACCTCTTGGTAGCATTCAATTCACCATTCGAGCTGCCCTCCCTTTCCTCCCTAGCCGGCTGTCCCTGTCTGTCTTACTTAGATAAATGGATGCGCATATACATATATTTGTGTTTTTTTTTTTTTTTTTTTTTATTCTCCCCCTACCCCTAAAGAAAAAGAAAAGAAAGCAGTAATAGCGATCACTAATATATTCTCAGTGCCCCCTTTTGCTGAACACTTTTATCTTGTATTTCACTTCGTCATATATTCCCAGTACTAGTCAATATAGCACTATGCGGCGCCGCCTTCCACCCCCTTTCGGAGCTAGGTTCCCGTCACTTCTATCTCTTATTCACCTCGTAGTCCTAATGGCCATATGCAAAGAAAAAGAAAGGAAATTTTTAGAATAATCTTTAGTATATCTTCGTACCCCCTTTTCGTTCCCTGTCCTACACTTCTCTCCCCGCTCCCTTTACAATCGCTCACACTCAGTACTCACGTGCCCGTCTTGAACCGATAGTCTCCGAAACTGGGTCCGTCCAGGCAGTGTCGCCGTCAGCTCAACAGTCAGCCCCGACTCCGGCGAGCGGTACTCAAAGGGGATTTTTCAACCGGGATCCCGTACCCTTTCTCTATTGAGTGCGCACTTCTTAGTGTACCGGTCGCCATTGGCGGGCAGCCTCCCGGAGCCGGCTCACCGTGCGTATCCCTTTTCGACCGGAGATTCTCGTGCCAAAAGGGGACGGTTATAACGAGTTTAGGAAGAAATAATATCACGCTATCGGGGTCACCACTGAAGGCAAGCGTCCCCAAACAGCACGATCCTCCCCGCAATGAGAGACAATGAAGGACTCTCCCAATATGGGAATAAGGCCAAGACAGAGTGTGGGTGAGCGTAAATGGGAGTTTATCAATCAGAATAGGGCATGCAAAGGACTCTGCAAACTCCGAGAGCGCTCTGTCTGACAATAGCAAAGACAGGCGTATATATTTACAAAAAACGTCATAAGAACCTACACACTATAGGGGGCACAAGTTCAAGGGGATTGGGTTGCGACGACTAACTATAGGTGCTGCTGTGATGTGGTTGGCTTTGGCTGGAAGACGTCACTGGTCAGCCTCGTGGGTTGGGCTGGGCCTGGCGCGGTGGCAGAGTTCATCCGGGCGGTGTTGTCGTGCCATCGCGGCCAGTGTCAGAGATGAATGTCTTTTCCTGACTTATTTGCCCTAGGCCATGCACACCGCAGTCATTCAATCATCAATATTATCTTCTTTAGTAAATCTTCCAATAGGTTATACTACAGGTTAATGCAACACAGGAGGAATGCACCTTGTGAGGGGTCTGGAGGTAATACGTCAGGACATGGTTACCAGTGTCCTGTTGACCGGGGCCATAGGTCGAGGGGCTGAGCTTCAGGGCCTGGGACGGGCGGTACAGGTCTTTCTGCCTTGTTAGAAGTTGTTATGGATGTTCCGCTGTGTGTTGTCAAAGTGTCGGGTGTCCTGATTGCACAGGGCCATAAGTCTGAGATGGTCCGGTGGGTTGTGAGGTTTACGAGGGGGCGCGTGTGTTCAGGCAGAGGTTTACTGCTGTGCTGTAAATAATGCAGGTGGCGGGTGGCGGCCTTGGGTGCTACAGAGGGGGTTACAAGTCTTTGAAGCGGCTCCAGTCTGGTTGGGGGAGGTAAAGCAGTGTGGCGCGGTCTCTGCTCTCATGCCTTGGCAGCCTTCGCAGGGTGGGAGGGGGAATGGCCTTGCACGTATTTCACAAAGGTATCTCCCTCGTGTGTTGCCGATTTAGGTAAAAACATCACAAACATTTGAACACTCTATTATACTTATTGTAAGCAATACAAAACATGCATTTAAGCTTTGCTGGATGTGTTTCGATTATACCCAGTCTGAGCACCTTATTCATACATTATGTTTCAATAAGTACAGTATTTAGTTATATGCATATATATATTTGCAATAAGTGAGGTAGAGTTAGGATTGGTGGAGAACATAGAAAGTACCCTGCCACTATTCGTGACGGTGGTGGCACATATGGGGCCTAGACATGCACACATGACATGTGCCTTCTTTTGCATTCTTCACATGGGCCCTTTGTATGGTTACATTCGTTTTCTTGTGTCCTCTAGCAGCTTTAGTTCAGTTATGGCGCGAGCCCATGGGGTGTAAGTTTTTCAGTCATACACGTAACAAACAGATTCCTGGTGCGTTCCTTTATTATTAGCAGCCAACTGCAATGGTATAGGCTCACCATCGCTTATATCATGGGAGCATGATTTCTTGTAATTATACATCTTACAGGCTTTTGTAATATAAGGGATTTTATGGAAGACAAGCATCCTTTGCAAGTAGTCTCAACATTAATATATAAAGATTGTCTGTCATTTAACGACCATTTTACTGTTCTTTTCATTTGCCTAGGCCTGTTGGCCGGGTCATGCTGGGAGCGATGATACACTGCGGGAGGTGAACTGATACAATGTTAGTGTATTACACTAGCTCATGTCCGTCTTGTTCGTGGGAACGTGCTCGCAGCGGATCTGCCAGGGTGCTGCGGCAACAAGGACGACTGAAACCCTCCAAGGGTGGGGGCCGCGCTACAGTGCGCTGAGCTCCTATCATCTTTACCAGACAAAATGGTTTCTGGGCCTAGCTAAATTATAATACATGTGGGCATTTAATACGTGTGGGCAATGTCTCCAGTGGGTGAGCCCTCCACCACCTGGGCCCGGGTGGCATGAGGGGACGCCCAAGAGAGCCATAGTCCTCACCTGGGGAGAAAGCGTAGGCGAGGGGAGGTCTTCTTGGACCAGTCCTCCCCTACAATGTATGACCAAAAACCACCCTATGGTTCAGAGGGAGGAGAACATTTCTCTTAGCTTGAGTGACAGGTCAAGCAATTGACAGATAACTTTGAACAGATATAGACGGCCCAACCGAACCCACAGACTGCCACCACTCCCCACAATACCCATATATCTGGGTCAGGTGCTCCGGTGGTACCAAGACAAGAGAACAACTATTCTGATAACAGTGTCCTAGTGGAAGTGGGAAAAGGGGATATGAAGCAAAAGACATGCCAAGCCTTTGAGAAGTGTTTCCTTTCTATCCCAGAAAAGGAACCCAGAATTTAATTTAAAAAATCCCAAAAATAGTAACAACAACCGTTTCCATTGGGAACAAGAACACAATATAGAACAATTGTGCAATTCCATGAAAATAAAATGTTGCCATTTAGAGTGTAGAGAAAATCCAGAAAAGAAAGTCTTCTTTTTCAGAGATGGTGTGACACCGCCTAACGATTTGTGTGTGTCAAAATAGAACAGCTGAATCTAATGGTATCAAAATAAAGACAAAGGGTCTCATAACAAGGTTGCCGGTGCTACCGAGTCTGGCAACCTATACTGCTGGAATCTCCAGCTGATTCTGTGATGGCGAGCACGCGCATTCCGGAATGATGAAAATGGCAGCACCGGCATCCCAGAAATACCAACAAACCCCCACTCCCCCCAAAGAATTTCAACACCGTCGTCCTCGGTGCCAATGACTCTGAAGAAAAGCATGCAATAGAAGGAGTCGGTGCTGCAGAGGCCACAGCCAGGTCGCCTGAGGAGGCTGATGAGTACACATAACCCCAATGTAACATCAACCTCCGTGTCCACCCTGCACCCACTACAACAGTTAAATGTGACATGAATGTCAAGTGTGTCATGCACCACATTAATGAAGCCCTGACTGCCCCCCAAAGACATGCAATCTGGGTACACACACCGACATAGACCCTCACCCAAAACCACCAATACACCTAGAACACAACTCAGGCACCCTGTACTGCCAACAGAACATGCTTATGCTACCACTCAGACACACATCTGCCTGTCACAGCAAAATGTGTGTGTGCCCACCTTGCTTCCCCTGGCACTAAGTCACATCAGTGCTAAGCCCCTTCACCACCCAGGAATGACCAACGTCACACACCAAGGAAACATGTGACTCCATTGTCCCAGCCAGCCGAACACATGAGCAGAAATTGCCACCTATCCCTCTAAGTGCTACAGGCAGCAGGCACATGGCGACCCCATCATTGGCACATCCCTTCCCAACACATCTCCACACAGAGTTTAGGCCACACCTCTAAATCCCTACCCAACAATTGTTAGTACACCACAACAATATCTGTGGCACACCACACTACCATGTACAGACATCACACATCACCTGCACAGTACGCATGACACAAGCATGTGTGCGCCATGCTATGTCCCCTGCCATGTTCCTGACACAGCACTGTCACAAAAAAGATAAAGCATGAATACCTGCCTCATCAATCCACACTCATCACTGACAACCTGCCTTTCTGACTCCCTCAGGCACGTCATCTGACAATGAAGAGGCCGATCCAAGAACCTCAAGAGGCACCAGCCGTCGATGCCGCTGAACAGAATGGACCACCACCTCCACCCAGGACTCCACAGCCTCAACAGGTTCAACTGCCACTGCGAACCCAGCTGCACCCATAGAGCCACCCCCAGTCCCACCGGTGCAACCCATCCAGCCACCTCTGGTCCCACTGGTGCAACCCATGCATTCACCTCCAGTCCCACCATTGCAACCCATCCAGCCACCTCCATTCCCACTGGTGCAAGACATCCAGCCACCTCCAGTCCCTATGGTGCAATCCATCCAGCCACCTACAGTCCCACAAGCTGCACCCACCCTAGCAGTCCAAACTGCAGCAGTACCACCACCACAGGCACATGCATGTTTTGTAGAGGACACAGCTGAAGATGGTGCAGTGGGCACGGGGGATACCACTGACCACAGCACTGATGAGCCCTTGCTATTCAGGCCCATTGGCCAAATTAGCCCACAATGTCCACCCTTCCCAAGTGTGAGGGAAATCGATGGCAGACTCAGCCGTATGGAATAACGCCAGGAGGCCTTGACAGCCCTGGTGCAGCAGCACCTCCAGGAGGCACAGCTGATGCTTGAGAGCGTCCAGGCTAGTGGATGCTGTAATGCCTGTGCACTTGGCCGCTGTACACATGCTATAGTACAGATGTCCAGGAGGGTATGGGAGGGGAACAGTGTTATGTCATCTATAGCTGAGACAATCTCCATGTTCCTCCAGGCGTTCCTGGACCGATGGCCTCCGGCACTCCCCCATGTACCATCCACAAGTACAACGCCTGCTAGTTCGGTGCAGAGCAGCCTAAGGTGGCGTACAATGTGGCTGGCCCGCTCGGCACATAGCTGCACGCCTGATAATAATAGGCCATGGACACACATGTGCCCTGTCTGTGACTTATGCAAGTCATCTTTGCCGAACATGAGAGGAGTAGTGTAGAGACAGTTGGGAGTGGGAGTGGGAGGGATAGTTGGGGAGTGGGAGTGTGAAGGGATAGTTGGGAGGGGAGTGGGGAGGGATAGTTGATGAGGAGGAGTAGGAAGGGAAAGTTGTGGAGGGGTAATGGGGAGGGATAGTTGGGGAGGGGGAGTGCGGAAGGATAGTTGGGAAGGGGGAGTGGGGAGGGATAGTTGGGGGTTATTTCGTTCCACATTTGTAAATACTTTCATAGCACAAATTAAAGTTGGTGTTGCATAGAAATTATGACTGGACATTGCTTTTTCAGTGTAAGTGAGTGATTTATTTACTGTGCAGTGCCCAGTGTACTAGCTGGCCTGTGCCACATGTGTGTGTCAAGTGATCAGAAATAGTGGTGAATAAGTTCCTCTCGTGCAACACGGCCATCCATGCCATCACAGCGATGTGCAATTGGCAGTTCATCATCACTCACATCCTCCTCTGCCTCTGATGGGTGCATGACCATGTCGGGGGCAGTGGGACATTGCGCATGATAAACATATAGTGCAACATGGCATAGGCAAGGACTATCTTTCCCACCTTCACAGAGCTGTACCTAAGTGCACCCCTGATCTACTCAGGGAGCGAAACCTCGCCTTTAACAGCCCAAATGTCTGTTCAATTGTACAAGTACGGATATGAGCATGGCTGTATCCCTGCTCATGCTGGTTGTGTGGTTGCCTCATGGGGGTCATCAGCCATGGCATCTGAGGAATAACCAGCAGCACCTGCACGGGAGCAAGAGAAAGTATAGAATGTCATACTTGTGGCCATATCATGTTGGTACAGTCTGTATAGTGTTCACTAAACAATACAAAATTGCACATGCAAATTGCTAGTTAAGTAGCATATGTTCTATTTTGGGTAGTATAAATGCGCATTGTCAGTGTGATGCAATGTCCATGCCTGCTTTGATGCAGGTCCACACGGAATGGGTCTCGCATTACGATTCTTGTTGAAACTACATTTACAACATAATACATGGGCATCATTTACAACTGTAGCCCATTGGATTTCAACTTTCATATGGCAACAGAGGCCTTCAAACCTCATTGATTCGAGTAGATAGACAAACTGTATTGCATCTGTCTTTGGATTTAGCTCTGGGTTTTTTCAAGACATTTTTTCCAAGCTCCCATTTGGTAGAAACAAGGAATGCATGTTTTTATTTTACTACAATAATGCTGCCAGAGGAATATTGTTGCACAAGTACAAGTGGAGACGCCCAAGCAGCATTAGTCATTAACTTAAATGTGTTATTGTCTCACAAATGAAGTTTAGTGCTCTGCCCGAAGAAAAACTAACATCAGTCTTTTATGACTGGATTTGGTTAATCGTCGAAACTATCAATATTAGGATATTTGAGTGCCATGTTTGACAGTTCTTTTTTGTCCACGAAACCTGTAGTTGACACATAGCACTTTGATGTCCATTAATGTGCTTGCATTTGTTCAGCACCAATTTAGACACCCATGAGAATCACAGCCTAACTCTATGTGAACTTCGGATCACATGGAGAGATTTCTGTTCTTCTCACATTACATATTGGTGTCTATTGAATAATCTATGTGCACATTAATCTGAAGGAGTATATGTTTTTCTTGGTCATAACGATGTTTTGTGCCTTTTAACAATACCTCATGTTCGGATGAATTTTGTAATGAACATTTGGGTATTTTTTACATTATGTCTATCATTAATAAAATTAATATATATTTGTGTTTTGGTTTCCTGATCCGGTCCACTCTCCACCTCACCAGTAGAAGCCCATTTTTTGCATTGTTCCGTGAGACATAATCCCCTTTGTGTTTTGGTTTATTAGTTTCTTCTATATCCGCGATGAAGGGGATACCCATCTCTTTGGTACATGCATTGTGTGTGCCATTTTGAGTAGGAAATGGGTGATGTCAGGGATACATATCTACAGTCATCAATGTAAATTTAATGTAAAATGCTAAATGCAATTGGGGCTTGTCCAGGTGTCAGTGTGCGGGTGCCATCAGCAGGTGATATTGTTTAACGGCCAGAAAAACAGTCTTCGACCTGACACAGCCGGTGTACCCGACGTAGCAGACCCTGCTGGGTGCCGCAAACCTATTAGGCATGGCTGACAAAGGTAAGGATGTTAAGCTGCATTGATATGTGCTTCTAAATGTATGTGAAATCTGTACATGCCTGAAGGCGTACATGCATTCTGATGTACATGATGTGCTGAATGGGAGTGGTTGAACAGCTTCACTGATTATTGCAAAATGATGGATGTTTACATATTCACTGAGAGATACCATACAAGGAATTTGATGGATGGAGAAGGCAATGGCAGCCTGATGACTGACATGAATCAAATCTGCATTGTCAATATGCATGATGTGTGTGTGGTGTGCAGTCACTTTGACATGGCCCATTGACAGCACCATGACCTCTGATCCTTTCACTAGAACACACACAAATGAGACTGATGTGTGTGTTATTATTGTGTTCAAATGCAATAATCCTATGATGGCCATGTGTCTCAATCATAGGTATGTGTGGCTAATCATTTCAACTTCAGGTCACATGCATATGTGTATGTGTACTTCAAACAGGCAGTGGACCTGGCTACTTGGTGTGGGGGAAAATAGTGATATGTAGGTGTGGTGTTCTGATGCATGAGTATTATCAATGTGTGCATCAGGTGGTGTGGGTTTTGGTGATTGTGCTTGATTTTGTCACAATGGTCCGATGCATTCTGGTACATGCAGTGCTTTTGATATTGCTGTTGAGACACGCCTGTCAAGGCCTTGCACTCAGACATGCTACTACTGTGTTGCACATTGCATTGCACACATCCACTGCTGATAGGTGTTGTACATACCTGCAATTCAGCAGCTCACATATCCTGGGAGTTACACTCACCCAAAAGCCAGGTAGGCTATAGTGTTTTCTGCCACCCTCTCCACCCCCCAATTCACCAGTGCACATGCCCTGGTAGTTACACTCACCCAACAGACAGGTATGCTCTCCACTGTGACGTGCCATTTACCCTGGCAGTGTGTAGTTTCTCAGCACCATGGAGTCGTGGGTTAAACCGGGAAATCTGGCACAGCAGTCGGTGATGAGGTGGCAGGCATCAGTGGTAGAGTTTTCTGTTCCGTACACTGCCTCAATGGCCTGCGTGGCCACCACCTCTACATGTTTACAGTCCAATGCACCTATCACATTGGGCATGCCTGCAAGGGCATGGAAGGTGATTTTAGTTCATTGACCAGGTCAGCTGTCCTGGGTAGGCTGATGTGATCGCCCACATGATGGAGGAGTGCATCAATCACCTGAAACAGAACATGTGAGAAACAGGGGTGTGATAGCCCATGTATCAGGCAGATAAGGTCGTCATGGATCAGGTCCACTATGAAAGTGATGTTGTCCCTGTCCAGCCGGTACCTGGGGTGGATCTGGCTTTGGCTCAGGTATAAGGGTGTGGCCCTTATGCATGGTATTGGTGGCTTGCCTGCGGGCTGCAACCTGCTAGCTATTGTTGTTTTGCTGGGCCATGATGGCCATCCTTCTCCTCAAGCCCGCCGCATCCTGTGCCTCAATGCCTTCTCAAGTAGTAGGCCTGCATGCAGGACCTCCAGCTCCTGTACTGCTAATCCTACTGCTAGCATGGTAGTGTTGGAAGGGGTGAGGGGTATGGGAGTGGTCCTGCTGTGGTTTTGCAGTGCTCATTGGTGCCACTTGGGCTGATTGTGACCACTTGTGGCATGGTTCTACACACCTAACTCTACTTAACGCCAGGTCTGTGATGCCAGTGTTTCCAGCGCTGTGTTCATGATGCTACCAGCATGTCCATGCCAGTGTTTCCATGTGCATGGAACTCGGAGTGTGCACTTACTAATGCCATGCCTGTGTCTCAGGCAGGGCAGACGTGTCTTGCCACAGATTCCAAGCACTGTGTTGCCGGATACAGTGGCCCACTTGCGGTGATGGTGTTAGTGGCGTGTAAGTCAGAGTAGGCTGGACCAGAAAAAAAGTCCTGGTACGGAGTGACCAGCACTGCTATTTACAGACCGGCATAATTGTAATGAGGCCCAAAGACTTGTGAAGAAACTTCTAAGCCAATATTATAAGGGAGAAACATAACCTAAAACAGTCCAGAAACAATAGACGCACCTCCCTCCTAAAGGATTCTGAAGATTTTCCTCGGAAAAGAGAAGACAGCAAACAGTCTGTGGAGAGGGGAACACACCTACTCCATATTTTATTTCCAAGTGTGTGTTTATTCTGGCAAGTTCCCAAGCCAACTCACGTTAACTTGATCTTAAAGAAGGTTGTGAATATATGGTGTGAACTGTTGCGAACAAGAAGATGAAGTCATACTCAAGGTTAACATTTCAAGTAGCTTTATTTTAATTAAAATGGAAAATGCCTACCTATTCCTATTACTAAGAGGTATTTCCCTACCTACAAGCTAAACTAAGGGTACTTGTCAATTGTTAAAACCAAAAAGTATTCCTCAGTCCAAATCCTATTCAATATCGTGCCCTAACCAGAAAAAAGGCAACATAATAATGAGCCAGTGGCGTAGCCTCCCAGCTCTTGCTTCATTTGGCCAATGTTAGTTGGACCTCTCCCAAAATGCTGTTCATGGGACAAATGTTCATTCTTGACAGTTCACAAAAGAAATGATTTCAGGTCTCTTTTAAATTCCTCAGGAACAATTGCAAGTCTTTACATGATTCAAATGTCTGATTCATTAAGCTGTTTGTACCTTATCTTCCACTTGACTGTATTGACTGACAATAAACAGAAGGTCCTCTGATGATAAATTCATATGCCACGCTTCTTTTCTGACAACCTACTCAATGTGCCGGTGGGTTGAGAAGAATCTGTAGAATTGCTGTTTTCCTTCATTCATTCTCAACTCCAAGGCCTCAGCAGCTCTGTGCACAATGAATGGTATTCATTAAGTATGCCCTTGCACTAACTTATCATGAAACAAATGTGACCTGAACAGGGGATAAAAGTAGGGAGAGCATAGGCATAAGGAGAGTGCAGACCTGGAACTTTGAAATGCCTTCAGTATCATCTTGGCTTGAGTGTCTGGTGGGATATCAAAGGATGATTGGTTGGTCTCCTAACCTTTTCTCACATTATATTCCCAGATGTAAGTGAAATAAAGTGGAATTAGTTTCTCCCTCATCCCAATCCATTTGCATTTTCCCATTTGTCCTTTTAACGACTCATTGGGCAAATCGGGGCAATTTTGTATACCTATCTTTGATTAATGGCAATTGCCGTCTTGTGAAGGTCCTACCTCAGATATTAGCCTGGGGTAGATTAGTATATAAGTGGGTCATTTAAAAAAAGGAGGTTTTGTTTTCTCTAAGACTATCACTAGGACCTGATGATGCTGTTGCCAAGACGTGTGTTGCTGTCACTGGATGCATATAGTAGACACAAATGTTGAAATCTTGGGAACAGGCTCAGAATTGATCATTCCATGTTTATTTCCTCCCACCTTTGCCTCCCTGTAGGAATGCCTACAATTTCACATTCCATCTTTCACACTAGACTGTACTAATTTCCTTCCTTAAATCATTGGTATATTGAAGAGAGAGCTGCAAAGGAGCAACAATGTGTGAGGCTGTGGCTGTGTCTAAGTCAACTACTAAAGTTTAACTTGCATCTATTTTAGCAAGGTTGGGGCCATGAACGTTAATCTCCCAAATGGATATAGAATGGAGGTACAGGCCAAAGTGCAGTTAAGTGGACATGCAGCCATTAGAACAAGTAAAATAGAAGTAGGCGTGTCCTGTTTTAGAATATTGAGCTGCTGTCCTGTCACCTATATCCCTGACTTTAGACGTTCTAAGTTAGAGCAACTTTTATCCTCACTAGGGATCATGATGTGGGGGATTGCTTCATTCCCTACCCACACCTGCCTTGCATCCCCATTCATGAAAACTAGCAAAACAAACATCATTCTTAGTTCCACTGGGCAAGTGGGGGGAGGTGGGTTTAGCAATGGTGGGAAGGCAGTGTAAATTTACAGACTGAGTCACTTGAGGAACTGTGGCCATGCAAGATTGCATGCACACTCCCAAGCTGTTTCCATCTGGCCACTCCAACAAAAAGCCTAATATCTAAGCAAAAAAACGCCACTCCTAGATGAAAGCCCTACATTCCAACCCTTTTACAGCTTTCTTTTTTTGACTTTCCCCAGACCAGTTGACAACTTGTCTCAGCCAAGCACGGATCCAGGGGCTCACAAAGCAATGTGACCTGATATTCCCATTGATGTACTAAGGTAGAGCTCATATTGCCCCTAAACTCCACAGAGAAGCTTTTTCCTCAATTTCAGGGAGCATGGCTTGGACAGTACTTACATGTCTTCTCTCTTTCTAAAATGTCTACAATATTGTTTCTGTGGAGTGTGGGTGGGCAACATATGTCTCCATAAGTGGCCATTGGCTTGTTGGCCTGATATTTCCAGAAGGAACAGTGAGTCATGAACATTCATTTGCAGTGTCCCTCTGATGTCAGGATTGAATCCACATCATGTGACTTTTCCCAGAAAACATCCCACAAAGACTGAGTGTGCGTCCCACCACTGTGTAGGTGGCAACCACATGTTTGAATTCATGCAGCTGAGTGATTGATGCTTGGGACCCCTACCCACACTTGATTTCCCAATGAATGCAGGTGGCCTGCTTGTTAATATATGGACATAGCCCCTCATCCACAGATGAAATTAAGAAACCATGATATGAAGAGGTAAGATGTTCTGATCTCTTCAGACCTTCCCCTTTCAATCCCTCTCGCAACTCCTCTCTCCTGGAGTGACCACTTTCTCCTTTCCTCCCATCTCACACTCTCTACCCATCAGGCCAAGCCAACCCCAGCACTGACACCTACCTTCTCGGTTATCTGACCCATGAAGCGTGTGTCAGTTGAGGCTTTCGCTGCTACTTTCTCACCATCCCCCTCCTCCCTTGGCTGACTGACACCCTGACACAGCCCTTTCCATGCTCCACTCTGCTAGATCTGATACTCTTGATGTTCTTGCCCCTGTCATGAGGATCTGCTTGAAGGCCAAAGTCAAGTGCAACTCTTGGTAGAGCTCAGACCTTGTCACCCTTAAATGCAGGTATTGGGTGGCTGAGAGGAAATGGCGTGCTTCCGGTACATCCTCTGACAAACTGGCTTGCCGCCTGCTCACAAGGCAATACCAGCTCTCGGCCCGCACCAAGAAGAGAGTCCACATCCAAACCCGTTTCTCTGCAGCATCTAACAACTCGGCCGAACTCTTTAAAATCTCCAAGGAGCGGGCCAATCCGGCTGCAGTTTCTACCTCTCCAGTCCCCTCCCAGGCCCTCTGCATGGCCCCTGCTTCTCACTTCATCTCTGAAACCCAGGGCATCCTGTCCTCTCTCTCTTCCACTCCCCTTCCTCCCTCTACTGCCTACTCCTCATCTGGCCCTTCTTCGGCCACCTCTCCTCCCTCCTTCTCTGCCTTTTTCCATTTCTCCTCAGAAGAGGTTTCTAGACAAGTCTGATCTATGAAAGTCTTGTCAAAACAGGTTCACCTCGGTTCCTCCAAAACCATCAAGGACCATATTGACACTCTGGCCTGGCCCCTGCTTTGTCTGACTTCTGCAACCACTCCTTCACCATTGGAGTCTTCTCCTCTTCCCTAATGCATTCCCTTGTGCACCCTCTTCTTAAGAAACCATCTGTTGTCCCTGCCTGCTAAGTATTTTCCAATCTCCATCACTCCTTTCCAGGGCAAACCCCTGGAGAAGCTGGCCATCTCCCTGCGTAATCTTCACATGGAAGCTGTTGGTTGTCTTCATGAACATCAGTCTGGCTTCAGAGCTGCCAGAGGAACGGAAACTGCTCTCCTGAACATCCGTGAAGACCTGCTCTCCCACCTTGATTCCAACACCCCCTGTGTTCTCATCTTGCTTGATCTCTCTTCTGCCTTTGACACGGCCAACAGTGCCATCCTGCTCAACCTTCTCCATGATAACCTGGGTATCACCGATCAGGCCCTGGCTTGGCTGACCTCCTTTCTATCTGATCGACCCTCCCAGGTCCAACTTGGCTCCTTTGTCGCCTCTATCTCTATCTCTACCTGTGATGTTCCCCAGGGGTCTATTCTCTCTCCTTGGCTGTTCAAACAATACCTGGCACTTCTTGCCCACTGCATTGCCGCTCTCTGCCCCAACTTTCAGTGCTATGCGGATGACACTGAACTCATTTTCAGGCTCCATTCTGCCACCTCTTCTCGTACTCTCATCTCTCACTGTCTGTCCTCCATCCAGGAGTGGTGTGTCACCAATGATCTCTGCCTTAATGCCAGTAAGACTGAGAATCTCCTCGTCGGCATACCTGCTCCCTCCTTTCCTTTCACTCTCTGGCCCAGCCTTTCCTGGCCCTCTTACTGCTCCCACCTGTGAGGCTAAAAATCTCAGGGTCATCTTTGACTTCTCCCTTTCCTTCTCTCCTCATATCTCTGACGTCTCTAAGAAATCACACTACCAGCTGCACCTCCTCAGAGGTATTCTTCCTTTCCTCTCACTGTCTCCAGAGCGCTAGTCCTCTCTAGGCTGGACTACTGCAACAGCCTCTTTCTAGATCTGCCTACCTCTACTCTCCACCCTCTGCAAATCATCCGAAACAGGACTGCAAGACCTTGGACTCAAGCCCAGGGATCATATTTCTCCAGGACTGAAATCTTTGCACTGGCTCCCAGTGGCAGCGAGGATTAAGGTCAAAACTCTCTGCATTGTCCACAAGGCCTTCTGGGGCCTGGGTCCTCTACACCTTCAACTCTCTCTTCCTAAATATCTTCCTTCTCGCACTCTTCGCTCATCCGCCTCCAACTCCCTCAGGGTTAGTCGCTTCTCCAAGCAGCGAGTTGGTGGTAGACTTCTTTGTTCTGCTGGGGCCTCCCTCTGGAACAGCCTCCCTGCCACACTGAAACTTGAGGAGGACCATCTCTGGTTCCGGAAGCACCTCAAGAGCTACCTTGTTTCTGTCCTGGCTACTCTCTAATCTCGGGCCCAGGTTCCCTCCCCTCCAGTTGGACACCTGCACTGCCCCTTGCACACCGGGACTGTTTCTGTATCTCTACAGCCCCTTACTAGCACTTGATACCTGATGTCTGCGCGTAACACTCTACTTGCCACAAGCTGGCTGCTCTGTTATCCTATGTACTGCACTGCCCCCTCCCCCGCACTTTCCCCTTCCCCCCTCTCCTGCACTTGCGCAATCTCAATGTCACCTGGCCTAGTAGGATCGTTATCTTTGTCTTCCCCTTGTTCCCCTCCCATGCCTCATCGCACCTTGAAACACTTGTTTATAGCCGCATTATAAATGCCATATCATATCATATTATATGCTAAGATCTCCTCATGCGAGAGTTCTGCTCAGTGCTTAGGGAAACCCAACTTCATACCTTCCAAGGTTAGAACAGGACTGGTGGTCATCTCCCCTTTCTAGATGAGAACATCCAGGATATGTCAATTTTAATCACTGGCCATGCTTGCCAAAGTCAAGGAAGCAGGGGACAGCTCAGTTTTAGAACCAGTAGGAACAGCATGTCCTACCAGTGGCCAGTGCCAGAAACCTGCATTTCTGAAGTGTAAACCAAAAGTAATGTTGCCATGTCTCCATGGCTGTGCACTGGTCTAACATCACCAGTGCTATGCCTCCAAAGGAACGGAAGGCTTTCACTGACCACAGTAAGAATGAAAACACGTGTGGCCTCTCCCCAGCTACGATGGCTTGCAGGGCCTCTTCAGCATCTCCACACTGGGGCAGAACACATAGGAACCCTCCAACACCCAGGCTGATGCAGCATAGCGATAGGAACCAGTATCCCATAACCATGGCAGCCTCTAAATTTAGAAGCTAAGTATTTCACTCTTCTTTTTGGAAACACTGCAGCATAAGCACAAGTGCAGCTGGTGATGTTCTGGCTGCTTCTGGTCCAATGCCAGCTTGTTCACCCTTTTTGACTTTTAAACATTTGATCTTCCAAGGCGTTGAGCATGCAATACTGCATTGCAGATAGGGAAAAAAACCTTGCATGCACGGGTGGGTACAAATGAATGCACATGAGCCTCATTTCCACTGTGACCTCACAGCTCACTCTATCCTTAAACACATTCGGGTCATCACGAGTTGGGTGGTAGCCCTTAAATGTGGTGGTAACTCTATTCCAGCTACATTTAAGGGTCCGCCAAATCACAGGTTTAACAGTATTTACCCCAAGCTCTGAGCTCGGGGAAATCCGCCAGGAATTTTCTGATTTTCTGCGCTATAGCCGTGCAGTAGTGCGGTAATACCACTGACGGTAATCGCGCTGAAAGTTCCCCATTGGATCCAATGGGGAATGGGCAATTCCCGAATGGGCCCAATGGGCAATTGGGAAGGACCGTTCTGCCAAACCCGTGATCTGGCGCTAATAGCGCTGGACTGGGTGGTGGTAGCGCTATTAGCGCAGGCAGTATCCCGGCAGGAATACTGCTCGGATACCGCCCAACTCGTGATGAGGCCCTTTGACTATTGAAAGTTGGAACCAGGATAGTGTTGGTTTTCACTGCTGAATATTATATTTCATTGTAAATATCTATTACAAGGGCATCTACCGATAAAAACGTAATTAGAACATACTGCTCTCATTAAATTTCTTGTATTCCTTGGCGACCCCGCTGTGTCTTAAATCACCCCACTCCATTCCTGAGAGCTAGGCTTGGCTGCCTGACTACTGCTGTCTATAGGTAAGGCAGGACAGGAGTCTAAGTCGTGTTTCCATAGGTCAGGGGGACCCACCCACAGCCTTGATATAAATCTTGACAGGTCTAGTAATTACTCATCTTATTCGATTGGTTATCGCTTTCTTTATCATGTCTTTATCATAGCTGTATTCTTCTCTCAGGCCAAGAAGAAGAGAACATTAATTAACAAGTTAAATGGACTTGCTTTGGTAAACACCAAAAGGTACTAGTGCCCTTTTGTCCACTCAGTATGAACACCTGAATCATAAACATGAGGAAATGGGCCACAGCTGAGAGTGGTTTCCATGGCCGAAATAGAGTGTGAAAATGTGCTCTTTGTTTGATGCATTGGGCTGTTCTGGGGCTCTTTGCTTGGTGCATTGGGCTACTTTGGGGCAGCTGTGCATCGCAATGCAGCAGCTCTTTGCTTGATGCATTGGACTGAGCATTTTACTTTATGTCACCTACAAATGAGGTATTGAATACAAGAATAGGGATTATAACTGTTACGTATTATTTGCAAATTTTGTCAGGCTGGATCTAGGGGATCTAGGGGGAGGGCGGATTAGAATTTTGCGGGGAGGTTACAGTACTCTTCCCGATGTTCTTTCTGTAAGTTGTAACCATTTGACCTGATGATTTGCTAAGATTTCCATCCCGTATAATATAAAAGGGTCTACCCCTTCCTTATAAATCTCAAGAAATCCCATAATAGACCCACCCGCTACATTTGCTATAGTATTTTTAATTACTCGCCATTTACTCATGGCTTTAAGTACAATGTGGTGCTTGTATTGCTGAACACTGGGCGTACTTTAATCACTCCCCACACATATGCCAAGCATATCCATATGTTTTGCTTTGATTGCCTAACCACGGTTTTGTTTCTATTAAGTTGCAGGTGATTTTTTATATTTGTGGAGGGGGGGGGGGTTTACACCCCAACAAAATAGTAGCAATGACAGCCACATGAAGGATAAACAAGAGGGGTGCTAAAATTCACCCCTGCTTGAGTCTTTTATTTGTGCAAATCAGTGCTGACATGTTTCCATCCTGGTAGGCCTGACAGTCACTGTAGTATTAGTATAGAGCTTCTACAGCTTATTGATGTAACATAGCAGAGTGGTATCTACACCCCAGCGCTCGGCTTTGGCTCACAACCGAGGACGTGAGTTGCTGTCAAACACTGCAATGTAGTCCACCCACAAAGCATAGGTATAACCCTCTGTCCATGCCATGAAGAACATCTGCACATAAAAGCTGAAGTGCCCACATAACATGTGTTGCTGACCTTCCTTTTCTGTAACTTATTTGTTGGGGTTTTAAGACTTTGACTACTTCTGCCGTCTTGGTGAGTATTCTCAAGAGGATAGTTACAAATACTTTACTACTACTGTATGACATCGCTAGTAATCAATAGTTCATAAGCTCATTGTGACTACGCTTCTTGTACACAGGTATTAGTATTGACCGTCTCCAACTACTCTGTACCAGTTCTAGTGATGTCTTTAAATATAGTTAACAGCAGGTTTCCCAAAATACATAATTTTTAACCACAATTATTGACAATATGTTTCAACTTGTTTCACGCTAGAAAAATATATATTTACTACAGGAACTGAACAACATAGACCCATGTGCAACACATCATACCTCATTTCCAAATAAACGCATGGAGGGTAGTAAAATAACTATAATGTAACATTTGTAATCTTACCTCGATTGAATGTTCAATAGTTTTCTTTTTAATATTTATTTATCGCTGTCAGTGATTCCTCTGACTTTCTTGCAAAGTGCCATGTTCAGGTGGCCCTTGGAACGCTTTGCAGATGCCTTTCTTCAACCATTAGTAAAACGAATGGACTCATATGTTCAAGACAAAACTCAGATTGCTAGGCACTGAAGACCCTCCCCATATGGAAACTAAGGCACAATCACCATATACTAGTGATACGACAGACACGAGATTTGATTTCCAAGTGCTATGGTTTATTGCAAAGTATGCTCAGTCGGCCGACTGGGTCTAACGTCTCGCAACGTGTGTCATCCAGACCTCGTGAGACGTAAGAGAGCGAGCATCGCTCAAGCAGGAACATATATACAAACATACAATCTTTGAAGGCACATAAAACCGCCCATAATGTTTCTTCTAGAGCTAGGGTTCGGTTATTGACAATCATGACAAATATGACACATTATGACAGGTTTCTTATTCAATCTAATCATACTCATTTTAGCAAAAGTTGAAGAGACTGTTCTTTGTTATGGAGAACATAAAGCACTTGTTCAGCAAGGATGTCGTGTTCGTGAGAGAAACACATTCAATAACACGTTATCTACTCGGTTCTATTCGTGAACTACAGGTCAGCCTGTTCTGAGGAAGATCTGCGAAGGAGGACCGCTAGACGATTATAATTCATGCTTTAACTGCCTATTGCTACAGCTTTAGTGAGACAGGCCGGCACCTGGGCCGTTGATTAAATGCCGCTCTTGCTTGCCTCCAATAACTTTGTGAGGGTGGAAAACAATGTAGTTCTGCACTGTTTGGCATTCCTGTCTGGGTTTGCTCTTTCAACATGCAGCTGTGGCCTTGCACCGTGTATGAGCTTTCAGAATAAAATACATTTTGCAAAGCATTTGACAGAAAGGAAAAAAGCAAGATAGCGGATGTTACACTAAATGGACGCCCTGATGTTATACTTGTTATACTGACGATTCTGTGTTTGCGATGTTGGTCATATGAGGCAATTGGTTTCCGGCCAACATAATATACATACTATACACGGTCAGGGTCATTTCTTAGACTAACAAGAGAATAAAGGAAATTGAAGGAATAACATTCGATCCACAGACAAAAATCCTGCTTGGTCTAGACGTAGTTGCACTATATACAAGTATCCCGCAGAAAGCATCCTTAGAGATGCTGGAAGACAAACTACTACGTGAAATCAGGTCAAAACCACTGCAATATCATTTATATTGCGGTGTGCTGAGATGGCGCTTGTTGAGAACTATTTCCATTTGAACTGCAATTTTTCAAGCAGATTCAGGGGTCCGCGATGGGGGCTACTCTATCCCCCAGCATCGCCAATCTGTAAATGGAGGCCTTTGAAATCCAGAAGATTATGACACCTAACAATCCTTTTCTCAACCATATTAGAATATGGAGGAGATATATTGATGACATCCTAGTGATTTGGACTGGCAAAGCAGATGACATACATGTCTTTTGCAGTTGGATTAATACTCAAGACTGCTTCCTCAAATTCACTTCAAACTCAAGTACTATGACACTAAGCTTCCTAGATATCTCAATCTCTGTTGACCCAGTGAATAAAAGTGTGTTTGTTAAACCATTCAATAAACCCACAGATTGAAATTCAATATTGCATTTCTCGAGCTTCCATCCACAACACGTTAGAGAAAACTTAACTGTGGGACAATTTCTTCATTTAAAATGAAACAGTACAAATAGACAGGATTTCAAAAGAGAAGCCTTAAGGATGAAAGATCGCTTGGAGGAACGGGGTTATCCCGTGAGAATGACCACTCCAGCATTGAAAAGAGCCAACAACAATCATAGGGAAGCCCTATTGGAGCACAGGAACCAGACACCTGATGGAAATAAGGAAGACAATAAACTGGTGTTTGTAAATACCTACAGCCATCTCTCCAACAACATTAAAAAGATTATCTCTAAAAACTGGAATATCTTGGAAAAGAGTGAGAAACCATTACAAAATCCTGTCATAGCATTTAAATGAAGTAAGAACCTTAAAGAATGAATTTCTAGGAATGATATAAGTTTAAGACCAACAAAACAACCGATGTTACCTCAACAGTGGGGATTGCCCATAATCCTCGGACATTACCCATGCGACTGCCGTGCATGTTGTCAATTTACAACACCAAGTACAGCAATTGACCTAGGACCCACCACACCTTGGAGACAGAGTTATCACACAAACTACAACTCCATGATGGTGATATACGGCATATGGTGCCCCTGTCTGAAACGATATATCGGAAAAACAGAGAAAAATCTAAATAAGGATAGGTGAACATAGATCCTGCTTGAGGAACCGTACTTCGAATGCCCCTCTGGTCGATCATTGGATCGAGATGACACACAGACCAGATGAACTTAAATGGTTGGTTGTATACAAACTGCAACACAGTGGAGATAGCAACCGAGACAAAAGGACACTTGTTGCGAAGGAACAGCAAATCATTTTTCTTACGAAAAGTGCAACCATAGGATTTAATGAGAAACTTGAATGGAGACTATAACAGCTGCATCATCATGGCTACACGCACGTATCGAGCGTCAGAGTGTCATGCCTATACACGATATATACATAATTCTTAATGCGGAACTACATTGTGTTTGGAAAAACAAAGATATCCTGAATCCCAGAAAACGCTCCTCTGTGACTTTTTATCCTAATCGAGCATGAGTCCAGAATTGCTCGAAATAATATAACCGCTGCATCTACTTTCCCGCCATTCAGCCTTGGAGGGATTGAGTAATGATAAGGTGTCATTTGCTGTCAGTCATCTGGCTAGTTGAAACAATAGACACCTTTCCATTTAAGGAACTAAGAGGCTGATGTTCAGCGCGTCTCCGTGACCAATGATAAAGGCCGTTATTACATTCTTAAGGCACTGACCTGGACCGATAGGTGGATACGTCATTTGGAGAGAGGAGCCTATGTTGTTTTCTCTGCATTCCTGCTGTCTAGAAAAAGACAGGTAAGCTGGCACAAAGGTTGGGAATCTAGTTACACCTCGGGTACTAAGAGCCTAGACAATCTCAAAGGAGCTAATCTTGAACGATTTTCTCTTTCCATGTCCACTCCTCATCACCGGCAGATTCCGCACGGATTCACTCCTACCAACAACTACTTTCTCCCTGTGACGCCGTGATATGAAGCTACTGCTGTGGCGATTACTCAATATGTGAAGGGACACCGCGTACCAGCAAAGAGGTACAGCACAAAAACAAACCGTTGTTGATTTTACCAGATAGTTAAATTACACCGTTACATGTTCTCGACGCACTGACCTATTTGAAGGTCGCGTCGGCCGGGCTGATGTAAACACTGCATTAACAATGAAGTTGGGTAACAACTGTTGCTTGCTGACTCCACAAGCAATACATTAGGTTGCTAGATTTAATCAACATACTGCGGTTCTCTTCTGATACTGTCCCACAGCCTTCCATTTGAATAGAATATTTAACACAGTATTAAAGAGAGAGGATGAACAATGTATACCAGTGTGTTATGCATTTAGGAGAACTCAAGCACAATTATCTCTCAACCTAGGTGATCACCTCACTCCGGCAAGAGACTGTTGTGATGTCTGGCTATTGATACAAAATTGGATGCTGTGCTACAGTCTGAAAGCAGTGAACCCCATTTATTGAGGATCAACACATTTTGGGACTACTAATCTCTAAACCTCTACAACTTTGTAATCACCTGATTGAGAGGTAAACTGACAGTGTATCGTTACGTCTAAAGCTTGGGGGAACTATATAACTGTTTGTATGTTTGCAACCTTTCAAAATTGTCGTAATTTGAGAAGATTGCGAGAATGGACTAAGATGTAAGATTACGAGAGTATGGTTAATTTACGAATTCAACAATGAGAATACTTTATTGAGGTGCGACTCTCCGAGAAGGGGATTATTCAAAATGGCTGAGTAGTTTCCAACTTTTCTTTTCTTGCAACAGAGTTGTTTAATCCATAAACATTGTTTTGTATACTATTTGAAAGGTTGGCCACCTTTATAGAGGGATTGCGTATGGGTTATTTTCCCTCAAACCTCTTGGTGTTATTGTAATGGCCCTTGGAACAGGAATGAGTTTTGGAGAAGGTATGGGCATCAGGGAAAGTATGGGTATCAGAACAGGAATGGGCATCAGAGTTGGCATGGTCATTGGTGTAGCAAAGGTTGTCAGGGCAGGACTACGTCTTGGTGTAGGAATGGGACCTGGGTCAAGGACCGACATCAGGGAAGAAATAGGGCCCAGAGCAGGGATTGGTTTCAGAGCAGCACTGGACATCAAGGCAGAGGTAGGTCATGTGGTTGGAACAGGCCTGTGAAAAGGGAAAGGCCACAGAGCAGGCATGAGCTTTATGGAAGGGATGGGCCTTATGTGAGGGATGGGACTTGGGGGAGGAATATGGCATATAAAATGGTGCAACCTCCCGCCAGGAACCAGACAAAGGGCATGGATTGGCCTAGAACATTTTAATAGTGATCATAACAACGTCTGCAGAGCATGAAATCACCTCACTTTCAATATAGCGTGCGGCTTAATTATATTGGATAGTAAACCCATAGATGTAGAAAATGTACCACAAATCCATCTGTATGAAAAATATTGGCTTCATTGAGGTATCTATTCTATGTATATGAACCTCGGAGGTCACAGTGATGATAGTCGTGTGGTCTTAAGCTATATGCTCCCAGTGTCCTCCTGAAGCGCCCATGGACTTAGATTATGTACTGAAGACACGGACAATATTTAATTTCTGAAAAGTGATATTTCGGGCTTATGGAATGTTTTTTTACATGAAAAATATTTAAGCACCAGAATGCATTGAATGTGCACAGCTTTCCAGCATTGTGCCCATTCTTATGACCTCTATCCTTGTGATACAGACCCAAACCTGGGTGAGGCCCGTCCCTGCACTGAAGCCCATCCATGTGCTGGGAATTCCCTGTTTAGAGGCCCAAGTTAAAGGTCCATTACTGGCCCAAGACCCATCACTTCTCCCCTCCTGTCCCTGCTCTGAGGCCCGCCACTGATCATCACCTGAATTGCACTGGTGGTAATGGAGTTTATGGATGTGATGCAGCAAAAAATGATGTCATGGCATGATACCAAGAATACACCATTCACAGGCAGACAATTGCTCCAGGGGTATCGTTTACATTTTTCCAGACTTGCATGGCTAATTTCTACAAAGACCATCTTTTCAGCCATGCTGCAAGCACTTCTACCAAGATTATTTGCAATGACGTAGACAATGCAGCAGGATAGGCGGCCCTACCAGCAGACTAGACTGCTCTACCAGCAGGCTAGCCTGCCCTACCAGCAGGCTAGACTACTCTACCAGCAGGTTAGGCTGCCCTACCAGCAGGCTAGGCTGCCCTACCTGCAGGCTAGCATGCCCTACCAGCAGACTAGACTACTCCACCAGCAGGTTAGGCTGTCCTACCAGCAGGCTAGGCTGCCCTACCAGCAGCTGCCAGCAGGCTCAGGCTAGGCTGCCCTACAAAGAGGCTAGGTAGCCCTACTTTGAACATTATTTAGGAAAGAACACGTTATTTCATGAATGACATTTGAGTACATCAGGAAAAGAAAGAATATATCGGGCAAGGATGTCATCGCTCCGATGACATCACAGTGTCACAGTTGAGCTGGAGAGCAGGTTCTCAGAAGCGATAAATGCAGAACGGCAAATGTGCAGGTTTAAAATGCAAACAGAAACCTGTAGACGCGAACATATTTTAAACATATGCATCTGAATTCATTTCATGTCTGACCTATTCCATTAAGTACATCAGAGAATAAACACTTATTCAGGAGTTTCTGCAATCCCGAATCATAATTCAAAGTTTCATAATATTTATCAAATCAGCACATCATAAATTTTCTCGTATTGATTGTAGTATTATGTACCTGCATTTTACGAACAAAACCCTTGAAATAAACACGTTTGATTGATAGCTTTTATAAACTTGGTTTCAAGAGATGAGATGGCAACACAAAACACTTCTTTTGAAAACAAATATATGCAATTTTGTATACGTATAGCACACTACATCATCATTATAATTAACGGGAGCTTATATTTATGTCTGCCTCCCATTATTGCTGATGTGTGAATTCACTACTCGCACTGAAACAATGGAATGTTGCAAGTATTCGGTCATAAAATGCCAGGCATGCGCAGTAGGGTGAAGTAGCTTGTGCTCTGGACCGCAATGTGTCTTCTGTGTTAAAACCTGTTTCCTAGAAAATTGGGAGCTATAGTGGTATTAACTATGAGTGGGTGAGCTTGTTCAAATCTGATGCAACGGCACAAAAAAAGGAAGCTACACTATATTTATAATTATAATAATGTAGATGAATTGAACCATCTCGAAATTATTCTAATGAGTTGAAACCTGATTTGAGTGGCTCAAAGCCCTAAGAACATTTGATGGATGGAAACAGCGGGAACCGTTTGTGAAAATTAGTGTGGTCATCTCTCTGGCAGTACTAAATGCTAGGATATTGGTGGTTAGTGATAACAAAGAAAGCAGGGCCTTTGTAAACCTACATCTTGGCACTGCTCTGGCCCATTTGCCTCAAACGCGGAAGTTCAGTGACTATAGTTTGAACAGACCTGATGCAATGCAAACCAGACCAGAGGCTAATCAGGAACTGATAAACTCAAACTGATGCAAATAGCACTAGAGTGTTGGCGTTGCGGGTGCACCCATCCCTGAATTAGATCCCGCCATAACCCCTACTGCAAATGGGTACCAGGCCTGAGCCGCCTGGCACGTGATTCCTTGGTGGCAGCACTCTGTGGGTCCTGTATGCGGAATCCGCTTACCTGTCTTCTCGCATCTCTCTGGCGCGACCATCCTGCCCCAACACTAACATAAAAACATTTTGCGTAAACACTATAGGGCCTGATTCACAGAAGCCTTTTATAATGGCGCAATCCCGTTGGAAAACGCTAAGTGAATCAGGCCCTATGTCTGGTATATTAGTGATTTGTGTTTGAACTTCCATTACTAAGGTCCTGATTTACAAACATGTTTTAACATGGGAAAGTCCTAAGAATCAACACTAAAGCGAATAAACTCAAAAACAAATTCAGTACCAGAAGGTTGATTCTATGCTTAAGTATTGCTGAAAACCATAACGGCCTACATAAGTGACATACTTTCTGACTAGTGTTAAGGTACTTGTTTCCTTCAGCAATACCAACAAATATTACAGGTAACTGTAATGCATGGCGCATTTAGATGACAAGAAAACATATTTTAAATAAATATTTTAATTCTATTATTGGCATTTACAAGTACAAAGCATACACGTATGTTACAGTCGTATCAAAATGTGAAAAATATGAATGTTACATAAGTAACAATTGTACAAAAAAAAATCTTTTCTTCTCACCTTACCCTGAAGGCAAAAAATCTATTCATCATAGGAAACCATTGATATAAAAACACGTCATAGGTAAACAAAACAAAAGGTTTGCACATTTGTACATGATAGAAAAAGTCATAACAGCACGAAAACCATCGTTCTTCATGCAGCGTTACTGTGTGGACATTTCAGACGGCTTGCATTTTTGTGGCATTAACGAACAATACCAGCTCGGCCTGTAAACAACTTTTATTCGTGAGCGCTCAAATGCCAGCTTGCGCAATAAATAATCCATTTAAGGTTTCTGAGAAGGAAGTAGGCCGAATTCTGAAATGCTACAGTACATCAAAGTCTCTCCAGCGGCCATTTTCTCGCGATTGCCAACTTGGGTCGTACACACTGGAAGCACAAGGAGGAAGCCCATATATTGCAGAGGGACCCAAGGCCGCCTCACAGATAGTCTCAGAAATATCCTAAAGTGCGGATAAGCCTGAGCTGTTTGCTGGCAGCCATTGCTTTACCTTTGTCCATGTACCATTGACAGTTCACACAGTCCCGCTCATTCTCCTGGGAAAACAAGCACATAGGCTTGGAACTCTGGGTGACGGAGGCAAAAAAGCCTTCAGATGCTTGATCGCTGCAGTCCATCTCTGAGGGGCCACAGGGTCGTTCGTACGTACGCTTCTTAAAAAACAAATGTTGTTAAAGGCATTTGTTATGCAAAATATAATATCAAAAATATACCATAGATCCTTTTCTGAAATCGTTTAAAAGTTCTTTTTGCGATGAACCACGAACTTTACAAACAAAAAGAGAGAACTATTACAAACCATAAATGCTTTTAAGAAACCATTTTTGGAACTGGATGACGAAAGTCTGGTTTTTAAATGCACTGCATGCAGGGAAATACGTTTGTCCAAGCAGAATTAAATTAATGTTTTATGTCAGTTTCAGCAGCACAGAGGTTATTTAAAACTGTCTTTTCCAACCAACAGTTCACACTGGCCTGGTATTAAAATGTGGACTTTTCTTAATTTCATGCACCTGCACAATGGCTTGACAGTTCCCTATCTTTGCACCTGGGCAATGCCATTGCCGAATTCCTATACATACTGTTCTGCCTCCCCATCTTTTGAGGCAGGCTTTAATGTCCCACCTTTGCCTTCTTCAGATGCTGCTCCTTTTTCAGGGAGCGAGGCTAAATCTTTAAAAACATCCACATAATGCCCGAACCCAGGGCCCCAGTTCAGTAGATTGTCCCAGTTGAAGTTCCCTGCTTGATGCCCAAGTTTCAAGGGCAAAGTGTTCTCAGCAACAAGGGTAGCTGTGTTTGAGCCGGCGGCACCACCATCGGCCCTGCGGCCGTGGTACCTTCTGTGCTTCATCCGAGCACCATAATTGTCTTCATCATCAGCATCTGATTCATTGACTTGGGATAGTTTCGGCATACGCGAGGTGTACACGACAGGTTTGTCCCTGTCGTATTCCATCTCTGAGCAGGTGAAGGACTCGTGGGAGTCACTGTCGGAGGATGATTCCGGTGCCGGAATGCCATCCGCCGGGTTTCGTATTCTTGACAGGGGCCTCCTGCAGTCTTCTTCTGATGAAGATCTTCCATGGTCAGCACTACAGATGCTTGGATTTCGAGGACGAGGTGTGTTCAGTCTCTCAACCTCTTCAATCGAAAGCCCCACCGGTGGCCCTGTCTCCAATGGGATTTGCCCTATGGGCTGCTTTAGTCGACTGCCTGGCCTGGAACTGTGCCCGGCCATAGTTTGAGGGCTCTTGCTTCTCCTTCCAAGGCGAGTGGCATAGTTGAAAATGCCAGGCTGGCAAGGATCATTATGCATTTCCAGAGGACTGCCTGCTCGACTCGAAAGTTGCATTTCCCTGGCGGGACTGTTTCTGTAGAATGTAGAAGACTTTGAGAATGGTGCAGGGCTGTGACGAGACAGGGGATTGGGCGGAGGACATGTAGAATGGGTCAAAGACGATGTCCTCAGCCCCTGGCTGTATGGTGGTTGATACGTTAGGCTGCTTGCTCCAAGAGGCATGGGAGACTGCCTAGCAAAACCAAGGGGGCTATGTCTCTGGATGGAGAATTTGGGTGTGTGGCTCCGGAACTGCTTGTAGTGCTGTATTATGTCGGCATCGGAAGGGGCAATGCTACTCGCGTTTTCTATGTCGTAGTGCTCTATCTCGGGTTCAGGTGCCGCCATGGGCGCACTGGGGACTACCTCTGAATTATGCTGAAGGTCTGTCTCATCATAAATTAAATATGGGTTTTCTCTTTCAATGATATCAGGCTTAGGGTTGCCTTCGGGTTGTTTTCTGATTGTCATATCATCGCCGTATGGTGGGATATTGTCGGGATCATCAAAAGCATCGTTCTCGCTCCCTTTCTTCTTCTTTTCTTTGGGCTTCTTTTCATCCTTTGGCACTTTGGACTTTCGCTTCCCTTTACACTGGTTGCAAAGGATCAGACTGAGCACAAGCAATGCGAGGACAGTAGCACAACTGCCAACGATGGCAGGCACAGCCCAGATGGGCAAGCCTAGCTCCTCAGTACGCGGGTTTGGAATGCATATGTGGCCTCCGTTGTTTGTACCTTTGCACACATTGCCCTGGAGACACACAATTCCAAGACACGCCACCACAATTTCACATCTTCTTCCTGAGTATGATTCGGGGCAGCTACATGCAAATCCAGAATGCGTGCCAGGCTCGCAGCTGCCGCCGTTCAGGCAAGGGCTGGAAGCACATTCCCCTGGAGGAACACACTTGTAGGTATGCCACTGGTTGAGGCACATGAGGTCTCCCCAGCACGGATTACTGGCGCAAATGTTAGGTCCTCGGCACCCAATCTTTATGGAGGGATCGGTTTTGGAAATTGTGGCCAGACTGTGCTGTCCTGTGAAAGGTAGACTTTCTCTGTTGTACTTGACATAGGCAATGCATCCGTCAAAACCTATAGAAATGAGACAATGGTTGCAGCACATTAGAAGAGTGATAATGTAATGCACATTCCAAAACAATCAGCTTATGCAGAAAGAGCAAGCTTGCATCGCTAAAATGGGCACTGGGGCAAACATGGAGATTTCAGAGCATCTTGGACTTGGCCCCACCATCTTATGCTATATTTACAATTACACGTAATATCACAGAAACTGCACAGCCAACAGTGATCGCTAGCATACACTACAGTACAGACTTACTGGCTGCATTAATTTTGCACTATACAAACTCTTATGTTGTGCATGTTTGCAGCAGTGCGAGTGTAAGGTGGTGGGAATGGTGTATTATCATCCCAGGAGAGTAATTGTGTTTATGTTTACAAAGAATTTGCATCACAAACACAACACTGAGGGTGTGGCAAACGTTTCTTTCTTTCCAGCTTCATGTGTCCTATTTTGGCACATTGTTACTTTTTTCTCTTTTTGTCTTAAACTTTTCTCTGTTGCCACATTTCCTACTTTACTACTCTCGTTCTTTCATCCCTTTCTTGAGAATGAGAGCAGGGATGAGAAAGGCACTTGGAAAGAAGGACATAGGGCCTCATTATGACCCGGGCGGTAAGGGATTATCGTACCGGTAAGGGCACTGGTGCCGGTAATCCCTTACTGCCCAATAACAAGGCCCCTTTGCGGGTCCCTACCATAATGGCTGGTTTTACCAGACGTTAAGGAAGGGACCCGCAAAGGGACCTTGGAGGTAATTACGGTTCCGCAATTTGCGGTGCCGTAATTACCGCCTTCCCCATTCCCATTGAGCCCTATGGGGAAAGAATGGGAATGGGGAAGGGCCAATGGTGAATGGGGAATTACCGCCCAACCTACCTTGGAATGGGGCGGTAATTCCGCCATTCTCCATGGCAGAATCCGGCGTCAACCATGGCGCTAGGTCGTAATGAGGCCCATAGTCTGTTACAGGCAAACGCCAGGGACCATGGGTGAAATTCACAATCAGGGATAAGTCTGACTTACGCTTGACTTGCACCTGGATTATGACTACTATCAGTTCACAAAAGAAGCTACTCCGAATACTCTTAACTAACACATGTCTTACCACTGACTTACTATAAGTAAGTCGGGAGTGCACCTAAATCACTCAGAGTAATGTTTTTTTTTTGTAAATTGGATTAACCTCTTCAGTTGTGAGTCAATGTTAAATCAGGCTTACTCTTGGATCAACCACATCACTGTGAATCAACCACATCACTCAAAGCGAGGCCTCTGCAGCTCTTCTGACACCTGTGGACCATTGGTCACGTGCTTAGAGCCTTGTCAACTATGAATTAAGTTCTTAAAATGTAAACATGTGCAAAACAAGGGCATTCAATCATAACTGTTATGTGATACGATAATAAATTTGCAGCATCACTAATTTTTATTTTATTTTGCATTTTATTGTTTAAAGTGCAAACCTAGCTCGAGAGCAGCGGAGCACTGTACAGGTGTGGGTAGACAGTATTTGGACTGGTATCTTTTAACAGAGCAGTACTGTGAGGTCTCTGCATCTGTATATGCATCCATTGGAATAAGTCCTTAGTCAGGTGTAGTTGAAAGAGCCATGTCTTGAGAGATTTGCGAAATTGGAAAATTGTGGGGCATTCCGAGCTGACAACCAATCGAGTACCAGGGGGTGCGTGCATGACAAGAGAAGGATTGTATGATGGTCCTCTCTTTGCAGACGAGTTGTTATTCAAGCAAGGTGGTTCATTTGCTGCACAAGGAGTGTGTGCCACTAAATATGTGGAGCTTAGCTGCCAGGTATGCTGATGACCTACTTGTGACCTCTTTGTAGATGATGCATGCAGTCATGAACAGTATCCTGGCTTGGAGTGGAAGACAGTGTAGTTTGCATAGTATAGGGGTAATTTGGTCAGATTTCTGTGCTTCGGTAATAAGACATGCTGCAGCGTGGTAGACTGCTTTTTGGGGAGCAAAGTTAGCCCTGTCAGTAGAGCATTTCCCCCATCAATGCCAAGACCACAAGGGCCTGCACTATGCTTTGTAAATCCTACGGTGCGATGAAGGGTTTGATTTTTCGAAGGGTAGATATTCTGAGCCTGGCTATTTGGGCCTTCTTGGCTATATGTTTCTGAAAGGACAGATTTCTGTGAATGTTGAAGCCTAAGAATTGTGCTGAGTCTGAAAGTTGCTGATCAAATCCTTCTCGGTGCACATCATTGAGCCATTGTCGGACAAGTTGGTTACCGGGCGGACCGATGAGGATGAATTCAGTCTTGGATGGGTTTAGTTTGAGGCAGGCAGTCGACATACAGGACTGGATGATGACTAGGTAATCCCACAGACAAATGATGTTCTGCTCGCTATTTACTTTCATGTACAACTGAGTATCACCTGCGTATTGGGGGATGGCTATTTTGGGATCTTTGAGGAGAGTGCCCGGAGGCTCCATGTAAAGGTTAAAAAGGATTGGTGAGAGGATGGAGCCTGGGGGGATTCCGGAGGAGATCTGGAGTTGGTTAGAAAGCAATGGGCCTCATTAAAAATTTGGTGGTAGTCCTGCCAGTAAAACCGGCAGGCTGCCACCAAACTTGCAATTTTTTCCGGCGCCCACAAATGGGCAATTACCAGGTCATTACGGCCCTGCCAGACCCAGTAATTGCCCACTTGCGGGTGCCGGAATGGAATGCTCTCCATTCCCATTTGAGCCCCATAGGGCTCATTGGGAATAAGGAGGTTGGATGCACCGGCACCATTAACAATGGTGCCGGTGCCTCCAGCATGCTGCACTTGTGGGTGCAGCTCTGCCCGCCAGTTTGGACCTGGCGGGCAGAAAGGCACCCACGAGCACAACTCATAGTTTGCCGGTCCGAGAACTATGGTACTGGCAAGCTTACTGGTACCGTAGTTCCTGGACCGGCAAACTTGTAGTGAGGCCCAATGAGTTCATCTGGACAACCTGGTGTCTGCCTGAGAGGCAGGAGGTAAACCAATTCAGGACAATGTCAGAATATCCCATGCTGTCAGCAAGGTGGGAGAGATGGATGTGGTGGTTGACGGTGTTGAATGCAGTCAAGAGGACAAGTAGGACGAGGAGCCATGAGACGACCTTATCCATGATTTGGAGAGCATCATCCATCATCTGGATGGTAGCTGTCTCGATGATACACTTTGGGTGGAACCATGACTGACAGTCATTTAGGAGTTGGAATTGTTCGATACTGGTGAGTAGTTGTGTAGCAACTACTTTTTCCAAGATTTTGCCAATAAACAGGAGTTTCGGAATGGGTCCAGTCTTGAGGGATTCCGGGAATGATCCTTCTGTTAGGGAGTCATTGGTGATGCTGAGGAGTGCATTGAGTGTTGGGCGTGTCAATTGTTTAATGATGGAGGCTAGAGTAGTTTTCAGGGAGGCAATCACTTTTAGGAGATCTGGGGGAAAGAGAGGAGAGAATTCGGTCCAGAGGGTCAGTGTGCATGGTGGAGTGCAGGGGAGGCTAAAGCTCTGAGATGTTGATTTGATGGTCTCTCAGATTTTGTCCCCGGTTGCAGGTAGCTCGTGTTGGGTGTGGTTTTGGTGCAATTCTTTACTACTTCAAAGAGGGCTGTGCTCCTGTTAGAGGCTGCTGCACCTGTGGTGGAGTAGTAAGCAGCTTTGACCTCGGTAGTCAGAATCTTACGGTTTGCACAAAGAGATTTGAGGTTGGTGACGTCTCTCGAGTTATGGTGTTTGTGCCACCATTTCTCTAGGGCTTTGATTGAGCATTTGTTTGAGACTCTTAGTGGTATACCATGGGATGGATGGTTTGGCCTTAGCCTGGCTGAATTATAATTCCAGGAGGCCTGAGGCAAAGTTTGTCTCTAGCTCATTGAGCAGGACATTTTTGAATGAGTGGCGTTGAAACAGGGGTCATTTAGCCTGACCTTTGTGAGTCGTAGTCGAGTGGGATGGTGGCATGGTCACACTAGTCAAGTGTGAAAGGGTCTGCACAGGTGAATCAGGGGGATGATGTAAAGACTATGTCTATGGTGTTGACTTTGTTGTGCACGGGGAAAACATAATTTGCTTATGTTCCATGGAAGAGGACAGTGCAATAGGCATAAAAGTCACCCATGCGAGGTGGTCTCCAGATGAGGTGGAAGGTGAAGGATTCCTTGGGTGATAGAGGGAAATGGCAGGCTAATGATTGAAATTAGCATATTCTAGGAGAGGAGATGATGGAGCATGGCCAATCGCTTGTGTGGCTGATTACCACTGCGCCTCCTGCCCTTACTGGCAAGTTGGCATTTTGGATGCAATCTTGCGGTAGGATGACGTTCAAAACATATGGGGAGGATGACAGAAATTTTGCATGGACACACAATCAGCCTGGTGTCGGTGTGCAGAGGCAGGAGTTGATATTGGTTGATTGTAGAGGGTAAGTGTAGTGAGGTTGAGAGCCTTTTCGAGGAGATAGAAGAAGTGCAGAAGCATCATAAATTGTAGCAATCAAGTCTGCAGAAGACAAGGGTTGACGTGAGGATTTTAGTATGGAGAGAAATGAGGTGTGGGGTGATTTTCATATGTTAAGGAGGTTAATCCTGCCAACAGTGGTAGTTGCCATGATAAATAGTTGCATTTTTAGGTCACTGTGATAGAGCACCCCAAGATTGCAGGTCTTGGCTAAAGGTGAGTGTGGAGGTCAGAATGGAAGGAGAAAGGAACCTAAATAATGTGGTTGGTTTCGAAGGCCGAGAGAAGCATGTCTTCTGTTGTAGATGCATTCAACATCAGGCACCATATATCCTCCCAGCGATGGATGACAGTGTGGCAGCTGTTTATTGATCAGAGAGAGCAGTTCTGAAGGGGGTAAGCAGTGGTCATAGTGTACAAAAAGAAGCAGTGAAACTATGTCCCCTGCTGTCCTGCCGCCTCTCCCCACAAACCCCATCGCTATGCCCCTTCCCACGCTCAATCCAAACCCCCAAACAAATAAACCTGCTGTTTAAGGGAATTTTCAGTGCAGTGCACTGAAAGTGCACATGTCCACTTCTTCCTTCACTAAACTGGTCCGAGACAGTTTTATTTTTTAAATGAACGTGTAGCAACATTAACACTTTTTTTCATTTTCAAGTAGAGGAGCACTGCTCCCAAACGCTCCTGCCCGCTTCAACCACTGGAGGGAAGGAGGAAAAGATCTAGGTTTTATCAGCAAAGAAGTGACAATGGAAGTTTAAGAGCAACATGAGTGTGCCCAGGAAGCAGGTGTAGAAGGCGAAGGGTGGGCTTAGAACATAGCCCTGGTCATAGCCCTGGTAGATGGCCACTGGAAGGTTTGTAGAGGCGGAGTTGTTAGAGTTCCAAGAAATGAAGGAGGCACAGTCAGGGAGGTAAGAGGCCACCCAGTGGAGCACAGTGACCTTGAAGCCCATGGAGGAGTGGGTCAGGAGGAGGGAGGTATGGGCAACAGTGTTAAAGGCTGTGTGGAGTGGTTCAGTAGAATGGTGAAGGAGGACCGGTGACAATAAAGCGTAAAGCACGTGCATTTTTCCATGAACCAGGCGGCATTTTCCTAAAATGAGCCGATCCATAGGTGTTTAGGAAGGTGGGAATCAGGGCCATTTATACACATTGACAACAGACTGCAGTTTTCTATATTTTGAATATGAGAGCCATAATTGTTGTCCGGGCTGGGTTAACAGGATATGCCTGATTTAGGTTTTGACTTCTAATGCTTTGTGCCAAATACAATAAAGTCACAATATATAGACCTCAATACATCGAATTCTGAGGTGGGAACGGGCAAAGACGCCCGCCCCTGATTTAAACGTGCAAAATGCCGGCCGACTCTTGTTTGGGGTGAGTGCTCAAGTCATGAGCTACCTCATGCTTTGTTCTCACGGCTCATTGCAAACTGCTGGCAGGCCTAAGAGCTAAACTGTTAGGTCCTCATTCAGCAGCGAGACTTAGAAATAAAACAAAAAAACCTACTGCAGCACCTGGCGGAGCCTTCTCCGTACTATGCAGTATCCCAGAGCACGAGCAGAATAAGGGGGCGCCTTGTGGTTGGACGTAGATGAGTGGGAACTGGTTCTTTATTGGCTTGCACAGAGGGTTTGGGAAGACGATATTCGCCCTGTCCCTCCAGCCTCCCCTCTCTGTCCTGGAGAAGAGGAGCATTTTAACCAAAACGGTGCTGGCTTGATTTGCATTGGGAACACTGAATGGCACCCAGTAGCATTCCATTCAAGTTCCTCCTTTAGACATAATGCTGTAATACCTTGCCAAACGTGGGCTCAATACAACTGAAAGGAAAGTAAACAAACCCAACATGTGATGTCATGGAATAAAAGCAAAACGACTGAGGCCCAACTATGGTGTTTGGGAACAGCCCAAGTGGAGTCCGAGCAAGTACAGTCAGCACCAACATTGATTACGACAGCTTCCTGTGCGAACTGCAATGCATATATATTTAAATAGTGCTCTCCCCAGCTCTGCGGATGCTCTCTCTTTTTAGGGGGAAGGGATGGCGAGAGGGATGCAGGGCTCGTGGCTGGCGGGAGAGCACAGGAGGGCTCAAGTCGAGGTTTACACGTGTGTGGACAGAGTCCCCCCACTTTTTTCTGGAGCCCTCACCCCACTTTTTTCAGAGGGTACCTTGATATGCTAAATTCTGGTGATGAACACATACAATTGGCATGTTATCGAGTGCCTCCCGACCCCCCACTTTTTTTGTTTTTTAGGACTTGACCCCTGGACCATAGATAGGGAAACGTGCAGCCATGTCTAGACTTCATGGCATCCTTGGGGAAACAGAGACATGGCCAGCAGTATGTATGCACTACTGGCCATTAACTTGATTGCTTAGTGTAATCAATTGGCTGGGCCGTTTAGCAGCACAACAGATTCACTTAAACAAGCAACAACTATTGTGTCAACGTCTGTGAATCATGGACCAGACAGTGTATTAGAAAATATTAAGTTGCTTTCAGCATTAACGAGGACAGCGGGTGAAAGTCCCAAATCTCATCTGCAATCCAGGATAGGGACATGGGACAGACGCTGACACAGCTCAAACTCTCCATGAGATTAAAGACAGCGACATGATCACACTTTTCTACAGGACACACCTGATGTCGGCCTGACTCCAGTAGATCACTTGCTTGCGAGATTATCACAAAAGATAAATGAATATCCACCTGATTCATGGACTATTTTGCACAGTGCATTATGATCCTGCCAGAGCAGAGGAAGTAATGACCCCTGATTCTGTATCCCTGATTCCATTAAACCATGCATATGCACTCGTAGTGCAGCTTTGGTGTTTGGAATGTCATCCGATTGGTTTCTAATAGTTCACAGTAAACAACCCTATCACCATTGTAGTGCGAATTTACACTGCATGTGCGCTTCCCAGAAACTTCCCCAGGGTAAAAATGTGTTGCTGGAATACAGCAATGTTCCACCACGATGGTGCCATGTGTATTTGCTACACGCAGGTGCTTTGTAGCCACATTATAGGTTACCAGGAAAAGTGCACTATATAAGGAGCTGAAGTCTCCAGAAATGTTCCCCCTAGTTACAATTAGAGGCAGGTTCAATTTTAGTTTAAGGAAGCAAAATATGTCTTTTTCTCATCTCTGTTAACTTTTTCACTGGTTCTATTCCTGAGCCAAAATTTGCAGTTTGTGCAGTGATTCATTAAAAGTGATTTAGTACCAGATTTTCAATTCTTCCTATGCAAACCACATGGCTCTGCTGTGCCAAGTGTCTCAGACAATGAATACTACTCATTCATGGTTAATTATCTAATGTAAATAGTGATTGAAAGCAAGAGTTGCATATTGGTGCATTCATCCCTATTCAATCTTAATATCATCACTTGCTTATGAATAGAAGCATGACAAGCCAACACATTTACTTCATGCACATGCCAGTGTTTCGCCGGAGGCAGGGCGTTTTCAAGGCTAATGTATCCTGAGTGTATCAAACAGTATTTATATACAGTTTCTGATCACATATGACAGAGAAAAGTGCAGAAAAAGAAGAAAGAAGGAGAAAGAGAAAGAACAAAGCTATAAAAAAAAACAAAATACAATCCCATCGTTCATCATCTCTGTTACTAGAATCATTGAATTCATGATTAAGTAGCAACTTGTTACCCCTCTGTTCACTTTGTCTACATCGTTGTAAAAATGCATATTACCCATGAGAGGCTTCATTCTGCCCATGTGCCACCTGCTGCCCATATTCTGGTGTTACCCTCGGCAGCTGCCATAGATTAAATTGATGTACCACCAACCCTGTGCTATACTTATGTATGTTGAGAAAAAAGATTTGTATTTAATTCACACATTATTTCATCTCCTTTCCAAAGCATTAGATGCCATCCATTTTCTGTGCTTCTCATTTAAGCCTCCAATTTCCATATTTGGGCATTTGCACATTACCTGAATAGGAGCTCTGAGAAGCCTGGTCTGGTGGAACTCCTCCGAGAGAGACTGTAAGGACATTTAGGCCTCCGAAATCTTGCGTGACATGGTGTACTTCCCTTCTGTGAACTCGGTCTACCGACAGCATTGTGGAAGATCCATTCTTCTCCATGAGTAGTGTATGCCACTGTCCGTCTGCTGCATAAACCTCAGGGAGGTTCCGCTCCACCTTTCCGGCCACACCTGCATCTGACGTGTAGTGAACTTTGCCGTTCCGTATCTGACAAGAGTAGACACAAGAAAGAAACATGAGCTAAAATCCAGGACAACACTAAAATGGCCACCAACAATTTCATAAGAAAACATGGAGGAGCTCATTTTGAAAAGAAATGTGCAATTTACATGGTGGTGAACCATTAGGTTTAACGTTATCTGCAACAAAGGTGCCTCCTGTGCAATTATTAGCATTTGTAATACGAATTCCAAAAAAAGGGGCAAACAGAGGCAAAATCACCTTTACTGTTTGCTTTTGTGCATCTTAGAACACATCAAGTGCTGTCTACCATCTGTGCATGGCAGAAATCATTTTCAATGAGTTGGTATGGAATCCACCAGCTTTGAGCAGATGTAAAAAGCAAGCAGGTTCCATAGTAATCGATTGGTTTATGCCAACAGTTAAGAAATAACACCTGATCTGAGTGCCGGACGGGTGGAAACGGCCTGGGGCCCAAGGTATTGGCCGAACGCAGCAAGGGTCTTGCCGTTGAGCCCCGTTGCCGTGACCACCTGATCCAGTCTGCCGGATATGGGGTTATTGCTATTAGCACCCCATTGATTTTAAATCCAGAAACCCGGGGCGCTAAAAACAATCGGCCCGATTCATGGAATATTTGGTTGGTTCAAAGTGAATTTGCACTGCTGAAAAGTGACTTTGCACTGCCGACATAAACCCTGATTCATGGAACCTGCAGTTTATTTTTGCTGTGCAAAGTCCGGGTTGATACGATGATGTCAATTATGTTTTGGAGACGTGTGCTGGAGATATCACTGTGAATGGTGAACCCTAGTGATTATGCACTGTAATCGAAATGCCATAGAAAAACAAGTTCCACAAAAAGCTACCCTTATATGTTGCACAATTAGGAATTAGGTGGAGACAAAAGATTAACAAAAAGAGTGGTTTAACCATTTTAGCAAACATATATCAAAGATAGAGAAGTCGGGTCTACAAAAATATTTGAAGATTTATTCAATATAACACATCATAAAATTATGACCACTTGGTCATACAAAGACTCTGAAACAAACTAAAACATGTATCTCACATGTATACAACAAAAGACCTAATGTTGTTATTAGGTAATGATTTCTTTTGACAACTCTGAGTCACTTAACCACAAGCAGAATCAAGGTGATGTTCATAACCTACGGGTGACTTTTTGATGCATTAATTTTGATATACAAAGCCCCCAAATCAAAATACTACCAGTGAACCAACCTAAAAGTCTTTCAGCCACTTCTGGATTTGTGTGTGGTGGTGGAATTTCTGAGGAGGTTATATTCCATATGTGTGTTTTTCAGATCTAGGCGGTGATTCAGCTGAAATTCAGGGCCAAGGATCAGGTTTTCGGTCAGAGGATATAGTCATTTGACCTTTGGATAGAGCTGTGTATTAATCACCATACTGGTGCATCTGAAGTCAGAGATGGCCATGAGTTCCCCGAGGCTACCTAGAGAAGTCTCAAATGATTAGTGAGCGAATGGATTCCTTTGAAACTCTGCAAGTTACAGGCAACTTGAGGGACCTCCTGATACCCATCTCAAAAGGCTGGCATCTGTTGATTGGGAAGAAATTCAGCAGGCACATGGCACATGGCATTCGCATCAAATCCCATGCAAGAGGCCTTCACATAACTGAGTGTTTTGTGATCAACCAAGTCAAACGTGGGGATCAAGCAGGACCAGGTGGAACAGGTAATTTGTGTCCATAATATAAAGAGCATTGACAAAGGCCATCTTAGTTTTCTATCTGGGATGGAAACCAGACTATTAGTACTGGCAGTGGTTATGCATTTAATTAATTTGGTTTATGCAGCTAGATGAAGATGATTTACTTTTCCGTTGAAGGAAATGCATGCGATAGGATGCCAGATGGTAAGTTCTTCAGGGTATAAGCTTTTTGAGCAGTGCATCAGGGAAGATGCCTTATGTGATGACTGCATTAATGCTATATTAAAGTGGGGAGAGAGCTTACCAAAGAGTAAAGGGGGAGAGGCGGTCATCTTCGTAAGAGGTTGCCTTAGGAGCAGTGAGAATGTTGGACAGGTCTTCCCGGGGGATTCCTTGTATGCAACTCCTCTGGGAGTGCTTCATGGTAGAATGGGTTGGATGGCCACACTAAATACATCTACTGCTAATGTATTTTTAATTGTAATTTGTGGAGAACATATTCATGGCTTTACACTTACATGTGGATTTAGGAACTGCCAGTACTGCCAGAGGGTTGGTGAAGTGTTTTAACACCCTTGAGCAGGCTCTTATTGTGTTGGAGGTTTTGATAAAGGTTGAGGAGTATTAGTTGGATTTGGCCAAAGAGATGTGGTTTCTAAGTGCTGACTGGAGCGTTTTCAGGGCGATGGCAACTGTTTGCAGTTGTACGCTTTGTCAAGCTCGTTGCTTGCCTGTGGATGGTAGATACCAGGGTACAGAGGGATTAGACCAATTGACACACTGTTTCAGTGCTACGTGGACGATGTCGATGTCTGTTACTGAATGGTTTGTATGATTATCTGACCCCGGAAACAGTTTTTCACATCAGGTACAAAATGGCTGATTGTGGGGACAAGATCAGGAATGAGATGGGTGGAAAAGTGCTGAGAGAAGTGTCATCAGGCTCCTAGTTGAGCATATGTCTGGCCGAAGTTAGCGCAACAGAGGCTGTTTGGGGTAGGACCGATATGCATAACCACAATATTTGGGTTCCATAATGATAAATAATAACTTCCTCTTAACACATAATATTCTGCCACTGACTGTGGCCTTGTGACGCTGTAAAAAAGTGGTGGTACGACTGCACATCTTACCGGCCTCTGCGATCAACCTGTTACAGAAGCATCAGAATGAGAACGCTGCAATAATTTTTTATTTTTGCTGTTAATATGTTTTACCGTAATGGGGCTTTGAATTAATACACGTCTTCACATCTGAGTCTGCACAGATGTCTCCTTTCAGTTAATGCAATGAAAAAAAGGATTTTATTTAACACGAACGGTTAGTGCTTGCTAATGTAAACCCTCTTCATTAAAAACATCAGCCACACATGGGGTTGTTCACATAAATGTAACTAGAAGGCACCTCCGTACCTGGCTTTTATTTCTCATTCCTTTCCAGTTGGCTCAAGCCTGAGGCCTGCAGATCCCACCACCCACCAGCCAAAGCCATTCCTTTATCTGACGATGTAACAGAAAACAGGTGACTCTCGGCTTTCAGAGAGAAATGGAAACTGTTGGCTTTTTAGAATACGGAGATTTTTTCAGGATAGTAAAAACAAAAAATTGGGACTCATCCCAGTGAATGAGGAGACGTAGAGCCTGCAACAAGCCAGCTCCCCATTAAAATGGCTGGCCAGCAATGCTCCTGTTTTAATTTTGGGCAAAGGCAAGAGTAACTCAAGCAAAGCAAACCGGGGCCTCCCAGCGAGGCCCATCCTGTAGAGTGATGCACTTTAAATGTGATAAAGTGAAGAGGTATCCGCCAGCGTGTTCATTTATCTCCAAAAGCAAAGCTGCGAACCAAGCTTTTAGAAAGGGAAGATTTGGGGAAAAATATGAATACCCTCGCTCTGGTCTATATATCTTGTAAATTACAGATTTGTCGCTAAACTCACTGTCCTTATGTTTTGTTCCATATTTTAATATATGGCAAAACAGTTTCCAGGCAAATGGATTGCTCGATGAGGATCTCTGTGAGTACAGATCTCCAGTAAACGGTCTACATTATTGAGGCGATATGCCCCGAAGCCGCGGGACAACACTGTTGGTAACAGCCCAGCGCCCAAATTAAGAGCCTGAGTGAAGCAAGGGTCCCTTAACGAGGGTGGCAATGCCACTACAGGGAGTGTCAGGTCGCTGCCGAGGGCGACTTGCCATTGCAACCGTGTAGTTCACTACACGGGTACTAATGGTGTCTTTTTTTAAATGTAATGTGCCTTTACTCCGCACTCGGCTGCGCATAGTGCTACATTTCACTGAAGTCCATTTTCAGTGTTCATGACATCGACGTTATCAAAATGAAAGCGGACTTAACTGACAAGCAGTGATGAGTGATGCTGGGGGGCCGGGCAAAGGTATGTTGTGTTTTTACTTTTTTTAAAGACACCATTATCACCCGTGTAGCAAATTACACAGGTGCTAAGTGGTAAAAGGGGCACTGGCTTCCCAGGCAGCTCGGGACGTGGGCTTGTACCTTACAGTACAGCCCCTCTTTTGAGTCTCCTGATTAGCCAATGCCCCCACCCAGGGTGCTAATGGACAAACAGCATTAACGGTTTCTCTTTTTTTGAATTTAGGGCCTCACAAATACTGATCACCGTCTGAACATTGAACATCTCAGCCGTCTTGCAATATGTGTGCAGAACTCTGCTGCTGACTTTATTTGTGAAGGGTTGATGCTACTTATTTAAAGCGTGATGTCACAGTAACATCAGAAAATCGCCCCTGAATCTAAGGGAGGGGGAAAAAACTAATCTATGCAAAGAGTATCTGAGGCCAGCCTATCTAGCATTTGCACAATTGCGTAAACATTCCAAAAATGCACTTTGGACCAGTTTTGTTGCTTAGATAAATGGGAAAGCAGCAGACAAGTTAAAATGAATCAGACTGTTTCTGTGCTATGTTTGCAGAGTAACATAAACCAATGTGTTTACATTTCTTTTTATGCTAACCAACAAAACATAGTAAAGACAAAAAAATAAACGCTGCTTCATTTTCGCCGCTTTTGTAAATATTTGAAATAATACGGATTAGGGAAAAATTGGTTTGCCATCTTCCAAATGTTAACAAAGTAGCAACATCGGTGCTAAATTCCATCTCTCCGTTTTTGCGTTTTTTTTGGCAAAACGGCAACGTTCAGATATTCTGGCTCCATACTCCAGATCCAAGTTTGGAAAGTTGTTTTTGTGTTAGAAAAGTGCCTAGGGACTAGAAAAGTGTCCGACAGTTGTGGGAGATAGGCCAAGCACCCAGCTTAATTTGAAAAAAAAAGAAATGTCAGGGCCCAAATATTTTCTAGCACTGCCGTGACACTGTGGGTGGGCACCGCTGCTACCACCTCCCACAGCTGCTCCCCACAGTCTCGACATATTTGTGGTTATACTACATCTCGCACCTGCTCATTGTGGTTGATGGATGCACTGACTATCACTGCTTCATAATTAAAGTGTGTCCAAGACAATAAGTGCTGGGGCTCAGAAATAAGTGCCAGGGCTGAGCCCTGGCAAACACCCCCACAAATGAAGCAATGCAAGCACCCCTCAAACATCACGTGAACAATGGCAGCAGCAGCTGAGGGCAGACACTGCAGGGGATCCAGTCGAAGCCGACCAGCCTCCGCTTTAACCTCACCTTTACAGTTGTGTAGTTGCTGCTCTCCTGGATGTGGATTAAAAGGCCGTTCTCGCTCCTTGTCCTGAACTTTACTTCTAAGTGGTTTTCAGCGACGGGCTCTGGAATGGCACCAGGTGAGTTTTGCCTCAGCAAATAGTCCCGCTTCTTGCTTTGGCTCACAGCGTAATCGAGACGCCCCTTTCCTTCCAGTGACAGTGCGGTGTCGGCTGTGATGTCTGAAAGAAAATGGTTGAAAGAGTTGGTTCAGGAAGATCACATTTGATCAGCACAGCAGCAGCAAAACCTAATTGCAGTGTGAGAAATAACTAACCTTGTTCTGCTAGAATTATTTCATCTATGTGTGCAGCATAGAATTGGACTCTTCATCATTTATGGAAATGTGAGCTGCCACAACAACTGAGTCGGCACATCTGCTGTGGGAATCTGTGTGCAGCTGCATATAATGTCCCTAATGTTTCTACCAGGGTACAACACATGTGGTACAGATCCAGGGAGGTGCATTGGTTGGAGCAGTAGTACACTCTGGGGCCAAACGACAAACAGGAACCCACTCTCACATACAAGGTGGGTGGACATTTGGGGCCTATTGGGGTGCAGAAATGTCAACATAACAAGCTATGGTTTCCAGAGTCGGCCCCGCTTTCTTAAACATGTGGTCATACGTTGCCTACATGCACCCGAATCATGTGGTGCACTGGCACATTTTTTACATCTGATGGGACATTGCACCTAGACACACGAACCATTGCAAAACCAATGCCAAAGTCGGATTAGCAATGGTTTTGCATGCGGCACATACTGGGTACTGTGGCGGGCCACATCTCATTTAAAGCAAGCATTCTATTGGTAGGGCTACTTGCTTTCGCAAACCCTTTGCCTTTGTATGTTTGTTTACTTAGCATTATATAGTTGTACATAGCTCGTGTTTCTTTTCTGGTCACATTTCCCTTTTCCCTGCTTACATTTTTCACAGTGCTTTCCAGTAAAGCCATCTTTGCAGTCACACTGCTGCCAGGACCAGTAATCCGTGCAGGAACCCTCGTGCTGGCATGGGCTAGTAGTGCACGCTCCTTCCAATCTGGGGCATCTAAACAAAGAACAGACATGCTTAATAAGACACAGTCACATATGTTTCCACAGTTAGTAGGGGCGTTAGTGAAAGAATGTTATTGTGTTTCTGCCCGAGGGCCGTGGCGGTTCAGACAATGGTTACATTTTATTGTTTTGTACTGATGACTCATTTCCCGTGCCTGGGGAATGCTTTATGTTGAAGCCAGAATGGTCGGAATGCATTCAATACCAGCATGCATTGACTGCTTTCGGAGCACTGTGGTCGATAAATGAGTACCAATTTCAGTTGGGTGATATTGTATGTAAATATGTGCTCTGTGAATCGCTTTGGATTAAGGCGCTATATAAATAACACATCATTATCATTATCATTATATATCACTGTCCAATTTAACTGGTACTCAATGTGTTGAGCTCTATGATCTCAAACTGTAACATTGGCCAAGCCAGATCTGCTTGCATAGAACATTATCGGCATATCGGCAGAATAGTGAGGACTGAACTTAATGTGTTGCTTGTCATGTGTGCCTGCCACCTTTTGTGCATGATCTACGGCCACATTCCAAACATGCACATGTCAAGGTTTACTTCAATACAATCAAAGTTATGGGAATGCCAGTAGTGTTGGTCGCGTCCTTTTTCATGGAGCTTTGCTTTGCACCGACATACCGGTCGAGGATTCCTTGAGTTGCCAATGCCTGACTTGGTTCCAGAGGACGACCATTGACTGCAAATTCCATGATGCATCCAATGAAGTCATGGCTTTCCACTTGCCCCCTCTTCTGAAGTATGGGCTCCAGAGATCGAGTTCCTCCCACAGTTAGTCGGTTCGGCTGCACATCCAGAATCCTGAAAGAGAAATATCAGTATGCATGATTGAGTGGCACAGCTGTGAACAGCAACGACTGCAGATACGATCAAATCCACACAAGTTGCCGCACTCGTGGCACGGCTTCCATTATCACCCTGAAAGCATTCGACCCATTGGCAAGTGGGACAGCAACGTTACATGAGACCATGCACCTCTATAATGAAAGCAGCATGGATGTAAAGTAAGTATAACTAAGTTAAGAAGCATGTTGAGTAGAGAAGACATGTAAAGTTACTTTATAACATTGACCACAACACAGTGGGTTAATGGTTCGATTCTACATGTCTGAGATCATGTTAATCTTATCTGTACTTTAGCTACCAGTGCCAACGATTAACTGCATGGTAGAGGTTAACATCTCCAGGCCTGGCTTTGAGCCAGCAAAGCAGATGTATAGACATGGACATGGCTGATTCCATGGCAGTAGGATCCAGCGGGAAAGTGGTATAGTTGTCTTACTTCCAAATACTGACACCTCTTACTCACAAAAGCTGCTTTGCAGCATTCCCATTTACTAACTTTTTGAACCTTGAAATAACTTTGAGGACAAAGTTCAGGAGTGAAAATACCATGTTTCTGATCAACTCTGCTCACAATTTGGAAAGGTAAAGTGGTGAAAAGGGAACAAAGGCATTTTGAGAGAAGATGGATGTGAACATCACATGGTCATTCTGAAAAGGCGTAAAAGGTTCTCAGTGAGCAGTCCCATTTTCAGCGAGCCTGCAGCAGTCACAAGCAGTGTGTAGGTTTAATGCACCGTAAACCGCAATTAGCTTTTTCTTTGAAATTGACACAGGCAACTTGGTTCTACTTGTAGCCAGTGCCAGGAGGTCAGCAATTATGATACTCTTGTCAAGTGTGAGCATAGTGTCTATTGAACCAAAAACCAGCCTAAGAGAAATTGTAATGTAATAATACATTGATGACCACAATGGTACAAGCTATCTGTTGCTGATCTACTGAGTTTGCTGAAGGAACCCTCACACTAGTAGACTGACAACTTTTGGTAACATGTAAGCATTCTAGAGTTGTGTATAGCACCCAGCATATGATTCCAGGCAATCTAGATTCTGGCAGATAAGGACATTCTGTGAATTGCTCAGGCCCACACAATTTGGTCCAGACTGGAATATGAGGTGACAACTTGGGCCTGTATATTCCAAAGTCAATAACAAGGCCACATCAACTTCTCCAAATGCACATCACCCGCTTATGGGCCTCACCAATCAGTGGAAGCAGCCACGTTGCTAATGGTACAGTATCCAGGGTCGTGGTCCTCCGAGCAGGAGTCCACAGTGAGCGAGGCAGCCTACAACGAACAGAAGAATCGTTTTTAGTAAGCAACTTACAAAGCAGTTGTGTGTCATTTCACATCGTCCACCGTAAATGGCCACACACAAAATAGATCCAGATTTTAAACATCAGAGATGTTTTTCTTAATTAATATGTTTGTGGCATACATGGAAACAATGCGTCTCTAATTCCTTCAAAGACATAGAGCATGGGTGGTAAGGTTCCGGTACAAGTGTGGATGCACACTCTATTTCATACGGTATGCAGTGATAATATTGCAGGAAATAATAAAGAATGAATTTACAAAGATGAAAAAATATTGCAAGAAATAATACAGCGGGTAAAAAATACAGTAGACAAAATGTCTCAATAAAGAAAAGAAAATGTAATGGTAGGGGTGTGTTTTAGGTGTAAATAAAATGAACAGAATTAGGTGAAAATTGGGATAAAGGGAAGGGAGATTATGAGAGTTTAGGAGTATGAGATATAGGGTGGGTTCGGCCCCCCTCACTCCTGAAATTAGGTATTTTTACAATGTGCACTGTAAAAGTAATTTCAATATTTTTTTCTTGCGATATTTTTTGCACTCTATAATTGTACGACTCTGTTATTTCTGCAATGAAAGGCATATCTCCTCTGCAGAGCTGCCATCACTTGCATAATGTAATCTAATGCACAGTAATGGGATATATGCGGTAATGCTTATTATCTAAATCTATATACCTGCAGTAAATGCATAATCTTGCGGCTATGAAATATGAATCATGATCAGCAGATAAGTACACACATATCCAGGAATAGCGTTCTTTTTACACTCATTCACTCCCGTAACTAAAAGAATGTCCCTACCCAGGGCATGCATAGCAATAATAAACTCTAGGCTCAATTGTCTTGAGAACCAGTTGTGCGAAAATAAATATATGCAGCCCATCTATCAATATAGGACTAGTGTCGCGGTTTCCAGAAGAATGCGGGGGATAGGGTGGGCATAGCTCATTAATATCAAATGTTATATTTTTTTGCGACTGCTTGGCCTGTGTTTATGTTTGGCTAACCCTGAAAGAGCTCACACGGGCTATTAAATTCCAATGTGCCCCCTTTATGTCATCAATTGCCGTTATTTTTCTCCAGCGCAGAGTTCAATCAGCACCACCAGGCAGGCCTTCCTGAAACTCCAAGGCACTCACTTCCGGTGGCACAGCCGCTGCTGCTTCATCCAGACAAATGACACGTCCAAACATTCGCTCCACTCGCCTAACTGTACACTTCAATCATTGCAAACATCAACACACAGCCTTGTGTGTCTTTTCATGTGACTCTTGCACATCGTTACCCACTTCTTACCTCCAGAAAACATCAACCGGCCCGTCTGAAACATGTTATAAAAGAAACGCATCTGTTCCAGCCGTTGCATTGAACAATAGCGCCCACAGTGGCCAAAATGGCAGAAGATGCACTAGACAAGATGCTTTTTCGTAACATTACTATCAACATGTGTGCTTGAGACTTGCATGGATGTTCTACAAGAATACATAAAGTCGCCTTGTTGCTTTTTACATATCCGCCAGACTGTGTTCTTCCTGTGTAAAAACCCGGTCGGGCGAGCCCTTCCCTGCAGAAGGAAAGGATAACTGAGCCGTGTTTTGTTTGGACCCGTGTTCTTCGAAGCTCCTTACTGGCTGCTTTTCAGATGTTCCCGTTGGTTATTCCAGCCCTTCCACTTCCTACAGTTACCTCTCCGAGCTGTGTGCTTTTTCTATCCTGTCACTCTGCAATATCTCCAGTCTGACAACATAATGATTTTACCAGCTTCCCACAAAGCCCCACTGCACTGTGGGAAATGACAGTTTCGAAATCCTTCGAAATGGCAGGCGGCAGGTATGCCGGTCACGTTGGGAAAACCGTTCCTGCAACAAGAGCTTTGTGGGGTGGGGGTTTCTGAATCGTTTGCCTGCAAATAGCTGCAGGAATGGCAATGGTTATATACATATTTAATTAGAATGCATCATTTCTTCAACATATCTAAACCATATGCCTAGCACCAGTGGTGGACCGTTTGTACGGGCGACAGGGCGCATGCCTTCCTTTAGGGAGGGGCTGCCACCGCGTTATGTTATGCTCAGCGTATAGCATTCACACACGTGATAGGATGTCCAGTACGTGAGGGCGCCACCTATTCCCTGCTGAGACAGAGGCCCTGTAGTCTTTCATGTGCTCGGATACATGTGGGCCTGCGAGGCATCTATCCCTGGAGACGCTATGAAAGTGTCAATCATGCACAGCCCCGCGTTCAATTGTGGCATTGCTGCTTGCTGGCGAGGGGGGGCAGAGGCGAGGGACCAGATAGAATGTATTTGTTTTAGTTTTTTGAAATGTATTTTAAACACGTTTTTTTAGAATGTGTGTTTGAGTGTATGTGTCTGTTTATGTGTGGGTGAGTGTGTGTGTGTTTAAGCATGGGTGTGTTTGTATAGGCGGGGGTGGAAAAGGGGATGTCAGTGTGAGTCAGCGGGGGGGCAGGGGAAGGGGGCAGCAAGCGCACATGGGGTAGATATTAGGCAGAAAGCAATGTGGTGCAGACCTGCGGCCCACAGTGTGACACTGAAGCATGACATCAGAATTGATGGTAACATGGCAGTAACCTGGTGCCCAAGTGCAAAATGGCCGTTCAGGACCATATACATACACGTTCACTGTTTAGTAAATGATGCCCCCAAAATGGTGAGGATTGGATGACACAGTTCCCATCACATTGAATAGCAAGGCGGGCGCTGGTATGAACATTAAAGTGCCCTAAATATGTCTATGCTTGTTCTCATGTTCAGGAGTGATCATATTCTACAAATGGGCTGTGCAAAATGCAATTTGGTGATCAATAGTTCTGTGGTGTTGTGAGTGAATGCAATTTCTTGCCCGTACCGGCATTGAAAATGGCCAGTGAACACTAGACCTAATTTTTCCCAGTGTGCCTTATTCCGTTCGTGGGAGCATACATTATTCATAGACCCATCAATTCAACTTTTCTAGGTTTGTCCACAGCCCCATCTTTATAGCGAGAAGAATTGTCAGATGCCCAGAGAGGTGAGGAAAAAGAAAAACGACAGAAAGAAAGGGTGAGTAGAACATTAGGAAGATTGTTCTCCTGTGAAGTGTAGCAATACAGGTGCATTTCTCACGATAATCAAGACAAGGGCAGACAGGCTACGACCGTGAACATTATCACAGAAAAGCACCCGCTTTTCAGCTACTCAGATCCTAAGCGAAGGTTGGAATAGAGACATGTGGGCCTAATGCATTGACTGTTTAGCACGGTGCAAAGCACTAAGTCCATGCTACTTAGTGCTTTTTTTAAAAACATGAGTCCAATTTAGGGCAGTGCAAAGAGTACTTTTGCAGTGCAAAGTGACTTTGCTCTGCAAAAATAGTCGTTGCACCGCTCTGTGAATTAGGCTTGGTTCAACGTGTTTGTTGGCAGTGCAAAATCACTTTGCACCGCGCTAAACGTTCCATGAATTAGGCCCATGTGTTAAAAATGTTCAAAAATCACACATGCGTTGTGCACTGTTTGGTGCTTTTCGGTGTGCTGCAGATTGGTTGCACTATTTTCTGGTGCTAATACGTGAGCTTTCCCGAATGAGGAGGTGCATGCCTACAACATCTGCCTGAGCCATTATTCTGCAGTAAGAGAACATCGTCAGTGGTCTGCATGGGCCTACGGGTTATCATGGGGAACACAGGCGTCCCCCAGCAAAGAAAGACAGCTCAAGAGGTGAACACACCGGCTGCGATTGATACACACTCCTAGACAGGACTATCATCAAGTTGGAAGACTAAAGGAAATGAGGAGGGGCATTAACGGAAGGGACGAGCACCGGGGAAGCCCAGATGCGAGAGCAGCGTGACCCACATGCTTCCGTTTCCCAAAGCCGGATCGGAAGTGCCCCCAGCTTAATGGGTTATGCATGTGTATAGCTGGATGGTAAGGCAAACACATTACGGCGCAAAACAGCATGTCCACGCAGCTTTCCTTACCATGCCAGCCCTGCGCGCGATAGCGGTGTGAAACTGCCCATCCGACACTTTCTTCATGGTTGTCAGCTTGTACGTTCCGCTGCCCAGGTTGTAGGAGAACCTCATCCTCTCTTCTACAATTTCCAGGGCCAGGAACTCCGACTGGTCTCCCGTCTGGTTGTCATAGTTGTAGAGCAGGAGGGCATTCGTTTTGATGGTCGAAAACTTGATGTAGATATAATTGTTGTTGGGGTCCAGGCTGGGGAACTCCATGAAAGACATCTCTTCAAACCCATAGCTGTTCAATTCACAGTGCTTTCCGAAGACACCTGCAACAGGGCGACAAGCACTATTAGCAAAGAAAAACCACCACAAATTCGACAACTTTTCTTAGAGCTCTATATGCCTACGTGTTCTTGAAAGAACACGTATTGGGCCCTTTTTTTAAATCTTAAAATGATAGCATTGAACCTGTGTGCTATGAGTTGTTCTTAAACATGTGTTTTTTATTCCTAAGGGTAATAAACCTGTCAAGAAGGTTTCACAAGGGGCTGTGATCTTCTCACAACGGATCTAGGGCCCAGCTGGCAATGGTCACTTCCTACACATTAATGTCGAGCTTTCATACTAGTCTGCTACTGGGATTACCAAAGAAAGAACTTGAACATTTGTAGGCTAACCAAAATAGGATTCGACGGATAACACAGCCACAGAAAGTACGAGGAGGTACCTGGTTTATGAAACCAGCTTCAGTGAATGCCTGTAAAATGCCACATTGCCTTCCAAGGTGCTGTGCATTACAAGGAAAGTGGCACTGAACTTGGGTCACAGACACATTGCCCAACAGTATACTAAACACACTCCCTTAAGGCTGCTTTGCTCCTGGGCTTCCAACAACTGTTGGTGCACTCATATAATCATATGAAACGTTGGCTGTGTCAGGCCTAGTGCTATCGAACACTCTGTTGTGGGTTCTCGACACCAACCTGATTAGTAGCTAATCTCCTGGGAGCTGATTTTCTCTGATGCTTCACCTCACGTCTACCGTATTGGCCACATGTCACAAAGTTAGATATTAACTTAAATATACTACTTGTCAGCACTTTGCTTCTTTATTGGCCCGATTCTGTGTGGGTGCTGCTATCTTTCCTGCCTCCCACCCTTCCATCCTCCCTTTCCCTTCCCTCCTCCCCACCTTACCTCTCAGGTGTGCACTGAGGATTCTCCTATGCGGGGGACACCATATGAAACAGAGAATGCATGAACGCATACAGGCTAACTTGCGCATTTCCTTTGGGTGAATGCACGCTTTATCTGCATTCTACTGAGAAGGACTGGGCTCATTTTAGTTTTAGTTTTGGGGATCCTTAATCTGTGTCTTCTGTGTGACCACCATGGAATCTGCCCCTAAAATGTGACTCTCCTAAAAAAAGGTTTGCAAGATGCACTCTTCAAAGCAATGCTTATAACATTATATAATACATCTAATTTGTAGAGAACATGTCCGCTGAATTACTTCCACTGGCCTATGCCACCACAGGCCTGCACTATTTGTTGGAAGCTGACCACTGTCACCCAATCCCTTAACAGCTGCTTACTCCCTAGCACTTCCCTCTTTGTTACACCTAGCACTTACCCCCCACTTCCTCATCCCTTCTCTATTGCTGCACTTGCACTTTCTGAATGCTCACAAGGCCTAGTAAGTCCGCCTCAATCTTTCATTGTTATATTTGCTTTTCTCTCCCATGTTCCCTCCCTGTTGCCTTGTGGGCGCTTTGAAACACAATTTACTTGATGTATAAGAGCCTTACAGATGCACAATAAATAAATAAATAAATCGTGTTCACCCCAAGAACAATCTAAATTGGTCGTATTACTAAATTCTTTTGCATGGATGAGCAAAAACCACCTGCAAAAGCACCAGAGACCTGTTGACTGGGCCTACAGACTATGATGAACGTAGAGGTTCTGCAGTGGGCCCAAGCATCAAATGCTCTGACAAACTGAGATGTAGCCTTCATGAGAGGAGAACACGCTGACCTCTTGGAAAGCAGCAACGGCAGCTTACACAAACCTTCCATTAATTGCTCGAATTGCTGAAAGCCTGAAACACAGCAAATGCAAACACAATGCAAAACTGCTCCCCTGGAACTGAATCTGACCTTTCCATCATCAAGGCAAGACTTCACTGGGTATCTGAAGTTGGCCAACCATCTTCATATATCGATTTCAGTAGGTGTAGCCAGTACACACCCAAGTCATTCTGGGGATTTTATAGTGTGGAGTACTACATGCAGCATTCATCCAACCTCTTCCCTTATCGAACACGTAAACACATGCATTGGCAGAGTATACTTCTACAGCAAGATCTATCCTCCCGAATTATAGGAAATATTCACAACTGATTACCAGAACAGGATGGGAGACCAGGACAACATTAAAAGAAATCCATCAATCTACCACTTGCAGGTCATAGTTTGACCAATGCTGGGACTTCAGGTGGTTCAGCAAAGAAATGCTAATGACAGTTTGGAGAAATTAGCCATTATTTGTACATAACTGGATGTATGCTGTGGGACCTTTGCCAATAACATTTCAACATATGCGTAATTTAGAAGTCATATTTGAACTATATATCAACTTTGACAGCCACTATACCACAACAGCAAGCATGCCCACAACCTACTATGGCTAGTTTGGAAGATACAGATTTTTCTATCACCAACCTACAAACACACTGGTAAGGACAGTGATATATCACTCAGTCTGGGCATTCATGTAGGGAGATCCATGGGATTTGAAGGGCTCTTCTTCTGATGTTCCTTGTCCTCATCATAGACTGGAACTAGGGGCGCATACAACATCTGCCTTTAATTCAAGATTAACATCTTCAAAAAGGTCTTATACTGATGTTGTCTATAATCTGCAAAATCGATTTATTGTCTTAAATGTGGGGGTTATACCCCAAACCCTGTCTCTCATACCTCCAAACATACAACTTATATTTGAAAACAAATAGACGAAAACTACCACGGGAAACAATGCACAAGTAATGTACAAACCGGGAAAATTACCTTGTTTAATACACAACATAACACATTATAACATAAGAAGGCTAAGAAATGATACAATACAAATATAACAAAACATGCCATAACACGTTTAAGAAATACTTCCATAGTAGAACGTTTAATTACAATGGGGTGCTAACAATATAGGATAGCCATGTGCACATGCATTCACATGAATGAACTTTAATTATATGATTCAGACAGTGATGGGTATTATTTTATCTCAACTGGCTTTCAATTATATAACTGTGCTACATTCTAGCACCTTAGTTTTGGCTATCAACGAGACAGATAGTAAAACAAAAAGAAATGTAAATTGATGGATGGTTGCCTAGATAGATAAACAGGTTGGGTGATATTGAGTGTATATTTGTTCTATATAAAGTGCTTAATCGCAAGTGCTATATAATAACACATCATTATCATTTGGTCATGGACGTCTGCTTGCATTCACAGTAATATGGTAATATGGGCCTATACACACTGATCTTAATTATACATATGGCGATCCATTCTTGTATGAAATGTACATCACATTATAGTGATATCTTAACCATATTTTCCGTAGTGTACAATGCTATGTGATGCCACTTCCTGTTTTGTGATTGGATGAAAGGTGGTGTTCCATCGCTTCCCGCGATATCACTTCGGGGTGGGGTCAAATGACATCACTTCCTGTGATCTCATCAGGTGTCAAGGGTCGTGTGATGTCACTTCCGCTACCCTTGGCATTTTGGTGAAATGACATCCCTGTTAGCATTCCTTTTAAAAGACCAATAACCCGGCTACTGCAATTAAATATATAAATAAACAGAAAGATAGACAGAGAGCAGTCTAGTGGGAATCCAGGTGTAGCAAGGAGATTTTTGTGAAGCAGAAGCCAGATGGTTGGCTCAGAGGAAACAATTCTCAAACATTATGATCATTGTATAGAAAGGGAGATAATTTCATATTAACACCCAAACCTGGTTCAGATTGAAATTCTGTCGGGTTGGACAAATAACTGGGAATAGAAAATGTCTAATTCTGGATTATATGCACACATGTATTGCAAGAGTCCCCATGTGCAAACATGGGATGTATCCCCATTCTTATTTTAATCAATCATCTGCTTAAGGAACGTTGTTGCAAACCCAAGCATTGGACATCAAATATGTATATATAATTGTGATTGCTCCGATGTTTCTATGTAATAGGATCAGCAAATCAATGCATTTGGAGCAATTAAGAGGAAAGAAACACCTAGCACAGCATTTAACTTGCTATGATGCAGTACACCTAACAGGCGTGATGCCACATCACAAGGTGGAGAGAAGTGGTGGGGGACAAGAGTGGTGTTGCAAGAGGACTGCTTTCATACACACGCTCAGATTTTTCCATCAAGGCATGAGTTTTTCGGGTCCTTTGTTTCCCCCTCTCTCGTTCTGTTTCTGCTTTCCTTCTCTCAGCCTCTTCTGCACCAACCATGACAACCAGCTGTTTCTCCTAAGCTCACGCCACAGATGGGGAAAGTCTCTCACCAATGAAGTGTAGCTTTTGGCGCACGCTCCGCGACATGTGAATAAAAAAGCCGCAGAAGAATTCACAGATCCTCGCAGCAAATATCTTCCATGTGCCTAGAGAAGAGCATCCAGACTCTGCACAGGGTGTCTATTTGCAAGCACTTTTATTTTGTTATATTTTACTTGGCAAAACATTTTTTGGGTTTGTGGAAAAAGACTAAAAATGATTAAAAGTATCACGTTACCAGAGTGTTTTTAAATACTCAGTCAATGACGTTTTCAAGGATTCATTGCATCCAATGTGCACATACAAGTTAAACCTTATTGCCATGAAAATGCATTCAGAATATAGATATGAACATGTGTTGATTTTAGAAACAGTTCCTTCTCATGTGTGTTGTATTATGTGGTGGTCACAGAATGATACAGGTACTCGAGTATCTCCACATGGCAAATGCTCATTCAATACTGCCTGACTCTGGAATGGAAGAATACCATAGTTGTAAATGGACAGCATTGCTAAATGCAAACTCCAATCAAAACTCACACTTGAATCCATCCTAATTTGCAGAACCACCATTTTTAAATGCTGCATCTCTTACACCCACAATGCCTTGCTGAAATGGCTGTGGTCTGTACATGAACTTCCAGTGATGGCTACTCAATGGTGTTGTGGCATGTGTTACCTGGCTCAAATATATATTTTTTTAATGTCTTTCTTTAAAAATGTTTTATGGTTCATTTCAAACCTTTATCATACAACCATACATTCTTTATTCCCTTCATATCCACTCCAGTTAAAGGAATTTATGTTCCAGCTCCTGGGAACTCGAGTACATTATAAGTTTGTTTCAAACACCTTTAAAAATCCATATGTTTGTTCCTTACTTCAGTCAGCCCCCAACAGAACAGTGTGACATCCTTTAGCGTCTCGATCACCTCTCTTTTCATTCAGAATCTGCATCCTGTATTAACTGTTTGCCTGTAATCTGCAGGAGCTGATTCGTGGGATATAAATCCAATCTAAACCGCATAGGCTGATTCCTATACCACGCATTAGGGGCCTTAGTTAGATATTTGGGTATGCACTTCTTAAAGCACTCAGCAGACGGTGCAAGTTTATTTCTTCTTGGGTTTATATCCAATCATCTTGCCACAATTTCCATTTCACCGTCTCCAGATTATTAATTCAACTCATCCTAATCAGTTTTGCAAGTAATCTAGGGCCAGCCGGCATCCATTGCTCCATTGATCTAATAGAGTGTTACCGCCAGTTGTTCCCGCAAGATTTGATAGGGTCCCCCCGGAAGGGGCAGCGTGCATTTGCGAAAGAGAGCCAACATTTTCTAAGTCGCCCTTAAGTGTAACGAGGTCAGACCCAGTTCGTATCTGATCAATGTAATTTACATTACATTCGGAAGTATCAATGTGTTCCTCCAAAAAGCAAACTGCAATGAAGGACAAGTTTCTGATAGAGTTGATGGAAATCGTTTGGCTCCATTTACTAAAGAGGGAACCACTTTTAATTTATTTGTAGAAGGAAAGCACCAGTAAAATACAGAACTTGCCATACTTCCTCTGAATCAACCGACCTTGATTGGTCAAAATATTCAGGACCAGCTGCCGTGGTTGATCGATCCTGCTGTTGTTATTAAGGGCACCGAAGTATGTGACCTGAGTGATCTGAGCCAACAATTCTCGGCCAATATTCCATTTAAAGGATGGTTTCATCATGCTGCTTTGTGGACCCAGTATCACAATGATTGGTTTTGTTGATTTCATTGACAGCCCGTTGGTGTTCTTATATTCCTTAAGGCTCTCTAGATTCCTCTGCAGCCCAATGGGAGTTTTGTCAATCAGCACAAGGTAATCTGCATAGAGCATCCTTGCGAGTTTTCCTTCTCCGATCTTTGGAGGAAATACTCTAGCCTTGTCTAGCGACTCCCCTATGTCAGAGTGATATAAATTAAGCAAAGTTGAGGCCAATGGGCAGCCCTGTTTCAGGCCTCTATAGGTATGAATATGGCTGCTCAAAAGAGCTTGAGAATGTAATCATATATGAACACTGGTAGATTCTTAAAGGGACCTGATGGCAGCCAATAAGTCAACTGGGCAGTTCCAGGCCTCCATTTTAGCCGACAGCAGTTGAAGATCTACACTGCCAAGTATATTTTTGTATTGCTGTTGAAGGCCTTCTCTTTCAGAATGTTCAGCAAGAAAAGGTGCAGGTGAGTGCCCACTACCTTGACAAAACCAGTTTGCCTCAGGTCATCTCTCTCCACTGTCCTGATCCAGGTCTGTAATTGCTTCAAAAGAATGGCAGCAACAGTTTACCCAACACATCCAAAAGGGCAATCGGGTGGTAGTTGAAAGGATCCAGCCTGTTGCCCCGCTTGTAGATTCAGACAATTATCGCCATTCTCCATGATCCCAGGAACTCACATGCTCTTATGATGGCTTTCTTTATGAGCAATTCCACATCTAGATAGTCCCGTGGAATCAGCCAACAGGATTAATTTTGAAAGTCGTTAAATCCTTCAAACCACCAACTGAATAAAATAATTTTTCAATGAAGGCTATCCATGCTTCTTCTGATACAGCATTTGCCACAGAAATTGTGTGTAGTGCACCCGCCTCCTTAAGCATTTGCCAAATACTTCTCACATGTTTTTTGGTGAGAGCTGCAAGCATATGTTCAGATTCCTTCTGTAAGACCTCAGCTTTATATAGAGCCAGCTAGTTGTTATATGTTTGTTTCCTCTTTAAATGTATTATCTTACTTTCACATTTCAGGTCAAAACTTTTTTACAGCCTTTTTTTAACCCACCATAAGTGTGTTGGTGTTTTGTAAACATGCCCCTATGCTCCATCCACAAGGCTGTCAAGACTGTATGGCACTGTTGATCCTTAATAAGGGTGACACCAGTGTGATGAGTCCGAAGGGGTTCATCCCTTTTTCCCTGAGGTGTGACACCCCCTTTGAGGACAGAAAAATGAGCCCACTAAGCAAAGCCCTCCCTCTGGGTTTGGACAAGTGGGACCTCATTAGGAGTGACTCCACACAAGGGGACAAGGACTCTTATTGTCTTGGGGAACTCCCTATAAGTAAAGCATTATTGGCATACATGGAAATTCCAGAAACCAATGGTATATTCAACTGTGGGACTTAAGATAATATTGAAGTGCCTTTGGATGTTTGGCTCAAGACAATGCTGGTCTTTCTGTGGGCTTGACTGCTGAGCATAAACAACATGCCCCCTTTTGGTCATGGAGCAAGAATATAGGCACAATCACTATTGAATGGAGGAGGAGAAGCATTATGCAGAGGCAAGCAAGTCAGGCCCGTTGCACCTCAAAAATGGCTGTGCAATGGGTAGAGGGTGACGCTCAGGCAAGACACCACTGACCAGACACGGGAGAGTGCAGAGTCAGAGAGGCAAAGGCAGCTCAAGGCAAGCCTTACATGGAGGTGTGGCCACGCAGAGATGGTGGTGAGCCCAGTGCCTACAAACAGCCACCGAATCCAGGATTTGAGATACAAGCAAATCCTCTGCTCTCAGCAAGAGATCCCAAGATCAGAGTGGCCCGGAAATGAGCAGAAGAAAAACCCTGCTCATATCCAGACTGCAAAACCTGCAAGCCGTCGGGAAACACCACCAATATAAGAGAGAATTGGCCTCACTGGATCAAACTTAACAGAACAGAAGGTATCTGGGTTGTCCAGGGCAGAGAGAGGCAGAGAAAGGAGCAAAGTAATGGGGAGGCAGGAAGAGTCGCCATAAACCCCTTTGCGTTCAGAGAGACCCAGAAGGAATGAAGGAACAGAGGGGTTATTGGAGCCTAGGAAACACGAAATTTGTAATACACCAGACAGCTGAGAGGCTCCCAAGAGCTAAGCAAGCCACATAATGAGAGGGGCTGCCAATACCCTAGAGAGATAAGTGAGACATTGGGACAGTGGAATCCAAAGGGGTTAGGGAGGTCTAATAAGCACAGTGAAGAACAAATGCCAGTGGAGGACAGAGACTCCCAAGACGTGAACCAAGTGGTGAAAGGTTATTACAAGTTGTGAAGAGGGATCAGGGAAATATCCCTCCACTTAAATAAATTGAGACATTATGTTGTTTAAGGGGCATGAGACTTTCTTTATGGAACTTAAGGAGAAACTTTGGAACTTTGAGAGACTGCCAAGCCTTGTTAAAAATAATTAAATTTTTTACAGACATTTATTGAACTCAGGACCAGGGGAGGCTCCTGGGAAGCCCAAGAAAGAACGGGTGAAATCACTCTCAGTACAGGGAACTCTGCCTAGCTTTTCTTTTATACTATTCTAAGTGGTAGGGCCAGTTTAGTAGATAGGTTTTGAGCTGAGGACTATCTTTTTTGCTTTAAATATTGACAATCACCTTTTTCACAGTTTTGATAGGAAGGGAACTCCATTTTAGAAATAGGGCTAGAAAGGCATTTTATTTTTAAGTTAAACAAAGCCTCTTGACACCATGTCGTCTGGTTTGAGTCCTCCTTCTGACATGCCACACCAGGTATGTAGTTGTCTGGCAGCCTTAATAGGTGCAGTTCTGTATGAAGTAGCACTGCCCTGTAAGGCAAAGGCAATTTCCTGTGCCAATTTGCAAACCCACAATGCCTTTCTGATGTGGCTCTGAACTGGAGATGGGCATCCAGCGCTGGTTACTAGGTGGTGATATGGCATGGTGTGACTTGGCTCAAATGTATTACTCTACTTTCACATTTCAGGTGTAAGGGGTTTTTCAATATTTTATTTTAAACTCCCCTAAGGGTGAAGCCAGGCATGTAGTTGTATGGCAGCCTTGATACTTGTCCATCTTGGGTTGATGAAGCTATGTATCCCGTAGCACTGCCGTGCAAGGCGAAGGCAATTTCCTGGAGCACACGACCTGCATTTGATCTAATTTTCAAACGCACAGTTCCTTGCTGATGTAGCTCTGAATTGGAGGTGAACTTCCAGTGGTGGCTATTAGGTAGTGCTCTGGCATGTGTGACTTGGCTCAAAAGTGTAATCCTACTTTCACATCTCCAGACATTTATATATTTATATGCATGTGCTGCTTACTTTAGTACTCACTGGAATGAATTTACCTACTTGCATAATGTGCACAAATGTGCATATTTTAAAGCATAACGTATTGAGAAAGCATTGTTGTTTTTTCCCCTTGTTCCCACCCTCCTTCAGCACTTTGAAACACTCTCCTGTTTATAGGCGCTATATAAATAAACAATACAATACAGTTGATGTTCATCATGTTATTATGCAGGGACTCTTACTGTATTTCTCTGTTTGTAACTGTATATTTGACATAGATGCAGTTGTGCATTAAAGGTTCAAATGCCAACAGAAATCGAAGCCTGCAAATGAATGCACTCTCAGCAGACTACTGAATGTAAGACAGTGTATGATTTATTTTCAATATTACTGTATTCTAAAGAGCGAATGAATAACAGAGATATAATGGGAGTAAGAAGTGCCATTGTGGAGAATGTTGCATGGACATACCTCATGTCCCATCTCAGACATTGAAAACTTTGTGAACGTTAATTGACACACATCTCTTGTTACATTCTTGCACAGAACCAATAACCAAAGGCAAGAACCTCCAGCTGTCCATGCTTGTCTAGATTCTCCCATTGTTAGAAATTAACCATCGGGTAACACTGTCAAGGTTGTTGGCCATGGGACAATTAGATGACTGTAACTTCTAAACCACTCAGCCACATACAGGCTGCAAAGAACCTAGAAACCAGACTTTGCTCAAATGATGAACAATTGCTAAGACATAAACCCGACATCCACTACCTTCTAGCAGAAACCAGGAATAAGTTCATAATAATGTACGCACGCAGAGTCCAACAGGATCAAAGGACCGTGGCAGTGAATTCAGAAAGAGGCCCAATGAACCAGTACCGCTATCTCTTTTCTTTCTATTAAAGTACATTCAACCACACTTAATCCAAAAACATAAACAGTTTTTCCTAAAAGAAAAACACATTTAACTATAAATATAAAGTGCAGTTTTTAAACAGGGTGGGGATTTTGAGAAAGTGTGTCTTCAAAGAAGGCACACAAGTCCTTGGTTCGGTCTCTCTGCAAAAGAATGGCTCAAAGCAGAACATGATGGCCCCATTTCATAATTGCCTTCAGGCCATTATCCAAGAATGCAGCATTAGCAAATAGGTTTATTTGAGCTGACTCAAACCAGGAAATACTCACATCTATGAGCACAGTTTGACTTGCAGTTAAACCATTTCAAATCATTGTGAGATCCATCTTCAAAACAATGACATTGTTTGATCCGTTTCTAACTACCATTGTTTAGATCGGCTTGAATCTGATTCCCTAAATTATAGGACCGATACCAATATCTCCTTTCTGCAAAGAGCTTCCAGATATCTTCCCTCACCAGGACACACAGAGTGTGCAAAAATAAGTTACTTTTCTTCCCCATGAGTCCTGTAGGCGTTGATGATAAGCCTGCTTGCATTGCAAACAAGGCTTCAACACAATAATTAAAATATATGTTAGTATGGAACATGTTTATTCTGTAAGGAGATACAGTGTAGTTCAAGGACAGAATATGTCTTTTGATCTTTATTGCTAACATATCAGTCACAAAAAAGTAGAGGGTCCCTGTTAACTTTCCCACATGTTATTGCTTTCTTAATTACAAAAAAGTATAATGAACATTGTAAACCTTTTGTTAAAAACGACCCCATGTTTGTAAATGTTAGATCCCAATCGCACTAACAGCTTCTACCTTAAACTTACCAAATGGACAGTGGCAGTAATATCCATCCATTCCACTTTGACAGGATCCTCCATTGAAGCATGGATTGCTTTCACAATAGTTGATTGCAGATTCACACGTTTTACCTGTGGCGGGCAAGGCAAGTCAATCAATATTCAATTACTGAGATGTCAATCAATATTCAATTAGTGAAAATGAGACGAATGAGATCCTTGTTGGTATTCAAATACTGATATAACATTATTATTTTTAAACCTGTAAATCATTCAAACAAATGACACCATTTTCCCAGCAGAGGATTATCAAATATGCTGACACATTAATGATAATGGCCAGATTAACAGAAATATTGAAACCCACAATTGTAATATCACTCTGCAAAAAGGATTTCAAATGAACAACGTTTTTCATGCTTTTTTTTCCTCAAACATAACTTCCAATTTTAGAAGAGATTTTCTCCTGTCGATGTCCGATACAAGAAACATTACATTAAGTGGAGAAAATATTGCATGATAGTCAGATCAAAGATTGATCTTTGAACTGTTATACATAATGTCAGTCTTACCTAAAGTAGATATTGGGTCTCATTACAACAGTAACAATAATTACCACCAACACCCTTTACTGTTATGTCCACGTGTAATTGGGCAATATCTACTTACAAGTGGCCTGATGGTGGTATTAATCCCCATTTCCTGAGACCCTGGGACATCTTGTGGGTTTTGGAGGGATTGCCAGGAGTGTTCATTCCACTGCAGTACATTCTCCAGCTTTGGGTGCTAATGTGGAGAAGATGGGCTTCATTCCAAGTCCAGTGGTAACCGAGCTGGAAAAACTGGCAGGTTGCTGCCGGACATGGAATGAATTACCGGCTCTGGAATTGCCGGAACTACCAGGGCAGTACAGCCCCGGTGGTCTGGTAATTCCGTAGTTGACATTCCGTTACTCCCCATTCCCGTGAAGTGGGGCCATGGAAGCACCGGCACCATGCGGTAATGGTGCTGGTGTTTCCACGTCCGTCTGCGGCCGGTGGCGTCACGCCCAACAGGTCAGACCTGGCGGGTGTAACACCACCAGCTGCAGAACTCGTAGTTAGCAGGTCCGGAAACGGAGCCGTTACGGTTTTACCGGCACCGTTAAATCCGGACCGGCTAACTTATTACAAGTGCTGAGGTTATCTCCTGCACATTACTGCCACACTCACGTTATGGCCGTGCAGTAAACATGTGGGCAGTTCTGGTGCTGTCACTTTCTTACCATTCTGCAATGCTCGTAACAAGCCCCATTGTTGTGTCAATAAGAGTCACACATGGAAGGTTCTGTGTTTGATTGTGTGGACAAAGGCTTGCATAAATCCGCTTGAAATACCTGTGCGATTTTATATAATAATAAAAGCCAGACCACATAATTAGATGAGTGCAAGGTGCGAGAAAGCAGGTTTGTGTATTTCCTGTCTTTGCAGTGCTCCTGTAATTGATCCTGGCAGGGAGAAGGGCTGAGTCGTTTCTGCAGGGATCCCGATTTGTTAGCTGAAAGCCTATGGCCAATCACTCAGCGCACTAAGCTTTTGCTGAGTAATTAGACAGACAACCCTAAATACCATGGACATCTTTAAGCCAGACTTCATCACATATGAAGGCTGTTACATTCGATAGTGGTGCTGTTAATTGGAAATATGTTGACATAATATACACTGAAAAAACTAATAGGGAAGGCAGAGCCAGATTAATGTCTTCCTTCCATTTTATGAGAAAAGGCATCTATTTTTCAAAAGATAAAGTGTGAACTTGGATTTCTTTTGAATGTGTCTTTCCATAAGTCACAAGACATTTAGTTGTAACATATCTACAATCCTTTGAACTCTTATAATAACTACAACAATTCCAAGATTATGTGCTGCCTTTCTTTTCTTCTACACGATACTTTGCAGGGATCCTGGACCAGTCAACTTCACCAACTCAACAGTGCTTGCCTGTGGGCAGGATTTGTGGTGTTTAAGAAAGGACTGGCCTTGGCGCATGCAATAGGTGAAACCTGGGCAGCAATATCATTAGATGTATGGGGCGGAATGTGCAGAGAGAAGTGCGAAGCAAGGCTTGCAGGATGTGGTGTGGAATGGCTTTAGCAGCACAAACAATGCAAGCAAGCCGTGAAGGATATCCCAGGGGCAATGCTCTGCTCTTGTAAACATGACTACACTGAGCAGCATGGGTGCGCAACTGCGTTCCGGTACTGCGCTTAGCGGCTCGAGTCCGTCCGGCATGAAGCACAATATAATAAATCTATTTATTTGTTCAACCGTCAATGATTGAAGGTAAAGATGTCGTTATGATGTTGGCATTTGCGACAGTCTGAATTAACTTCTAAATCCATGAAGACTTTTTGTGTAATGCTTCTATAAAATGTATTGCAATTATTGTTCAGTGTCAGCAACACTTTATTTATTTATTTATTTATTGCATTTGTGTAACACCCAGACCCCTGTGCGTAGGCATCCTGGAGGGGAAGGGAGGAGTACAGACAGAGATGAGGAACATAAACTGCATGAATATGGTGGAGAGGCTGCCTTGGTCATTGTCATGTCTCCTGCCTGGTAGGTAGAAGAGAGTTTAGTCGTGTTTGTCCTTTATCGAAACATTGTTTCTTGTGAAGGTTTGCACACGTGTTTGCCTCTAGATGCACACCGCATGCATCTTCCAGTGATAGGTGGACTGTCTGGGTATCGTATAATGCAAGGTCTGTGTGTCTTACTTTTGATACAATAATCTCTCTCCCCGTCTAAAGCCATTAATGGATAAGTCTGGGCTAGTTTGAGAGTTAGATTTTTCGGTTTCATCACCCAAAAAAGTGTGTTGTTCTAAATGTTACCTTTTTTTTACTTTTGCAAAAGTACCATTTGCTTCTGGGGGGGAAATGAACATTCCTCAAATGGGGCTCCTTCGTTCTAACTCTGAACAGGCACCTGCTAGAAAAGCTGGGAAGTATAGACTACAGGCCTGATTTACAAAAGCGTTTTAGAATGGAATGGCACCATTGTAAAGTGTGTTTGCAATTCACGCCCAATGGGTCTTATTCACAAAGTGGTTTTCGATGGCAAAATCCCATTGAAAAACGCTTTGTGAATCACCAGGCACTATTGCAACGTTAAAGTGGATGTAATCATAGCATACTTTGAATTATAAAAATAAATGGGGCCAATTCATGTTAAGGCGTATTCCCAAATATAAAACTGCCTGTGCAAGTGTTTTTGCACAGGACCGCCTTGCCCGCAACCACAATCTCCATATCTCAGTGATGTTGTGAGATGACAAGTCCACCCGTTAATCACCGAGGGATGTGTTCCAGGATGCACTGGGCACGATTCATGGAACTTTTAACAAGGTGCAAAGTGACTTTTCTCTGGTGCAAAAGTGGTGCAAAGTCACTTTGCACTGCAAATATACACTTTGCACCGCTCTGTGAATCAGGTGTTTGTTGGCAGTGACTATGCACTGTGCTAATAGTTCCATGAACAAGGCCCACTGTCTCTGCAGCTCTTTTCTCTATTTCTGAGCTGCCCCTAGTGTAGACCAGGTGTAGGGAAAAGCCAATTTCCCTCTTTTATATTTTCACCCCTGAAATACTGGTGTAAAAACTGCATTGCAAGAGCCAGGCCCGTTGAGGTCATCCATTTGCAATGCAAGCCTTGACCCCACATGGGTGAAGTTCAGACCCAAGCCCTAAATCAGTGTAGCTGTGGGTATCAATGCCTGATCCTTCTCCTGCAAGCACGGCTCCTTGGTAGATTAGGGGGTCTGTATGGTTATGCGCTGTCTGCAGGATGCAGCACAAACGTTGCTCGCCAACATACTGCAGCCATCATTTCTTGAGACACACACCTGATGTATTGCACAAAGATGATAAACAACTACAGACAGAATCACTAGAATATCCCAGAAATCGCCAGCATTGATAGAGAGTAGCTAGTATAGATAAGATATTGCTTTTTCATAGCCAATCCTAATATGTTTGCCATATTGTCCTAATAATATGACTATATCAATTGTAAATTATTATTAAATGTGGAGCTGACAATGATGCAAGTTATTTCGATGTATGGAGCCAGACCACAGTCTGCATTCTGATCCTGGATTTGCTAGATTCATTGTTGCCCTACTGTATTCACTGATTTCCCCAGATTAATTGTTGCACACCTGTTTTTCTTGATCTTTGATATCCTGGATGAATTGTTCTGCCCTACATTCAATGTTGTTCCAGTATGTATCTTGATATTTAATATAATATGCTGCATCAATTGGTCTGCACCTGATTGTTTCCCCACTGTACTCTGATCCTTCATGTCCTAGATAACTTTATGACCTAGAGTATTTGTTGCCCCACTGTAATATTTGCTTGTCCTAGACTAGGAGCCTCATCACGAGTTGGGCAGTAATGCCGGCGCTACTACCGCCAGCACTATTAGCCCTACCGCCAAACCCCCCGGCGCTGTTAGCGCCGGGTCACGGGTTTTGCGGAATGGTTAGTGCCCATTCCCCATTGGGCCCATTCGGGAATTCCTTATTCCCCATTGGGCCCAATGGGGAAAATTTGCACTATTACTGCCGGCGGATTTCCCGCCGGCGGTAATAGCACCAAAAATCTGCAAATTTGCCGCAGATTTCCCCCCAGCTCATAGCCGGGGTGAAATCCACCCAGGCCATGATCTGGCGGACCCTTAAATGTTGCGGTAATAGCGCTACCGCCGCATTTAAGGGTTACCGCCAGACTCATGATGAGGCCCTAAGTATTGTCTCCACTATGTGTTCCTTAGCATCCCTGTATGCCTTGGATCAACTGTTTCACCATTAAGTATTTGGACTACATTAATTGCCACCCACAATATTATGGGGTGAGCAATGCATACATGCCCCTGCTTGTACCAATCATTGTACTTCCCTCACGCCTACAACTAAAAAGTTACCTATGCATTCCTTACTACCTTAAACCACACAAACAAATCCCTGCATACAGCTGTTCAGGCCTGTGTGTTACCACAACAAAATGAATTGAACTTTCATGACCTTTTCTTCTTTTGACCTCCCCCTCCCCACATCAGCCGTTAACCCAAATCTAAAGCACTCTCCAAACTTGGGATCTGGACTGAGGATTAAAAAAAAATCCCGGAGTCACCCAAACAAATAGGACTAGAGCAGCACTCAGCAACCAGGTACTTCTGAACTGGATCCATAAAGACCACAGGTTCCTCACCAGTTTCTCCCTCTTTCCCGCTCACGGCGTACCCGTCTTCTTACAGGGCCTCACTAAGCAAGGCCACCAACAGAGAGAATGGCACTACGCAAGACCTCATTACTTACTTACCTATACAGTCAGATAGGAAGTCTGAGGAGCAATACATGGGTTGGGTTTTGACTGGTCCCATGCTTGACAATGATATTGGCAAAAGGATGTGCCAGCTTTACCACCTGCCCCCCTTCCCTGTGGGCGTGTTCCCCTGTTCAGCACTTACTCCTGTACTCATGTATCATAGCTTTGATTGAACTGTGACCTTAGAGAGATTTCAGACAATAACTATGAAAGGCATTCTGAAGAACCTGATTGGCTATCCTGCACGTCTCATGCCAATGAACGTGCTCGTTATTTTTGTTGATATTCATATTTTGAGAGTTGACTTCCCTGAAGTGTTCCTGCTTGCCATGTTCCTCTTCAGCTTTCACACCATCTCTTGTGATGTGGCATAGGGACCATCGCACCCCCATGGTGCTATTCAAGGTCTGTGCCCAGCCACTACTGCAGGCTCTTCACTCCTTCTGCTAAAGGTTCTCCGTCTGAGATTGCAATACTCAAATTCTCCTCTGGCTGAATTGGGAAAGGCAATACTCAGCCACTTCTGTGTTTGATCATTAAGGGCTGAACGAGAGACCAATGTCAGAGGCGGATCGCTGAGGTTTTGCTGGGCAATGGTTTGTGATTTCTTCTAGGGCAAATGTATCTGCAATCAGTGCCCCCACTTGGGCATTCTGCTGTGCCACTCTTCCACTGTGAATAGTAATCTTTAAAACTGCAGAAATCCTAATATCCGATTCCTCAAATTAACTTTGTTGTCAGCTCCAGCTGTTAGAAGCTTGAAACTATTCAAAATATTCTGCCTTTTCTCCTACTTGCAGCGGTCGATGTGGGTGGCAGCGGTTGGGAGCGGTGCTCCCCTACTTTTTTAAATTAAGTTTTACTGTTCCTATACTTTTTGTATTAAAAAGAAACCATTCCGGAATGGTTTTGTTTTTAAAATAAAAGTGTAGGAAGAGGTTGAAACTTGCCCTGTCAGTGCACTGCACTGAACGTTCCCTTCTGCAGCAGACACATGTGTCCGGGGTTTTGTACTGTACGTGGGAAGGGGCGTGGTGATGGGGTTTGAGGGGATTGGGGCAGGCCAGTAGGGAACATAGTTCGACTACTTCATTTCATAAACCTCCACCACTGCCTCCATGATATTACCCAAGATTGTCCCGCTACATTCGCGGGAAGCAGGTCACAGATGGTACAATCTCCAAGCTTCTGTCAGGCTAGAGCCAATCTAGACTTATTCTTCCAACCTGAAGGGTCTGCACTGACTACCCATCATGACTCTGTGTGGGACACGTCTTACTTACAGTTGCACAAGAGCTTGAGTCATCTCTGAAGAATAGACCAGCGTTTTTCCCACTCCATCTTGCAGGTTCAGCTCTGGCTTACTGTTGAAGATGTCATGGTTGAATCCCTTGCTGTGACATTGTATCTCACACGATTGCACCGACTGTAATGCTTGTTACTGTTTATCGTGTCTAAATTTAGGAAACAGGACCGTAAGGTCGTCCTTCTAAGTGCACGCCCCTCAGTTAAGGATCAACCTTCCGGCCTTCCTTGCTATCTGCACTTCCTGTCTAATCGCCTTTTAGATGTTATTTTAAAACATGACTGCTCTGCTCTCTCATAAGGAGCAGAACATTTCAAATGTATCAAAGCTTCATCTATTAAGCACATGCCTGTCTTTAAGGCTGACACCTGCATTTGCAAATATGTATGTTGTCTTTCTACAGTTGGGATAGTCAGTCTTCCCCTTCTTTGAAAGTTTGACAATTAATCACACAGACCAAATACGGAGATCAATCTCAAATTGCAACACAAAGAGATGCTTCTGAAGTCTTCCCGATTGGCTGCATTACTGAGAACAAAGCGCTGTGCCCATCTATCATCCACTGCCACTGTTTGGCAATTGGAAACCTCTAATGGAAGCGACTGCACGCAGACTCAGATATCTGCATGTCCTTGTCACCCCAGGAAAAGTAAAATTTCCGATGTTGTAAAACCCCTACTTTTTCGCGAATTAGGGCATATGTGTTGTTTGAAAGACCTTTGGTGTGATTCCTAATCTAGTGCCCTCTAGTGGTGGCACCCTTAACAGCTGCTTAACATTGCCTTGCCATTAAACAGGCTTTGCTTGCATGGGTTCTTTGTCTGCAACAGTACCAGCAGTACACTGTTGCGCTGACGCACTGAACATGAGCGGTAGAACATCCTGGTGGATGTGCTTCCAGAATGGATCTAGCAGTTTCCACTCCATGAAATCGTGGAACGGCCATCTTTACAAGACGGCCATCTTTACAAGAAATAAGACTGGAGTATGGACATCCAGCAGGCACCAGAGGATGTTCCGGGTTCACTAGTAGGGCAGGCAAAGCGCATCAAATAGCCAAGGTATATGGCTCTCGGACAGTGAAACCTGATCATCATTAATGGACAGGGGTTACATCTCACTGCTCACGCTAATGACGGGGAGTGATCCGTCTTCATAATTCCATACAGCAGGATGAGCCGAGACATCTCCCCTCGGAGATGAAGCAAAATGCAGCTGACAAAACATCATAAATCAAAAGAGGGACCAACCTGCTCTCGGGTTTAAGGACAGGCACTAGAAAGATCTACGACTTTAGCAGTCTAAATTTACAATGGTCACAAAAGCAACACATGGAAAAATCTCGATACTTTCCGCAGGCAGCACCGCGTCACTTCCTCCCTGTGGTAATAATAATTCCATTCCTTTTAGAGTCCGTGGGCCCGATTCATGGAATTCTTTGCACGCTTGAAAGCGACTTTGTACTGCCGACACTAAACCTGATTCATGGAACTGTGCAAAGTGTATTTTTACAGTGCAAAGAAATGACTTTGCACTGTAAAAATACACTTTACACAGTTCCATGAATCAGGATTTGTGTCGGCAGAGCAAAGTCACTTTTCAGCCATGCAAAGTTACTTTGATCCATGCAAATATTACCACAAATCACGCCCTTTGTATTTTATACATCAAGGGCCTGATTCTTGTATTTTTTTGCACGAAGCAAAGTGACTTTTCAATGGTGCAAAGTGACTGTGCACTGCACACAAACACCCTGATTCATGGAACCGTGCAAAGTGTCGTTTTGCAGTGCAAAGTGACTTTGCACATCAAAAAGGCACTTAGCATGTCAGAAAGACACGTTGCCCTGTTCCATGAATCAGGGTGTTTGTTGGCAGTGCAAAGTCACTTTTCACCTTTGAAAAGTCACTTTCCACAGTGCTAAAAAGTCCATGAATCAGGCCCTTAGTGTGCAGTCCCTCACATGCCAAGCTTCTGGACCCTATGCGGTTTGCAATAGACATATCTTAAGGTTAGCCAGTCAGAAATAGTTGTGTGCTTCATTGTTTAATTCAACAAGACCAGTAATAATCAAACCGTTTTCCATAATGTTATGCGTGAAATGGAAAATGCGAGACATAATGAATATGATCATTCTATGTTAACATTAGTTTAACATTCGTTGTGTTGTGTCAGGAAGTCGCTGGATATGTTTCTGGCCCACATTGTGATCCTGGACAGTTGATGGGTGTGGTTAGCGTTTGCCAATTCTCGCACAAGCATTCCCTGTTACAAATCGAAGCCCCAGACTGGGCCAGGCACTTGGCCATAGGAACAGTAACCCAAAGCAGATACATCATACACTGGCAGAAGGCCTGCACCGGTTTTCTCCCCAAATTGGTCCAGGCGTTTGTGGTGTGCATGACAAAAAGAGAGGATCAAAGCCTGACAATATCTCAGCTCAAAAGAAAGGATTTCACTTGAATTGAGAAGTAAGAATGCAAAAGAATCCCGAGATGAAATGTGGTCTAGCGACAACATTGTCTGTGCAATGTGGAGTCATGAGTCCTGATAATCACACATTTGAATCTGTGCTAAAAAAAGGGGCAAGACCATTTTGCACCAGTTTTGCTGGTAGATAATGCAGAATGGAGCAAACAGGTGTAAGGCCTGATTCACAAAGGATTTCTGTGCAAAATAAACAGGAATGTGTTTAGTACATTTATGTTCATGTTCTTCAGAAAACAGAAAAGAATCCTATTACATATTTGCCCCAATGCATACATTTTCAGATAACACAGATGACCTGTTTGCTCCATTCAGCGTTACCCAAGCAGCAAAACTGGTGCTAAATTTGTTTGCTCCATTTTTTTAATGTAAAGGCAACGTTTAGCTAATCTAGCCCCTAGTCTTATCCTGGCATCTGTGATGATGGGTAAAAAAAGTATCTCATGATTTTTCAAATGTATATGTTTTTGTTTGTGCTGATTTAATATAAGAGCAAACGTAGCTCTGAAGCGACAACGCACTGCAGGCCTCATTACAAGGTTGGCTGTGCCGTACAAATGATGCTGCATTGCCATGACCACCAATATTTGGCAGTAACATAATTACTGCCATTTTTACCACACTGCTGAATCAAGACTTTTGACCTTAAAGTGAAGGATTTACCTACCTGCAGCATGATACTAGAAGTAAACCCTACAGTATAAGTCCTGATTTAAATGTCTTCTCCTAGTTCACAAATGTATCCACAGTAAGGCACTACTGTATCTATCCTCCTCTATCCAACTCCACAAGCCTTCTCGTAATCTCTGACCTGCCACCTTCACTGCACTTGTGGCCCCTGGCCCTCCCTGTGCCTCCTCTCGTTTCCACTCTTTCTCTCTTCTTGCACCACTTGCATGGATTTGTCTTCCCCCGGACATCAGAGAAATAGTCCACACTGATTTGTTCAAAACCAAACTAAAAGCCTACCTCCTCACCTCCAATTTACCCTCTTGACCTACCTTGTATCTGCCTGCTAGCTGCCATGTTTCATCCTCATCTTTAACCTGCCTCGACTCTAGCACTTCAAACATCATGGTCACACCCCGAGCAGAGCTGGCCATACTGCCTATCTGCACTTAGGAATGTCCAATGTTAATTGTCCTTAATCTATGTGTGTCCACTTACGTATTGTTCCCCGTGACTGTTCCATTTAGTCCCACTCTACAACCTAGTCAGAATGCCACCTAACTCACCCCATTTTAGGAAGCTCACCACTTTCCGTCATATCTGATTTCTTATCTATTGTACGTTCTTTTGTGATCAGAAAAACATTGTTCCTCCTGTATATAGATAAATAAATACAAACAGACAAAAATTGCCATTTTTATTGCGTGCAGTAAATCTGAAAAAAAATCCCCATTGACTGCAAAATGGGGACTTACACTGCCATACCACAACTCGTAAACCCTCCGTAATTCCACAAATCTGAGTGGCCATAATGGTAAATAATGTTCTCAGTAACGTCATGCATCTATCACAAAATTACCACCAAACACGTACCTGTACAACTAGGGGATACAGGAAAAAGCACAATAGTAAGGCTACTATCTGAAGGATAAAGTATAAAGGGTACACTTGAAAGAACTTGGAGAGAGGCTTTTGACTTGGATCTCATATTAGATATCACATTATGCAGGGTATATAAGTCTCTTGACATTTAGGCCATCCATAATCCATAAATGGGAATCAAAAGATGCACGAGTACATTTAATTTCCATTGATTCTGAGCATAGAAGGGCGGGACAGAGAAGAATAGCTGTCAGATAATTTACCACAATTAATTAATTATTGATGCTGCTCAGTTTCAGAGTATTCACAGACGGCCCTACAATTGGTATTGTGAATGATATATCATTGAATGCACTTATATGACTCTGTTGAAATAGCGCACTTACAGTGCTGACACCTCTATTAATTGTAGGCTTTACATAGTGATTAATGGCAGAATCCTCTGGCTTGTAAGCACTGTTATAATTGATGTTACAATCACACAACTTAATGTTACTGAACATATTGACCTTGTAAGGATAAGGGGCCTCATTACGAGTTTGGCTGCGTGGCAAAAAACTGTGATAACAAATTTATCACTGCATTATCTTTGCATTACCACACCACCGAACTATGGATTTGGAGGTAAGGCAGAAGAAAAACCTACAGTAGAATGGTGGAGGTAATTCCTTGACTTTACAGCCCAAAAAAGGCCAAATCTTCGGATTTACCTGCTGGAGGAATAACCGCCTGGAATAATTTAAATGGGGTCTACATCCACCTATCATCACTCGTAATCTGGCAGCAATTCCGCCGGACCAAGTGGTGGTAATGGTCAATCTATTTGGTGGTATCTTTGCAAATTTACTGTTGAGATACCGCCAAATTTGTAATGAGGCACAAAGTACTGAATCTACCCTAAATGTGATTCAGAATGTAGGTTTTCCCCATGTTAGAGGTGAGTGTCCATCCCCTCAGCTATCCACCACTGCATATGGGCCTCATTACGCAACTGGGCACCCGCGAATGGCCAATTAATGGGGTATTCTGGCCCCGCCTGACCTGGTAATTGCCCTTTCGCTGGTGCCAGAACCGGTACATCCCCATTTCCCATTTGAGCCCCATAGGGCTCAATGGGAATGGGGACGTCAGATGCACTGGCAACATTTACAACAGTGCCCGGGCATCCGACTTGCTGTGCTCACGGGTGCCGATCTGCCCGCCAGGTCACCACAGCTCGTAGTATGGTGGTACGTAGCACCGGTGTCGGTAGCTGCACCAGTACCGTTGTTACCTTACCACCATAATTATAATGAGGCCCAATGATTGATCACTAGGGTGAATATTTAAGTGTTAGAAGGAGTTGTTCTCTAATGTGCATTCAAAATCATGACTACCTTTCTCTTTGCCACTTTGAACAATGTTTAGTATAGTTTGTCTTTGACGCCATCATCTACCATTACTGCAGGCCCAGTAACTATTGATTCATCTGTTTTTTGGGATAAAAGACCCGAAATATTTAGCGAAATCTGTCCTGCTCTGTTTGTGTAAATATGTTCATAAAAAATAAGTGTAATTGCATGGCTTCCCATATTTCCTTGAGTAACACAGTGCACCGAATTGCGTTCATGTATATGTAGTGTACATGCAGTGTACACATGTATGGGATTTGTAATACCTGAACCTAGCTGCGAAGCAATGAAGTGATGCACAGAGGTCATGAACCCAGATGCTTTTCTGGTAAGGGTGAAAGAGTGAAAGGGGAGCTAGAATGGCCTGGGGGGAAGGGAGCACTCCAGAGGGGGGAGAATCACGGTTGAATTGAGCCATCAGTGAATAGAGTTTACTCTATTACGCTACTCTGTGTTATGGAATACAATTTACAGTGTGTGGGGTGAATAAGCAATCCTTTAAAAAGTGAATTTATTTCACATTGTAAACAATGTTTAAAGAATTGTTAAAGCGCTTACACAATGACTTGTTAAATGCTCACTATCACTGTATGACCTGTACAGCGCTCTGCTGCTCATGTGCTAGGCTTACGCTATGACATGTGTAATAATAATAATGATGTAATAATAGTATATTGCTAAGTTATGAGGTCAGCACTCTGCCTGGTCAGTAATAACAGTGTTGTTTAATATTAAGCGTCATGCTGATTTCTGCCTGTTACAAGCTTTATAACACTAGCTGCTGCTATTATCCCATGTATTGTTACTCAATGTATCGACCTCAGAAGTATGAAGGGCTGGGTCAGCACCACTTGCATTGCCATACAAAATGATATACATGCTAATGTATGCACATCTGCAAATGCACGCCTGATGCTGCACCAGAAACATGGGATACATGTGGGCAGCGCAAACTCCAAGGAACGTTATGGGCCTGATTCACAGAGCGTTTCCCTATGGGGTTGCGCCATTATGAAACACTTCTGTGAATCAGGCGCTATGTGTTGCTAGTGTGAGTACACATGCACTCTGTCTTCCTCCTCTCTCGTTTCCTTTCCCTGTCACATGCAGGTCTCTGACATCCCCAAACACAAGGACAATACTCAGTTATCAAGATGCCTGTGCATATATAGACCACCTCCCTGCGAATAGCCATATTGCCCATAGTGGCTGGATTCAGAACACTCTGTCCCCATATTCCATCCACAAGAGCTGATTGAATGATACTTGCTAAGATCCCCAAAGACCACAGATCATTTATTGTCCAAAAACATGAAAGGGCCTACCTGTGTATCCAGTTTTGCAGACACAGTTGTAGCCTCCAGGGAAGTTCTGGCAGATGGCTCCATGTTTACAAGGGCTGGCGAGGCACTCGTTGACGTCTCTTTCACAGGCCATTCCCGTGAAACCATCCGGGCAGCTGCACGAGAATCCGCCCACCAAGTTGTGGCACGTGCCGCCATTGTGGCAAGGCAAGGGCAGGCATTCGTCCACGTCCATCTCGCACAGGCTCCCCTCGTACCCGGGCAGGCACTTGCAGACGAACGGCTGGAGGGGCTCATTTGCCACAATGATGACTGGGATGCTCTCGTGGCTTTTTAACCCAGGACCTACAGCCAGCTTTTTCACGCAGCTCCCGCCATTCTGACAAGGCCCGGGAGCACAGGAATCATGGTCCACAGATTCTATCCATACTCCGCTTTGCCTGAGGATAATTTCCCTGATGCTTTCGAAGAAAGTGGCTACACCACTCGGGTTCACATATTGATTGTTGGTCCTTTTCACAGCCGCCAGCATAAAGGTCTTGTTGCTCGCCTCGTACACGCCGTGGAGCTGCACGGCAGTGCCTAGTCCAGTTAGCTGTGAACTGGCGATACGCAGGAAGTGGAGGTAGTGGTTCGTCAAAAAGTCCCTGACAGTCTGTACACTGAGACGTAGAAGGATGCTGTTGTCAATGGTGGCATTGTTGAATCCTGCAAAGAAAACCCGGACACTGCTGGTTACCGAATTGTGCAAACCGTCATTGCTGAGGACAGTAAGGTCAAAAGTTCCATCTGTGGACCTTGCTTGGGAATTCAGGTCACAAGTCCCACCCAGAATACTGAAGAGGCTTGTGACCCCTGAAGTAAGGGAACAGCGGAAGCTGTCCAGCACATCTGGATCCTGAGGCTTTACACTACCCACTACTCCTCCAGGAAAGATGTTGCCAAAATAGTGGACAAAGATTTCAACAGTTCTCGGCTCTGACGGATTGTCATTCTGATCAACAACCTTGACTTGAACTGTCCCTGTGGAAGACATCTGAGGAATTCCTGAGTCCCTTGTAACCACTGATAAGAAGAAGCTGCTGATTTGCTCTCTGTCAATTTCTCGGGTCGTAGTCAGAACGCCGGCAGGGCTAAGGCTAAAATAGCTGGTTGAGGGACCTGTACTGAGTAAGTAATAAGTAAATGGGCCTTGGTTTGGGGGGAGATCTGGATCTGATGACTGAAGTGACATCACAAGAGTTCCTGCCCGGGTGTTTTCCATCACTTCTCCCTGGGTGGTGGATAGAGTAGGCCCATTGTCATTGATATCTTCTAGCATCACTAGCAGATTGGCACTTCCAGTAGCTGACGGCATTCCAGAATCAATGGCCAAGACAGTCATGTTGTAAACCGGCACAGCTTCTCGATCCAGTTCTGCAGTCACAGTTATCTGACCAGTTTGTGTGTTAATAGCAAAGGCGCCTTTATCATTCCCAGAGCCGATGAAATAGGAGAACCTGCTCCAGCTGGGTACAGAGTCAGAATCAAAGGCACTTACAAAGGTGACATGCGTCCCAGGGGGAACCCCCTCACTGATCTGTACGTTGTACAGCTCCAAGCTGAAATGAGGTGGGTCGTTGGCGTCTAGTATTGTAATATTTACTATGACTTCATCTATGTCAGCACCACGAATGCTGCCAACATTTTTTGCAAGAACTTTCAATGAGATTCGTTCTTCTTGTTCTCTGTCTAAGGGACCTGAAACGTAAATCTGTCCACTCTTCTTATCAATCTGGAAACCTTTCCTCCTGCTGCTGCCGAAGATCATGTAGTGGACTTCACCATCAATGCCCATGTCTCGATCACTTGCAAATATTTCTCCTACCACAGTGCCTTTGGTGGCTGCTTCTGACACTTCAAAGTAATAAAGCTTAGACACAAATCGGGGCACATATTCATTTGTTCCTCTTAGCTGGATATTGACCGAAGCAAAACTGCATCGCTCCTCATCTGGAACGTTGAAAGCCTTTGTGGTGAGATGATAACTTTGCTTTGTCTCATAATCTAAAAAACCCTGCGTGGTGATTACACCGCTGTTAGGATCAATGACAAAGAGGTCACTGTCGGAGGATTGGATTGCATAGGCAATGATTGCATTTGGACCTGAATCGGAATCCGTTGCGTTCAGTTTGATAACAGTTGTGCCACTTGGAGCGTTTTCCAAAACGCTTGGAGAATACTCTTCGGGATCAAATATTGGTGCATTATCATTCACATCAATAACATGCACTGTCACAATGCAGTATCCCGTTCTAGCCAGCCATCCTCCATCCGTTGCGCTAACAGTCAAGTCGTGTTTCTGACTTAACTCATAGTCAAGGTTGTTAGCCAGGATAAGTGCACCTGTTGATGCATTGACTGCGAAGAGGCCTGCCTCGTTTCCTGAAGAAATGTTGTACTTGACAATACCATTCATAGCGGCATCTCTGTCCCTGGCGGACATGGTTCTGATTGTGTGTCCCACCGCAAAGCTCTCAGGAACAGTGGCACTAATATGACTTTGAGAAAACTCCGGTGTATGCAGGTTTTCCTCCGTCACAAGTATTTGGACAACTGCTTCGGAGGAGAGTGGAGGGTTACCTTTATCTTTTGCTCTTACTTTAATCATGAAGTTTTTATTCAAATCCATGGTTAGAGGGGCCGCCACTGAAATCCACCCGGTCCTCCTGTCAAGCAAGAACTTATCCGTACTGTTCTGATGATCATATTCCACCACAGAATTCTGCCCAAAGTCTTTGTCATCAACTGCAGTTACTTTAATTAGTTGCGTGCCCACCTTTGCATTTTTTGTTACTGGTGTGAAATATTCTCTGGCAAGAAACTGGGGAGCATTGTCATTGCTGTCAACTATATTGATGGAGACTGTAGTTTCACTCATTAAAGGGGGGCTGCCACGGTCCGATGCCGTCACTACAAAGCTGTGCCTGTTAATGTTGATGTTGCCCGAACCACTTGGGTTCTGATATTTTAAGCGCTGCTTGTTGAAAATCTCTCCGGTAGTGGCATTAATCCGGAAGAACTCGGACTGGGACTTTAAGAAGAAGTACACTTGGCCATTGAGTCCATCATCCGGATCGTATGCTGCAACATGTGTCACCCTTGAACCCACCTCTGTAAATTCTGGGTAATCTAAGTAGTAGGACGGCCTATTAAATCGGGGTGCATTATCATTGACATCTGTTACAAATATCGTGACATCTGTGCTTACTGTCCAACCAGAATCATGTGCCGAAACTCGGATAATGTAGCGCTCTGTATCTTCTCTGTTCAGAGGCCTGCTTACAGTGATATCGCCTGTGTTGGAATTTATAGTAAACGGTAGGCTGGTGTCCGCAATGGAGTACATACTAACTGCATTTGCACCCGCATCCTCATCCGACGTGGTGACTCGTGTTACTGTGTAACCCAAAGGTGCATTCTCTGGCACGGAAGCAGTAAATATTTGTGAGAACCTAGGGGCATTATCATTGTCATCCAAAACATTGACAAGTACTTTGGCGGTATTGCTCAAAACGGGGGAGCCTTTGTCTGAAGCCCTAACATTGAGTGAATATTGAGCAACTTTCTCCCTGTCCAGTGGTCTGGTGCTTCTCAGTTCACCAGTTGCCCGGTTTATATTGAAAAAGTGCTCCTTATTGCCATCAAGGATTGAGTAGTCCAGTTGACCATTGAGACCACTATCCATGTCCACCGCAGATATTGTCATTATTTTACGTGGTGAAAGGTTTTCCATTATTTCCACAACGAAAGGGTCCTTCTTGAATTCTGGAGCATTGTCATTGACATCCACAACAGTCACCTCCAGTTTGCCATATGAAGAAAAAGGAGGAAACTCCATGTCTCTGGCTTCGATCCACAGCAAGTACTTGGGTATCGTCTCGAAGTCAAGTGGCTGCGTGATGGAGATTTGACCTGTGTGCTGGTCAATATGGAATGTATTGCCATGGTTTCCGCTGGCAATGAAGAAAGACAAGGAAGGCCCTCTAGAAGCAGATCCAGAGACCGTGGTGACAATGGTGCCAATTGGCTGATTTTCCGGGTACATGAATGTCTGCTGATCAATTTGAACTTGGGGGAAAAGTGACTTGTCTGCAAACCTGACAGTCACTGTTGTTGCATCGATCTTCGGGTTCGGACCGCCATCTTTTACATGAACACCAAATGTCATTTCATTGGTTCCTGAGAGAGGCTGAGCAGCCATTATCGCACCCCTGAGTGGATCGATGTGGAATTTTTCAGAGTGCCTCTCCCTTAGGGTGAAATGCAGCTGTGCGTTTGGTCCTGAATCAGCATCGGTCACAGTTACAGCAAATACAAAGGAATCTGCAGAAAGGGAAGAGAGGACATAATTAGTGATAGGTTTCAATTTAAAGGCACAGACACATTTCAGAACTTCAAAAGTACATTGAATCATTCTTCCACAATAGCAAAACAATGACATAGGTTGTCTTTGGAATTCTTTTATTTTATGCATTCCGAAAACGAGCGTATTATGTTACGAATACTCCTCACAGTGCTCCACCTGTGGGCCTATGTTTATCTCTAACTTGGGTCTTGTTTGATCAGCACCAGGTGCACTAATCCAATTCCGGTCAGACAGGTGGTGGGCATAAATTGGCATACGTCCAACTTTCCTAATTGTCATCAGCGATGCATGACAGTCTGGGCTTGCTCGCTTACAATGCACACATTTTGTGATAAATGGATCAGGATAACTGGCTTCTAAACCCTGCAAACATACCGGGTCATGCAAAGCACATTTTTCATTTTCTAACAACATACACGCAATTCACTGGGAGCTAGCTCCCTAAAAAGTCCTTAATACGGAAATACAAAGAAGGTTGATCCCTAGAAACGCCCCATTTCTGCTTCCATCTAATTGCTAATCCTGCACACAAGAGCTTGCTTGTCCAGTCGAGGTTGTATCCGCTTTTACTTTGAGGCATTCTGAGCAACTGTCCAGGAGAGCCCCATCATTCTGATAGGTTGGTGTATGGAGATAAGGGCGATATTCTGCAAGTTCCCATGTTTGACCATGGAATTCTGTTTTGTGCAAACGTTGGCTGCGCCGTGCGATATGTTCAGCTGGTTGCCCAAAGTATAGACAGGCTTTTTTTCTGTTTGTTGAATCTAAGTAATCTTTACCAGCTGTTCCCTTTGGCGATTGTTCTAAAAAAAAATGCATTTGCAAGTACGACAGTTATGCTTGACTCATCTTTGCCCGGCTAATATATGTGCCCCACTGTAATTTCTGGTGTTGCATTTAGTGCAACTAGTTTTATGTTTTATTGTCCTACTAATTATGTCTGCATAGTTTGATGTTTGTAGGATTATTTTCTGTTTGTCAAATTGGATAGATGTCTAGTAAATACGCAAATGCCATTTGATCATCAGAGAGTCTGCGTACGGTGGCGTGTGCTTACACAGCGTTCTCAACACTAAAGCTATCTCCCTAAGGTTATAAGGATTCCAAGGCAACAAAGACCTGAGAGTGGCAGGAAGTTTAGGGGTAGGGAGTGGTGCGCAGGACAGGTGCTTCATGGATTATGTTCTCTGAAAAAAACGGACCTTTTGCGCCATTCTAGCCGCAAACCCCCATTTGTTAAACAGGGATTTGCGGGCAGAATGGCGCACAAATCCCGTTTTTTTCGGCACAAATAATCCATGAATTGGATTCAAGGTGTCCAACTTTAGGGGAGGTCCTGCTTCCAAGAAGGCCACAGATGCCTCTGTCAAGCTGCCATCAATTTACAGAAGGTCTCATTTTCCTGCTCCTGAATCCATCTCATATTGGAACACACCATAAAAAGGCAATGCTCAAAATGTCCTTTAAAAAAAAGATAATGCCCTATGCAATGCCAGAAAAACCTACACATTTTAACAGATTTGGCCAAAACAGCGGCAATCAAAGTCTGAGAAATTGCAGTCTCCCTATTCTCAACACACACCGAGGGCAATACAATATAAGTGCCCTGTGCTACTGGCTGGTCTAACAAGCTGGGTGCATTGAGAGCATAAGGCCAAAAGGTGCAGCTATATTACTTGCCTTGTAGAGCCATCAGTTTATCAGTTGGTGCATAGATTCAAAATAGTGCACACGTTTCATGAAACCTCCCAGAAATCAAGCTGGCAAAAGCATATGCTTATGTTTACTTTCTTCCGGTTTAGTTTGAGCAATTGGGTGGTTCCCGCAGTGCTGCCTGCAAGCTAAAGCAATTGCCATGGGATGTGAAGCTAGGAAAGAGATGGGGTGTGAGGGACATACAGCCTGTGGGTACTATTTGGAGTTGTATCCAACCATTAACCATCCATGGCCATGCTACTCCATATGGAAATCCCTACCTACTACCTGCCCATCCCCACCCAATGCACACACCCTGGCAATGTCGTTGAGATGGATCTGTGCATTTCAGTGGATGCCAATGTTATTTCTGAAGTCTTGAGAAAGGCAATGGCTTAATTGCAGCTGCTGAAGTAAACCAATGGCTTAAATAAGTGTGCCTTTAGCCACTGGATTTATGAGCAATGTGTGTGTCACTGTATCTGAATTCCTGATAAAAACTAGCATTTGCAAAGCCCAAGGTGTTGACTTCTGTAAAGGCATTAGATAGGCATTTGCCAAGCACTGCCATAGTATGGCCAGGAACTATCACCATTTGCCAGATGTTGCTATCTTAATGCCAGTTGACACCAATAAGTAAGAACCTGGACAATTGCATTCATATGCTGACTGAAAAGCCAAAACGGTGGGCTCTCCCAATCCCAATGGTTGCTACAAAGAGAGAGGCTGGAATACTTTGCTAGTAAAATTAACAGTGCACTACCTCTTCCTCAGGCACTACGTGTAACTGACTTAGTGTAAGACCCATGTGGTCTCGAAAGCTAGCAGAGAAAAATACAAAGTAGCCTAATAAATGTAGCACATCTGCAAGACGTGTTTTTTTAAAAAAAAAAAAAATACCTACAATATTATCTTCCTAACAAAAAATATTTTTTGCTTAGCAGGTCCAAGTCCACTGGCCTAGGAGAAAGGGGCATTTGATCAAAGAAAATGCCCTTTGGGCTTTAATAACATGACTATTCCCTGCAGGGACATAGCTTCTTAGAAACATGTCCGTGATTAATGCTTCGTCATAGAGAGGCATATTGTATGGGTACACGATGAAGAGGAACAGGGGGATGGGTTTGTGAACTCATTGGCGAGAAATTCCATGTCTAGTTCACATGGATCTTCTTTTGCTTTCCATGAGGGCCTAGAGTTCTTGCAGTCTTTACATGAGTGCATCATTTTAAGTGATATTTTCTTAGTCCCGCATCCACCTTTTCAGTCATATTTTTGGTCAACAAATGATACATAGAAAATGTTATCATGTGACCTTTACACCAGTGTAAAGCACTACAGGCATTCTTGCACCAATGCAAAGCCGTGTCGCCCTTTAACGTCGACTTCCTCTATGAAATGAAATACTATGAAACTCACAGTATTGAGATTATTCATATGTAACTCTAGAATATGATACCACAGTCATCAGAGAGTAATATCTTTGTATTCTCTATTGCTCTTTGTCTCTCTCTGTCTCTCTATTCCTCTCTCTGTCTCTTTCTCGCTCTGTATCTTTCGCTCTCTGTCTCTCTCTCTCTTTTCCTCTCTGTCTCACAAGTGCTCACATAGCAAGATAACAGGTGAAAAACGCGGCAACCTTTTATAATAACTAACATACTGATCGTATAGTATTACCTGCAGGTGTTGGCGATGGGATATGAGTGACATATGGATCATGATGGAATCTGGGCGGGTTATCATTCACGTCAGCAACTGAAATGAGAACACTGGTGGAACTGGACAGGGCCTGGGGGGAACCTCCATCGGTGGCCACAACGACCAGTGTGTAGTTCTCCTTCGTCTCTCTGTCCAGTAGCGCGCTGCTGATGATCTGCCCAGTGGATGGGTTGATGGTGAACTGCAAGTTCCCTCCGAGGAGGCTGTAGCTGTTCAGGTTGAAGAAAAGAAAAAGGACAGCATTTATTGCATACATACCGATAACCAATTGCATGTCCAACGGGAACAGGCAAGTACAAAAACATCTGTGTGAAAAGACAGCGCGCACTTATCTTAAAAAAGGAACATACTATTTCGAAGCGCACACAAGGCAGGGATGGAGGGAGAGTGGGAAATAAATTACAATACAATACAATATTTAAGAGCAGAGAGGGGTGTGGGAACAAACCTGCTAAGCGTTGTGAATATTCAGAACGTGCAAGTGCAGAAAGGAAGAGGGACGAGGGGGTAAGAAATATTGGATGATGTAGAGGCTACTGCCAGTATGAGGGCAAAGGGGACTGAGGCAAATAGAAGGGGTCTCCTTCACACACAGATCTTGTGCATCTGGGAGTGACATCATCATCAGCCAAAACTGGTAATGAAATTTAGCTCCTTCCTGAGGAGCCACCCAGTTGACAATAGCAGCCAGGCTGACTGACACTCCTGTACATTATCAAAGCAATAATGGGTCAATATCTTGGGTGTGAATGACGAGCAAAAAGTAGGGTTAATGGAAGGCTTATATCAAGGGGGTAGCTTGCTTTAGGCACCTCGATTTCTAATTTCTGGGAGCAGACCAGATACCCCTGGCTAGAAGACACACCCCAAACACACTTAATTGCTTGCTAGCCCATCAGATAATCGATTCCTCTGTTCCTCCGATTGCTCCCATCCTCATATGCAAGCCCCTTGACATATATTCTTAGTCTCTTGATCTGTCTCATCCTCCTTTGTCTGCCTTTTTCTCTCTCATTGATCCCACCCATCCCATTCCATGGTTAGTCCCTTGTCTGCCTCCTTTTTTCTGTCACCTAAACCCATCGTGGTCACTGTTTCTACTTCCAGGTAGTTCCATCGTCCTTACACTCTTTTAGTCCCCCTACCATATCTCCCACTCTCCCTCCCCCTGGTCCTAATACTACCCTACCTTCTCAGCACATGGCTAATCCCTTCAACTCTCACTATCTACCTCTTGTCTCTTCTATACAGGTCTGTGCAGTGCTCGCGTACCTCCTCCTGCTCTTTCCCACCAATTGCATCCATCCGATCCTTCCTAAATTGATCCACCTCCTCATGCTATTAGTTTACTGGCGTTCACTGCATTCTCTATGCTTCTCTGCCTACTCTTTCTCTAATGTATTCAACACTACTCTCTGAACACAGCCTGTATCATCTCACTTGCTTCTTCTCTGGTGTAGCAAGCTCATTTTCATCTGGCACCACTCTTGTCTTACAGTCCCTCTTACCAGCACTCCTACGATTTGTACCAATCCTAACAACATTTCCTTGCTTTTTACTTCTCTCGCGACTGACTTAGCTACTCCCTTGCCCTGCCAGTCTCCTTTTTCTCTCCAGCAGATTCCTTCTCACCATGCGCATCACAACATCAACCCTCTTCAAGATCTCCTCATTTTATTGTCACCTACACTTCCTGCACTACAAGCTTTGCCAGGGGAAAATGCCCAATGTCTGTCCTCAAAAGCAACCCACCTCTGATTATTGCAAACCCATTCATTAATACCCCTTCAGAGGAGACTATCACATAAATCCTTATTGTCATAATTCCCTGATGCATGGGATCCCCTTATGTAGGCCACTGTCTCTCCACTGGGACACATTGACATTAATGGAGGTAATATTGTGACATGTCATTGTGACCTGCATGTCTCACATGAAAGTAGTCAACACATACAAAAACGGAATGACAATCCCCAAAAATATGTTGGCTTTCAATGATTACCTTCCTTTACTATGCACCACTTCTTTCATTCCCACCCCGCCCACTCTGAGCCTCCAAGAATAATGGCTCCCCCCACTACACAGCATAGGGCCTCCTCACCTGCCCTGCTCTTCAGGGTACCAGCCAATTATAGTCCCACACGTCCCCATGATTTAATTTCTCTCCATAGCCATATCTTTAGTCTATTTTCTTGGTAGGGACCCTGAATGCTTGATCTGCCAGGAAACGTGCCACTAACACATATGATATGATATGATACGTCATTTATAACGCACCTATGCACAAGTGTTTCAAGGCACGACAAGGCAAGGGAGGGGGAGTATAGGGAGACAGACACACGATCCTACTAGGACAGGTGTCATTCAGATCTCACAAGTGCATGGGAAGGGGAAAGTGAAAAGCGTGGGGGATAGTACATGGGATAATACATAACAATTAGTAAAGTGCAGCCAGCTGGTGGCAAGTATGGTAAGTGCAGACAAACAGGTGTCAAGTGCTAATAGTGGGACTGTAGGGATACAGAAAACAGTCCCCAAGTGCCTTTCTTGAAGATATGGAGCTCAATTCTGCAGGCCTGTCTGAAATGTGGTTCCGAAACTTAGTTTTCTACTATAGTTTACTATCTTCTCCCAAATAACTATAACATCCTGACTACCAATCATCATAACATGTTGTGTGAATGGGTAACTCCTGTCCTTCCTGGTCACTTCTCTTTAACCTGATCTTTGAACCTACCATCTCCTCATCTCCTCATTCGAAGGCATTGCTTTAAATGTGTCCTCAGCCATGACCCTATTCACCATCTACATACCTCCTTGTTACCCTACCTCATTTGCACTTCAGTGGTTGAATACTTCACCAATCTCTAATCATCAGCCAACTCCACCATTATTTTGAAACACTTACACTATTGGCCGGGCTGCCCCTCCAAAAAGAATCCCAAATATGTCTATAACCGACTCACACACTCTGACAGTTTGGCCTATTGGCGCAATACATACCAAGGACCACATGCTTAATTACATTATTTCCTCCACCCAGATCCAGCTGTTTGACATAAATATCAGCCATCTCCATTGATCTGAGCAACATTTACTTGTTGCAAACCTTGCTAGGCACGGAGGCACTGCAAATTCTCTCTTCCTCCTGACTTAGGAATAATCCTTGTATGACAAATGAAACGGGTCACATAAGAATGTTTTTCAAGCCTTTTGAGGAGGCCCATCTTAGTCAAGAGCTCATGTGAGGTCCTCACCTCTAACCTGTTTAAGTAACTGATCACAGCTCTCAAACTCCTTGGCTCCTATTAAAAATGCAAGACTCCTTCAAACACAAAATAATGAGCCTCGTGAGTGCATTTCATTTCACCTGGTCTGACTTGGTGGAATGAAAGGCACCCACGAGCACAGCATGCCTGTAGCACTGGCACCGTTATGTGCCATGCCGGTGCTACAGGCATCCCCATTCCCATTGAGCCTTATGGGGCTCAAATGGGAATGGGGATTACCCGATTCCAGCACCTGTGAAAGGGCAATTACCGTGTCCGGCGGGGCAAGTATACCCTGGTTATTGCCCATTCATGGGTACCAGACTTTCTTGCAAGTTTGGAGGTAGCCTTGCCGGTTAGGCCTTTGGCCATCTTCAGAGCCCTTCTTAAGGAATCCCACATCGTAGGACTTGTCGGAGAACGGATTACTACCCTACTTCAAACATTCCTTTCACAGGCATTATTGTGGAAAAAGCAGCTATGATACAGGTGATGGAGTACAAAAAATCATCTAACCTACCACATAATCATCCGTGAGGTAATTTGCCCTTCCAAAGGTACAGAATCCACTCTCTATTTTGTAAGACCTGAACTCATGACTGCTCTTGACACAAACCCTCCAATTGTCCTCAACCTGCTCGATCTATCAGTGGCTTTTAATACTATGAACCATTCCATCTTACTCAGTCACCTCTAATACTCTGTTGGCATTGATGATACATCCATCAACTGTAGCAGTTCATTTATGTAAGGCAGAGAATCTTATGTGCCTGATGGTCCATTTCTCTGTGAAGCCGCATCTTCTTAGTGTGGCATGCAACATGTCCACATCTTCTAACCCAAGCTTATAGATCTTTACCCGAAACCCCTAGCTGAATTAATCTCAACTTTCACAACCGCCGACCTAAAGTTTGCATATGAAACCCACATTGTATTTGAACTCACAGGCTTTTCATTGGACTCCCTCCGCATATCCAGTTCTCTATTAAAATTACATGAATGGATGAGCACGAATGGATGAGCAACAACAGACTTCATCTGAATGCCTCCCAGACAAGGACCATCCACTTTGGTCCCTCCATATCTCCTTGCCTCCCACTCTTCCATTTGCCCTGCTGTCCTCAGTCGGGACCTATCCCTCTATCACTAGCTTGCAAAAAACCTGAGAGTGATATTTGATGTGTTCTGCTGCATTTCCCAACAGATCTATGAGAATCTCACTTCCAACCACACGTCTTTGGACACATCCTCCTTTTGTGGAAAAGGTCCCACAGTCATTTCAGTGAATATCATCCCATGATTAAACCAGTGCAACAATCCGTTCTTCAACCTCCCTAACACCTAACCTACAAGCCACCAACTACAACTGATTCAAACCAAGGTTGTTTGAATGGTCCTTTGCCTGGAACTTCACAACCACATCAGCCAAGCTCTAATTGCCTTGCACATTCGTCAATTAATGTAATTCCTGCATTAATCTGTACTCAGGCATGTATGTACAACCACCTTTTTAATTGTGTGCAGTGCATGTACATATAAGCATTTTCAACTAAATAGACAGATTTTGCCAAATAAAAAAATCGAAACACAGTGGGCCTCATTATAAGTTTGCCAGTCTGGGAACTACGGTACCAGTAAGCATGCCGGTAACATAGTTCCCAGACCGGCAAACTACGAGTTGTGCTCGCGGGTGCCTTTCTGCCCGCCAGGTCAGATCTGCTGGGCTGAAAGGCACCCGCGAGCACAGCATGTCGAATGCACCGGCACTGTTATAAACGGTGCCGGTGCATCCGACCTCCCCATTCAGCCCTATGGGGCTGAATGTGAATGGGGAGCATCTTTTTTTCAGGCGCCCGCAAATGGGCAATTACCAGGTACGGCAGGGCCATAATGACCTGGTTTTACCGGCAAGGCTACCGCCAAACTTGTAATGAGGCCCAATGTCTTGCATACAAATATTGCTCTGTTTAAACTATTTGCTAAACACAAAATAGCTAAGAAACATATAATGCTGATCACAGTTCACAACATAACTACACAACTTGTTATATAAATACAGAATGTTCCTATTTTTATTCCCCATTATTCATTGTGTTGATTCATAAGCAGCATATAGCAGATGGCTGTGTTGTCTGCCTTACCGTAGCTCGACCAAGAGCATCATACCTGGCTATAGTCCCGGTGCACAAGGCCTTAATTGGGAATTGGGTGAACTCGAATTGCAATCAATATAAACAGGTACCAGATTAAAACAAATATCAAGCAAAATCATGAACAGACAAGCATAAGGATTTCTGCAAATGCAAGGGCATTATTCATTCACGGCAATTGTTTGCCAATTAACATTGGGATCTAAATTCTGTTCACACTGATAACCTCACTATGTGGCAACTATAGGAGCACCATAGATAGCAACAGGCATGCCCCCATCAGAATATGGTCAAAGTCAAGTCATGGTTGGTACATAAAGACAATACTTGCAAGAACATATGTTATGTGTCATGGCTGTAGAGTTGTACATTGGATTTGAGTAGTTAATTTAAAAGGAAAGGTGTGAGATGTTGATGTAGTAATGTGTCTCAAACTATAAAACTTCAAAGAACTTTAATACATAACTTATATTGACCACAATTTCCTAATGGCTGGGACAATATAACCAGCCATTATTACATGCCAAAATAAATTGCCTCTCAGAATGTGTTCAGCAGTGTAATATAAATATCGTAATACCTAATCAGGTATTAACTGGGATAATCAAATCAGTACTGGAATTGAAATATGCTTAGGAATGGAGTGATGGTTTTGTGTGCTTTATGTCTGCTGGTCTCTAACAAAGGGTGAGAAGGTTTACCTACACAGTTGCTACACTTCAGAAAATGTGCATGCCCCATAGAGTGGAGAAGGCAGTGCCATGTTCTCTGGGGTCCATGAATAAATTAAATCACAGATTCTCTGCAAGATAAACAAGGGCCAGTGTACTGAGGAGCCACCGTCATGGCAGTCTCTAACGGAAGAAAAGCCCTCTTTGATGTAGTAAGGCATAGCACCAAACCCTCCTTCAATCCTATGTTGCCAAATCATTGAATGACCTTCCCACAGCATTATACCTCATTGTACCCCAGCATACACATTGCCCCATGGACCGTGTTCACACCTTTCTCTCCCTCAAACCTCTTTTTAAAAAATCACCTCTTTCAAACCTACTTCCTACTCTGGTGATATCATCCCGGTCTCCATTATTAAACATCTAATAGGCCCGATGTTCAATGCACTGCTCTGTATCATTAATATCTCCCCCTGAAGGCTTAATCCTGAATACCCTCAGGACTAGACTCATTTAATCTCTTATGAAAAAAACAACCTTTTACCCGGATGAACTACGGGCCCTATACAAATCCCCCATTAATTAGCAAAATCTTGCAAAATGTTGTTTCTACACAGCTACTGAACAGAATTGACCAACTACAACTTTAAAAATTACTATCTGTGGGGGTTCCACTCCATGAATAGCATTGAGACAGCCACCACCCAGGTGGTGGGTGATTCCCTCCAAATCATGGATAAAGAGCAACTCATGTCTCCTAATCCCCCTAGATCTCACGGCTGCATTAGACTCCATCGACCTGCAGAGTCTCCAATGGCTATATCATCTCATTGATCCTTTTTAACTTTTACATTGAGCCTTTGGGCACACTCCTCAAAGATCCTGATATAGCCATTCAGCAATATGCGGATGATACATGGTTGTGCATGAGTGTAAAAAAACACATCAGTCATCTCCGCAATTACTTAGCCATCATCCAGCCCTGGATGTAGACTGCCCACTTAATCTTAACCCATCCAAGACCAAATTTGTTCTCATTGGTGCCACTAATAAACAACAACTTGTTCAACAATGGCTCAATGAATGCGCCTTGGTGTATTTTATCTGCAGCTCTCAGTTCTTCTAAATCTTTAGGCTCCACAATTGACATCTAGTAAAACATAGCCAAGAACACCCAAATGGCTTGGCTCTGGATCGCCACACTTAAAAATATCAAAGCATTTAACCTTCTGCAGGACTACTGGAATGTAATGCAGGAGCTTGTGATCTCACACATCAATGGGGGTAATGCCCTCCTATTAGGGATGCAATGCCTTTCTTGGCCCACACACTGTTGCACATCTTATTACGCATGCACAGAAATGTGACTGAGTCATCCCAATCCTATGCAAACTACATTGGCTTCCTCCCCGAGCGAGGATATTGTTCAAGACTGAATGTATAATCTGAAAACCAGTCCTGAGCTGCACTCTGGCGTACCTGGAAGCTAAACTCTACATATCTGGGCTGAGATGCTCCTCATGCAGCAAATCAACCCGCTGGCTTCAATCACAACTCATCCTCAAAGAGAGGACCCACAAACCGTCCTTCTCTTGTCACGCACCCACCTTCTAGAGCTCCATCCAGATGTCAGCTGTTGACAGGAGCTTGATTGCAGATAAATTTTATAATGTTGCCCTGTTTTGTGGAAATGTAATATAATTGGGGAAGAGAAAATGAAAGTAAAGGCTAGGTTTGTGAATGTAACCAAGCTAGGCCTGGAAAGCAAAGTGGCATTGTCCTGACCTCTTCCCACAATCTATTGAGGGAGTGACTTGCTTCAAGGAAATAGAACTCAGGTCCTTTGAAGTTGAACTGTAAAGTGTTATAACTCCAAAGGACCACACATTTTGCTTTTATCTCAAAGGTAGGCCTTGCAGAGGAAGACACATGCCTTATAAATATACAAAATTGATTATGGGCAATAGTCTGCTCTTGAAGTAATCTGATCTTCACATCACCTAGGTTGTCAGGCAGAAGGAAATGCACCTTAAGAGACTTGGTATCTGACCCAAGTGATAGGAAGTGGATGTAATCACTCAAGAGGCAGGTTACTGTGTCAACAAATGGCCAGGGCAGACACATTCTAAAGAGCATCCGGACATTAGTAGCCATGACAACAAGGCCTCTTTAAGTCATACATGGCCAAGCACTCAAACATGGCCCTAACATTATATGACACCCAATGTTCTGTTGTGAGGCAGGGGCTGGTATGCCATTTCATATTCTGATTCATCACATTATAAGTAAGAAAAAAGGTACTATGTGAATTTGTCATTTGGAATCACATTTTTGTTTCTATCTTTTAAAGGAAATGTCCTAGAGATGTATTTTAATTGTTCAGAGTAAAAAGCTCTATCAGCTGAATGTAAAAAAATATATGTTATGTTTGTTTAATTATGCAAATGAGGCACATGTGGATATGTATGTGCAGAAATGGCATGCATTAGTGATGTGTGTATCCTAGCATCCATGCATGCGAGAATATTATTCTGAGATGGAAAAATAATATTTGGATAAAGGGAAAAATCTACAACATTTATGACATATATATCACATGTGCTGAGATGAGAATCACATCATTGGATTAATCTGAGTGAGAGCAATCTGATGAACCGATTAGTAACATGATCAAATGTGAGGGCTAAGATGCTTTAGAAAGTTTCAATTGTTTAATGTAGTAATCTCCAAGATGTGATCATATCAAGTGGCAGGTAAGCTGGGTTTAGAAGTCACTGCCAGAAGACTGCCTTCTTCATTAATATGCTCAATGAGTACGAAGGTCGATAGTTTAGTGTGATATCACTTTTGGAACTGTATCCAATCACATAGACTGACCAATTAGATTAGGGACAATATACCCACATCTACAAAGAGGTTTTTATAGCCTATAGATTCTGGGAACTCAGGTGCTCTCTCACTGACTGGGATGGACTGAATGACATAAGAGGATAAATGAAAATTGACAACAACAAACAGGAGAATGGAACTGATGGCTTTCCTTTGGACTCATTTTGGATTATTTTGAGACCACGTTAGGAGAGGCCTATCTGGAAATGATACTGCTGAGCTTGTTCATTGGAGGAAACAGCAGACACACCCCTTCTTGCTGAATGATGCCCACGTGAGGGTGAGAGTTGAACAAACCCTTAAGCGGGTGCCAACTTATCTGGGTCTTAGCCAAAAGGAAATTCCTATGCAGTAGTAGTAGTAATAATAGTAGTAGTAGTAGTAGTAATTTATATACCACCTTTTGCCATTACTTTTGTCTTAACACGTTTGTGGTAGGAACATCCTCAGGGACCACAGTCCAGAAAATGGGAACATTCTCAGAAAGGGCTTAGAATGCACGTGTGCATTTGGCTAAGATAAGGAATTAGTTGGGCAGCCCGGGCTCTAGTAAGTATACTATTAAGGGGAAATAATTCTATGGGAAGAAGTACTCTAAATGGGAATATATTAAATCCCAACCTTGTTATTTGTGAAGGTACTGAGGGGGGTGGGATATAAAAATGAACTGTACATCCAGAGGTATTAATACATATTTCTGAAGTGTATCTGCGTCTGGAATTATGGATTTGAAAGAATAGGCCCTATGGTATGTATACTCGGAGATCCCCTGACTCCTTCTCTGTGTAATGATCAAGCAGAGAAGAAGTATCCTGGGATCCAAACGGATATCTCACTGTGTACATGCCTTCAGAAATGAGGAAACTGATGTTATTTCATGGTTACTACATTAAGCAGAGTCTGGTACTGGTGCTGAGAACACAAGAAAAAGGGGGAAGGTTTGTTAACTGTCACACATTGTCATGTCACACTTCAAGTTGTCTATTGAAAATGAAAAATTTACATTTTTACACATTAATGCAATAGAAACACCTTGAAGAGAATGTCACAAACAGACTTGTTAAACAGACTGTTTTCTATTTACAAACAATTTACATGCAGGAATGTCAACTGAGTTTTCTAGAATATATATATTTATGTGATATGTGTTTTTTACAAAAGACTCTAATCCTGTAAATGTAGCGTTGAAGATTGAAGTGACTAACGTATTGATCATTCTTTATGGGAGTCACCATTGACATTTCATAGCTGCATAATTTGTTGATATCTAATTTATTCATATATATATATATATATATATATATATATATATATATATATATATATATATATATATATATATATATATATATATATATTGATTAATGAATAGGCCTTCTCTGCAGCCCTACAATATGATTGCCGAAACACTGAGGGGGTCTTCTGTAAAACAGTATTTTCAAACAGCAGTCCCAGGTTCATCAAAAGATCTGTACTCAATAAATAGAAACTGTGCACACCTGATTTGGGGTGGGTGGAACATTCTCCCACACGAGTTGTCGGCCAAATAAAACATGCTACAGCTGCTCTGGAGCTAGCTTGGTCCATGATTTAAACAATAAAACCAATAAAAACAAACGTAGTCATCGGGGTTTAGATCATTCTACTTGTTGCCTTATTGAACATACATTGGACAATAACTCAAACACGCAAGGATAGAAGTCAAGAGGCTATTGGCTGTTTTCAGTGAGCTGCCAAACGATTTCTAAATCGAGAACTGAGAATGCAAATTTTAAAATGTTAGCTAAATGCTGCTTTGTGTAGTTTTTTTTTAGTTTTTTTAAATGCCCTTAGTTCTTCCATGTGTTATGACACGTTGCATTATCTATGTCTGCCTTGCCTAGTGATGTGGTGGTAGAACACCTATTGTCTAATACCCCAAAAATACCTATTTTTTCCAGTTTTATTTATGAACGTTATGTGTTCAGAAATATTTTGAACCATAATTTTAACCTTGGCAAAATGGCAAAGATGCTTAAATGTACAACACATTTAAGTGTTCTCTTTTAGATAAACATACACATGTGTTGCTATTGTCTATGTCCACATGGCATATATTTCCCCTTTTTATTTTTTTGTTCTTTCTTTCGAACGATAATCTGGCGCTGTGATCTGAAAGCATGAGATACTGTATAATCTGGCGCTGTGATCTGAAAGCATGAGATACTGTATAATCTGGCGCTGTGATCTGAAAGCATGAGATACTGTATTTCTTTTTCAAAACAATTTGAAAACATCTTTGTTAAGAAGATTACTTGATTATTGTGCCCGGTTTGCCCCATATGTACATCATCCTCTCAATCTTCTCTATGCGACCTGATCCTGTCGCCGCATCCAGCCCACCGGCTCATAAGCATGCATTGATAGGATGCCTCAGACCCCTGGGGAGGTGTTACACAATTCCAGGGCAAGAATGCTATGCCATGAAGGGAGTCGGGATTTCCCCCGGGTCTTCTGTGGATGATTGGCCTGAGGACAGGGTACCTTCAATAAAACAGTTCTTTGTTTGTTTACATGGGGTCCTATCTGCGTTATAGCACATTCCCACTTTCTGGAATTGTATTGTTTAAATTGTATATGGGCTAGGTGCAACTTCTCCTATTTCCGAAAGGATGGCAGTTCTGCAAAATCTGCAGCGCCTGCACTTGTATGCACTATTGCCCTCTCTGTTTTGCGGAGCTACTCCGCGAGACATGTTGACCGTCCAATACAGAAACGGCCGCTGTTCCATTTTACGCTTGAACATGCTGTTTCCAAAAGAAACAGCACTGCTCTGTTATGAGACCAAACAGCTGATACTTTTTGAAAATTATTTGATCCCGATCAAAGACATGTTTCCTTTTAATGATCCTTCTCCCTGGAAGAAAGAAAAAGTGTCTGAATGGCAGAAGGCATAATGTGGAGTTCTAACGACCATCCCCACACGCTGTTCCAAAGAAATCCAGTGGGCTGGGCTCAATGTTTATTTCCAGTAGTAAAGTCCACAATGGCCTGGGCTTTGAAAGCTCCCTTTTTATAATCTTAATGAGCCTTCCTGAAGACAGTTTCTTGGAGTAAGGTGGCGGCACACTAAATGCTGCTTTGTTGCTTGTTTTAATAAATGTTAAGTTTGGAAGCTGTTCAAGACTCGGTGCCAAAATGTCAGGTTTTCGTTACAATCGCCAGTGGATGAATCATCGAAATATTGCACTATATCTTAGACATTGCACAATTGGCCTCTCCTTTTCCCTTTGGGTGCTATTCTTTTTGAGGCCAACAAACTCAGAGGGCCTGATTTACATCCCGTTTTTCAATGGGATTTTCCAATTGAAAAAACGCTTTTGAAATCAGGCATAGAAAGTGAAAGATGGCAAAGAAAGTTGTGCCAGGGCCTATTTAGTACTCGAAGACCATGGTCGTTGGGCACAGCAATATGTGTTTCCCCAGTCGCTTGAATTGTACTAGAATGGAAGCCTACAGGCTTTTTGGACACATCTACTGTCGGCGGGAATGTTTTGCATGCCATTGCCACTTAGCATCGTCATTACTCTTTATTGTAATACTAGCCGTTGTCAGAATTGATTGCGTTCATGTGGTCGCAACGAACGAGCTTGCACTTCCAGTGGAAATCCCACAGTCCAACCAATTCATGGCAGTAGGTTGTCAGTTTCATGGTAGGGGTGTGGTGGCCAAGAAGAGTGCGCGTAAGCAGAAATAAGTGGTTTGACAGCATTAGGCACCTTACACAGCACTTACCTAATTACGCCATTTGTGGCTGCGTCACCGTCGGAAGCGTTCACAAGCAGCACATCTGTTCCTGTTGGCGCATCCTCGAGAATGCTGGCAAAGTACTTGTTGAAGGCAAATGTAGGAACATTGTCATTGACATCGTCCACCTGGACTGTTACGGTCCCTGTTCCAGTGAGAGACGGAAAACCTAAAAAGATATAAGAAATATTTCTTACTAACTATCCAACATGGACATCAAAAAAACGATACCACTTGAACAGCTGTGGACATTTATGACATGCAAACTATGTATGTATGTATATGCATGTATTATGCACGCCTATCTGCAGCAATGGTGTTCTGCGCCATTGGAGGGTGCATAAGTAGGCAGTAGGGTAGGGATAGTGGAGGGTGTGGAGTCAGTGAACTCTGGCTGACGAGAAATACTTTGAAGAGATGCGATGATTAGGCAATCATGTAGAGCTTATTTAACAAATATGATTTGCAAATTGATCATTGTTTTTTTATTCATTGTTATGCTTTACTAAAATGGAGTAACAAAGGCAACACATGATAATGTGCGCGAAACCACTAGAACATTTCAATAACTAGATTCCAAATACAATTTAAATATTCCAAGTAAAGTAAACACACAAAAAACCTGCGCTCAAAGGTAATCCAACAGACAGCAAAGCTGTGGATAGAAAAGACAGAGGCGTTCACAAATATGTGTTCTGAGAAGAAAAGGAAAGGGAAGGAACTCTTTAAAAGGAGCATTTGAAGTAATTTCAGGAAGAGAATGAATGACGTTTGAAACAAATAGGTGAATAGAAAGCATTTCGGGACCAGGACCGATAGAAAGGAAAAGCCCTGACAAAGAATTCAACCATGTTTCAAAACAAGGTTCCAGAGTGCACCCCCCGGCCTGCCCATCTCCAGCAGGATCCCGGGAAAGTGAAGATGTGGAAGAGCCACTTATGCAGGGTGGGGGTAAAGCAAGAGGAGAGGGTGGTAGGGAGTGGTCAGGGAGCATGGGATGACCCCCAGATAAGAACATACCCGGGGGAATTTCAGCATGGTAAACTACCACAGTAGTTCACTTGGATGAAACTACAATGAGACATCAGACGAAAGAGTTAACACATCTGTACAGGCTGGGCTAGTGACTTGCTGGGCAAAAGACGTCTTAAAGTGTTTCAGCCTGATTTACAAAAACATTTCACAATGACGCAATCCCATTAAGAACACTTTCTAGATCAGCCCCTCTGGCTATTCATGAGTAAGAATTAGAGGAAGGTCCAAGATGAATTGAGCACACTTGGAAAACACCTAACATCCAACAGTGTATTTCTGTAGTTTATGTTTAGTTGGCGTTTAAGACTGAATATTTCTATTTGTGGGTGATTGTAGTGTTATTTTGTTACAGAACATTTTTAACACACATTTTTAAACTTATGACTGTGATTAAGATCAACGTTGGGATTCCATTTTAAAGCACTCTTACCTGCCATCACTTGCAGTGCATGTGCACAAAATCCGGGTTTTTAGAGACCTGCAAAGTACTACTGCATAAGGACTGCCGCAGGTGCAGAATGACCTGATTGGTATAGTTCCTGCATGGCTTTAAAGCAGCTGATTGGAGGCATAACGGGGGCAATTCAGCCACATGTCTACCAGCACAGCATCAGTCAGCGGAGTTCATATGCATTAGTGCCATTTAAAGATTTACGTGGGAGAGACCCAGGATGTTTTAGTATCATTATATTTATCCTCATGTCACAGAGTTAACCCCTCGTGGACTCATTCTCCTAGCTCGCAGCATTCCCTCATCATAGTATGGAACATCTGTGCCACACACGGGAACCATTTCTTCTTAAATCAGGCCCGGGTATTAGGCCAATAAGAAAGCATAGGAACCACGGACTACTTTTTATGAGTGCCCTGGTGGAGTTTATAAAGTGTGATATGTTTAGCCCTTTCCAAACTTGGAGCAACTGTCGGTCTAACACCATATCACCGTAATGCCCCAGATCTCTTTGTACCTGGCACTCATTCTTTTTGTAATGCATGCACAGCACTTTCAGCAAAGCAAAGTCCAAGAAGCTGTCTCTTGTCATATGGACCGTTTGTTCTTCCAGTTTTGGCAAACACTTGCGGATAAAAAAAAGTAAATCGCACAAGTGTGTCTGATGGGCAAATACCAGTTGCTGAGTGTTTATTACTCTGAAATTAAATGAAACTCCCCAAAAATTGTAAAGGTATTTATTGCATCTGTCACCAAATGGGAACATTCCAAGCACAATCAATTGCTTTAGTTTCTCGACAGTTAATGAAAAGAAAACTTTCAGGTTGTTACATTTCACAGGTGATTAAACACTGTTATTCATGTTCTCAAAACATCTGAAGTATGTGGGCTTAGTTTTACAGCGACCCTTTGTACAGTATGGATTATTCGCCACAGACTCTTTTTGCATAATTTGGATTAGCGATACAGGACAGGCCAGGACATTTCTATACACTCCAGGCTGCGTTCCAATACTGTATTCATAAGGGCCCTTTAAGCTTTGGCCTTCGGAAGCACTAGACTGAAACTCTCGGGAAACAGAACTCATTATTGGGACCATGGTCACTGGACAGTATCACAAACAGTTTCAATGAAAATGATTTTCCATGTAAGATTGAATTTCAGCAACTGCATCAATAACGCTAAGAAGAAAACCATGGACATCAATGTGATAAATAAAGCAGTTAAAATGCACTGACCCTTTATGCAGCCTTAGAAAGTTTCTGCTGATAAAATGAACACTTGAACATCACAGAATTCCTAAAGGACGCAATGCCATACTTATCCTGTTTTTTGTGTTGGCACTTTCATCAATAAAAGTTTCCACTCAAACCAACAAAAGATGTGTATTAGCCAAACTTCTTAAACTCTGCTTTGTTCACCTACTAGGCCTTGTTGGAATGTACCCTCGATTTACTTCTTAGACATGCCCCCTTACTTCCTCAGTACCTCAGTAATTTCACGTTATTTTCAGATGGTCATAAGGAGATGTCTTGGCTGCATGATATGCTGTTTGGTATTTGATACCTAATGTGCATTTGTGTATAACATACATTGATTTCAGATATCCCAGTGAGAAAGGAAAAGTAAAGGGTTTGATGTGTTTGATTCTTAAATTGTCTTTTCTTTTACCCTAGAAAAATAATTATTTTCCCCGTCAGCGCTGGATCCTTGGGGTGCCGGATCCTCAGAAGATACCACTTGAATGGAGTCCCCTGGAAAGCCCGCTGGACCGAAGAAGGGGGTGAAGATGATGACCCTGAAAGATGTGAAGAAGATGACTCCGAAAGAAGTCCCATGAAGTCCCGGAATGGAGGTTCATTTATCCAAGAATGCTTTCCTCAACGATTTCTGATTGAACATTTAAAGACTATTTTTATTATTTTTCAAACTGATATTTTTTTTTACTAGCTGATGTTTACTGATTCTTATATCTGACTGAGGCCAACGGCAAGGTTCTATGGACTTAAGTTTTTTTTGTAAAAGTGACAATGTTTTTCTTTAATATGTTATAAAAAATACAACAAAAATTCTAAGAAAATAGATCACCAATTAAAAGAGTTAAAGGTGATCAAGAGATAAGATAAAAAAAATAAAAAAGTTGTTTCTCTTTCTTTTGCTCAAGACTAGAGATATATACAAAACATCTCTCATGTATGAATATTACCATTTGCATGTTATTTATATTTGTACTATTGAGAGATTGGTTATTGGAATTTTTGTATGTTTGTTTTTAGCAAAGTAAAGTTGTGCAGCCAAGTTACGAGGTGCTTCCACGCAGTTTCTCCGGGATGCTGGATGGTCAAGCTAAAATAGGTGCAAACGTTGGTATGTGGTGTGCGTGGGGGCGTGTCATGGGAGTTCCGGCTTCTCCTTGCGCATAGGGTTATTTTGCCTGGGAAATTCTGTGAATTCAAAGAGAGCACAGATTTTCTCAATTGTGCAGGGGCATGCAAAGTCATTTTCGGCGTACAGGCTTTGCATGGTAAATGCGCCTTTTTCCATGAATCCGGCCCATAGTGCTATCTGCAAATGGTAGTTTGGCCAATTATTTTATAAATATACTATTGACCAAAAATAGTAAGCCAAATGGGCAGTTTGCTATAAAAAGCCACACATTCTCATTTATTAACATGGCCCACTTTATTTTGGTGCCTGGGTCTATTTTCCGCCCCTTGCTGACACTGTCTGAATCTGTAGCAAGTCCCCATAGTGCCAGGTGGAGCCTGGTTGCCATGATTCTATGACACTGCACCTTTAGTATGGCACCAGGTCTCATGCTTCTGTGCCCCTGCATTGAAACCTTGTCAGGTTTCACACACCAGAATATGAATCATATGTCTGACGACAGAGTTACATGCGGTTTCTAAACACAAACAGCACAGAGGCAGCAACCCCGAGCATAGCAAATGAGTCAGACAGCTGGAGTGACGCAGTTCATTGCCTCTTCCAACGCCACAGCCGTCTTTCATTAAAGCATTATTGGCGTGACCATGCCGACCTCCTGCACCTGAGAAAATTGCACCACATGGCGTTTGCTGCAGCCCAGGTCTGTGCATTTTGTTCAGGAGGTGAATAATTCATAAGTATGCACCCCCTCTATGCAGGGACTTAAATATAATTATTTCAATGAGCAGTTTGCCACATTTGTTCTTCACAGTAGAAACTATGAGGCACAAGTAGTGAGACAACATGGGACCTGCAGCTCCCCTTTATGAACAAATAAAACTTTAAGTGAAAAATGTGAGGGCCTATGTTTCACATTTAACAACTTCACCATGACCTCAGATAAAAGTCATCCACAAGTCAGTTCTTTGTTGCTCCTGCACATGGTCGGATCAACTTCTCGTTGACCCCTTTTAAAGGCCCTCCTCAGAAACGGGAAACACTTCAGTGCAATAACGGACATCTGTGCATTTGGCGGGAAATGTAAACAAAAGGATCACTAAGGCATGAAGTCATCTGTCTGTGAAAAGCAGCGTCGTGGTGATTGTGTGGCTCTGCAGCCTGAGAAGAGAGCCTCTGCCACGTTCTGTGGTAAAAGCTGGGATATTTAATTGCCAGGACCCCCTCCAAGATTCATGAGTTTAGATGAAAAAGACATTTTTTCACGATGATGGCACTTTCTTTTTATGATGTAACCATAAACCAAAAGTAGAGCTCTTCAGCACGTGTCCCTGAACTGCCTTTGGAATGGACCAGGTTTGCTTACATCTGTTGGCAGGATTCATGAGCCAAACGCCTCAGGGAAAAGCGAGTAACAAGGGCAACTCTGAGACCACATGTTACAATCCCAACATGGCCATCAAAGTGCCATTTTATGCTTCCACCCAAACCAGACAGGCAACGATTGTACTTTAGCAGTTATGCATTTCACAGCCTGCCTGTTCAAGGGCTACATATTATTTTCATGATGGGAAGCGTTAGTCAGTTTTGGAGTTGGGTCATTAATATTAATTGAGCCCTGGCCAGCTGTTCGTTTCCAACGTCCAATGTTCATGCTTTCACTGTAGGACAAATACATGCAAAACTCTACCTGTAACTAATTGGACAACATTGTTCTGTGCATCATATCAACCTTACATTGGTGATCTACAGCTGTGAAGCTTGGAAGTTTGGAGTGGACTTCCTAGGATAGCATGTAGTCATCAGGAATGCAGTGTTAACAGTAGCCAGCTCCCTCACTGACGTGTGTGATATAATTGAACAACACCTGGGTTCAGACGCAAAACTGTGGCTGGTCACAGAGCAACACAGTCACAATGCGACATAGCAGATTGCGTGGCTTTCACTGGCACAAAAAGAGCAATAGCCTATATAGCCTACTAGCCCATAGCCATGAGCTATAGCCAGTGATAGGCAAGCCCAACACTTCTCCCAGCAAATTTAGGGCAAAGGGCTGTACAAAAGGGGTAAATCTAAATTCACTGTCCACTTTGGGTCCCCACTGGGGTATGGAGCACGAATGGAAGACGTGGTGAATAGTAGAGGGTGGAACGAATGAAAGCCAACACTTTTTTTGTGGCTATCCTGCCGTTTTTGTATGTGTTGATTACTAGTTTCACGTGAGACGGACAAGTCACGGTGACATTTATTTATTTATTTTTAGCATTTTTAAAGCGCCCACACTTGGCGGAGGCACCGAGGCACTGTTACAGGAATATGTCGACTAAGATCGTCCTTAACTTCCGTCTTTTTCTTTTTCTTAGTGACTTTGTGCTTCTTAGAGACAACTCTCATCATGACTAAATTTGATATGCACTAAGCTGAAGCTGTTGTAAAAAAAAATATTATTTGATTAAATTCAACAATCAAAATAATTGAAAAAAAAATATGTCTCTTAGTTGTGTATTTATATCACACTTAATACCCAGAGGTTTCAAAGCATGGACCGTGGATCGAACCTGTGTTGGTCTATGTCCACCTGTTTCCAAGACAAGCATGTTGCCACTGAGCTATCCTCCCGGACATGCCACATTTCCCCTCCATTAATGCCAATGTATCCCAGTGGAGAGATGATGGCCTACATAAGGGGATCCCATGCATCAGGGAATTATGAAGGTAAGGAGGTCTGTGATAGTCTCCTCGCAGGAGATGTTAATGTTAGAGGATGGGATAATCAGCCCTGGGTTGCCGTTGGGGACACTTGTTTCGTGTTTTTCCGGGTAATGCTTGTAGTGCAGCAAGTGGGGCAAACCACACGAGCAGTTCCTCAAGGGGCCTGTTGTAGTGATGGGAATGGGGAGAAAGGATCAGTGCTTGAGAAAGTATGGACTGGCAGGGGACAGAAGCAGGTAAATCAGTTGAGGGAGAAGACAAAGCCTGAAACATTTATTAGGAAGGGAACAGATGGTGGGAGTCTTGGGAAGGGGGAATGCAGGGGCAAAGGGAAGGTTAGTACTAGGGATACAACTAAAACTTGGTAGAGCCAGAATACATGGGATTAGGATCACTAATCCTTATAATTATAGGAGCTATGTATGAAGTAGGTCTTACCTGAACTAAGGGGAATACGTCAATACTCAATGCACTCACTACGACCATGTTATGGTCCCTGTGCTCCATGCAGCACCATGAACCTTCTGTTAGAGGATGCTTGTACCCCACTCTGGTAGATGAAAACCTGCAACTATTTAGCTATCCACAAAGATGGTGTGGTTCCAGGATCTGGTTTGCAGTAGTTGGGACCTGACGTACATCCTCTGTGACCGATTGTATTGGAGGGAGGGGTTTGGTGGCATGACAAGTGCACTCCACATTGTGCGCATGAGCAGCAAGTTAAGGGTGAAGGAGGTGTTCATCGGTGAAAGAGGAATGATTGACATGCAGATCTGAGAGCACAGAAGAAGGAACTGGCCAATTGAGTTCCATGCTTAAGAGAAGCCAGGATTATTCTTGGCCCTTTGAAGCAGTAAGGTCCTATACGAAGAGAAGATAGTTAATAAAGATGTGCATATACCATAACGTCAGTCCTTCTTAATTTCCACTCATCTGGCTTGCATGCAGATGCCATAGGGCACCACCCCCCAGTCACACTATGCACAGCATGACCTATTCTGATTTGTAATGTTCATTGAGACACCCCAGGAAGAATTGCCCATTTCTTTTAAACTGATTATTGTTTCTCAAGCTCAAACAACCATTTTATTATGCCTTGAAGTTGTTCTTCCCAACCTACCTACTTCCTATCTTTGGCACCAGAAAATACCAGGACTCCATTCACCCTCACAAAGGAGCTCCTATACAGTTATTACTGCATTAAGTACCCTTCCCTACTCCATATCACATTTTAAACGTGACCACGGCTGCCTCCTATGTTGGATGGATTCATTCTATTCTTCTTAACCAACCCTCATCAAACTGCACTGGCTCCAGCTGCAAGCATGTATCTGATTAGCAGATTTCCCTTTCTGAGATGGAAGCACCAGTATCATTTTATGAATTTAATAAAAATAAAAAATAAAAAAGACATGGATTCTATCCCCTCATCATATGGCAGTCCAGCCATCCCCTCCCAGCCAGCCTAATTAGATCTCCTTTTCCTAAAGTCTGTGCCAAAATCATAGTGTACACATGTGCCCTGCAGATAAGTACCCTGATCTGCAGCACCGGATCTGCAGTGGCACAGAGCAGGTTCAGGGTTCACAAGTGGCCTCTTGACAGCTGCAGTGAATGCCATGTTTCTGCAGTGCAGGGGCTGCATTTAAGATATGATTTCCGGGTTGCGTGTTGAACTGTAAATATAAGCCATACCTGAGTTTGAGGTGTATATGGTTACTAGCAACTCTCATAATTATCCAAGCAACATACATTTGATATCACACATGTGTCAGCCCTGTGAGCCAGGCTCATCTTTGTTGAGGGACCCTCTGCATGTGTGTGCCAGCCTCCTTGTGGTGGGAGCATGAGAACAAGGACTAAAGTTATCCTTGAGTCGCTGGATTGGGATTCACAGCAACCAGCATCCCTGTGTTTTCACTGTCTATCGCTGCAAGCTGATATTCAATCCGTTCGACCCTGTTCGAAATAACATGACCACCCGGAGCTATCTTTGGCAAGCAACCAATCTTCCAAACACTGTTCTGTTCCCTTAGGTCTAGAAGATCCAACTCCAGCACCAAACCCACAAAATGTCTTCAATTGCAAAAGGTTTCTAACTCCAAAAGAAATTGTATTGCAATAGCCCAATCAGTATTCAATGCACATTTTAATGGATACTTTTTAGAGTTTTACTAGGTCAACACTTATAACATGTTATTTCTAACTAAACATACAGAAGAAATCTCTGTTATTTCTAGCTGAACATACAAAAGAAAAGAAGCCAACATGTGTTGCAACCTTTCACATATTTTCATTTGAGCTAAATTGAATCATTTTCTACAGATCGCTTTCCTAATTTACAACACATACACGCTGATTAGCTTGTGCTGGAAATAACTATTTGGAGTAATCCACCCTAGTGGGAAAGACATAATACTCTGTTGCCTGTGTTCAGGGCAGCCTCTTTCTTCTACGCCTTGAATGCCGAGTCTAAACAGGCTTGTCTTGACTAGGGTTATTATATTCCAGATTCATCACCCATATAACTCACATATGTCCAATGTATCAGGTGTTCCCAGTGTCTATATGGAAGGGACCTTTTTTCGGCTCCCTCGGACGCCTTTCCCTGTGAACGCTGTTCTGTCCTGAACCAGTTTGCCATTGCACTGTGTGAACTGAGTGAGATAGCAAGATGTGGCAATCTGGGTAATGAATCAAGGGTGAAAATCTAGTAATAACCACAATAATCTCAAAAGGATATACTATTGAGTGTAAAAAGGGATTGAAATTACCTAACCCATCTCTAGGGCCCAAAGGAGAACCAAGGGGCAGTTAATAGTCAATGATGTGTTCCTTGTCACTTGGCGATTCGACAGACTTGGGTTCTCCGTCCTGTTTGTGCAGTTCAAATCAGACTTGAATGCGTCAGTCACATTGTTCCAGATGGGCAGAAGGTGTCTAACAGGAGTCGATCAGAAGTTTGTTGCAGATCAAAAAGCGTGGATCGTGAGGGCCAATAGAGTCTGTTTGAGAGTTGGTTCAATGGCGAAGATGCTGGTGACAGGATGCGCAGTTCAAGAAGGGCAGTCCGACATGGCATCAAGGGTCACAGTTCAATGAGCCCAAAAAGGGAAGTTAGAATGCCATTGAAGATCGATAGCGAAGATGCTGGCAGTTTGGTTTGAAAAGTGGCTCAAAGGGGCCGTCAGCGAAGTGCGGATAGTGAGGGCCACTAGAGTAAGTTCAACAGTCAATATGCTGGTGACTGGATGCACATTCTGAGACAGGTGGTCTGATGTGGCATTGAGGGTTGTAGTTCGAGGAAGCCACCAGTTTAGGTTAGACTGGTGAGCAGCGATAATGACAAGCAACAGAGATGCTGGCGGTTCGAAAGGCAGTTCAAAGGTGGTGGGTGCAACAATGAGCTTCAGGTTTAAGCTGGGGCAAAAAGATGCTCTGCTGACTCCTTACAACTATCTGAGGATCACTCATGCTGGTTATGATCACATCTTCATGTCTGGCAGGCCTGCATTCCTTCACATTCTCCCCTACCCTATGCATGTTTAACAGTGAGGGCAACATTTGAGGAGGAAGCTTAACCCTCCTTAACATGGCACTCTTCTAAACTTCATTGCCTGGTCTATTCTGTGCCATTATGTTCTTATCTGGACCCCATTTCTTTAGCAGGATTTCTAGACTACAACCATGCAGGTCAAGTATAATAAAAAAAAGGTGAACATTTCATGATTGCCAGGTCATGAAAAACTGGCATCCATCAGGCAATAGCAAGTGTCCCATCTATCTCTACAGCTTGCATGTACATGGCAGTCAGGTGTGGATCATGAGCAACATGCAAAGAGGTGGTTGTGTGTCATTAGAACTTCTGGTGTGTTGAGATCTTCTTGTTTGCACTTTTGCTACCTGAGTTAAGCTAATATTGAATCTTAGGCGGGAAGTTGAATGAGCACCAAAGCACTAGCTAAACGAATCCATCTAGTTAATGTAATATTCTTGGATTTGGAACTTGCTGTTTTCAATTGATTATCTCCTGATTTTTAGTTTTGGATATTAGGTGGTGCTAAAGCTACAGTATAGCTACCGAGGAATGGCATATGAGGAGGGGTACAAAGCTTGCAGATTGTGTTTTGCTATTTACCCACCCACTGACTGCCGATGGCCATGCTAATCCCTATGGTCATTCCCACTCAATTTTGCCCCTCACCACCCAAAGCATATCCCCCGGGATCAAAACTTATCATCAAACATTGCACTCAAAAGTGTCTGTCAATGTTTTTTTTTAAAGCAGGCTTCTGAGACTTAACAACTTAATTGAAGCTGTAAATGCACAACTGGTGTAATAAAAAGTCTTGACCATGTCTGTCTTCAGCCACTCCATTTATAAGCACTGTGCATGTCCTTCACTCAAGTTCTGTTAAAAAGCAGCATGGGCAAGGTTAGCAATGTTGGCTTGTGTGTAAGAATTAGGCATTTGCCAGGCACTGCAAATATATGCCCAGATACCCTCGCCACTTTGTAACTGCTACCATCCATAGCCAGTTATTACCACTACTACAGTGTCTGCGAAATCCCTTCCTCATGCCTACACACAAGCCAAAACTGTTGGCATTGCCAATGCTTGTTTTGTTTGCTTTTTGGAAAGGTTGAGCATTGTACCATTAGGTGGGAAACGTGCTTTGTGGGGATTTGTGGCTTCAGTAACCTGTCCACTGAGACTGCCTTGGGGGCATTCTGTTTCAGCCTATAGGATATTTGAAAACAGATCCTCAATATATAGAAATGTATCCTCAGACAGATCAGGCATTTCTTTAAGGAGGAATGCGTGACTGTGCCTTTGAATGGGCACCTGACTTTGAAGCAGGAGTCGGAGAGCTCATTTTAAAGATAAGAAAACGGGAGCAATATCGAAAACACAGGACATTTGAAATATGTTTGAATGTATAAATGAAAATACGTGTTTGATGATGCTAAGATAAGTCTTTGTATCCATTCTTGTCCACCTTGCATATCTACTTATCCTCATTTTTCCATTGAAAGTGTCATACAATTGGGATTTTAATTTGAGCTTTGAGTTCAATAAATAATAAATACAAGTGTGACACTTGGGTTCATGTTTAATGCAGAGACATGGCAAGTGTGTGCGGGCAAGGGGCACGCCGCATGCGGGTGTGTCTCCGGTTCCATTGCTAACACTATGAGATGCAGGGTGTAAGTATCGCTGTAACGAGTTGATAGGATATCATCTGAGTTTGCAAGGTTCATGTGTCTCACTAAATCAGAAGCGAAAGGAAACACGACCTGTTTGCCATGGTTCGAGTGGGCACATGGGGATCAAAAGTGTCTGTGTTGGAGATCAGTACACATGCGGAAATTGAAATTACGCCTCTGTGGTAGCATGCAGAAAACATACATTTACCATATTGTGTTCACATTCATGCTCTCTCAAAATGTCTTAGCTCCCTGTTCATTCCCTCTCAAAAGTGTGCAAAGGGTTTCCAGAATTGTCTGTTGCTGCCATTTCTGCTTAATTCGGATTTACTCTGCATTAAAAGAAACCTTTTGTGTGGTCGGTGGTGTGTATATGTGTCCTACTTATCTTTTGCATTGTTGTTTGAATTTGCCTGCTGACAGGTAAAGGCGCATGATGCAATCCCATCAAAATGTAAGATGCATCAGCACAGAATATGCAAAGATAGAAAGATGCAGCACTCTGGGTAATGAACCGGGGTGAAAGGCAAGTAACAAACACAATAGGCCTCATTATGATACCAGCGGTAGCCGTGCCGGTAAAACCGGCACGGCTGCCGCCAGTATCATTTTTTTTCCGGCGCCTGCGAATGGGCATTTACCGGGTCATTACGACATTGCCGGACCCGGAAAAAAATGCCCCCCATTCCCATTGAGCACAATAGGGCTCAATGGGAATGGGAGGTTTGATGCACCAGCACCATTCAGAATGGTGCCGGTGTATCCAAAATGCTCGTCTCGTGGGTGCCGGTACACCCGCCAGACCAGTCCTGGTGGGCGGGAAGGAACCCGCAAGCAGAGCTCATAGTATGCCGGTCCGGTTATAATGGTACCGGTAGCATACCGGTACAATTGTTACCGGCCCAGCAAACTTATAATGAGGCCCAATGTTCTAAAAAGTATAGGTTCTTGAATGCCAACAGGGATAAGTGGCCTAAAGGTCCAAATAAGGATCAAGGAGGCAGTTATAAGTCAATAATAACCTCTGAGGTGCTTGGCAGTTCCACGATTTTGAACCAGACTTCTAGGTACTGTTTGTGCGGTTTGAAGCAGGCCCCAATGATCAGTCAAGTTTCCAGATGGGAAGCAAGTGGCAAGCTGTGGTCATGCTACAGATTGTTGTGGTACAAAGAAGTGTGGATCAGGAGGGTTATCAGGGGTGGTTTGACAGTCATTTTGATGGTGAAGAAGCTGATGACTGCATGTGCAGTTCGAGAAGGGCGGTCCGATGAGGCATCAAGTGTTTCAGTTCGGTGAGGCCACCAGGAATGGTTCGACTGGCAATAATGATCAGCATCGAAGATGCTGACAGTTTGAATGGTAGCTTAAAGTGGCATTCAGCGACACATTTCACGACGCCCACTAGGGTCGGTTGGACAGTCAGTTTGATGGCAAACACATTGGTAACAGGATGTGCAGTTCAAGACATGCCACTCTCGTGTGGAATTCTAATGTTGCAGTTTGAAGAATCCCCCAAGTTCTGGTTGACTGTCAATGAATATCTGCAAGGAAGATGCTGGTGGTTCAAAATGCAGCTGGAAAGTGGCGGGTGCAACCAAAATCTTCAAGTTCAAGCCAGGGCAATTTTGCGCTCAGCTGGTGCTGTGTTAATTTGATTTAGTAAAAGAGTGCAGAACAGCCAATTGAAGATTGGTCTAGTGCTAAAGGCAGCTCTGGGTGGTCCTGTTGTTTTAAACAGGGTGAAACAGCTCAAATCCCAGCTCACAGTGGCTTGACAGCAAAGCACAGGGATCCTGGATGTCTTGTCTCTCAGGTTGCTTTGAGTCTGTGTCCAGGGTCTCAAGAATAAGATTTGTTCTTGTTATCTTGCTCTCATTATGGAGCAGCCTGACCCACACTTCCATGGGTCCTTCTCCAAGGTGGGGTCATGGGAAGCAGTGGGGCTGTAGATGTGCAGGTCTTGCTCCACAGCAAGCCATCCCCAATCTGTCCTAGGATCATTAGGGAGCAGAACCTGCCTCTCGCTTGGATACCTAATCTTCATCTCTGCAGGAGGGCTTTGGAAAGGCAAATCTCCCAACAGAGATCCAATAAATACTTTGCCAGGGCATTGTTCAAGAGTGAATTAAATACAACATGGGAGACACCTTCTTTTAAAGGCAACAATCTAGAGCTTATTGGGCTAAAACATGCCTGAGTTAGAGGTCAAATCCCTGTTCTTGAAACAAGTGGACTTTGCCTTCTGACATCATGCAAAAGGTGCTTTTGCTAAAGAAAGTGGAGGGGACAGGAAAGGAATATAGAAGCAGGGAGAGACAAAATGTAAGGAGCTCCTCTGTCTGCACTAACTCTGCCCCCTTCCTTCCTCAATAAAATCAAAAGCAGTTTTGGTATGCAGCACGCTGGTGTGAGGCCTTTTGTGAATCTGTGTGCCATTTGATACCTATTCCCAGGACAACTTCATGTGGAGTGGCTGTCTCTCTGGGGAGGGTGTTAACTACCCTCTAAATGGAACAAAGAGAGGCAACCACCAAGGCTACAGTCTTGCTGGCTGCAGCAAAGACATCCTGGCTTAGGGAATACATATAATCCTTCCACAGATGAACTGGGCTCATATGGCTGACACATGTTTGATGTCAAATTGATGTGGATTGCATAATTATCAAATATCCTAGCCACCATACCTCACTTCAGGCATGCTTATATTTACATTTTAACGTGCAGCAAGGATAGCATTCTCATTGTTATGTAGTTTTTGGAACAGGGGTGTATGTCATGAATGCAGTCCCTGTGCTGAAGAGATGTCTCTGCAGTTGTCAAGTAGCCACTTGTGACATTTGTCACTGGACAGCAGGTGATCTATGACACTGGAAAGCAGATGCTATGTGTCACTGGAGAACAGGTGCTGCAGATCAGGGCACATGTCTACAGCATGCTTTTGGCATGGAAATTATAAAAAGGAGAATCTGATTGGCAGATTACCTTCTGAGATGGAATTACCTGCATCAGTTTATTAATTTAATTAAAAAAACAAAAAGGCCAGGGCTACTACACCTCACCAGATGACAATCAGTCACAGTATGCACATTATCGTCTTAACACCATCGCAAAGACTTGCTCAGGTGTTTCCTCTTCAATGACTCTAAACAGCTGGTAATGTTTCCAATCCTATGATTTAAGTGTATTTTCCAAGCTGACATCATAATGGCCTGGTGGCATGGTTTAGGTTGCTCTGTTCAGGCGAATGTGTCCCTTATGAGGCAAGATATTCTATAGCCTTCACTAAATTCTTTGCAAAATTGTTGGGTTTGACAGGAACCTCGAGTGGGAGAGGGTGGTTCGACATCAGAGTACAATTCTCTATAATGCTTTCTACAGGAAGTTGTTCATTACATGTTCCAGTGGTTGTCAAATGGGCTCAATTCACTCCCTCAGGATATACCACTTTGTGTGGGCCAGCGTAAAGTCTACATATCCAAACGACTGTGCGGCCAGAGTGCAAAATAGTTAGCATGTGCTTAATGTTAAGCATTGTTGACTATGATGAATGCATCTCTGAGGAGGCCAAGAAGCACTTGCTATGCAGGTTATTTTCATGGGATCACTGACCTAAACAGTCTCTTAACATGTAAACCTGCAGGGATTGTGGATAATTATGCACGTTTGTTCTCAGAGCACAGGAATAATGTGCTTAAGGGGATTTTCAGCCTTAAGGTAAATTAAACTAAGGGCGCGATTCACATGGTGTTTTTAATGTGATTTTTTTGCATTGAAAAACCCTTTGTGAATCGCGCCCTTTAATACGCTATTTTTCTTTAGTTTAAAAGTTGTTTTTATTTATTTCGTACAAGATTAAGCAATTACAATCTGAATATATATTGAATATCAAGTATATAACAGCACTGAAACTCATATGGATGCATTTGTACAGTAAAAATTAGAGAACACCTATAGAGTGAAATTCATTAACTTTAAGAAATGGGTAATATATTAACTAGGAAGCCAGTTGGTATACAATAAATACTATATTGTCTTCATTGTATATACAATACTATATCGTCCTGAGAGGATAGCTTACCGGCAACGTGTGCGCCTTGGAAGCAAGACGACATGAAGCAACACAGGTTCGATCCCTGGGTCCTCCCTTAGAAACCTCTGGGTGTTTAAGCGCAATATAAATACACAACTAAGACAAAAAAAAACAATTACGCAACTAAAAAAACAAACAATTCCTGGAACAGCACCTTGATGCCCGCGGGCTGTGTGAGCGCTTTAAAAATAAATAAATAAATATGGTCGAGTAACTCAGACTAAGTGAATATAACAAAAAGGGGGGTCAATGGAAAAGTACCATTAAGGAAGGGAGATGGAAAAGAAACTGTTGGATTGATAAAACAAAGCAGAAAAGTAGAATATCCATTAACAATATATCAGTGAGAAAATTAAGTATTTGTATTGTTTAAATACTCAATAAAGAAACAGCATCTTCTATCATGTCTTAAAGAGAGAGAGGGTGAATTAGCAATACATGTTTCCATTCTATGGCCATGACATTTATTATTCCACGGGCTTTTTATTGAGATTTTGGTAAAATCTTTCCAATGAATACCCTATTTTTAAGAAAGTCATTTGATTTCACACAAAAAAGAAGGCCATGAAACACCGTGTGACTTCCTGCATTGTTTGAGTGTTGTATATTCGTAGCCTTATGACACTGCGTAATCCTTTAAAACCATCCTTATAAAGCACCAAAGATTACCGCGTGTGAAAAGTACTGCTTATCATATAGGCATTTTGTGCTTTTCACATCTGTGTATTTAAGCTCTCAGACATGGTAGTGTTTGAGCTGTGGAATTAGCTAACACGTTTTCAATTTATACGCTGATTACCATACAGCTTTAGATAAATGTGCCTTGAAAAGTAAACGTACTTCTTAGGATTCTGGGAAAAAATGCTCCCTCTGGTATGGCGTCTTGTTTGTGAAAGAAGCTTATCTGGGCCTTTCACGGGGGGTTTTCGTTTCTTTTCTAAAAGAGCAGCGTCTTCACATTCCCATCGTGGGGACCTGGAAGTGGTCTTCATATAAAACATGCTTATTGAGGTACAGAAAATTATGCAGATTCACTTTGGGGAAGTGTCATGTTACAGCCGCCCTTATTCTGGGTTCAGAGCCTTCATCACAGCTGATACCGATGAACTCGATTAGCATTTCTTCCGACTCTTTATAAAGGAAATCTGCATATTTACACGTTTGTGAAATGTACAAGGCCCAATGAAGGCCCAATGAAGGCCCAATGCACTCCACAGTGGGTAGACAGAGCTAATGCATGCAGTCATTCCAACTGGAACTTTGCCACACCCGTTCAGGGAGGATGTTCCTTCAAATACAAGCCACTTCCTGACATATGAGATTTGTAACTCATAATTTGTCAGTGTGGTAAAAGGCGATATTAAGAAATGCAGCTGGTTTTATTGTTACCACCACACACTTGATTGTTTATTTATTTATTTGTTTATTTTTGCATTTATTACAGCGACCAAATCCCTCGGGTATCTAGGCACTAGCTACATTGAGGGGGAAAAAAAGAAGGGGAGGGGCTGGAGATAATGCATTGGGAAGAGTGATGAGTCTTCGGTGGAACAGAGTTAGTTGAAAAGCCAGGTCTATAATGAGGCCCATAGTGCTTCATCTCAAACTGAGAAAGTTGTGTAGTTTCCCATGGGTGATGTCCCATGTACACAGATGTTCCTCTCATGTTCACATTCTTTTCAAAATTAGATTTGAGTGAGATTTTCCTAGAATGCGCTCAGAATATATTCAGAAAAATAGATTGAACACACTTGTGGGTTACCTATACATGTCATGTAGGTAATAATAAAATGGTTCCAATAAATTGCATGTTTCCATGCATAGTTAATATTAGGGCAGTGCTTATGCTAAAGCAACCATTGGCCGATTGCACATACATTTCACATCAGGAGATGCACTACCCCCGAAAGCCCTGTGGTCTTGTAGGTGTGAATGTCACTGATTGGCACCCATGCTATGCAATACGCACTGGCTATGCCTTTGTGCATTTAAGATGAATTCAGCCACCACCCTACCGACCTGCAATGCCCTTGCATTTAGCATGAACACAGGAGCTGAGCATAAGTGCTTCACTAGAATTAGTTGTTTGTATATGCCTTAATATCTTGGAAATGAAAAGAGTTTGGACAAGAAGTTTAATATAAGGGGGATATCGCTGACTAAATGTGACAAATACTCTACTGCCCAGCAGGAGTACAACATGAGTAGAGGCTAAACTGCCCACTCAGCCCTCACACTTCCGCAATCCAAGAGTCAACACAGTCATAAAGATAAAACAAACAAAGTCAAGAGACATATCTCCTTCGCCTTTTGTGGTAATGTGGGCTGAATGAAGGCTATACTCTTATGAGGGGTGTGAATGTGGTGCGGTGGCAACCCAAACAGCAAAGTATTACAGTCCGAAATAAAGGAATGTCCAATCAAGGTTCTATACAAATATACACATATATATGCTTTAAACACACCATGTACAATAATAACTAACCAAAAAACACTACACAAAACCCACCCCTGAGCAAAGAACACAGAATAGGCAAAGAAAGAAGATGCAGCAATCTTGGAAATACATCATGGGTGAAAGGCAAGCAAAAGCAACAATGTTCTTGAAAAAGGATATGTACTTGTGGGCAGAAAGGGTTCAGAGTGGCCTAACCAGTCTCTAGTGCCCAAGAATGGACCAAGGGGGCAATTAGTAGTCAAAAGTATCATCTTTGCAGGTCTTGGTGGTCCGGCAGCGTCAATCCAGACTTCTTTGCACTGTGTGGAGATTGGGAGAGAGAAAAAGGGCAGCAATGGAGGGTCCTTCTGGTTCAAATGTGTTGACCAGGTTTTGAAACATTCTACAAGTAGGTAAATGGCAAGAAAAACAGTAGGATTATGGTTGTCTTGGCTCTCAGGGTACTGTGAGTCCCGATCCAGGGGCCCAAGGACAAGATGAGTCAATTGCCCATGCTCCCAAACACAGAGGAGGCTGGTACACAAGTGCAGGGGTCCTCGAACATGCTTAGGTCCTGGGTACTGCTGCAGCTGTCAAAGAGGTGGTCTTGCTCCAGCAACAGGTCACTTCTTGGGTTGCTGAGAGTCCCACTCCAGGAACAAGATGGGTCCTTGTTCTTGGGCTCCCAAACAATGGGGATCCTGGCAAACAACTGCAGGGATTCTCCAGCACAGTGAGGTCCTGGACACCATGGTGGCTGGCAGAGAGACAGGTCCTGTTCCAGCAGCATGCCACTCCAATGGTCACTGTGGATGGTTAGGGGGCATAGCTGGTCTCTGTCTTGGAACACCTGCCTCCACCTCACAACTAGATGGCTTAAGAGAGGACCGCTCTCTTAGCGGGGTACAGTGAAATCTTCAGGATAGTTCAAGATGATTCCAAATTATTCCTAAAATGATTACCAAGATTAGTCAAAGAAGTGGTGGGAAACCCATTCTTTTATAAGCAAAAGTCCCCAGATGATTTCACTAAAGCTAGCCTGCTTTTGGGGGGTCCAATCCATGCTCTTGAAATCATTGGACCTTGCCCTTGTGATTTCACACCTAAAGTTCTTTGCTCCAGAGAAATTGGAGTGGGTAGAAAAGAAAAGGAGAGGCAGAGAGAATCACAATGGCAGAACCCTCCGAAAACTGTGTAGATGCATCTCTGGCTCCTCCTAATTCCTACCCTCCCCCTCAATAGGATCAAAGGGCTTTAGAAATGCAGCCTCTCAATGTGAGAGCTGCCTCTCTGTGAATGGGTGTGCCACATGATTTCTGTTCCCAGGCCAGTGTCCTGCGGAGTGGCTGTCCTGGGTGAACGGGTGTCACCTGGCCTTTTCTAAGGAACGAAGAGAAGCAATCCCCCAAGGCTAGCCATGTCAGTGGGCAAGGGTGGGCCTTGTCTGGGAGGAATACACATCACATTGCACAGCTTAGTTTGGCTCACAGGGGCTGACACATTTGTGATATCAAATTGGATGTGGCTGCAGTGAATATGACAATACCATCCACCATACCCTAACACAGGTCTGGCTTATTTTGAAAGATTATTCTGCCTCCAAGAAGTAGACCAATAATTATAGAGTTTTGAAACAGGGGTGCATATCCTAAATGCAGTCCCTGTTCCACAGAGACTTGGCTGTCACAGCAGCTATCAAATGGGCAGCTGTGACCTCGGAACCTGCTGTGTGCCACTGGTAGGACAGGCGCTGCAAATCGGGGCACTGATGCAGCTGGGCACAGGTACAAAGTATGCTTTTGGCATGGAGTTTATGAAAGGGGAATCTGATCAGCAGATCTCCCATTGAGAGATGACACTACCCACATCATGTTATTTATTAATGTAATCAACATAAAAAAAGCCAGGACATTCACACCCTTGCGCGATAGCAATTTATCACACTGAAGCAGCCCCACAACAGTGTGTTCTACAAACTGCAACAAAGTCATGATATAATAGTTAATACACATTAATTTGGTCACCATCACCACACTGGACTCCATTAGGGATAGGCAGTATTACTGCACGCAGTAACACAAACATCAGCTCCATCTTTGGTGCCTTGCTGCATGTTTTACCTCCACTTGCAAATAGTCAATTTTACTCCATGTGAAATCGAGGGCAGGGGGAATAAAACAGGCAGCATTTTCATATATCGCCTGTTTTACCACTACTACCAAACTCAAAATAAGGCTTTAAGTATCTGGAGCTCCAACGGGTAATTCTAATGAGCGTTCTGGAAGGCGGACACAATGAAATGTCCTTAATTTTAAGGGCTAGGGACATTCCATTGATGGAGAGACAGGAGTTTCAAGGAGTGAAAGCAGAAGATAGCACAAGGTGGATGCCTGCAGTCAGGTTGAGAAGAGTTTTGAAGAGTACAATGTGCAGGGCTAACTACCAGGTGATAGAGTCTGCCAAAATGGAGGGAGGTGGCAACCACATGGATGGATTTAACGCAAGAGAAGGAATTTGAATGAGGGACAATTTTACACCGATATACACCACAAGTGCAAGCTCTACAGAGAGGTTGTCGAATATCACAGGGGTATGTAGCAGGTATGAGTAGTCCCATTTGGTACTTGGACCGTTATAGTTAAAATCATGAAAATATACAGGTAGTTTCAGATTTTAGTGTAACTTCAGTAAGTCTGACACTACTTGCATTTAAATCAACAAAGGTCAAGTACATCAATGTCAACTCCTGAGTGCAGAATGTCTAAAATGAATACATCTACTTAAAAAAAAAAAAACAATCTAAAATTTCAATATTTATAATGGAAGTAAAAATGACTTCTGCTAGAAGTTCTTACCCTCGCTCCACACACTAACTGTCCCTTCAGCCCTATATCCTGCGCTCCTCCCTCACCGCACTTCGTTTTATACCATTACGCATTTCAACATATTATTAACTTGTCCTCAAGCATCTAAGAGAGCCACTCAAATCGCATGAAAAGAGTACATCATTTCATTAAGTTAGAAGGGGAATGTGTGCAATCCAGCCACTTTGAGATCATAATGTGCCATTTTAGGTGAACTTGGAAATGTCGCTTGAATGTATGGTATTCCAAAGAACACGTAAAAGACTAAATAGGTTTCCATAAAAATGAGAAAACTAAAGGAAGTTATCTCAGAAATGCCCACTGTTCACATGCTACAATCCTGTTAGAAGTAACATTTGGTGTGACTTGGTTAATCTACTTTCTTGTTAACGACCAATTCAATTAATTCTTAAATGCATTACACAAACATAAATTGCCCCAAAGAACTTACACTGAAATATTGCTTAAGCTTTGTCAAAGCTATCAGCATTTTACATAGAAGAGGTGCCTGTTTTCAACTAAGAGGGTGCTAACTTGCACCTTAATGCAATCGATCGAAAATCGATTGCTCAGGTGTACAGTTTACAAATCCCTAAAATGGCGGAAATTCACTAACTATGGTACCTGAAAAACCTTTAGTTCTCCACTGTCAAGTAATATATAGGCAGTGGTATATGTGTGCAGTGTATTCATGATGTGCCTCTAGGTCGCTCAGATTGCTTCAGATTCTTTAACATTTTAGAATGTTTAAATGTTAGGTCCCTCTTTTTCCTTTTTGGGTATGAATTCAATGACACTGATGCAAAAATTGTTTTTCAATGTGATTTTCTGATTAATTGAAAAGCACTTTGTGAATCACCACAATATGTTTTATAATCGTTCATCTATCATTGGTTATAAGACTTATTGCAGGAGTCTTTGAATTACAATTATTATTGATAGTGGCCCTCATTACGACCCTGGCGGAAATCGGAAAACGATGGCGGAAATGCAATACCGCCATCGAATAGCGCTCGGTGCGACTATGACCCGTCACCGCAAAGTACGAAGCCATTAGCGACACCGTAGTGAACGCCAACGCTAACTGCACCAAGCACGCGCGCGCGCGCCATGCCAAACCGCAAACACCACCATGGCGCAAGGGTACGCCAATTCCGACCCTAGCGGACATGTACCTAACGCCATCAGGCATGGCGTAATGTACCATTCCGCCATGGTGAGAAGTACGGCATCGCGAATCAACCGTAAACGGCCCCACTGAGTGCCTGTACACCGCTCCCTGCCCACAAAGTACAACTCCCCGTAGGTGCAATGAAGTCACAATGCAACCAGTGAAATGTACAAGTCACCCATGCATGGCAACGAACAAAAGAAACACAAGAGGGGCCAATGGGAGCTGCAGGGCACAGATGGCACGAATACAGAAGCCAATCCAATGGACATGACCACAGTCCCCCACCAAGAAACGCACGCAAACACAGGCACCTGTGACCAGCAATATTCCGAGAATCACATCATTCCACCAGTCCACCTGGCTGACCGGCATCTGTTACACAAAACCCAATCCCCCGCCCCTGAGCATGACAACATTCAAACTGTCATATTGGCAGCCCCCATCCCTGACCTCACGGGCTTAGTAGGCAAACGCGCCCAGTACAGTACCACGCAACTAAACTCCGAAGCCGGAACCCAATGCAGATCTCCTCACAATACATCGCCCCCCAAATAGGCATATGCCACATCACTTGCAAAGAAAAACGCTACACGGGCCAAATCATTATAGAAATTTAATGCACATCAAAGTCACCAAGCCCATACAGCCATCAGGCCATGAACTCCAAAACACTAATCGCCATTGTGGGCTGCATCCGCAAGAAATGACCAGCCACTACTTGTGTGTCGCCCTGTTCCCTCATGGTACACAGAGCCACATTCACGTACGAAAAGGCAACATGGAAGCGCACAGAACCGCAGGGCCGTCCCAATGGGGAGGCACTAGTCCAGCTGAAAGGCCGAAATGTTGCTCCGAGCCACCAGTACTGCGTAAGGGCATGTGGGCCATTGGCGATCGTCCCATAAGATCGTAATGCTGCTCCACTGATTAACACGAAGCAGCAGGTGTCGGGAGTAAAACCCATCTGCAGGAGTGGCATACAGATGGCAGTGGCAAAAGGGGAGGAGATACCTGTCAACCAAAAGAAAAGAAAAAGAACAGAATGGCCATCAGAACCACATTCCAACAACTCACTTCAATGATCACACGAAATCCACAGCCATATGCATGCTAGCCCACTCCAAAGGATCATCACCACCCCAAAACCACTTGCGACTCATAACCATCTATATCGAGGTGCAAACACCATCACAAACGAGTGTACCTGTGCATGCGTCTGTCAAAACAGAATCCATCAGATGGGAATGTTAACGTGCATGGACACAAGTGTCTGAGGGCGCGTCGAGACAGGGAGGGCTCAACAAGGCCAGATAGACGATGGTCCCACTATGGCAGCCCTGCATCACATAGCGTAGGGGAGGCGGATAGATCCCAAGAAGCCCTGTACATGGCAAACTCTGTATCAAATCACCTGCCCATGCATCCATTCATCATTCCCTCATCCCGGAATCAAAACGCCTGAATAATTACTCACATAACATTAGAAACATCCATTGAGTCCGTGCGTTATGCAGCCTGCAAAATCCACAGTGCCCCAGCCCGTAATTCCAGTGTAGTGAAGTAACATGTATTTGGGAACGTCCGGCCTCATCGCCCACGTAGCAATTGCGCATCCCAAACTATTCATATCAATCATTGCTTCCTCGCCATGGGCCCTGTCTCAAGGACATTGAACAATAGAACGTTATATTTGCAGTCAGACCTGTGGGCATCTCCTCGCCGCTAGCTGGAAACCGAAAGCGCCGCCCTTCGAATTCCTCATTTGCAACATCACGCCGAAAAGGCATCTGTGGCCGTTTGTAATCACTAATTATTCCATCGAGTGCGGCTGTGTGTGAAAATGGCAACTGCCTTCACCCACAAATGGGACGCCCCGCCCGTCGTTGCAACTCGGTACAGTGATGCATGAGGGCCCACCGTTACTCGAGTACTACGTTCCACTGACCCTTCACAAGTCTGTTCGCGACTGCACAGATAGTATGTGCAACAATGGGACCACAGCAGAATGAACATGTCAACCAATGTTACACGGCCATCGGGTACAAATACATGATTGCAATAGCAAGATGCCATTCCCCGATTTGCAGCGTTGTGCGCGGGACGTGCTCGGCCAAAGGGGAGAGCAGTTTGCACAGGTGTAATTAATCACCACAGGTGGAGGCCATACAGCCTGAAAACACATAAATTGCACAGCCAGTCTCCTCCCACAACCACACCGAAATGCTACCGGCAGGACTCGCGATGTTGGCCCTGGGGGACCTGATAGCACTGCAAGTACTCCAACTCCAAGAAGAAGACGAACACCAACTGCAACCGGCCGCACGAAGGAGACGCAGGAGGAGGAGGAGGCCAAGGCAGGGCCAGCAAGGGGCGCCAGCACAGCCACTACCACCACGCAGGCAGCCCGCAATCCCACGCCTCCGAGCACATCCGTTCGACCTCACTGCTGAGCAGATCCACACCCTCTACCGTTTGGACCGGGACACCATAGCCGCCATTGTGGACATGACACAGGCTGACCTTGTCAGCATGATAGATAGCCCAACCGCCATCCCACCCCTACTGAAGGTGGTGTCTGTACTCCACTTCCTGGCCACAGGCACCTACCAGCACACAGTCGGACAGTTGCATGGCATTTCTCAGCCACTGTTCTCACGGACACTATTTCAAGTGCTCGATGCCCTCCTGCAGCACGCAGACGACTACATCTCTCTACCACGCTCGGAGCAGGAAATTACCAACACAAAAGTGGGATTCCATGCACTTGCCGGCATACCGGGTTGCATTGGTGCCATCGACTGCACCCATGTGGAATTGGTCGTCCCACATGCCATGGAGGCCCAGTACCGCAACCGAAAACAATTTCATTCCCTGAATGTACAAATGGTGTGTGACTCCAACAGGATCATTACACATTGTTGTGCCCGATTCCCTGGATCAACCCATGATTCTATGGTCTTGAGGAACTCTACAATACCACGCTACATGGAGCGACACGCAGGGAACAGATCCTGGCTACTCGGTGAGTCACATTACATGCATGATTATGTGGGGTATGTGATTTGGCAATGACCTTGCAGGAAGGGGCGGGGGTGTGCGTACGTAGCAATGGCATTCCACATCATACGTTTCTCGTCCACATACAGGTGATGCTGCATATCCACTGAAGAGATGGCTCCTCACACCAGTCCGGAACCCACGGGACCAGCATGAGGAGGACTACAACCATGCCCACTCATGTACCCGTGTAGTCATTGAACAGGCATTCGGCCTACTGAAGACTCGTTTCCGCTGCCTCAGCAGGTCTGGCGGGGCACTCCTGTACCGCCATGAGAAGGTTGCAAAGATGGTCATGGCATGTGTCATGCTCCACAACATGTGCGTACGTAGAAATGTGCCCATGCCCCCTGACGCAGAACTGCAAGCACCTGATGATGGTCATGATGAGGGTGGGGATGTGGCAGCACCTCATGGAGTCTGCGAGGCACCGGAGGCCCGTGACATTCGTCAGCATCTCATTGATGTATGCTTCTAGCACTCACGCCTGGTGGCTGATACATGGACACGGGACTCGTGGCACTGTGTGTGTCTGGGACATGCACAATATGGACTGTACGCCTATGATGGCCTAGTACACAAAGATCAATGTCCACACATCTCATTGGTTGATCGTGCACTTTTTATGGCATATGTGATGTCATGTTGAACACCCTATCGACCCGCCACCCAAGTGAGCCCAACACACCCCCTCCACCCTCCTACCTCCCCCCCGAACACCAGTGTCCAAAGATGCTCATTGTCAGTGGGCTGTCGCTATTGCAAGCCCCCTCTGCGGGTATCAGGGGCACCCCTGCCTGTGGAGCGCAGGTTCCTTCCAGATCTACGTTGGGGGCTGCCCTGGACGGAACTTGCAACGGATGATGTGTCTGCCTGCTCACGTCCATGCATGTCCCTAAGGGTTTGCGAGAGCTCAGTGAGCACACGGCGCACTGCGGCAAGTTCGGCACATACGTCTTTGGACGTCGCATGCAGTTCCCCCCTCAGGCTCTCGGTGCTTCTCTCCATTTGGACTCTCAGGCTCTCGGTGCTACTCTCCATTTGGACTCTCAGGCTCTCGGTGCTACTCTCCATTTGGACTCTCAGGCTCTCGGTGCTACTCTCCATTTGTGCCCTTAGCGTCTCTGTACCTCTCTCCATTTCTGCCCTAAGTGTCTCAGTTGATGTTTCTATGTCTGCCTTAGTGCCCCCACATTCATCGGCATGGTCCTTGAGGAGTGTGGCCATTTGCTGCTGTTGCACGATTAACTGGTCGAGGGACTGTTGCCTCTGCTGGGCCATGGCCATTTGCGGGGGTGTCACAGAGGGGCTGTTGTCCTCATGTTGCCTTGCCACAGGGCTTGTGGGGGATGGCCAGTCGCCGTCTTGTGGGTGCCCCTGCGTGGTATCCTCATGTTGTACGGGATGGGACAGACAGGGGGATTGGGACAGGTCATGGATGGATCTGACTTCGACATCCCCGTTTTCTGTGTCCGAGCATGCTGCCATCAATGGGGTGTCACCTATGGTGCTGCTGCCACCAGAGGCAGTGCCTTCTGTGGCATCCATTGGGGGGACCTGTGGTGGTGGTGTTGTGGGCATGCTGGCTGCTGGGGTGCCTGTTGATGTTCCCTCCTCTGTGCTGCCACCTGATTTGTGCTGCTGCCGTGTCTTGATGCGTGCAGCTGAGGTGGAGGGTCTCTGGCCGTTGGTCTTGGCCCTCTTTGCAGGTGTGCTGGTAGGGGTGTCCTGTAGCTCGTCGTTTGGATCGGACCCTGTGGTGGAGTAAAGGAGGGCGAGGGTTATTGATGGGTCTGTGGGAATTGGAATGGCATTGTATCACATGCATTGGGGTGGTACCTGAGGGTGATTTGGGTAGGGTCCTTGGAGGTGCTTTGATTTGTGTGTGGAGTGAGGGTGCAGTTGTTTGGCAGCCTGCAGTTTGGGTGTGCCTGCTGCACGTGTAGTGCGTGTATTAGGGGTTTTTAATTATTTATGTATTTATTGTGGGTTTTAACGTGTGCTATCAGGCCGATGTGTGTGGACGTTCTCCTGGACATGTGTTTCTGTTGCACTATGTGGACGCATGGTACTTCACATGGATGGACTGTGTGGATTTGGCATTGTTTTATCTGGCCCACCTACCTGAATCTTCGGATGTCTGCACTCCTTTCTCCATCCCTCCGACTCCCTCTATGCTCTCCATTCCGATGGTGGAGGCACAGATTTCTTCCCAGGGGGTCAACTTGATGGGTGATTCAGGACCTTCCCCGGTGGCTGTGGCAATGTTGCGGTTGGCAGAGAGTATGCTGCGGACGCGTATCCGCAGGTCGTCCCATCGCTTCCGGCATTGCTGTGGGGTGCGGGGTGCGGTCCCCACCGCACTTACCCGCTGTGCCACCAGAGCCCATATGGTCTTCTTGTTTGCAAGTGCCGTTCTGGTCATTTGCGTGGAGAAGACGACGGCAGCATTCTCCTGGAGGGTCTCTGTTAGCACGGTGAGTTCCTCGCGGGAGTAGTGGACCTGGCGCTTGCGGTCGCACGCTTTCTTCGCTACTTTTCCCATTTTTCTTGGTTTCGCTAGGGTGGATGACAGGTTGGGGTGTGTTTCAGGGTAGTGATTTTAGTGGTTGTGTGGTTTTAGTGGTTTTATAGGTGTACGCCGGGATGTTTCCCGTTCCGGGCCCATGTTTTAACTTCCGTTTCCGTATATTTCCGGTCACCGTACTTTCCGGTAGGCGCACACTGCGGTGACCGCTAAGAGGGGTGGCGGTATTGCACCTAGGGCGCCGTACGGCGGCGGTGTGGGCCGTTTTGGGGTCATTTCCGCCATCGCGGACTTTGCACTTCCGCCGTGGCGTGGTGCTCGTGCCCGATGGGTCGGAATGGGCCGCACTTTGCTCCATCGTGCAATGGCGGAAACGCTATTTACGCTGTGGCGGTCCGGTCAGTCACTTTCCGCCAGGGTCGTAATGAGGGCCAGTGTTTCATTGTTGTTTTGTTTCACAAAACAACAATAGCGTTACATACGACAATATTGTACAATCTGTTGGATTTTGAATGAGTTCATGATAAATAGCAAGCAGTGGATGTTTGAAAGCGGAAGCACACATTTAGACACTTTCCAACAGAATGACCATCAGGTGAAAGTGCGATAGCTGGAGCTTTTTTTTAGTACATACAATTCTGTGAGTAATTATGTTGGTGGAAATCAGGTATGTCAAACAGCCCCTCTGCCCACTTCATGCTTCACACCAAAATTACAGCGCACACATGTGCCTTTGCTAAGAAGTCTACAGACACCCTCAGCACCAGCCCTACAGTGGCACGGGGCAGAATCATAGGTCATGTGTGCATTCCATACAGTTGCTGGAAAACAAAACTACAAACAAGCAGAGGTGGCTGTGTAATCTTCTTCACTTCAAAAACGTAACAATTGTACGCCTTATTTGGACTGGGAGCATGTAAATCTTTGAACATAAGCCATACCTGTTTGATGCATGGTGACTAATAAGAGCACACACTTGTACAGCCATATGAATTTGGTATCATACCAGTGTCAGCTCTATGAGAGGGACTACAGATATAAGAGGGCTGATGTGTATCAGCGTCTGGCCAGGATGTATCCACTAGAGACATTGAGACAATGGCCAGGAAGCAGCCTTCTTTGATCCTCCAGAGGAAGGGTAACCGTCCCCCAGTAGGTCTCTCAGACCCAGTGCTTCAAAGACAGCAATGACATAATAAAGCCAGACTTGCACCAAATTGTTGACAAGTGTAGTCCCTTTGAAGTCAGCAGACATAGGAATGGAGTAGAGTTAGAATAGCCAGAATGGAGAAATAGGATGAGGCAGTGGTTCAACCATAGTGTTTTCACGTTTTGGTTTTGCTAGGCCTCTTTGACTTCCTGTCCAACCATTGTCTGCAGGGCAATGCACTTTGGGTATAATGTCAGAAGGCAAAGGGTGCTTTTCACAACAGCCTGGATTGGACCCCTCACAGCAGGCATGCTTTGGACCAATCCGTTGGGACAATTTCCATTTATATGGAAGAGAGACCAACGTCTTCATTGATTGATTTCTGGCCACTCAGAAGAGCAAGAATAATTCACTGGGCTTCAGTTGGCGATACAGTTTATCCAGGAGTCCTCTGCCAGAGATGTTAAGAGAGAAGATATCCCAGAAAGATGAGAGCTATGTGCCCTAACCAATTCCAGGAAACAGTGAGGGTAAACTACTGTTGACCAAGGCTTCTCTGCTTGCTGTGGCATTGGACCCAGAATTCAGCAATGTAGGTGAAGAAGTTCCTGTTGGTTTCAGCCAATATCCTGGAGTGGAAGTGCAGAAGTGAATGACTGACCTTGCCCTTGAGATAATGCAGTGGTATTCCATTTTATATACTGAGTTCCCTCGACCTTCAGTAATAATATCCAGGCACCACCCAAAAGCTATAACTGCTTACATGTTCTATTAAATGCTGCTATTTTCTATTAAACACACTCATAGTAATCCCTTTCTAAAGAGCCTTGTTCCTCCCTGGACATCCTTAGGACCGACCCAAGAGGGGCTAGCCCCACAGTTACAAGACCCCTGAGATAATAGAATGGGATTTCAAGCAATCCAGAAGTCCACAAGCAGTTGGACCTCTGTATCATCACTTTGAGACATCTTGAAGTCAGATTGACTGTGCTAACACCCTTCAAGTCACCAAAGGGACGTTGTTTGCTGCGTTTGGCAATCTATGCAAACTTGGAAATGCTTGCTGCACTTTAGGCCATCTAGATGCTGGCTCAACTCATTGAACTAGACTGACTTGTCTTGACCTGATCACTGGCTAGACATCATGGGAGCAACTGACTCCAGTGCTGACTCGTCTACTGGAGGCCATTGCACTCACTTCTCTTGCACACTCACTCAACCCAGCAGCGCCATCATCTCAATGCCAACACAACTGCCAGCACCTCCACTGGAAGCTGTTGCCACCATCTCGAATGGTGACAAAACCCAATGGGAGCCCACACATTTGAAGTGACTCGACGCTGACCGCCAGAGGGATCACATCATCTTGAACATCTCAACATTGTCTCAAACACTGCAAAAGCAGAAAGAAACCTGGCTTGACATTGTCGAGCAGCAAGACAAAGACTTAAAAGTACTGTAAAAAGGCCCTGACTCCCTCATCCACATTTCGGGGCCATCATGACATATAAGCCCCTCTTTCGGCTACCTTTTCCTCCAAAGACCACTCTTTGAACTATTTACATTGTTGCCAAGTCTCATCTGTCTAAACACCCCTACTTATGAACACAGTGTCTCCTTTCAATCAAAGTTCTACATTCTCTGTGTTTCTTTTACAAGGATGGGATTGTGATGTTTCTACTAAGTACTATATTTTCAGAGAACCTTAATTGGAATTTTTTTTTTTTTTTAATTTTGGAATCATTGCACTAAAACTGTTTGGGTTACTAGGGCTCTGAGCTCACAGCCATCCTGAACATATAGCCTGCCCCCAGCCCACATTACCAAAAGAGGTACAGGAGGCGTAACATTCAGGCTGTGCCTGTTTCACCTTCATGACTGGGATCACAGCTGATTCATTAGATTCATGTGGCACGGTAGGCGGATTAGCCACAACTCATTCCTGTACTCCTGCAGAGCAGTGCCATTTCCTCATGCACCTTCTAGTCTCCATTTAATAAACATTAAAAAAGTACCAACAACTAATAGATATGGAAAGCCTGGTGGATAATATTCCACCCAGAGCCACCAAAGCTATCGACCATGGACCATTGGCTTGTTTAATAGACACTCGGTTGTCACCTTGACTATATAGTCCTGGAGACATGTGATAACAAAGAAGTGTTCTTATCTATAGTGATGGCATCACATATTCTAGCAGATTTTGGGGAGTCTGCAGTGACTGCCTGACTGGCAGCCTTCCATTCTTCTCTGAACTGTCACTGTTTAAGCAGTATGGTTTACTTAATGAGGAGTTCATTTCCTTGGCCCTTTTACTTTGTAGGTTTATCTTGTGTCTGACTCCTTTGGCTCCCACAGAGGAGCAGCATGAAGCCAAAGGCGAACACATATAATGACATCATTTGAAGAATGGCCCTGCGTTCCAACTCCTGTCAATTAGTCAGTAGCACAGTGAATGGTGGAGGTTATTGTCGTCTGGTCGTTCTACACCTGAGAGATGTACATTACACATTTGCTGAATAGGGTTTGGGTGGGAAGTCTCCAGATCACATTCATTGCAGCAATGTGCAATTGTACACGTGCGCAACCATTACCCTTGGACATAGGTTGCATTCATTGATATGGATCAGCTGCTAGTGCTGACCTCAGTAACATGAAAGATGTCATCATAGTCTGCAGCTGGAGATAAAGGTATTACGGTCTTCAGGCACTGGACCTAAGTACAGCAAAGCCTTGAGTTGAGTACCTTGCTAGTGTCAAGATGTCCACACTTCTGGTAGGACAGGGCGGCTGACTAAAATCCAGACACAGCACAAACAACAAGACTATTTTGCTAAGATTGTAAGATTCACAGGAATAATGGGAAAGACATGCATACAAGTGAAACTGCACAATAAGTATAATAAGGAATTAGAGCTGCTGTGTATGGTAGAACATGGCTCTAGGCTGGAGGAATGCAAAATGTACCTGCAGTACTGCACATGCATTGCACAAATAACCATGTGGAGAGATGTGTGTTACACCACTTGCACTAACAGCAATTTTGAGCTGATGAACAAATCAATGTCAGTTGTATTATAAGAAGTCACACTTATCAAATGATCAGCATTTGAAATTGAGAGGTGGTAAAAGACAGGAACCAACATATTTCGAAATAGATGTTGACATGGGATATAGCTTATATGTCCGTTAGACATAGGTTTAGTTATCATGCCATAATAGTTTGACGTAAGAATGTATACTTCTTGTATTTTGGTGGTTCCTATAATGTATTCCAGCCCTAGGTTACATTCTACATTGCCGCAACCGTGACTAATACGCTAGTGTGTACAAACATTGTAATAGCCTTCTGCACCACCTCCCTCACTATTCCTTTTACATCCTTGAAAAGCACTCTTTTTGTTCATCTCATCGCCAGCATATGCACCATACCTAAATCAACCTGCAGCTCCTGTGGGCCCAACACTTCAATGCACTTCAATCGCCCTCCTTGGATCTGCCACCTTCATGAGCATCTTAAGATAGACCTCCAACCAGTGGCGCAAAAGCAATGAGCTAACCAAGCTGCAGCTCCCCCCGCCCCCCCTGAAATGTTGGGCTTTGTGGACTCAACCGGACCGACCTACAGAGCTGTGGCCGGACAGAGCAGGACACAGATGTTAATCGAGTGCTGGGCTTTGATGTTACTAACGCAGTAAAGCATTTCACTGTTAGCCCATGCATTCATAGACATACATGTTTAGGCAATTGAAATTGTAATGTGGGGTGAGTACTTGCATGCCAGGGGAGTAATTGGAAGGATAGAGAGGGGACAGGAGACCTCTTATTCTCACAGCAGTCCATGAGATGGTGCTCTCAGTTTTAAAGGAGAGAGTTAACTGCTTGTGACATTGAAGTTGCACTAGAATAGTCTCATTAGGATGAGGAAAAAGAGGTTAGACCCCCCCACACAAATATGTTTGCGCCCCCACCGTCTCTGAAATTACAGCCTCTCCAGAAATGTGAAGTATGAAGCCCCAGCCCCAAAATGTAGGTTTTATTACGCCCCTGCCCCCAACGGCATGTTATTTCAGTTGATTAGTCTTGCTGTTGGCCCCACCCTCCCAGGTGTTGCTGCATGCACATCCCTCCCTGCAATCCTAGGGGGAACATGCAATGTCACACTTGTCAATATTCTGCAACAACCTATCACAGTCTCCCTAAAACTGATGTCTGTTACCATCCACTGCTAACTTCCTAGCAACTGTTTGATGTATTCTCCGTGCAGTTCAATGTGAGTAAATGTGTAAATAGAAAATAAGCAATCAATATAAAATACTGCATTAAGTTGTTCATGATCAACCATTGCATATATCTACCCTGTGTGTGGCTTCCATCTGAATCCATTAGCAACTTATCCCTTTCCTTAGTGCTGACCCCCGCCCCCCTCGATCCCCTTATGACAGACCATAAGGGAATTCATAATCCACTGCTGTGACATCATGGCTGGGGGAATACTGTTGATTGTCTGCCGGTTTTGTCCTCCCGTTGTTGTTGCTGTGGGGCGTGGTGCTTTTCTCCCCTCCACACCTTCTGCACTGCTGCTCCATGGAGGTCATGCAAAGGGTGGAGAAGGGATGCAGAGGAGCCGTGCACAGTAGAAACCTACAGATTTGGTACATTACACATCTGCACTCTGAGTGACATCATCAGAGCTCTGATCTCGTCTCTATAATGTGTAACTCTAAAATCCTTTCTGGATGATCGTCCCAGTTGATAGCTACACATCTATCATTCTAGGAGTTTGTTACAGATGTTGTGTACTTGCATTTCAAGCAAAGTGACACTGGTCAGTTATAATAAGCACTCAAATGCCAAAACACAATGTTGGGGTGCGTGAGCGTGTTCACAATGTAGTGATGATTGCATTTTAAAGCTTGTAACATTAGGGCTCAAGTCGAGGGTACACACGGGGGACAGAGTCCACCCACCTTATTCAGAGGGTGGACTCAGTCCCCCCCTAGCTAAAAGAGAAACATTAAACGTCCTCTTTGAATTTAAGAATCAAAGCCGACCTCGGGGATCAAAATGCAGTCGTTGGGTTTGTAGCCCGGACACTTCACCACTGCACCATATAACTTGATGAAAAATAATAACTAAAAGTCAAATGTCCCATTTTGGTAGTTCAAGTCCCAGGGAAAACATGTGTATTGGTTATTGGAGTTTAAAATAGGCACATCTTTTAACGTTTTCAGAAACACTAGTAGAAACACCTCTCTAGGCTGTGTGTGTGTGTGTTGATTTTATGAAAGGCAAATGCCATTCGTTCTTTGCAATTTGGGTGGTTGTGCAAACCCAATTTAATGAAATGTGCATACACCTTGATATACTCATTTCTGGAAATGTCACATCTCATTGTGTTTGTTGATGAGTCCCCCCACTTGCTTCCGCACACACTGGTTTGCTCACAATAAGTGAACGGCATTGATTCTGCAGTTCACAAGTTGCAGCTGCTCAGCTTCCAGCGGGCTTAAGCCGGCATTCTAGCTCCACCAGAACTCTATCATCAATAACTGAGCTGGGCAGCACGAAGACAGATATGACTTGTAACTTCTGCTACCAACATTTTTCCCAGCATACACTGCGAGATCTATGACTCTAGGTAGCAGAGGTCATTCTTTTAAACATGTGTTCGTATCCAACAGGTATACAAATGTATAAATATGAGATGTGATATGTGAGTTGGCTGTGATTTACGGATTGTGAAACATGCCATGTAGTCTGACAAATGCTAAATGCTGTGACGGCAGGTTACTCAAATGGTGGGCCCGGCTCGTTAGCCGGTTACCAGATGCGTGACTATGGTTCCATGCAACGAATAAATATAAGGAGGTTGACTGCTGGAATGCTAGCATTGCATCCAGAAAAATGTTCAAAGAGTTAGGGAGGTTTAGGATAAGATCTGGCGTCGCAATTCCTATCACTTTGCCAGCGCATAATATATAAACATCATTCGGATGCTTGGCCAGATGGGAGGACAAGAAATACTATGGAGCCTATGCCTGCATCGGAGCGGACACAAAGAAAGGTAGCACAGAGAGCGATGTGATGTACGTGAAAGAAACAGCCTCAGCAAACGGTTTTCAAATGACCGCCTGCTGCTTTTCTGTCTATTCGGCAGCATTGGGTTATGGGTAAGCATCTGCCAACCCCACGCTCTCACGTTATAAGTCGCTTCATCATCCAGACTGTCCGTTTTTGCTTCTAAATCAGAGAACTGTAGAACATTCCCAGGGTTTGGATCTAGGCACTGAAGGGAGCTGCTGATTTTCATCACAGAAGATTGTGTCGTTTGACCCGGAAGTTTGCATATCACATATTAAAAGGATGTTATGACTAGAATTGGACCCGCCTCAGGGGCTCATATTAACCAAGGCAGCAGCTGACCCTGTCTGTAACTGCCCGCCACCCAAGTTAAGGGCCCAACCAAAGTAAGTACTGCAGGGAGGTAAGTCCTTTTTCCATGTTGATGACTGTGACATCATCAGCATGGAAAACGGACTCCACAGAAAGCAGCAAAGCGTGGCGCTCAGTCGCACACCAAAGGTATGTTTCTTTTTTTTTTTTCAAGACACCATTAGCACCCATGTAGGACAATACACGGGTGCGAAATGGTGAAGGGGTGCAGGAAAGGGAAGGTGGATCTGGCTGCCCAGGCAGCTCGGAAATCAAGCTTGTGCCACGGAGTACAGCCCATATTCCGAGCCTCCTGATAGGCCAGCACCCTTACCCAGGGTGCTACTGATCGTCATGGAGATGATTCATTGTTTGGATATAGGGGGATTTCCAAGGCATATAAGACGTTGTGTGCAAGAGATTGATACGTATAATGAGACAAGTTAAAATGGATGGCACCGACACAAATTGCAGCTATGCAATAGTAGGCACTGGGTACATTTCATCAATGTACACTTTTCCTGCTCCTATTTTTCTTGTGAAATAGTACACTGTGGAAAAGGAAATGGATTGAACATTTACTTGATAGACATTTTCAGTAAAATGACAACTCTTTAAATGACACTGTTTTGCCTTCACACCCTTCTGGTTACCTTTGTTCCGGAAATGAAAACCAACTTCACTAAGGCAACAAACTCTGCTGCTAAATGTGTTTACAACAATTTGGTTCTGTAAGTATCAGGGAGGAGGCATTACATAACCTTACTGAGTGTGTGCAGCCACTGATTAAACAAAACCTTATTTCAGTTCTTTGTGTAGCACTAACATGGCTGCTTAAATCACATTCTGGTTGCTGTGATAAATTCCGGCAATGTGTTGCTTCTCCCCTAAGGGAAGTTACCCCATTTGGAACTAAGGAGATGACCATGTTAGGCTTAACACCCCCACCCCATAGGGGATACGGCAATTAAGATCCCACTGGGGTGACCCCTCCTTTGTGGACAAGGAATCCCAACTAAGGGTTTTATTCCTACTCCCTTTAAGGCAGAATCCCAAGTGTTTGTGGTTATATGGGAATTTAAAAGGGCAGTCATATAAAGAGCCCTTTAAGAGTGGATGGCTTTGTTTCTGGCCTGTGTTTGTTGTCCCACTTAGATGAAGAGCTGAACAAATTGATTCTCCCATCTCGCTTCAGGGAGGAACATAAAGGTCACATGACCCAAACACAAGAGGAGAGAGCCAGTCGGATAGCGAGAGAGGCCGGCCTGCATAATCATGCAGAGGAAGGAGCGTCCCCCTCTCAGGAGGGGCCTGGAGGCATAGGTAGGCATTGTGGGTGGAGGAACAAGGAAGCCCATGAAATGTTTCCACTACCAGGAAGGCAGGGATTCTGAGGAGCAAGGAGCCCCTGAGGAGCCATACAGAAGCAGCATTCCAGTGGCTTTCATACCTGACTGCGAAGTCCTGCCAGTCAAGATGGGAGGAACTGACGCAAGAGACTCCACCGCAAAGACTGGAGCAAAGTCAGAGGCATGGTCCGCGCTGGCTAGAGAGACCGCCTTCCCCAACTAGCACCACCGTTGGAAAGCAGGTACGCAGCATGAGTAAAAGAATTGGTGTGAGGCTGGTTAGCCCATGCAGGGCTGACAATACAAACACCCCACAAGGAGGTACGAAAACTGACAACTGAAACAGGGCTGAGAAGGCCCATAGCCCCTGCAGGGCTGAGAATCAAAATACCCCACAAGGGTGTGTGAAAACCCAAATTCGAAGCAGAGCTGAGAAGACCCATAGTCAACACCACGTTGAAAATTGAAACACCCCTCATGGGAAAACCGACAACTGAAGCAGGGCAGACAATGCCTAAATCCCACACCAGCTGGGAATGAAAATACCCCATGAGGGGGTGAGAAAACAAACTGACAACCAAAGCAGGCCGGAGAAAGCCCACAGCCCACACAGGGCTGAGAATCAAAATATTCCACGACAGGGTGAGAAAACCGACAACCCGAAGCAGTGCTGAGAAAACCCATAGAACTCTCTGGGAGGAGACTCAAGACATGCCACGAGGGGGTGAGAAAACCGAGCAACGAAGAAGGGCTGAATGGGATTGGAGAGCTTGGATGCACCGGCACCGTTCATAAAGGTGCTGATGCATCCACGAGGTGAGCTTGCGGGTGCTGCACTGCCCGCCCGGTACGACATATCCTACGTGTGCTAAACCCAACAGCATGAAACAAGTTCAGCAGAAAATGGAGACAACGGCAAGAGCTCTATGGGCTCTGCACTGGAGACAAAATAGCAAAGTTGCATCTGTGAAATAGGACAGACAAATCTTGAGCTCTGGACAAGGTTGTCGATGGAATACCTGAATACCCTCTTCCGCTGCGGACCCTAGATGAAGTACAGGAACTAAACTGCGACTAATGAAGGATTGAAAAATCCTGACACCCGTCCCCACTTTCCCTTCCTGTCTTGGCCCTTCTGACACATGTTATGAGGGGCCTGTGCCACCTACGAAACCATCCAATAAATATATTAACGTGGTACAGAATTAGCTATTCCTTAAAGTGTGGTTTTTGTGACGAAAAGGGGCTGTATCAGTGTAATTAATTGGCCACAGCTGTCTCCCAAATGGCACTAGCACCAAAGGAGTGTGGAAGGCGCCTGTACCAAAGTGCTTGCCTTTCTACAAAATGTGAGCGCTTTAGAAATAACAAAAAAGTGAGGAATCTATTTTTTGGTACTGATGTCGAAGAACTCTGCGCCCTTTTTATCTTTTGTGTTCATACAGTTAAGGTCGCATGTGTAATTAGGGTAACCGTGGAGTCCTATAATTCCTCTACTCCACTAGGAAAAGACCATAACACAAAATGTTACCCTTATGTGTTGCTCATGCGCCCAAGTTGTTTTTACTCCATACAGATGGAGAAGGAAATAAAGTACCACACAAGATTTGTGTTTTGATTCAACAATATTTATATGGAAAACTGTTGCCCTTTAGTGATGACACGTGTTTGCAAACGTTCTTGTGGACCACATTGGTGTTTACTTAAATCAATTTATTATGCACTGTTTTTGATATTACTTGTCATTTGTTGATACCAGCCCTGATTTGAGAAAGACGTTGGTTACGTTGAAACACGTGTCATCACTAAAGGGCAACAGTTTTCCATATAAATATTGTTGAATCAAAACACAAATCTTGTGTGGTACTTTATTTCCTTCTCCATCTGTATGGAGTAAAAACAACTTGGGCGCATGAGCAACACATAAGGGTAACATTTTGTGTTATCGCTTTAGAAATAACTTTGGCCCAATTCATGCAATTTTTGTGCACGGTTTAAAGTGACTTTGACTGGTAAAAAGTGGCTTTGCACTGCGGACACAAACCCAGATTCATGGAACTGTGAAAAGTGTTTTTTTTGCAGTGCAACGTCCGTTCAAAGTCATTTTGTACTGCAGTAATGTGTACTGACTTTACACTGACTTTGCACTGGAAAAATGCACTTTGCACAGTTCCAAGAATCAGGGTTTGTGTCCTGAGTGCAAAGTCCCTTTTCAGCAGTGCATGAACCGTGCAAACAATTCCATGAATCGGGCAAGTCTTTTGAGGGGGAGAAAGTGAGCGTACGCCCAAAGAGAGCGCAAGAGGGGAGGTGAGATGAAGCAGGTGCCTGGAATGGGAAAGACAGAGTGCATGCCATAATGGGAATGGGGTGGCTATTCACAGCAACAATGCGGAGGGCCTGATTCACAATGCATTTTTCAATGGGAAAATCCCATGGAAAAACGCTTTGTTTAATCAGTGTTTTTTCACTGCAAAAAGAAACTTTGCACGGTTTCATGAATCAGGACGTTTGTTGGCATTGCAAAGTCAATTTGCACCAGTGAAAATGCACTTTGCACTGTGCAAAAACACCACGAATCAGGCCCAATGACTTCACAGCGCCCCAAGCAGGAAGTGTGAGGAGGGTTAGGATCTTATGTTCACAGCCTTGGACAATACAGACTTGGCAAGTGAAGTACTTTGGGTGTTGGTTGGCTGGCTCAGTTATGAGGAGTATCTAATGAATGCGTTAACGCAGATTTTAAAAGCTATATCAGGGTTTACTTTATAACTGGTGAATTAATGAAATATGGGAATGTTTAATTGTATCAACGGGCTTATATATGTTCACTCTTCGAGTCACCGTTCTTCATTCCAGATAAAGGACCTGTCATACATGTCACGATGAAGGGCAAGATCAGAGCATTTTAGTGAAAGAGTGCCACCATGTGGCCGACCTGCTCATTCGTGTTCCTTCATTGCCACATTACCAACACAAATACGATGTTTCTTTAAATGAAAGGAAGAGTGGACTCTCACGTTCAGCAAATTCATACTTCTGCGTTCATTTCATATGAAGGATTGTAGTCAAGTAAACGTGTGCGAATATGGAATTAAATGGGTAGTAAAACTCGTGTTTCCTCATTCAGTAAATGTTGAAAAGTGACGTCCGGTTGGTCAGCAAAGCTATGTTTGCGAGCATTAATTGGGTCATGGGAGTGCTCTATGTGCAATTAAGGTAATACCTTTAAAGAACAAATCCACCCGGAAAGATGGCTGCATGATTTGCCTCAAGCATAGGGTCAGCTAACATCCCGTAAGGTTCAGAACATTAAGAGCCTGATTCACAGAACATTTTCCTATGGGATTGCACCATTATAAAACGCTTCTGTGAATGTGGTAATAACCACCTCTAGTATTACAGTGCTTGAAAGCCTAGCAGTTGCAGGCTTTCGTTTTATTCCCACCTCGGTCAGGTCAAATCGTCCAAGCTAAAGTATGCTCTCGCTCAGCATAAAAGAAGCTACCCTCCTGCCATGTGATGCAGACGGTACTCAGGAATGTGTTGACCCCTCTCTCAGTAGTGAGACTACTCACATGCAGTAAGCAGATGTTCTTGATGTTAAACAAATAATACAATGTACAGCCTATTTACCCTGAGAAGTAAAACATGTCATACATATCAGAGCTGCAGAATTTAAGTTGTACAGTCCGACTCTCATATTGATTTGAAGCACTATGAACATAACCTCTCTACACATTGTAAAGCCTATTCTCCAGTGTCAGAAGTGGGGCCTTTGCCCCACCAGTTTCTTCCTCTCCAAGTTCCAGTACGTCCCCCCATCAACCATTTGGCGGAGCCTGGTCATAACTTCTTAATCAACCTACAGCTCGAGGTGATGACGTGTTGAGCTGAGTGCTGACACAAAGGCCCCATTTTTTCCAGTCCATTGCCTCAGTGGCTTGGCAAGCAAGCATTGGATCAATGTTGTAGACCCTTTCCATGGGGCCACAAATAGTTCCTTATTGTGCCTTCCTGGTCCTTACTCGGAACATTCAACCCTAGACATTTCACACAATAAATATCTGCGTGTTGCAAATGATATTCTATGTATTTGCGCAATAAAGTTTGAATGAAAATGTGCACGTCAGTCATTGAGTCTGTGCAAGTGTGTGTGTGTCAGTGAGTGACAATCTTTCAATGTGAATGTGTGTATGTGTGTGTGTGTGTGTGTGTGCCAAATTAATTTAAAGTGCCTGTTTGTCAGGGTTGTGGGACAGACCAGCAGCATGAAAGTGTTTTACAGTTGTATACTGGAAAACAATTTATCCAAAGCACTATTAAAGTGCTTTACACAAGCAATAATGGTATACATTGTGGGTACATCAGGAAAGCGTTTTACTGTGTAAATGCTGGCATATCCTCTGGGGGGTGGCATCATAAATGTGTTTTACAGTGGAAATGCTGTCATGTATCAAGGGCACAGGGTCGTGCATGTTTTTCCATGTGGTAATGTGGGCACAGAGATCATGAAAGGGTGTTTTACAGTAGCATCATTGGCATATACTGTGGGCAATGCATAATGGACTTTTATTTACAGTTCAGAAACTGGTATATATTATTACATTAGGGAAGTGTTTACAATGACAATAAGACACAGGCTCCAACTGCAAAACACTAACAAGTCAAAGGTAAGTTACTCTTCTTTAAAGCAACAAACACATATTCATTGCTGAGACATGTTGATACAATACACTCTTACACATAAACCTATACAAATATACCCTTACACTTAACATTGCAAACAAATTATGTATCCAGTCTAATCCATAGTTAGCCAACATATGTTTCACACTGTTCTGCACCTTTTCAAGGCTTCAGGGGGTGAATAATTATTTGTCATGATCTCAAAACTATAATTTGTTGATTTACAATATTTATTATTTATGAATTCCAACAAAATTCCTCAATTATAATTAATATGCCAGCTGGCTGAGTTGTGTTAATTCATGTACTAATGAATCTGTTATAATGCACTTAATATCGGAGACCTGTGTTGCACTGCTTTTCTTGATTTCAAGACAAACGGGTTGTCCCTGATCTATCCTACTGGCCCGGAATCAGTAGATTTAACTGTATACCCAATATTTCTGCTGATTTCCTTTACCCACTCCATAAGCACTAGCAAAACATTTTTTTTTTAAAGAACGTGCACGACTGTCAGTATGTATGTAGATGCCACTTTTTTAATGGCTGTCTATTTGGCTGGTGAGGTGGGGCACACCAGCAGCATAAATGTGTTTAAACTAACATGCTTGCAGATATTTTTGCACAACATCATGAAAGTGTTTTACAGTTTCACCGTGGTAATGATGGCATACATTTCGAACACGGCATTATGAAGGTGTTTCATAGTTGAAATGCTGACATATACAGAGGTCATGGCATCATGAAAGAGTTTTACAGTGCGAATGCAGCCACATTTTATGAGCCAGGCATCACAAACATGTTTTAAAGTGGTACTGCCAGCATATATGGTGAGCCTGGCATCATGAAAGTGTTTTATAGTGGTGATGCTTAGTAATAATTATGGGACAGGCATCATGAAAGTGTATTTTACAGTGGAACTGCTGGAATACATAGTAAGCACAGGCCTCATTAATGTGTAAAATGCTTTCATATATGCTTTGGTGATATTGGATCAATCTGATTTTTTCAATGTGTTACCCTATTGAACTGATTGTACTTTGTAAAATCAATAGTACTTGATAAGGCTTTCCACACAATTTCAATTGATTTTCTGGCAAACCTCCCCAAAATGTCTCTAGATTGCTTAGGTTCCCCTCATCATGCTTGTTCGTTCATACTATGGAGGGAAACTGGTAACATCACTTACACTGAAAATAATTCTCCAGCCACAACTGATCTTCACTCATTTAGAATGTAAGTCCCTGCTCAGCTGCCACTGGACTTCATACACATATGTCTCGGTCCACATTCTCTTACATGGGCAAAAGGCATCACTTGCCACCTAAGCCAGGCAACTCTTTGCCATCGCAGATCTTTATTAAGGGCAACATAACAGTTCAGGATACATAAAAAAAAAAAATATGCAGCCCTTACACAATATCCTCTCAGATTTCTTCATTGACACAGCGTGCAACATACATCCCCGTGTCTGTCGCTGCAAAGGAGCAGGGACCTTACAAATTAGCCACTAAGTTAATATGATCTAACATGTTCACCATACCCCTCCCCACTCTTTCCTTTTTCGGTGTTGTGTGCAAAAACATCTTTTAAAATACGCATCAGAATGCTTCAGACCCCATCACTTTGTCTGCTATGCATTTCCCCAAACATTGTTCAAAGATGTCTAGTGTCATGCTTGGTGGAATAATGTCAGTTGTTTTTTTTTTTAACTAAACCAAAGGCACCCACCCATGCATCCAAACAGCAACCTTTTCACCGTTTGAAGGCAGGGGCCTTTTCCATATAATAATGGAGCCGGATGTATGTGGCTAAATTTAAAGACACAGCGCCTGTGGATCTCCACGCGAAACCTTACATGGATCCTTGATCGTTGGTTTATAGGATGCACATGCACGCCCTAAATGCAAAAAGCAACCACTAAGACACATACACATGTCCTCAGGGCACTCAAACTGTGAAGCGCGAAGAATGGGCATCATCGTAAAATTGCAAGGTGCCGCACACCACAGAAAATACTGCAATGCTATTGGCTGCACCGGGGATCTGCGGTTTTGTCTTTAAAACTCCTCAGTGCAAAAAGACATTATATGTCATTCAGCCTACCTATGAAACAAGAGGAAGATATCCTTACGTGGGGTTTGCCACCTGCCAAAAAGTCACGTCAGATGCGAGATCGCGCTATACAATCTAAACTGCTATATTCTGTAGTCATCCACGGTCTGTTTTCTTCTTTTATGCAAGAATGAAGAAACAAATGATCTTAGGTGTGCCTATCTTTGCAATTGGCTTGGCAATACGAATTTCATAATGAGGTCTTGGAATGCAGCATCAGACAATATTACAATACCTCACTGGTGTAAAGGTTTATAAGATATGTTCACAACAAACAAGTAGATAACACCTACCCGCGTCGGCCGCTGTGATCAGCAAGGTATACCGCTCCTTGTTCTCCCGATCCAGACGCTGTACTAAGCTGAGCTCTCCACTGTTTGACAGAGAAAAGGCGCCATCTTCATTTCCAGAAATCAGGGTGTAGGTTAATTGGTTGTTAACACCTTGGTCATCATCCCTTGCCACCACCTGGAGAAGCAAAATACTATAGTAAGCAGCTACCAAAACAACCCTATATCAATGAAAATTATCAGATCTACTAGCTTATACACTTCCGAGCCGGTCTGATAGCACAGCAAGTAGAGCTCTCGCTTTGATATCTCTGCAGAGCCTGCTGATGCAGGTTCGAATCCTGGCAGGACCAAACTCAGCTTTTCATCCGTCCGAGGTCAATAAATGAGCACCACACACCGTGGCTAATGACAACCAGCACTCAGATACCTGAGGGTTTGTAGCGCTATATAAATGCTAAATTAATATTATTATCTGCTGGAACAACACTAGAGGATGGAGGAAATGTGCCCAACGTATTATCTGCCCACTCTGTCTAATTACAACAACGTTGATACTATAAACATGTGACAACAATATTTGTGGTGCTTCCATGTGTGTTTACCTGGAACCCCTTTCTACCGCGGTGTTATGACTCCTTTTACCCACCCGAGCACTTTCTGCTTTTATTAGGTAGCCTTTATCCACCAGCTAAGGCTAACTTATCACATTATCTGCGAGGAAGAAATTCAAATTGTACTTGCCTATTTTAAAATATATTAGATGTGGGATATGATATTTAGAGCACCCCTCTTTGTACTGTGTGCATTGCATGGTCTTCCCAGCCAATGCACCGATTCAATGTTTTCACTGAAAGGAGATGGTTTCCAATCAGGGTGCCCTAACAGTTACAATATTTATTTTGTTTTTATTGTGCTTAGGCTATCTGGTGACTGCATCATTGCACGTGTCATGGTAATTGGAGAAGAGGAGTGGGTGGCCGGGAACCAGAAGAGTAGCAGTGGTTGGTATGAAGGGACACCTGTTTAAGAGAGTTTGGTTGTATAAAGGGGGTGGTCTGCCCTTTACAGAACTTCAAAAAGGAGATAGTGGCTGTGCTATCTAAAGTGAAGAGCTTGTGAGTGCATAGATATTCCGCCATATAGTGCCTGGTGCTCCCATGTGGAAGAGCATACTTTTATAGGAGGTACAGGAGACAGCGCCTTGCTGAGTTAGCAGTGTTTTCCCGTGAAGGCCTCTTCATGCTATGCAGTGGGTTATGAATTCACCCTGTTGCTTGGTTGAGCCACAGAGCTTAAATGTTAGGTTTTGGTGTGATGTGGTTTTACCATCTAATTCTGAAGATTATTGGGATTCATTGTCTTTGTCGGATCCACTACAGGGGGGGGGGGGTTATGTTACCTGTCTATTATGTGTTACATGTGGATCAGGGTGCTGCCATTAGAAACCAGAGAAGCACATATAGTGCACAGGAAAGGGAGATGGTGGCACAAGTTGTTGTTGTATGCCCTGGGCACCACTAAGTAACCTGAAATAGAAACTCGGCCTGGCCTATGTTCAGTCCCATTGGTCACTTTACCTATGCAGAGGGTCAATGGGCCACTAGCCTCATTGCCAATGGCAAGCCTTTGGTCATGCCCAGTCTGCAATATGCCACCTGAATTGGCCACAGGCCAGAACCTGTGACAACCTCAACACCGTAGAGTATCCATGGCCCGTAGATATTCACTATTTGTAATGCTCCAGGATCAGTGAAGAAATACTCCAAAGGCTGCTCTATGCCCTTTTCTCAATTTTCGTGGCACACTTTGAGAGTCAAAGGGCCTGGCAGAATCCACACATTTCAGGAAAGAAATATACCAAATGTTTGCCAAAACGGGCCTAGGCCACTGCTCTGGGACTTAACCATGCTACTGTAAGAGGATTCAATTCAGCACTACAGCTAAGTCAACGCCTAGTCTAGAATACTGAATGAAAACCCTTATTGATATATCTTTATGTCCAGTTCATGCGTTCTGGATGACTACCCCTATATAACACTCCTCTGTTGGAATCCCCCTGACCCCACTGAGCCAAGAAGTGGTTCTGTTTTGCAAGTTAAAAGGTTTATTTGATAATTTAAACAATAGATATATATCACACTTTAGAATAAATTAATAATTGAATAGCACACTTAATCTGATATGATAAAGATTAACAACGGAGAATCTGGCACTAGCACACTTCTTTATAATCACTAAGGAGTTGACATGAAATGGATAAGATAGCACACTGGTAAATAGGGACAGAAGAATAATGTGATAGAGAATGCTTTATAGAGTTCAAATGGATGCAATGTTAAATGAAAGGCAGTACAGAAATTACTCAATATGATTTCAACAAAACAATGTAATCACTTTCTTGGACAATTCACCCCCCCCCTTTATGCAATGCAAGGAAATGGAAGGAAGGCACACAGTTCTCAGAAATGCAATCAAATGTGATTCAGTTCACCCCAGCAGCTTAGACTACAGACGTTGAAAACACAGGCCCAAATGCTTTTAAATGTGCTGGAAATGAAGAAAAAAATATGCTAAAACGCTTTTAATTCCCTCTAGGAGGTTCAGGGTGAGTGAAATCAAGTTAATATTAGTCCAGGCTCACTTTAGCAAGGATCTAGGAGTAATTGGTAGGTTAAACGAATTTTTGGCAAATGAAAGGCAAGCAGCAGCAGATTTTTACACGTGAAGAAATTTGCAAATCGCGGTAAAATTCGCGGGTGCGTTTTTCACGATTGCGGCAAAACTATATGGGGTAGGAATGCGGTTCTAGGTTCGTAGGAAAGCCACGATTCTAAGCTTTCTGAGGAAAGTTACTGCAAGTCTCTAGCACAAACGGTCACGGAGATATGAGCGATTAAATAAAGGTCGTTTTTCAGATTTGAAATTTTAAAGTTCAAAAAGACAAGTGCAGCTTGCAACTAGAAAATGACAAGTGACAGCTTTACAAATGACAGGTGACAGTTAGGAGGCAGTTCTACTTAGATTAAAATAGCTTGAATTATATTATCTTAACTAAGAGATTGGTTCTGCACAGTCTTGCTAGGTACTCACACTATATTCTTGAAATAGATGCCTCGCCACGGATCTGGTCAGGTTTTGGACTGGACTCTGGTCTCTGCACTTCACAGTGATCTGGGTCAGCTCTCTCTGGTTCTTCTGATTTTCCAGCAGAGCGTCCCGCAGCAAATGGATTTGAAGGTCCCTATCTGTCCTGTCTCTCTGCTTTTATGTGTTTTGAAAATGGGTGTGTGTGAGCAGCATCACTAGCCAGCCCCTCTCCACTTATCATTGGCCAAGCTTTCATTTCTCCCCTGATTGGGGGAGCTAGGTTGTGTCAGAGTGATGTCATTTTACAGCCTGCAGAAAGTCCACTCCTCCTGTCAACTTACACACAAATCTAGATTTGAACCAAATACATATTTGCAGAGGTACATATTGTTTTAAAATCATATGCACCCCTCACATATCACAGGAGGTATCTCCTGTTCAAACTCTGCTCTTCCTGGGAGCTTGCATTCAGAAATGTCAATATTTTGCACTTTTTAACTGGTTTGCAATACCGGACATTAACCCAAATTTACACACATGTGCGCAAGGAGTATGGACATTAGTTGATGAAGTGTCAGATTTTTCACATGCACACATTTTGAGTAATATCCTCTTTTCCGTTAAAACTCCCCTGAACATACCACCGGTTCTAAAAACCTCTTAAAATGTGGGCAGAAAAATCACAAGAATTATGGTATCATTTATAAAATTTTCACAAGTCCGTACTATGAGTTATTCATCTTTTTAGAGTTATGTTCTGGCCCCAAAGGGGTGTGGTTTTCCTCCAGCACAAGATTGAATTTCTGGTTTTTCCAGTTCTGCCAAGCCAGCTTGCTCTCACAGGCAGTGCCCCTCCCCTTTACTTCCAGGAGGAAGCTCCATTTACGACTGCCGCCAATAAAACATTTGCCTGAGTCAGGACAGGGCTTTGTTCAGAGCTCCTGTATTCTGTGGGGGCTCCCCTTAATTCAATTATCAGAGAGATGGCATATCCTTAGTGTGGCCAGCAAAAGGCAGATAGGCCTGGGAACACAGCTGTGACTCAAGTTTCACTCCTGATGGGGGTGGCTGGTGGGCAGAATTCAGTTCCTTAAGCCAGGTTTCAGATAAAATGTCACTTTTTGTTCCCCAGTTTTTCTGCATTCAAATAAACTAACAATTTCACATATGCAGCTAGAATGCTGATTCTAAGTTTAAAACTATGACATTTAAACAATTGCAACCTATGTGACACTCAAAAGTAGGTCACTCAGTCAATTTAAACATTTAGATTTTTTTAGTGTCTTTCAGTCCACATTTACTTAAACTGCTGAAATCCACAGCTCAGCCAGTCTTGTTATAAACCTTCAAGTCACTTCAGAATATAACTTTACATTGGATCCACCTCTTAAAATGTCTTTCTTTGGCATGTTTTGGGTTCATTTATTCAGTTTTCTACAAAATCTGGTGGTTTTAAAACGCCGGCTTTTGGATAGTGGTGAGTACTGGTACTGCACCCCTTTTTGGGATTTAAGAAAATGAATTCCCAACAGTTATGGGTTTGCTTTTGGCAATCAGCATTGCCACTCCCAATGGTTTCAGACTACTGTGTGGGTGGTCCAATGGTGGTTTTTGGCAGCGTCCTTCTGTGCCCATAACATCGGCAAAAATGAGTGGCAGCCTATTCTTCATGCATTTCCCTGTGCATTTTCTGGGAAGCTCTGGCCATCATGATGTTTTCCATGTCAGTACTGCACAGTTTTGAGGTAGGGCTCGGATGCATGGGTAAATACATCCCACACTACAGATGTCCACAATGTGGCCAATTTTGGAAAATGTTGCTGCCCCAGTTATGAGAGTGCCGAGGATCTTCCATGGTCTGTGTTTCAAAATTCCGTGGGTTCAAGAGCCATTCAAAAGACACCCATTTCCAGTGGTCGAAGTGGGCGGGAGCGGTTGGGAGTGGCGCTCCTCTACTTTGTTTTATTAAGTTTCACTGTTCCTATACTTCTATTTTAATTCCTGAATGGTTTCGTTTCAAAATAAAAGTTCAGAAAGAAGTTGAAACTTGCACTGCACTGAACGTTCCCTTAAACAGCAGGCGCATGTGTATGGGGGTTTGTATTGTGTGTGGTTGGGGGCATGGAGATGGGGTTTGTGAAGGCGGGGGCAGGCCTGTAAGGAACATAGTTCCACCGCCTCTTTTCAAACACAGCAACCACTGTCCATTTCAGTTAAGTGGGCCTCCCCATCCAGCAAAACAAATGATTTTATAGATCTCTTTTGGCACTCAGATTGAAGCTGTTAAGTTTTAAATAATGGATCCACAAAATGAATTGCCCATTTGTTTTTTAAAATGATGTGTGGTATTTCCAGAAATCAAGAAAAACTGTCAGGTTTTTTACAAAAGGTTTGTGAAGCCATCTGTCCAGCATTTTTGTTCTTCTTTTGTTTCTGTAAATGAGAACAAATATTCCTTATGGGAGTTTAAATGGGAAATGCAACTATTAGCACCCCACCTCTCACGTTGGTCCGACACTGTCATAACGTCTGGTCCGACACTGTCATAACGTCCTGAAAATAATGTAAGAAATAATAACTTTCTTTTTTATTAGTTTTCTTGTTATTGATTAAAGCGCAGACCTAGCTCAAGAGCAGCAGAGCGCTGTACAGAGTGTGGGTAGCTGACATTTGGGCTGGCATCTTTTAACAGTAGCACAGAACTGTGAGGTCTGTGGGTCGGCATACTGCAGTGGCATTGGGTGTGGAAAAAGCTTTTGATAGGGTTGAGTGGGGTTTCTTATTTGAATCGCTCCAATGGCACAGTTTGAGCCCAAACTATATTTTGTTAGCTAAACTATATTTAAATCCAAAAACATCAATATTTATGAATGGACAATGTTCCCCATATTTCATTAAATGGATGCACTCATCAGGGATGCCCATGATCCATTCTCTTCAGTCCCTATATTGAGCACCTTCTCGAGCATATCAGAAGATGCCCTATTGGTCCGGATGTAATATATGATAAATTGGAAGTTAAAATTGCAGCATATGCAGATTACATTTTAATTGTTTTAAAAAACCCTAATAGCAACCTTAGAAATGTATGGGAATTCATCAATCTATTATCTGATGTCTCATGTTATAAACTTAATAAAGAAAAATCTGTAATATTGCCTATAAATATACTCTGTGTGAATTAAGTCCTAGGGTCTCAAATGGTGTCAAAACCATATTAAATATTTGGGTTTTGCCATCTTCTCATCTACTGAAAAATCCATCAAAGTTAATACAGACAATTTATTCAATGGGATTAGGGGCTCAATTTCTACTTGGTATCCACTTTATCTCACTTGTTGGGGTAGGCCTGAAACCATTACAATTATGTTATCTCCAGGCATTTTATTTTATCTGCAAATGCTTCTTCTTATACTGCTGTCTTTCCTTTTAACATGTATAAACTCTATGCCATGTAATGTTTTGTGCGGTACTAGAAAGCAAACAAAGAATTGCTTTGAATAAGTTATTTAGTTATTTAATTCCCCTGAAAATGGTGGAATTAGATTGCCAAATGTTTAACACTATCAAAAAGTGTTCATGTTCATACAGGCTGAATGCTGGTTTTTAAATGATAACTTTGGTGATATGCATGTATGGCTAACAGTGGGGGGAAAGGAACTAGTTCAACTAATTTCTGTTATTGATTTGGTGTTTATTTTCAGCAATGTCAAATCTGATTACTTTAAATCAATTAACTTAACATCAGTACTTAGGGAATATCTGTTTGCACACATAGATAACCCATCAAATCTCCTATCACCCTATCTGCGGACTAACAGTAAGATCAAGGAGGAGGATAGAACCCTTCTTTGGAAACATTGGCTTAGTGAGGGTATCACGTATATATATGAGATTTTCTCATGTCCTGATCCTGTCTCTTTTAATGAGCTGAGAATGAAATTCTCTTTTTTCAAATATGGAAATTGCACAATTTAGTAAATTTATGGATGCATGTATTGATAATCTGACACTTTTTTAGAATGATCTACTAATTTTAGGACAATCAAAATTAAAGTGCCTTAATCAATATGACTATTTAGAGCTTCGCATTTTCATAGATTGATTGCAGATACAAAACCAAGTGTCCAACAGACGTGCAATGGAAAATTGAATGTAACATGGAATTCCAAATTTCGGAGCAGTTCGTTATTTGGGAGAAAATTAACCAAGTATCCACTTCGGCAAATATAACACAAACATTATTTTTATTTACTCATAAACCCTTCCTTACTCCTTTAAAGTTATTTGAAATAAATTTGGTTAATGATGGGACCTGCTCCTTCAAGCATATGTACTTTGATTGTGTTTTTGTTAAAACAAATGTGGACACTATTTTGGGACCATTTAGCTCATATGATTAATGTTGATTTTCTCATCACTTTGTCAATATCCTATTGGGTCATCTTTTAACTTCAAGACTATTGGCTGGTTACTCGATTTATAGGACTGACTTATCACAATCGCAATTTGAATGATTCCATCAAATTGGAAATCTATTTTTAAAAATTACTATATTCGGTTGGTGTAATAATATGTGTTACGTTCTTAGAATGGAACAATGTATTGCTAATAGTCGAACAGCATTTACTATATGTGAACTGAAATGGCATACAATTATTAATTATTTAATGAACAATTAGCTTTACCTCTTCCAATGCAAGATATGTTAAACAATGTTGTATCAAATGGTCTTATGAATTATATGCATTTGCCAGTCATGTTATTTATTCATTTATGTTTTCCCCAGTTATGTTTTTGTTGTCTTATCTTTTGCATGTTGTTGGCTACCCTGTAATGTCAATGTATTGTTGCATGCTTATATAGACACTCCTTACACAAATATGTGGCTACAAGATATGCTATTTTATTTAGGTAGGTATTTTAACTAGTTGGGTCATCAATTAAAGAAACAGAGTTAGAATGAGATGTTATTGATCTTTATTGTTTAATATTGAATGAATGAATGAACAGGTGACTAATTACTGACAATTTAATTTCATGTATTCACAAATGTCTATTTAAAACCTTTGAGGAACTGTATGATCTGACACCTAAACATGATGTGTATGTAAAATCAGTTAATAATACAAACAAAATAAAATATGAATGGGCTCCATCTATGGTCACAAAAAGCCCTGAAATGGCTACTTATTTTTCTAGATTGGAGATTGTACTTTGACCTTTTATTTTAATTTCATTTTATATATTAAATGTGGCCTGCAATGCAGTTTTGGATGCATGGTTTTGGGTTAAATGACATGGAGATGTAAAATTCAAAGCACTACAACTCAAAGAAATGTTATTCTAGGTCAAGGCTTTATTTTTTCTTCATATTGTCATCAATTAATATAGTAACAGCTAGAATACAACCTGGAAATCTTTTGGAGCACTCGCCCACAAATCAGTTAAAGTACCTGGAAATGCCTTTGCTATATGGACAATACAGGAAAAACTCAGCAATATATGAAAAAATAGTTTCAAAGATTTTTGTTGTGAAGTGTGTAATTAAGAACATTCATCAGTTTGGGGACTTTTTAACATAGTGTTATGGATTTATTAGATGTCTATTATAAATATGAACAAGATAAAAACCCAACTTTGGAAGATTTCCATACACAATTAATTATATATGGTGTATAAAAGACCTTGACACAGAAAATGAGTATTTCTTCTTAAGAAGATGATGGAGAATTTGGTGCCTGCAGAAAGCAATCATCAATACATATTTAACCAAAAGATGCGTACAGAAAGTGAGAAGAGTGCAAGGTGTCAGCAAAGAAAACAAAAACAAATGCATTAAAAAATGTGATTTCTCAGGATGGATGGATGAGCTTTAAATGTTTTGTACTATCCACAGATGATTCTGATGCATTGGCCTCACGTTTTGGTAGCGGTGTATTCAACACGTGCTGCCTTCACCTCTGTTTATACATTCTAACTGCTTTACATTTTTACTCCCAAACTCAAAGAGGGAACAAACACCCTCTTTGCACACAGAGCTTCTAACTGTGCATCTGCCCCTCCCCAAGGCAGCCCAACATGCCACATCCTGCCTCGAACATCTGGACCTCAATCTGGCAGAGGCTCGGAATGTCCTCACCATCCTCCAGTTTCACAATACACTAAAAACACATATCTTCAAACTGTAGTTGCCGAACAAAGGTATAATACCAAAATACCAAATGTAAATAATCTGAGGACGGAAATGCTGAATGTAAAAGGCTGCATTTTGGTGCTGCATATATATGTGGGGGTTGGGTAAGGGCAATAATAAATATTGGGGTATGTTGTTTGTAGGGGTCTCCCCACACATAGATATGCAGCGAGATGCATCAAAATAAATCAGCATTTTCGTCCTCGGGAATTTATTTTCGAGGTGGTCACATAGATCGCCGAATAAATACAAATCCTACCTTCCCACCACCAACAGTACTATGTTACTGTACAAAATTCCAAGTCCAATGTTGGCACTCTCCCTGTCAATGTGCTGTTCTGCTATTTAGCTAGCTGGCACTATCAGCCATAAGAGACAATGTATTCAACTAAAGCATCTCTGGTCTGGACATAGTAGCGAGGAACGGCGATAGTGTGCTGAACCCGTAGGAATACATTAGCACTTTTAATGCAAAGGATGCATAACTGTGCACAGTGGTATTGTGTTTTGAGGCTGTGATAAATACTTTCGTGTTGCCTCATTATCTAGAATTGTGTGCCGCTGTGCAAAAGGGCCCATGACATTGTGCCAATTGTAATTCTTTTATTTTATTTTGTATTGTGCCATAGTTAATTTAAACTTTTAACACATTTTTATAAAACAAATCACAATGCGTAATACAAAACTTTGAACATTATTCCTATATAAAAAGAAACCAAAACGATCTTCCTACTATTCAGAATTTCTAAAATCAATTATCTGTTTAGTTAATTCTTCTCTTTCAAGAAAACTCATAAATTTCTTTGTCAAAACCTGCAAAATTGCCAAGGCTGCAGCAGAAATTCCTACTGATTGTGCACCTATAAGCGTAGCCCAAAATTGGTTATCAAAAACATTTTCAAGGTGAGATATTATATTCACATAGCCTTTATGATAACAGCCAGTGCAGGCATCACAAGCCGTCGGTATGTGTCTGCACCTATCCACTTCCTCCTGGCACAGTCGACAAATATTGTCAGTGCGATCCAGTTTATTCCTGTTTACGCAATATTCTCTAGTGGGTAGGAGATTAAATCTCAAGTAGATTATGAAACGTTTCAATTCCAAAGGACATCATTTACACAAATAGCTGCTTGGTCTGTATAATGGAAAGCCCTGATAAGAATACTCCTTATACCTTAGCTTAGTATGTAGAGTATCAATGTGATTTACTCTGTCCCATAGTTTTGCCTTAATTTTGAGTTTCTTCTCAAAGTTCGGATCAGTTGTAATCATGGCTATTTTCAAACCCAATTCTTCCAAATAGTTTTCAGTAGAGGTTTTCAGTTCTTGCAAAAACTCGTTTTTATTCTCCATGCTGTTTTCTTCTCCCAATAATTTATACAGTTGGTTGGGGTTGGAGCTATTTGACAAAATGTCATTTATAACAATAACCTCTGTGTTTGCCAAGAAGATCTAAGTGACTTAACACCAAATTCGAGTCTTAGGGCCTCGACAGGAGTGGCATTAGGATGGTTCATAATTTTGCACAAAATCTTCCTTTCAAGCCTGTCAAGACATTTTGTCTGTTTATAGGGTTATACTTCCAGAGCATACATAATCCCTGGTAGTATTGCAGTACGGTAGATTTCAATGAGGCCCTGGATATTGTAACCACCATGATAAATTATATAGTGAAGCACCGCCAGCCATTTATTCCATGTTTTCATAATTATGTAGGTTTTGTAATACTTCTCATCCGGCTTTATCTTAATAGGAAAGCCCAAATAGACAAATTGTAATTCACATGACACGCATACATCTTGCAGAAGGGGTCACCAGACCACTACGTAGTACTAAATTCAGGCCGGCTTCATTTGGTGGAATACTTAATTTGGGAACCACAGTCTATTTTTCATGACGGTAGAAATAATGGAGGTGTGTGATTCTGATTGCCCTTCATCACACTTTATATTAGCAAAGAAAGCAAATGGGCAACATGAGTGCTGTACATGTGTGACAACTGGGAGATGGTGTGTGCCTCAATCAGCATCCATTTTAAGAGGGTACCCTTTCAAGTCCCACCCACCTAGGATTGAAAATTCGAATGCACCAATGGAGCACCTAAGCCCCTTACAAAGATTAATCAGGTTTTGGCCATCACTTATGCTGCCAGCTATTGTCAAAGACAGAGCCGCATGTTGAACATGATATGCAATGCCTGTGCTCTAGGTGAACCCGCAGTAGCAGCTTTCTTTGTCTGTGAGGGGCACAAAGCCCCGCGCTGCCCCTGTGCTCTGTGAAAGATGAATGCAAGGGTTTGGGGTCATCAGACCCTTAAATGTTAATCTTATGTTGATAAAAATGTCATTGCTGCAACTTTCTTTTGAATTATTTTTGTTCACTATTAAATATTCATTAACATGCACTGAATATTGTTAAAAAAAAGTCTACCTCTACAAAGATCTCAGACGGTGTCTATTGCCAATATACAGCTCTACGTACTGTGTTGAAGAGCCCCCATTGCTGTGTCACAAATATGTTCTGTAGTCTTTCTTTGGATTTCATCAACCTTCGAGGGTATCAGCTTCTCTGCTTGCCAGGGAAAGTTGCTTTAAGACCGATCCGTGAGAGTGACAAGCAGTCTGATTTGAAAGGCAAGTGTGTTCTGCTAGTGCTGGGGAGAAAGTCTGACAAGATATTTAGGAAGAAAGTAAAGACATCCTATTGGAGGGTGTTAGCTCTCATCTGGAGCTCCCCCTGAGGTGAGGGAGCCCCGATGTGCCCCGATTAGGCCACGGGGCCAAGGCGCATGCAAATGGAACACGTCCACTTTGTATCGTGTGTAGCCTGGAACTGATGAGCTCTGTGGGATGTTTTTATCCACGCATCCAAGCCCTACCTCAAAACTGTGCAGTACTGACATGGAAAACATCATGATGGCCAGAGCGTCCCAGAAAATGCACAGGGAAATGCGTGAAGAATAGGCTGCCACTCATTTTTGCCGATGTTATGGGCACAGAAGGACACTGCCTAAAACCACCATTGGACTACCCACACAGTAGTCTGAAACCATTGGGAGTGGCAATGCTGATTGCCAAAAGCAAACCCATAACTGTTGGGAATTCATTTTCTTAAATCCCAAAAAGGGGTGCATTGCCAGTACTCACCACTATCCAAAAGCCGGCATTTTAAAACAACACCAGATTTTACTTTTTGTAAACTGAATAAATGAACCCAAGGCAAGCCAAAGAAAGACTTACTGAGAGGTGGATACAATGTAAAGTTATATTCTGAAGTGACTTGAAGGTTTATAACAAGACTGGCTGAGCTGTGGATTTCAGCAGTTTAAGTAAATGTGGACTGAAAGACACTAAAAAAATCTAAATGTTTAAATTGACTGAGTGACCTACTTTTGAGTGTCACATAGGTTGCAATTGTTTAAATGTCATAGTTTTAAACTTAGAATCAGCATTCTAGCTGCATATGTAAAAATGTTTAGTTTTATTTGAATGCAGAAAACTGGGGAACAAAAAGTGACATTTTATCTGAAACCTGGCTTGAGAAACTGAATTCTGCCTGGCAACTACCCCCATCAGGAGTGAAACTTGAGTCACAGCTGTGTTCCCAGACCTATCTGCCTTTTGCTGGCCACACTAAGGATATGCCATCTCTCTGATAATTGAATTAAGGGAAGCCCCCACAGAATACAGGAGCTCTGAACAAAGCCCTGTCCTGACCCAGGCAGATGGTTTATTGCAGATGTCGTAAATGTAGCTTCCTCCTGGAAGGACAAAGGAGGGGCACTGCCTGTGAGAGCAAGCTGGCTTGGCAGAACTGGAAAAAACAGAAATTCAACCTTGTGCTGGAGGAAAACCACACCCATTTGGGGCCAGAACATAACTCTAAAAAGATGAATAACTCATAGAGCGGACATGTGAACATTTTATAAATGATACCATAATTCTTGTGATTTTTCTGCCCACATTTTAAGAGGTTTTTAGAACCGGTGGTATGTTCAGGGGGGTTTTAGCGGAAAAGAGGATATTACTCAAAATGTGTGCATGTGAGAAATCTGACACTTCATCAACTAATGTCCATACTCCTTGCGCACATGTGTGTAAATTTGGGTTAATGTCCGAAATTGCAAACCAGTTAAAAAGTGCAAAATATTGCCATTTCTGAATGCAAGCTCCCAGGAAGAGCAGAGTTTGAACAGGGTATACCTCCTGTAATGCATGATGGGTGCATATGATTTTAAAACAATATGTACCTCTGCAAATATGTATTTGGTTCAAATCTAGATTTGTGTGTAAATTGACAGGAGGAGTGGACTTTCTGCAGGCTGTAAAATGACATCACTCTGACACAACTTAGCTCCCCCAATCAGGGGAGAAATGAAAGCTTGGCCAATGATAAGTGGAGAGGGGCTGGCTAGTGATGCTGCTCACACACACCCATTAAAAAAACACATAAAAGCAGACAGACAGGACAGATAGGGACCTTCAAATCAATTTGCAGCTGGAAGCTCTGCCGGGAAAATCCATACTTCAAATCCATCAACCTCCAGAGAGCTAACATAGAGACTTCAATCTATCAACCTTCAGAGACCCAGACCAGCAGAGTAGAGCTGACCTGTTAGCAGAACCAGAGAGAGCTGACCCAGATCACTGTGAAGTGCAGAGACCAGAGTCCAATCCTAAACCTGACCAGATCCGTGGCGAGGCATATTTCTAAATATATTGTGAGTACATAGCAAAACTGTGCAGAAACAATCTCTTAGTTAAAATAATATAATTCAATCTATTTAATCTAAGTAGAACTGCCTCCTAATTGTCACCTGTCATTTGTAAAGCTGTCACTTGTCATTTTCTAGTTGCAAGCTGCACTTGTCTTTTTGAACTTTAAAATTTCAAATCTGAAAAACGACCTTTATTTAATCGCTCATATCTCCGTGACCGTTTGTGCTAGAGACTTGCAGTAACTTTCATCTGGGAGCTGCGATCCTACGCTTTCCTAGGAGCCCAAATCGATAGTGATAGTCCTTGTATTTCCTCTGTAATCGCGCTCGGCGCATTCGCAAATTTTGCCGCGATTTGCAAATTTCTTCACGTGTAAAAATCTGCTGCTGCTTGCCTTTCATTTGCCAAAAATTCGTTTAACCTGCTAGTTACACCCTAGATCCTTGCTAAAGTGAGCCTGGATTAATATTAACTTGATTTCACTCACCCTAAACCTCTAGAGGGAATTAAAAGCATTTTAGCATATTTTTCACTTTATTGCCAGCACATATAAAAGTATTTTGCCTGTGTTTTAAACTTCTGTAGTCTAAGCTTGCTGGGGTGAACTGAATTACATTTGAATTGCATTTCTGAGAATTGTGTGCCTTTCTTCCATTTCCCTGCATTGCATAAAAGGGGGGGTGAATTGTCCAAGAAAGTGATTACATTGTCTTTTGCTGAAATCCTATCAAGTTATTTTCTTTACTGCATTTCATTCCACATTGCATCCATTTGAAACTATAAAAGTATTGTTGCTATCTTATCCATTTCATGTCAACTCCTTAGTGATTATCAAGAAGTGTGCTAGTGCCAGATTCTCCGTTGTTAATCTTTATCATATCAGATTAAGTGTGATATTCAATTATTAATTTATTCTAAAGTGTGATATATATACCTATTGTTGAAACTATCAATTAAACCTTTTAACTTGCAAAACAGAACTACTTCTTGGCTCAGTGGGGTCAGGAGGATTCCAAGAGAGGGGTGTTATATAGGGGTAGTCATCCAGAACGCATGAACTGGACATAAAGATATATCAATAAGGGTTTTCATTCAGTATTCTAGACTAGGCGTTGACTTAGCTGTAGTGCTGAATTCAATCCTCTTACAGCTCTTTATTAATCACATGTCACGTCCTGTGTGCTCAGTGACGTGATGTGTACATAACATCACTCTTTTTCCATAATAAGGAAAATATATAAACACTCACAGATCTCATAATAATAATAATAAAATTATTACACCTCTGTTAAACTATAGTTCATATTAGAGCCCATAGACTCTCAGTTTACCCGGGGACCGTGGGTCCTCCCTCGGTTGTACCCACTGTACCGTTGACATGGTGGGGTATCTGCATCTTCATCATCATCCTGCTCGCCCTCTGGGCTGGGGGGCATCTCCTCTTCCTCTGCTTGGTCAATGGGCTAAGGGCACCGATCTATTTCTGCCTCACAGTGTCGCATCAGGGATGTTGGGGCATCTTCACTTTTCACTTGTGGCTGGTTCTGATCTTAGGTTCACATGTCTTCTGGAACACGCTTGAACCACAATGCATTCTTCAAGATGGTCTCCTGTCAGTGGCTGGCTGTTATCATTCTCTCTGGATCACCATCTAGGGTGTAAGGTTATAGCAGGTTGATAGCTTGGACTTTGTTGTGTTTCTCAGCACCAGTACCTGGTCCCTCACCTTGTGCCCTGATTATCTTGCACGTCACCTGGTGCTCTTGTGCTTGTTTGCTGCCACTGCTTGGAGTGAGTGCGCTCCTTGTTTAGTTTCTTCGCCTACCTGCTGGGGTGCTATAGTATTGATGTGTTGAGAATTGTTCCATACATTAGATCTGCCGGGGGTATGTATGTTGAGCTTTGCAGTGTCACCCGGTAGTGTTGCAAAAACCAGTACAGGTCCACTCTCCATGGGCTGTTCTCGGCTTTTGCTATGTGTAACACCTTGTTTATGGTCCTCATAAACCGTTCCGCATCGCCATTGGGTTGTGGCCACTTTGTGGTAATGTGATGATGGCGGATGTGCAAATCGACCAAGTACTTTGTTAGTTCCTTCCCTTGGAATGGCAGCCCATTACCCCTCTTGATGTATTTCGTCAGTCCATGTGTGGCGAACATCTTTTCCAAAGCTGGGGACACCACTTCTGCCACTGTTGACTGTATAATTTCCACTTTGGTATATTGTGAGTAATCGTCTATCGTCTATGGAGACCAAAAGATATGTTACATCCTGTACCGTACAAAAGTCGACGCTGATCGCCTCCCACCATGCTGAGCCCCTTTTTGCATATTGTATTGGCTCCGGCCTCAGGGGTGCACTGGTCACTTGGCAGGGGTGGCATGATGAGATAACACTCCGTACTTTTGTGTCTATTTGGGGAAATCACACCTTGTGTCGTATCCTGGCCTTCGTTCTCAATATCCCCTGATGTCCCTCAAGCACCAAGGTAATGATTCGGTTCTGTAGGCTGGTCGGGATAAGGATGCATGTGCATCTTAGTATCCACCCCTCGCTTGTGATGGATAGCTCATGGCAAACCGCAAATGCCTCTGTCAAGAAGTCCCTGGCAGCCTCTGTGCGATTGGGGACATTTCAGGATTACTTCCATTTGCCTGTAAGTATTGCGTTTTTTACTATGTCACAGCACGGGTCAGCGTGGGTTGCTTCAAGGATGTCAGTGATACTGAAGGCTTTTGGTTTCATTGAGCTGACAATTTGGCAAATGTGTTCTTCTGTCGCTCTCGATTCCTTGACCTCTACTCATGTTGCATCTCTTGGGTGCCTGGACAGGAAATCTGCTGGGTTGCCCTCTCCCGCTTGATACACCAGGTCAAAATCATACTTCTGGAGGTGCAGGAGCCATTTGTCAATTCTGGCGGACGGGTGAGGTGATGACCCTGTGAATATTGGCAGCAGTGGCTTGTGGTCAGTGTATGCCTTAAACTTCCACCCATAGAGGTAAAGGGGCAAATGTCTACAACCACACAGGACTGCAATGGCCTTCTTCTATATTAGCGAATATCAGTGTTCTGTAGGTGTCAGAGCACGTGATGCATAAGCAATTGGATTCACTTCTCCAGTGTGAGTGGCATCCACATTTAGTTCCTCCTGTAATGTGGAATCATAGTATGCCATAGTGGTAGGTGTTCTTATTTGCTGCTGGCATGTACACGAATGTCATCACTGATATTTAGCACCCCTGGTGTGCCCTGAATGTCCTCCTGGATTGCTTTCTGAAATACCTCCGCTGCAGAGGATATTCCGAAACTCAGCTTTTTATATCTTCTGAGGCCAGAATGTTGTTATATAGCTCGAGTCACAGTGCAATTTCAACTGGTGGTATCCAACAGTGAGAACCAGTTTGTAGAAGAACAGAAGAACCGGGAACATGTGAGGTCTGTTGCAATCTCGTCCAGAGACTCCAGTGTCAACTGTCATAATAGTTTCCTGTCCTTGAAAGTGTATGAGGCACCTGGGTCTCCTCTTTTTTTTTGGTCTTCTGTTACCTTGTTCCCGGGCCGAGATGAGGTGGCTGTTTCCCTTTATCCTACCAGTAAAGCATTGAGCACTGTGAGGTGGAATGAAAGGATGTTGCATCCCAGTACCTGAAGGGAAGCTTTGCAAGCACACACTGTAGTATGGTGTATACCTTAAAGTGTGATGCCACCGCAGGTGACATCATGATCATTAAATAAGTTCTGGTGCAGGGCTTCCTTCAGGCGGTTCATGTAGAGTCAACCATACCTAAAAAGGCAGTGCGTGCAATTATTGCTTCATGACCGCGGCATATTTAAAAGACCCTCATCCAGGGTTCTTAGTGCATGTGGATCACAACTTTGACAATAAATGAGGGATTGCCACCGTACAACCGCTCCTCATATGACTGGTGCACAATACTCCATGGATGAACTCGCTGTGCAGGAGCAAGGCATATGTAACAGGGGAGCAACGGAGCATCTGGTGCATGAACTTAAAAACAAAACTCCCATGAACTACAGGCAGGGGCATGGCTTACTGCTCCTGCTCTCTGTAAGACTTGGACAAACAGTTATTTCATTGAGGGTGGCTGCAATCAGGTAGTGGCTTTAATTAGGAGTGCTGGTGTGCCACTCGTTCCCCATCAATCAGCTCAATTACCTGCTCTCTCGTCCCACCTAAAGGGTCAAATGACACAAAAATCACATGAGCATAATTCTCCTGGACACACTCCGTGAAATGATACCCATCATTGTCCTTAAACAATCAAGAAAGCTGCACCACTTTTCGAAAGTGCACCAATGCTGGTGGGGCCCAGAGACTTGCAGCAGCCACTGTCAGGATAGTGCTGTAATCCCCTTAGCAGAGTTTGATTTCCTAGGGTCTCCATGAAGTCAGGGACCAAGATGGGCACTTTCTGAGAAAAGACTCACAATATGGTTCGACCCTAATGACCAGGACAGTGACATTAAAAAGAGATCTACAGTACTAAACTAGAACAGTGCCTCAAGACTTTCGGATAATAATATACTGAGCATCCCTAATAAGGGAGCAGCCGGGAAGGTCTTGTCTGCAGTCTTGAGAAATGTCTTTCTTGGGTTGATTAAGCTGTGTATAAAGTAGCGCTGCCCTGTAAGACACATTTTAGGCAATTTTAGGGAGCAAAAGGCTTGCTAATCTGCATGGCCACAATGCCTTGATGACTCTCAACTGGAGATGCACTTCTAGAGATGGTTACAAGAAGAAACGCGAAGGACAATTCCTTACAGCGAACCCCATTTCATTAGGAAATTACAATAGAGCCAGCCAATGTTGCCAAGAAACCCTGCAAAACTGCTAATATTTTCAAGGCCAGACTGTTGCCAAGAGACAATGCTAAACTGCTAATATTTACAAGACTGAGTGTCTTCCAATCAGGACCGTACCCATTCTGTAAAACAACTATTGTTTGAATTGGAGCACATCACATTAGACCATTAGGAATAACCCAAGACATCAGCATTGCTTTGACAAAGACCAAGTTTCAAAACACGTGTTGGCTGAAGTGTTTTTATCAAGCATAACGGATTACATTTTTCTTTGTGTTGACTAAACATATGATCAATGTATCTATAATATTTCATGGTTCGCACAAACAACTTGAACGAACCTGCCACTTTGCATCATTTACAGTGACCACAGCTTAAGCCTGTGGACAATGGCCATGGCCGAAGGACATCACTAGTGGGCCTGAAAGAAATGACAGCATAACAAAACCCTTGAAATTCAGTGAAAAAACTTTAGTTAGGAGAGACTTAACACAACAAAACCCCTGAAATTCAGCAATCACATTTCGAGCAAGTCGACCTTAACTATCCACACCCTGTTGCACAGAGTATGATGACAATTATGACAACACAGATGACATAATTGATGGCATTATTGATGACATTGCGGTGACATCACTAATTGCATCATACATGACATCATTGATGACACTGGTTTGGTTAATGACATTTTGAAATATGCAAATCTGTTTTTTAACATATATATGTACATCCTTCATATTTACACAGTGCAATGTAATCTGCCCTTGTTTCTGTAAATGTAATGGGTGGTATACAATTATGTAGTATAAGTAACTGATTTTTGTATGCATATTAACCAAACTTTGATTTCTTAGATTATGTTTTATCACAATGCACACAGACACATACTTTCTTTTGTATGTGATTATGTTTAATTAAATTGCCATTTAGAAAATAATGTGTTCATGTGATGTTATTACAGTAGGAGAATTTTAAATGTAATTGTGGACATTGACTATTTTCATAACACTTACAATTAAACATATTTCTACTTATATCTATTCTTTTTTGTTTTTACTGCTGCATACATTTACTATATCATCTTCGAAATACCTGAAATAGATTTATCAGAATCAGGAACTTTCCCTGCACTGAAGTATTGTAATTGTTTACTAATACATGAAATGCAAACCATTTGTATAACATTACAGAGTTGTATTTGAAAGTTTGTAAGTTAATAAGCACTACACATGAATGCGCCACACATGATCATATCATACCTCTGAATCAGTGTTTTGTTCAATATCATGTTGTTATTATTGTTAAGTTTAATAGTATAAATTATTTATCCAAAGAATTGAACAAAAATATTGTTACGTATGTAATCAGTAATGTCATATTTGATGTAAATATCCATCTCATCAGTGATATCATGTATGATGTAATTAGTAATGTCATCAGTGATGTCATCAATGATGTCGTCGGGGATGTCATCAGGGATGTCATCTGTGATTTTATCATTGTTGTCATACGCTCTGCAACAGAGGGTGTATAGTTAAGGTGGACTTGCTTGAAATGTGATTGCTGAATTTCCGGGGTTGTGTTGGATTAAATTAAATAGCAGCACACTTTACTAACCCCACACTTAGTGTCTGTTTAATTACTGAGTTATATTGTATGAGGTTTGTACACCCATGTTTTAGATTTGTGAATTCTGATGTGTATATATATTTTTGTATGGTATGATCAATTAATAAAATATATTTAATGAGAAAGTGTGACTCTCCTCCCAAGCAATTGGTGTGTTGAGCATGCAAATGTTTTGAATGGTGGCAGAGGAATAGATGGCTACAGCTGAGAAATAAGTGTCTCTTGTAGGTGTTGTGTTTTGCAGAGGAATTTGCCATCAAAGAAGCACCCTGATGTGACCATGTGCCAACAGCAATGCAGAAAGATTAATGGCAACATTGAACAAGGTGTTCAGAATTGCACATTGTCGGGGGCTGTGTATGGATGGACCTCTTTATTAATCACTAAGCAAGTTTGATCTATTCCTCATTCTTCCACAGGTGTGTCGCCTCTATAGAGGCAGTCATGGGAAGATGCCCATGAGGACTAATCACTACTCACTCTTATATGGGGAATCAGGTAGTGAATAACCTATCTGTCAGTGTACAGAGAGAGGCTGGCTATACTTGATAGGGTGTTTGTAGGGGACTAGATACACAAAGCATACATGTTGAAGACACTGGGCCTCATTACGACCCTGGCGGAGTGGGTTTACGCCAGCGTTATTCGCGGCGGACCCGTCCGCCCTACTACGAGTTCCCGTAGCGCCATGGAGCGTTTTCCGCCTGGTTTTTCCGGGCGGAGAAATCCATGGCGCTACGGGACCTTGTTGTTAATTACGCCACCGTATTTAACGGTGGCGTAATTAACGCCTTCCCCACTCCCATTATACCCTATGGGGCAAAAATGGGAATGGGGAAGGGTAAAATGGTGGATGGGGATTTACCGCCCCGCCAAGGTCGGAATGGGGTGGAAAATCCGCCAACCCCCATGGCGCTATCGGCAGCTTTCCGCCGTGCTCCATGGTGCATTTTGCACCGCGATTTCCGCCAGGGTCGTAATGAGGCCCACTGTTCGATTAAAAGCCTTGACATTGAGTCTCATCTAAGAACCACACCCATGGATGGCGATATAGAAGAATGAATCCATGATAGCAGTCTTAATTTGCAGGCAAGCAGTTGCTTGCAATACAAGCTTCTTCAAGACAAACACAAGATTGTCCTGACATGTCCAGTGATAACCGATCTGCGACATAGGATGTACAAGCTGTTTTAGAGGATAATTGTGCACAAGAAAACCAAGATAAAAATTGACATGAGTCAGACGAAGAAACAGAAGGATGTTGCCCGGAAGGAAACAAGGAAAATCACCCACTTACAGGGGAGTTTGACAGGGATGCGCCCTTGCTCCTTTATTATGTTGTATTTAAATGGAAGGTATTATAGCCTCACTGAGTGAGAACAGTGTGGCTTGCCCAAAGATGGGACACGACAAATATCCTGCTCTCCTCTACTCAGTTGATGCAGTCCTGCTGTCCACAACTCCACGTGGGCTAAAAAACCGTTTAGCAAGTGTAGAGGAGGAGCCAACCACCCCCCCAACAGCCTCGCCCTTATTACCTATAGAGTAGGAACCAAAGTATGTGACATATGCAGAACAGTTGAACCAGCAAAGAGAAGAGCGTGGACTCTGTGCAGTACCCATTAGAGTACCACTATCTAAGAGAATCTGGGAGGCAAGGTACCCATTGAGAAAACCATACCTGCATGCAAGACAATATGATGGTCATTTGAATGAGATTTCTGAAGAAGCAGAACAGATGAAAGGCAAGGATAAATGGTGACGTCACACCAAAAGAGATGACACACACCGAAGAAATGCAGGAACCAGAGAATGTAGATATTCTATAGAGCATCAAGAAAGTACCAAGGATAAGTTACATCTTGGGATCAAGGTGAAGAAACTTATGCCACAGACATAGATGGAGACATTGAGCTAGTTTATACTTGTACAGATGCCACAGATACGCAAGCAGCAAAGTAATCTTGAAAGTTAGCTTCAAGCTTTATAGTAAATAGATTGTGGCAAGCGCCAATATATATATATATATATATATATATATATATATATATATATATATGGGATACATTACTCACCGTAATCGTATTTCTGATGCTTGTATCTGCTTAGATTCACATGCTGTGCATAGGCCGACATCTAGTGGAAGCTGCGGAGTATTACAGTTTGTTTTTCGAAACTCGAAAATGGGCGTCGACACAGGCGTGCCAGTAATACTATCCCTAGTGTGACGTCCACTGTACCCAAGATCCCTCACGCGTCTGGGATCCTCAGATTGTATTTTTTCTGACATGAGGAAGCATGAGGAGTAGCGTGAGTACAGATAATCCAAGCAGATAGACAGAAAGGTAAGACTACAAGTAAACATGCGCCTTCTCTCGGAGGGGAGGAAGGGTGGGTCGCATGTGAATCTAAGCAGATACAAGCATCAGAAATACGATTACGGTGAGTAATGTATCCCTTCTGAGGCTTGTGGAATCTGCTTAGATCACATGCTGTGCATAGATTAGCGAGCAGTACCCGAAGAAGGAGGTGGGATGTGAGAAGGGTCATGAGCAAACAGGTGTCTTAGAACCGCTTGTCCCACTTGTGTATCTGTCTTGGAATGAGTGTCAATGCAGTAATGCTGAGTAAAAGTGTGAATAGAGCTCCAAGTAGCTGCTTTGCAAATGGTGTCGAGGGGAACATTTGCAATGAAAGCCAGAGTGGCACCAATGCCTCTAGTAGAATGGGCCCTTGGCGTAAAAGGCAGAGTTTTTCCAGAAAGAGAGTAACACAGCTGTATACAGTTGATAATCCACTTCGAGATCGCGCCTTTAGAGACGCGATCCCCCTCTCTGCCTGTAGCTACGGAGACAAACAGTTGATCTGTTTTTCTTAGCGGTCTGGTTTAATTTACATAGTAGAGGACCGCCCTACGCACATCAAGGGTGTGTAGTTTCACCTCAGCCGAGCTTTGCGGGTTCTGGAAGAAAGCCGGAAGCTCGATGGACTGGTTTACATGGAATTTAGATATAAATTTAGGTGAAAACCTAGGGTGTGTGCGTAAAACCAGTTTGTCTTTGTGGATAATAAAGAAAGGATCCTGCACTGACAGAGCCTGAATTTCACTGACCCTTCTTATGGAGGTAATGGCTACTAAGAAGGCCGTTTTATAAGTCAGGTGTTTGAGACTACTTTTATGCATGGGTTCGAAAGGGGGGCCCATGAGCTTAGCTAGCACCACATTGAGGTCCCATCCTGGCGGTGGGTTCGAAATAGGAGGGTGAAGTCTCTTTACTCCTTCCATGAAGGCTTTAACTACTGGTACTTTCCACCACGATACTTTGTTATGGGATGTGGTGTAAGCCGAGAGGGCTGCCAGGTGTACTTTCAGAGAGTTAAAAACCAAACCTGCGTCCAGCAGGTGGAGCATGTATGTTACCACGTTGGAAGGAGTGCAATCAACTGGGTTGATTTGTTTATTCTGGCACCAAATAACAAATCTCTTCCACTTGACAAAGTAACAGTGCCTTGTGTTTGGTTTCCTGGATTCTTTTAGGATGTCCATACACCTCTGTGGTAAATTGAGATGGCCAAACTCTATGACCTCAGGAGCCATGCTGCCAGGTTCATTGAGTTGGGTTCCTGGTGCACTGTTTGACCTTGTTGCTGGGACAGTAGGTTGTACCAGGCTGGGAGTTTGATGGGCTCGCACAGCGCCATCCTGCGTAGGTGTGGAAACCATGGTTGTCTCGCCCACATGGGAGCAACTAGGATGAGCGTCATCGATTCCTTGTTCATCTTGTACACCACCTTCCTGATGAGAGGAGTTGGTGGAAAAGCGTACACAAACATCCCTGACCAGTTCATCCACAGGGCGTTCCCTTGGGAGTCTGGCTGGGGGAACCTGGATGCAAATCCTGGGCATTGTCTGTTTTCGCTTGTGGCGAATAGGTCTATAGTGGGGAAACCCCACTGAGAGAAGAGATCTTCTACGATCTCTCTGTGAAGGACCCATTCGTGTTCTTCTGGGAGGGAGTCTCTGCTTAGGGCATCCGCTAGGGAATTGAGCTCCCCTGGAACATGTTGTGCTGATAGGAAGATGTTCCGTCTGAGTGCCCATATCCAGATTTCCTGGGCAAGCTTGAACAGATTTGGCGAACGAGTCCCTCCTTGTTTGTTCAGATAGAACATGGCTGTCGTGCTGTCCGTCCGGATCTGCACCGACAAGTTTAGTAGATGGGGCTCGAACGCCCGAAGCGCTCGGAATACTGCCAGAAGCTCTAGCAGGTTGATGTGGTTCTTGGCTACTGAGTGAGACCAGAGACCCTGAGCTGTGTGGTGGAGATGGTGAGCTCCCCACCCAGTCAGGCAAGCATCTGTAGTTACCACTGCTTGTACTTCGGGATCGTAAAAGGGTTTTCCCCTTGCGAGATTCTCTTTTGTCCACCAGTGTAAGCTCTGTACGAGTGTTGGCGAAACGACCACTAGATCGTCCCACTGACCACTTGCCTGAGACCACTGTTTCGCCAACCATTCCTGCATGGGACACATGCGCAGACGCGCGTGGGGGACCAGGTAAATGCATGACGCCATCATGCCCAGTAACCGCATTGCTTTGCGTACCGTTATTTGTTGACCTGACTGATAATGTGGAATTTGCAGTAGTATATTCCGAATTCTCTCTTCCGAGGGGAAGGTCAACCCTTTCTGAGTATCTAGGATTGCTCCTAGGAACTGTTTTGAGGTGCTTGGCACCAGACTTGACTTCTTCTCGTTGATAGAGAAGCCTAATTCGTGGAGGAGGTCGATAGTCCTCTGAATGTTTGACCTGCAAATTCTTGGGGTTTCCCCCGTTATGAGCCAGTCGTCCAGATAAGGGTACACTGGGATTGCCTCCCTGCGTAGGTGTGCAGCTGCCACCGCCAGTACCTTGGTGAATACCCTTGGTGCTGAAGCTATCCCGAAGGGCAGTACCTTGAATTGGTAGTGGCGACTGTCCACTTTGAAGCGCAAGTATTTTTTGTGCGCTGGGAGCATGGAAATATGAAAATAAGCATCTTTCATATCCAAGGTTGCCATGTAGTCCCCCTTTTTTAGGAGGGGGATTACCTCTTGTAGCGTGGTCATACGGAATTTTTGGGGCTTGACATACTTGTTGGCAGGCCGTAGGTCCAATACTGGGCGCATTGTCAAATCTTTCTTTGGCACAAGGAAGTAAGTTGAATAGATACCCTTGTTTACCTGGTGTCCTGGGACGAGTTCTATCGCGTCCTTTTCTAGCAGAATGGCGATCTCCTCGAGAAGGATCTTCTGATGTTCTAAGGAGTGTATTCTTTGTCGTGGAGGGTGGTTCCGGGGACGCTGCAGTAATTCTATACAATATCCTGTGGACACTGTTGACAGCACCCATCTGTCTGAGGTGATCCCTTCCCAAGCCTGGGTGAAGTTGGAAATGCGTCCCCCTACTGGGGTTGCGTGAGAAGGGACCCTGAACTGAGCGTCACTGCTTTGGCGGAGGCGTGCCACCTCCCTTGTTGGGGCTGCCTCTGCCTCTTCCACGACCTCTCTTGTTACCCTTGCTGTAACTTTGGGTAGACTGCTGGTTGTTGTTCCATTGTGTACCCTGTCCTTGGGCATAGTTGCCTCTTTGTGAATTTTGGCCGCGTGGGCGACGAAAATTACTGTTCCCCCTCTGGTTCGGGGGTTTGTTGGTAAGATGGCCAAGGGATTTGAGAGTCTCGTACTCGTCCTTGGCATTCTTAAGTGCGTCTTCGACCGCTTTCCCAAACAATAGATCTGGTTCCACCGGCTTGTCTATTAATGAAGCCTGTGTTTCTGTTTTGAACCCCGACTGCCGTAACCACGCATGTCTCTTGATAACAGTACCTTCTGCTATCAATCTTCCTGCGTTGTCTGCAGCGTCGAAAGTTGCTTTTAATATGCAACCAGACACGGCTCTCCCTTCTGCCGAGATCCGAGCCAACTGGCCCTTTAACGGTTCAGGAGCAGAGGCTATGAGCGCCGCGACCTCTTCCCATTGATGGCAGTTGTAACTTACCAACAGGGTGGTGGAGTTTGCAATCCTTGCTTGGTAGGCGGACGTTGAGTCTACCTTCCTGCCAAACCCGTACAGTCTTTTGCTCTCCTTGTCGGGAGGAGCTTCTGACGACGATAAGGGTGTCCCAGCCCTCTTCCGAGTGTTGGTAACCACTAGGGAGTCTGGTTTAAGATGACCTCTTATATAAAGAGGGTCACACTGGGCTGCCCGAAAAAGTTTTTCGACTCTGGGGTTGACGGCTCTGGTGAGGTTAGGATTTACCAGGGATGGATCTATTCTACGTTGGATGGATTTAAGGATAGGGATGGTCTGAGCGACCGGCCTCCTCTCTCCCACCAACTCTTCTGCGAAGTCCCTTTCCTCCTGTACACCGTGGGTGTCGATGTGAAAATGTTCTGCTGCGCGAGCGAGAACTTCATTAAGGAGGGGTTGGTTATCAACTGGCGAGTCGGTAACTGGGGCTTCGCTCTCTACCGGGGAATCTACTCTGTAAATTTCCTGCTCATCTTCTACCTCCTCCAGGTCCTCATCCTCCGCATAGTATTCAGACCCGGTTCGTTCCTCCATAATTGTAAACTCCTGGTCCTCTTGAGGGAAAGGTTTTCCTTGGTATCTAGGGTGTGGAGTAGAGTATGGAGTAGAGTAAGGCTGCACCTCGAAGGGGTCAGGTCTTTCGACCCGGGCCTTTTTACTTAGGGGGATAGGATCAGAGGAGCCTGAGGGTGTGGCCCCTTGAGGGTCATACGAAAGGAAATGTTCTGGGTTTTTGTCATAAAAATCAGCTAAGGAAGACATCCTTGACATGACCCTGTCTATGTCCTCACTGGACCATTCTTTGGAACAGGGTATGACTTTAGTAGGCAACTTAGAGGACTTATCAAGGGTACCCTTGCTGGATGTTGATGTCCCAGTAGATTTATGTTTATCTGTCTGCTTGGGGTGGAAGGATGGTCTTATAGGAGTGGAAGGCTGAGCTTTCCGCTGTTTCCCTCCCTCCCCGTGCGTGGAAAAAAAATTTCCCTGCCCCTTGGAGGCCCCAGAGACTTTCGACGCCTGGCGCCGAGGGTCGGGAGAGGTATCTTGCTTCGAGCGTGGGGCCTCGCTGGTGTTAACTGCGCTCTCGGTCTCTTGGAGCGCGGCCTGGGGGTGGAAGTCGTCTTCGTCTTCCGACGATCGAACTTCCGTTAATCTAGGGAGCGAGGCACTCTTGGCAAGAGTGGATGATTGCCTTGCGTCATGAGGCGATCTTGATCGAGAGCGCCCAGAGGACACCGAGTCGGACCGTTCTATCCGTGTCTCTTTCCGAGAAGTCGACGTCGTCGAGGTTCGGTTGGACTTTGTGTGCTTAGTGTGTGTAGGGTGTGTAGCGCTTGCGTCGCCGGGGGTCTTCCCCATAGCCGCCCTGCCGGACAACCTTCCGAGGTCGGGGACCTGCGCTCGGCAGTCTTTCGACGCCGTAATGCCCTCGCCGTCCGAAAGTACGGCGTCGCTGCCATCGCTGAAGGCGCCCTCCGCTGCCATGGCTGCCTGCCTGGCGTGGTGGGCCCAACGCTTTGTCGAACGGTCCTTAAGTGTTTTAGGTTTAAACCTACTACACGCTCTGCAGTTCGTTTCGGGGTGGTCCCTCGGCAAGCAGAGATTGCACGTGGCGTGCCTGTCGACCCAAGGGTATTTGCGGTTGCACTTGGGGCAGAATTGGAAAGGGGTACCCTCCATACGCACCTTGAGGCAGCGGGCTGGTAAGTGTTGGAAATATATAAGGTGTACCTATATACCAAGAGTGAAGAGTATGTACCACCCCCCACTCTCCCTACTTGCAGGGCCGAGGCCAGCGGCCTACTAGGCCCGGGCCGAGGCCAGCGGCCTTCCGAGGCCCAGATCCGTCGTGCAGCAGCCGACGGTCGATGTCTTCTCCAGCCGTCGTCGAGTGTCGATGGTCGACGTTGGGGTGGGGAAGGATGTAAATAAATAATTTTAAATTGCAATAATTAGCAAAAGTATGGCTAAGGCCAGGGGACTCCGCAAGATGCTTCCGACCAGTATGGCGGAAAAAAACAATCTGAGGATCCCAGACGCGTGAGGGATCTTGGGTACAGTGGACGTCACACTAGGGATAGTATTACTGGCACGCCTGTGTCGACGCCCATTTTCGAGTTTCGAAAAACAAACTGTAATACTCCGCAGCTTCCACTAGATGTCGGCTTATGCACAGCATGTGATCTAAGCAGATTCCACAAGCCTCAGAAATATATATATAGATGCATATGGACAAATACAAGATGGATGTTTCCACTACGCATTATAAAGCAGTGCTGAACATGAACAAGAAGGCCTCACTTCAGTGTGTCACTGTTAAAAGCATTTTTTAATTACAAATGAATCTCAATAGAAGGAGTTGGATGAGCCAAGAAGCCAAAGTCTTATGAAACAGGAATTGGCTGACATTGGATACAAATGGTATGAAGGAACAATAGGCTCCTGTTCAGAAGGCTTGAGCAAAACTAAAGACGTCAGAGGACTGTTAAAAAAATATTAAATACATAAAAAGGTTCAATTTCATGGTGTTCAGTCACGTGGAAGGAAGAAATTGGAAGATTGAGGTGGTCACACCTACGCACAAGGACAGTGTGTGCCTTCACTCTTCTCATAGCACAGTACAAACTCAAGGCCAAACTTCAAAGCACTAATTGACACTGGACCATTGAGCTGATGATGGATTGATATATTAATTGGTGGGAAGCTAGTGTTATAACGAGCCCACCAGCACCTGGACATTCAGTCTGCATGCTGCTAGACGTAGGTGGAAAAGTACTGACGGGGGCTAGAAGCAACCAATTGTAGAGGACCGTGTAATCTAGGGTCCTATAGTTTGTGTAGCCAATGGAACGTCGTGCATTTAGTGACATTCATAGTGGCCATTTTGAGGGGAGAGCTTAGTTGCCCCACCTGATGTTAAGTGCCCTATGACTCTCCTTCACGGTTCTATACAGATATGGAACTTATACTAGATATTCACTTAGAGCCAGTCACTCCCTCCAATAGTTGTTTGTGGTTTGCCATGTAGGTAGTGACACAGGTCAATACGTCACTGTTGACGACTTTATGCAATATAACCTCAGTTTCTACTAAAATGAGTCCAGTAAGAGGACCGAACGAATGCTGATGTTCGTTGTACTGCATGTTTTATATACTTGTTAATAAAGCAGACTCCCCTTTTGCCAAACTACCTGAGTCGTTTTGAATATTGATGTATGAATAAAATCGGCATCCCCCTCCATCTCCAGGGTATTGCTACTCATCTTAAAGGGATGGGAAACCCAGTTCACAATCTTTGTTAACATTTTGCTGATCTTGATTTGACCATTAATGTTGGTAATATTGGTAAAACAAGTGTCTGTTCTTTAAGCTCAAGTACTCTAAGCAGTGTAGCTTAAATATCACAGTGGAGGGCCACCCTTTGCAACGGTTTACATATCAGGATTATCTTGGAAATTGTTTTAATGAAAACAGGCAATAGTCCACCCAGCTGGAGAAGTCCTGCTCCACGCTGGGGACATTTGCTGGAGCTAGGTGTGCCTTTTTTAATAGACATGGGAGACACATGAGAGTTATTAATAGTAATTAGTAGAATGATGCAATATGAAAAGGATATAACCACTAAAACAGGTTGCCTAATTAACAATCTAAATTTCGATTCAGGATTAACAGTTGCAAATCTACTTAAACCTTCTGCTTCATTAAACATTCTAAGCTCCAATGGCATATGGCACCTTCCTAGAGCCTTCCTTGTCTAATCAGTATCTGTTTGTCCAGTTATACTGAAGATTTATTGGATGGCAGGCATGGTTTGGGGAATTCACATTTAAAATACAAAAGAACTGCATTGAAAAGGACCACAATAAATTCAATATGTGCTGCTTTCTTAGGACCTTAAAGGAAAACAAGCATGTTCTTTAACGTACATTGGTGACTTGTGCCATAATAATGTAACTATGAACATAATTAGTTAATGAAGGATCCCACATGTGTATAATTCTGTGTGTGCTTACCTGAAGAATGACTTTTGGCAGTATTTGTATATTTTCCGGGACATTCACTGAGTAAGGCGACAGCTCAAAAGTAGGAATGACATCATTGATATCTGTTAGGGCAATGCTAACTGTGGCCGTATCAGTCCGAGGGCTGCTCCCACGATCAGTTGATTGGAGCGTCAGCAAGTACAATGGTGTCATCTCTCGATCCAGAGGCTTGGCTATCGATATGACCCCCGTTACTGAATCAATACGGAACTCATTGTTGCCATTACCCTTGACGATTCCATACCGGACTTGGCCATTGGTGCCTTCGTCTGCATCCCAGGCAACAACTTCAATGAGATCAGTTCCAGTTAATGTGTTCTCACTTACTTCCACATTATATTGGCTTTGTGCAAACAATGGACTGTTATCATTGATGTCAAGGACTAGGATCATCACATCTGTAGAAGAGGACAGAGATGGTTCCCCTTTGTCTTTAGCTATCATCGTCAATGTGTAGTTGGAAACTTTCTCTCTGTCAAGTTCGCCAGTGAGTCTGACTTCTCCGTCAATGGTTCCAATGCTGAACTTGTCTTCCAGTGGGCTCAGAAGTGTATATTCAACATAACTGTTTGGGCCACTGTCGGCATCAGTCGCTTGTGCTTTAAATACAATGGTATCAATTGGTGTATTTTCCTGGATATAGGTCACCTTTGGAGAGATGAAGCTTGGCGGGTTGTCATTTACATCGAGGAGAATGATGGATACCTGAGCTGTGCTTGTATATCTGAAAGCTGGAGGGGGTGCCATGTCCTGCACCTGAACAACTAGACTGTAAAAAGACTGGCTCTCCCGGTCCAAGGGCTGCTTGATGCTTAGAATTCCATTTTTATTGATGGCAAAATGGCCAAGGCTATCCCCAGATGAAATACTGTACGTCAGTTCAGAATTTAATCCTGAAAAACATTTTAAAAAAATACCATGAGTGAACATTTGTAAAGTAGCAATATGGTGCACATTTTTTTCAAATTCTTGTAACAAATAAAAAACATATGCATGAGCAATAGCAACTTTAATGATTATACTGGTATGGACAAACTTACAAGACTGTCTATTATGTAATTAAGAGGTGTAATTGATGCTAACGAAGTAGATGGACTGAACCTGTCCAGATAGACCCTTGACCTGCCTCAAGAGAAATCAAATTCTAACTAATGCCTGTAATGCTTTTGTTCAAAGCAGGTACTAACATGGTTACATGTGGACTGGATACCTTGAGTCGAAACATTAAACGTGTTTCTCGACAGTGATTAAGCTTCATTAACGCAACACCAATTTGATTTGCACATTGGTGGTTTCAAAAGAAGTTTGCTAGAACTCTGCAGATGTTAAAATACAAATACTCTTTCAAGATACCTCAATGAATTCAGCTCTCATCCTACACATCTGTATTTAACGTGCAGGGCACAGATTTGTATGGCGTCAGTGTGCACTTATCCCTTCATCCTTCCAAGGTCAATCATTGAATACCATTTAATTGGGAGGGAAGAACCCCTATTTTACAGTGTTTAGAAACAGAAGGAATCCAGAATAAAGCACTTTAAATACAGTGATGACATTTTCTGTAGCTTACGTACATTTCGAGAGAGGAAAAGTTGGCCCAAAATGTGAGACCTTTTTTGTAATATAAGTAGCAACACCATCACCCTTTTGCCTCACAGGACTGCATCAGTGGCACATGGCAGCTCATGCCAGACTTGGCGGTCTTAGACAGGCTTTCATATGATTGGTCCCTGCCTGACAAATGATGGAATCTCATTGCCAGGGGTTACCTATACAATCACGGGAAGCCAAGTTATGGTGAGAAGCATTTCCTTTGCATCCTTCTCTCTCGCTGTACAGATTGGCTGACTAGAATAGACTAGATTGGCCAATCGGCTCTCATGACACCCAGCTGATGAAGCCCACTGAGGCAGACATGCCTCTGCCACTTCTTGCCATCTCTTTCATAGCATATTTTCAGCCCACAGGGGTCTATTTAGGGCAGAGGAACACCAATGACGTCCACTACAAATCGCTTCGTGTATGGTACATTAACAAAGACACAGTTACGTCATCAGCATGCACATTCAAAACGGAATCCACAAAAGAAGACCTATTTAAAGGCCAGGCTTTTAAGTGTAACAACATATCCACATTATCAAACAAGATGCATATCACCCTCGAAGGAAACTTTGGCACCTCACAGTCAGATGCACCCACATCTTCTAATGATTGCAATTGTGTTTAATTGATATAGCATTTCTGGCTGCAATACCACAATAATTGTGTGTATAATGATACTAATAATAATAATAATTCTAATAATAATAATAATAATAACAATAATAATAATAATAATATCACGTTTTTACACATCATGTCATTCCAGATTCTCCCTGCTTTTTGCTTGTCACCCATTGAATAAGGTTATTAATGTATCAGTGCTCAGTTTGGCACCTCAGGAAGAAGCCCTCACTGTGGAAGCACCTCAGACCCCAGCCTTGTGACCCTAAGCATACTAGCGGAATTGCTCCAGCCACTTGGAATGGCAGAGCCCCCGGCGCTGGGACTAGGGGCCTTAAGTGGTCCCCATGGTCATCCTTCGGTGCTCCTAGTTTCTGCCACTATTCTCATCCTCCCTCCATCTGAAACCTAGTGGTTATCACGCTCATACGACTGGCTCAAATGCAACATGCTTGCACGAGGAATGGGACGATGTTGTGACACCTGGATTGAATACGTTGGTCACTTCAAGGCAGCCCTTCGTGTCCCTGAGGTTGATCCATCGAGTACCAGGAGTGGTTAATAATAGCACTGATTATATACAGTGCTTAGAAATTATCCATCTGCATTAAGCACTATGTAATGCAACACATCATTGTTAAAACCACCAGTCTGTTTTTAATGTAGTATTTACTTCATCCAAATCTTTTTTTTTCTTGTAGCAGTTACGTTATTGATCTTCAAGTCTTTATTTTATGTGCAATTTTCATTTGTTTTGCATTTGATTTTCCCTTTAGAAAACTACCCTAGGGTGTACCTTTCCAAAGGAGCCTCGTGTTTGTGCAATCTCTTTCCCCTGCTCACTGAATTCTCCCACAGTTCAGTTGTGCCCTTTACTATGTCCCCTCTTCACCATGAAGGCACCAGCTGTCTGTGGACTTTGCATGCAGATTAGAGCCCCTTGATGTGTTCTCAACAGCCAATGCACGTGCTCTCACGTTTGTCCAGTAGACTTTCTCTTCGTCTATATCCTATCAGTTTGTGATCCCAATGCACTGTGGCCCAGGAGCGCGTCCCTGCTGCATCCTATTTCTCTTCTATCTGTCTCGTTTTCCTACGGTTCATCTCTTCTGCATTGGCCACTGATTCTCTCTGGCAGCCGTCCTCTCTTCTTCAGTCTTGCGCATTGGACAGATTTTGCCCTGCAATCCCTCATTCACCAACAGGGCAAATACCCCATGCTACCGGCATCTGAGCTGTTAGTACCTGACATTAAGGGCCTGATTCATGGACTTTTGTTATCAGGTTGCCAGACATTTGGTCGAACAAATTTGGTCGACTGGACAAATGGTCGAACCAATTTGGTCGAAAGCCAAATGGTCGAATTTTTTTTATTATTTTCACCCCTTTTTTGGGGGGGAGGGGGGTCCCCCATTATTTTCACCCCTTTTTTTTGGGGGGGGGGGTCCCCCAAGCCCCCTTTTTTTCTAAAAAAAACCCTTTTTTTTCCCTAAACGAAAACCAAAAAAATATATAAAATAAAATATAAATAAAATAAAAATTCGACCATTTGGTTTTTGACCAAATTACGTCGACCATTTATCTTTCGCCCAATTTACAGTCGACCACTTGTCTGGACAGCTTATTATCAGGGGCAAAGTGACTTTGCACTGACAGCAAACACTCTGATTCACAGAGTGGTGCAAAGTGTATTTTTGCATCTCGCTAAATGGCCCTAAATCACGGTGCAAAGTGACAAATGGTGTGCAAATGTAATTGATAGACCACGGTAAGACATACCAAAGAAGGGGATGTTTCGCTGCTAATACCCAATACATGGCACACATTTTGTTCTTAGCTGTGAATGCTGCTCAACATTACTTAGGATGTACAAGGAGACGCCAGTACTCCTGAAAATTGGCACTGTTCAAAGGAAATAACTGTCCAAAGATAACTGCTTTCACCTAAGTGGTAAGAGTGCACTAATATGAACATAACCAATTTAACATGCAATTCACTTTTGGACAAAATATAATGTAGTCGGATGAAAACATTTGTATTAATGCATGCATGTCTGATTGCAATTCTTGCAACAGCAACACGTGTTTTGCGAGCCTTCCAGAGGTATTTGTCAAGACTGAAACAAATCAACAATAACCAAACTATTAAAACAAACTAAGAACGTTATACGTGTACTGACACATCTCACTTAAAAGCATAATTTCAAGCAGAGGCTCATCCTTTCAGAATGAACATCCTGAAGGAATCGATCCCACTGGGATGGCATTGACAGTATGTTGTATATTTTCACATCAGTACATATGAAGGATTATATGTGATAGCGCTGTAATTTCTCATATGCAGTGATTCAGTGTTTGAACATCTCAAAACATTATTTGCTCTGAGGTTGATTTGCTATGTCTCGTTCACCACAAAACTAGTGAAACACTCTATGTAGTTCAGTTACACAGTTCCAAGCTGCACTGGTCCAATTTGAGTTTGGCGGCATCAGGGCACACCTGGAAAGCCAAAGGCATGATTCTATTGGTAGCTTCTGCTGAGAATCTGAACTTAGCAAATAGTGCAAAACCCCTTCCATTGTCTTTGTTAAACTGTATTCCTCTAGCTGAGTATCAACGTTGCCCACTCTAGATGCAAAAGGAGATCAAATTAAGAAGATCGTGGCATGTGAATGCAATACACATTCAAGCCCGGGGAATGCACTGTAGAAGAAGCAGCTCCATCCTACCAGACCAGTTCCCTCCACTGGTTCCAAACTGTTGTGTTTCACTAATTGGCGGCCTGGCCCACACCCCACGTGGCTGAGCGTTCAAAAGACATGGAATACCTCTGCTTTCCTCGGTGGGAGCCGAAAAGCGTAGATTCTGACACCTCCATGTGACAGTGCATTCATGATTAACAGAAAGAGGTGGCCATCCTTGTCACCCCCTCTGCAGGGTTTCCCTGTCCTGCAAAGCAAGCTAGGAGGAATGGTCACTTCTGCCAGGAACATTCTCCATCCCTTGGCAGCCTTTCCATACCTTAAGCAGATGATTGTGCAAGGTAGGGTCGTAACACACAACTTTTGACATGTCATGGTCTCAAATGTAGGTGAAAACATTAAAGTATAATTTGCAGAGCTGGATCCATTGTGGGATACATTAGCCAATGCTAGGGTGAACAGATTAAAAAAAACGAAAAAAAAAAACGGGACAGGCCATAGACATAGAAGTAGGTCTAAAGTAAATCCAAATAAAATTGTAGTCCTACTTCTATGTCGCTGGCCTGTTGCAGAGGGTGGGGGATGGGCGGGGGGTGCTCACAGGCACACTCATCTCATTGGAGGAGAGCAGCCAAGGAAGAGAAGGGGAGGATATGGGGGCATGAAAAAAATTCACGCCCCCTTTCACACGCAGGAAGAGTTGCGCCGGGCCCGATTTCAGGATTTCGAAAAGCCACACACCCTTCTAATGGCGTGACGTGGCTTATAAAATTAAAACATTCCCGGTAGTTCTGGAAGGAGGGTGATTTTCGGGGACTGTCCCGGGAAAATCGCGCAATCTGGTTACCCTAGCCACTGCACACCTATGTGTTTGCAATCCACCCACACCTGAAATACTTGTGAATCAGCCCTATTGTGCCAACACGTGAAAGGAGAGCTCCCTTTCTGCAGAGTTTGAAGACTTTCTGAAGAGCCTTGAAGTTTACAGCTCTAAGAGCTTAGCCAGTGTGCAAGGGCATCATTTACAAAGCGTTTTCCCATTAAAACATGCTTTGGTAAATCAGGACACAAGTGCATTGACATAGCAGGGAACAATAATTTTTTTTTTCCTTTATGTTGTTTTAAGTGTAGATGGCTTCACATGCCAAGCTAACACAGAGGAACTCTTGCTATCCTGGAATCTCAGAAAGAAATCATCCAATGAAAGAGACTCATTTGATGAAAATACAAACTCACTACACGGCGAGATTTCAAATTCAACCCGCCTCTTGTTTTATTCAGAGGAGCGCACATGCTGATGTCGGTAATGATTACCGACTATTCTCACACGGGCTCTGCCACCCAGGGCGATATCTGATGATATGAAGCCCTCCATTGTACTCAGCACACGGGGGTCAATCGGTATCAAAACACCCCAACCTCGCCCCTAGGGTGAAGGCCATCTATTCACCAGCGTCTGCACCCACTCCATAAATCTGATTTGGAAACAAAATGTTTTTTTTTTTAAACTTCAGTTCCCGGAAAACATACAAGGCTTATCCTTAACCTTAATAGAGAATAAACAATAGAAAGCCGGGCTACGGGAAACTGCCAAGATAAAAGCTTTCCACGCTGAAATAATAACTCACAGGTGGAGCTTCCTAAAGTGGGGACACATGGTCACAACACTTTCATTGAAATCCATGCATTTCAGTGCAGCTCAGAACACATATTAACTCACAGGTAGAGCTGATTAAAGTGGGGGTGCATGGTCACAACACTTTCATTGAAATCCATGCATTTCAGTACAGCTCAGAGCTCATATTAACTCACAGGTAGAGCTGATTAAAGTGGGGGCGCATGGTCAAAACACTGTCATTGAAATCCATGCATTTCAGTACAGCTCAGAACTCATATTAACTCACAGGTAGAGCTGCCTAAAGTGGGGACACATGGTTACTGGACTGTCATTGAAACCCACTCATTTCAGTACCACCCAGAGCTCGGAATAACTCCCAGGTCGAGCTCCGTAAAGTGGGGACACATGTTTACAGCTGTAACAGTTTATTGAGAGGCCACCCTGAACACAGGGCGTTCCTTCCCTCCCCACACAAGGTGTCACACAACAAATGGTTTAATGGATTTTTTTATTCAGACATATCTCCAATTCATGTAATACCCTTTGGATCCCTCCCCTTAGCTTCCAATGAACCAATAGTTTTGCCAGTGTACAGGAAATATATTTATGTTTATATGAATTAGATGTTAATATAAATTGCACAAACTACACTGGCCATCTTCTTTGCGGCTCAGAATCAGCTTCATGTTACACAAATAAATCACACAAATCGGGGAGACACACAAATCACTGTACGTTATATCATTTTCAATTCAAGGAATAATTGGAGCTGGTCAGTAAACAGAAACAATTACAAATGTAGTGCTAAGCAATTTTGATGTTCCTACGTGCTTATAAGGACAACAGTTTAGTTTTACAAATCTGGACAAATGCACATGGAAATTATAATTTCACTCATACTTTCACTTTAAAATAAACACAGGTTGATGTAGCAGTTTGTTTTTGAGATCCCTCCTGCTTTGGTCTGGGTTGGGGAAGTCTGACAGAAAAATTAGGACGACGGAAGAATTTTGGATTTCAGACCCCCCCCTCCACTGAAAGGCCCATGTTGGGGAAGGTTGGACAAAAATATCGGACTGATTTAAGAACAAAGACAGCCCTCTATCTTAAAGAAGTCTTGGCCAACAGGACAAAAAGAATTACCCATTTAAATTATAGGCTGTAGTTTTTCAGCACACACTTGGGCATGAGTTTGTTAATTTCAAATTTTAACAAACATCACCCCGTAGTTAATTACATTCATATTTTTATTTAATTAGGCTAAGGGACTACAGTTTGCCCACCTGCCACCCAAAATAAAGGGAAAGGATTAAAGGCCAGCAGATCCCCCCCCAACTTTTGGTTGCAAAGGGTTCACTTCTACTTACATAGAAAACCTATGTTTAAAATTTAGGAAATCCAGCTGCATTTCAGGACCCTATGGAAAGATAGGGCAGAGGTCTGGTCACTCCACTTTCAAGGGTGGCCCCCAGCACTCCACGATAGGACCCGGTCAGCTTTTATTCCTCTCCAGAAATAGACAGCTCCACCCAGATGCACTCTCAGCAATCTCCTCTGGTGTTTCCTTGCAGCTGTCAGATGGTAAATTTCAGCAGCTCTCCCAGATGGTATATTTCAGCAGCTATGTCCCTTCCTCATAGTGCATCCCCTTAATATAGCAGTGATGACACCACCAGGTTTATAATCCTAGGGAGTGCCCTGGAAGAGTTCTTGCTAATGGGATTCCACAGTCACCCTTCTCCTCCAAACTACCACCTCTCTCTAAGGATTGGTTTAAGAGTCTGGAACAGACATATGGCAACTTCCAATTGCAATCCCATTTGTTTTCATGTCAAATGCTGGCAAAAATCTAGTTATGTGTCTAAACTTTGTGATTTACTACTAACTGCCATAATATATACATTTTTTGATTCAGATAATCATGGGGAATTAAATAAAATGACAGCCGGCTCTGCACCATTTTGTGTTACTGTTTGGACATTTTCTGCCGTATTCACAGAAAGCATAGTAGTTATGAACATGCAATTTATTATCCATAGTCCTAATTTCACTCTCAATCAGTTTGACAACTTTTAAATTCATTACATGTTCAGATCAGTCAGGAACATAGTTTAACTGACCATTACAGTTCCCTAAGTTGTAAGTGGATGAATTTTATATCACCAAATTCACCTGGATATCACCACAGGTGGAGCTGCCTAAAGTGTGGACACTTGGTCTCAACACTGTCATTGAAAACCATGCACTTCAGTACTGCCCAGAGCTCATTATAACTTAGAGGTAGAGCTGTCTAAAACGGGGACATATGGTCACAATGCTGTCATTGAAAATCCGGTATTTCAGTACTGCCCAGAGCTCATAATAACCCACAAGAGAGCTGCCTAAAGTGGGCACACATGGTTATGGCCCATTCTATGCTCGCTGATGCATGAATTGCATGAAAAGATCCACAAGCCAGCCAGCATATCACTACAATAATTTATTTTTGAACAAGGCACAATGCACTGTGCAGGAGGCTGCAATTTTGTATGACCCCTTCCTGGAAACCTCTTCAACTTGCAGCCTATAAAAGGTGGAGCAGAAGTTGGAGCCAATCTGTGGCAGAATGACATCTGCCAGGGTGTGAGAGCCTTAGATTTTTTGATGTTTAAAGCTAAAATTATGCAGGTAATTCTGTCACGGAATTTAGACCCCCCTTTCAGAATGGTCCAATGCTGAAATGATAGTCCACACATGTGCATTGCGGTAAGTAGTCCCCGGACATCTACAGTGTCAGCACTGCAGAGGCAGGCAAAGCAGGTTCAAAGGTCACCTGCATACCTGACAGCTGAAGGGACATCAAGTCCCTGCAGCAGAGGTAGCAGCAGAGGTAGCATTATAACTTTCTGCAAATCTTATGTAAATTCAAAGGATTGGATTATCTAGACAGTCTGGGGGTTCGGGGGGTGTAAATCTGTAAATATCTGTTTTGCCAGGAATCACACAATAATATGTCAACAGTAATTTGATATCACCCCAGTGTAAGCTCTGTAAGTAGGGATTCACTATGACAGAATTGATTTATATTGGTGTCTAGGCTGTCAGTCTCCATTGCTGCCATGTGGATCAATAGCCAGGATGCTGATCCTTTGTTCTCTAACAGGAAGGGAAACACCCTCCTTTCAGGGCACAGGCCTTCCATCAGAAGGTCTCCTTGGAACCATGCTTCAAAGGCATCACTAACATAATACAACTAGACTCACGCCAGGGGTCTGATCACTGGAGTCCCTTTGAAGCTAGCGAGCATTGGAAGGGGGCATGTTTAGAGTAACCAGAGAAGGAAGGTAGGCCTAGAGAAGGGTCCCACCTTTTTATTTTCTGTTAGGGTTATCCTACTTTTGCTGTCTCTTCAAATTTGTAAAAGCAAGACTCCCTTGGAGTGATGTCATAAGCAAGGGGCACTTGATACAACAACATAACTCCTTATAGCAGGCTTGACATGGAAAGGTCCCTTGTGGCATTTCACCTTTAATAGGAGAGGAGCACCCCCTTGCATTTAACTCAATTCTGGACCCTAAGATGAACAATACAAATTCACAGGGTGTATTTTGGGGAGAGTCTGTCCTCTGCCAGAGAGGTGAACATAGAAGGCAAGGCATCCAAGGATGGGCATTGTTCTATTCATAACCTTCCCCAGGGAACATTGCGGATGACCACTAGTGGACAAAGACCTCACTGTGGTTGCACTGCAACCAGGATCGTGTCACTGGAGGTGAAGTACACCCTGCAGGATCCAGCCCTGATCTTTATTATGTAAGTGTAGCAGAAGGACTCTCAGCAACTCAGCAAAAACAGCTAGAAACAGGCGTCACAACCCCAGGCATTCTTTATGCTGCTCCGTCCATGCTCAATGCCCTTTGAGCCAACATAGGACCTGCAGTGCTGTTTCGGCACTCCCCAAATTATGAGCTGCTTGCCTGCTTCTTCGAACAGCCTGAACAGCATCTCACACCAGTCAAGAACAATGCCATCATGGCTTGAGTGCCAGGATGCTGCTGTGGAAGCATCTAACTTGCTGCATCCCGAGTATTACATCGATCAAACAGAGCACTTTGTCTCGACCACAAACCCTCTGGAAGCCATTGTTTTGCATGCTGACTCAAAATATTGGAAACATTGTTTCAACCCGACTCAGACCTGTTGGGAACCATTGACTGTCATTGTCTTAAATGCTGACTCGATCCACATAGAGTTCTCTTTCAAAGCAGACTTGACACTAACTCGCTGCTGGATCATCGCAACTCGACCCATTTTGATGCCAGCTTCACTATAGTAAAGCGCATAGCATTCCATCTCAATGCTGTTGAGAACCCAAGACAAAGAGATAAGTTAATGTGAAAAGGTCTTATGGCGTTGGTCCACTTTTGGAACCATAGTGACCTTAAGTCCCCCGTGGCTGCATTTTTCTTAAAAGATACATGTGTGAACATTGATATTGTGTCAATTTAGTGTCTGAACACCCTATTTTATAGAAACTTGACTGGACTTCATTTTCATTTGGAACCATTGTACTTGGGTTGTTTGGATTTACGGTGGTATTTGCTCACACTGCTCCTAAGGATATGGCCTGCTCGCACCCTGCTTTATCCCACAAGGCAAAGGAGGTATACCATATGGGTCGTAGCTTTTTCACCTTTATCATTAGGATACCTGCTGGTTTAGCAGTAGTGTGAGCAAATGATTTAGCCCCGACCCATCCATGTCCAATGCTGAGCAGTAGACATTTTGTCACAGAATCATCTTGCCTGCCTCTCTGCCTGGTAATTAGAGCAAGAGGCATTGCCCATTAGAGCATTGTGCATCCTACCCCACATCAGCCCTGGCATGCCATCTCACTCAGTCCGTAAGACAGCGGAATCGCTTATTGAGTTGATGTTTTCTTTGAGAAAGTTGTCCAAAAGCAGTGGAATGCACACATGCAGACTGCAGAGTGTTCTGTTTATCTTCTCACCATTCAACAGGGATTAAAGAGGGGCTCAAATGGACCTCTAATCCCTGCTGCACGAAGCAGAGAGGATCAGTTTTATATGCTGAGCTTGCATGTGTGTATCTAGGTGTGTATATGCCTCTGTGTCTTTGTTTTTGTGTGTGGCCTCCTGTCTGTGGTTTCCCCCATTTCTTAGTCTGAGTCCCAGGATGGGTCTACGTGTCTATGCATGCACCTACCCATGAGCCTCTTGCCTGCCACTCTGTGCGCCTGCCTGTGCCTCTGTACATTGCTCTGTGACTGTATGTCTGCATATCTTTGGGACTGTACGTCTGTAGGGACATCAACAATGCATGTCTACTACACGTTATGAACACTGAGCAAATATGTGTTTTGGTGCAGAATTCTTGCAACACACACAACGTCTGTGCGTTACTGCTGCAGTGTGGCCACTAAACACAATGGGCCCGATTCATGGAATATGTGCCCGGTTCAAAGTGAATTTGCATTTCTGAAAAGTGACTTTACACTGCCGACACAAACCCCGATTCATGGAACGGTGCAAAGTGTATTTTTGCAGTGCAAAGTCCAGGCAGAGTCAGCGCATAGTCATTTTGCACTACAAAATGACTTTGCCCGGACTTTGCACAGCAAAAATAAACCTTGCACGGTTCCATGAATCAGGGTTTGTGTCGGCAGTGCAAAGTCACTTTTCAGCAGTGCAAATTCACTTTGAACACGGCAAATATTCCATGAATCGTGCCCAATATATGCATTGCTGCCAAAATCCGGATGTATATTATTACAGTGCTACGAAATATGAACATTACTGATGTGGTTACTCTGGCAAAAGTCTGTGATGTGCTGCCCCCCAGATGACCTGCTCTAACAATCTAATGGCCTTCAGAAAAAGAAAATAAAAACATAAAACCACCTTTTTTAATCTCGCCCTACACTGTATTGATTATACTTGCCTCAGTACGCAAGCTTAGATACCAATTGGTTGTAGAGCTTGGTTCCTCCAATACCATACTATTCAATTAAGCAGAATATACTTGTTACTTATTATGGAAGCATAGCACGCTATGGGCAAATATGCAGATCCCTTTCTTGTTTAAATATTTATTTATTATGTAATAACCATTGGATAGCAAAGCCCTAAAGAAAAGACTTCAATACAAACATAGTAGTGCGGTCTGCATGCCTTAATAACCCACCAAACGTGTGAGGAGTAAACACATCAAAATACATGAAGTAAAGCAAGGCGATGGAAATGAAAGTAATGCAAACATTCAACAGGGTTCAGAGTCAGGAGCCCCCTTCCGGTCTCAGTAATGTTATGACTGATCGGACCCATCAATCCCCAAAAAGAAGCAGCTTTCACTGATGCACACATACGAGCCGCTACAGACTGTATTCACGACCTCCTTTGAAGCACCAGGTGTTCTTTATACTTCCGGTAACCGATGAAGGATGGCCCGGCTTGAAGGTAGTTTTGGAATCTATTTGCGATTAAGGCACAGCACATTGTTGTGGCATTAGTGTAATTGGGCTTAGAAGTGCATCGCCGTGGACTTCTGAACTGGCAATGCCGGTTTATTTCGGCATTGTGGAAAGAGCTGGAGCGGTTAAAGGGCAGAAAGCAGTTATTTCCTTTTATGGGGATATCACGATTTGGCACTAGGGAACAACATTTGGTGTGGTTTTGTGGGGCATGGGGGTATTATATGCACACATAGCCTGGGAAACATGTGAATACCTTTGGAAGTTGTGTGCTAACACGTGACTGAAACATGCATCTGTGGCATTTACTGAGGTAATATTGTGATTTGAAGGGGGGGCGCTGCGTGTCACTGACTAGTGCTGGCATTGATTATGGCTGACTTACACTGATTGTTCAGTGCGGAGTTTCTGTCAATTGCACTAACAGTCTAGCACTAATTACGGGGCTCACTGAGAAAAGATGTCTTTCTAGTGCGCCAATAATAAACACATGGCAATCAAGTTGAACCCCCCTTTTGAACACCATCAAATTGCCATTAAAGGTTTAGAAGAAACACATTGGCCCTGATTCATGGATTATTTGCGCCATTCTGCCAGCAAATCCCCATTTGTTAAACAGGGATTTGCGGGCAGAATGGCGCACAAATCCCGTTTTTTTTTTGGCGCTAGTAATCCATGAATCAGGGTCATTGAAAACGGGCCAATGACTGTGGGTGCAGTAAAGGGTTCAGATCACTTTTACAGTTGTTTTAAATCCTAGGTAGTTTTAATATAAGCAATGTTATTTGATCAGTATGAAAAGAAAACTATTGTCATAAACCTTGTCTGAAATTCCTTGGTGAGGGCTGAAATGTCTGTGTAAAATAGTGTTTAAATCAGATGCAGTTTACACCACTGTGTATGGGTGTGTGAGATGACAATTTTAACACACAAACTTTCCCCAAAAATGTATACCATGCATTATCACCACCGGAGTGGTCCCCTGGTGCTCTGGCAGATCTGAAAAGCAAGCGGGTAAGGTAAGTTAGTTGGACTGGGCAGAAAAAGCGCAAAAGAGCAGTGATGTGCTGTTGGCAGCTTCAGTTCGGTTTTCACCTTTCACCGAGCGTAGGTGCGATTTTTCAGTCGGCAGTTGTCATTTGCTGTTGTGCAAGGCTTTGTGTGCTTGGTTTCGTTGTTGTGGTGTCATGGTGTGCATGGATTCTGTTGTGCACTATAGGTGTGGTTGTATTATGTTTAGAATTTGAGAGGTGTAAGCAGAGCAAAGAGATTTTTAGTAGGTCGGTTAGTGGTGGCGCTCCATCGCACCTCGTGCGCCTTGGCCGCCTGTGATACTTATCCTTTACAGGGCAACATATTGTGGTGCGCTGGGGGGGTTTCCTCCTATATTCTGTGCAGGGTTGTGGGTTGACTCCAGGGCTTTTTAGTGGTGATGCCTCCTCCACCCTTCCCGTCCACCCTGTGTCGCGAATAATGGATTTCAACACTGGTGTGCAGCTGCCATCACCTTCCCTGTGCCCATGAGCACTGTGGTCCCTGTAGTTTTTCAGTTCGGTCGCCACTCTTTCCCCTTCAACTCTTATGTCCTCTGTCTCTGCTCCCATCTCTCTCGTTAGCCTCTGTTACGGCCCTCCATGGGAACCGGGGTCTGCCTCCCAATTGTAAGTCCCTCCACCTCTCTGCACTTGTTGTGGTAATGCTTTAATCCTCCGTCTTGCAATATGTGTGTTCATTCCGAGGGGTGTGGGTGCTGCACATTCGTTTTCGCCCGGCCTGAGTTGAAGAGCCAGGTTTTTCTGAGTGTTCTGAGTTTTAGATGGTTGTTTATGTTTCGTATTTATTTCAGGAGGCAGTTCTACATTTTTGCGGCTAAGCAAGAGAATGCTGATCCACCACATTTTTTCCTTGTATACTGTTTAGGTTCCAGGAAGATGTTGTTGCTGGATCTGAGTGTTCTGGTCGGCCGGTAAATGGTGATTTTCTTACAGGAATTCTGCTCTTTGGCCGTGGATTGCTCTGTGCGTTATGAACATTGTTTTGAATGTGATTTGTTTTTTGACTGGCAGCCAATGTAGCATCTTTAGCGCAGGAGTGAAGTGGTCTCTTTGTGAGAGTTTGAGGAGGAGCCTGGCTGCTGCATTCTGCATACATTGCAGTTTCTTCAGTAGATAATCTAGCATTCCGCGGTATAGGTTGTTGACATAGTCTATCCTGGACATGATGACAGAAATGATGGCTAGTGTTTTGTGCGTAAAGGAAAGGAATGGTAGGAACTTTTTGATTGTGTGTAGCTGGATGAAGTATTTCTTGATTATTGTGTTTACTTCCGGTTTTAGTGTTAGCTCTTTGTCCATTAGGATTCCAAGGTTTTTCACAATAATTTATGGCATGGGCGCTATTCCTAGTTCTGTTGGCCATGGGATGTATTGGTTGCTTTCCTGACATTTATAATGTGCCTGTACTGCAAATGGTGTTTCGAGGTTTCACAAGACAAACAAGGGAGGTGGAGGGAACAATGGAGGAGAATAGCAAAAAAAGGTCCTACTATATGCCTGTGACATTCAGATTGTGCAAGTGCAGTACCAAGAAGTGCAGGGGAGAGGGGTCCAATGCTAAGTTCAAGGACAGGGCTGGATCAGGCTCAGTATGGTTGCGGCCCCGCCAGACTAGTACAGAAGGAAGCCCGGTAGGGCAAGAGCAGGGATGGGGGTCAGGGGAGTAGGGGTAAACTGTGCGAGGAGGGCCTGTGCCCTGTATGACTCAGAGAGACCCAGGCAGCCAGTAAAAATCAAAATGTGGCAGAAATGGAAATTAGCAGGGGAGGGGGAGAGGGAAGGAAGAAGAGAAAAGGAGAAAGAGGAAGAATCACAGAATTCTTGAAAAACGATCTTTAAATACTACTCTGTGTTTCAATGTAACTTTCCCAGTATGCATTTAAATACATGATGGATCCAAATCGTTTCACCATCATTCCATGATCGACCACACACCAAACATCCTCTAAATTAGCCTTTACATATTGCGTTTTGACCAGTGATGGTTGCCCAGAGTGATTGCAAAGCACTATTTTCTGAAAACCTCCCAGAATAATTCCTTGGTATAACCAAAAACCCTCTCTAAAGTTGGAAGTGCCATGCCCTTTAGAATGTACAATGTAAAACAATGTTTACTGGCAATTGCTTGTGCATGCACTTCTTACACTCAACCAATCTTATTCTTTTTTAACCACAGAATGTTCACCTCTTTTTGAGGAATTTACCTGTTATTGCCACAATCCCACTCTGCCTTATTGCCCATTTACTGGCTTTTGTAAAGTAATGCTAGCGACTTGCCACATAAAACACTATGGACCTCCGGCTTCACCAAGCTAACTTTTTAATATGCACACATACATAACTCCAAGAGGAAGCACACTATAATTATACAAACAAAAGTTATAATACTTAAAACAATGTAATGGAAAAGAATAACCTCTGAAATGTCAATGAGATAAGTAGCATATGGAATTCTCGACGGGTAGCTCCAACCTTCCTCTATTGGCTGTTCTGCTATGTAGACGACGCATGAAGCCATAGGGCTCGTGCAGTGACAGTTCTTTGTAGGGAGGAGGAAATTACCCTCATAGAAAGTATTAATGCCAATGTCAAAGGCGCCAGTGGTATACGAAAAGAAGCAGCAGAATTATCTTCCTGCACCCTCATCACAAAGCCCATCACCATGCCCCCTCGCATGCACAATGTACACCTCATGACACATGTGCCTGCTGGTTAAAGGCACGTTCAGTGCAGCGCACTGAATTGTATGCTTCAACTTCTTCCTAAACTTTGATTTTAAAACAACACAGTTCCGGACGTTTTCTTTTTAAACTAAAAGTATGCTCTAGGAACAGTAAAACTTAATCTAAAAAAAGTACAGGAGCACCGCTCCCAACCGCTCCCGCCCACTCCGCCCAGTGTGCCAGTCAGATCTTCATGCTGCAATACTGAGTGGGAGTAGGATGAGGATGTTCCATGTAGAAGGGGCAAAGTCAGATTTGCGAAATGTTTGCAATGATAAGCGCTATCACAAAAACTGCTCCGCTGAGCTATCTTCAGAAACCAAGTATGCATGCTGGGTGCCAGTGCTGTTGCCAACCGAGCTATGTGCTTGCCACTTATGCACCGTGTCCTGTGTAGACTTCTGTTTGCTTGTAATGTGCTCATGTTTGTGTCTGAATCCAAAGTATGGCTGCTTATTCAACCAGCGTGGGGATAATGAAGTCAGTCTGCAAACTCAGGCAGATACAAATACAGGACAGGTTTTGTGGCTGAGACAGGGGCCTTATGCCATCACAACAAAGCCAAAAGGATAATGCCTTGCTGAGTCTGGGGTAGGTCTCTTCTTTATGGCCACTTCGAATGCACTTGTTAACCATAGTTATATGATTATTTGCTGATGAGGTGCTCAAAACTCTAAAACACAAATGGCCGGCCGGCAAGCAGCAAAGCAGGTAGAGTAAATGACTCGTTGATAAGCACAGCTGTGCTCTGCCATCCATCTTGCTCAAACAGTCACTGAGAAATGTGTTGGGGGAAATGTGTAACAGGCCACACAGCCTGTCTGGCGATAAGGAGTCACTGAAATGTGATATAAGTGACCTCCTCCCCTCCCAGTTGTTATCACCAGTCCAGATACCAACCATCAAGACTGAGGAGGTCTTGTCAGAAAACGCGAGCCCTTGTTTTGTGCATGTGGCTTGCGTTCATGATTTTGAGGGCTATCTATTTTACAATGCCAATGAAGCGTTAGCACCTTATACAGTCAAGTTGCAGTTTTCTGATGGGGGTGGTTCTTTTGAGTTATCCGATCTTCTAAGGTGTGACTTTGAATTCGTATCTTAGCCTTTATTAGGATGTGTATAAGAACGGGGGACTGTCACAATTCGGCTCAAGTAGGTATTGTTCCTATAATTCATGCACCTATAGTATGTTTATTTATTTATTTATTGTTCATGTATAATACGCTTAATACCAGCAAGCGGTTTCTAAGCACGGGATCGGTATTCATACCTGTGTTACGCTATGTTGTCTTGCTTTCAAGACAAACGCATGATCCCTGAGCTATCCTTCTTCCCGACATATACATGTATAACGTTTCTTCTGCTTTCACTATCCTCTGGGAACTCCCAAGCACAAGTTATACTAACCTGCGTGCAATCAGGGGAGGAATTTGGCCGGCACAAGACAAAGCTGCTCTCCAGACAAAAACTGTCTTGATGAAGCGCAAGGGCCAAACCCTCAATTGCTGCACCTGAAACTCGTCCTTTGCTCAACAGCTCAAACTCAAACAATGAAAATGTTCAAAGCTGTATATATTTCTCATGGTTTACACACATGTCAGGGTGACTATTTTGACAGTGCAAATGAGCACCATACCAATTGCGCATTGAATGCTCAGAAGGAATGAATGCTTGAATTACTAGCACAGACATGTTTGATACATTTGTGATCATTCTCATGTTTCCAAAAAGCATCTTTGTTTTTATGCAAAACAGCCAGCGTCCTACATTCAGGTCACACATATCATTCGACACTTAGCTCTACTCACCCCAGTCCCGCCCACACCACTTAAAATCCGGCCAGAGCCCCGCCCACACCTCAGAACCCCTCCAACCCAAGCGAAGGGAGTTCCCCAGGTAAACTTTGTCAATTTCCAGTACTGTGTGCAATTCCAAATAGAACTGATTTCCTTATTTCCAATCTCGAACACCGATTGTTAGAGTGTGTTGCCAAGTGCCACTGTAATTTTCAACACAACATGGAGCGATTGATCTGTGCAGAATTCAATTTACATCAACGCATTGCAATGTAGATCAATAACGTGAATGTATTCCAATAGAAAAACGATGTGATCCTTTCTTTTATTTAGATAGAAAATGTATAATAACTATTGTGTATTTTCATTCTATACATATTTAAAACCAAATTGAAAACCTTGTAATACATCATTTTGACTAGTTGCAAAAGAAAGGCTGTTTTTTTTTTTGTTTTCACAAAAGAATGTAACCACTTAAAATCAATGATGTATTGGGGCAAAACCAGTGGCAATAATATAATCCTCTTGTGTTGTGTATTTGTGCAATTGATAGTAACTGTTTGGGTTGTGTATGCTATGGTTTACTTCCCCTCTATTTACCTACCCATTTGGACTCCATAGTCTTTCTTTAATTGCCACAATGCTATGTTTCCATTTCAGAACTGTTTTTCTTTCTTCTGCCTGTGTGATTTTTTCTTGCATACATTATTCATATCTGCTATAGCAATGATCAATTTTCCATTCAAAGAAGAACTCAGCACACCCTGACCACTGTCCCTTCACACCCTACCTACTTGTCAGTACTTCCTATTCCCCCATTACTGATTCAATAATAATCTGATCACAACTTACCCACCTACTGATTTATATTAGTTTGGCCTTTTAGGTGTCACTTGCAACACCTATAATCCAAAACTATTGCATTAGAGTAGAGATAGGAGGAAATGGCTTATGAAGAGGGACACACAGCTTGCAGGTGTTGTTTGGTGATTTGACCACTCATTGACTGCCCATGACCATGCTAATCCCTGTTGGTCATTCCCAACAAGTTCCTGCCCCTTCCTGCCAAAAACACGTCTTCACAGGTACTCTTTGAGCTCACTTTATTCAAGCCTTATCATCAAACCTTGCACTTGAAGTGCCTGCAGTGTTTTTCCAAAGCTGTCCTCCGAGAGTTTATGACTTAATTGGAGTTGTAAACCTGCTACTGTTGTAGTATAAATTTCTTAACCAGGACTGACTTCCCCCCACTCGATTTGTGAGCACTATGCGTGTCCTTCACTGAAGTCCTGTTGAAAACAAGCATTGGCAAGGTCAATCGTTTGGCTTGTGTATAAATATTAGGCATTTGCCAGACACTGATATTAGATGCCCGGGTACTCATAACATTTTGCCCCTGCTACCATCAATGGCCAGTAAATACCACTACTGCTGTGCCTGGCAAGTGCCTTTCCCATGCCTAGAGGAAAGCCCAGACTGTTGGCATTGTCAATGCTTGTTTCCAATTGCCCTTTCCACTGAAAGCAGTGATGATTTAGACTGTTTGTGGTGTGGGTCAATGAGCAGCACAGAAGCATTGAGTATATTGAAAGTACATTGAGGGAGTGTGAGGTAGAGTTCATTTCCTGATGCATCCTGGTGATCTACAGAATGACTATCTAGCAAGGATCTAAAGAGGATTCCGCAGGCCATGAATATAGCATTGGCTTGAAGTGTCAATCTCAGCTCTTTTTCAGGGGACTGCTCTGTCTACTGTTTGACATCGCTGCTGTCGTTCTTGGAATCCATTTGTTCTGAGTTCATCCGGGATCCATCACATCATGTTCCAGAGACCACTGCATGATTTCACTGCCTGCATCGTCCATGAAGTATTTCTCACCAGACATATTTCAGTCATTGTACTATTTCTGTTACATGAAGGTATTCATTTTATGTTCATATGGAAAAGGTTGTCAGAACTATCCCTTTTATTTGCATACAGTGCACTGCACCTGGTCAGGTTTTATACAGCAAATTACACATATTGCACTGTACATGGACAAGCTTCATATAGTTCATATAGCAGAAACATGCCCCTAAATTGCTGATAATGCACCCTACAAAACCGTGCTTTAGACAGCAGAGCTACCTCCTAATTTTCATATCCAATACCTTACAGACTCAAGCTTGAGACAGCAGAGCTATCTCCCTAAGTGACCAGCTAATGTTCCAAAGGAAGGAAGGAAATGGTCAGGCAACCAAAGGGAACCCATATGGCCAATACCTATGTCTTCTCTGTGCTTTTATTACCAGATTCAAACCTTCATAAGCACAACTCTCCGACATTCATCCCATAAATCATACCACATTGTGAAAAAGAAAGAGCTAGAGCACATGCCCCATTCCTCTCTTTTGTAGTGTAAATATATTTAAATGGGGGAGACAGTAAATAAATAAATACATAAATAAATCCAGTACCTCCCTGGGAGACAGACTATGCCTTCAGAATATGCTAATCCCTGACAGGTCGTCTCTGTATACCTTTTAGGATAGTCCTTTCAACTTTGATGAGCACTGCATGCCTATTGTGCTCTGGGTTCCTCATTTACCTGCCACACAAAGCTTTGTAAGGAACTTAGGCAGAGATCCTTACCTATCAGGGGACCAGACAGAATGCAAACTCGAGATTGCAGAATTATTGAACTGTCCATTCTATCCTCCATAAGACCAGTGGTAAGAGTGCAGGGTTGCAGGCTATTTTTCCCAGCAAGTACTACTCCCCTTTCCGCCACTAACCTATTCACTTCTAAGATCTCCTACCACCTTACGCTATACACACAAATAACCCACAGACAACTACCATAGGCCTAGCCATTAGCACATTAACACTAAGTGAGCCAAGACTAAGCCCTCCCCTTTAGCCCTATTAAATGCTTCCACATCAGCAGTTATTCAGACCCAAAGTCCAGTAGCCCATCCAATCTCTGGTTCCACCCTATGGATAATCTACTCAAATGTTTCTCTGCTAAACCCATAAAACGCAGATTGGCACACAGGAACTAGGTACTTCTGACCTGCAGCAGTGTTGGCATCTGCCTCTCCCACTGTCCCACTAACACCCTCTCCTTTTTCTTACAGAGCCACATGAATGGAAGCCGAAAACAGTGGCAGAGATGAGCAAAACAAGACCACTTACTTACAAAACCTCTTATAAAAGTGGTGGGGAGTGATAGAAACAGCGCTTTTATTTTCAGCAGATCATCGAGTTAAAATAAGTTTCTTAACCATGATTCCCATTTGATTCAGTTTCCCTGCTCTTTCAAATCACTGGAGGAGGATCTCTTTGCTCTGGAGATTGCAGGATGTCCAGGTCCTCCTGTGCCAAGTCTGAGTCACGCCCAGTGCCTGCTTAAGGCACAATTGAGCGGTGCACATGCACAGAGGCACACCAAACAAAGGGTGCTTCGGAGCACCACATCGTCCCTTAAGCCGGCCCTGACAACCTTTTTGAAGTCGTGGAGCAACCAACTTCAAAGTGACATTCTAGAGGCAGTGAGGCGGTCGCCTCACTGCATCTAGAACGTACTTTTGGAGTTCAGAGCATCCCTACTTCAAAAAGCCCAACTCCAAAGTAACGTTCTAGTTACTGTGCGGTGAGTGCTGCACAGCAACTGGAACGTTACATCCTGCCCTGCCCCACTGCGCATGACAGGAAACCAGCTTCCTGGTTTCCTGTCTGCATGGTGGAGGTTGCCACGCGGGAGTCCTTCCAGAGGAAGATGGATTCGGTCGGATTAGAAGAAGGGAGCATGTAAGAAAAACAAATGTTCTGTGTGTGTGCGCACACATGAATTTGTGCCGCATGTATGCGTGCATGCAAGGATCTGTGTTATGTAGTATCATGTCATGTGTGTGTTACTATGAATGAGCGAGTGTAGTATGGTGTATGAGTGCACGAGTGAATGTTGTGTATGGATGGGGCTTGCTGTGGCATGCCTTTTAATTCTGTCCATCTATAAAGCAAGCATGAGCATATGCTTTCTTTATCATAGATGCCCAGATTTAAACGTCATGTCACAGTACAAAGGGCTAGACTGCTCTAACCAAAATTCCAGTCTTTTCCCCGTAATAATTTAACATATAATATGTTTTAACTAAGTTAGAGTGGCATTTTGGGGCAGCCACACCAGCCCTTTATTGCTGTGGCATGACTTTTTATTCTGGGCATCTATGCTAAAGCAAGCATGGTATGTGTTATTACTGTGCTGAACTGCCATTTTGGACCAGCTTGTCTAGCCCTTTCTTACTGAGGCATGAGTGTTAAAGGACCCAACTTTGCTTTAAAAAAAAATGGCGGCATGGCATGTTATTCTGGGCCAGCTACGCGCAAATGAACCAGAAAGGGGGTTGCACACCCATAAACCTCGCACGAGTTGGGGGGAGACCTGGGGCCGGCACTGGTCATGGTATCATTAAATTCCACAATCTTGTGGTGACAATTGTAGGAAACGTTGAAAGAGCACTGCAGGTTCAACTGTGACAGTGTTGCACAGTGGTATGGAAAACAGTTTTTATGCTGCCGCACATGAACCCAAACACTACTGCCTCCAAATGATTTTTTTTGCATGTGCACCCCTGGAAAATGTTACCCCCTCTGTGCTCAAAATTGCCCAACGAGATCCCATCACTTGCCCAAAGTGAGCTTTATAATGCATTCTTAGAAGAAGGACTATTACATAATCCGACCAGATGTGCAACATGTGTTGAAGGCAGGGTGGGTCGACATGTGTTAGCTCACACTGCTCGCCTGCAGCGGCGGCCTACGAGCAGATGAAGGTTTCCAAGCAGCAGAGAGATGCTTGCAGGTGGTCAACAGTTCACTAACTGTCTTAGGCAATTTGACTTTGACAGAAAGCCCAGTGCTCTGGATTTTAAGTTGTATATAACACATCATAACACATAGCACAATATCACGAACGTGGCATGCATCACTGCTGGAGTATCGCATTTTCATGGGCGGTTACTCGCAATGCGTTTCCAGATGTTGGCTACACAGTTTGCTTCCTTAAATGGTCCAGTTACTGTGCAATGAATTATTTATAACATAATGCGGCAATCAGTTACATAAACCACTCCAGGGGATGGACAGCGGGATACATTGGGACATATAAGGAAGATATAGTTTGACAGATTCAACAGGCAAGATATGATTGGTTGAACCTGGGCTTCTTCTCAGCAGCTCATTGTATTAACTACTGGGCCATTAAACTGACATTTGGAAGCCAATTTAATACAGAGAATGTTGCAGACATATTTGAGTTCTTATTAAAAAAAGGAACTGTCATTCCTAGAGTGCAAGACGTTTTTTAGTGACAACCCGCAAAATGTCGGTTGAGCCCTTTTTAAAAACCACAGTCTGTAAGCGGCCTTGCGCTTCTATGCTTGGGTCCCAAAGAAATGCACAGCTCGTTCCAGAAAGAGTTGAGCAACTGTCATTCATTTGGAACGTTCCGAGGACCGTTAAGTGCAAGCAGACAGTTTGAGGTTGACGGGAAAATCTGTGACAGGCAAAATTCATACAACATGTCCCACTCTGTGTCACTCAAGAGGGATCATAAACAAAAATAATGTGGCGGGATTTAGCAGTCACGAGCCCGTACAGAAGCAGTAACAGTTTTCCTGTGTCGATGACTTCAGCCCACGTCTTTTATCAGGCTTGCAGGCCTCCCTCAGACCTTGCGACGTTGCCCCACACAGCCTAATCTCTCAGGCTAAATATTTAATGGTTCAAGTTTAAATAGCTTAAGGGAAATGTAAACGAGAAAGAAAGGTTACACAAGTTAGAGAACACTTTCCAACAGATTGGAACATGTGCTCTCGTGTGCTGCAGGATGAACACTAAGTATTTAGTTCCCTGTGAACTTTGAATTTATTTGGGCTTTTTGCCCTAAAAATAAGAATTTGAAAATAAAAACAGATAGTATATTTCGTTCTGGGATTACCTTAGAAAATGAAAAAAATAAAGCATGTTCAGTTCTGAAAACTTGCAATCTGCAAAAGGCAACTTTGTTAAGAACAAACAAATGGAAAAAATAGTTTGGAATATGTTTCCGAGGTTCCAGTTCTTCTGCAGTGGCATACCCCGACGAGGGGAGGTATTTCCTCTGGTCCCCAATAGACAGGTGTGCACAGATCACAGGGGTTCAGTCAACCAATCCAGTGAAAGGCAGATATAATCTCAACAAAAACTGATGGGCAAATCTAAAAATAAGTAATACAGTATTATACTGCATAGGGCAACTAAACAATTATACAGAAGCCTGCCCAATCCTTACCCACACATCTAAAAACCTTGCCCAACCCTGCCCCCTTTGATACACCACTGCCTTTGTTCCCCTCCCCATCCCAACCACTGGGCACCTGGGAAAGTATCTTCTCTGCAATACGATTCCACCTGCAGCAAAGTTCCACCATCAACCAGAAGAAATATTCTCAACAATGTGCCCTTCCAAACAACCGCAACGATGAGGCTCTTACCCTCCACTCTCCTCTAATACTCTCGCAGTCTTTCTATTGCAGCAAAGGACGGTGTCATCTGGGCTCTATGAATTCCAAAAGGAACACATGCTGAATTACATAGCTCCAAGTCACTCCTAAAGTAGGCAGCGTGCACACAATCCTAAAATCCCAATTCTAGGCGTATATTCAGTGGTGAGATATAACCGAGGCACTCGCCGAACATTTTTTGGGGGAATCCCATCACAGTGCATTTCAGAAAAGGCCTATAATCATACACTGTACGTGGGCAGGTGGGAAAAGAGAAAAGCTCCAGTACCCCTAACAGAGACAAACTTAGGATGCTGTTGCATCCAACAATAAAGAAGGAACATTGTTAGATGTAGTGATTCACAATGTTAATGTTAATGAGTCTTGTACCGCGCACTGTTGCCACTTGCGTGGTCTCTTGGCGCTCTGCCCGATCTGCAATGGAAGGGGGATAGGAGTTTGTTAGTGAGATTGAGAGGGAGAAGAGCAAGAGCGCTTTGGTGTGCTGTTGGCAGCTTCAGTATGGAGAAACGTGTCCATGAGCGTATGTGCGTTTTTGAATTGGTAGCCGTCATGTGGTGTTGAGTTATGATTGTGCGTCGTTTGGTTTCATGTTGGATGTTGTGAAGCGTGTGTGGTTTTTGGTGCGGTAGAGGTATGGTTGTGTTTAGTTCAGAGTTTGAGGATGAGTATACGGATTGGTGTGTTTTTAATACTTTTAGTTAGAAGCAACACATTTCCAACCTTCAACAATCCATTAAAGTGTGATACATGTTACATGTCCTACCCCCAACTGCCAATTAAGTGCAGCACATTTCCTGCCCCCAGCAAACCATCTAAGTGTGATACATTTCCTGAAAGCAAACAACCAGTTAAGTGTAGCATATTTCCTGCCACCAGCAAACCATCTAAGCGCGATACATTCCCTGCTCCCAACAACCAGTTAAGTGCAACACGTTTCCTGCACCCAACAATGCATCTAAGTGTGATACATTTCCTGTCCCAACAACCAATTGACTTAAGTGAAGCACATTTCCTGCCCCCAACAATCTATCTAAGTGTGATAATTGTCCTGCCCCCAACAGCAAGTAAAGTTAAATGTGGCACATTACCTGCCCCCAACAATCTAAGTGCAGCACATGTGCCACCCTAACACCCAGTTAAGTGTGGCAAATTTCCTGCCCACAACTATCGATCTAAATGTGATACATCTCCTGCCCCCACTTACCCCAACAACCAGTTAAGTTAAGTGTGGCAAATTTCGGTCCCATGTGTTAATATCCCAGCAAACATATTGTCATACAATAATATTGCTATATTTTTGTGGCGATATTAAGCCTGGGAACCTGCGCGGGATGCCCCCGCAAAACCCATAATTTTTTTAATGGAGCGGCGGACACCCGCGCAACCCCCGGTCCCAATAATCCCATCAATTATTCCCACTAATAATACATATACATGGTGATATTATTGGTGGGGATAATATTACCTGAAAACCACAGTTCCTGCCCCCAACAATCTATCTAAGTGCAGCACATTTCCTGCCCACAACAATCCATCTAAGTGCAATACATTTTGTGCCACCAACAACCAGTTAAGCATGGCACATTTCCTGCCCACAACTATCAATCTAAATGTGATACATTTACTGGCTCTACATACCCAAACAACCAGTTAAGTTAAGTGTGGCACATTACATGTCCCCCAACAATCCATATAAATACAATACATTTCCTACACCGATATTGCTAACCTATACACGCAGTGTCGATGCATGATATGGCCAACCTATACAGTTTGGACAAAATGTAAAAGACTCACTCAATTAGTTTGGAGAGAGATATTAGGTAATACGAGCAGTGGGGTTTTACTGGTGTACAGTAATGGCTGTACTCCCCACCCACACCACACCTTCCTTTCCTGTTGCTGCGGGTTGACTGCGTCAGGTGTCCCAGGTGAACACAGGTAAACACACACTGGAGATACTAAGTAGGGAGCTGCCCTTTGCCTCTGGCTCTTAGCCGATGGCTGATTGGGCAACTCTGCACTAGGAGAACCTCTGAAGAGGAGGTTCCAGTTTTGTTGGTTAGGGATCGGGTGCAGGGAGGGCGGGAACATAGAGAAGGAAAACTCTCCAATGCAGCCAGCAAACACGGACACAAACAGAACAAGAACGCACAATGGAAACACACACAATGCTCAAGGACAATCACTGGAGCTTGCACTCCGAGCAAATGGAGTGAGAAACCCCTGAAAAAGGTTGAAGAGCACTCAATGCTTGAACTAGGTTATGGTCTTGTGGGTTGGGGTCGGGCCAATTGGAGAGCAGGAAGGGCGGGAAGACGGAAAAGGAAAACACTAGGATGCAGCCAGCAGACACGGATACAATTAAAACAAGAATGCACATTGTATCAGGTTGCCTCCAGTTGATGATGTACGCAAGTCAAAGATAGCCAATGAACAATGATGTCTGTGTAAGTATCCCAGTGGCACTCAAACTGTTGCAAATTGAGTCCTGCCGGCTTTGGTTGTAGCTTCACTTATGGAACGTTTGTTTCTTTAACATTGTTGTCACTCATAGCACATTTCAACGTCATACTCACAATCAAGTGGATAAAATGGAGAAAAAAATCAAAATCACAGTGTGTCATGGTAAAATATTTAAAGTATAAAAATACTTACCATCGTCAGCATCAGTGACATTAAAGATGAGGATAGTAGATCCCAGAGGAAGATTCTCCATCAAAGATGTGCTGTACGAGGCCATGTCAAACACGGGAGCATTATCGTTGACATCTAGGATGTTGAAATAAACCTTGACAAATGTGGACTGTCCTCCGCCATCTTCAGCCTGAACTGTGAGGATATAATATTGCTGCACCTCATAGTCCAATATTCGAGTCACGTTGAACACTCCAGTTACAGGGTTCAGGAAGAACATGCCGTCTTCATCATCTTCGCTCACTGCATATGTTATTTCACCATTGATTCCTGAGTCATCATCAGTAGCCAAGATGGCAGCCACAATGGAACCTGCATACCAGAGACACAAAGACACTGTGAGGGTGAACATGGCAATTCTAAAAATTAAACAAGCTTAAAAAACGGATTATAAGATAATAAGAATTCAGTTCTATGTTTTACAACACACTCCACTAATTGCCCAATTAGAAAAATCACTATGTTTGTATAAGCCCATGATGCACATCTAAAATGGGGTCGAAATAATCAAACAGGTTTTAATACTTTTCAGGGTTGTGTGAACTGTCTATCGTCCGGAATCGCAAAGTGAATTTCAATGGGATTTTTCCCATTGAAAAACATTTTTTGAATCACGCCCTCTGTCTTTTCCTCATGGTGACATAATATGTCCTGATAATGGGCCCAGAAAAATCAAACACAAGAGAAAATAGTATTGGTATGTGAAAGTGATAACCAGTGTTATTCAGTTTGGCACTACAAGCAAAGTAAATAACAAATAAGCTGATTCAAGTGAAGAGGCATTCCTCAATATAAAAAAAAAACAGTGACATTAAGAATGACGTCATTTGACGTTTGTGCTGAACATGTGAGTAAACATTTAGCTCAGCAGGAACCATATGGGTGAAATGGTTTCTAAAGAGGTTAGTGCTCAACTGTGTAATTCATTGTTGTATTATATGTTTTTATGCATTGCCTGTGTCACACTGGTCAACTAAGCATATTTTCTATAACTCGTGGTAGGCACTGCCAGCTTACTGTTGCATTTTGTCAACCCTCCTACTGTTAGCAAATGATCCTTCCTGAACACCATCTCCCTCGGCGGCTTAACATGGACAAGGGGGTGTTTCTTCGCTGTTGGCTCCTCTGCATTCCCTTGCCGATCCCCTCAGCCTTAAGTTCAGAGGCACTTCAATGAACTGACTTGGTGCACCCCCAGCTAATGAGACCAACTTGCACTCACCATGCCACTGCACGAAAACCACAACGAGGGACTCCATTTAAATACTCTAGGCGCCTCGGAAGCTTCACACCAAACCCATGCATGGCAAGTGCTGTCACACTCATACCAGTCTCGGGAAGATAGCTCAGGGGCAACGTGCTCACCTTAGAAGCAAGACAACGTGGAGCAACACAGGTTCGATCCCTCTGTCAGTAATTCAGGCCTGTTACTCAATGGACAAACGAGGGCATTCTCTGCTTCTTGCTTTGCACTAATCTTCACTGAAACACCCACATGAAAATGAAGGCAAAGGAAGCCCAATTGAAGCTCCACCATACGTACAAAATATTGAATGTCCTCTGAATCAATGTTTGGTCAATACTACTACAAAGGTTTGTCTATGGCAAGTCATTTTTTTCTAGACAACCTAGGATTGACTCTATTGTTTCCATTCTCAAACTATAACGGTGATTTTTGTAATCGATTTGTATTTCATTTTGGCAGAACCTTGACACGCTCCCAATTTTCATCCCATCCGAAAATCTCTCCCACCACTCATTTTGTCATAGGGAAGCAAATACAAAGCATGAGTTTTGGGTAGTGCTGCTGTGTTCAGATCAATGCACAATCATGGCTCTAATTGGTGTGTAGTAGCACCTGGAGTGTTCCAAGTGCCAGATGGAAATACCAATAAATGATATTAGACCCAAATATCCAGACAGACTCAAAGACTATTGCAAAATACTCCTTTATTATCAGTTCAAATGAAGTAGGTAAACCTGGTGAACAAACGGATTGCAGCTCACTTACTCTCATCTCAATTTCAATTACACAAAGGCTTTATACCTCGATGTACGTCAGCTATGATGTCATCCTACGTGGCAATCAGTAAAAATCTATCAAAAGGAAGGATTGGTTAAGGGAACATATATACCTATATTTCATTTAGGTGTTAGTAACATAATTGGCTGACCCTTATCTGGTATGCACGCCTTGAACTACCTCTAACTATGTATAATACAGATTAATAGCAGAATAACTGCAGTGCATTAGCTACTGCAACAATGTATAGTACACTGCTATATAGGTCTTCATGAGTGGTTGGCATTCTCTGCCAACCTTGGACATTTGGCTCATTAGCAGCACGTAAGCGCAAAAAAACCCAGGTCCTGGGCATAAAATCAGTCCACAGCCCACTTGGCCAATTAGCCTAACATCTCTCATCAGTTAGGCCCTAAGCCAATGCTTCTTCTCTGTAGTTGACCGTGCTAACTGTTCTCTTCCTTGGGACTTTAAGGGAGTATAGGTACATCACTATCTTCAATTGGAGCTTAATGGATAGGCCTTGTTTCCCAGTCCTGAATCACGTTTGAGGAGACCACGATTTTGTCAATTGTAACGTTTTAGTTAGTGCTATTTAATTCAATTATGCTGGGTGCTATTACTCCTCTTGGCCTCTGGAGACTTGGTTGTTCCGTCTTGCATATACATTCTGCATCTTTTTATGGTTCAATACCTGGCACTTTACTTAATCTAAGAGAAAGATGTTGTGTGTATGTAGCTTGTCCTCTTTGACTCCCATTGTGCCTTGCAGTTACCTCTTGATGTGGCATCCTTAATAGCAAGCCAAACAGATATTCTTTGTTTTTCACACAAAGCTGTTTTCCAGCACCTGTCAGCGCTGCAGCCATGTTCTCTCTGCTTTAGGCTTCTTAGCGTACTATTATACAAAACCGACGTCCATCTTTTCATCATGGTTGCTATACCAGAGTTATATTTTCTACTGCAGCAGGCTTCTATATTTCTTATCTACCTTGCATTTCTGATTATATACATCTACTGATTCTCTTCTCACTTATTTATTAGTGTACATGATTTATTCATATTTGCATAAATGTTTAATTTGTTTCTTCAATTACATCTTCACTCTTTAAGTATTCTTATATCGTTTCAGTGTGTCCTTGTGTCTTCTCTTTATGACTTTACTTTACTCTGGTCTGATTTCACTTATAGCTCTTCTAGGTTCAATGGTGTATGCAGACATCCTTCAACCACATCAGTGTTAGGGAACATTTGATATGATTGTTTGAGTGCATAATGTCTCTCATATCTTTGATGCAGCATTGGGATAATACCTGGTGTTATGCACAGTGCTTTCTTGCTGTTCTTCCAATATGACACAGGTGAGGGCGCGGGCACTAGAGATGATGTGTATATCTGCCTCTCTACAAAGGTGTGCAAAACACAGCTGCACACCAGATTATCAGCACCCGCTCCATCAAGACGCAAAATTGGACGTTACAGAGAACAAGTTAAGTTGTAAAGTTCTGACAATCTCTTTAGTTAGGATTATATGCAAAAAGGATTGCTTACTAATATAATTCATACACAAAATATTAAATTGTCAGAGCATTCTAAGAGGCTTTGGCATCCAGCAACAAACAAATAGTATTACAAGAAAATGTAATGGTGTCATGAACGGGCCTAAATGGTTTGAGGCAAAGAAGATAGACTGTGCGTGCCACTCTCAGAATTTAGAACATTAGCCTGCGACGTATCTAGATAGGAATGTGAATGTTAGCATGTGCCACACTTAGATTTTAGAACATTAGCCTGCGCCGTATCTAGATAGGATTGTGAATGTTAGCATGTGCCACACTTAGATTTTAGAACATTAGCCTGCATCGTATCTAGATAGGATTGTGAATCTCAGCATATGCCACACTTGGATTACATTGTGAAAGTTAGCAGGCGCTACACTTAGACGGAAGTAGGAAGGCTAACCATTGACACACTAGATGGATTTGCCAATGTTAGTATGTGCCATATTTAGATGGAACTATGAAGATTACCAAGCACAACACTCAAAGGAACTGAGAATGCTAGCCTGTCCCACACGTGTCACACACTTATATAGAATTATGCACGTTAGCCTGCGCCGCATCTAGATGGGGTTGTGAAGGTTGGCGAGGGCCACACTTAGACGGAATTACATAGATCAGCAAGTGCTACACTTAGACAGAACTGTGAATGTTAGCATGCTAAATGACATATAGCCCACTAACAAATATAAGCTCAAACTCTCACCATACTTATCTCACTCAAAAACTCACACAACCATCTCTTGCACAACAAGCCGCACGCACTTCACCACACCGCAACAACACATAAGCCGCACCAACAGCACACGCGAACTGACACCGAACCAAATCTCGCACCAAAGCCCAGCACCCGGTGTATACCACCGAGTTGAAGCTGCCAACAGTACACTACTCCTCTCACTATCCTACTCCTTCTTCACCTTACTAACCCATCCCACCTTCTCGTTTGCAGATCCACCAGAGCGCCTCGGGACCAATTCCGTTGGTGACGGTGCGCTATACAAGTACCTTTAACATAACATAACATACCAGGGAAAGTTACTTCTTTACACTTGCCAAAGCAACGAAGTGTAACTTTTAGAAAAGAGAATTATGTTTTATTTATTTATTTATGTATTTCTTTATATATTACAACGAATCTTCTGGCAGAACCTGGTATGAACTCCTGTGAATAGACCACTGTCATTAATGCATAACATATGATCATTCATTCAATGTTTACATATCAATTAAATAACCAAAATAGTCTTATATGCCAGACAGAACAGTTGATTTAATATGTTGTCCAATGCTTCACAGATGTAACCACCCATCATCAGGTACACATCTGTGAACAATAACATACGGAAGTCCCCATTACATATAGATAAACCTAATCGATAAACCTTATTATATAGCATCAGGCATCGTATTCAAATGTGTTTGTACTTGCCTTTGTTGTGTCTGATCACATACAAAAAGTTCAACATCAAAACAGTGTGGCTATCAAAAAAGACATAAAGACAATTCTAAGTATCATGTTTGAAATAATATGAGTTAATTCAGAAGAATGGAATATAATGCAATAGGATCACACCTATTACGCTCTTGACTTCAAGGCCACATTGCCCTGGTGTCTGTTAATTGGCAGCAAGAAAATGTTAAATACCTTATTTGAAAATTTCCCAATTAGGAACATGTTTGGTGTTTTGTTCGTGGTGTGAAATAATTCACCCATTCAACAGTATGATAAGGCTTACCAAAAATGGGGAGTGTTGAACTGGTGCTCTTCCACCAGGTTACTTCAAGATCCTTGTGGGGATCCGTAGGATGGTGCTGGATTCTCTTTTAGAGAACGCTGAGCGGCATAGCGTGCTAACCGTGACGTTATCACGGCGAAGGCATCACTGGTGCAGTGACATCTTCTTGACTCAGGTGCCGCTATAGCAAAAAACATTTTGTATTCAATGTAATAAGAATATACATCTGTTGCATTTTCAGTAATTGAGGATATGTGCTTGTGGAAGTGAAATCCATTATTTCCTGATGAATGAGTTAATAAGTTATGTTTACACCTGTAATATCATTCAATGAGCAGGCATATGTGTGTTATCTATCTTGTGTGTCAATTTCTTAATTAATATATACAATGAAGACTGTTCCCTATGTCTAAAACCATCTTTTAAAAATAACATCTTATTTTGATAAACACCCGTTAAAATATGTTGTTGAAATGATCCTGAAATCAATCTCAATTCTATTTGTTACAAATGTGTAATAGCATCAAAATGTTCATCACGGTTGCCTCACGTATAATGATGCACTAGGATTAGACACAACAAAGGCAAGTGCAACCACATTTGAATAAGATGCCTAATGTTCCATAATAAGATGAATCAATTAAGTCCATCAATATGTAATGTTGATTGGCATATGTTATTGTTCACAGATGTGTCCCTGACGATGGATGTGAACAGTCAAATGTGGACAAAGAGGAGAAATATCCATTTGCACATCAGTCTGGTCCCACCCACTTTAGGCAGTCCAGCTCCACAATGCCTGGCAATTCTCCTCTGATCAAGTGTGCCATCAGCAGCCCAGACACATGTTTCAGCCTAATCGACCTGATGGGGCTCTTGTTCAGAGGAGAATTGCCCAGCATTTTGGTGCTGGACTGATATTTCTCCTCTGTGAGGGGTGAATTAAGCTAAAATGTGGTTGTAGACCCGGTTGAGTGGAAGAAATTCCATATAAGAGGTTATTTAAACCATGTTTGTCCTCAGTGAGTGCCTCCCACACTCCTTTTTAATTTGTAAAACTTGGGGGTTTCATCCTAAGTAACCAAGGGTAATCCAGACATGGACCACTTGCCCACTGTGCCTTAGAGAGGTTCAGCATCACCTCACTGAGGAGGCCCAACAAGGCCAAAACACGTATCTGGGGTTTCTGATGGTACTCTTGTTCAGAGGAGAATTGCTTAACATTTCGGTGCTTTACTGCCCTTGCGGTTGGGACCAGACTGATATGTAAATGGATATTTCTCCTCTGTGAAAGGTGCATTGAGCTAAAACGTGGTTGCAGACCCTCCTGAATGGAAGAGATTCCATAGAACAGGTTATTTGAACCATGTTTGTCCTGATTAGAGAGGCAATCACGCTTCTGTTTAATATTAAATCAGTTGTAATGTCTGCCTCATAAGTCTATTTTGTTTATTTAATTAATATGTAACCATTGGATACTTGATAAAATGGTATGCTTTACTGGCAGCGGTTTACCTGCCAGGGTTCATACCAGGACAGGACTGTGCCATAACATTCCTTGTGACATTATTGACTCTCCCAGTGAAGGAGGGATCTGGGAAGAACCAAATAATTTCCAAATAATAGGAATTGGAATCCACCCAGCCTGACATAATTTTAGGTTTTATGTATTTATTACATGCAGCGCTCTGACATATAGAAGATGCATAGCTGTACTCATGGGGAAAAGTAAAACATGGGGATCGGAAAACATTGACAAATAAATGTAAGGTCACATAGATATAGTTATAGCACGACTAAGCAGGTTGAGGGTCATAATAGCCCATTAGGGGTTCTCGGATATCTAATTGATCACCAACTCAAGCAATGTTCATATAGTTCAACTGAAGTAAAGAATTGGAGTGTTTCTCAATAGGTGTACATGTTCTATAGTTCACCACAAATGTGAGGCTGTGCAACTCTGCCCGAGAATATGGGCCTATGGTTGCAAAGGATGGTTTTCACCATATCCGCAGTATTCCATGTTTCCATTTCAATACAATTGTTTGCTTGTGAAGGGAATCCTGACGATTCTTAATTGCTTCTGCTCGAATTTTTCCTAAAAAATGTAGATGGTGAGTTGGGGTTAGGCAACATTGGTGGGGCTGAGGGGAGCGGCATTGGGGGAGTGGCGGTTCTTCACCTTCTTCTAATAAAAAAATAAAACTTTGAGCAAAACAATTAGAGAAAACAGGATTCGACCTAAAACCGATCAATAGACATACAACTGTGATGTTGATGTCCTGCACTTTGACAGTATCACAAAAGAAATGGTTGTGATTTTAAGAGCATATTTAGAATTGGACCAGGAAAGTGGGGACTAGAATCACCCATGATAAATTACTATAAACTGGGTGTATTTTTGTTAGGTTATGTCATATAGCACCCAATATTAGAAACTAAGAGCCCCAATAAAGGATATCTTTCCAAACAAGGTTAAGCATTCAAACAAAAAATTATTCTTTCTATGATCTGTGCTTCACATGGCAAATAATGAGCACACATGTGAAATCAAAGAAATAAACACGCTTCACTTACCTGGAATGGTGTCCTCGGGAATGTCAAAGGAGTACACTGCTCTGGAAAACTTGGGAATGTGATCGTTGACGTCACTGATGGTGATGTTTATTCTCATGTCTGATGACTGCAGGCCATCATCAGCCCGGACCAGCAGCGAGTACTTGGAGCGCCGCTCCCGGTCCAAGCGCTTGGTGGCGATGAGGTCGCCCGACTCGGGGTCAATACGGAAACTCTCATCAGCCCCACTTATGATAGTGTAAGTGACAAGTGCATTGGCACCCTATAGCAAAAGAAAATGATATGGTTTCGTTAATCGTTCCACTCCCTAACTTTACAACAGCGACCTCCCAACTAGACGGCCACCGGCTTATACTTTAAGCTCTGCAGCTCTGCTCACCCAGGCTATCATCTGTTCTTTAATCGCACTGCTTAAATGCATGGTATTGTAAACAAATCAAAGTAGTGGCTATTTCGATAGCTACTAAAGGTCAAAACATGCAATGAAAGGCAAAGTGAAAAACATGTCTTATCCGGATCAGACTGCGATGAAGAAATAAGCTTAAGCACCAGAGAAATGAATATTTGCCCTCCACAATTTGTTATTTTCCATGGCAATACTGGCTTGGTGGTACCTTGGCCACATTTCTGTTGCATATTTGTGCACATGCAGTATTTTACATCAGTTTGGGTCAGTGAAGACTACTTGAAGCACATTGCACTCTGTCACCCGGCTGATCCACATTGACCACACAAAACCACCAACATTTGCCTGTCAGACCAGCCATTCACTCATTGGGTAAGCATTCCTCTTATTAAAAATAAGACATTTATCAGTGACCGAAAGTAAACATAGATCGATTTCTTGGTCCAATGCCTCCATATTGGTATTGTTGATTGAATACTGTATGCCCTTCTGATAGGGAGAACGGATACAGCAATATGATGTTTTATGACGTTGGAGGTGGCTGTTCACCAACAAAGTCTGTGCCTCTGTCAAACATCCAAATCTCAAATATATCTATCTTCCTTGAATGATGACTCAACAGAAATCAAGATATGGAGGCTGTGTTGTTTAAGACCAAATAGTTTATTCTGTCAATTCCACCTCTAAAAGCTGGCCTTCAACCCCTTGGACAGCTTTCCTGTCACCATTTGACCAGACCATGTTCTAGCGTGCCAGTTTCCCCTCATATCCTTTTCCAAGAGTGACCTCAGTATGTTGGGATCAGTGTCCCCGTAAGAAGACTGTCTTTATTTCACCCTCATAGAGTACTTTATTCGGACACAACACTGCACTTGATTTTGTCCCAGGTTGGAATTGGTCATCGTCATCAATGCTCCTGAAGTGAGGAAGCAGGTAGAATTTGACACATGGTCTCCTTTTGCGTCTATGCGCCCACTTTGCCCGTAGCCCTGATACTGAGGGCCAAGAGAGAAGCCCATTGGCAGGATGTGCAGAGCCAACGCATGCATTCTAGCATTCCCGTAATCAACGTGAAATCGCGTGATGGCGAGTACGAGTCTGGAGAGCCTCAATCTGGGATCAGTGGAAAATCAAGGGGAGATGGAAAGAGGACGAGCCAAAAGGCACAAGGAAGGATGAGGAGAAGAAAACTGATCTTGCAATTCAGACAACTAAAGAATAAGAGTTACTGTATTTAGGCAGTTTGAAAGAGCAGATGAAATTTGATCGATCATTTGAAAAAAAAGTTGTTGTTTATATAAGGATAAATCTCACTATTTTTAGATATACTCTTAATTATACAATTTCAGAACATGAAAGCCACACATTTATTGCACAGCTTATGTGCCCACTGCTGCAGCATTATCCTGTAAAAATAGTCATGTCCTTGCTTCTTTGTTGATTGTTTATTGTAACATCATAAATGTTGGTGGGTCCAGACAGGTGGCCCCAAACTCCACACTGTGTATATTGCGCTACCATGGTAACTCATGACATTGAAGCCAGAGGATCATATCTCTGATGCTGTAAGCAGGCCTCGATGTATTACTTTGAAACATGATCAAAATAAGGCTTTTGACTGATGTATAAAGCTGCAGTTGTTCATTGTCTCGATTTTTGTGTCTGTTTTTTTAAAAAAAATGTTTTACTTCCCTATCACCCAAATTGATCATTCTCTGGTTTACGACGCCAAATGCCTGGAACTTCCACCTTGATGGACAATAATTTTGCATGTAGGCTTCCGGTCTGTATAATTATGTGCCCAACCGTATACAATCCACCCTAAACGCTTGTTAATACATACGAGCCATTTTATGTGTACCATTTCTTTCACTCATCAGCCCAGAACATAAATAATGTGGTGCCAAAATTATCAGGTGTCATGAAACTGATGCTGTAAGCAATATAAACAGGAATGTGTAACCTGCATCAGAAGGCACACTGTCATAAGAACAATCACATGTTCGTATTGATAATAGTGCCTTAACCTGACAGTGTTCAATCAAGAAGGTATGCGCACATGAAAGCACTTAACGGGAACTGTCATTAAATTTGTATTTTAAAACATTGACTTAATAACCAGTTGCTCATTAGTGACTATTGAGTGACAGGTAAACAATATGTTCGATTGTCCTAAGACTGGCTGTGCAGTTATCTTTTGTGTGCTGCCACCTCCCCACTGCCTCACACAGTGCTAGGGCTCCTGTTACAAAGTATCACTAATACACTGAACTCATCACTGTAGGGCAATTTTTAGGACACTCCTAGACAATGGCTGCGGTTTCAACATAGCCATAGTAGTTGTGGATATAAGAAACATTTTGAAACTCTGAAGTGGAGTGATACAATTATGAAGTTGGCTAATTTAGTGGTATCACATGCATTATGCTATTTCAAAAATATATTTTGATCTTCTTTCCATCTTTTCTTCTTTGATCTTCTTTCCAACTATCTTTTCTTCTTTGTTTCTATCTTGTTCTTTATTTCTACTTTTTCATACGTATGTTCTATCTTTTATTCTTGTTCTATTCTTTTTTTAATGTTCTTTTCTTTCCTTTTCTTCCAAGCTCTTCTCACTTTTTGAAAAACGTATATTTAATCCTTGTTTCCATCTTGCCATTGATCCTTTTTTATCTGTCCTTCAACATGTTTCTTTTTTTTTCCTTCAAAAACTCTATTTTTGTTTCCTTCTAAATGTCTTTCCATCGTACATACCTACATTCCCCATCACCTGTACATTGTTCCTTCATTTCATGGTTCTTTTTTTCCATTTCTTTCTCTGAATGTTTCTGTTGTTCCTTTCTATCTTTTTTCGTCATTCTTTATTTTCTTTTTAATTTTGGGTCTATAGTTTCCTTTTTCTTTCTGTCTCTCGTTGTCTTTCATTTTGTTTCCTATTGTTTTATCACCTGAACCAACTAGTCTCTGTATTTATTTCATTCCTCCAACCTACCAACATCTTTCCTTCCTTTTTTTCTCAACTTCTTTCTTAAATTCCACTTATTATTATTATTATTATTATAGGTTTACTGGTCCTTTCTTTGACTGGCCGTCTCTATTTTTACCTCTTTCCTTGTACTTCTAAGGAAGGAAGGAAGGAAGGAAGGAAGGAAGGAAGGAAGGAAGGAAGGAAGGAAGGAAGAGTAGAGAAGGTTAGATGAAAAGAAAGAGAAACAGATTAATTAAAGAAGAAATGTGAAATAAAAAGATTGATAAAAGAAAAGTGAAGATAGGGGAACAAGTAATGAGAGAATGAAGTGTAGGTGGAAAAGGAGACTATGTCGCTGCAAAATAGCATGTCTTGTGAATTGCTTAATTTTAGAATTGCTTCATTGCACTTCAAAGTTGACAGTATGTTCTTATTGGCATGTCCATACATTACAACAGCAGCCATTGCATCTCACTGTTGCAGACAGTGTCCTTCAGTAAGCAGTTAATTCTATTATTGATACTTTGTAACAGTAGGTATGGCAGCATGTGAAGTAGAATGACATGTGGCAGCCACCAGGAACTAACTGCATGACTCATGTTGGGGATATGTTAGTATTCTCCAAAGTGCTTCTGCTATTGCAATGTCAAACATAACATATTTCATGACCGTTCCCTTTAAGAGCAGGAGCAAGTGCTAAGGCTTCCCATTGCTGCCTTTGTGACCCCCTCTTTTGACCCTGCTACAGTCTTACCTCTTTATGTTCTAGCCCAAAGCCAGAACAGCAGATACTTCTAAATACATGTTTACATAGATCTTTACATCTGTGTTCATGTTTTCATCTGCAAACACATGATGTGTGAAGCTAGCAGCACATTTGAAATTAAGTATGAGAACATATATGTCTAATGCCTTCCAATATTATAGCTAGGATTGCAATTTGTGCATTATTTCGGAGCCCAGTTTTATAAATTCACTCATTGTGCCTCCCTTAAAATGAAGCAGCCTGCCTTGCTTCCCCTAAGCTGACCCAGGAGTGGAAACCTCTGCATATTAATTGTGCATAAGTTCAGGATACGCCATAATGTTTCTTTAAGACAGACGCATAATATACTGCAAGGGATCTAAAACGTGCAGAACGTGAATGCATTGCTTTCGTGGTGGAACTTTAACTCAGGATCCATCGGCCACTATGCTCTCCATTAATGCCAGGAACGCGTTTGGGGTTAATCGCCCAGGAGGAGCAGCAGCATCCAGACCACACTGCAAAAACTATAAACAAAAGACATGATTTAATGGTTGGTACCCTGCGTAAATTATAAACTGAGCATGTATAAACTCCGTCCAGGCATGCGGTCACTTTTTTACAGCAGAAGGTACCCCGCGGTGATTCCCCTGCTTACATTAGCCTCACTCTTGCCGTATGTGGATGGCTTTTTCATGCCACACGGGGACTATAAAGCAGTTTTTTTAAAATACACAGGCAACTTTTCAAACTGGAAAGAAAAATAACCTACATCTGAGCTCTGCACATGGGCACATGGGAAGCTTAGGACATGTGCAAGGCTAGTACTGAGGCTAACACGTTGCCACAGGCAGTCCTCTTTCACAGGAGCCTTGGTGAAGATGCCTCCCTTTCCTTCCTTTAGCAGCACATCTTTTGAAAATCACACCTCCTTCATAGTGGTGGCCCACAGCATCAGTGGGAGACCTACTGCAGATCTAAAGTGTGAAAAACATGCCCGTCCTGCTGAAAAATCAAAATGACCATTTAAAAAGGGTTTCTACTGGATATGGTTGCATCTTATAGGTTTTGTTTATGTCGTAGTGTGGTTGTCCATCAAATTCCAAAAGAAACCATGTGCCACTCTTATGAACCAGTGACCTTTCCAGGAAGCAATTGGAATCTTTTCCATAACAGTTCAGTGCCTGTCAAAAAGCCCACATGGGATCTACTGGAAGCATACTTGCTCCTTCCATCTCTTCTTCTTGTCTGGCTAATACACTGTCACACATCCTGTAAGGGATTTCAATCAGGCACACTGAAGTCTCACCTAGAATGTAGTGTGCAAGTGAATCCCTTATTTATTTTTATATATAAATTAAATATTCTGAATGATATACCACTCATATCACACCCTTCTCAAAACACCCCCACCCCTCCAGTCACACTGAACCAGGAATCAGGCTAGCTGCAAACGTAAACATTTGTTTATTTATTTATTTAGAATTTAAATCACAATATATTTTAATAGGTAACAACAATCACCAATGGGGTGACAGAACACTGAATAATATGTTTAATGCACTGGGAATCAGGTAATGAACACAAAAAGAATGCAGCAAAGAAAATAATACTTTTGGGTTGGTTTGGAACAGATAGCACTGTGGTTAGAGGTTCCCCCTACAACACCCCTCAACCCACCAATAGGCAATTTAAATAGATGTGGGGAGAGAGCAGGTACTCAGGAATAATAGAGACCAAACAGAATATCACTCCCCCCTTCTCTCCTTAAACAAAAGAGAAAAACTGATTTGACTTCTCAACTGTCAGAATGGCTTTGAGACTGGCTGAGCAAAAACAATAAATGTGGTCAAAATTGCTGAAATTATTATGCAATTCTACGGGAGCCGCTTTGAACAGATGCAAGCAATCACAAGCAATGATTTAATCAAAAGAAAACATTTGAAATCTCAAAGTGAAAGTGCAAAATAATTTAAAGGCAATTCACACGTGTAAAACTTTTGCAAAATGTAAATTCGCTGCAAACTTTTAATATGTGATTTTTGTTAAATAAGGGTTTCACTTGCACACTACATTCTAGGCGAGACTTGGGTGTGTGCCTGATTGAAATACCTTACAGCATGGCGGCTCGTGTCCGGGATCCTGAATTTGACCTACCACTTCTGACAGTCTAACACAGTATACTAGCCGGCAGAGCACATACACCTTTTTGGGTTGCCATACTGTGCTACACTATACAAGCACCCCTCAAAAGAAATACTCAAAAGAATTAATTGGGCCTGTTTGCAAAAGTAAATTAACTCGAGATAAGTCAGAAGGAAATTAATATTTCTGGAATGGCAACCCCAGTGGAAATTAATATTGCTCGGGAACACTTCTTCCACAAACTGTTTGTCAGGGGTGAATGGCCAGAACGGGATGAACAGGTATGGCTGCAGGAAATAAAACAACAAGTCACTGCAATTGACCTTGATAGCTGACAGGACAAAGGCACATAACATCAAGCGCTCAGCGAGCTGTACATGGCCCCAAAAATAAAAGAGGAGCAGTGTAAAATTGCCAAAATAGCAGCCTACCTGTACCTCCACATAACATAGGAATTATACAGGAAAAGCATGCAGCCAATATAGATTTGACAAAGAGGCAAGGGAAACACTGCAGAACATCCAGATTAATCTGGACTCTGCAGAGCAAAGGCTCGAGGAAAGCCAAGAATCGGAAACAGAGGCTATGCAGTATATCACCAAACTCCAAGAAGATCTGGCTCTCTGACAGCAAGAGAATGCAGAACAAAATATTCAAGTACAGACACTGCAAAAAGAATGTCAGGAAAGGCTTGAATCTTTACAACAGAGTCAACAAAAAGCTGGCACAAACATTAACATTTGATAGAGTTTGTGCAGAACAGGTGGTCATCATACAGGACCAGATAGACAAATTAAAAGAGGAAAACAATAAATCAATTATTAAAGACATCCACTCTCAAGAGGAATTTGATGAGGAGCACCAGAAATCAAGTGCATTTATAAAACAGAGGGACAACCTGGATGAACAGAGGGGCACTCTATGTCAGGAGAGGGATGCCTTAGGCCAGGAAGTCAGCCAATTAAAAACTAAGTTGGAGGAAAGAAAGCTGGCCCTTCAGGAGTTTAGTGAAATTAAAACTGATTATGAAAAGCTACTAGAGCACACCAGGCGGGTGGTGGATGCTCTGTCAAAGAACACTCAGACCAATGATGATAAAACTCAGGAGGTGAGTCTCCTGCAGCAAAAATTGGCCCAGTACTTCCAATCCAGGCAGGAAGCACAAAGAGACAACGAGGCTCTCTGCGAAAAGAATGACAGGCTCCACAAACAGATAGCCATGCAGGAGCAAATCATTGAGACCAGTAAGGCCTTCATGGAGGAGCAAAAGGGTCGGGTTTTGGCCTGTCACCAGGGAACATGGGCTGAAAGAGATGAGGTAAGAAGGGACAGATAAATCCCTGAGCATAACCTCAGGACCCCTGTCGTCAGGGAATTGAATCCCTTCAGTTCAATGGACTCTGCCACCCTCATGTCCACTGGCTCATATGAACCAAGGGCCACGGGGATGGTAGACTTCAGCAAAATGGGAAAATGGGACTGACAGATCAGCACCTCCCAGAAATGGATGGGCTGGCATCGCTGTACAGATTCCCAAATGTTAGGCTAGCCTCTCTGATCAGGAAGACTCCAGTTGGGGAGAATCAGAGAATTGGATCCTCAAAAATATCACCTGGCAAGGGATCAGTCTGTCAAATTTGGTGGGGAACTTCATGGAACTAGACCCACCAAGAGTATCTTAAACACCTCTTCCCAGCTAGGGCAGTGGGGGGCACAGAGGTGCTCAGCCAATCCTGGGAGCAAGGGAGAGTCAGAAGACACTTCTGAGCACCACAGGTCTCAAGAGACTAGGCCCCCACATTCTGCAAGCCATTCCCAAGCTCACAGAATCAGGGAGAGCCTAAAGGATCAAATAGCCACCTCCTGTAGCAGTGCCTCTGAGTCAGAGGATGAGTGGACAAGGGTGACCAAAACCAAAAAGGCCAACAAAATTAAGAGGGCCCTACTGAAAGATCCCATGGAGCAAATCAAGGCCATTAGGAGTGACATAACTCCCTATCATAAAAATGTCAAATATTCAGTTTGGGACCACCTCGAATTGTTTGAGCACATGATGGATACTTTCCACCTGAAGGATAGCCAAAGTTGCATTCAATATATCAAGTGGACATTTTCCCATGAATACTCCAGCTTCTTTGCGGGGCTGGAGTATCAGAACCACTCAAGATGGACCACCTATAGGGCCACCATCTTAAAGCATTTCTCCATACATAGAAATCCTCAAGAGGCCTGCAAGGCGGCCTACGATATGCAATGTGAGGAAGACTAGGCCCCACAGGAATTTGTACAAGAGTTAAAACGTGCCTTCGTGCAGACCACCAGGAGGGTGCGCACAGACAGTAGGGAGTTCATCAATACCTTTTTTCATGCACTCCCTAAATACATTATGACCCAGCTGGTGAGGGACTTTCATGAGAAGAGATCACTAGACTGGGTCATTGAACAACAAACTCGCATTTATGAAGTGCAGAAACTGGTAGAAAATAAAAGTGTCAATAAAAGCCCAAAACCAACCAACACCCCTGCTGCTGCTAAGGTGGCAGAGGTGAAGGTTGTCCTCATTTTAGATCTGGAGATGGGGGGGGCCTAAAAATATTCCTGTGCAAAATCCTCCTAACCAAAGACCCAATCCCAAACAGGTAGTCAGGGAGTTAACCCCACAAATGGGACCCCTAACTTCCCTGACTATATCAGCCCAAGTTACAAGGGCAGCAGACCCATCCTGGGCTATGTGAGGACTCCCCCAGCCCAAGTGGGGGTGGATCCAACCAGGCAGCTGCCAACCCAGGAAACCTCCCTCCTAACTTCCTCCAGGAGGGCAGTAATCTCCCAAATGCCGGGTTGAGATTCTTTCCCCGAACATCAACCCCCAAAACAACCCTTCTTTCTTTCCCCACTTTCCTGAGCCCAGACAACCCAATCCGGGAGAGGGGAGGCCAAGGGTGGAGGGGTACCAGAACTATCCCAACCAAGGGTATTATGGGAGAAGGGACAGTTACCCTTCCCATGATCAACCTAGGATGGACCAGAGAACCCCGTACCAGCCAGAGCGGGTATCCCAACTGGAGCGCCAGGTCCAGAACTTGTCACAGGTTCTGGGTCGCATGTTGTGGGCTACGCAGAACCCTCAGATGAACATCGCGGCGCAGAACCCCTCAAATCAAGGGTCTGGTACTCCAGAGCAATGACCGGGAGAGAAACCCGACAACCCACCAGTTCTCAGGGAGGAGGCACAGGGGGAAGGGTGGTGTAAAGATTTAGAGGAAGCTTCCTTCCCCACTTGTGAAAAGCCGCTGGAAACCCAGGAACCGGAACCAAAATCTCCTGCCCCCAAAAGTCTGCAACCTAAGGAGCAGAGGGCGAGTAGGAGAAATAAAGGGCCTAAAAAGACCCATTTGAAGGAGAGGAGTCATCAGAGGATTCTGGGAAAAGGATCTTCTCCTTCAGGGAGGGGGAAATCCTCCCAAAGAAAAATGGGTCCCAAGAGATCCTGATCCAGACTGGGTAGATGTGGGGACTGAGTTAGAATTGCTCATCCTTGAACCATAGAATGACCAGCCAGAAAACCACCTGGCCCAAACCAATTCTGCCTCTAAAAAGGGGGGGCAGCCCAGAATCAGAACCAGGGGAGTCCAAAACTTCCCCAATATCCAACTGTCCTTTTTTTTTTGCAGATCCCCAAGCTCCCACACAGGATCATGTCCAAACTTATTCTGGTGACTGCCTCCAAAAAGGGGGGCAGCCCCGAACCAGAGAAAGAAGAGTCCTTAGCTCCCCAAAGCCATTCTGAGGACTGTCTCCAAAAAGGGGGGACAGCCCTGAATCAGAAAAGTAGGAGCCCGAGACTCCTTGAATCACTGAGTGTGAAATTGCTTGCTCAGAAGCCCAAACCACCCAACTTCATTCTGGGGAACACCTCCTAGAAGAGGGGCAACCCAGAACCAGCACAAGAGGAACCCCAAACCTCACCAGCCACTTCTGTTGACTGCCTCCAGAAAGGGGGGGGCCAGCCCAGAAACAGAACAAGGGGAGCCCGCAACTCCCTAAATAGCGGTATGTCAAAATTCTGTGCTAGATTCTTCAACTCCAACAATGTCTCTTGACCCAACTATCCCGGTGTCAGAGTCAGAAATGAGCAAATTGACCATAAAGCTTACCAGGAGCACCCATTACCTTTACCCCTTGGAGGAGAAGGGAGGTAGATTCTACACATCCATCCAAGTGCAAGGGCAATGTGCAATTCCAGCATTGGTGAACACTGGATCCCAAGCATCTTTGCTGTCAAAGAGGATCTTTGAGCAGCCAAATTCAGGAAGGGGGGAAAGATACCAAATTCCTCTTACCCCTCTTCCTGGACAGCTCCAGAACTTTGATGGGAAGGAAATTCCTGTTGAAGGGTCTGCAGAGCTGGAAATTAAAATTGGGCAACACAAAATGAAGCACCTGTTCCTAATCGGGGTGCCACAGGGAACCCCCTGTCTATTAGGGAATGACATCCTCCGCAGGCTGTCTCCCCTAATAGATTGTGTGAATAAGGTACTCTGGACCCAGACTCACAGGACAATTAAATTAAAACAAAGCGTCAACCATTTTAGTCTAAATGGCACATGCCACATGGGTGAACAAAAACCAGACCAAATCAGGTTCTACTTTCAAAACAATGGCATACCCGATGTCACCATCATAGCTGTGGGACAACTAACTGGAATGAGAACTCCTCTCCATTTCTGCAAATCAGCCTCCCTTCCAGTCGCAAGTGGCATTCCACCCTGGAAGAGGATACATTGAAATGTTATACTAATGTACAATCAGAAAGTCCCAAGTCCATAGCCAAAATTGATATCAAACCAGCACAAAACTTAGCTGGCATTCTGAAAAAGGGTGAACAGCTCTTCTCCCCGATCCAGTTAAATGACGGGAAGGAGTCTGTCCTCGCCCAAGTTGACCTGAATAGCGAGGAAAGCTTCAACAGCGAAGTATTATTAAAAAAACTCCCAAAAGACCAGACCCTATCCGCTGTAGAGTCAGTGCAGCAATGGGTATGGGGCCTGGAACTGGAAACGCCGCACTCCAAACATCCTCTGCTTAGCAGTTGCCTGATCAAAATTTCTAGGGATGACAAAAGCATAGTCGATACATGTTGGGTGGTGTGAGGTGTTCCTTCCGCCTTTTATATGAGCAGTGACCTCCTCAACCAACTCGAGATTAATTTGGACCCTAGTTATTGCCAAGCCCAGTTCCAACTGGAGAGTAAATCTCAGGGTCCTGGCAAACCTAAAGAAAGCCATCCGGTCAGCGCTAGTGCTACGGTAGGAAATGGAATTTCAGAAATGGAGGAGAGGTAACCATCCCAGGCCTCACCTACAGAATCCACCTGTTAAGACCATTAGTAAACATAGGCATGGGAATATTGCTAATTGTTAAGGAATGCAAGTGTCTTTCCCACTGCTGAGATCCCCCAAAGATGTGTGGGTACAGTAGTGGGAGGATTTTCATAACCGTGTTATGTTCTGTTTTCTAGTATTGGCACTAAAATCCCAAGAATCACCAAGGAGGACCACTCGAGGACCGGGAGGAAAAACCCAAGGAATCCGGATTATCGTCCCATACCGACCTGAACCAGCGAGGAGAGCGTGTCGCCTCAATCGCTGATGGGAGAAGCAACTGAATTTCTCCACATGGACAGAAAAGAACATCCCACTTGCCCGACTCCCCCTCTATTGGAAGTCAAAACAAAGTCGGGAGTGGGATTTGTGGGATGTATTGACCCACTCTGCTACACTATGCGGCCTCACTTGGCTATCGATGGTGCGAGAAACAGCAAAATGGCGGCAAAACCCTTGTGCGTGCCAAAACCCCCAAAACCATGTTTCAACACTCAAAAAGATGGCTGCACAACCTGCCACCCATGGTGCATGAGTGGTGGAACAGAGCACACGCTGCAGAAAAAGGGCCAGTGGACTCCATGACAAGTAAATATGGAGTACAGAGGGAGCAGAAGCACTTTGCCAGAGAAACTCTAACATTTGCCTGTAAATGACATTTACTTTGCTGCTGAAACTCCAAAATGCCTGTACATAACACTTTCCAACACTAAAAATCTTGCTTGGCGCTAAAATTCATTTAATCTAATGAAGCACTGTGAATTTACAAAGTCCTGGAATGTTAAGAGCAAAACATTTTCTCAGCAAAACTGATTGCCTGTGAATGACAATTCCTGTCAAAAATCTGTGTGCAGCCACACTGGACTACCTCTTAGTGACAGCCCCTGTCGAATGGGCTCCCCTGATTAAGCTTGAAAGTTGTCTTAAACTAAAGATCTGCCGGATTAGCAAATATAAAAGGATTGTTGCTGAAAGGAACACGGATCTCAGTTGTTTTGATCCCACAGGTTTAACTCTAAGAATGTAATTTATCTATGCCATCTGATGCACCAAGTTTGCTTTAGGCTGGCTGGGCTTGCAAGAGGTTGAAAAACAGGTTTCCACCCAAGGGGAGGTCATTCCTCTCAGCAGATGCTCACTGACACATGATAATTGTGGGGTAGGCCAGACTTGTGTCTGCAGCCAAGGACTGATCAATGCCAGATTCTACAGGCCAGGAAATGGACGTGTGAAAAGGTCATAAACTAGGCTTGCCGAAGGAAATCCCAAAGGTGGGGGCTGCTCCTTGCCTCCAGAGACAGACAAAAGGCGGACCATTTGCTGCTAAGAATCTGAATTAACATTTTTTAGAGACTTATACCTCGCTATCAGAAGTGGTAAAAAATATGAAAAGGGCAGTTGTTAGTTTAATTTTTGGCCCTACATTTCAAAACGTGGTAGAACTGTGTAGCATATTCTGAACAGGAATGGCAATCTATGTGGTTTTATGGGGACTTTATTTATGCTAAAATTGTTAAACTTTGCACACACATTCCTATGGTAAATATGCATATTTGTGAAAATTTGGAGACAGTTTGGAAAATGTTTTCAGGGCGAAATTGACAAAATGCTGCAGAAAGGCAAAACAAGGTCTCACAGCTGTGGGATTTTGATGAACAGATAATCCATAAATATGTAATCCTTGTATGTGATTTCATAGAGGTTACAAATGTATAAATATGTATTTAGGACAATATTCGATTTTGATACTAGTGGCTAGTAGAGGTTTCTAAGGATTGTAAAAAGCAAACCTTAAACCTGACATCATCTGCCTTTGAACCAATCACCAGGATGCAAGGCGGAGATGAGGCTCTGATTCAATCCCAGTTCACAGGGGCAAGTTTAGTTAAGCTGGCCCATACACCCATTTTTGTAATGTCATTGGAAAGGATTAATAGAGACTTCTGACAACACAGGACACACTCTCTCTTCTGATTACAGCGAAGCACTTTGTTCCAGCATTCAACATCCAACTTTAAACATCCTTCTAGATCCAGATGCCAATGACTAGACCAAGCAGTAGCTGAACCATTTTCAGCTGGGCCTCATCCTTAACTAATCCTTACAACCCAGTGAATCCCACTTTGAGTGTTTGGACTGGTTCCTCCGGGGAAGGCACTGGGGATCTGTTACTGAAGTCATGAATCAATCTCAGAGCTTACTTTGTCCCAACCTGGTTGTCTAGTCTGCATGCTCTAGTCTTGAGTAAAACAATAATCCATATTTTCTGGTTATAAACTGAAGTTCATGCCAAATTCGTGTCTTTATTTCCGAAAAACACCACTCACTAAAACCTCTATAACTCCCTCAGTTTTAAAGGTAGAAACACAATTTCCCAATGATACCTAACATCCTTAGCTATCTCCACAACCCAAAACTGCATTGCAAAACAGTGTGGTTGACCTGTTTTTATCAAAAATCGCATAGTAAAAGTTTGCCGCGAATTTACATTTTTACAAAGGTTTTACACGTGTGAAGTGCCTTTAAATTATTTCCCACTTTCCCTTTGAGATTCCAATTGTTTTCTTTTGATTAAATCATTGCTTGTGATTGCTTGCATCTGTTCAAAGCGGCTCCCATAGACTTTTTTTTAATAATTTAAGCATTTTTGACCACATTTAGTGTTTTTGCTCAGCCAATTTCAAAGCCATCCTGACAGTTGAAATGTCAAATCCGTTTTTCTTTTGTGTTTAAGGGGGGAAGGTGGGAGTGATATGCTGTTTGGTCTTTATTATTCCTAGTACCTGCTCTCTCCTCACATCTATTTAAATTGCCTAATGGTGGGTTGAGGGGTGTTACAGGGCGAACCTCTAACCATAGTGCTATCTGTTCCAAACCAACCCAAAAGTATCCTTTTCTGTGCTGCATTCTTTTTGTGTTCATTATCTGATTCCCAGTGCATTAATGGTATTATGCAGTGTTCTGTCACCCCATTGGTGGTTGTTGTTACTTATTAAAATATATTGTGATTTAAATTCTAAATAAATAAATAAGTATCTACCATTACCAACTGGCCTGATTCCTGGTTCAGTGTGAGCAGGGGGGGGGGTATTTTGAGAAGGGTGTGATATGATGAGTGGTATATCATTCAGAATATTGAATTTATAGACAAAAATAAATAAGGGTTTCATTTGCGCACTACATGCTGGGCGAGACTTTGGTGTGTGCCTGATTGAAATCCCTTTACAATCCAGATCCACTGAAAGGGACTACTGGTGAGGAGGTATCCCACACTGACTTTCCTGTCTCCATTAAATTCATCAATTTCAAAGAGTTAAAATTGTAAACCATTTTTCAATTTTATTTTGAAAATATGTACTTGTAGTTGATTGCAAGTTGTATTATTGTTTCTGTGTTATTGTTTATGATTTGAATAAGCAAATCATTAATAGAACAAAATGAAATTGTCATTGTGACAGAATACACTCTCGTGAGGGTAGGATAGCCTGAGCCTTTTTGATGTTTATTAAATAAAATGATGCAGAAAATTCTATTTCTGAAAGCAAGATCTGTTAATCATATCTCCTCTCCAAAGCTCTGTGCCAAACGCATACCACATTCATCTGCCTTTGCTGCACCAATCTCCTAACATCCTCAGCACCAGCCGTGCACTAGCAACATTGTAGGTTCAAAGGTCACATACATTCCTGACAGCTGCTGGAACACAAACTTTCAAAAGGCAGAGACAGCGTTTGTATCTTCTGTACCTCTGGTTCAAAACTTAATAATTGTCTACCAGGTGACACATTAAAGTGTACATATAAATCATATGTGGTTTTGACATTGTAGCTTCTTGTATCAGACAATTACCCAACCTCAACAGTTGGATAACATATTGTGTCACCTTCTTCAGCAGGGTTTTAACCATGACAGGACTGATGTGTACTAGCCGCCTGGCCTGGCTCTCTCCACAACTCTCATGTGGTACAATGGCCAGGATCCTGCCTCTTTGATCTCCTGATGAATGCCACTGCCTTCCTCTGAGAGACAGGAAACCTACCAGAAGGTACCCTAGTAACCAGTGCTTCGAAGACAGCCCTTACATAACAAAGTCACACTCACATTAAGGAGCTATTAATTGGGGGGCCTTTGATGTCAGCAGACATGGGAAGGTGGTGTAATTAGAGTAGCCTGAGGAGAGTGGCAGGTTGAGAGACCCTACATCTCCTGGCCAACCTCACTTTGTGCAAACAAATGACTCTGGGTATGATGTCAGGAGGCAAATAACACTTGTTACAGTAGCCATGATTGAACCCTTGTTCAACCGTTTACCTTTATGAAATACTGTCATTATTTGATTCATTTTGGGGCTGATGCACAACACAATAATTTACCAATCATTTACCGATTGGACTTTCTAAAGATGGATTCCATTTGTTTACCCGTGTTGGCATCATCACAGCTGGGTGCCCTTCTAAGGCATGTTTGTTGGGTTGTCTAGTAATTGGCTGCTTTTCTGGCCCCAGTTAAAGATTGACCCGCAGGTGAGCAATCTCACATCTTATCTTTTCTCAGTATTCTTTAAGTTGTGTGTTACAAAAATGACATACAATCATTTATCTTTTTTTGCAGTGGCTCTTGTGTGCCCTTGAAGACAGTAGTCAGTGGAACATTTAAGAGCGGATTTTGTTTACCACGTGGCCCATAACACTACACTCCTTGTAATTCCTCCAAAAGGCTTGGTTATTTAATTGGTATTATTAAAAGCAATGGGTGCTTTATTGGCCTTCTAATGGTTAGATTGAATTCCTGCCTGTTCATTTAAAGTTTTGGATTTTTTTCATTTTGATCTATAGAATCTAGAAGTAATTATAATGACGAGTGATCTTCAATTCTGTATTTTTTTCTCCATTACTGAACTTAACGCGATTGCAAATTGATTTAATAAAGTATATCTTATCAAAAATACCTATGTATTCATGCCATTGTGTTTTCATTCTTGAATGTACTCTGTTTCATGATGGGATTTTAATCACCCAAAGAGTGAGTCTACTTCCAGTCTCCATCTGTTTATGTTGTGCGTGTAGATGGTATCAATGGCACAGGTCTCTTTATCCCATCCTTTAAATTAAGGAATTAGGAAACATGCGATTGATTCAGATGACTCAGAATGAACACGAAAGCATCAAAACAGGCATAATAAAAGAGTTCATGTCAAAGACAAACCAAGAAGCTAGGAAGGCCCTCTCATTCGGGAAATGTAGGACTGCAGATCAGTTTGAATAATGAGGAACAGGTGCTTCATTACAGCAATAGCCACTCTAGGTGGGGTGGGCATGGCCGGAAAATGCCCTCCATCCAGAGCCAAGTAAATGGAGAAGCCTCGCTGGTACCAGCGATAGTACCAGCCCAGACCCACTCCCCATTGCTGTGGTTATCACTATGCACATCACAGACCTAATCTCTGCTCTTCCCGTAGACTTGACACTCTGGCCCGTCTGTGCCTCCCCATCCCTGGTAATGGCCCATTCCCCTTTCACAGAAGAGGGTACAGTAGCGATGGGTGGAAGGAGTGTGAGCCCACTGTTGCCTGCCTCCTTGGATTGTTACCTCTCCCCCTTGCATCGCTCGGTCTCTGCACCAATGTTATACTCTTTGTCTCTAACTCCCCACATCCTGTAGTTTCCCTTAATACACTCTAATTTGCTTTGTTACTTTCTGATTGCTAGGTGTGTGTTCAATAAGTATCCACAATAAATACAATTTTTAAAAGTGCACTCAGGGACTCACTCTGGTGTCAAATACAGATTTTCTTTAAGGCTCCATTGACTTAAAAGAACAGAAATAAAGAGGGCCACAATGGAAAAAAATAAGGGTCTAAGTCTGTTCTCTATTTCCATGGTGGCCATCAGGAAGAAGGTCAGGAAGAGCCAGGAGCGTTCAGCAAGTTTTGGCAGAGTTTCAGGGCAGTTTTGGGAGAGATGGGGCAAGTGCCAAAGGGTCAATGACACCAGGGAAACCATCATGATGGTGTACACACAGGGGAGGTGTCCAGGAGGCCAAGAAAATGCATGTGGACACAGGTGGATTGTGCCCACGTTCCCTACCAGTGGATTAGACACTCTACCTCGAGTGCCAATTCTGAAAGTTTGCACCAGTTTAAATGCAATTTTGCATGTTATTGACACTAAGGGCCTCATTACACGGAAGGCGGTAATGGTTAACGGCCACCGTTAATGGTAACGGTGACCGTTAACCAGTACCGCCTTACTACGAGGTCCCTTAGCGGGTTGATGCTTTAACGCCTGCCTTTTGCAGGCGTTAAAACCAACCCGCTAAGGGACCTCGGAGCTAATTACGGCACCGCAAAATTGCGGTGCCGTAATTAGCGCCTTCCCCATTCCTATAGAGCCCTATGGGGCAGAAATGGGAATGGGGAAGGGCAATGGCGGAAGGGGGATTTACCGCCCCACCAACCTTGGAATGGGGCGGTAAATCCCCTTTCCGCCAAGGCGGTGCCGGTATTTTACCGGCATGAGCCATGGTGCTAATAGCGCCATGGCTCACCGCCTTACGTGTAATGAGGCCCTAAGGCTTATTACCCCCTGGATGTGTATGTTGCGTGCAGTAAATGGTTGATTCACAGCTAGGTGTGTGCTTTGTGAATCCCATACATGCACGAGGAATGCAAGCATTGTGATTTGTTTTTTTTTAGTGCAATTTGTAACAAGGCAAGGTTTGTGGTGATGATAATATTTTGCAAGAGTGTACTTGCTCCAGCGTACTGCTTCTGTAATAAGGCCCATGGACATTGATGTAAAAGGTTGCATACATGATGGGAGGTCATTGCTTCCTATTTCCTTTGTTTGAATGTGGTGGATTTTGAATAGCAATGACTCTTGTGCTTGACCCGAGGCGTGATTATCCTGCAGTCTCTGATGAAAGATAATATGTTCCTATGGATTGTGAAAAGGGATTCACTAAAGAGCGGATACGCCCGCCTACATTTCTGGAAGTCTTCATCTACTCACCTTAGAACAGTTAAGTAAGACCACTTTGCTATCATCCGCCCGAGTTTGATTACAATGGTCCGACAAACATAACATTCATGCCTTCACTGAAGATCTTTTCAACTGTCATTTTGAACTTCTCGTGCGCAATTCCAGGGAAACATGGGAATAATAGTTCATTCTCATTTGAAGGTCGGCTTTTCTCGGGGAGCTTCCCACTTGCAGATTTTGTAAATAATCCATAACAATATTTCTGGTTTTGAATCACCAGATCCAATGCTAATTTCCAGCACCCCTTGCATCCACTCACCAATTCATCAAGTGCAGAAGGATATTGCTGTGGAGATCTGCTGAGGATACCACTGGGCCTTTGGGACAGACCTGACTTATTGCTACTAAATTTTACATGATATACTCATATTCCCGACCAGTGCAGAACGGGCGTAAGTAGAAGATCAAACAACTCAAAGAACATTGTACACAATTTCTTCACAACCTATCTCTCTATAAACATATTTTGGTGTAGGCAAACGCAATATGGGGCAAATATTCACTGGTCTCTCGGGCACTCAAAAGTCCAGAAAGTTGTTGAGTCAGTTGATTAGCAGCCTCAATGCACTTTTGTGTTAAAAAGGGATACATTTCTAGTCAATCAGCATACCCTTTCCTAACCGATTTATAGGTGCCTAAGCATATGGACCGGATCAAAGACAGTAGGTTTCCCTGAACGGGGAGGCAGATTTTTCAACCAGTAAGTTTTGTGTTTTCACTTCATGTAGCTCGAGCGTTACTGGCAATTCACCTTGTCCGTTGGAACGTGTCTTGTAATCACGGTATAAAACACGGAGTCAATTTTATTCTTGTCATGGATACACAGTGTGCTGTAGTTCACATTAATCTGCTACCAGTCTTTAATTCCAACTAGTATAACTTGTAGTGATTCACCAGTCACAATTCTAGACCATGAGGATGTTCGTTATACATCGAGAAAGTGTCTTCGGAGCTCTGTGTAGTCATAGACAACATTCGGGACACGCCATGCCGACCGCGACACTGAAAGTGTTCACCCCAGACCTCACGCTTGAGTTCCACGGGGGCAGACTCGGCTCTTCATTCCCATATGAGGTGAATACTAGTACAGCATGCAATACTACCGCCTTATTTGCAGTGCTATGAAATGGCCTAACCTCTAAGAGTTGCATATAACACAAGCTCCATTATTTGTGTCATGGATTGCAGTGCTATGAAATGGCCTAACCTCTAAGAGTTGCATATAACACAAGCTCCATTATTTGTGTCATGGATTGCAGTGCTATGAAATGGCCTAACCTCTAAGAGTTGCATATAACACAAGCTCCATTATTTGTGTCATGGAAGATTGTACACGTGGCTAGACAAGGGGTGAAAGCAGTGAGCTGTGGGGTGGCTGGAAGGGCAGTGCGCAGTCGCAGCAGTGAGGAAGGAGTCCTTGGATTACGTTTGACCATATAAATATACTTCTCATCCCGACAGTTGAGGGCAACCGGGAACAGAAACAAGCTTCTCCTGCAGGAGTTGGAATGTCCTCGTGTAGATTAGGCGAATGATAAAATGGTTTCCAGTGTAAGGTTGCCAGCCTCAAACATGCATGACTCAAGCTTGCACCCACAAGAGTCATTGTAGTCACTGGCGCAGTTGGCCATGCAACACATTTGCTTCTAGTTGTGTGGCTTAATAAAAACATTTGGAAGAATGTAAGATACTTGAGTTGACCACGTTCTTTATTATTTGTTCCATTAAACCACTTATTTAATTCTTTCCATCATGAAAACCAACTAAAAAAGCAGTGCCATCTGATATCATACTGGATAAATACACGCCTTGTCATAAATTAGGTGAAATAGAAAGAAATCATAACATCCAAATCCTATTAAAGAAATATCCTAATACCCGGAAATCTGCTGTCTGCACTCCTGTTGTTAAAAAAAAGACCCTCCGAAGTAATTTGTAGAAGCTGTAATACTTCTGTTCACCGATTTTTCCTCATCCACGAACAGAGTTTTTCCAGAGGCTGTTTTCCTATGTACACTTATTTCCAGTATTCTATAAACAGATCCTAAAGGACATGCATACATGATTTGAAAGGCACCGGCTGGGCCAATGGCCATCTGGCATAAACTTTAAGCAACTTACAGAAATAAATGTAAAAAGCAGCCACTGCTATTATGGTACAGCCCAGCGTAAGAAGTTAATAGCTAGAACATTATGTGAATACCTTCGAATATGATAGCAGTGCCTGGGTGTCTCACAAATCCATATCTAATACCTACATGCAGCCATGATTTCTGTCCTTCCCAATGATGCTTTTTTAAATCAGGAAATCAGTGCAAGGAACAGATGTGAGGACACACTTTATACATATAAATGAAGTGTTTGAAGGCACACTTCGTTAATGCATTTTTATTACAATAGTAGCACATTTGCAGCTGAAATTAGGCCATTGACACCCTGAAGAGTGCATTGAAGTAACACGTGCAAACCCAATAGGCCCACATTTGGATGTTGTTGCATGAAGAGTTAGCTCGAACAGTCCCCAGGAGGATGTGTTTTGGGGGATGAGGGGCAGGTGGAGGGTGTGTATAGCCATAGTGATTAGAATTACCATAGGCAGTCAACAGTGGGTAAGTGATCCAACAAACACCTACACGTTATGTGAACCTTCTGAGATCTCATCCTACTGTACTCCAGTGCAACTGTTGGGGCGCACAGATAGGTGTTAAACACCACCTATTAGCTACAGCTAAAAACATAGTGGAAGCCAGGCCATCTCTGGTATTGGTGCTGACCTGTCGAATACCGTGTGTCGAAAATCAGATTGTGTAAGTGGCTCTCTTATGACACATGCATTCAGTGTCTTTTTTGGCTTTTGTTGTGGGTCACGTGGGTTTTAAATAAGGATGTTTTTATACCTCACCACTCAACTTTGGAAATAGCAATGTAACGGACCTGGAAAATATTAACAAGTGATGTATGGCTGTACTCACATGTATATGGCTTCCGGATTTTATGCTGATTGCTGTTTTATTCATGTACAGAGTAGCACAGTCTCCTCTAAATGCAAACAGGTATGTGTTCAAATGCAAACTGAACAAAAAAACATGTTTCCAAACTAAACGTTCATGCTGGGAAGCGACCACTGGGGGTGTCCCTGCCAAGGTGCTAGTTTGGACAGTATTCTCCAACTGTTGCTCAGTTGCTATTTTGCCTGTGTTAAGTGTGGAGCAAAAAGGTCTACTGCTTTTTACAGACGTTTGTAAAAAGTCATATGCAAGTGGGGAACATAATCTGTATGTCTGCACACATGTACCTATAACATGTGTCGCCCCGAGATGTATTTGTGCAGCCCTGCAAATGGAGCACCGCACTTGGCAGCCTTAAACAATATTATCTGTGAGTGGCCATCGTATCCTGATTAAATCATTTAAATGAATTAACCGCACTTAATTTGAACCTGTACTGCTCTGCATTGTGAACCGCGTTGCCCCTGAGCTATCCACTAGGCCTATCCTTTTGGGACCTGAACTGTAGTAATACTCATCTGACACTGTTTTCCTCGTTGATGGTGATCTTATAAACACACTAGCTTTTAATCGTGCGCCCAGATCTGCGTGAGGCGTATCAGACCACCATTGAATGAACTGTGACACGAATAGCACATCCTTCTGTCATGTGTCACTAAAGCACACATCTTTACACAATATTCGGAGAGAGTCTCCCTTAGATGGTTGTAGCATTTCATCCAGTATATTCATATTTTGTGATGTGTGTACTAATCAGAATCAGCTCATTTTCCCACTCCTCTTTTAATTTCAAGCAAGATCAAAGCAGATCACCAGACCTGCTCATTTCTCTGCATACGCTCAGCACAAGTCTCCATAGTTGGCCTCTAGCTATTCCCAGCCACTCAGTTTTATTCAATGCTCTTTTAAAAAAAAAAGTTTAAAAAAAAAAACAATTCATCAAAAGACCGCCTGCCACGGGAGATATGGCATGTAGGACTGGCTGCCCCAGCACACTAATGGTTCCTGCAGTAATGTATATTTTCGTGACAAGCATGTGTGTTCTATCTCTCTAACCTTGTAGACTGCTGTGGGTCCAGGGCTACACTAGTGTAGCTGAAGAGAACAATGGACACACCCCACTTCTGATGTGTATATCACTGTTTAGCCTGCTGTAGATTATGCAGAGGAAGTAAGACGAATAGTCACGCAGGAAGAGAAAAATGATGAAAGTAGTGAACGACCTGGATAAGGCAACACCAGATAGGGTACAATATCATGCAGTAGAAATAAAAGGGATAAGAGCATTAATGTGGGACTTAAAGAAACAACAGGGGAAGAGGGAAGCATGAGGGCAGGACTACTCAGAGCATAGATTAACCAGCTATGCTTTGTATGTTCTAATCCCATTGGATAGCTCAGAGGCACCAGAGTCGCCATGGGAATAAGACAATGGGCCTCATAATAAGGGTGGCAGTGACGGTATGAAGGTGCCATTACGAGTTTTGCTCGTGGGTTCCTGACAGCGAGGGTAACGCACAGCAGGCTGTGCGGTACCCGTAAGCATTACTCGTAATGCCGCCAGCACCATTTTTAACAGTGCCGGCGCATCCATGCTCCCTACACCCATTCTGGCTATAAGGCACAATGGGGATTGGGAGCCCGGCAATACCGCCACCTGTGAATGGGCAATTACCGGCCCATTCATCTCATAATGGGCCGGTTATTGCCCAATCGCGGGAGTCGGTGCCGGTAGCGAGCATGGCAGTAGCCATTCCTGCCATACAGGCACGCTACCTCCATGATCGTCATGAGGCCCAATGGCAGGCAACATGGGTTTTGATCTCCAGTCCGGCACCTACAAGCTGCTGGAGACCAGCATTAGGGAAGATATAAGCATGCAGTAAAAGAATAAAGTGACAGTATTGTTTGACTAGCACTGCGATCCTACCTCATCGGCATCCATTGCGGATATCTGCATTATCTTGGATCCATCCCCAATGTTCTCCTCCACCGTCAGGTCGAGCAGATCTGTCGGGAACACTGGCGGGTTATCATTGATATCCTGAAGTGTTATTTCCACCTGCAAAAGAAAAAAGACATCCCATGATCACCACAATTGTAAAGTTATTATGGAGCACCATCTTTCAATAGCAAGAGAGACCCTCGCCGAAATGGTGCAAACAGCAGCACAAACACATATGTCACACATTGAATGTGGTTGTCTGTGGCAATCAAGGCTTAACAAGAACTGTGTATACAATGCCTGTTGTCATTCAATAGGTTTTTTGTCTAGAGCTCAGCCTGACCCCATAAAGGGGGGAACTTCTAAACCTTCCCCCTTCCTCTGTGAGTCAGGGATATAAGGGAGTGCAAAGGTGCACGTGATTACTCCAGCAATTGAATGGTCGCTGAACCTCGATGCCATGCACACTCCGATCTGCTACCCTTAGGCACTGGCAGCTCGTGCATGCCACTTTGCTTTGCCCATTTATTCTCCAGCTTCCCCTGTGACTCCAGTCCTACTCGCCCCTTAGCCACCCCCCGCTAGCAAACCAAACTGAACACTTTGCTGAATGAGCTGCACCTCCTCAGCCTCTTCAGCCAAACAAACATGGCTTTCCTTTTTCTGTTTCTAAATGTTGCAGGTATTATTTATCGTATTTGAAGTAAATTACCCAGACCTCTCTGTTGAAAGGCCATGCACACATGGATTGTTTAGTTCAGAATGCTCTGGCAGTCCAATGAAATAATTCTGTGCCTTGCTTTTTTCAGAGTAAGCTACTTTGTAGATGCTGTCCTCTGGAGAAGGAAAAGAGGGCGGCTGCAACAGCTGCTCTCCATCGCCTGAGCGTAGGCATCTCACAGGGCCTGGGGAAATAATGTGTCACCGGAACAGAAGACCGCCAGGACGGAAGTGGCTTAGCTGGGATAGATCTGTCAATACCAGCCAGCGAGGAAGGCGGGCGGGAAGATGGATGGCCAGAGGATCAACAGGAAGGAACCTTAGGGTGATGGACAGTCCCTGATTGCGCATCTCTGCTTCCATTCGCTACGTTAATCAGAGATTGAACGCACATTGCCTACCTGTGCTGGCCAACATCAAGGCAAATGACACCAAGTGCTACCTGTGCGGCTCAGAGCAAGTCTTCAATTAACACTGTGGACTATCATAAGACCCAACCGGTCTTTGTCTCAGAGTGCTGGCATTGCTATGCCAACTGCCACTGAGCATTTCCACAGTCTACCCAAACGGCACAGTCCCTCGATCGGAGAGTGCATACCGGAAGGGGCAATGGACAGTTCCCCTGGGCTTGAGAAACAAGCCACTGCTGGTCCCTCAGGCGTCGTGTGATATAGGCGTGGCTTCATTTACGCGCAATCATGAATTCCAAAAAAGAAGCAGAACATCAAGTTCTTCAGATAAATCATGTGTCCACTTAAACTCAGCATTTGGTACAGCACTGAAAAGAACGCTTTAAGTAAATACAATGTTGATACCACAAATTGCATTGGTATGTGAAGTATCACAATAGTACCTAATAATATTTCACAACACACACACAATCCTCGCATTTCCCAGATGATGTACTTTATTTATGACTTTCAATACCTGAAGGAATCCGTCACTATTAACAATGTTATATCTAAGGATGTGGGGGTGACTATGTCTCTTTGGGTAACTGTACAGGCTGAATTGCCTTCATATCTGATCCAGGTTGGGATGAGCAGATCTGTTCCTGTTCGGCCTGGAATCTAGTCCTGGCCAACCTCCTGGTCTCCAAACATTCACTTGTGGAGGTGTGCTAATGTCACGTGATAGGTGCCCCGGCAGCTATTACAGGAAGTGCATGGTGATGGCGGGTAGCCTGGTAGCACCGGCGTCCTCGCCCCGCAGTTGCATTGGCGCATAAGGGCATCTTCCTGCAGGTAAAAGTCCAGTGATTGGACGTATCTAGATGCAACCACTCAGAGCGTCTCCATGACTACGAGATTCACTGTGTGGCGATGAGAGGCGTTCACCTCATTTTCTAAGTATATCCATCTTTTGTAACTAATATATCAAATCGTGTTTCAGGTGCATCCCGGTGCATCTTCTGAAATTGTGGGTAACATCTTTCAGTTGCAGTCTAAGAGTTCCTGCCAACACCCTTCTTTTTTAATATTGCCTTCTTCCTATCTTGGGAACAATGTGAATACTTTTCAAATAAAATGTCTGAACATGAACAAAAAAACAATGTTTTATTTCAGGATAGGAGACATGTTTGACAATCAGCCAATGACCACTGCAATTCAGAAAAACATCCCTCTGGTTTTGAAACCAATTTCTCAGTGTCTGGTCCATCACAAGTATGTTATGCTCACAGGGATGTATGGGAGCCAATCAGGCGAGTGTTAAGGATTTTTGAAGCCTGATGCACAGACAGCTTCAGAAACCCTTCCCCTAAAACCAAAGACATTAAAGCATCCAGAATCTCTGGCCACATAATAAGCATGGGTCCTGCCCTAAAGTCCCCGTACCCTCTTCATCCTCCCTGGAATCAGAACAATACATTTCAAGAGCAACATTAGCTGATAACAACCAGGATACCTGGGTACACAACCTTTTTTTTTTTTAAAAGAATGAACGAGGAAGGTTGCCAACGAGGAAGGTTACCATAATGCAGAAGAGATGCAGGACCCAGGTCAGTAGCTTTATGAGAAAGGAACACATACCCCAGAAGAGACGCAGAGCTCAGATCAGCAGCTCAAGAATGAATGCAAGAGACAGATTGAAAGTAATGAGAAGGGTACACATATCCTTGCATAGATGGTACAGACCGATTAGAACCTATGAGGAAGGTGGATGTAAGCAGATATGGACTGATATTAGAAGAAGACCATGATCTTCAAATGCCATTGCAGTTCAGTTAGGGAGCAAAGCATCACATTGTGTTGTGTTGTGTTGTGTATCATTGGTCACTGTTATGTATGAAGCAACACTATGCCCAGTAAAACCGTGAGTGAAGTTTTTCTGAAGAGTACCATGAGAACTAAACCACTCTTAGGGGCTCAGCATTTGGAAATATTTAGGAAGTGGACATTTTGAGAGTTTAAAAGAGATGCCCAGGATCACATACTTTCGTTAAGGGATGAAGCTGGGGTCTGATCTCGGTGTGCAATTTCTGCACTTACCACATTGTTTTCCAATTCTTGTCATAACACTTGGTGCAAATGTTTTGAATGGTTGTCATTAATGAACTAAAATAATGCCATATTTTGTAGGCCTTCCTTGTACAGTACACAAATGACAAAACACAACATGACAAAGTTAGCAACATGCATATATAGAAGCATGTTATGTAAAGGGAATATTATTTTATCTTAATGTTCCCTTCCTAGGGAAGTATACACAGACCAGAACATTAATCGACGTGAGCCTACAAAATCATATTGCATTTGAAAGCTTCAGTGCACCAAGCACACACACTTGTGGATTAGTATTCATGTTCTGCACAAGATACTAATACTATCATAAGACCCAACCGGTCTTTGTCTCAGAGTGCTGGCATTGCTATGCCAACTGCCACTGAGCATTTCCACAGTCTACCCAAACGGCACAGTCCCTCGATCGGAGAGTGCATACCGGAAGGGGCAATGGACAGTTCCCCTGGGCTTGAGAAACAAGCCACTGCTGGTCCCTCAGGCGTCGTGTGATATAGGCGTGGCTTCATTTACGCGCAATCATGAATTCCAAAAAAGAAGCAGAACATCAAGTTCTTCAGATAAATCATGTGTCCACTTAAACTCAGCATTTGGTACAGCACTGAAAAGAACGCTTTAAGTAAATACAATGTTGATACCACAAATTGCATTGGTATGTGAAGTATCACAATAGTACCTAATAATATTTCACAACACACACACAATCCTCGCATTTCCCAGATGATGTACTTTATTTATGACTTTCAATACCTGAAGGAATCCGTCACTATTAACAATGTTATATCTAAGGATGTGGGGGTGACTATGTCTCTTTGGGTAACTGTACAGGCTGAATTGCCTTCATATCTGATCCAGGTTGGGATGAGCAGATCTGTTCCTGTTCGGCCTGGAATCTAGTCCTGGCCAACCTCCTGGTCTCCAAACATTCACTTGTGGAGGTGTGCTAATGTCACGTGATAGGTGCCCCGGCAGCTATTACAGGAAGTGCATGGTGATGGCGGGTAGCCTGGTAGCACCGGCGTCCTCGCCCCGCAGTTGCATTGGCGCATAAGGGCATCTTCCTGCAGGTAAAAGTCCAGTGATTGGACGTATCTAGATGCAACCACTCAGAGCGTCTCCATGACTACGAGATTCACTGTGTGGCGATGAGAGGCGTTCACCTCATTTTCTAAGTATATCCATCTTTTGTAACTAATATATCAAATCGTGTTTCAGGTGCATCCCGGTGCATCTTCTGAAATTGTGGGTAACATCTTTCAGTTGCAGTCTAAGAGTTCCTGCCAACACCCTTCTTTTTTAATATTGCCTTCTTCCTATCTTGGGAACAATGTGAATACTTTTCAAATAAAATGTCTGAACATGAACAAAAAAACAATGTTTTATTTCAGGATAGGAGACATGTTTGACAATCAGCCAATGACCACTGCAATTCAGAAAAACATCCCTCTGGTTTTGAAACCAATTTCTCAGTGTCTGGTCCATCACAAGTATGTTATGCTCACAGGGATGTATGGGAGCCAATCAGGCGAGTGTTAAGGATTTTTGAAGCCTGATGCACAGACAGCTTCAGAAACCCTTCCCCTAAAACCAAAGACATTAAAGCATCCAGAATCTCTGGCCACATAATAAGCATGGGTCCTGCCCTAAAGTCCCCGTACCCTCTTCATCCTCCCTGGAATCAGAACAATACATTTCAAGAGCAACATTAGCTGATAACAACCAGGATACCTGGGTACACAACCTTTTTTTTTTTTAAAAGAATGAACGAGGAAGGTTGCCAACGAGGAAGGTTACCATAATGCAGAAGAGATGCAGGACCCAGGTCAGTAGCTTTATGAGAAAGGAACACATACCCCAGAAGAGACGCAGAGCTCAGATCAGCAGCTCAAGAATGAATGCAAGAGACAGATTGAAAGTAATGAGAAGGGTACACATATCCTTGCATAGATGGTACAGACCGATTAGAACCTATGAGGAAGGTGGATGTAAGCAGATATGGACTGATATTAGAAGAAGACCATGATCTTCAAATGCCATTGCAGTTCAGTTAGGGAGCAAAGCATCACATTGTGTTGTGTTGTGTTGTGTATCATTGGTCACTGTTATGTATGAAGCAACACTATGCCCAGTAAAACCGTGAGTGAAGTTTTTCTGAAGAGTACCATGAGAACTAAACCACTCTTAGGGGCTCAGCATTTGGAAATATTTAGGAAGTGGACATTTTGAGAGTTTAAAAGAGATGCCCAGGATCACATACTTTCGTTAAGGGATGAAGCTGGGGTCTGATCTCGGTGTGCAATTTCTGCACTTACCACATTGTTTTCCAATTCTTGTCATAACACTTGGTGCAAATGTTTTGAATGGTTGTCATTAATGAACTAAAATAATGCCATATTTTGTAGGCCTTCCTTGTACAGTACACAAATGACAAAACACAACATGACAAAGTTAGCAACATGCATATATAGAAGCATGTTATGTAAAGGGAATATTATTTTATCTTAATGTTCCCTTCCTAGGGAAGTATACACAGACCAGAACATTAATCGACGTGAGCCTACAAAATCATATTGCATTTGAAAGCTTCAGTGCACCAAGCACACACACTTGTGGATTAGTATTCATGTTCTGCACAAGAACATTTGAAATTGTATAAAAATAAATTCAGACCGTTTTTAACGTCAAATGAGCAAACCTGAAAATAAGCTTGCCTCAATGCCTCTTCGTTTGGTCGGCTCTTTTCTGTCTAAGACCACTACTACTCAAATAGCCTATAAAAAGAAAGAGCTGGCAATGGCCAAACTAGTCCTCCAGAATTTGAGAAGGCAAAAAGATTGACAGAACGCCACACAGTACAATACAGTGAGCTACGATGTGCCCAGGATCACTGCGGCAAAGCCATAGGATGAGCTGCAACCCTTTGATTACAGCCCGAACCGTGGCAATCTCATCACCTCTACTAACACGTAATGCTTGCTTGTATTGCTAACATGATCTGTCATGGGTACGTGTTGTGGCAGTAGTAGTAGATAGTAGAGGTTACTGTCATCAAAGTATATGCACACACAATATAGGCAACCTCGGAAATTGGAAAGGAAGAGTCAACCCTGCCAGAATGTTGTACTGTGCTCTGGCTCATGAGCACAGATCTCTGCATCAAGTGCTGAAAACACTGAGCTATCTTCTCAGCCAAAGTGGCACTCAAATGTATGAATATTCATTTCAACTTTGGCTACTTTATGTAATCAACACAGTGACACAAAAGGGCACCAATGCCGCAGGAGTTATACTATAGTGAATTCACAAACGTTAACCAACACAGTAAACATAGGAAGCATTACAGGATTAATTGATCTGAATGGAATGTGCTTGCCAACAACAGCCGGGCAGTAGGCTTAGAACCTCATCAGTGCACTATAAAATATCCTGATGTGTTATCTTAAAAATGGGCATAGACCTTCCTGCATTAGGCAGCCACTTGATGGCTCCTCCAAAGGTAGGGTCCCAGGGCACATGCACCTTTTCCTTCCCATACAGAAATCTCTGGAGCCAACAAAAAGCTAATTCAAAGGTTTGTGTAATAGGTGTAGTGAATCATTGCATAATGCAAAGCAAACAGATGCCCATGCTGTGTGCTATACAGCACAGAATGAATGCATTATCTTTCTGGCAACCTTATCTAATACCAGTATCGTGTACTGCACTGGTTACCATCTTGCTAATGGTGTTAGGTTCTTCTTGGTGCATTCCCTGTGCAAATTCCTCAGCTATGTCCTTCCCCACCAAATCTACTTTGTAAATACCAATGTTCCTGCATTAAAGGGAAGCAACGTATAGGTTTCTCCAGCCATTCCCCAAAGGCATCCTCAGGTTGGGCATTTCATCTGTAGTGCTCTGAGATATGTAAACCTTTTGCTGCATCCTTGGAATCTTCACAATAGAATCTATGTATTAAATTAAAAGTGGTGTTTAATGTATTAACCATGGAAATGTATGTGTACACAAAGGTGGCAGTATCACAGGGGAAAAATCAGGGACAACCCTTTGTGCAAATCTGAGATGTTAAGTCACATACACACATCCATGCACATTTTAAAAACCATGATGTGTGAAAATAACTTTGAAATCATGTGGCTTAGTCCTCTTGGATAGATCCATATCCTGTTGACCCTGGAAGAACTTTCTCAGAGGAGCTTGGAGGGAGACCGTGATAATCTGTGTTCTGACTTCCTTTGGCCACTGTACCAACTCCTTAAACAAAGTCCTTTGGTGAGGTGGCTCTTTAGGCGTTTAGCTCTCTGACAGGGCTCTTGAAGATACATATTTAGAAGACCCCTAGGGTCGCTCAGCTTTCATGTGATGCAGAATTACAGAATCATTTTGGGAACTCTGCTATAGTCTAGCAGTTTTTCAGACATTAGTGGAACTGTTTAGTTTGGGAAGACAGATAAACCTTGGTTTGTCTAGTAGAAGTGTGTGGTGTACCCTTCATATGAACTTGTGATGAAGCAGCACCTCCAGTTCATGATTACCCTAACGTCGTCATAGCAACAACCATCCCTCCCAGTGCCCCTTTAGGGGATAGGAAATCGTTAGAATGGGGTCTAAATGGTACTTATACAGGAAACGCTCTATGTAAGTGACAAGGAAAGTTAACAATTAAAGACTAGAATATTTAAAATGTAATGACTTGAACTAATAGCAATTGTGTTTTCATAAAACATGTCTAGTTGCTAATGCATGCTCATTAAAGAGAACACTAAAACAACTGTGTACGGTAGTAGCTGGCACACCTATTAGGCAATGAGAACAATGTGTGTTTTAATTAAAACAAATAGGTTAATTAAAGGTTAAATCCCCTGCATCAGGCTCTGCATACCATTATACGTAATTGTTAGTGCAATGGTCGGGTGCACTCACCAGACCTATGTGGAATCGTATTAGATTATCCTAAGCATGTTTTGAGCAAAGTGGTTACTTTGCAATGCTGAAGAATGCTGTGAGAGGCAAAGGTTTGGGCACCCTGACAAGAAAATAGCATTCAGATACTTCTTGAAATGAAAAGCTAGGAAAAAGAGTAATGTTTGAGCATTACTAAGGTTGACCGGATGGGCGCTGTATATACAGTGATGTACTGGTAGTGCTGGAAATGAAAGCCCAACCTTTCCAAGAGGGAAAGACATTTTCAGGGACAGGATATTGTATATTTTCACAACAGAAGCTATTAAACAATCATCTCATTGAATTAACTTTGTAAACTGCCTTGTTTTAAAACAATAAATACAATTTTAATTTGTAATTATCATTTCAGATATTTACTGTAGTCATAAAAATACTTGCCTTATTGAACAAAGTGCATTACTAAACTTGTGAAAAGAAATATGAATACATTTCTGATGTATGTAAGAGGATTCAATTCAACACTACAGCTAAGTCAATGCCTAGTCTGGGATACTGAATGGAAACCCTTATTGATATATCTTTATGTCCAGTTCATGAGTTCTGGATGACTACCCCTATATAACACCCCTCTCTTAGAATCCCCCTGACCCCACTGAGCCAAGAAGTAGTTCTGTTTTGCAAGTTTAAAAGGTTTATTTGAGAATGTAAACAATATATATATATCACACTTTATAATAAATTAATAACTGAATATCACACTTAATCTGAGCAGTTATCAATAATGGATAGTCTGGCACTAGCACACTTCTTTATAATCAATGATGAGTGGGTATAGGATGGATAAGATAGCAACAATACTTTTATGGTTTCAAATAGATGCAATGTGGAATGAAAATGCAGTACAAAAAATAACTTGATAGGATTTCAGCAAAAGACAATGTAATCACTTTCTTGGACAATTCACCCCCCCCCCCCCCTTTATGCAATGTAAGGAGATGAAGAGGAGAGCACACAGTTCTTAGGAATGCAATCAAATAGAATTCAGTTCAATTCCCCCCCAGCAGCTTATACAACAGATAGGAGTTTTGAAACACAGGCAAAATGCTTTGAATATGGTGACAATGAAGTGAGAAATATGCTGAAAATGCTTTTAATTCCCTTTAGGAGGTGCAGGGTGAGTGAGAGATACTAGGGATGAGTGCAGGCTCACTTTAGCAATGCTCTAGGAGTAACTAGCAGGTTAAACAAATTTTTGGCAAAGGAAAGCAAGGAAGCTGCTGTTTTCACATGTGGCTGGATTTTTAACCAAATCGCAAATCGCAGCAAAATTCGCGAATGCGTGAATCGCGATTACGGCAAAAGTATAAGGAGTAGCAAGTCGGTTCTAGGTTCGTTGAACAGCTAAGATTCTAAGCTTTCAGAGGAAAGTTAAACCACGTTTCTATCCCAAACGGTTCCAAAGATATAAACGATTTTGTAAAGGTCGTTTTTCGAATTTAAAGTAACTCAAATTGACAGGTGACAGCTTTTAAAAATGACAGGTGACAGCTATGCGGCTGCAGAATTGACAAGCGACAGTTTCTAGGAGGCAGTTCTGGTTAGATTAAAATAGTTTGGATTAGATTATTTTAACTAAGAGATCGGTTCTGCACAGTTCTGCTAGGTACTCACAATATATTTTTGAAATAGGCCTCGCCACGGATCTGGTCAGGTTTTGGACTGGACTCCGGTTCTGGTCTCGGCACTTCACAGTGATCTGGGTCAGCTCTCTGGTTCTGCTCACAGCGGTGTGGGTCACTCTGGATCTCTGGCCTCTGGTTCTGGATACTGCTCTGCTTTCTCTGGGTACAGCACTGCTTCTGGATCTTTCTGCACAGCTTTCTCTGGACACAGCGCTGATCTGCACGGCTCCTGGATGCTGCTACCGCTGTTAGGTTTGCTGGATGCTGAGGCCTGCTGAGAAGAGTTCTCAGTTTGTGGGTTTAGGCCCTTGCTTTGAGTTCTGAATCAAGTTCTTTGGAGTTTTAAAGTCTAAGTGTTGGATCTGGTATCTTCTGGATGTTGTGTGGTCCGGCAGAGCGCGTTGCAGCAACTGGATTTAAATGTCCTCTCTAGCTTCCAGTGGCTCTTTTTATGTCTTTTGAAAGTGGGTGTGTGTGCAGCATCACTAAGCCGGCCCCCCTCTCAACTGGTCATTGGTCTAGCTTTCCGCACTGCTTGGATTGGGGGAAGGAAATGTGTGTCATGGTGATGCTGTTTTATGGTCTGCAGAAAGGATACTCCCCTGTCAAATTGCACACAAATCTATATTTGACCCAAATACATATTTGCACAGGTACACATTTGTTTAAAATTACATGCACCCATCACATATCACATGAGGTATACTCTGTTCAAACACTGCTCTTCCTGGGGGCGTGCATTCAGAAATGGCAACATTTTGTGCTTTTTAGTGGGTTTTGCAACATCAGATTTTTCTCCAGATTTATACACATGTACACCCCCCTCCCACACATATCTCAGTAACTTTCCAGGTCACTAGCTTAAACACAGAGTATGTGGTGTCAATAAATAGCAGGGTTTTGCCCCAGAACATCACACAAATTCCCAACGCGTCTTAAAACGTGCACAGAAAAATCACAAGAATTATGGTATCATTTAAATAATTTTGACAAGTCCGCATTGTAAGTTATATATCTTTCTTAGAATCATATTCTGACCAACAGGGGTGTGTCTTTTTAGGTCACATGGTGTAGAAACCAGTTTATCCAGTTTCTGCCAAGCTCAGAGACCCTGCCCCTCCCAGCTTCTGCCAAGAGGAAGCTATTTTACGGTCCCCCCAATAAACCATCTGCCTGAGTCAAGGCAGGGCTTTGTTCAAAAGGAAGCCATTTACGACCACCCCAATAAACCATCTGCCTGGGCCCTTTCTTTAGTTTCTTGCAATCCCCTGGTAATTCAATCAGAGAGTGTGTGACCTCCTTTTGGCAGGAGCAACAGAATGCAGCCAGGCCTGGGAATGCATTTGTTGGGCAAGCCCCCACTCTTGTCGGGGGTAGCTGTCTGGCAGAATTCCAGTTTCCTTAAGCCAGGTTTCAGGTAAAATGTCACTTTTTGTTCCCCAGTTTAAGTCAAGACAATTTTTACATATGCAGCTAGAATGCTGATTCTAAGTTCTAAACTATGACATTTCAACAGTGACAAACTATGTGACACTCAAAAGTAGGTCACTCAGTTAATTTAAACATTTTCGATTTTTGGTAGTTTTAAATCCAGTTTCAGTTAGGCTGCTGCAGACCTGCAGAGCTCAGCCAGTCTTGTTATGAACATTGTTTTGGGGCTCTTCAACTTCCCAGATTTTGTATGCACACATACTTCATTCTGCCAGATGTCTGCTGGTGTTCAGTGAGATTTTTGGATATGTTGCAATGTTTGAAATAGGCATTTTGAGCTGGAAACAAAAGGTGATTTTAAAGTGCAGTTTTTCCTTTGGCACACATTTCACTCATGGCACCCCGGCCCATCCTGCTCGCACTGGTGGGTGGCAAGTTAGGCAACCATTTTAGTGTGCACAAACTGCGTGGTTCTCCTGGATTTTGACGCACATGTGGGCTTTTTGGCCATCTTGGATTTTCTAAGCCCACAGCACCAAATGTTGTAGCATGATAGCTCAAACGTGGGTCAGGACACCCAACATCTAAGATATGGCACATTGATCTAATTTAGTTTTATTGAGTTTTTTTGTGTTGATTTTTATTACCATGTCATATAGAATCTTTTTTTTTTAACCAACAGGGAAGTTTATCATTCCAAACTATACAGTCTTGTACGTTTCTATTGTACTCTTTTATAATACACCTTTGAGAAGGGGAGGGCAACGAATAGCACCAATGAGGGTTACTAGTTGCTTTGCATAAATAACAGATTGGGAACATGACAAATAATCCAGATATTTATAGTTGACAAATACGTCCTTGATAAAAATAAAGTTGTATTCTTGATTGGCTATGTACATAATTCACCCTGGCAGTGTTCATATATTTTTCTTCTCTCAGGGCTAACAGTCATCCTGTTGCTTATCTCGGAGAACAGGGCCAGATAGAATTCCTTCATGGTCACTGCTTGAGTATTCTGAATAGAAACCTGACACCATCTCAGGAAAAATAAACTTAAAGTCATGCCTCTAGAAACAGAAACTTATGTTTCCTTTGGGCACATGATGCCTGTAGGGAAAATGGGGCTGGAATTTCAGCTGGGGCAGAGTTTTTGTGAACAGCAACAGGTGTTTTTTCATCTCTGATGTCTGCAAACAGTTCAGGGACAGCCCTGTGATTTGCGTGAACATCTTAGATGTTTGGGAGATCCATACATATTTTTGTATTACAGGGTTGGTGAAAAGCAATTTTTGGATGGCATATACCTTTGGCGCCACTCAATGAAACTGTATGAAATGTTGTGATATCATTCTAGACGTGACCTAGAATGGTTCTACGAGGTTTGGTGCTGTTTGCCAAGAGGGAACAAAAGTAGTGGGGTGTCCCAAATTATTTGAAATGCTTATAAATGTGTTGCTGTTTCACAAATCTGCACAAAGGTTTGCAAATAAATTTAAGACTCAGATTTGAATGTGTTTGCAAAGTTTGGTGGCAAATGTGCACAAAAGATTTTGGAACAATTATAGACTGAACCTTGAATTTTCCTGCAAAGTCTGAATGGATTTTGCCAACTGGGAGCTATATGACTATTATATGTGGGTACATTTTAACACTTAAAAAAATATATATAACATGGATGGATTTGCAGGAAAGTTGTGCAAGGAGCATGGGCAAGGAGTTGAAAGCATGGTTTTGCAAATGTGTCTGTGTTTTATTTTTTGAAAAGTGTCATAATGTAGGTACAAAAAATAATGATATAACATTGGTGACTGAGGTGTAGCCGTTGGTCATGGGCAGTGGCCAGATTGTCTGAGTCATGGCCTGTGGCTATGGGCAGTGGCCAGATTGTCCAGATAATCTGCCTACTGGCAATGGCAATGAGGAACTGGCAATGGAGTTAAAGTGGGCATGTCTACCAGGGACTGGTTATGTGGTGAAGATGTATAAATTTCGCATACATTTGAATGGGAAAATATCTTTTGCCCATCGCTAAAATTTTGTCTGTGGCTACAACCCAAAGTGCTGCACAGGATTGCATCAAACAATCGCTGTGACTATTGCTGCCTACACTCCGAGACAATGCTAATCAGCAGATAATTACAAAGAATTCCGAACAAGCTTCCCACATGGTCACCAGGCCACCCCTTGAAATCAATTACCACCCTTATTTGCGATCATAGAGGGACAAGATATTGGAATGCGATGCCAGACTCATTTCCACAATCTCGCAGCAATGACTGGCCCACAAACCACATGCCTTGAGAAAGACACTAGAGAGTCGAATCACGTGTCGGTTGGCTTCTAACAATAAATATAAGCATCAAGAATGGATTCAAAGACTACTTCATTACGACAGCATTTACTTATTGAATAACCCAGCGCTGAGGTGAACAGGCGTGACTCCCCTATTCGGAACCTAACACTTGAAGAAGGAAGGGCACTGTCACAAAGGAACCCCAGTACGAGCAACAGGGTAATCTTTTTAAAGTACTAGATGAAGCCCAGCGATCTACCCATTGACCGCCTGGCAATTATTTGATAAGCGTGTACTCTGATTTGATTATTGGGGCTTGCAACATAGCCAAACCCTAGATTTGAATGGGAAGAAATATCCTTCTTGCGGCTGCAGGCTGAAGTGCTGCACTGAATTTCAACAAACCTGTATGAGGAGCATCAGCAAGGACCAGAAAGCATAGTTTTGCAAATCTGTTTCGTGTTTTATTTTTCCAAAGTGCCCAAATGTAAGCACAAACAATAATGATACAAGTTTGGTGCTAGGAAAATGGGCCATGGCCCACTGTAAGGACAAATGCCTACTCTGATTCAATTATTGGGGCATTCGGCATGGCCGAAGGTCTAGGTTTAAATGGGAAAAATAAATCTGCTTGCGGCTGGAGCCCGGAGTGCTGGACAGGATTGCAGCAAAGTTGCGAAAGGAGCATCAGCAAAGACCTGAAAGGATGCTTTTGGAAATGTGTCCTGTGTTTTAGTTTTTTGAAATTGTTGAAACGTAAGTACAGAAAATAGTGATATAACTTTTCTGCAGTGGGCAGAGGGCCTGGCCTTCGGCAAGGACAAATGTCTACTCTGAATTGCCTATTGTGGTATGATAACGACTCACATAATATGCATTGCAAAAAATAATTGTTAAAGAAGGTTTATAGTTATTTCATATATGTTGAAAGAGGAATTATTAATAACTTATATACAGTGTTGTAACATTATGAAACATTTTCACTTATGAAAACGTATTTAATTGACAGAAAAAACTTTGTTAAAGGGACATTACGGTTAGGGTGCCACCCGCCCTTGTGACTCTACTTCACCAGCAATTATCTAGTGGACTCCCACCTTTGCAGCCCTTGGCACTTCCATCCTGGGCTCCCATGAGCAATTGTATATTCGCACTGCCACTTTTATTTATGCACTTCTCTCACTGCACAATGAATATGTGCATTTATAGGAGCGCTATGCACAATCTTTTGGTAAAAGTTTGGGAAATATAGATGCAAAAGGTATGTAGAACGTTGTTAAGTGGCAGTTGGTGGGTGGAAGTTTGATATGTTGATAGGCTATATGTAGAGTTTTTAAGTGATTGGTGGATACATGTGTGAATGGTTTAAATCATGCAATGAGAGAGTGTTACAGAAATAATAGTAAAAAAAAAGTAGAAGGACTAGTTTGTGTGATGGTGTGCATGTGCAATCCAGGTTTTCTAATAAGGCATGGGCTAGACAGGGGAATGTGGAGACTGTGGCTAATTATAAATAGCAATGGATTATGGTGTTTATTGTATGCTAGAGACAGGAATTTTGGACAGAAATGTGTTGTTTTCTTTTTCTTTTTTGTGTTTTTTTCTTTTTCTCTATTATACAATTTTCCATTATTACCATTACCATAGTAGAACATGCTAATGGAAATGTTGGATAATCTTATAAATCTAACTACTTTACTGAAAAATGTAAAGTAGATGGAGTCTACAAGCTTAATTTTTAGTTCTATTTTTTAACTGTGAAAGGTGGTTCCTAAAGGAACCTTTTTAATGTTCTTTTTTTCTTTTTGCAGGAGAGGCCAGAAAGTAAGGTGGGAAGGGAAATGAGGGAAGGGGCACCAACCACAGATATGGAGGGGCAGGTGGACTGGGGAAGATTTTTTGTGTGTGTTAAATCTAAGGTAAATGGCAGTGTTTCTCATGATCCTTGGTTACATCTTCAAAAGCACTTTGAAATTGATCCTCCCTGCAGAGTGGTGTGTTGCAGTATACACAGAGGACTGTTGTTTTTTAAAGATATGGATCAACAACCTCTTTTTTTTGCTTGCAAGGTAGCTGGTGGGGTTTTGCGCACCACAGACGTAAACTGGGCGGTTAAGTATGTGTTGAGGAACATGAGGTGGAGGAAGACAGCCTACTACTTCCTTAGAAAGGAACAGCCTTTCTGAGAGCATTGCAGTGGTTGGATTTGGTTTGGTGACGCATGGAGGAGTTTCCGTAGGAGTACTACCCAGGTTGTCCGCGACTGAATACAGCGTTGCACTTAGTGCATTTCACTTTGGTAGCTTCATCCTTTGGTATATTTTTCAAAAGTGGTAAAGAACTGCAACCCCCATGTTTCTCTCTCAGTACGAAAGGAGCGCGTTTCCTCTATCTCATCTTCCGGGTCTGCTTGATTGTCTTTTGAAGTATTGCGATTATTTCTTTGTGTAGTTCCTCTAGCTGGTGGTAGCCTTGGGGAGGAGGGACGGCAATAGCTGATGTCATTGTTTAAGATAAATAACAGTTTTCATAATATTCTTCCAAGTATGTGCTGTGTGCTAGATTGTTAATGGATAATGAGTAAGAATAGGTGTAGCAGCTGTGCAAGGGTACATTTTTAGCTATAGCGATTCTAAATGAGCTGAAAAATGCAGTTTCAAACTGTTCGGGAATAACGGACTCATTTGCGAAGTGTGGATGCATTTGCGGACACGTCATCATGCCACCCGCGAGCGTGTGGTCATGTGACACTGTCTGGATAGTCTGCGATGACATCAGACATTCACGAACATCGGCGAACACAAAAGCGGTGGAAAACGTTGCAAAAGGTGTATAGAAGGGTTAACAATGATGCTAGAAGGTAGGCAATGGCAGTTTTAAAGTGAAACTTTATAAATTGGACACACATGCTGCTATATTGGGGTAAGTATGATATTAGTAAGTTGTAGCAAATTAGGGTGCACTGGTTAAAACCCATTAAATTCACTGAAAAGGGATGTTGGTTAAGTTGCACTAATAAAAACCCTTGAAATTTGATGAAAAAAACGTTAAAAGGGATGTTATGGTAAAGTTGCACTAATAAAAACCCATGAAGTTCAATTAAAAAACATTGTTAATGGGACTTTATGGTTAAGTTACACTAATAAAAACCCATGAAATTCAATGAAAAAACATTGTTGATGGGGCTTTATGGTTAAGTTGCACTAACAAAAACCTATGAAATTCAATGAAAAAACGTTGTTAAAGGGACGTTATGGTTACAAGTAAAACCAAAAGAACACAGAAATACGCCAGTTATAGTAAGATAAGCAACCATAACTTGTGCCACCAACATGCACTGCTATTTTAAAGAACCAGAACATAAAAGATGACATCGCTGACGTATAATAATAATAATAATAATAATAATAATAATAATAATAATAATAATAATAATAATAATAATAATAATATATGATTGATTTGTATGACACAAACAGTAATTTTCTGTTATTGTATATATTGAAATGGTAATGATACTACTACTACTAGTATACTACTCATAATAATAAGTATTATTATAATTATAATTATTATTATTATTATTATATAGCCGGTCAGATAGCACAGCGAGTAGAGCGCTCACTTTGACACCTGTGCAGAGCCTGCTGACGTAGGTTTGAATCCTGGCAGGGCCAAATTCAGCCTTTCAACCTTCCTAGGTCGATAAATGAACACCACACACCGTGGCTCAGGGTTCGTACCGCTATACAAATATTTATATGATTTGGTATACCACCTCATACTGGATTTATTCAGTTTGTAAGTGCGTAACAACCCAGTCGTGGAATCAGAGGCATGTTGCCCTGCGTGTGCTTGCTTACAATTTGCCAACTGCGGGCCTGATCTACACAATGTTTTTTCTCAATTGAGCGACCCTATTGGAAACGGCTTTGTGAATCAGGGCCTGCGATTGATATCTTTTCATTTGCTGCTTTAGATACTCCAGTCCTTGTATTTTCACACTTTTTCTGTGGAATCTTCCCTTGTGCGCCCCCCTCCCCCTTCCTGCACACAGGAGTCTGTCCTGATACATTCTGGTTTCACCATCATCGTCTTGTGGCCAATGCTGGATTTGACTTTTATGGACTTCATTGATTCACGGTGCGTCACCCTTTCTCAACTCTCATGCTGGACTTCCTTTGCATCTTGTACTCATGGTGGCCCTGAATCATGCTGTTCCATCTTCATCTTGTATCCTAGCTTGCAACATTATGTGTTACTACTGACTATTGCAATTGTATTCGCTCTCCTCTCTTGCTTCTCCACTCTTTTTGACTGCTTACTCTCTGTTCTCGCCTCCCCTCCCCTCTCCCTTTTCCTATCTCCTCCCCTCCTCCCCTTCTTCTATGCACTTACTCTATCAGAATTGTCCCTGGACATACTATGATAGCAACCTCGTCTGTCGCTCCCCTATGCCCTCACTGTTGCCCCCTCCCTCCAGCACTATCTGAAATGTTGTCAGGCCTAGTACGATAGTCACTTGTTTTGTTCCTCCCCTCCCTTTCTGCACCCCTCTCCCTCACCTTTTGTTTTCTTCCAGCTCTACCAGAAATGTCGTCAGGCCTAGTACGGTAGTCGCCTGTCTGTTTCCATTTCCTTCCCACTCTCCCCCTTCCTTATCTATGTCTTAGCTCTTGCACTATCTGAAATGTCATCAGGCCGAGTACGATAGTTAATTTCACATCCTTACTGTTCATGGCCTGTAAGAATGTCGTCGTATTTTCCCTTGTTCCCTTCCTTGCCTTGAAGCGCTTTGAAACACATTGTGTATAGGCGCTATATAAATAAACTATCATATCATATCATACTTGACCACTTCGAGCTTCTCACAGCTCGTGCTACTCCCCTGACTTCGGATCTTTCCCAGATCCCCAGAAGCCACGCAGACAGGCCACACTGGCCTACTCCCCAGTATTTTCTGACATGAAAGAGTTAAACAGAGTGGTTCTTAAAAAAAATTATCACATTTGCTGGAGCTTTTAAATCAGCTCTGTTCCTTGCCGACAATAAGGACTTGAGTGCTGTGACGGGAAGGTGCTATAATTTCCCCCTTTCCTTTATTTCGCTGACTTTTTTTTTTTTTAAGGGGCCGCTGGGAGTCCCTCTGCCTGAAGTCTGGATTAAAAGTTTCGCTGCCTCCAGAACCCTTCATCACGCGGCGGAGCCAAAATCTATTATGCTTTGCAAATGACTCATGCCTCAGCTACGAAGAAGCCGTAATAAAGAACATTTTACATAAAAATGCCAGAAAGGTTGGTAATTTAATCTTGGAAGCAAATAGCTCTGCTAGCTCTTTAAACGCGCTGCGTGTGCTCGCCTCGGCGGACAATGGGGTTTTGTCTGGGAACGGGGGACCCTGTGCGGCTGGTGATGGGGTTCGGGGAACTTTAGGACATGCTTCTGCTCTACGCTTCTCGGGTAGGCGGGGGCTGGGGGGGTGTGGTGGGTGCCATGGTGTTGACGGTAAATTCTGGCGACTGTAACCGCCAGAGCGCTAATCTCTGGGGCCCGGCCCAGGGCCAGATACTACAATGGCGCAGTCCATCAGTGGAGATCAGCCCCCCTCCCCCTCCCAAAACTGAGCCTTCAGAATTAGATTTGCAGGCTCGGGGCCGACCGTCTGCGGGACGTGAACGCGTTTGGGGACACGCCGCTTGACTATCTTCCATCCCGCAGTCACTGTACATGTGCTGGCGCACTTCGAATAAATAAATCAAATCTGTTGAAGACTTGCAGATGCAATAACCCCCTCTTCCACCCGCCCCCACCCCCGTCTGCGTTACGTGTGGACCGAAGACCCCCGCGGAGTCCAAGGATGCTGCGAAGTTAAACAGCCAGCGCTAACTGGGTATTCCCCATGCAGCCTTCAATGCCATGGAGTCAATGTTTATTTAATCGGCAACTGATATGAAACAATAGGGTAGCCAAGGAAAGTAAAGCTCACTGTGCCTGACAGCAAGGCGTGACGCAGATCTGGATGAGGCGCACAGGAACGCGTGAGGCAGGAAAAGCTGCTGTATTTGCAGAAATGCTGCTACTGTGCTAGGCCTCCGCCCAGGCTTTGCCTAACATAAGTGCAGCAAACCTCTGCCATGTAAGCTCCTGGACATTTGGAAAACATAAACAAACTACAGATTCGTGGTAGGCCCGGGCAACGCCGAAAGGGCAAGCCCATGATTCTAGTATGGACTAATAATTTGGCCAGAGTGGGCAAGTTTCATAAGTTACTATGCTAGTTTTAAACAGGGTTACACTGATGGAATATGTTTTAAAATCAATTGCCACATAGTTTACCAAAAAACACCCCCTTTGACTCAGTCTGTTCTGGATAGTATTGAATTGCAATGTGTGATTGTTGGCCACTATTTCTTTGGTGCTTGGACCGATTGTATGCCCCAGTTTGACCCTGTTTCCCGGTTACACTAATTCCCACTTCGTTGTCCCTTCACATTTTCGAAACTCAAGTTTATGTTCAGGATTTTTTGCACTTACATGGCCTTGAAATGTATGTATCATACAAAAAAGGTGTGATCTTGGTACACAAGTTTGTCCACTTGTATTGCCCGACCACAGGGCCATCTAAATATAGTAAACATGAGAATGTGGGTCTTTCTAGACAGAGTGGGATGACCGATTACCATTTACAATGTGCATCTGGCAACATGCTAGTGGACTGAGGTCAACCCTCTGCATGTACATTGAGCCGGCCTTGCGGAAGAACACGTCAGCCTGCATTACTAGGCCTTACGACCAACAGAGAACTCTCACCCACACACATAGAAAATTAGAAATACAAATATATATATATATATTTTTAAATGCTTGCACCATGCCCATACATAAGCCAAAGAGCTCACAAGCGATGATGTATTTGGAACCATTACGGATGGGAGATGTTTTGACCTTTTTCTCACAATTCTATAGGAACAATCTGGCAGGGAGATGATTAAAATAGTCCAGGTCACAAGCCAAAAGATGAAACACATTCAACAGAGTCTAAGCCCTATGTGTGGTACTATGCACCACGGGTGTAATTTTCGTGAGGGGCACCAAGGTGTTTGTCCCCCCCCAACTTTTGTGGCACACCATTTTGTCCCACTCATTTGGGAGGGGGCCCTTTCATTTAGATGTTATATCCCCCCCTGCATTTTCAGCAACGATACTCCACTGCTATGCACCTAATCTCCCATGCTGCTTTGCATGGAAGGCGCAGCTCCGTTCCACACACGAGTGACATGTTTGAGGATCTCCGGCCCAGAGGCGATTCTCTCATTCCCTATGATACAGATATGGCCAAGAAGAAGCATGAAGGAACTTTATCCATCACACCACAAGGATCTATGTACATTTGAAAATTACACACCAGGCCTTATGGAGAAGAAAAAGAGATTTAACAGAAAAATTAGGTAAACATTGCTATTTGTAGTAATTTCTGCTTTCGGTTGTGATTTGGTGTCATGGGCAACTTTTGGGTAACATGTCCCTCAATAACTTGTTGAAGACTTTCGTATAAATGTAATCATCACTGAATAAATGCCATTCAGTTACATTATCAACTTCAGCAACTCTCAGTTTGCTATGTCACTGTGTTATATTATATTTCTTTTTTAAGACATTTGTATTCAGTTCTAGTAACCAGCATACTGGTCTCACAGTGCTGAGGTTTGCCCAGAAAGTGTACAGTGTCACTGCCAGTTGTATTCAGGCCCCAGTCTGCAGTAGCAATAAAAGGGTGTCAGAGGAGAGGAAGAAAGAAGGAGAAGCCAAGTTACACAAACATTAAAGATGTGTACAGGTAATAAAGGAGGTGCAACATAGAGATGGAATAGGTTCCATGGCTACAGGATCGATGCATACCTCTGACCAGGAAAGGTTCTAACACATAATGCTCCAGAGAACAAACATATAACCCATTAGTGCATTTTCTACTACTTTAAAGGAGTACTGAAACTGTCAATAAGTGGTTGCACAATGGGCTTGAGATATGCCCCAACATACTCTGGAGATATGGAAGCTTGGCTGTCTGTTAAGTCTTAACAGAACCAATCATACCACTGAGAAGTTGTGAATTGCAGAGCCACATGTTACAGAGCCCAGAGTGGAAGATGATTGTGGTGGACAAGAAGATGATCTGCCAGCATTTATAACAACACCTTCACTCTGAAAACAGGCCTATTAAGGCATACTGTGGCATTTCTGCAAGTAACACAAGGAAGGGCCATGTAAATAAAAGGCATACCTGTCATTACGAAAGGAAAAGCAGCATTTTAATTCACAATTGGCAGAAGAAATTCAAAGGCCCTTTTCACATGAAAAAAGGAGTTTTAAACATTGACACCAAAATGGCTCTGCATGTGTGTTTGCAGTGTAAAGCAAGACATGAGAAAAATGTTCCCCTGCTAACATAAAGATGTCAGGGAAAAGACTTAGGGCCTGATTCATGGAATATTTGAACGGTTCAAAATGACTTTGCACTGCTAAAAAGTGACTTTGCACTACAGAAAAAAAACCCTGGTTCATGGAACTGCGCAACGTGTATTTTGTCAGTGCAAAGTCAGTGCAAAGTCATATTTGCAGTACAGAATTAACTTTGCACTGACTTTTCCCTGAACAAATACACTTTGCACATTTCCATGAACCAGGGCTCGTGTTGTCAGTGCAAAGTGACTTTGCACCAGGCAAAGTACCTTTGTACCGGGAAAGAAATTCTATGTATCGGCCCATAATGTGTGGTGACAAAAAGTAATGCATATTATGCTTCAAATGCAAAATGCAGACAAACATCTGAAAAGAAAAGCCCACTTTGTTACCATGAAAGGTTCCTGTGGACCTGAGGTGGAATATGTGAGTGTCTTTCAGCAGTGGAAATCCAGAGACAACTACAAAAAAAATGTAATCCAAGTCAGATTGGAAAACCACATCACATTACTGTCAAAGAAATAAATTCGGCATTTTCACTGTAACTTCCACCCATTAAAAGGTGGTCCACTGTGACAATTTAGACCCACTTTTCAGGAGAAAAATGAACAGCAGTTAATTAAAAGTGTATTTTATTAATGACTGAAAGAAACACCCCTGTACTTTCAGTGCAAAAGCAACGTGAACCCTGATCAGTAAAACATACTATATGTCAAAGAATCAAGGCTTATGTTAGAAAATGGAATATGTGAGTTTTTTTTTAGCCAAGGACAAATGGTGGGTCTCTGGGCAAAACACACAAAGGACTCTCCCACTGAAAGCCTGACTTACATCCCCACTATTTACAACTGCAATAAAATGAGGCCTGACCGAAGGGTGTCGAAAGCCAAGTTTCCCCAGCCCTCCTGTCTCTGAGGGTACTGCTCTGCAGGACAATTGTTCTAGCCGGTGCATGACCGGAATGTAGGGGATAGGTGTGAAAAGAGGGGCTGCAAAAATGCTGAACTTTAAAGAGGCTAATAAAAATAAAAACTCTGGTCACAGGCTGGCTAAGAGTGACGAATGGCCTGGAGGAAGGGAAGCTCATATTTACCCTTCTGAAGATTCACATTGTTTAAATAGACTGTCACTATTACTGCATTTTCCTAGAAACCACAAGACACACTGATTACATGAATGTTTCATTTTTTAGACAATTTCCAGGTGATTTTGTTGATAGAAAATTTCCCATGATTAGCTGAAGCAGAAAACATATATGTGTGTATATATATATATACGAAGCCGAGTAGGGTGAAACGCGTTGTTCCTTTCTTGCATCCAAGACCGTTGCTGCCTCCTTTGTCCATGTATTTCAATTAATAAAGGACACTTTGACTGCACGGTACACAAGCCTGTGTGTGGATTTGTTGGAGACATCCAGTCTTTCGCTTTTATTACAGCCGGAGTGCCGATGTAATTCGGATTGGTTTTCAGTCCATCCTCTTTTTTACATATACATATATATATATATATATATATATATATATATATAGGAAGTTACTAGTAAATCACAACGTTGTTGACGCATATCTAGATTTTTGACAAAAGTTGAATTGAAAGCAAAAGGGGATTGCAATTGGAAATTACAATTTATCTGCTCCAGACTCCTAAACCAATGCTGAGAGAGAGACTGGACGTGGGGGTAGAGAGAAGGGTAACTGTCCAATCCCCGTTGTGAAAATCCTTGCAGAGCATTGCCCAGCATTGAAGTCTTGATGGTGTCATCACCGGTATATACAGTGGATGCACTATGAAGAAATTACTGAGCTACTGAAATGTACCACCTGACAGCCGCAAGAAAACACCGAAGGGAGATTTGGATGAAATTGCATCTGGGTGGAGTGGTCTATTCCCGGGAAGGCCTAAAAGCTGACTGGGTCCTACGGTGAAGAGCTGGGGTCCATCCTCGAGAGTGGAGTGGGCAGACCCCTCCCCTGTCCTCTCAGTTGGCCCTGAAATGCAGCTAGCTTTCCTGAACTTTAAACAGAGGTTTTCTATGTAAGCTGAATTTACTGATTTGGAAACAAAAAGGCAGAATCTGCTGATCTTAAATCCTTTTCCTTTATATTCGGTGGGGCGGAGGTGCGGGGGGGCGCAAACTGTGTAGATCCTTAGCCTTTTTAACAGAAAATATGAATGAATGAATTCCCCTTGGCAGAACACCACTGGGGGTTTGTTGTTAAAATTTGAAATGAACAAAGATCATTTGCATTATGCGCTGAAATCTATAACCTGCAATGTGATTGGGTAATCCTATTGGTCCAACTTCCCCGACACAGGCCTTTAAATGGAGAGGGTTTTGAAATCTGCAATGCTTAAATCATCCCCATTTTTTCTGTTCAGCTTCCCCAACACAGACCTTTCAGTGACGGGTGGGGGGTTCTGAAAACAAACTGCTAAATCATCCTGTGTTTCTGAAATCATAATTGCCATATGTATTTGTACCAATCTATAAACCCAACTGCTAGCCTTTTAAGTGCACAGGAAAATCGAAATTGCACAGCACTATAGATGTAAATTGCTTTTGTTCATTGACCAGTTTGATTATTTCTTCAAATGAAATTTGTATAAAGTATTGTGATTTGTGTTTTTCCCATTTAACTCATGTGATTTATTGGTGTAATAAGAAGTTTAACTGTGAGCCACACAGAAGGTGGCGTGTGTCGTTTCAGTGTGATCTCTATTATCTATCTACCAAATAAATACGAATATATATCCTATACCCAGGCCTGGTTCTTGGCTCACTGTTTTACATGGGGGAGGGAGGAAAGGATGTGTGTGACTCTATATGAGTCTTCAGTAAGGCCAGCTAAAACAAACTTAAATGAGTAGTGCAGGGCTCTTGGCAGTGGGAAGGAACTCCCCAGGTTAAGTGTAGTCTCAATATAACACGACCCAATATTAAAATAGCTTAAAATTGTGACTATTAATATGAAGGTTGTAGAACGTTGAACCATCCCTCATTGTGCTGAGCTTGATTTGCCCCATGTAGATTTGTAGTTTTGGTTGGCATTTTGGAACTCCTGTTCAAGTGCCAAATGACAAACATGTATGCAATTTAGTTCTTCCCCAGACTATAAGAATGATGCTTGCCTGAAATGTTTGCAGGAGGTTGATGATTTTAACAATTCTGCCTACTCGTTAAACATGCAAAATTCAAATGTCAATTGATCATATTTAGTTATCATTACTCATTAGCATATGTTGCTTTTTTTGAGTATGTATTGTACATCAAAATCTCATTTTACAGAGTTTAATGTGCTACATATGTTATATTATGTTATGTTACTCAGCTTTTGTGTGAATTTTGAATGTTCCCGAAACACACTTTCAAGAGGTCATTCCTCATTAGTATGTGGTGCTGGTTGTGAGTGACCACTAACTGGACATCTAGAATGCCTTCTAATAGCATTTGATGCAGTCTTTATATATGTTATGTATGTTATGTTACCCAGCTTTTGCATGAATTTCGAATTTTCCTGAATCGCACTTTCAAGGTGTCATTCCTCATTGGAATGTGTTGCTAATAGTGAGTGAGCACTGTTTGGACATCTAGAATTCCTTCTTATAGCATGTTATGCAGTGTTTATGTTATATTATGTGATGTTGCTCAGCTTTTCCATGAATTTTGAATGTTCACAAATCACACTTTGAAGCTGTCATTCCTCGCTGGTATATGTTGCTGATAGTGAAAGACCACTATGTGGGCATCTAGAAGGCCTTCTTGTAGCATTTTATGCAGTGTTTATGTTATATTATCTGATGTTGCTCAGCTTTTCCATGAATTTTGAATGTTCACAAATCACACTTTGAAGCTGTCATTCCTCGCTGGTATATGTTGCTGATAGTGAAAGACCACTATGTGGGCATCTAGAAGGCCTTCTTGTAGCATTTTATGCAGTGTTTATGTTATATTATGTGATGTTGCTCAGCTTTTGCATGAATTTCGAATGTTCCCGAATCACACTTTCACTGTGTCATTCCTCATTGGTACATGTTGCTGGTATTAAGTGACCACTGTTTCGACATCTAAAAGGTCTTCTTATAGCATTTTCTGCAGTGTGCATGTTATATTATTCCAAGCTTCACTTAATCACACTTTTAAGGTGCCATTCCTCAACATTATACTTCCCTGATAGTGAGGGGCCACTATCCAAAATATAACAAATCATCTTATAGAGATGTAAATACTATGATTGTGATGTTGGGTTACCCAGCTGTAAGACTATGGCAATCATGTCACTCTGTATGAGATTCATAGGGTAATTCTAAAAAGTCCACGGGAACTTAATGACCCTCCTTAATAATGATTTCATGATAATTTGGCCACAAAAGGAAATGTTTATTGGGTCGGGAAATACCTCCCATTGTCACTGCACTGTTCACTGGGCAGACTGTGGGACAGTTCAGGTGCAGGTCGGGAGGTTAAGGAATGGCAGAGATGACAGCAACACAGCACATGACATATATAGTGACAACTCTATAAGATGAGGTGTTACTATGCACGCCGGCGAGCAGAGACATTGCTTGGAATGTGTTGGGACTTTGAAGAGATGGCCTGTGAACTCCCTCTTTTAATACAGGTGGGGTGAGTAGAGATTGCCCCATAGCCCATAGTCTCTCAAAGTTAGACTCGATTGCTCTCAGTAAGCTGGCGACCAGCATGACCATGGCGAGGGTAGCATTAAGCGCCAAAGATGGCCAGCTTCTATGCTAACCACTCTAGTGAACTTGTCATCACAGCTTTGTAGAGGATGCAGCTTTATTATCGCAATAAGCCCTGTGCCGGCGGGCCCTTGCCGCCTAAGGTAATGCCCCTGGGGCCCATAGCTAACGGAGGCCCCGGAGGCATTAGCATTAGGTGGTAATGGCCCACCGGCGAAGGGCTTATTGCCATTAGTATTCCAGGGTTTTTAGCCCCAGAATACTAATGGCGTTGTTACTTTTTTCAATCGGCTTTTGTTTTGCCAGTTGAATAAAGCGGTGCTTCAGTACACGTTCATTCTAGAAAGACAAGAATCTGTGTACTGCTTTATTACTACGGAACAACAGGACGCCATTTTGGGCCCAGTTGATCCGTGGTAATGAATGGAGAGGTGAGTGAGGGAGCTTCACTCGACCCGGTGCACGATTCACACAAATGCGTACACGGGATTACACCGTGGAATGGCTCGGAATCGAGCCAATCCACATTAAGTGTATCCCGTGGCATCAACGCAACGGGTACAAATATGATGTATGCTTGGTATATGAATACATGGGGAATCTAAGCATATGTTCTAGTGTATCCAGTTATAGAGCAGTTGGCACGGCTATTCCTTGTATTAGTAAATGATATGTTATTTTAATAAGAACAAACAAGAGTATCAGATGTATGCACAGTGGAGTAGTGGTCATATAACACATCACTTTTCACATACCACTTCAGTAAATACTCACACATATTGCGTCTTGCAGATCGTGTAGGCCTATGTGCACATAATAGAGGAATTCTGCAACAGTGTATGTCCAGTTATGTATAGTGTTCCAACTAGAGGAAATAGTCCCCCAGTGCAAAACGCATATGCTTTCAATGCAATCGGTGAACAAATTCAATGAAATAATATGCTTTTTGCACTAAGGGAATATTTGCCCCAGTGCTAATACCATGCAAAAATGCACTTGCACCAGTGCAAAATGTCTGCACAATGTGTTCTATAACACATAGGTGGCAAGCTTATGATTCGTTCTGCTACGAACCTTTTCAGTATGTAGCCCCTGCTCTTTCATTTGTATGAGCTGGGGTGAGTTCAAAGGCAGAGTTGGACTTGAGATTTAAACTGGGTAACCTGAGGTAAGAACACATGCAGTCCGCCTGGTGGCTGAGGCAGGGTCTTTGAGTCCTCCTGGTGGCTGAGGCAGGGTCTTTGAGTCCTCCTGGTGGCTGAGGCAGAGCCTTTGCCGCTAAAGCCATACAAGTACGAGAATCAGTACCACCCGCAGTGTCAGAACGGGGAATACAATTGTCTCGGGCACCAATGAAAAAGTGGCTCATAGTTAGAAATGGAAATGCATTCCTTTTGTGACAGACTATTTGAATAATACCCAAAAGGGAGTTTTTTGATCAAATGTGATGCAATTTGTGCATTTTAAAGAATATTTACTTAGCAACACTGGTCAAAACTACTAGCCGCATAGTGAAGTAACTTATCAAACTGGCCCACATTGGACCAAAAAGTGGACCACTTTCACCCAAAAAAAAGCTAGCATTTTGCGTTTTTGGTTCGGGCATTTGCCCTATTGCCCTATAGGCCTGTCTGAGCCTGATCACACGTCATTTTCACTTTTGATCTTTAATTGAAGTAAACATTGTATACACGGACGGCATGAAGGCTTTCTTTTTCCCCCACATGTGTTTTCTGACCTTCAATCCCAATGCAGGCTCTGTGTTCCACAAACCCGCTTGAAAGCTACTCACTATATGTTTAGATTCGCTGTCAAGTCACTTCACGCACAGATCTGTCATGATATTGTGTTAGGGACCCTGGGGCAAGAGGGGTCAGACACACAAATCCAACCACCTTTTCGGCTGGATATCAGAAACAACTGGGCTTCAAGCTGCACATGATCCAGAGCTTTCCCCGGCTGCATTCGTAGTAGAGGCGTCAGGGCTAACCTTATTTCTCTAATGAAGGCGGTTACTTCTATCCATCTTCAACCACAAAACGTCACCAACCAGGCAGTAACACGTGTTCCTCCGACTGTCGTGCATTCACTACCAGCACAGGTTCGCCGGACGGCCTGGACGGCTGCCAGTAGCTGTACGAATGCCCAGAAGTGTGGGCACGACGTGGTGAGCTCCATACGTGAGGGTGAAATGCTTTCGAAGGCTCACGAAGTGTGTAGTGACTTAATAAAGAGCCAGGCCCCGTGGGGACGCCAACTCGCCATGCTGTTTGTAAGCACGCGTATTTTTAGCATAGACAAGTCACCTCACACTGCTATTTCAGCTTTTCCTGAAATCAATATGGTTTAAGTAATTGTTTGAGTGCTACATAATTTACTGCCTTTTTTAGAAAGTGGCGGGCTCAAATATAACCGAGGAATTTAAGACCAGGTCAAAGGACATGATAACCTGGCACTGTGAAACCAAAGGAAGCCGCCTGCATGGCGTGAAACGACGTCAAATGCGCGTGAGTCATTTGGTGCACGCAAGGCAGGTGCGTGGCTCCGGCAATCAATCGTTCTGGGAGGTTTATAAAGAACAATTATGATGCGTGGAAAACAAAGGTGATCTATGAAAAAATGCAAGAATGCAGGGTTTTCCATCCCAGAAATATAACTGAAACACACACACACACATGCTACATCTGTCAATCTTTGTTTCTCTAATCCTTGTAGTGGAAGAAATTAGCCATACTGTATGCGCATTTGAGGGAAATGTATAGCATTTGTAGTCATGTCCTAGGCATGCTTTAAAAGACACAAGGCCCTGCATTTTCTAGAAATCTGCTGTGACCTTTCGTACATGGCCTCACAAGAAAGAAATTGCTCCAAACACAATGATTAAAAACACAGAAGACAGAAACAAACCCATAACGTGACCCAAGGACAATAAGTCCACAGGACATTAATATTGCTCCGTAATAATGATTTGTTGATAATTTGGCCACAAAATGGAAGTTTTGGTTGGTCAGAAAATACCTCGCCTTTTCCCTGTACTCTTCATGGCACAGACTGTCAGACTGTTCGGTTACAGGGTGGGAGGATAAGGAATGGCAATGATGGAAGTCGCACAGCACGCGCACAACCACTGTAACCTGCACATTCTGTCAGCAACCCATTTGTGTATCCCTGATTACTGTGCATTGTTGAGTGGGCGTGGCTTCATAAGAATATTGCCATAGTATGTGTAATGTGGTGCATATAACTGGACTGTGGAAAGCACAACATTCTGAGCAGGAAGGTGGCGGGAGGAGAGATCGGGAAAGAGCAAGAACTGAGTTGTATGGGATGCTGTGTTGATGAGTAAAGCAGGGGAGAACCTGGATTCTGTACTAGTCAACTTCTAGGTCTTTGCATTTCGGTGGGTGTATGTTGCCAGAAGGACCAGCTCTTATTTCTCATCCTCATCCATTACTCTGGATATTTTATTCCCAATGGCCATGGATTCGGAAAATAATTTGTGGTGTGGTGCAGTGGATGGGCTGAGCGAGACAGAGTGTGTATCTGAACATTTCTCAAGCAGGTATTTGTATTTTGTATTTTATTTATTTGTATTGCGCTCCTTGCCCAAAGGCTTGCGGGCGCATGTTTGGTAGGCAGTAGCAAATTACAGAGAGGACGTTTCAGGTTACAGACAGGGTGATACAGTATACCATTACAGATGTAAGTAACATAGATAGTAACAACAAAGTAGCAGTACCCGGAGGTTACAGAATAGGGGTACGAGCTGTGTGCAGTTATAAGTTACAAGCTGTCTTGTTCCCGTAACCAAAGTTTAGCTTTGGCTTTGAATGCGTGGCATTGCGGAATGTTCCTTAGGGCATTGGGAAGTGAGTTCCAGAGCTTGGCAGCAAGGACCGGAAAACTCGACCCTCCTGCCGAACGTAATTTGAATCTGGGGATATCCAGTGTGTGCACCTGGGCGGCTCTCAAGGGTCTAGTGGTTGTGTGTTGCGAGAAGCGTGATACTAAGTAGGCAGGAGCTGCATTGTTCTGTGCCTTGTGTGTGAGCACAAGTGATTTGAGTGATATGCGGTGCGAGATAGGTAACCACTGGATGTTGCGTCTAATATTGGAGATTTGATTCCGTCTAGGTAAGTTGAGTGCTGCCCTTATGGCGTTGTTTTCTGTGTCCTGGAGTTTGTCCAGATTTCTTTGGCTAGTCCCAAGGTAGAGGGCGTTACAGTAGTCGATTTTGGATAAGATGAGGGTTCTCGCGAGGGTCAAGCAATTATCCGGAGTCAGGAATGGCCTGCAGGCTGTGATCAATTTGCAGGTGTAGGAAGATGCAGAGACAACTGCATTGGTTTGTCGCGTGAGAGACAGGGTGGAGTCGAGGTAGATTCCTAGGGTTTTGGTGACATTGGCCACTTTGATGTCAATCCCATCAATAGTGAAGGATTTGTAGTTAGCGTCGAGTTTCGAGAGTTTAGATTGGGAGCCCAGGATGATAAACTCCGTTTTTTCGTCATTAAGGCAGAGCCCATGATTAGCCATCCAAGCCTGGATGACGGTGTAGACCATGTTGAGGGATTTAGAGTCGGTTACAAAATCACCAGTGATAGGGATGAGTATCTGGGTGTCATCCGCATAATTAGTGTAGGAGACACCCAGAAAGTCAAGGATATCGAAGAGTGGTTTAGTGAACACTTTGTAAAGTGTGGGCGATACACAAGATCCTTGTGGGACTCCACAAGGGACGTGGGAAGGGTCGGCCGCTGCCAGTGGAGAGAAAACCCTCATGGTTCTGTTGGCAAGGAATGAGCTGATCCAGGAAGTAGCTGCGTCCGAGAAGTGGGCGGCAATTTTGAGGTGGTGACAGAGGATTTGGTGGTCGACCAAGTCGAAGGCTGCTGAAAGATCAAGGAGGAGCAGGAGTGCCATTTTGCCCTTCTCTTTCAAGTCCTCGATTTGGGTTTTTAGATCTAGTAATGCAGTCTCAGTGCCATGCCTGGGACGGAAACCGGATTGTCTAAGACCTAGTAGATTATTGCTTTCGAGATACTCCTGGATTTGGAGATAGGCTGCGTGATCGAGGATTTTAAGCAGGTAAGGCACAGTGGTGATGGGCCTGTAGTTTGAAGGGTTGTTAGGGTCCAGATTGGCTTTTTTAATTAATGGTATGACCCAGGCATCTTTGAGGTTGTTAGGCACGGTGCTTGATTCAAAGGAGGCATTTATGAAGGAGGTAATAAATGGGGCGAGCTTGGGAGCGGCTTCCTTAATGATGACGGCAGGGCATGCATCACCTTGGCAATTGGATGGTTTTAGTTTAGTTATAATGTTTTCTACTTCCTTGATGGAGAGGGGGGAGAAGCTGAATGGTTTGAGATCGTGTTTAGGAGCTTGTATTTTATAATTCATGGCGGCGCTCGTTGAGCTTGAAAGGTGGTTTTTTTTAGCATTGATTTTAGTTTGGAGAGTGGTAATTTTGTCTAGTAAAGCTTTTTGGATATTTGAGCACCATTCAGTGTCCGGAGTACACTTATCGAGAGGAGCAATAGGGGATTCCAGTTCCTTAAGTATCTTAAAGAGTTCCTTAGTGTTAGAACGGGCTTGGGTGATTCTTATATTGTAAGCTTCCTTTTTGGCCGCTAGCATGGCTTCTTTGTAGGCAAGGGTGGCTGACGTGAGGTTATTTTTGTTGGCTAGGGAAGGGACACTTTTCCATAAGGCATCGGCTTTTCTTTTTTCTTTGCGTAGGTCGCGTAGTTGCGGTGTGAACCAGGAGTTCAGGTGGGTCCGCGGTTTTTGTTTACGCAATTTGATGGGGGCAATAGTGTTGAGGGCTTTTAGCATGACACGGTTATAAGTGTTTACTAATGCTGTAGGGTCAGTGCAAGACTCCGCAGCTGCGTTCAACAATGGGAGGATGAGAGGTAGAAGTTTCTCAACAGTGATGTCTTTTTTATTCCGTGTGAGTGTGGGTGGTGCGAGGTTTTGAGGGTCCTCGGGAGGGCTGGTGCAAATGGAGAAAGAAATTAGAAGGTGGTCGGACCATGCGCAAGGGGAAACAGAGATATCCTTGATGGCACAGTTCATATCGGCGATCCAGTCAAGAATGCAACCCTTAATGTGGGTGGGCTCTGTGATATGTTGTGTGAAACCGAAGTCAGTCAGGACATTTGCAAGATCAGAAGCTTTGGTGTCATTCTTGTCCAGGTATCCCAAGTTGAAGTCGCCCAGGATAATAATTTGGGAGCTAGGCTTAGCACTGGATGCTAGGATAGAGGAGATGTCTTCAACAAAGGAAGATGTAGGACCAGGGGGCCTGTAAATGAGGTGAACAGTGGCTGTGCACTTGGGCGAGATAGGTAGTTTGAGAGAAAGCGATTCAGCTGAGTGTAACTGAAGGCTGTTCGCAATTCTGATGTTGAGCGTATTCCTAAATATGATGGCTAAGCCACTGCCTTTAGTTTGGTTGGTATCTCTGTCGCACCTGATTATGGTATAGTTGTCAGGGATGGCAAGTGTCAGAGAGGGACCAGAGGCCGCGTGCAGCCAAGTTTCCGTGACTGCAAGTAAGTCCAAGTTTTCTGAGACAATGAGATCAGCAATATCAAGGGCATGAGCTTGGATAGATCGTGCATTTATGAGAGCACCTTTGAGTTTAGGGGCCGTAGTAGCGTTGTCTTGTGTATTGGAGGTAGGAGTCAAGAGAAGTTGTGGTATGTGAGGGCTGGAGTTGCAGGTGTTGCCTGATACAGTGCTGTTAGTGTGGTAAGACCAGTGTGTGCATCTAGATGCTAATTTTTGGTTCCTGATCGATAAGGCACAGGGTAGGCTCGGTTGTGTAGCCGCAGATGATGTAGCGTGGTGAGACTGTATGATGTCGTCGGCGGGATTGTAGGCCAGAGATGCGGTGGGACGCATAGCGTAGTAGCTGGTGCAAGTGGCTGTGTTAATAGTTGCAGCGGGTATGCGCTGGGATACAAGGCGCAGGCGAGAACCAAGCCTCGAGTTTCTGCTGAGTGTCGTGCAAGGGTCAGTGTTGATAGTATCATGGCAGGTATGACTGACGGGCTGGCAAGAGTCAGGAGAGGAAGGTGGGCTAGTTCTCGAATTCAATCTGGTGTTTCTCATAACGGTAGTACAAGGTTGGTTAGGTGTTGGTCTGGTAGTAAAGTGGCGTATCCAGAGTGCTGGATCATCCAAGTACGGATTTGCAGGTGTCATGGTGCTGGGCCACGAGGAGAGGGTGGTAGTTCCCATGCAGGAGCTAGTGAATGAGTCTTGATTAGAGCGAGGGTTGGGTTGGCTAGTCCAGTGTTTACTGTATGTAAACAGTAGGTGGATGAGGGTTGATAAGCAACAATACATGATGTGGGTGACGTCACTAGTACACAGGGTAGCAGGTGTGGTCTGTTAACGACCAGAAGCACAACACAGGTTGATTCAATGGGATAGACTTAGGGATCAACACAGCGATTAAAAATGGTCTGTATACGAGTATAGGGCGTGCCACAGCAATCAGTGAGGTCAACTAGGAGGCACAGCAATAGTCAATGTGGTCTGTAGGCGACCATAGGGCACATCACAATGATCAGTGTGGTCAGTAAGCGACCAAAAGGCACATCACAATAATCAATGTGGTCTGTAGGCGACCATAAGGCACATCACAATAATCAATGTGGTCTGTAGGCGACCATAAGGCACATCACAATAATCAATGTGGTCAGTAGGCGACCATAAGCCACATCACAATAATCAATCTGGTCAGTAGGCGACCCTAAGGCACATCCCAATAATCAATGTGGTCAGTAGGCGACCATAAGGCACATCTCAATAATCAATGTGGTCAGTAGGCGACCATAAGGCACATCACAATAATCAGTGTGGTCAGTAAGCGACCAAAGGCACAACACAATAGTCACTGTGGTCAGTAGGCCACATTGAAGCGAGAGCCAGCCTCAGTGCAGATATACATGCTTCTTGCTAAGGTGGGTGCTCTCGCTGCTGCTAATAAAAGTGGTTAAAGGCAGGCATGCTACTGTGTGGTGCTGCAGGGATAATGAGGGGTAACCCTGGGTAGGCGTGCAAACGTGGGGCGCTAGGTTTGTTGTCGCGATTGGTGTGCTTAGACGCAAACTGGGAGGTAGAGTCAGGGGGATGGGTCAGGATAGTAGAGTTCATGGTGGCAGACTCCTTGGTCATGTGCTACATGCAAGTACTACATGGAGTAAATAGGGAATGTTTACACGTTTTGAAGGGTACTACAATCTATGGGAGGCATTAGCATGACATGGAGCATAATAGAACTGGATGAAATCATTTCAAACAGTGTTGGGGAAATGTAACCTAGCTTCATTAGCACCCCATGAGTGTCCTAGGGTGATTATATGTCCCTAAATGGGGTTGGGGTCTAGACAGGTGGCAGTTGTAATTTACTTTTGCCTTTGCTAGTCAGTCTACCACAGTGTTAGCTTGATGTAACTTTCTGGAAGCAATTGTGATACCAATGTATATATATATTTTTTTTAAAGTCCTACTATCCACTATTGAGGTTTATGGGGATCATTTGCGCAAAGGAAAAATTAAGTAGGCCTAAAATAGCCATTGTGTCAAAGTGCCTTTTTGTGAGCACAGTGTGCCATCTGCTATATTGGTTTAATCTAGTTTAGACCAGTCTCTGTCCATGGGCTGGCCATATCACATACTTTGGGAATGGTCTAATTTAACTGGCAGATTAAGGGTCCAACTAGATGGGCTGGCCTCCTAACAATATGCCGTATTCCCCTTTGTGATTGGTAGTTTGTTTATTCCAACACCTAAGCTTGTACATTTCTTCTGGAAGTGCTCAATGATTGCCTGTTGTCTTCTTGCTATTGCTGCATTTTATGTCCATACCTGGACATGCAGGCTGGATGCTGGGCCATGCAATGAGCTCCGGTTGGAGATTTTGGCTACTGCTTGTCCTTCCTGGGCATCCTCCATCCTCTTGCTGTCTCATCTAATGTGCTTGACCAGGCCTTCCATGCTAGAATGGTCTCCAGGCTGATTTACCATCTGATTACTGCCATGGTGGTCCCTCCTTGTAGCTGTACTCTGCGATTACCTAGAAGGATGTTGAGACTCAAACATTTCATCTCATCTGCCCTAGATCTCCCCATCATAGTCTTCGTAGTGGGACCATATTTTGTGGCTGGGGGATGCTGCTCCTTTAACTTTCAATCTGCTCTAACCTGATTTGTTGGGATGTCCCGCCTTTCCGGAGTCTTCTTTGCAAATGCTGTTGCTTCTGGCTGGAGAGGCTCAATTCAATGAAGGCAGTCTGTTCTTGTTTTCCATCTTTGAGGTCATCGCTGACTCATGATTCGAGTGCCTGGAAAGTCGTATTCATTAAACTGCACCTACAAAAGAAGCCTCAAACTTACCCGATTTGTTCACCTTCATGCAAGTGAATTTCAGGGAACAGACACTGTGAGTACTCACCACTGGGTCCTGGTGGAGTAGTGCATTGTTCATGATCCTTACCATTAGGGCGACAGGAGTTGAGAATGTACACAATCCAATCTCAACCACATTACCCCATTGCATTCCATTCAGGATTTTCCCGCCGTGCTGCGTCTCTATTTGGGGATCCTGGTTCAACAAGGAACAAGCCTGCAGCGAAGCTCAAATGGCATGCACCCAAAACGCTTTGGACTAGCATGCCGCAAATGCGCAACCCATCTAACCTGTCAAACAATATTTCCACAACACCACCAAAAACCAGAATAAAGGTATGGAACCCTCACTCAGTAACCCCTCCATTGCCTCGAACCGGAAGGAAGATCGTAACACATGAAAATACACATTGCAACCACGAGAAAGATCAACACCCACTAATAACCTCCCATTCAAACACCCTCACTCGAACATGCTCAACAACACACCAGCACAAGCTGCTAGACACAACCACCTTCGCCTACCGATTACAGCTGTCCATCTAACAAATCAATTAGCAAACCTCACCCACAGGCCAAAGCATTCTGCCAAATCAGATGCTGGCGATCTCCGACCTGGAAACAAAAGGCCTCCTGTATATACATCGCTCTATACCTATAAACAGACCACACAGAGGTCACCTGCTCCTGGTTCTACATGCACCCACAGTTAAGATTATCTTTTCTCTTTGCTCCCTAATGAACCCCCTCCCCTAACCCCCACTTTCCATTACAGATCCATGGGAGCACCTGAAGCCAATTCAAATGTCAGTGGTGTGAAGTATAAGTCCCAATAACACAACATACAATGTCATAACATATCCACCAGCATTGACCAATTCAGCAACAATAGACGTCTGCCCTCGTTCCAACCCCTGAAAAGCAAATCCACAACGAGCACACACCTTAGCAAGGCCTCCCTATTAAGATGAGAGTTTCAAGAAAGGACCTTTTTCTACCTCTAGCAGCATGTGATTGAAAGAACATGTTGGCAAGGAGGAAAAAAGTGAGCACGTGAACAGAAACCCCGAAGAACACATCATTTCCACGGCATTGTGTGATGCCAGTGCATGTGGAATTCATTTGAAAGAAAATGTTATTACAGCAAGGTATTTGACCACACGTTTAGGTCCAAGCTGCAATGCAAAGGCCATGCCAGCAAATTTGATTAAGCAATGTTATAGGCTGTGCTGTAAAAGTATTGCACTTTACGGAACATAATTTGAAACATGCACCACCAAAGCGTACTCCGAATTCCAAGACAATAGGAAATACTTTATGTTCAAGCCTATCCCAAACGATATCATTTGTTGTTTAAATACGTTAAGCATTATTGCATAAATTGAATAATGTTCAGGAATTCCGAAATTAGAGCAGACTTTTTCTTTGACCAGAAGGAAAATAAACACCAAAGAGTTTGTTTACGTCTCAGGATTTTCCAGGGGCTGTGATGCTCTTAAACGACAGATGCACAAAAGAGAGGAATATGTTATGCCTGTCATCTTTCTCCGGTCATTGTTCACTGGAAGAGTGCCATCTGGTGGACGTTCTTGGAGCAATCATTCCATTGCATGTTTTACTCTGAAACTTTCCATGACAAAAAGAAATGCCTTATCTGATATAAAACATTAAAATGTAACTCAGCAAATTGTCTATTTCTGGCTACAGCAGATTGCTCCCACAATACCGAATACATAAATAAATACACAGTGAAATCCAGAATCTCAGAAATGCGTTTTACACACTCACACATCCGAGGCGAAAAAACACATTTAACAAATCAAATGTTTATGCCATGTTTCAGGAACGCAGATTCATTACATTGTGACCAGGTGACCCAGATGCGTGCATCTGGCACATTGGCACAACAGAAGGAAGAACCACAAGGTGAACCCAGCTCATATGTGAGCACATCCTTCATACACATGGCGGAATACTCAAACATGTGCTATACCGATCTGGCCCGGTACGGGGGAGGCTCAAGACAGACAGAGGGATCCCCATCAGTGTATTGGTGCATCGTTTCCTTCTGGTCCATCTCAGAGCGAAAGAAGTTGAGCCATTAGAACTCGACCTCTAGAATGTACTCCCAAAACACATCTGGATGGAGAGATGTGTGCCGGCTGAGAGGAGGACGCTGCCAGTCCTCCTGCCATAAGGGACATAGACCTAATGCATAACTATGAGTCGGCTGAATGCTCCACCCACAGATCTTTAGAGAATTCTGATCTTTGTGCTGCCACTATGGGCATCTCACAACACGCAAGACAAGTTTGTGACAACAAAATGTGCTATTTGCCCAGCCAAGGCAAGTCTGTGAAGGGGACATAGAAGTTTTGCAGAAAGTACTTTGCATTTTAGGCCTGCTCTCTTCCAGTTAAGTGTCCTTTATATATGTTTTACTGTATTTAATTTTTATTATTTTAAGGTTGTGATATCAACAACAGTCCCATCACTAAAACTCTGCTGCTGTATTGAACATTAACATAGTGGGCATGTTGCGACCACGGCCCATGCTTGACAAAAGAATAGACATCGTGCAATGCACTAAGGCAAACCCACTTCGAGGTGGCGACGACATACAGCCATCTTGGAAAGCCCTGTGCTGCCACGCCATGCGTGAACAGATCTCCCTTCAGATAGCCACAGCGATGCAACGGGCCTTTCCGAATATAACCATCTATGTCAGAACAGTGGCAATCAAATTGATTTGCTTTCTTCAGACTTATTTTACATTCAAATAAGTAATATCACACAACAAATGTTTACACAATGTCATCCAGTTAGGCTATATATTCTCCCCCCCCCCCCGCCCACCCCCAGAAATATCAGCAGCCTACATTATTGACATGAGATGTCATGAATTCTTGGACACACCTTTCTACACACAGAAAAAATAAAGCACCCTTTATGCAAACAGGAGCCCCTTCTATTTAAGGCCTATTATCTAGACATTCTTTAGATAGCACTCCCTCTTTTTTAAAGCAGTACATTAGAACACAGAGACTGCATTAAAAGACAAGGGTGTCAAACATAATTCATAACTGCAAGAGCCTCTCATGCAGTGTTAATCACATGAGCCTAGCAATGGCTTCAGCCACCTGCATCTCAATTATTTTATGAAATGGAGACATGAGTGTAAAAGGCAATTCATCTTCCACTAGGGTAGGACATAGTGACCAAGACACAGACGATCCCTTTTCCAATGTTGTGAGAATTGAGAAAGGGGGAGAATACCCACACAGAATGTGATAAACAGAGATTTCCTCTTCATTCCCACTGGGAAGTCTAGATACAACTCCATGGCCAGGTCAGATTTGAACACCAAATAGCTTGCTGACAATCAGCTAATGTGGAAAATATCTAGCCTGGTGCCCAGGACCCAAACATAGAATTCCCCACTGAGAAAAGCCTTTGATTGTGGATCAATGTTGGAGGGATCAAAGGCTTGGATCTTGTGGTGCTGCTGCAAGAGAAGAAACAGGAACAGATTGGGACATGTTCTCAATAATGCTCTACCAAAGCTCTGGCGGCATATGGGCCTGGCATCATTCAAGAGGAAAAGGCTGTTGCCATAGATACTAAAGAAAGACAACTGTTTTCACAAATATTTCATATATATAAGAAACATGTTTAAAGATAAATAGATCTATAAATAGATACAATTCTGTCTACACCAAAAATTGCAAAATCACGTTTTCACTTCCATGATAATTTAAGATCTGCAGCTGCAGTGCTGACTGAAGACCTTTTGCTTCCAAGCAAACCAATCAAAACATAGTAGTGTTGTTTTATTCAAAGGTTTATAGTATTAACAAAGTCCTTTGTATGGCAGCTTCCACCCCAAATCCATACAATTTCCTGCCTGCCTGGGATGAGTATGCATTTCCTACATCACTGTCAAGATACACATAGTTAAAACTTGGTGAATTTGATCAGCTACTCAGCAGAGCAAAGCAATCTGCACCCAGATTGGGAATAGCCCTAGCTAATTCTATTTTTGAAATTCATCTGTTCACATCACCCATTATCCGTCTGTTTTTTAAAGCCAGGTCGATCTCCTGGATTCGTGTGAGGCAGGTTTTAGGTAAGGGAGAGATGTTGAGATTGTATTCATCACTATGCTGGATGGTGCATGAGGGCAGAGTGTGGGCACTGATTCTTTTAGATCTGTCAGCATCCTATGACTCCCTAGTCCATGTTATCCTCCGGGGTCACCTGCATACAACAGCATTCCAGGGATCCATGTTCAAATTGATTCAACTTTTTTATCCCAACACAATCAAACAATCAAACAATCTACCTGGAACTGTTTAGGTCAAGAAAATCAACTGTGAGGCCCCACAGGGTTTGTTTGTTTGTTTTATTGTGCATCTAAAGCACGTCAGACGAAGGTGCTTTTACAAGAAATTGAAAGATGAACTATCAGTAAACTGGCTACAGCAGAAAGAAGCAAGAACGAAGAGGTGAAAAGAAGGAACTTTAATTGGGAGCCCAATAAACAAAGAAATGAAAGTCAAACAATATAAATAACAATTGCAACACACAAGAAGGCCATCCCAAATTAACATCATTGAAGGGCAGCTAGTTTTAAAGATTCCTAAAGTTTAAAAGACCAACATGGCCAGAAGACACCAGTCACAGACCTGGAAAACTGCTCCAGATGACAATGTGGTCCAGACAGTAAATATGAGTAATGGACTTCAAGTTCAAACTCACAAGGAACAGCCAGGGATGTCCTTGGTATGATGGTCACTCTTGAAATTGTGCCTCGAAAACAAAGCTTAGACACACTGACAGGGAAGTGATGATAAATGTGAGGAAGTCTATGCTTCCACGGTCTGCTCTAGGCCTAATCACCAGAAGGGTCCAGCTTGGCCAGAAAAGCCCTTGCATCCACCAGCATGAAAACAGTGGTGTCCATGCTGTGGAGGATGTGGTCTGCCACGCCTACTCAGTGATGCCTGCTCCTCATTCTGCAGCGGAAGGTCTCCATGCTCAGGCCGCTCAGCTCTGCACAAGTGGAGAGCAGAGACAAACCAATTTCCTGAACGGCTCACTCCGCGCCGCCCGCTGCTCACTCCAGCACTGTCACAGCAGTACCCCCTTCAAGTCCATGCCTCCCTCGCTGGTTTCACTTCCTCCCACCAGCCATTCCATCTTCACCAGCAGCGTGCACTGCTTGAGCGGTGCTGATCCACGTTTCTGGGTCTGGCTGCATCTCCAGCTCTAGCTCCGGCCCCTCATCTAGGCTTTTGGCATCCACGCCTGTTTTTCATGCTTTCCCAGCGTAGGGCTCTCTTCCTGACCTGGTTTAATCTTTATCTTCTGCCTCTCTTTCAGACATATAGAGTTTATGTCTACATCTCTGCAAATGGCACACAACTACATCTCTGTCTGGATTAAATTGTTGAATCCCAATTTAATAGCTTCATCAGGGGTCAAGTCCTAAAAACATAAGTAGGAGGACGCATTAACATATGCAAATGGTCGTGACGTCACCAGAAATGTGCATAAAAAGGGGAAATATGCAAATGTCATTCAATTGGTTTTGCATAACCATACAAATTGCACAGGATGAATGGCATTTGCCTTTCATAAAAATAAGACACACAAAAAACAAAGAGAGGATATTTTCTTCCAATAGCATTTTGAAAACGTTAAAAGGTGTGCATGGTTTAAATTCTAAGAATCAATACCAATGTTTTCCCTGGAACATGCAGTCCCAAAAAATGACATTTCAGTTTTAATTATTTGTTAACTTTCATCATATTATCTGGTGCAGTGACGAAGTGATGACCTGCGAACCTGGCGAAACCGGTTTGAATCCAGAGGAAGGCGTAAATTCACAAGTTTAAAAAAAGGCAGCATATTTTTGCTCCTTTTAAACACGGCATCTAAAATACCCAGGGGGAAGTCGCCCAACCTCTGAAACAAGTGGGTGGACTCCATCCACCTACATGTACCCTCGAATTGAGCCCTGAGCGGCACGTCTGCAGGTAGTGAGCGAGTGGCTACTAACTGCTTACATTTCAGCTCAGCTAATACTGAACTCTTTGGTTGTGGGACAGAATCTATCGGGTGGAGCCCACTTCTACGGCCTCTGGCCCTGGCAATATGTCCCGATTAGATGATGGAGCTTAGAAACATGAGTTTCCTTTTTGATGACAAGCCCTCAGATCAGTAAACTTCTGCAAAACTCCATCTGGCAGTTAAAAACGTTGCAGCAACTACTTCAATCGTTCACCTTTACTTATTAGGTTAGTGTGGCAATCACGTTTCTTTAATCATGCCTAGACTTCTGCAAGGCAGCATATATCAGCTTGCAATATTATAATAAACAACTACAGACGTTACAGGCTGTTTCGCGAGTCGACTGAGGAAGTGCCTGTAACATTAGCGCTTTATCAGACTCGCTGGTTACTGGTGAAGACACACATTCCATTTCAGAATCGGTGCGGGGCACACACGTCTGTGTATGGTGAGAATCATAATTGTCTTCATGCTAGTCTCATTGTATAGACACACGCATCCACTGCATTCAAACAGAGATCATCTCTTATCTGTCGCAAACATCAAACTACACAATTGGGGTGGTGTGTCTTTTTCAAATGTGGCCCCAATTATGTTGACTGCTATACCATGCCACATGCACCTGATTGAAACACTGTTAAATCCCTTTTGTGCTTGCAACAGAAGAAACTGTGTATGATCTTCATGGTGTTTCATCTGTACCTTGTCTTCAAGAGACCTCTTTGAAGAGGACATTGTGCTATACAAGTGACTTTGAAATAGCACAACGTAGCCATAATCGAAGAGGACCACAAGGATGCGAACTGGGGTGAGGCTGTGAGGAAGTCAAGAGAAAAAGAGATGGGAAAAGGGAGAATGGGGTTAGATTGGAGATTGGAAGTAAAATGGCTTCTGTGTTAGAGGACTTAGGGGCCAATTCATGGAATTATCTGCACGAAAACCTGGACGTTGCGCTCCAAACTGCATGCAAAATCCTGTTTGTCGATTCACAGAATCAACTATGTGCACTTTTTTTGGACTTTGCATGGACTTCGCGCAGGCTTGGCACGTCACTGCAAGAGGCCTAGTGCCTTGCATGAGACACCACGCAGGGTAGGGGGCAGAACACGGAAAATGAGGAACAACAAGGCAAAAAGTGGGTGTTACAAGGGACGGCCCACAGGCAGTCCATCGCATGCCCACTATTGCATGGAACGATACGTATTCATGGATCCAACTTCTCTGCGGGGAAATGGGCACGCAAAGCCCTCATACTATCCACCACCTGAAAGCAGGCATACAGGCACTTGCGTCGAATATTCACTGCGCAGGAGTAAGATCAGGTGTGGGACTTAGGGGTGCATGCGCAGGGTCCCCTGAGATTCAGGCCTGCTTGCAGGGGACCCCACACACTGTTTGAAGGGTGCATGTATTTGCACGCAAGGGAGCTCACAATGGTAGCTGTTTTGGCAGTTTTTGCTTTGAGTGGGGGTTTGTCAGGGGCACTCTGGCCGCGACTGGCGTATCTTGTTACTTTGCACCGGCAATTCCATGAATACGCTGAATTGGGCACCAAATCTTGATGCACAGTAACGCCATCCAGTTTTGGACAATAGTGAGACAGCTGGTTTAATGTTGAGAGATTGCAGGATTGAAGGGAGGACAATTTGCGGAAGATCTAGGTATCATAAGTGTTATCATCCACTCCTCACGTACTTTAAGACTGGATGATCACTCCCCGTCTCCTCCTTTGGTTTCTTTAAGATCCCTTGCTGTAAACGTGCTCACCCCCATCTCCCCTGTTGTTAGCTCTCATGTATTGCTGGTTACTTCACTGTGTCCTTCCCCCTGCAACTTTTAAAGCGTTCTGTTGCTTCCGGCAGCTAGGCAAATCCTCAATAATGTATACCATAATAATAATGATAATAATAAAAACAATATGAACAAGAGGTCATTCTTTAATTAAAATGACTACATGAAAAATATTTTACCCATGGGCGAGGTATAGAGTGTGCCGAGGAGTTGACATAGGACAGATCTCACAGGGGATGGTGTGGGGGAGGCTAAGTTGGAGTCCCAAGAGGTGAAGATGGAGTGGTCTGGGAGATGGGAGGCAACCCAGTCAAGTGCAGCAGCGTCAAGGCCAAGGTTGGAAGGAGTTTGAAGAATGTACTGATGTTCTAGACGTTGGAGGGCAAGTATAATGAGAAAGGAGTAGAGGTGAGAGTGGTGTGCAATGGTAAGGGAATGGTGAGCAGTGATAGGTATAATGGACACATCGGTGCAATGTGTCTCTGTTCGATGTTTGCACCGGCGGCTTCATTTGAGCTACATTTGAGGTTTTAGCTGAGTATTTGTACCTTGAGATAGTTGGCACTCGTTGAAGATACCCCTCTTGTGGATTTTAGATTGGTGAGATATGAAAGACATGTAGGTAGAATGGGGAATTTTTGAGTTTGCAGTGCTTTTAATTTAGCATATGCATGAATGTGTTTTTTTTTTTTTTTTTTTTTTTAGCAGACTCGGAAGGTACCAAACGAGATAAAGGTTTCAAATAGTGGAACGATGAGCAAGTAATAGTTGATAGTTTGGGGTGCAAAAGGATCAATAGGAGGGAAATGGGTTGGAAAAGTAAAGGGTGGGTAAGATCTTGGTGGGGGGGTGCTACAGAAGTCATAACATGAGGAAAGTGTAGGCAGATGGGGCGTGGGAAGGCAGGTGGGACTGAACGAGATAGAAAGGTGCACATGGCGTGTCCAGTTTGATGATTTAGAGGAGGCATATGAGGTTAAGTGATGAACAAAGAAGAGTTACTGGAGAGGTGGACATGGCCTATGGATCATGGATAATGTGTGAGATTGTGGGAAAAGAGAGAATATAGGATCTGTGTAATAAGAGCAATTATGAGAGCCAGGAGAGACTCTCTTAGGCTGAAAGAAAGGGGGTTTCAAGAACACAATAATGGACAGTTTAAGAGTGGTCAAGTCGACGAAAGAGGGCACAGAGCGATAATTTGACTTCTCTAGGTGGTGCCCATGTCATACATGTCAAAATGGCCTTGGATGGATGAAGAAATGTGCTATGAAACAATGCATTAAATAAAATGAGAATGAAGCATAGGTAAAACATTAGCCACAATGGCAAGGACTGTGCAGGTAGAAACCCACGAAAGCTGCACCCCGGTTTTAAGACTTTCACACAGCAGAAGGTGCTCTTTGCTTTTCTTTTGACTATTCATGGCAAGGGTCAATGCAGCTAGCATGTTCACTTCATGTAACTCATGTGTATCTTAGGCTTCTTGCTTTGTTGATTTATCATTAAGGATACGTTCATATGACATGCATAATAACAGATTTACTGGAAGGTATAAAACCACTACTCATGATGTGGTTTTTAATTTTCTTATAGGAACTGAGTAGAAAAATAAAATCAAATAATGAAAACAACATTCCAGCGGTTCATGTTTACAATAAAATGTAAGCAAGATTTTTTTTTTTTTGTACATGCATTTTTAACAGTGGCATAACTGTAAACTCAGCAATAGCATTCCCCATAAACATTGGCACACATATTATATGTTTTACCTCCCTCTTAATTAAGATCAGCATTGACTGATGAAGATAAGTCTAGCAGAAAAAGTCATAATGTATGTTCTATGCCCACACGCCAAACAAAAACATAGTTTGTCAATTTGGAAATACCCCTCGAGCATGTTGGCGCAATGACAATTAGTGTTGCATTATTTTGGTCTGAACAAAAGTAAAGTAAACGAGGAGAAAACCACAATTATATGTGTTTGTTAGAGTGGTTAGGAGTCGGGGTTGGCCATCTGGATATGTTTTATTGCAATAGCCTTGCCATGACATCCAGTACAGTCTACTGACTTATCATACAATGTTACAAGACAGTGAAAATGTGTGCTTTCCATTCTTCTAGCCTATCATGTTTTTAATTGTATTAGTTATTTCCTTCCCCTTATGCTTGATTACCGAGTTCATAAAAAGAAGCCTACATTTATGAATGTTTTTGAAGCTCCTAGAATAAAATGTGCCTTGGACTGTTTTGATCAACACCTTGGGAGAGGATTTACAATAAGGGCTGCTCCCAAAACCTTCCACACGTTTGGACCAAATATTTACAGGGAATCCACATTTATGAGGGAATGGAAAGATGGAGCTTGTATCTGAATGTGGTGCAGGGCTTTTCCTGAAGAACTAGATTATTGTATATGTTAACAGCACATGCAAGCCGTTATTGACCTCCTCTCAGCCAATCCAACAGACTGGAATGCATTCAATAACTACTGATGTGGTTTGCAATCCCAATATGCTGAATGCAGAAGCAGACAAAAACACCACAACACATTCCTCTGCATTCAAGACACAGCAGTTTCCCAACAATATATGTTTTCAACTTAACACTAGAATATTTATTTTCACTGCAACTCTAATGTGACTGGGAAATCCAACGTAACACATCAAAAGGAAAGTGATCATATTGAACCATGCTTTCACTTTCCCATTAAACTTAAGGGCTGATTCGTGGAACTTTTTGTGTGGAAAATCAGGGATTTGCGTGCTATTCTGCATGCAAATCTCTGTTCGTTGATTCATGGAATCGACGAACACCAATTTTTCCTAACTTTCTTGGGGTTTGCACAGGCTTGGCACATCTATGCAAGCAGCTGAGCACCTTGCGCAATACTCCACGCAGAGCATGGTCGAGGCCTGTGCAGAGGGCGGAGTAGGGGGCAGAACTCAGAAAATGAGGAAGAACAAGGGAAAAGTGGGCGCTAGAGGGACCATGCAACCATCTCTCTGCCACCCGAAGGCAGACATAAGTACACTTGAGCATAGCAATCTCAGCACGAAGTTGGGTTTGCATGTTGGATTTAGGGGTGCATGTACACAGCCGGGTGTTAGGAAAGATTTCGTTATTGTAGGGAACTTTCCTTCCATGTGGCAACCCCTAAACTTTTTGCTATTGTTTTTAACCTTGATGTTGACTTTGCCAGAGAAGTACAGCCTTCGGCCGCACTTCTCTGGGCTTTCGCTCCTTTCTTACGGGGAAACTGACATGCCCTTAAGACAGTCAGTACCGGGGAACGCTGTTTCCCGTAGTTTCTTTTATCGTGTCGCCATTTTAGTGCAACACGACACAAGAGGGCACTGTAAGCTAAGTTACAGCTCTCTTGGGTCTCTAGCCTTCTACAGACCCTAGACACTCTTGTAGGATGGTTTTTGGATCGGTGCAAGTCATTCAGGGACTGGGCTGGTGGCAGCGATCATTTGGTTTATTTTGAGCTCCTTTTGCCGTTCTGAGCACCTTTTTGCCGCGAACACAAAAGGGTGGCCCGGCTACCCAAAATGGCCGGACCACGAGGCTCCTTTGTCTCGTCCACTGTCCGTCTTGCTCCCTTTACCTTCCCCCGGGTCAGGCGACCCGGGGCCTTCCTTATTTGGGCATGTAGTTTCCCGCGAAACACGGTTGCTTTCGCGGGCTTCTACATGTCGTTTGAGTGCCCCCAGGATGTGGGCTGGGCTGTCTGGTCCCAATACACATCCTGGGTGCCAGAGAGTCTAGGGTGGTGTGAATGCCTGGGACCACTGTGGTCCGTGATTGGTCCACGTATGGTATGTGTGTTGATGAGCGGATCTCCCATTGGCTCCCCTCCGTTTTGGCGCGAAGGGAACCGTGGATAAGAGGGAGCTGGAAACACCACTACCAGGTCGATCTCCTGAGTTCTTACGAACCCAGGGATACAGGAGCCAAGTATCCTGCGAACACGAGGCTGGACCGAGGAATCGCTGGTGACCCCCTGAAGAACTTCTGCTCCTCATTGCTGTCGTCCGGTGAAGCCCTTTCCACCTAAGATCGAACAAGAAGGCCTGTACTGGCGCTTCGACCTATTGGAATAGCAGGACCAGCTATTCCCGGCACCTTCATCAACTCCTGCCGTAAGCCTTCGGAAGTGTCTCTGGGCCATCCAGTTGACTGACCAGCTTACTAAGGAGTCCTGCTCTGTAATCGCCGACAGGTTGGGTGGTATTCTGAGTCCGGGGCACACTCACACGCTTCGTTTGCTTAGCAACCCTAAGCTAGAGGTGAACGGTGCTCATTTGGCTTGAATACACCCGGCCTTCCGTTGCCCTGCCGTGGCGACAAAACTGTGCAGGATTCTTCGATCGGGACGTCTTTTTACTCTGCACGACGACGAGACGTTCCCTGCTCTTCAGAACCTGCCAGAAGCTGCATCTATCGAGGAGAAGCTCGGGCCTGCTTGCTTCGGGGACCGGTGAGTAGATTAGCTAGGATCTGGTCGCCCTCCTGCAGTGCCCCTTGCTTTTCCCCGCTGTAAATACAGCTCCCCTTGTCCGTACTCGCGCCCTACTTCTGCCTCACAGTGGAGGCTGCGCTAGAGTCGCGGACCGTGTTCTCCTTCATTAGGGCACCCTACAGAGCTGTCCAACGTCCTCCGAAGAGCTTCACCTTCTGCCCATTGGCACCGGCGTGTGCAGGTACTTTTGAGCGCTAGGCTCCACTCTTCGTAGGGATTGGACTACCATCCAGTTAGGGGCCTCAGAAGGCGGACATACCACACGCATTGGTTCGCACTGCCTGTTTTCCTTCCCCTGCAGGTGGATAACATATTTCGTGCTGCTAATGCTGTGAAACTGTGTATTCTGTATATATATTGGGTGGATAGTGTATGTGTTGGTTTAATATCGTTGTATATTGCTGCTTTTACTGTGGTTATTAGTTTCAAGGCCTTATAATAAATGTGTATCTATTTTTGATATAAACAACTGTTTGGAGTAGTTTGTAAGCGCTCTTGCTTTGTGTGCTCACTGCGGGCTTTCAGTCACCCTCACCCCTCTTGAGACCTAGTCTTGACCGCCGCGATCGCTACCTTGATTGGTCTGGCTTGTCCAGAGGTTACCCTGTTCCAAGTAATTAGGTTGGCCTTCTGAACTTCTGCGCCACCAGGACAGAGTTCAGAAATCCGTCTTAACAAATTGGTGTACAGCGGTGGGATACGACTGAAGGTATCCAGTGTTGCGCACGAGCTAAGGCGTTTTCAGGTTATTCCAACCAGGACACGCAGTAAAGTATTGAATATAACGTTAAAAAGGCCATAGTCCTATCAACAGTATGGAAACGAATACTTTATTAACCTTAAATGCTTCGAAATCTGAAACATTGAAGAAGATGTGTGCGGAGAGAGGGGTTTCCTCTCAAGGCACTAAATTGGAAATGATCCAGAGAATCGTGGCGTGGCAAGAAGCGCAGCTTGACGCTATAACTTCCGAGGACAGTGCAGAAGGTGGTGGGGCTGCTCTCACTGGCAGAACCGACGGTTCTGCCGCTGCACTGATCCATCACGACCACGAGGACAGGGAGGATGTAATGTCTAACGTTTCCTCTGCCAGTGTTGATGGGGAGGCTATGCTTGAATTCAAGAAGCAAGAGCTGCGGTTTAGGCAGCAGGAGCTTGAATTCAGCATAGCCAAACTGAAAATCGACCAGGCAGAAAAACAAAAAGACAGGGATCACCAGTTGGAACTGGCCAAGCTTCAGTTCGCAAATGGGTCCAAGGGTCCTGGACATGGTTCTGGGGCTTCCTCGCATCCACGGTTTCCAAAAGATCTGCTCAGTGTGTATGAGGAACGAAATGACATTATGGACTGGTTGAATGTGTTTGAGTATGCATGCGAGGTTCAAGAGGTTGATAATGCGGATAAGATTGCATGGTTACTCAGCAGACTGCCCCATTCTGGTTGCAGTGCCATTATGGAAATGTCGAAGTCTGAGCGCGCTGATTTTGCAATGTTGAAGCCTACTCTCATTTTAAAGTTTGGGAAGACTCCGACCCAATATTTGAAAAGGTTTAGAGAGTATAAGAAAAAGGAAGGTGGTACTTGGGTGTCGTATGTAGCTGAGTCCCTGAAAAACTTGACTGGCTGGGTTGAAGGTTATAAGGTTTCTACCTTCGAAGGCATGATCAATCTGGTCATGCTGGAACACATTTTTGCTTCTTCTTCCCCGGAGCTTAAGCAGCATTTGGCCGATTCGAAGGAGATAGATCCTAAGAAGCTGGCCATTGCAGCAGACTTATGGGTGTCACATCGAGTGTCCCATAAGGACAAAACTCATCCTGGTAAGCAGGAGGAAGGGAAAAAGTCCAAAGATGTGGAGGGTGGGGAATCTGCTAAATCTTCTTCCCATAAGGGCCACAAAAAGAAAAATAAGGGTAAGCCATACGAGAACTCACAGGGTAGTGGAGGTTCGCCTCCGAAACAGAACTCTGGTTATAATAAGCCTCCCTACGTAAACAGACCCAATGGGGCTTGTTTTTCTTGTGGAGCAACTGACCATGTGAAGGGGGATCCCCGTTGTAAGGTTAGACCTTTGGGGGTCCACTCCGCTAATCTGGCCTTCTCCTCCTACGAGGAAGAAGAGATTACAGGAGCATCCTTCTCCTCAGACTCATTTCCCAGCGGAATAGAGGCTGAGGTAGTTTTAGTGTCCCTGGGTTCCTGGGAGCCTAAAGTCGCAGAGGCGTATGCTAGGATTCCGGATAATACCAAGCACTACTTTAAAGACAGTGTGCTGATCAATGGAGTGGATACTCCAGCTCTTAGGGATAGTGGGTGCAGTCGAACTGTAGTGGATTCTACCTTGGTAGACTCAGAGGAAGTTGCCAGAGCTCCTCTGATGCCCACTAAGTTGGCTGACGGCCCCCTCCGTATGTTTCCCGTGATCCCTGTTAATCTAACTTTAAATGGTACAGCAGTTAGGATTCCAGTGAGCATTCAGAGAAACGTCCCGGGAAAGGTCTTGTTGGGCAATGATCTCAGAGCTCTAGGACTCGTAGGAGACACTGCCGAAAGACCCTACACACGGTCTCAAGCACGGGCAGCATTGGCCAAGTCCAATACGCCGCCCCAGTCGAAGGGGAAACCCAAGGCGAAAGGAGTCAACAAGTCCCGACGGGGGAAAGAGAACATTCCCCCGAGCTCGCCTACCACTGCGGTGGAGGGAGTTGGTCAATCGCCCGAGCCTGACGAGGAGGTGGCGATGCCTGAAGTGTTCGACCCCAACGACCATCCTGAACTAAAAGACTTGTTAGTTGAAGGAGGTCCTGATAGGGACGACTTCAGTAAGGGCCAACGTGAGTGCCCATCTCTGGAAGGCCTAAGGAGACAGGCCTGCTCCCAGCTTGAGGGTGAACCTCCTGGGTTGCAAAGGATTTACCAGGAAGGTGGACTCCTGTATAGTGAGCCCACAGAGTCTACAGAAGGAGACCATAGGAGGTTGGTGGTTTCCCTTGCTGTTAGGCCCTTCCTCCTGCAGTTGGCGCATGTCGTTCACCTTGCTGGTCACCTTGGTATGAGGAGGACCAAGCAAAGGTTATCCATGCACTTCTACTGGCCCAAGATGGGGGAGCAAGTAGAAAGTCACTGCAGGAGTTGTGCCGCCTGCCAGTTGTCTGGTAAGGTTGGCGCGACAATCCAAGCTCCGTTGGTACCGCTCCCAGTTGTGGGGGTACCATTTGAAAGGGTAGGGATCGACATGGTTGGTCCCCTTGACCCGCAAACATCCTCAGGCAATAGGTTTATCCTGGTGCTGGTCGACCATGCAACCAGGTATCCTGAGGCCGTCCCATTTACCACTGTAACTGCCAAGCCAGTTGCAGAAGCTTTACTCGGCATGTTTACTAGGGTTGGCTTCCCTAAAGAAGTTGTGTCGGATCATGGCAGCAACTTTATGTCGAAGTATAGGCAGGCTATGTGGAAAGAATGTGGGGTCACCTACAGGTTCTCTTCTGCATACCGCCCCCAGACCGATGGTCTGGGGGGGCGTTTCAACAGGACGCTAACGAGCATGATTGGGGCTCTGGAGGAGCCTCAGAGAAGAAAGTGGGATCTTCTTGTTTCATGCTTACTGTTTGCCTACCGAGAGGTACCACAGGAGGGTGTTGGCTTCAGCCCCTTCGAACTTCTGTTCGGTCATCCCATACGGGGACCCTTAGCCATCGTCAAGGAGGGATGGGAGATGCCCACTCCCCCTGTTACTACCAAGGTAGTTGATTATGTGCTAGGGCTCAGAAAACGGATGGTACTTCTGATGGGCTTGGCTAGTGCTAAATTGAAGGCAGGGCAAGCGCTGGTGAAACATTGGTACGACCAGAAAGCTTCCCTCATCAACTTTACACATGGCCAGCAAGTCCTGATCGTGAATCCCATAAGGCCTCGAGCTTTACGGGACAAATGGTCAGGCCCTTACCCAGTGGTGGAGCCCCTGGGTGAGGTTAGCTATTCAGTGGACCTTGGAAGGCCTGGACAGGCTCTAAAAGTGTTTCACGTGAATAGGCTGAAGGCTTTCGGCCCAAGCGTCGAAATCGCAGCACTGCTATTGGCTTCAGACTTTGAGGAAGAGGAGTCTGAACCTCTCCCCGACCTGTTCCCAAGCAGTCCTTCAGTTAGCTCTTTTGAGGGTGTCCCAGTGGCCCCTCACCAAAATGGACAAGGCTCAGTGGTTTACCTTGGACATGAAGTAGGTGGAGGGAGGAGACAGCCTCTACTCAGTCAGGTACAAGCAGTACAAGACTGGCCTACCCCCACTACGCAAACCCAAGTGAGAGCCTTCCTAGGACTCACGGGTTACTACCGCAATTTTGTGGCAGACTATGGCACCATAGCTGCTCCTCTGACTGCCCTCACAACTCCGAAGAAACCCAAGAAGGTAACTTGGACTGACGAGTGTGAGAAGGCCTTCAATGGCTTGAAAGACTCCTTGTGCCAGGCCCCTGTGCTCAGGGCCCCTGATTATCAAAGACCTTTTATCGTGCAGACGGATGCCTCTGACACTGGGATAGGAGCTGTACTATCACAAGTAGATGAGAAGGGTAAGGAACACCCTATCGGTTTTATTAGTCGCCAGCTTAAGGAAAGAGAGCTCAGATGGTCCACGGTAGAGAAAGAATGTTTCTCTGTTGTGTGGGCCCTAAGGAAGCTGAGGCCCTACCTCTATGGGACCCACTTCACTGTGCAGACTGACCATAAGCCGTTAAAGTGGCTAATGAACATGAAGGGGGAGAATCCAAAGTTGCTTAGGTGGTCCATAAGTCTACAAGGCTTCGACTTCACTATTGAGCATAGGCCAGGTGTCCAACATAGCAATGCTGATGGGTTGTCCAGAATGTTTTACCGACCTGAACAAGAGACTCATCCAGGGGTGGATTAGTTCCCCCTGTCCATAGTCTGGGAGGGGCGAGTGTTAGGAAAGATTTCGTTATTGTAGGGAACTTTCCTTCCATGTGGCAACCCCTAAACTTTTTGCTATTGTTTTTAACCTTGATGTTGACTTTGCCAGAGAAGTACAGCCTTCGGCCGCACTTCTCTGGGCTTTCGCTCCTTTCTTACGGGGAAACTGACATGCCCTTAAGACAGTCAGTACCGGGGAACGCTGTTTCCCGTAGTTTCTTTTATCGTGTCGCCATTTTAGTGCAACACGACACAAGAGGGCACTGTAAGCTAAGTTACAGCTCTCTTGGGTCTCTAGCCTTCTACAGACCCTAGACACTCTTGTAGGATGGTTTTTGGATCGGTGCAAGTCATTCAGGGACTGGGCTGGTGGCAGCGATCATTTGGTTTATTTTGAGCTCCTTTTGCCGTTCTGAGCACCTTTTTGCCGCGAACACAAAAGGGTGGCCCGGCTACCCAAAATGGCCGGACCACGAGGCTCCTTTGTCTCGTCCACTGTCCGTCTTGCTCCCTTTACCTTCCCCCGGGTCAGGCGACCCGGGGCCTTCCTTATTTGGGCATGTAGTTTCCCGCGAAACACGGTTGCTTTCGCGGGCTTCTACATGTCGTTTGAGTGCCCCCAGGATGTGGGCTGGGCTGTCTGGTCCCAATACACATCCTGGGTGCCAGAGAGTCTAGGGTGGTGTGAATGCCTGGGACCACTGTGGTCCGTGATTGGTCCACGTATGGTATGTGTGTTGATGAGCGGATCTCCCATTGGCTCCCCTCCGTTTTGGCGCGAAGGGAACCGTGGATAAGAGGGAGCTGGAAACACCACTACCAGGTCGATCTCCTGAGTTCTTACGAACCCAGGGATACAGGAGCCAAGTATCCTGCGAACACGAGGCTGGACCGAGGAATCGCTGGTGACCCCCTGAAGAACTTCTGCTCCTCATTGCTGTCGTCCGGTGAAGCCCTTTCCACCTAAGATCGAACAAGAAGGTCTGTACTGGCGCTTCGACCTATTGGAATAGCAGGACCAGCTATTCCCGGCACCTTCATCAACTCCTGCCGTAAGCCTTCGGAAGTGTCTCTGGGCCATCCAGTTGACTGACCAGCTTACTAAGGAGTCCTGCTCTGTAATCGCCGACAGGTTGGGTGGTATTCTGAGTCCGGGGCACACTCACACGCTTCGTTTGCTTAGCAACCCTAAGCTAGAGGTGAACGGTGCTCGTTTGGCTTGAATACACCCGGCCGTTCCGTTGCCCTGCCGTGGCGACAAAACTGTGCAGGATTCTTCGATCGGGACGTCTTTTTACTCTGCACGACGACGAGACGTTCCCTGCTCTTCAGAACCTGCCAGAAGCTGCATCTATCGAGGAGAAGCTCGGGCCTGCTTGCTTCGGGGACCGGTGAGTAGATTAGCTAGGATCTGGTCGCCCTCCTGCAGTGCCCCTTGCTTTTCCCCGCTGTAAATACAGCTCCCCTTGTCCGTACTCGCGCCCTACTTCTGCCTCACAGTGGAGGCTGCGCTAGAGTCGCGGACCGTGTTCTCCTTCATTAGGGCACCCTACAGAGCTGTCCAACGTCCTCCGAAGAGCTTCACCTTCTGCCCATTGGCACCGGCGTGTGCAGGTACTTTTGAGCGCTAGGCTCCACTCTTCGTAGGGATTGGACTACCATCCAGTTAGGGGCCTCAGAAGGCGGACATACCACACGCATTGGTTCGCACTGCCTGTTTTCCTTCCCCTGCAGGTGGATAACATATTTCGTGCTGCTAATGCTGTGAAACTGTGTATTCTGTATATATATTGGGTGGATAGTGTATGTGTTGGTTTAATATCGTTGTATATTGCTGCTTTTACTGTGGTTATTAGTTTCAAGGCCTTATAATAAATGTGTATCTATTTTTGATATAAACAACTGTTTGGAGTAGTTTGTAAGCGCTCTTGCTTTGTGTGCTCACTGCGGGCTTTCAGTCACCCTCACCCCTCTTGAGACCTAGTCTTGACCGCCGCGATCGCTACCTTGATTGGTCTGGCTTGTCCAGAGGTTACCCTGTTCCAAGTAATTAGGTTGGCCTTCTGAACTTCTGCGCCACCAGGACAGAGTTCAGAAATCCGTCTTAACACCGGGGATCTGATCAGACTTAGGTGTGCGCATACACAGTGTAGTGTGGCACAGGGAGGTTCGGACGCAGATTTTCTGAGTTTCACATGAGTTAAGATACATCGTATGCATGTTGTCGGGATGTCAGTAAGAGTTACGGGAAACCCCGCGCAGGGTCCACGACATGCAGGGCTGCTTGCGGGGCACCCCACGCGCTGTTTGAAGGGTGTGTGTATTTGCACCCAGGGGAGCATGCAAAGGTAGCAGTACTGGCTGTTTTTTGCTTTGCGTGGGGACATGTGGCTGTTCCGTCCGCGACTTGGTAAACGGTTACTTTGCATAGAAAATTCCATGAATACGGGTGGCACACATTTTTTATTCTGCACGCAGGCTCACGCAGTGTCATTCTCGACGCATGGCCTTTGCAGAATTTATGCACTCTTTTCCATGAATCGGCCCCTTAATGTATTTTCCTACAGAAATGTGCCCTTACAAACCAGCTTATAAGTAAAATGCTTACCTTATAAAGAAAATCTTGTTTAAATATTGCAAAATAAAGACACATTTAATGTACTAATATGCTCCAGACTTTGTATTTACTTTGTCACCACAACATCAACACCATCATGGCTGCAAGCACAATGTGCCAATAGCCTTGCAGACCCCAGCAGTGTTCTTTGCTAATGACTCCTCTCTAACCCATGTCTCTCATTGCCAGGCATTCACACACATTAACGGCTGCCACCTCCGTCTGTAAGGCTATAATGTTTTACTGGCCGCATGTTTTCTTGGTTTGCATTTCATTTGTATGTTTTCAGGTTTTGCATTTTTGACATCAGCGACTTTGCTGGCAGCACTCAATAACAGAAACACGACAAACTAGTTAATCAAAGAGAACCCAGAACTCAGCAATTCGCTAATGAAGACTTAAATATGAGCATGTAAGTGCGGATTATTTACGTATGTTACGTGTAGCGTTATCTTCTGTATAGGCACTCTCAAGTTTGGGTGATGGCAGAATGGGGAACAATATATACAATTGTTTTCCAATTATCAAATTATTGATGTGGGGATGTTAGGATTAAGTCATAAGTAGTGTTGATGTACAGGGGACAATTTAGGAATTGGAGGGCCAATTATTTCCTCTCTATTTGAGGTTATTGCAGTTTCAAAGGTGTGTTAGGCCTTCTAGGGTATCAACAGCTTGGGTGCCAAAGCTTGTGTCCATGGGGCTCTGCTTGTTTTGTGGTGAGCAGGGGCTACTCACTTCCGCAGGCAGGAACTTTGTGAAATGTTGAGTGGCCTTCACTTTCTAATGTAAGAGTTCCAGTGACAAGACCATGCATACTCAGGAGGTAGTCAATCATTTCAGAACCCGCCATGATTTAAAAGAATGTTCCTCCTTTCGCTGTCATTTGTCTATAGTCTAGAACACTCACTAACTCTGGCTGGGAATCGGAAGGCGGCCGAACGGACCCTTTTGATGGTAATTCCTGGTTCTGTACCATTTTCGCACAATTGTCGTGGCGCGGCTTTAACTTCACTTCTTCATATTTTGCGTTATTTTCATATATTGTGTCAAGCTGACATGCCCGTTAAGACCATATCTTTGCAGGATAATCTCTCCCAGGCAACACAAAAATAAACATTGGCTGATTAATGAACCTTGAAATGATTCTACCAAATGCATATTCACATATGAGTGTATTAAAAAGAAATAATTTTCAAAATGATTTATTAAAAAAAGAACTTTGAAAAAAGCTAATGACCAATGATATTTTCTGTCTCAGGAAGAAGCAACACAATACCTCGCGATTACAGCATTAGAAGCAATAAAGTGCTCCCAAAATCCAACAAACTGCTTGAGCAATTATCAGAAACTGAAAATTGTTCTAAGCAGCGATAGAAGAAGACACTGAAGTTTCTAACCTCAAAGTATGGTCGGATTAACTGCACAGTGGCCTACAGTATGGGTGCAGGTGATAGTGGACGCCCTGCACTAACCATGCTTACCAACAAGGGGGCACTGAAGGTCATTACATACTAGACTTTCAAGCCAGACAAAAGTCTAGGCCGGTGTGAAGCCCATGCTGGGAGTTGCTCAGTGGATTTTCATCTGGGCATGCCCAAAGCAAATTGCAAACCCTCTCTGCCAATAGGATCATTGCTAATGGATGCCATTTCAACATCACAAAAACAGTTGCGCTAAGAGACAGACTGAAGAAATTGTTGCATCATGCCTTTACTGCGCCTACCAAAAACCCGATTGCAAAAATGCCAAACTTTTTTCCGTATTTTGCCGCAATTATATGTAGGTGGTCCATTAGGGTACTTAATTAGGTAAAGAGGATTAGGTCTCCCCTGCATATAAATGTGAAAAAGAAAAGAAAAATTGACATTTTTGCATTTGGTATTTAATTTTCGACTGCAAAACTACCGGCAACAGGGTAAATCATTCTGTTTGCCAATGTGCACATAATCTTTCTGTGATATGGTCATTAGCAATGGGTTGAGTGATTACGCTTCATGAATTCTGCTAGCAGCGGGATATGGGCAATAAGGCATCCACACACGGGCGCCATTTGGAATTACACGCAGGCCGCCATATCACACGGGGCACCTCATTGAGAAGGGCGGGGGGCAGGCTGCGAATACAATTATATGAGTTTACATTTCATGCTGAGAATGTAATGCTACCCTCGGACGGCTTTAAAGTGCTGTAAGGGAATGATGTGCCTCCCCCTACCCTCCGGCAACCACCCGTATATCTATCTGGGTGTCAGTTACTCACTGAACTCAAATACATACAGACTCGGACTGTCCTATAGGACAATCGGGCAATGCCCGAATCAAAAACACAATATACTGGTGTGAGCCAGTTTATTGGGTCAAAATGGGCCACTTTTGTGGACCACGTGGGCAAGTTCCATAAGTTACTTCACCATGCAGCTAGTAGTTTTGACCAGCGTTACTCAATGCATATTCTGTAACATGCACAATTTGCATCACATTTTATCAAAAGCCTCCCTCCTCCCCCTTAGGTACTACTCAGTCTGCACAAAAGGAATGCATTGCCATTTGTAACTCTGGGCCTCACACACCCTACATGTAACAAGAAAAAATGGAATAGGATTTCCAATGTGTTGTCGTTTCCATTTTGAGCATTGCAGCTTGAAAGACTGACCCGTTAAACGGCAAATCCGAGGCAAAGGAAGTGGGCCAAACAGGCAGCCCGTCTCTTTGAAAAGTAGAGATTGGCCCACAGTGGCACTGGCAAGGACCCCAAGAAACAACCAGCCATGAAAACGGTGTTCGGTTTGATTTGATAGGTTATTTATAACGCACTTAATACCCAGAGGTTTCTAAGCGGAGACACGGGGATTGAACCTGTGTTGCTCCGTGCCGTCTTGCTTCCAAGGCGAGCACGTTGCCCCTAAGCTATCCTCCCGAAACAAGGTTTGCCCACTTGCTTCATCAGTTGACACACAAAAGCAGGGAAACATTTTGTTAATCAGGCCCATAGATTAAAGTAAAATTCTGAAGAAAACTTGAAATGTTATGTTTTCCAGTATTTATACTGTGCCCATCAACAGCAGAGTGCTCTTATGAGAGCTGGCTGTGCCCGAAAGATGGCATGTAAACCCTGCCGCCAGGGTGTCAGCAGAAATTAAAAAAAAAAAAAAAAGGAAAGACGGTGAGGTTAGAACTTGGAGGAGTGTTGCAGATGCTGTCTAAATGTATGGAAATTGGCTAGTTAGGCCTCGTCAAACAAATTATGTTTTGCTCGCTAGAAAGTTTTCAGGTGCAGTATTGTTAACAGTGCATGCATCTTGAATAGTGCAAAATAGAGCAACAATGTAGGCCGCTGGAGCTCCGAGCCATTAGAAACTACGCAGGTGGCAATCATTTCCAATCCTCCCAGGATATTTTGGTACTTGAAAGGCTCAAATATTATTCTTCAGCAAAGTAATCCTGCGTGCCGGTCGCTGTGTGTGTGTGCCGACCAACCTTCACACAGTGCGGGCACATGCTTTCAATTTTACAAATGTTTTGTGTAGTGTCACTAATTATAAGGCCGTCATAAAGCAAATAAACTCGGCCCAACCATTTTTTTTCGCTGAAATTAGATATTTCATCTAAGTGTTCAAATATAGTCCTTCAAAGGGCCGCAGTAAATAACTTACACAAACCGCGGTGCAGAAAAGAATGAAACGCGGCTAATTGAGAGATGCCAGTGTTGATAACTCAAGTCTTCAAGGACGCTGACGGGCGGGTCAGAGGGCGGCTACAGTTCATTGGGGCCTGTTTGCAGGAGGCTGTGCAACGAGTGAGAGCAGTGTATTGTCACTCTTGAAACGCACCATGACAGTGAACGTTCAGTTGGACTATTCCTGGGCACACAACACATCTCATGCTGCGAAATTATCTCATGTGGCTGAAAAAAACGACATGAAAAGGTGAAAAATAGCACCGGATCTAATGTCACCAGAAGAATGGCGGCAATGGCACACAAAAAGTGCGCGCGTTTTAGCTTCTACTTTCTTGGGCATCCTGCTCTTTTAAAGCAGAGGTCAAACTATCCCACCCACCGTGGTAAACTCAGCAGAGTGTGTGGGGGGCGGTCACAAAGGCACCTACAGGCAAACATACACATGTTCGGTGTTTAAACTGGGCCAGAGGCCTTGAAAGTATGAACACGCTTATACCACCAACACAATATCACTAATAATGTAATGGAATGCATGAGTATGTTCATGCAATCAGTCGGTCACATTTTAGGAAAATGAGGCATGCAATTCCAAGTCTAAAAAATAAGAAAAGAAAATACGAAATCATTCAAGATTTCTGGAAGTCGCAATGCTTCATTGATCAACATTTAGGGATTAATGACTTCCGAGAGAAACAAGCACTGGCAAGTGGCAATAGTTTTGACTTTTGCGTTGGCATGAGAAAGGCATTTGCCAGGCACTGTCGTAGTGGTGTTAAATGGCCATTGATTATAGCAGCTGCAAAATGGTGTGAGTACCTGAGCATATAATGGCAGTGCCTTGCAAATGCCGAATACCTTACATTAGCCAAACTGTTGGCTTTGCCAATGCATGTTTTTAACGGGACTTCAGTAAAGGAGACATATATTGCTTATTGAGTGGTTTAAGGCAGGGCATTTTTATTCTAGCAGTAGCATGATTACAGCTCCAATATTAAGACATTAAGGGCCAGATTCATGGAAATGTGCACAGAAATCCTGCAAGGGCTGTGCACCTAGAAGGTCACTGCACGCAGATCAAAAAATGCACGACCCATGCATACATGGAAATTATGGCACAAGGTAACTGTATTTGCAAGTCGCGCCCATAATGCCTCCTACACGGCCACACACAAAGCATCAGCAGCCAGAACAGCCAGAACAGCTACCTTTGCACACTCCCCTGGGCGCGAATACACGCACCCTTCAAACAGTGCGTTGGGTCCCCGCAACCAGGCCTGCATCTCGGGGACCCTGTGCAGGGTCACCTATAAAGGTTGCTGGCACTGTAACAACATATGTATAAAAAATCGTAACTCATTCTAAACTTGGAAAATCTGCGTGCGAACCCCCGTAAACTGTTCCTGCACCCCACTACATTTCTAAAGCGCACCCCTAAATAAGATCAGAACGCTGGGTTACGTAACCCCTAAATCCGACATGCAAACCCACCTCCGCACTGCGATTCCTATGCGCAAGTGTACTAACACCTGCCTTCGGGTGCCATCGTGATCGAGGGATTTGCGTGGCCATTCCTATGCCGGGCCCTAACTCTCAGAAGACTGCTTTGAGCACAACTATTGATGGTAAGACTTGTAAAACGTGCTCAAAATAGATGCCAGGAAGATGTGTTTGGGGCCGGGAGGGGCAGAAAGTGGGTGAAAATGGCCACAGGGATTAGCATGGTTATGGGCAGCCAATGGGTGTCTAAATAACCAAACCCCACCTAAAAGCATTTTCTTAGGCTGGCGTTTTTTGTTTGTATGTTGCTGTACGGCCAGGGGACAGGGAACCTGACATTTTCTATGTTACATTCAGCCCCCTCATGCCTCCCAGCTGTGCTACATGCGTGGCTCGCCTTTAAAATACAACATGGAGGGAGAAATGGAATGTAGAGGGGCCTACACGTATACAATTTTAGATGTAGCTCTCAAATATGGAATGTTTTCTTGTTGGGGTTCCAAATGACATCATAGACAACTTGAGTTTGGCTTGTCTGGTCTATCAGATGTCGCTCGAAGCCCTTTGGTGGAATACGTCCCTATTGTTAATAGCTATCTATCTATAATTCTATATATTCAGTTTCTGACAATACACATTTTTCAAGCAAACACACTTCCAAAGGTTTCATTCATAAAACACCGAGATTCATTCAAAATTAAGCTTTCTGGCATGGTAGTAAATTCAGAGACTCTCCGGTAATCCCTCTGGCACCCTTGTTGTTCTCACTGGGAGGGTTGGGTTCAGGATGAAAGAAAGGAGACAAAACGTCTCATTTATCTATCCCTAAGTCTGCATTGTCATTCAATCTTGAAAAGGATTATTCAAGTCTCAGTGGAAACTGCACAAAGAACTGCTATCTGTGGTGGTGTCCTCCTGGGATCTTCAGCTTTCATTGGCTTACATCTGTGAATTAAATGCATGTGTAAGTACACATGGTACCCTTTCTCTTTTATGTCGTGCTTGTGCACACTTTAGTGCAGGAGAATGCTTTTAGAGGTACTTCTTATTTCATAAGTATAGTTGTTGCCAGCATTAAAGTTTTTACAAACACTCGGGCCTGATTTCAAAGTGTTTTAGAATGGTGCAATGCATTGAGAAAAGCTTTGTAAATCAGGCCCTCAGTCTGAAGAAAGGCCATCATACTACAAATTACACTTTAGCCCACACTACAACTTTGATCCTCAAAACTCATTTAAACTATAGTACTGATGTAAGCTACCCAATACATACGTTTTAATGTGTAGTGTGATAGACTTGCTTTTGACTGTAGTAACTTTAATGGTGGCATTTCCAATATTTATAGATTTTACTTTTAAATCATGTGGATGCTTTGCAGTACTCTTAACTTTGACATTGGCAGCATGTGTAGAGGTTACTATTTATATTTAATAATTTAAAATGTCTACACGTTGTCAAATAGTTACGTTTGTTTTTGTTTTGTTTCTGTGTGTGTTTGTATGTGTGTGTCTGTCTGTGTATGTATGTATTTATGTATGTATGTATGTATGTATGTATGTATGTATGTATGTGTGTGTTTTGCTCTGTGTGTGTTTGTGTGTATACGTGGATGGTGTAAATACCAGATTTGGATATTCATAAAGAAGGCAAAATGCACGTGTGCGGGTGGCGTGTTTGCAGTGGTGCAATGTATTGTGGAAATGTATCAAGTGGATGAGGTTTGTAGATGCAGATGTTTGTGTGTGTGTATGTGCTTGCACAGAGTCTGGAAGTAATATGCATTTCTTTTCATTTTTCATTTGCATATATGTCATGTGTGTTTATTTATTCATGGGTTTACACTCATTTGTACAACCCTGCAACTCCTCAGCTAGACACAGACCTAAAGTGTTTCATCAACAATATATGTGCATGCACAATTTATCCAAGTTCATGGCTCCTCAACTCATACAATCTGCATCTGCAGGGTGTGTTTTATCTGTAGATCACATGTGTGGGCATGTTTTGGTCATGTTCACATGAATGTTTGTTGGTGCTTTCCAATAGGGGCGGTATATATGTATCCATTTGTGCAATGATGAGTTTGTTCCATAATTCTTATTTGTGGGTTTGTTGTTGCTTTTATGTTTTGTTGCACGTGCGTGGTGTGTTCATCTCCGCAAATCTGCTGGGGTTTGTGTTATTCACAGATGGCAATGTTTGCATGCATTTGGACCTGCTTGTTTGATTACTTGTACATAGCTTGGTGTTCATTACCCTGCAACTTAACCACACAGTGCAGACATTGGACCCTGCACGGAGTGCATGCTTCCCCATGCTCAGAGTGTATGTGTGTGTGTTGCTGAGTGCGCATGTGTGTGAGAATGGTATGCCATGTCTGATTGGTGGTTGTAATATATACATGTTGCCTCTCTGTATTATCAAAATCCGGCAGCACATCATCTATACCATCCAGTGTTTTTGTATGTGTGCATGTGTTATCTAAATCTGAACATGTTTGGGTATGTTCAGCTCTACTACGCACACCTGAATTCAAAAAAGTTTTCTGTTTTACATCTTAAAAGTGAATATCTCAAGTTTTCCAGATCTGATTTTTGAAATTTCAGTCACTGTTGAGATATGTGTCCCGATATGGACTCTGGGCTGCCCCTTCCATCATACTTGCTGTTTTTTTTCCTGCTCTTTGTCTCTGTTTCAGTAGCCCCCTTTGCGACCAGGCCTTGGTGCTGCTCCCCTTCTCGCCTACCCCTTACAGCTTTTTCAGAATTACATTCCTTCTCTTGTTCACCTCCAGCCCCTGTGCTATTCCTCCCCTTTTCTTTCCTCTATGTTCTGATCTATTTCCGTTTTCTTCCCCCACTTACCTCCAGTCATCTATGCTGCCCCCCACCTCTTACCACCTCTAACATTTTCTCTGTTATCTTCCCCATCAGCCTCAAGCAATCTGTGCTGTTCTTCCCCTCTTCTTCTACGCTTCCTTCCATCTTTTTCAGATGATTTTCTCTCTAGTCTTCCCCCACCCACCTCCAGTTTGCTGTGCTGGTATTCTTATCTCCCTTTCATCCTGATCCCCAAACCGCCACCAGCCTTTCCACTGCTTTTCTATTCTCCCCACGCACTACCGTATATGTGATCTTCCCCCACCAGCCCCTTGCCATTTTAGGATCTCTGACTCCTCCCCTCTTCAACTTTTTCTGATCTCATTAACTACAGGTAATGTGAACTCTGCTGGTGGCCCACTTCTGCGTGGCATTGTTTCTGTTCTCTGCCATACCCACTTCCAGCCCACTGTGCAACAGCTCTCGTCCCACGTGTTGTGCTCGTTGTCTTCTCCACATGCATGCAGTCATCTGTGCTACTTATGCTCTCTCCCTGCCCACTCTTTCAGCCATTGCTTCCCTGTTTTTTCCCCACATTCCTCCAGAACCCTCTCCTGTTCCGCCCATTCAGTTACCCAGTTTTTGTGCTATTTTGTTCCTCTATATTCTTGCACACAACCAAATCCAGGCATCCTTACTGCGCTTCCTTTTCCTGCACACTTTTCCAGGCTGCTTTTCTCTCCTTTCTTCCACGCCAACCCTCGGGTTTCTCTGCTACTGTTCCTACTTGCTTCCTCCCCCTCTCTCTGACATTACTTTTTCTTTTGTCATCCTCCTGGCTTCTGCGATGATCCGTTCCTCTCCCTTTTCAATCTTTCAATGTTGTTATAAAAAAAGTGTTTTCCCCACAACCTCCTCCCCTTTAGGTGAGTCTCTGTCCCTTCCACTGAACCCCTTAATCGTTGTCTCCTCTTCATCCTTGGCTTCGTAGTAACAGGACAGGCACATGACCTCTGGTACTTGCTTACTCCTGTCTTTCTTTTTCACCGTTGTATTTCCCCACCCGCTTCTAGCTGTCTTTGCTCCTTCCCTCCTCCTTCCCACTTGTACTGCCCTTTTGTCTTTCTTTTCATCCTCATCCTACCTCCAGCCCTTTGTGCTTCCCCTCCCATCCCTCTCTAAGGTTTTCCTCCTTACGGCACCTCTCGCACAGGTACCTGAAGCAACAGCTGAAAAAGACTTTGACAACTCCTATTAGGCCATATTTAGAACTTAAGAGACCAGAATCCCTACAACAGACACCTTATTTAAGCCAAACACCATGGACCTAATTTACAGAAGTGTTTTATAATGGCAAAACCCATTGGAAAAAGTTCTGTGAATCAGGGCCCATGTGTCTAACATGCCTCTATTCATTGCTTAATCCTACTCTCATCGGGCAATTCAAATGAAAGACATCTCTGTCACCGTTAAGGACTCTGCATCACCACAACTTCATCCGCATTCCCTTAAAGCCACCACACAAACATCACCACCCACAAAGCACTGAAGCTGAAGTTGATGCTGACCAAAGTCCACTCAGTAATCCCAAATTCAGCTGACATTGCAGAAACCACTAACACACACAACCTGGATGCAGAATTAATTCCTGAAACCTAGCTCATCCCTTCCTCGACCAACATCATAGATGTCATCACCCATGGCTGCTAAATCGATCAGTTCTTAAACACACTGAACAAGACTGGTATAGGACTTAACATCTTCAACAAATCTTTCTGGCCTGTACCAGACTAGAAGTAACCTCAATCTGCCCCTCAAAGCACTCTCATTCCTCTTCCCCCTCTAGCACACTGAAACATTAACCTTCAACCTCATCTAAACGCAACCTAACACTACCTTTCCTTCTTTGGTGACTTTGCCAACCTGGTAACCACCATTTCACAGTCATGTTCCATCAATTTCTTCATCGGGGACTCCCAACTTCCCAGGTAATATGGTCACCTAGACTATGAAGGTAGTACATTGCAACCAATTAAACACACTGAACCGCTACCAGCGCACAGCTAACCCAAATCATAAAGCAGGCCTAGGGCTAATCAATGACAAGCATGCCCCAAAGACACATCAGAAATAAACCATCAGCCTGCTACTACACGTACACACAAGTGCATAATATCAACAATTGAGTCACCCAAAAACAAGAGATAATCTGGTACATTTACAAAACCTAATCCGGAAACAACTGACTTAAAAAACACCAAACTGCCCACAGACAACCTATCACAATAAAAAAGCAAACAACTAACAGATGACCATAGCTTAGACCAATAATCTTTCTTTAAGGAATTTCAAACCATCTAATAACCCTGTTCCTCGCATACCAATCACTCATTCACAGAGAAATCCTTGACAAGTTTAACAAGAGCTGCCAAACCATCAACACCAACCACATTAAACATACCCTCTAACTCATCTGGTCGCGAGAAACAATGGCATGGGTCACATTCCAAATCTATTTTATGGAGGACAAGACTAACACTCTAGCCTAATGCCAAGCTTACTCTTACTCTGATGACATCCTGCTTGTAACCACCCATAAAACACTCCCCATGAAATCACCCAATGCATTATTTGCTTCTGTCAGTGCATCCTTCACCCATAGGACCTTTCCCACTACTCTCAAAAACAAATAATGCTGTTCTGAAAAAATTACATAAGTGGACTCTGAGGACACTGGCATCTGTTGCTCCATCAAAAACCTCCATCACAAATGCTCTATTACTTGGCAAACACCTAAAAAAAACAGTAATCCTTCACCCTTATGCACACATTTACACTAACAGTCTCCTACAGACCTACGACTTCAGACCCAGACGAAGCTGTCAGCTTCCTTGATGATGGTCAAGCCTAACTCCAGGTACTCTGTGTTGTGTTTCTGCAGCCATAGATGCAGTGGATCATCAAGAACAGCCAGGAAATCCTGAAAGAGCCGTAATGACTAAACCTCAAACACACATTCACATTTACAACCTCCTAACGACCTACCATTGTGGCTTCAGACAGAGATTGCCAACATCCAAGTAGTAGATGCAGCTCTCTACTCCCTTGATAATGGAAGACCCCAACTCCAAGCATTTAAGGGTCTCTTTGCAACCTTCCACACAGTGGATTGTCAAGCCTTCATTGTCATACTACACAATGACATGGGATTCAGTGAGAAATCCTCCCTTAGTACACTTCAAACCTATAAGAATACCATGAGTTGTCTAGATGCATACCTCCATATCACCCCAAGACCTGTCAACTGTGGAGTCCCACAAAGATGCATCTTCTAACTTAGGGAGTTGACACCTTTGGCCCTCCAGATGCATTAGATTACAATTGATATCAGCACTAGCCAGCATAGACGATAGTGAGGGATCACAGAAAGTGTAGTAAACAACATCTGAAGAGCTGCAGGGCACATATTCCTACACTAAACATTGATCTCCAGCCTCTATATGAATCCTCTAAGATCTCTCCTTGCCAGCCACATCAAGATCCACTGATAGGCAGACATTACTCGACCTCAAAATCTCTCTGATAAAAGACATTCACCCACTCAATCCGTGCCTCATCCTGATACAAACCTGGAAGTCCAGTGCATTCCTCAAACTGAACCCCACATAGAATCAAACCAATTTCTCTTAGTCTCCAATATAATCATTCACACCCATGCCCAAACGTAGCAGTCCACCATAAACATAGAGGTCCTTAAGCCATAGCTGATAACATGCACCAAGTCCCTGGGATTCTTCATTGATAGCAACCTCTGCTTCAAAAGGAATTGCAAACCCAGACAGCTTGATACCAAATGCATATCTCGTGAAAAAACAAACCCTTCCTTCCGGACGATAACTTCTGCTCCAGGACACAGGGCCTGGTCTTGTTTCACCTGGACAGCTGAAACACCCTGCTTGCATACTTACCAATTTCCCACCCTCGAAGAATTGAGTGATGTTCTCTCCAATGTGGCCTATCTCATCAAAGGCCTCCACAAATGACACCACATTACGCCCACCCACATTAAACTACATCAGTTTCTCCTACAAGCACCCATCACCTTCAACAAAGGTTGTATCATTTACAAAGCCATCTCATTGCATGCCCCTCATATCTAGCTGCTAAGATCACCATCTCTGGTGGCAAGAAGCTAGGATCTTAAACATGCAAAAAAAAGATAAACAAAACAGGAAACAGTAATTCTATATCTATGCCCCCAGGTGCTGGAACTTCATATCCATCAGCAGTATTCTCGAACCCACCTCTTGCAATTCAGATAGGTGCTCTCAAGACATTCCTTGTCAAGGGGCAACATCTTCATGCATCAAAGGCACTCATGATCCCCCCTCCCTACTTTCCTTCCCCAGCTCACTCATAATGAATTCTCCTATTGCTTAACTGTAATGCATTGTTTGAAGTTAAGATTTGATGAGGGGGAGCTAAAACCAGCTACTGGGTTTCAGGCATCATGGCGTAGGCTGGAGTGACCACTGGGGAACCTAGTGCCCGTACATAGCGCACAGCAAATCTAACCTTCACATGAGATGCACAATGGAACTTGTAAATTCTGTATGATTCATTATATTTAATGTGTCCTAAGTGGGACCTAATTATTCTTAACTTACATTCTAAAACAGTGAAAGTTACTATCACATATGCATGTTTGTAAGGCACCAGTTGTACTGGGGTCCCAACAGTAGCTGCTCATAACTGTTGGTTGTAAGCTAAGCAACCTCTCCCATGGTCAAAGCAGGAGCTAAATAGCCCCCAGTTGCCACCAATTTCAAACCTACCTGTTTTCATGTGTGCCCCCTTACCTGCATTCTGATTATTAACAAATAAATAAGTACATTTAGCAATTTCCCAAATTAGGTGAACCTGAATGGAATAGGACAGAAATCACAGAGTGAAATATATTTGTCGTTTCCAACGTAAGGTGTCATTTGCCCAAACGATATTGTCACAAGTGCAACATTATAATGTGTCTGTGATGTGATGGATACAAAGGAAAATAACAAACAAAACAAAACGGACATTTGTCATGTATGGTTAGCAACATAACCATTACTCACGGCCCTCTTGACTCTAGCATGCATGGTGCAAGCCATTAGACATAACATCACACATGACATCGTTGCAACAATGTTTATATTTTGATGGGAGAGTGCTGTACTGATAAAACGTTTGAGCATGTAACAAAGGCAGCAGCGCCCACACGGCTTGGATTGGAGCAATTCTCCTGAAACAGTGCCCATTGCTATCTGACAAAATGTCTTTGGGCCTCATTACTTGTACAGCAATGCGGCAAGAAGTGACAGTAAAGTGGTAGTAATTCCATTACCGCCATCTATCTGCCACTTTACCACACCGCTGTCTACACGTTTTGGCAGTAAGGTGGAGGATATACCGCCAGCAAAAAGCTGAAAGGTATATCATCGACCTAACCCACAAAAATCATAGTATTTGCTTTGTGAATAACTGATCGTATTAAACCCACCAAAAATCCCCCTGGAGTCCTATGGACTCCAAACATGAGGATGCTACCACTGCTGATCCTGTAGTAAATCCAAAGGACAGACTGGTGATAACAGTAATCGATATTGGTGGTAAAACAGCGGATTTACCACTGATCTGACATCAAAGATGTAAAGAGGTCATGCAACTCGAATTCACCTAATGTATACAGGCTTCCAGAGAGTACATGTGCTTGAACTTAAAATAGCCATTGGCACAATGCAGTAGTCTGTCACGCAATCATGCTTCCTGTCTATTGTTCAACACGCTGGTATGAAGCCAGTTTCATAAAGCATGTAGAAGAAGCGTGGCAGGTGCTCAGAGTTATCTAGTGTTCTCCAACCATGGGTTGCCCATTCACCATCACCAGGCAAGGCTTTTAAAGACAAAGTATCACAACGCTTCCGAAGTCTCACTGGAGCGTAATAATATGTGTTCTGAAAACGCTACGCACTTCCTGTCGACTACTTTCATTAAATAATACGCGTGGACGCGGTTCTGTTTTTTTCATTTTTGTAGCGACACGACGGTCTTCGTTGGCACGTGTCCACAATTAGCCCACTGTAAACGCGGTTCCAGCATATCTGCGGTCTCAGTGTGGGGCTCACAGCATGCAGAATGAACATGAATTACAGTCATGGAAACTAAACCGCTCTCTGGAAATGGCCTCTGCTTGTTGCCAAGTTGAGGAGACATCCTGGTATTGAACGTTTACTAGCAGTCCTTTGGCCATTGGGCACAATTAAAATCAGCCTGGCAGCAGTAAACAACCAATTTTGAGCGTCTCCCTGTCAAGTAATTTCCTGGAATTTATTGCAATAAAATCTGTAAAAATGTGCTATTATGTGAGACATACTAATGTTTGTAATAAATGCTGTCTAAAAATTCCACTTGTCTAATCTGTTTTCACGTGCTGACAGCATAACCAGAGCAGCATGTCTGTTCGTTGAGTGACTGGCAAAATAAGTGGGTTATCTTGTGCGGAAATGCAGGATGGCCGTGTCTGCCAGTCGCTGGCCCTGCCAAGTCTCTGCACTGCGCCAGCCACATCTGAAATGAATACCTCAATGATTGCAACCATTCGTGTATCCCTACACCAAGTGCAAGTAGTCCGCCCTAGGTAGGCATGAGGGCAATCAAGAGTACTCCTTTCCCCAGAACACTTATTAAAAAAATGTCCCTACTTACTTACAGATTGTTTCCGCCATGCAAAACTTACTGCCATTAAACGCAAAGGGACCGAAGATCACAAGTGCAAAGTCACTTTTCAACAGTGCAAATTCAATTTGAACCGGGACAATATTCCATGAGTTGGGCCCACAGAATCCAATGTCAGCTGTAGTTCACTCCATTTGTACCTTAAACCTGCAGTTGGCTGTACCATTTCCAACCCCGCCCTCCCAAAAAAAACAAAGTACGACTTTTAGACATGGCTCTGTGAAAATTATGTAATCTTGCATTTGTGGTCATGTTGACCTGTCACACAACGCGCGGGCGCACACACACACACACACACACACAAATATGTTCTTGTCATATAAAGGCCAGCTGCTCCACAGATGTATCATTAATTACTTTTTTGAATAGGTATAGCTTACACCTCCGTACATTTCCACTACTACTACCATTTAACAGGCACATGTCTCATTAGCCTGGAAACCTCTTTCTGACTGGACTTCAATATCAAGTAAATATGTCAAACTATTAAACATACTCAATGATACTCTCAATGGACTTATTTGCAGGTCAGCAACTCAGCATTTATAAATAAACGAATAAATAACAAACGGACACTGATTAGATATCTTAAATGTATACATACCTATACACGCCACAATACACTAGTTACTGTTAGAAGACACTTTACCTTTGAAAAAAAAAATCTGTGTATATTTTGAACTTGTGCATGAAATTTTATCAAATTTGAAAAGCTAATATTTGGCCACATCCAAACACAAATGAGCGATTACGTGGCGTTTGGGGAGTGATTTCCTGTCCGAAAACAGCACAACAAAGGGCCTTTTTGCACAGGATTTTAAACAAGGCGACATGAAAACGATTTAAGGAGAAATATTGCAAACCTGACTTTCGATTGTGGGCATGAACATAACACTTAATTCGAGTTTGTGCTGTGCATCCCTCAAACATTTCAAAAATCGGATCTGGCAAATTCGAGATATTTAATTATAGGTTTTGAGAGAAATGTGTTGCCCAGAACTCTTCACCGCCAGCTTGTCTGCTCTGAGATCCTGTGTGTAGATGAGTTCCCTCTGCAGATGAAAGCTTGGGCTCTTAAATAAGGCCAATGTAAGCCCCCAGTTGCACTATGTTGAGAGAGTAAGCTGTGGCGGGATGGGCCTGCTAATGAGGAGTTTGTCCTCCATCACTCACCATCAAAGGGAGGGCCCTCATCAGAAACCCAGGACTCCACGGCAGCTGAAGCTAAGGGGTGGTTTCCTGATTGCAGCTGTAACGCAGGGTCCTCTTAATTCAGATGGCGCCGGGACTGTTCAACTGCACCGAAGAAGAAAGCTTGATATCAGTCAGTATTTTCTAAGGACTGCCACGTCACCCCATGAAGTGCATCGAGATCTGGGACGCAATAACATTTCCACAGAGATGGCGGGCTGCACAAAATCCACCACTGCGCACAATGTGTGATTGAAATCTTTCAGGAAACTGTATGACAAGTGGAAGGGGTACACCAAGACACTGGATGGTGCTTTGATTGTGAAATGGGACAGAATTCCAGTGTGTCTTGACTTCTCTGGAGAAGAGAAAGAAATGATAACCCAATGACGCTCGTGAATGCCAAAGCCAACGACAGTTGTATGCTCCCATGTTTACTTTTGGAATCTGGCCGTTTTATCAGTGAACCTTGGAGAACAATTTCATAACAACACGTTACCAACTCATTTATTAGAGCTGAACGTCACAAAACTAACTTGAATCAATTTAAGAAATGTATTATGTGCCATAAGCAACACATACAAAGCTATAGGATAGAAAACATAACAGTCATCTTTCCAGGATCTTCAGAAAATTGCCTTCATCTTACCGGGCAGTGCTACTTTATACATAGCCTGTCAAACTATACTACACTGATGATCCCCAACAAGAGTGAAACCAGGTGTGTAGTTGCCTGCAGTCTTAAGAAATGTCTGTCTTGGGTTGATTTAGCAACATATAAAGTAGCTCTGTCTTGTAAGACAACAGTACATTTCTGGAGCATAAGATTTGCATTTGGGCTAATTTGCATACCCACGTTACCTTGCTGATGGGTCGCTGAACTGGAGGTGAACTTCAAGTGATGGCTACAAGGTGGCTTTGTGGTATGTATGACTTGTCTCAGATACATAATTATGTATCTATTATATAGTGAAAAAAACCTTGGTTAAGATAGAGTTAAGGTGATCAGATTTAACACAACAAAATCCCTGAAATTCAGCAATCGCATTTCACACATGGCCTCTGTACCTATTACACCAATATCTTTCTTTTGGGCCCATTAGCTATGGCCACTGGCCATGTCACACATTTAATGTGTTGCCAAATACCTATTGCCCCCTGCCTAGTAGATGTAGGCACTGAAGATGTTAAACCTTTTGTTTCTAACTCCTTATTCCCACGATCATTTCACAGTCACAATTTCCAATAACAGAAAATCCTGCGGTAGAGTGGCGGGTCACAAGTTCCCGTGACGAGGAGAAAAATTGCTCAGAATTTAAAAAGTCTTCCACGTTCTCACAGGCATTCATCATTTGTCGCCTTTCTTGTTTCTAGGTCCCCTCACTCCACTCAATTGCTTTTTACCTCCCTAACCCTCTCTCATGATCCCTATCACTCATTGCTTCGTGTGACGCACATTGTTCTCTGAGTGTGTCTTTTGCCATTGCCGCCATAATCTCATGAGATTCACACGGTCTTGACCTGATAAACTGATAAACAGAATTTATTTTACCCATAACTGGCTCCCGAACCCACCCCAAATCACTTCACTTGGTGTCTTCTTTCCCCCTCCCACCCTCTAGCTTGGTATGATTGCTGTTGCTATTGGTATTTATGTAGTACTTACAGCCAGGTCATCTAAGCGCTCTCGTTCAAAACTATCATCGCTCACCTAGGAGTGACTCCATAAACAGAAGAGTTTGAAGTCTCTTTCTGATGTCAAGAAAGTTATTAGACTCTGTCAGTTAGTGGGTAAGTTTATTCCAAAGTTGGATGGAATCCTTTTTCCTCCTATATTCAAAAGGTTCTCATCATATTTTTTGTTACCCGGGGCCCTGTCTCAAAACAGGGGAACTGCAACACAATATACCTAAACCATGTGACTGGCTACCCCTCCCTCAAGAATGGCATCTGCCAGGCATGGGGTGTAGATACTGGTCATGTGCTAAACAGACATGTGCAATAATTACATAAATGTGCAAATTGAAGCAGTATGCATGATTGGGTTAGTATTTAAAGTGCCAGTGTGCAGCAACTGTTCTTACAGGGCATGTTGGTCTCTATTAATTTACTTAATGACTAAAGAGACTCTCAGACTAGATTCTGACTACAATAACAAATCCTTCCTCTTTCCTTCATGACTAGGAGACCACCGTCTTATCTGAACAGTCACAATATCATTTTTCATATTGATTCACCTGGTGGGTATTGTGTCTACAATTCAATCCCGCTTTTATAAGGAAGATTTTCTTAAGAAACTCTGTTGGCACAATGGGTTTTGGCCTTTCTAGAGAGATACAGGAGGATAGCTCAAGGGCAACATGCTCGCCTTGGAAGCAAGACAACACAGAGCACCACAGGTTCGATCCCCGGGTCTGCGCTTAGAAACCTCTGGGTGTTAAGCGTTTTATAAATAACCTATCATATCATATCATCTCATTCTCGTTCTCTATGATGCTACCAGGTATTAATCAGCACATGATCTTACTTGTCAGAGAAATCAATCCTTAAGGCTAACACTAATAAACAAAACATATATTAAAAATATATCAATACTCTCGAAGGTCAAAGTTGTGCGAACACATGCTTTCATTGTGCTACAACCTCACATATTTACTAATCTTAGTCATCATCTGGGGAATCCCAACTGATTAATGTCAAAATCAGTTACATCCTTTCTTAAGAACTGAAATAAATCAGAATGTACAAGCAACAGTGAGATCTAGATAAGACCTTTGGCGCATTGCCGTTGTTATAGATCTGTCCACAACTCTCACCTTGGTTGGGATTATTCCTTAATATGTTTGTTGACTGTCTCTCACTCCTGTTTAGACAATAAATATAGTGAGCTCACATGCTCCCTAAGATTCCGCACCTTGGTATGGGGACCATGGGTTAATGTGCCTACACCCAATCCACATTGGACTAACTACACTTGCTACACTGCCAGGTTCTAGTGAAATGCACCCGACGTTATGCATCACGACTCCCGGTCTGGCCAATGCAAGCCCTTCGGCACAATGCGCCTCATGGATCCCATACACAACTATATCTAGTGTAGCCCTGCTTTTAAGTCTATATGGGATCACTTCATTTACTTGCTGAGGTGAAACTGATCCCTCACAACTTCTTCCAAATGCTTGCCTAGTTGCATAATTCCAAAGCATCATGCGTGCCTGGATTCATACATATACAGATATCTAAGACTTGAATATCCTCTGTTGAAAACCCGCACTGAAAACACAAACGGTGTACACTAGTATGCATCATTTTTAATTGCATCAAATTGGTGCTAATTGCATAGAGCACTACCTACCGCACGCTGTACAGCTTAGTGTGTCTGCATTTCATTCATTGTAAATTCAATCGGAGTCACTAGAACTCCAATGCGAGCACCCAAATTCATATGGCCAACCTACTCATGTGGGGCTAGGGGAGCAATCAAGGCATACTCTATCCTTTCTTGCGTGTGTATTTATAACGACTACTCAAACATAGAGGTGCCTGTGATGGCCATCTTACAATGTATGTCGAGCAAGATCATTCAGCCCCACAGCCTGATGAAACCCAAAAGTGTGCTGGCGGGGAAACAAAATAAAGGTACCCGGTCGTGTCAGAATAAGCACACATAGAGCGCCAACAATGTTACAAAATTGGACACCAAATTTGCCATCCCGGCTAATCCGAGGGAGTACTGGGGAGCGAATTACAAGAATAATGCCCAGTATAGACCGGCATTGAGACCCTGTTTTAAAAGTATTAAGGCGCCAGATACAGTTTTGTTCCACATTGCGAAGGATTACATCCTGATCCTCTACTCTTGGGGGTACTCTTACTGTTTGTATGATACACCACATAAAATCAGTGTGTACATTTCCTTTCGCTATGACATGGATTGCCGGGCACCTGATTATTAATGCATGCCCTGTGTTCACAAATTTGTTGGCGTATTTCTTGCTTCCATTTTCCTTTTTGAGTTCTTTCATTTGCGGCTTCTCCGGGTTAGGCTGCAGGAATTGCTTGCAGCAAGCAACAAAAATAAATGGCGACTTTTCTCTGAAAAGCCTCTCAACTCATTGATGCAAAGCGCCAAGGCCCAGATACATAAAGGTTTTAAGGAACAGGGGGGTACCACCATGTTTTTGTCGAACATTTTAATACCTAGTGGATGGATTTGCCCCAAACTAGTCAAGGAAATTAAGTCAATGATTTTTGCCTAAATTGCTTCTTATTTGGTCCAGGTCAGCCCAGCGGTTTTTGTGATATGACTGTTCAAAATCTGCACTTTTTTTCTCTATGGCAAAATGAATGTGAGAAGTCTGAAAACTGTGGTTTTATATTTTCTTAATAACTTTCTCATTTCTATTTGTAACACATTGGGCCTCATTACAACTCAGGCGTTAAGGGTTAACGCCATCGTTAACCCTTAACGCCTGATTCCGATTTTAACGGCTGCTTTTAGCAGCCATTAAAATCAATGGCGCTAAACCGCCTTGGTGCTAATTACGCCACCGTAATTTACGGTGGCGTAATTAGCGCCTTCCCCACTCCCATTATGCCCTATGGGGCAAAAATGGGAATGGGGAAGGGTAAAATGGGAAATGGGGATTTACCGCCCCACTCACCTTGGAATGGGGCGGTAAATCCGCCATCCACCATGGTGTAAACGTAGTTTACACCATGGTGGTAAAGTTGGCGTACTTACCGCCTGGGTCGTAATGACCCCCATTGTTACCAAAATATCCAGTTTGAGGGGGACATTGAAAAACCATTTGTTTAGAAAATATAAGTCTGATCCATCCATCAAATCTAAAGTTATTAGCCTCGCTCAGACTCTCTCCTGGTAAGCACCAAGACTGATATAAAGGTTTAAGCAGCAGGGGGCACACGTTCTCTGTTGAGTATTTAAAATACTACTCAACGGATTTACCCCAAACCAGTCAAGGAAATCAAGCCAATGGTTTGTGCCAAAATTAGTTCTTAATGGTCCAAATCTGCTAATCGGTTTTCACCTACGGTTGTTCAAAAACTGCACTTTTTCTCTATCGGAAAATGAATGTAAGTAAAACAGAATATTTATGTTTTATTGAAAACGTTTGAATTTTTTAACAAATGGTTCCAAGAATTTCCCATTGGGTTGGGGGCGCTGGACAATCTTTTTGTTTGGAAAAGTTCATCCAAATCCATCCAGCAAGTCAAATGTCATTAACCTTGATCAGCCCCTCTGCTGCAAAGCACCAAGGCCAAAATAAAGGTTTCAAGTATCAGTTCCCGTCCCCTCTTCTCTGCTGAATATTTTAAAAACTACAAGATTTACGCCAAACCATTGAAGGAAATTATGTCAATGCTTTGTGCCCAAGTTGTTTCTCATTTGGTCCAAATATGCTCTGCAGTTTTCATGCTAGGTCTGTTTAAAACGGCACTTTTTCTGCATGGGAAAATGAATGGGCTGAAAACTGTTTTTTCTTTTCATTATAATGCAAAAAGCTGTTTACTGCCTACTCCAATTAATTTTCCCACAGATAAAAAATGCACCCTTTGATTACCCGTAGCATGAAAACTGGATTTCTACCAAAGAAGAAAGAAATGGGGCACAAAACATTGCAGATGTGCCTATATTTGGATTGCTGAAAATCCATCCAGTGCCCATTTGTCCAAATTTTTTAAAATATATTTCCCATGGTGCATTGCATTAGTGAACCTTTTCATAAATGAACATCTGCCATGTGTTTCCCAAGTCAAGCATTTTCTGTGGTAATACCGAGGGGAGCCGAAAAATAAAAGGGCTCAAAATGATATTTGGATGAGGGAAAGGACTCGTTTTATTCCAGGGTAGAGGTTGAGAGGGGTAAGAGGACTGCATATGCATTGGGAGAGTGTGGGGAGCCTGTTTGTACCAGACTGATTGCATTTTACTGGGAGAATCCTGTGTGATTTCTGCAGATTTCACACAGAAATGTCGCGGGATGCGCTCAGAATACCAAAATGCGGTTCCATGTGTTTAAAACAACACCTTAAATAACGACAAACATTTTTGGTGACACCTAGATTTTTTATTAACCCCCATTTCCCCTGCTTTATTAACCCTCCCAATCCCCCCACCCTTTTTTATCCCTTACTCCACATGATTAAAAATGTTTTTCGTTTTTTCAGGTGTCACTGTAAATGTTTGTCGTTATTTATTTTTGTTATTAACACTGTATACCCAAAAATGCATCACACGAACCGGCGAGTGAAAGAGAGATAATAGGAGAGGGTGAGGGAGGATTTACACAAGGGGGGGGGGTGGGAAACGGGCGCACACAGAGAGTTGCAGTGGGAGTTGGGAAGACGGTTCAATTGTCATTGTTTCTCCCATACCTGAGGCAATTGGAAAAGAAAGCATTACTATCAGAATGATTACCGGTAATTGGTACCAAGGGAATAGAAGGCAGCATGGGATGACGGCAGGAGGTTCCCAGGGAAAACTACCACAAATAGTTAAAGGACAGAAGGACAGGGGAATGAAAAGCGGAGGGGATATGGGCCACGTGTGACTGCCACAGGCCACATCTGGATAGTTACTAGGTGGGGGGATGGGTACTGAAATCAGCTGTAAGCTTGGCTCAGCCATGGCAATCAGCTTCCATCTTTTTTAAATAATTGGGGCCACATGGACACTGGGCTCTGGAGAATACATAGCATAACAAAATCTCTGAAATTGGAAGACAAAACATTAGATAAGACAGACTTAAGATGACCGGATTCAACACAACACAATCCATGAAATGATCTGGGTGTGGGAAGGGAGGGTCATCTTAACTCAGAGTTCTCTCCCTGTGATCACCGCATGAGCACATACATGAGTTCACAGCAGATATCAACAATGAGATCAAAATAACATTGTGGGGGCATCTCCAAAGGGAACTCCGACTTTATAACACAATACCCATAACTAGTCCCCTTGACTACTGTCTGTCATGCCTCTTCCCACCTCTGTACTGTGCATTCCCAACAAACAGCTGGGCAGTTGTGGGTTACCTTTCTCTGGAATGTAACACACCTGATGCAAGATTGCCTCGATTACTGTTATGTATTTTGAGTTTCTGGGTGGAACACTGTGTTCCCTTAATACATGCAAAACATAAACAATAAATAAGCACTATTTAGGAGGAGAGGCTTTTCTGAAGCATGGCTGAACCAACATGCAACAAGTGCATTTTGGAAATTAAATCCAAAGATGTGAAGGAGTTTCCCCAAAAATGCATCCTCATAGTAAGTGTTGCCTGCGATCAGATAATGGACGAGCTTTGCCAGAAGGAATTCTGGCTGAGGATGTGCGATGCAGGGTGAGCTATGGAAAGTGCCTTGAAGCTGATGTGTGTGGAGAGGCTTGCAGTAGCGCCTAGAGTGCTAAGCAGAGGTGGTCCCTCCAGCTAACATGGAGCTAAATCCCTAAATATGTCTGCTGCATTGATGCGTATGAGCAGGGGCGTTGCTAGGGGGGGCTATAGCCCCTGATCTTTTGGCTGTAGCCCCGGATAGAATCTCCGGAGCTACAGCCAAAAGACTAGCTAGCCCCCAGTCCCAACAGTTCTGACATCAGCTTAGCCCCGGGTCTTTTCCAGACCTAGCAACTCCCCTGCATATGAGACAGGAACACACTGGGGCACCGGCTAAGAGCCGGCCACTGTGCTCTGAACCCCCTTCAAGGCAGCACGTGTGGCTGCTTCGAGTTTACTCCTCACATGTGATATTAACACTAGGTGCGTCAGCAGAACAATATACACATTTTGAATAATGCAGGCTGCATTTCCTTCTATTCCCTATTGTTGGATGTGTGGTTGGCATATGTGTTGTGGGCTGGGCCTGATTTTGATTGTCATTTCATTTATGCATTCTATGATGATTCTGGGAGACATGCTGTGCTGATTTACAAAGTATGCACAACTTTCTAGCTGTCGCCATCAGTGATTATTGACGCTACTGTACCGTAAATACACGTTGGGATTATGTGACGCATGACCCCGTTTATTGTGAGATCCGTTGTATACAAACTGCTGCAGGAATTGCTTTCTTCGGTGTTCAGAGGATCATTCGTTTGACATGCTAAGTGTGGGGATCCTTGCAATCTGCGGCGAATTAACATTCCCCCTGGGTAGCGCCTGTGTGTTATAACTGTATCATTGCTATAGTGCCGCGTTGTGCGTCTTCAAGGAGCTCTGTGGTCGATTAGCTATTCTGTGCTTTATGTTTCCATTAACAAAAGAAGACGCCCGTGGCATGTCAACCAAATTACCCAACACTGCTGTTGCTTAATAGCCTTTGTGTGAACTCGAATTGTTACTTAAGCCCTGGCATAATATACGCTGTAAAAGTTACCATCATTATTTATTTATTTATCCTAACAGTGACCTCTTCAAGTGATATACCACCCGAGGGTTACTGCGATGTTACATGAATATTTTAGCGACCCTTGGAGTGTCCTTTACTCTTTGTAAATATACCACGAGAGCGAAAACACTGAGGAACTGCGGGAGTTGGACAGTTCGCTTGCTCCTTTCTCCTCGTTAACGCGTTCCTGCAACTTCCGTGCTTCATGGAAACAAGACAAGAAGGAATGACGGAAGGGGGCGAGGGAGGGAGGATCGGTCATAGGGAGCGATTGAAGATGGAATGATTGGATGGAGGAGGAAAGAACGTATATGGAAATAATATGGTGAAATGAAGAAAGGAAGGATGAAGGTGAAGAAAGAAAGAAAAAAGAAAGAGAGGGAGGGAGGGAGGAAGGAAGGAAGGAAGGAAGGAAGGAAGGAAGGAAGGAAGGAAGGAAGGAAGGAAGGAAGGAAGGAAGGAAGGAAGGAAGGAAGGAAGGAAGGAAGGAAGGAAGGAAGGAAGGAAGGAAGGAAGGAAGGAAGGAAGGAAGGAAGGAAGGAAGGAAGGAAGGAAGGAAGGAAGGAAGGAAGGAAGGAAGGAAGGAAGGAAGGAAGGAAGGAAGGAAGGAAGGAAGGAAGGAAGGAAGGAAGGAAAGAAAAAAATGAGGCTTGTAGAATTTACAAATGAAGATAACACTGAATTGCGTTCAGTTTTATGTGTACAGTTACCATCGACCTACTTTAGGGGTTATCTATGACAAAATAAAGCATGCCCAATGAAATATGGGTCGTGTGTCTGCTGGTGATCAATAGATGGTGTTAGCAGAGTCCTGCGGGCTGCTGGGGGAGAAATGAAGCCATGATTTCCCCCGTGTGTCCGCGTTTCTCCGATTGGTGTCTGTGAATGTGGCACTGCGACATGAAACTGATAGAATGTATTAATAGGTGTGTGGCCTGCAGCTGCCATGCTGGGCTCTCAGGTACTGCATGCAGTATTTGTAGGCTCGGAGTATTCGTTGTCTGAGCCAAGGCAAGTGGATCGAGCGCTAGGCCTCAGGTAAAGAACAGTGTAAAACACTGATAAAACGGTAGCAATTACCTAAAAAAAAAAACTATAGAAAGGTCACTGACAAACTGTACACATTCAGTCGAAACAAACTATTCTTCTAATAGGAAATTCAACCAACAAGAAATCATTTAACACATTGTAGCACGACTTAAAACAGTACATTTGACCGTAAACTACTGATCATTAAAACGATCGAACCTAAATTAAATCTAAGAGGGCAAATCATAGAGGATATTCGAGATTTTCAAGCAAAATTTAAGATGTATTTTTATTACGATTTTTTTTTTAAATAAGATATTCCCACTTACTTTATCTATCATATATTTCTCCTTAGTTGATAACAGTATGATAACAGTATTGTATCTACATATCAACAGGAGCTTGGATAGGCCAAGCAAAAGTCTGCAACCTTTAGCTCACCACAGGTTTTGGACTACAACTTGCGTCCGCCCTGCAACGTCAATGGTGAGGGAATCATGGGAGTTGTAGTGTAAAATATACGGAGAGCCGCAGGTAATGCCTGAGGCCCAGTGTATGTAAAACCTCTAATGTGAACTTCAAACAAACACATAATCATGTTTTATTAAGACCAGACCATTTTAATAAGACCAACAAATCTTGGTTAGAAATGTGGTGGATGCCCCTACAGCCTATATAACAATGTGCCTGCATGGCCACCCCTGGAAAGATATTTTGGTATCGCCGTTGTCACTGATTGATTGTAATGGTATTGAAGGGAAAAATATTATCATTTAATGTACAACTGCCATAGTCTCTGCTCACCTTCTTAGAATGTTAGAATTCAGGGGAAACTTTTAACCTTTAACACATTTAGACATACACGCTCCACCTCCTTATCCTACTGGCACCAGTATGATATTATAAAAAATGCATTAGTGGAAAATCTTGAAATTGTATTATCTGCCACATCTCCACATAAAGACAGACTACAGCATATGCATAATCTTAGTTTTACTGCCACAATGTTTGAAAAGATCCTGTCTACTGAAAAAAACATCAAATCTACATGGAGATCACAAATTGCTTGGCAGCAAGATTGCAAGCTTACCAAGGGAAACAGATTTTGGCCCCAAATAGGAATCAAAATCGCCCGTGTCAACACATCAACCAGTTTGCTGCAAACTTTGTATTTCTTCCATCACATAATTTGTATTACTCCTATAAAATCTTCAAATATAAAGTAACACAGAATAACAGATGTTGGAGTTATCTGGATGCTGATGGTTCATTCAAACAAATGTTTGTCGAATGTAAATTTGTTTAAAGATATTGGGAACATGTCTGGGAGATATTGAAACATATCTTTAAGATACAACATAACTTCAGTTTCAAATGTCTGTTACTAGGCAGTATGCTTCTGTAGAGCGTATTGGGGCATGAAGCATGCCATTTGTTTGACCTTCTTATCTTAGGTGCAATCCAAACTATCTCTGCCAATTGGAAGAACCTCAATCAGATTAAATATAATATTTGGTGAATCTCTGCTTGCAATAGAAATTAGAGAAATGTGTTGCGCCCTCCCCATATTTAGCTTGTAAACATGAACTGAAATGGAATGTGTTCATTAGCCTTCTATCCAGTGTTCTTACATATTCAGTGTTTACATTTCTAAATGGATGATTGTGTCTCTGTCTCTCCCCCTCTCCTCATGTGTGCGTCTCTTTGTAGTCTCCTATGTTTATGAATGTCAATCATGCTCCCTAGTTAAAATGTGTTATTTTCATTAAGTTGTACATACATACAATGGCTTCTTATATTATTATTTCCCACTGTCTGGATCAATCATAATTAACTTTTGGAAATGTTGATGACCAGATTGCTGTTGTATTGCTATGTATTAATGTCTCCAAATAAAAATCCTTTTTTCCAACAAAAAAACATGTGGTGGTTTACATTTTATGTAATACCCTCATTACTCCAAAAAGTAGGTGAAATGGCTGAAAAGAATATGTTACAACACAGTAGTGTGCCAGGCTTTACAATTCATAGCTTGCAGGTTCATTATGGTTTGTGTTTCATTTTTCTTCACACTGCTAATAATAAGGTTGACTGTCCATCAGGCACACCTAGGCTGGGAATCCTGGATTCTTGGCTTGCAATGAGTTGCTTAAACAGAGATTTTGAAATATTAGCAGGTTCAAATACTTTTGTGTGTTTGTTTGATGCTGGGCTGTGGCTTGTCATGGTGCTTATATATATATATATATGTATATACATATAACGTGTACCATACCTGAGTTCGGTTTCTGAGCACAGATCCAGGATTCAAATCTATGCATGCTCTTGCTTTCAAGACCAGCACGTTGCCCCTGTGTTATACTCCATTAACAATGCAGTTTGGCTTTACTTTCCTGGTTTCTGGCACCATATTCACTATGGTGCTTTGTGGCATTCTGTGGAATTATGTGGAATTCTGCCTTTATTCACTTATTGAAATAGTATGAGGCGCTCACTGCGAGCCAGATCATTTCAAGTGACCCTAAAGCAAGTGGAAATGTGTGAAAGGATTACTTCTCTTTAGCAAAATTTGGGGACATTTGGATCAGTTCATTGCAAAGAGGCGGGCACAAGGCAAGTGATACATAGAACAAAAAAGGATACAATGAAAAGATCCTTAAGAGCAAGGTGCAAAATTCACGCGCAATATCATCCACCAGCCACATACTCTTGAAATGAATGTGTGAAAAAGGCTAGGAGAAATCTGTCGCCTTCGGCAAAAGGTTGCCTAAAGATGTGTATGATGTAACCCTTGTGACTACTGAGTCGTTTATGACTTTAGTCATAACATGCGGCTATAGTCATAACAGTTCGGCTTCACCTTGTATTTTATTGTGAATGCTGTTCATTTTAAAATGCAATTTAAATAAAGAATTAATGATATTTTAAGCATCATCAAGGAATACATTTCAGTATATTTTGTTGCCAACTTCTCTGCATATAACTGTTGTGAAGAATCGTGGGAATGTGAAACCCTGGGGGGAAGTGTATGGGCGAAACAGGCTCTGTGTTCTATTACAAACAGTTGGACGCTTGGAGCCTGAGAAGGGAGGACGTGCTGGGGCCGTTGCAAAGATACTTAATAAACTACATGTTAATTCTACGACCCCGAGTCAGCTGATTGGCATCTCTGAAGAACGGCCCTGCTTCCCATTTCTCTGTGTCAGTTCTTGAGGATGCTCCTCTCCGTGCTTGCTGTCCGGAGGTGTGTATTTGGAGGCTGTGGCCCCCGTGGTGATCGGCAGCTTAAAGGACGACCCCTGTAGGGGTTAGCGATGGCTCACGCTTACCAAAAATAACTGGTCTGTTACACCTCTGGCACGTCATCATGCTCTAGAGGAAAGGACCCTAAAGTGTGCAGCCATTTTGGGTGAGTCAATGCCTATTGTTTGATGGTCTTGGCAAGGCCTGAGAAGGGAGCATCCTCGAGGTACGTACTCATCGTACTTGTTCTAGCTGAACGTTGACCAAACGCTGCTCCTGCTGGGTTCCCACTCGTCCCAGTGCACTGTAAAAATATGAAGAGAGAATTCTTTTTTGGAAAGTACTTTAAGAAGTTTAGTGTGGGAACCTTTGGAAGGGTGAAAGCATCATGGCTATGCCCGGCGTACCGGCCCACTCAATCATTATGGCTTTGCCAGGCTTTTAGCAGTGAAGTGGAGCCAATGCATGAAGGGTTTGCTCCATTATACTTGTGCTGCTTGTGAAGCTGTCGTTTCAAATGACAGGAAAGTGTCATTGCTCATGCACTTTTTGGGATACGAAGGTCACCGTATCCCTGAGACACTTCCCAAATTGGATGCTGTGAACAGTGGCGATGCTGCAAATGAGCTGGAGATGGTTCATCTTAAGTTAGATGCACAATTTAATCCGTAAACAAGTACAATTCTCGAATGTTATAATGTTGGGGTCCACATTCAGGAGAATAGCAAGCCTGTGGGGGAATACCTCCCGACTTTTTGACACTCAGCCTGACTTGTACGTTTGGCAATTCCCTTGATGAACATATTCAGGATCAACTAAAGATCCACTGCAACAGCAATAGAATCAAGGAGCTGATTCTAGAAATCAACCATCTGCTAGGCAAAAAGCAATCAGGATTCCGCCCTAGGCACAGCACAGAAACCGCCTTACTGAATTAAAAAATACAAATGGACTCTATTCGGGACTCAGGTAACCTTGCAACCCTGCTCTTATTCGATCTCTCTGCGGCTTTTGATTTGGTTGATCATAATATCCTCTGCGAACACATCAACAAACACTTCCACTTTTCACCGGAAGCTACTAAGTGGATAAAATCCTTCCTCAGTGTTCGAACCACATGTGTGTTTATAGGAAATTCAGCTGCCGATGTCATACCAGCCCCAACAGGTGTTCCACAAAAGTCTTGTCTTTTGCCTACCCTTTACAAAACCTATACAAAACCCCTCTTTGATCTCCTTGACTCCAGAGGAATCATCTACACCAATTTTGTGGATGATACTCAGATTCTCATTCCGCTCCCTTGGAATTATAGCACTGACACCATACAAATTAATGCTGTCTACAGCAGTATCCAAAATTAGATGGCCACAGAGAACATATGCCTGATCGATGAAAAAACGTAGTTCCTCGTCATTGGCTCCCCACATCGGATCAGACACCTTGATTCCACATACTTATCTTTCAGCATAGACGGCTCTTCCATCCCGGACTCAAAGCAAATATAACTTTGGGGGTTTACCTCGAAACTGGCCTAACTATGACCAGACAGATTAATGCCCTCACTTCCTCCACTGCATACACTGCTACACTCATTTCCATGCGCAGGCCGCACCTCTCCCTGAGTAACTGCATCACACTTGCTCCAGATCTAATCCTCTCTAAACTCGATTATTGCAATCTCCTTCTCATGGGCACTTCCAACACCAACATGGCAAAATCACACCTACCCCAAAACAAATCACTTCTCTCTGCCCTCTGCCTCAAATGTTTAGACCACATTTCTGCTGCCAGACGTGATGCATATTGGCTCCCCATCAAAGCTTTTGTAGAATTTAAAACATTATCTATCACGAATCACTGCATCCATAAAGATGCACCCCAGCACCTCAATAATTGAATCACTCAAATTACACCTACTCGCAAACTCAGATCTAACCTGAGCATCTCGCTGTACACCCCATGTTTCAAGAAAAAAAGGACTGGTAGAGTCAGCATCTGTGTAACGGCTCCCACTCTCAGAAATGCTCTACCTGCTCATATCCGTAATGAACAATCGGTCCCTGCTTTTTAAAAAATGACCAACACCTGGTTGTTTGACAAATATGTGTAACAACTGTTCATTTGTACTATCCTGTCTTGACTTGCTTCTGTACCTGCTTTCTCACCTTTATGCTGTACTAACACCCTGATACACTCGGGTCTGGGTATTATGAAAAATGTAAACATAAATAAATAAATAAATAAACAAACAAACAAATAAATAAATAAATAAATAAATAAATAAATAAGACCTTTGGCTAAAAGATAAACCAAGCCTATATGAGGTGTTAGAGATTGCCAGATGGGTAGACCATTCTATGGCTTGTGTAGCTAAACTGGTCAAAGGTGAAAACAGGGAGGCAAAAGCTGAAGTTTTGAAAATATCAGAGGGTAAGCAGAAGAATAAGATGAACGAAGGAAGAGAAAAGATGTGACAAAAGCAATGGAACACGAATGAAGAACCAGAAAAGTACAGAACATCTATGCTTTTGACTTGCTAGTGGGTCACACTTTGCTGCATCCTCAGTCAGCCCGGGCTGGAAGGCAGCATGCTCCAAATCCTAGAAGAAGGGTCACTTCTTCAGTTGTTGCAAGAATTTCCAGAGGAAAGTTCTTGATGTGAGTGAGGATGTTCAAGGTTCTTCAGAAGAAGATGATTACTGTCATGATGAAACTTTCACTGTGAATGTGTTACAAAGTGGGATGAGGATGAGTGTGAGAGCCTGTACACTTTAGTTCAAGTGAATGGCAATGTCCATGATGGCTGATTCAGGGGCAAATATTTCCCTAATGTCTAGAAAAGTATATACTCTCAACAGTATTATATTATTAGGGTATCTTTTTTATTTTTTTTTATTACGAGTATATAATCACTGGGATGTTAATGCTCTTTTTGACTTTAATGGCATATCTGCCAAAGGAAAGGTGTATGTGATGAAGAAGGGTAGTAATCTACTGGGGTGGCATGAGCAAAAAAAGGTTGGGTATAAGATTATACCCCAATGCAACAGAGAAAGTTATGCAAGTGCATGGGTCTGTTTGTGAAAAATATGGGAAGGTTTTCAAAGAAGGTGTGAGAAGAGTCAAGGGTAGGAAGCACTGCATTATTTTGAAGGATAAAAACATCCCCTTTGGCAGCACAATTGCGGCCAGTTCCACTGGCACTGAGAGAGGGTGTGAAGAGAGAACTTGTGAAATTGCATAACATGTACATGATTGAGAGAGCTGGTGGCGTGCAATGGATTTTGCCATTTGTGGTGGTGAAGAAGCCATCAGGAGAGCTTTGCTTGTGTGTTGATCTGTGAGAATTGAAGAGGTAGGTTGACATGGAAAGACAACCCTGGACTAACATTAATGAGATGCTTGATATTATATGTGCAGGAAAGGTTTTCTGAAAGCTGAACATGGCCTCTGCTTATCATTGAAAGGAGCTAGAAGAGGGGCGCAAAATATGTACTACATTTACAACTCCTGAGGGATTATTCCAGTTTTGGAGGATGCCAGTTGTTCTAGTATTAGAATCATAGGTATTCCACAAGATAATGGACAAGTTATTTAAGGGGATGGAGTATTCTATTTTCAAGATGGTGTGTTAATATGTGGACAGAAGAAAAGAGAACATAATGTTACCCTAGAGCGAGTTCTAGAGATCTTTGAGAAGAGGGGCATCATGTTGAGAGAGGAATAATGTGTCATTGGAAAAGAGAAGGAGGAGTAAAAAGGACATGTGGGTTCAGGGTCGGCCGTGCGACCAAATAGCGAGATGGTGGATGAGATAAGGAAAGTTGAAGTGCCAAAGTCCAAGGGAGAGCTTTGCTCCTTTCTGGGGATGGTTGAGTTCTATCAGACGTTTGTTCAGAATTCTGCAGACAAAGCGAAGGAAATGAGGAAGTTACTCAAAAGGGAAGAGGAATTTGTTTGCAATGAGTTGTGTGGAGGGGAATTTGCAAGGATAAAGGAGGAAAATGACCTGGCTAGTGCACTGAAACGTCTCGACACATGGAGAAGTGTCATTATAATAGATGCAAGTGGCAATGGAGTTGATGCTGTTCTGTCACAAATTAATGGAGAGGGTTGAGAAGAAATTATAGCACATGTGTCGAGGGGCCCCAAGAAAAAGGATTTAATGTTGGAGAACGAGGTGTTGGACTACCATTGGCCATTGAATAATGTTCTAATTGTGTGCGGGATGTGGAGTTCATTATTATGACAGACCATAAACCACTTAAGAGTATTTTTGAGTACAAGGGTTTGAGCAAAGTGTCACAACGGGTGGCTAGCTGGGTCAATTGTTGACTGATCATTTATCAAGATGGGGAGGTCAAAAAGAGGAAGAAGGCGTAGGGGAATCTTTTTGTAAATCATGACAAAATAGTGGGAAAAAAGCAATGGTTAGAAGCTGTAAACAATGATCAGGTGATGGTCCGTGTTATGGGCTATGTGAATACAGAGTGGTCAGGTAAGTTGAGATTAAGGCAAGATAAAAGGGCCTTTCGGTAGGTCCACGAGGCATTCATTTTGGTGGGTGGGATTGTTTTATCATTTGCAGCATCTAGTTGTTTCCTAATCCATTCACAATAGAGTTGTGGATTTGGTGCATGATGGCCATTGAGAAGTGCCTCTAACTAAAGCTATTTTAAATAGTTAATATTGGTGGCTGGGGTTTGATTGAGATGCAGATGGAAGGTTGACAGATTGCGTGGAGTGTTGACTGATGGGCAAAGGGGAGTATGCCGGTGTGCAGCCCCTGGTGAAGGTTAAGTTACCTAAGAAGGTATGGGAAGTCTTGACCATGGATGTACTAGGCCCAGTTGAGATGTGAGGTGGATGAGGAAAGTTCATTATAGTTTTAGTGGACTTATTGTCCAGGTGGACGGAGTATATAATTGTGAGGGAGGCTACAGGCGAGGCTGTGTTGGGGTTTTGTGCAAGAGGCTTTTGCAAGTGAAGGTTTGCCTAAAAGAGTTCTTACAGATGATTGGACACAGTTCATTGGTGGATATTTTCAGGCTTATATGAAGAGGTGTGTTATACAACACAAGAAGACTTCCCTATACCACCCTGAAAATAATGGTATGGTGAAAAGAACAAATAGGTGCATTATCATTCAGATGGCTGGTGTGTGTGTGTGTGTGGCAAGAATATGAAGGTTCCGGTCGAGGAGAAGATGTATGCTCTGCGTATATCACCACATGAGTGACAGGTATTAGTCCGTTTGAGATGATGAGAGGGTGGAATGCCAATACTAAAGTGGTTCCTCCCTGGTTAAGAAGGGTGAGAGAGTCAGATTGTGTAGTAGAGGTGTTACGAGGGAGGTTGAACAAGAAGAACAATGAATGGCTTTTGAATGAGAATGAGAAGAGGGGAGGATAGAAGGTGGTGGTGTAGTGCAGAGACTGGGTAAGGATCAATAAAGAAGTGGTAAGAAAGAAAAGAAACCCATTGTATTCTGAGCCAGTGCAGCTAGAAAGAGTGATGGATGAAGTGGTGAGAGTGAGAGGGGGACAATTGTGCAATATGAATCACGTTGCGGTGGAGAGAAGGAGGATGTGTTGAAAGAAGGAAAGGAGATATGTTGTGAAGAGTCTGTATAGGGAAACAGGCTCTGTGTTATATTAAGAGCAGTTGAAAGTGTGGAGCCTGAGAAGGGAGGATGTGCTTGGGGTTGTTGTGAAGTTAGAAAATCCTACCTGGCGTGGTCTGGCATCTTTACAATAACTATTTCACATTTCATTCTGACACCAGGAATACAACTGTGGAATAGTAACAAATACTCAATGGCGTATTAACAGTCAGTAAATACATCTGCGTAGGGAGGGTGGGGGTTGAGGGCAGCGTTGGCAGGACTAATGCCCCAAATGATCCTCACTTCGCCGGTTCCTGCTTTCATATGAGCGACAGAAGACCCCATTTTAAACACAGGTTAGATCCTTGCTACAAAAAAATAGCTTTCTGCATCTAATGCACCCATGTCTCCACATGTGATAACGTTTTGTAAGAATAAAAGGAAACAAGTGCAAAGACTGTGCAGTCAAATCAGAGCTCTTCTAATCAGCAACTCAAAGGGCACCTGAAAGGCATTTTGGGGCTTTATGTTGGAAAAGCTGAATTTCACAGAATAAAAGATCCTCACAACGTTAAAAGACAAAGCTAATTAAAGAGAGGAGCTTTTGTGAAATACCTAAATAAGAAGGTCTCTGTCTGCTAGTAAAAAGCAGGGCTCAAAGAGGGTGGACTCAGTGCCCCCAGCTCAAATGAGAAATATTGAATGTCTTCTTTGAATTTATGAATTAAAGCAGACTTCAGGGATGAAACTGGAGTCATTAGGTTTGCTGGCGGGACACTACACCGCTGCTCTATGCAACCCGATGCAAAATAACATACAATTAAAGGTGAAATGTCCCATTTTGGTAATGCAAGTTCCTGGGAAAACATTTGTATTGGTTCTTGGAGTTTAAAACATGCACACCTTTTAATGGTTTCAAAAACACTATTAGAAGAAAATATCCTCTCTTGGTTTTGTGTGTGTGTTGATTTTATGAAAAGCAAATTCCATTCGTCCTGTGCAATTTGGTTGGTTATGCAAAGCCAATTTAATGAAATGGGCATATTTCACCTTGATATGCTAATTGCTGGCGACGTCACATCCCATTGCATTTGTGATGAGTCCCCCCACTTTTTAGGGATTGACCCCTGGAAAAGTGACCATAGAAGAACCCCTCTGTCTTTTTTTCTAAGGTACTGAGGTTCTGTTGAAGAATTAGTGGTGGATTCTAGCACCGCCTGAGGCACTATTCATGTTGGCCTCATATTATTTTTGGCAACCCTGGCTCAATGCTCAAGCCTCTTTGACATGGAAACCTATGCAATGAAAGTGTTGGATACAGTCAGAAAACATCTGATGTTTGAACTCTTCCTTAATATCCCAGACTGTTTGAGTCAATTCTAATGGAGAGTGTGCAGCAAAGGTGTCTGTTTTAATTTGACATGTTCGTCTTATATTGGGCTTTTCCTTCAGTAAAATGTAGGCATGTGCTAGCGAGCTTTGCCTTCATGGGGATTTTACGTAAAGAACGAAGTCAATGGATGGAAGACATTCAATCTGTTCAGCATAACAATCATATTAAGAAATGGAACATCCCCCTTGAAGTGTCTCCATTTCATGGTAGGTTACAGTGTAAACGTGAAAACACAGCTGACAGTGTTGTTCAGTTTCACTCTGACGAAATATTTGGGGTCTATTGAACCAGCAGAACTTTTTTTCAGATTCAGATATTATTAAAATTATATAAATCGCCTTCAGGGCAGTCTTGAATTCCACTAGATTAAACTGACAGTGCACTATTCAATGTACTTCAATTTCAAGATTTCTGCTGGTAGTTCAGAAAGAAATCGAATGGTATTTGAATCGTTTTCCCATCCCTAATTGGAACAGGAGAAATGTTTTGCAGCATTTCAGGTGGAAGCTACACCCATCATTTATTTCTTACAATTAAGCTATTGGACTCCCAATCCACCTTGAAATATGTAGGCAGAGGTTTTAAATGATGCTTCACTCCAAGTACTATTAAATGCCATCTTCTATGTGAATTAAACATGACACAGCCAGCTGAGTAAGCATTTGATGGTATAAAGTATCTATGGACAGCCCTTCAGATAAGCTGCCTATTGGCCACACCCACTCCCCAAAAATAGGCATATACTTTCACTAATAAAAGTAGGGTGTGAAACTCCCCCAATAAAATAGGAAACAGATACACCACTGATTTCACCCACCCGTCTCCAAAGGGATGTTCGGATAAGTAGTATCCCCCTGCCAGTTTCCCAACTAATAAAAAGAGAGGGATGCACAGCATTCGGCCTTGTGGTCTGTTGTTCATCTCATTACTATCCAGGTTACCTGGGATCTACCGCATGTTCAGAGCTCATGACTTCCCTATGTGCCCTTGCTTGACTCAGACCCATGAAATAACAAAAGAAAACATTTGCTTTGGCAGAACACAAGATTCAAACAGAGAGGGGTATCTTGGTGTTATTGACAGATAACTGTTGTATATTGTTACCATACTCATTGATATTCAAAAGTCAGCACTCAGATGGGTCTCGAGGCTCCTAAGAAGTATTACTGCCTGGATCACTGAGCAATAATGCATAATTACAGCAACACAGTTGCTTCAAACTACAATCACAACTTCGACGGTGCGGGCCCTGCAAAATGAAGTCCGCGTTTAGGTGTCCGCAGGGACCTTAGACCCCAAATGCAGATTGCCAGGCCGTGGCCAATGACATTTTTGAGCTACGATGAACTAAGTCATTAGACGGTGGAATCGGATTCTTTATTTGGATTCCTATATCCTAATGATGTTAGGAAACTACATAAAATACGTGTTCAGAGGTTTGGGAAGAGGTATTGGGTGGCACCTTTTTAACGAACTCTTCCTTGGAAAGTTTAAGGGTTCAAAATAACATATTTTCTGCATTTTATTTTCCACATAGAATGCAATAGCCTCTGTTCTCTGCTCAAGAAAACCTTGCAAATAACATATGTATTCACGGTTCTGACTACATGTTGTAAGAACATGAATTCTGCTGTTGCTAAAAGAGCACCAGGTGGCCTCCTTCATCCCACACACCCTGCATTAGCAGTTCCACTGTGGGGAACCTTGTATTCCCTCGAGTAGGAAATGCATCAGAGACCCAAACAAACAACAGGCGATAAAAGCTCTTCATTACCCCCCAGTCTGCCCGGGCGGTATTTGTTTGTTTTTCGCCCCACAATCCAACTTGGAATCTTCTAGAGCTAGACTTGGAGTGCACACAGTCCATCTCCACTGAGGCAGCAGTTAATTGGCAATTAGACACAGCATGGCGGCAATGCATCACGGGATTGCCCCCTTTTTGCCGCGCTCATTAGGAACAGCCAGACACAACCCATCAGCAAGAAAAAGGAAGGCAGGGTTTAAAACATGGAAGGTAGTCAAGCTAAGGTTGCCCAGGCAGAGGTGCTGCTGCCCTGGCGACTTGGACACTGCGCAATGAGTACTAGCGTTGTGTACACAGTTGTCGTTATGTTCATTCTGTCCAGATATGTTATTGAAACATTAATGGAGATTGTGATGAACATGTGAACAGAGGGTCACTGCGCATGTGCACAAGCACAGGTAGTTTGTGCATCAAGCTTGCAGTGGACAGCTCAGAGGAAGAGAGGTCCAGTATAGCTATTTCCCTAAATGATGCACTCACACAAGCACTTTAAAGGAGCTGAGTTAGTAGGTACTGCATATGAGGCAAGGCCGCATTAGTGTATGTTAAATCAATGCTAGATTAATGACCTCTTCTTGAATTGGCAGTCAATGTGTAAGGGTTTCAATGCTGTTTTATTTTAAGTGTCCATGCGTGTGCTATACATGAATCTGTATTGTGAATCTGATGGAAGTGAAACTGAGGTTCATGATCTTCTGAAAATAAATCTGCATTTGTGTCACATCAGGCACCAGCGGAAAGTCCTGTGGGTACATGAGGGTTTTTTCTGTGTGCACACTTTCGTGCTGTGAACATTATATTACTCAAGCACCTAGAAACTTTCCCTGCAATGATAGTATTGCAGAACTCCCACTGCCACATGCATGCTGGCAGGTCCATGGTGACTTTGTTTGTGATTGTGCGTTTTTGGCACATGCATGTACAATAAAAGTTGAGTGGATCGAGCCCATTGAGCCATAATTATAGGGCAACAGTAGAGCAATACAAACTGCACTTTTCCTGCCACAGAGCAACCAAACATGTCACTTCTCAGCTCACAAACGAAAATGCAATCACGTGTATTAGTAGGTTAATTCGGTCATTTATACATTCACTCATGTTTTCTTGTATGTATGCGTGTATCTAATATTTGCTCTGAGGCACTTATCTCTGACTTTGTGGTGCAGCGTTAGAAACAGAAAATGTGCCACAAGGGCATGGCAAAAGCAGCACAAAGCTCAACTGGCACTATGATAGGGCAGGACAATCAATATAATCTCCTTTGAAGCTGTGATCATTATCCTCACTCGCTATGCAGATTTATCAGAGCCACTGTCAGTGGGTTTTGTCTGATACACACACTCCCAGGGCGTTTGTTAGCCATTAGAGTAGCTTAGCCAGACCTTCAAAAGTTAAATCCTGACAAGGCTCAGCTCTTCAACCTTGTGATGCTGAGAAGTGGGTGATATCAACATTATCAGCCTCGCCTATAGCAACAACACAAAGGAGGTCATGCCACTGTTATTTATACACAGGGGCCCAAGAGGACACAAAACACAACACAAGAAAAGGGGCCCCTGTTTTGATCTTCATATATTGCATAGTCCTTGGAATAACATATGGAACACCAACTTGATATCCAACTTGATATCCAATTCTGTAATGTATTTCCTTAAAGTTCACATATAGTGTAGAAACGTAACAAATATTCAAGTTACCTGTGTACAATGATAATTGGGGGACAGAACAATTCCGAATTTTAATTATTGGAACCCCTCCCCCTGAAATCTTGAAATAATCACACGGGAAGCAGTGCGTGCAACCAACATTCAAACCTCCATACTCACATTCGTACTGATGCACATAACGAAGACGAAAAACCAACTGTGAATACAATGTCACAAAAAAAGGAAGCAAGAAAATATGGTTAATGTGAGATTAAATAACTTAAATCAGCTTCTTTCATCTGGTATACAATTCCATCAAGCGTTGTTAATCGTAATCAACCTGCACCATTACTCTGTAATAACATGGTGTATGAATGAATATAACGCCTACTTCTCTTTGATTATAAAACAATGCTCATAGACTCAAATAAACTCTAATCATATAGGAACAAGGCTAGTTGACTGTTTCCAACTCGAATTTCGATCATCACAATAGCGGTGCCGATATTGGTTCACAAAAGGACTTCTTCAGGGCAAGAGGAGAGCATAGATGTTGGTCGAGAAAATGCAAAAAGATATCTGTGTGCCTGATGGTTTGCCAGATTTCATGACTGGAAGGGTCACTGTCAAGACGAGCCTGGTTGCTCAATTGCGAGGAACCCCTGGTAGGGTGCTGCAACAGAACCTGGTTGGAATTCTCTAAGTGTGCAGAGGGACGCGTGTCTTGCTCTGTTAATGTTGCTCTGTGATGGAGCCTCGTAGGGGGTTCATGAGCCACCTGTCTGTTGAAACGGGTGACACCCTCTCTTTATAGCTAAGTTGCTCCATGATGCTGAAAAAAGCTGTCCCAATCTGTGCCACCCACCGTGTGCAATGCAGGATACCCTACTGGTGTGTACCGCCACTGTCATTCTCTAGCTGGGGCTGGCCTATTGGACAATAGGGCAGTTCCCGAAGCCCGAACCAAACAAAGAAAATGCTAATGTGGGCTATTTTTTTGGATCATAGCGGGCTACTTTTCTGGCCAATGTGGGCCAGTTTGATGAGTTACTTTACTATTCGACTGGTAGTTTTGACCAGTGTTGCTGTATACATTTTCTTTAAAATTTGCATCACATTTTGTCAAAAACCTCCCCCGTGGATACTACTCAAACAGCCTGTCACAAAAGGAATGAATTGACATTTGCAGCTGTGGGCCACTTTTTCTTTGGTGCCCGAGACAAAGTTATGCCCCAGTCCGAACCTGGATATCAGCAAGGAGTGGATATAAACACTTGATAATAATAGCAATGTTGAGGCTACTGCACCAAATACTCTACTGTGAGCAGTGAAACACGATCAAGCTGTTTAGTAAATCAGTATTTGCAGATGTGGTGGTGCTGTTGCACCTATCATGACATCTGTAATTGTAACCTTTCTATTACAATTTATCTTACCAAAATGAGTAAGACCACATTCCTGCCATCTAGCGCATACACCCACATGTTCATTTTAAATGTGCCAGATATTTCCTGGAGTGGACCACGGTGCTGCCCACAGTCCACTGTGGTGGATATTGATTAATTCCAGGTGAGGTGAGAAAAAGGCAGAGGGATCCAGGTGTTTCCTGGGTTGCAGAGCTTCTTACCACCCCAGCTGGCAAATAAGCAGTAATGGCTGCCGCTGCTCTGTCCATGCACAGCAGCCACATTAACATGGAATCCCTACTGACTCCACCTGCTTTCTTTGTGTGGTAAAATCAGTTCTCTTTGATTTAATCGGGGAGAATTGGTTGAATGTCTTTTTTTTTCTTCTTTAAGGACATTTTACCAGAAATGTATGCAGGGGGAGGCCCCCGCCAGCCCCACATTCCCTCTACCTTTATTATTAACCTACCCCCCCACACACATATTGAGGGAAAATGCGACAGAAAATATTCAACCAGTTCTCTCACAATGAAATCTACTGCGGCCAAATCTCCTGTTACCGTTAAAATCAGGTGGAAATCCAGGGGTATTCAAGCATCTCCCCCTCATCAAAAGTGTATAAGTGCAGAGATGCTGTTGGTTTCCCCCATGGCGCAGAGAAGTGTAGGGAGTATACTTACCAATCTGTGCCTTTTCTCTTCAGGGAAAACCTGACATAAATGTGACATATTTAATGTAATGTAATTTAAAGTGGTCCTGTGTAATGCATCTCAGCTTTTTTTGGGGGTGTGGGGTCACTTTGGGCTCAGCTCTGTAAAACAATTTGTGGAATTATAGTGTTAGTGGGTAAAATGTAGAGGCACATGTGAAACACAAAGGTTTGAGACCAGACGTAACTGGTCTGGAGTGCTGGTATGGTTCTACATGTTTTGTGGAATTGGAACATGGCTATGTCTTGTATCCAGATGGTAAAACCCAAGGTCTATTAAATGACCATCACTCGGACACCAGGTTAAACGTTGGCGGTATGTGATAGATGGGAACTCTGGTGTTGCCATGCTGAGGGTAATGTGGTGCTTGGAGGCGTATCGGTGCCACAGGCCAAGTGCTCTATGTGTGTAATGTGAAGGTGCTAGAAGATTAAGTGGTGTGCAGTGTATTTGGAGTGATAGGAAGGTATTCCATGTTACTGAAGATGGCTTGTGGTTTGGGATTCATGTTATATAGCAATGTTAAAGAGCCAATCTGTAGTTAACCTTAAAAAAAAGGTAAACAACAGGCATTGGCAAAGACAGCCGATTTGGTTTTTGTGTAAGCATGGGATAAACATATGTCACAGACTGCTTTAATGGTACTGCCTGGACATAAAATGGCAGCAGCTGAATAATGGTGTGATTACCTGCATACAGCCGTTCCTGGCAAAGAAGTCAAGAAGCCAAAATCATTGGCCTTATGAATGCTTGTATTTAATAGGACTTCAGTGCAAGGAACAGATGTATGTCAAGCGGCTGAAGGCACAGCTGGTTGAGAATAGAGCATGCACAGCTGGATTTAAGCCAGTCACGCTCAGCAGACTGCGTAGAAATAAACTGGCAGGACCTATACAACGCATAGGTTGATGCGACTGCTTGATATGTGCCCGGTGGGCAGATACAGGTAGTGGCTAGGAATGGCCAAAGGGAATAGCATTGCCAGGATCATTCAATGTATGCGTATGCAACCAAGCAACACCCACAGGCTGTGTGTCCCTCCTCGCATGTCCCTCCTAACATGTCATCTCCCTTCTAGCTGTGCTTCAATGCAATATGTGTGGCTTAAAGGTGGTGCTTAAACTAATGGTCAAAACTAGCAATCCGAAGGGTTGTCTCTCCTTGTTCATTACCTCCATGGCATTTCATTTCTGATTTCAAATGAGAATTCAAGAGTATTGGCACTCAAAATGGTCCAGACATTGCTGCTGAGATGAAGGAATAATGTAAGCCTCCACTAAGACATTCCAGACAGCTAGGATTCCCATTCCACAAAGTTGAAAAGGAGATTCCTGTAAATGACTTTCCTATCAAAACAAATAAAGAAAGACACTGGAAAGGTTGCCTCGAACTGGTGGAAGAGTCTTTCTCTGGGGCCTATACCCCAGAGTGACCCATACTAATTATGCACACAGAAATCACCTCTGCAGATACGGTAGAAGGGCAAAGCCTCAAGCATTGAAAATCCAGTTCGCAAACCAAACATACTCGATTGTCTGTCACGCCATGACAGGTAACCGTAACCCGTTCCCAATATAAGTTTAAAAAAAATAATAATAATATATATATATATATAATGTAAAGGAAATCCTCGGAGTCACAACACGGCGGGCAGATAATGCAACACAAATGTATCCACTGTGCTCATTTCCCACCCCATTGTGTCCTGTACTGGCAAGAAATAAACAAAATGAACGCCGGCCCCTCCACTCCAGCACTTCATTAATACACGCGGCATGCCATTGTTTTCCTTGGGAATCTGTCCCGACTCCACGGCCCATTTGCCAGGATAACTTTCTGCGCCGTTCCATTGTTTATTTGTACAAAAAAAGAGCTAGGCTGCCTTGTCCTTGAGCAATTAACCCCAAAGTCATTAGAGTCCCAACAAGCTCCAAGTGGCGTTAGCGCCCAGACATGGCCCAGCTGTGGGGGTGGGGGTTAACTTCCGCTATCCCATTGCCAACGGTCGCAGGAGAAAACAGATACACTCTCGCTCGCTGAAGTAAAATGGGTTCCCGTATGCCTCCGCCGCCTTAGATCTCCCATTTTAGACAAGGTGGTCTACATCTCCTGAACTAGGCAATGAATTATGGGAATGAAATGGCCGGGAGCAGAAGCCCGCATTCACCCTACTCTCCGAGTTATTTCGGCCTTTGGGAGTCAGCAACCTATAGCTATTAATCTAATGCAAGCAGGCAGTCTACAGCAAAGGTGTCCTCACTACACAATTCGGCCTTGCACATACGGCCTCTGCAACTCTCCTGCTTTTATAAAGCACTGTTGTTTGTTTCTCTCTCTCTCTATTGGCTCGCCTTCAAAAGTAACCCTGGATAGCAGAAGCCATCGCCACGTCTGTCACATTAAACGTATTCACGCCCAATCAAAAGCACAGAAAGCAGGCCGACGCCTCTTACGCTCCCGTCATCACGGCACTATCAATCGGAGCCCGAAGAAACAATATTGGTTCAGAAAAAAATATATATTTCCAACAAATCATTACTGTGATGCTTCTGGCAAGTTCCAGAGCACCCGAGCGTGCGGCAGCGGGCGGTCGCCCTAGGAACGCGGGTCTCTGGTCTTTGGGGGGAAACAGTCTGAGTATTGTTCCCCCCTCAAAGTGATTTCACAGAACAACGCTGTGTTCTTCCCCGTATTCCATTTCTCAACGAGGAATGCTGTGTGTCTGTACATTTCAGGATACAAGGTGTGTGTTTCCAATTAAAGGCCCACAAGGAATTTGTGACCGATGCTATTGGGCGGCAACAATGTGCGATTATCGAATTAAACATGTAGTAAACATCTCAAACAATCAAGCATTGACTTTATGGAAACTCACAGGATATGCAGGTCGAGCATTCTACGTGCATTTTTGTGAGTGCATTTAACTCTTATAAGGCGCGGTAATAAAAGGGGAAAATAAATGTTTTAAGGACATGTAATAAAACGCACGCAGAAAGGTACACGCTATTAATATATATATATATATATATATATATATATATATATATATATATATATATATATTAATAGCGTGTACCTTTCTGTGTGCGTATATTCATATATATGTACGAAGAAGCGGATTCCACTCTAGAGAGCAGCTGCTTTCGGGAAATTGTCAGGCAGCAACAAAAGACATAACAAAAATACAATTAAATTGACTTTATTTGTTGTGCAGTAGAAAGAGTAAAAAAATGCAAACAATGACGCGTTTCGCGCCTTTCCAACTGCCTGATCACATATATATATACATATATGTGCATCTTTAAATGAAAAAGAAAATGTATATCCCAATTTCAACTATTTTCGTATGCACTTGACATGTCAACTGCTGCTGAAATACAGACTAACGTTGCATTAAACAGGAGCAGCACTGTATGCCTGGCTGGTACAGCACAAAGATATATCATATGTGGGTGTTTGGTTATTGTGGTGTGTGCCATCAGATCACCTCCACTGCATGGTTTTTAAAAAAATGTTTTATTACTGGGGGCTCCCCCAGTCCCTCCCTTCCCAGCTGTTTACTACCTATTCCCCCACACCACCTACCACTTATATCCCCCTGCCCCCAAAGCCCGGCGGCAAAGAACTGCATAAAAACCCTGGCAATGAATGAACGTCTTACCAAAAAAAGATGCCTCGCCATGTAAGCAGTATTTACTTTGGGAGGTCCAGCCCTCCATCAGTCCCAGTCGCCTCTGCAGTGACTCCATCTATAAATGAGGGTGTGACTGCCAGTTATGTTACTGAATCCCGCATAATAACATCAGTACGTCTCTGAGTGATGAAGAGGGTACATCAAGAAAAGACTTGCCTTATGCAAGGTATGTTGGGTGCAGCAGGGCATTGCAATGAAAGGCTTTTGGAGCAATGTTGGGGTGACAAACCCTTGTTAGGTGTGGGCGCTGGCTGGATCCGTGGGTCCAGTATTAGCAATTCTGCTATTTGTTACTGTTTAGTAATAGTCCAGTCTTTAGGTTGTAGACATGGTCCTCATTACGACCCTGGCGTTAACCATGGCGCTATTAGCGCCATGGTTGATGCCGTTATTTTACCGATTGCGCCATGGTGGATGGCGGAATTACCGCCCCATTCCAAGGTTGGCGGGGCGATAATTCCTCATTGACCATTGGCCCTTCCCCATTCCCATTTTGCCCCCATAGGGCTCAATGGGAATGGGGAAGGAGGTAATTACGGTACTGCAAATTGCGGTACCGTAATTACCTCGAAAGTCCCTTTGCGGGTTCCTTCCTTAACGTTCAGGTCGGGACCCGTAAAGGGACCTCGTAATTAGGCGGTAAGGGTTTAACGGCGCCGACACCTTTTACGGCGGTGTTAACCAGTTACCGCCTGGGTCGTAATGAGGCCCATGGTGTTTTATTGGTGTCACGGACCACGGCTGGCAACACATCGTCGATCCCGGCGCCAGATCAGGCCACTAAGCCTCCACCTGGCACCCTAAGATGGGTGGACCAGCTGCCAGCTCCACTACGAGCCTGCTGCCACATCACCTCTGCCTTGATAAAGACTTCGGTTGAAACGCGCGTCAGCTTTTTGTTTTATCACCTCTGGCTCATAATGCCATATTGACCTTGCTGGTAGTGTACACCAATAAAACACCATGTCTATAACCTAAACTGGACTATTACTAGACAGTAACAAATAGCAGAATTGCTAATACTGGACCCACGGATCCAGCCAGCGCCCATACCTAAGGGTATGTCACCCCAACAAGCATCAAATTACTTGGGAACCCCAGAGTTGGTCCCCAGACAACCCATGTGCCAGGCTGCCGGCTAAACTTTAACCACCAATAGAAGGTGTGCAGGGGACCGGTAGTCCTGATCCTAAAACTCCAAACCTTTTGAAACTGGCATTTGGAGCAACTTTGCAGAAAGCCAACAACTTCACTTTTATTCTCTTGTTGTCAGATGGTCACAATATGTGACCTTGGTACGAGCCCAGGGAGATACCATGCTCACAGAAGGGGTGACACACCACACTTCAGAAGTAAGGAGTGAAGAAAACAATAATTAAATATTGTCTAATTCATATGTGTGTATGCTGCATAATCTACAGCTTTTTGTAATGAAGGTCACCATAAATTGAAGGCGTTCTGCTCTAAAGTAGCACACCTTGAAAGCCGACTTTAGCTGCAGCCACATGCAAGCTGAACTGGGAACCAAAAGAGGCCCTGGAAATAATGTTCAAAGTGGCCCCATATCAGCAAGCACAACCCTTTTCCTATGAGAAAATATGGAAATAAAATAGACTAGCACACAAAAGAGGCCCAGGGTACAGAGGCCTACTAGGAAATCTCCAGAGTACCCTATAGGCCAGAACACCCATGGTCATATTTACAGAAAGAGCTGGCAATTCAATCCTGTGGAGAAACCAACTTTTAACGTGATTTCATGTTTTCCCTTCGTACAATCATCAGCACAGTTCAAGAAGTAGCGCAACGCTTAAGGAGATTTTTGACAATCAACCACAATACCTTGGTGTGAGCTCAGGATTATTTGGCAGACTTCTTTAGGTCCACTAAAGGCCTTTTATCACTATTTTCACCAAAAGATGAGAGTATGCCCATGGTGGTGACTGTGACAGGGAGGTCCCCTTTTGGCACACGAAAATGTGCCTTCCTTTTGTAGAGTGCCATTGAGTGCATGACAGCTTGTGAGTACCATTGTAGAGAGAGATCTGCCACTGGTGCACCCATGTGTTAGGGTGACCAGATGTTCCGGGTTTACCAGGAATGTGCCGGAATCTGTCCCTCTGTCCCGAGAGCTTTGTTGAACCATGAGCCAGTTTTGGGGAAAGGGAAGGTGAAAGTCCCGGTTGTGAGAAACGGCTGAGTGACACCCAACTGACACACAACTGTATCGCCCACAATTATAAAGTAAACAGACCTCCCAATAGTTTCACAACTGTGCCATGGGATGGGCTTGAACCGCCAACTTTCCAAGTGCCATCCACTTGCATTTACTGCTTGTGCCACAGAGACTGACTGGGCAACCAGTAACAGCTCCTTTGTTATTAACGTGTTGACATCCGTAGATAAAACCGCACAATTTATATGCAGATACTTTGGAATGGGGGCGGGTGTGAGGTGGGTCGGGTTCAAGGGAGGGGAATGAAGTGGTGCCTGTAGGGAGTCCTTGTTTTCTGTTGTGTGCCATCCTGGTTTGTTGTCTTGAAAATCTGGTCACACAACCATGTGCGGTTATGGCAAAGAGGTGTGTTGATGATGCCCTTGGAGGTGACTTGTAAGCCACGCCCCTGTCAGTTGTACAGCACAACACAGAGGGATCCCCCAGTATTTCTGCACTTAGCAAAGTCCCGTAAGAAGAGGAACTTTAGATCTGACTCCGTACCATGCAAACATCGGTGTGTCTGAAAGAACAAGGGTTGGAAGTGTGCATCTTACCACGGAGGAGTGTATTGTGTGGTAGATGGCCACTGCCAAAGTTAATATTCCTGAGCCGAAACTGATGCCCTCTTAAAAGGTCAAAGGTCACGTAGCATGCAATAGAGCCTGATGATGAGGGCATCAAGGCTATTTGGGCTTGAGCAGGGAATGACGGGAAGTCTGGTGTGGGGTTTCCAATGACAGAGCTTGTTCATGTCTAGTTGCAGAGGGCCTAATGTGTACACATCCTAGAGGGATGGTTGGAAAGCAGCCTTTACAGGCAGTTATCTCCTCCCTGTGTGCTGATTGGCTAGAGAGCTGCTAACAGTAAGAGCAGCAGGGGAGAAGCGTGGATGCACTCTTCGATTGGGCATTGGGGCCTGCACGCTGCACGCTCTGGTTGTCTAAAGAGAGGAAAACATGCACTAATGAACCATAGGAAAGGAGAGTTGGACAGCCACCCCAGCCGGAAAGCAGCCTGCATGTGTTTATCTTGTCTAATGCCCAGAAATGGATGTGCCTTCCATTTTGGCCCATGGGAAAGGTGCACGGGGGAGTCTCATGTATGATCCATTTGAGACTGCCTGTCCCCACCCCGCACCCCCTTTAGCCTGTATCTTTTTAGGTTTATTTTCTTTTAGGTGCCACGTAAAACATCAGGATGTCGCCCTATGCTATTTTGAAAGGGTGCTAGAGTGGTGCCAAGGCTAAGCCTCAGAGTTTAATGACAGTAGGACATAAGTTCCAGGACGATTGGGGTCACTGCCTGGATATAATATGACATAAAACCATCACGCTTTTAAGAGACTGACTAGTTCCTGAGCTACAACACGGCGCATCTATGAGCCTACATATGGCACCGCCAGCATAGGGCCACCCGGGGTCTCAATTTTGGCCCTAAAATAGTAAAACATGTTGCACCAGTGCAGGGGATAGACTGGCACCAAAATGACACTTCACCTGGGTCAGCAAACACGTTTTGCATCTCCCCAGATCCTTTCTTGCCATCTATGCTCCAAGGGGGGGGGGCAACATCTGTCAGTACCAACATGACTCCCTATGTGTGCACATCCATGCACAGCAGACATGATGTGAAAAGCTTCTAAATAGACATGTTTGGCTTCAGCACACATGATCTTGGAGTGAATCTTTAAGGACTGGGCAACACAGAATTCTTTGAGAGTGGGGAGGGAGCGCAAAAGGCCAATGAGCACCAAAGCGTAAGGTATGAATGTCTAATATTCAAAAGGGTATATTGCATTATAGAAATATGTTAAACACAATCGGCCCGATTCCTGCAATATTTTGCACGGTGCAAAGTGACTTTGCACTGCCAAAAAACACCCCGATTCATGGAACAGTGCACATTTTTTTTTGCTGTGCAAAGTCACTTTGCACTCCAAAAATACACTTTGCACTGCTCCACCCTGATTCATGGAACAGTGCAAAGTGTATTTGTTGACGTGCAAAGTCACTTTGCATGGTAAAAAGACACTTTGTGCTGTTCCATGAATCAGCGTGTTTTCAGTGAAAAGTACCTTTTCACTAGTGCAAAATATTCCATGAATCAGGCCCAATGTGTACAAAGATTGGGTGCAGCATGCGTGGTTATGTTTTTGTTATACAGAAGCTGTGCTGCTAAAGCGAAGATCAATAACATAACAGAGAAGAGGGACTGATTCCCTCTCCTCACAGCTTTGGTTTGATCCAATTTGGGACACTCTAGCTTGGTGGAAGCGAAAACTGCCCCTCCATGAATGCACATATATCTATATTGTTACTGTCGGGAAGTTTAAAGTATTTAAAACACTCGTGCCATCTAGTAGCTAAAATCGTATTCAACTAGGTTTAAGGCAGAGATATGACCCCTGACCTCAATTCCGGGTTGGGAGTGTCCCAATATTTACCACCCGGAGTTATCAGCATTCAAGCATGATAGGAGCCTTCTCTTTGTTTTGGTCATGGCTTGCTTCAAGAACTGAAAGAAGCAGATTCGTGTGATCGCTGACATTGGCATTCCCTTTTATGTTACTTGAATTCTCTCAGCATTAATGGGCACACCCCAGTGTTCGAAATTGAGTGCAGCTGGGAACTGTTTAGCTAGCCTGCTAGAAGAGCCTGGTTACCTTGACACCAACAGCTACCGGGAGCTACGTTTAGCTCCCCAGGCCACGTGATGCCAAAGAAACACACCAATAGGAACATAACTTCATGCATTTGGGACAATCTATAAAAAAAAAACCTTAGGACACGTTTATATGTTTATATGACATTTAAAGCATAAGGGGTCACATATAATGGACACTGATATGTTTTCATCTTATGTGAAAGTTAGATTTGCAGAACGCTCTGTGCTACCTCCTCATCCCTCGCGCAGTAACTCCTGGTCACTGGTTAATGCTGGATACCCAGGAGCTGCTTGCCCATTCTAGGTTTGTATCCCTGACCCCTTGTGACCACCCGCACTTGCTTACTTGCTCACTTTGCACTTCTGATCCGTATTCAATAGGGCTCATTATGCGCGCACACTTCACACGTGGCACTGAATATGTTTCCTCTTTTGTAAGGAAATGATTTGGGCTTTTGAACAAGATGTCTGCTAACCTCCTTCTCTGATAAATGAATCCGGCCCTGCTACAGTAATCACACCTGGACTTGAAAAGCTAAGGGATGTGGTAGATCGTACCCAGAAGACACTGGATTCCAGGGTGTTTCTCACAAGGTTGGTCCCATAAACCGTAGCAGTGGTCTGCAAAGTGTAGGGGCTGCAGGAGGGCCAGGAAGGTGGTTTGAGGTTCCTCAAGGAAGAGGTGGGTGACTCCTTTTCATAGACAATATACAGCTCTTAATGAGCCACCACCAACATTATTTTTACTGAAGGGTGAAGCTTGGAAACCCTAGACTGCAGAAATATTTAGAGTCTATACATGAGCGGCAAGTCAACAGAGATGAGCATTTCTGAGCACTCGGTACACACATAAGCCCCAGTCGATGAGCATGCAATCTAAATCCAACACAGATTCCCATACACAAACGGGTATATTATAATTTCCAGGAATGTTGAACAGAAGGTTGCCCCTGTCACTTGCTGTAATTTGTATAACGGTTGTTATGGCTCACTTGTTTTCTTAGGTGTGTGTGTGTGCACGTGTTACGCCCCGAAGGCTCACTGGCTACAGGCCAGCGTCTGACAAGGGTTATTTTCTGCTTAATTTGGTCAAATCAGTGTTCGGCTTTACTTCTGTCCTGAAAATGCATAGCAACTGCTGCATTGCTCCTATATATAAACAAACAGTGCCATCTGAAAGAACACTTAGACCTGGCCTTGGTGTGTGTTATTTCAGAAAATGGCCGGCCACTTCAAAACTTCCATGCCGCTGAAGACTGATGTGAAGTTGTGTTGAAATGGTGGAGCGATTCATCACAATACGTAAATGGCCAATTACCCTGGAAATTTTGTGAGTGATAGATTGCATCTGAATAGGGCACACTGTGAACTGAAAGACTTCTGTGCATTTGTGTGTTTTTGCAGTGTGTGACTTCAGAGTGCAGGACTGGCACAAAGCAGATGACATAAAGTTATGGTGCCTTTTTATTTCCCAAATCCTTTAAAAAATGTTTTTTAGACATGCCTTGCTGATAAATGTTTCTTCTCGAATTATTGTGTGCTATCTGCTCTCCAGGGATAGGGTTAAGAGTGAGGTTAGAGTATAGGGTTGGAAGGGAGGGAGAGGGAAAAGTTGATAAAGACAGAATAAAGAATCAGGGCAAAGAGAGAAGTATAAGTATCATTTGGGACAATGGGAAACATAAGGGAAGCAAAATAAGGCTCAATGCATACTAGCAAAACACAATGTGGAAACCTATGCTTTGTAAATCTGGGGGAAAGTCATCAGGCATGCAGCGACGTAGAAAGCCTTATCATTCAGAGGCCTCCCCGGCTCCTGCACGGGGACCAATTCTCTGTGCAGCGCCCATGTTTAATAGTACCCTACGTATTGGGTTCCCATGGCATGGTCCACAAGAGACATTCATTCGGCGAGTCAAAGAATTGTTTTCCAGTTAAACATCTTGTCTTCAGGCATGGTGATGCATTCTGGAGTAATGCCTTCTGCAGCATCATGCTAAACCCCGGAGTGCCGAGCCACTGTCGTGCAATGGTGGCAGTGGGACTAGGAGCCCTGAATACCTACTCCCACTGGGAGCTTGCCTCATGGCAGCCATGATCAGTTTGCATGAGGTGCTCACTAGGCAAAGGGGTTATACTTCTGTTTGTGATGAAGACACATATACCAATCCAACTTAATCTATCTTCTGCACCTGTTACACCCCCTCTCGTTCGCTTTCTCTCTCTATCACCCTTTCTTCTGGGCTCTCATTCTCTTTTGCCGGTGATTTGTTTTTATCTCTACAGAGATTTATCGGGAACACTGTTCTGCAGTATATCACTAGTTCATTTGTACTGCTTCTACTGTAGATTGTTTTATTCGTATGGACATCAACATACATTCCCAGGATGAGCTCTTGTTTTCTTGAATTTGTCATTAGCGCCTCTGTTACTTGTCAATAAAGGTCATGTAAACCATTGGTCATTGGGAATGTTGATCACACAATGTGAATTTGTAGAAGCTGTCACATCCCATTCTGTCCGTGATTGTGTGGATCATCGCGTTATAGTCTCCAGCTTTCATGCTTGTCACAAACAAATATCACCCTGTTTGTAACTGAGTCCCTGTTATGATCCCATGATAGTTGCTGGATGTACAGTAGTTGGTCAATGGGGTCTAGTGATATCCACACTCACAGTTCTGTGATAATCAAAACCCTTCAGGAGAGGTGCACATCCAAGGCTCCAGGAGAAGAAAGAAGCCTAGGTGGGAGAGGTACACACACCAAACTAGAACCTTCCATGAATAATTTCCTTTGCATTGTGTATGCAGAAAAGGTTGAGAGCAGCTTTGACAAGGTCAGATGGTACCACCACAATAAAAGGATGGATAAACCGTCTTTGATCATTTTCTTTTCACCCCCAAAGAAGTTGTATCTGTGGAGATTGAGCACTCCCATTTAAAGCAAAGGCTTGCAAATTCAGGCCATGGGGATCTCCACAGGTGGTAACGGAATGCTCACAGTTAAATGGCGATAACCACTGGCAGACAGAAGCACCTACTATTTAAAATCGCTGGTAGCGGGTGATTTCTCCTAGGGGTGGGGAAAAGGTTGGTGCCTCCACCTAGTGTCAACAGCAGGAGCTGGTTAGCAAGGGCTTGATTGGGACAGCAGCATGTTCTCTGCTAACCCTGTCCTGCCCCCACTCCCTTCCCCACTATTTGCCAATCCTGAACTGGTATTAGGGATGCGGCCGTTAGGGAAGGAAATATAAGCAATTTTAGACCAGCGTGAATTTGGTCGACATTCAAGATTCAGATTGATCCAGGGGCGGGTGGTGGGTGGAGACATCCTGCTAAGTCCTGCAGTACATAGGAGTTTCAAGGGACCCTGCACGAATGTTAAGAGAATTGGCTCAGACATGGGGTCAGCCTACATGTTGCCGGTTCGAATTCGGCAAGGCTAACACACCCCTCCATCCTTCCGATGTTGCTAAATGGATTACCATTTCATTGTGCAATGGTAACATCTATGATTTGGTTTTACTTTGAAATAGTGGGGGGAATAAACTACTGCCAAAAACACTGATTTGTAAAAAAAAAAAAACATGTTTCTTTTTTTTTAATGCTTTGGGTGCCCCTCCAAAAACCTGAATTAATTCGATTTTGAAAATGTGTTGTTTTTGGCCTCGAGATTTTTGCATTAGCTTTTTTAGGCTAATCTTGCAAAAAGTTCTATGTAGAACCCTCATGTCATAATGATTATTATTGTGATGCACAATTGGGGTTTTGAGCCAGTAGGTTTGTCACAGTCCTCATTTGCAGACCAGCTCGCCGACCTGACACTCCGCCACCCTCACACTGGGACTTAAAATGGGACCATAAATACACCACGTGGCAAAATGGATTTGGTGTCTACAGTGGTGTGTATCAGAATCCTTCTTAGAGTCTAGCTGAAGAATGTGGCAACCATAAGACTTCTTTTTTAATCTGTTAAATAGCATTTAATGCATGGGCACAGCAGCTAACTATGTCCTCAGAAGATCCAAGTGGCTTATGCAAATTACTAGGAAAGTTTGGAGGCCTTTGACTTTTCACAAGGTGCACGGTTTTTTCCTCCATGCCAGGAAAGAAGAAGGAAGGGTACCAGTGCCACTGCCAAATCATTAATATTTTAGAATTAAGCGCAAAGCTAAACTTTAAAGACATGAGTTTACAGTTGAAAACACAATTACCCCGATTCATGGATTATTTGCGCCGAAAAAAACGGGATCTGTGCGCCATTCTGCCCGCAAATCCCTGTTTAACAAATGGGGATTTGCGGGCAGAATGGCACACAAATCCCGTTTTTTTCGGTGCAAATAATCCATGAATCAATGAAAATACTCTAAACTAAGAGAGTTCCATTCACTGTGACTAAGAAACCCCCCATATCTAAACCTGAATGAAGATAGCGCGCTGTTCCAAATGATAACCGGTAATTTGGTATTACCCAGTAGCAACAAATTAAATTTTTGCTTACATTTTGGTCTGTCATTTTTTACCACTTTTTTAATGCAAACATATAGATGGTAAGTTTGGGTGAGGTATATAGAAAGGGGGGTGGGTTCCGCCCCCGACCCCTGCCCCCCTGGTTTTTGCAGTAAAACAAAGCAGTAAAATCAGCAAACAAAATTAGTCGAAATATCATTCTGAAAAAACAAAATGTGAGGACTGTTCGTAGATGCGTTCGTTTACATCCATTATAATCGTGCCAAGGACGAGTATGCTCATCCTTTTTGCATAGACGTGCATAATAGCCTGGCAGTTAATGGGGTTAAAAGAATGATGAATAATCGGTTGAAACATTTGAAGCGATCTTCAATGCATTTTAGGTCTATTTGTGGCCGAATAACTTTGTCCAGGCTACAACAAGTATTATATACTCTGAACAGTCAGCCTAACTTCCAGTGGCTAGTGAAATAGCACACTTTGCGGAATTTGCAGTGACTCATTCCTTGGTTATCGGGTATTTAAAACTGTAAGGGTTGCACTTAATCTTTCCATTATAAATTCTCTTACCCACACGGATAAGGATACAAAATGTCCATCTTACATTTAGATTATTTTTACACATAAATGAATGTTTCAGTGTCCATCTGGCACAGGCATTTCTGCCGGGATGCAGTGAAGCATGTCTAATACATGCCTTTGCGAAGGCCTTCAGAACTGGCACGGTTGCTCGTACCTCGGGCGTGGAAATAAGGTGTCTGCCAAAGCCAAAGCGTCTCATCCAGTGGAAGAACCTCTCTCTGGGGCATATCCTGCAGAAGGATGAGCAGTCATTCTCTAGGTGGATTGTTTACAGTGCCCTATAGATGTTGTCTTAAAACTCCTAATTTGTAAAAGACAGGGAGTTAATGAACCTCAGGAACCACAAGAAAAATGTGTACCTCAAAGGTGTGCTTTCCATTGCATTTATTTCAGAAATCGTTTGCAGCTACCACCATTTGGGCGAGTAGAATTACCGCTGGATTACAAGTGGGCTAACAGTGGTGTTTGTCCCCATTTTTGGAGGCTTAAAATATGAGAAGGTTGTCAGACCCAAAAAAACTGTGCCGTTCCAATTCAATAGTTCCTGAGCCCTAAAAAAAGAGCTAGTAAACTCTTTGTCCCTGACTCATGATTTGATGTCATGCACCTACCTGAAGCTCGACTCTACAAACCCTGAATCAGTACTCCTTGGAGTCCCTGGCAAGTGTGCACAAGTCCAGAATTGGCTGATATATGAGAAGATCAGAGGCTTCACACCTCAGCTTTCACCTTATGCAAATTCTCTATACTTTACTATCGACTTTGATCTTTTATTCAAAACACAAATCACAACCAAGCTACACACATCATGGCACCAGCTCATGCTCCTCCACAAAATCAAATAATGCACCCCACTCCAATTTTCAGAACAGTTGGCCAAGCAATGGTCATCTCCACACTATGTGCTGGCAATGTTCTACTCACAGGAATCACAGATGCCACCTTGACCCCTTTAGAAACCATTCAGTATGCACCAGCATGCCTCACGGTAGAACTCTGAAACCAGATCCCTCCTTCAACATTGGTTTGCACCGGCTACCTTGTCCATCACACATCACGTTCAAGACATCCTGCACCACTTAGAAAATTGCCATAACCAAAACAGTGCTCTACCTGGCCCGAGAAACTCAACATCTCCAATAGCCAATGTTCCACCAGAAGCCATCATTTCGCCAGAATGGAAACCAAAAAAAATCAAGATGAAAAAAACAGAGAACAGGTATTTTTCCTGCTGCACACTACGGGCCTCATTATGAGGCTTGCGCTCCCGTAATGAAGGGTGCCGGTACGGGACCGGCACCCTTCATTACAGGATGCGCAATTACGAGGTTCCCTTTGCTGGACCCCAGGCGTCCTTTCCGGGTCCCGCGAGGGGAAGAGGGAGGTAATAATGGGCCATTTGTAATGTGCACGTTATAACCTCCCTCCCCATTTCCATTGAGCCCTATGGGGGCTCAAATGGGAATGGGAATGGGGATGGGTTCCTGCAAGGAGGAATTACCGGGTCCTCCTATGTCAGAATGACCTGGTAAGTCCTCATTGCAGTAACCTGGTATTGGAGCACTAATAGCACCATGGCTACCTCCATACTCGTAATGAGGCCCATTTGTCTCTGAGACAAGTTACTGTCACAGATAAGAGTATCTCGCTTCATACTACACTTTAGAAAGGCCATGGAAGTACTGTGATGTATCTTGGATCAGGAAATGGAAAGGAGCAGGAACCAGACTGACCCTGGTAAATTGCAAATAGACAAGATGTTTTATTCTTCTTAGTTACAGGTTACAGCATAGAGGTGGGAGAGAAGGTACATAGCATCTACTCTGGTCCCTGTCTTCACTCCAAGCCCCCAACCGTCATCTTTAGAACCCCCAGGCCTCCAGCACTCCACATTCCACTCAGCATTCTCACAGCATCTCATTACATACAGTCAGACACATACATTCCAGTTACTACAGACTGCACTTCATAAAACGGCACATCAATGCATGACCGCTCCAATCAACCCAACTCCTTTTTCTCCATAACCCCTAGACCACTGCTACTCCTATCCTTTCGCGTTAACTCTGTTACCCCTGAACTGCACCTGCAACCCCGATGGTGCGTCACTGAAGAACATTGCTTTGTGGTTTCCCAGCTAAGTTTAGGCCCAGCAAATCCCATACATACACAAATACATACATAAGTGCACGGAGAAGAGAACCGACACACAGAACAAGCAATCTACTGGAATCAGTAATATCCATGGCCGAAGCACCAAGTACTCCATTTCAAATGTGCCAGCTGTGCCCAGCTGCATGAAATAATTGGCTGCTAATGGGCATGGCATGCTATAGCCGGAGGTAGCAGGTTTGCTATTCAGTATTCCAACAAGGAATCCTGAGGGACAGGCCGATGCATTCCAAATGGTAGCATACACATAGCGCTCGGGATCTGTGTTTTACATTTCCTCCAAAGTCCAGGCCCATGCTACACAGCCTCTTTCCCCCCAAAATAAAGACACGCAGAGTGTGCACGAACAGATGCACGCACAGAAAGTGCCACATGCTGGAACACTTTCACTTAAGCATGTCTCTGGTGGTTACACAAACACACAGCTCCCTTGGTGTGCGATTGGGGAATATTCGCTTACAGTTACAAAAGTTTCGAATTCTTAAAATGTAACCACAGCTATGCACAGAATCCTATCAGATCGGTAACTGCTTCAAATATACACAGTATTCCGTATTTGATTTCTCTCGTGATTGAGGCAGAAAGCTTTATTTTAGATAGAATGATAGGACAGATGTTTCAACAGAACTTGAAAAAGCTGCATATTTATGCTTATGAAGCTTAACAACTGTGCTGTTTTCTTTGGCAGGGGCTGCGCCCTGTTGCCCGAAAAGCTCCCTTGCTCAGCTCTTTCAAACAATACAAAGCGGGAATCGATGCAGTCGGGAGAACGTATCACGGCGTCCATTATATGTGCGCCGAGTGTAATGCTTTTATCCTGGAAAAAGCAGGGCTCGGAATCTTGCTGGAATGGTGCCATGCGGGCAGATCAGCACGTGCACGACGAATGGCTTGGAGTCAAGTATGCGTGCGCTTTTCTGTAAGCACTGACAGAGAGCATTGGGCTCCAGTCTTCCAATGGTGGCCATATATAACTTATCGGGTTTATTTATTCGTGGTTAGGTGCAAAGGACTTACACCGCCAACACGCCTGCTTCAAAGCACGAAGAAGTCTGTTGCCTGCAGGTGGCATCTAACAACGGCGGGGAGATGAAAAGTGGGAGACAGGGCCTTATTTAGACTTGGGTGGTATTTTCTCTAGACATACGACGGAGCTTACCTACAGTTACCACAAGCAATAAGAATACAGTCAAGGGAAGGGTCTGCATGATGTGGAGTCTTGCAGACCCTTCAGTTATTCAAAATGCTGGAGTCCCAAGGGACTCCCTATGGAATGCCATGTTACAGGACTCAGCATTACTGGGACCTGGGAGCTGTTTGCCTCCCCCTTGTAGTCTTGTGCAGCCTGCCTAAATTAACGACAGCTGCCACCAGGAGCTCGTTTCAGCTCCGCAGGGCAGCTTCTGCAGTACAAACAAACTTATGCGACAGTAACTGTGTCTGTGTAGGAATGTGCATGAATGGGCATTTAGACACACCGAGACGACATTATAATGGTCCACATACAATGGATGAAAAGGTATCGTGTTCAGCTCATATGGAAGTTAGATTTGTGGCATGCTGTGCACAAGCTCCTTGTTCCCCTGGCAGTAGCTTCTGTTTTCTGGGTGATGCCAGGCACCCACTTGCTGCTTTTTGTTTCTGCTCATATAACCTTTATTTCTATTCCTGTATTACTCCATGTGGTATTTACTGAATGCAATAATATCGCATGCAGTAATGTTTCTGTGGAGGAATTCTCTTCCAAATAAAACCAGGGGGTTTTAGAGACTATCAATTTTGAAAATCTGAATTTGGCGGAGAAGTTTAACATGCACTATTCCAAAATATTGCATATATTACCATTAAAGCAGAACTCTAACTGAGGCCCAGGGAGTCTAGAATCCAGTAGTGCAGCATGAGGGTATTCAGGGCGCCTGTTCGCCAATGTCAAAACCATTGTTATATATAAGTCTGTCCTCTGGTTGCATTATCTAAACACCACATTGTGTGTGCTAGTAAAACTCTATCTCACCCAAAAATGTCAAGTAACATTAAAGAAATCACTTCCGGGAACACGCACATCAAGATTTCCCATTCCAAACGTGCCATCAATCTGACGTTGCCAATTCGTAAATGGGGTTCAAGACTACTTGATGCAGCGTACCTCCATTCTACACTAACATTTTTCAAAAAAATAGGCATTCACAGAGATGTCTGTTTGGGTCTGTGAGGTGTGAGGTGGGTATGTTTTACTCTGTAAAGTTGGCGTCCTTGACCAGTGGAGTAACTTTGCTGAAACTGTTGGGGGGGGGGATGACATCTGAAGAAACGGTGCCCAAGCCAAATTAATGGGGAAAAAATGGTATGCCATGAAAGTTGGGGGGGACAAACACCCCTGTCCCCCCTAAAATTATGCCCATGTCCCTGACACACACCGTGCAGCCGCAGCACTGTGGCATAATAGACAAGCCATTGCATTCACTCCTTCATTTACATTTGATGAACACATTCAAGCCCTCTCTGCAAACAAAGGGACATGTCCTTTTCAGCTCACTTGGGTCACGTGGTAAACTGCTGACAGAGCACTCTGGCATGAATCGCGGGCTCTTATGGCTCATAGACCAGTGGCTAAAGAACTGAGATGTGGAGTGTGGGCACTCTGCTTTCGGTGTCTTTCTGTTGAGGCAACGGCTTGTTCTGTTTCCTTCTGTTGCTTTTACACTTATCCAGGCTAAAGTAAGCATCACAGCAGCCTGTTGTGGCCTTCAACACTTCCTGGGTAATAAGGCATCAGAGAGAAGCATGGTAGTTGTCACTGTTTCAGCTGATAGATGTATCAGCCCAATATGTATTATTTGCTCATTGGCTTCCCCCCATTGGCACAAGCTGTTGTCATTGCTGCCTTTATATTGGTAGAAGAGTAGCCACCTGCAATGGTAGCTGTGTGCAGGAGTGGACTAGGAATCAAAAGAGGCCCCGGAAATAATGTTTGAAATGGCCCCATATTACACATTTTTAATAAGCTCAACCCGTTTTCTACAAGAACGTTTTGAAATAAAATAGGTCGCCACACAAAAGATATCCAGAGTTCCATACGGGCCATTCCACACATTTTGAATTATAATATGTCACCAGACAAAAGATATCCAGTGTTCCATACAGGCCAGCCCACCCCTGGCTGTGTGCCATGGAATTTTACAAGAGTATGCTGCACACGCCAAAGCATCCAACCAAACCAAATGGCAAGTACTGTTCTCCTTGAGATGGCTAACTGCACATTTTAAAATTAGCATTATTGGTCAAGAGGATGAGGGTGCCATCTGCCTTGCATATTTGGTTACAGAAGGTAAGGTAGAATACTCAATTTAGTTGTTTTTTTTGAGGAGAGGGAGGTGTGTTTTTATTTCTGCTGAGGTATACAATTTTGTGGGAGCAATATTTATAGTGCACAGAAATGCTCATTTTGTTCTCTTCTTTTTTTCTTGCATGTGAGTGCTCTGAAGCAGAATGTGTCAGTCAGCATGTGATGCCTTACACAAACATTAAAACAAACAGAACACTGTAAATGTTGCATTCCAAACAATACCAAATTTGGCACTGAAACGGGATTAGGGCATTCATGAAAGTATAGTCAAAGCCAGTAACATAGCTCATTGGGTTGAGCACTCACTGTAGTGATGTGTGTGGGATCTGCAGGTTCCAGGTTGGAATCACAGCAATACCAACTCAGCCTTCTATCCATTCATTCAAGGTCAATAAATGAAGTTGGGTGATAATTGTATGTAAATGGGCAAAAGCACTATTTAAATAAATCATTATACAGTAACAGACTGGCAAATGAATTGTGATATTGGATTCATCTGTTCATCCTGAATTCACACAGGAAATCATTGTAGGCACTGCCCACTCTCACAGTTAAATGATTAAACAAAAATATACTGAAATGCTGCCTGTCCATGAACCTTGTTGGCTGAGAGGGCTGCAATTTTCAGTGGATTGTGTGGGGTGTTATCAAAGGCCCCAAAAACACGGAATGGAAGGGACCTGCCAGTATTCAGAACCCTGCATGCTTAAAAGGGGACTATTTAGGCAGACTATGAGGGTGTATTTATGCAGCTGAAATCCAGAGAAGGCTAAAACAAAAATGTAATCCAAACACCGATTGGAAAAGCAGACCACATTATTGGTTGAGAAATAAATGCAGAAATGTCATTGAAACTGCCACCCATAGAAATGTTGGTGCACTGTGACAATTCAGACCCACCTTTCAGCAGAAAAAGGGACAGCAGATAATTAAAAGTATATGTTATTAATGAATGAAAGAGACAGCCCTGCACTTTCAGCACAAAAGCAAATTAAACCCTTATCATTAATACACACAGTATGTCAAAGAATGAAGGCTGATTTTAGAAAATGCAATATGTGAGTTCCTTTCAGCCAAGGGAAAATGTTGGGTTTCTGGGCAAAATTCACAAAGGACTCTCCCACTGAAAGCCTGGCTTGGATCCCCACTATTTACAACTGCAATAAAATGTGGCCTGCCCAAAGGGTGTCAAAAACAAGTTTCCCTAGATCTGCTGTCTCTGGGGGACGTTCTGTGCAGGCCAAATATATTAGCCAGTGCATGACTGGAATGTGGGGAGGGGCATCTCTGTGTTGGCTGGTGCATCCCAGGTATTTATGTCTGCAGCCTACACTTCAAAGAACAAAGAGAATAATACACATGTTTAAAAAACTCTGATCACAGGATGCCCCAGAGTGGCAAATGGCTTGGAGAACAGAGGGCTACAATTTGCATAAAATAAAAATGTGCTATTATTTTAAAAGGACGATTATCATTTATGCATTTTTCTCAACAATAATAAGTAGCACTGCCTTCTTTTTCGAGTCATTTATTTTGATAATTTCAATGTGATTTTGTTGAAATAAAATTGTTATAGTCAGCTAAAAGGTGTTCCTGGCTGCGCTGAACATGTCCCGAATTTAGGAGTTGACCTCCTGTTAGAGGGTGAAATTAGGAATGTGGGGAGTAAATTACATGTTCCTAGCGATTATGTTTTGTTCATATTAACGGCAGAAAATTGCCAAAAAGGTGTGCACCATGGTGTGGGCCCAACTGTTGTTTTATAAAATTCCCCATGGTTAGCTGAAGTGGAATAGCTATATATTTCGGCAGTTATTAGTAAATCACAATGTGTTTGACACATAAGTAGATTTTTGCTAAAAGTTGACATGAAAACAAAAAGGGATTGCAAATGGGAATTGCCATATGTCTGCTCCAGATTCCTAAACCAATCCTTATAGAGAGGCTGGACTTGTGGGGAGAGAAAAGGGTAACTCTCCAATGCTGTTTGAGAGAATTCTTGCAGGGCATCAGCGAGTATTGAATTCTTAACTATGTCATCACTGGTGTATAAAGTGGATGCACTATGAGGAAAGGGGATAGCTACTGAAATGTACCATCTGACAGCTGCAAGGAAACACCAAAAAGAGATTTTGCTGAAATCGCATCTGGGTGGAGTTGTCTATTGCTGAGAAGGCCTTAAATCTGACTGGGACCTATTGTGAAAAGCTGGGGACCATACTTGAGAGTGGAGAGGCCAAACCCCTGCCATGTCCTCCCAGAGGGTCGTGAAAGACATCTGGCTTTCCTGAAATTTAAATAGAGGTTTTCAATGTAAGTAGAATTGTGCCCTTTGGACCCAAAAGGTGGGGGAATCTGTTGGCCTTCAATCATTTTCCTTTATAGTGGGGACACAATTGTGTAGATCCTTAGTCTATTTAACTAAAAATATTAATTTAATTATTTCCCCTTGGAAGAACACCACAGGGTGATTTTTTGTCAAACTTCGAAATTAACAAAGCTCATTGCCATTGTGCGCTGAAAATTATAGACTGCAATTTAATTCGGTAATCCTATGGATCCAGCTTCCCCAAAACAGGCTGTGAAGTGGAGGAGTTTTGAAAATTCTAAATTCTCAAATCATCCAATTTTTTTCTATCCAGCTTCCCCAACAAAGACCTTTCAGTGGAGGGAGGCTGAAGTCCAACATTCTTAAATCATCCCAATCTGTACTGTCCACCTTCCCCAATACAGGCCTTTAAGTGGATTGGGGAAGGGTCTGAAATCTAAAATTCTCAAATCATCTCAATTTGTGCTGTCCAGCTTCCCCAAAAGAGGCCTTTAAGTGGAGGGGGTCTGAAGTCCAACATTCTTAAATCATCCCAATGTGTTCTGACCAGCTTCCCGACAGAGGCCTTTAAGTGGGAGGGTGCTGAAAATCCAAAATTCTTAAATCATCCCAATCTGAACTGTCCACCTTCCCCGACAGAGGCCTTTAAGTGGAGGAGGAGGGGGTCTGAAATCCAACATTCTCAAATCATCTCAATTTGTATTGTCCAGCATCCCCAACACAGGCATTTAAGTGAGGGGGGGCTGAAATCCAAAATTCTCAAATCATCCCAATGTTTTCTTTCCAGCTTCACCAACACCAACCGTTGCATTGGGGGGTGGGTCTGAAAGCAAACTTCTAAATTGCCCTGTGTGTGAAATCATAATTGCCATATGCATTTGAGCCCCTCTTGCCCCTGAAGCCTGCTGCAGTGAAACTGGCCTGGGCCATCCATCAGGAGTGGAGAAATCGCTGCCTCTTAGTTAGGAGTTAGGAGTGTGTTGGATGCAGAAGGGAGTAAAGACTATTTGCACTGCCTGTTTCCTCCCCCTTTTTAGGTTGTGCACTAATTCTGTGCATTAACCCTTTAAACCCCATTGGTCTTGTATATATGTATTTAGATAGGATTGTGTTGGCTTAATGGTATTACTCTGGTTTGATTTGTGTGTTGAAACTCAAAGGCCTTGAAATAAATGCATATGTATTTTTAATATATCTACACCTGACTGGGAGTGATTTGTAAGTGTTCTTTGCTCTGTGTGCTCATTGAGGTCTTTCGGTCACCCTCACCCCTCCTAAGACCTAGTCTTGACCGCCGTCATAGCTACCTTGGTTGGTCTGGCTTCTACTTCTATATAGGACGTTGTAAGTTAGCAAGTGCCACACTCAGATGGAATAGTGAATGATAGCAAGCATCACACCTAGACATAATTGCAAATGTTAGCATGCGCCACACTCACATAAGCTTTGAACAATAACCTGCGTCACAACTAGATAGGATTGTGAATGTCGGCCGTACCACAGTTAGATAGAATAGCGATTGTTAGCCTGTGCCAAGCCTAGACTGCATCAGGAAGTGTGATTACTAGCACATTCCACACTTAAATGGAATTGTGAATGTTAGCATGTGCCACACTGAGATGCAATTGTGATTATTAGCATACGCCACACTCAGAGGGAATTGTGAATGTTGGCATGAGCCACACCTAGACGTAATCATGAACTTTAGTCAACGTGGGAACTAGATGGGATTGTGAAAGTCAGCATATGCCACACTCAGATAGAATTGTGTTTGTTAGCATTTGCCCAATTAACAAATCCAATAACAATTTCACCCGTCTGCATACACCTCCCAAACTCTAACCAAACACAACCACAAGCCTATAACACAACAATCCCCACAAACGTCAGTACACCGCAAAAACAAAACAAACCACACATAGAAACGCACAACAGCACGCAAACGCCGACTACAGATCGTAAAAACACCCCAAGCCGAGCCAACGGAACCACCGGGTTGAGGCTGCCAACAGCACATCACTGCTCTCTTCCACTTTTCCAGCTTATTCCCACTAACTTAGCACCCCCCTCCCTTTTTTTTTCAGAGCCACCAGAGCGCAAGGGGACCACTCCGGTGGTGATAGTGCATGGTACAAATATCCTTTAACATTAACATCTCTAAACCAAACTGCTAGCCTTTTAAGTACGCAGGAACATTTAAATTGCACAGCACAATAGGTGTAAATTGCTTGTGTCCATTGACCATTTTGATTATTTCTTGAAGTGAAATCTGTATTAGGTAATGTATTGTGATTTGTGTTTTTCCCAAGCAACTTGTGTGATGTATTTGTTTAAGAAGATGTTTAATTTTGAGCCATAAAGAAGGAGGCGTGTGTCGTTTTAGTGTGATCTCTATTGTCTATATTCCAAATAAATACAAATATATTTCCTATAGCTCGCCCGGTTCTTAGATCGATGAGGGCACCGGGGGGTGGGGTGGGCGATGAGATTTGTGTTACTCTTTATGAGTCTTCAGTAAGGCCAGTGCTAAAATAAAGTCATGCGAGTATTGCAGGGCTTTTTGATTGGGGTGAGAAGGAACAACCCAGGTTATGGGTGAGCTCAATGTAACACAACAGTTGCACGGTGGGGGATTTACACACAGATTGCCGCATGTTGGGCTGAGGCAGAGGGGAACTGGAAGGAGAGAAAGGATAGAGAAAGGAAGGGAAGGCATCTTAGGTAAAAGGAGAAGGGAGGATAAGGAAAGTGAAGCAGAAGAGGACTCAGTGGAACTATAGCACAAGCTGCCAAATTAGATCACTGTTAATTCCCATATATGGTGGACTTTGATTACTCCTTTCGGAACATTCCTGGACGGTGCAAGGTCGGACCCTGACCAGAATCCGGGTGAAAGTCTCCTAAAATGTAATTCCTCTTGGGAGAAGAGTGCAGTTTACTTATAAACGAGATTCTAAACATTTGGAAAGGCAATTGAAATATCTTCCCCTGAAATCACGTTTATCTTCTGTAAATTCCACCAATACTTTATGTGTGGCCATCTAGGACCCCTCTAAAGATTCACAAAAGAAAGAGCTTTATTGTTGAACATAAAAGGGATACAATTGGACATGAGAGAATAGTACATCGTTTCTTACAACTGAGAAAGGGAGCCAATGTAGTTTATGCTTTGCCCATGGACAGAAAAGAGGCTCATAGGCCAGCCAGGGTAGAAGAACACGCGTGTGTGCAAGGCACACCCTTCACTGACCTGCCTGTTACTTTTCTAACAAGGATTCTGCACATATTTTGCCAAATGTACATTGAGTGGGCCTTCCTTGAAGCTCGATCCTGTAACATACAATAGTAATCCACTTTATCATGGTGTGATTCTGACGAGTTCTGTTTGCACCGTACAGCACTCCTAGTGAAGAAATTATTTTGTAGGCTTCATATTAAAGGTGACTGTGGAGGAGGCATCCGAAAAGGACATCAGCCTACAGTTGGATTTCAGGATGTGAGGAAATAAATGTGTAATTATGAAAACTTTGGAATGTGAAATCAAAGGTGCTAGAATTCCGACTCCCCTTCCAAAGATGGATTGGATGCACGTTGTTCTTTTTTATGCCAACGCCGCCTGAATCCTGAATATTCAAGGGAAAGCCAAGTTTATAAGCTTCTTTGCTCAACTCGCTGTGCCACTTCCTCCCTTTCCTTTCCCATTGAGATTTCACGTCTTATCCACATTCCTTTGAGTCAGTGAGGTTTGATATATTTAATTCACCGCCAATAAGCAGTCCAGCTTTCCTAACCTTTTGTACTTAACAAGTGCAGCAACCGTGTGAACTATTTACTCTTGACCGAGTTCGATAAGATCCCAGGAGCGTGGCTACACACGCTGTTATACCTCATTTCCACGGCGGACATGTTCTACAGGAAATCCCTTCAGATCCAATTCTGTAAACTGTTTACATTCTTCTTCTTCTGACCCTTTCCTCAGGGCCACTCTTGTTTCCTAGGAGACTGAAATGTGTAAGGATCATCCCATCCCATGTACCACGGTCCTACCGCGGTAGGCTCTGCCGCCACTTTTGGGGAGGGAAACCACATGCATTGGTCATAACTGCATATGTCCACCCTCTGGAACCTCGCCTGCCCTGCATCCCTTGTCTGTGTATCCAGACACAAAAGGATAACAAATACTCTTTAACTGAATGTATTGCTGACATTAGATACTCGCCTAAAATACACATAACACGAATTAATATTAATGTATTGTGATTTGTATTTTTTAGAATTAAACCTTTCAATAAGTATAAAAAACATGAATTAATACATCCCAATACATTTGTATGTATAAAAAAAATCCCTAAATAAGTGTTAGACATGGCAACTCATCTTTCCCAAAAATCAAACTTAAATGTGGTCCTAACTCGGGAACATAACAAAATTCAGGAGATGCCAAAGCTATCAAAACTTTTCATCAACTTCACGGTACTATTCTACATGCATACAGTTGTATGTATTGAATCCCTACAGCATGCAAAGTGTACCACACAACCCAGTACAAATTTGAGAATTTAGGATCTTAATCAACGAGAAGTGCAAATACAGTGCACAATTAATGGCTATAGCCCCAAAATATAAAATCACGTCAAAAGCTTAAAATGCTGGCCATGGTCCTAATAACATACACCATTCTTTCAGGAAAGATACTAGTGCAATAGAGAGCAGAAGTTGACTTGTGTTCATAAGTTTCAGACATAAAGTATCCAAAAAAAAACACGTACCAGAATGAATACATCTTTCAAAGTAAAAACGGTGTCAATCGACTTGTTGTGACCAATTCATGATCACATGTTTTAATGTCTCTGGGTTATTTCCTTTGCAGATTCTGCAATTTTCTCTGTTGGAAGGAACTTCATGTCAGGGACTTAATAACTCTAGTGTGCGCAAAATATGTAACCTGAATCTTATTCACAAAGGCCTCTGAGAGGGGTGTGGGAACTGTAGAATATAGACCATTGGAGATATTAAAACTTTAAGGTAGGTAACATATGTATTATAAAGTTTAAACTTACTTACTTATTCCTGATTTTCAATGTTATCCCACACTCTGTTTTTTTTTTTTAACTAACCCTGCATTTTGATTGGTTAGCTGAGGGGAAGTATTTAGCTCTAACAAACATTCCTTGCAACTAGTCATACAATCATGAAGGGAATGGTTGCACACCTGGATGGCATTGCATTTCACTGCAGAATATAGATTATTTCCTAGAATCTCTCTCAATTTTAGGTATTCCTTTATTTTATTCCAATTGATAGAAGACCACCATGATCTAAGTCCGAATTCCAGTCGTATAATTAAGCAATAAGCCCCGAGCCACGGGGGCATAACCGAGTCAGGTAATGCCCCGGGGCCTATAGTTACAGGCCAGAGTGAAGGTATGGGAAGAAACACTTACCTGGCGGGGTGGCAGCATCCAGCCGTGTGCTGGCTCGGCGACGGCATTACCCCGTTCCAAGCCTCCTCATTGGCTGAGGGGCTGTCACATTCCCCTCCTCCCAACCGGGGATATGAAGGAAGTTTAACATTTGAGGGATTCTGCATCAAGTAAAGCTCTGCAAGGGCCAATTAGATTGCGTGTTACAATCTGATTGTCTCTCGCTGGGTACTAATAGCCATCGAAAGTGAGGGAGGCACCAAACAGAACGCCACAGTTTCACCTCGATAGCATTAGGCTGCAACCTGCGCCTCCCCAGATGTTTTGGACTGTGAATCCTGTGTTCCCTTACCATGGACTATGTTTGCAAGGTCTGCTGGAAGTTGTTGTCCAAAACATCTGGAGAGTGAAAGGTTGCAGACCCCCACAATAGGAGGAAGTAGGCCATGAGGAACAGGGTGACTGGGTGGCAGTGTTTATTTCTGCTTGAACGTACGTGCTCACAGAAGCTCCGTTATGAATCGAGAGCCATTGCAGGGATAGGAGGAAGCGGATCAGGGGCAGTCAGTCCAAGGGGGGGGTGTTAATTTTCTTCTGCTTTCCAGCAGACCACTCAGAAAATACAGCCTTTCCAAACGGGCCTTCCTCAATTACTTGGATAAAGAAAACACAAGCTGTTTTTATGGAATCCACCAAACCACTGGTGGTGCGTCTTCTTGTAGGTTGAATACATGAAAACATTGATATTGAAAATATGTCTTTCCTTGGATGAAGGAGATCAGTACTTTAGTCATCGGACTGAGTGACATCGCCACGCTCCCATCTCGAGCATAGATGATATGTTTGTGGGACTTTGGCTATGCATTATCCTCGAACAGAATGTCAATGTGCAGCATTCTCAACCTCCCCTGGCCATTCATTCTGATTAGTTGGTGAAACTGACGATAGTTTGCAAATGATCATAATGTACTTGAATTAATTCCCCATGTTTAATGCAATGAGAGGGGGCCAGCTCTGCATCATATTAGTAAATAGCAGGGCGGTTGGAAGCTCTCTGTTTTCCCAATGCACAACTTCCAGCCACCAATTCCGACAAGCTCTCGAGGGCACAGCCCTCCCTCCGTCCAAATCCTCAAGCTCTGCCGTAAGTGACGACCCCCCAGGAGGAAGACCTCTGCCCTCTCTGAAGCCTCCGTGCAACCCGAGCCACAGGGCACGGGCGCCATCGCGGTGCGACAGCTTACACTTTATCTGTCACACTTTCAAGTCCCTGGTGCGAATCTGGAAGAAAACATTTGGTTTCTCATTAGAGCGAGTGGTAAATTCTTGCGCGCAGGAACCGTACACCAGCTTTCAGCATGCCATTCTGGGGGGACCCCCAAGGACCCTGAGTAAACCAACAGCGAGATCCGCTTCCACCCTCCCAGCACTCAATTAACGGAGTGCTAATGAGCGCACTCTAACACCGGCGTCTTATTCTTTTACTTACGATAAACCAGTTCAGCAGTGGACTTAGGGTGCCAAGAAAATGCGGACCGCATGGAAGTTTGAGTCCTCGATGCATGCCGGGTAAGACCACGGCATACAATTGCCCTGAGCACCAATGGAAACGTGGGCCAGCATTGCCAATGGCGAGTCGTGCCTTTGTGGCAGACTGTATGAGCAGGGCCCAAGGGGCGGTTTTCTGGTAAAATGTGTTGCAAATTGAGCATTTGAAAGAATATTTGTTCTGCAACACTGGTTAAAACTACTAACTGCACAGTGTATTAATCGATCCATCCGAGCCACGTTAGCCAAACAAGTGCAATTTGACCCAAACAACTGGGCCACTCAGCTTCTCAGATGCCCACCCTTTCATAGTAGAGGAACATTTTAAAGCAATTATTGGCCGAGGCAATACATCTGACTTTGCAAATGCAGAGGGTGATTTATTTTGCAACGCCCCAGAATTGAAAGAAAGTGTTACCCACTACATATGATAAGCCAAAACTATTGGCTTTGCCAATGCTTATTGTTGGAGATTTGCCCTAGAAGAGAATGGCCGATATTTCGGTTTCATTGCGTCTTCCATATTGACAAGTTGTGTGCTCTGCAGTGTCATTTCATTTTCTCTTACCCGCACTGACCATGCATGCTGCTGCTGAATTAGGCATTCCTGTTTTCTTCACATAAATGATGCGTTGTGCCCACATAGCATCAATTACAACGCGTTGAGTGAGGTGAGTGAATGGACAGTGTTCTGAGAATAGACACAGGAAACCTAGCTTTGAAACAGTCAGCACAATGCACTGATGAGAAATATCTCAAGGGGCTTCCACAAAAGTGAAGTACACCTCACAATCCGTTCACCGTCAGCTCTATAAAACATCATGGAAACAATGGCACGAGTGGTCTGCACGTGGTTTTGCTGGAGAGCAACCACACATCCCTTCAATGGTGGACCCCGTTATCTGGGTGGCAGTACAGCAGACATGGTGCACCTGAATTCTTTTTTATAACCACAACAAGAAACATGGAGGCATTTGTACTTATACTAATTAAGCCTTAAAGCCAAAGATCATTGGCTGTACCATGGGCTATGGGCCCAGAAGCCTGATGGGTTGGACCAAGATGAAGGGCTTCGAGTCTATTAGCACATGGCTGTGGGAATGGCTGAGGAGCCAGGCCCCAGTTAGTATCACCTGTGTGCACTGTTCAGTGCGCAAAACACACACAATGGCCCACTCAAAGATGACTTCAGGCTTCAGCTACCAAACACAATATCTACCAATTTTTAGAGCACTCTCTTAAAGCGTGCCCTTAAATCTCCTTCTGTCTATCCTCTTCATGGTATGTCCAAAGGCTCTTTCTTGGGTCCCCTGCTCTTGCCCCTTTACACCATTCCCCTTGGCTACTATTATTTGTTCCTTATGTCTTTCTCACCATTTTAATACTCATGGCTCTCACATTTCTCTCTCATTCTCTTCTTTTTTTTGGGCTCTATGTTCATTCATCCCCCATTTTTTTCTCCCACTTTTGGCTGAAAATGTTTTGCCGAAAAAAATCCTCGAATTTAGTTTATATTTTGGGTGGGGCTCCACACAGTTTCCCCTCTCCTATTATTGTTTTCCTATACAACACCCCCACCCTGCTCCTTATATGCCCCCCATTTTCTTTCAATGTTTTTTATCGGCAAAACATTTTCGTCAAAAATGCTGCTATAAAAAAATGGCCGATGAATGAACGTTGTACCCTTTTATTGACTTTATTTGTTCTACTCTTTCTGCCTGTTTGCTGCCCATTCATTCTTGGGTTGTCTGATTACTATTTACACCTTAATCCTTCCAACAATGAGGTTCTTTTCTATTCCTCTTTAGGTATTCCTCCAACATTACCCCCTTCCTCAATTTCTTTTCCGCCTTCTTCTCTTATGATCTCTATCCTCCTCTTCTCATAACCTGGGGGTGATTGTTGACTCTTTACTTTCTTTCTCTTCCCATATTTTAACTACAGGTTCTTAATATGTCCATCTTTTTAATAAAACACATCATCACCACTGACCCCTAGTCTCCCACTACCCACTGGGGACCTTCCCACTTCCTAGGAGATTTGTTCATCCTGCATGAATAGTGTACTACTGCGTTAACTCTGAAGACCTTGTGTAATGTAATCTACTCGGGAGCCTACGTGTTATACGAAGGGCCACACTTCTGGCATATATATCCTTTGTACAGTGTCCATTGTTTATTTTTGTAACGACATTGGCTATTCACTGGCTTCGCACCTATTTTGTACATTGTGCATATCCTGTAATCATGTAAAAACTGTATATCTCGCAACCATGTAAATACTGTATCCTGTGTATATTCGTAACCCTTGTAAGCTTTGCATTTCCATATTGTTGCGCCCTTTTACTCACAAGTCTGGTGCGCTAACAAATGAATAAACAAACAAACAAACAAACAATATCTGAAAGCTTGTCAGTTTCTTAATTTTACTGCTACAAAATCCCTATTCTCCTCTCTTGTCTTTTCACATCTTTTCTGTTGTTCCTTTCTTCTGGGACTTCCTGCTTTTCAGATGGTGTCTCTTTGTTCTGTCTATAAATTGTCTATGTGTCTCGTTTACTGTCTATCTCGCCATGATTCTATCTCATCATTCTTAGCTGGCTCTCTTTTCAGTTGTGTCTTTCTTTTCACTTTTCTTTATATTGTGTTCAAATACCTGCAAGTTCTTGAACCTTATTATCTTTCTTCTCTCATTTCTTTCTACTCTCCAACTCACTCTCTTTGTTCACAATCTCAATTCCCCTCATCAGTTCCTGACCCTTCTTGTGCTCAATGCTTTTGCCATTCCTCCACTCTTCTAGGACCAAAATATTTGAACGCATTTAGTCTCTCCACATTATTTGTCGTCCTTCTCTCACTTTCGATCCTGTTTTAAGGATCACCCGCTATCTGGTTGTTTGTTAATTTTAATAATGTATGTATATGCTTTGCCATTGGTTTCTGTTTGTAAAGCACTTTGGCACACAGCTCTGTATAACCTCAACAAAATACACATACAACAAAAAAAAAATGATTGCTCAGATTATGACACAGTTTAATAAATGGTCATATTAGGTGTCATTATGAGTTCTGCAGTGGAGTGAAAATTGTGTTATTTCCTGTACCACCGTTTTTGGTGACAACAGAATTTCTGGCATGTTTACCACACCGCTGAATTCTGGTTTTGGAGGGGAAGTGAAGTAGGTGCAGATAAAATCATCCACATACATTTTAAAAACTGGCGGAATTACTGGCCTTGTTAAATATGCCAAAATTACAATGGAATCCTATGAACTCGAAAAATGGGGATTACTCTGCCGTCAATCCACGCATAAACTGGCATTATTACTGCCGGATTGGGTGGCAATAATGGTATTCGAGTTTGGCAGTAATTCCATGTCAAATGTGCAGAATTACATCCAGACTGAAAAAGAGGATGTTCATCTTCTCTAACTGAGGGAGAGGGGGTGCAGAATGAGGGCGATATGGCCATCACATCACCATGGATGCTGTTCTTGAAGGTTTCTGGAATGAATCTGATTCATTTCTCTGCCACATTCTCCTGGCATCTCTACACATCCAAAATGTGAACTGTTTAGACATTGTTTACACGGGATTAGCCTAGCCAAGCACATTTATTATGCCACCACGGTAAGCATGTTAATGAGCGGTTTTCAAATCCTCTTGGATGTTAGAGTTTTTGTTTTTTATGCGTGCGCTGTATCTGGAGGTCAATGTAACCGTTATGAACTTTATCCTGAGCCAAACAGGATAGGATGCATGTTAATACACAATGCAGTTTGGAAAATGAGGGGATGACTGCAAGCCATTTGGGAGCAGCTGTTTGTTGTCAATTGCTGTTCCGGCACAGAAATCTAGCTTTGATATCTATTGGCTATGTCTGAACTGCATCCAGGAGATGTCCTATGCCAAGTGAACAGCACTAAATGGGTTCCAGAATGCCAAAGGCCGGTGCATTGATGAGCTTACTTCCTAGTCACATTGTAGCAATAAGCCCTGCACAAGTGGGTATCTGTGCAGTAACTTCTCAGAAAGCAAGTGTGGGCAAACCGTGGTTGTTGAATGAGGTTGCCTCTAAAGGGCTTATAGCTATTAGGACCCTGGCATGTTGTCAGAGGTGCTAATAGCATTTTTAATTTTAACAGTGAGAACCATTGCAGCAGCTATTTCTCAAATCCTAGTCTCTACTCCATTCATTAGCGGCTGCCAATAGGAAAGTCCTGGGTTTTGGTCCAGGGGGATGGTGTGTTGGAGAAGAGTGTCTGGTGTCCTCGGTAGCAGTGGCAGGTGGAAGGCATGTGTCCGCGGTAAGTCCTGACCACAATAGGGCACAGGGAGATGGTGTATGGAAGAGCTGGGGGACATTTGTGGAGGTAGATAGATGTCACGTGGCTCCAGAAGGTACACCTAGCATATCAGAGGGCTAGGATTGTGGTCCTATACCATGAGGTAAGGCTCATGATCCAAGCCCTCTGATTCGCTATGGACCTCTATAATGTCACCATCCAACTGACCTACAGTCTGGACACGTGAGCCAAAGTTCATTTTACAAGATGTAAGATGAGTCTGTGTGATTTCCTGTGTATGTTTGCTGCCTCTAACTAGGGTCTGCAATTCCAGAAACGTATAAGCAACAGCAAGGGATCTAGAGCAGTGCTAAATATTTCCCATTGTGATGCTTGAATCAAGTATCCTGCCGTTCTCCTGTGTCACGGCAACTGGCCTGGAGTCAATAGCTTTAATATGATAGGTTATATATAATGCGCTTAACACCCAGAGGTTTCTAAGCGCGGACCCGGTGATCGAACCGATGATGCTCCGTATCATCTTGCTTCCAAGGAGAGCATGTTGCCCCTGAGCTATCCTCCGAGACTTATGTAACATCTGAGGAAAGCGCTGGTTCAGAAGCGTGATTATGCCAAACTCGAGTGGATACAAGGATAATTCTGAAACATGTCGTCCAGCAGCTACAGATGCAGATGGAACAGACAACATACTGCCACCAGGAAACATCACCACATCAGTACGGCTGAGGAGGCCCTGCCCTCTTTCTTCTCAAGTGGTCTGAGTCAGACCACTCAAGGGCTAGACAAAAAGGGTTTGAGCCCTCTACAATCCCTGATGACATCATCTAGAATGTCTGCAAACTGTTGCGCATCTAGGCTGCGGTCTGAACATAGAGACGTCCTGCAATGGAGGCAAACAGTACTGCTGCCTCCAAAACGGCAAACATTTAGGCGGGAACGACTGCTCGCACTTGAATAATCTGCCTTGTCTGTTCTTTCTGACTGAAATCTGTTGCTGCTACCATTCTATTTGTTGCTGTCGTCAAACGTGTGCACCCCTCCTGTAACTGAGCGAATTCCAAAGAATGAAAAGGCATCATTCAAACCTCACCATGTGAGCAGCAATGCAATATATTAACACATACACTTTGACCACAATTTCAGACATCCATCAAGGACCAAAGAATATATATTGGTGCAGGCAAAATGTGACTCCGTCGCTTTTTTACTGGTGAGCTCACACCTACATATCTTTAAAATCTCCATTTAGGATTCTACTAGTCATTCATACGTTGTAGGCCGCCTGGAAAGTTGGGGTAGGCCTTAACAGCCAATATAGCCCATGGCGCAATAGCTATATGTCTATTTGTTTGTTTGTTTATTTTACTTATAAAGCACGCCTAACCCAAGAGTATCTGGGAGCATTACAATTTACAAGGTTACTGGGCATTTTACGCATTTTAAACACAGATCAAAATATATACAGTATGGTCAGTTATAAAGGCTGGATTTAGCGATACAATTGAGAGAATAATGCAGACATACAGAGTGGGATATATTTTACAGCAGTCAGAGACGTTAGTGTACAGTACTAAGTGGGCACATGTCTTAACAATCCAGTGAGAAAAGCCACGTTTTAGTTTCTTTAGATCTTCTCCGGCCAATGACGGTACAATGTTTTATTTTTATTTTATTTTTTTAAAGCAGGGTAAGGTAAAGGATAAACACTGGTATGTTTGGAAAGTAGAGTCGCTCCAGCCATTATTGCACACAGCCACTGCATTTTCTGCAATGGAACAGCCAACATTTCAAAATTCGAATAAAGGGAAAGTACACAGAAAACGACCGCAAAAAGACCCCTTTTAGCCCCTGCCATCAGTGCAGGTTGATGCTGCTGAACTATTTTACATCCATTCCTCGAAAAGGGCAAGCGAAAGATATGCGTCTACAGTTAAGGGCTTGTACTAGAGGGAAGGTAGCACAGCATTGTTTAACAAAACACACACTTGAGTATGCTCAGAGAAAGTATCTCAACAACTTAGTAAACAATTGTGATACAGAAAAAGCCATATGATAGATGACTGTATGGGGCGTGTCTTTTATGTACAGATGTGTGGGGGGACATCTGCCCCAACTGTGTGCAAAGGGGTCCACGTGATCTGCTTCTTAATGTACACAAAAGCCCTATGTATTGCCTGGGATCTTTATTTGTTTGGATAATTCTCTTTGTGATTTTATTTTGGGATGTGGATATCATTGACGGAAGCAATGTATCAATCTAAGGTTGTTCTTGCCACAATACTTGGCCCAGGCCATTTGCGTGTCTTTGCAGGAGCTTGGCGGATCTTAGAATGAAGCAACACATTTGATGTGGTATTTGTGATGTTTAAACAAATGTGGACTAAAGTGGGCATTGAGCAGTGTAAGCCCCACACCCGGGCACAGCAAGATGAACTAGGGCGGGAGAATGGCCGGGTCCTTTTTAGGGGCCTCTTTGTATTATTAGGTTGCATTGCACAGGGACCACCATGTCTGGCTTGGAGCTGCACACAGTCACAGCTGCTTCTCTGCTCTTTCACTTGTTGAAAAGGGATCCTTGGTGGCGGGGTGGCTTTTATCGACTCCGCGCACCGTCTGTTGAGCCCACATCGGGGTTGGGGGGGGCGGTGCTGGGGAGGAAGGGAAGGGGATACTAGTAAGACGCCAAAGACAGAAGACACAACACAATCAAGGCAGCAGGGCTGCTACTGTGAGGATATTATTTCGTCAATCAAGGAATGCAGCTGTGGCATGGGCAAACCCTCACGCCCTTGAAATAGATGTTGTGCTGCCCGCGTGCGCCAATCTTGGAGAAAGTCAGCCTGCCATGCCGGGCAAGCCATCAGAAAAGAGAGACGCTGCCAAGCCTTCTACGGAGTTCCAGAAGAAGCAAAAAGACACACAGAAACACGCAGAACGAATGAGCGCCATGCTTTCGGAATTCACTCGGCAGATTACTAAAGCAGCAGTCGCTGTCAGACGCGTTTTCCGTCTGGCTAGCTGTGTCTTGTGTGCTGACAGAATGTGCTGTGTAACACTGATCCTAGAGGGACCATGGGGATTATTTGAACCCACCCAGTGTAACTGCTAACTGCAGCCCCTTATGCTAAGCACATATATGAACATGTTTGCAGGTGGAGCAGTTAATATAAAAATTAAAATTAAAAAAAAGAAATTCAAATAAAGCGAGACATGGCAGATATGTCCTGTATGTGGTCTTGTGGTCTGGTCTATGTTGGATTTCTTCGTTAAGGTGTAGGTTTGCACGCTGTACAGGGCGCTCACAGTTTCTCAACAACGCCAGCACAGTTGTGGATGTGAACGAATGTTTCACGCCTGTTTTTCTAATGTGAGAAACACGTGAAAATAACACTTCTCCCTAATTTCTTTTAAACACGGAGTGTGTAACTGTCACCTCTAGAAGGGGTTGTAACATACAATATATGTACAACTTGGGATGGAATAGCAGACACAAAGGCAGAACATGCCACTAAGATTGACCAGTGACTCACTATTTGATGTTTTTTCTGTTTAAACATGTATACGCTGTGCAGCCCTTGAGTAAAAATATATCACTGCTGAACTCCCCCCCCCCTTGAGTACAAATCTAATTGTCGCCCCACCAGATGACATATTTACTTATATTTTCTATTAAATGCAGTCAGCGCACTCCCTTTTTGAATACCTCCTCCTCGCCCCCATCCCGGGCATCCATCGGGCCCACTAGGGGGGGTAGACCCACAGTTTTAAGACCACAGGTTTAAACATTGCAGGGACACAATTTTTGCTACTGTGATTAAGACCCTTGAAAATTGGGTCTATGACAGCCATGCCATAAGGGAAGTTAACAGGCAAGAAATAAAAGTGCAGTGATTAATTGCAGGAAGGTTTTGTCCATATCCAAGACTTGAGGTCTCTTTTGAACATAAAGTCGTGTTCTACAGTCGCTCTGGATTTTGTTCCAGGGGTTGGCTGTGACTTTGGGGAACGAGTGACCCCCCAGGACATTGTTCTTTAAACATAGTGGGGGTGAGTCTAGCTTCTCCAGATGATCTCACCACCGATCAGACTACCCTAAATACTTGGCCCAAGCTGGCAGTGATGTTACTGTGCATGAGCAGATTGACTGAGTAAGCAGAAGCTTCACATGTGCAAGGCATCAATGTTATGGGGGAATGCCCTCTCCATATATAGATAAAGTCACGAGGTGGCCTTCTAGAGGAGCAAGTGATGTATGCTGGCATTGGTCACTTGATGAACACTGTAAAAGCTCAATAGTCAAGTAGTCAAATTGTGTCCACGTTTTCAAAGTTTTCTTTCATGGGTTGTTGGGGTGTATGGGCCAAGTCAGGCTAGCTATAGGCTCTCTGTATTAAGTTGGCACAAGTCATATAGCACAGGAGAAATACATTGATCACCCATACATGTTAAAAGTATAACATATGGTCTCTTGTTCTAGCAGATAGAACGCATTCAATTTCGGATTTTCTATAGACAAAATGTGGGATTCGAGGATGGAGAAAATCTGATACTGGTCTGTTAGTGGGCACTACACAACTGTTACTGGCACCAAGCTCTGAGAAACCAATCTTAGTAGACCTGCAAAGGTTGACCACAAAAGTCTAACCAAACCCTCTCCTGCTAACAAGGATGAGCAATAAGGATTAGACTAAGGTGGTCAGGGGTTGGTGTAAATACAATTAAGATATAGACGTAACTGTCAAGGAATAGACACACAAGTATTTATCAACACAGATGTATTCAGTGCTAAAATCGATGTAAATTCAAATATGCATATACAACCATGGGAGTTGAAAATTGGACACGCACCAGACTTCATTATTTACACAGTGTAAAAGAAAGTGTTGTTATAATGTAACCTAAAGTGTGTGTATCTGTGGGAGGTATGTGTGGGGAAGGGTGGGGGTGTTGTACATGTCATCACAGGACATATGATGGATTAGGCAGTAGCAGTCCACAGTAGCTGAACCTACTATGTCCAGTCCCTAGCTCAGTTCCACAAAGGAAAGGGGTATCTAACAAACAAACCCTGTTATACAGTTGGGACAACATAGAGGATCCCAATGCCTATCTGCCACCACCAAAGGCGAGGCACGATTGGGCGCAGGGAAGGATTGTAAACCCAAAGTTAGAGAATAGGGACCTGTGGGACTTTAAACTAGATATGCAAATCAGCCCCTTTAAACAGAGGCATAGACAGGCGAGGGCCTATGTGGGCAAGTCCCACCCATAATCTGTAAATGCACACTTAGCAGCGCTGTGCAGGCATTTGCAGATGTCAATATGACTGTGGTGGGTCCAACTGCATTAGCTTCAGGCCCCACTTGTTGGACAATCATGGCTATGCCTCTGCCTCTTACACTGATCAGAACAAACATTGACCCATAGTAAGGAGAACTGCTCTCGCCACAGTTTCTGACACTGGATGTCCGGGAGTCTCAGGAGCAGACCATTCTTCAGATAACAAACTTAACAGCCCAGTGGGGCAATTCAGCGGTCCCCATCTTCAACAGTGACCTAAAGGTTCTGAAGGTCACCAGGCTGGTCTCAGGATGAAGAATATTAAGATTTTCTGCTTCCACTCACACAAAGTTGGAGCACCCCTCTGATGTCACTGACATAAGGACATGTGGAAGTGACCCCACACAGGGTCTGCAGACATGAAGACTCAGGACCTCAGGACTCATGATCCAACAGGATACCTCTTCTTAATCAGTCGTTGCAGACCGGCAATGTCCGGGACCCATGAGAAGACAGCGTTGTGAGTTTCAGCAGCTCAGGCTGCGTGAGATCCAGGCAACAGAAGTTCCTTCTTCAGATAGTGGATGCCAGCTGGAGACTAACGAGCTCCAGAAGAAGGACATCATTGATTTAGGACTGAGGCCTGTTTAGGACCACCAGTTCAAGGAAGGGAGGCCCAGTGGAAGGTGCCTCTCCCAGCAGTAGAATAGAAGTTCAACTTGTGGTTGATGGCTAGGGCAATGGTTTTCCTAGCAGCCGTGTCTCAGTGTACACCTGTGTCCTCTCATGCTTCAGACCCTTGGCTCTAGTGGTTGACTGAAGAATGTTTACAGACACGCCCCAGAGACCCAGCCCACCAATCAGAGGACCTACAACACTGAAACTCCAGAAAGCCCCATAATAGGTAGTCAGCTCAAGTAGAGCCATGAGCTTGCACAAATTCCAGGATGAGTTTTGGAGCTGTCACCGACCCTGTGCACACAAACATCTGCCCCCTCCCCCTCATAAGATCGGGTCAGAGTCTATGACAAAGATGTCCATATATGATGACGTTACTCTGGCGCAGTGTGAGGAATATTGAAAGACAGTGAAGCACAAAAACAAGGCTTCAAAAACAGGACAAACCTTTTTAAGCACAGCAGTGCACAAAAAGCTGCAATGCAGTAAAACAATTTTTTTTAAAAAATGAGCACAGAAGTGCCTCAAAAAGGGCCACAATAAAGATACCACTTCCAACAGCCTGTCTGGGCTTCCGTAGTATGGTAAGATTACCCGTACGCCAAAAAGAATGAGGACACACGTTTCCCTGCCTTACTCTACTGAAGGAGGCCATAGCAATACCATAGACTTAAATAAAGACAGGTTCTCGATTGGTAGGATTAAGGATGGACCAGCGCCTCCATAGAAGTGTGCACATCCCGGGAGGGAATTTCATAAGACCTCATTCCCAAACATCAGGTCGAGGGTCAGCATCTACTCAGCAGATACGGTGGGGGCATTACTGAAGGACAGGGGAACATTTCAAAACGAAAGATCTTCCCTAACATGGTCCAATATTGTACCGCATTAAAATACTTACACATGAATAGTACGCATTTTCCTTATTCATATTTTGTCACTTTCAAGAAATCAGTCCCTTGTAAATGTACTTTGCAAGCCACATAAATGATCTGTTTTGGCTGGAGAATGAGCTAAACCCCTTTCTGAGTTTGGCAATAAATCTACATGAATTGCCACCAAACTCGGTTACTAATGCTGCCACCTCTTTGGGCAGAATTCCTGCAAGGTCACGGTAATTCCTCCGCTGTAAGGCCATGCATGTAATTTGGTGGTGCACTAAAAACGTCAGCAATTTTGATACCGCAGAAATACCACCATTCTTTTACCTCACCAGCAAACTTGTAATGAGCCCCAGTGTCTTTTGTTTGTCAGCAGCCACTCAAAATTATGAAAAAACTGCCCGGACACTATTTTTAAAATTGTTTTTTTATATATATATAAAGCACGCGGATCAGGGATTTGAACCTCTGTTGCTCTGCATACTCTTGATTCCAAAACCAGCACGTTGCTCCTGTGCTATCCTTCGTTCAGGACGCACCCCTCACTTTCATCTCGCGTGTACAATATAATCCCAGCTGTCAAAGTTCTAGAATCAGAACCTAGCGGCTTCATTCGCTGCAGTGGGATGCCCAGGCTAGGTTGGTAGAGACAGTGCCAGCAGAACGGCCCCAAGTGTTCAGACGTACTTTGGGGGGGGGTGGAGGGGGGGAAGGCTAGAGCCACTGTAATAGATACATTCACAAATTAGAAGCAAAGCGCTGACCCGCTGCGGGACAGGCCTGCTAATGCTGTTTTATGGCGTCTAACAAGCTGAACACTTCTATACATTGCTGTCATAAATCCGGGGAGACAGTTCGCATATATCCCTTCACGGGCGCCTGGCAGGGCGAGACTGAAACCCCGTGACCCAGCAGCAGAGCGGCCATTGGACGCTTGGAGGGCATGCGCTTTATTACTCTTCGTAAAGGGCCTGTGCAAATAAAGATTGACTCCATAAAAACGCCACGAGGATCATTACCCAGCGGTGATGATTTGGAGGCCGCAAGCTGTCCTGGAGGCAGACGTCTAGATAAGAGACCCCTTCTGTATCCAGATGTTAGGCAGGCATCACTTCAGCAGTGGGTGGTCGGCAGCCTACCTCCAGGGGCGAGCATGCATTGTGTTACAGTAGCAAACCCGAAAAGCGCAGGCTTCACCTCCAGGGCCTGGGCAGCCCGGCAAAATCACAGCCGGGCGCGTGCCCAAGGAGGGCCAGAGCTCTGGATGGACTGAAACAAACACCAAAAGAAGAACTCATCGAAAAGGATCACGCTAGAATTAGATTTTATATCCACACTGCAAAACCCATTTACCAAGAGATGATATACTTTTGTTCACTTTCGCGCTCGGAACCCCTTGTGTATGAGCGTGATGCATATCACATATCATATCACCTTTTCATAGGTTTTAATGTAGCCGCACACTGCCTGGGGTTTTAATGTAGCCGTCACAAATTAAGTGTTGGCCTCTGGCATGGGGCCAGTCTGTACTTCACGAGTTTGAATCCAGTCTTTTATCAAGGGCTTTAAGTGTGCCAGAGCTTGCCAGGGCGGAGAACTGGTAGGCTCAGTAATATTATTCCAAAGCTGGGCCCAGCCAGGCTAACATCCCCGGGCACTACAGGAATAGGCTTTTTTTGTAAGCCCTAAAACTCACGCTCATGTGAGAGAGCTTCAGGCTTGAGCCTAAAAATGCCTTTAATCCACACTGGCTGCACCGACACTTGAGAGGCACCCCTTCAATCAAGAGATGCCCGTGGGCTGGCGCCACCATTATCCAAGAAAAGTCAAGGCCTTTTTTTTCTTAAGCCTGAAGCTCCCACTCATTCGCAACAGGCACCTGCACGATGCCTGGCGAGAAGTAGCACCACAATCACGGCTGAAATGCGAGGCACTGTCCCCTGCCAGGCAAGCCATTAGTAAATAAATGTTGAGATCATAACCCTCTCCACCACATTTTGGTGTTTTATAAAGCACTTCATCCAGGTGGACGACTTCTAAGTGCTGTAGTGAATAGTAGTACTTGTTGTATTCCAACTTGGAACGATGGAGAGCTAATTCATCTTTGCCCAGGGTTTTGGGTCTTTGAAGAGTAACATACCACAGACAAGCACACTGCTCAGGAGCTATCCATCCATTGTGAATTGAATCAGCTGTGATGCCACAGACTGCTTGTCCTCGGCCCCTGAACACACCTTGCGTTGGCTCAGTAATGCTCTCGTGAAGCTACACACGTTTGTATGGGAGTGGGAGTTTAGGGATTTTACTTTTTATCTCACCGGGGCTATGGTTCAGGGAATGGGAGAGTGTAATACGATTCTATACACAGCCATTACGCATTGCAAAACCTATACATTGGCAGAGGAATGCCTGACTCATTAAAAACATATCTGTGAAAAAAAGAGTCTGAAAAAAAGCCTGGTCCTAGCTATTGTCTATTGGCAGGACTTCCCCTACAAGAACACTTCCCCGAGAAGATAATCCCGCTCTGATACAGCCCCATGAGCGATATCCCTGTGTATTTTTAGTACAGCTGATAAGGGACGGCAGTACTCGGCAGACCCCACCGTGGGGTGTACTTCACTTCACCCTCCTGCTGCCTAGTCAGCTTGTCTGACTTGTCACTCTGCAAGATTTTCAAACTGGGCTTCCTCGCGCCCCTTGAGCAGTTTATATTACTGTAGCTTTGAAGGGTGATATCCTGCCCACCCAGTGGTCGAAGTAGTGAAACTATGCTCCCTGCTGTCCTGCCCCAGCTCCCCACAAACCCTATCGCTACGCCCCCTCCCACGCACAATCCAAACCCCCAAAGAAACACACCTGGCGTTCAAGGGAATCTGCAGTGCACTGAAGTGCAAGTTTCAACTTCTTCCTAAACTTTTTATTTTAAAATGAAGCCATTCCGGAAAGGATTCTTTTTAAAGGAACAGTAATCAAAAAATAAATTAGAGGAGCACCGCTCCCAATCTCTCACACCCACTTCGACCACTTGCCCACGTCTGCACCTGTGTGACCTATCTCCCTGTAAGTTTCTCAGGGACGTTGCCCCCAACCCTCACTGCCCACTGATTGGCACACGCGGCTGAGGAATGGGGATTCTGCAGATCGCATCCGAGGATAGTATGCCAGCAGTTGGGTTTCTCTAAATGCACGGGGGACTGGCAATTTAGGATTGAGCCGCATTGGCAGAGCTCCGGAGGTCCCAGTGGAAACATCAGAGGACCCTGGAGGTCCAGATGGAGGTACACGGGCAGAGTTTTGTATGAGGACGCCCATTAATGAAACAGTAGGAGGATATGCAGGTCACAATTGCGAATCAATGCCAATGCTATTTGTAGGCTCCAGTACTTGCAAAGCCCAGAAGGGTACTCGTTAGGGCGTGGGTGCATTGCCAGAGCTGCCCTTGTGCCATAGTACTAACAGACTAGTTTTAAGGTATCTGTTGAAACAACACGGTGTGCTATGTTCAGGAATGAGGGGTATGCCCAGAGCTGTGTTTGGAAATAGGAAATCAAATAATGCCAATGTTTTTGGGTATGAAATCAGATATGATATATGACATATTTTATTTATATTGCGCTCATACACAAGTTTTTACACAAGATACATCGGCACATATCGATGGGGTTCTCTTCTCACCACTACAGTGAAATGGTGCCGATGGTGGAGCTTGACGTGCATTGGCAAACGGTGCGGCAGTCAGGATTGACCTACTTTACAATAAATTACTCTCAGTATTGGAACGGCGAGGATGAACTTGCCCAGGATTGAGGTCAATGCACCTCACTCAGCAGAGCCGGGGAAGATCTTGTATTTGGAAATGGTCTTGGTGATGCACCTCCAGATTGCGGCACCTTGTCAGATGCTACTGGTGTGAATAGTGCAGGGTGGTGTGAGATTGCGGTGAATTGCCAACATTATAAGGGAGTTATAGAACCGAAAAAGCAGAGGCTGTTGTTAGCCAGAATGAGGTGCAATGATGGAGCTCGGAGTGGGTCCATGTCCTGTCACCGCAGTCCTGAATTGCAGGGCAGTGATTCAAAGTACGGGACTACCATTGGGTGCCACAAGGCCGTCTTGAAGTGCATAAGCAGGCCTTGGTATGGGTCCCGTTACTGGAACACAAAATGGAGACTCAGGCCAAACCTAATGTCGATTGGACGATCTGTTTGGTCTCCTTTTTGGAATGACACAGTGATTATGACCAGGAATGTGATGTGTATGAATTGTGTGTGTTACCCTGACCTGGAATATCAAGGGACTGCAACACAAAACTGAGGTGTATTGACAAAGCTCAATGTGGGTTCTAGTCCTACAATATCAGTGGTTATCACAGTCATGATTGACATATATATTACAATAGCAAGATAAACTTGCGTGTTCGGATATTCGCAGCCTTTTCCCAGACATCCATTGACTTAGGGGTGTTATACCCCTATCGGTATCCATCTTGATGAACTTATTGGCCACATTCCCACCTCCCAAACCACTGTAATGAAAATGGGCTGCAAATTCTGAAACTGAGCTGGTTGGGGCACATGGACAGATATGGAGTGGTGTGGGCCATATGACCATGTAAAGTCAGAAGCCGGGGCACATGTCAGGGCATGTCAGGAAAAGACAGGGAGACACTCAAGGCACGGTGAGGGAGAAACCTGCTTGTGGCACATGCACACAGAGAGTGGGGAGTATTGGCCACATGGTTAGTAAGGATTTACACAGACACCTATAAGGAGTTTAGGGTACATACAAGTCCAGGGTGTGGTGACTGTGTACAGCAGATGCACTGATTGTGTGAGGGGCACAGATTACTGTTACAATCATCAACTTGGGGCATGAGCACGTGCTACTTGCATAAATGGACACAACTTGGGGGGATTTTTGGCTATATGACAGACTTGTATGAGGTACTTGTAAAGCTTATGACCTTCAACCAATTTCTTTCAAATGTTTTCTGTGAAATTCCCCATTTGAGCTCACCTTTCTTTAGGTTTGGAGTAGAATCCTTGTTCCCTTTTGGGGGCTAATGGTTTCAGGCTCTTGACTAGAAATTACCCATTTATGAAATATAAGGGTGGTATTTATAGCCTTGAAGGATTAACATCTGTCACTGTTTAGGTGTTAAGAAGGGCAGGTTTCAAGTATCCATAGAAATGCTTTGTGGGTCACCAATCATCAATCCCTGGAACATAAAAAATGTAGGCTTTCAGGATGGACAGTAGATATGCACAGTCTCCATTTACATTTCTGCAATGGACATGTTCCTCATGCATACTCATTGTGGATATCATGAGACCCTGCATAGATTTTAATATTCAGTAGATGGACAACCTCATCACTGGGCCAAACAAGATCTTATCAGAAATGAAAAATACCATAGGGCAATACATTTCCAGTGATAGATACATAGAATCCGGACTATTCCATCTCAAGAAGGTAAGTCATGCCATGCTTTAACAGAAGGCTAGACATCAATAAATCTGCCACTATTGGATCCAGACCTAATTCATGCAAGATAGTGTTTAAACCTTGGTTGTCACCAGCCACATGCTTAGTTCCTTCTCTAGTAAGACCTTCTCTGTTCTCCACTATGAATGGTCTCAGAAAGTCAGCCTTTAGTCTACACTGGCCCCAAAACACCACCACACTTCTCTAATTCTCACTCCAGTACTCCAAAGCAAGCACAGCTCGCATTCCACGGCCAAAGTTCCAGGCATGGTGCACCCTGAATTGGCTTGGTCTGGATCAGACAGAAACCTTATCACTACCTGACAGATAAGCCCAGCATAAAGTTCTATTGGCCTGATCTCAGATCCACAAAAAAATACATCTCATCATCCTGCATCACAAATGCACAGGATTGAGGGAATGAGCCTCCTCCAGGTCCTCTGAGTTTGTGAAATAGATGCAGCCCATCACCATTGAGTACTGACAATCGTCCCAGTAACGAATCATGTATCTATATAAAACGTTGTCAGTCTGCCCTTCTTCAACCTTCAATGTTATAATCATATAAACACACCCTTCCTTTGTACCAAAACCACTCAAACTACCCAGACACTGCACTAATAAACCCCAGACAGGTATCGAGGGCTACACAGTGTAATATGCCAATGGATCCACCATTAAAACAAAGTTGCTGTAATGATTAATATGCTGCCAAGGATGTGTTTCCTAAGTATAAGGGAATCACACATGCAGAGTAGCAGTTCCTACCGCACGCATCACTTGAACAAGGCAGCCAATGAGACACTGGCTTACACCAGACATCGTTGCCATTATCATCATCATTGGAACAGTCAAGATACAATGGCAAGATAAACATGTTCATTGTTTTCACTGTGACCTTCTGTAATGTCATATAGGGCCATAGACAATCTTATTTTCATTTGGAAAATGATTAACATTTAAAAGAGGTCCCTCTTCATGATGTGTCTATCAATACTGCATAGCAAGCACATTAAGAACGTGTATGCTGCTTCAAATAATTAAATTAACCTTATCACCCCGAAATGCTTCAGTATGACATTGGTGTTACCCAACCCTAGCAAATATTTGTTTTTAAATATGTTTGTTCCCCTTGCTATGCAAGCCTAGATCACATGTCTTTACAAGCTGGGTTATTACTATCTATGCATGTTACATATGTGGCCAAAGAGTTATTCAGCCTCTGACCTGTAAACGTTGAGCATCATGCTTCCCTCAACACGCTGGGCCTCTGGAATCACTCACTTCTCCAACCCATTGGAGCATGGGGACCCTTGTGAGCTGAGGCATGTCTTTCGATTTGAGTGTTTCTTTTATTTCCATTCTGTATTCAATTTCTTGGCTACTAGGGAGATTCTGAATCCACTGTAGCTATGAACTTTCACATACATCTCTTAATTGGTGAGGGGTGAGGAACGTGCAGCCCTGCCAGTAAATGAGGAGAAACAATCCTGGTTCTAAAAAGAGGGCTCCCCATGTTTGAACTCGACCATCTTGAAGTACAGCATGACAAATAAAATAGTAATCTGTTTGAAAGATGAACAATCTCCAGCAAGAAATTCATTCTGTGCAGCTGTACTGTGTTATGGCATTGATAGGAAAGGCTATACATTTTGGTGAGTTGCTGATTTATTCTGCAACAGATAGCGGGTATCTTGATCCACCAGAATCTTATTAAACTTTAATAAAAGACAATAAACATCTCTTTGTGAGCAGCTCACTTAAAGGAGCAATTCATTACACACTTGGCAATGAGACACTGGCAGACTGACAATTTCTTTGCCAAAGTTACAACTGAATGGAAATTATAAATCGGTCTGGGTCGGAAGTCAGTGGTCGCGAAACAAAAAAATACTAAAATGGACAATAAATAATGAGGACACTATACAGATGTTGTTAAAGCACACAAGGAAATGTAACTTTCGAATGGAGGTGTAAAAGGTAACGTGGTCTTAATGCAGTGCTTTGGAGTTTGCATGGCAGTCGTGAATGGATGGTGTCAGCTGTCACATCATTGCATGGAACTCTGATGGTTTTGCTAGCAACATATAAGGCGAGTCGCTGATAGGCATTAGATTTTAAAAACATATAATTCGGTGGGGGCCTTTGCTCTAACTCGGTCTTCCAGAGCAGGCCATGATGCTTCTTGCCTCCACTAGTCCTGTTAGCCTGACCCTATCACTGTAAGGCACCGGTGCATCACAATTTTCCTAAATCCTTTAAAGTCAAAAGATAGAATCATAGGAAATGCCTGTGCCCCTCAACTCATGCAAAGGCATGGCAAAAGTAAAATGCCTGTGTGAGGCTGTGGAGTATGCCATGATTGCTGTGCGTTGATGTGTTACTGTCTTATTGTAGGAGATCAGTTTGTGGTTAGACTGCGTGAGCATGGAGACCGAGAGGGCCACCATCATCATGGTTGCGTCTCCAGCTAGGCATCCCTTATTTACATTGTGTTGGACCTCAGAGGTGGTAGGTATGGCCACCCGCTCTTACCTGGAAGAGGTCCAAGGAATGAAGCACATGCTGAGAAGTGACTGGCAGGTGAGAATATAAAGTCACAGTGCGACTGTGAAGACATTGGGGACAGAAAACGGGCAACAGCAACATCGCATTGTGGATAATCTTTGTAACCCAAAGATGGTTAGTGTCATGGCTGGTGTGAAAGGGCAATCCTAAATCAAGAGCGAGGAGCCCCCCTGAGCAGGTGCACATAGATGTGTCAACTATCTCAAGCCACTGACTGAGTCACAACTTTCAAGAATTGGGAGGAATGAGAAGGTGCTCCAACACAAACGAATGCTTCCTTCAGCTGAACATCTGGCCACATGTTGCATGGATGTGACCTCTGACCTGGAATTAAACCACTAGAAAGTACTTTGACCAATATCGATTGACTTAGGAACCACAAATAAGACAAAAAGATCACTGGTGAGATATGTTTTTGGGGAGGTCCTCTGTCCGGTGTCACCTTTATGACACAACATAAAGAAACATAGGTTGTCTGCAAAATAACAATGAAAATAAATCATGCTGTTCAGCAACTCCTTTCCAAGGAGTATGGATTAGGGCCCTTGTGGAAGAGTGTCAGTGATTCCATTGTAGAAGGTGTCACGCTGCCACGGTATTGTGCTATCCTCTATTACTTGATGGTATGAAATGGGCAAGAGTGATGGCAAAAATTGATCAAGTTCTTCTCGTAATGGTTCAGAATTGTGCACAAGAAGCCAGTGGCACCGCTGTCACGCCTCATTACTGTTGTTGGCCTCCCAGAAAACCTGCAGATTGATGTGGCCTTAAAATGCCCTTTAACAACTGAGTTGTTCTAAAACAAATGGCCTTCCTGTGACCAAGAGCATTGCCTTGAAATTCACCAGCCAAAGGTTTGTCATATTTATTGATGGTGTTAGGCCAGACTCCTCCCTTTCTAAAATAAGGGTAAGAACATCGGTGGGGGTAGGACCTTAGAGCCTTTTCACGAGACACTCCCTCAAGAAAATTAGGTTCCAACATCTTTCGCATCACACCATGGAGGAACAGGTGCACTGCAACTCAACACTCTCTTTCATTGCAGCCAAATATGATGGTAGATGACTACTGGTGGCAGTTGCTTAGGTAAGGCAAGGCTATGAGCAAAACCCAAGATTGCATTGCCGATGCCTACAGGGGGCACCCATCTATTTAGGGAGCTTAGACAGCCAGGATAGTCTGACAACAGACTATTAGTTAGTGGGGTTCCTGAGGCAATAGTCTTCATCAGAAGGAGGGCAAGGACAGAGTGTTCGAGCTGGGAGTCAATGGTACATTGCTTGACTTTGCCAATGTCAGAACTATCTGTGGGCTAGGAGAGCTACTGGTTTTGCAGGAGAGCACTGACACATGCCTCAGAAAGAGGATGTGTGCAGGAGTGGACGTATGGTTACCAGGGTGACGGGGGAGCGTGAGTGCACTGGACCTCGGCAAAGTGTCATGGGTTGATATGTGTTCTTTTGGGTTATTTAACACAATTATCAACTGCAATTGCTTCAGCAGTAAAATTAGTATGATGTCCATACTTAGTGAAGCGGAGCCGTATTTCCTGCACCACACAAGCCCCCACCCCCCCAAAATCCGGTTTAAAGAAGATGCACTGAAAAGGCATTACACGTTGATTTTCCATTAGGTAACCTCGTGCACGCTGTGCATTTTGAATTATGCTCAATAAATCACACCACAACAGCTTGCAAGCCACCGCCTTCCAATTGTGTAGAAATACAGACTATGTCATGTCGAATAAATGTGCTAAATGCTTATCCTAATCTCTTTCAGGTTTCACTGCTGCTAAAACACTTTCCACGTAGGCTTGGGGTGCAGAGCGCCCCAGCGTAGGAGAAAGAAGGACCTGGCTACCCGCAGGACCCAGTGGCCTTTCCAACTCCAGCTGAACGATTCACTTTCGGAAATCTCTCTGAGCCCAAGCGAGGACTTTGAAATAGACATTCTTGACGTGTGAATTAATATGCCATTTCAAGTGGCCAAAGGGCGCTTTCCTTTGTTTGAGCAGGAATGATTACATTAAAGCGTGAAATATCATAAGGGAGGCACCCACACAGATCACAACCTGAACCAGGAAATCCGGGGCAGCGTGATGCCAGGAACACATGCCGCTAGCCAGGAGGGCAACGCCAGGTTTGGAGCAAATGACGTTTCCTGGATGCATGTTAAATTGTCAGCAGCAGAATTATCCTAATATGGCATCAAGGATTTATCTGTTTCCAGCCTAGTGAATCGGGATCATCTGTGGGCGATTTCTGTAAAATCCCACAACAATTACTATATATGGTTAAATGAAGGGAATTATTTGCTGTTAGTTCACACAACACGATGACACTGCTAAAATGGTGCAGTAACCCGCAAAAGCTCCCATTGATCTACGGGTTTTAACTATTTAGTGATGTCCCCGGCCTGACATTACATGCTATTTTTATTTTTGTGGCCATTTCACTTAATCTTGCTCATTGGTCAAATACATTAATTTACTAGAAATACACAACTTAAAGGTTTCTGAATAAGGATGCGATGGGCATTTGTGTGGTAGTTGAACAGTAAAGCAGCCTTTGGAATAACCCTGGTGCTCGCTTGCATATTCATTCAAGTGCATTACCATTTAAGGGAAAATGCAACCATTGCCTTTCCAGATGTTTTGGACTACAGATGCCATCAGCCCTAGCCGGCATGGTCCATCATGAGAGATCATAGGAGTAGAAGGTAAAGCATCAGAGAGCCTAAGGTCACAGACAACTGATTCAAGGTGTTCTTCAGTAGGCGTACTAAAGCTGAGTTGGAGCTACAGTCAGCCAAATCTAGGCAGCTTCTTATGTTGCCACCACCAGCAACGGAGCAAGGGGTGCCATTTTGGTTCTAAAATTTCAAAGCCGACACTGTAGTAAGAGTTGAATGCCAAAACTGCACTTTGCCTTAGGTGGCATTACGGCTTGGATCGACCCTATGCAGTATTACAAAATATTCCACTGAAAAGCACATGTCAGACAATGCTGTACAATAGTATGTGACTGCAAGGTTCTGGTCTTATAGGGCAGTATGACATAGATAAGACTGTTAATGTCTGCTGTTATAGTCCATGTTTCTGCTTTAATTAGATCATTTCTCTTTCCATAGAGAAATATGCACAGTTGGACAGCACAAGAGAGTCATCTGCCCTGTATGTGGGACAAATGTACCACTACAATCCCTTCTGGCATCTGCAGGTCTACATCCTTGCTCTGGCATGAGCGAAAATAAGGCAATGAAGAAGAGGTTGATCCTTAGGGCTAACAAGGTACACATAGCGGTGCGCAAACATTTAATGCTGACATGGTATTTGGGCACATGCTACTTCAGATCCTGCAAGCCCTACCCTTGTCTGTTCATTTTCATATCCATATTCCCGCTTCTATTACCTCCCCTTTTCTCAGTATCCCAGTGTACCTTCCTTCTGCTTCTTGAATTGCTGTCCTGTTTACCAACCTTTGCCTGTTTTCGGACTCTCTTTTTGGATTACGCTTGAACGTGGATTTGACATACTGCCTACCTTATATTGACCCCTGGCTGGTTCTTTTGGATTTGTTTTTGGATGATGTTTTGGATTTTCTTAGCTGCCTCCTGTCCTCTTGATAATTTACCTACAGACTACCATGTCTGTGTTACTGTCCCTACTAGCTCGGCCTTGTGCTGTCGTGTTAGGTCACAGCTTACATTTGTTTTTGTTGGGCCTAGTGCCATCGTGTGAGTTTCCTGACCTGTGGACAGAATGCAGTGGGGGAAAGGAATCAAATCACCTGCTAGGTTCTCCGAATGCTTGAATCAAACCTTGAAGCAATATTTTGGTATTTCTGTCTAGCAAATCAGGAGCCCTGGCTTAGTCTATTCAACACCACCACCGACTTCACGTATAATAACGCTTCATGTGCATCCACTGGGAATATCACCCTAGAATGTTACCCGAGAACATACCCTTGAGTACCAAAGTACCAGCGTCCAGTAAGACAATATGAATATTTGCGCAGTAGAGGCCAAGGTGTCCAAAAGTCTACTGGCTACTAAGGAGATCCAGAAGAATTTGGCAGACAAGCATAGATCTGCTGCACCTACCTATGCAGTCGATGACAAAATGTGCTTATCATCTCAATATTTGAGGTTATCTGGACCTGGGAAATTGTAATGGGAGAAAGTTTCTTCCCACGAAATAGACTATGCTCCCAGTGAACACCTGCCTTATGCTGAGTACCCTGTTTTATAGTAATATTTCCCAGAAATTGAGGAAAAGATTTAAATACCAAACAAAGTTCAGGAACCCTTAACTCCAGGTTATATGACCCAATAACACATTTGTAGACATACGGTACATGATAACTGTAGACACATGGTACATCAAAAGTGCATGTAAAAAAGGACTATGCAGACACTGCTTCCAATAAGCCCCTAATACCATTGAGTAGGTTTTTGAAATGTGGGGGATGGCATCATACACATGTCATAAAATGCTCAATTGGTCATTTTCTTCCAATGAAATGTCCTGCACTCCCACAGAGCATTGCTCATATACTTGCTGGCCCAGTTTGTAAAGAAATGTTTTCCCAAAAATTAAGAATAACCACTCGAATCCCCAAAAGAGGTTGGGATCTCAGGCACCTGGCTGTGGCTCCCAGTGAATTTCAAATCCGACTTTGGGACTGGGGAGTGAAGGGGTTATTGCTTCCACCTTCCCCAGGGTCAGGTTAGCCACTTTACAGAGTATATGCTGGCTAGGGGTCGGCTGTGATAGCCACTGCTGGCACTACAAACAAACGCAAAAATAATCCGTGGAACCTGCCTAGAACTAGAGAACAGATGGGAGCGGGCTGTTGGACTACTGGTGAGGTGGTTCTGGGTGCATATGCACTATTGTTGGAATAATGCCTGACTAGGATGCCTCACTATAACTTGAATTGCTTTAGAGTGCAGAGGTATGCCTGCATGATGTATTTTTAGACTTCTTGGTATTCAGATAGGGCTTGCTTGTCTGAATGTGTCCCCTAATGTGCATCTTCAGTGGGTTTAAATTTGGGGGTGCACAGTTGAGAGTGAACTGTGTCTATGAGTGTTAAAGTTGGGGAAGGGTATGTGAGGTTTGGGTCTAGGGACCTGAGGGTCTGGTTTCAGGCGCCATGATCATGTTTTGGTGAAGAATGTATCAAGGTCGTCCTCCCTTGTGCCTCTGAGAAGTGTCCTACATGTGGGTGCATGACCCATCAAGGGTCTAAACAGATACGACTACATCACTACGAGCCTCATCGCCTTCACTGGCTCCCACTGCACACACATATCTCCTTCAAGTCTTGCTGCATCATTTATAAGGCAGTCGCCCTCAAGTTACACAGCTACCTTGCAGAGAACTCAGCATCTCCAGCGGACAGTGCACCAGCAGAAGCCAGGACAGGTGCAGACTTGAAATCCGACACTGCAAAAAGGAAAGTACCAGAAAACAACCCTTCTCTGCCTACACCCCTAGACTATGAGACCTCCTCCCCGTCAACATCAGACTCGCCCCCACGCTCCTACAATTCAGAAAAGAACTCAAGACCCACCTCTTCAAAGAGTCTCTCCTCCTCAACACCTAGCCCATAAGGTCACCCCCCACTCCACCAGACTCGCCAGATGCCCCCCCTCTCCTCCCCACCACCCTGTACAGCTGTACCCCTCCTCTGTGCCCCTCTGTATCCTACCCCCGCTGCACATCTGTTTTGTTGTTACCTATGAGTTCTCCGTTATGCATCTATACTGTTGTATACCTCTGTAAAGCACTCTGTTACTTCTCGAAACTAGGTCTGCGCTCAATAAACACCATCATAATAATAATAATAGAAGGTTCTGCGTGGTGCAGATTGTCAAGGCACTATGGTTAGTGTGTGGCTGGCATGGTCAACATTCTGTGGTGCGGCACACAGTTGTTAGCCAGTTTGCACATAGGGAAGGGCTGTACATGAACAAACATGGAACCAAAAAAGACAAGAACTGACAGATAGACTGTAACTGGAGGGTAAGTAGCAGATTACTGTCCCATCGGCACGAGCAATGGTGCCAGACAAGTCACATAAAGGTTTGATAAGGAGATGTATCAGTTAGCAGATAAGGTGAATCAAAAGGGTCAGAGTAGAGAGAGGAGGACAGGGTGAAAGCAGTTTACTTGGTCGGTTGCCTCGAGTTTAGAGTCCGGCCCTAACTAGTCCCATTAGAACGCTGCAGACCTTCATCTGTGGTGCGGCAGCCAAAACCCGAGGGTAATTGGACAGGGTGAGGATGTTTACACCACCCTGCAGGGCAAACATTGCATCAAACAGTGTAACTTTATGCAGAGAGATGTGCGATAGTGCAGCAATATTCTATAACAATCTGTCATTAACGTTCACAACTCACGTATAGACTAATTTCCTACACAAATACAGACAGTATCCGCCCAAAATATGAAATCCTTACTTATACTAGAAAAAAACATAAACCCTGTTCTTGTTCTGTGAAAAATCATTCCAAGTCAGGGTTGCATGATAAATACATTTCGCGTAGGAATTTGATAATTTTATCATTTCTGTAGTGTAGAAGTTTTCCATGCAGTTGCACATTGGGACAGCCTGGTGCAGCCCTGCACTGGGATTAGCAAATTCTTTGCAAATCTGATGTGGGTTTGAACTATGCATTCCTCAGATCACAGGCCTGGCTGCCGCGCGCCGAGCTCCTAAAGCACTATGCCTTTGTAAAATAAGCTGATTCATATCAAATCTGCCTTTTGCATTTCTCGACACTTTCCACGTTTGCCAACAGTTTCCTCTGCTCTCCTGTTTATGTTAAGGAGACTAGATGTATGTGTTTCATGCTTGAACATAGCTTTTCTTGGATTGTATTTCCACTTTGCTTTAAGTCATACATTGTACAATTACAATTCAGTTGGCCTGTTGTGCTTTTGCAAATCCTCTACTGTCTGGAGAAGTTGCCAGATTGCCTCAGTAATTGAAATGTGCATTTTTTGGGGGGGGGGGTAATTAATAAAAGCATTCTATACTGCAAGCCTTGGACCATAGTTTGATTGATATGGAGATAGATTCCATTACAGTTATAAAATGTATATCATCAGGAAAAGAGCCTGGAGGATAGCTCGGCTGTAAGACGGGTGGACCATCGCACCAAGTCCTCTACCTCGACTAGATTTTGGTTCCCACCTAGGGTCTACTCAGCATTTCATCCTTTAGAAGTTGATTGCATAATTACCAATGTTGTTGGCTAAGTGTGATTATCCCTACCTAAAGCACTTAGATATCTTCAATCGTGCTTGAAGAACATTATAACTAAATGGGCAGACAGTCATTAAAAATTAGCACTTCTTTTGGTCAACGCATTGTAGCCATCTAAGTCAAGAAGTGGCCACTACCCATATGCTCCGTTACCATGTATGGTGAGCAGTTTTGAAGGAAAGGTATCTCCAGTTAGTGGAAGATAAGGAAACCATATCACTGTATGAGGTTTTCAACGATCCACGTGGTTGCATCGACTTTTTTACATTTTTCATTAAATGGAATGATGGTAAACCAACCTCAGGAAAATGTGTGAGGATAATCCACACACATTTGCATAAACTCACACCACGACAAACACATAGACCTGTGTACTCTTGGTGGAGACAGCCTAGAAGCACTGTCTGTCCTGTCATATTTAGTTGGAATGTGACAGCCAGGAGTGCACTATGTCATCTCCAGGAAGGGGAGGACCAAGCTTCCCCCTGCTGTGGCCAGCCTGCTTAACTAACAAAGGTTCCATGGACCTGCCCTGCTCTTTTGTTAGCACTGCAGCTGGTGGCAGTGATTAACATATCAATAGAGGGTACTTCAAACAGGCCCACATGGGGCCTGGCTGCAGAGGTAAACAAAGGAGACAAGAAACCCAACAACCTTTCATATGTAACTGTGTCAACCTGAATCCAGCTCCTGTCCACCAGTATCAATGACAATGAGATTGAATATCTGGCACTGCTCTTAACATTAAGCCACGCCACTAGGGGGACCCCATTCCTAAGGTAAATAATGTGGGTTGCAAGAGCCAGAGAGTCGGGTCTCACTGCAGCTCCAAGGGAGAACTGCGGCTTTAACAGGGTCCCCATAGAGAGGGCCATTAACCAGAGACACTCTTTGATCAACAACAGACAGGAAGACGGGCAGGGAGTTAGTATCACAAGGGAGTGTGGCCAGAGATCTTTCTTCTGAGAGAAGGTTTCCACGGTTTTAGTTCTGGGGCAAACCCTGTTCCTGTTTTCACCCCCTTAACTTTCCTGTTGCAAAGCACTCTGGTTATAACCTGACACATATAGGAGATTGTTGGTAGTGACCCCATTAAGGTAGGCTTAGCCTACACCAATCACTGTGGCCCACTTGGCTTTAAAAAACAGCAGAGCTCCCCTCGTGGCAGATCATCCGAAGACTTCACAAGAAGTAAGAAAGAAGAACTCAACCTTGGGCCCTGGATGAAGCTACAGTCTGCCGTACTTCTTCCACCAGTGATGGAAGGCCAGGATCTCCAAAGAGAGAAGCAAATTCCCTCCCTTAACCTCTCCCAGGGAACAGTGGGAGATACAGAACTCAGAGGACCCTCCAGCCGCTCCAGACCATTGTGCCCTGCTAGTCTCTGCAGCAAGCCATGCTTCCTGGATAGGAAGTGCCAGATGGTCTCTGAACCCAAAACCAAGGACAAGGTAGCTGCCTGCAACACACTCCTAAGGTTTGGGCTGTCCACCTTAAAGGGCAACACAAAACCATTAAAGAAGCTGGGAGAAGTGCCTCGACGCGCATCTACCGACATCCACCTTAAAGGACATTTTCAAGCCAGTTGAGTTCCTCGATCTGCAACTGACGGCAACGCTGACCGTTGTCGAGCCACCATTGCTTAAAGACATCCAAGTCATCTCAACCAGTGCTTCAGACCTGCTGATCAGCACCGAGATGATTCATGACCACAAGCCGCCGTGTAGGCCATCCTCCAGCTGTTCGTCCAGCTTTGCTCACTGAACCGTCTTGCCGCCTGATACCCACAGCTGACTCCCATCTCGAACTCTGCCACAGAAGCCTGCAAAGTGCTTTGAAGCTGGCTCAACCATGCCGAGCACCAAGAACACCTACAACACAAGGTACAGTGTGGTTCTGTCCCCCTGGCCCGTCCCAGAATGTCAATGTCTCACTGATGAACCGAGAAAAAGAGCATCATTGGAATGAGGTGTCTTTGTGCAGCTGGCAACGCTTCACCGGATTTCTGATGCTAGAGCGGGAGAGTACTAAGCACTGGAAACGTATTAAAGCATACTACCCGCAGCACTGCCCTTGTCATTAGATGGGCATATATTGCTGATTAGGCAGGTGTGTCCTTTTTTAAGCTGCCTCCCTGGCATTGCTTCCCAGACCTGTGGAACACTGGGTGTGGATGGAGAGTGTCACAAATATTGCTCGGGCTGTAGCACTTTAGTTTGGACATCTTATTGGCTCTTCAGCTCCGTGGTCATTACTCACTGATAATGATGCAAGAGAGCAAGGGGTGATGCTGGTGAAAGCTAACTACGTGCATTAAAGGTGCATACACCCAGACTGCACATTGCATCGTATTATGAAATGGGACTGATGAGGAGCCTGGCTTCGAAAATACCAACTGAAAGGAAGTGGTACAGAGGACGACTAAGAGGAGGACACCATCACAGGTGATTAGGGTGCTACTAGAGCAGCGAAGCGTTCTGCTATGTGGGACCAACAGCGATGTGCGCTTAGAGGACTGACTTGAACATCTCGGTTATTGCTATCCATCTACATGAATAATTAGATAAGTTGTTACCAAAGTTATGCAGTGTTTAACCTCATAATGAAAACTATGGCTCGAATTCTGGGCTATCCGCGAATCCTGATAAAATGCTAGTGTTGGTGGGCCATCGGCCTGCTGAATGCGGCCTGCCAAAAACTCCTACCCAAAAATCTTGAAAACAAACCACATCCTTTTCAGTGTAGTTTAAAGAGGTTCTATCAAGATCAGCAGTATGGGGGGGTGGTGTTTGCGTGGGGCAGTGATCCTTTCAAAGGTGTTGCGTGCTTAGGTATTCTAAGGGCTATCCTAAATAACTTAATTTATATTTTCTGTTCCTCGTATGAAAGGGGCATTCCATGCGAAAATTCAATGAATCCTTTACAAAGTCAGGATGCTCTAATTATGTTGCCATTTCGATAAAGAGCTTTTTGTGAGACTGCATCCCAACACTGGAGTGTCTTCCCCAGGTCACCCTGACCCATCTCTCTGGAGCAACCGTGACACTGTGGATGCAAAGGCCTACATTAACTGACTGGTTTATCATTAAAGGGCCTGATGGACACTCAGACCAGCATCAGCTCCCACTATTGCCAAAAGAGCCAATCGGGTTGCTTGGTCCAAAGGCTGGAATTGCTGATAATGACCCAGGTTCCAAGTAAGCTCATGGATGCTCCATCTGTCAGCCCCCCTCCACTTCAACAGTTTCCCCCCGCCCTGTCGCCCAACTCCACTTGATCCTCCCCAGTAAATGTTTTGCTTACCTGACACCCTGACACCGCTATATGCGCTGTCACCATCCTCCTCCAGCCACCAGGGTAATAGGACATGGGCCATTGTGGGAGCTCCCATGTCTGTCCGGCGGCTTACCTTCTTTACACACTGCCACTGACTTGCACCAGTTTCCTCATAACAAAACGTTCCCATTAGTACCCCTGTTGTTTTCAGCTTGGGCTTGTGGGCTGTTACCAACTGGTATGGCCCTTGGAACCCATCATTATAGTCTCATTAAACCCAAGCCCCTCTCCAACACACTGCAGTGCACTCCCTTCATCCCTGCAAGCAACACATTAACCAGTCACTCACACACCAAGGCTTTTTCTGCACCTTCCCTACCATCTACTCCACTCTGCTGCCAAAGAACATGTTGAGTAGGTGTTGGAGAGCATGCAGCAACAAAGAGCATGGGCGTAGCAACCATCCATCACCTGTGCAGGGCCAGGTGCAGTTGCAGAACAACGCATATCGGCTCTGCACGCCTGTCAGGCACGTCTGGCATGATTAGGCATGCTCTCTTGCAGCTGCATGTATTTCTGCACTTTGTTAGCACAGTGGCTCATAGAGTTGACTGCTGCTGAGGTGAGTATATTCTCTAGAATATCACCTCTTTTGCAATATGTCTTTGGCCTATAGATGATTGAAATGTCAATTGTGAGGTTCTGGAAAAGACAAAGGAGTCATCCAGAAGAAGATACACCTTGACGACTGGATAATAATAATAATAATAATAATAATAATAATAATAATAATAATAATAATAATAATAATAATAATTATTATTATTATTATTATTATTATTATTATTATTATTATTATTATTATTATTATCATTAATAATAATAATAATAATATGGTTGTTATTATTGCTACTGTTGTTATTGGTGTTATTATTATTATTGTTATCCGTATTATTAGTGTAATAATAACAATAACAATTATTATTATTATTATTATTATTATTATTATTATTATTATTATTGCTACTGTTATTATTATTGTTATTATTATTATTTGTATTCGTGTTATTAGTGTAATAATAACAATCACAAGTATTATAGTGTTGTTGTAATAATTATTATTACACTTGTATAGCTAGAACCTAGCTCGGGAGCAATGGCACGCTGAACAGATCTTAAAGCAAGACACTGATAGCGAGAAGTTGACTAGTCATTAGGTAAACGTTAGTCATAATTACCGCAGCAGAATATGCAGATATGGTGAGCACGGGACAGCTGGAATCTGGGGTACACCAAGGTGTTGTTGCAAGATCGAGGTCTTCAGTTCCCTCTTAAAAACAAGAACATAAAGTAGCAGGAATCTCGAGCATTCTTTCAAAAGGTAATTCCTTTAAATGTTCCAAGTTTTAGCAGTTTGCAGGAGCAATTGATCATACAGCACGGTGATTTCACGTGGGAGCGGGCTCTGCGCGTTAGATTATAGATGCTGTGATGTTTGTAAATAGCGATCAATATCATTGATGGACATAGCTAAGGATCAGCTATGTCTGGTACTGCAATTAGCAACTATAGACTGACACATTTTCCAGGAGGAATCTTCAAGCACTTGCACAGACAAGAAAAGCTCGAAATTCCAAGCATTGAGCGCTGAGCCAGAGGGAGGCCTCTCCTGCGCAGAGGCCGGTGATCCACTCATGGCCCTATCTCTTATCCCTATCTCTAATCCCTATCCCTAGCTCCTATCCCTATATCTAGCTCCTATCCCTAGCTCCCAGTTGGTTGCAGATTGCTTTTGATCGGCAAAGACGTTTACAAATTCATCTTTTGTATTCACACAACAGACTCTTAGGTTCTGATGTTCATCTTTTTAAATGTAACCCAGTCTTGCAGAAACAGAAATCTAATACGAGGGGGCCGAATGACTAGTCGAGATGGTTCGAGGCCATCGCTTAGAGCTTGCGACAGTCGGCAACCCTCTCTCCAACCGATTTAAAGTCACACAATCAGAAGAGAAAGAAATATTCACTGCGCTGCTCTGAATAAAAACGAGGAATGCCGAAAACCACACAAAGGAGACCAGCAACATTTTTCAAGTATCCAATCCAAAGGTTTGGTGACCCGCAAACCTGTGTGTGTCACTTTTGCAGGTGCAATTCAGCCTCCTCTCACCCTCACACTGCACTCATGACGTCCCACGCTTCGTCCCATCAGCACACACACACACACCTAAGCATCAAAGGAATGGTTTGCACCTTTTTTTTCTGATTCCAGTGCAAGAACTCTGATAATAGAACACAAGTTCAACATGCCACAGTGATATATGGCTGGCCTGAGAGGACCCAGTCGGGCAGAGGGGACTGCCACAAGGCAGCAGCTTGCCCCGCCTCTCAGAGCCCCGGGAGACCTCAATCATTTCTAGACAAATCTGTGGAAACATTTGGGATATACACGAAGCCAGGTCAGACAGGGGTGTAACATTGTCTCGGGCACCAATGAAAAAGTGGCCCACGGTTGCAAATGGCAATTCATTCCTTTGGTGACAGACCATTTGAGTAGTACAAAAAAGTGGCCCACTTTGACCCAAAAAACTGTCCTACGCTAGCATTTTGCATTTTTGGTTCGGACATTGCCATATAGGCCAATCCGAGCCTGCACTAAATGCGGGCGACTCAAACTTGGGGAGATGTCATTTGTGCACCCTTAATAGAAACTGAAATGATGTGCAAGACTGTTTGCTCTCTTCACAAAAGTAGCCTTACTTTCCCATGCATTCACTCTTGACGCTGTTTGCCTTTGGTTGTTATGCTCTATGGTCTACACAATGTGGATGGGGAAGGTATGACCAGTGGTACTTTCAGAGCTAACGACCAACGATGGGCCCCTGTGTTTGGTGTGGCTCTTCTGTTTGTGGCATGTGTGCCCTGCACGCAAGGCCACTTCCTTCCTGTCTTCCTAAACAAGTTGTGCGACAAGCAGCCCAAGGAGCGACTAACATGTAGCTCTCTGATCCAATCGACACATGTCTCCCTAGCCGCTGCTTCAGGTTTGTATTCCTTCACTGAAGTGTAGCCAGCGTTTTCACCCTAAAGTGGCCGGCTGAATTGAAACTAAGACCCAGCCCGGCCTGCTAGGCCGCAGACTGGCCGTGGTAGGAGGGGAAAGGGGAAATCACACTTTCCTCTGGGGGCGAGCAAGTCAGCCAACGGCAAGACACAAGGGCCACTGTTTTCTTTCAGAGCTTTGTCTGGAGCCCAGCCTTGTCTTTTTTCAGTAAACCGTGGCACAAAGCTGTTGTGGGCTGCCCGCCCCAAGCCGCAGCTGTCATTACGGGGGCCGGTCGGTCTCTGAATATGCGAGCAGCCTGGAGTCAGACTTCCCATGAAAATCAAGTCAATGGCCGCCTCCCTCCCACCCCCCCCCCCAAGCTACTGGCGAACCAAAAGATGGCCGCATGACCCCCTCCCGCCTTGAGTTCTCACGTGTTGTACATTTTCACTCAAGTCCTGAGCCAATACAAAACGCATCAATCCCCCCAAAGTGAGCTAACCATGAATGATTTAGTTGTGAATGATTAGACATACTTTTTTCGGTTTCTAAAAAAAAAAAAAGAAAGACGCTCAAGCAGGGCATTTTTCACTCTTAGTCTTCCTCGGGGCCATTATCTAATCAAGTGGAAGAAGCGAGACCTTTGTCTCTGTTGGTCGATCTGAAAATAAAGAGAAGAAAGAAAGAAAAGGGAAGTGCAGCGATAAAAAAAAGTTTAAAGATCTGCACGATCCTTTGTTGCCTTAAAGGACCCAGTTTGAGTCAATTGCTGTCACATCAAGTAAACCGAAAGAACAACAAAAAACACTCCTCTGGTTGTTTATAAGGAGGGGTGGGGGGGGGCGTCCGCGGTCCAAGAGCCAATGAAAAAGCCCGACCAACACAACATAACGCAGCTACTTTTGACACATTTGCATTTAAAAGAGTGGACCCAGGCTTGAATGTAGGTCGCCTTTCCGTGGCCATAGAAACATTTGAAACAGGTGGGAAATGCAGTCCTCTGAACTCCGATTGACTGTATTAAAGTGTCGCTAATCAGAAGCTAATCAAGGTTTTAGTGCCTCGGCTAACTGGGCGAGTAGCGCTCAGAAACCCGCTGGGTGACCTCTTAAGAGCAATACTTTCGTCAGCAGGTCAGAGAAGAGAAGTCCTGTTTCCTTCTCCGATGAAAATATCATACCCCCCCATTCCCCGCGAGTGCAGTGAGGGCTCTTCGTGTAATCCTAGAAAGAAATGCCATTTTGAGAGTCTGCTCGACACAAATCCAGGCGGAAGTTTGATCATTTATAACACACCACCAACTGAAATTGCTGTATGTGAACCGAGGATAGCATACGGACAAAGTGCTGGTCTTTGAAGCTAGACCAGCCTAGCAACAGAGGTTCCAATCCCAGATCTCTGCCTCCATTCTCGACAGCATCATAACAAGGCGCAACCTTGAGTAATTACTAACACTGCGTCGTGGCCCATGGGGCGGCCGCTCCTTACCATTTTCATTTTGGAGCAAACCACTTCACCCCTCCCCACATTTTTCTGCAGAGGTTGCTTTCACAGAAGTCAAGGCGATAGGGGCAGAGAAGCCCCCTCTTCCAATGACCTTGATTGTTAGGCAACAGATCTTGGTGGGCTGGCACGCATATTGACTTTCTATCAGTATGTGCTGCCATGTCCGAATGCAGAACGATCTTGTGGATGTAACAACAAGTCTGACAGAAGACAGGTGAAGCTGATAAAATGGAGTCAGCTAGACCAAGAGGGCTTTGACAGGAGTCCCTAAGGTGTCTGGGTTACCTCACCAGAAAGACTCTGCAAAAACACCATGAAGGAAGCCGCACTCTGCTGTGACTCCTTGCTTATACTCACTGACATTGAGGGAGCAAAGGAGGCTGGGTCTGACTGTGGCAAAATGAATTGCACTGGGGCACCAATGAAAAAGTGGCTCACAGTTGCAAATGGCAAATCATTCCTTTTTTGACAGACTGTTTGAGTAGTACCCAAGGGGAAGGTTTTTGATCAAATGTGATGCAAATTGTGATTTTTTTTTTTTAAATTGAAGTTTATTGCAATTTTGCCATGTAACAAAACAACAACATAGCAGGTGGTAAAAGTCCCTCGTATTTTCAACTCAATTTCAACAGAGAACACCAACATTGCGTCTTGCACACCCGGCGCGGGTGGGTACCCTGAAAGTTCTTGTTCCAATATGGGGGGAAAATGTCAAAAGATTGTAGCAGATTCCTAAACCAAACACAATTAAGGTTCATCAAGCATCTCCCTGTGGCCCCGGCAACCCAGCTAGAATCCAGCCCCGCCAGACTTAGTCCATCAACGCCTACATCACTAAAATGCAACAATCAGGCAGCCACGTGGGCCATCAACATAATACGCTTTTAACTGGAATAAAACCATAGTAGCACAATTGTACATAGTCACTGGAAATTGGAAAATCCAGTCTCTTAGCCATAGCCAACTGGAGGTCGAGAAAGCATGCAGCATTGCATCAAGAGAAAACCCATAGGCCTCCTGCAGACCCAAACCCTTCAACCTTTATCCTATATGTGCAGCGTCTTAGCTGGTATGCTTTCCAAGACCTTTTCAGCACTCTCTGGGCCAAAAAAGGTATATTCCTTCTCACACCATGTCACTCTGTGTTTTCGCAGGTCTGAGCAGCCCCCCATTCGCACCACAAACCAAAAAGGACTTCTTGATGAGGTTGAGCCTCTGTCTTTTCTTTTCGGTCGCCGGGGCCAAGTCAGGGAAGATATGGATCACATTCTCCTAGAACTCCAGCAAATTGTGCATTTTAAAGAATATTTATTTGGTAACACTGGTCAAAACGACTAGCTGCATGGTGAAGTATCTTATCAAACTGGACCACATGGGCCAAAAATGTTTTCCTCATTGACCAAAAAAAGTGGCCCACACTATCATTTTTCAGTTTTTGGTTCGGGGATTGCCCTCTCGCCTTATAGGCCATCCAAGCCTGGTAGTGCTCCTGATCAGTTCCCAACATGTGCCAAGCCTCCCTCTCCCTCTGCGCCTCTGTGCATGCATGGGTCCTTATGCTTCACCAGAGAAGCTAGGGATGGACCTCTGTGGGGTGGGGAATGCCAGAGCCTCCCTCTCTATGTCTATTATAAAGGGGCTGCACAGAATTATTTAGTTGTGATATATCAAGATTGTTGTCGACAAATGAGGCACTAGCGGCAATTTCCTATTACTTGCAAGAGACAGTATTTGAGAAAGGCTCATGGTTAGTGAATATGATCTCTTCCGGTGCATTAAGTGTGATGCAAAATCGAGGGAGACACTAACAAGGCATGGTGGGCTAAATGTGGGGAATGTACTAATAAGTGGTACCTGCCCCAAACAATACCTTTTAACACCCAAAAACATGCATTTTAGGTCAACCAGCCTTGTCTCAGGAGGTATTGTTTGCATTCAGCCTTCATTTTGGAAATACATCTATCAGGCTCAGTTTGCAAATAAATGTATAAATTGTGGTCTGTAAACAAAAACAAAAAAATACCACTGACTCTGTATGTTACTAATTCAACCAGTGAGAAAACCATTCCCATTCTATAAATAAATCAACTATGACAAATGGTCTAAGAAGGAGCCCCTCTGAGGTTTCCTGGCTGCTTTGCATGGAATCAAAGAGCATTTTGGGAACATAAGACAACTTTACAATTTTATACTTGATTAATACGTATGAGATAACTATTCAGGAATGCCAAGTTTCAGAGCACATAATAAAAAAATGTTTTTCCGTTCAATTCATATGCCACAACACTTGCTCGACCAGTAAAATCATTGCAAACCAAGAACCATATATTCATGTATTTGGACAATCTCTACTCTTGGGTATGAGGCTTAGGGCTGTCATGCTGAGCAGAGGGTGACTTTTCATTTCCCTAAACTGATTAATTCCACAGCGTGTACATTGATTGCTGGTCCCAACAAATTTCCACTAGAGCGAGTCTCCTGGAGCTGCTTTCAGAGTCCTGGCAGAGTGGTAGTCGAAATCAGTTCAGGTTCTTATTAGTGGGGGGAAAGTGTGAGCCGCAGATTGAGAGCAGTTTTTGGATACTTTCAGGAAGTCAACCTGGCTAGCTCTAGTCAACTTAAATACCTGATTGCTTGTCTCATCCTGCTCCACAAATGCAGGTAATTAGCGCCCCCCCCAGCTCATGAGGGTGGATCTGAATGCATCTATCAGGTTAGTTTTGGTTTGATACTAAGTGAATAAGTAACTTCATGGTTAGTTTAGCGATGGATCATAGAAAGTAGATGTAACCTCCTGATGCATGAGAGTGAGAGAAAGAGTTTTGTTATTTATTTGGGTCAGTAGTAAAACACGGGGTAAGCTATTGCCTAAGGCTACTCAGGAGTTTCAATTTTACAGTGAAGTGGGAGTTTTGTAGATTGAAAAGTTGCAATGGTGACCTGGGGAATGAGACAGCATCACTAATTCAAAGAAGAAATCATTAATAATAATAATAATAATAATAATAATCAAAAAAATCATTCACCCAGCCTTCTTCATATCGCAGGGAATATTCATGCGAGCCATTTGCAAATCAAGAGTTAGAGGTTCAAACGGCTTAGGTCAGTTATTGCTAGTAATGAATAATGCTTCATTGTGAATGTTTAACCATCTGCTGACATCATGACCTACTATGGACAAATCCTAATACAAGGTGTGTTATGAATGTGATCCGAAGATTACAATTAAGATAAAACTGGCCAATGCAAATATAGGTCTTCGTAAAAGATGGGAAATCATTGAAGAGTGTTTTTTCCAATCATGTTTGGGGGGTGGATTGCAATAAAGTATCTGGGAGTGTTTTAACTGTTGCCAAAATGTATACAAATGTAACAACTGTTGTACTTTGTTGAGACTTGGGTTAGTTTGGGCCAGCAATACCCTCTAACTGCTCACCAGAAAAATCGCACAATAAACATGCTTTATGAACAGCTGTGTACTCACTTCTTAACTGGTGGCTCTGTTTGGGTTAATGTGATAAACACCCATCTGCACAGTGACTACCTTATTCAGTGAGTACCTTATTCAGACGAGTCCACTTGTGTAATGCAAAATTGATGCCACATACATGAAAATATGCACCTTTGCCAACTGTGTTGTGTGTGACATTTCTGTCCTTGTATCTTTTGCATAATTCTCCAAACAATTTGGAAATCAAATAAAAACAACACATTTCTTCATGAGACTTTAAACAAGCATCGGCCAAGCCATTCATTTGTGCAGGCCGTTTGTCAAGTACCACCTCAAAATCCCAGTTAAACTCAATGCCATCCCTAAAGAGCAACAATACTGATTGCACCAATACAACTGATAACAATAATTTAGGTGCTCAACACAAAACAGGCACAAACTTCAAGCAAAAAGGAGACATAATCAATCAATGTTCTGTAAAGCCTTAGTCATCTGGAACCCTTTCCATTAAATTTAAAGCAGAGGCAACCCATTGCTACTAAGGCACACACATAATATGCACTAGTTACACAATCACAATGCTAGAATCATAAACAAAAGGCAATAATGAGGCATCACTACGGCAGGTGAGCATTCACACACTTTTGCCATCTTCCAACATCCATAGCAATGGATCTCGCTGCAATGGGTGTGGATAAAGCAACACATCTTTGCAAAAACCTAAGAAGGAATGCAGGATAGATTGGCACAGCTGATTATGAAAGTGTGCATTTATAAATTCAGATATAATGTAAGTTTTAAACATTTCATTGTCTACTCCCCCTCACCCGTCAACTCCCAACACTGTAGCAGCCCCGACATTGGCAAATATAAAAATCCCAGAACCTGTATATGTAGCTTTGCAAATCCTGTGGTAGGGAATTCCCAGGAGTCCAAGTAGACATAGGAGATACATCAGTGCTTTAAAAGCATGTGTGCAAGCTGCCTTGTCTAACATGTGTTTGCCTGACACCCTTGAGACATCAGGGCACACACTGTCTGTGTTTTGGTGAATTGTTGTCCGCCCATCAGCACATGTTTTAATTACATTGTTCCTATAAATCGTGGCACGAGATATGGCACAAAGAAAGGTTTGGTTGAATCTCTGCAACTGGCTACACCATTTCATTTGGGACCAGTTACATTCTTGAAATCAACTGTTGTGGGGAAAACCCCAGTAACATACAATGATCAAGTTAGGAAGGGCAGCAATTCTATCAACAACCTCCAGGCCGGATTCCTTGGATTTTCAAGGCAGCATTTAGGGTTTGGGAGCTGAAATACACCAGGGGGCAAATTCACAGAAAGTGTCCAGAGACTATGGGGTGCAACGTGTGCCTTGTGATCTGCAGCCACAGAGCCATAAGCACATCCTCCATCATTTGCATAGGTTACTAGCATGCAATAGAAGGAACTGGCTGCAGGTGCAAGGGAAAAGAACTAGCCTCTCTATGCAGCTGCATTTGCAGGCCATGTTCCTTGTGCAGGAGTTTCTGCTAGTAACTTGGACCCTACAAGGAACACCATTGTTTGATTACAGCATGTGTGTAAGAGGTAGATAGGCCACATCTGGGACTGCAACCGCAGACAGTTGAATGAGGTAAAACCCGAAGTTAAAAAATCATGAAACATAAAAGGGTGGGTGGAATTTGGAATACATGTTATGTTATGTTAAAGGTTCTTAGACTGTACACTGTCGCTACCTGCTTGATTTCTTAACGCTCTGGCGGATCTGTAAAGCAAAGCGGAGGGGGTGGGTTTGTTAGTAGGAATGAGCGGGAGAAAAGAGCGAGGGAGCTGTGATGTGTTGTTGGCAGCTTCAGTTTGGTTGGCACAGTTCGCTGAGCGTAGCTGTGTTTTTCGGTTGGTAGCCACCATCTACTGTTGGGGCAAGGTTATGTGTGGTGTGCTTAGTTGTTGTGGTGTAGTGAAGTGTGTGCAGTTTGTTGTGCTGTAGAGGTCTGGTTTTGTTAAGTTCAGGGGTTGAGAGGTGCATGCGGAAAGATGAGTTTTTAGTAGAGTTGGTTAGTGGAAGTTTTTGAAAAAACATGCACACGGCTGCTGCTTCACAATTCGTTGCCACATTGAGCTTAAATCCCACACATAGCAGCGCATAAAACAACAACACCATCCCTACATAACCAAATTAAAGTTGAAGCCTTACTTACATTAAAAAGAACATCCCAACATGCACTAATCAGACATTCATGAGGTCATATTTTTTTAATGGATTACCATCAATGTATTTAGTATTGTGCAATTTAGTCCAACAAATAACTTTTTAACACATACATAATTGCAGTCAAACAGACATCATTATAATTTAGATTCCAAATTATTCATAGATCAAAACAAGTGTTTTATAAGTACAAATCAACCAATTTATCGTAGGTATTTACAAGCATAATTCTTTTTTGTTGCTAACGGTTCAGAGGAAAAGCTTGCAATGTGGTGCTGGTGTTGGGTATCTCTGACAATATTAGGATCTACACCAGCCTCTCATCTTTAGATGAAGGAAGGCGGGTCTCCACCATCTAGCTCAGCCTGCTGTTCTTCCATTCCAACCAAATAAGAGGGAGGTGGATGGTGATGTCGTTGGATCTTAGTTGTCAAGGTTACATGAGTTTGTCTTTCCATTTAAAGAGGGTTGGATCAGCCTGACCTATAATCCTGTCACAACTAGACTCTCTTTTCTGATGGCATTGCCATGTGTGCTATGCACACATAACCTCAGTGGTGCACTGCCTGGTTTTAGAGGGAATTCATGCCATGTTCTGCAGGTGGTGCAGCCGTCCTCTAACTGTAGATACACATTATGCTTTTCCCAGCAAAGAGGAACAAACTTAATTTATGTTTATATTGCTGAGTTTGTTTAGCCCCACATAAGACGTTGGTGTTTTTGGGGGCGGTCTAGTTAGGCCACGCCTTCTCAAAGATATCTAAAACCATGCCCCTTGACCTGGGTTCCGCTGTATGCTTGCCCTGTAGACCCGGGGTATTCCCAGCGCTCTGTATAGTGGCCATTGTACTCTTTCTTTTGTTGTTTCTCTGATTGTTGCAATGATGGGATGTGAGGTCTGTTGAGGGGTGTAGTGGGCCCAGGAAAGTAAAGACTCGTGGGCAGGTTTTTTCAGGCTTTGCAACAATAATTTTTAGTGACCCCCTGTTGCACTACATCTTTTCCCGGGCCTCTGAGTTTTAGCAACAAGCTCAACACTCTTGGATTGATTGCTGAACTCTCGAATTTTGACATATTTCTCATGATTGTTTGTGTTTTGAAAATAGGTTTGGACTGGCACACCGTCCCTGTGCCTATCAGGGAGGTTTGAAGTTTATACATGTTGAATCCACATAAATAAAGACGAGTAAATGGTCTAGAACAGCATTTGAAATGGAGAGAGCATTGGCCAAATACATTTGTATGTTGTCTGTACACAAAACACTCTTGTGGGAGAATGCAGAATGAGCACAGCCCTGTTAAAACCTCAAGGAAAGCGCAACTTGCTGTTAAATATCATTGGGAACGTGTAAAGTTAGCCGCTGCTGGTCAAGAGGAGCATGTGAGAGGATGCAATGACGGTGGGACTGCACAGCTGCAACAAGTGGGCTGACAACAAACTGGCAATGTGTCTGCCTAAATGTGCATGAAATCGCTAAATGAAGCATTTGAAAGACAGAGGCTGAACGCATCACAGCCCCCGTGCATGCTCCCCTGAGTAAGGCTGGATTCAGATTAGATGCACTTGAAGTTTTTCCCGAGCCCAACGCGAGCCGTGATAATCGCACCATAAAATGGGATAACATCTCAATGCGCGGTCTCCACCGGGGAGGGAGTGCTGGAGAGTGGGCGGCCTTTGTGTTCCTGGTGTAAATGGAGGGCCGGAATAAACGGTGTCCTTGGACGAAAGACATTATGGCTGCCCCCCATAAATAGGCACAGATGTCATCTGCTTTGTTCCGGGGAGGGATGGGATCATTGTGTGTCCCCTCTCTTGTGTGTGTGTGTATGTGTGGAAAGGAGGGAGGCGTAGCTGGATCCAGGACGGGCCGGATTGGAGCACAGTGGAATGTTTCGCAGGTTGCCCGGGTGAATGTTCCCTGAGAGGCAGTGGGTGCCTGGGAGCTGCACGAGAAGGTGTGCCCCCGTACTTTCTACGGGGGTGTTCTTAAAAGCTCAACCTGCCCCTCGAAACTTGAATCCTGTGATAAAGAAGCCGAGAACTAAACCTGAGGCCCCTGAGTTACGTGTCCACAACCAGACCAGCACATGTGTAGCTTGTTAGCTGAAATGGCCTGCACTAGCCACAACCGTAACATTGATGCACAGCATCTGTGTCAAATAATGGCCTACACTAGCCACAACCGTAACATTGATGCTCAACTTCTGTGTCAAATAATGGCCTACACGAGCCACAAACGTAACATTGATGCACAGCTTCTGTGTCAAATAATGGCCTACACGAGCCACAACCGTATCATTGATGCACAGCATCTGTGTCAAATAATGGCCTACACTAGCCACAACCGTAACATTGATGCTCAACTTCTGTGTCAAATAATGGCCTACACGAGCCACAAACGTAACATTGATGCACAGCTTCTGTGTCAAATAATGGCCTACACTAGCCACAACCGTAACATTGATGCTCAACTTCTGTGTCAAATAATGGGCTGCACGAGCCACAACCGTAACATTGATGCTCAACTTCTGTGTCAAATAATGGCCTACACGAGCCACAAACGTAACATTGATGCACAGCTTCTGTGTCAAATAATGGCCTACACGAGCCACAACCGTATCATTGATGCACAGCTTCTGTGTCAAATAATGGCTTACACGAGCCACAACCGTAACATTGATGCACTGCATCTGTGTCAAATCTGCTACAAACTCTGGCATTCAACAGCAAAATAAACACAAAAACGCATTCGCGTTTTTCTATTAAAAAGATATATAGATGATGCCATGCAGAAAGATATTTAAAATGGCTAATGCACGTATTGTGTACACTAAACCCTTTTGGACTGCCCTGCCACATTACACTTGTTCAGCTCCATAATGGGTTGAACGAAGTCTATCAAATGAGATGTGGTAGTGAACATTTTCCAGGAACCTAACAATATAACAATGTATTTACATAGTGTTTCAAGCTGGATCCCTGCCATTTCTAATCACTGTTACATTAGCCTGTATTATTACCCAAAGTGATGGCACTTTCATCGGGATCCAAGCCTTCCGGGCATGACCCTTCCTGGTGGGTGGCGATACAGATGGCTCTCTGGATTCTCCATGTTACGCTGGGTGTTGCAGTCATACCTCTCTGACACGACTGTACTCACTCCCTCGACTCCTCCCCTCAATCCCCTTGCACCTGTGGCCACCTCATCTCACCTCTCAGTGCATTCCGCTTGAGCTTGTCCGGCACTGCCATCCCGGCACACTTCCTCTGCGCCCCTCACTCTCTTTGACTACCTGTGATATGAGTAGCGAGACCAGCCTCTGCGCGTCTATTGCTTGGTGGCTTGGTGGCCAGCTGAAATGACCTTACTTTTTATCTTATTGTCATCCCCCAAATCAGGAGTTTCTACTGGCACTTGCCCAGCATCTGGGTGCTAATAGCTACTGGAGGTTTTTTCAATGTTTCACTCAAGGCTAGAAGTCGTGCTTTCCAGATCATAACATACAGTATTTTATTATATTTGAATTTTTCATTTATAACCCGCTTAACTCCAACGAGTGGTTTCTAAGCACAGGATTTGAATCTGTGTTGCACTGCCTTGTCTTGCTTCCAAGACACATGCGTTGCCCCTGAGCTATCCTTCCTGCCCAATTGGCCAGGGCTCCAGGCAATAATGATTACATATTGGATATGATCACCATACGTATCTGCCTGCAAGCCAACGTACCTTCCTGGCAAGCATTTGAAGTTGCATCTTTCTGTGGATGATGTTAGAACACATCTCTGGGAGCAAACGTTCTTCCCAAAACTCAACAACAAACTAGGAGGAAATGACGTCTCCTAAAAAGTAATTCACCATAAAATAAAGTCCCTCCCAGTGTGGCACAGGTTTACCGGGAACTCTGGAGATTTCCCATTGGGGCTGTTGTGTGGGCACCCTGGTTTTCTGAACCTCTTAGTCTCTGACCCCCCTTCCTTCCATCTTTCCTCACCCCTACATCCTTTTGATGCAAAACATTCTAACAAATCTATTCCTCACTCATGCCAAATCGTTCACGTCAGTTTTGTGCTATGTGCAAATACTTTGTATCGTCAATAAAGGGACAAATCTGGTTTAAAATTCACAAAGTGTGCCAATTTGTTTGGGCGCAGAACCCCCATGCCCTACACAGAGGGATCGGGCTTGCCTGCCACATTTGCTGATGCTGTGTAATATGGAACCACTTTGACTAGCATTCCCGGGGCCACTTTTGGTTCGCAGTCCACCACTGCTGCTCCCCATTTCCCTCTCCATCCACTCATTGTACAGAGCTCTGTTCCTTCTGAGATTGTTTTTTTGATTTGAAAATACAATAAACAGAACCAGCCTTTTGGTGAGAAACGGTTGCACTCTCTTGAAGCAATGAATGGGCAGGTACATTGAGGTTCTGCACATTGCAAAAAGCACAGCAGTATCACAAAACTACGGCAGACATAAAACAGTGTTTCATTGCAGTGCCCGCAATAGAAATCCACAATGCATAAAACTAAATACATAAAAAACCTAATTGCATGTTATGCAATTCTACTATCCTTCAAGGGGAGCTGATCGCCGCAATGTTATTTTGCAAATGCTGAATGTCCAGACCACCACACATGTTGTCAGTGACTGTTTATTTGTTGTTCCATGCAGGTTTTAGTGTTGTTGTTCCCTTTTGCCATATGGGTGTATCCAGCTATCATTCTTAAAGAAGCAGATGGGTACTACTATCCCACCACACCTGCCTTTCTGTGTAACCTTTGGTGGGGGCATCAGAAATACCAAAAATGCATCATCACTCAATTCAATATAAAACTTAACATTCAATTTGAATTTAAACTATCCCCAAAAAGATGTTGTGGTGTTAAAACAGGCAACCTTTATCTAACAAATAGAACTAGGAAGCTGTTGGTCTTTGTCCAGCTTTACTCCATGGAACCTGGCTACCTCTAGCGCAGTGGTATTCAAACTGTGGGTCGCGACCCCCTAGGGGTCCGCGGGTGCATCCCAGGGGGGCCCTGAGAGCTCAGCATGAAAAAAGATTTTTTTTTTTTTTTTTTTTTTTTTAGATTGGAAGAAATGGGCAGGGGTGGCCCACATGGGCGGGCTGAAGCATGAAACTGTCTCAGGCAACAATGAAAAAGTGGCCCACAGTTGTAAATGGATATTCATTCCTTTAGTCACAGACTGGGCCTCATTACTACTATGGCGGACCAGTAACAACGGTGCTGGTAAGCTACCGGCACCGTTGCTACCGTTCCGCCATAGTAAGAGTTGTGCTCGTGGGTGCTTGACAGCCCCCGCCAGGTCTGACCTCAGCTCGTCGGATGCACCAGCACCGTTATTAACGGTGCCGGTGCATCCGAGCTCCCCCTTCCCATTTGAGCCATATGGGGCTCAAATGGGAATGGGGATCTACCGGCACCTTCGAAAGGGCAATTATCATGTCCGCCTAACTCGGCATGACCTAGTAATTGCCCATTCGCGGGTGCCAGACCCGGATGCAACTCCAGTGGCAGCCGTGCCGGTTTTACCGGCACAGCTACCGCCAGAGTAGTTATGAAGCCCACTGTTTCAATAGTACCCAAAGGGGTGCTTTGTGTTAAAATGTAAGTAAATTGTGATATATTCAGCAACAATGGTCAACATTACTAACTGCATAGTGGCCCCTCACCCATTATGGAGGAGCTAAGGAGCCAGCCCAGTGAAACAGTGAGCACTCCCTCAGCTGCTTTATCCAGCTAATGGAGTGCTCCTGGGCTGGCTGAACTGTCAAAGGGAAACACTGTTTCCCTTTGACAGTTCAGTTTAGTTCCCCAGCCGCACATGCTCACTGAGCCATGCAAGTGCTGGGGCGTTTTGCTTCGCCAGCATTGCATAGCTCATTGGAAATGCTGGCTGGGGCACTGCATGTCTGTATGTCCGAGGGGGAGCTCCTGCGCCTCCTCGCACATACGGACAGAGCAGCTGGAGCAGCACCCACACACAGGCCAATGCAGAAGGTACGTTTATGTTCATTGTTTTTATTTAAACATGTGTATGGATGCGTTATGAGTGAGTGTATGGTGATGGATGCTCATGTGAATGATAGAGTGATTGCTGTATGAATGTGCAGCGCCTTGCATATACACATAATCATGTTCATTGTGTTAGGACCAGTGGGGCCCAGGGGACAGGGATGGTATCTTTTTACCGGACATCTATCATTCAAAACCCTCTGCCTTGTCCACAAGGCTTTCTGGGGCCTCGGTCCAAAATACCTTCAGCTATTCCTCCGCAAATACCTCCCCTCTCGAGCTCTTCACTCCTCTACCTCCAACTCCCTCAGGGTCAGTCGTTTATCAAAGAAACGAGCTGGGGGTAGATCTCCGTCTTCGGCTGGGGCCTCCCTCTGGAACAGCGCCCTGCCACTCTAAAACTTGAGGAGAACCATCTTTCTTCCTGCACTTATCAGACCTACCCTGTCTGCTGCCTTAAACGTAGCACTTGCAAATTGCTGGCTGCACTACCACTGTTTGTTGCCTTTATTATTTATTTATTGTTATTTATCTGTTTCTCCTCTGCTTCGCACTTTCCACTTCTCCCCCCTTCCATGCACTTTTCCCCTCACACTTGCGCGTTCTCAATGTCACTGGGCCTAGTAAGATCGCTGTTTTATTCTCCTCTGTTCCCCTCCCTTGCCTTGTCACGCTCTGAAACACTTGTGTACGAGCGCGAAAGAAATAAAATATCAATGCCTGCCCCCTGGACTCCCAGCAACAATTGCAAACTGTTTGGCTATTTACCCATTTTTTGTTAAAAGTATGCTCTACAATGCAACATTTTAACCGATTATTTAAAAAAAAATTCACAGGGGGAAACCCCCCCGAACCTCCCCTTAATGCCCCTCCACTTAAAAAAGATTCACCAGCCGCCACTGGCCCTCAGACTGTGTTGGGAACGGGATGGGGGAACCGAGGGACTATGGTGGGAGCACAATGGGCGGCAACCATGGGATAGTGATGGGAGCAGAGTGGGGAGAGCCCCGGGTGTGTGATGGGGTGGGGAGAGACCAGCGACTGGGTAGGAGTGGGATGAGGGAGCCCAGCGACTTTGATGGGAGCAGGTGACGGCGCGCAATATATACTGTCCATTTGGCATTTCTGGGGGGTCCCGACCTGCCCAAATTTTGCTCAGGGGGGCCCTGGCCAAAAAAGTTTGAAGACCACTGCTCTAGCGGGAGGCAGGTACCATGCTAAACAGCCGCTTCCAAGCAAGGACACAGACATGTAAGGACATGGGGGACAACGTTTTTGTGGAGGTCTGTATCTAGCAGGCATCATCGATTGTCAGAGTTTGCTCCAAGGCATCTGTGCAAGGGAGATCAGGGTGAATGGGCACCTACTGTGCCACAGCCACGTGCTTTCATTATGGTAAACCCGTCAAGATATGTGAGGTCGCATTGGAGTAGGAAATAGAGCAAACCCCTTGAAAAGTTGCATTCACAGAGGCCTCCACCAGTGTTTACTTTGAATCGCACTCTTTTTAAAGAGGCCAAAGATTCTGCTCTGATACAGGCTACTGAGTTGGCTTCAGGAAGCAATGCAGCTACCTGCAGAGGCATTCAGGCATTTGTCTATCAATCTGTTGAATGATCCAAGTGCCCAGTTACCTGTGAAGCAACGTTTAGTGACCGATGTGCCAATGCCGATAGTCATGAAGGAGCAGAAGAAAATGGCTGCTCCATAAGGCCATACAACGTTACCCCAAGGCACGTTGACACAGGCATAATGGCGGGAGATCCTCATTGGCAGCTCAAATGCTTTTGCTTGTGAATGGGCGTTGTCATTTGGCTGTAAATCAGAGCAATGAAAGCAAGACCATGAATGCGTCTATTCTTCAGCAAAGCACAGCAAGCCACTGACAGTGTAATCGTCTGTGCGGCCATCTTGAACAGGACATGCAGCCTGTTCCCGCTGGAAAGAGGAGGACTCGGGAATATGAGAGAAAGCAGAGGTGTTGCTAGGGGGGGAGGGGCTGAAGGGGCTATAGCCCCTGGTCTGTTTGACGTAGCCCCGGATAGAAGCTTGGGTGCTACAACCAAAATGCTAACTAACCCCGGGTTCCATCAATCCTGACATTAGCCTAGCCTGTATCTTTTCCAAACCTAGCAACACCCCTGAGTGAAAGTCAAGGTACCTTTCTGAACCGCACCCTTCCCAGTAGCATGCTGGGACATTCAACACAGGCCCCGACCTGACCTGTGATCCAGCGCTGAGGAAAATACCCAAAGGTCAGGTAGACTTTCAGATTCGGACTGAGGGCAGTGCACTCAAAACATATGTTACTCTACCCCATTTCAAATATTTCTGTGCAGGTTTGCACCCCCTTCCTTCTGCAATCCTCTAAGACTTTTGCATTTTTCTGCAGCACATTTTTTAATGTTCACTGCAGGCTGAGCCTCTTAGTTTTCTCTAGCCCTGCCCCTCCCCTCGCAACTACAATGGGGGTGTTGCTAGGGCTGGAAAAGATCTGGGGCTATGCTATTGTCGGGACTGTCGGGACTCTGGGCTAGCAAGCCTTTTGGTTGTAGCCCCCGAGCTTCTATGCTACAAGCAACCGATGCAGGGCTATAGCCCCCTCAGACACCCCCTGGAAAAGCCTCTGAACTACAAAATGGCTGTAATTCATTCACCAACTATGTAGCCCTAAAGAGAGAACTCACCAGTGTCAATTGGCAACCAGGTGTGTTGATCTATAATTGATTCAATCAAGTGCACTCTTGAAAATGCCTTTGAACTGATGGTCGGCCTAACACCTGCATAGTCCTGTGCACATTTTAAAGCCAACCACCAAAATATATGATCTCTTCTGTCAATTTACCCCACTCTGCCAGGGTGTTACACCAGGCCAACACATGGCCACATTAAGCCTGATTCACTGGGGTGTTTCTATTGAAAAACACATTGTGAATCAGTCTCACGTTGCCCACAAGCTTTCTGGGTGGTAAAGCTCTACTGAATACATGTTTTATTCGGATCTCACGAGCGTCAATATTTGGCAGGTGTGTGTAGTTTGTTAATCAACTCTCATATTTGAACCCCCCTTGGTGAGATTGTATTCTTGAAATACACTTTATCATGCCAGTAAACACCATCTTATCTGAGGCGTAGATGAAGAGAGCTGTGTCCATGATATTAAACTTGCTCGGGAAAACCGTCTGGCTGACATTCCACGCCAGGGCCACGCCCAGGAAATGACATCGAATTGTTAATGAACCATTTCACTTGACATATGACTAAGTATTGAGTCTATTCTTCCAGATGGGGCCAGGCAGAACTGCCAACAGCAAATGGAATCCACCTTTTGCACATACTCATGAACGGCCCTCACTGTGATGAAATAGAAAGCACATGAGTGACAGAGGGCGGGATCTTCTCAGACAGCAAACGCAGGGGTCATCTTGGAACAAGCGGAAGACCAAGGTGTAATTTGGGCTGTTGCAAACCAAATCACTTAAGAAAGAGTTATGGAACACTGTGTTACAATTCGATGTCAGCCATTTGAGCAAAGTCTATGGAGTAATACCCTTTAGGCTTGGAATTTGCACCAATAATATTAAAGCTGTGTGCAATAAATTGTCAAGCGTCAAATACAAAATGATTACAGAGGCTGGCAGTGTTCTTTCACTAAATTCAAGTTAACAAAGAACGTTTTTCCCCCAACTTGGTGCAGCAGTGAGTTTCCTAAATGGGCTGCAGCAAAGCTCCCTCCACTGCTCTTCTGGTACCGGTGAAGAAAAGGTCCTGCCTGCATGTAGCCCGAGAGAAGGTCCACCCCCCCTTGCATGGACCAGAGAGCCCTGAGCACGCATCTGTCTCTCTTTTAGAACAACGTAGCCAAATAGCTGTTGATCTGATTTGTCAGCCCTCGACCGTGAACTTACACGAGGATTAAACTCGACTTTTTAACGCAGGCCTGAGGCAAAAGAAATCTTCAGAAGATACAGTCCAATTTTTCAACAACTGGAGTACAGATTTACTTTGGGTTAACACGTATAACCTAGCGTTCAGGCGGAGAGTGAACAGAAGATCAGGGAGACAGAAGGTAAATCGTGCGATTGCCCCAGCAATCGCCGTGGAGAAGCATGGCCCGCTGAGGCTCTTTAGTGGACACTGAGAAGCACTGAGGCAATTGTTTAGGCGTCCAGTCACTTTACAGATTTTATTTTACGATTTTAGAGAGGAAACACTCTGGGATTGTCTTCACCTTCACGCTGACCATGTTGCTGAGCTTTATTTTGTGTACTTCACAGCCTTTTTTTGTTCACTGTGCACCATTCCCTCTTCATAATCATTGAGCTTATTTGCTAATTAGCTGATAAACTGACCTTATTTTAGAGACTTATAATATTACCTCAGCCAATGCAAAGATCATTTTAAATTCTTTATGGCATGTTGGGATCTTCGCTTGAGTGTTTATCAAATTGTTTGTACATTTGCCGATTTTACTATCGAGGGCCTTCTGACCCCTAACACTTGAGTGTTCTGATCATAAATTAATAAGAGGTTTTAAGAAATGTGTCTGCCTCTATCTTTACAGAAGGCCTCATTATGACCCTGCCGGTCCGTAAAAAACAATGGCGGTAAAACCGCCATCACCGTTGTTTCCGGACCGGCTGATTAAGAGTCCTGCAGGCGGGAGGTGTCAGTCCTGCCAGGTCTGACCTGCCGGGATTTACACCACCCGCCTGCAGGCGGACATGGAAACACCGGCTCTGTCATAGACAGAACCAGTGTTTCCATGTTCCCCATCCCCCTGGAGTCATATCCATGGGAATGGGGATTTACAGAATTCCACCTCCGGAATTCCCGGGTCACTGGGGTCGTAATGCCCCGGTGATTCCGGGAATCACGGAGGCGGAATGGTAATACGGGTCCAGCGGTAGCCTGCCGGTTTTTCCGGCACGGTTACGGCCGGACTCGTAATGAGTCCCAATGTCTACAACTGTGAGTATGTGTTCATGACTCTGCAGACGTATATCAAGAATTTAAATGTAGGCCACTTGGGTACTCTATCAGGTCCTGGGGCAAAGATTGCATATCAAGAGTTCTAGATACAGATCCCGGGTAAATGTTATTGGTTATTTATAACACGCTTAATACCCAGAGGTTTCTAAGCACGGACCGGTGATCGAACCTGTGTTCGTTCATGTTGTCTTGTTTCTAAGGCAAGCTTGTTGCCCCTCAGCTATCCTTCCATAGAGGACCTCATCCAGTGTGGCAGAGCTACCTCCAGTGTCAGTAGTACAACATATTACAGGAGATGGAATCACAGTCCCATTTTCTCATAGCTGTAACAACGTTATAGACGCGTTGTGTATTTTAATATCCATTTGAATACTTTACGTTGGGCTCATAATGTAGTAATATAAAATGAAGTGACCTTTTCTATTCCAGTTCTTAAAAATTGGGAGCATTACACCCCAAGTGGATTGATGGGTGTCTATTCAGTAGTATGCCAATGTACAATAAATTATTTTAAAGTTTACAAGACTGCTTGATAATCATACCTTACAATTTCCTTTAACGTAAAAAGGGAATTCACCATTGGCAAAGTATTTGTGTCATATATAGTCATGGGAATGTCCAAATGGTCAAAGCTTCAGTGCCTCATGGGATTCATTGTATTGCACCAGTTAGTTGCATGGGGGTGTCTGATAAACAGTCCTGGTTAACCTAATGAGGCTTTTCTGAGCATCATAGAAGACAATAGCCGCAATCACTTGTAAATGGTAGTCCATTAATTTAAGGGATTTGAATATATTCCAATGGGTATGCCAAGGTTCAAAGCCCATAGGAATGACACTAAATGAATGAGCCTTTGATATTATAACAGACTCACTTGAGATGTAGCTGCTGAAATAGAAGCAAGAAAAGCAAGAAAGGAAAGATGCATGGCCAACATCAGGGTTGGCCTGAAGGCTCTGTGTAGCCCAGGATTTGGGTCCATGGAAGGTGGGTCCTGTTTTGCACTAGGTCCATAAGTAGGCTGAATTATTTTTGCGAGTGCTTGTGGCCGTGGACGTCTTTGTAACTTTCCCAGCAGTAGGCCTCCTTCTTGATTTCTGTGAGCACTTCCATGACCACCACTTTACTTAAGTTTTTAGTTGCTTCACCGGGAAAAATGTTGGCCACGAGTAGGGGTGTGTTTTCCACTTCAGGAAGATGTCAAATAGCTCTGAGCACCTTCCTAGTTCAACCAAGCTTCAGGGAGCGCTTAGTACATCTCTATCTGTGTAAATCTCTGCAAAATGTCCGTGGGAAGCTTGATATAGCACAAGAAACCTCTACGTCCCCTCCCTCCATGATCTTGCCGCAACTTTCTCACATTACAGCATCTGTGTCAGTCGTTGAGCTCTTTGCAGATGTACAGTTTCACTTCATTAACAGGAAAGATATAGAATCCAGGCTGAGAGCAAGAGCTAATTTTACATATTTATTCATTTATTTGAATAAAAGTAAAGCGTGACCAGAGACCTTGGACAGAATAACTGTGCTAGTTGTATATGACATGTGCAAAGCAAGAATTCTTCACCTTTGAAAGAACCCCAAGATTCTAAGGGTGGTTAAGCAATTGGATTACCTGAGTATCCCCATGGAATAGTGTTGGGGGAGCAGTTCCGAGCTAGATGAGCCTGGTGATGCCCCCGAGGTGGACTGGACTGTAGGAAACTCTGGAGATTTCCGGTAGGCCTCTACACCCTGGGCTCCTTTTGTGTGGTATTTCCGAATGTTTTCATAGGAAAAGTGTTGGGCTTGCTGGAAATGTGTAATATGGGGCCATTTTGAAAATGATATCTAGGACCGCTTTTGGTTCCCAGTTGCCCCCTGGTGATGCCTAGATCCTCGTTCATCAATGACCTCATCAAAGGTCCCCCCTACAGTCTCTTCACAGATTACAAGAAGCCAAGAGGAGATGGGCCTATGAACCCAAAAGATGGAAAATGCCTGACCTGAAAGGATTTACAAAATGGCACCCTTACTACACATAGTTGGTCTTAATCCAGTCCCTCACCCCCCACCGCCACACTTCTATATGCTCAACGGTTTGCTGACAGAGAGGTTCTTCCACCAGATGCCACTAGCAAGGAATCTCCGTGGCATGGTTCCTAGGGGGGGAGGGGGCGTCTCTGTGCCTGTCTGAACAAACCAAAACTAAAAAGAAAAACGTGCCCAGCACTGTTCCCTGGTTAACTCACACACATGCCCGTGCAACTTTGAAACACATCTGCGCGAAGCCACTTGCAGCTCTTGTTGAGTCTGGGAAGTAGAGTGGGTTAGTGTGCAGTGCAAGATGCGAACTTGAAGCAAACAGGAGCACGCCTTCAAACGAAGATGATGTTATCGATAATCTCGCTGTCTTTTGAGCTTTCTAATGCACGCTTCTGTCTTTATTAGCAATGATGCCCCCAACTACGAATTGCTAAAAAGCCTACTGCTTTCTCAGTGGATGTCAGAGGAAAAACGGAATCCCTCCAACATCAGTCCCCGAAGGTTAATCTGTGGGGGAGCGGTGGGGTATCCTAAATACCGATGGAGATTAGCAGAAGACCACCCTGGCACAATTCAAAAAAGTGAAGGGGTTAAGCTGCTGTCATGAAGATATCATGGAAGAAGTATGTGTTGTGGCATAAGCATGGGAAAAAGAGAAAACAAAGCTTGTTATGCTTTTTTCAGTTTACCCCAATGGACCATTTAAATCGAACCTGGTTGTCAATTTAAATATGTCTGCATATCCCTTTAATTCAAACAGTTAATGTTTTTGTTTATTCACCGCTTGTTCCGTGTCCGCCGGCGAGGCAAGCAAAAACTGTAATACTTTTCCTCATTAAGTACAATAACTTGTTTAGAAATAGAAGAAAGACACATGGAATACGGGTGCATCTTTGTCTCGGGTTCTCTCCTGTCAAGCGAGCATTTGGCGTCTCTCTCCATTGTGAATCACTTGCATCTAATTATCAGCGGCTTCTCAATATGTTTTTTGACAAGAAATAATGGCAGCAAGCTGCGGCTCCCCACCATGCCAGTCAGACCACTCTAGGGGGCTGCGTCGCGCAGCTGGTGTGGCAGGCTCCTCCTGCCAAGAGCTGTCCTGTGTGATCTTTTAGGCGGAGTGACTGAAAGAAACCCCCCCGCCGTTGGCTGTTATGTTACAGGAAGGGTGTTTTGTCTTCATAAAACGAGCACCGCTCAGAAAACCATGTGAGAGAAGAGGAACACCCTGTGTACGCACTCCTATTTCAGAGGCGCCTCGTGCTGGGCTTACTCGCCTCTTTCCGCATGCGCCCTGGAATGCTGCATCAGGTGGCCAGCTTTCCCCTCTATGGTCGATTTTACCAGGCTGGGGAGAAAGAAAAGGTGGGGGTGTTTTATTACACCTCCTCTCCGGTGTCCCCGAAGTTTCTCAGACGCATGCAATTAAGCATATACACACAGCGATAATCTTACTGGAGTATTTGACCAGGAATAAGGGTTCTGAGTAGCATTATTAACTCGGCCCTATGTCGAGGCATTTTCTTACCCTTCTGGAATTGAATTGGTTTTCTGTGCTTTCACTACGTGTTGACAAGAGATCTCTCTTGGATACCACCGCCCATACGCGTACAACTGGCAAAGAGTTATCCTGTACCATTTACAATGCAGCCAAGACAGGCACCAGTAACACAACTAGACAAGTGCACTTCTCCCAGAGTGTGCGTCAAAAGCATTTCCAAACAGGACTCTGTGTTGCTCCCGCAGATTACGAGGACTCGGAGTCGCCCCCACAAAGGCCTCCCGAAGGGTCTCAAGAGCTTCGGTGAGCATTCTTCACTTTTCATTATCCGTGCTCAGTGGGAGGGATAAAACGAGAATTTAGTTAATCATTAACCTTTCTTTCGCGCTTTTTGTTTCGGGAAAAAAACCACGCTGGCTCTTTCAATTAATCAACGTCTCCGCTGGTCACGAGGGTGGTGGTGGGGAGGTATGAGGGATGTGGGAGGGGGGGGCGGGGGGGCTTCCACTGTTTCCGCCTGTTTGCTTTTTTTATTTCAAGTGCGGGACTCCCTGCGTTGTAAAGTGATGTGCTGGCAGCTAAGCGTGTGTTTCCATAATGTCCACATGCACCCACACAGCAGTGCCCTTTAGTTCCAGGGCTCTGTTGTCAGACCTGTGCAGAGCTATCAGAAGCACTCTTCTACTTGCTTCGTTGCTAGAGCATGGGCCGCTGCTAACCAAAACATTCAATGGTGCATGGCTTTCTTCAGCACTTAGCATTTGTTATGTTTGAGGTAGGACTGTACTGTGGTAAATGCACCCTCAAGCTATAAGTCATTTTATTTACTCATCTGTAATGGAGGAATGCATAATCTTCTTGACTCAGCATTTATGAATATGAGCCATGGGCATGGCATGCAATAGGCATGAGGCATTGAAGCTTGGAAATGTGCATATCAGCATAAGGGGTTTGTAAGAGGTTGAAGTGAGCGGGAGCTATCGGGAGCTAAGTACCACTACTTTTATTTGTTATTTTAACACTTCCACTACTTTTCACAACTGCTTTCACAATTTTAGAACTCTTCTTTTGTAAGTTTAAGCATGCCACTTTATTTTACCAAGCTTTAGCAGTAATAGCTAAACTGTAATCTAGTTCACCACACCTTCACGAAGCCTGAATTACATCTCAGCAGGGCGCCAAGTACGCGGGTGCTCTGGGGCTCGGGGACTCCCCAGGAAATGCCATCTGCGTAAAAGTCCCTAAACTTTAAATGGGACATTTTTCTTTTCTTCGGGCGCCGGCACATCCTGGGAAACCCTGAAGTCGGTGCCCCTGCATCTCAGCCTGGATGAACTCCATCTGGCTTCATCTTAACTATCGGAAGCTGGTGGGGGTCTTTGGACACTAAGAAATTATATCTCGCAACACACCAACTCCTCCTGATTTTTTGAAAACTTGTCAAGTTGTTATCTCCGTTTAAATGCTTATAGGATACAGTTGATGAAGGTCCAGGCCACTTCAACAGGATTTTATTTTAACATGAGTTGGCGCCGTGGCATTTGCCTCATTATGCCAGTGGACAAGTGTGCAGTTGTTGCGTGAGCCTGAGTGGCTAATCATTTGGACTACTGCCTGGGATGGGCCGAGGCATGGGCAGTCTGTGTGGCTACTCGGGGTCCCGCAGTCACAGGGCCCTGCAGGCACCAGCAGACTGCCTTCAGCATATGAAGTCATCTTGTTTTCTGGAGGGTCTGTGCTGCCTCTATGTACAAAGCTCAGTTTGTCCTAGTGAGGCCATGTATCACCTCCCAACCTTCTATGACGCTCCAGTGGCGCATCAGACGCTAGAGGACCCCTAAGCACTGCTTATCACGTTCTTACTTCAAGCAGAGCATTTACAGTGAGAGCAATTCACAAGTGATGGCTCATTGTTTTGGACAAGCTGATCTTAACGTTTCCATGTTAAGAACTACAAAGGGGATTTTTTATTTTGAAAGCGCACGCAACAAATTATTTAGCATACTCAAACTATGGCCTCCTATGGGACAATTGAATATATAACACAAAACAGTTTTGAACTATCTGCCTTATTTTGACATGTTCATATTTAACACAGCAACAAATGTTCATTTTAGGTAGAATGCAACATTTTCCACACTATATACAAAATACAAACAGGTAACCCTTTCACGCATTACTATTTGTTATGAGTCTTTAAGTCTTGAAAGTACATTTCAAAATTCACAGACCATATTTTGCCTTTTGCTGAATTGCATTCTGGAACCTGTAGTCATTCATGCAAGGTGGGAGTAATAATGGCACAATTATCCACCTTTTGCTTTGCATATTTCTATAAGGAAGTATATATGTGTGTGAGTGCTTTACTATGGTTATTGTACTTTTCAAGTTATATTTATTAAATAGAGTATTGTTGAAAGCCAAACATGGGGGTCAGAGGGGAAATAGTGATAGGCAAGTGAGTCATGAATATTTGCCCAGGATGTGTCATGAGAGTTTGTAGTCCTGGAGACTAGAGGGTTTATTTTCCCTGGTTCTGGCCTAGTCCTGATTTCCAGGGCACAAGTCCAGGATGTGTATTGGTTGACAGCAGCCACCCACCTTATTCAGAGGGCGGATGCAACCTCTGTTGGTTGTTTTTGAGGCCAGGCTTCAGCATAAATGTGTGATTGCTCAATTGTTCAGCTACTACTTTTTCACTTCAGGTAGTCATGTTTCCAGTGCAGATGCATACACGACCACATACAAGCGTCATCAAAGCACATGTCTCATATTCGGATTTTGCTTTCCGTGGAATATTTAATGATAAATTGTTGAGTTTAAAAGATGGGCACCTTTTTATACTTTGCCAGCATAGTTATTGCAAACTCTCCTCTCTATGGTTATTTTTCCGCTGTTGATAAATTTTTTGGAGGCCAATGCTCATTATTCTTGTACACTTGTTTTCTAAGTGGAAAGTTTAATTGATCGTAATTTGTATAGTTTGCTTTTGATTTGTTCTATGATTGAAGAGTTTCCCACACTGATGCGAGGGAGCTGCACCCATCCCAAGGTTGAAATACATTGTACAACACATTTTGCGGCAGGAATAGGAGAAAAGCTATATGATGTACAAGAAGGTCTAAACATATAACATCTCAGCAATAGTCACCTACCTGCTGAGTTGTCTATGCAGCATTCTGCTATAGGATCCCCCGCTTGCCCCTGCTTCTCCCGTACCTGCAAAACAGATTTGGCCTGCCTACCCACTCCAATCAAGGGTCAGGTGGTCCAATGATGAGACTCCCTTCCCATTTTGAAGAGCGCAGTATTGGTCATTTTGCAAGATGCTTGCTAACGCTTCACCAAGCCTGAACCCCTAAGGAGAGGATACAGAAACCCTGTCACAACCAGTCATTTAGATGAGTGTGGCAAGTAGAATGGGTGCAACTATGCCTCCTGCCCCCAGGTAGTTATTGAACTCCCTCCCTTGAGCCCTGTTGATTTTGTTAACATTTGAAGACCTGCAAAATTTCTCACTTCACTGCCTCAAGACCACCCAGGTAAATAGGCTTTGTCACACTACAAGGCATACATTAGTTTTAAAAAATTGATTAGCAGAGTTTGCTAATTAAAATGTTGGATTATCAACCCCATTTGATTAGCAATGTTGTACTAATATTTCTAATGTCACCAGAAGTTATTTGTACCCAAGACAAAAAATGAGCATTAATACATCATGTTTATGCTCCGCTGAGGCCAGACATTAGTGAGATGAGTCAGGCCTTGCAAATTCTTAAAATTTTGGCGAACTTGTAGGTCGAGTAACATAGTTTACCTACTCCACGGAAAAGAAATGCACTTGACCTAAGGAAACGGTTGACACAAAATGTAAATGCACTTTCTGTAAAATGGTGCATGTCACCACAAACCCACTTTATGTTTGGCACACTGCTGCTACCCAGAGGCCAGCTATGCACAGTGAAAATGATATTTGTCAATTTGTCATTTACTGAAAACAAAGAGAATTTTAAATAAAAGTTTCAAACATCCCCTGCAAATGGTACTCGCCCTTCATAAAATCTACTCAAGTAGTCTTTGCTAACAGTGTATGACTGTCTGTAAAATGTAAAAGGTTAGCTGCACGAATGAACATAAATAAATAGATGTGATAAAAGGTTCTGAAGACAGTTTGGCCAGCTCTCTCCATAGGTTCATATATATAATTAAATCATAATCCTAGAGCAAAGCGAGCTCTGGAGGCGAACTACAGTGTATAATATTGAAGTAGATCTGTTTATGTACTGACCGGATGGGACTACTGATCAATAGTTTCCATTAACATCTAGTTAGCTTTGTGATTCATTATGTAAGAGGAACTGGCCAAACTAAGTAGAATGGTGTAGTTTGCAGCCACCTCATTTTCTGGGTAGCTGAGATAACACAGCAGGGTGATAAGATAGAATTTCAAGGAGTATGAGATCAGCTCATGGGTTGAGCACCAGTTGCACAGATGAATGCAACCAGCAGGTCACAGATTTAGGTTTGCGATCAAAAGCATTTGGTCATGTGGATATGCACGTTTTCGAAAATGTTCGCTCATCAATGTGATGCATCTTCCCCAACAAAATGAAATATAGTTGACACTATGGGCCTGATTCATTTAATTTTTAGCACAGTGAAAAGTGACTTTGCACCAGGGCAAAGTCAGTGCAAAGTTACTTTGCACTGCAAAAATACACTTTGCACCGTGTTAAGGATTCTAATGGGGCGTCACACACCAGACGAGGACTCTTGATACTGGCCTAGGCTGCAAAACACAATTAAAACACTTTTACATTATTTTACTAAGAATGTTAATGTTAATGTTAAAGGACATTTGTACCGTGCACTATCACCACCAAAGTGGTCTCCTGACGCTCTGGCGGCTCTGAAAAAGGGGAGGAGAGGGGGTGGGTTAGTGGGAATAAGCTGGAAAAGTGCAAGAGAGCAGTGATGTACTGTTGGCAGCCTCAGCCCGGTGGGTCCGTTGGCTGGGCTTGGGCCGTTTTATGGTCCGTAGTCGTCGTGTGCTGTTGTGAAAGTCTATGTGTGGTTTGTTTTGTTGTTGCATTGTTGTGAAGTTTATGCAGATTGCTGCGTTTAAGGCTTGTGGTTGTGTTTGGTTATAGTTTGAGAGGTGTATGCAGAGGGATGGAATTTTTAGTTGGTTGGTTAGTTAGCATTTCTGTCCTTGCAATTGTGGGATTCCAGCTAGGTCCGGTACATGCTAACAGTCACATTTCTATCTAGAGGCCGCGCAAGCTAAAGTTCAGAATTCCATATTGGTGTGGCACATGCTAACAGTGACATTTCTATCTAGATTCGACGCAAGCTAAAGTTCAGAATTCCATACTAGTGTGGCACATGCTAACAGTCACATTTCTGTCTAGATGCGACGCAAGCTAGGTTCATAATTCTAGGTGTGGTGCATCCTAAGAATCACATTTCTATCTAGATGTGACGCGAGGTAAAGTTCAGATTTTCATACCAGTGTGGCACAAGCTACCAGTCATGTTTCTATCTAGATGCGACACAAGCTAGGTTCAGAGTTCTAAGTGTGGTGCATGCTAAGAATCACATATGCTAACAATCACATTTCTGAAATTTCATCTAAGTGCGGCATATGCTAACAATCATTTCTATCTAGATGCAATGCGGGTTAAGCTTGAGAATTCCATCTAAGTGTGGCATATGCTAACAATCACATTTCTATCTAGATGCAATGTGGGCTAAGCTTGAGAATTCCATCTAAGTGTGGCATATGCTAACAATCACATTTCTATCTAGATGCGACGCGGGCTAAGCTTGAGAATTCCATCTAAGTGCGGCATATGCTAACAATCATTTCTATCTAGATGCAATGCGGGTTAAGCTTGAGAATTCCATCTAAGTGTGGCATATGCTAACAATCACATTTCTATCTAGATGCAATGTGGGCTAAGCTTGAGAATTCCATCTAAGTGTGGCATATACTAACAATCACATTTCTGCCTAGATTTGGCGCAGACTAAACTTGAGAATTCCATCTAAGTGTGCATATGCTAACAATCACATTTCTGAAATGTCATCTAAGTGTGGCATATGCTAACAATTATTTCTATCTAGATGCAACGCGGGCTAAGCTTGAGAATTCCATCTAAGTGTGGCATATGCTAACAATCACATTTCTGCCTAGATTTGGCGCAGACTAAACTTGAGAAATTCCATCTAAGTGTGGCATATGCTAACAATCACATTTCTGCCTAGATTTGGCGCAGACTAAACTTGAGAAATTCCATCTAAGTGTGGCATATGCTTACAATCACATTTCTATCTAGATGCAATGTGGGCTAAGCTTGAGAATTCCATCTAAGTGTGGCATATACTAACAATCACATTTCTGCCTAGATTTGGCGCAGACTAAACTTGAGAATTCCATCTAAGTGTGGCATATGCTTACAATCACATTTCTGCCTAGATTTGGCGCAGACTAAACTTGAGAATTCCATCTAAGTGTGCATATGTTAACAATCACATTTCTGCCTAGATTTGGCACAGACTAAACTTGAGAATTCCATCTAAGTGTGCATATGCTAACAATCACATTTCTGCCTAGATTTGGCGCAGACTAGACTTGAGAATTCCATCTAAGTGTGGCATATGCTAACAATCACATTTCTGAAATGTCATCTAAGTGTGGCACATGCTAACAATTATTTCTATCTAGATGCAACGCGGGCTAAGCTTGAGAATTCAATCTAAGTGTGGCATATACTAACAATCACATTTCTGCCTAGATTTGGCGCAGACTAAACTTGAGAAATTCCATCTAAGTGTGGCATATGCTTACAATCACATTTCTGTCTAGATTTGGCGCAGGCTAATCTTTGTGGTTCTCTCGGGGTATGGTACTTGTTAACATTATACTGCAGGCAGTGTTTGCTGTCCAGCCATGAATAGGTTTAGGCTGATGGTCACATATCTCTCTAATAATGCCTGGTGTAGGTCTGTAGCAGTCTAGGCCATTGAAAGGTAAGTTAGAGTGGCAGGAGCTTTCTGGAATAGAGTGATTGCTCTACCCCCCACTCATGCCAGCACTTACAGTTTTGTCGGTGTCTGGTGGCTTCATTGGCTTCCCCTGCTGACACCTGTAGACACATCTAGGAGCCGCCAATGTCTGAGCCGCCCGTGGCCTTGGGCCCTTAGCCGCAGGGGCTGCCGGGAAGAGGGCTGCCCTGGGGATTTCAGATTTGTCTGTCAGGTAGCCAATCACGGGGGGGGGCGGTATGGAAGCGGGAGGATGCGGGATAATTACATGGGAAGCTGGTCGGGAGGGGGAGAGGGAACAAGGCTGCTCGCAGGCAGCTGGGGCCGAATATTTATGTAAAAAAGAGTCCCAAGAGCTTCAACTCACCTGGCCATCATTGTTGAAAATGGCGAGGCGGTGAGGCGGCCGGTGGCTGGGCTGCACTAGGTCTACAGGCAGTGGAGGCCATATGAATTCTACTGTCTAACTACAGGATCTCCTGATTCGGACGTGTCTGCGCCACAGTGGACAGGCGAGGTGCGCGCTGTCTCTGCCGTTGGCACTGGCTATAATCCTACGCTAGCAGTTACATACCAACCCCGGACGTTGGCAACATATCACAGGTTGGCACCAGTGTGGGAACATCAGGGACATTGAGCTCCAGCGGTCGGCGGAGCGTACTTGAAAGCCCACACCCAGACACGGCCAGGCCGTTGCTGCGCAGGTTACAGAACGACCCTCTCGCCTCTCCTCTGCAGCCGAGCAAATTGAGAATGCAAATTGAGATGGCACCCAACCCATCTCACACCCCCTTTTACAAATACCCGGGCCACAATGGACCATGAACCAGGCTGGTGAGTGGTAATACAATAATTTTTTTTTTTTAAATGTCCATCGAAATCACACAAATTTTATATTGGGCAGCAATCACCAGTGGGGTGACAATTACACTGTAAAATGATAGAATACACTTAGTTTGACCTTCTACTATAACATACACAAAGCACAAATGAATGGGAGCAATTTTACATTTTGGGTAGATAGCACCCCAGTTAAGATTTCCCCCTGCAATGCACCCTCAAACCCGATTAACCGAATTTTAAGTGGATGGAAAGGAGTAGCAAGGAGTCAGGTATAGTAGGCAGCAAACAGAATTCAAATATGACCCTCACCTGTTTATGCTGCCAAATGCTCCTTTGTCAGCTCTGTCTATCTCTGGCTGTCACAGCGGGCATAACAAATGGACCAGTGGGGAGCTCCCTTAACTATATCCCAGAGGACATCTCGTGTGTATCTTTGTTCTGAAGGCATTCGGAAATATAGATGAACACAAAGTCATTTACCTTAAAAGAAAGACATTTTGCGAACTTCACGTTTCATGCCGGCTGTGCTAATAGTTATAAACCCCTTGACATGGGGCTTTACCAGCCAGTAATGGCCTTGGGACATTTGTGGAACTTTATTAAAGGCCCCTGAGGAGCCCAGCCCCTGAATATGGTTAGAAGACCGTTAACAGCTAATTCCAGACAATCGCTACAGTAATCTCTGGAACTTTGAAAGTGTTGTATGGTTTCCACAAAGCATCTGGGCACCCACTGAAATGGCAGCTGCCTATGACTGCTGGTGGTAAAATGCAACAATATAACAAAATACTACCCAGCAGTAAAATCTAGTCTGCCATGTTACTGGCAGAAAAATTCATCCTGGCTGGGAATATATTAACGTATGGAGGTAATTGCATTACTGCCGGACATCTCCATCGCAGAACAAAACACTACCCGATGCTGTTAAAAATCACTGCCCAAAATAAGATTGGCTCTGAGCTGCTATTAAAAAACATAAAGCCGAAAAGTAGCTGTCGTAGTGTGAAGAATGAGTAATGTGCGGACAGTACACAATCAGGTCATGTAGGAGTGGTGTGTGCTGTTAATGCACCATGTATGCGTGTGGAATGTCTTGCCTGGGGTATTTCATAGAGCTTCTGGTACATTGCTTTACATTTTTGAAAATGGGCACTAGGTAGGTAGTTGTTAGGAAAGCAGGTGGAAATGTGGTCCACTGAATGTATATGTGCCACCACCAGACCTCTCCCCAGGGGATCCTTTCTGCAGTACTTGCACGCCTCAACAGTCTTGCATACATCTGACCCGGCTAGCTCCAACTCTCTGCTGATCAAACGCTTCTCCAAGCAGACTGGGGGTAGATTTCTATCATCGCTGGTGCCTCCGCTTGAAACAGCCTCCCTGCCCTCTTAGTCTTGTGCCGGACCTCCTTAAGTTCCAGAAACTTCTTAAAAATCTTATTTGCTCTTCGGCTTTCCCTCTCTCCCTCCACAGCTAATGTCCCCACTGCAGCTGAGACTGGCAACCTGGTCCTTCATTAGTCTAAAGGTTACCAGGCCGTCTGCCCAGTCAACACCAGCACCCACTCCCCTCAGTACTGCCCATGGGCCCCAACCTGGCGGCTGTGCATCCACCCCGTGGGACATCTCGGTCCTAGCACTTAGCCAGTGGCCTTCTCCCCAGCTACCCCCTGGCACTTCCCCTGCCGGGCTCCCATTTGAACTTGTCCATACCTGTTCCCTCTCCCCCTCTCCCGTCCCTCGCTCCTGCACTTGCAAGTCTGAATGTCACAAGGCCCGCTAGGACCTAGACTGATTCATTTACTGATTTTGTTATTGTTTATTTTTTCGCCTGCTCTCTCCCCACTTTGACTTGTGGTGCCTGGAAACACAATTTCTGTTGTTTAGGCACCTTACAAATACTCAATAAATAAAAACAAATATAACTCACATTACTTCCTAGGAGTTTGGCAATCTGGTCAGAATGGTTATTCACAGCAGAAAGGGTTGCTTGAGAAATAAGGCCTCAGGGCCTTTGTAGGGGTCTGCCCCCAGAGTCAACAGTTGGTTCCTGGACCCCAACCATGGGCTCATTGAGGAGCACACAATTTAGGCCATTCTCAGGGTGGCTCCATGGTAGGGCTTGTCTACCCGCTCATTTAAATGACAACTTCTTGGCTCTATATGGAGGCCCAAACTATGCAACTGAGGCACAGACTGCAGGGATATTTTACACCACTGTAACAACGCAGTGCATTAGTTTCATTAAAAGAAAACAGTACACATGGGAGCAGCTGTAGACACCCATTACTAATGTCTGTAACACGTGGTGAAATACCTCCTGAAGTTGGCATGCGACTGGACATGCACGCATTCATTTGTGCATGCATATTTTCACATGTAGAGCAAACGATTGCATTTAACTTTGAGGTAAGTTTGGGAGGCAGGGGTGGGGAGGAAGCAGCCAGCCAAAACGCTCTATGGATATCTTATAATGCAAATACAGCAGACACCGCCAGCCTGATGAAGTTTAGGCAAAGTTCAGCCAGCACTCGTGCTGTAGAGATAAGAAGGACAGTCCTCCTTAAGTCCGGGGCGACCTTAAAGGAGGTGAGGGAGGAAGTGGAGGGGCTACCAGAGCCCACTAAATATGCCAAGTACAATCACATGGGAAACGATGTTGCTTTCCGTGCGCAGTCTCATCAGCGCACAATAAAAAATGCCACGAGGCGCTGCTTGAGGAGACTGCAGCCTGGAGGAGGGGTCTGCTCCCACGGCAGAGGGAGATGGTCTAGTGATGTTCTGGGCTGCCTTTGCTGTCTGCTAGGCTTGCAGCCCCTTCGTGCCATCTCTGGGAGTTCAACAAAGCAGACTGATTCGGGATGGCTTGCCTATCACACAATACATTCATGCAATTAAAAAAGGAAAGAAAACAAAGGATGATAAAAACGAAAGAAAAGAAAAGAAAGGAAAAGAGAAGATGAGAAAAATGATGACTCTTAAATTAAAGTGGGACTTTATCAGCATAAACAGCTTTTACTCAAAGATGATTGGGAATCAGCGACTCCCTTGATCATGTTTGGAGTTCATCAATTTGCTCTTCTAACCACTAAGGGCCCTATTCGTGGAATATTTGCCTGGTTCAACGTGAATTTGCACTGCTGAAAAGAGACTTTTCACTGCTGACACAAACATGGAACCGTGTGAAGTGTATTTTTGCAGTGCACAGTCCCGGCAAAGTCAGCGCATAGTCATTTTTTTAGTACAAAATAACTTTGCCCGGACTTTATACACTTTTCACGTTTCCATGAATCAGGGTTTGCGTCGGCAGTGCAAAGTCACTTTTCAGCAGTGCAAATTCACTTTGAACTGAGCAAATATTCCATGAATCAGGTCCTAAGGGCCTAATTCATGGAAAGTTTAGTGCATAGCAAAGTGGCTTTGCACAGCCAATAAACACACTTCAACGGGCCTCATTCACATAGCGGAGCAAAGTGTATTTTTGCAGAGCAAAGTCACTTTGGACAGTGTTAAAAGTTCCACGAATTAGGCCCTACAACAAAACGTGTGTTCCCCAGGGACGATGATCGCGCCTAGTCCTTCTCGGTTCCAAATCAATATGCCCTCGATACAGCACAAGAAACTCAAGTACTCATGCAAAATAGGCATTTTGAGTAATATACTTTAAAGTTCATTCTAAAAGGGGGTATTACGTCATATATATTGTCATTATTTAAAATGCAGCAATTAACTTATTTACAGAGCAAACTTGCTCCAGCACACTTTGTCAACCGAGACAGCTCCAGACCAGACTCTGAGCAAAGATTACGTTTTTTCCGAGATGAAAACAAACTCCCCCTGCTGCTTTTCTCCCCTCTCCCACGCGCGAGCCGAAGTGATCTGCACTTTCACTGTGATTTAGGCCACGTATGTTTGAAAGAGCCGAAGCGGGCCGTGTTGGCTGCTTTCCTTCAAATGGCTGTACCCACAAAGTATGTGTCTGGGAGCAAAGTGCTCAGAGGAGCGAACAATAATAGACACCTTTATCAGCAATGGCCATCTGTGTTCCTCTGGCTAGCGCCAAGCGCTTTGGCAGACTTGTGTAGTTCCCTCCTACCCGGCACACTCTTGCACTATAAAGAAAACGTGCACTCCCACTTCCTCCAGCCTCCAAGAAAGCAAGAGGGGTCGAGCTGCATTCTAAATCTGTCACTGGCCTCTCCGTGAATAAAACGAAATCCCTTCCTGTGCCGTGCTAACCGTCTCCACGACGCCACGCGGCCCAGTGCACGCCCTGCTCGTTCATGGATGTGGTTGGGTGCGTGTGCGTAGTGTGTTTTTGCATGCGCATGTGTTAGGGTGACAGTTTTGCCAGGACTGTCCCAGTATTTGGTGCTCTGTCCCCCTTTCCGAAGATTATGTTCCCATTGGAAACTGCAGTGGGCCCGGTTTTTTGTAGTAGGTTTTAATGGCTGACAGGCAGAAATGCACAATCTCGCACAGAAGAAATGCTGCATTTTACAACTTAAGATAGTGTTAGTTTGTGATGAATTAAGTATAATATGTGTTTGTTTTAACATTAACACTTAAAACACCTTCTCCTCTAAACGCTACTGAAGTGTAGTGCCTTGACAGCCACTTTCAAGAGCTAGTCCTACTTTTATGTTAGTTGCTCTGTTCCGTTTTTTAACTTTTTAAATCTGGTCACCTTAGTATGTGTGTGCTGTGTGTATGCAAAATACCTCATGCACGAGTACTGGGATGAGGAAGAATAGGGATACGAGTAATGAAAATTACCAATAAGTAATCATGGCATTAAACACAAACAATGGCACAACACAATTCATCTTACTGGGCTTCAGTCCTAAAATTTTGGGCTATGTTGACTCGACCTGGCTGATCTACAATTCAGTTGCCAGACAGAACAGGACACAGATGTTAAACGGCACCTGTGTTTTGTTGTTAAGGCCCAGCAAATACTAACGTAAAGCATTTCAGTATTCGTTTTTAGGCAGTTGAAATCGTGGTGTGGGTTTATTACTTGCATGACAGGGGAGTGATTGGAAGGGTAGAGAGGGGACAGGAGACCGCTCATTCTCACAGCAGTCCATAAGTGGGTGCTTTCAGACTTAAAGGAGAGAGTTAACTGCTTGTAACATTGAAGCTGCACTAGAGTAGTCTCATTAGACTGCATAAAGAAGTTAGATGCCCCCACACAAATAAGTTTGCCCTTCCCGTATCGCTCGTGAAGTTAATGCCTCCCACCAACATTTGAAGGATTAGCGGTTTCCCGAAATTTAGGTTTTGTTGAGCCCCTGAACACAAGCACAAACACCATACACATACGTGCACACACATGCACACCCAGCCACCCATACATTTAAGTGTTTACCCTTTCACCATAAAGGCACACCAAGACAGCCACCATACATTTAAGTGGGCACCCTTTCAGCATACAGGCACACCCAGGCAGCCACCCATACATTTAAGTGTACACCTTTTCACCATACACTTACACGCACACCCAGCCACCCATAGATTTGAGCCACCATACACTCACAGAGGCATACCCAGGCTGCATCATGCACTCACTCATTACTGCACATTACATTATATACATATACACATACTTACATGCATCCACACACACCTTTACCTGCAGTAGCCAGGAATGCTTCTTCCTGTCATCTGCAGAGTATCGGGAGGCCACTGTGTCATGGGGTGGAGGAGAGTCCCATTACTTCTAAATGAAATGGTTTCTTTTTCAAGTCACTCTGACTTCATAAAGAAATTATTTCAGTTAAAGGACGAAACCGGAACAAAAATAAAACAATTTGAAGGCAGAGTGACTTCAAACTGAAACTATGGGCCTCATTATGAGTGTGGCGGTCCGGAAACAAGGGTGCCGGTAATCTTACCGGCACCCTTGTTTCCGAACTGCCACACTCAGAGTCTGCCTGCTGGGGCTACTGTGCCCAAGAGGTCTGACCCTGGCAGGCACAGCGGCCCTAGTAGGCAGACGTATCACAGAAGCACCAGCATCGTTAGTGACGGTGGCGGTGCCTCCATGAACCCATGGGTACGAACATTTTCTGCCACCTAGCTTCCCGGTCCACCGGGACTTGTAATGTCCCAGTAGCACCGGGACGCTAGGTGTCGGAAATGATGTAACGAGGTTGGTGGAAACCCGTCGGTCACACCAGCGGGTTACCGCCAACCGCCTAATGAGGCCCTACGTACTCCCCGCCTCATGCCTTGGAGGCCACTAGCCTTTAGGCTTGTAAGAGGATTCAATTCAACACTACAGCTAAGTCAACGCCTAGTCTATAATACTGAATGAAAACCCTTATTGATATATCTTTATGTCCAGTTCATGCGTTCTGGATGACTACCCCTATATAACACCCCTCTCTTGGAATCCTCCTGACCCCACTGAGCCAAGATGTAGTTCTGTTTTGCAAGTTAAAAGGTTTAATTGGTAGTTTAAACAATAGGTATATATATCACACTTTAGAATAAATTAATAATTGAATATCACACTTAATCTGAGATGATAAAGATTAACAACGGAGAATCTGGCACTAGCACACTTCTTGATAATCACTAAGGAGTTGACATGAAATGGATAAGATAGCAACAATACTTTTATGGTTTCCAATGGATGCAATGTGAAATGAAATGCAGTACAGAAAATAACTTGATAGGATTTCAGCAAAAGACAATGTAATCACTTTCTTGGACAATTCCCCCCTTTTATGCAATGCAAGAAAATGGAAGGAAGGCACACAATTCTCAGAAATGCAATTCAAATGTAATTCAGTTCACCCAGCAACTTAGACTACAGAAGTTGAAAACACAGGCAAAATGCTTTTATATGTGCTGGCAATGGAGTGAAAAAATGTTAAAATGCTTTTAATTCCCTCTAGAGGTCAGGGTGAGTGGTATCTAGTTAATATTAGTCCAGGCTCACACTAGCAATGATCTAGGATTAACTAGCAGGTTAAACGAATTTTTGGCAAATGAAAGCAAGCAGCTTCTGTTTTCACACGTGGAGAAATTTGCAAATCGCGGCAAAATTCGCGAATACGCCGAGCGAGATTACAGAGGAACTACATGGACGATCACTATCGTTTTGGGGTCCTAAGAAAGCCTAGGATCTCAGCTTCCAGATGAAAGTTACTGCAAGTCTCTAGCACAAACGGTCACGGAGATATGAGCGATTAAATAAAGGTCATTTTTCAGATTTAAATTTTAAAGTTCACAAAGACAAGTGCAGCTTGCAACTAGCAAATCACAGGTGACAGCTTTACAAATGACAGGTGACAGTTAGGAGGCAGTTCTACTTAGATTAAAATAGCTTGGATTATATTATTTTAACTAAGAGATTGGTTCTGCACAGTTTTCTAGGTACTCACACTATATTCTTGAGTGAAATGGGCCTCGCCACGGATCTGGTCAGGTTTTAGACTGGACTCTGCACTTCACAGTGATCTGGGTCAGCTCTCTCTGGTTCTGCTAACAGGTCAGCTCTACTCTGCTGGTCTGGTCTGGGTCTCTGAAGGTTGATGGAGGTAAAGTATGGATTTTCCCGGCAGAGCTTCCAGCTGCAAATGGATTTGAAGGTCCCTATCTGTCCTGTCTCTCTGCTTTTATGTGTTTTTAAAATGGGTGTGTGTGAGCAGCATCACTAGCCAGCCCCTCTCCACTTGTCATTGGCCACTTCATCCGCTTCCACTTGATTGGGGGAATGAAATGAAGTGTCATCATGATGAGGTCTGTTTATGATACAGAGAACCCACCCCTGTCAACTTTACACACAATCTATATTTGCTCAAAAAAACATATTTGCACAGGTACACATTTGTTTAAAATTACATGCACCCTTCACATATCACAGGAGGTACACCCTGTCCAAATCTGCTCTTCCTGGGGGCTTGCATTAAAAAATGGCACATATTTCACTTTTTAACTGGTTTCGCAATTTCGGACATTAACCCAAATTTACACACATGTGCGCAAGGAGTATGGACATTAGTTGATGAAGTGTCAGATTTTTCACATGCACACATTTTGAGTAATATCCTCTTTTCCGCTAAAACCCCCCTGAACATGCCACCGGTTCTAAAAACCTCTTAAAATGTGGGCAGAAAAATCACAAGAATTATGGTGTCATTTAAATAATTTTCACAAGTCCGCTCTATGAGTTATTCATCTTTTTCTAAAACCATATTCTGGCCATAGAGGTGTGTCTTTTCATGTCACATGGTACAGAAACCAGTCTTTCCAGTTTCTGCCAAGCTCAGAGACCCTGCCCCTCCCAGCTTCTGCCAAGAGGAAGCTCCATTTACGACTCCCGCCAATAAAACATTTGCCTGAGTCAGGACAGGGCTTTGTTCAGAGCTCCTGTATTCTGTGGGGCTCCCCTTAATTCAATTATCAGAGAGATGGCATATCCTTAGTGTGGCCAGCAAAAGGCAGATAGGCCTGGGAACACAGCTGTGACTCAAGTTTCACTCCTGATGGGGGGTAGTTGCCAGGCAAAATTGGAATCTCTTTAAGCCAGTTTTTAGCTACATGTCTTTTCTGTTCCCCAGTTTAAGTCAAGACATTTTTTTTACATATGCAGCTAGGATGCTGATTCTAAGTTTAAAACTATGACATTTAAACAATTGCAACCTATGTGACACTCAAAGTAGGTCACTCATTTCTTTTAAACATTTAGATTTTTTAGTGTCTTTCAGTCCAAATTTAGTTAAACTGCTGAAATCCACAGCTCAGCCAGTCTTGTTATAAACCTTCAAGTCACTTCAGAATATAACTTTACATTGGATCCACCTCTTAGTAAGTCTTTCTTTGGCATGTTTTGGGTTCATTTATTCAGTTTTCTACAAAATCTGGTGGTTTTAAAACGCCGGCTTTTGGATAGTGGTGAGTACTGGTACTGCACCCCTTTTTGCGCTGTTTTCCTGCTATGCTTGTAACCAAATGCTGTTACCCCATGTGTGGCAGTAAAGCCTTATTACTGCTGCTCTTTCTTCCAAGCGGTTATCCCCCTCGCGGTCATGATACGATTGTTGCAACACGTCAAGCTTTATTAATGCTTGAATTGAACCAAAACTGTCACTAGGGAGCTGTATAACCATCCCGCTCCTAAAACAGGAATGCAGGGACAAGAAACAATTGGGTTTGTGGTGCAAGAAAACTGAACCATGTCAACCCCATTCTGAAGGAGCTGCACTGGACATACCTTCAAGCACGTATCATGTTCAAAACAGCCTGCATCACCTACATAACACTCAGAATCAAAACACCATTCTACCTGGCTGATAAACTCAACATCTCTCGAGGCAGGCACCCTACCAGAAGACATAACACCACCAGGCCAGAAGCAAAGAAGTGCACAACATGGACACATTCCTTTTCCTGCTATCTGAAACAAGGTTCCAAAACAGATACGCCCGGCCCCCTCCATTATGCACACCAGGAAGAACTTGAAGACCCTACATTTCAAAGAATATCTTGCCAATCCCCCACTCAACCCATACTCTCTCCCTCTGGAGCTCCTGCCCTCCTCCACACTCCTATTCACCCCTGCTTCTCTGATTCCCCCACATGGTTTTGAGTAAGCCTCATCCATTTCAAATTATTTCTCATCACTAAAACACTCTTTAAAACTTTGGGTTTTTCAGAACTTGACACTGTTCCTCTCTATTCGTAGGTCTCCCTGTCTATGAATGTGTTCCTCTTCAGTCTTTCCAAATATTTCTCTTCTTTGTTGCCTTCTCCCACATCACCACATCTCTCCTTCTCTCATTGCTCCTTGCCGGCTCTCTTTTACCACCCATCTCCAGTTTCAATACCTTTGCTTTGTCTTAAATGTGTCCAGGCTTGTGGTTCTTCCTATCTTTCATCTATGGTGTCTATCTATACTTCTAACCATACTCTTAGCACTTCCTCTTGTTGTCTTTACTGTCCCACACCCTCACTGCGCCCAGTCTCACTTTTGCTCATTTGCACTTTGTTTACGGTAGACAGTCCAGGATACACATGTACAAAAGAACATACAGTCGACTCTTGACTCGGGTATGTAGGGATCACCTACCGGCACACCCTCTCACTCAGACAACCTCTCTCCAACTGTCAGACCTAGTACAGTCAGCAGATCATCACACACACTACATTCCACGCTCAGAACCCCCATGCCATCATTCATGCAGGCAGGGAAGTAGATTGAAAGCACCCAACAAAACACTTCCTGTCCCCAAACTCTATAAGGCCCTTAATCTACAGGCATACTCTCCTCCTAATCTTTCAAGGTTTTATTCTTCTTTAAAATGTCATCTTCTTGCTGCCCACATATTAAAGTTAAACCCCATTTCTGATGCTTTTTTTAGCACATATTCAGTGACTGTTATTGTTAAGATTTTGTACGTGTTTTAGTAAGAGTGCTATTTAAATCCCAAAACATAAATAAATTAATACAATATTTTCTATTTAAACCTTCTGTCAGGATAAGCAGGACATTATCATGAAGTATCAGGGGAATCTCCTAGGCAGGGGGTAATGGGTCTCTGTGCAAAAGGCCATGGCTAATGGGCCCCAAAGAAACCTACTGGTGAAACATATACAGTGGCTACAGACGAAGGCCATGGCTAGTGGACCAAATAAACCTATTTGAGGAACATGTACAGTGGCCATGTCCAAAATCTGTGGCCACTGCCCATGGCTGGAGGCCATTGCTAATGGGCCACAAAGGAACCTACTGGTAAAACATGCACAGTGGCAATGGCCAAATGCTGTGCAAAATGGCCATGTCAGAAGGTCATGGTTGGTGGGGCCCAAAAAAACGTATTGGTGAAACATGTACAGTGGCCACGTCCAAAGGCCATGGCTAGTGGGCCCTGAAGAGACTATAGTATAACAAAACCCTTGAAATTCATTGAAAAATCTTTATTTAGAAGAGAGATAATGTTATCAGATTTAACATGAAGAATACATAGCAATAAAACATTTGAAATTCAATTAAAAAAAAAAAACCTTGGTTAAGAAAGGGTAAAGGTGATCAGATTTAATATAACCAAACCCATGAAATTCAGCAATCACATTTTGGGCAGGTCTACCTTAACTATACCTCCCTGTAGTGCAGTGTATTACCACAATGATGACATCACTAATTCCATCATACATGACATCACTGATGGTGTCACTAATTACATCATGCATGACATCACTGATGTCACTGGTTTGATTAATTACATTTTGAAATATGACAACTCTGTTTTTTTTTAACATAACATATATGTACATATTATATATTTACCCAGTACAATGTATTCGACCCGTGTTTCTTTAAATGTAACACATGGTATACAATTATGGAGCATAAGTAACTGATTTACTTTTTTCATATTAATCAAACTTTGAATTATTAAAATATATGTTATCACAATACACCCAGGCACATACTTTCTTTTGTATGTGATCATTTTTTAAATAAAAATTGTCATTTAGAAAAGAATGTGTTCATGTATTGTTATTAAAGTGCAGAGAATTGTAAATTGAAATGTGAACATTGACTATTTTCATAACATTTACTATTAAACATGCCTCTACTTTTATCCATTCTTATTTTTTATTTCACTACTACATATACTTATGTTTGAAATACCTCAAATAGATTTACCAGAATCAGGAACGTTCCCTGCGAAGAAGTACTGTAATTGTTTACTAAATACATGAAAATCAAACCATTGGTATAACGTTCCATATTTTTATTTTAAAGCTTATACGTTGATAAGTACTGAAAATTAATGCTCCACACATAATCATATCATACTTCTGTATCAATGTGTTTTTCCATATCCTTTTGTTATTATTGTTATGTGTAACAAAATAAAATATGTATCCAAACATGCCAACAAAAATATTCTAAATTATTTAATCAGTAATGTCACATTTGATGTAATTATTGATCTCATTGCTGATGTGATGTCTGATGTAATTAGTAATGGCAACAGTGATATCATCAGTGATGTCATCATTGTGGACATAAGATGCGGAACAGAGGGCACTTGGTTAAGGTAGACTTGCTTGAAATGTGATTGTTATCTCTGTTTCATTCTGTATGGTTACCAGTTCTACTCAAAGTCTGTAATGTGCTAACACATGTAATTATATCGTTATCTTGAACAATAAAAATTATTAAAATCAAAAAAGTAATGTGATTGTTGTATTTCAGGGGTTTTGTTGTGTTAAATCTGATCACCTTAACTCTCTCTTACCAAAGTTTTATTTTTTCTTCACGGAATTATAAATAAGTACATGGAAGTTATTTAGCAGATAAATACATTTGGGCAGTTACATGAATGTGGCTGTGGGTATGCTAGCACTGCTGGTAGCCTTGGAATTTTGAGCAATCGGTGAATATATGTATCGTATAGATCACAGATGATCCGATGAAAATGCTCCATGAGAATTCCAAGGAATATAATTAAGCTTCATTGAGCCCACCCACCGGTCTTACTGGGAGTTATGTGCCCTAAAGACCGAGTTAAGGGCCTGAGCACAGGGAGGGCATTTAACAAGGTATATTGGCCCATAAATCCTCTAAAAGTCTCTAAAGCTAGTATGACCTGTTTCGCTCTTGATATTGTATAAAATGTTTACTCATTAAGTGGCTCTCCAGATGTTTAGGACCTTAACAACCATGATCCCTGGCCAGCATATTTAATGGTGAAGGATTATAGGAGTTGTAATCCAAAACATCTGGGGGATGGGGGTGGCACATGGTAAATAACCATAGTATATAAAAGGAAAGAGTTGGGAGTACAAGAATCCCCATGAGGGATTACCGAGAACTGGTGGCCACTACAAATAAAAGGTGCAACAGACAACGATATGAGGAGAAGCAGAGAGAGATAAAAAGCAAGAAGAGGCAACCCCATCTCAGTATTACGCGACAAGACTTTCAATAAACGTTCTATTTTGTCTCAGTTGAGACATCAGTCCTTTAATGGAATCCAAAAAACAAATATTCCAATATGATTATAGTTAGTTCTTGAAAGTTCATATACAACAAGAATGTCTCTGTATTTTTCTTGGTCCATTAGCAAGTATAGCAATATGCTCCATTATTCATCTGCACAGTTGTATACCTCTGTAAAGTGTGGTCTGTTGTGTATCTGTATTGTTATATACCTCTGTAAAGAGCTCTGTTGTTTCTCGAAGCTAAATACCATAATAATAATTATTTAAACACTTTATGGGTGGCATATTAGTTCTCTGGGAGGAGGCATGACATTACAATATATGTACAATAAATAAACTAAAGTATTTTAAAAAAACAGTTTCCCCTAATCCATCTTCTCTGTACAACCCCAATGTTTGCCCACCCGCCACTTTGAAGGACGCTCACAGATTATTCTCATGAATAAACATTAGAAAATGTCATTGACCTCTTCCAGATAACATTCTTCCACAATGTGTATTTCCGATATCATCCCAATGAGGTTCTGATGCAAGGGTTGCAGTGGCTCTGGTTAATACAGCTTAAATTAAATAAGTGGGTACTTGTTGGTTTGGGATTCTGGGCACAACCGCTGCAGGTGTGCACTGAAGTGTGATGACTCTCTTCTGCTAATTGTTGTTTGCTTAAACACTGCTCGATATTTCTTTTTGTTCATGAACACATTTATTTGACTAAAATATGTATATGACATTGAGGGATTTTTTTCTAGAAATAAATAAAATTTTCCTTATTACCTTTTCAATTTTGTTGTAGTACACATTGCTCCCCATATGTTTAATACACGTTTTAGAATGCATGTCACAACATACAAGATAATGTTCAATACTACAAATGATTTGTGCAACTGAACTTGGAGAAATGAAAGTTGTGAAAGGCCACGGCCTCTGATCTGCACTAGAATTGGCATTTTCAGAATTATAAGCTGGTTGAGCGAGGCTATGACTGGGGGCCCCGCCCACAGTAGCAGGCAATTTGCAACAGATAGTAAGTTCTGTTGATTGGCAGTTTTCCCAGCTGACTGGCGGTTTTGAACGGAAGTTTGCACCCATTTACCAGTGCAAAAATTGACTATGAACAGAGGGACCTTTGCAGGAACAACATCTGCACTGTCTGATTAGTGCAAGAACCAATTTGTCTCCTCAGCTGTCGGTGCTAAATTGTTCATCTGCAGGGGAAGACTCCCCACCACACATGCAATCTGCATGCTCTGGCCATTGGAGCTCTTCAATGATATTCATGCAAATCCAATTTTAGTAGCCACCTATAATATTGCATGAAGTACACGTGATCTGTTCACCTGGGATTCAATATTGGTGAATATCTCTCTCATAATGGGAACACTAACGCTGAAGCAAAAGTAGCATAGTGTGTGTACACATGTGTGTGCATGAACATAGTTGAACATGTTTGTAGTACGCAATTGCGTTTATGCATTAACAGCAAAGTTAGCTTTAATGAATTTTACTCGCTTAAAACTGCCAATGTACACCATGAACTGGTGTTTTGCATACAGACAAAACTTTAAAGCGAGTTGACATGACGTTTCACATTCTACAGACTGGTCGGTGTAAGGGCAGCTTATTGTGTGGGCAGCTTTGAGTGTTGTGTTTTTTACAAGCCATTCAACAATTCCAGGAAGCAGTGCAGGAGAAGGAAGTGTCACCAAGTCACAGGAAGAATGACCTCATTTCTTACCACCCCGTCCAAAGAATGAAAGCCTTCAAAACCCTCTGCATTGTAAATTAGCAGACGGAGATATTCTGCTGCACTGTTTGAAGGTGAATGGTGTGGCCCCTTAAAGAATTAGCAAGGAAGGTTTCTGTAGGATGTCAACAAAACTCCCTATGAATTCAATGGTTTGTAGAAGCCGCAGCCCAAGGTTAAGAAGTATGAAGCTCCCTGGCAGTCATTGTTGTAGACATAGATAGAAACCTATGTATCTAAAATACATTTCTAAAACAATACATGGGGCGCCCACAATAAAGATCGGAAACACACGATCACGTGATTTTATGACACCATAACCACGAGGTGGTCCTGTAATGCATCTTTTTATTGTTTAGACCATGAAAAAAAATGAAATCGTTTTCATTATAACGCAGTGTGGGTGGAAAGTATGCTTGATTCAAGTGTAATTAATCAATGTTTCCTCGTAGCATTATGGTTTAGTTTTTTGTAGATTGGCAGGGCGTTGGCCAGCTGCTCCATCATGCAGCAGACTGCCTCTTAGTGAACCTTGTGTTATAGTGTTCCCAACAATAATACGTTGACAACATTATAAGTATACTGTTATGCCATATAATACAATGGAGTATACATAATATAACATATTACACTATAATATGCTAGCACAACGGTATAATTTGTGGAGACAGGTTGACATTTTTCTTTGAAGTGCTTCTTTTGTTTCATTGCTGATTTTCACATTCATTTTTCCCCCACATGTGTGCCACGTCCATTACAATTAACAGCTGTCTGATTCCAAGAGTGGATGTCATTTGGCCATCGTTTCTTTCCTAAACCAGTATTTTCACTGGCACCTTGGCACCTTGGAACATTAGGACAAGGATGATAGTCTCGTTGTTACCTTCGGTGTGTCCTCTCTGTCATTATGTTTCTTTTTAATGTGTATTTTCATTGTTTGTGACACATTTTGGTTGTAGCACCTAATGATACATTTTACTATATCACTGTGTTACATTATTTATTTATTTATTTATTAGCATTTATAAAGCACGCATCAGCCCTGAGGCATTGTGGCACTGTTACAGAGAAACATGCTGGTTACAGAGGACACAAATACTTAGTTACATGGTATACAGTGTTATAGATGGGCAGGAGCATACATATGAGTAAGAGTGTCAGTGCGGAGAAGAGAGCAAGGGTATAGGGGGAGCAGGGGTGTGTTAATTCAACAGTGTGGTTTTGAGGGTTTTGCGGAAGGTAGTGAGGGAGGTTTCAGCTCTGAGTGTGTTGGGTAGGGCATTCCAGAGTTTAGGTGCTAGATGAGGAAAAGCGATGCCTCCAGCGTTTGCTCTTTTGATGGGGGGCATGCGGAGTTGGTTGGCATGGTGACTTCTTTTGGGACGGGTGAAGATGTCTCTGGTGATGGTTTCAGATAGGTAGGGCAGGGCAGTGAGACGGAGGCATTTGTGCGTTAAGGTGAGGATCTTCAAGTTGACCCTTGCTTTAACTGGGAGCCAGTGGACTGCTCGCCTAGCCTGCGTGACATGGTCTCTTTTGGGGATGCTGAGGGCTGCTCGAAGCACGTTGTTTTGTACTATTTGGAGCCTGTTTACATTTTTCGCTGAGGTGCCTGCAAGGAGAGCATTACAATAGACAGAGAGTCAGTTTTGGCTAGTTAGAAAAGGTTATATGGCATTTATAGGTTTGGTGGTGTGGGCGGAGTTGGAGGCAATGGCAATGACCTGTCTAGACATCGAGAGGGTGGAGTCAAGGGAAACTCCAAGGGTCTTTACAGAGGAGGAGACGGGAATGATGGTGTTGTCGGGGGCAAAGTTGTCATATTTTTGGTTGAGTTTGGGCAGTATTTCTTTGGGGCCTAGGAGGATGATCTCTGTTTTGTCCCCAATTAGGCAAAGGCCATTGGCTGCCATCCAGGTTTGGACGGCTGTCTGCGAATTCATCATGGCGACCATTTCAAAATATCTGACGCAGCTCATGTTTTTCACCATCCAATCAGCAGTTGCAGCCGATGTCCGTAGACATCATGCTGGGTACCGATTGGGACAGGAGGGTGTCCGCAGACTGAATAGGGAAGTGAGTCTGCAGACCGAACCCAGATATCACTCTTTTTTCTTATTTGCTTTTTGGGCATTTCAAAAGAAAATACTTGACGAATTTACACCAAATTTACAAAAGCATGCTTTTGGGGCTAAGCCGTCGCTTCTGCCAAGCTACAAAACCATTATATTAAAAAAAAACAGTCACAAGGGGGCACGGATGGGGTGGTGTTCAAACAGTTAGGATGCATGCTGAGCAGTCGAAAAGCAAAGCTTCAGGGTATATGGGTATGACCACTTGGATTCTTCATTTGGTAATGGTTTAATGCGCTCAGTGTTTCTAAAGCATCATTTTTTGTATCCCATTCCAACAATCCCGAAGAACTTCGTTTGTGAAAATCTGTCCAGCTGTTGGGGCTGCAGGCATGAGAAAAATAGTTTTCAATTGCGTCTACGAGGAAAACCACAAATTGTGTTACCCCACTTTAACTTTGCCCCCCAGACAAAACCTCACCAAACTTTGCAAAATCAATCTGAGGGGGCCATTTGCTTTTATTTATTTGGATATTTATCAACTTTCTTTGCAACGTTTGATGTAGATTTGTCCGGGGGGACAAAGGTAGACACCGCCCAAAAAGTGCTCTTCTAATGGGTTGAGAAACTTATCCATAACTACACGGCCAGTAATGCAGGCCATGTAATACCCGCGATAGCAGCTGTGTAGTTATTATTAAGTGGCTCAACCCATAGAAAGAGCACTATTTAAATTGAACACTGTGATACATATATACAAATGAAATGTCTCTTGCTCTCATCCATGCACCATTGAACACAGTGGGTGAATGGTGCATTGGGCTGGCTGCTTGTTTATGACTGAATGCATCATACACGGTGTGCGTTTTACTTAAAATATGTACCAATGTCTTCTGGGTGAACAATGCCACAGTTCTGTCTGCTCGGGGGAGGGGGAGGCAAGGATGTTCTGTGTTCCACTAGACAATGCATGGTAGTTTTAAAAGCATATGGCCACATTTTCCTTTATAGTGTATGGGACAGAATTTCCAAAGAGGTTGGTAATTAAGAAACAATAGGTTTCATGTGTTCAATAAGAGGGAGAAAAAACAAATACAATGAAATAAAAACAGTCCAGGAAAACTAATAGGGCACTGGCTTTGTCTTTGAAGTCAGCGCCCAGGCAAAGAGGATCTGTTCCATTTGGTATCTATCAAATGTTTTAAAAGGCATTTCACACACACATGTTTTTCTAAAGGAGCCTATAGTGAGAAAGATGGCTGGGGAGGCAGAGATGATTGGATGCAGGAACCATTGCAGAAGTGGTCCATGCACGTGCACCATGAATCTGATCGCAGATTCACACATTGTGCACTACACTGATCTCCAGACGACACACGTGGAAAGCATCTGTGCCTGCAGCTCGTCAGAGATATATTATGCATCCTGTGTGCCTGCCTTCTGCACAGATGCACACGTTCTTATTAATTGGTTAAGCAGCACAGTGGTGGTCGACCTTGCCAATGCAGAAGTCAGTCCTGTCATTGTGTCGATCTTTGCTGGTACCTTCTCCTTTCACGAAGCAAGGATAACGGTGGGAGTCCATAACGGTATCCATGCTGGCGAGATTCTGCAGGAACCCCTGAACCCCAGTGTGGGTGTCTACTCAAATCCTAACTGATAGACGTGTTCTGCACAGAAAATGCCCCAGACCTCGATGTTGGTAGGAAGCCACAGGGAGTGCAATCCAACACTGTGCCCCCTTGTGGGCATCCCCCAGAAGGACAATTGACCTCCCGTGTCGACGCCAAAAGTTGCCACCATCCTGAGGTGACTGATGTATGTCCTTCAGAACGTCACTTCAGTGGGTGTTTGCCAAAGTGCATGTTCCAGGTATGCAAGCATATGAGGGATAGAGGCCCTTCCATGGCACCCACATATTCTCTATCAAAGGAGGGCTCTTCTGCGTCTTTCTGCAACACCAAATGCCGTGGCCCACAACGACTATGAGACTCATACAAGCATTTTTCCAGACTACGATATGGTGAATCAGCCATGATGAATTAAAAAAAAAAACCCTTTCTTTCTCTTCATCTCTTCATCACTCTCCCTTTCTCTCTCTCTCTCTTTTCCCTCATTTCTCTCTCCTTCTTTCTCCCCTCACTTTATTTATTTATTTATGTTTATAAAGCGCATGTCATTGGCATAATAGCGCTAATGGGACGTAGAACATATAATCATAACATCTAAAAATAGGGACTATGACTAGGAAAGGGGGGACAGCCCAGAAGCCTATTATGGCTGGGGCGCTGTAGTTAGAATAGGGTTCATCCAAACAGCCTGGTTTTCAGATCCTTCTTAAAAGTAGAGACAGATTGGCACCTCTCTGATGTCATCTATATGCAGCCTTCACAACATCCCCATTCTCTCTCAACCCGTCTCTGTCTTTCTCTGCCTCAATCTCTCATTCCCACCCTCTCCCTCTCTGGCGAAAAGCCAATCACAGACATGAACTTTTAAAAACCACACTGGGATTGGTTTGCCTCCCTGTGGCTGGGGATTCTCGGGCTGCGAACCTTTTGTCTTTACCACTCTGACATCACAAGCACACACTGCAATTATAATTGCTCCCACAAAATCATCTCTCTTGGTTTGGCTTCAAATGCTGCGGACGAAGCGACATGAGTTTCCATCATCGCGGATTCTTCTGTTCTCATGCCTGACACGTATTTACGAAAAACCCTGAACAGAATGACATAATAGCTTAACTGGCCGATTATTTACAGTGGATTGCAAGAAGACTCTGTTTAGTATATGACAGCATTGCTTATGCATATTAAAAAGAATCAGAGGGAACACGATTGCACAGTTTCTCCTGAATCGTTTATGGTTCTAGTGTCTGCGTTCTCCATTAAGAAATCACGCTGAGCAGCAAATATTACCGTTGTTTTGGCTGAGGTTTTTGAATCTTTGAAGCCTGCCCCAGGATGAGCATGGTCTGTGAGTAAACCTTCAAAGACCTTGAAGGCTGTAATGCTTAAAAAAGTCAACTTAGAGTCATGCGGAGGACTCTTTCATTTGAGGTCCCAAAAGAGTGCCTCCATCTGACTGTAGAACTACTGGATGGAGTGAAAGGACACTGACCTGTTTTGCACACACTGCAAGGATGCAACACGTGCCCTAACAAGCAAATCTCTTTTGCCTGCCATATATCAGTTGTATCCCCCAACGTCTCCATAAATGGAAGACATGAGTAAAGGTCACCCATACAGTTAACACCATTACAAGTGATAACAATTATCAACGTAATCAATATAGAACAGGCACACACTTCAAATAAGAAGTTCAAAGCTAACGCTGTTACGTCAAGCCTCGAACATCCGGGACTCTTTCCATTTAATTGACAGCATGGGCAACCAATGGCAAATAAGGCACACACAAAAAGGTTCACCTTTCTGCAAATCTCAATGCCCAAAGTATAAGGATGGAGATAAAGACATAACACAAAGGTTAAAGCCTCTGTACCCATTTGCAATCTGACATTATTGCTCTCATTATTATCAGGGTATTTATTGAGGGTGTACCTAGCTTCAGGAAGCAACGGAGCACTTTACAATCATAAGGGGAAGGACACAGTGAGGGCAGCTGATATCCAATGGATGGGGGAGCTACAAACACTGGAGAGGGAGGGCGGGCAATTTCACATCAAGGGACCTGCAAGCAGCCAGGCAAGGGAACAGGGGGAGCAGAGAGAGGTGTAGCCAGGCTTGTCTCAAAAGTGGGGCCTGAAGCTAATGTAATGGTGTCCAGTGCAATGACATCAACATATGTACATGCCCACACAGTGCTGCCGAGTGGGCATTTGCAGATTTAAGCTAGGTCTTGCCCACTCGGGACCTACCCTGTCTACGCCTCTGGAGCAGACCACCCAGTTCTTGGTTAGGTGGGGAGTGGTGGGTGGGTGGACCTAGGTGTTGGGGAGGAGCCGTTCCTTGAAGACGAAGCAACATCAATAACTTTAAGTTTTCTCCCACTCAGTGCCTGTACAGCGACACGTATGTGCCAAAACTGAAGAAGGAACACTTGTGGCTTGCCTACGTGGAATGAGCAAAAGAAATATACCAGTGCTTTTGCATGGACTGTACTCGTACACACAAGGCAGCCAATCCAGGGCTGTAGTGATGGAAACAGAGCGAGGCTGGAAAGCTGACGCTGCCTCAGAAGCCGAGGCTGACTGTCTCGATGACACTACTTGACCAAAACAAGAGGGCCCCAAGGCTACAATTTTCAACTTTTTCAAAAAGCAAACAAAGCAACCTTCGGCATGCGAAATGTAAATAGGCCTTAATGTGCCGCCAGCGACAAGATTACAATGGGTAAGGAAAACGAAAACAAACTTGGCAACTGGCGCTAATTCAGAACGTGTTTCCAGAGAAGCACGGCAAATTCATTTCTGTTTGTGCTGGAAAAATATGCATTTTATAAACTAGAAAGATGCGACCCGTAATAGCATGAAACTTTAGCTCCCAACCACTGCTTTCAATAGGCTCCCAGAAAAACTAAAAAAATAAACATTTGCTTTTGATTTTAGAAGTGGCTTGTGCTCAGCAACTTAAACCCGGTTTAAGATTTCGGTGCCGCAGTTCACTGAAGCAATGCTAACCCTTCGGGTAAATTGAGAAGGGGAACACTTTTGCCAAAAGGATTTCGTAAGCACTTCAGAAATGTTAAATGAAATTATGTCGAGCTTCCGTCAGAGGTATTCGTTTAGGTTAGAAGGAGTATATAAGACAGAACCCCTTTTACAGAAGACCACGGTGACCCCGGCACTAGCGGATGACCACAATGCAATCCTAAATGAAACACGCAGTATAGTTGTGTTGTATTAAATGTCCAGAGTGGGTTATACCTCACTGGAATGCCCAGAAATTGGATCAGAGGAGGCACCCCTTACAGTGCAGGGGTGATCTGTCTTTGTGTATATGACTTCCAGAGTTGAAGTCTGCTCGATTCAATTTCTGAATGTGGCATTGCCAGTCCTGGGGTAGATCACATTATCTGTGTGGGAAACAGAAAGGACAAGCTTCCTCAAACAGTAGGATATGATTAACCCCTCCACCACACCCCCACCCTTCTCCATCTCGGGAGGATAGCTCAGGGGCAACGTGCTCACCTTGGAAGCAAGACGACACTGAGCACCACAGGTTCGATCCCCAGGTCCGCGCTTAGAAACCTCTGGGTATGAAGCGCACTACAAATAACCGATCGTATCGTATCATCCGCCACTTCAGGAACACCCGAAGGCTCTACTCTTCGAAGAACATCTCACTGATTGATGATCACCAAACCCATCTCCATTCTCCTCTCTGGATTATCCCCTCCAAGCTCCTCTGTTACCCCTGAACTGAACCTTGCATGTAACCTCCGGGTGCTCCCACGTTGTGCAACGCTCTGTTGATTTCCATCTACAGTTGTGGTTTGTAAATACCATGTGTATATCCAAATATTGGGAAACATTGGGAAACTCTATTTTTCACTTTCAGAAGTGTTGCAATAAAAGCTCAGAACTTCATACATAGCGTATTGATATATACGACTCACCCCTTTCAGATTGTAATCCACAAATTAGGGATTATCACAGAAACATGACAGCAAGGGCGCAAGACATTATGTGCACCGGCGAAGAAGCATTTGGCTGCTCCTGATCATGTCCATGCCTTCATCTGTCCCTCCAGTCTGTGATTTCCTGGCAGGGCTGTGCGGTGACTGCAAGGCGGCATGAGTGTGATACCAAAACAATACATCCTAAAATATGCTGATGTGATAATTTCCCAGAACGAAGTAGTTATCGTTTTTCATATTAGTTACCATTGAGACAGTTGCCTGGAACTCCACATAAAAAGGTGTGCATACATAGCCTGTATTATGCAATTGAACAGTGCAGGGAAATGAAATAACTCAGATTCAGGCCCACCCAATCAAGAATATGGACCAGTTCATATTAAACATAGGATGCCCGTGCCCTTCCATGATGAGTATTCATCTTAGAAAAACCTACCATCATCTGGCAAGTTATTCGATTTTATCTCCAAATATATATGAGCTATACTCTCAGCTAGAATTAGAAGGAGTCTCCAAAACGTTACTAAAAACCTACCAATGGGAGACATATCTTCGGCAATCTATCAACTAAAATTGACGTCAGCCATGAGGTTGGTGCCAGGAAACTGCTGATAGGAAGACTCAGTTGCAGCGTTCCAGATGTCCACAGAGGCAAATATCTATCCAGTGGCCGAGATGGCATCCAAATGAACCCCAGAGTGTGTCTTACATGCCATGGCTTCACATTGAACAATACAAACACCTGGCAACAGACACTGATGCTAATAAAGTAGACTACAAAGCCCAGACCCTGGTTGCTATGAGAGGCAACCGATTGTCGAGCAACAGCATGAAATCGTTCTGCCGATACTGGGCGCATGAAGTTCCTTTTCCATATCCCTTGTATGAGGGATAGGAAACTAAAGACGCACAACCACCTTCTATTTTATATGAGTCTCTGCTACACCCAGGACAGGTCTGTGATCTTCCCGCGAATCGGATTCACATTATCTCAGGTTGGACAGGGCATCCTTAGTTAACCTGTGAACTGCGCATACCCAACGTAGGCACCAAAAGTAAGGATTTGGCAGCAAAGCCTGGGCTGGTCACTCTTGCAAGCACACGTGGGAGAGAGCTGGATGGTGCCAGCCGTGTTCTTCAATCATGGAATCAACTTTGCGAGAGATGACCAATTATATTCTTTGGATTTCTCTAAGAGCACCCTACTCATTAGGTCATGTGCCATCTATGGGATTCCTATAGCTGGCACATTGTTCAGAATGTGGCAATCCAAGGATAACAGCAGTGCTAACGTAGCCCCAGCCAAGTTTCTTCAACTGCCCAGGCTGATTTATCTGCTAAACAACATCTACATACAGCTTGGTTGCCACAAAATACGAAATATAATAGGAAGTCTTACCCTTGAAACAGAAAAGAAGTCAACAATTTAATTCAGAAGCCATAACTGGCAGAAAGCTTTATTTGTGTATTTAATAATGCATCGCCCCTCCTACTATGCTCGTGGTGGTGCTTGAGAGGGGAGTTCTTTGCCATCCACCTCTGCATGGGCCAGGAGGTCACTATGTGGCAGGATGCGAGGCCAGGGCGGAAGACAAGACCCTTTGCCAGTGGTTTGGGAGGCCCAAGTTGGGGGGGGGGGGAAATGAAGCAGGCCTAAAAGCATATCTGGCATGAGGAACATTCTCATAATGAAACCACCTGTTTTCAAGATCTTCTCCAGCATGCTGCGCATGATAGGGAAGGACACGAAAGCATAAGGTCTGCGAGTCAAGGCGCCATCAGAAGGGCATCCGAAAGGACTCTGTTTCGCTCTCAGAGATTCCACTTGCATCTTTGATTGCTGTTCGCAAATAGCACGCACCAGCTCTGGATTGCCCCTCCCCCCCACTTCTTCAGCTCCCATTCAGTCACCACTCAGTCTGATGCCGCAACACGTCTGCCCAAATGCTCTTCTGCCCACATGCTCTTCGCTGCAGCACCTGTATTTAATAACTTATTATTTTAGTATATTTGAAAAGTGGTCTAATAATTGCGGGTCCATTTGCTTGATTAGGTGGACAGCCTGAGGAAGGCTGGCCCTGTAGGTGGAATTATGGGAAATGTTCCCAGCGTTGTCCCCAGGGAAGCAGAAGTCGCTCTGTTTTTACATTGGATGGGAGATGAAAGAGGTCATGGCATTGGGTGCCACCTGGAAATGCCACGTTGTCCATATGACCCATTACTATAAGTGAGTAACCAATGCATATTCCCTGGGCAAACGCCCTCCGCCTGAGGATAATATTCTCAATCACTTTTTATGTCAAGGTTGGCTCCTATGTGTTGGAAGTAACAACAAAGCATTCATCTGAATGTTTGTCACAGGCCCTAACAATGAAATAGAGCCATTTAGACACATCTATGTGGGACATCCTAAGAGCCACCAGTCATCCAGGTTAGGACAAGTAAGCAGGTACTGGGCTCCATGGTAAACTGCAATTACCACGACAACTAAGGGCTCGTGTGTGGCTCAATTAGTTGACAGCACAGGCCGTATATCCAAACATCTTGGCCCCGTTCTGTAACTGGTTCTGTAACTGGGATGTCTGGGGTACTGATAGTCCTTGCACTCTACCTGGTGCAGAGAACTGAGGACAGGAGCAACATTAATGAACATGGACTTTCATTGTTGTATTGTGAGCGCCACTGCACTAAGAATCCAAAATAACAAGTCCAGGCCTGCTTATGGGAATATACCCTGGTGGACTCATCTTGCATTTAACTCTCCAGTAAGCCATCTCAATAGTTTAATGGATCTCCTTCGGTTATCTATGTGTAACCTGTGAGGCCAGGTGTGAAACCAAGTAAGAACAACTCAGCCGTTAATCCTTCTAAAATTGACAGAATTTGTAAAGTTGAAGTGGGAAATTACAAGATTGCATGCCACACCAGCAAAACCAGTCACATGCCGGGCATCTCTGGGTCTCATTTTCATCATATGAAGGGCAGTACAATAGGTTTTATTGAGATTTACAATATTACAATATAGGGAATTCATAAGCGATCTGGACCTCGGAAAAGCCTATGCACCTGTGGGAGAATAGTCAGCCATGGATTAGGTGTGCATGAAGTTTCATACTGCTGAGTTTTCTTAAATGAGGATCACTGAGGGTAACTATTTTATATTAGTACCCAGCGAGGGGGGTGTGGTGGCCTCCCAGCCAATGAGGTGGGTTGGGGTCCTCACCACACAGGGAAAGACCCTGCTCCAAGCCTCCTCAGAGCGGGTGGCTGCCATCTTCCCTCACCTGGAATCAGGTAAGTGTGCTCCCCGCAGCCCCTTGCCCAACCCCCACTTTCCCACATTTTTAAGGCCCCTCTCGACCTCCCCACTTACCTTCTGCTGTGTTGTCCCTAGCTGGTGCCGGGAACAGGGCTGTTCCCAGTGCATCTTCTGCACATGATTAGCTGCCATGGAAAGGGAGAAGGGACTGTCTGTAGTCCCTTCTCCCTTTCCATGGTGGCCATTTTGTTTGTATATTTTTTTCCATTCATTTCAATGGCCGTAATGGAAAGGGAGAAGGGGCTATGTGAAGTCCCTTCTGCTCGATCCCTGGCAGACATTTTCTTTGCTTTTCAGCGCCATTTCTCAGCTCATGAAATAAATGATTTTAGTACCCCGGTATGATGTGCTGGGGTACTAATAGCAATAGAACGCTCACAGGGGGCATTACCAGACACTTAATGCCTGCAGAGCTATGTTAAAGCCCTCACTTCTTTCGGGGTTGTAACTATTGCCCGTGGGGAATTACCAGACCAGCAATGTCCCCCCTCTGAGGGTTCCATTGCTTCATTAGTACCCGGTGAGGGACAATGAGCTTGTAGCAATTGAGCTCATTGGCCCTCGCTGAGTCATTACCAGAGCTACAATGACTTACATGCTCCCTATGTGTGCAGTGTATCCTGAAGTTCCTTTGTTTTCTTCAACTGGCCACCATTGAAGGGGAGAAGGGAATACATGTAGTTCATTTGCTCCATTCCGTGGTGCCCATTTAATTGTTTTCTTTTTTTTGTAACTTTTTTTCATAGCCGTCATGGCAATGTAGAAGGGACTACGTGTTTTCCCTTCTCCCTGATTCAGGTTGGCCATTTTTATTTAATGTTTTCCTCGAGTTGTGAAACAGTTTCCACACCCTTTCCCAACTTGAGAAAAAATACTATTAGTACCCCGGTACAATGCACTGGGGTACTAATAGCAATATTAACGACAGGGGGGGCATTACCTGACCTGGTAATGCCCCAGGGCTTCATTAAGGCCCGTTGCGAATGACCCAGTATTGTCCGCCCTGCCCATGTAATATTGCTTAAATAGGCAAAGTCCATAGCTGCAAATCAATAAACTCAGACAGGCCAGCAGGGCCGAGACAGAGCCATCATAATGCAGACATTCTTTCCCCTGATGTTGCTTGAATGAAAACCAGTTAGTTGGGTAGTATTGCAATGTTCCATACCTGGAGGAGAACACCTAACATATCCCAACAATAAGATTCGTTTTTGTCAACTGAAACAAAGAGTCATGTCGGTTTCTATATTAAAGAGACAGTCACGATCAAAGCCATTATTCAATCAGACACTTCGTTGCCTTTGGACATCCCTGGAAGAAATGGTTCTGACCTTTTCGATCGTCTAAATGGTGCTTTTAAACTGTGCTGCTAGGAAAATGTCTTCAAAATTAGGTGAAGCCCATGATTTCCAAATACACTGTAAAAGCAGATGATTTAGTGTTCAGACTAATTTATTTGGCATGGCTTAACTAGTTTGGCCCATATGAACTTACTAAAAAATGTCAGCTCCCCTTCCATTATCATTTCCTCTAACACACTGAATAATGAGACAATATTTTATAAACATTGAGTAGGGAACGTCTGACTGTTCCAATTACAGGGCTTCTAATTATTTTTTGATAATTATTAAAATGAGAGAGAGACAGAGAGAGAGAGAGAGAGAGAAAGAGAGAGAGAGAGCGAGAGAGAGAGAGAGAGAGAGAGAGAGAGAGAGAGAGAGTCTTTCTCTCTCTCCTAGGTATTACTTTCTTGACTTGTGACTTCTTTGACTTGTATCGCTTAAAAAACAGAGCATATTAAAAAAATGTCTGATAAGAGTCTGATTGATCACTAATTTGACCATATCATTCTAAATATTATTGAGTGTGTTTTGATTAATTATAAATACTAGGAAATTGAACTGAGAACATTTCTTGAGCAACTTTTTACTTTCGGATTGTATGCACCAGAGACGTCATTTAGGGGTCGCCAGAGGTCTCCCTTGCGACCTCTGTGGTCTCCCTTGCGACCTCCCGAAATAAAACGTTTTTTTCATTTGTTTTATTTTTTTTGGTAATGCAAGCTCCTGGGTTGTGGCCAGCACCATGTGGCTCTTTACTTCTGCAGTGGCTGACTTTCTTGTTCGGGCCCCTTTAAAAAAAAAAGAAAAATAAGAACAGGAGTGCAACAAGTCTTACACTTTCAGCACTGACCCTAAATAAGAAAGAATAGGAATGCCAAAAAATGTGTCTTTCTGGAATTCTATACAATAATTGCTAGACTTATTAAAGGTTTATTTCAGGCACACTTCAGGGGGTGAGTCACTGATTTAGTCTGTCCTTAAATGCCTCAACTCAGCCTTTCATCCTTCAGAGGTTGATAAATGAGTAGCAACACAGGCTGGGTGATATTGAGTGTAATTTTTTCTATATCAAGCACTTAAGCGTAAGTGCTATATAATAACACATTATCATTTGGTCATGGACGTCTGCTTGCATTCACAGTAATTTAGTAATATGGGCCTATATACACTGATCTTAACGATATATATGTCGATTCATTCTTGTATGAAATGTACATCACATTATAGTGATATCGTAACCATATTTTTCGTAGTGTACAATGGTATGTGATGCCACTTCCTATTTTGTCAACGGGTGAAATGTTGTGTTCCATCGCTTCCCGCGATATCACTTTGGGTGGGGTCAAATGACATCACTTCCTCTGATGTCATCAGGGGGCCAAGGGTCGTGTAATGTCACTTCCGCTACCCCTGGCATTTTGGTGACATGACGTCCCTGTTATGCAGTCCGAGTGCCAGGTCTAGGCATATGCAGAATGGAAGCCCAAAGGCCTTTCCTGCCATTACATCAAATGCTGTTATGTGTCCATGTTCTATTATAGGCGAAGGTTGTGTGCACGCATTTTCATGATGGCATATAAAAATACAAGTGGCACTGTGCTACACGGTGTCAAATATGTATACCTTACAATAATAATGGGTCTGATGAAACACTAAACATCTAAGGATTGAATGTCCGGAGATTCGGTCTTTGCGCTTACAGGTGGTTCAGAAATGTGTACATTTGTATGAGGACACCTTAGCCCAGATTTTCTGGCAGAGACTTATGAATTTTAATATAAACTCATTTACTGTTGCCTTTGTCCATTTTTTGAATTAGGATTCACGGACTTTTGAGATAAAATGTGTATGTATCATTGTTTTTTAACTGCTCGATAAGTTTGAATTTTACATTGCATAGTGGTTGTGTGCTGTTATGTTTTTGGATGTTTTTTATTGTTTTCTTTGATATTTCATTGTAAAACTTTAAATAAACTAAAAACACTTAAATACAAAAATATATACTTTTATTGAATGGTAGGTAGCATTGCAGCCCAATTATACATTGAAATAACGCACCAATTCTGCTAAATGGAAACATGCACTTAGTGAATAACAAATAATAAGTATGTTGTACAAAAGGTCTCAATCTCATACTCAAAAGCATACAGTAAATGCTGCCGCCAGATGTATGATACCAAGATAGACATATGTTCACAGAGACTCTCACACAGAATCAGGCACACGTATTTAGATGCTCAGGCTCTAATACATACTGACACGCCACGCGCGCACGCACACACGCACACAGGCACATTCACTCATAGACATGAAACTGATTGATAGTTTAGAGGTGTAAGCACCTGTCACAGGATCTATGCAGAATGCACAGATTACTTGTTCCACCACAATGAGATGTTATGCACTATGTATGTACTTGTCATGATTGAAATGCACCGGACACATGATATCATCAACAGACTGATAAGTCAGGCCATACAAAGGTAGATTGGAAGTCATAAGAAGTAGCCCTATCCTATCACTAGCCCGTCCCATGTGCCGCATTCAGGCATAGCGTGTAGTGAAGATAGACTGTCTGGCATTCAAAGATATTCTCTTCATCTCCTCAAAGTTTCAATCACGGGACTTCTGATATCTAGGAATCTAAGTTGAACATCCAGTACAAATCATCGGCTTCAGGAGATCATGAGCACAGAAATCGTTCTTCTCGGGGCGTGGTCTGATAATCTGGAACTCTCTTACTTGTTCTGAGATTCTCCACTTGTGTCATCATATTTTGTAAGAAAATGAACTGTTTCCTCTGTATAAATGTTACTCACAAGCAAAAACAATTCTAGTCTTGTATGCCACTGATTGCCTATATTACATGTTAGGCAATGCTGGAAGCACACCTTGTGCCCTGCCATTGACTTTGGTTTAATCTTTGGGCATCTAACATACTGTGCGGCCAGCTATAATCAACAAAGAGCCCCACCTCACCCTAGTCCAACTAAGACCTCCTCAAAGGACTAAATTAACTTGACCTAGATGCCTACATTTAAACTGATGAGTCTTTCTCAAGTTGGATCCCTCGCAGCTCACTTCCCCAATCTATTCTTAGCACAGTTCCACCGCTATCATGGCACATTTGTTATATTCGCATGTTATGATAAATCATGTCAAGTCATGCCATATTATGTCCCGCTGTGTTTTGTCACCTTCACAATGCCATGTCGCTTTTTACAAGGCTGAATGGCAAGGGCTGTGAAGAAGAGGGGAGATGACATGTAGTACTCCACACAGCCCAAATAACTGAATGATATTTATTAGCGGCACACAGCGCAGGTATAAGGCTTGCTTGCCCAATGTTGACTTGCAAAGACGGCTCTCAGACCCTCCTTGAGCCTAATATTACCCTGCTGCCTTCCATTAACAGGATGAGGTAACCACAGGCAGGTTGAGAAGGGGAAACAAGTTGGATTATGCATAGGGACTCCCAGAAGAATGCTGCCTCAGACCATGTGAAATCCAACCTCTGACACAACCAGGGCCCTCACCTAAAAAGCTGATAGTAGGCCTCAAAAACTGCCAGGTAGCCAGTTGCAAGGCCCTGCTCCCACTGGAGCCACAGACCAAAAGCCATTCTCAATGAACAGTGCCCATATGTTCTCCCAGGTACCCTGTCTATGGAGCCTGGCTGTTCACAGACAGACAGGGGCTTGAGAGCTCCTCTGCTCCCTTAGGCTTCTATTGAATACACCCAGGCAGTGTAGGAACACCCCAAAGCCTGTGCACATGGGCCTTACAAAGTTGACTGCCTGAAGTGTTGTACTTAATGTGACCAAAGCCTTTGACTTGACTGGCCTGGCATGCATTATGTTCCACCCTTCCCTCTAACTTCATTTTGCAATATTGCATTCCAGTGGTGTGCTTACCAATTCTCTACATACAAGGCCAAATCTCGCATTTTGTTCTCCACCGGAAGCCAATGTGATATGGCTCAGAATGGGTGACGTGTCCACAGCACCCATTGTGCACACAGCCAATTCCACTCTTGAGCCCGCTGCCAGCCTATCACTCTTCCACAAGAAGAGGTCACGTGATAGCACCGCCACATTAGTACTGGCCTCCAGGGAAATGTTATCGGTTAATAAGGGATGTCGTTCTGTGCTTACATCTTCATCTGGCCAATGCACTGTAAGCTACACATTCATCCCTACCATCAGTCCCATGCAACCAGAGCTCTTGACATCCCTTCATGCTGTGGGTTAAGTCTGTACATGTTTGTCTACTGAACTTTGCAGGCTCTTCTTCTTTGCCGCTTCCCTTCTTTCCCTTTGTTTTTCATCCCACAGACTAGTCTGGCTGCCACTCTAGGCAGCGTTACAATGTGCAACTTCACTGACAATGTTCGCTGCTTTAAAAGCACTGCGGTGGTGATGTGTGCAGTACAAAAGGCACACAACATAGTACATCACCATCTTGCCCTCATTTACATGAGTTCCTTTCAGTGGAGGTCTTTCTCACCCGAGCAGCCGCAGCACCACATTCTGTGGGTGCAAGGGAGTCTCTTCTTCGCGGCTAGCATCATTTGTTCGAGTTCTGTCGTTTTAGAAGCATGCAGCCAGGTTCATGACGGTGTTTATTTATATATTAATATATTTCTTTTATTGTTATTCGTATATAGTGCTCACTCTGTTCAAATGCCATTTCTTTTTTTTTTCTTTTTTCTTTTCCACTGTATCGCAATCATAGTTCTTCATGTAAAAGTGTCTTCACTCACATATAAATGCCTGAACAATGCGGGGCCTTGCGATTTGACTGAAAGACTCTCCAGGAAATCCACTACAAGAACTACTAGATCATCCTACTCCAACTGCCTCTTAGTAGCAAGATTTAAGATGTCTAGAGTCGGGGGTAGTAGTTTCCCAGTCAAGGCCGCCCAACTCTGGAACTCTCTACCCCCTCCAATAAGAGCAGATCAACCCTACCAAAACATCCGCCAGAATCTCATAGGATGGCTCAAAGACTTCGATAACTAAGGCCTGTTCCTGACACATAGAATTGACCCTCACTGCTCCTGTGTATATAACTTAGTGTGTTTACCTGCTTAGATGTCTACCCTTACCATTGATATTCTGTCTACTGTTTTTGCCCTCTGACTATGGCATGCCTATGCTCCCACTTGATAGCTCTGCTGGCACATAGCCTCCGTCTTGTATAACTTGTATGCATTGTATTACCTTGATGTGTAACTGAGCTGTAAGTTATCTTATGCTATGCGCCCGGATACCTTCAGGTCTGGTGAGCAATACAAATAATAAACAAACAAAAAATAAAATTGAAATACAATTTGTGGGCAGAGAATTACTTTTTTGGTGCAGGGCAGTTTATTTCAACATGAATAGGTTAAAATGCATCTTTTAAACACCAACAAAAAAAAAGTCAAAGAACCCTTCCAAATGTGGGACGGTGGGAGTGCAGCCAGTTCAATCGACATTCGGTACATGGCACCGTCACCCTCTCTGTGTGCTAAATAAATGGTAACTGAGCAGGCGCTGCCGCGGGGAGTCTCGGGGATTCTCGCAAACGACCAGGGCCCAATTCTGTACAGCAGTGTTGGAATTCCAAAGTGAATAACTTTAAGAGCAGTGAAGAGCTGGTTCTCCAGACCCAGATCTCGCCAAGGGGCCTTGGAGCAATGATACTTCAAGCAGGGCTCAAGTTGAGGGGGCACACAGGTTGATGGAGTCCCCCCACTCTCTTTCAGAGGACACCCTGATATGCTAATTTCCGGTGATGCCACATTCAATTGATATGTTAATGAGGCCCCCACTTTTGTTCAGGACTTGAACCCTGATGAAATCGACCAGTCTGGAGGACGTGGTAGTTGCCACCTTGCACCTCCCAGTTGAAGTGTGAGAGGCCAAACTGGCCGTTACTCACACCACTGCACTTTACACAGGTGGCAGTCCAGTGGGGCAGGCTCGCTGCAGGAGTTGCTGCGTGAGTACTTCAGAGGCCTTGGCCTTTGGCTGGAAGGGGCATGTGCAGAAAAGGCTGGCCTACAGGTAAGGCTTGTGGCCCTTACTCAGTGGCGCCACACCTAGGATTATGCATTTAGTTCACCCTGCGGCGCCAAAAGCAACCGTTAAGCAGTTTAACTTTGCAGAGTTAACGGTCAACTGAGGTGCTCTGTGCTTGCCTCGAGACTAATGTCATTTCACGGCAATGGGAAAGGCAAGCCAGGAAGGAACACACCAATCAGCCATCTCTGAGTGGATGTTTGCTAAGCCAGGTGGGGCTGCAGCGCCATTCCTTGGCATCCTTCATCATGGACATGGCTGCAGGAAGGCAGGAAGGCGTGTAGAGACAGAGGAGTCCTGTCACGATGTCCAATATTTATCCTTACATGTACCACTTTCTTACTAAACCTGCTTCTTTATGCATCAAGAAAATTAAACCCTCGCACAAATTTCCGGTGAAACACATATCAACATCCACAAAAAAGGCAACACTTTCAGGGTAGCCACAAGTCACCTTTATAATGGAAAGCTCAAAGTAGGAGAACAAACTCTAACCTTTTACAGAGCATCACTGCAGGCATCAAACCTGTGCTTTAAAATGCAGATGAGGTACGAACAAGGACCTCAATTGGAAAGCAAAAACAAAGTTGAAGACCAAGGAGGTCATATGGCCAGATGGTCCAAATAAATCATTGTTGGTAGTAGGTTAAACAATCTTTAGTTTACCTTGGTTGTTTAAGTGCTGTGAATAATTGTTTGTTACTCAGGGATAACACCCCACAAAGTTTCAATAAGTGGACACTGAATGAAAAAAGCAGGCAGTGTCCACAAATAAACAAATAAGCAACCATTAGAAAAGCTACCATTTTTGGTTTGTATATAGTCATTGGAGAGACATTTTCCAGGGTCCGCCATGATGGTTGTAAGATGGCAACAGCTGGCAAATGGTGTTAGCACCTACATATATTATGACAGTGCCTGTCAAATGCGTATCTAATACTGATACAAGATTTAAAACTATTAGCTCTTTCAGTGCTTGTTTTTAACAGGAATTCAGTGCACTGAAAAGATGGAAGGGCACACATGTTGGTGATAAATCAAGTACCTAAATGCACATTTGGTTGAGGCATTTGTATCACACCAGAAGCTGATCTTTAGTTGCAAATATGGCATTACCATATAGAAGACTGCTTTGAAATAACATAGGATCCTCATTAAAAGCGCAGAGCTAGTTTACAGAGATTATGTGGGAAGGGTGTTTTAGATGGGGTGGGGCAGGTAGAGGTTGAGAAGGGTCATAGGGACTAGCCTGTCGTGGGTGGCTGAATATACAAACAAAACCCACAGCATGTACCTCCCCTCACATCCCATAACTCTCCTAGCTTCACCTCCCAGGCAATAGTTGTGGCTTACAGGCACCACTCCACATGACTCTTCATAGCCCATCTGAACGTCTGAAGTTTCAAGTGGCCATGCAGGATAATGCCATGAAGTCGTGTTTTTCCCCCTTCTCATACTGCCCCATTTCAGAAGTGAGCAGTAAGAGAATGTCAAATAAAACTGTTGGCTTAATCAGTGCTTGTTTTTATCAGGACTTTAGTGTAAGGAACGGGTGTAAATCAAGTGGCTGCAGCAGAGGCGTTGCTAGGGGTGGTCTGGGGGACAATAGCCCCCAGTCTTTTGGTTAAAGCCCTGCATAGATGCTCGGTGGGCTACAACCAAAAGGCTAGCTAGCCCTCAGTCCCAACAGTCCCGACATTAGCGTAGCCCCAGATCTTTTCCAGACCTAGCAACACCCCTGGGCTGCAGGCACCCATTTCTATTACATGAGTAGGGCATTTTACAGCTGCAATTAAGCCATTAACTCTCAGCAGACAACTTAGAAACAACTCTGACAGGCCAAAGTTTGATGTTACTGCCTGATAAAGATAGTTCAAAGAAATCGAGGGGATGAGATTAGATTGGGGAAGGGCAGGTATAGCCAGAAATGGTTTCAGGAATTAGTATGGACATGGGCAGTGAATGAGTGGGTTAATAACCAAACATCACCTACAAGCTGTGTGCCACTCGTCACATGCCATCTCCCTCCTAGCTCTACCCCAACGCAATAATGTTTGCTTACAGGTGGCGCTGAAGCACCACCTAATAGTCAAAACGAATTACCAGCTGGGCCACTTTATCATCAAAGGGCACGCTGTGGTGTTGCCTTCTAAATGCAAAACCCTGAAAGCAATACCCCCATCTCAGGGCAGTGTTGCCCCTCTGCGCCAAGTGAGAAGCCGGCGTCATCGTGATCAGGTTCCCTTCTCCTCTGGAACTGGGATAATCCTCCTAGCAGAAAACAAGTGAAACACCAGACCCCAACGAAGTCAGCTGTTTGCAGGCAAGGTACTGGTGTGGTGCGAGTGACTTGCGATCCCACACCATTCCTGTAGACAGCAGCAGCTGAACTCCCTCTAACGACCTTTCCAGAGCTAAGCATAATAGACAAGACACATCCCCTCGCCCAAAAGCAAGCACTTCCTCCCACTGCCTCTTCCATGTAGCTCCTGCCAGCAAGGGCATGATCCTCTACCCTCATTGTGGCCACCATCTCCAGTCTTCCATTCCCTTGGCTGGAAGTGTCTACCTCTGGGCGGACAACGAAGGAAGCGGATCCAGAAAAGGGCACCTCAATCCCCCAACGCGCAGTTGTCTTTGGCGATGTCACTTGTCCCTATGGAACAATATGGACAGCTTTGTGGTACGACTTGGCATGAGCCTCATCCACTGATTTACGGATTTGTACTCACCTGCTGCAAACTCGAAACGAATATCCCGTAAGTACTAGAAGCAATGGCACTGGCCTGGCACTGGCATGAAGAAAGCGGAGGCAAATGTGTGAAACACGCACCTCTAGTTGGAATGATCAGATGAAGTGCCAACAAAGAAGACCCTTTTTTGAAGGTACTCAGAGATGGTGTGGCAAGCCATAACATTTGGATATACAAACTGACGCGGAAATCATTTAGAAGAACTCCCATAAGAGTATGCCATTGTGCTGAAAGAGTCTACTTTTGCATAAAAGTGCACCAACAATAATTTAGCATTTATATAGCGCTATGAACCATCAGGCATCTGAGCGCTGCTTATTATTACCCACGGTGTGTGGTGCTCATTTGTCAACCTCAGAAGGATGAAAGGCTGAGATTGGCCCTGCCGGAATTCTAACCTGTGTCGCAGGCACTGCACAGATCAAAGCAAGCGCTCTACTGGCTGTGCTATCGGACCGCCAACACTCCAAATACAGCAGAAGAAATGAAAATTAGCATCCTGTGAATTTATAATTAGAATTGTTCTTTTATAACGCGCTTAATATCGGAGACCAGTTTCTAAGCGGGATACCAGAATTCAAACCTGTGTTGCTATGCATTGTCTTGCTTCCAAGACAAAGGTGTTGCCCCTGTCCTATCCTCCCCGGCTCTGACTGACCCTCAAAGTCATATGAAAATCATAACAGTTTTTGTTGCTGTCTTGCGGCGTCAAGGCTCGGTCTCCGGCCGGAATGCACTAATATGCAAGGAGACATCACTTTCCACATATGGAAACTGTCCACCAATCCCATACAATTGTTTGTGATGAACGGGTCCCCCCCCTCCCTCAACAAATATCTAAATACTGCGGTGGCTGTGACATCACAACAATTCTTGGGATGCAGCAGTGGCCATACATAGGCTGGAGTACAGACTGTAATTCATGCAAGGGGGTGGCGTCCTCCCACAGTGGCCCTGCCTTCCACATTCTCCATGCATGGCCTTGTCCAAAACACACTTGAAGACTCCAACCCAAGCAAAGAAAGACGCTTGCCCATGTCTGTGATGTGCATCATGCAGTGAGGATCAGCCGCGCGGGTCAGACAATAAAGACGCGTTGTCACCAGTGGACCAGTGCCTATCAAAAAGAAACCACCATATGGAACCTTGAGCCACAAACAACTTTGAGAAGAAAGAAGAAGCTGAGAGTATGTCTTTTCCTTCGTGGGTGAAGGGGCTTGGATATGCATGCCTCCATAAGCAAGGGATGCTCCTATTCCTTCATCTATAATTAACTTAACAGGGGTGGGCAAGACAAAGGGGGTCCCTGTCACCTGTAACCCTCTAAACAGCTTCAACGAGCCCCAAGCGGAACTGTTTCCCAATGGAAGGACCCCAAGGGACCGGCAATGAGAGGAGACCCAAACAGTTCTGCTTTAAGTGTATGCCAGACAGGACCCCTGAGCTAGCCTTCAATGTTCTTGGCCAAGAATGGGACAGGACAACTGCACATCTGAAGAAAGGGTTTGATCAGATTCATGCAACCTTGAGTTTGATTTCACCCCGAACAACAACGCTCAACCGCCACGTGCATGCAAGGGTACCCTATCCTATCATAGACACTCATCACAGAAACCATGCAAGTACCTGTAATGAAATGCTTCCCCCAAAATAATTGCAGAAAGTCATTGCAGGGCGTTTGGTGTCGTTCAGTCAGACGTCAGTGGTGTGCAGGAGAGTGTAAGAAGCGGAGATGGCTACACCTTCCCAAACACACCGACGGGCGTGATATGCACCCATGTACTCCCTCTGATGCAAAGCCCCCCCCCCCAATTTAAGGGAATGCGCTAGGCCCTTGTGTAGATCTAGATATCAGAAATATCAGGGGCCCCAGCACATGTTCCAGGGGAGGACGTCATGTTGTGTGACCCCCAACGACTAACTATAATTAGCATGACAGGTTTTGATTCTGTCTCCCAATGAGAACACAGACATGCATTATCCTCTCCCAGATCACTGAGTGTATTTGTAAAACTGCTCCTATGGTCATCATATCATAAGAGGCGGTTTGGGACAAATGAAAAAAATAAACATCGTGCATGCTATTACTGAAACCACGATCTGGTTAATCCAGCCAACCACATAGTAAAACCGAAAAACAGAGTGTCAGTACTTTGCATGGCCCATTGCTTTTGATTGTAGTTAGTGAATTATACACTCAACCTGGATGTCCTCTTTGGAGAGGCAGATTTGTATCATGTGAGCTAGACTGTCAGGCTAAGCATGCCGATCCAGATGTGCTGCAAACATATGCACTGAGCATGTGATTTACAAAGCTGCCATCCACGCCTCACGGCATGCAGGGATTTGAGCTGAACTCCATGCGACGAACTAGAAGTAATCGCCGAGTGCAGCAGTGAAATGACCGACACTTATACATCGAAAAGATGCACGTTTTCAACTGGCACTGCGTTCATGGATGCCTCCATCTCGGAGGCCTCGGGGGCAAACATGCCTCTTATCAGAGGTGACTTAGTGACATCACATTGACTGTAGTAACAGCACAGATCACACATCGGTATTATACAGGCACAGCTATGGCATCTCTTACACCAATTCCCCCTATAAACAACTCTCACACAACTTCGTTATTAACCTCTGTGTGTTGCACTTCATAACCACAACATGGCATCCGAAATAAGCACGCCCCACCTTACTACTGCCTGATGTTTGCATAAGTAAAGTGGGGATAACAACACTGCACTCCTTGCTCTCATGTATTGGGCAGGCACAGAGTGAACTTTAGACTTCCAAACTTTTGGGAATTAAGTACAAAAACAGAACTGCCATGTTCAGGGACGCAACATGCTAAAGGACTTCACTAAATACTACCTTTAAAACGTGTGTTAAGAACATACGGTGGTATCGGCCAGAGACAATAGTTTCATAACAAGTCCATACACACGAAGAAGGAGGTGGCGAGGCTCTGTAGTCACCCTACCATACCTCATAGAAGCCCTTTCAAGGCACATTGCCACTCAGACTGCCCTGCTTGTGAATGGACACATGCATAGGATTGCAGTTACAGTTGCCGTTCAGCATCCCTATCCCTCAGGGTAGAGTGGATGGAAGCCTGCATGCAGTACCTCAACCAATGAAAGGAGGTCCTTCAGGGAGGGAGGGGCCGGCGTTGATGGTGCTGCAGTTGAGCATTCATGAAGCCTGGGTCGCCCTTCTCCTGTTAGCCGCTGCTTCCACACAGCCTTTGCGCGCTACGTCTCACGGCACAAGTCTACGCTTAACTTGGGCACAATGTGTGTGCCTGCATGAAGAGGGAATCAGGTTGAGTTCCTACTTGCAGGTCGTTATTTTATGTCAACGAGCTTGCATATGGCCTATATCAGGGTTGTCCAACTCCAGGCTTCGAGGGCCAGGCACATGTCAGAGTTTCAGGATACCCCTTCTTAATATTCATGAGGTACATTTGCATACACTGGTTCTAAATCTATGCACATTTGTTCTCATGCATATATCAATGAGGGATATCCTGAAAACTCATCAAGATTCCGGCCTCCAAGGCCTGGATGCCCGGATATGTATGGCACGCATGCTTGCACAATGCCACAGCTGAGTTTCTCTCTTCTTATAAAGTCAACTACCGAAATGGGCGCGTGACGTTTAATTTTTAGGGCTGGTGCTAATGGGTAAGGCGAGGAAGAAGCGTATTTAGAGATTATTGAATGTGATAATGGCAGTAAGAAGTGGGTGCGTCTACACCAGTCTATGAAGTGTTAATGAACGAGAACTAAGTGTGATGGCCTTGAAGACATGACACAAATTAAAGTTTCAAGTGATTATCACGACATGTGGTTATTAATGTCATAAGGGCACATGGAAGACATCCCACGTGCAAAGTAAACACCCCTACTTCAGGCTAAATCCCTGCACAATGGACGACGCCTTTGCCTTCTGGATCAAACATCACCCGTGTGTTGTCTTCATATAGTGCAGGATTGCGATGGCTTCCCAAGCCCGGCCGGCTGCTGAAAACTCTGAGAACAGGGGCCAGGTTTAGTAGTTGGGCTCCTAAACAGTATGGAAATGCACTCAAGGTTTCTGGTTCGTTGATGTAAAGATGGTACCTCATCTCTTTTAAGTCACGTGGAAAAGCTTGTATACTGCCCCCATTTCCCCCCGTATTGGTGTTAGGTCACTGAGGCATGTCTGGGGAGTCTCCCATTTTGCTCTCCCTCCCCTTCGAAACAGACTGTTGTCTGTGGTGTAAAGTAAAAGGCTGAGAGAAAAAGAAAATCAGGCGTAGAGTAGGGAGGAACAGACACATAAACGGGAAGGTACAAGAGATTTAAGACGACCCATGCTTGCGTTATGACGGGTGGCCGTGTAATCATTGGTAGTGAGTACAATTAATAGGGAACGAAAGGGAGCAGAACCCACCTTTGTGACGAGAAATTTTCTACGAGGGCAGTTTCTAGTACAGTGATTTTGTGGTACTATATTGAGTCAGTGAACGGTTGTGTGATGGCCTTGAGATTGGCTCAACCCGCTCTTGAAGTGTGCAGGTTTTCTCACCGGTACATTTTTAAACGTCTCTCCTGGTAAAGCAGGAGGATAGTTTGGGGGTGAAAAGCCACCTGATAGAAATGCCAGAACCAAGAATGGCCTGTGTGAAGTGAACGTGAGGAACATAAAAGGGGAAGAGGCAGGGGAAAAGGATGTAATCTCGATCCCCCAAGAGCGATAAAGGCTTGGCAACTTCATGAGGGATGAGACGGGCGGAGCCATGATAGCTGATGCGCGGTGTGATGCCTTTCTTGACAGTAGGCACCACACGCACCACACAGGTATCAGGGGGAGGAGGTGGTATTTACACGAAGGCCGTTTCATCAAAATCAATAGGTGTCCGTACTAAAAGTAGTGTGCTGCTACATGATGGGTGCAACATGTTTTCCAGAAGAGCCCTTCCAGTTGTTGGCTTTGTGGTTCATTTTTCCCACAAAATAAACTCCAAAATAGTGATTGCGGGAATGGTATCTGCACACATCCCGGATAATGTTTTCAAAGCAATCTTGCGTACACAACATTTTAGAGGGGGAACAAATCAAGGAGCCTACTGAATAAAACATGAGAATAACAAAAGCAACTATGAGCGGGACATTGTTTTTAAATGTCTTAAAACCCCAAAGAGTGTGTCATTGAGATTGCAGTGTGGCAAAACGAGTTTTTAACACAAACATCGTATACTGAGTTTGCAATTTAACACAATGAATGTCACATACCTCTGCCCGTTGGGTCCGCGGAAACACTGTTTCTTTTTCAATAGCATACACATCCACCATGTAAAGACGGGCTCCATATTCTCTGTCGAGGACCGTCGCCGTCTGAATGACCCCAGTGTTCCTTCCAATGGTAAAAAGACGCCCAACTGTTTTTTCTTCACACCTGACGGAAACAATGTAATATTCCACCAGCGCCTCAGAACCCCTCGGACTCGCTGCTTCAATGGAAATCACATTGGTACCAACTGGCTCCCCTTCTTTTAAAATTGTGATGTATTTGGGTTGTGTAAAAATTGGTCCATCGAGCCCTTGAAGAAGAATGGTCAATTCAGTCGTGGAAGCTCTTCTTTCAGGCCCCATGTCCCGGGCCGAAATGATAAGGTTGTAGGTCAGGTGGGAGGGGACCATGGTCGATGCCACTCTGAGATCGCCATTGTAACGATCCACAATAAAGGTTTCTGTGTCACCATTTAGGATTTCATACTCAACTTCCCCATTTGCCCCTTCGTCTGGGTCAGATGCTATAATTGTGGTAAGAACCGAACCGATCACAATAGAAGGATCCGCAGCAATGGCATTTTGGGATATAAAAATAGGAACATTGTCATTTAGATCAGTGACTAAAATTGTCACATTCTTTAAGGCAAATCTCCTTGTCTCTACAGGAACCGCCTGGTCAATTGCTTTCACTGTAAGTTCAAAAAGATTAGTGAACTCCCGATCTATTTCGGCAACCGTGTATATGGTTCCTCTGTGTTCGTCGATGCCAAAATGGTTGCCTCTGGGCATTTGTTGAACAATAGCATAGGTTAGCTGGCCATTAATGTCGGCATCGGGATCATGTGCTGTGAGTGACATGAGAGAGCTGCCAATGGGAATGTTCTCCACAATAGATTTAAAGATATCGCCAGGAGGAAAACTCGGTGGGTTATCATTGAAATCCCTAATCTGTATCACCACAGACATTGTAGAGGAACGAGGAGGTTTGCCGTTATCTTTGGCTGTTATGTTCAACTTGTACAGAGATTGAGTTTCGAAATCCAATTTTTTTGCAAGGAATATACTTCCAGTGTTAGGGCTGATGCTAAAGGTCCCATGGTTATTTGTTCCTGTGATACTGTAATGAATGTCTGCATTGCTTCCAGAGTCCGAGTCAGTGGCAGTGACCGATGATACAAGTTCACCAATCCTCATGTTTTCCAGGGCATCCACAAACAACGTAGATTTGGGGAACGAGGGTGTGTTGTCATTTTCATCTAGGACCTCAATGCTAAGCGTGCACGTAGAACTTTGAGCCACTGACCCAGAATCAACGGCTTGAATAATGAGGGAGTAGGCAGCTGTGGATTCGTGGTCCAATTTGCCAATTAACGTAACTTGGCCGGTGCTACTCTCGATTACGAACTTACTTTCTTCGTTCCCTTTAAGTGCAAAGTATTGAACCAAGCCATTAACACCTTCATCCACGTCTGAGGATGAAACTCTGAGAACCTGTGTCATGTTTGCAGCTAATTCTGAAATAGTGGCTTGATAGAGGTCTTTTGAAAACTTGGGTGGGTTATCGTTGATATCACGGATGTAAATCTGGGCAACTGCTTGGTCTTTCAGAGGCTTCGGCAGACCTAGATCTGTTGCGGTCACAGAAAGACTAAACACTGCAGATCCCCTTTGCCTCATGAGGGATTCCCTGTCAAATTTGTGGGTGCTAAAAATGTCTCCAGTCATTGTATTCAACTCGAAATCAGGCTGCATCATTTCAAATGCATACATCACTTCCCCATTGGGTCCAAAATCTTTATCCTTGGCGCTGATTCTACCCACAAATGACCCACCACTTTGCTCCTCTTCAAAATAGAAAACATAATTTGTGCTGTTAAACAGTGGCCTATTGTCGTTTACATCTTCAAGAATTATGGTCACATTCACAGTGGCACTGAGCGGCTCGACCGCTCTGTCAGATGCAACAACCTGCAGAAGATAATTGTCCTGAACTTCACGGTCCAGCTCACTCTTCACATAAAGCTGCCCATCAGGGAATATGCCAAAAGCATCCCCAGCATTTCCTGCGACAATGCTATAAGCAATTTCCCCATTGGCCCCTGAATCCTTATCCGAAGCCTGGACTTTGAAGAACCTCGAATTGACTGGCTCTGACTCCAGAATAGAAACCTCATATGAGATCTGATCAAACACGGGTGTGTTATCGTTAACGTCATGGACAGACACTGTTAAAATAAAAGTTGACGAATGCTGTGGGACTCCCATGTCAGAGGCCAGAATCTCCACTTGGTAGGTGCCAGCATTTATGTCAAGGAGTGCCGTTAAGCTCACAGAGCCATTTTTGTCGTTTATGGAAAACAGCCCTTTGGGGTTCTGCTTGAGGCTGTAGACGATCACGCCATTGACACCTTCATCCGGGTCCATAGCTTTGGCCTGGAATACTGTGTGCCCTGCCTCCCAGTTCTCCACGACATTGACACTTTCAACCGCATGGAGAAAGTGGGGGGAATTGTCATTCAAATCTTTGACCGTGATGTTGACCAGGGTGTCTCCAGTTACGGCCCCGCCACTGGCTACCACTTTCAATTGATAGAAGCCTTGCTCTTCTCGATCGATGATGTTTGCTGTTGTGATTTTCCCAGTGACCCTGTTTATGGAGAACATGCCCTTTTGGTCGCCTGTGGTAATCAGATATGTGATATTGGTATTGAGGTCCATAGAGGAGGCCACAACAGTGCCAACACCATAGCCAATAGCAACATTCTCAAAAATAACAAAACTGTAGGAGGCCTGGTCAAAGGATGGAGGGTTGTCTTGTGTGTCCAGCACAGTGATGGTGACTATGGCATTGTTTTGTGACTGGAGGTTGCCACCGTCCGACGCAGCCACCTGTAACTGGTAGGCCGTCTTTTCTTCCCTATCTAGTGATGCTTTGGTGGAAATGACCCCGGTTTTGCCATTGATGTGAAATTTGGTGGTGTCTCCAGCTGTGATAATATACCACACTGTGCCATTTTTGCCCAGGTCGGGGTCAGATGCAGAGACAGTGATAACCGATGTCCCAGCTGGCTCGTTCTCCTGAATGTTTGCAAAATACTGTATTGGGTAGAAGATCGGGCTATTGTCATTGACATCCAGTAGTTTCACATTGATCCTGGCCACAGAAGAAAGGGGCGGGGAGCCCAGGTCAGAGGCAAGCACAACAAGCAGGTAGTGGCCTAGGTCTTCCCGATCCAACTCGGCTGCGGTACTTAATCGCCCAGAGACAGGATGAAGACGGAAGGCTGATAGGGCCTGTGCGGCTGTCTCGGGGTCAAATGTGAAACGTATTGTGCCATTGGCCCCCAGATCTCCATCAGAAGCAGATAGTGTCAGCAGTTCTGTGCCCGCTGGTGCATTTTCTGTTAGGGAGACATGAATATTGGTCCCCTGGCTGAAGAGTGGACTTTGGTCGTTGACATCAACAATGGTGACCACAAGGGTGGCATACGCGACTTTGGGCTGAGCACCTTGATCGCGGGCACTTATGTTTAGTGCCACCTCACCAGCTGTCTCACGATCCAAATACGCAATGCTTGTCACAAGTCCAGTCCCCTCACTGATACCAAACCATCCCAATGTGTTGCCAGATACAATGGCATAGCGCAGGTGGGCATTCAGGCCTGAGTCGTCATCAGTGGCGGAAACACCATAGACATAACTGCCCACAGCCAGGTCCTCAGCCACTTCCACACGGTAAGGACCACCCTTATCTTGATCCTCATATTGGAATACAGGCGGATGGTCATTCACATCATTGACAAAAATAACCAGGCTAGCCACTGAGGAGCGAGGTTGTGGCCTCCCACCATCGGAAACACAGACCGTCAAGTTGTAGGATGGAATTCGCTCACGATCTAGTGCACTGGCCACCTTAATGAGGCTGAGGTTGGGTACCTTGCTGGACTGCACCTCAAAGTGTCGTTGCTCATTACCACCCAGGATAGCCACTGAGAGGTTGCCATTGGCAGCTGAAGAGTCACCATCAGTGACAGTAAGCAGTGCCACCACCGTGCCCACCGGTGCATTCTCATCAACGGAAGCTGAGCGGGCGGAAGCAGGGAAATACCGAAAACGCACTACTGGCTCGTTGTCATTGACATCAGTGAGGGTGATGGTGGCCTCAGCGCGACCAGTCAGAGGTGGGGATCCGCGGTCGGTGGCACGCAGGGAGAGGGAGTACTGCCGCCGCGCCTCAAAGTCTAGCGGCTCACGCAATGTCAGTGCCCCAGTGACAGAGTCCAAGGCAAACGGACCGCCCCCACCACCACCTTCTTCGGCAAGCTCATAGCGCACCTCTGCATTGCTACCCTCATCTGGATCAGAGGCAGAGACGAGCAGCAGACTTGAGCCGGGGGCGGCATCCTCTGCCACCTCTACACGGTAATGTGGAAGCTCAAAACGAGGTGGATTGTCATTCACATCCTGCACTGTCACATTAACTTGCAGTTGTCCCAAGCGCCGCGGACTACCACGGTCGCCCACCTCCAGCAGCAGTTGGTATGCAGCAGCTACCTCTCTATCCAGCCCGCCCTGGCAGACCAGATGAAGGAAGGCACCTTGGCCACTAGGGTTGAGGGTGATAGCCAGTGTGAAGCGATTCTCCTCATTGCCCGCTGCGATGCGGTAGGAGCGGTGGTCGACTCCGTTGGAGCCAGTGTCAGCGTCAGTGGCCGTGTCCAGCAGTACCTGACGGCCACCCTGTGCATCTTCTTTGAAGGACACGGTAATGGAGGGCTCTGGGAAGGCTGGCGCATTGTCGTTGAGGTCCAACACTAGGATGCGCACCTCAGTAGGGTAGGTGGGCTGGCTAGAGAGCACAACAAGGTTAATCACATCGCTGGGTAACAGGCTCTCGCGGTCTATGCTGGCAGTGGTGTGGATGCGTCCTGTGGTGGCATTCAAGGCAAAGAGGGGGTGGGTCTCACTCAGTCGGTAGGTGAAGCCAGGCTTGGTGGTGATGGTGCCTACGTAGGTGCCTGGTGGCTGTTCCTCCAACACTTGGAAGACCTGCCGCAGCTGAGCAGGAGCAGAGGAGTGAGTGGAGTCAGCCCCGGGCAGGCCGGCCGAGAGAACAACCCACAAGAAGATGGTGGCGTAGAACCGAAGAGGAGGCCTCAGCAAGCAGGGCAGGGCACGGCTGTCACCTGGCGAAAGAGGCATGTTGTCTGCAGATGGCACTATCCAGAGAGGCTGATGGAGAGACAGGGAGAGCAGGGCAACCCAAAAGCATGCACTCAGCGCGGCGGTCGGGCTGCAGGGAAGTACACTGGGGCACGGAGCAGCAACCTGCATCAGCAGGGCCCCCCGGAGTGAGGAGGGGGCATGTTCCCCGGCAGCCGCCGGTGCTCCTGGCTTGGGGAAGTTCACGACCAATCTGACTTTAATTCTGCGAACGAAACACAAAGCCCACTTTAAATCCGAAGTTTGAAAATGGAGTATATAAATATAACCGAACAAAAAGTTAGAATGGTTACAACTTGTGATAATGTCTCCGTAGCAAGGTGGTCTTCGAAATGAAGAAAGCGTGTCCCAGCGGGTGGTGTGCGCGCCCCGGGGCGTTCAGGGGGCACGGGAGGTGGGCGCCCGCTAGTGCCGGCAGCGAGCCCCCGCTGAGGGATCAGCAGACCCGCTCCTCTGCTGTAGTTGGGGGGAACGTAGCGGTTCCCGGCAGGTCCCGTCGCGGGGATTCTTTTGTGCTCCTTTCTCCAGACAGCGCAAGTCTCGGTGTAATCCAAAAAGGAGCCAGTTCAAAGAAACCAAGAGCAAAAAAGAAAAGAAAAGCAAAGCAAAGGCATCCAATCCTCCTCTCTTTGTGGTCCAGGCTGGGGTGGCACGGGCGGCAGCAGCCCCTGCCAGTCGGGTGCCAGCGGTCCTTCTGTGCACACTCGTAATCCCGTTGGCTGCGCGCTGCGCCCGTGTGAGCTGCGCCCGTGTAAGCTGCGCCGCCCCTCGCTGCTCCGGTGTCAGTGCGCTGCAGCAGCTCCTCGTCCTGCCTCCAGCCCGGCCTCTGGCTGGGGGTCCCTCCTCCCCCCCCCACCCCCCGCCCCCCCGCACCCCCCCCTACTCGGCAGGCTTCCCTGACTGCTCCAGCGCTCGCTCGGAGTGGAAGGGGGGTGGAAGGAGGCTGCTCAGCTCCAGGGAGGGGAACCGTTAGATTGCTATAATAATAACCAGGAGAAAAAAAGGGATTAAGGAAGGCCTGTCTGGGAATTCGTGGCCAGGAGTCGCGTTAACTGTTTCACAGCCACCGTGGGTCCGAGCATGGCCCGGCCCGTCTGGCTTGCGCCACCTTCGTGCCTCTTTTTAAGGAGGATGGGGGGGTCGGAGGGTAACCCCTCTTAACGATCTCGAATTCGCCACATTCCAACACAATGAACAGATGAAACACGCTCCTCGTCCCGAGTCAAAATATGCTTTTTCCCAACTTTTTGAGCAGCGGGGTATGGGGTGGTGGGGGGTGTCAGCTGGCGGACTGGGGTGTTACTTTTAGTTAATTAAGCCCAGCGTCCGTAGAGTGGTCTCCGACAGGGCGCTTTCTTTACACGCTACTTCACGCTTCCCTTTCTTCCACACCTTCAGCAAGCACTCGCTCTCCTGCGTGAGGGGATTACACATTCGTGCCAAATACGCACTTCTTTCAGCGTGCCGCTAAGAGCTGCTTGAATGCTGCTTCTGTCGGCGCGGGGCTGGACACCGGCGTCACAGCCTTCCCCCAGAATCATGACCTCGGCACGGCTTGCTGCTGCTGCTGCGGAAACCCCGGGAAAGGGCGGTATGGTACCGAGCACTTACACAGAAGTAAGAACAAAAATAATTCCTGCCCTGCTGAGAGAGTGTTTGTGGTTTGCCAGAGACCCAGAATGAAGTGACTGCTTTCCGCATAGCAGTAACACAATGCAGCAAACTGTGAGACTTGAGTCCTCTTATGTAAGTGTGCTCACCCTGTGTTCCCGATCGCACGGCATTTTTGGAAAATCCATCAATGAAAGTCAATGTCAATGACCATTACTACACTATTTCTTCACCTCAGTCCACAGTTAAAAGGATGTATCGGGCTGGTAGCCGAGTAACTACGGGTAAACACTGCCCTCTAGTGCAGAAATGTAACGTTTCTCTTGATAGTAGTAGCTAGGGATTTCCAAACAACATTGTATTATATTCGTTCGTAGAGAGCCTGCAGTTTGCCTCACACAGTACCGCGGCATAGGACATTTTCGTTTTCATATAGGGACCTTGTTATGAGGCTATAAATAACATCAACAGACTAAAATCACTCAGCAGGGTGATCACTTCAGATGGCGCATGGCGTTTTTAAGAGACGCCTAGCTCTGAAGTGCACGTCAGGGTGGGCAACTTTACAACTTTTTTCCACAGGACACTTTTGGCTTACTGCACAAAAACCCAGACTCATTTACAGTGGAAAAGGTCACTTTAATGTGACAGGCCAAAGCTTAAAAATAACTGCTTACCTGGCTCCCTGGCCTTACAAACTAACAAACTATTTTAAACAACCAATTAATAATTCAACACTTTCATTTCCCCAACAATTAAATAATTAAATAAATCCACTTCCTCCCTAACTATCCCTTGGTCCCTACCGTCACCTTACCATCTTCTCAAGGTGTCCCGCTTTCTCCCCGGGGCCATGCCCCTTCAGGTTCAACACCTGTTCCCTTAGGGTATCCCGTTTGTGCAAACAGCACCACCCCCATCCTTTTCCCGCACCATTCTCCGATTGTGCTTCCCTCCCCCACATTTAAAGGGGCCATGCCCCCGGCAACAGAAAAACCCTCCCCGAGGTGTTCTTTCTGCCCCCCCCACCCACCATCCCGTCCTACTTGCATCTCTTTACCATGTCTCTCACCAACCAGGTCAATTCCGACAAATAATGAGTATTTCCAAAAACGGACAAATGGACACCATCCTCTCTAAATATCCTGAACCCTTCAGAAACTATTTCTTTGTGGTCCAAAACCTGTAACGCCGCCGAAGCACAACATTTTTGCATCTCTCTTTTTATCCCCTTCCTTGCCCGTTCTATTGCTTCCTCACTTCTTGCTCCCCTCCAAACTCTCCGCGGCAACAACTTAGTGCCAACTACACATGCTTGAGGCCCCATTTCTCGGACCCATAACAAATCCCTTTCCATTTTTTTTAAATTTAATGGAGAGCCACACCTGTATCTCTTACCAGGTCATTTTCCCCTGCATGAATGATCACCCCCTCTGGAGCCCCATAGTGTTCCCTCAATCCTGTCAACATAGGAAATAGCTGATCCCAGCGAAGCCCCCCTAAACCAGACCATCTTACCAATATCTCTTTATAGCTACAACCCAATTGCCTGCCAAAAACCCTTTTTTCTACTTCCTTCCCTGCCCACTTAACAATCGAGTGCCCCACGATCCAGATTTGCAGCAACTCCCCCGGCCTCCGAGCAGCATCTGAAAAAGAAATTACAAAATCACTTACAAATATCAACCATCCTTCCACATGCTACACTCCTGAGATCCTTCGAAAACTTCTATCAAACGTCCCCTTTACCCAAGCCCCTGACATACCCTATTGTATCTCTCGGACTTCCACCGCCCCAAACCTTTCACCTTATCCTCCGATAAGCCTAACCTACTACCTTCAGATGCTGCACCCATCCTAAATGAATGAGTTCCCAACTCCACCACCTTTCCCACCCCGCTACTAACCCCTTCCTCAGGCAACCCATCCTCACATGGACATCTCCTTATTCCCTCTAGGGAAACACTCCCGCTCCTCTCCTACCTGTCCCCATATACATCACCACTTTAACCCCCATCCTTTAAACCATACTCCCACTTAGACCCCCCTTCTCTTCTAACCTATTACCCTCCTGCTCACCCCTGCCCCCCACCTTCCTACTATGGTCCTGTGTTGCCCACCCTGTACTGGGGGCCCACGTGCACCCCTGTCCATGCAGGTCCTTTTTCTCATTACTCCTCTCCACCACTGCACCAGGGGCCAAACCTGCACCCCCTTCCATGCAGTCCACTCCATATAACTTAAACTTCCAGCTCCATGCGTCCATTACCCCATGTTTCCCACCTGCACCAGAGGCCCTAGTGCACCCCCGTCCATGCAGGCCCCCCTTTTCTGCCTTACTCCTCTCCACCACTGCACCAGCGGCCAAACCTGCACCCCCATCCAAGCAGTCCTATCCATATAACTTACTCTTCCAGCACCTTTGCGTCCGTTACCCCAGTTTTCCCGCCTGCCCCAGGGGCCCTAGTGCACCCCCATCCATGCAGTCCCACTCATCATTTCCCCCAGCTGCCCCAAAGCTCAAATGAGCCAAGTTCCTCCTGTGCTGTGCATACTCAATTCCCACCCTATCCTGTGCCCTGTCTCCTGTGAACTGGGGCTACTACCGCACGCTCGAAGTTGCGCTATCCTCTCAACCTCCGTTAGTCTCTCTGTATTTACTCTGTGCCGCTAACACCCCTCTCCCGTCCCCCTAAAGCTTGCTCACCTTGTCGTGCAGCAAGCGTGAGGGCTTCGCCACCGTTGTCCATGCCCTCCAAACAACGGCCACCACCCCTTAACATTTTCACAGGTACCCCCCCCCCGAGGCCCTCCTCCACCCTACCTAAGCACCTTCCTCTCACCCCTCTCCTACCCCTTTGGGATCGCCCCAAAACCTCTCACCAAATTCTGTGCCCCCCCCTACTATTCTGATAAACTGAGCCCGACCTATAGGCACCCCCCACTTTAATTGGCATGCTGTCCGTCCCCCTACCTCGTTGCCCCTCTCCTCACCCTGTCCCACTGTCCCCTGCCTGAGAAAACTGTGTCATCGGAAAACCCTTATTAATGTATTTTTATTTCTAGTTCAGTACTCTGGATGACCACCCTTGTATAACACCCCCCTCTTAGAATCCCCCTGACCCCACTGAGCCAAGAAGTAGGTTTGTTTTGCAAATTAAAAGGTTTATTTGAGAATTTAAACAATATATATATATATATCACACTTTATAATAAATTAATATCTGATAGCACACTTAGACAAATGATGTTGATCAACAATGGGTAATCTGGCACTAGCACACTTCTTTACAATCAATGAGGAGTTAGTATAGGATGGATAAAGTAGCAAAAATACTTTTATGATTTCAAGGGAAAAGCAATGAGGAATAAAATGCAGTACAGAAATACTTGATATGATTTTAGCAAAAGATAAGATAATCACTTTTTCTCTAGCAATTCACCCCCCTCCCCTATGCAATGTAAGAAATGGAATGAGATGGAAGTAACACACACAGTTCTCAGGAATGCAATCAAATACAATACGAAATTCAATTCCCACCCAGCAAGCTTAGAGAAAACAGGTATGAGTTTTAAAACACAGGCCCAAGTGCTTTGAATGTGGTGGCAGTGAAGTGAGAAATATGCTGAAAATGCTTTTAATTCCCTTTAGGAGGTTCAGGGTGAGTGAGAGATACTTGAGATGAGCTCAGGATCACTTTAGCAATGATTCAGGGATGGTTATTAAGAGGCAAACAAACGTTTAGCAGAGGAAAGCAAAAAGATGCTATCTTTTTACAGGTAAAGAAATCAGGCCAAATCGCAAATCGCGGCAAAATTCGCAAGTGCGTGAATTGTGATTACGGCAAAATAAGGAGTAGCAAGTCGGTTCTAGGTTATTTGGAAAGCCGGTATTCTAAGCTTTCAGAGGAAAGTTAAATCTCATTCCTAGTCCAAACGGTTCCAGAGATACGGACGATTAAATAAAGGTAGTTTTTCGGATTTAAAGTAAAACTCAAAATGACAGGTGACAGCTTGCAGCTTCAGAATTGACAGGTGACAGTTGTGCAGCTTTACAAATGACAGATGACACGATTTCTAGGAGGCTGTTCTACTTAGGTTAAAATAGTTTGGATTAGATTATTTTAACTAAGAGATTGGTTCTGCACAGTTCTGCTAGGTACTCACAATATAAATTTGAACTAGGCCTCGTCACGGAACTGGTCAACACGTCCGGCTGCGGTTCTGTCTGCTCGGCGGGTCAATCAGGCACCGGTTCTGCTCAAAGCGATCTGGGTCAGCTCTGCTCTGCTGGTCTAGCCTCTCTGGATTCAGCGGCCTCTGGTTCTGGATACTGCTCTGCTTTCCGGTCCGGCTCAAGTGGATTCTGGATGTAACACTGCTTTCAGGGTACTGGCAAAAGTTCTTGGCAAAAGAATTCAGACAGCTTGCCTGGCTGTGGAATAGTTTGCAAATGATTTTGAGGCCTGCTGACAAATACTTTTGCTTGCAGTGGGCCTTCTTGGTTCAAAGTTCTGTAGTCTCTATTTAGCTTGGAATACTAAGTGTTGGATCTCTGGATGTGAAGTCGTCGGTCAGCATGCTCCGCAGCAAATGGAATTGAATGTCTCTACCTGTCCCAGCAGTCTCTTTTTATGTGTTTTGGAAAGTGGGTGTGTGCGTTGGTCATAACTAAACCTGCTCCTCTCACTTATCATTGGCCAATTCCTCCTCTCTCCCTTGATCGGGGAAACTGAGTTGTGAGTCAGAGTGATGAGGTAGATTTTATGGCCAGAGGGCCCTCCCCTGTCATCTTTACACACAAATCTATATTTCATCCAAATACATATTTTCCCAAATACACAGTTGTTTTTACATCACCTACACACATCATATATCACATGAGGTAGGCACTGTTACGACTCTGGCATTTCTAGGAGCTTGGGTAAAGAAATGGCAACTTATTTTCGATTTTAGTGGGTTATGCAACATTGGTTTTTCATTAAAAATTATACACATATGCACGGCCTGTCCATACATACTCCAGTAAATTCCCATGTCTCTAGTTTAAACAAAGAGTCTGTAGTATCAATAAATAGCGGGGTTTTGCCCCAGAACATCACACACATTGGAGTTTGGGCTTGAATTGTGGGCAATGTTTTCATTTTAAGGATCCCCAAATTTCACATTTCTGTCATCTGGTTACCAAGCGTTATCAGTGTTTCTGTAAAATATATATTTGCTTTCAATTCAAAGTACTGCAGTGTTTGAGTCCGCCCCCAAAGTTTGGGGATGACAGTGATCACATGTCTCTCCTGGCTGCCAGATCTTTGTTGACAGGAAACAGTCAAAATCACCATATCCTATTCAAAGGAAAAGGTCTTTTGTGTGGGCTCCAGCAAGCTGAGGTCAACAGACCAGGGGGCCACTTTGCATTTGGTTAGCATGCCTATGTGATATCCTGGGCTTTCTGAGGTGAGAAGGTTTCTCTGGGAACAGCAGGTGGTTAGATTTTCCATTAACTAACAAGCTTTGAAGTCCCAATTGTCACAGAAGGCTGATTAGCTTCTGAAGTAGCAGTTCTCCTGTCAGAGTTTAGAGCGTTAGCACCGCCTTGAGTCCAAAGCGGGTACTGCATGCATTTTTTTTTTGGATCAGTCTTGAATTAATGCATTTCAAACAAGAGATTTTACATGGATGTATATTATCCAGGTTCAGCACATGGCACTGGTGTGGTTCTGCAGTAAAATAATTTTGTGCCCATAATTTAGCCATATTTGACCTGAAGAAAATGAATTCCCAATAGTTTAGGGGTGCTTTTGGCAATCAGCATTGCCCCTTCTGCAATGGTTTCAGGGTACTGTGTGTAGCCCAATGGTGGTTTTAGGAAGTGCCCTTCTGTGCCCACAACATAGGCAAAATTGGGTGACAGCCTATTCTTCATGCATTTCCCTGTGCATTTTCTGGGAAGTTCTGGCCATCATGATGTTTTCAATGCCAGTAAGGCACAGTTTTTGTGGTATTGCTCGGATACATGGGTAAAAACATCCCACAAGCTGCTGCACTCGTGTTTAAATTTGCACATCATGCTCGTGCATCCTTCTTTATTGAAAACCCAACATGCTGCTGAGGGCTGGCCCCTGCCTCCTAACCCCACCCAAATGCATCTCTCCACTGGATTCTCTCCTATCAATCTCCCTCCTCAACTTTCTGCCCCTGGATTCCCAAGCCTCCCCTCTACTAGCCGCAGGGGTACAAGCCACCACTGCCACGAGAGCCCCATCTGCCGCAGATCTACGCTGCAGCCTGCCCCCACCTACCTCTGCTTCTCCCGTAACCTCCACCACCGCCCCTTCCAGCTGGGCCTTAGATGCACTGCTAATAATCTCTAGGGCCTCAATCAGCGCCCTGGCATCCACAAAGCCCTTCTTACGCGCTCCCTGGCCCACCATAGTGCCCGGATAATATGACTGTGCACTGAAATATGCCCTTTAATCTTTCACCTAGCGATACTAAAACACTCGAGCCAGCACCTACTGTGGAAAGCTACCCAGTACAAAGGAAAGCCCAGAAAGGGGAAACTGAGCTAAGAAAATAAAGATATCCTCGAATGATAACTAAAATCCTATTTTTACTGAACAATATTACCCCAGAGTTAAAATTGTATATTTAATTTTGCTATTATTATTATTTATTATAAACATTTTTTATAACCCCTTTCAAATATCCTTGCCCTAGCAAACCTCTCCCCTATGTGCTGAAATGCCCCCAAAAGAAGAAAACCCCCAAAACCAGAAGCCCAAGCACAAATTGATGCCAATAAAACAGACATACACTCTGCCCCTTGGGCAGCGCACAATCAATACCGCCCAGCAGACTCAGAAAAACAAAGCGGTCCCTTTAAGCAAGCCGCACTGCCCCCAGCGACCCGCTGCTGCTACCGCGCGCAGACTGCGCACGCAGAAGCAGGGAAAACAACATGGGTAAACAGATGCACCCGGAGAGGGGCCCACAAGGCAGTGGCCCCACAAACCCCCCCGTGAAAACCCCCAGAGACCCTAAACACCCACTGCGCACCCGAAACAAAACGCCTCCCCCCTGGATGGAAGGAACCGCTCCGCCCCAACAGAGAAAACCGCAGAAACCGGCCCACGCAAACCCCCAGGCCACGCAGAGGCCCCAGAAAGCGGACAGCCAGCGGCGCCCAGACCAAGGTAAAATGGAGGTACCCTATTTACGGTACCTCTGCTAAAATTTCACAAAATTATTATTATTATAATATTTTTTATATGCTAAACTGCCTGCCCCAATATACTAACTACTCTACCCAGCTCCTCACCTCCACTCAAAAAAACCCTCACAAGCTCAAATCAGGGAAGGCTCGGGAGCAGGCGACCAGGACTGATCAATCTCACGTCCCAACTGTCGCCTGCTTCCTGAACCTTCCCTGCCCCTTAAATAGCCCCCGGGGGACTCTACGCGCAGGCCATCTCGCTGGCCTGTGCAGCGCCAAAATAACCCCGGGGCTTTGCGTTCCCCTCAGGGCCTCCCTTTAGACTGCAGCGGATCGGGAGCAGCCTGCAGTTCGCAGGGTTGCATATGGTGTCATTCACGTCCATTTTTCCCTCATTAACATTTTTGACAGTGGCAGATGGCATTTTGACACGTATACAGCACAAACAACTTTAAAACGTTCGGACCAGTATGCACGCATAATGAATAAGCTGTTAAAGTTCTGTCCAGGACCAGTGGGGCAAAAGATATCTAAACTGTCTAATATGTATGTGTATTGACATCAAAAGAAGTGACTTCACAGAAAAGAGCACTGACAGGTGCTTCACCTGCATGTTCCTCTTCCTCGTCTCAGTACTGTTATGAGGCTAAGGTGTGCCCCGGGCCCCCTCTGTATCATGGCTCTCCCGCCCCTGTACCTGATAGGAATACTCAGAGGCAGGTCTGAATGCAACGGGATCCCAGTAGCAACTGCTGAGCCAGGCCCCTCCGTTATTCAACCTGCATGCGTGACCCATGACCATGCGTCGCGCAAGCGTATTCCATGCCTCACTTGGTAACATCCCTCCTTTTTCATAACAAACAAACATGACCATTACTCAAACGTATAATAACATGTCAATGTGACACACAAGTGAAAACACAGCATATAACATAAGGTGGAGCCCAACGTGGGCTGTTACAGTCCCGTTTGCCCTCAGGAACTAGGGTCCAGAATGTAGTCCTGGAACCGGGTTGGGCATCTTCGTCCTTCACGGCGGGGGTACCGCCCTTCCTCTCTGCTCTCCACTTGATGGTGTTCCTCTGGGGTTGGGTCCCCGGTGTCCTCTTCGAGCCTCGGTGCTGCGCTGGAGGTGGTAATCAGTGGCACGCATTCCCGAGGAACCTCAGGGTTCTCCCAAGTGTCCAATTTTTTAAAGAAACAAGAGTTCCTTGTGACTGTTCCTCTTCTGTCGGACACTATCACCATCAATGCCTTAACATGAGTCACGTCCATGGGGGTTGGCTCATAGTTGAGGGACAGTTTCCCTTCAGGCTGCCGATTGCGAACAATGACAGTGTCATCCATCGTGATGCTGGCCGGCTTCAGATGCCTCTGGATGTTTTCACGCTCATTGCATGTTCTCTTCTCTTCCAGGACCTTTTGGTTCTCAATGACCTCGTGAGGTCATCCCTCCATCTCCGGTATCAATCCCCTCAGGAACCGGTTGAACATGGCTTCTGCCGGGGCCACTACTGTTGACTGATGGGGTGTGGATCGATACTCGTGGAGAAAGTGTTAGAGGTTCCTTTTCAATTCCCCCCTTGCCCCTGAGTGATCCGGAACACCTTATTCAGAGTTTGCATAAAGCGTTCCACCTCCCCATTTGCTCTCGCCCACCCAGGCGTGACTTTCCTGTGCGTGATCCCACATTCATCCATAAATGCAGCAAACCGGCAGCCCTGAATGGGGGCCCATTGTCCGAACACAAAGATCTTGTCCATGGCCTGAATGGTCAATGACGTGGACTCCACCAACTCCACCTTTGGGAGCGGGACCATTGGTCAATGAGCACTAGAAAGTACATGCCCCATCCCGTGGAACCAAAATCGGCATGTAGCGTGCCCCAGGGATTGTCGCTCCTTTGCATGGACTCGCTGTGCGGTTCTTTAAACACTGGTGCAGCAGCTTGACACCAGTGGCACCGGTGCACAAACTCGTCGACCTTCCTCTCGAGGTCCGGGAACCAGACTTTGGCTCTCAACTGCACCTTTGTTTTGGCCGTGCCCTGATGTCCACTGTGGCCAAGCTCCAGGACCCTCTCCACCAATGCTCTCGGGGCGACAATCTGCCTCCCCCTCAGTAGCAGTCCTTCATTCGACACTGATAACTCGTGACGAGCCCGCCACAGTGCCTATAGGTCATTTTGAGCATCCGTTTCTCTCCTGGATATGTCTGCCAGGGCCGATTTCCAGTCTCCACTGCCCAAGGCATCTTGGATCATCCGAAAACACCTATCAGACTTTGAGGCTTCGACCACCTCCTCCAACTTTAGGGCTATCAGCATGGCTGCCTCCACCACATGTCTGATGACCTCGGCACAGTCATCTCCCGGCTGTCCTTCCTGCGAGCCGTTGCCCCTGGGATGGTGGGACAGGTAGTCCGCCGGGTTGTGTGTGTAGGGCCTATACTGCAACTTCACCCCGAATTCCATAAGGGTGAGCATCCACCTTTCGATCCTCGGGTGCTGTTTAGAGGACTCCCCAGTCATGATGGGGATCAGAGGCTTGTGATCCATGATGACGACAAATGGCTTGCCCGGAATGTAGATTCGAAAATACTTGCAGCCCCACAGTATGGCCAGCGCCTCTCGCTCAATTTGGGAGTACCACTGCTCGGTCTCCGTAAGAGCCTTACTGGCATACATGATGGGCCGCTGCTAGAGCACCACCCCTAAACCTACAGGGCTGGCGTTGACGACCAGTTCAGATTCCTTCTTGGGGTCGAAAAAGGCCATGGTTTCCACCCCTGTGAGTGTGGCCTTGATGGTATCAAAAGCATTCTGCTCCTCCTTTGACCATGTCCACTCAGCGTCCTTCTTTGTAAGGGCCCGCAGCGGTTCTGAGATGGAAGCAAGGTTCCTGATGAACCTTTTTCAGTAATTCACCATCCCCAGGAAGCTGTGTACCTCGGAGGGAGTGTCGGGGGGGCCTAGTGTCCCTGATGTCTTTCACCTTCTGAGGGTCTGGTGATATCCCTCCGTAGTGGAAAATGAAGCCAAAAAATGCTATGTTCTCCTTGAGAAACTCACATTTTTCTGGATGCAGGGTCAGCCCCAAATCGCGGATCCTCTCCAACGCCTTCTCCAGCTTGATCATGTGCTTGGTTTCAGAGTTGGCATACACCAGGATGTCATAGCTTAGGTTGATTACCCCTTTTAGTCCAGCAACGGCATCCCTGATCACGTTTTGGAACACCTCTGTGGCCGAGGAAATTCCAAAACTCAGCCTTTTGGACTGATACAGGCTATTATGGGTGGTGAAGGTGGTGATATAGCGGGAGTCTGGATGCAGCTCAAGCTGGTGGTAGCCCGAGCGCAGGTCAAGCTTAGAGAATACTTTGGCACCCTGTAGCTCCCCCACCACATCGTCCAGCATTGATGTCAGATGACATTCCCTCTCGATGGCGAGGTTGGGCACCCTCTTGTCCACACATATGCGTACTGCCCCGGCTGCTTGGGTTTGGTCACCACGACAATGGGAGATACCCACGCAGTGGGCCCCTCCACCCTCTCGATAATGTCCAGATCCACAAGGTTTTGAAGTTCCTGCTCCACCTGCACCTGCAGGTGAAATGGAATGCGGCGGGACTTCAACAACGTCGGTCTCACTGACTCGTCAATATGGAGGCAGATGGGTTCCACTTTTAGCTTGCCACTCCTCTGAATAGGTCCGCAAACCTTTAGGTGATACCGTGGATGTTTGCCCAGTACACATAGAGCACAAAGTGCACTATGTCCAACGCCTCAGAAGCTGCGAAACTCAAGAGAGAATGTGGACTGGCATCCGTCACAAAGAACTTTGCCTTGATGGAATGGTTGGCATGTGTGATGGATGTTGTGAACACCCCTTGTAGTGGAATGGGTTGATCAACCCCGAATGAGTATATTCTAGCTTTGGTGTCAGCCAATGCTGGTGGTCTGGGTAGAGCCTCGTAGTGCTGTGTGGCCATTATACACACTGACGCACCCGTATCGATCCATACCGGGGTGGGGGTGTCACAAATTTCCACCACACACGTAGGCTGCCTGCACTTTTTGGAGATGGAATCAATATTTGATATGAAAAATATTTCTTCCTCCTCCTCCTCCTCTTCTTCCGTGAGGTGCAGCTCCTGGAGCTCTTGTTCCACGGCCGCCACATTCTTCTGTTTGTACAGGCCATTACTGTCGGATCTGCTGAGGCCACGTAATACTGTTACTGGGTTTGCCGCCCGGCACATCCTGGCACAATGACCGGTGGTCCCACAGCACCCACATATCCTTTCTTTTGCGGGGCACTCGCTGGAGTGTGCAAGGTCATACCCTCATATCTGACACAGCTGTGGCAAGGCAGTTCTCTGTGACGCGTCACTCTTCCTTTGGGTCCACCTCAGCCGTTGGAGAGCATTAATCGCTGTACGCCCGATGGCGTAGGCTTCCTCACTCCTCCCTGGCTTTGCTGCTGCATCCATTCTGGCGGCACGGCTGTCCACCAGTTCATACGACCTGCCCATATCGAGGATCTGCGCTAGCGCCAGCCCTGGTTCACAGACTCCATGACGCCGGAGCTAACCCGAGCTGCAGCTCTGGAGGAGATGGTTCCGGACCATACCCTCCTCATTCTCCCACCGGCATGTGCTAGCCAGATGGTGCAGCCTCCCACAGAATTGATCAAGAGTCTCATCCTCACGTTGCTTTTCACTGCACATGATGAAATGATCAAAGTCCTGGTTGGCCAGTGGAAATAAATGTTCTTTGAGGGTGTTCTTCACAGCCAGATACGTGATAGCAGGTAGGTTCAACGACTCGAATATCCTATGGACTTCGGAACCAGCCACATACGGCAGCATCACCACCTTCACTTTCACCTTGTCATCTATCACCCCCATGGCCCGGAAGTACATCTTCAGCTTCTTAACCCACAGGAGCCACCTCGGGCCTAATTTGGATGGAGGACCACACATGTCAAATTCAGGCATGGGAGCAAGAGTACCTTGATGCCTCGGAATGGGCCTGGCCGGAGGCTGTGCACCTTGCAGAGGCGGGGCCCCAACCCCTTGATTGGCGTTCGCGTTGTCCACCATGGCTGCGGACCGCACAGGCACCTCTCATGTCCTAAGAGCCAGCAAGTCCAACGGCGCAGCTGAAAGAAACAGCTGGAGTCCTGGCGTAGTTGTCCACACTGAGTCCAGCACTGATACTGCCGCACCCTTGATGAGATGTAGAAGGATGGTGGTGCTGAAATATGTCCCCCTATCAGGGAAAAACGTGTGCACCTGCCAGCAGAAAGGCCAACTCGCTCAGGAATGCATTGAGCATAAGTAAACAGAACCACTCAGTCCCTGGAAAGCTGGTGATCTCATACCCTTTTGCCTGATCCACTTCAAAAGATTGCCCTTGAACTCCCAGCCAGAAAGCACCCACACACTATCTGTCCATGGAAGACACATGAAAAATGCAGCCTCACAATGTCCATAATAACAAATTGTCCATAAATAAGCCTTGAAGGCTCCAAAATTGTTCAATTGTTTCCGAATTAGCCTTGAAGGCTCCAAAAAGTGTCCTTGACGGTGCACAAGCACCCCATGAGGAGCCGCAACCGTCAGGCGGCTCCACGTGACACGCGCGGGTGACGCAGCTAGTGGGCACCGAGAGAATGCTCAGGGAACGAACCGTTCGATTCCGAGCGTCTCTCTCCCCACTGCGGCATCCTCATCACCAGTGTTATGAGGCTAAGGTGAGCCCCGGGCCCCCTCCCTAGCATGGCTCCCCACCACTGTACCTGAAAGGAATACTCAGAGGCAGGTCTGCATGCAATAGGATCTCGGCGGCAACTGCCAAGCCAGGCTCCTACTTCATCCAAACTGCATGCACGACCCATAACTAGGCGTCGTGCAAGCATATACCACGCCTCACTTCGTAACAAGTACTTTCTCTATGAATCACCTTCCCACAGTGATTTGATTTGGATTCAACACCTCCCTCCTATACAGAAGTCTGCTCACCTCTATGCATCTTGCTGTTTTTTTCCTGCCCAAAAACATAGATCACCGGAAGGACTGCTGGCTGGTCTTTACGACGAGGTGCCTGGCTGGTTGGTGCCAGGGGGCAAGAAAAGGGAGGGATTTCCTAGCCCATGATAATCGATTATGGAGGAAGGGAGGCCAGGAACCAAACCAGGCTTGGGTAAGTAGACCATCCAAACTGGGCTGGAGGTTTGGGGTGTGGGAGGCAGACAGCTGTGGATTCCCTTCAGGTGCTTAGCATCAGCAGGGGTGTTACGGCAGCTTCTGCCTGCCTGACTTCCCTCTCCCAAGGAAGGCTTAGATGTGCCAGGCCAAGCCAGTGGAGAGTTTGCTCCCGGAGAATAGGACAAGAAGCGCAGGTAAAACGAGGGCTGATGTGTTTGCAAACACCTGCATTGCAACTGACCGGGCCACAGCATAGCAAGGAGCAGCACTGGCGAGCAATCCCTCTAAAGAGGAGGGAGGGGGAAATCAGAATTCTCTGCCCCCTCCATTCCCCGCGAGACTTGATGGCTTGGAAGTAGGTGGGTGGTTGTGAAGTGAGAAGAAGCACCAAGATAGTGTAATGGTTTATTGAGAATTTAAACCTAAGAGTATGTTTTGCGCACCAATCAATATACCCTCTATAGATATATTCCGCAAAGTGGTTTTGAGTGACTTGAAGAAGATTCTGTTCCATCCTCCGAAGAGACATAACCTCAGTAGAGGTGAACTTTCATGAATAAAAAATCTATTCACAGATGACTCTATACCAATCCGACCAGCTGACAAAGGTGGTGCTATTGCAATTCAAGATGCTGAACAATATCATCAAGAATGTCTAAGACAACTGTCTGACCATGACACATATGCTCCATTAACCCAAGATCGACCATGGAAATTAAGAAAGACTTGGAAACCTTACTTGACACAGCTATAGAAAGAGAATGGATCACCACCAAAACCAAATCCTATTTACTGACACTGCATCCAAAAATGCCCCATCTATACACACTACTCAAGATTAATAAAAGACTAGACAATCCTCCTGGCAGGTCCATTGTAGCCACTACAGAGCATCCTGCAGCCTCTGGGCAATTATATAGACTATTTTCTCCAACCAATTGTCCATAAAACGTCCACGTATGTCCAGGATAAGACACACTTCCTTCAAATTCTCCATCAAATTGAACTAACAACCAGTGACATACTATTTAACATAGACGTTACTAGTCTGTACACTAGCATTCCCTATAATCTGGGACAAGAAGCAATGGAAAGACTATTGTTAAAGGCGGGACCAATAGGAGCAAGTAAAGAATTTCTAATGATATTGCTGAATTTCATTTTTATGAATTCACGCTTTGAGTACAATCAGACCTACAAATATACATACATCAGGAACAGCGATGGGTACCCACATGGCACCCAAGTATGCAAATAGCTTCATGTATGACTTTGAGACTACATATGTCATTGAAATCAGCAATGGAAAAAGCATTTGAAAAAATTGGAACAAAAGAAGAGCTGGAGGAATTTTTGACTAACATAGACACACGCATACAATTCACTATGGAAATAGGAAACCCTATGTCATGATTCCTGACCCTCATGTCCCCAGCCCTCCAAGATGTCAGGCTGGAGCCAGGCCACAATCACCTACATGGCCCTCAAAGGCCTCTCCATCCCTCCAAAGACCCACTTGGAGTCAGACTTGGCGCTTGTGGCACCAGACTCACTCACTCCCATAGGATAACATAGGGGATTGGACTTGTAGTGCATTAATGGGGACAGGATGGATGCCCCCACATATTTCGGTTCCCAGAACTGCATGTGCAGTCTAGCCTTTTGGGTGTGGTTCAGCCCAGAGACACCTGGGATACCCAGAGACTATTTAAGCCATGCCCAAGCTGAGAAGCATGCTCTGTGTTTTCTGCACCTGCAGCATGACACTCACCGTGTTCGGATCGGTCTCCAGTAGGCCTGCATCTTTCTTCTGCCCTCACCTCCTGCAAGAACAAGAACACTGTTAGGAACAGCCTTACCTTGCGGCGCTTCTGCCCATCGTTCATCACTCCTTCTGTTCAGCGGGCATCTTCGGCGGTGTCATTCCCATCCCGGCAAGCCGCTTCCTAAGGAAAAGGGAAAAGAACAGAAAAAGGCATTAGTATGCATTCAGCAAATCTTCGCTTATTTTTAAAGACTGTACGAGCATCAAACGCTTACCTGAATCCCAGCCGGTCTGGGGGAACTCTGTCTCCGGAACTTCACATCCATCTGCAAGAGAGAAAAGACACTCGAGGTTAGCGTGGAAACATCTAGAGGTGCCGCATACCGTGCTTACTCACCGCATTTCTTCTTCATAACCGGCATCCACGCTGAAAACGTTGCGGCACCTAAAAGACACAGAAAAATAACTCAGTTCAATACAAATACGAAAGGGTCACATCGTGCATCGTGCTCCCAGCTCACTTTCAGAGCTACTCATCTCAGAAGCACGTCGCCATCCCCGGACACCGGCCATCATCGAAGGAAGGAAAGGAACGAAGTTAGAGAACTGTTCAAAAGAATCATTATACTTACCTGTTGGACTCTTGCCAGTGAAGTAACTAGGCAGCAATGAGCCTGCATCAATCAACACGCCCCTGCGCTGAATGCAGGACGGAGAGCACACTTTCCAAGAAAACAAGGTGAGCTGTGGATCAAAGGGAAGGGTTGGACCCAGGGGAAGAAGGGGTTCAAGCACACAGAGACAATAGGGATTTAAACTCTACCAATCCTGTGTTTGAGGCCCAGTCTCCAGTCGAGTAGACTCCAGGGAAGGGTTCGAGGTTGTAAGAGGTCAGAACAGGCTGAGTGATGTCCCCGTGGATACCAGGTGAGCGTCATACCCTAATGTACATTATCTTGACATACAGACAGTTATTAAAGGACCTAAACTCACAACAACGCTATACACCAAGCAAACCGATCGGAATAATTTACTTCACCAGATGAGTTTCACCCTCCCAGCATCTTACGCGACCTACCCTATGGACAGATGCTAAGAAGCGGATCATGAGTGATTCTAAAGAATCTGAAGTACAACTCCAAAAACTCCAACTCCAAAAACGACATGACAAACTACAAGCAAGACATTATCCAGAGACTGATCTGTCAATGGCAAGAGCGAAAACCAACGCACAAGAGCGTAACCAACTGTTACAGAAAAAAACAGAATGAACAAGTCCAGACTTAGTTTTTGTGACTAAATAGTAAATCCAAAGCAGGCAAATTAAAGAAAGTATTCTGAATCGATGGAATATCCTTACTAGCGATATCAGAACCAAAGATCTGTTTTCGAACCCACCGGTCTTTACGTATCAGAAGAGCAGTAATCTCCGCAACATGCTTGTGGATACACAAGGAAAACCAACACGCAAGGCACCTGACAAGCACCCGGGAACATATCCATGCATGAGCTGGGAAACTGTAACAATGTCATGAAGGGACGACTGTATCACATCCAAGGACAGGAGAGAAAATAAAACTCAAATACCACACAACATGCCTTTCTGAAATTGTTATTTACGCAATCAAATACCCATGCAGGAAATATTATGTAGGCGAAACGTCACAAAAAATAAGAGTGCGTATTAACAAACACAAATCATGTATCTGAAACAACAACCAGGCATCAGCTGTGGCTAGACATTTCAAAGATGATGGACATTCAATCACACAGTTATGTTTTCTAGTACTGAAAGTCATACAAACTAGACGTTACAACATCAAAAAACAGAGAGTCCAACAGGAAGCCTTCTGGATAGAGAGACTAGATGCTCTATCAACAGGTGGAATTAATGAAGATTTCACCTTGAGTTGTTTCTTATGAATTAACTGCAACCATAACCACCATGACCACCATAACGTGTGCTATAGCAAGATTTTTCATTTTTGTGTGCTTTCCTTTTCTTTCCACTTTAACTAGACTCTCTATCTTTTCGGTACTTTATCCGTGAAATCCCCTCGTATGACAAAATTGACACCAGTTTCACTTTCTGTTCAGCTCATCTCAATGAGTGTATCATCAACCACAGACCTTATTTGCATTGGGCCACCTGGGTAAGGGAGATTGGCCATATTTACAAATGCTTAACACTGGGACATCCTGATTGACTACTGATGATTATTTGATTTCATTTTATACTGATAATAATACTAGACAGCATAACCTTAATAGCTCTGACGCATTGAACCAATGTCCATCTCATACATCAGCACCATATACTGTACGCCGCTTCTGACACCCATGCGATGCACCCCGATTAGATTGACCACTGATATGTGCAATTTATGTTATTTTAACTTTCGTTACACACCTTACACATTAATCCTTTTTGATCCAACAATTATAGAATTGTAATTCATAGGATTTTACCCACAGTCGGGGCAAGTGCATGCATACTGTGAACGTGGCCAGCGATCTCACTGACCACATGGACACATGACCATCAGCAGCAAGAAACTACAATGATACATGCTACTGTAAATTTTTCATTTGACTTTTTCAATCCAGGTTGTGTAAGATTACTCCCTGTATTATCACTAAGTAATATCTTGGTCCTTTTATTTAGTTTCGCATTTGGCGTAATGCAAATAGCTGACCTTAATTGTATGCCATTTCAAGATGTTTGCCCCCATTATACCACATCACCAAAGGTTACCATGGAAATGGCTGATACATTTAAGGCAGGTTTGTCAAATGCACGTTCACGCGGCAGTCAAATCTGTGCCTTTTTTCTGTGGAACTAAGTAAGCGCTTACACTATGATATCTGACCTGTTTTTGCCTTTCTGTAAGCATTACAAGCCCCAACGTAGCTCTTTATTGTTACAGCAAGATCATCACAGTCTTTTACACACACGAACGCAGGACTTTTATACGCAAGGCGACGCATCGCGTAAGAACGGGTAAGAACTTTAATCCCGTACATGCTCCGTCTGCACTAATGAAGGAGTTTGTTTACTTTACTGACATGCTCCCTCCTATTATTTTTCTCAGATATATCATCTGCACCACTAGCATCAGGTTAGTTATAGTAGCACGCTTACCAGGTAAGCAAGATTGTCAGCACACTGAAATAATGTACTTACAGATTTTTTCCTTTTTCTCTTCTTTTTCGCCTCCTTCGCTCTACTTTTCAATGCTGCAACTTTTTACCACTATATCACGTATGTATAAATGTCACAATCTTGCAATTTTTTGGATGATACATATATGATGATGTTTTTTATTCATGATATGATATTTTTGATTAACATGATGGTTATCATGGGTTGGATATATGATGGAATTTCATGCTTCCACTCCGGTGGATTGTATGGGATGATATTGACGTACACTATACTGTGGACAACTCTGAACTATTGTGTTTTGGTGTGCTTGATCGATTGGAATGGCACTTGCTTTGAACATCGTTGTTATGTAATAATGTGATAGGTAGACCATATATTGAGTAATACAATTTACTGGCCTTAAAGGACGTGTTAGTCTGAAATGCACAGGCCATACATCTTATACATCTGCATACATTGGAATTTAATTATCCAAACACCAGTAAAAAGAATAAATATGAACTCCTTTATGGAAATACTATCAATGGTACTGTATCGTTTATTGAGTATAACATTGAAAATGTACACCACATGATACTGGTATCTGGGAGTGCAGCCCACACCGCTGGCTTCATGGCTTAGGTCTCGTTCTAGTCTATATTTGCAGTGCCATTTCACAGAGGCACCTCACCAGTGGGTTTGCACCCCATGCAGAGTTATCAAGACACTACAACCGAATAATAAGGATCTAACAGTTTGGTTGTGCATGCTCACCTCTCCTTTTCTCCACGGTTTACTGAGAGGTCACTCTCAAACTGTAGAGTTTCTTCCCTCCCCAATCAGTGTGTCACACAACAAACTGTTTAATGTTTGTTCTTTGTTCAGCCCTATTTCCGATTCATCTCATACTTCTTCGACCCCTCCCCCTGAGCTACCAATGAGCCAAGAAACAGGTGTACAGGAAATATACTTGTATTTCTTTGGATGATAGGAAATAGAGATCACAATAAACTACATACACCACCTTCGTTGTGGCTGTGGGATGTATTAACCCACTTATGCTCTGCCCTGCGGCATCCCTGTGTGCTGATGGTGCCAGAATGATCAAAATGGCCGCAAAACCCCTGGGTGCGCCACAACCTATGAAAATTGCGCTCTACAAAGCACAAAAAGATGGCTGTCGAATCTACAATGCATGTTGTCAGTGGTGGAACGGAGATCTCACTCCTGAAACATGTCACTGGGCTTCACAACAAGTAAAAATGGAGACTGCATGAAAAGCAGTGTTTTGCTGAAAAGAATCCAGAATCTTGTTTTCAAATCTTTTCCTTGGTTGCTGAAATTGCAGAATGCCGGTCCAAAACACCATTAAACAGCAAATATTCTTGCTGGGTGTTACTACTCACTTCATTCAAGAAATCATTATGAACATACAATGTCATGAAAAGCGGACTCTGTCATCAAAACATTCATAGCAAAAATGTGCCTGCCTGTGAAATCTGTCAAAACCTGGGCGCAGTACCAGCTGCCTCCTGTATGACAGCTGTCAGTGGATTGCATCATAAGGATTTGAACTTGTACATCTGAAATCTAATGTCTGAAATTTAACCGACCTGTCATTGAGAGTAACCTAGGTTGTCACTATTTAAATCTCATGGTTTAGAAGCTGAAATAGTTGTTATAGCTGTTTGTTTGGAAATTAGAAAGTGTATTTTCAACCAAGAACAAATTGCAACAAAATGACATTTGAATTTAAGCCTGACTCCAAACCAAACCAGTATAACAACTTCCCCCCACAAAGGCCAGGCCTATCTCTCCACCAGGAACTCTCACCCATATGATGATTACGGGGTGGGAGGAGAATTTGGGCTGCTGTGGGAAGGGGACAATAGACTTCCTCCAGCTCAAGGAGATGCTAATTATGAAGGATCGTAAATGGCCTCTGCCAGAAGGAAATGGGAGGAGATTGCTCCTGAGCTGCAAGAAGAGGAAGGAGGCAGGGACAGACAACCATTTGTTGATTCACAAGGACAAACAGCACATTTTTAGAAAGACTGATAATTTAATGTGCAAAATTGTGAAAAATATGTACAACCCGGACTTGTGTGCCTAATATTCGGCTGCATATTTTAAGAGGCGCCAGAACTCTGTGCTATGTTCTTGGAAGTAACAGTGGAAATGATGGTTTTGCAGCAAATGTATTTATGTCAAAAGCATGAAACTTCACACGCTTATGCCCCTATACAATGCGCACATTTGTGGAAATTTACTCCGAAATTGGACGATGTGTTCCAGACAAAAAGGGTGAAATTCTGTCAAAATCAGACCCAAGATTCTACAGCGACGGGGCTTGGAAGAGTATCTGCTCCACAAAATATGTGATCAATATATGTTATTGTGATAGAGATTGATTGCGCACATGCAAATATGTATTGTACTAAAAGTAGATGTTATGTTCAAAGGAACAAGGGGAGGATTCTGTGACTCATAAACCCACATTATCATGGTGACACCCTGTTTTCTTCTCCAATCAAGGGGGAGAAGAGATTCTAACATATAGCCTGCCTAGGGGGTGCGCTTAGGGTAATCCAGCACACACAACCCTTTAGCATATGCATAAATAGAGAAAGCTGAGGACTTAGAGGCACACACAGATTCAGCCACTATCCTGATCCTGGTGAAGCACCCTGAAACAGAACCATCCATATTCCTTGCTCCAGACTCCAGAAACTTGGCAAGCAGAAAGGCCCATTCCATTAGTTGAACCATTTTCAACTAGGCCTTGAATTTCAAATACCAGAAAGATTCTCACAATATCTAAGGGGAACGAAACAAACAGCCGGGCTGTGCAGTGACTGCTTTCCTGCTAAAAGAATTATTACCAGAATCAAAAGACCCAATCCAGTTGTGCCGTGCTGTGCTGAGACCAGAGAGCCATTGCATTTCCAGTCCAGTTGTGCTGTGCCGTGCAGACCAGAGCGCCTCGCTGTCCAGTCCGGTGTGCCCAGCAGAATTTATGAGCAAAATCCCTGATCTTGATGGACCAGAATTCCTGACGGTTCTGTTCAAACATATATAGTGAGTATCCATAGAATAGGACTGTGTCACTAGCATATGTACTATCCATAGTCTATCCCTATCAAATCCATCCGATCTTATATTCAGAACTGCATTGTAAGAAATATTTTTGAATTGCCTGAACTCTCTATATTATCCCTACTATCTCCTTCGGTACTATTATTGTTAAATATCTTTGCGCTCATATATTTCATCTGAAGAAGGCAAGCTCCTCGGCAGGCAGTCGCCCAGATCCAGTGGCGCCCTGCTCCAGGGTCTGTGCTTCCGTGTGGTATTTGCTTCTTCATAGTCAACCCCTAGTGTAAAGAAATCCTGTTTGTCTTTTGAAAGTGCATCCCTGTTTTCTCATTCTTGCGCCTATCTCAGAAAAACGACCTCCACTAAAACGTTCACAACTTCCTCACATTTTATGCTAGAAACAAAATGTCAACTTCTGCTTGTAGCTAACATCCACTGTTTTCCATAGAATCAAAAATGTTCCAAATCCATATAGTTCTTCCGTGATCGCGATTACCACGCGTGGAAAAGTTTGCTGTGAATTTTCATTTTGGCAAAACATTACACGTGTAAAACAGTTTTTGATTGTACCCGACCTCAATTTTAAGTTTTCACATTGCTTATTAGTGTCAAATCATTGCTTGTGTTTGTCTGCAACTATCCAAAGCAGCTCCCATTAGAATTTAAACCAGTTCAGTCATTTGAACCATGTTTAGTGTTTTAATCAATCCATTCTCATATAACTTTAAAACCATTTTGACAGTTTGCCAATCAGTTATGTTTCTCTCTTGTGTTTGCTGGGGGGAAAATTCGGATTGACATTTTGTTTGAATTCTGCATTCCTGAATACCTGCTCTCTCTCCTCGTATCTCTTTACATTGCATATTGAGGGTTGAGGGGTGTGCAGGGGGAAATAGTAACCGCATTGCTACTTGATTTGAACACTCACAAAAGTATTATTTCTGTGCTGAATTGTTTTGCTCACTATTACTCCTTATGATTAAAGAGATTGCTTAGTGTGACATCACCCCATTGGTGATTATTGCATAACCATTAAACATAGTGTGATTATATTGTGAACTACATAAATAAATATGTTAACTTTGCAAACCAGCCTGATCCCTGGTTCAGTGTGACCGGGGGGGTTCCAAGAGAGGGGAGTGATATGAATGGTACATCGTTCAGAATAAAATAACTTTTATACACAAATAAATAAATAAATAAGGATTTCAGTTGTGCACTCCATGCTAGGCATTGACTTAGGTGAAGCGCCAGATTGAAATCACTTACAGATTGGGGGCTCGTCACGAGATTGCTGAATTAGACATATCACTTGTGACAGTCTAATACAACATGGTAATTGACGGGGTACATAAACCCTGTTGGGCGGCCACACTGTGCTAATCTGTGAAAACACCCTTCAATAGAAACCCTCTAAGGAGTTGGCTTGTGTTGCAAAAATAAAATAACTCCTGTAAGTCAGAAAGGAAATTAATATTTCCGGAATTGCGACCCCAGTAGAAATTAATATGTCAAAAGAACACCTACTGCACAAATTATTTGTCAGTGGTGAATGGACAGAGCAGGATCAGAATGTTTGGCTGCAGGAAATCAAAGAACAAGCCACTGCCACATGATTAGATATATGACAGGATCAGGGTCCATTACACATAGCACTTAGTGAATTGTACATGGCCCCTAAGGTAAAAGAAGAGCAAAGCAAAATTGGCAAAATAGCGGCATATCTGTACCTCCACATTCGAGCAATACAGGAAAAATATGCCGAAAACGTAGATCTGGCAAACAGGGAACTACAATCATTAGAAAAAACCCAAACTGATTTGGACTCTGCAGAGCAAAGGCTACAAAAGAGCCAAGAATCAGAAAATGAAACCAGACAGTACCTGATAAAAGTAAAAGGAGATCTGGATATCCTGCAGCAAGAGAAGGGAAAGCAGGAAATACAAAGTACTGGCACTGCAAAAAGAGTGCCAAGAAAGTTTTGACTCTCTACTACGGAGCCAAAAAAAGATGGAGCAGCAGTTAAGCTATAATAAGGCCTGCACAGGGCAGATAACCACCCTGGAAAATCAGATTGATGAAATAAAAGAGTAAAATAACAAATTAATTCTCAAAGACCTTGACTCCCAGACAGAATTTGATGAAGAGCGCCAGAAAGCTGGTGCACTCAACAAACAAAGGGACGACCTGGCTGCACAGAGGGGTACTCTAATTTAGGAAAGGGACACCTTAGTCCAGGAAGTCAGTTATTTAAAAACCAAGATGGAAGAAAATCACCTGGCCCTTCAGGGACTGGGTGAGCTCCAAAAAGACTACGAAAAACTGTTAGAGCACACCAAGAGGGTGAAAGATGCTCTAGCAAAGAATGACCAGGCCAGTAAAGTCAGGACTCAGGAGGTAAATTGACCCAATATGCCAAAATTACACAGGAGGCACAGAGAGACAATGAGGCTCTCTGTGAGAAAAACGACAGGCTCCACAGACAGGTAGCTATGCAGGAACAACTCACAGACACTAGTAAGGCCTTGATAGAAGAACAAAAGGGTCAGGTTCTTGCATGGCAACACGGAGTAGGGGCTGAGAGATATGAGGTCCGCTGGGAGAGGGAAACACCTGAGCATAACCTCAGGAACCCTGGCACCAGAGACTTTCATCTTATCAACTCCATGGACTCTGCACTCACCATGTCCACTGGCTCACATGAGACATGGGCCACAGGGATGGCAGACCTCAAACCAATGAGGAATATGGGACCAATAGGTCAGCACCTCCCAGAAATGGATGAGTGGGCATCTGTGTATGGGTTCCCAAGTGCTAGGGCCATATTCTCTGTTCAGGGAAACTCCAATGAAGGGAGAATCGGAGAAATGGATCCTCAGAAATACCACTTGTCCACAGAACAGACGGTAACATTTAGTGGGGAATTCCATGAGGGTAGGCCCACTAAGAGTATATGAAAAACCTCTTACCAGCTAGGACACTGGGCGGGGTAACTTAGCCAATCCTGGGGGCAAGGAAGAGTCAGAAGACTCTTCCGAGCACCACAGGACTCAAGAAACTAGGCCCCCACATTCTGACAGCCATACCCAAGCTTGCAGAAACCGGGAGAGCCTAGAAGACCAGACAGGCACCTCTGGTAGCAGTGCCTCTGAGTCAGAGGATGAGTGGACCAGGGTGACCCGAAAAAAGAAAGCCAATAAAGTCAAAAGGGTCTTGCTCAAGGATCCCCTGAAACAAATAAAAGCCATTAGGAGCGTCATCATGCCCTATCACAACAATGCAAAATATTCGGTTTGGGAGCACCTTGAGCTATTTCAACAGATGATGGACACTTTCCATCTGAAGGACAGCCAAAGCTGTATTCAGTATGTGAAGTGGACATTTTCTCCTGAGTACTCCAGCTTCTATGCAGGGCTGGAGGATCAGAATCATTCCAGATGGTCCACATGTAGGGCGGCCATCCTGAAACATTTTTCCATTCACAGGAATCCTCAAGAGGCTCGCAAGGCAGCCTATAACTTACAATGTGGGGAAGACCAGGCTCCACAAGAATTCATTCAGGAGTTGAAACCCGCCTTTGCGCAGACCACTAGAAGGGTGCGCACTGACAGCAAAGAATTTGTAAACACTTTCTTTCATGCTCTCCCTAAGTATATTATGACCCAGCTAGTGAGGGACTTTCACGAGAAAAGATCACTAGACTGGGTCATTGAAATAGCAGCGCGCATCTATGAGGTACAGAAGCCTTTGGAAAATAAAAATAGTCCCAAAAGCCCCAAAACAACCAACACCCCTGCTGCTGCTAAAGTGGCGGAGGTGAAGGTTTCCCCCATTTTAGATTTGGAGATGGGAGGGCCTGAAAACCTGCCTGCACAGTGTGATAAAGGATCTACACGTAAGGTAAGTGGAACTTCTTTATTGGCAACCAGCCTAGCCCAGCAGTGCTGAGCCTACATTCAGCTCTTCAGGAACAACCGCTAACCGTCCTTTACAGAACGTAGAACCAAAGCATAACACCATGACATCATAGCATGGTGGAATTCTACTTTGTAGAATTCCACCCAAGAAACATTATAACACTTCTCCCCCCTCTATTCAACAAGAGAACATCCATCCAAAATCCACACGCACACTTCCACACTATCTCACACTCACACCAGCAAGACACACAAAAACAGACTGACATTCACTAAATGTTAACCTCAACTATAACATGGGTTGCTGATAAGAGCAAAGAAGAAAAATCGAAAACAAAGAGTGCTACTGAACAACAGCACCTAAAACAAACTCTTTGTACTTGGAAGGAACCTTCCTCTCCCTGCCAGACCGCGTATGTGTAGGAATAGAGTCAGCCGCCCCAGCAGTGGACACTTCACATTCATCCCCCGTAACATCCCTAACCTCAGAATCCGACACAGAGATGGGGATGGAATGTTCTTCAATACCCTGGGGATCAAGAGCCGTTCCAGTGACCATGGGCCGCAAGTTAATGGGCTGCAAGTTAACCAGTCCCTCATTCTCCTCCCAGAATGCTGAGCCTTCTAAGGGGACATCACAACCCACCCCTGCATCTCCTGATTGGTTACCGGGCACACTAGACTCACCTCCCGCAGAAACCACTTTCTCTTTGTCCACCACCACTACACGCCTGAGACTCCAGGTGGATCCATCATCAAGTTGTACATAGCCACAACCACGCTTGACTACTTTGCGTGCATTTAAATATTTGCTGAGACCCTTGGCCACAAACCTAGGATTCCTAATCTGAACCCAATCACCAATCTTCACCGGAAGGGGTTTCCTTCAGGCCATTTGCTCACTCAAAAACCGTTCTTGCTTGTTTCGAACTCGATCCAAAACCTCCTGCATGTCCACTTGTGTCTGAACACCACCCCCCAGGGCTGGCACTCTCAACTTGGAGCCTGGTTTCCTCCCTCGCATCAGCTCAAAAGGAGAATGACCAGTAACAACAGAAGGGGTAAGCCTGTAAGCCTTAAGTGATTCTGACACCACCCTTCTCCAGGGAAGACCATTGGCAAGAGCCAACTGAATGGCCCCTTGATAAAACGATTCATGCATTCTACCAGACCATTGGCTTGTGGGTTGTATAGCGCAACCCTATGATGGCGTAACCCAAGTTCATTCAAAAACTTCTACATGTACTCCGACACAAACTGAGAGCCATTGTCAGTAACTAAACCTGCAGGCACACCCTCCCTGTCAAAAACCGCAGAGAGGAACTCCACCAATTTCTCAGCAGTAACCGTGGATAAAGCTGTGGCCTCCACCCATCGAGATGTATAGTCCACCATAACGACAAAAAACCTCAAGTCTCCCCCCAATGAATCAATGGGGCCCATTATGTCAAGCGCCACCTTGGACCACACATCACAGGGTAGTCCCACCGGATAAACAGGCTGGGGAGCGGGATCCTTGCTCTTGTCACTGGTGGAACAAGCAGCATAATCCTTCACTACTTCCTCCACATCAGCATCCATTCGGGGCCACCAATAGTCTTCTCTAAGCCTTCTCTTGGTCATGGACCTCCCTATGTACCCCTCATGGGCCAAATCAACCAACTTCCCTCTAAGGGAACGAGGAGGGACCAACCTCAAACCTCTAGCTACACCCCATGGACCCACAGACAATTCCTCCCACACATGCCCATAGGATTTAGACAATTCAGGCCCAATAACTCCATTGGTGAGCGCCGTCTTCACCTCCACCAATTCAGAATCAGCTGTACATTCTGCATCCCACTCAGACCCTGCCACCGCGGGAACTACACTGGCCACCAGGGTACAGCCGTCCCCTGCGACCTCTTGAAGCTCAACATCATCAAAAGACTTCGGAAAGCGCGACAGACAATCCGCTACTGCATTCCTAGTTCCCAGAACATTCTCAACTTTGAAATTAAATTCCGCCATATCTGCCATCCACATCATGATCCGTGAAGACGTGTGAGACAAACCTTTAGTTGTCAGCACATGCACCAAAGGTTTGTGGTCGGTGCGCAAAGTGTATTCAATTCCCCACAGAAAAGTCCTGAAATATTTGGATGCCCACACAGCAGCCAGAGCCTCCCTCTCTATGACAGCATACCTGCATTCAGCCTCCCTGAGCACTCTGGATGCAAAAGCAATAAGTCGTAGTTCTCCATCCACCCTTTGCTCCAAAACAGCACCTATACCATACTCACTCGCATCCCCCGTGAAAAATGTTTTCCTGGCCGGAGAGAAGCACCCTAAAGACGGGGCTTGTTCAATCTCTTTCAACTTGACGAATTCCGCCTGACACTGATCTGACCATGCAAAATGTACACCCTTCCTCAGTAACAACCTCATACTAACAGTTTTGTCAGCATACGAGGGAATATATCTACTGTAATACTCTGCAAGACCCATGAAGGATCTCAACTGGTCCTTGTTTGTCGGGGCCGGTGCATCACTCAATGTTTTCACCAACTCTGCCTTAGGATGAATACCTTCAGCATCCAAAGAATGTCCCAAATAGGTCACACTGGGGACACCCACTTTGCATTTGCTAAGTTTGACTGTGAGACCACAATCCTTCAAAACACCCATGACCTCAAGGACCCTGCAATCATGCTCAGCTTGCGATCTACCCCACACAAGGATGTTATCCTGGAAACATTCCACACCCTCAATGGTCCCAAAGAGTTTTTGCATAATCCTCTGAAAAACCGCGGCAGCGGAGGCCAACCCAAAAGGCATCCTGCAAAAACGGAATGCGCCAAAAGGGGTTACAAACAAAGTAAGTGGGCAGGATTCTTTGTGCAAATCTATCTGATGATAGGCTGACGAGAGATCAAAAGTCGAAAAACATGAAGCTCCAGACACTAAAGAAAGCATTTCATTGATATTGGGCAGGGGGTGTCTGTCAACCCAAATGGATGAATTGAGGTCTCTGAGGTCTAAACACATCGTCATTCCTCCATCACCCTTTCGTGCCAAGACCACAGGGGCTAACCATTCTGAACACTCTACCTCTTCTATGACCCCAGAGTCTTAGGTTTGTGCAGTTCCTCCTTTAGGGCATCACGAGCCATGATGGGGACCCTTCTGACCTTGTGAACAACAGGTAGGGAGCCTCTCTTGAGAACTATTTTGTGTGCAAACCCTTCAACTTGCCCAACTTAGAAGTAAACACGGAGGGAAATTTAGTCTCTAAAATTTCTGCCGTAATCCCCCCAGAGCACACAACACCATTTCCCCCTTCAGTCACACTCATGACCGGAACAGGTTTACCCGGTCTAATCAAAAGCTCCTAGGCAGCTTGTTCCTCCCACCCCACAACGGGTTCACCCTTGTGGGCCACATACAACTTACCCCTAGCCATTCTACCTTGAAACTCTATGTCAGCCCATTCAAATCCCAGAACTTTAATGGGCAGCCGCCCATAGGCGTATGGGTTTATATCAGGGGAGGATAAATCAGAAACTCTCTTGTGAAACTTGGATTCATACAGTTCAGGGGATATCATCGTGTATGGAGACCCCGTGTCCACCATCATCTCCAACGGAACACCGTTGACCATGAGGGTCGCCCAAGCTCTTTTATTGCAACTCCCAACACTCAGTAATGAACCCTCAGGCACACTCCTTTCTTTCCATCTGAACAACCCATGTAACCCACTATTGTCACATCATCATCCTCATCATCATTGGTGTCCAGCATGTTCACCGAGTCCTTAGTGGAGACGACAGTCCTGCACATGCGGGCATAATGTCCCTTGGCTTTGCATTTTCTACAAACCACACTGCTAGCAGGACATCCCTTAGCACCCGCTGCATGGCCACGCCACCCACAATTCCTGCACACATCCTGCGAGGAAGACACTGCCCTGTTGTCCTTGTTCTTCCCTTTGACTTCCTTGGACTTGCGGGGAATGATGGCATGCACCGCTTCCCTTTTATCGGCCATTTCCTTCACACTTTTCCTGGATTCCTCAATAGCACGGGCTATCTCAATGACTTTTTCCAGGGGCGGGTCTTTCTCTATCCATAGCCTCTCCCTGAAGCGCACATCACATGTCCACATCATCACTTGATCACAGATATATTCATCAATGGTGCCTGTGAATTTGCATGTCGCTATTTATGTACGTAAAGCAGTTACATAAGCATCAATCCCTTCACTGGAACCTTGCGCTCTCGAGAAGAAGTGATATCTCTCAAGTACCACATTGGCCCTCTTGCCAAACCTCGCCTCCAACTTGCCCAAAGCCGTTTCATAAGTCAGTATCACTCCGGGTGGGGCATCTCCCCCTTCATTCCCATCCGCGGGGACAGCGGGGGCGGCGTGCACATTGGAACCAGGAAGATGCCTGAACAACCTGAGTCCCTCAGTTCCCAAACAATTGAGTAATGCGGCTTCTTTTTCATCATCTGTAAATTTGGCAACACCTGCTGCTCTTAGGTAGACTTTAAACGTCTCAACCCACAAGTCCCACACAATTGCTGGTTCACCCGGACTAGCCAGGAAAGCTGGAGGGGGAGGTGCATTGTTGTGTTGCATGCTGGCAAGATTATTTGGATGCCGACAGAAATGCCTGCATACGGCAACAAAAACCACAATTAACTCCCCCCTCACTTGTCTGTGCAGTCCAGGGCCTTTGCAATAGATAGAGGGAAAATGCCAAATGGAAATGCTGTGGCAGTAAAAAGGAATGTCTGAATGTTTCACCAGGCGCGCGCAGGGTTAATTCCTGGCTTTAGGCAGACAGTAACCAGAATGTTTCACTTGGTGCACACAGGGTTAACTCTTTTGCGATGGCGTAGGGGAACGCCCCCAGGTATCCTCTCCTCGTTCCTGATGACACGTTAGTGGGCGGGGACGCTCCCGGCGAGAGAGCCCTGTCTCTGCTCTCCCGCTCTCCCCCCGGGACGCCGCCTCACTGCGGGATCTCCGCGGAATGCTGTGCTTCGCTATGGCCGGGGCTAAGGCCTCTGGAGCGCGTGCTTCCCCGCCGACGTATAACCCCTACCCGCTGTCCCAGAACACCACAGCGCCAAACTGCACTCTGGGTGGGGGCTGAACCCTGTGGGGAGCGTCAGCGGTCGTCCCTCTGCCGCCGTCTGGGATGCCTGCATCTCGTGCAGCGCCGAGCTGCAGATGGGGCTGGAGCGGTCGCAGAAAACGCTGCCGGCGGCGCCGGGGCGCAGGGGAAAGCCGCTCACCTGTCTCCAATCTTCTTTCCGGCACACGAAGAGTGTCTGCCGTGGCAGAGATACTGCGCTCTACCCAGAATGGGGAGCGCAGAGCAGGCACGCCTGCCTCTCCTGCCGGCGTCAGTTGGCCGTGACCTTGCTCAGGTCGAACGCTCACTGCGGCAGGGGCGGGTTGCTCGACCCCGGCCGGGGAGCGTGGGCCAGGCAGGCCGGCTTGTCTTTCTCCCTCTTTCTCAATACGCTGCTCGACACGGACGGCGTCAGCTGGCAGCTCTTCAGTCAAGAAGCCTGGGGAGAGCTGCGGATCGAGCAGCCCCAGGGAAGAAACGCAGGCAGCTGCTGGGCGGAATCGGCTGCATGGGTTGGGAGGCTGGTTGCACTCGTCGCCAGTGTGATAAAGGATCTACACGTAAGGTAAGTGGAACTTCTTTATTGGCAACCAGCCTAGCCCAGCAGTGCTGAGCCTACATTCAGCTCTTCAGGAACAACCGCTAACCGTCCTTTACAGAACGTAGAACCAAAGCATAACACCATGACATCATAGCATGGTGGCATTCTACCTCGTAGAATTCCACCCAAGAGACATTATAACACACAGATCCCAAATAACCCCAAACCCAGAAGGCCCTCGGGTCAATCACAAACAGGGAGCCAGGGAGGCAACCTACAAATGGGACCCCTTACTCCCCTGACTACATCAGCCCATGCTACAAGGGGAATAGACCCATCCTGGGTTATGTGTGGACTACTCCAGCACAAGGGGGGGATCCAACCAGACAGTAGGAAACCCAGGCAACTTCTCTCCTCACTTTCCCCAGGAAGGCAGTAATCCCCCAAATACCGGACAACATTTCTTTCCTAGGAAACTGCCAAATTTCAAACCCCAAAACAATCCATCCTTCTTTCCCCACTTTCCTGAGCCCAGACAACCCAATCCGGGGGAGGGGAGGCCAAGAGTGGAGGGGTACCCAAACTTCCCTAACCAGGGGTATTTTGGGAGAAGGGATAGCTACCCTTCCCAGGATCAGCCCAGGGGAGACATGAGGACCCCGTACCAGCCAGAGCAGGTGCCCCAACTAGAGCACCATGTCCGGAACATAGCACAGGATCTGGGTCGCATGCTAAGGGCTCAACAGAACCCCCAGATGAGCATGGAGGCCCAGAATGCCTCAAATCCAGGATCTGGTGCTCCAGAGCAATAACGGGGGAAGAACCCCGACAACCCACCGGTTCCTAGGGAGGAGGCACAAGGGGAAAGGGGGTATAAAGTCTTGGAGGAAGCTTCCTTCCCCACTTGTAGAAAGCCCCTGGAAACCCAGGAACCAGAACCAGAATCTCCTGCCCCCAAAAGTCTGCCACCCAAGGAGCAGAGAGTGGATAGGAGAAATAAAGAGCCCAAAAAGACCCATTTTGTGGATGAGGTACACGTCTTCCAGTTTGAAGGAGAGGGATTCTCAGAGGATCCTGGGAAAAGGATCTTCTCCTTCAGGGATGGGGCAACTCCTCCCAAAAAAAATGGTCCCCAAAGGATCCAAATCCAGGCTGGGTAGATGTGGGGACCGAGTTAGCACCGCCCATCATCAAACCCCCCAGATTCACCATCACGAATATCCCCTGGTTCAAACCCATATTGGCACCTACCTCAAAAAGGAGGGGGGGCAGCCCAGAATCAGAACCAGGGGAACCCAAAACTTCCCCCATATCTAGCTGCCACCTTTTTCTTTCAGATTCCCAAGACCCCAAACAGAATCCTGCCCAAATCACCTTTCTATCAGTATCCAAAACCAAGAAACTAACCCACCAGTTGTCCAAAAATGTACATTATCTTTGCCCCCTTTAGGAGAAGGAGGGAAGATTATATGCCCTTGTCCAAATACAGTGGCAAGGTACAATTTTGGCACTGGTGAACACTGGATCCCAAGCTACCCTTCTGTCAAAAAGGGCCTTTGATCAACTGAATTCGGGAAGGGGGGAGAAATACCAAATTCCTCTCACCCCTCTTCCTGGACAACTTCAGAACTTCAACGGGAAGGAAATTCCCGTTGAGAGGACTGCAGATTTGGACATTAAAATTGGGCGGCACAAGGTGAAGCACCTGGTCATAGTTGTGACTCCAGAGGGCACACCTTGTTTACTAGGGAATGACATCCTGCATAGGATGTCTCCCCTCATAGATTGTGTAAACAAGGTCTTCTGGACCCAGACTAACTGACCCATAAAATTAAAACAGAGTGTCAACCATTTTAGTTTAAACAGCACATGCCACATGGTTGAACAAAAACCTGACCAAATAGAATTTCACTTCCAGAATAATCAAATCCCAGACGTGACAGTAATTGCAGTGGGACAACAAACTGGTGATGGGGAGTCCTCTCTATTTCTGAAAATCAACCTTCCGTCCAGTCTAAGGTGGCATTCCACACTGGACAGAAACACTCTGAAATTCTTTACAAATTCACAATCAGTAAATCCCACTCCTATAGGCCAGAAAGATGGGAAATTAGCTCAAAGCTTGGCTGATATTAAGAAAATTGGAAAGCAGTTGTTCATCCCTATTCAGTTAAATGAAGGGAAGGACTCTGTTCTCGCCCGAGTCTGTGTGAACAATGGTAAGAGCTTCAACAGCGAGGCAATGTTCCGCAAACTCCCAAAAGATCCAGCCCTTCCCACATTTAAACTGTTAGACAAATGGGAAATGGACCTGGAAACACCCAATTCCAAACATCTCCTGCCTAGCAGGTGTATGCTCAAAATTTCCATAGCCAACAAGAGCATAGTACATAATTGTTGGGTCGTGTGAGATGTCCCTGCTGCATTTTATTTAGGCAGTGACATTCTCAATCGCTTTGCCATTAGTTTGGACCTAATAAACTTCAAAGCTTGGTCCTGATTAGCGGGTAATCCCATGGACTTTGAGGACCCAGAGAAAGCATTTAGGTCAGCTCAATTGCTGCCTTATGCAGTTGAAATTCAGATTGGAGAGGAAGTCACCATCCCAGAATGGACCCGACAATTCTCACTGGAAGTGAAAGTTAAAAGAGGACAAAAACGGAAAAACCCGGACACCTATATCCATCTGAACGCTCATTTCCAACAGCAGGGGTTGGGGGTAAACCCAACACCACTAATCAACATAGAACATGACACCATACCAATAGAGGTGGATAACAGTGACTTACAGAGTAGCACTCTAGCCGCAGGCACCATTATTGGAATGGCGGTTGATGACTGACATTTTTCCATAGATTTAGGTAATGAACTGTTAGGACCAATCCCCAAGGACTGTTTTGACAGTGATAGCAACAATGATGCAACACCAGACAGGATCTTCACCCGGCATGGGGGGAATTTCCTGGTGTACACTTCATGCCCTTATGGTAAGGAAGATGTGACCTGTGACTTCAGGAGGGACGAGGTGATCTTCCAAGTCCACGAGGACTGCCTTCCCCACCTGAAGCCACCAGTTCAAATCCGCACTTTGACCAGGGACTTCTCCACCCAACTGGAGGAGGCTGCTGAGATAGCAAAACCAGAAGTTTTTCCAGGATTCAGGCAGATGGTTGAAGGGAGAGTCAACCTAGCTGATGCCTATGAGACTCTGGAGCAAAGGCAAAAATTGAAACAAGTTTTCTTAGATTTTCAAGATCTCTTGGCGGTGGACTCATATGACTGTGGTCGCACCGACATCCACACAACAACAATTCCCACGGACCCTGGCATGACTCCAGTGTTTGTGAAGCAATATCGCCTACCTCTCACAAAAATGAAGTCCCTTACTGAAATAATTAAGAACCTTTAGTCCTGTGGGATAATTTGTCCAGTCCGCATCACCTTCAATAATCCGGTGCTGGGGATTTTGAAACCAAACGGCTAGTGGAGATTCTGTGCTGACCTAAGGGAAATCAACAAACGGGTCCATACTTCCAGATGGCCTCTTCCCTACATTGTCCAAGGGCTAGCCCAGATCCAGGGGTCAAAGGTATTCACTGCCATTGACCTGACCAATGGGTACTGGACTGTACCTGTCAGTAGGGAGGACCAATACAGGCTGGCCTTTACCTTCGGGGGGCAGCAGTACACATGGACCCGGACTCCCTTCGGATACATCAGCTCCGGCAATTAATTTAACATTTTTCTACACAAGGCCATGCCCGACCTGGGTGAAAGGGGTAACCTGGCCTATGTAGATGATGTCCTAGTCAAAAGCTCAACTGCGGAGGAACACATAACGGAGATCCGTTATGTTCTGACACAGTTGAGGGCTGCCGGAGCAAAACTCTCATTTCAAAAGGCACAGTGGTGCAGAACCTGTGTCAATTTCTTGGGGCATTAGATCACGCCTCAGGGTCTCTGTCCCCAGGAAAATAAAGTGGAAGCACTCCAGAAATGAAAAGACCCCACAACTCTGCAGGAACTAAGGAGCCTCGTTGGACTAACTAATTACAGCAGAAATTTTATTGAGGACTACACAGAGATCCCAAGACCCCTGATCCATCTTTTGAAGGGGGGGGGGGGGTCAAGTGGGAGTGGGATCCAGAACAAGCCGAGGCAATAAGACAACTCAATAGAAGCCTCTCACAAGCGCCTTGCCTAGTTTACTGTGTCAAAAAAAAGGAGTTCTTCTTGGAGACAGGGTTCTCAAATACATGCTTGACTGCAGTATTATATCAAAAGCATGACAAGGTCAATAAAGTAATCTCCTATGCGAGTAAGACTTTATCCTAAGTGGAGGAAAAATTCAACGATTGTGAGAAAGCACTCCTGCCAATGGTGTGGGCATTGAATAATTACGCCCATTTATACAGGGGGAACACATCATAGTGGAGACTCCACACCAGCCTCTGCAATATCTCCAAAGTGACAGAATCCGGTCCGGAAATGTGAGTAATTCCCAAATTACTTCCTGGATTCTGTCAATGCAAGGCGTTCCTGTGGAGGTCAGATATGGGCAAAACAAGAAAAGTCCCCTCGCGCAAGGTCTGGCTGACTTGCATGATTGTGCCAGAGAAAACTGTCTCAAGGACAAAAGTCTTAAAATCAAGGACAACATGGAGGCATACCTTAATTCCCCACACAAAGTCTATGAAGAAGACCAGTGTGAGGGAATGCCCACTGTCTATGTGGATGGCTGCTCCTACCATGTTGACAACAACGGGGAAAAATAACTTGTGGTCGGTGTAGGGAATGCATGGGTGAATGATGCCCCAGAACCCTCCACTGGGTACAAAACTGGTCCCTGAAGTAGTCAAGTGTCAGAGTTGATGGCTGTGCATCAAGCCATCCTCACTGCTGTCCAACACAGATTATGTACGGAACAGGTTTGTGGAGCACCTGGATAAGTGGAAAACCAGAGGCATACTGTGTGCTAATAACAAACCATTGAAACAAGGAAAACTAATACAGAATATTGATGATCTGGTCACTTCGAATGTGATGACCATCTACTGGAAAAAGATCAAGGGTCATTCTAAAGTAGAGGGACTAGACAAAACTGGAAATGACCTTGCTGATCAGCTGGCCAAAACCGGAGCCATGCAAGGGGATCTACTTGAGATCGAGTCCCTGTTGGGAGAAATCCAGGTCACTGCTATCACTAGGTCCCAGACAAATTCTGACAATGAACTCTCAACTGTACAATCGAGTTAGGAGACACCAGATGCTGATTTAATTAGAGCTCAAAAAGGGGATCCAATAATTGGTAAGTTTTATCAACACATTGAGGACCCTGAGAACTTTCCCCTGATGGATACAGATTACATAAGGAAAGAGGACCACAGCGTGTTGATGAAATGTCCAAAAATGTTCTGAATACAAGACGGTTTGTTGGTAAGGAGATCCATAGCTGGCCATGACCAGTGGGTGGTACCCACCTCATTCTAAAGCCTGATGCTAAGTCACGCCCATGATGGGGCCACAGACGGTCATCAGGGTTTCATATGACACTAGAAATCTTGAGAGAGGTTGCATACTGGCCACACATGGGGCAGGACCTCGACCAATACTTGAAGGGGTGTCTTGTGTGTACACAATTTCAGCCAACATCACTCACACACCATGCTCCCCTCCAAAAGAGGGGGATGACACGGCCTTGGTCAGATATACAAGTTGATTTTATCGGGCCCGTGATTCGCTCCTCAAGTACTTGTTGACCTTGACATGCTTGTTCACTAAATGGGTGGAATGTCTCCCAGCCCCAAATTGCATGGCAGAAACAGCAGCTGCCCTGATGATCAACCACATCTTCTTGCAGTTTTGGACTACCCCAAAGGATTGAGTCAGACCGAGGTAGCGACTTCACTAGCGAAGTGATGACAAAGATGTGGGAGATACTTGGGGTCAAAAGGAAACTACACATTACCTATCGGCTAGTCTCTAGTCTCTAGTGGTGTAGTTGAGAGATACAACAAGACAATTGTGAGTATATTAAAAAAGTTTGTGGCAGATTCTGGGCCAAGTTGGGACATTCGATTACCTCTTTTACTGATGGCCATCAGATCTACCCCTTCTTCTGCAACTAAAATGTCACCGTTTGAGCTGGTGACTGGATGAAGGATGGTGCTTCCCCAGCATCTGCTCTACAGAACCCAAGTGCAGACCTTGATAAATGCCTCCACAATTCATGAGTATGTTGAGAATCTGAGTAAACACCATCAACATGCTTTTGCCAATGCTCAACGAAATCTAGAAAGATCTGCAGACAGTATGAAGACCCACTATGACCTTAAGACAACTAGAAAAGAATACCAAGTAGGAGACCGGGTCTACTTGTACAATTTCCAAAGGAATCAGGCCAAACAGCACAAATTCCTTCCTAGCTGGCGGGGCCCTTTTGAAATTGCAGACAGAATCTCACCAGTCACCTACAAAATCCATATCCCCAAAAGCAGTTTGGCAGAAGGGGAAGATAAGTGGGTCCACATCAACCAGCTGAAGTGTTGCCATCCTAGGCATACTCTGCGGCAACTAGAGGAGCCATCGGGAAACCGAGAGGGGGAAATTCCGGATCCCAAGAACATTACAACTATTAAAAACCATTCCACCGGTTAAAATCAGTGGTGATTACCGGCGGGAAAGATTGAAAATTGGATATCAAATGTATGCGTCTGCCCCACTACATGAATAGTGGTGGGGAAATGTCCGTAACCTTGTTCGTTCTTTTATCATAGTACTAAAACCCTGGATTCCAAGAACCAAGGAGGACCACTCGGGGACCAGAAGGAAAGACCCAAGAAGTCTGGGGTATCGCTCTATACTCCCATCCGGAACCGGCGAGGAGAACCTGTCGATCCAGCACTGATGGAAGAAGCAGACAATTTTTTCCACTTGGACCAAAAAGAAAGAATGACATCCCAATCTCCCGACTTCCCCTTGACGGGCAGTCAAATTCAAGGCTTGAGGATGGCTTTGTGGGATGTATTAACCCACTTATGCTCTGCCCTACGGCATCCCTGTGTGCTGATGGTGCCAGAATGATCAAAATGGTCGCAAAACCCCTGGGCGTGCCACAACCTATGAAAACTGTGCTCTACAAAGCACAAAAAGATGGCTATCAAATCTACAATGCATGTGTTCAGTGTTGGAACAGAGTTCCCACTCCTGAAACATGTCACTGGGCTTCACAACAAGTAAAAATGAAGACTGCATGAAAAGCAGTGTTTTGCTGAAAGGAATCTAGAATCTTGTTTTCAAATCTTTTCCTTGGTTGCTGAAACTGCAGAATGCCGGTCCAAAACACCATCAAACATCCAATATTCTTGCTGGGTGTTACTTGTCACTTCATTCAAGAAATCATTATGAACATACAATGTCATGAAAAGCGGAATCTGTCATCAAAACATTCATAGCAAAAATGTGCCTGCCTGTGAAATCGGTCAAAATTTGGGCACAGTACCAGCGGCCGCCTGTAGGACAGCTGTCAGTGGATTTATCATAAGGATTTAAACCTGTACAACTGAAATCTAAAGTCTGAAATTTAAGTGACCTGTCATTGAGAGTAACCTAGGTTGTCACTATTTAAATCTCATGGTTTAGAAGCTGAAATAAGTGTTATAGCTGTTTGTTTGGAAATTAGAAATTTTATTTTAAACCAAGAACAAATTGTAACAAAATGACAAATTGAATTTAAGCCTGACTCCAAGCCAAACCAGTATAACATCATGCCCCCATGATTAAGGGGTGGGAGGAGAATCTGGGCTGCTGTGGGAAGGCGACAATGGATTTCCTCCAGCTCAAGGAGATGCTAATTAGGAAGGATCGAAAATGGCCCCTACCAGAAGGAAATGGGAGGAGATTGCTCCTGAGCTGCAAGAAGAGGAAGGAGGCGGGTACAGACAACCATTTGTTGATTCACAAGGACAAAAAGCACATTTTTAAAAAGACTGATAATTTACTGTGTAAAATTGTGAAAAATATGTACACTCCAGACTTGTGAACCTAATTTTCAGCTGCACATTTTAAGAGGCGCCAGAACTCTGTGCTATGTTCTGGGAAGTAACAGTGGAAATTATGTTTTTGCAGCAAATGTATTTATGTCAAAAGCATGAAACTTCACACGCTTATGCCCCTATACAATGGGCACATTTTCTCCGGAATTGGACCATGTGTTCCGGTCAAAAAGGGTGAAATTCTGTCAAAAGCAGACCCAAGATCCTACAGCTACGGGCCTTGGAAGAGTATCTGCTCCACAAAATATGTGATCTATATGTGTTATTGTAATAGAGATTGAACACATGCAAATATGTATTGTACTAAAAGTAGATTTTATGTTCAAAGGAACAATGGGAGGATTCTCTGACTCATAAAACCACATCATCATGGTGACACCCTGTTTCCTTCTCCAATCAAGGGGGAGAAGAGATTCTAACCTATAGCCTGCCTAGGGGGCGCGCTTAGGATAATCCAGCACACACACCCCTTTACCATATGCATAAATAGAGAAAGCTGAGGACTAAGAGGCACACACATATTTACCCACTATCCTGATCCTGGCAAAAGCACCCTGGGAAAAAAGAACCATCCATATTCCTTGCTCCAGACTCCAGAAACTTGGCAAGCAGAAAGGCCCATTCCATAGTTGAACCATTTTCAACTAGGCCTTGAATTTCAAAAACCATAAAGAATCCCACAATATATAAGGGGAACAAAAAAACAGCTGGGCTGTGCTGTAACTGCTTTCCTGCTAAAAGAATTATTACCAGAATCAAAAGACCCAATCCAGTTGTGCCTGCTGTGCTGTGACCAGAGAGCCATTGCAGACCCAGTCCAGTTGTGCTGTGCTGTGCAGACCACAGCGCCTCGCTGTCCAATCCGCATTCCAAATCCACATAGTTCTCCTGCGATCGCGATTACCGCGCGTGGAAAAGTTTGCCGTGAATTTTCATTTTGGCAAAACATTACACGTGTAAAACAGTTTTTGATTGCACCCGACCTCAATTTTAAGTTTTCACATTGCTTATTAGTGTCAAATCATTGCTCGTGTTTGTCTGCAACTATCCAAAATGGTTCCCATTAGAATTTAAACAATGTCAGTCATTTAAATCATATTTAGTGTTTTACCCAATCCTTTCTCAGATAACTTTAAAAGCATTTTGACAGTTTGCCAATCAGTTATGTTTCTCTCTTGTGTTTGCTGGGGGGAAATTGGGATTGACATTTTGTTTGAATTCTGCATTCCTGAACACCTGCTTTCTCTCCTCTTATCTCTTTACATTGCATATTGTGGGGCTTAGGGGTGTGCAGGGGGAAATAGTAACACATTGCTACTTGATTTGAACACTCACAAAAGTATTATTTCTGTGCTGAATTGTTTTGCTCACTATTACTCCTTATGATTAAAGAGATTGCCTATTGGTGATTATTGTATTACCATTAAACACAGTGTGATTATATTGTGAACTACATAAATAAATATTTTAACTTTGCAAACCAGCCTGATTCCTAGTTCAGTGTGACCGGAGGTGCGGGGGGGGAGAGGTTTCCAAGAGAGGGGCGCGATATGAGTGTTACATCGTTCAGACTAAAAGAACTTTTAGATGCAAATAAATAAATAAGGATTTCAGTTGTGCATTCCATGCTAGGCGTTGATTTAGGTGAAGTGCTGGATTGAAATCACTTATATGGCTCACAATTAAACTTTTTGTTACATAAATAAATCGCACAAGCTGGTTGGGAAACACACAAATCACAATACTTTACTTTCTACAGATTTAAATTCACTTTCCTCTCTTTTTAAGCACACTTTCCTCTCGAAACAAGTACACTTTCCTGAAGATAAGCATGTTTCCTTTCCTCTCAGACACAATGGCAGAAGTTGTTGCAGAAGACACAAGTGCCGCAGAAACCATGGAGACGCTGAAGCACCAGGTCATTGTGCAGAGGTGTGTGCTTAACCTGCATGCATCAAGCACAACACAAGGTGTGGGATATATAGGGAAATGCAGGGATAAGTAGTGTAAGTGGAGAAGGATGGAGGAGGTGAGGTGGCCATGCTGGCCGGCCTTGCCTGCCCTTCATCCTCCACTCACTGACACAGTTAGTAGTGTTCTCACTTGCAATCATGAGCATGGAGAGTGGTGGATGTTCAAAGGCCTGTCTGACCACCCACCTGCCTGCAAGCGTTCTCGAGGCAACTGCAGCATGCCAAAAATAAAGCCCTCTGATATGATATGGCATTTGTAAAGCGCCTATACACCCTGAGGCTGAACCAGTGGGGCACTATCGCCGGAGATGCCCTGGATAAAGCACAATATGCTGCTTCGAGAATTGTAAAGCATTTAATTGGCATTCCGGTTTCTTCTGACACCTCTGGTACCAGAATGGGGCAGGTTAGCTCCTTAAGTGCTGATCGTAAGAGACAAAAAGGCTACAGTGCAGGCCTTGGAGGAGCAGGGATTGCAACTGAAAATGTTGCAAGAGTTGCTTTTGTATTGTTTCCCATTAGGCCTTACTGCCACAGACCATATTGTTGATGGGTAAACTAGATATTTTCAGAAAATCTCAACATTTACTTTAATATCACATTCTGGTATTGATCTATCCAACTCTGGAACACGCACCCTGCACTGCTTTTAGAGCAGATGCAGATTAGCATCACTGATGCTCCTCACTTCAAGACCAACCCTCTAAAGTGCTGTTTAATAGTAACTGAAGCCCTCCCCCATCCTGGGTCTGTGGGCTGCCCTTTCCAAGCATGTGAACGGTCTCTTCCCATCCATGTTATTATCCTCCTCTGAGCCTGTGGGATTCCCAGTTTGAAGACTAAATCCAGCTTCTTTCCGATCTTTCAAGGTGCCCCTTCCCAAAAGTTCAGAAACTCACTTCGAGGTTTGTGTGCTATCCCTTTCTGAGCCAATGAGCTGTACTGTTCTTAGCCTGCAGGATGAACCAATGAGAGCCTTACCCCAGCCCCAGAAGACTACCTGCTCTCTCCTTGGGGCTAGAACATCCCATGTCCTTATTGCACTTCCCTTGCTCTGTTACTTTCCATGTTAAGACTCTTGTCTAATGTGTTACTGCCTTCGTGTTGTATTATGCAATTGTCCTCAGTGTAAATGTACTCTGTTCTATTCTGTTTCGGAAAGTCACACGGTATTAAATGTAATAAAGAATGTGGATGATATTCATGTTTTTCTTTCATATTAGGTGTGATTTCCTCTCATTCTCTGCATGTATTTCGATTTACCCTGAAACACGTCTCTTCACCCTGGCTGGATAGTATTACAAACAATTAAGAGACATATCGCTCACAATATTTACTATAAAATGTGTTATAATACTGTGTGTTAAAGTGTTTGGGAGTAAAAATAATAAAAAAAAAACATATTCCTCCTTCCTGAGAACTTAGTTGCCCTGAGGGATCTGCGCCCTGTGGCTCTCCAGATGTTGTGCACTATGAGTAACCATGATCCTTGAACTTTGGCTATGCTGACTGGGGGGATGGGAGTTGTATCATGCTTTGTCTGCTTAAAACTGAGAGACAGAGCCTTATTCCCAATGTTGTTGTGTATCTACACAATTTATCACACACCATTAAAAAACGGATTCCAGTGAGGTTTAGTTACTGGAAAGGCAAACCTTTATCTTATTAATATTCACACACACATCCTTAGGGTGTCCTACTACTTTTTTTATTCTGGGCGGGTGTATGACAAAAAGTGTACGCAAAACTAACATAAGAAAAAAAAATCTATGAGCTTTAATCTCAATTTGTCGGTTCCATGTCATCGTCAGGCTTTCTAACGCCTGCCTTTTAAACGTGGATAGAATAATGAACTACTTAATCGATTTGTTTTCTTTTTCGGGGGGTGGGGGGACCCCCTCAAACCCCTCCTTCCCACACCTATTTCTTCATATACGTGACCCCCAACCCCTTATCTGACCTTTCCCACCCCCTCAAAAGAATTCAAAGAACTTTTTTGTCATTCTGTCCACATTTAAAATGCAGGAGTTAGAAAGCCTGGCGATGAAAGAACGCTATACCCTTGCTTCGACTATAATACATAGAATATCAGAATGTCTAGCAAGGGCTGTCGCTTTTTCACAGGTAATTTCTCATCTTGTACCTGCAAATAAACACAGCCGGATGGAGTCTTACTCACTAAGGGTTGTGATGTTGGCCAACCAGTGCCAGGCTATTATTGAAGTCTATGTAAAAAGGACGAGCATACTCGTCGTTGGCACTTAAAGGGTTAATGTTACATCTACTTAATGGCTCACTGTTACAGGAGTCTAATGTTTTATTAGGAAACATAAATCCCTATAATTTGTATTGTCATCCTGCGTGTAACTCTCAGCAACATAGTGATTATGATGGGGATGAACGAAAGAAATGGTTAGAAAAGGTGCCCTGATGAAGGAGATTGTCTGTAGACATTGTATCTATTCGTGTACTTGAGGGAAACATTGGAGGGCAATTTACCCTCTGTGATTACAATCTGCCACCTAACAGCATGCCCTGCTGGTGTCCTCGTGAAGCGCAGCAGCGGGTGCCAAAGTATGCGAGTCATTTCGCATATGTGTGAAGTTGTAAATGGCGTCTCTCACACAGACACCACATTGCCACAAAACTAGACCACTGCTAAGGCTAGCCTGCTGTCACAGTACTGGCTTCAACATCGGGTAGTTTTATTGTCAACACACCCAGTATTTCAAATCTGGCATATACGATTCCAAGACCTGTTATCCTTGCCATTAGCAGCCATACAAGGCTACTGACCTGTTTTCCGCTATATCCCGGGGATGAATAAGGAATGATAAATTGTGTTATTCCCATATTGTAAAGTCCTTAGCCATGATAAAATTGGTGTGTATTTGTTTTGGAACTTGCAAATTTGCCTGTTTTTTGTATCATTTGTATGCAGACCTGCTATTCACTCAGAAAATGTCACATCACTGTTTGATTAAACATGTGTGTTTCACCAGTTACATTTGCGTGCTATTTATTACATGTCATGCATTGACTTTATGCAGAACATGGCATGACAGCCACAAAATACCAATCTACCCGATTCATTAAGTCCTGTATGTTTAGGTCAGCACGTGCCAATCCTGACGTCTCTGGAAGAGGTGTGTGCTCCGCCGCCATTAATGTGCCATCACATCTCTGGAAAACGTCCCCCGTCAGTCTAGTTTATTCCAAGATGGCCACCTCCAGAATGCTTACCTTCAGTCCTCAGATCCTTGGCTGCTCCTTGCAATCCGTTTAGTCTCTCTCTGGGTAAGACACTAGTGTTCCTTTTTCAAGCCCCCAAGCTATGTGCTTTAGTCTTCTTTCTTCATTGCTTGCCACACTATCTCCCTGTGACGGCTCCTTAATTCTGTGCTCTCCTCGCTCTTCAGTTCCTTCTGTTACTTCCACGCTACGGATACGTCCGTGCCTCCTTCCTCCCATGTGTTATTTCCCTGTGGTATTCTCGTCCTCTGGCAGCATTTATACTTTGCATTTCGTCTGGACTTCACTCACCAGCTTGAGAATCAACATACATCTGCACTGGAGTCTTCGTTTCAGTTTGGACAGTGTCAGCCAATTTATACAGGTTTTCCTTTTAACCATCCAGGCTGTTTCCCCCATCTCAGTTGTTCTGGGGGTTGGTCCCCTTGCCTAGTCAGTTCCTGATTCTGGCATAGTGACTTCCCCCCGTGGCAGACCATATCTTTTCAAGGAAAGAAGAACCACCCGAAGAAGAAAGCAGGCAATCCCACGAGAGGATCTCTTTCCTCTGCCATCCATCAAAGGCTCAGGTGAGGAGGAGGAGGGCATACCTGAGAGCTTGCAATGCCAAGTTACCATGGCCACTGCAGAACAGATCCAAGAATTACTTGCAGTAGTACAGGGACTAACGTTAGTGGTGCAGAGCCTGAAGACTAAGAACACCATTCTGAGACAATTGGTGACAGCTAGGGAAGTCCATTCCACTTTGGGCAAGTACGATGGGTCTCCCAAGAGTCTCTTGTAATTTGTTGATGGCTGTGTGGTCTAGTTCACATTTTGGTCTGCTACTTATGCGTCTGATCACACCTGTGTTGGATTCATGATATTCAACATGGTTGGTAACGTCCTGGCTTGGGCTACTCCATTAGTCACCTCTGCCAGTCTTGTGTTGCAGGACTACAGTGCCTTTATTGCCTTGCTCAAACAGACTTTTGAGATACCAGAAGTGGTATACTTGGCCTGTGACAACCTATTAGAGTTGTTATCCTATGTCTCAACTTTCAAACGTACGGCTGCTGAAGCCGGTTGGCCTGAGGCAGCTCAATACACCATCTTCGGACGAGTACTACATGAGGAGTAAAAAGACGAGCTGGCTCACACAAGTCATTTGGCGACATTGTTGGATCTGATTTCCCTAGCCCTACAGATTGATTACCGCCTGTCAGAAATACGAGTTGAAAGGAAGAAGTATAGGGGAATGTCAAGTCCGTCTTCTGGATTCACACTTCCATCCCCTTCCCCCAGTGAAACCTGTAAGGAAGAACTTATGCAGCTTGTCTGTGCCAGTGGACCCCTATCCCCCATGGTAAGGAAGAGAAGAAGGGGAAAGGGATTATGTATGTATTGCGGTTCTGGACATCATCTGCTCAGAGAATGTCCTGAAGTTCCCCCAGACGGTCGATAAATGACAGACCCCGGTCCTAGTAGGGACCAAGCACCGGGGCCAGGAGACAAGTCCCTCACTTTTTGCTTCAGCTTTTTCCCTCCAACCGGATAGCAGATTAATGGTGGTTCGAATTTGTCTCTATATTAAACAACGGGTAATAGAAACATTGGCTCTGGTAGACAGTGGAGCTGCCAGAAACTTTATAGATATATTTTGGACATAAAAAGAAAGGATACCAAGGCAAGAATTCAAGGAGAACCAAGCAGTGGAAGGGGCTGACTGGAAACCACTCAGTTTGGGCCCTATAACCCACACCTCACCTCCATCATGTCAATATTTAACAATAAGGAATCATTATGTTTTGACATCATCCAGGCACCCCACTTTCCAATTATATTTTGTATACCATGGCTAAAACTTTGCAATCCTAATATTGACTGGGCTAAGAACGTTTTGCAGCTCAAGTCTGAGTTTTGTGTCAAGAACTGTCTTGAAGATACTCAGGAACTTTCTGTTTTGGCAAGTCTGGCTCTTCATACTTCTGTATAGGGGTGGATTGTATACCCCAGAGGTATCTGGATTATTCATATGTCTTTTGAGACAGAATTCTGAAGGAATTATCACTCCATTGATTGGAAAATTGTTCTATAAACCTCATTCTGGACACTTTGGTTCCCTTTGGACGCATGTACCCTTTGTCATTACTGGAAAATAAGGTACTCTATCTTGAGTCCAACCTCCAAAATGGTCTTATTAGGCCCTCACGTTCATCTGCAGGAGCATCCTTGTTCTTCATACCTAAGAAAGACAAACAAGAACTAAGACCGTGCGTAGGTTACTGTGGTCTTAACAGTGTCACGGTTCGAGACAGGCATCCCATGCCTCTCATCAAGGACATTTTGAAAGCAATGCAGGGGGCACTGATTTTCTCTAAACTAGATCTTCATGGGCCCTACCATCTTTTGCGCATTAAGGCTGGTGACAAATGAAAAACCGCATTTTGAACCCCTTATGGGCATTTTGAATATCAGGTGATGCCCCCGCAGATTAGTCAATGTCCCAGCTGTATTTCAGCGCTTCATGGACCGATTGTTCTCTGATATGTCGTTCCCCTCGGTAATCGTCTACCTAGAATAAATCCTAGTTTTTTCTGCTTCAAGGCAACATCATCATGAAGAACTAAGGGAAGTTCTGTGTCGGTTAAGGGTACACCAGCTCTTGGTCAAGCCGGAGAAGTGGGTTTTTGAAGCTGCATCTGTTCCTTATCTGCGGTTTGTTCTGTCTGACTAAGATATTGAGATGGACCAACAAAAGGTCACAGTCCTACTCAATTGTCCTACCCCATCATCTGTAAAGGAGACCCAGAAGTTTTTAGGGTTGGCGAACTTCTACCATAAATTCATCAAGCGGTTCTCCAACATAGTACTTCCTATTACCATTTTACAGAAGAAGAACACTCTGTTCAGGTGGGAGAAACCTGCATTTCAACGTCTCAAGGCTATGTTCTGTTCTGCATCCATCCTTCTACAGCCCAACCAACCTCTTCCATTTATAGTCGAAACTGATGCTTCTGCAGGAGCAGTGGGGGCCGTACTAAAACAAGTGGAGGATGGCCACAAACAATCCATTGCTTATTTATCTAAGAACATGAATCCAAGTGAATTCAACTATTTGGTCATTGAGAAGGAACTGCTGACTATAAAACGTGCATGTGAGGAATGGTGTCATCTTTTGCAAGACGCAAGTTACCCCCTTTGAACTATGAGCAGAACACAGAAATCTCCGAATTCTACAACAGATGGAATGTCTCAACGCCAGACAAGCCCGATGGGCTTATTATTTCAAGCAAATCGATTTTACCATCAACTGCATACCTGGCCCTAGCAGTTAAAATACTAGGAAAACTGAGTGAGAGCAGTTCCCTTTTCTTGGAGTTCTACAAACCGGTGCAAGTCTGCTTTTGCTGTTTTTCCCTGGTGCCTGTTGGATCAGGAGCCTATAAGTACCCTGCTTCACTCGTGAGGTGAAGCAGAGTGAAGCTGAGTGAGAGTAGTACCCTGTAGTTAGCTGTATGAGATGCTAGAATGCTGGATCTCACTTCTGCTCCTTTTCTTTTTGTCTTTGATTTTCTTCCTCCATTGGCTGTGTTCATTGGTGGATGACATCGCTGAGAGATTTGTCGAGTGATTTGCCCGTGATGGAAGGTATATCGATCAACGTTCTGCAACCCTCGGGACTGCATGTGAGTCTTGTTGATTCCAGGGGCTGACAGTGAAATTCAACTAGAAGAGGTGAGTGCTGTGGTCGGTGAGACTTGGCGTGCAGCTTGGGAAGCAATACAATTCAGCTGGGCTCTGGTGCCTGTAACAAGACTTGTTGGCATGCTTTGTTTTCACCAGCTATATCCCTGGCGCTCTCAATGGTACTCTTGCCCACCATATAAGTCACAGCTTCTACTGCTACATATGTGGAAAATATGGCACCCCCCTATTGACATAACTTCATTGTACGCACCCAGTGTGAATACTCATTGGCTCTTGGAGTGGGGACGACAAATTCCTGTAGTCCTATCTACAAGCCCTCTTGTAAAGATCCTTTAATTATGAACAACATCAACAATGTGAACACAAACAAAACGAACATGAACAACATGAATAACATGAGCAATAGGAGCAAAATGAATAATATGAATACATTGGTTGGACAGGAGGTGCCTGAGTGGATACCGTGTATATCCTGTCTTCCTTGCACCTCTACAGGCCAACCAAAAGGACAACTAAAGGGTTTGTGCCCTCAGGGCCCCCAAGATACATTCAATAATTGTGCAAACCACTGGGTGACTATTTCACCATCTGAAGTAATAGAGGGGGATAAACAGGTAAAACCCATGACCCTCCAAAAACCAGCAATTTGTAAAGGATCATCTTATTGGACACCTACAGCTCTGGGGACAAATGTGTCATCGACCTCCCAAAGATTTCACTATAGAAATGAAGGAATGACGGTACCAAAGACTTTGAGTAAAACATTGCCTTATCAGGAAGTGGAAGACTCTACTCTGATTGCTAGTTGGAAGCAGCTAAAGAGGAGTGTGAAGGAAGCAGTTGCTCCCATTAAAGGCATTTCACCCATACCCGTAAGTGCACATATTTACCGGGAAGATGAGGAGTTTCACTTGAGTGACAGCCCACATTCTAATGGAAGTCAACTGGACACAGTTAGCTTAGTGTCTGAATTGCTGAAGTGAAACATAAATATTGCCAAAGGGGGAAGACTACTTGGGGCTTCACGGAACCAAGAATGAACGAAGAAAAGCTCCTTGCCCAGCCATCTTGGAAGGCTTGAAGGACATTTGGTAACACAAACTACAAGTGATGTAATGGATAGAAAGTGGTGTCGTATTGATACAAGTTCCGAGAGAATATCTGAGGAGCTTGACTTAATGCGGACTCCTCACCGGGATCTAAACTCTGCCCAAAGTTTGGGACAGGTGTGTCACCAAGATACAAACAAGTGGAATGTAAAAATGGCAAGGCTAACAATGATTCTTTAATCAATGCTAACACTATGGTAGCCTTGTTTCTGGTAATGGCCCCATTTATGAAACTTTATGAGGTAATTGATGATTATCTAAAGGATCAAACTACTTTAATAGCTATGTTACATTCAAAAATGATATTTGTTGAAGGCTTTGTAACAGTGGTCCAACGCAAATTGGCTAAGAACAAAGAAGATACAACTAATTTACTGCATCGAATTTTAGAGCCGATTATTGAGGGAAAAAGATTGAGACATCTGTGTCAGGAAAAAGGAAACTTAGCAACGGATGGAGGAATAGAATTGGAGACACAAGATTGCCCCTCGTTAACCATGGATTCTACTTCTACTTTAACTGACATGGTGTGTTTTTTTCCAGACAACAGACTGGGTGATAAGATCAATAAACCATCTGAGGCTAGTAAATATTGTACTGAGCCTCTAAAATCAATGAAGCCCATAGAAAAGGAAGACAAGAGCAATACAACATCTAAAAATAACCCAACCAAGTGGCGATAGTAGACCAGCTAGATCATGTCATGGACATAGAACAGGGCAATATATTAACTGTGGATGGTAACTACTCTCCGGCTGCATTGTTTCTTAAATCTATTCCTGTCTATCCTATGCTTGCTAAGCCAAAGAAAGTAAAAAAGAAATTGAAAGCAAAACCCCAATATCAGAAGGAAAATCAATATGAAAATCACAAAGATGAGGTAATCCATATCAACATCAAATTGAATGCCTCTCAACAATTCTTCAATAAATTAACCCATCCTAAAGTATCGAAAGAAGCCTATCTGCTCCTAATGTAAAAATTGAACGAGTCTAAAAGGAAGGAAAGTGAGGTTAAAAGGAAGCTCCCTGAGAAGAATATGGAGGATGACTCTTTGTGAGAAGATTTGATGATGGAAAGAATGTTAGATTACTCCACATATTCTGATGGGATTGAAAGAGATGAAATAATGGATATTGAAATGAATACAGTAGATGTTATCCAGGGAGAGAATGTGAATACTTTGTTGCCCAAGATAAAAGAAGAGTGCTTGGTACGATCCAGAGCAGCCTCCCGAGATATTTTCTTGACTTTGTAGCAGAAGCACAGGGCACTAGATCTGAAAGCAGTCTGACAAATCAGATAAACATCTGAAAGAAACTTCACACCCTGCTCCTCAACTGTGAACCGTCTAGCTGTCCTTAAGCGGGATGGGTGAAAGGAGGGCCCTAGAGGTGTAAAACACAACAACAATGGTGCTAGGATGAAAGAAAGTAGTTCTACCTGTGAATCGAGTTTCATTCTTGAAAGGACTGCAATATAAATGATGATTTGATCCTGAATAGAACAAGTGTTTTGAGAATGTTACATCGCATCCCAAAATTATGCTGGCTTACAATAGATGTTATTACCAGAGTGGCTTTTCCAAATGAGAACTGACTAGATAAAGTTGTGATACACTTATAAGATGACCTAATTAATAAGGGATGCAATCTTAGTGGAAGCACGGCACATCTCTGCAATGAGCTATGCCATTAAGGAAAACCTGGCTCTGCTAATATCGAAAATTCAAGAGGCCCGGCCAATATAAGACATGCCCGTAGACAGACAGAGGTTGATGGGGATCCCAAAATAATGACAAGTTGAGAAGACAACCAAAAATCTCCAAAGAAGAGGAAAAGAGTCGATTGGGGTGACGGTTAGAGGCCTCCTCTGTCTATATCTGTCGATAATCTTGATGGAATTGCAAGAAGAGTCTCTACATATCAGGACTCGAAAAAGAGTGGGGCAATGAATGATTCTTGCGGATGGTTGGCGGTAGCACTGGTCGTAAAGAAGAGGAGGGGCTAGCCACCCTCCATTGCCATTTCGGCTGATTGGGCTATTGGTAGTTGGAACACCAGGGGATTTGGACATTTGTGTGGAAAGGATGAGATAAGGTGGGACGTGTTTGACTTAGTCTGTTTGTAGGAAACATGCTTAAGGATGCCCCCAGTTCTTGATGATTTTATCACCCTTCTTAATCCAGCATTGAAGGGTGAGAAGGGATGACCTTCTTTGAGTCTACTAACCATCATCAAAAATGGTACTCAATATATTGTTACAGAAACATGAAATTTAAACCCCTTCACACAAGTTACTTTTATTAAAACCCTTGGCATAAGGATTAACAAGCTTGATTGGTTAATCCTTTGTAATGTTTATTGGAACTCAGCTGGGATTGAGGACATAATATTCATTAAAGGAATTATGGAACTGCTGGATAATTTATTGGATTAATTACTAGATCCACTGATCATCATATGTGTCGATTTTAACATGTTGTTCTAAAGGGAACCTCTATCTCCTGCAACGTGGAATTGGGACCAAGGTCAGCTGACAAGAATAAGGTCTGTTTGTGGTTAGAGTTATCTGAGCCTTGTGATTTACATCTTCTAAACAGACATGTTACGGACGATATCCGAGCTTGGCCTTCTTGGAAGTGGGGGACTCCTGTAAAGTACTGGATTACGAATTTATGTCCAGAAACCTCTTACCACAAGTTCTATCCCTGCAAGTAATCCAATCATATTTAAGTGACCATAATATACTCAAACTAGTATGCATTGGCTTGTTGTGTCTACCAAAATAACGTTATACTTGTCCGGTGACTGTCTCTCAGGGCTGTAATCATTTGAAAATCAATGCCCCAAGAATTGGAGGGCTGATTAAAACATTTAATGAACTTCAATACAAAGATACCTCAAGGGTGGTCTTTGCTTGGAGTATCCAAAACTCCTGATGGTCTTTGAGGAAAAAAGTAGCTTGGGTCTGAGGAGTGACTTTAAACATAAACTCTCCTTCCAATCATTTGCAGTAGCGGAAGTGGAATGGATAAATCACTTTGAAAAAGTATTTAACGTGGCAGCATACGTGGCCCCTAATGGTCCCTGAGTGAAGGCCTGGAGGGGTCATTCTCCACCAAGAAAGAAGAGATCTATTTGCTCATAAAAAAGGCCAGTAATTCTAGAGCACCGGGCCCGATGGCCTGATGAATGCCATTCTCAAAGAAGAACCGGAACTGTGTGCAAAGTTCTTGGAGAATTTATTTGAGCATGTAAAGAAACTAAAGCAAGTACCGGACACTTGGAAACAATCTATAGTGGCACTTATATTCAAGTAAGTCGATATGACAAATCCCAGCAACTACCGTCCTATCACATTGTTGGATGTGATTGGAAAGGTGTTTGCCAAATTAGTTCTGGCGGGCTTGGATTCATGGACCAGAGTCTCAGGACGGTGGGACAATTGGCAGTCAGGTTTTGTAAAGGGAATTATTAATTCTTTAAACATATTTCTAATTAACCTTTTTTTAAAAGAGGTTTAACAACCTGAAAAGGAAGACATATTTGGCCTTTATTGATCTATCACAGGCATTCAATTCAATTGATCAGTCTAAATTGTGGTATAAATTGGCCAAATGGGGGTGCCACTGGAACATACTGGCTGCAATCAAAGACCTTCTCACTGATACCGAGTTGTAGATAAAGATGGATCGAAAAGGCACCCTATTGCGTGTACTAGCAACATCAAGAGGCCTAAAACTAGGTTGTCCCCTGGCTCCCTCTTTGGTTAACCTTTACTTATCTGACCTTTCTGACTCATTGAAAGAATTAAGGAGGCTCCTGCCAAATATAAACATGACCCCTATTGACCATCTTCTGTACTCTGATGATTTTGTCTTAATAGACTAAACCCTTGTGGGTTTACACCGACAACTTGATGCTCTGAATTCGTATGTACAGGCAAATGGTTTGAAAGTGAATATGAACATATCAAGGGCTCTAACGATCCAATCAGCAAGAGGCCGGATAGAGAGCCAAACTTTGTGGCATATTGAGAACAAAGGGTTATCTGAAGTCACCTCTTTCGTATACTTTGGTAGCTGTATAGGTACATCCTTGAGGGAAGCCCCTTAATTGAATACTGAGATCAAAAACACAGATATTGGCTAATCAAGGACGGCTGATCAAAAAAGGAAATTTGAAAAATGTTCATTCATCCCTGTTCTAACTTTTTATACAATGAAGGCTGTCCCGACTGTGATCTTTGCGGCGTTTACAGAAATTCCATGGGATTTATGGGACACTTTGGGAGCCCAGTTTTGGAAAAAATATTGAATATTCCAAACTGTGTACCTGCCTCTGTGATCAGACAGGAGCTTGGTCTGATTTCAATGCATGCACAGATCACCTGGAAGAAGCTGAGTTTGTTCCATAATTGTATTTTAGAGGTGCCAGCTTGAGACTTTGGTGTATTGAAAGAAGGCATTGTGGGAGATTGTGCTAAAGACCTACAATACTGGCGAGGATCTTGCTGTGAAGAACTAAGACATTTATCTAAAAATAAAGAGCAGTTAATTACTAATCTGGTGTCCAGAAAGGTTGAACTGTGGAGGCAGGATCGGATCACAACACAAGAAAAAGCTAGTCGGATGAAATTCTGCCACCAAGAAGCTGTTGTCTATAGGCCCAACAATGTTTTACCTAGATATTTGACAAAGTGCCCAAGTAGTTGGCTTAGAACCAAATGCATGAGATTTCAAATAAATCTGTACCCTACCTTAGAAATCCTGGACATAAGGAACACAAATGGCATAATGAACACTGGCTGAAGACTGTGCAAAGCAAAGAATGAAATAGGAAACCATAAACACCTAGTTTTGTTTTGTAAGGCGATTACAGATCTTAGAACTGTGATGTTGGAAACCTTCTTTGAGGAGTTCCAAACATGTGATGATGATATATGGTGGCAGGCCTGCGTGCAAGGGGAAAAGACATTGTTCATTATCACATAGGTCATTTTTCTGGAAAATGTTTTCAAATGCATTAAGGAAAATGAGTGCAATTTTGGTTGCAGATGGAAGGAAACTTAATGTGGTTTGTGTAAAAGTTAAAGACTTAAATTAATCTGCCTGATAGATAAATAAAACATAAAATAATACTATCGCGGATGGTCTGTCGTTGTATCACTGCATGGAATCCACTCTCAATCCTCCCACAAAATCTTTGTTTCAAAGAAATTGATTTGTCTATGCAGTTTCTTCGTTTCTACAAGATGTAAAGGAAGCCTCCATTAATTTACCTTCTTCTTTTAATAACAATGGCAAGCAACCTTTAGTGGTAAAGGAGGGTCTGTTCTTCTATGAAGATCACCTGGTCATCCCTAAACTTCTCAGCAGACAAGGATTGTGTTGTGGTGTCATGAAAGCAAGGTGGCAGGACACAAGGGCTATGTAGCTACTTTAAATCGTATAAGTCAAAACTTCTGGTGACTGAATGTGTGCAAGGATGTCAAGAGTTACACCAGCTCATGTCCTGCATGTGCTCAGAGCAGGTATGGAAACTGTAAATTTATTGGTTAATTAGAACAAGGCCATATACCAACCCAATCTGTCAACAGACTTTGTGATAGATCTTCCGCCCTCTCAGGGGTGTACTGCCATTATGGTAACAGTTGACTCATTTTCTAAGATGGCCCACTTCGTCCCACTCCCGGGATTACCGACCACACAAAAAATGGGTGAGGTGTTCTTTTGAGAAATCTTCTGGATACATGGCCTTCCTGAATACATCATTTCTCAGTACACCTCAGTGTTCTAGGGTACCTTATGCAAACTTCTTGGCATAGAAAGGGCATTATCCTTCAGTCATCCACACACCAATTGGCAGACAGAGAGACTCAGCTCTACTATGGAATAATTGTAATTGTAATAGTAATTGTTTATTTGTAAAGCTCTTATACACAAGTGAAGGGCTTCAAAGAGCTTAAAGGCTGGAAGGGAACAAGGAAATGCAGTCCTCATTCGTAGGCCTTGAAGATTCTGAATGATCTAACAATAGTAACTAGCATACTAGGCCAGAGGCATTTCTACTAGTGTAAGTGTGTGACAAAAGAGTGGGGAGTGAAGGGGGGCGGGGGGAATAACATACAGAACAATGAACTACCGTACTAGGCCTGGGGACATTTAAGATTGATTGGTGATTGGTCATCTAATGCGCCTATGAATGAGTATTTCAGGCACAACCAAGCTAGTTAGGGGAGACAGAGGGAAGGCGGGACAAACAGACTTGCTAAGCCTAATACATTCAAGGTCTTGCAAGTGCGCAGACAGGAAGTGCAAGGGAGGGGGAGGGGGACAATTTATCCCAGTCCAGCAGGGGCCTGCGTTAAGTGCTTGCTCCTCTCATGGAACGTATTCCAAGTGCAGTAGTGCCAAGCAGAGTGCAGAGGCCCGGAGGCAAGTGCAGGACTGGCGGGGGATCCTGGCACCTGTGAGGCTCTGGAGGTGTTCCAGGTGAACAGGCGGCAAACTGAGCAAGTTGGGGAAAAGAAAGAAGGAGGGAAGCAGGAGAGAAGAGAGAGGAGGTTAGCAGGAGAGAGGGAGAGAGAAAGAGGAAGAGAAGATGAAGGTCTTGAGGAGTTTCCAGAACTTAAGGAGGTCCAGCGCCAGAAAGAGAGAGGAAGGGAGGCTGTTCCAGAGGGAGGCACCTGCAGAGGATAACGATCTACCCCCAACAATATCTCTTCTGTTTCATCAATACACAACAGAACAACTTGGTAGAGCTCATACCCACTGCAGAATTCTCATACAACAACTCTATCTAATATTTAACACGGATGAACCAATTCTACTGCACTTATGGGATCCAACCTCGTTCCCTGCCAACCTCATCATATCTCCTTCTTCGGTGCCCTCATTGCATTCTTTGCTGGACAACATTTCCAAAGCTCATAAGAAGGCCTATGAGAATCTAGAAAAGAGCAAGAAAAGTAACAAATTACAAGCCGACAAACACAGGAGAGTGGTATCTGGATTAGAGGTAGGAACTAAGGTTTGGCTGTCAACCAAGTACCTGCTGCGATGGATTTGTCCCTCTAAACTATCTCCTAGATACATAAGACCCTACAAGGTGATAGCCAATATCAATCCTTTGACCTTCAGACTACATCAGCCTAAATTCCTGACTTGATTGCATCCTGTTTTATATTCCTCCCTTTTATGCTCTTATGTACCAGATACTTATTTCCGACATGGACAGGTCCACCTGATGTCTGCACCATCTAACTCTGAGGAATACGAAGTTGCCTACATTTGTGACTCCTGAAACTATAATGGTACTCTGCAATATCTGGTGAGTTGAAAGGGATACCCTACTTCTGAGAACTCATGGGAACCTAGTTCTCATATCAAGGCCCCTTGAATGCTTCAAAGGTTCCATTGCCTTCAACATGGTAAGCCTGGCTCCACCAGGTATAAGAGGGGGCATACTGTCAGCATGCACCTATCCTGGCATCTCTCTAAGAGGTGGGTGCTGCACCACCATTAATGTACCATAATATCTCTGGAAAACGTCCCCTGTCGGTCTAGTTTATTCCAAGATGGCCAATACCAAAATACTTTCCTTCAGTCCTTGCATCCTCAGCCGCACGTTGCAACCAGATCAGTTCCTCTGCGGGTAAGTGTTCTTTTCTGAGCCCCCGAGCTCTGTGCTTTAGTCTTCTTCCTTCATTTCTTGCTGCACCACCTCCCTGTGCCGGCTCTTTCATTCTGTGCTCTTCTCATGCTTCAGTTCCTTCTGTTACTTCCACGCCACGGATACGTCCATGCCTCCTTGCTCCCATGTGCTCTTATTCCCCTGTGGGATTCTCTTCCTCTGGCAGCATTTCTACATTGCATTCTTTGGGTTTTTGTCTGGATATTACTAAGCAGCCTTGAGAATCAACATACATCTGCAATGGAGTCTTCGTTTCAGTTTGGCCTCTGTCAGCCAATTTATACAGGTTTTTTTTAGCCATCCATGCCTTTTCCCGATCTTGGTTTTTCCGTGGCAGGGGCCCCTTGCCGAGACAGTTCCTAAATCTGGCATAGTGGCTTCCCCTCATGGAAGAACATATACTTTCAAGGAAAGAAGAACCACCCAAAGAAGAAAGCAGGCAATCCACGAGAGGATCTCTCTCCTCCGTCATCCATTGAAGGCTCAAGTGAGGAGGAGGGCATACCTGAAAGTTTGCAAGGGGGAAGTGAATCCACCATTGTTCTTTATAGTGAAGTAAGGACCCTTGAACGGTGAGGCCCTCATTTCAATAACTGTCATAGCCAAATAATTCGGTGCATAGTTGTCATTTAGGAAATGTTCAATTAAGCAAGTGTCATGAAATTATTTCCTAATGCAGAATCACTGTACTGTGATGCAGGATTTTACCACACTAGAAGTTATCATGATATATCATAGATTGAATGGGCATGTAACTAAGAATGCCACTCATTCTGAATGACATTTTGCAAGTGCTTTCTGAATCCATACTGCTGGCCAAAATCCATTTGCTTGGTTCTTTTTGTTAGTAGGTGTGCCATACATCCTCCACTCAGACAGAGTTCTGGGCCCTGGCGAGTTCCATAGTGCATTTTGATTTCTTTGTAAAAACAGTGTGCACCCATTTGTGAAACAATCTGGTCCTTAAATTCATCCTCCTCTTGAACGGAAATCGAGGTTTTTGTAGACTCTTCACTACAACATCCAAAGAATTGCACAATTTGTTGATGTATTTACAAAAAATATATATTTTGTTAGCTGGAACGTAAGCAGAGATGTAAAAGTATTACTCTGTTGTTCATTTGATTCATGGAACAGGGTATTGCCCAGAGTGATATTACTTTCTTGTTTCTTTGCTTTCTTAAGTAGGTGCCAATATTGTGCTCTTTCGTTCTTTCTATTCTGTAAATTTGAACTGCCCTATCGCGCACCTCTTAAATTGAGCAGTTCTGTTTACATCTCAAAAAATGCCTGAAAGGCAAAATGTCTCATAAAGGTGTCGTGTTGTATCTTATCTAGAAGAACAATCAATTGTAATGATTAGATTTTTTAAATGCAAAAAATATCTGTCTGTCTGTCTATCTATCTATCTATCTATCTATCTATCTATCTATCTATTAGATATACATCTAGCCACAAGGCTTTGTCTAACACATGAACATACAACAAATACAAATAATCACACAAAAAACTAAAATCAGTTAACAATTCTAAAATATAACATCAATACACTTTTGAAATACATAATTCAATACATCTTAAAATCGCCACGAACTTTACATAAAATATTACAAAGTAGTAGATGAGGTTGATATCATTGCCTCTCATAAAAGACATCTACAAATCAGTTGTGTTCATCATGTCAATTGCATTATTAAAGGATTTAAAAGATTTCGTTCTAATCTCTGTCAGACTTTCACATTTCATAATAAGATGGAAGAGTGATTCAGTTTCGTTATTGCCACATAAGTGACATTTCCTCATTTCATATGGGATTCCAATTATGTCACCTTTTGTCTCCAGTGCTTCCGTCATATTATAGTTCATCAGAAGATAGGTGCGAAAAGTGTTAGTGCTAGGATAGGCAACAATGTATTTGGGAGGCATAGTTCGGTTGAGATACTCTTCGAGGTACGGACCGCTATGTGCTTTTGAGGTGATGTTAATAACATTTTGCTCATGCCAGAGGTCATACACTTTCATTTTTATACCCTTTTTTTGAACGGCAATCGTTAACATTCCAGGGATGCATCCACACAACCATTTTCTATGTAATCTTTGTAAAGTGCCAATAGTGCCAACCAACACATTGCCTTGTAAGCGAAGATACGCTTGTACATGGGGTACAATGATCGTATCATTGGATAAGGTGACAACCTTTTTTCGTAGGACAATACACATTGGCATATGTAGGCATACCAGATACCTTTGATAGTAAACTCCAAATCATTTTGTGGTAGGCGCAGTAACATTCGCAGAAGTTTAGCTTCAAATACCACCATACGTTTGACAAAAGGGTGTCCCCATATCTCAACTCCATAGAGCAACATAGATCTCATTTTAGCCAGATAAATGTTTACAACAGCAGTGACTGAATAGCCGTTATTACGGCCAACAAAGGCACTCAGCGCCTATGTGGACACTAGACACCGATTCTTAAGTGCAGACCATTGGAGTTCCCTTGTAAGCTTTGCATCAATTATGAGACCAAGGTATTTATATGATGAGACTTGTTCCAGATTTCTTGAGGCCAGTTTCCATAGATATCTCTTGGGTCTACGTTTTTTGGAGAAGACCATTATTTTTTTTTGTCAATGTTGATTGTCAAACCATTGGCGATAGAGTAAGCAACCAGGGAGTCAAGCATATGCTGTAGACCGGCTGGAGTGTAATCCAGTAACAGCAGGTCATCGGCATAATCAAGCCATCCGACAATCACACCATTGACCTTCACAGGGTTGGCCGTGGAGAGATTGAAGACTTCCATCATATCTGACAGGTAGAGGTGGAGCAATCATGCACCCTTGTTTCACTCCACAACAAGTTGCCATATTTGCAGCTGGTCTTCCAGCAGCATTGAGTCTTATTTTTAAGGAGGTTTCGGTATGCAGTAGCATCAACATCCGCAATAAACCATGTGGAATACCCCGGGAGTTAAGTTTTTGCCCCAGTCTATTGCGGAGGATGGTATCAAATGCTGCTGAAAAGTCTATGTATGCACAATAGACATCCAAATTCCGTTTAGACCACGCATGTTCAATTGCAGATGTTAATATCAGTAGGTTATGAGTAGTGCTGGATTTATCATGGAAGCCTATTTGGTTAAATGGTAATATATTACCATCCACAATCCATGCATTCAGTTCCTGAAGCAAAACCTTAGTAAAAATTTTGGAGGAGACATCGAGCATTGCCAACATTCTGAAATTTTCCGGGTTGTCCCAAGACCCTTTCTTATTGGCCATTAATATGTGGCTGGTTTGCCAAGATGGTGGAATCGCACCCAACCTACCAATTTGTTTAAATAGAAATAATAATGCAGCTCCCCATAGTGCAGGTTGTTTTTTGATCACTAAATTGCAGACACCATCAGGGCCCGCTGCACGGGAGTTTTTCAATTTATTAATAATACTAATAATATCAGATTCTGAGGCATTGCAGGCCCAAGTTGCATCCGGCAGTGGAAAAGTGGAAACAGACAATTCGCTTTTGGCCAGTGTATCTTTAATATATAAGGCCCACGTTTCCTCAAATCTCCAGATCTTAATTAGGCAATAAGCCCTGAGCCGGTGGGCCATTACCACATTAGGTAATACCCCCGGGGGCCCATCGTTACAGGCCCAAATGTTGCCATTAGTACCGCATTTGACCAGGGTACTAATGGTGAGTTTTTTTTCAGCTGCGAGATGAGTTACATTTCGCAGGCGAAATAAAAAAAAATCACTTCTACGGTCAGGGAAACGTAGTCCAGAGTAAACAATAGTAAACAAAGAAAAGCCACCATAGAACATGATCTCCCTTTCCATTGAAAAAAAGTAAACCAATCAAATGGCTGCCATGGAACGGGAGAAGGGACTACATATAGTCCCTTCTCCCTTTCCATGGTGGCAACATGGGTGAATGAGATCTGCAGAGGACCAGCGCAAAGAACACCCTTCTACATGAGAGGGATTACTGTCAGTTAAGGCTCAGAAAAGCACCAATTGGTGCAAAGACAAGAAGGTAAGTATGGCGCGTCAGTACTAAAGTCTTGTAAGAACTTTGGAATGAAGGATAACGGCATAAAATAAACTGATGACAGAGAGCTTGCATGCAGAGTGAAAGAGGCCTTGCTCAAAGGAGTTTGATTTGTTATGAATTGTACATTGTACTCACAGCCTTAATGGAAAAGGTGCCCCAGTAAATGCAAAATACAAACAAACACCCAGCAACATTGTAAATGTGGTGAAAGTAGCTTTTGGATTGCAATAATTTCAGAGGCCTGCTTTCACCTTTAAAGACAATACTGTAGATGACATATTTTCTTTCAGCCACTGCTCGAGAATTCAGAAGGACAAGGTGGAGCACCAAACAAAAGCTATGTCCCACCTAAAGGATAGGGACTGGAACTTTGGAGTGCAATGACTTTCCAAAATAATTCATCAGGTTTGTTGAAGAACATGACTCAAATACAGGAGCCTAGGAATTCATCACCAGTGCAATGTTCCTGGATTCACAGTATACAAAGAAATGAAATTTATATCATGAGCATGCACTTTGTAGAGAAAATATATCTGCAGGTTAAATGTGATTAGTATTCAATAACTATCTTTTCTATGTGTTATAGAATACAAAATGATGTAAAATATATTGTCTACTGCAATGTCATGTGAAGCATCACTGTAACTAAGGCAAACAGACTTTCCCAGACATATATCCGTGGTTGCTTAAGGGGAAATCAAAACTGTTGAAGAATGCAACTCAGTATAGTTTCCCCCACACATTGAATTCAGTTGTGATTGTTAATCACGAGCTACTGAAACTTGCTTCATCCAGTACTGAGCCAAAGAAAATCCGAAGAGAAGTGCATTCTACTTTGCAAGTGTTTGAGTTATGTCAGTAAAGTGGAAACAAGCCCATTGCTCGTGTATCAACAGTGTCATTTGCGTGGGAAAGTCAGCGACTTCACCCTTGCAACATGAACAGAATAACACCATATGTGCAATTTGTAAGGACAACGGGACAATGACCCCCAACACCACTGTGCTTGGCCAAGAAAGGAGGCATACGTATCATGGAATTTGACAATCACAAATGTAATCTCAGAAAAATCACACGTCTGTGATGCTATCTGTAATCGAGATGAAACAAATTGTGTTATGTAGATAGAAGTTATATCTACTAATTGACATATTGGGCCTCATTACGACCCAGGCGGTAAGTTACCGCCTGGGCCGTGACTTTACCACCATGGCGTAAACTACGTTTACGCCATGATGGTTGGCGGACTTACCGCCCCATTCCGACCTTGGCGGGGCGGTAAGTCCCCAATCCCCATTTACCCTTCCCCATTCCCATTTTTGCCCCATAGGGCATAATGGGAGTGGGGAAGGCGTTAATTACGCCACCGTAAATTACGGTGGCGTAATTAACTCCATGGTCCCTTAGCGCCATGGATTTTAACACCTGCTAAAAGCAGGTGTTAAGTCCGCCATGGCGCTAAGGGACCTCGTACTCAGGCGGTAAGGGTCGGCGCTGTTTACGCCGCCGTAAAACCCTTACCGCCTGAGTCGTAATGAGGCCCATTGTGCATTGGTAGCCTGCATATTCTAATGGTAGTGCTAAATGCTCTCCCTGGATATGTGGGAGGTAATGTGGAATGTAAGGCGTCTGAGAGTTCTGGGTTTGATGTTTGGGGGTGTTGTCAGGATGGGAGGTGGACATGGAAGTATGTTGAAGCCTGTTCTTCTGCTAAACTTCTATCTTTGAACAAATAAAGTACATTTCTCTTTCGTACTCACATTGTCCCTGCTTGGTTCCTACGTCCTGGCCGTCCAACCTGGTTCCTATATACTACATTTTGGCGACCAGGATGGGATACATCATGGCGCACCATGCAACTGTGGTAGGAGTAACATCACCCCCAAGCATGCTGAATAAAACTCAGCATGATAAATGAACATTTGAATGGTTAGAATTTACATGACATCATGAACTCACTTTTGTAAACTGCATCCTAATTCAAACGGCACACATTGCATTTTCTTTCATTCTCACAGCACTCACCACGTCACCCAAAACATACTGCACATTGATTGTCAACCTAGTATCATAAAACATCTTACACAAATCTATCAACTAAGTTACATCATACTGCGCACAGCGTTGTCATGTAAGTCCATATTGGTCTCAACCCGCACTTGAAAAACAAGCCGAAAAAATCTACACCTTCTGAGGCGTCACCTTCGCAGTCACTGAGCAAGCGGACAGCACATATCAACCCTCCACATAAAACCTGATATACACATTAAACATTCCAGCTTGCAGTCCCTCGGCGAAAGGCACAATTCTGTTTGTGACGGAAACATGCCCAGGTTGTCTGCTACATTTATGAACACTAGATGACCAGCTCCATGTCCCAGCGCATGACTGTTCCTCATCAAAACAACGCGCTGACATCAAGCTAAACATGTTTTAACATCTCTTCCTCGAGGATGACGCCTCTCCTCTTGTGCCTAAAAGGCACAGAATCCACAACCGTTCTGAAGAGCCGTTCTCTCGCTAGACCACGCAGCCTCCTGAATACGTCATCATTGAAGAGCTGATTGCAGGACCAGAAGGAGCTCCCAGCCACCAACCGCCACAGCGGAACTCCTCCAATGAGCACCAGGGATACCTTCCCCTGCTTAGCTCCAGCGCGAGCCCACCAGCCGGAGCCACCAGGCCCTAAATTCCACTGCACCTTCTCCTGAGTCCCCCTCCATGCTTTGTGCCCCTCCAGGACTCCGAAAAACAAAACATCCTTTCTGCTGAGGGGTCCACTCCATGGAGTATCCGAGTTTCCTGGCTACCCTCCGGCAGCCAATCCGTAGCCCCACCCTGCTCCTGAGGAGTCCATGCCATGTAGCTCTGGATGCTCCTGCTCCCCTCCTGCAGCCACAGCTATATGGGGTGCAAACCGCCCTCTGCTGGAGCAGTCTCTCCCCTCTTGAAGCCACAATGACTCTCTTCTGGCTCCTTCACCACTGTACGTCTTCTCCAACATTGCCCCTCTTTTCACCATCGCTCTGCATTTCATCGTGGGCCAGCTTTCATCCTTGTCATCAACAGGTAGTATACAGGACCCCTAGTTGTCGTTGTAGGAGGTTGTGACTGCAGTTATGAGTAGGTGTTCTGGAGTTTGTGCACTAGAGTATGAGTAGTTGAGTACGTACACATTTTGTTCTGGTATGTTTTAGGGTTGCCTGAACATGGGAGTAGCTAACCTGTGTTTGGGTGGCAGGGGAGTGACACATGTATAAGGTTCTTCCCTGTGATCATGTTCTTAAAGTGCTGCTCCCTTGCAGTAGCGTTTTCTTTTGTGCGCCCGTTGTTTGGTTAGTCTCTTTTCTGTCCTTCCATGCTTTTTTGTGTTTTTTAGGGAGATGTGGGTGTCTTGGTTTAGGTTAGATGGCGTTTGTAATTTGGCCCGGATTAGCCTGGTGTGAGTGTGTGGCCCTGGTTGTGTTCTCGGGGCTAGCTTTCTAAGTTGGTGCGTGATAGGGATTCAGTTATGTAATGGGGTGTGCTCTGATGTGTTGAGCGAGGTTGTGCCTGGAAGTGCTGGTGTTGGGTTGTGGCAGGCCCTGGCAGAAGGTGGTTAGGAATTTGGATGGTTGTTACTGTACGTTAGGTCTCTGCTTGTTGTGAGCAGGGGTTGCTCTTGTGTGGGCAGGTTGTGCTCAGGTGGGGCAGACCTGAGGCCTTGGACTGGCAAGCTAGGGAAGGAGGTGCTACAGTTTCTCAGTGTGTATGTTTTCCTGTTGCTGTCCATTCTGGGGTCTTTTGTACTACACGTGCCACGCAAATAGTAGAGAAATAATGGCAAAAAGCACGTAAATCCTCAAATTTTTTTTTACAGCATGATCACATGTCTAACTGTGCACAATATTTTAAAGATTCCGATATCATTCATTTTGACGAATTACACATGTTCAGCTGCAAATTGCGGTCCCAAAAACGATATGGGCATTTTCTCAAAAGGAGTGGTTTCCCCCCACTTTTTCTGGATCATGGAACTGGTAAAACCACACCTCTGTAAAGAATGGGAGGAGTTAAAACATTATATATTTGCTTGCTGATGGAGAGATTATTATTATTATGGAATATGGCAAAGTGAATCTTTGAGGAATTTTGGAACAAACTGGGGATAGGAAAACAGAGATGACACAATTTTCAAGGATTGACCACAGGCAACCTGGAGAGAGGAGACCTCTCATAAAAAACAAGAGAGAGAGAAAGAGAGAGGGGGACAAGAGCAGGGGCAGAGGCCGACTCATAGAAAAATGGAGCATGTTGGTAAGAAGGAGGAACAAGGGGCGGGGGCAATGGAGAACAGCAGACAAGGAAAAAGGGTGATTGCTAAAGGGCATCCTCGGCTTCTCTGCCTTCACCCACACAATCAACACACTGCTGGCAGCAACCAACAAAGAAGCTTAAGTGGACTCTCCAAACGCTTATAAAGCTGTCACTACCCACTCCCACTCCAGAGCCCTGCCCACTCCCATCCCCATGAGCGACACAACAGGTGGTACTGGGATCTCACGATTCCCAGGGCGCAGGGAGGAGGCTTTTTGACAGGAAGAAGCCACCCCCATGCTGAGCACAAAAGTCCCTCTGTCACAGCAGGAGCATGGCTGAAGTTCTATAACTCCCTACACATAACTATACTTACACACAGTGCAGGGGACACAGAGTGGAGTAAAACAAATAGTAGGAACTCAACACAGGTGCACACAGCAAGGCAGGGTTACACACACACACACACTAAAGACACAATGGGGCTCATTCGGGTCCAGCGGTAACCGTGCCAGTGCTACTGGCAGGTAGCTGCTGGACCTGTAAATATTTACCGGCGCCTGACTTCCCGGTGCCACTGGGAGATTACAACCCCTGCAGCCCGGAAAGTCAGGCGTCGGTAAAAGGTTCCCCATTCCCATAGAGTCCAGGGAGGACTCTATGGGAATAGGGACATAGAAGCACTGGCACCATTGTTAACAGTGCCAGTGCTTGCATGACGGGTCTGCCTACCGTGGCTGATGTGCCCGGCAGGGTCAGACCTGCCAGGCACGGCGGCCCTAACAGGCAGCCCTGTAATATGCTGGTCCGGAAACAACAGTGCCGGTAAGCTTACCTTCACCCTTGTTTCCGGACCGGCGTAGTCAGAATGAGGCCCAATGTCTGTTATCCATACAGTGTATGAACATGTGGGCAATGTCCAGCGTGCCAAGAAACAAGCAACTACAGAGATCATAAAGTAATAGTACAAAACCTTTTGTTCAGGCAATATTGGAACCATTTTAAGTGAAATGTCAATGCAGTAACCAAATACGGATTGAACAGGCTTCTGTCATGGACAAAATACAAAAACAAAGAGTTGGTGGCTGGAAGGTTTAGAATGAATCTTAACCCCTGGCATTGCACTGGGCAACCTTCCAGACCTTTGTGTTTTGCCTGCCAAACCATTACAGAAGGGGAAAGACCATATGCAAATCCAGTTTGCTAATGTAGAGAAGCAGTTACATGCCTCTGCAGGAAATCCTGTACCCTTACCTCCTATATGTTGGAAGTTTGAGATTGTACCATGCTTAACACCCGATGTTGTGACAATACCACGGCAAGTGTTTGAGAAAAGTTATCCTCTTAGAAAACCCTATCAAATATATTCCCAAAGAGATGACAATCTGAGGGAGGAACTCCCTGAAGGAATATGAAAAGGTGCAAAGAGTGGAGCTGGTGATGTCATGAAAAATTAGCATGACACACTGAGAATATTGGCTGAAGGGAATGCATGAATTTTACAGAAACTGATGATGAAGTTAAGAATTGAGTAAACATTCATATGCAGAAAGAAGATTGCACGTGTGTGAAGCTCTGCAGAAGATGCAAGCCGTTCAATAACTATACAGATACTGTAATGTAAGTAGATTAAATAATATTAAAAGCTGGCTACATGAAATGAATATACTGCAGGCGAAGCCACCTTTGTATGGGCACGGTATCATGAATCAGGACATCTGTGTCATCTGTAAGCCAGGATCCATGGAGAGAAAAGGCGAGAACTGTGTCGCAAGCAAAAATAAGCTGAGATTGTGGAAACAAATGGTTAGGCTGTCTGGCTGGGTATCAAAGCTGAAGCAGCCAAGGTCTTTAATCTATTCTTGAATGCAGTGGAAGTGTGAAGCTGAAGCATCCCTTGTTAAGGTGCAAAGAAAGAACACCCAGCATGCCAAGTTTTATTAATTTAAGACATTTAAATGTTGTAAAATGGACCAAATCATGGTCTTCTGTCACGTGAGCCAAGGATAGAAATAGAGTTCATTGTGGAGTCCTACAACAATAATAGTGAGTGCCCGCAACCCCATATATTCCCAGTGACAAGAATACTTTGCCAGGCCAATTTCAAAGACAATCTTCATGGCAGAAGGCATGGGTGATGAGAGATGTTGGGCTAATTGGGAGGGGAGGTAAAGGGAAGTCCACCTCCTGGCACCTGGGTCTCAGCTTGCATGCTGCTAAATGAACCGAATGTTCCAGACAATCTTCATGGCAGAAGGCATGGGTGATGAGAGATGTTGGGCTCATTGGGAGGGGAGGTAAAGTGAAGTCCACCTCCTGGCACCTGGGTCTCAGCTTACATGCTGCTAAATGAACCGAGTGTTCCAGACATGCATGAGAGTGCCAACTGATTAAAGAGGGCCGTATAATGAAGGGCCTTATAGTTTGAAGACCAATGATATACCATATACTTAACATTGTTGAAGATGACATGTTTATAGAGGTAGGCATAAGTTGTCCACCAGATAGTAGATAGCCAATCACAATCCCAGCTCTTATAGAAAGTATACTTAGATGGTCTCCTTGAACGTATCACAATCCCTCATAGGTTTTTCATATTTGCCACGTAGGTTTATGTCACTTCTGACATATTATTTGCATATAAGGATGTTTTTATTAGAAATGCACTGAGAGCTCAAGCGAACATCTGTTGATATTTGTTGTAACTCCCTGTTAATTGTTAATAAAGCAGCACCTTTTCCATCTTCCTGAGTTGGTTCAATTATTTGGTGTGTACTCCGGGACCCCCAACCGGCCCAAGGAGTCAGGGTTGCCCAGTAGCACTTTAAGATACGATAGCAGCACCCTTGAGATGGATGGGGGTGCAGATTAATATTCCAACACCAAATAAATAATGACAACTCAACGGTTTGGCAAAGAAGGTCCATTTAATGACAAGTACAAAAAACGGGGAGTCTCATGAATATCAGCGGATGCATGATTTTCTCTCTCGCTTCACAACTCCAATGAACTTCGTAAAAAACACATCATTTATGCTAAAAACTCGTCATCACTGATGTGTAATGCTCAAAAGGTGGCATGCAATTCTATTGGCTCAGGAAAAGTAACTTTAATATAGGTACTAAATCTGGATATGATAACAGAGTAAGGGGATTGGATAAACACTGTCAGGTGGGGCATCTAAGCCCTTCCTACAAAATGGCTACTGTGGATGTCACTAAAAGTACGATGTCCCATTGGTTCTACTAACTATAGGACCCGAGGTTACTTGGTCCATTATGATTGGGGTGACACCAACCCCACGTATACTTTTCCACTTTGCCTAGCAGCACGCAGAATGGTTGGTTAGGTGCAGGGTGCACCCTAGTTCCCCCCGGCCTTCCTCCAATTAGTGTTACAATCAATCATCACTTTAGTGGCCATGTGCACATTATTTCACTGTGGTTGGCCTCGAGACTGCATCTCTGTCTGGAAAAGTTCGGATATCTTCGCCTGGCCCACTGCCATGTGTAGGTGTGAAAGTCTCACTTATTCTCGCTCGGTTGGTCCCGTGATTCAGACACTGTGAATTTGCCTCTTCTTCATGTAATTTGTGTATTTGATTTTTGTTTCACCCACCCCCTGCCCTCAGTTTCTTATCTTGACCTTTCTGAGCAGGATATTCTGTTCTTTGCTTCAATTAATTGTAGCTACTGTTCATCTATTCTAACTGATCCGACCTTGGCTTCTTTGGCACAATTTGCCTCCGCTGAGTTTCGTTTCTGCCGCTTAGTCTCAATTTTGCTAAATATGAAGCTCTCCTCCTGTGGCCATTAGTAACCTTTGGGTTGATTCTGCTTTTTGTGCAAAATGGAAATATACTTATATGACATGCTTCTTTTGGGGTAGATATGTATAGGTGGTGCTTGCCGCACTATCTTTCTATTAAGCATAGCAAGCCCCATGATTTTCTTAGCTTTCTTGCGGTTCCAAGCATATGTACATGCATAAACTGGTTGAATATCTTCATCTTGCTTACAGCGTTTTTGACATCGTCCTTTCACTTTAGGTCCACGATGTCCCTTGTTCATGGCGTTTCATCTCTTTACGTCATTCTCTGGTCGTCATCTCTTCTACATGTGCGTCAGTCTGGGTGCTTGTGTCGTCACCATTCGTCTTCCATTAAGACCTTTTTGGTTTCTTCAGGGACTGTACTTAGATGATCTTCATTTCGTTTTATTTGTTGATATGGTTTTCTTAATGGGTACCTTACTGTCCATGGTTTCCTTGGTATCAGTACTTCATAATAATAATTAGGCATTTATATAGTGCTACGAACCCTCAGGTATCTGAGCGCTGCTTATTATTACCAACAGTGTGTGGTGCTCATTTATCCACCTCAGAAGGATGAAAAGCTGAGTTTGGCCCCGCCGGGATTTGAACCTGCGTTAACAGGCTCTGCACGGATGTCAAAGCGAGCACTCTACTCGCTGTGCCACTTGACCGACTAGACTTCAATAGGCATTGTTCTTCTGATAGGTACTGGACAGAGCCCCACTGCGGCTCTCTGCTGTTTATTTGCTCATCATACGTCACATATTTTGGCCTGAACATTCCTGGTACTTCATAATGGATGGTTGGAATGCAGGCTGTACTTGGGACCTCCTCTACACTCCCCTCTCTGGGCGATTCATCAACCACTTTCATCGCTTTCTTTGGATCCATCTTCTTTGGTTCCTCTGTATTCACCTTTTCTTCATTGCTTGGGTCCATTCTTTCTTCATCTTCTGGGTCTATACATGATGGTTTGAAGAAATGTCTCTTTGGGGTCCACATTTTTACAACTCCTTTTAAACTTCCTGCTGTTCTCACGTGTTCGTCCTTGTTCCATGTCATTAGTTGACATTGTCCATTTGGGCTGCAGTAACCCACCCATCTTCCCACATAATTTCTATGGTTCCTGGGATATAGAAACTTTGTTCCTTCTAGTGCATGAATGCTGGCCTTCACAAAGTCTCTTATTTCCTCTTCAGTCAGGTCTTTCGGCTTCCATCCTGGCTTGACATCATTCATGATCTTCATCCATATGGCTTTTTTCGCAGTTATTATCTTGATAACACAGAATCCTAGCAATATCATCACTAGAAGGGCTCCTAGGAACTTGAATGTATCTGCCATCCATTGTGGAACCCATGAAAATAGTGATCCAAACCAGCTGTCATCGTCAACTTCGTCAGTTTCATCAACCATCTGATTCTGTAGTTTTATCAGCATACACATGGCCTCTGTTAGGGTTCAATTTTCTTCATGGTGAGATGGTATAAATGTGCAACATGATTCTCCAATGTTTGCACAAACACCTCCATCCATAGCTGTGATCATGCCAAGTACATATCTGTTCTGGAGAGTCATCAGTCGGATTTCCCTTGACTCTTCTTTAATTGCATTGAAACCTTTTATGGTTGTGTTGATGGTTTGCAGTAACTCCCATCTGGTTATCTGAAACCATTTAGTATTTGCCCCAACTTGAAATCTTGGCATGAAGATTGTCATGAACACTGATGAAGGGAGGCTGAATAGCCTGTGTTCATATGGGATTGCATGAAAAGCTTCTGATTTGGCAGAAAAGTAATTCTCTCTCTTCCTTCGATTCAGCACTTCCACAGATCTCTTCTTCCTCAGGTGAGCATCTGCTTTCGGGAAACTATCAATATTCAGGTCAAATTCAGGATCAACAATGCTGGAACCTGGACATTCACTATTGTGCATATACCTCCCAGTTTCTCGGCAGCCTGATGTATTCTTTGGATCCACATGCCCAATAATGATCCATAATTACTGCAGTTCCATGTATCATTCCTGGAGCATCAACAACTTGTCCACAGTTCTGATTCTCTCCCATCTTTCTAGTGCTATTATTCCTGAAGCAGAATTTTGGGCTTTCCAGTGGCACTATCTGCAAGGGTCCTCCTCTGTCATGTCAGCAGTTTTGCAAGCTTTGGCCACAATGGCTTCCATACATTTCGCACTATGTTGATGGTAGGTTCGTATTGACCAATGACCATCCATGCTTTGAAAATCACTACTCCTTTCTCCCATTCGTCTGGTGAAAGCACTGTTCCCCAAATCTGCATTTGGCCTCTGTTCTTCCAACTTCTTCTGGAGTTTTTCCTAGGACATTTAGCTTCTGTTGGCTTCTCTTCTGATTTTTGCTCCTTTGACTCCAGGCTTCTCATATCTGATCACACTGTGTTTCATCTTCGCATTCTTTCTTGTCTTTATGTCCCGGACATAATAGTCTTCATTTGGATCGGTTGCTTCAGTCGCCCATTTCAGTGAAGCATAACTTCCCATGAACTGGCCTCTAGTCTTGCACATTGCTACGTGCAAAAGACAGAGTGCTATCTGGGCATCAATGTCTACAGCTACAAAGATTTTGGACTTCCCCATGCTGTAAGGTAGGAGTGCACAAACAAAGCATTCACCCTCTGAACTTCGTCTTCCAACTTCTTACATGTGCTGGTACCAGATGTTGTTTCCCAAATGTGCTGTGCTACCGAAGTAATCATTTAGTTCACTGTCATCTCCTTGTATGCTAAAACTACATCATTGAATACATCTGTATGGCTTCTTCCTGCTGGAGGATTCTCAGGTATCCTGATCCATGATGCAGGTATCTTCATCTGTGCCAGTTGAGTTGAGGAAAGTCTGGCAATTCGTTCCTTCTCCTCTTGCATTCTTTCTCTTTTGGTTAAAAATGTCCATATCCAATCTGCCATTGGTCCAATATATGGCTGTAGTATAGAACTTATACGTGTCCCCCTCATTGGATTGTGTGTGTTTATCAATGCTGTCTCAGCGGTTGTTCCATTCTCCAACTTCTTTTGTCTGTTCATGAGCTAATTTTTTCCCACTTGTCTTGTCACTTCACTGGTGGGGTAGCTTCTCATTGTTGGCTGCCCCACCTTCCTTTCTTCTTATGCCTGTGGTTCTGTAGTTATTGACACTAGGCCTGGTGTGTGTGTGCATTCAATGTTTGCATGCGTGTGGTTGTCAGTAACTTTTTTACATTCATACTCTGCCGACCTTGTCTTCGGCTTTTCAGTTTGGTTGGTACCACAAGTGTGTGTGTGTCATTGCTAATCACATTCATCTCAGGTTCATTCATTCCACCATCAGACCTGCTTGGAATGACTATATAAGGTCTGGGTGCCTTTGTAGGCTTCAAGCGTGCATCATTGGGTGGGTGCACTGGAATTGGAAAGCTTTGTGCACCAATAAAAAATGCAGTTCTAATCCTCAGTGACAGAAAAACAATGATGAATATAATGCATAATACATAATACCCCTGTATGTCAATCTACAGCATTTACTTCCAGAAAAATATGGACGTCTTTCCTCCGGAGGGAGGATGAGGTTGCTGTTTTGTATCCCTACCTCGATCATCTGTTAAAAGATGCTAACCTTTAATACACTTTTAAACAATATTATCTCTGGATTCTGCCGGTTCTATTTGTGAGTTGCAGGTACTAAAACAATTGTCCCCCTTTGTCTGAACAATGGATTGTCTATTATTTCTTGACACAGTTCTCTTGCTAGGCTATGGGAAGTGTCAACATCAGGCAATAATTCAGCAAGTCTCTTTACTGTGCAGGTTCAAAATATATGAGGTCCCAATTGGTGCCTCTGATTTGCTTCATTCCCGAAGACATGTTGTGTCCTTGCCAATATAACAAAAAGTAAAGTCTCCTACACTACTTTCTCGATCTGTCCCTCGCCGAAAAGTTAAAATCTTCTCAGATAGTTCTGTTGATGGTTAGAAAGTTTGACTTGCAGCACGATACCATGCAAGAACATTCTCATCTGAACAGAATTAGCTGGCTCTCTGAAGAATGTGAGGACGTCAACACCGACAGGTCAGCCCACGAGTTCTGGAAAATCCTCAATTAGGTGAAAAAAGACATTATTTGCCAATCTGCTGTCTTCTGGCGACAGGGACATTTGTCCTGCCTTTGCTGAAGTTTGGGACTGTTTGGCCCTCAATCACTGTGAACAGTGTCTGCAATTTTGGTGTGTGTGAAGAGCAACTTGAATAACTATTCCATTCAGTATTATGCTTAAACGTTCTGTGTTTGTTGGATCTCGAAGAAATATCAATACATCTGTAGTACTTCCGACAAGATCTGGACAGTCTTCAATTAAACAAAAGAACAGTACGTTAATAAGCCTATTCGCTTTTTCCTCCACTTGGGACATTTGGTTTTTCCTCACTGTATTCCAGAAGCAGGAGGAACTGCTCGGCAATTACAGGGAGCAGCCTCCTTATTGTCTTTTCGTTTTCAGGATCTTGAAGAAAGTCAGTAATGCTGGTGAGCCTCGCCTACAATGACGGGTACGATCTTAGCACTAGATCGAAATATGCTAACACGTCCTTTGTGATGTCGCTACTGTGGGACACCATAAGTGATTCCGAACAAAGTCTCTGGCCCTCATTCCGAGTATGGTGGTAGTCATGGCGCTATTTGCACCATGACTGCCTCCCATACCGGTACCGACTCCGGTTTGCTTCAATGGCGACTTACCGGTCCATTCCGACCTTGGAGGGACCTGTAAATCGCCATTTACCAAACCATTCCCCATTCCCATTGAGCCCGTAAAGAGCTCAATGGGAATGGGGAGGGCGCAAATAACGGGATGGCGTATGCCAAGCCCGTTATTTGCGCCTAGGTCCCTTAACGGGTCCCGTCCTTAACACCTGGCCAGACCAGGCGTTAAGGAAGGGAACCGCTAAGGGACCTCATAGTAGGGCGGTAAGGGATTACCGGCACCGGTCTCCTTACCGGTGCCTGGTATCCCTTACCGCCCTACTCGGAATGAGGGCCTCTGTGTTGAAAGAATCAGGATACTGTATTTTCTTCCAATTTATGTGTCCTCGATCAAAATTTGGCATATTCTTTTCTAATCAAGGCTTCAGTGTGCCTCAGTCCAAAGTTCAGAGTCAACAGATTATGTTGTGGCTTACACATGCAATTTTCTTCTTTACCCTGCAACTAGGATGCACAGAGTGTCCGCTTTTATGTCCTTATCCCGTTTTTTGCTCAGAGGAATGTCCATACAACTTTTGCACAAAAGTTCCTTGTCTTTGCTTTGCTGCTGGTCATGCGTCCTTCTTCCTCGTCATGTATCGCATCTGCACGTGCTGTGGTTCTTTCCCATCATCTGTAGTCTCTTCGCGGTGGGGTGTGGGCAGGGGGCCTTCTCCGATGTGTGGCTTTATGTCACCCAAAAATATTCAAGCTCTTTTTCCTTGCAGCTTCATTGCAGAGGGAGTGCAGTCTTCCACTGTAAAGGGTCTGATAAACCTTGGCTCGTCCCACTTCTTTCTCGTGTAGTTCTTCACCAGGACAGTGTGTCCAGGGAAGATTGATGGAATACATAGTCCTTTAACTTGGTCACTTGTAGTATCTCCTTCTGAGTTCCGTGCTGCCCTGCACCCTTTTCGTCATCGCTGAAGCTGGCCTGAAATTACAGTCAGACAAGATGTCATGCAATTCAAGTAATTTTGCATTTCAGACCTTAAGATTTCTCTTGTCGGCTGGGCATCATATCTAGCTCTGCCTCAGGGTGTCAGGGGAGTGCATATTCTTCTTCCTGTTGCTATTTCGTGCAGCGTAAAATGATGTTCAGAACCAGGTTGGTTTTTGAGTGCATACAGTGCCAAAGAAAGGCAGTTTAACCATCCCTTTCTTAGATTAAGTTTCAACTTGGCTATCCTCTCCTTTAACAAACCGTTGAGCTGCTCACATATTTTCTGTTACCTTACGGGTGATACGCCGACGAGAACTTGTGCTTTATATCAAGCAACAAGATAATCTGTTCAAAAACTTAATTCCCATTATCTGATCTCACGACTTCACATACTCCCCACCTCAGAAATACCTCTCTCACTAGAAATGTGGCCACACAAGTAGAGTCTGGGTGGGTACATGGACCTGCTTCTATCCATCTAGAGAATGGACACACCACAACAATTTGATACCTGTACCCATTGCATACTTGAATCATATCGACGTAATCGACATGCAAGTGCTGAAAAGGTCCATTTTAGTGTGTGCCTAGCTATGAACTGTTATACAGTTCACCATAGAAAATGCAACGTGCTCTGCTATGTTCGGTATGAACACTCTTCAGCGAGTGTTGCTGCGAGATTCTCTTTTGTCATGTGTGCTTGATAGTGGAACTTTTCCAGTGCTGTATTTGACAGGGCTATAGGCATTACTGGTTTACCAGTGCTGTCTTGTCTCCACAAGCTTTCGGAGGGGTTTAAAGAACACCCTTGCCACTTCCAAAGATTTTTCTCCTCCTGTGGTGCCTCCCCTTGGAGTTCCATTAACTGTGTTTGTCCCATATTATTGCAGCTTTCAGGTTCACTCCGTGCGACATCATTTTTTAATTTACATTAGTGACTTCCACATCCATGATCGTCTCACTCTTGGATGCCATACGCTTGGCTTCTGTGTCTTCTGCTTGATTTCCACGTGAGATAAAATCTGTCCCCTTCGTGTGGTTGGTGCATTTCACGACTGCTATGCCCACTGGGAGCTGTAGTGCCTTAATCAGTCTGTCCAATAGGGCTGCGTGCTGTACGGGCATGCCATCCGCTCGGAGGTAGCCCCTCCTTTTCCAGAACGCTAAGACTGCATGCACTGTTGATGTCACATAGGCAGAGTCACTGTACACCGTTACTTCCTGGTCGGTGTGATTCAAAATCGCGAGTATTAATGCCAATAATTTTGCAGCCTTTGCTGAATAATGAGATGGTAATTGTGCAATAAGAAGAACTCGAAACTCTCCATTTGCTGTGCTATTCATCACAGCAGTGCCTGTATATCTTTCTCCATTGTTTTGCATCAATTCTCGAGGAACCGTCAACAAAGACAATTTCTTCTTCTGCCAATGCATTGTTTTTTACTCTGGGAATTTCATTTTTTGAATTCTTCATAAATTGCACAGTCATGTATTGCCTCTCCTTCAGTGACTAGTTCTGCTATGAACATAGCTGGGTTCACTATCTTGCATCAAACTACTTTAATCGATGGATTCGATATGATCACTTCGTAGGCAGAAGCTCTCTGAGATGTCAATGTGCCCTTCGGTTTCTCTAGAATAGCAAATAGCGAGTGTTCGACGTACAACGTCATTGAACATCTGATCACAATGGTTGTAGCCTTCTCTATGACGAACGCTGCAGCAGCTAAACTTTGTTTGCAGGGCAAATGACCTCTCATCACTGGGTCCAAATTCACACTATAAAATGCCAGGGGCTTGTACCCCAATGTGGTTCTCTGTGTGAGCACTGCCGTCCCAACACTGCCATTTGTGTGTGAAAACAGGTAGAATTCCTCTGTATAGTTAGGAATCCCTAAAACTGGTGCCGTGCAAATGGTTCTCTTGAGTTCAGCAACTCATTCCTCCATGGTCTCAGACCATTCAATTTTTTCTTTCGTCACCTGTGCCTTCTTTAGGGCCTGCAACAAAGGCTTGGTATGTAAACTGTAGCTGAAGACCCATGCCCTGACATAATTCCAAAGACCTAAAAAGCTCTACATCTGCTTTATCGTGTGTGGCTTGGCTGTATTCGGTATGGCTTTAGCCCTTTCTGGGGTAACCCTTTTCCGCTCATGTGAGATCAGCTGTCATATGTTTAGCACTTTTTGTTGACAATATTGTAACTTCTCTTTGTCAACCTTATATCCTTTTTCAGCCAGTATGGTCAATAGCTGAATAGAATCGTGTCTGCATTCAATATTTCATTTCGTCGCCTGTGCCTTCTTTAGGGCTTGTAACAAAAGCTTGGGATATGAACTGTAGCTGAAGACCCATGCCCTGACATAATTGCAGACCTAAAAAGCTCTTCATCTGCTTTATCGTGTGTGGCTTGGCTGTGTTCAGTATGGCTTCAGCCCTTTCTGGGGTAACCCTTTTCCCCTCATGTGAGATAAGCTGACCTATGTACAGCACTTCTTGTTGACAATATTGTAACTTCTCTTTGTCAACCTTATATCCTTTTTCAGCCAATTTGGTCAAAAGCTGAATAGAATTGTGTCTGCATCTCTCCTCTGTCGTGCTTTAAATTACGATGTCATCCACATATTGTAAGACAACACCTTCTAATGCAATATTACTTAGGTCCATCTGCAGGACTGTGTTAAAAATAGAAGGAGACTCACAGTACCCCTGGAGTAGACTTGTGCTTTTCAGACACATTTGTCTGAACGTGAATGATACAAAAATGAAAGGGGTACCTGTTTTAACGTCCCTAGTTCTACAGGTCAATTAATCAGAAATATACAAGAGACAGAACTAGTAGACAAGGTTAAGAATGATGAGGTGCACAAACAATTTTTGACTTGGTTTGAATTCCCAAGATTTTTAGTTTATTTTATTCCAGCATAAATGCTATATCTAAAAACATATTGAACATTACTTACAACACTATGGCCCATTCCTTTTACCATTCATTCACATTCATACAATTCTCATCAATCTTTCATCCCACAGTTCATTTTTTAGAAAAATGGTTTATAAAAAACAGTTGACATCTGCTATAACTCGAAGTGATTATAATTCTTTATAAACTATCCCCACACATTTGGGGTATCATAACAGTCTGTGTTCTCTTATTTACACAGATCCACGTCGACACGTGTTTCAGTTGCCCTCTGCGAGCATCACCATTGGTACTCTCTCTGTACGGCAACCTTCTTCAGGACAAAACAACCCATTTTTCAAGCAGAAATATTGGCATGGGCCACACCATCTAAAAAAATACATAAAACACCCAATGAATATAGTGCACTATCGTCAATCCTTTTCAAATTATTTGATTACATATTAATATGGTGTGCTATAGACTATCATCCCACTCACCTCCTATCCAATGGAGTCAGGAGGGGCAGGATGTAAAATTCAATTTCAATACAGCGTAGTTACAATCTCGGGATTTAGTATTCACTTTCCATACATCATGGTTGGAATCTGGAGGATAAATGTCCTCTGATCTAAAGAGTTAAGGCATATATCTGTTACCATCTATTATAGCCAATTCATTAGATCATAAAAGCCAAATAGTTTATATATTAGCACATTACGGTTGTTACCCATAGATGTAAAGAGGGTCACTTACTCAAAAAGTGGAAACAGCCGGGATTGCAATGTTGATTTATATTTAATGGAGCAAGTGGTTTATATTGCCCAGGCTTCTCTTTTTTCACAGACTTGTGTTCGGTTCACAGGCACGTGAGTCTGTAAAAATATAAAAAGAGCTTAATTAGTTATATAAGCTCATTGAGACTAACTTCACGTGTAGACATTGTCCCTTTAAAATGTGTTTCAAAACACACTAGTGCTCTCAATAAATAGAGTAAAGGGTGAACACACACATTTAGTAGATGTTTCTCACGCGCGCTAAGAGCGCGTGGATCTCTAATATTTCGATCACGGAGCAGTCTATGTAGTTAGTTGGGGAACATCACACTGTAGTTGTCCCCATCATTACTCATATTCAGTCATGGGGGAATTGCTTCCTCTTATTCTTAGCTTGTGACCAACCATGATGTATGGAAAGTGAATACTACATCCCGAGATTGTAACTACGCTGTATTGAAATTGAATTTTACATCCTGCCCCTCCTGACTCCATTGGATAGGAGGTGAGTGGGATGATAGTCTATAGCACACCATATTAATATGTAATCAAATAATTTGAAAAGGATTGACGATAGTGCACTATATTCATTGGGTGTTTTATGTATTTTTTTAGATGGTGTGGCCCATGCCAATATTTCTGCTTGAAAAATGGGTTGTTTTGTCCTGAAGAAGGTTGCCGTACAGAGAGAGTACCAATGGTGATGCTCGCAGAGGGCAACTGAAACACGTGTCGACGTGGATCTGTGTAAATAAGAGAACACAGACTGTTATGATACCCCAAATGTGTGGGGATAGTTTATAAAGAATTATAATCACTTCGAGTTATAGCAGATGTCAACTGTTTTTTATAAACCATTTTTCTAAAAAATGAACTGTGGGATGAAAGATTGATGAGAATTGTATGAATGTGAATGAATGGTAAAACGAATGGGCCATAGTGTTGTAAGTAATGTTTAATATGTTTTTAGATATAGCATTTATGCTGGAATAAAATAAACTAAAAATCTTGGGAATTCAAACCAAGTCAAAAATTGTTTGTGCACCTCGTCATCCTTAACCTTGTCTACTAGTTCTGTCTCTTGTATATTTATGAACGTGAATGATGTCAGATCTTGTGAGTCTCGATGCAATGGGATTGAGAAAAATGCATTTCTCAAGTCAAGCACTGTGAAATATTTTGCCTCAACAGGTATATTACACAGAATTGTAGCCGGATTAGGGACTAAAGGGAATTTGGCTTCTACAATATCATTTATTGGGCGTAAATCCTGAATTAAATGCCAAGACCCTCCCTCTGATTTTTTAATCAGGTAAACTGCAGTGTTGCATGACGACTCTGACGTCACTAAGATGCCCTGCTCCATCATAGCGAAATAGTCTTAAAAATTCCTTCATCTGCCTCCCTGGACTTAGGATATTTTTGTCCTTTTGGTAGTGTTGCTCCTGGCTTCAGCTTGATTTTCACTTCTCCGACTCCTTTAAATAAGCTTGCGTCATAGGGGCCCGTGGTCGACACTGAGTCAGGTACCTGGCCCATGTCATCCTCGAAATATTCAGGACGGTTCTGTGCCAACATCATTCTCTGAGGCATTTCTCTTTTGATCATTTTCACCCAAAAAGTGAGATTTACCCCAACTGCTGTTTCTCCCCTATCTGCTTGCTCATCAAACAGATCATTATCAGTGACATCAGTAAATCTGTACCCTTCTTCAATGGCGATTACTGTTCACCATTGTCAGACTTCATCATCACAACCATCAATCAAAACCATTTTCCCGCGTATCGCGGCTTGTCCCTTTTTCTCATGCATAGGTATTCTTGGCCTAAATAGAAATGCATCTGAGGTCCTCAATGTTTTCTCAGCAAGGCCTGGCAGCCCTGCCATTAGCATGCGCACTCCATATGCAAATATGTCGGGCTCTAATCGTACAGCCCTCATAGCTGTGTGTCCTGCTCTTGTCATTTTGCATACTTTCACATAGTGCATTCCTGGAGTTGAACATACTATGCCCTCCTCCATGAACGAGATTGTCATGTTTAACTTTGTCATTCGATCTCGACCCTAGATGTTTACTGGGGTTTGTCGTGAATATAATAGCGGTACATTCATATTACATTCTCCTATAGAGACTGGAAGTGCATCTGTAAAAGGAAAACGACTTGTAGCTCCGGTGAAACTCACTGATAGGATAGAACACATCAGGGTTCACAGTGAGCTGTCCTACTCCATATATCATTTTGTCCCACCTTGCGCAAATGGACTTCCCCCATCACCAGTGTTACTCCTCATTCCAGGGTTTGCAGCCTGTCCTGCATTTACTGTCTGCAACAGTTGCATTGAAGACTGTTGAGACTGTCCTTGTGGAAAATTAATTGAATTCTGAGTTTGCAAGCTTTGCTGTGCTCCTGGCATTTGTTGCTGCACGGTGTGATTCTGTGCAACTCCATTTCTTCCCTGCTGTAAAAACACAGGTGAATTCACCATACCTGCTCTTGTTCCTTGGTCATTTTGCATCATGCATCGGCATCTGCATGTGCGTGCTAGATGTCCTGTCATCGCACACAACCAACATACTGGTGGTGGTCTGATGATTTGCCCATTTGACATATCTTGTTTGCCACTTTGCATGTTTTGAAAGCCTGGTTGATTATTCTGAAAACATCCCTGATTACTCTGCCATCCTCTTCCTCTAAATCCTCTTCCCCTGGTATAAAACCCAGTATTTCACTGATTATTCTGCTGTGGATTATTGACTTGCTATATGCTCGACCTGTCTGTGCTAGTTATCATTGCCCCTTCAATGGCATATTCTGGCAATTTCTTCTGCACTAATTTTGCCTCTTCACCCTTTCGTGCAACCTCTTTTTTGCGATTTTTTCTTGCAGCAGCCTGCAATAGTGTGCTATGGTCAAATGTCTTTCAGACCACGGTATGGCCTCGATTCTTACATATTTCTTGAGATGTTTCTGTACCTCATCTGGCAGCCCTTGGCATAATATATGGTAAAACACGGGTATAGATTTACCCCAAGATTCCCGAGTTTCCAGTACTCCCACATCTTGGAAATTCTGGATGTAAATCAAGGGCTCCTCTGACTCCTTCATTTTACATGTCAGAAGTATCCGGATATAGCAATCATAATGCATTCCATACCCCGGCTCTGCAATTATTAAATGGAGCTCCGTCATGTGCAGTATTAACTGTGGTCACACCAGTGTAACCTGGCCATATCAACGCATCGTCTGCTCTATCACCTAGTATGGCAATTAAGAGTCCTTTGATATCCCCTATAGCTAACGTGTTCCCTCCCATCTTTTTTTCTAGCTCGTGTATCCATTTTCCAGCTCCCGATGTCAACATGGGAAGCTTATTTTTCAGGTTTTTCTGATCCATGTGTGGCCATGGAATATATTGTGGTCTCGTTCCACCTTTTTCGAGCAACGGAAATTGGGATGCATAGCCCTCTCTCTCTTCTCTCATTGTTCTTCTGTCTATTGCAGAAGTAATATTCCTGCATCGCCACCTACTTGGCAATGTCCTTAGCCGGCTCACATTGTGAAAACAAAGAAATTGATATGAGGCCGGGACGCCCAAAGGAAACACACCAACACAGGTTACAAAGGACATACAAAGTGCTTAATTTAAAAGCTACAACAGTTACCAAAAAGTCAATTGACAAACGGATAGCTATTCGGCTCTCAGAGTAACGTAACGAACTTCAACGAAGGTTCGATGCATTAGTAGAGAGACCGTACATTGGAATATTTGGGCGTTTTATACTCTTTATCCAGCCCTGGCCAGCCCTGGCCAACCCCCTTGCGTGTTAACCATTCTTGGGACCAGGCCTAGGGTTCCTTGCCAGGTCAATCCTATAATTTATGCATTTTGATCAGTTTCGCTGATATAGTTGTATATTTACACATAGGTCAGGGATAGGACAAGGTCTCAGTTTGCGACCCCGACAAGTGGCCTGCAGGAATATTATTTATTCATGTGTGCGGAGGTCACAACGGCCAGAATCTCACTCAGAATGTCATTCGGCCTCCATTTTGATGTTCAGGGTGACTTCCACATTACAAGAGAACCTAAAATGGTGGCTAAATCCAAGATGGTGACTTACACAGTTTTTCGTTAAGGTCAAGACCTTGCCGCGGAGTCTATTTACATGATATTTTAGACAACTTGGCGTAGGCCAACACACATTCAAATACTGCGATAGGAGGCAAAATATCATTTCAATTCCAACAGACCCTCCTTTTGGCCTATGCCAAGTGCTAACATCATTTCTAATACTTTTGCAAATAACTCCATGTGTTGTCATCCATACACCCCGAATCATTGTCTGTAATATCTATAGCCATTAGGTCGTTCATCAGAACCTCTTGTAACACAAACTCTTTAGAAGCTGTATCTGGGGCATATATTCTATGCCCTATTGTGCTCACTGCTTGGGCACAACATTCCCCTAGCATTCCACATATACTCGGAAGACATTGAAAACAGCAACAAAGGAATAGCAGGATCCCCAAAATAACCAGAATAACAGAAAGCACCTTCCAACCCCAAGATCGTAAAGAATCCCAGAACCAGGTGCTAAGATTCCAATCTCCTTCAGGGATATGTACTTCAGAACTAAGAGTATGCAAGTTCTGTATTGCTTTAAAAATTGTCGGCGAGGAATCTGGTACGAAAACACAGCAAGCGGACCCCACTAATTTGCATACACCACCTCGTTCTGCCAGAATGACATCTAATGCCATCCGATTTTGGAGTGCTACCAATTTTATTGCTTTTTGCTCTAAGGTCATATTGTAGAGTATATCCGTGTTCCGGTTGTTCGTTCTCTCCAGTACCCTTGCTAATCCCCTAATGTTCTCAGAGTTTGTTATTTGTCCCCAAAAGGGCACAACTGATTTCGCTATATCTCCCAATACTTGCGCAGGGGTATCTCCATTCTTGTCCCGCCGCGGGCGAGCCTTAGAAACCTCCAATGTACTAGCTACAAATACCCCGGGTAACAATATTCCTAAATAACAGGTTCCCTGCCAATCCTTGGGTAACCAGGGAAATGCTAAACTACCACAAACAAAATAAACAGGCCCCCCTACATACAGAGGCCTGTTTTCTCCAGTCAAATTTACAATGTTCTTACAACCTTCAAAATCTCCCATTGGCCGAGTGCCATTTCTTTGTACACAAAAGGGGACCGAGTCAGGGCTATGATTTATAGAATAAGAAGGAGGTACGGCGTCCTTATTGCCTATCGGAGCCATTTTAAAGGAAATTAGAGTTTGAAAAGGAAGAGATAGTTTATCAGACGGCCTAATAGAAGCGACATTAGGTTTACTTCTATTTGCAAAAGCGAGCATCCCAGGGGAGTTAATTCACGTTCCTCGAAATCATTCAGATTAGTTCCATCAAAGTTCCCCGAGATGCTATCATTCCATCGGCCAAAGAATAGTGCTCTAAGAGAGGCATAGCAAGCAGTCGTTAAAGGTAAAGGATGTATATACCATCCCAGTCCCTTGTTCCCATGTTGCGGTAAATGAGTACAAATCCAACAATTACTCTTATTAAAAATGGCATGAGTTGCATTCATTACTATCATTAGAGTGTTATTATGATACTTTTGTCTATGTTGGGAGTCTCTAGGGGACAGAGTGTGAAGGTGTACAGAGGGAGTCAAAACAGTTGGTACAATCTCGGTCGGTAGTAAAGGTTTCAGAGGATAGATTTCTTCAAAATACCAAAGTCCTACAGCAGCAGTTGCAAAAATAACAATTATCATTATCAAAACACAGCAGTACGTTTTCGGGGCCCAGGCACATTGTTCATTGTCCAAGTTGGTCATCCCCTTATTCACAAGTCCAGTGCGGGGAGCAGCAGCGGAGGTGGCAGGCATTGTAGTTCCTCAATCGACGACCCCAATGTTCGTTGCTGGCGATGCTACGGTCGCGCGATTTCTTAGTCCTTCCCAACCCTAGCCAGCAGAATCCCTTTTGTTCAACAGAACTTTCTTATACAAAAGAAAACTTCCAATCACTTCCTTTTTCCAGATGCACGGAAAAACCCATGCCGTAGTTCTATTTCCTTCGTCGAAGGTTGTACCTGGTGGTACCCAAGATTGTCTGATCCGGAAATAAGGTGTCGTCACTTCCTGAGGGAAGCGACGTATCGGAGGCGACGGAAGTCGCGGAGCTTGAAACAGTGTTTTCTGGAAGTGATTTTTCAAGAGAGTGCGGAGTCGAAATGGACTGTTCCCCAAGCTCCTCGGGCTCAGAGAAATTCTCCGACGCACTCACAGCGCTGTTTGCTACTCCAAGATCAGAGACTGTAGCATCAGCGAGGGGTTCTGCTTCTTCTGTAACGTATGGCGTCGGGTGAGGAAGTTTCTTGACATGCGTCGCGTGGATCCAGTGCTTCTTTCCAGCCACCCGCACTGCTGTCCTGGTGACCAGTAACACCTGGTAGGGTCCCCGCCAGCGAGGCGCGAGACAGGAAGACCTCTCGTAGGCCTTCACTAGGACCCAACTTCCAGGCTGTATATCGTGTCCTGGGCCCGTGAACCGTACAGGTAAAGCTGAGTGCACCTGGTGATAAATGAAATACAGGTTTTTAGTTAACTGGTTACAGTAGTCTACAAGCAATACATTTTCCACCTCTCTCAGGGCTTTAGGTTTTGGGAGACCCCAAATGTTAGCAGGTCTCCCCATCACTACCTCAAATGGAGAAAGCCCAGTCTTAATCTGAGGTGTGGTACGCATAGCTAATAATACAATAGGTAAGGCATCTGGCCATTTCAGTTTGGTATCAGCACATGTTTTCGCAAGCTTATTCTTTAAGATACCATTGTGTCTTTCCACCAACCCAGCACTTTGAGGATGTCTAGCTGAGTGAAATCATTTTTCAATACGTAAGGCTGTGCATATCTGCAAAATTACTGCTGCAATAAAATGGGGACCATTATCCGACCAAATTACCCTCGGGAGCCCAAATCGAGGAAAGAATTATTTTACCATAATCTTTGCAGTGGTCATGGCGGTAGCATCTTTAACGGGGAAAGCCTCGACCCATTTACTGAAGGCACAAATAATTACAAGAACATATTTCAGATTATTACATCGTTCCATCTCAATAAAATCAAAGTGAATGACCTCGAAGGGAACAGAAGGGGGCCCAAAGCTTCCCCTTGGAGTTACTGTCCCCTTACCCACATTGTGCTGTAAGCAGATCATACAGTTCTGGACATGCCTCTTCGCAGTCTCCAGAATCTTGTTATTCACCCAAACTTGTTCTAACATTTTCATGATCTGCTGGGCACACACATGTGTAGGACCGTGTGCCATCATAACCATTGCCAATACATATGAATCAGGGAGCAACCATTTTCCTTCGGATGTATCCACCCAACACCCTTCATCATCCAGTTTCCCCATTCCTTCAGCCCACCTTTTAGATTCTTCTACTGTGGCATCAGTTTGAATATCTCGCACAGACCCAATACCTTCATCCATTATATAAGCATCTCTCGTTTCCCTCAAGGCATACATGTCCGTGCTAAGGTCTGTGGTCGTTTGTCTGGCTATCAAGTCCGCAAAAGCATTCCCTTTGCCCACATCATCTATGACCTTACGATGTGCTGCACATTTCATGATCGCTAACTGTTTAGCGAGTGAGAGTGCCGAGAGTAATTGCACTATCAAGGGGCCATGCTGGATCTTGGTCCCATGTGAGGTCAGGAACCCTCTTTCCGACCAGAGCCTTCCAAAGTTGTGAGCCACCCCAAATGCGTACTGGCTATCAGTATATATATTTACTATACGCCCTTGGGAGAGTTCACAAGCTCGGGTCAACGCTATAATCTCTGCGGCCTGCGCGGCGTTATGCGAAATTCTCTTAGTTTCAACAACTTTACTCAATGTAGTAACTGCATAAGCAGCTGTAGATGTACCATCTGAAAGTTTGAAGCAGGAGCCATCACAAAACAGCTCCCTTTCTGCATTATCCAAAGGAGTATCTATGAGATCTATCCTGCCCTTCGTTTCTTGTTCAGTGGTATACAGGCAGTCATGTATCATGTAATTCTTCGTCACCGCAAACAGTGTTTTGCGGGAAAGGTAAGAGTTCAGCCGGATTAAGAACACAACACCTCTTAATTTGGATGTGAGGGGCAAACAGAATTAATTCATACCTTGTTAACCGCGCAGAGGTAAGGTGTTGCGTTTGGGTTTTATTCAATAGGATATCTACAGAGTGAGGTACCATCAAAATCAAATCATGGCCTAGAACCATTCCCTCACTCAGTTTTACAGACGCGGCAGCAGCAGCGACAGCTCGCAAACATCTTGGCAAAGCGCATGCGACAGGATCAAGGGCGGAGGAGTAGTAGCCGCACGGCCTATTCTTCCCTCCGTGTTCCTGTGTTAACACAGCCAAAGCACATCCATCACATTCATGCACAAACAACACAAAGGCCTTGTCATAATTTGGAGTACCCAGAACCGGTGCAGAGCATAACGCGGTTTTGAGAAGCTCTAATGATCGTTGATGTTCCGATTTCCATGGCAGTGGCAGAGAAATGCCCTTCTTCGTCAAAGCCAACATCGGTTTTATCACTAGCGAAAAGTTCGGGATCCACAACCTACAGTAAGAAGCCATACCTATTAAGGCTCTGACTTCCTTCTGTGTATTTGGAACAGACTTGCCAGAAATGTGTTTTATTCTTTCAGGTGTCAATCTTCTCCCCTCCTTTGACAGGAGGTAGCCTAAATAGGCGACCTCCTGACAACAATATTGACATTTTTTAAGCGAAGCTTTATGACCATTTTTGGCTAAATGAACAAGCAACAGTACAGTGCCTTCTTTACAAGCACTCTCAGAGTCTGCAGCCAAAAGCAAATCATCAACATATTGAAGCAGCATACAAGCAGGTGGCAATTCAAGGGTTTCGAGCTGCTCTTTCAAAGCTCTACTATAAATGCTTGGACTTTCAGTATACCCTTTAGGTGCCCTGGTAAATGTAAATGAGCGCCCCCCCAAGGTGAACGCAAACAGATATCTGCTTTCCTTATGTATAGGAATGCTAAAGAAAGCGGTTTTTAAATCCACAACGCTGAAGTGCGTAGCCGTAGCAGGGATCATTGTCAATATCGTCGTCACATCAGGCACAATTGGAAATTGTGGGGCGACAATTCTGTTAATAGCACGAAGATCAATTACGAAACGATATGGAATTGCATTGTCGCCTTTCTTATATACAGGCAAGATCGGACTGTTACACAGACTACATGTAATCTCCTCGATCACCCCACAATGCACAAAATCGGAGACAATGCATTTCAAAGCACGCTCGCCCTCAACTGATATTTTATACTGCGGAATGCGTGGTAGTTTCACTCCATATTTCAAAACTATTTTAACGGGCTCAATCTGTAATACCCCGACATCATTGTTGTCTACCGCCCATAAACATTCCGGGACAATGCTAAACTCAGGAGGTAAAGGTCGAATCAGGAACTGAGAATTAGGAAGTTGCTGTGGTGAAACCGTCAGCCGTACTCCATCAGAAGAACAATGAATTACTGCATGCAATTTCTTTAACAAATTCAACCCCAGCAAATTCTCTCCACAGTTTGAAGTGAGAAGAAAAGGGCAATGGTCCGTAAAGGGACCCAAAGAAACAGACACCGGTGCAGAAACCGGACAGACAGTTGGTATACCAGAAAACCCTACGGAAACATTTGTTTGCCCTGACAGTGGAATGTTTGGAACCCGAGAATGATCAATGGAGCACTTCTGCGCTCCAGTGTCTATCAAAAACTGGTGTTTCCTATTCCCTACTAATAATTCAATTTAGGGGCCTTTCTGATTGACGGGAATAGGTGAAGGTTCCAAACCCTGCTTCGGGCAATCCTAATGAAATAGAGCCTCGTCAGAAGGAAGCTCTTCAGAAAGGTAGGCAGCAGAAGGGTGATCAAATATGTTCCTCGAGTCCACACTCGAGGTCTGATTTTCCTGTGAAAAAGGTTGCTGAGGATCTTGTAAAAACTGACCTCTATCAGGGCCCCCTGCTCCAGGGCGGCCCCTAGGTCGTCTACCCATACTCCCAAACGCACTGTTTGACCTTTGTCGGAGGACGGGACACCTTGCTCGCCAATGACCTTCCTGGCGGCAATAAGCACATTGATTAATATTCACAGGACCCAAAGGAGCATTTCCTTTTGGGACATACTGACCTCTGGTTTGTGTCGTGCCTCCTCTGGGGTTTCTAACAATTTGCTGTAATAATACTTTGGTTTTCAAATCTCCTTTCCTCTTTTCAATTTTTTCCTTCTCATTATTGACACGGTTCTCATAATACTGAGCCATGTGCAAAACCTCAGATTGAGATTTTGCCTGCCAAGCGCTCTCAGAGGACATAATCTGTGACTGGATGTCAGGCAACAATCCACGTACAAATTTGTCCACGAACAACCTTTTCCCAGACTCTGTACCTAAATCCTGTCCACTGAAGTCAGAAAATACCTGCTCGAATCTGTTAAAAAATTTGGTGGTGCCTTCAGTTTTCCCTTGAACACAGGCCGTAAGCTTGTCCCAAATAATTCTTTTCTCTGGAATTATAGTTTTTAATTTTGCGACAATTCTATCAGGCAAAGTAAGTATTACCTGTGGTGGTTTCTCACCAGCTGGTCTTTCCCCATCAATCCTAATCATATTAGCCCACGTATCTCCCAACCCTGGCACATCGTCTACTGTCCGAACCTGTTTCCATACATCTACGGGTAGGAGAACAGGAAATAGCAAGTCAATATCACTCAAGGTGAACACAGAAGACTGCAAGACGGACTCTATTTCTTTGTAAAACCCCGTCCGGTTTTTCCTGATATCGGGAACTGATTGTCTAATAGTGTTCACTTCCTGTCGTGAAAACGGGACGTGAACGAATTGTGATACATAATGTGCAGGGATATCCACAGCGGGGGCACCAGTCCCAGCGTTGGCGGGGATCTCAACTTTTGGGACAAAGGTCGGAGGAACCTCTCTCATAGGCAACTGAGATATAGGTACCTCCGGCCGCTTACTAAGCAACAGAGCCAGGTCGAGCGCTAAGGCAGCTGAAGAAGTGTCGGGCAAAAAAGCCCTTTTACAGATCCCCAATAGTTCTATGGGGCAACTAACCTTCTTTCTTACACATTCTTCTTGCAGGTACTGTACCATTACCTGAATTACCTTTCTTTGCATTTCTACTGTATACTGACTATACGTGTCATATACTTCATCTGGCGGAATCGATGAATCCGAGATCCATCAAATCGCATCTTTGGTACAAATTCGTATTTCCTCAGGTGCCGATCTACGGCACGGAAGGAACCTTTTCTGTACATATATTCTATCGTCTTCGTCGTCCTCATCTCGTGATTTTTCCAAAGTCTTTCCTTAACTGAAACAATTTTTCAACATGCCCATATACTTTCTGCTCTGTGTCCCTCGAAAGTGCCAAAGCATTCAGATCTCTCACTCCTTGTGGAAGATCCAAATTTTGTAATCTACCCCACATTACACATAAATGAGTCCCCAAACCTTCAATAAAAACATTTTTCTCAGGAAAACTATTCAAATTAGATAATGTGGAAAAAACATTAACTTGATCACCTTTCTCCATACAATGCTTAGCCCAAGCAAACAATTCCTGTTTCTTATCTGCAGAAACAGTATTACGAGTGACGATCTTTGATCCTGCACCTGGATCAACTTCAGTCAATACGGGGCCACTCGGGAGCGGAGGTGTAGGTAAATTTAATAAAGGTGCAACTATCGGTGCAGAAGGAAGGGGCGGCGCGATAGGTGGAGGAACAACAACTATGGGACTAGGAACAATAGGTTGTACAGGGGGAACAGGAATGACAGCAGGAGTAACAGCAGGAATGGGCAGAGTGCCCAAAATAGGAACATACGGAGGTGGCGCTGATGCATCAGGCCTGCGTTCGTTTAACAATTTCTCAATAAATTCCTCGGAAACATGGAAATCTCTAGAGGGGTACATTTTCTGGATTCCAAGCGAAAAAGCCCTATCCATATTTTTAACTGATTCTGAATGTTTTTCTTTATCATATAACAACGCTTTTTCGGCGTTTGTTTTATGACGGCGTGCATGTTTGTCCCTACATTGAAGCTGCTGTAACGCTTCTTTTTTCCAATTCTGTAAAACATCAAAGGCTGCAGGTCTAGCCTTCTTTTTTAGCAAGATTGATTCTAGGTATTCAATATGGGGGATCTCAAAACTACCGTTGATTGGCCACTAAAATTCGGAGGCATGTCTGGTCTGTCTGTGCCAAATATCATTAAATACTATACTACCAATGCCATACTTACAGTACATAGTACATGCCGGCGACCCCTCCTGTGGTGCCGGGCGGGTAAATTCCAAAGATTGTCGATCGCTGCGGAACAGAGCCCTAAAGCAGATAGACAATTTCCCAGGCATTTCACAAAAAATTGGTGTTACCTGGTCAATAATTGTGTCTGCAGATACAATACGCCAAATTCAAATTGTCAGGGTTAAATTAAGAGCCGGGTCACGACTGCACCTGACCAATCCTAAGGAGGACCGTACGGTTTATCAAAGAACTTACCTAACAAATTTTACCTTGTGTTTGGTGGTTTCGACAAATCTGCCCGCCTCAAAAATGGACCCTCGTCAAGATGCCGTGTCAGACCACACGACTATCGTCCAAGGATCGGATCGTGCAGCGCTGGCGAGGTATCGCGTCTCGTTTGGTCAGGCCCGCAGAATCACACTGTCCAATCCCGGTTCGATAGTCTGCGTCAACCTTCAATGATCCGGCATCAATCTTTAGGGTCCCTATTCGGGCGCCAACTGTGAAAACAAAGAAATTGATATGAGGCCGGGAAGCCCAAAGGAAACACACCAACACAGGCTACAAAGGACATACAAAGTGCTTTATTTAAAAGCTACAACAGTTACCAAAAAGTCAATTGACAAACGGATAGCTATTCGACTCTCAGAGTAACGTAACGAACTTCAACGAAGGTTCGATGCATTAGTAGAGAGACCGTACATTGGAATATTTGGGCTTTTTATACTCTTTATCCAGCCCTGGCCAACCCCCTTGCGGGTTAACCATTCTTGGGACCAGGCCTAGGGTTCCTTGCCAGGTCAATCCTATAATTTATGCATTTTGATCAGTTTCGCTGATATAGTTGTACATTTACACATAGGTCAGGGATAGGACAAGGTCTCAGTTCGCGACCCCGACAAGTGGCCTGCAGGAATATTATTTATTCATGTGTGCGGAGGTCACAACGGCCAGAATCTCACTCAGAATGTCATTCGGCCTCCATTTTGATGTTCAGGGTGACTTCCACATTACAAGAGAACCTAAAATGGTGGCTAAATCCAAGATGGCGACTTACACAGTTTTTCGTTAAGGTCAAGACCTTGCCGCGGAGTCTATTTACATGATATTTTAGACAACTTGGCGTAGGCCAACACACATTCAAATACTGCGATAGGAGGCAAAATATAATTTCAATTCCAACAACATAGGGTGGTGGAGAAACATGAGATACTTCTTCGTGACGGTCTGACTGTGGGCTGATTCTGATGCTCTCAGCGCAGACCTACTAGAACCTAACCATCTTATCCCTTTCCCTCCTGGGAATCGTTTTTCACGTCTCCTCTCTTCCTCCTTTTCCTCATGTTCCTCTCTTTTGGTATCTGGCATTGTCTATGCCTAATGCATTGTACAGCTGAGTGCTCTCCAGGCGCTCATCTTCCCCCTCCCCTTGGGGTACTTGTTCTAGCCCCATTTCATCATATATTCTACCAATCGTCTCTCCGATGCTTCTGGTGTCGAAGTCATCCTTGATATTCGCCCTAGATGTGCCTGGTACTGAATCGTACTCAGGAAATAATTCTTATATGTCTTCCCAATCTACTACTGGCTCAGGTTTTTCCAGATATTCAAGATCGAGTGCTCTCTGTCTTTGCTTACGTTCTACATCATCATCGAATTCACTGCACTTCCTCGCTTCTTCTCTGACCCTATCTTCTTCCTCTTTCTTTGCATCTCTACGTTCATTTGCCCTTCAGATTTCCTCATCCCTTTGTCTCTTTATTCTTATCTCCCATATCCTTTGTTCTTCCTCTATCCTTCGCTGCTCCCGTCTGTCCTGATCATTGGCTGCTCTCTGCTTATGATTGCGTTGTCTTTCTTGCTCTTTGCGATATAAGGGTTCTCGTCTCTGCCTGACTTTCTTCCTTATTCCTTCGTCTCTCAATCCATTTTTGTTTTCCTTCTCTTTTCTCTGTAAATCATATAGCTTCTCTTTTTGTTTCACGTCATCTAGGGCTTTGCCATCGAATTTCAATAAAATCTGACCTCCCATCCATTTGTTCTTTGAGTATGCTATCTCATCAGTTTTATCCTAATTTCCTTTCCCTCTTTTGCCATCTCTCCAAGTTGAGAGATGTACTTGCTTGTACCTGGTCTTTTATCTCATTCTCGCATCTCTCCTTGTCCCTCAGGACTTTAGAGGTGATATCTCTATCTCTGTCTTTGTCAGGGTTTTCGTCACTACTTTGCATAGGTGGCTCATATGCCGGATTGCTATACCCTGTAGCTGCTTTAAGTTCTCTTAGCGGGTATAACCCCTCATTCTTGCTGTCTTCAGTTTTTGTTTCAGATGGAGCTGTTGGCGCTGAAGCGCGTCTCACCTCCCTCTGTGCATACATTAAGTATCCTGTCGAATGGCTGCTCCTCCTCCTTATCCTGTTGATACATCTTCCACAACTCTAGACTACTAGCTAGGCGTTTGTCTAACATTTTGCCCGTGTATGTGGCGTGCAAGAATGTCGTCATGTGCTGTAGGACTGCTTTAGATAATTATCCACCTTGGGGCCATTGCATAAATATCTTGTTTGCGGTTCCTTTAACCCATTCTGCACTGTACATTTTCAGCTAAGGTGTATGTTTTGGCAACTGTTTGCACAAGTGTACTAATGGAGCCACGTCTTCCATATTTAACACTGTTCACTTTCTCTTTATATAACACTTGTTATGTTTTTCGTTACTTTAAACAATTTCAACAGTATGAGCGAGCACCAATCATCGCAAGCTCCAATCCCGTTTTTTCCACAATATGTGTATATCTTCTATTTTAATCAATAAACATCAGGTTGTATTCTACAATATTTCAATCATCCAATCGCGTAATTTTTATGCTAGTTCCTTGAAGGAAGAAATTTCGTCCTATGATGTCACAACAAATAACACGTAAGACAGATGTTTCACACACTAGACAAACTCCAGCTGGTTACGCAGACCAGACCTCTGCCTCTAATATTACCCCGACATGGAGTGTAAACTCATCCCTTTCACAAGTGTCTTTAACCACTGTTGTGACCTATTTGTTCCTCTTTTATTCAGGACTATAGATGCAAGTTTCTTCTAGCCGTTATATTAAAGAGTAGGAATTAGGAGTATCCTCTCTCTTCTCGGGTGTCCTCCCCGGTATCCTCTGTCTTCTTGGGTGTCGCCCCCGGTATCCTCTCTCTTCTCGGGTGTTTTCCCCGGTATCCTTTTTTGCTACTTAGTCTCCCTTTGAGTCACTATTTCCTTCCCCATATATATATATATATATATATATATACATTCTACTCTACTTCTGACTATATTTTGTTTTCCTGTCTCCCTCCGCTACCTTTCCCTTACTTGTTCTAGGGCATGCACATTTTGCTAAAGCATTCAGGGGGTAATTCATAGAATTTAGCGCACAAGTGGCACACGCGGCTGGCACACAGTGTGAGCGTGCGAATCTCTGCGCCAGCCGCGTGCGCTAAAATTCATTTCTGCGCACAGCGTATTCATGGATTTTAGCTACCAAAACCAGCCTTGGTGCACAGTTCGGCAGCGACCCTGCAGCAGCGCCAGTTACGCTCCCAAGAACGCCCTTCACGCAGGGAAAAGCCATCAAAATCCCCAATCCAGTGCAAAGGGCGGCGCTAACCCTGTACTAGTATACATGGCCACCACACAGCACACAGCAACGTGTATTACTGGGGTTCGCAGGAAGTTTCACACGCGAAAGGGCCTGTGCGAGTGGGGTACATGTATTACTGAGGTTCGAGGGAAGTTTCACACGCGAAAGAGCCTGTGCGAGTGGGGTACATGTATTACTGGGGTTTGTGGGAAGTTCCACACGCGAAAGGGCCTGTGCGAGTGGGGTACGTGTATTACTGAGGTTCGCGGGAAGTTTGACATGCGATTGGCCCTGTGCGAGTGGGGTACGTGTATTACTGGGGTTCGCAGGAAGTTTCACACGCGATTGGCCCTGTGCGAGTGGGGTACGTGTATTACTGGGGTTCGCGGGAAGTTTCACATGCGAAAGGGCCTGTGCAAGTGGGGTACGTGTATTACTGGGGTTTGTGGGAAGTTTCACACGCGATTGGCCCTGTGCGAGCGGGGTACGTGTATAGCTGGGGTTTGCGTGAAGTCTCACATGAGATTTGAGCAGGGTGAATGTTATGCGGGGTTGCTCGGGAAGTTTCACACGCGATTGGCCCTGTGCGAGTGAGGTACGTGTATTACTGAGGTTTGCAGGAAGTTTCACACGCGAAAGGGCCTGTGCGAGTGGGGTACGTGTATTACTGGGGTTCGCGGAAGTTTCACACGCGAAAGAGCCTGTGCGAGTGGGGTACGTGTATTACCGGGTCTTGCGGGAAGTTTCACACGTGAAAGGGTCTGTGCGAGTGGGGTACGTGTATTACTGGGGTTCGCGGGAAGTTTGACATGCGATTGGCCCTGTGCGAGTGGGGTACATGTATTACTGGGGTTCGCGGGAAGTTTCACACGCGATTGGCCCTGTGCGAGTGGGGTACGTGTATTACTGGGGTTTGCGGGAAGTTTCACACACGAAAGGGCCTGTGCAAGTGGGGTACGTGTATTACTGGGGTTCGTGGGAAGTTTCACACGCAATTGGCCCTGTGCGAGCGGGGTACGTGTATAGCTGGGGTTCGCGTGAAGTCTCACACGCGATTTGAGCAGGGTACGTGTATTTTGGGGGGTGCGCGGGAAGTTTCACATGCGATTGGCCCTGTGCGAGTGAGGTACGTGTATTACTGGGGTTTGCGGGGAGTTTCACACGCGAAAGGGCCTGTGCAAGTGGGGTACGTGTATTACTGGGGTTCGCGGGAAGTTTCACACGCAATTGGCCCTGTGCGAGTGGGGTACATGTATTACTGGGGTTCGTGGGAAGGTTCACACGCGAAAGGGCCTTTGCGAGTGGGGTACGTGTATTACTGGGGTTTCGCAGGAAGTTTCACACGCGATTGGCCCTGTGCGAGTGGGATATGTGTATAACTGGGGTTCGCGTGAAGTCTCACATGCGATTTGTGCAGGGTACGTGTATTTCGGGGGGTGCACGGGAAGTTTCACACGTGATTGGCCCTGTGCGAGTGGGGTACGTGTATAACTGGGGTTCGGGGGAAGTTACACATGCGATTGGTCCTGTGCGAGCGGGGTACGTGTATAACTGGGGTTCGCGTGAAGTCTCACACGCAATTTGAGCAGGGTACATGTATTTCGGGGGATTTGCGGGAAGTTTCAGACGCGATTGGCCGTGTGCGAGTGGGGTACGTGTATTTCAGGGGAGCGCGGGAAGTTTCACACGCGATTGGCCCTGTGCGAGTGGGGTACGTGTATAACTGGGGTTCGCAGGAAGTCTCACATGTGATTGGATCCGGGTACGTGTATTTCGGGGGGTGCGTGGGAAGTTTCACACACGATTGGCCCTGTGCGAGTGGGGTACGTGTATAACTGGGGTTCGCGTGAAGTCTCACACACGATTTGAGCAGGGTACGTATATTTCAGGGGTGCGCGGGGAGTCCTACACGGGAATTGGCAGTGTGGGTCCTCCCAGGTGTTCCCTCTATACCCTCCACGGCCCCTGCAGGCAGCCCACACCACACGGGACTACCCTGCACCCCTGGTCATGTCCCGCAGGCAGCCCATCCACCATGGGCATGCCCCCCAGCCAAGCCACATGTCAGCTTGCACTACTCATGTCCCCCAGCACCCCCACCCCCCAGCAGTGCAGGGCACCTGCCAGCACGCCCCAACTCATGTCCCCCTGCACCCCCACCCCCAGCAGTGCAGGGCACCTGCCAGCAGGCCCCCACTCATGTCTGACTCATGTCCCCCTGCACCCCCACCCCCCAGCAGTGCAGGGCACCTGCCAGCAGGCCCCCACTCATGTCCCCCTGCACCCCCACCCCCCAGCAGTGCAGGGAACCTGCCAGCAGGCCCCCACTCATGTCCCACTCATGTCCCACTCATGTCCCCCTGCACCCCCACCCCCCAGCAGTGCAGGGCACCTGCCAGCAGGCCCCCACTTATGTCCCCCTGCACCCCCACCCCCCAGCAGTGCAGGGCACCTGCCAGCAGGCCCCCACTCATGTCCCCCTGCACCCCCACCCCCCAGCAGTGCAGGGAACCTGCCAGCAGGCCCCCACTCATGTCCCACTCATGTCCCACTCATGTCCCCCTGCACCCCCACCCCCCAGCAGTGCAGGGCACCTGCCAGCAGGCCCCCACTTATGTCCCCCTGCACCTCCACCCCCCAGCAGTGCAGGGCACCTGCCACCAGGCCCCCACTCATGTCCCACTCATGTCCCCCTGCCCCCACGTCATGACAATCCTCAATCATGGCCCTTATGGCCAGCCTCCCCAGCCCAAAGACCCAACCAAGTATTGCATCCACCCACATAGAAAAGTCAATTACATGATACAACCCCAAAGGCAAGTATGTAAATGAACACATGTCCGTCACACACACACAATGGGTGCAAGTGAATGTGAAAACCCATATCATGACATGCATGAAACCAATGAGATAATACCACACATCGAAGTATGAAGAAAAAAAGTATTAAACACAACATGAATGTAATTAAAGGAAAACACACAACAATGGGAATAATTAAAGAAATGCTGCATGTCCATAAAAGAATAAAAAACAAGAAATCATAATCCAAAGAAATCCAAAAGAAATGGTGTCCAAAGTCACAGTCCAACAAAGCAAATCCAAGGGAAAAAAGAAAGTGAAATCCATTGCTCCATGGTGAAAAAAAAAAATGAGAATAATCCAATGGTGAACTATGTACAAATGAACAATCCAGAGTCCATGAGCCCAACTGATGAAATGAAACCTACCAAAAATACTACCTAATAAAAAAATATATACAAAAACGTGGTGCATTGTCCAAGCGCAACCAAAATAAAAAAAAGGAAAGGAAACCTAACACTATCTAACTATATACAATGGCGGCGGGCAAGTCCTGCGGCTCACTCTGTGGTGTCCCGGGCCTCTGCCCTGGCCCCGAGGTCTCGCCTCAACGCCCGACGCATGGAAAACTCAGCCCTGACCATGGTGAGCCGCGCCTCTTCCGCCCGCCGCCGCTCCGCACCTATACGCTGGCCCCACTGCAGCCACACGGAAGACACATCCATTCCAGGGTCCTCCTGCCCTCTGGCCGATGCCTGCCCCCCTGATTGCTCCCAACTAGAGCCTGCTCCTGCTGCTGTCCATGTGCCCTGTCCGATGATGCCTGCACATCCTCCATCAGCTGGTCTCCAGTTGTGGTGACCACCCCTGCTGGACCGCCGACTCCCAACTGTGGCAGGGATGGGATCTCCACCAAGCTGGCTGTGTTGGTCAGGCCAGGTCCACAGGGGGCCCTGGTGGAATCTGGGCCGGAAGAAGGCAGGGAGAACGACTGGCACATAGTCTGCACAGAGGAGGAGAGGTCTGCCAGAGTGCGCGTCACATGTAGGAACCCACCAACCAGGGCCCCTCCTAACAGTGCCACGTCGCGACGCTGCTCTTCGTGATGGCGTGCGTTCTCTGCCCACGAAGAATGCACGTCATCATGAATGTCACGCGTGCGCAACGTGACACCAATCAGGACGGAGCCCATACGTTCATGAGACCCCTCGTCCGCAGGTAGTGGAGAGGCAGATGGCATGGCACTCTCCCCTACCTGCGGACGGGCCTGGGACGGGGCCTCCCTGCTGGTGCATGGTGGTGCAGTCACAGGGTCAAGGACAGGGACATGCACAGGCCCCTCCGTGGTGACCTGTGCTGCCTCCTGACCCTGGTCCTGGACTGCACCACTTGCACCAGTGGTACTATCCCCACCAGGCCCTATGTGCGGCTCAGTAGCGGGCTCCTCCTCTGTGGGGACCACCAACCTGGATGTCTCCGTACCGTCTTCTGCCATTGCAAGCCCCTGTGGGGACTCACCCGGCCCTTCCGCCACAGCCGTAGAGGCAGACACGGCACCAGCCCCCTCGCTCCCGGATGATGGCAAGTCCTGGGAGGGTGGGTGGTCCTTGCGTCGCTGCCCAGTGGAGGCATCCCCGCCGCTTGGCTCCACAGCGCCGTCTCTGCCCTCTTCTTCACTTGACGCTGCGTAGAGGGAGACATAGAACACAAGCATCAGGGTACAGTATAATATTCCCCTAGACAGGAAGCAATAACACATGAGTGGCAGTGTCTAACGTCACTTCCAACCTGTCCCTCCACAACACATGGGTGAATGCACGCAACACACATGCATAAACAGGCATGGCGCCTGCAATTAACATCAGCATCCATGTACAAGGGCCTCTATTAATCAAAATGTTGCCTTCAAACTCACATGCATCCTGGCTCACACTGATCCCATGCACACACATCACCGGAGGGTCATGTATCATGCCTTGTACACCACAGACACAGTGGATAGACACAGTGCATACAACGGTGACCGCACTGCATGAGTGAATCTACACATCATCACGGACATGTATATCGAAGTCACAGACACACTTCTCAGACACACACACATGTGCACCATACATGTACATGACAGCAGCACCCATCCCTCACACCCCCACCATGTCCAAGAACAGACACTGGCATGCTTTCATGTGTGCATTTGCCTTACAGCTCCCCATGTAGCATTGGAACTCATGCACCAACCATGTGGTTCGCACATTACTGGTCTCACATGCATGACCATGATGTCCCTGCACACACACATCCATACATGGGCCATGTCACACATACAGGCAAGTATCAGACTACCTGCACACTGCAACTTGCCCTGTCTCGCACACCAATGCTTGGCCACTTACAGCTCAACTCCAGACGGGTCTTCCTCTAAAGGATCTGGGCGTGGAGCGCTGGGCATATGTGTTCCAGGACCCTCATCTGGATGTCACTCATGCTGACCCGGCCCCCCTCTGTGAGGGGCCGGGCCTTGTGGAGGGTCCTGGACCTGAAGTCCTCCCAGCGCTTCTTGACGTGCTTGATGTCACGGGTTGCCACCCCCTCCGCGTTGATGGCAACCACTACGTAGTCCCAGATCCTCTCCCGTCCTTCCTTGGCGCGTGATGTTCCGAAGAAGGCATCATAATGCCCCAGGACATGCTCCACCAGGACACCAACTTCCTTCACACTGAAGCTGTTGGCCCTCTGCCTCTCTGGCTGGGGGTCGCCAGTGGTCTCAGATGGTGTTTGCCCCGACATGGCGACCCCCGTGGCAGGCGTAGGTGAGCAACTGGGTTCTGGGGCTGGGCTGTGGAGCGATGGTATCCCAGTCGGGAGTGTTCTGTTCCAGCAGGGGTGGACACAGCAACTGGAACCCTGGCTGACGTGCAGGCACCAAATAACAGGGCACATGGGCAGCAGGCAGTCAGGCAGCAGCATATGGCAGGTGGGAGCATGCTCGGGGTTCTGGGGGACAGGAAAATGGCCTTCAGGGCAGGAGCGTGGTCTTCAGTGTGTGTACGTGTGGCCAGCTTGATACAGAGTGAATTGGCACATGAAAAAATTGCATGTCAGTGTGAAATCCGAGGAGAGGCCCTTAGCGCGTAAGCGCATCAGCACACGTATGCGATTTCATTGGACCAAAGGCCCTTAGCGCGTAAGCGCATCTGTGATGATTCGCGCACGGGCGTTGCCCTGGCACGGGTTGAAGATCCCACGTGGCTTTCCATTGCTCTGTACGTGCTTTTCGTGGGGTGCAGGCGTGTGTTTTCCAGCCGTTGGGGTTCACACGCTATTACTTCACAGCGGGTGGGTGTTGGCTACGCGTTCTTCTACACACAAGGCAGACGGTGACTGGTACCCCACTCGCACAGGGCCAATCGCGTGTGAAACTTCCCGCGCACGCCAGTAATACACATACCCCACTTGCACAGGGCCAATCGCATGTGAAACCTCCCGCGCACCCCAGTAATACACATACCCCACTCCAGAGGGCCCTTTCGCGTGTAAAACATCCTGCGAACCCCAGTAATACAAGTACCTCACTCGCACAGGGCCAATTGCGTGTGAAACTTCCCGCGAACCCCAGGAATACACGTACCCCACTCGCACAGGGCCAATAGCGTGTAAAACTTCCCGCGCACCCCAGTAATACACGTACCCCACTCGCACAGGGCCAATCGCGTGTAAAACTTCCTGCGCACCCCAGTAATACACGTACCCGACTCCACACGGCTCTTTCACGTGTAAAAACTTCCCGCGAACCCCAGTAATACACGTACCCCACTCGCACAGGGCCAATAGCGTCTGAAACTTCCCGCGAACCCCAATAATACACGTACCCCACTCGCACAGGGCCCTTTCGCGTGTAAAACTTCCCGCGCACCCCCGAAATACACGCACATGCTATTTTTCACACAGCGGGTGTCCGTGTTTGTCGCGTACCCCTTTTTTTTATGGCCATACTGGCCTGCCTGTTGATCGTGTATGTTTTTTTTTTGGGCTCCTGGCTGCCACACCGTACTACGTGTGTCATTTTTGCATGCACGTAGGCTACTGGGGGGCGCTTGTCTCTTTTTCTTCTTTTTATGGGGTGCCTGTGTGTTGTGTGAACGTCATTTATCCTAGGGGGCCACAGTATGGGACATTCATCATAGCTGTATATACGTGCTTTTTGTTTGCGCACACTTTTGTAATGTGTAGGGACGCTACCGCCTGCCTTCGTGTGGCAGACGTGTTTAGGCCTGTGCGTGTCTTTGCCCGTGCGCGGGTTTGCCCTATTCGATTCCATGAATATGTGTGGTTCGCGTACGTGTGGGCGTTCCATGTACTTCCCAGCAGTATGTCCCCAGTTACGCCTTCTTTTTCACGTGTTGTTCCCCATTCCGTGTGTTAAGCCCCATGTCCCGCCCTCTTTTTGGTGTGTGCGCGGACGTTGTGCGCTTTCCCTGTGGGCATCACATACAGCGTTTGAGCTGTTGCAATGACGTGTGCGCCACGCTCGGGTTTGGCGCGCATCCCAAGGAAAACACGCGCAGGGACCTCCATGAATCACACGCGTGCGCATGCGCCTGTTTTTTCATGCTGGCGCCTGCTTGCGCCTGTGCTTGCGCCAAGATTTTCGGCGCATGTTTGTTCCATGAATCGGCCCCTTAGTCTTTTTCACTCACCGTTCGCATGTTTCCTCTCTGGATGCTCGGGATCCCCGTCTTCGTCACCACCTCTCCTGCCGTTCGCCCGATCAGCTGCCCGTAGGAGTGGAAACACAGGTCCCTTCAGACCACTGCCTCCAGGTTCTACTTTTTACTCTAATCACTGTCTACGGGGAGCTTCACGGTCTACTCAGCCGGATGCAAACGACTTGTGATATTACCAAGGACCTAGAGTTACTTTATGTCGACGGTAAATGGGTGTCTTATCTACTCGATGATCGATAACCATCTGATCTCTGCTAGCAAGTGTACACCGGGACCCCTAACCGGCACATAGAGTCGGGTTTGCCCAGTAGCGCTTTAAGATAAGATAGCAGCACCTGTGAGATGGATGGGGGTGCAGATTAATACTCCAAAAACCAAATCTATAATGACAACTCAGCAGTTTGGCAAAGGAAGTCCATTTAATGACAAGTACAAAAACTGGGGAGTCTCATGAATATCAGCGGATGTGTGATCTTCTCTAACACATCACAACTCCAATGAACTTCATAAAAAAAACATCATTTATACTAAAAACTCATCATCACTGACGTGTAACGCTCAAAAGTTGGCATGCAATTCTATTGGTTCAGGAAAGGTAACTTTAATATAGGTACTATATCTGTATATGGTAACAGAGTAAGGGGATTGGGTAAACACTGTCAGGTGGGGCATCTAAGCCCTTCTTTCAAAATGGCTACTGTGGATGTCACTAAAAGTACAATGTCCCATTGGTTCTAGTAACTATAAGACCCGAGGTTACTTGGTCCATTATAATTGGGTTGGCACCAAACCCACTCATACTTTTCCACTTTGCCTAGCAGCACGCAGAATGGTCGGCCAGGTGCAGTGTGCCCCCTTGTTCCCTCGGCCTTCCTCAAATTATTGTTACATCAATCATCACTTTAGTGGCCACGTGTCAATTATTTCACTGTGGTTGGCCGCGGGACTGCATCTCCTGTCTAGAAAAGTTCTGATATCTTTGCCTGGCCCACTGACATGTGTAGGTGTGAAAGTCTCACTTCTTCACACTCGGCTGGAGATGTGATTCAGACACCGTGAATTTGCCTCTTCTTCATGTAATTTGTTTATTTAATTTTCGTTTCACCCACCACCTGCCTTCAGTTTCATATCTTGATCTTTCTGAGCAGGATATTCTGTTCTTTGCTTCAATTAATTGTAGCTACGGTTCATCTATTTTAACTGATCTGACCTTGACTTCTTTGGCACGATTTGCCTCTGCTGAGTTTCGTTTCTGCCGCTTATTCTCGATTTTGCTAAACATGAAGCTCTCCTTATGTGGCCTTTAGTAACATTTGGGTTAATTCTGCTTCTTGTACAAAGTGGAAGTATACTTATGTAACGTGCTTCTTTTGGGGTAGATATGTATAGGTGGTGCTTGCCACACTATCTTTCTACTAAGCATTACAAGCCACACGATTTTCATAGCTTTCTTGCGGTTTCAAGCATATGTATATGCGTAAACTGGTTGAATATCTTTGTCATTCTGTTTTTGACATCGTCCTTTCACTTTAGGTCCACGATGTCCCTTGTTCATGGCATTTTGTCTCTTTACGTCATTATCTGGTCGTCATCTCTTCTACATGTGCCTCAGTCCGGGTGCTTGTGTCGTCACCATTCATCTTTCATTAAGACCTTTTTGGTTTCTTCAGGGACTGTACTTAGACGATCTTCATTTCGTTTCATTTGTTGATATGGTTTTCTCAAGGGATACCTTACTGTCCATGGTTTCCTTGGTATCGGTACTTCAATAGGCATTGTTGTTCTGATGGGTACTGGACAGAGCCCCACTGCAGCTCTCTGCTGGTTTATTTGCTCATCATACGTCACATTTCGGCGTGAACGTTCCAGGTACTTCAAAATGGATGGTTGGAGTGGGGCTGTACTTGGGACCTCCTCTACAGGTGCCAGAGTTATTCTGCATCTCCATCCATTATATGCACGATACCCAAAGGGGCATATGCTCACTCCCACCTGAAAAGGAGCAGTCCAATCCAAACTGCTAGGTCACATCCCTACTGCATGAGACTACAAGAACCCCCAGACATGTTTCAGCCTTGTTGGGTCTCATCAGTGCGAAGTGGTTCAAATTACAAAACCTTCCACCCATCACATTTTGGGTTATGGACAAAATACAAACACAGGAGAACACAGAAGAACTTGACAGAAATAAACCACTAGCACTGGAAATGCAGTTAGGCCTTGTCATGAACAGAAATAGAATATTGGACTGGACACAAACTCAAGCACAGAAACAGTAGTCAGGGGCGAGTCTGTGTAGATTCATAGGCAGGGAAATGAAATATACATTCACATACAGAGCAAGATGGAAAATACATTAGGGAAAGATAAAAGTAATGCAAGACATTGGTAAAATGAAAAATACAGAAAACCCAAATTAAACTCAAGCAACATATATGTTGAACACATATGTAGGCTGTTAGGGGTCCACACTGTGATGCTGGAAATGCATTGGAGCGAAAGGGCCTCCCTGTCCTATCATGTGTGTTCTGTGTAACTTTCTGCACAGGAATCCAGTTTGGACTCCTGGCAGTGCAACTCTACCTCTTTTTGGTTGTGGTGCACAGACACCCTTGGGATACCCTTATGGCACCCATGGGTCGGAGTAAAACAAAGTCCCCCTAGTGTATGTTTTTGGACACCTGTGTGTTGCCCACAGAGGAGGGTATGAGCTGGTGGCAGCTTCATGCTGATGTGACAAGAGCTCTGAGCATCCACCATTTTGGGATACTGAGTCTCTGCCATAGGAATCAGTGGATTCCTGATAGAAGGCACGATGGCCCCTGGGGCCTCTTGGTTTCTTTTGCTGGTTATTTTGTTTTCCCAATGTCCTGGGAAGCCCTGACTCTGTCCCTTCCCCCTGACTGCTGTTGGTTGGAAGAACCATATATGCTGTTGTGGGGTAGTCCAGGCAAGACTGGCTGAAGCCTTCTCAGTGACTGTATGTTGTGCGTATACCCTTGGGGTGGGACCTGTATGAATAGAGTGTGTGACACAATGAATGAGGGAGCCCTGCCTGAAACTGACATGAATGCAGTGTAGTGTGCTGAAATGCTGGGTGCTTGCCCCAATTCACATTCCTTGCTATGGGTGTCTGGGTGGAAGTGAATGTCTGAATGCCTGTGAGCTTGATTGGCTGCATGCCTGCATGAATGCCCTTCTGTCTGATTGGCTGACTGAGCCTGGCTCAGCCACAGTGAATGAGGGACAGATGTGTATATCTGGGGACCTCTCACCAATGTTTTCAGAAGCTGAAGTTGAAACTTGAAGCTGATCCTTGAAGCCCAGCTGGAGAAGAAGATTGTTGCTGCATTTCCTTTGATGTAAACTAGAAGCTGTTGAGTCTGTCGAGGACTCATCCAAGAGAGGACCTGGCTAGGAGTCCTCTCCCTGAGCTACAAGGGACCATCATGCAAAAACTGCTGTTCTTCATCGATGCTCCCTGGAAGCCAGGTCTGTGAGTCTGACATCTGGAGAAAGGGATTCCTGAAGAGAAGCGCCTGGACATCAAGGTTGTTGAAGTCCATTGACATTGACCGTGGTTCAGAAGATTTCTATGACCGCTGTAAATCAGTTCGCATCATGTATCATGTTGCCCAGAAGCGGCGACACCTTCACGCTGTGCTGCTTGACGCCCGGAGCCGAAAACGTTGCCTAAGAACATTTCATAGAGGGCTCCCTTGTCATCACTGTCGACCACTACATTCTGCCGGAGAAAGTCGAGGTCTCCGGCTACTAAGGAAAGTCCACCAGCGGGTTTCCTGCCACCAGAAGCCAACAAAGACATCCTGAGGATGCTGACAGAGTGAAGATCCGAGGTCCAGCCCATGGTCGATTCCCAGTCGCGAAGCTGTCCCAAGGTATGTGCTGCAGCGCAAATAGGCCAGAGGACCGCCGACTGCGACTCCCGACACTTGCACCCAAAACCGCCAAAGGTCTTGCAAGTCCACTGAGTCTTAGGTGTAGCACCGAACACTCTACATCAAGGTCTCCCACACACCTCACCTTCCCAGGACTTCAACCATCAAGGAAACGATCATCGAAGAAAACGGCGAATGTCAAAAATGCTGCATTGATGCCAATGTTCCACTTTTCCTCGAGGTTCTTGATGTCCAGTGGCTCCTGCTTTAAATGGAGTCCACCCTCAAAGGATATCATGGACGAACCGTTGAGGAAACTCTTCCACTTCAGGTACTTGGGGGTGGTTGATCTTTTTAACCAAGAAGCAAGGCTCATTCAGCATTCATGGATTGGGTTTGTTAATTCCTTTATTACAGGTTTTCCATTTGGGAGGATCCTCATTCACATGTGTGCATCTATATCCAAAGAAAGCATTCTGCCATTGCTTAACCTTAACCTGCTTTCCTTCCTTATTATCTATGCTGATACACCTTACTGAATGATTTGTCTGCTCTATTATAACTGGAAGCAGTTGATGCATTTTAATGGAATCTAAAGTCTAATTGTGATACCACATAGAATTGTATAGATTTGTCATTTTAGAATTACCAGAGTAAAAGTGTTTTATTGACTTGTGTATATATCACTGAACCTTATTTTTATATAAAGAACTGTGTTAGCACATGACATAGAATGTGGATATTTCTTTGTGGGGAGCTGGAGACTGACTGTGCTAAAGAACCAGCCTGCATCACCACTTGAGAGTTTAAGCCTTGGTTGCACATCCACAGCTACCATATAGAGAACCTTGACTGGGGAGCTCTGTGTCTCTACTCTAACATATAGGTGGCAGAAGTACATTTCCATAACCCCCCTATAGTCCAGAAAGAGCCACATTACCTAGGCTGGGGACCAGTATCACACCGCAATACAGGCCAGTCAGTAAAATTATTGGTATAGGGAGTCCAGATACCAGAATGCCAGGGAGATATCAGCCATGGTCCAGTGGGGGCAGGGGTCTCAGAAGACTTTGATATGAGGCACCAGATTAGTTTACAGATGGCAATTAGTGTAATTTACCCACAAACAGCATACAAGACATTTGAAAGGAGTTGAACCAGCTTTTTATTCCAACCAGAAAGTCCTTTGATGGAGTGTGGGACAAATGCATGGCACTCTGATCCAATAAGTGCACTCTCTACCATGGGAAGCCAATATCATGCCGGGACATATGGTTTTGGAGAGCCAGTTTTCTCAACTTCCTGTTCTCAGTGGCCAATGAGTCCAGTTAGATAGTAGTCTCAATCTCTACCACCTCTAGAATTGTCTGCAACTGATATTCATTCCGACCTACTCTCATGAAACACATCTACGGTATTAAGTTGGTGCCATTCAGCTATGCATCCATTAGAGGAGTTTTGGTGTTCACTATACGTGTGCTTGTTGCAAGTCATGGCCATTTTAGAGTTTGCTGAGAGGCCTTTCTTTGCTGACCCTGATGGCGAGCACCATGTGGCCAAGGGTGCAGTTACTGCTCCAGAGTTCAGTCAGCTGCTTATAGTCCTTGCTGCCACAGATCCAGAAGACATATTCAGGCACCAACCAGGTGTTTGTTGGCTGGCCCTCAAGTAAGAGTAGCTTCCATACCCAGCAGGTAATGTAAGCTGGGAGGCAGGGCTGTATTTTTGAGAAGTTAGTCAGGGTGTTCTCACAGGGAGAGGGCACCCAGTTGTTTGGTCTTTAGTGAAACCCACGTTAGATTGTTCCAGTTTCTTCATAACCAGTGGGAAGGTTATGCGACCGGAAAACTGTGGACTGACATCTGGTGGTACTGCCAACATCTTCTGCCCCTTTTTTACCTCCCCATTCAAAGCATATAGGCAAGGTGAACTTGTACTGGACAGTTAGTGCCACTTTATCCAGGTGTACACTGGGCTTCCGGGGATAGTGGAGAAACGATAAGAGACACTGGCAGGTATAGCTTGGAGCAGAAACTCTGCACCCTGATGTGGAGCATATGGGTACAGACCCAGTATTCGGTCTTATTGAGTTTGAAGGTAGACACATGGTAGAACTGGAGGAAAGAGTTCTCTTCGTAATCTATTAACACATGAGGAAGGAGCAGCAGGTGCAGAGCAAGCAATAACTGGCTGACATCACACATTACGTTTTGGCTTTGGGAACCACGGGGAGCAAGAGCAGCCAGTTGGTACAGGGCATGTGGAGATGTGTCTGAGTCTCTATGTCCTACAAGTCCTTCAGGGAGCAGATGAAAAGTTGACTAGGCCCAGGGGAAAGCAGAGATCTCACAGGAATAGAGCACATCCAATGCAAATACTTTGGAACAGAAGGTGACTTAGAAAATGCTGTACCTTTAGAGCACATTATTGAAAACCTCATTAACACCAATGTCCTAATAAAGACATACAAAAAAGAAATAGCTAAGTTTCGAAACACATCTGCTGAAATACCAGACCAACTATGTATCTTTTGCTGCAGAACATTTTTATAAAAAAGAGCACAAAAATAGTAGATCTAGGCTACAAAATATAAGGAAATGAAGGATCCCAATGATTCCAATTAGTTTGTATCTAACATCAGAATCTAAATACAAAATACCCCTCAAGACTGGCATGTTCTGCAACACAAAGCTTGACAATAACAAAATGCCAACACATGCTATCACTAATAACTGCACCCATTTCAAGCTATAATGCGCCTTAAACCAAAATCTGCCAAATGACCTCCATCTGAGTTACTTAATGGCATCCTTGGCAAAGTAGTATATTTACCATTGAATCTAAAGGAAAATGTACAAACTCTAGTATTACAACTGCCAATAGATCAATCTTTGATTGTACTAGTTAATGGTGTGCCAACAAAAGACACAAAAATGTGTCAACAATTAGTCGACTTAAACAAAGTTAGACACACTCTACAATATATAATAGACAACAATCAATACTACAAAGATATAAACATAGAGGAAAAACTAAGAGAAACCACTCACATTATTCAAGAGTCACCAGAAACGGGCCAATGTGAACGTGTAGATTCTGTTACAGCAGTCAACATTTTAAACCAGTATACAATTCACCCACAACACTCCAAAGGCACAATTGCAATTCATTACAAAAACATATCAAATTCATCAAGCCAAAGTATCCCCAATGAGCATATGGGAAGAAACGTGTAGAAGCACGTTATTGTCCTCTACTCTTTCCTACAGGAAAAGAAGGAAGATATGATGAAAGGTCTGCGCAATTATTGCATCAGAATATTGCTCTTTAAGAATGTATTTTAAAGACCCCAGCTTCAGACAAAATGTTGAATACATTTTCCACCTCGTCTTTGAAACTGAACAAGCAACTCTATGTAATGGGGTTGCACACACAAATCAAAAATAGGCTCTAACTTTTTTTAAAATATCCGCTACCCAAGTGCTAAAAAAAAAATAGAAGACAAAGATGAAGTTTTTCAGTCAAGTATAACAAGACTCTTGGCAAACATGTGTGGTACAAACAAATACTGGTTCTGACATCACACTGATGTAGGTTGTATGCTAAGAAACCTTGGCCCACCCACATGGTTTGTTACTTTAAGTTGTGCAGAGCATGCATGGGATGACATGCACGACTTCGTACACTGCAAACCAAAATAAAGGAGGAATAGATATAAAAACACAAGGCGAACTCTGTTCTCTAGACCCTTTCAATGTATCAAGGTACTTTCGCCATCAATTCATTACATTGCTGCATTTGTTCTGCAATACAATTACCCCTGTGCTCGAAGAAGAGCAACACTTCTTTTGGAGAAAAGAATATCAATCCAGAAGTGCAAAACACATCCACACACTTTTGTGGATGAAAAATGATCCTAAATTTGGCCATGTTATTGACACCACTGTTTTACAGTTTATTGAAAAAGGCATGACCTGTGACATTATTTCATAAACCACAGATAGTGACCTAAATACACAAGTCTTATGCTTAGAAAAACATAAATGTGGCAAATACTGCTGATGTAGATATAAAAACAAAGGCAAATACTATTCCAAAAATATTGCTTTCGCTTTCCTAAACTGTTTCCAAAAAAGGAAATGTAAATGGCTTGATGTCTTCTGTTAGACACAGCATAGAAGGCAAATTCCCTAAAAATACATGCAGCATTAAAAGGGACAAAGCATCCAAGCACATCAATGATTACAATGCAATCCTTGCTCTCTTGTGGAATGCAAATATAGACATTTAATACATTGCGGACAATTCCACTGAAGTTGCAAGATATGTCACAGCCTATCTCACCAAATCTGAGAAAACAGAGCTAAAAGAACTCTGGCATGACATGTCATCTGACAAAACACAATCACATATTTGTACAGCTTCGGTATAAAAATGCTCTCCCATGGAGAATGTGGAAGCTGCAGACCGTTTAACAGGTACAGCCTTATATAGCAAATCTGTACACATTGGGCCACATTGGGCCTCATTACGACCCTGGCGGAACGGGTTAAACGGCGGCGTATAAGGTGACGACGCCGTTCAACCCGTTCCGCCGCATTACGAGGTCCCCGTTAAGCACGCCTGGGAAAACCAGGCATGCTTACCGGGTCCGCGAGGGGAAGAGGGAGCAAACAACGGGCCAACTCGTTATGGTCCGTTGTTTGCTCCCTCTCCCATTCCCATTCAGCCCTATGGGGGCTGAAATGGGAATGGGGAAGGACCGTGTCCAGGTCCTTGAGGGAGGAATTACCGTGCCATCCGAACTCGGAATGGCCCGGTAAGTCCTCATTCCGAGGACCTGGAAACGGATGCGATTTCGGCGGCAGATATTCAGTCTCAACATGTGAAGGAAGCCTAGTGAAACTCACCAAACTTAGTCTAATTAATCATATAGAGTTATCATTTAAATCTCCACAACATTACAAACTGTATTACATGGCCCTACTCCAACTTTTTAATCCTCGGAAAGGCTATGAATCATTTCAAGCAGCATTCAAAGCAAATGAAAGCAGTAAAACAAACAACAATTTCAAACAATACAAAGAAATGTTGGACAATGAACACCAACAAGAAGAAGAAATTGAAGCTCAACTAGGCAAAGACACTTTTGAGGGCAGATAACCTTCCCTTTCAGGAAGCCAAGAACCACTTTGAGAACCACTAATTCTAAATGAAGCAGAATAGCGAGGAATGAGTTTGAAAATTCTAAGTATCAATATAACCAATCTGAGGAAGATGTTTCAGTGCTGGAACCACAGCTAAACGATGAACAACTCACCACCATCATCTAGAAGTCACTGAAAAAATTGAACATGGTTTTAAACATGAAACTAAAACTTGTAGCTGTAAACATTATAAACCTCTGCTCCTTTATGTGGTGAAGTTGGTTCTGGTAAAACATTCTTGATTCAAATTATCAGCACATTTCTACAAAACTTAACAAACAACAACCTTTCGACTGTAATAACAGCCCTCACAGGCTTACCTGTCTACAACATTGGAGGTATAACTTTACACAGACTACTGCTCCTCCCTGTAGAACACCAAAACAAATTAGAATACTAGAAATGATCATCAGAAGCTGCTACTGTGGTACACAGAATTCTAAAACAAATGAAAGTGCTCCTGATAGATGACATAAGCATGGTTTCCACACTCATGTTGGCTTTAATTTATCACAAAATGCAAGAAGTCCTAAAAACCAACAGAATAGCTTTTTGGAGGAAAACATGTTAGTGTTTTCAGAAACCTCCTACAGTTAACACCAGTGAAAGGTCAACCTATTTTCAAAATAATAGGACATAGACAATGCCGCAATACCCTCAGGAGCATTGGACATGTAAATTGGACATGTAAATCTCTGGCAACATTTTCACTACAACCAAAAGAACATCACCCACTTGAACTCTTGATGTATTTAGAAGTTAGTAGTATGATGGTAATAGTAATACAACCCTGGCATATGGGTTGTGTATTGGATTGCAAAATGAAAAGTTCCCAATTTGGGAACTCTCGTCCCCTGCACGCTGTCTATGGCTTATAAAGCCAAAAAGTTCAAATACTCAATCTTTCACATTTCAGTATGTCTTCGTACAGTAAGTAAATCCACATAATATTTATACATCAGACAAGAACAATGATTTTTCATTTTTCGTGTTTCGAGATGAATTATCTTCTTCAGGGGCTGATACAATCAATTCAGACTTTTAAATCTATTTCAAAAGACAATCAAACTTCCATTTCAGTTAAATTCTAAACCTCTTAAGTGATCTGTGCATTGTTATAATAGTCATGTAAGATCATGTGAAACAAATATCAACTCATAGTGATTAAGAAAGATGAATAAAGATAAGTGGGCTTCAGAAAGTTAAAGGTCACCATTAGGTTGTTGATTTTGAATATTAACGTGAGGAGAGAGAAACCACTATGTGGTTTTGGTTAAGACCTCTGCTCTAGTTACACATCTCTGCGTGAAAATATAACAAATCACGAATAAAGCTGTAGAATGCATAAAAACAGTTTCAATAATGAGGTAAAGAAATGTTTGTTGTGGGACACATAGCATCTATGGTGTTTAGTATCTCTCAAACCTATTTGGTTCACTGGCATACAAAGAGTCCCACTCGTTAGTATATTAGAACTGATTGCATATGTATCCATGTCTTGATGAGGACACGTGTCTGAGGAGCGTTTAATAAACAATAACAGGGTATTGGATAAGCCAAATAAATTGCAGATGTACTTTCAAAAGAACTTTAGTGAGTCATAAAGAGACATGCCATTACCTCAAATCGCATGCTGTAAAATGAATATTTTGGTTCAACTGATATATCAGATTAGGAGATGGTTAGGGAGATACACTCATCTTAGCGATCTCAGAGGAGAGAGGGGATATAACACGACTTAAATAATACTGCCTCTGACTGATATTGGTATACTCTCTGACCTTACATGGGTACTTACTTGGGGACTGCAAGTCACCAAGGATGAAGGAAATTACTATTATGGTGTCAAGTTTCTTGGGTAAGCTTGTTCAAGAGCATGAAACCCGACAATCCCAAGTGTGCTGAGACAATACAGTATTGAAGGTCTTCTACAAGTAAAAGGAATGGTCATTGTAGTATTAAAAAAGGGGTAAGGTCTTAGAAATTTAAGGAGAATTGTTAGCTACTTTCTTGTGGATCCTGTGAAGATGTAGTAACATCACCTGAAATGACGAGATGATGTCCACATGCTTCAAAATGGCTGAATAAATATGCAGCGATTAAATATGATGTCATCACATTTGTGATGTGAATGATGTCATTAAAATAAACAAACAACAGGTTATTTTCAAGACGCAGAAGGATGCGTTTTTTTCCCCATAACAAATTAGCAAAAGCCCAGAGGAGTGCAACTGAAGGCTGTGCTCCACTGGTAAAAGTCAGGTTAGGTAAGCCAAACAAAAGTTAAATGTTTGGGGGGTCCATAAATGAAGGGAAAATGGCACCTAAGGGAAATTTTCCTAACACTGAACAAGAACGGACTATACATGATCAACTAATAAAGCTCATCCTGACCCCCTGCAAAATTGACCACGGACTCAGCAGCATTCCCAAACGTCTTTTTCACCTATGAAAACAGCTTCACATTACCTTCATTACACTTCCCTATGATATTTATGCCCTCTTTCAGCCATCAAATAACCCCAAATGTCTTTTCCAAGCTGCCCGTTCATGGTGCTGCCCGCAAACTACTGCAGTGTCTGCGGACAACTACGAAACCTGCCCAGCCTTTTTCAATCTACAAAAATAGCCCCACATAATCTTTGTCCACTGAACCACCCTTCCCAGCCCAACTTTCCACCACTAAATAACCCCAAATGTGTTTTCCAGACTTTTCCCCCACCACGCTGTCCGCAGACACCGGCGGCTGTCTGCAAATCCAACATGGCTGGCATTTCCAAAAATAGGACACATGCCATTCTTTTCACCATCCAATGAGTAGGCACATCCAATGTCTTTGGATATCACGCCAACCCCAGGACCAATGGGAGGCTGTCCGCAGAGCGAACAGGGAAGTGAGTCCACGGACCAAACCCAGATATCACAAATTTTTTTGACTCACTTTCTGGTCATTTAAAAAAAACCTATTAGATGGATTTACACCAAATTTACAAAAGCACGCTTTCGGGACAATGCCGCCACTCCTGTCACAAATTTGTTGAAAATCCATCCTGCGGTTCAGGCTGTAGTCGTGAGCACAATTGTTTCCCCTTGTATCTATGGGAAAAAACACACATTTTGGGACCCCCCTATAACTTTGCCCCACCTTAACAAAACCTCATGAAACTTTGCAAAATCAATCTGACAGGGCAATAGTTATAAGCCATGAAAAAAGTGCTCTCCCTATGGGTTGAGCATTTTAAACATAACTACAGGGTCGCTACCGTAGGCCCTGTAATAAATCTATTGATATACATGTATAAATACATGTAATACCTAATGCCCTACATGTAATACACCCTACATGTAATACATGTAATACCCAGGTTGATGCGGTTAGGGCATTACATGTATGTAAATGATTGATGTGTTGAGGTCATTAAGTTTGGTCATCAGGGCCAGTTATAGTTGAGAACTGTTTTTTAGTTACGATTAGCTTGTATCTTGTATATATGTGTTGGGTCTATGTGTAATGTGTATGACACTGTGATTTGGTTCAATCTGCACCCAAACTGTGGAACATCTTACCTAACACACTTAGAGCTGAGACTTCCCTCACAGTCTTAATGAGAAAGCTCAGAACTACACACTTTACTAACACAGCGCCCATGCCCACCCTGCCCACCCCTCACCTTTCCCCTTCTCCCTGTTTGCAACTAAGTATGTACAATGCCTTTTCCTCTGTGTTCCATGTTTTATAAGATGTCTGTAACAGTGCCACAATGCTTTCGGGCTGCTGCCCCCTTTATAAATGTTAATAAATAAGTAATAAATAAATCTGTAAGCTACCAGGATGCTAGGAATCCACTGGCTGAACACTGGCAAGAGAACAAAAAAAGACATTCCATTTGTGGACCTGGAAACAGTGACATGTGATGCAAGGGAAGGCGATAGAGAGCTAAGATTACATAAAAGGGAAGCAAGACTGATTTGTAAATACAGATGTGTGACTAATGGATTAAATACCGCTCACAAACTGAATGTCGTCTTATAAAAAAAGCTGTCTCCAGGCATTACAATCATATGGTTTTACTCTGGCCCATATACAACGACTCCATGCAACCACCTATCTTGCAACCATTTAATATATATACATATATATATATCCAACCAAACAAGGGCCCATTTCACATTGCAGGACGCCTCCATACATCACCCCTCACCACCCTCTGCCCACACCACCATCGACCACACAACGTTTTTGCTTGTAGTTCTGGCTATCTAACCAGTGCGGCCTGTTCCACTGGCTGCCTTAAGCCTTCATCTCAGCCAAGCACTTGTGCGGATGCCAACATGCACCTCGTACTAATACTTACACCCTGGACACCAATTGGCTCACCTGAGCCCTTCCTGTGTACCCACCCAACTCCATCATATCATAAAGGCAACAAACAGTGGTAGTGCAGCCAGCAATTTGCAAGTGCTAGGTTTAAGGCAGCAGATAGGGTATGTCTGATAAGTGCAGGAAGAAAAAGGGGGGTCTGTATGGGTACAGATAGAGGCCCCAGTGCAAGGGATGGCCTGGAGGCAGTGCAGGAGGGTGGCAGGGTGAGCAGGTACCTGGGCCCAGAGGACAGAGGGTGGCCAGGTGCACGGTGCCAAGAGAGAACAGATCAGCAGGGTAGAGGGGGAGCGAAGGCAGAAGAAAAGAGGAAGGTCTTGAGGTACTTCCGGAACTGGAGATGGTTCTCCTCAAATTTTAGAGTGGCAGGAAGGCTGTTCCAGAGCGGGGCCCAAGCCAAAGACAGAGATCTACCCCCAGCTTGTTTCTTTGAAAAACGACTGACCCTGAGGGAGTTGGAGGTAGAGGAGCGAAGAGCTCGAGCGGGGAGGTATTTGCGGAGAGATAGCTGAAGGTATTTTGGACCCAGGCCCCAGAAAGCCTTGTGGACAATGCAGAGGGTTTTAAATTTAATCCTTGCATCCACTGGGAGCCAATGGAGAGATTTCAGAGCTGGAGAGATACGATCCAAGGGCTTGAGGCCAAGGACAAGTCTTGCAGTCCTGTTCTGGATTAGTTGTAGAGGGCGGAGAGTAGAGGCAGGTAGATTTAGAAAGAGGCTGTTACAATAGTCCAAGCTAGAGAGAACCAGAGCTTGGGATACCATGAGCTTCTGGGGGAAGGAAAGGAAAGGCAGAGTACCTCAGAGGAGGTGCAGTAGGAAATTTGACTTTTTAGAGACCTCAGAGATGTGGGCGAGAAGGAAAGGGTGGAGTCAAAGATGACCCCGAGGTTCTTAGCTTCGCAGGTGGGGGTAGGAAGAGGGCCAAGTGAGGCCGGCCAGAGAGTGAGGGGAAATGATGGTGAAGGTGTGCCAATGAGGAGGATCTCTGTCTTGCTGGCATTCAGACATAGATCATTGGCGGCACACCAATCTTGAATTGCAGTTAGGCAATCAGAGATGAGAGAGGGAGTGGAGGTGGCAGAGGGCAGCCTGAAAATGAGTTGAGTGTCATCAGCATAGCACTGGAAATTTGAGCAGAAGGTGGCAATGCAGTGGGCGAGAGTTGCCAGGTATTGGTTGATATTGGCACACCATGCCATGCTGTGATACTTGTCCCCTACATACAGCTATACAGCTGTCCCGTAACAATGTATGTCATGTTCTGTTTTCACTGCCTTCCTTAGGCTCGTTGAATCTCTACTTCCTGACTCCACAAATTACTTTACAATGAATCAAAACCATCACTGTCAATTAGGTCAGCAAATGTTTGAGCCACTAAGAATCGTTTTTACTGAAACCAATCCTAAAACTCCTAGCTCACTTTATAATCCACCCACTAATATGGCAGCTGTTTCTATCATATTGCTGAGACCGCTCAACTGTTTGCAGAGGCTCCCTGGTCTTAGAGGTAAGCACCTGGGACCTAGGACAATATGTTAACGCTGCTAGATAATATCGCTAGTATAAACATGCAGCCATTAGGGCCAGCCTCACAAAAAATATTTTTCTTTCTATAAAATCTTTTTTTTAAATCTTTTCTTTTCATTGTAAAAAAGCAGTCATCTTAGCACTAATCGACTCTAGGCCTGCAATATTACAAGCACTGTCACCTCAGCATTCTTTTTCACCCATTAAAACAAGGGCTTAGCTGTGGCCCTATTTTTGTTTCTTACATAGATATTTCCACACTCACACAGCGTCACCACACTGTCCCAGAGAAACGCACGCTTCTCACCCATGCACACCCTACATGTGGCCTTAATCATTGAATCTACTGTATTTCTCGGCTCTATTTGAACCCACTTATCGAGTGTAACAACCAGCAGCATCATTTACTATCACCTGTGCCAATTTTATAACTTCCAGCCTTTGTACACCCTCATACCACACTAACCACCCATATGTCAACGCTTGTTAGATAGGGGCATTGGGAACCAGCACACCACTTCTAGGCCCACTTTGACCTATTTCGTTCTTTTCCTATCGACAAACGACCGCAGTCAGACGCCTAACACTTTCCATTCTATGTTTACCCCAGAGCCTTTGAAAGACCAATGGTTGGAGAGAGGGCACAGACTGTTTTAAGTTGTCTGTTGAAACGCATACATTTACTCAGTTGTTGAAATAAATGTAGTTAGTAGGGTGCAGGCCACTATATAGTGCCACCATATGAGACACAAAATGTGACTAAGAGAAAGAGACCTAGGCTAAATAGCCTTCGGCATGGGCCCACACCCGTATTCCCACTGGAGGTTAATTAATTTTCAAGTTGACAATTAATGTGCTTACACTTGTGTTAAACAAACTACTACTAAACGCAATGTGATAATCATCACACAATCTATTGGATAATATTATTCACAAATGTCCTGCGTAATTACTGCTGTATACAAACCTACATGTTCTTTAACATTACAACTAATTATCGACACCCCAACACCATGGTATATCACAATGCTCAATGTCACTGACAATGTCGTTTATGCCAAACGTGTAGATATAATCTACAAAATGTCACTAACCTGCTCACTTAGTTACACTATCTGGGTGTGATCTTAAACCATATTACACTACGCTGCTACTTTAAACAAACCTACATGTTCTTAAATAATGCAACTGACTTTGGACACCCCAAAACCATGGTATATCACCATGCTCAATGTCACCTATTCTCCCAACGTGTAAATATACTCCACACAGTGTCACTAAACTGCTCACCTCGTTAAAATTATCTGGGTGTGGTCATAAACCATATTAAACCTTGCTGTTTCTACTATATGCCTCACACTGCAACTACTATATGTCTGCAACAGCCTTGAAAAAGAGCCTTGTTGGGCCGAAACACGTGTCAGCTAAACTGTGCAATTAAAGATCACCAATATATACTACAACAGTGAGGGTTTGAACTTATTACAGTATCCTACAACACACCAAACCATGAGAATCCGTACCCATCACAGTACCATAGAATGCTTTATCCAAAAGGAAACTATCAACCCACCCAGCACCATTGTGACACAGGATCTATACCCACACTGTCCAAACCGCTAAAGGAGATTTAAGGTCACCATCTCACAAGAACCTAGTCATCGGCAGCAGCGTGCCACTTCCTGTTGCACTGGTCTAGCGCAGTGATCTGCAAAATCTAGTGCCCTATCCAGCTCTGACTTTTAAACATGGACTATGGTCTCCAGCTTTGCCACTGACGGCATTATACAGCCCAGGTTCGTTATACCTACCTGTGACTCCATTTCCTAAGTCACCAACCTTTTGAGGTCCTAAGAAACATGAGGTTGCAATTCTATATATTAAAGCTAGACGCACTATAGAATGAGAGGTGGGCATAGCAGAATAATCGAGAATAAAACAATGTCAAATGTAAAGGTTCACTGACGCTGTGGCTGACATGAACAGAGCGGAATCAACGAAAGAGGGAATGACCCATGCACCTACTTTCAGAGCACAAATGATTGTTCCTCGCCTACATAACAGACTTCAAAGCACCAAGCCATAGGTATGACGAAAGAAACAGGTTCTATCTCAATTATTAGCCCCTCCCCTCCTTATAAACATAAATAATCTCCTGACTAACGGATGTCTTCCTGAATCCGAAAAACCTACATATTTATCCCCTGACATCACAATGTGTTCGTAATTAGATAATTGTAATATAGTACTGTCCACGCTTGCTTAGTTACTTCTTCTTAAGTTTACTTCAGGTTCTTAAGTTACAGGTTACAATACAAGATATCAGGTGTAAGACATATGTAACACCGGCACCCATCACCCATGTAGCGAGGGCCCAACTGATTCAACATAGAACACTCACCACAGCATTCTCCTAGTCATACATCAACATTCCACAGGCACTCTGGTGACAACATAAATCACATGACAAACCACAGCAGACTAAACAAGCACTTCACAACACATCTCCCTTCTTACCGAACACATTCACAAACAAGTACTTCACAAAGCATGTAATCACCAAAATACCAACACGCATCACACCCGGTCCAAAATACTGTGGATGTTCTACATAGAAATCCCAACAGCTATGCAATTCCAGAATTTCCGCCTATCGTTCTCCAAGACCATCAACATAAACACTAATCACTTTCTGTCCGTTCCATGCCACGGGCAAACTCTAGACTCCCACTCTAGACACCTACCAGCCCAGATCCAAGGCTATACCTTCCCAACAATCCAATAACCTACCAAAAAAACTTTAGTCCTTCTGCCCGCCCCCCGCCACAGGCGAGCCTTCAGGCTGCCACCCTGAAGAATCACTTGTCATCCTGACGCAATACTAGTCATCCAGGATGACAACAGAATCACCATAGCCAGACAGAAGATTCAGTAAAACACTACAACCACCACTAATAAATAACCAACAACATGCTCTCCTAATGGGCATACAAAGCTCATAACACCTCCAACAGGCTTCATGTTCACACTCACTCTTCTCAAGCTCTGTGACTGAAGCATGTGTTATTTCTCATGACATCTTAAAACTTTGAATTAAAGCTTTAACTTTAAAATAACGAATCCCTTTGTCCATGGCCTATAGAATTAACTTATGCATATAAGACCATGTTCTTCTTTAAACACCTAAAATTCCTCAAAATTTTTGTCTAGCTCATTCACGCTCAAATGCACACCTCACTCTGTTTCTTTGCATTTAACAACGTAATTTTTCCAATAATGTCCATCAGTCCATACAACTGCAAATTAAATTTAAAGGAATTACATCTTAGCAGAACAACTATCTATCACATGAGCCGATACACACCTCACATACAAAAGAACAACCCTTCGCTCACACGTGACACCAAATCATTTTACCTCCCATTACACTTGTCACATTAACTTAATTGCCAATATATAGTAAACATTACGAACAACAGCATTGCGTTAGTTAAACTGAACAAAATGTCCCACAATGCCTTCTTCACTTCCCGGGACCGTGATGACAGAACCTAGTGCAATTTTAGCTACACAGCTGCACTAGTTAAACATATGACAAAGTCACTCAAATACTTCATCAGCTCCCGATACCTTGTGGATGCATAATATTAAACCTGCCCAACCGAAGACCGGTGCTTTGGAGACGGAGCAGGATACAATGCACCAGTCTAGAACATAAAGGGGCAATGTATATTGCATAAATCATCATCAGAACAATGCATATTGCTTAAATCCTCATCAGAAATAAAATCCTGAGGTTTTCATCATCACCGTTGGCCACTACAAGACGCCCTCAACAGGCGCAGAGCTTGTACACACCCTCCAGGCTTCTCCGTTCCTCGCTTTTCTACTCGAACTCCATACGAGCAGTTTTCCTTATCAAGAGTCACTTCCACATTGTTTAATGTGTCCTCTCTCGTTGCATCTCAATATCACAGTCCACTACTAAGAAGTGCAATGCTTTATCGTCCCCCGCCTTTCCTTTTTTTTTTACATTTCTGGATGCCACGATGTGACGTCTTCACGTCGCAGGACGGCATTAAGGTGCTCTATTCAAACATCTCCGTTCACTGCTCAGAAGCCTCTCACAGGAACACTAAAGCACAGAATTCCAAAGCTTTGCCGACTCTCACTGCTGCAATGTGACGTCATCACAATTGAATGAGGCACAGAAAGCAAAAGTACTGCTGCGCTCACTACTGGACTAACAGTTACTCAGCCAGCACCTCTGTTATACAGTCAGCTTCTACAAAAACACATTTAAAAACTATGCCAGCATTTCTTGGGCCTGTTATGAAACCTAATTTGGAAATGGTTTCAGTCCTTTCTATGTTGCGCAAAGATTCCTGTGGCATACGCACTTAAAAACTATGCCAGCATTTCTTGGGCCGGTTATGAAACCTAATTTGCAAATGTTTTCAGTCCTTTCTATGTTGCGCAAACATTCTGTTGTGGCCTCTAAAGACGACAGGATGCTTCAGTGGGTTCTAACTGTCTTTATTACAAGACAAACAGGTGAACATAAACTTGTCCTCATGCAGACGGGGGAGTTACTCACAGTTTCAGTTCAGGGCCTCGCAGTTGCTTCACTGGGGGCAAGGTGTGCACAAGGATGGCACGCTGCAAGCTTCCAGGGCCCCCTTGTAGCCTCCTATGGCTTTGGATTTATGCCCTAGAAGCTGGGTCAGCAGGCTCTTCATGGCCTCAGTTTTGATGGCTCCTTATCAGGAGCAGCGCTGTGGATAGACCACTTGGTCTGGCGCTTTGCCAACACTAGTGGGAATGGTCTCTCGCGGAGCGCGGGTTAGCGAGATCTCGTTATGCCAAGATCTCGCGAGACCACGCTCCCGCGATCATGTGATGTCCCCACACATTCCCTTTGCTTACGCGGCCCGTTCAATCATTCCTAATCCATTTCTGAGGCTGCTACTGCTTGCGTATCACGAGCGTGCAGCCTTTTCATAGTATCAGGTATCTTTTAGACTATTAAATTAAAAGCGCAGCTTCAGTATTGCTCTTCTTAAACATGACGCCAGTCTCTCCAATGGAAACCCCTGACCCAGCAGGGGGCATCCTTCTCACATGGGCCACTTCCAGCTCCTCATTTCCTTAACACAGCACTCCCAAGGACTATGGGCTGCTGATTCAATCCCGTTATAACCCTTCCTCCTTTATCCACCCTGGGTGATGGGTATGTTTACTTGGGGGCGGTGTTGTCTTTTTCTTCTCCTGGTCCTGATATCCACTGCACCCCCCGCAGCAGTCATATTGAGTCTCTGTCTTTCATATCTTTTTCTGCAGGTGGGTTCTTATTTCCTTTGCAGAGATCCTTGTCGCCAATGTAATATAGTACTGTCCACGCTTGCTTGGTTACTTCGTCTTAAGTTTACTTCAGGTTCTTAAGTTACAGGTTACAAGACAACGGATGGCGGTAAGGGTTACCGTTACCGGTATTTTACCGGTACCGGTAAATCCTTACCGCCTTACTACGAGGTCCCTGTAACACTCACCTGATTCCCACGGAGGCGCTGGTCTTGGCAGGAAGGTGTCTGTGACCCGAAAAAGTGATGTGCAGGACTCGATTTGCTTCTGGGGCCGAACCTCTTCGCACTGTGTGTCGAACTCGAAGAGTGAGATTTCTGCAGGTGAAAGAATATGGGGTTTAATGATCTGGGTTGTTGAATGTCCCTCTCTCTCTCTCTCTCTTCCTAGCTTCTCCGTAGAGCCCCCAGGTCAACGTGCTCAACCTTAGATAGGTGAATGCTGGACTCTCCATCTGCGTCTGGTGCAGGGTGCCGTTGCCAGTTCCTTCACTGGTGAAACATAGGCCTCTTGACATCAGAGGATCGCTACCGTCGTTAACTGCACGAGCGGTGAGTTTCCGGACACCTTTTTAGTCCTTATAGTCGTTAGGTGCGTGGGCACGTTAATATAGAACAGGACTCTGTATAATGCTTTTTCCTATTTGTCTTGCAGGGCTCTTGAGATAGGAGATGGTGTAAAGAGAGCCGAAGTTGGAGCCAGAGCCTTGGAATGAAGCGCTTGGAAATGCGTAAGTAAATGCAAGTGCTCTAACTGTCTCTTTTCCCTTGCAGCTGTGAGTTCGTGCTGAAGAGATGCTGGAAAACGCCGGAGTATTTGAAGGCGTTCAATTGTGGCGAGCGCGATGGACGTGAGTAAATACCTGTCTAATGTCTCTTCGTTTGTCTTTCAGATGCTGGGTTGCAGCGTTGAAGAAATACGGAATTCGCGGAGTGCCGGTAAGTAATAACAATGCTTTTGTCTTCACAGGCGGAGGTGCAGCGTGAAGAAATGTTTGCTGCCGATGGATCAGGTGAGGAAAGCGCTGCGTGTAAAGGTTGCCGTGCTAACCTGTTGTTTCTTGTCTTTGCAGGTGCTGCTGAATACTGGATACAGGAGTGGTAAGTATTGTTCTTGCAGGTTCAGGATCGGAAGGAAGAAAGGCTGGAACAGACTCGTGCAGAATAACGCGAAGCACGTTTGTTCAATCGGGCGTGGTTTAAATAGCCTTGGAGTGATGAGGCGTCTTCCTCCACGGCCCCGCCTAGGTAAGAAAAGAGTTCCAGTTCCAGAAGAGTTCCCGTGTTGTATCCAGGGAGTGGAGCTTGCCCCACCCAGGTAAGAAAGTAGTTCCTGTTCACAGAGGATTCCTATGTGGCTGGTAAGTAAGCAGCATGGTCTGCTGCAGGTAGTCCACCCAAGCATCTTCATACATATTATGAGCCCGGCGCTTCCAGTGCCGGGACCGATGGCTTTGATGAGCCTGGTGCCACCGGCACCAGGACAAGGTCCAAAAGGTCCCAGTGGGGACCGGCTGGTGCCTAAAATAACGGTTAGGGGCCTGCTTCCAAGGACGTTGGGCTGTTCCTGACTCCTTGGAAGCAGTGATCATGACAGCACCCCCCCTCAAGGCCCCTCCCAAGCGTGTCTTCTCCGGGGGTCTTGGCTTGTCGGGGTGATTCAAATGGAATTTCTTGACCAGACGAGGTGCGTGGACATGCTCTGAGGGTTCCCAAGACCTTTCCTGGGGGCCGTATCCTTTCCAATCAACCAGGTAATATAATTTAGATTTGGAGATTTTGGAGTCTAGGATGTTCTTTACTTCGAACTCAAGTTCTCCAGGTTCCGGGAGTTCGGTCAATCGGGTTCCTGGTTGCACTGGTTTTAGTAAGGAGACATGGAATACTGGATGTATTTTCATATGCGAAGGCAATTCCAATTTAACAGCCACCGGATTAATTATGGTAGAGATAAGATAGGGTCCAAGGTATCTCGGGATGAAAGTGCAGGGTCCTTTTAGAGGTAGGTGCTTAGTGGATAACCAGACCTGATCTCCCACTGCGTAGTGAGGGGCCTCTTTACGGTGCTGATCTGCTCCTATCTTAAATTGAGCTTTAGCTCTTTGCAGATGGGCAGTGGCTTCCTTAAAAGCACAAGTGATCTCCGAGTGCAAGTGATCCACAGCAGGTGTTTCGAATTCTTGGGGAGGATCCAGGTTAGAGGTTCTAGGATGGTGTTCGTATAATAGGAAGAAGGGAGTCTTCCCGGTTCCAGAATGAGTCGAATTGTTATAGGCGTATTCAGCGATCCAAAGAATGTCCTTCCAAGGGTTTTCAGTTTGTTGGAGCATGCAACATAGATATTGCTCTAGAGTTTGATTTGTCCTCTCGGTTTGTCCGTCAGTTTGGGGATGGTGACTGGTAGAAAGTCTCACATCAATTTGGGCTAAACGACAGCAACTTTGCCAAAAGTGGGAGATGAATTGACTTCCCCTATCGGAGACCAAAACCGAGGGGAAACCGTGTAACCGAACGATGTTTTCTAAGAATTCTCGGGCTAATACTGAAGCTGAAGGTAGGCCCTTCAGGGGAATGAAGTGAGCCATCTTGGAGAATAGATCCACGACTACTAAAATGGTATTATACCCTGAGCATGGAGGTAAGTCCGTGATGAAATCCATGGACAGGGTATGCCATGGACAGGGAGGGATGTCTAGTGGGTGTAAGAGACCGGCTGGTTTCTCCTTCTGACTCTTATTCTGGGCACACACACCGCAGGAGATTACAAAGTCTCTAATGTCCTTCTTCCATGATGGCCACCAGAAATGTCTTTTGACCTTTTCCATGGTTTTGGTTATGCCAGGGTGACCCTCCATTAGTGAATCGTGATAACAGGAGATTACCTGTTTTTGTATTTTCTCACTGGGCAAGTACAATCGTCCTCGGAAATATGGTAGGTCTCGATCCACTGAGAATTCTTTTCCTTTTAATTGCCAGTCCTGTAAGTCGGCCGGAGTTAAAAGTGATTTGACTGTAGTCTTAATGTCTTCAAAGGATTGAGCGCTGACCAAGCCCAAAATCCTTTGTTCTGGGATTATGGGTATTGGTTCTGGATTGGTCAAATGTTCATCTATTCCCATCCGGGAGAGGGCATCTGCTTTTCCATTTTTACTGCCTGGCCGATAAGTAATTATAAAGTCAAACTCAGCCAAAAACAGAGCCCAGCGAAGCTGCCTGGAAGATTGAGCTTTGGCTGTCTTCAGATACTGTAAGTTGCGGTGATCAGTCATTACGGTGACTGTGTGTCTGGCTCCCAAAAGATAATGCCGCCAGGCTTTAAAGGCCGATCTGATAGCTAAAAGTTCCTTGTCTGTAATTGAATAGTTGATCTCGGGAGCCGAGAATTTGCGGGACCAAAAGGCTACAGGATGTAATTGGTGTGTGACCGGATCCCTTTGTGATAAAACTGCCCCCATAGCAAGACTAGAAGCATCTTCATACATATTATGAGCGCAATATTCCAGTGCCGGGACCGATGGCTTTGATGAGCCTGGTGCCACCGGCGCCAGGACAAGGTCCAAAAGGTCCCAGTGGGGACCGGCTGGTGCCTAAAATAACGGTTAGGGGCCTGCTTCCAAGGACGTTGGGCTGTTCCTGACTCCTTGGAAGCAGTGATCATGACAGCCCCTTTGTGGGTTGGGGAATTTAACGCCTGCTTTTTGCAGGCGTTAAAAACCAACCCGCAAAGGGACCAGTGGAGCTAATTACGGTACCGCAATTTGCGGTACCGTAATTAGCGCCTTCCCCATTCCCATAGAGCCCTATGGGGCAAAAATGGGAATGGGGAAGGGCAATGGTGGAAGGGGGAATTACCGCCCCGCCAACCTTGGAATGGGGCGGTAATTCCCCTTTCCACCAAGGCGATGCCGGTATTTTACCGGCATGAACCATGGCGCACCGCCATCCGTGTAATGAGGCCCAATATATCAGGTGTAAGACATATGTAACAGCGGCACCCATCATCCAGGTAGGGAGGGCCCAACTGATTCAACATAGAACACTCACCACAGCATTCTCCCACTCATACATCAACATTCCACAGGCACCCTGGTGACATCATAAATCACATGACAAACCACAGCAGACTAAACAAGCATGTCACAACAATAGTGTCAATTCACTTTGAAAATAGACAGTCTAAGGAAGATCGTGCTATGGGACACCTCAAACTATTCCCACTGAAACACTGGCAACTCACTATCGCTTGCAACCATCACATTCCAGGATGTGCTTGTGCTATCTAACCCTTGCACATCGGGCATCTTCTTGCATGACCCATGCAGAATAGATGTCAAAAATCATGTAATATATATCGGGTAAAGTACCTGATACGATATATTGCAAGGATATTGCATGTACGGAGGAATTCAGTGATCAAATAGAGGAAAAGTCTGAGTTCCTTTATAAGAACATGGAACACCAAGGTGGCTTGCTATATCCGTTTTAAGCATGAAAGGGGGTATTTTATTCCTCATACTAGATGGCCACACACAGTCATCCTCTTGCTTAATGTAAGAGATGTTCAAGTTGTTGACACATATATAATCACTGTAGAATATGTTTGTATATAATTAATGACATACCGAGCCTTGGCTGTAAAGTGTCACAGAAAGCTGATTTGCAAGAACGTGTGTCACAGCTTTAATTAAGTGCTGCAATGAGAGCTGGAATTCTGCTTCGTATTGGCTCAAGCAGCAGGCGCTGTGACGTCACAACTGATCTGTAATCTCTGACTACAGTGCAGTTATGATGTCATGTTCTTGCTATAGGCCAATAGGCATAGCACAACTAGCCTTTAATAAGAGCAGCATTTACTGGATTGTAGACGGCTATTGCAGGCTGCCATGTTTTATACACACCTTAAACTATGAAATCTACAACAATATATAATCTACAACATGGATGATTATTTCCTTTGATATCGCATAATGTAAATGGTATACAGTTCTTTTGCCACAGGATTTTTCATCGCGGGACTTTTCATCGCCGTTTTTTTATTGAAAAAAAATCGTTTTTTTTGTTGGGGGGTTTAAAAATTAAATAAGTATGTGTGGGTGAAAGGGAATAATTGAAAAAAATAAAATAAAGGGGGGTTTTGGCGGGTAACCCCCCCAAAAAAACAAAAAAAACCTGATGAGTTTTTTTTTATAAAAAAAGGCGATGAAAAGTCCCGCAACGAAAAATCCTGCGGCAAAATAACGTAGAACCATGTAAATATTCCACAATTTCAGCTCTCTTTTCATCCTGCCTTTTATCGCCAAAACCCAGGAGAAACAAACATGTTACTGGGCAGTTCTGAATGTCTTTCATTACAAGCCATCTTGAACAATGTTTTATTGGGATCCTAAGCAGTGCAAAGAATGACGTCAGCATCTGCGTGTATACGAGGCCTTCGTCTGTAACAGACAGTCAAAGGAGGAACTGTCCCATTCATCCCCGTGGAGCTCTCTGTGACTGTCAACACTTCTTTGACTCAGAAGAAGTCTGCATGTGGAACATGGAGTGAAAATACATCCGTAATGAAGGTCATGACCCATGATATAGTTGAAAAGGCTGCCTAATCGTCAGACAGAAACCAGAGCCAGCCATCAGTTAGCCGAGCTAAGGAAGGTTTAATTTTACATTTCATAAAAAAAAAAAAAAAAGAAAAAGGTCAAATGCAATGTTCACCATGTCAGACATACCTTTGTGTATTTATCATTGTAGCTTTCTTTGAAGTACCTGAAGCGAGACTGTTTTCGTATCTGCATTTTCACGTAGACGCCTCCCCATCCCCCCTCATTTGTGTATATCCAGTTTGTACGTGCACCTGCTTATTTTACTTTGTTTATTTATCTAATGCATTGGAATTATTCAAGAACTTTCACCAAAGTGATGTAAACACTAATACAATGGGTACATAAGAAATGGAAGAAAACACGTTACTTCAACATACTGTAACATCACGGGGCACTACTTGTAGGCAAGGCGAAGGGAGTAAGGAATTAAATGACGCAAGGCAGCAATAGGTGCGGTGTGAGCTATTGGGAAAATAGCAGGTTTGAGCACAAGCAGAATGAGATGACTCAGTGAGACTGATAGGACGAATGAAGTGGCAAACAGGAGAGTGAAGAACATACATGTAAGGAAGTGAAATAGGGAGGTGCCAAAGAGTGATCTTAGTTATGAACCAATCACAAGTAACTAAATAGGATTCAGGTGAGAAATGGAAACCAGTGAAGGAATGTGAGTGAGGGGCAAATAGGGGAGGGGAGAGAGTTGAAAAGTAAGACAAGTCGCAGAGTTCAACATATGTTGAAGTGGAGCAAGGGCATAGATGGGGTGCCAAGAATATGTGAGGAGCAGTGTTAAAGAACTGAGTAAGAATGAGAGTCCTAGTGGCCTGGCAAGGTAGACATGGACATATGTAGTGGATCTTTTTAAGCAGAAAGCAACATGCGTGTGTAAGAGCTGAAATGTGCACGCTAAATGGGAGGGAGGGATCACAGATCTGAGTTAAGAGTGGGATGAGAAGGAATCTTGATGCACAAACACCCCGGAGCTTATAAGCATCCTATTGATAGCAACCACAGAAAGGAGAAAGCAAGCATACAGAGGTGTTTATGTATTTGTAATTGTATTGGTAATTATTTAAGAACAGGGTGTTATTTCAATGACAACTGGCCTGCAAAGTAGGCAACAAACAGACAGCAACGGTAATCCTTTTGTAATGTTAATTTAAGAGGTTTGGTAGATGTAATGACATTTTCCCATTAGTAAAGGGGAAAGACCAGGATCAAATAGCAAGGACAGGGACTGGAAGGCATAACCACATGAATAACACATTGAGAGCCTGAGATCAGCATTTACATATGTATAAATTACTAAGGGCAGAATGGCAGGGTGGATTAGGTGGTTTGTTCGGATAGGAGTTTGGGAGCTGGGGATCCTTCCATTTCTAACAGGTGGGGTTTAGGCCTTGTTTGGAAGAGTTCTTCAAACTTGAGGCTGTCTGTAGAGGTCAGGGGACCCACAAGAAGCATCCAGGAGTGATCTACTGACTGCTCACACAAACTCTGATCCCCAAACCCACCATCTTTGAAAGGTCTTTCCACTTCCAGGAGGGGATTTAAATGGGCCGAGAGCAACACCTGGAAAAACCTCCCCTCATGCCTTAACAAAGAAAACTTCCTTTCAGCGGCAGCAACTTACAAATCTGCTATCTTCCTAGCCAAGTCAGATTCCTATAATGATCGTATTCAGAACGCAAAATCCAGAACTAGGGAACTGTTCACCATACTTAGAGAGCTTGAATCACCTACACCATCGCCTATCTGTACTAAGGATGCCACCTGGTGTCAGAATATCCAGAAAGCATTATCAGATAAAATTGAACTACAACGAAAAATTGAGTCCAAAAAGGTGAACCTAACCAGCAATCTTCCTTCACCTATCACACCTACACCACCGACTGACCATTGCGAACTATTCAAATTCACCTTACTCAGCATCAAAGAAGTTGAAGAAATTATTCTTAGTCTAAAACCCTCCAGATGTTTGGGCGACATCTGCCCTGCACCTATCATAAAAGAGACAGCTAAGGAGATTGCCCCCTTCATTACTTTAATAATCAACGCCACCTTCAAGTCCAACACCATTCCTGCCAACCTTAAGGATGCATGGGTCATGCCTTTCCTTAAGAAACCCACCTTGGACCCAAACAACCTGTCAAGCTACAGGCCAATCACCTCGGTACCCTTCCTCCTGAAGATCATTGACAGAGTAGCCTGACAGAGCAGCCTAACTGCAAATCCAGCGACCTGCTAGGACTACGATAATCTGGGTTCTGCCCAAGACATGGCACTGAGACAGCCCTGATACATCTAGTAAACCAAATTGAACAGATTAAAGACTCAGACAACCTTGCCCTCCTCCTCTTACTAGACCTATAAGCAGCATTTGACCTCGTTGACTATAAAACCCTCTGCAACCATCTCTCCTCAGCAGCACACCTCTCTAATGATGCCATTGTATGGATTCAATCATTCCTGAACAATAGAACAACCAGAGTATTTGCACCAACAGCCACAATGTCTTCTCCATCAACAGTCACTTGCGGGGTCCCACAAGGCTCATGTGTCTCCCCAACACTCTACAACATTTTCACAAAACCACTATTCGACATACTGGACCAACAAGGCATTTCATATATTAACTACGTTGACGACACACAAGTCCACATCCACATCACATGTAACCACGACACAGGAACACAACGACTCAATGACATTTATCTCATCATCCAAGCTTGGATGGCACAACATGGCCTCTGCCTTAACGATGACAAGACTGAGCTTCTCCTAATAGGCACCCAAGCTAAAATTAACAAACTGGACAACAAATTGAACATCTTCAACATTGACAGCAATAACATCAAAAGACGTCAAAAGACTAGGTATGTACATCGACTCTAATCTCTCATTAGGATGACAAATCAATCAATGCTACAGCATCCACCACTGCTTATACATGTAAGTTAAACAATGCCTGCAGGCCCTTCCTGACACCTGCCAATTGCATCACCTTGGCCAGAGCATTGGTACTAACCAAACTTGCAATGCGCTATACTTAGGCACAAGTCAATATTCATTAAAACCAATCATTATGTTTTATCAACAGAAAGTGGTACCTATTCTGATCTACGGAGGGGAAAATGCATTTGGTTCCTCATACGAGCTTTGGAACACACTAGAAAACATCTTCTGGTCTCGAGTGCTGAAACTACCAAAGGGTACATCAACTATTTGCATACGGTATGAATTAGGGCTGATTTTGCTGCATGCTAGAGTTGAATGGAATCTACTAAGTTTATGCCGCAAAACAATGTTGAAGGACCCGGTACCCCAATTTGGCATTTTACACAGGCCTGACTTGGAAAATGCGAATACCATTCTAGCGAAATGGAATCGCCTGTCTCAAGACCTACTGGAAGAATATGATATCACTCTTACTCTGTTAATGGAAAATCCGGAGGCGGCAAAGAAGAAGCTCTGGAGACTGGACTGTATTAAAACCTGCGATCGAAGAGCAAGCTCTACAACAATGCTTGAAGTACCGGGTGAGGCGAAAGCATACGAACAACGCTCTAATTATCTAATGCGCCTTCCAAATCAGCACGCAAGGGCATTATAAATGCGATTCAGACTAAATGCCTTTCCGACAAAAGACCGTATAGGAACATGGTCCAAACAAATTCATTTCAACTTTAACTGCTGATTTTGTAACGAGGCCAAAGAAACTTTGAAACATTTGATTATGTCGTGTCCGACTCTGGAGCAACAAAAGGGCCTTAGCTTTGCCCCTGTGATTAATACACACCGTACAAAGAGAACTGAAGAGTGGTGGAACGTTCTCTTTGAAGGACTTAATAGAGCAGCATTGTTTGCTCTAATAAACTTTTTACAAGTCCTAAAAACTTGGCTGGAAGAACAAGAAAAAAAAGTAAAAAGGGACATACTCAAGTACTGTATGAGATGAAAGGAAGGCTGCTTTTCTCTTGTTTTAAAGATGTTAAGTCACAAGGAGGGCAGGAGGGAGGAAGGGGATAATCGTAATGGAGTGATCTGTGTGCAGTTATGTCTCTTCTCTTTTTAAAGGTTGAATAAACCAATAATAAAATAAATTAATAAAAAAAAAACAAGTCAATATAACTTGCGCAAACTTCAAATCTACCAAAACAATGCACTCAGAGCAGCCACCAACTTCCCGAGAAAGCTACACATCTCGGAGCTGAGGCACAATATTAATTGGCTCTCAATTAATCAAAGAGTGAATCTTAAGACCCTCACACTCACACATAAATGTATACACAACCAAGCACCGACATACCTGTGCAATAAATTCAACCTGAACACGCTAGTCAGACAAACCAGATCATCCCTATCCAATTACCTGGTCATACCAAGGTTCAAACTGCAAAAAGCAGGAGGAAAAAGCTTCCCAGTCCTCGCGACCAAAGCTTGGAACACACTACCACCAAACATTAGACTAGAACCCTCATTCAACAAATTCCGGAAAGAAGCCAAATCCTGGCTCATGTTGAATGAAAACTAATCCCACTGACCCTGCCACACAACTTACGCTTGTGAACTCCCACGACACTCTAGCACTACTGTGTAAATATATTTTTGAAGTATACATGGTGACTATATGAACTTTATATTCATATTTCCTGCGAAGTGTACAAACGTATATGTATATTAATATGACTGTAACTGTAAATTCTGTAACTCATGTACCAAGAAATGCGCCCAGTTGCCTCAGGGCTTGGAGCGCTATACAAATAAATACAATACTACATCAATACTAACACAGAGATCACCATAACAGCACCAGAGGCCCTCATTTCATTTGCATGAGACTGGCTTCAGAGTTGTCTTTCTTTGTATCTGAGTTCACCTAGCTCCCTCATTAGCTCTTCTTGCAGATATGTGTATGGCATCCTCAATCCAGCTCCCTCTCCTCAGCCACCTGCACTATCATCAGATCACAAACAGGAATCTGGGCCAGGAATCCATGTCATTCATTTGTCTGCTCTGTAACCGCAGGCTGTTGGTCCCGCCCCACCTTACCTGTCATCGGATGGTTCTCACCACTTCCAGTACTTGAGTCTTTGACTTGAGATGACTCAGCCCCAGGCAACCCAGCACAGAGCAAACAGCTAAGGGGGATCCTCCAGCCTTCCTCCAGACTCTTTGCCTTTGAGCTATTGCTTTTCTGTGTCCTGCTATTTGCTTGTGAGCACCAATGATGTATTTTCTTAGTAGCCCCACCCTCACAATGCACTGCTCTTACTATCTCTTCTGTGGGATGTATCAACCCACTCATCCAAGCCCTGCAACATCACTGTGCATTGCTGGCAGCAGAAACATCATAATGGCCACTGGAAAGTATGCTTCCCGCTAGAAACCACCAGAAATTGCGCAGTGTAAACCTGAAAAATAGGCCATAATCTACTTTTGCCTATGTCAGTGGTAACACAGGAGACCACTGCCAAAAAACACCATTGGGCTACCCACAAAGTAGCCTGAAACCACTTGGAAATAGCAATGCTGATTGACAAAGAAACTCAGAGCTGTTTGAAAATCAGTTTTCTTGATTGTCAAAAATTGCTAAAATCATGGCTCACAAATCACCTAAAAGATCCAACCTCTTTGTTGGGTGTTCCACATAATTTACTGCAAGAATCCACATCAATACAAAATGTCAGCAAGAGTCATATGTTCTCAGAACCAAATCCTATTTTAAAGATACTTGATGGAAAGACAGCTGTCAAAATGGGTGTAGTACAGTTACTCGCCCCTGTTAGGTGCTGGCGATTTATAATTCTGACAGGAGAACTGGTGTTTCAGAAGTTAAATATGCCAAAGAAGGGAATTCCATCAAAATGCCATATAGAGTGCCACGCAGTGATTTCATGTTGAAAAAGACTTGATTTAAAGATATGTTGCTTATTTTAAGTTTATAAATGTTATTTTTTTCACAAGGAACTATGTTACAATTGATCAGAAAGTAACCTGATGCAGTTAAAACTCCAAAAGGCTTGCTTCCCCTGAGAACCCTTCACAACTTGTCAATTCCACCAGAAGGAGGATGTCGCTTGGCATGTTAATCAAGAGGGGAGGAGATTTTCTCTGCAGCCCGGAGAAAGAAACAATGGGGGCCTTGGACTGAATAGGGAATGCTACTTTGGGGTGTAACTGACCACAAACTGCTGGCAGAAAACAGAACATGTGACCTTCGAGTCAGCCCAGCTCTAGGAGGCGGACCAGACTGAGATGTGAATTGAATTAAAAGCAAATGTATGTTTTATAAAAATACTTATAACAAATTGTACTGAGCTGACAAAAATGTGAAACTTTGAGATTGTGAAGATGAAAAATTCCCTCACAATTTAAGACTAAGCTGGACTTTGTGCGATGTTCTGAGACTAAACCCCGGAATGTATTCATATTGTAGCTACTGTATTTATGCCAAGAACCGGAAAAATGATAGAAATGTGCCCAGGTGTGGTGAGCAGGCATGTCTAAAAATTGGTGCAGAAATAATATTGGCAAACCAACCAAAAGCGAAAAAAATGGTCATTTCTGAACCAAAGCTCTTAGGAAGATAAGAATTGAACTGAAATGTACCTTAAGTAATCTGTCATGTAATTATGTATTCTGAACAACATATGTATCTGGGAAATATGTTTTTTGGGAAACATAGATTTTCTATGTAAAAGCAAAAGGGAGGGATTTCTTTTGGACCATAAACACAGCATCACTCTGACTCATTCTGACATGCTATCCTTTCTCCAATCAGGGGATAGGAAATCCTCTAACCTGTCAGATCCTTAGAGGGTTGGGCATTGTAGAATCAGCCTCCCCACCCACTTTGGAAATACATAAATAGGGACTGTGAGGACAGATAGGGCACACTCTTTTCCACTACTCAACTGATTTCTTGGCGAAGCACCCTGCAGGAAGACTCCAGACTCCAGATCTATATCCAGACTCTAGAGCCAAACTCTAGAACCCTGAAGCAGAGGCCTAACCCAAAACCTGAACACTTTGCAGCAGGCCTCAGAATCTTTTGCAACCTGATTCTAACCCCTAAACTTCCAAGGGCATCTCAAAATCCAACAGCCTGGCAGAGCTGTTTTGCTTCTAGCTAAGAACCCTGTGCTAGAACCAAGATTCAGACCCAGAAAGCAGCGCTGTATCCATAGCCCGTCAGATCCAGTTCAAGAGGCCACCCAGATCGCAGTGCAGTGCTGAGAGCAGAACCCAGAGTGCCTGAGACCTGTCCGGTGGCGAGTGAAGCCAAACCCTTGACCAGATCTTTGACGAGGCCCATTCCAGTCCAAAGCCTACGAGTGAGTATTTAGTCTAGAACTGTCCATAGTCATCTCCTAGTTTAAAGTAATACTATTCCATCCATTCCCTTTATCCAGAACTGCATTATAGAATACTGTGTCCATCCTGAATTCTTCTCATTCTATTGTTTGTGATAATTGTAGCAATAATCATCTTTGCGCTGATATTTTCTTAAGAGGGACAAGTGTTTTGACGGACAGAGATCAGAGCGGAGGCGCCCTGTTCTGGTGGCTGCCCGTTGAGTGTCTTGCTTCTTCATAGCTCCTTAGTCTAAGCCTATCCTTGGAGCTAAATCTTTAAAGCTCAATCTGTCATTTTTGAAACCTTTACTTTATTTCTGAAAAAACCTACCTTCACAAAAACCTCTGTAACTTTTGACCCGCACGTCCTAGAACCGAAATGTAACTGTCATTGTGAAGCTAAGATACTACGCTTTCCAACAATCCTAAAACGACATACCATATAGTTTTTCCGTAATCGCGTTTCATGCACACAGAAAAATTGCATCAAATTGCAATTTAGCTCCATTTCACCACATATCAAACTAGCTGTTTCTTGTTTTCAATTGCTGAATTTCGTTTTCAATCAGATAATCATTCATGAATCATTGCTAGTGTTGACCTGTGCCAATCCAAAGTAATTCTCACTAGTGTTGAATCTCCTTTAGTGAATTAAAATCATTTTAGCATATTTTTCCATCCATTGCAATCACATTCAAAAGTATTTTTGCCTGTTCTAAAATCATACCTGTTCTCTCTAAGCTTGCTGGGGGAACTGGAATTGAACTGCATTATTGAGTGTATTCTTGAAACCTGTGTGCCCTCATTTCCATCTCTTCATATTGCATAGTGGGGGGAGTGAGTAGTCACAGGGGAAAAAGTGATCATATTGTCTTTTGATTGAAACCATATCAAGTCTATTTCTGTGTTGCATTTTTCCCATCATTGCATTTCCTTGAATCATATAAAGTATTCTCTGCTACAGTATCCTTCCATTCCTACTCCTAACTGATTAAAGAGATTGTTGAAATTGTAATATTACCCATTGCTGATCACCGTTCATATTCATAAGTGTCCTATTCAGATATTGTTCTATTCATAAAATTGTGATCTATATATTGTTCAATTCTTCAAATAAACCTTTTAATTTGCAAAACAAACCTACTTCTTGGCTCAGTGAGGTCGGGGAGATTCAAAGAGAGGGGCGTTATATAAGGGTTCATCATCCAGATTTAAAGAACTTTGACATAAAAATATATAAATAAAGACTTCAATTGGGCATCCCAGACTATGCATTGACTTAGTTGGAGTGCTGGATTGAAGTCACTTACAGATTGGGGGTTCGGTAGCCGGGACTTCTGGATTAGAACTACCACTTGTGCAGCTTAATACAGTGTGCTAATTAATAGGATACATAAATCCTGTTAGGCTACCACGCTGTGTTACGCTGTAAAAGCACCCCTCAAAAAGGAACACTCTCAGGAAACGGTCTGTTTTGCAAAATAAAATAATACATTTCTGTAAGTCAGGAAGGAAATCAATTTCCTTGACATTGGTAGACATCAACAAAGCTAGAGAGCACCTTCTACATAAGCTATTTGTGAGAGGTGAGTGGACTGAGCAGGACCAGGATGCATGGTTGCAGGCGATCACACAACAGGTCACTGCAACTGGGTTAGATATCTGGAGAGATCAGGGTCCCTTACATGTGGCCCTGAGTGAACTATATATGGCCCAGCCCCTAAGGCCAAGGATGAGCACAGCAAGATTGCCAGGATAGCGGCATATTTATATTTATATATGGGAGCCATACAGGACAAATGGGCTGAAGGCCAAGATCTGGCAAGTAGGCAACTGTTGGCATTAGAGAAGGCCCAATCTGATCTGGACTCTTCTGAGCACAGGCTGCAGAGGAGCCAGGAGTCAGAAAACGAAAGTAGGCAGTATCTAATTAAAATCAAAGAGGATATGGGTATCCTGCAACAGGAAAGGGCAGACCGGGATACCAGAATTCTGACCTTGCAGAAGGAGTATCAAGAAGGGTTGGACTCCCTACTGCAGAGCCAGAAAAAGCTCGAGCAACAACTCGATTTCAATAGGATATGTGCAGAGCAGGTAGTCACCCTGCAAAGCCACCTAGATAGAGAAAAGGCAGAGTGCAACAAATTATTTCTGAAAGACCTGGACACCCAGGCAGAATTTGAGGAAGAGCGCCTCAAAGGCAGAGGGATTACCGGCGGCACAGAGGCAGTCTCTTGCTCAGGAAAGGGGTACCTTAGGTAGGAAGTCTGTAACTTAAAAGGGAAGCTGGAAGAAAATCACCTGGCCCTCCAGGGACTGGGTGACCTCCAAAAAGAGCATCAAAACTTTTTAGAGCACACCAGGAGGGTGGAAGATGCTCTGGCAAGAAAGTAACAGGCCAGTAGGGACGGGACTCAGGAGGTAACCCTCCTGCAGCAAAGACTGTCCCAGTACTCCAGGACAAACCATGAAGCACAGAGGGAAAATGAGGCTCTCTGTCAGCACAATGATAGGCTCCAGCGACAGGTATCCATGCAAGAGAGACTGATAGAATTTAGTAAGGCCTTGATTGAGGAACAGAAAGCTCAGGCTCTTGCATGGCAACAGGGAGCAGGGGCTGATAGAGATGAGGTTCGCTGGGAATGGGAAACACCTGAGCATAACCTCAGGAGCCCTAGTACCAGAAGCCTCCATCTCTCCCAGTCCCTGGACACTGCCACCCTCATGTCCCCTGGCGCACATGAGCCCAGGGCCATGGGGATGGCAGATTAGTATCCAGTCAGAAGTATGGGGCTCATAGGCCAGTACCACCCAGGAATGGATGGGCGGGCATCCGGGTATGGGCACCCAAGTACAGTGCAATTTGGCGGGGAACCCCAGGAGAGTAGGCCCACTAAGGGCATCCTGAAAACTTCTGCCCAGTTGGGTCAGGGGGGGGTACCCATCAAATCCTGGGAGCAAGGAGGAATCAGAAGACTCCTCTGAGCATCCCAGGACACAGGAGACTAGGTCCCCACATTCTGCCAGCCATTCCCAGGCTTGCAGAATCCGGGAAAATCTGGAAGATCAGACGGGCACCTCTGGGAGCAGTGCCTCTAAGTCAGAGGATGAATGGGCCAGGGTTACCCGAACCAAGAAGGCCAATAAGGCAAAAAGGGCCTTGCTTAAGGACCCCTTAAAACAGATTAAGGCAATAAGGAGTGTCATCTCGCCTTATCACAAGAACACCAAGTATTCTGTGTGGGAACACTTAGAACTCTTTGAGCAAATGATGGAGACTTTCCATTTGAAAGACAGAAGTAGCTGCATTCAGTACGTCAAATGGACATTCTCCCCAGAATACTCCACTTTCTTTGCGGGGCTGGAGGGCCAAAATCATTCAAGATGGTCCACATATAGGGTGGCCATCTGAAAGCACTTTTCTGTTCATAGAAATCCCCAAGAGGCTCGCAAGGCAGCCTACAATTTGCAATTTGGGGAGGATCAGGCCCCACAAGAATTTGTGCAGGAGTTGAAGCGCGCCTTTGCGCAGACTACCAAAAGGGTGCACAGGGACAGTAAAGAATTTGTTAATACGTTTTTCCATGCACTGCCGAAATACATCATGACCCAGCTAGTGAGAGATTTTCATGAGAAAAGGTCACTAGACTGGGTCATTGAACAGGCCACCCGAATCTATGAGGTGCAGAAGCCCATAGAAAATAAAAATAATGCTCAGAAAAGCCCCAAACCGACCACCACCCTTGCCGCTGTTAAGGTGGCAGAGGTAAAGGTTGCCCCTATTTTAGATTTGGAGATGGGGGGGCCTAAAAACCTGCCTGCACAAAATAATTCTAAGCACAGAAGTCCCTTGGGCCAGTCACAGACAGGGAGTCAAGGAGGTAGTCCCACAAATGGGGTCCCTCACTCCCCTGACTATGTAAGTCCCCGCTACAAGGGAAACTGGCCCATCCTGTGTTATGTGTGGACTCCTCCAGCCCAAGGGGGGGGGATCCAACCAAGCACCTAACCCAGGGAACTTTCCTCCTAACTTCCCCCAGGAGGGCAGAAATTCACCAAATCCTGGGCAGAACATTTTCCCCAGGTATCCACAAAATTTCCAACCCCAAAATCATCCATCCTTCTTTCCCCACTTCCCTGAGCCCAGGCAACCTAATCCGGGAGAGGGGAGGCCAAGGGTGGAGGGGTACCCAAATCTTCCCAACCCGGGGTACTACCAGAGAAGGGATAGCTACCCTTCCCGGGATCAGCCCATGGGAGAAAACAGAACCCTGTATCAGCCAGAGCGGGTTTCACAGCTTGAGCGTCAGGTCCAAAATAAGGCACACGATCTGGGTCGCATACTGAGGGCTCAGCAGAATCCTCAGATGAGCATGCCGGCACAGAATGCCCCAAACTCTGGACCTGGTGCTCCAGAACAATGACGGGGGCAGCACCCCGATAACTCACCGGTTCCCAGGGAGGAGGCAATTGGGGAAGGGGGGGTAAAGCCTTGGAGGAAGCTTCCTTCCCCACTTGTAAACAGCCCCTGGAAACCCAGGAACTGGAAACAAAATCTCCTACCCCTGAAAGTCTGCCACCTAAGGAGCAGAGAGGGGGTAGGAGAAACAAAGGACCCAGACAGACCCTTTTTGAGGAGGAGGTACAGATCTTCCAATTTGAAGGAGAGGGATCCTCAGAGGATCCTGGGAAAAGTATATTCTCCTTCAGAGATGGGGGAACTCCTCCCAAAGAAAAATGGGTCCAAAGGGATTCACATCCAGACTGGGTAGATGTGGGGACTGAGCTAACACCACCCATCATCCCATCCCAGAACCAACAACATCAGAATCCCCTCGTTCAAACCCACTCTGGTGACTGCCTCCAAAAGGGGGGGCGGCCCAGATCCTTAACCTGGTGAACTCAAAACTTCTCCTATATCCAGTTGCCAACTTTTTCTTTCAGATTCCCAAGACTCCCCACATAATTCTGCCCAAATCTCTTCTCTTGGTATGTCCAAAACTAAAAAACTAGCCCACCAGTTGTCCAAAAATGTGCATTATCTGTGCCCCCTTGCGGAGATGGAGGGAAGATACTATGCCCTGGTTCAAGTACAGGGGCAGGGTACAATTTTGGCACTGGTGGACACTGGATCCCAAGCTACCCTTCTGTCCAAAAAGGCCTTTGATGAACTAAACTCAGGAAGGGGGGAGAAATACCAAATTCCTCTCACCTTTCTTCCTGGACAACTTCAGAACATTGACGGGATGGAGATTCCCGTCAAGGGGACTGCGGATTTGGACATTAAAATTGGGCGACACAAGGTGAAACACCCGGTCATAGTAGTGACTCCAGAGGGCACCCCTTGTTTACTAGGGAATGACCTCCTGAGAAGGTTGTCACCCCTAATAGATTGCGTAAACAAGGTCCTCTGGACCCAGACTAGCCGACCAATAAAGTTAAAACAGAGTGTCAACCATGGTAGTTTAAACGGCACATGCCACATGGTTGAACAAAAATCTGACTGAGTAGAATTTCACTTCCAGAACAACCAAATTCCAGACGTGACAGTAATAAAATCAACCTCCCTTCCAGTTTAAGGTGGTATTCCACACTGGAAGGAAACACTCTGAAATTCTTTACCAATCCACAATCAGACATTCCCACTCATACAGTCTAGAAAGATGAGAAGTCAGCTCAGAGCCTGGCTGATGCCCAGCAAATCGGAGAGCAGTTGTTTATCCCTGTTCAGTAAAATGAAGGGAAGGACTCTGTTCGCGCCCGAGTGTGTGAGAACAACGGTAAGAGCTTCATCAGCGAAGCCCTGTTCCGCCAACTCCCAAAAGATCCCGCCATTCCCACATTTAGACTCATAGACAAATGGGAAATGGACATGGACGCACCCAATTCCAAACATCTCCTGCCAAGCAGGTGTATGCTCAAAATCTCCATTGGCAACAAGAGCATAGTCCATAATTGTTGGGTCGTGCGAGGCGTCACTGCCGCCTTTTACTTAGGCAGTGATATTCTCAATCGCTTTGCCATTAGTTTGGACCTAATAAACTTCAAAGCTTGGTCACGGGCTTTGATGATCCAGAGAAAGCCTTTAGGTCAGCTCAATTGCTACCTTATGCAGTTGAAATTCAGATTGGAGAGGAAGTCACCATCCCAGAAAGGACCAGACAATTCTCCCTGCAAGTGAAAGTTAAAAGAGGACAGAAATTGAAAAACCCTGATGCCTATATTCATCTAAATGCTTCTCTCCAGCAGCAAGAGTTGGGGGTAAACCCAAAACCACTAGTCAATATAGAACATGACACCATTCCAATAGTGGTGGATAACAGCGACTTAAGGGGCATCACTCTAGCCGCAGGCACCATTATTGGAATGGCGGTTGATGACTGACATTTTTCCATTGATTTAGGTAATTAACTGTTAGGACCAATCCCCAAGGACTGTTTTGACAGTGATGACTACACAACACCAGACAGGATCTTTACCCGGCATGGGGGAACTTCCTGGTGTACACATCCTGCCCTTATGGTAAGGAAGATGTGACTTGCGACTTCAGGAGGGATGAGGTGATTTTTCAGGTCCATCAGGGCTGCCTTCCCCAGCTGAAGCCACCAGTCCAAATCAGCACTCTTACCAGGGACTTCTCCAACCAGCTGGAGGAGGCCGCTGATTTAACAAAACCAAAAGTCTTTCCAGGCTTCAGGCAGATGGTTGAAGAGAGAGTCAACATAGCTGATGCCTGTGAGACTCTGGAGCATAAGCAAAAGTTGAAACAAGGTTTCTTGGATTTTCAAGATCTCTTTGCAGTGGACTCATATGACTGTGGTCGCACCGACATCCACACAACAACAATTCCCACGGACCCTGGTATGACTCCAGTGTTTGTGAAGCAATATCACTTGCCTCTCGCATCAATGGAGTCCCTTACTGAAATCATTAAGAAACTTGAGTCCCGTGGGATAATCCGTCCAGTCCACAGCACCTTCAATAATCCGGTGCTGGGGATGTGGAAGTCAAACGGCCAGTGGAGACTCTGCGCTGACCTTAGGGAGCTCAACAAATGGGTCCATACTTTCCGATGGCCTCTTCCCTACATTGACCAAGGGCTGGCCCAGATCCAGGGGTCACAGGTATTCACTGCAATAGACCTGACTAATGGTTACTGGACTGTACCTGTCAGTAGGAAGGACCAATACAATCTGGCTTTTACCTTTGGGGGCCAGCAGTACACATGGACCCGGACTCCCTTCGGATACCTCAACTCCGGCAATGAGTTCAACATTTTTCTACATAAGGCCATGCCCGACCTGGGTGAGAGGGATAACCTAGCTTATGTAGATGATGCCCTCATCAAAAACTCAACTGTGGAGGAACACATAGCAGAGATCCATTATGTTCTGACACAGTTGAGGGCCGCCGGAGCAAAACTCTCCTTTCAGAAAGCACAGTGGTGTAGAACCCGTGGTAATTTCTTGGGGCATGAGATTACTCCTCAGGGTCTCTGTCCCCAGGAAAAGAAAGTGGAAGCACTCGAGAAACTGAAGGACCCCACAACTCTGTGGGAACTAAGGAGCCTCCTGGGACTGACTAATTACAGCAGAAAGTTCATTGAGGACTATGCAGAGATCACCAGGCCCCTGATTTATCTTTTGAAGGGGGGGTCAAGTGGGAATGGGGTCCAGAACAATCCGAGGCAGCAAGACAACTCAAAAGAAGCCTCTCACAAGTGCCTTGCCTAGCTTACCCTGTCAGAAACAAGGAGTTCTTCTTGGAGACAGGGTTCTCTAATACATGCTTGACTGCAGTATTATACGAAAAGCATGACAAGGTCAATAAAGTAATCTCCTATGCGAGTAAAACTTTATCCTCTGTGGAGGAAAAATTAAATGATTGTGAGAAGGCAATCCTGGCAACAGTGTGGGCATTGAAGAATTACCGCCCAATTATCCAGGGGGAACACATCATAGTGGAGACTCCACACCAGCCTCTGCAATATCTCCAAAGTGACAGAATCCGGGCCGGAAATGTGAGTAATTCCTGAATTACTTCTTGGATTCTGTCAATGCAAGGCTTTCCTGTGGAGGTCAGATATGGCCAAAACAAGAAGAGCCCCTCGCTCAAGGTCTGGCTGACTTGCACGATTGTGCCAGAGAAAACTGTCTCAAGGACGAAAGTCTAAAAATCAAGGACAACATGGAGACATACCTCAATTCCCCACACAAAGTCTTTGAAGAAGACAAGTGTGAGGGAATGCCCACTGTCTATGTGGATGGATGCTCTTACCATGTTGACAACAACTGGGACAAGGAACTTGTGGCCGGCATAGGGAATGCATGGGTGAATGAGTCCCCAGAACCCTCCGCTGGGTACAAGATTGGTCCCCGAAGTAGTCAAGTGGCAGAGTTGATGGCTGTGCATCAAGCCAACATCAACTCCACAAACTGGTCATAATCACTGATTCAGATTATGTACTTAACAGGTTCTTGAAGCACCTAGTTAATTGGAAAACCAGAGGCATGCTATGTGCTAATAACAAGCCCTTGAAACATGGGAAGTTAATCCAAAATATTGATTATCTGGTCACCTTGAATGGGATGACCATCTACTGGAAAAAGATCAAGGGTCATTCCAAAGTAGAGGGACCAGACAAAACTGGAAATGACTTAGCTGGTCAGCTGGCCAAAACCGGGGCCATCCAAGGGGATCTAATAGAGATCGAGTCCCTGTTGGGAGAAATCCAGGTCACTGCTATCACTAGGTCCCAGACAAATGCTCACAATGATTTCTCAACTGCACAATGGAGTAAGGAGACCCCAAATGCTGATTTGATTACGGCTCAAAAAGGGGATTCAATAATTGGTAAGTTTTATCAACACATTGAGGACCCTGAGAACTTTCCCCTGATGAATACCGATTCCATTGGGAAAGAGGACTTCAGAGTGTTGATGAAATGTCCAAAAATGTTCCGAATCCAAGACGGTTTGTTGGGAAGGAAATCCATAGCTGGCCATGATCAGTGGGTGGTTCCTACCTCATTCTGAAGCTTGATGTCAAGTCATGCCCATGATGCGGCTACAGCCGGACATAGGGGGTTTCATACAACACTTGAAATCTTAAGAGAGGTTGCATACTGGCAACACATTGGGCTGGACCTTGACCAATACTTGAAGGGGTGTCTTGGGTGTGCACAATTTTAGCCAACATCCCTCACACACCGTGCGCCTCTCCAAAAGAGGGGGATGACACTGCCAGATTTGCAAGTAGATTTCATCGGGCCCGTGATTCGCTCCTCTAGGGGAAATAAGTACATGTTGACCGTGACATGCTTATTTGCTAAATGGGTGGAATGTCTCCCGGCCCCAAACTGCAAAGCAGAAAAAGCAGCTGACCTGATGATCAACCACATCTTTTCGCGTTTTGGACTACCCCAAAGGATTGAGTCAGACAGAGGTAGCTATTTCACCAGCAAAGTAATGACAAAGATGTGAGAGATACTTGGGGTTAAAAGGAAGCTACATATTGCTTACCGGAAAGCCTCTAGTGGTGCAGTAGAACGTTACAACAAAACCATTGTGAGCATATTAAAAAAATTTGTGGCGGATTCTGGGCCAAGCTGGGATATCCGATTAACTCTTGTCCTAATGGCCATCAGATCTACCCTTTCATCTGCAACTAAAATGTCACCATTTGAGCTGATGGCTGGACGCAGGATGGTGCTTCCCCAGCATCTGCTCTACAGGACCCAAGAGCAGACATTGATCAATGCCTCCACAACTCATGAGTATGTTGAAAATTTAAGAAAACACCTTCAACATGCTTTTGCATATGCTCAGCGAAATCTAGAAAGATCAGCCGACAGCATGAAGACCCACTGTCATGATCTCTGCTTCCAAAAGGTCAGGGTTTTCCCAACTCCCTTGGAAGCAGATCCATAACCCAGGTTCCGAGTGCCAACCAGTCCCAATTGGGACCTTTTGGACCCAGTCCTGGCGCCAGTGGCACCAGGCTCATAAATATGCCCAGTCCCAGCGCTGGAAGCGCCGGGCTCATAATGCTTGGGTGGACTTACCTTCAGCAGACCATGCTGCTTACTTGCCTGCCAGTTGAGCCTCTGATCCTCTTCTGTTTGGAACTACTTTTCCTGTTGGGTGGGGCTGGAGCCACTCCCTAGATTCAGAACACTGGAACTCTTCTGGAAGGCAGGAACTCTTTTCTTACCAGGAACTCTTTTCTTACTTAGGCGTGGCTGTGGAAGGAGACACCTAAGCACTACAGGAGGCTATTTAAACCACACCCGGTGGATGAATCTTGCTTTGCGTTATTCTGCAACCTCTGCAGCAGAACGCTCATCGTGTCTTCTGCATCCGGTCCTGGGCCTAAGGAAAAAGGCTTACCATCCTGAATCCAGTCTTCAGCAACACCTATAAAGACAAGAAAGAACAGGTTAGCATTCCGGCATCTGAAAGGCAAAGGCTTACCATCCTGAATCCAGTCTTCAGCAACACCTATAAAGACAAGAAAGAACAGGTTAGCATTCCGGCATCTGAAAGGCAAAGGCTTACCTACTCTTCGTGCGCTCCGGAGGTCTTCACACTGCATTCCGGCATCTGAAAGACAAAAGTTTACCAACTCTTTGCACGCTCCGGAGGCCTTTGGCGCTGCATCCCGCATCTGAAAGACAAAACAAGGTGCGTTTAAAGACATTGGGGAACTTTAATACTCACGTGCCATTACTCCTTTCCACATCTAATCCAGTGGGTATTCCGGCACCCTGCAGCCGCTCCGAACTCGTACCTGCAAAATAAAAAGACAGTTAGAGCGCATAGTGAAGCAGGCAACAAGCGCTTACTTACGTGCTTCCAGGCGCTTCTATTCATCACACGGGCTCCATCTTCAACTCACTTCAGCCCGTCATCCGCCATCGCCGGAACCCTGCAAAACAAGAGACATCATTACTAAAGACTTTAAAGACATTTGAATGACTCGAAACTTACCGTTCGTGCAGTAAACGACGGACAGCAGTCCTCTGAAGTCAAGAGGCCTGCGCTACCTATCCAGTGAAGAAACTGGTTACAGCACCCTGCCCCGAGGCAGATGGAGAGCTCGGCATTCACTTACCTAAGGTGAGAGCGTTGACCTTTGGGGGTCTACAGGAGAGGAGAAGAGGAAAGAGATAGGGACACCCCAATAACCCCAGTTCATTAACCCCATATTTTCTATCTGCAGACATCTTACTCTACACGTCAGGCATACAGTGCACAAAGGTCCAGCCCAAAGAGCCAACCGGGTGCTACACATCACCTTTGAAGATACGGTAGTCGCCCAGTCAAGACCGGCGCCTCTGCGAGAATCAGGTGAGCGTTACAGAACGCAAAGCCTACCGCAAAACTCTCGCCCAGGCGCTATGGAAACCTCGGATACTGACCCCCTAGCCCGGTTACTTGGGGAACTAAGGGCAGAAGTGCATGCAGCTCGTCAGGAAACGAATGCTCTAAGAAGGGAACTAATTATTTCCAAGGAGAGAACAGACAATCTTGCTAGACAAGTGCTACAGTCACAAGCCGGACAGACCCCGTTACCCGCATCAGGGGCAAATCTTCCTTCAACATCCTCTATGAATCCAGTGCAGATCAACCTACCTGGGAATGTACCTCTGGCTCCGCCCGAACGATTTTCTGGTGACCCAAAGAGGTTTGCAGTATTTATCAATCAGTGCCGGTTGCACTTCTTATGCCGGCCAGCAGCCTTTCCAACTGATCAAGCAAAAGTAGCTTTTGTACTTTCGTACCTTAGTGGCAATGCGGCAGACTGGTCGATCCCTCTAGTTAATCAAGATGATCCGGTTCTCCATGATTTTCAAGCCTTTCAGCTTAGTATGGAAAAACTGTTCGCAAGACATTCACAGGGGCAGGCCTTGGACAATGAGCTTCTTTCGTTGCGACAGGGTAATCAAGACCTTTTGGCTTATATTGCATCTTTCAATAGACTAATAGTGGAAACTCAATGGCCTGAGGACAAAAGGATTACGCTGTTTTATAGAGGTCTACGTGGAGAGCTCAAAGACGTTTTAGCCCAAGTAGTGAATCCCCCACAAGACTGTTCGGATTATATAGACTTGGTCGTTCAAATAGATCACAGGCTGCAGAACAGGAAGGCCGATAGTTCCAAGTTTGATGCTCGAGTATTTTCCAAACCGCCAACTCCTTCCAAAGGAGTAGACTCCGGGGAACCCATGCAAATAGGGGGTCTGAAAGGTCCTCTAACACAAAGGGAGCGGGAAAGGAGGAAACAGTTGCAATTATGCCTATATTGCGGAAACTCAGGGCACTTTCTTCGAGACTGTCCGGTGAAACCTGCCAAGAAGGCAGTAGGAGCTGCAGTTACCAAAGTTACAAACTCTGAGCAGGGAAACGACCTCGCCCGACAAGAATAGAAGTCCTCTTGCCGAGCGTGAAAACCAGTTCCGTGACCTCGCATTTCGTGATACCTATGGTCCTCATTAGCCCTGATAATCCGGATCGATTACATGCAATTGAAGCTTACGTCGACAGCGGTGCCATCGGCAATTATGTGGATCATGAAATGGTTTTGAGGATGAATCTAACTCTTTGTCCCAAGGCTGTAAAGGACGTCATTACTACGGTGGATGGTACGGAGATAGCCTCCAGGCCAGTAACGCATACCACTCAAGAGGTGACGCTAGTAAGTCAAGATGGACACCATGAGAAGATCGTGTTCGATGTGATCAAGGCCCCTCAGTTTCAGATTATTCTAGGAATACCTTGGTTAGAGAAACACAATCCTCTGATCGATTGGCGAGCAAGAACGGTCCAGTTTCCAGAATGTGTCTCTACTTGTCACCCTCCACCTGGTGTTGCACTGGCCGCAATTTCTTCAGAGACTCCCCAGTTACCTCCCGAATACCTAGAATACCAAGATGTTTTCCGGAAGGATCAGGCTAACTCTCTACCTCCTCATAGGTCTTATGACTGCCAGATAGACCTGATACCTGGATCTACTCCTCCTTGTAGTAGAATGTATGCCCTCACCGAGCCTGAGAACCTTCACCTTCGACAATACCTGGATCAATACCTGGCAAATGGGTTTATTCGTCCTTCCAAGTCCCCTGCTTCTTCAGCTTTGTTCTTCGTTCCAAAAAAGGAAGGAGACCTTAGAACTTGTATCGATTATCGCTCCCTGAACCAGATCACCGTTAAGAATAGATATCTGTTACCTTTGATCCCTGAACTCCTGGACCAAGTCAGAAAAGCATGCATATATACAAAGCTGGATCTTAGAGGAGCTTACCACTTGGTACGAGTAAAAGAGGGCGATGAATGGAAGACGGCCTTCCGCACCAAGTATGGGCTATTTGAATATCAGGTCATGCCCTTCGGACTTTGCAATGCCCCGGCCGCCTTTCAATATTTTATGAACGATGTCCTCAGAGAGCTCATAGATGTATGTGTTGTTGTTTACATTGACGACATCCTCGTTTATTCTTCATCGGAATCTGAACATCGGAAACACGTGAAAATGGTCCTCGAAAGATTGCGTCAACACAAACTTTTCGCTAAATTGGAAAAATGTGTTTTCAACGTGACTGAAGTTGAATTCTTGGGATTCATATTATCACCTGGCGGAGTGCGTATGGATTCAAAGAAGGTCGATGCAGTTCTCAAATGGCCATCACCATCCTCCGTAAAAGGTGTGCAAAGCATGTTAGGCTTCGCTAACTTTTACCGCAGGTTTATCCCCGAATTCTCTCAAATAGTCCAGCCCATCACTGCCTTGTTAAAGAAAAACAAACGTTTTGAATGGTCTACCGAGGCGGAACAAGCTTTCCAGGATTTGAAGACTAAATTTATCTCTGCACCAATCTTAAAACACCCTCGCCCCGAACTCCCCTACATCGTGGAAACTGATGCTTCAAGCCTTGCCCTGGGGGCAGTTCGATCACAAAAGGACCCGGTAACCAATCAGTTGCATCCCGTGGCATTTTGGTCCCACAAATTCTCGCCTCCTGAAATCAATTACACGATTACTGACAAGGAACTTCTGGCTATCAAGTCTGCCTTTAAGGCTTGGCGGCATTATCTGCTGGGGGCCCGACACACCGTTACTGTGATTACGGATCACCGAAACCTGCAATATTTGAAGACCGCAAAAGCCCAATCCTCTAGACAACTCCGTTGGGCATTATTCTTTGCCGAGTTTGACTTCATAATTACCTATCGACCTGGTACAAAGAACGGTAAAGCCGATGCCCTTTCTCGGATGGGAGTGGAAGAACACTTGGTCAACCCTAAACCTGTACCAATCATTCCCGAACAAAGAATTCTGGGTGTAATCGCCACAGAATCCATAGAGGAAGTTAAGGATAAAGCCAGGCAACTTGTAACTCCAGCAGACATACAGAATTGGCATCTGCAGGGAAAGGACTTTGCAGTAAAGGACAACTTATTGTATTTCCAAGAACGATTATACCTACCCAGCACAGATTTACAGAAAAAAGTAATCTCTTGTTATCACGACTCTTTAATGGAAGGTCATCCCGGTATAGCCAAGACCTCAGAAAAGATCAAGCGCTACTTCTGGTGGCCGTCTTGGAAAAAAGATATCAGAGACTTTATAATGTCCTGTGGAGTATGCGCCCAAAACAAGAGTCAAAAGGAAAGACCAGCAGGCCTCTTACGCCCTATTGACATCCCACCTCGCCCTTGCATACGCTTTCTATGGACTTCATCACCGATCTACCTCCATGCTCCGGATACAATACGATTCTAGTAATCGTGGACTTATTCTCCAAGATGGCGCATTTCATTCCGCTCAAAGGCTTGCCAACAGCAGCAACTCTGGCCCGAGAATTTCTCGAAAACATCGTCCGACTGCACGGTTTTCCTTCGGTTCTAATTTCGGATCGAGGTAGTCAATTTATTTCTCATTTTTGGCGAAGTTGCTGTCGGTCGGCTCAAATTGATGTGAGACTATCGACCAGTCACCACCCTCAGACCGACGGACAAACCGAGAGGACCAATCAAACTCTGGAACAGTATTTACGCTGCATGCTGCAACAAACTGAAAAAAACTTGGAAAGATATCCTTTGGATAGCCGAGTATGCCTACAATAACTCTGTCCATTCGGGAACTGGGAAAACCCCGTTTTTTCTTTTGTACGGCAGTCACCCTCGAACCTCGGAGTTGGATCCCCTCCAAGATCTTGAAACACCAGCAGTAGACTACCTGCATTCTACAATCACCCAAGCCTTTATGGAAGCTGTTTCTCACCTTCAAAGGGCTAAAGAACAATCCAAGAAAGGAGCAGATCAACATCGGAAGGAAGCCCCTCACTATCAAGTAGGGGATCAAGTCTGGTTATCCACCAAATATCTATCTCTAAAAGGGCCACGCACATTCAACCCAAGATACCTTGGTCCCTATTCCATCACTACCATAGTAAACCCAGTAGCGGTCAAGTTGGACTTGCCCCCGCACATGAAGATACATCCGGTCTTCCACGTCTCTCTATTAAAACCCGTGCAACCTCAAACCCGACTAACCAAATCTCCAAAACCTATCCTAGTGGATGGAGAACTCGAGTTTGAAGTCAAAAGCATTCTGGACTCCAAGATCTCCAAATCTAAACTATTCTACCTAATTGACTGGAAAGGCTACGGCCCCCAAGAGAGATCCTGGGAACCTGCTGAATATGTCCACGCTCCTCGCCTAATCAAAAGATTTCACCGAACATTTCCTGACAAGCCAAAACCCCCGGAGAAGCCCGGTTTGGGAGGGGCCTTGAGGGGGGGTACTGTCATGATCTCTGCTTCCAAAAGGTCAGGGTTTTCCCAACTCCCTTGGAAGCAGATCCATAACCCAGGTTCCGAGTGCCAACCAGTCCCAATTGGGACCTTTTGGACCCAGTCCTGGCGCCAGTGGCACCAGGCTCATAAATATGCCCAGTCCCAGCGCTGGAAGCGCCGGGCTCATAATGCTTGGGTGGACTTACCTTCAGCAGACCATGCTGCTTACTTGCCTGCCAGTTGAGCCTCTGATCCTCTTCTGTTTGGAACTACTTTTCCTGTTGGGTGGGGCTGGAGCCACTCCCTAGATTCAGAACACTGGAACTCTTCTGGAAGGCAGGAACTCTTTTCTTACCAGGAACTCTTTTCTTACTTAGGCGTGGCTGTGGAAGGAGACACCTAAGCACTACAGGAGGCTATTTAAACCACACCCGGTGGATGAATCTTGCTTTGCGTTATTCTGCAACCTCTGCAGCAGAACGCTCATCGTGTCTTCTGCATCCGGTCCTGGGCCTAAGGAAAAAGGCTTACCATCCTGAATCCAGTCTTCAGCAACACCTATAAAGACAAGAAAGAACAGGTTAGCATTCCGGCATCTGAAAGGCAAAGGCTTACCATCCTAAATCCAGTCTTCAGCAACACCTATAAAGACAAGAAAGAACAGGTTAGCATTCCGGCATCTGAAAGGCAAAGGCTTACCTACTCTTCGTGCGCTCCGGAGGTCTTCACACTGCATTCCGGCATCTGAAAGACAAAAGTTTACCAACTCTTTGCACGCTCCGGAGGCCTTCGGCGCTGCATCCCGCATCTGAAAGACAAAACAAGGTGCGTTTAAAGACATTGGGGAACTTTAATACTCACGTGCCATTACTCCTTTCCACATCTAATCCAGTGGGTATTCCGGCACCCTGCAGCCGCTCCGAACTCGTACCTGCAAAATAAAAAGACAGTTAGAGCGCATAGTGAAGCAGGCAACAAGCGCTTACTTACGTGCTTCCAGGCGCTTCTATTCATCACACGGGCTCCATCTTCAACTCACTTCAGCCCGTCATCCGCCATCGCTGGAACCCTGCAAAACAAGAGACATCATTACTAAAGACTTTAAAGACATTTGAATGACTCGAAACTTACCGTTCGTGCAGTAAACGACGGACAGCAGTCCTCTGAAGTCAAGAGGCCTGCGCTACCTATCCAGTGAAGAAACTGGTTACAGCACCCTGCCCCGAGGCAGATGGAGAGCTCGGCATTCACTTACCTAAGGTGAGAGCGTTAACCTTTGGGGGTCTACAGGAGAGGAGAAGAGGAAAGAGATAGGGACACCCCAATAACCCCAGTTCATTAACCCCATATTTTCTATCTGCAGACATCTTACTCTACACGTCAGGCATACAGTGCACAGAGGTCCAGCCCAAAGAGCCAACCGGGTGCTACACATCACCTTTGAAGATACGGTAGTCGCCCAGTCAAGACCGGCGCCTCTGCGAGAATCAGGTGAGCGTTACACCCACTATGACTTAAAGACTACCAGGAAAGAATACAATGTAGGAGACCAGGTTTATCTATACAATGTCCAGAGGAACCAGGCCGAACAGCGGAAATTCCTGCCTACCTGGAAGGGACCTTTTGAAATTGTGGACACGATCTCACCAGTCGCATACAAGATCCGCATCCCGAAAGGCAGTTTGGCAGAAGGGGAAGACAAGTGGGTCCATACTAATCAGCTGAAGTGTTGCCATCCTACGCACACTCTGCAGCAACTGGAGGAGTCTTCTGGAACCCCAGAGGGGGCCACTACAGATCCATAAAATATCAACCCTAAGATATTCCACATATAGTCTATAAAATACAATAATAAAAATGGATCCTGATTTAGATAATGTATATGTCCGCCCCACTACATTAATACTGGTGGGGAAATGTCTACAAATATGTTTGTGCTTTGTCATCCTAGGAGAGAAAGAGAGAGAGATAAACCATGGAGACTGACCAAGGAGGACGACCCGGGACCGGGAGCAAAGATCCGAGGGGCCCAAGGTATCGCTCAATACTCCCATCAGGACTGGCGAGGAGAACCAATCGATCCACACCTGATGGAGGAAAAGACGATGAACTTTGCCATTTGTGGAATCCGGAGAGATGAGGCTGACATCCCAGTCTTGCGAAGTTCCATTGATGGAAGTTCAACGGCCATTGCAAGAGGGGGGCTTGTGGGATGTATCAACCAACTCATCCAAGCCCTGCAACATCACTGTGCATTGCTGGCAGCAGAAACATCATAATGGCCACTGGAAAGCATGCTGCTCGCTAGAAATCACCAGAAATTGTGCAGTGAAAACCTGAAAAATAGGCCACCATCTACTTTTGCCTATGCCAGTGGTAACACAGGAGACCACTGCCAAAAACCACCATTGGGCTACCCATAAAGTAGCCTGAAACCACTTGGAAATAGCAATGCTGATTGAAAAAGAGACACAGAGGTGTTTGAAAATCTGTTTTCTTGATTGTCAAAAATTGCTAAAATCATGGCTCACAAATCACCTAAAAGATCCAACCTCTTTGTTGGGTGTTCCACATAATTTACTGCAAGAATCCACATCAATACAATGTCAGCAAGAATCATATGTTCTCAGAACAAAATCCTATTTTAAAGATACTTGATGGAAAGACAGCTGTCAAAATGGGTGTAGTACCGTTACTCGCCTCTGTCAGGTGCTGGCGATTTATAATTCTGACAGGAGAACTGGTGTTTCAGAAGTTAAATATGCCAAAGTAGAGAATTCCATAAAAATGCCATATAGAGTGCCACAAAATGATTTCATGTTGAAAAAGACTTGGTTTAAAGGTATGTTGCTTATTTTAAGTTTATAAATGTTATTTTTTTCACAAGGAACTATGTTACAATTGATTAGAAAGTAATCTGATGCAGTTAAAACTCCAAAAGGCGTGCTTCCCCTGAGAACCCTTCACACCTTGTCATTCCCACCAGAAGGAGGATGTCGCATTGGCATGTTAATCAAGAGGGGAGGAGATTTTCTCTGCAGCCCGGAGAAAGAAACAATGGGGGCCTTGCACTGAATAGGGAATGCTAATTTGGGGTGTAACTGACCACAAACTGCTGGCAGGAAACAGAACATGTGACCTTTGAGTCAGCCCAGCTCTAGGAGGCGGACCAGACTGAGATGTGAATTGAATTAAAATCAAATGGTTGTTTTATAAAAATGCTTATAACAAATTGTACTGAACTGACAAAAATGTGAAACTTTGAGATTGTGAAGATGAAAAATTCCCTCAAAATTTAAGACTAAGCTGGACTTTGTGCGATGTTCTGAGACTAAACCCTGGAATCTATTCATATTGTAGCTACTGTATTAATGCCAAGAACCGGAAAAATGATAGAAATGTGCCCAGCTAGGGTGTGCAGGCATGTCTAAAAATTGGTGCAGAAATAATATTGGGAAACCCACCAAAAGCGAAAAAAATTGTCATTTCTGAACCAAAGCTCTTAGGAAGATAAGAATTGAACAGAAATGTACCTTAAGTAATCTGTCATGTAATTATGTATTTTCAACAGATTGTGCATCTGGGAAATATGTTTTTTGGGAAAAATAGATTTTCTATGTAAAAGCAAAAGGTAGGGATTTCTTTTATACCATAAACACAGCATCACTCTGACTCATTCTGACATGCTTTCATTATAGTTTTTCCATAATCGCGTATCACGCACACGGAAAAATTGCCGTAAATTTCAATTTAGCTCCATTTCACCACATGTCAAAATAGCTGTTCTTGTTTTCAATTGCTGAATTGCGTTTTCAGTCTGATAATCATTCATGAATCATTGCTAGTGTTGACTTGTATCAATCCAAAGTAATTCTCACTAGTGTTGAATCAATCTCCTTTAGTGAATTAAAATCATTTTAGCATATTTTTCCATCCATTGCAATCACATTCAAAAGTATTTTTGCCTGTTTTAAAATCATACCTGTTCTCTCTAAGCTTGCTGGGGGAACTGGAATTGAACTGCATTATTGAGTGTATTCTTGAAACCTGTGTGCCCTCATTTCCATCTCTTCATATTGCATAGTGGGGGGAGTGAGTAGTCACAGGGGAAAAAGTGATCATATTGTCTTTTGATTGAAACCATATCAAGTCTATTTCTGTGTTGCATTTTTCCCATCATTGCATTTCCTTGAATCATATAAAGTATTCTCTGAAACAGTATCCTTCCATTCCTACTCCTAACTGATTAAAGAGATTGTTGATATTGTAATATAACCCATTGCTGATCACCGTTCATATTCCTAAGTGTCCTATTCAGATATTGATCTATTCATAAAAGTGTGATCTATATATTGTTCAATTCTTCAAATAAACCTTTTAATTTGCAAAACAAACCTACTTCTTGGCTCAGTGAGGTCGGGGAGATTCAAAGAGAGGGGCGTTATATAAGGGTTCATCATCCAGATTTAAAGAACTTTGTGTTACTCCACTACACTAAGAATCGGAGGATTGAAGTGGTGGAACTCTCAAATCAACCAGTCTCGATCTCAGCTACCCTGAATAATAAGTTGGTTGAAGTAGCAGAGCAGATACAGAGCCTAAAAGAACAATGCAAAGGACAATAAGGAACTAACTACTGAGTTAATGAATCCCCTTGAACCCCTAGGGAATGCACCACTAACCTGGAAGGAGAGGGTTGAGGAGCCAAGAGGGGAATCCAATTCCAAGGACACAATGACAGGAGAAAATAATAAACAGGAAGGTTAGTAAGGGAGGAAACACCCGAACGGCACGAGGGACGCACTAGATACGGGTTGGTGCAGGTAGCTGGAAAGCGTCCTGAACTGCACTTGCAATGTAAAAATATAAATCCAGCAGTAATGTCCAAGGAAGGTAATTTCTTCACAACGGGAGTAGGCAGTGTAAATCCAAGAAGCGAATCACAGGAAGTTATGACCAGGAAAATACACTTACTGAGAGCAACTAGTGTTAGACGATGATTGTTTAAATGTAACTCTTGTGGAAGGAACCAAAAAGCTACAAAGCAAAGGGAAACAACTTTTAATAGTCATCAGCAATCCAGGTAACGTTCCGAGTCGTAACAGCGTTTGGAAACAAAACAGCTGGGCAATCCGTGAACAGTCCAAAGTAGAAGGCAAGGTCGAAACCAGGAAATCTAAGCTGGAAGTTGAAGAAGGAATTAGCTCGAGGGCTAAACACGTAAGAGTACGTGCAGACTACAATTAGCAGCACTGAGCCCCGAGCGGAACCGGATTATGAAGGCAAAGGGCAGGGCATCGGTGTACGCGTAATGCGTAATGCGCGTGTCAGCTGACACGGTCGATACTGATGCCGACGTCCATACAGTCTCCATGGAAACCGATAACGCTGCCACAGCGATGTCTTTCCCCGAACAGAGTGAGCCGGTGTAACTGCCGAGGGAGGCTGGCGAGAACCGGGCTGTCGGAGCGTAACACTTCGACATAAAAATATATAAATAAGGGCTTCCATTGGGCATCCCAGAGTAGGCATTGACTTAGTTGGAGTGCTGGATTGATGTCACTTACGCTTCCTTTCTCTTCTACTTCTATATCCATTATAACTCTCTTCCTATAGCTATAATCTTTTTTTATCAACACCACCACTCTTCTCACTCACCTACTCTCCCTAAACACAAAATCTCAAACCTTAACTTTTATCACACTTCCTTGTTTTGCAACTACCCCCAGTGCCTCTCTACTTCGAGACTCAACATCAGCATGCTTCTACATCTCACTCTCTCAACATTTCTCTTTGGAATGCACAATCTGTCTGTCTGTAACAAGACGTCCTTTACCTCTGATGTACCTCTTCTTTCCGATTCTCCCTCTCTTGACCTTATTACTTTTACAGAAACCTGGATTCCTCCCTCAGTCTCTGTAAGCCTTGCTGCCCTTCATAACCCTGCTTAAGCCTTCACCCACTCTCCACCCCCAACTGGTTGGGGTGGTTCTGTAGGACTGTTGGAATTTTCCAAACTTCCTATCTCTCCTATTCTCTTATCTCCCGCTATTTCCTCCTCTTTCGAATACACTATTGCCACAATCACTGCTCCCAATGGTAATCATATTATATCTCTCAATTGGCCATTTGGTCTCACTGGTCAATTTATTGAGCCCCCTCTCACAACTGATTGACCCCCTTTCTCCCCATCATCTCCGCATTGCAATTGGTGACTTTAACCTCCCCTCTCTTTCCACTACTCTATGTACTGACTTAAGCTCTCTTCTCCTTAACTACTCAAACCTTCTTTCCACTGTCTGCCCAAACATTCAAATGGTAACTCTCTTGACCATATTCTAATCTCCTCTCAATTCTCTGCCTCCAAAATCTCCACTGCGTCTTAACCCTCTGATCATTCCATCGTCTTTACCTCAATCTCTACTTCTGCTTCCTCCTCTCTGTCTTCACCTGCACTCCCATTATCAAGTAAGTTTCTATTCTCCAAATTCTCTATCTACCTCTCAGACCTACACCAATATCTTGCCGCCAATGTAAAATTAACTGTTTTTTAATCCATTGATAAAGATCTCACTAACTTTAACTCTGCTCTTAATGCTCTCTTCTCCTCACACTTCTGTCTTACTACATATACTCTTAAGCTCCCACCCCCCACACCCTCCACGGCACTGGATTACACCTACTATCTGCACCCTGAAAACAACAATGAAGAAAAACCTTTGCACTTGGCAAATATAAAAACATTCCTCGGATCTCCAGCTCTACCTGACTGTTCTTCAAATCTACTAATCTTCTCTCGACTCTTAAAAACATGACTTCTATTTCTCTCTCATCTTGTCTCAATCCTCCAAACCTAGGCACCTCCAAAAATCTCTGAACTCCATTCTCTCACCTCCTTAAACCTGCTCTATCTCTCTAATATTTCTGCTAACAATCTAGCTCTCTAATTTGCTTAAAACATTTCTGACATGCAAAATACCCTCGCAAAGTACCTTCTATATCCCCACCTGCTCACTTTTCTCCATCACCTCTACCCTCCTTTCCTGAGACAATGTCTTTCTTTGTTCCCACTATCCCTGATGAGATTCTTGACCTTCTTCTCCGGGCTAACCCTTCATGTGCCCCATCAACCTTCTTTCCCCACACATAGGGCCTCATCACGAGTTTGGCGGTAACCCTTAAATCCGGCTGTAGCGCTATTACCGCCGGATTTAAGGGTGCATCAAATCATGGGTTGGGCTGATTTCCCCCCAGCTCTTAGCTGGGGAGAAATCCGCCGAAATTTCACGCTCATACCGCCGGCGGGAAATCCGCCGGCTGTAAGAGCGCGAAATTTCCCCATTGAGCCCAATGGGGAATGGGCCATTCCCGAATGGGCTCAAATGGGGAATTGGGATTTTCAAATCTGCCAAACCCATGATCCGGCGCTAATAGCGCTGGTGGGTTTGGCGGTAGGGCAGAAAACGCCGGCGCTATTAGCGCCAGCGTTACTGCCCAACTCGTGATGAGGCCCATAGTGACAATAATTTTTGTCAGTATGGCTCCATATCTAATCCTCTCCTGACAGTGCCACTTTTCCATCATCCTACAAGTGGGCTACTGTCATCCCTGTCCTTAAGAATCCTGGCATAGATCCCATCTGTCCTACCAACTTTCATGCTGTCTCTCTTCTACCTCACTATTCCAAAATCCTAGAGTGTGTAATGTTGTGCTGATTCACTGAGTTCCTTGACACGTGCAACCTCTGGGATCCACTTCAATCTGGCTTCCTATCTCAGCACTCCTCAATGTCAGCAACTACATCTCTTCTGCTTGTCATGCTAGCCATTCAACTACTCTTATTCTTTCCGACCTCTCTTCTGCCTTGGATCTGTCAACCATTCTGACCTTCGCTTAACACTATCTATGCTTGGCATGAAGGACAAGGCTCTCACTTGGTTTGCTTCATATCTCACGCCCAGACACTTCCAGGTGTATTGGAACAGCCATGCCTCCCCACTCACACTCTTCCTGTTGTGTTCCCCAAGGGTGAGTACTGGGTACTGGGTCCACGTCTCTTCACTCTCTATACCTCTGCACTTGGCACCTTGATCTCCTCCTATGGCTTCTCCTTTCAAATCTTTGCTGATGACACTCAGATCTTCTTCTCCTTTCCCTCATTATCTGATGTACAATGGTGAAAAATATCTAACTGTCTCTCCTGCATCCCACTCGCTAATGGCCAACTCCACTAAGACTCTCTACTTCTCATCCAAACAGGCCACCTCTTCCACTCCCCCTCTTCTTATCTACTCACTACCTTTCCTACTTTGCTTCTGCTCATAACCTTGGTGACATCTTTAACAAATCTAATAACTTCTCACGCTTCATCTCCAAATCTGCCACTGCAGCCAGACTTAATCTCCACAACATCAGAAACATAACAAATGTTTTTCCCTTCAACACGGACAAGCACCAAATCTGCTCTTTAATACTCTCTCGATCTGATTACTGTGCCAGTCTATCTTGAGGCATTTCCAACAATGCTTATTCACCTCTCAGCAAAGTTCCCACCTTTGCTTTCCATACACTGGTCAACCTTGCCCACTTCACCTTCACTACCCAACCGCTGTCTGTTAAACGGGTTATCTATGAGACAGATGGCAAAGTATAAACAACATTCTCATCATCTTCAAGACTATACATGAGTCTGTCCCACCATACCTATTGGACCATCTCACTCACAACTCTCCCGCTTGCTCCCTATGGTAATCCTTGGCTTACCTCCTTTCCACCTCTCTTGCTCCTTGTGCCCCCTCTGATTTCCGTTATCTTCGTCTCCTCATTCCTTACTATGGAATGTTCTTACTCTCCCTCTCCAAACTACCCCCACTCTATCTTTATTTAAATCCAACCTCCTTGCTTGACTCCTTTCTGAAAAAAACATGTGCCTAGCATTCTATGCCACCAGATCTCCCTGTACTCCTCTCCCCCAACCTCTCTACAACAACACCACAGAATGTATCACTCACCCCTTCATCCTAAATCTTTTCCTGTTTGGCGTAAGATTTCATAGATACTGTCTAGCTGGGTAACTGAGGTGTAAATAGATGCATATGTGAATAGCGTGGTTTTGAGGGACTTGTGAAAGGAGAGAAGAGAAGGTTCTGCTCTGAGTTTGTTGGGTAAGGCATTCCAAAGTTTAGGTGCTATGTAAGGGAAGCTAATTCCACCAGCGTTCGCTCTTTTTATGGTGGGTATGCAGAGTTGGTTGTTGTGGTGGCTTCTTTTTGGGTGGGCAGAGGTGTTCTTGGTTATGGCTTCTGATAGGTAGGATGGAGCAGAAAGATTGATGCATTTGTGTGTGAGGGTGAGGATTTTGAAGTTGATCCTTTCTTTAACTGGGAGCAAGTGGGCGTCTCGTCTGGTCTGAGATATATGTTCATATTTGAGGATGTGTAGGGTGTCACAAAGCGCATTGTTTTGTACTATTTGTAGCCTGTTGATGTTTTTTGTGGAGGTGCCTGCGAGAAGGGTATTGCCAGTGCTTAATTTGTGCCAGTGGTTGCCGGTGGCCAACACCGGCAGTCTTTTTTGGGCACCGGAACATGATTGGGCCGGCTGGCCACGTGTAATTGCTTCGGCTTCGTTGCAATTGCTTTGTTGTTCAACTTTGTTGTTCAACTTTCCAGCTTTCCAGCCAACAGCTAATGGACAGCCAATGAAAACCAACATTCTGTTGTGTTTGATACATTCTGTATAGTAACACAGAATGTATAGTTTTCATTGGCTGTTCTTCTTGCAAGCCACTGAAATGACATGGTGACGTGGGGGGGGGGGTGGGGGTAATGTGGGTCTGTTGAGTGGCGCGCCACCCTCACTTCACTTGTTGTTGTTAAGGCATGGTTCACTGGTTGCAGTGACTCGTGAGAGCAGAGCCTCCCTCAGTCTCCTTGCACGAACGTGTGGTCCCGTGACGTGCATTGCGGCCTAGAAGGTCTATTGCCTAGTTGCTTCGCGTATGTTTAATTTCCAGCTCAGTAAGTAATTTCTTTTTGGACTGTAAAAAAAATGATGCATTTTTTGTTTGCAAATATTTTGTATCATCATGTCGGCTGCCGCCGGGCCTACATTACATTATTATTGCGGCGGCTCCGCGGCCGCTGCCGTGGATATGGTGCCGGGCCCGTGGCCGTGGCCGCCGGCGCTGCAATAATATTGTAAGTAAAGCAGCCATCTGATCATGATCATGATATGAGCCTCCCTTCTTCATGCCTACATGCGGCGGCCCACCGTAATCAGATGCTTAACCTGACAGCCATGATGCCCAGCAGACACGGACATCCATCCAACACCCCCACTTTCTAAAATGAAGGCCCGCGCCGCGTTCCTCCCGGCTGCAGCTTCTGCCTGCGCCTTGCGCTCGCGTGCTCTGACCGCTTTGGGCTTTCTAAAATGTCAGCAACCTGCCAGGTTTTATTCATGAGAATTTGGGAACCTCTGCCGACCTTTTCATTGATGAGGGGGTGTATTAAACGGCTAGAGGTATTATTAGAGGCAGTGTGAGTGGATGGACGCTCCCGTACCATGAGAGATGAAGTGGCGTATAGATAGGCCTCTTCAAAGCAGGCTGCGGCCTTTCATTGTGTCAGAAACGACACTTCCCGCCTGCACTTTCCACTGTGTTGACGCGAACAAACGTGCTATAAAACACGATTTATCACCTCTTCACGAGTAAACATCAGCCACGGCGTTTCTTTTTTCAAAGCCCGTTTCCAAGAGAGCCAGAACAGATAAAGGGGACGTGCAGTGCTCCTTTCTGACAAGCGTTTAGTCATAGGACGCAAGTTTCAGTGCTTTCTCTGAAGGCACTGCAAATGTAATAAACAATGTCAAAATCTCCCATAAATCTATACAAAGTGGGTTTATTGATAATGATTTGTTACTGAAATAGCGCTTTCGCAAAAGCGATGTAAATAGAGAATGTACATACACATTGGAAGCTGCAGAGGAATGCAGAGGAGTTAACAGTCCACTTTCTGTGATGTTGTCAGGGTGAAAACGGTGTGAAGTCCCTTCCCTATCAATATATTCAAAGGGCATATGATGCCATTTCCTGTTTGTGATGGTGTCCAACTAAGGGCACGTGAAGTCCCCTCCAATACAGCTGCTGTTTTGGCAAACTGACAACGTTTCTCGCACCCAGTAGCATGAAAGCCAGTTCCTACCTCCTTGGGGGGAGTGGGGGGTTGCAGCCAGAACTGCTGACTTGCCATGGGGGCAGATTGCAGCCCAACGCATCTGCCGAAACTGAATTACTTCAGCAAACCTGGCGCACACTGTTCTCCCGCTATTGTTCCTAATTCTTTTACAGTGGCTAACTACCATCAATTAACAGAAATAAAGACAGTTGATAAACGAGGTGCACAGTGGGGGAGTGGAGCCTGCTTCAGCATAAAGTGCTGGCATTTGGGACACTAGAAGAGGTTGGGGGCATCCCATAATGACGCACTAATATAGCACAGAAGACACAGCTGAAATGTGGATGTGACGGGTGTACTCCCCTCACACGCGACCTTTTTTTCCTCTAAGCCCCATTTATACATGTTTGAGTACACTTCATTGGCGTCCCTTCCAGGTAAGTGCCACAAAAGATGTATGATGTAATCTCCATCACCTCAATATAGATGATGGATTAGTTTCTCACTCCGCAAGCAATTATTGCTGGGCTGGTTTATTTATTTTGCATTTTTTAAAGCACTCACAGCCCCCGGGCATGGAGATGTTGTTACAGGTATTGTTTGTTTTTCAGTATCGTAATTGTTTTTTTTTTGTCTTGGCTGCGTATTTATAATGCGCTTAAAAACCCAGAGGTTTCTAAGCTCGGACCCCGGGATCGAACCTGTGTTGTTTCGTGTAGTCTTGCTTCCACAGTGAACACGTTGACCCTGAGCTACCCTCTACTTTTGTGGCCGATTGTGAAACACTGGTTTACTACTGTCAAACTACATTTGCGTTTTTTTGTCTTTAAACGCACCGTTTTCAAATGGGATTACCGTACACCCTGGTTCAAAAAGGCGGCATCAAACACGTTCTCACATTTGCCAGAAAAAAGGCAAAAACGTGTGTTGTAATGCTTGGATGTGTAACTGGGGTTTATTTAAAGCGGGTGATGTAAATCTCAGTCAATAAACATGTGACCCAAGAGTGCCAGAATGAGTGAGCGATAATCCATGTTGGGGCCGGATATGGTGGCCGTGGCCCGCGGCCGCCGCAATAATAATGTAGGCATGAGCATGAATTGATTGAATCAATGATCATTCATGCCTACATTATTATTGTGGCGGGCGGCCCCGGGCGCCGTGGATATGGTGTCCTCCGGCCGCCCGCCGTAATAATAATGTAGCCCCGTGGAATGGATATTGTGGCTGTGGCCCGCGGCTGCCACAATAATAATGTAGACATGAATTGAATTTGAATCAATCATGCCTACATTATTATTGCGGTGGTCATGAAGCCTACATTATTATTGCGCTGGCCCCAACCGCCGTGGATATGGAGGCCCGCGGCCGCCGCAATAATAATGTAGGCATGAATTGATTGAATCAATCATGCCGCAGAATACATTATTATTGCGCCGCCGTGTGGATAATATGGTGGCATTGGTGGCCCGCGCGCGGCCTCCGCAATAATAATGTTGAAGCAGACTAGTCAGCAGAGCAGAGGAATCAAGTCCAGTCATCAGCCGCCATTTCAAGTTTCTTGGCTATGCACTAGTCTTGCCGCTTGGTGATGGACAGTGTTATGAATGCCAGTCAGGATTAATGTCTATCCTAGAGTGGGGTGATTGAATGGTGATTTTGAAGGTTTGTACTGGAGAAAAGTGATTCCGCGTCGAGGGCCTCCATACTACAGTTGGGTGATTGATTGGGGTTTAAAGTCTATCCTAGACCTAGAGTGTGGTGAATGATAGTTTTCACGTGTTGTGCTGGAGCGGGGTTGTGGGCTGGTGGTGGGCCGATCTAGGTAGGTCTAGCACTGAACTGGCGCGGGCCGCGCATCCGCACTGTTGGGCGGGGCCGCGCCCGGCATTAAGGGGTCAATATTTTTTGGGCACTGGCACTTATTTTTTTACAAATTAAGCACTGGGTATTGCAATAATCAAGTCTTGCTCCTATGGTGGCTCTTGCGAAGGTGAGGCAGTTTTGGGTGGTAAGAAAGGGTTTTATAGCATAAATCAGTTTTGTGGTGAGGGCGGAGGCAGAGGAGATGGCACGGACCTGTCTTGTCGTTGAGAGTGTGTTGTCTAGGTAGACTCCAAGGGTCTTTACTGAAGTAGAGACTGGCATGTTTGTGTTGTCGATGGTGAACTGGGAGTAATTTTGGTTGAGTTTGGAGAGGGTTTCCCTGGGGCATACGATGATGAACTCAGTTTTGTCCCCATTGAGGCAAAGACCATTGATTGCCATCCAGGTTTGGAGGGTGGCATCCAAACACTTTATATACAGTACTGGTCAATATACACTTTCAATATTATTGAAAATCATCAAATTGAAGAATGTCTTCAGGTGCAGGGGAGAAATTGCAACTCTGGCATGGAAGTTGCTACATAACTAGAGAATCAAAAAGTGCCCAATAGCAATGTCCGCCCCTGTCCCCTACAAACTACCAAAGCTGGAAAAAGAACCAAGACATGGGTTCACTCTGTGCTAGTTACAGAATTGAAAAGTAAATTTTCTCTTAATCAATCACGAAAAAACACGAATACATGAAAGTTTTCACTTTTAATGATTAATAATAGCTCAACGCGTTTTTGTGTGATACAGATCAGGAGAAAATATAAGGAACATCTTTAAGGTATCAAGTTCCAATCTATAATGAAAAATAAATAACATTCATTGTAACATACTCAGTTTACTTTTTATTTAAAAAATCTCACATGGTCATCTCTGATAATTCACCAGGATGGTTTCTCCTTATTTTCCAATATAGAGGATTCAAATCCCTTAAAATTCTCAAATCTCCAATCCCATATATTCACTACAAAACACAAAATCTGAAAAAATAAGAGGCATGATCCTTTAGAGTATTCACGCTGAATTAACCAAAACATTTACTAACCAAACTGAATAAGGTAAAGGTTATTCAGTTTGGTTATAAACATGTTTTGGTTAATACAGTTTATAATACAGGCGTAGGGACCCCTACTGCCTTTTGGAGCCCCAGTAGCTCTTCCCTGGGAATCCTACCGCAGCCTGTGTCCCACCTTGGCCATCAATTGCTGGGCTTGCATAGCCTCCATCACTGCAGCCTTGCCGTTTGCTCATGTGCCCCATTCCTCTGGCTCCCATGCCACATAAACTATCCCACAAGAAGACACTTACCACAGACTATAATGCCCACATGAAGTGTGGTCCATGGAGCCTTGCTGCATAGAAATGCGGGAGACCGCCACGTCTCAAGCCATCTGGTGTGCCTGACCCGGCCACATGGCCAGTTTGGCCTGGCCAAAGGAAAAAATGGCGGTGCAGCCTTGAGGTTGTGCCTGCCTCAAGGCCACCATCCAGGGTCCTGGTCTTAAGATGCCAACACTTCACTGGGGCCACAAGTGGTATAACACTGTCCGTGGGTTGAACTCAATAAGAAGGACTTGTGGCCCCAGAGAGATGCTGGCATGTCTGACACTGTATGCCACATTCCTGCATCCGCTGTTTGAGGGAAATTTGCACTGGACACTTCCCTTCTTACTCACCATTACTGATGGTCCACGTGTGCCAAATGATCCTGTGCACTGTGGGGAAACACATGGACAGACTGCGCTGATGTTGAGATGCAAGTCATCTGAGGTTCTCTTGTCGGCCAGGCACCCTGCTGGCCCGGAAATTAAGTTGGCCTCTCAGAAGAGTGCCACAGCAGGCAAAGGTCTGCTGTCACATTGTGTGGGGCATGCCTCTTGGCCATTTTGGAGATGTGAGAAGCCTGGGTGTGGTAGCAAGAACCATATGGAGTGCAGACAGGACACATACACACTGTCTAGATTAAGCCAGAGGCGGCAATTTTGCCCACTTGAAATCTGTGTACCCTGTGTGACAGAGGCCTGGCCAAAAGTATTCTGACACCTCACAGACCCAACAGGAGTACATTTCAGATTGGAGCTTATCTCGACATCCACAGCTGGCCAGCGATCTGGACATGCATACATTCATACGCTCAACAACCAAATGGAGAGTGGCCAATTGTTAGTTTAAAGCATCATAATGGGCCCAGGCGGGCAATGCCCCTGGTTTCCTGGCAAAGAACACCACCCACATCATGGGCCCAGGAGGCAATACACCAAGGGGTAGGAAGGGCAGCAGGGCCCTTGGAAGGGTGGGCAATCACTCAAACCTATTGGAGTAGAGCTGTTCTATGGGACCTTCATGGGCAAGCAGAGTGTGCTGCTGGGTACACAATAGCTGCCATCTTACCCTGTTACCCCTTGAGCCAGTCCTATTTTGATTCTGCACAATTTGGCCATGCGAGCAGCCAGAGAGGATTTATGAGACCTGCTTGGGCATGTGTCCATCTAATCACATCTAGCAACATGCACCCCTGACAGTCTGACCTTAAAGCATGCAACACCTATAGACACTCATTGCCGAGGATCAAACAGCAGTGCTATCGCTCCCAGCCACAACAAATGCCATGATGACCTGATCTGTCTGAAACCTCAAGCAGTGGGCTGACAGATCACACAACCGTCCCTGACAGTCCAATGCACCCACATGTCATTACCAGACATCCATTTGCAAATGAGCAACGCATAGAGGTTTCATGCATGACTGTCCCTCATATGCCCCCAAAATCTGAATCTGGCAAGTGTACCTGTCTGAGTACTTGCTGTTAGCAACTCACATTGCATGCCCATGAGTACATTTTGTCACCAAGAACTGACAGTGCACATCCCTATACCTATCCACTTCACAGATGTCTCCCATCACATATGGATAGCAACAGCATGAGGCTGTATGCCGGTTAAGAATTGTGCAATACACATGTCAAGTAAAGAAAAGATTAACTCTGTTCAAGCATAAGCATGCAGAACACACAAACATTACAAGTGCTCACTAGCAGCTTGGATCCATGCCTGCAGGTCAAGGATCTGGACATGGACAGCTGTGTTGACCCTCTCCTGAACCTGTAGGTGAAATGGCAGGACCCAATGGTGGCCATCATGGTACACCTCTACGGTGGCACCTGCGTCGAGGGCTGCCTTCGCCTGGCTCCTGAGTGTACTCCAATGCTTCTTCGTGTGGTCCCTGATATAGACTGCTACCCCCTTTGCATTGATGGCAGCCATGAAGTTCTCTCAGATCTTCTGATGTCTGCATGGCCCAAGCTGCGTCTGCGGGTAAAAGAGGGTGTCATAGTTAGCTAGGACCTGCTCACCCAGGATTCCAAATTCATTGGTGCTGAAGTTGGCAGCCCTCAGCCTTGCCTTGGCAGTGCTGGTCGATCAAGAGGACATGGCTCTTCCTGACGCTGGTGGTGTGCAGCTGGGCCTGGCTATAAGTGCTGTGGAGCTGTGCAGGTGGAACAGAGAGGTAAAAGTTCCAAGATGGCAGTTGAGGTGGTCACAGAGCCTGAAAGATGAGCCACAAGAGAACACACAATGGGGAACAGCACATACTTCAAGGTAGTGCTGGTGGGCAGCAGACACTCAGGCACTACGAGGCAGCAGCAGATGTTGTGGTTTGGAGGTTAGCCATGGCATGATGAGGCAAAAAATGGCACAAGGCAAGAGGTACTGGTGTCTGCCATGGATTCAGGAGGCAGCAGTGTTAAAAGCAGAGGAAGGGGCCTAATCGCATAATTTAGGCAACACATGTAGCACGGATGTGCACCCAAAGCTGTGCTGGAGACATTTAAGGGGTGCACATGCAATACCTGTCAGGGAAGGAGACAGAGAACTCAGAGAAAGAGACATATAGAGGGTTTAACTCATACGTGTATCTCACAGAGATAGGGGTGCAATGCTCATTTCACTGAGCCTATTTCTTGGGGTGTGTCTTGCGGAGCCTATTTTATTTTGGGTGTGCCTCCCAGAGCCTATTGTATGTGCCACACAGACCATATTTTTTGGGGTGTGCCTTGCGGAGCCTACTTTTTTCCATGTCAGTCACAGAGCCTATGTGTTCTGTGTCCCTCACAGAGCCTATTTTCTGGGTGGGGCTGCCACATGGATTCAGGAGCCAGATTTCGGGCTACCTTGTCCTAACTGCACCACAACAAGGAGGGTTCCATGGAGTAGGAGAGGAGGATGAGGATGGGGAAGAGGACAGACTGTGTGAAGGCTACAGGTGCACTTGTACCACCAAGATCCACTAGGGGGAAGAGGGGCCAGCGTGCAGAGAAGGAAGAAGCAGCACCCCATGAAGAGACACAGGTGAAGGAGAAGCAGCCACAAAGACGGAAGCCGTTCACTGATGAGGAGTTGTAAACCCTCAGAAATTATGTAGATGAACACCATGTCGACCTGTAACCTTGGGCTAGCAGTACCCTTTCTCAGATCCACTGGTGGAGAATATGGCAGAAAATCACAGACCTCTTCAATTCCTGTGTCTTAGAGAGGGGCATTGCATCGCTGCTCCACAAGGGGCTGTGGGACCTCACATGGCAGACCAAGGAGAAGCTCATTGGCAACCTGGCCACAGTCCAGACCGCTGGAAGAGGATCTCCACAGGAGGAGGAGCTGACTCCTTTTGAAGAGGTTGACAGTGAACTCATCAGCAGTGCACAAGTGGTTGGTGTTGCAGACATGCAGGCTATGCAGCCACATCAGGTGAGTGCCATGTGTGCATGTCATGTGTGCTTTCCCCCCAGATGTCTCAGGATTCAACTGTGTCCTACCCTGTGTAAAGAGAGTAAAGAATTTGTTCACAAATGGGAAGGAATCCTTAATAAATGTTCTTTATTTCACATCCTGTTGACTATCCAGGAATTAGCAAACAATGTCACAAGCATTCCCACTGAAATACAAGAGATAGAGAAAGAACTGACTAAAACCCTTGAGAAAGAAGAAAGTGATGACATTGTGACAGATATTAACTCGAAACTGGAGAACTACAAAATCTAACTGGAAGCTTAGAAATTAAAGAAGATCTAGCGAGACACTTATGATTATCTTAATTAAGAATTCTACAGCTGAATGGATGCATTTGAACCACCCCAAAACAAACCATGACAGGACAACTCAAGTAACGCATCAAGGTCAGAATCTGAAATGACTGGAGAACCATCAATTCCATGCAGAGGTTCAACCAACCACACACAATATGATAAGGGGAAACCAAAACAAGCACATCAGCAGTAACGGCTCCTTTTTTAGGAATAAGACAAAAAGAACAAGGAGGGGGAAGAGAAAACCCAAGAGGAGGAAGGACAACCAGACAACGAAATAAAACATAGTTGTTAACCTATCCAGTAGACCTCTCATGAAATTAGAAGAAGATACCTTGCAGAAAGGCTTACATTTTGTACCAACGTACAGCACCACGATGTTTGACACAAAGGGTTAATTATTTTGGTTCATCCGAAAGCTCAATCTCAAAGTCTATGATAAAACCAAAGTTAATGACGGACCCAGTGAGGAAGAAGACGTTACAGAATTCAAGGAATTCAGAAGCAAGAGGTGCTTTATGCCACCAATCAGTGTGCCGTCAGTGAAAATCTTTCATAAACAAGTGCTAAAGGATATTGGAGCCATTTTATTCAAACGTCCAATACACAGAAATCTTAAACCACATGAAGTGGAACATATAAGAAATGTGTATAGTGACAAGAACATAACCATCAGACCAGCAGATAAAGGCAGAGCCATTGTTATAATGAATGAAGCATATTACAATACGGAATGCATGAGACAACTCAGTGACACCAATGTGTATGCAAGATTAGACCTTCGATCCTACTATCACAATAATGAAAAACCTGGATAAATTACTGACAAGAGCAGAAAATCTGGGTTGGATTAACAACCACACATGCAAGTTCTTGCAGACCAATCAACCCAGGATTCCCAACTTCTTCACGCTCCCCAAAATACATAAACATTCAACCAATCCACCAGGAAGACCCATCGTTTTAGGTATGGACAGCATTTTACAACCATTAGGTAAATACATTGACTAATTCCTGCAAACCCTTGTGCATAAAACTAGTACATATATTAAATACACGACTCATTTCCTACAGCATCTGAAAGGCATCAGGTATAATCCTGGCAATATCTTGTTTAAAGTTGACGTCAAGAGTCTTTATATTTCTATTTTCCATGACATTGGCATGGAAGCCATTGAGTGGATGCTACGTAACAAAGGAGATATTAGACCCCGAAAATAATTAATTCTTGTGTTGTTACAGTTCATTGCCGAAAATTCTTATTTTCAATTCAAGGACTATTATTACCTCCAAGTATCAGGTACATCCATGGGACCTACCGTGTCACCTACATTTGCAAATTGCTTCATGTACAAGTATGAGACAGACCATGTACTCAACCAGGAAGTATGGCATAACTACATCGGCCTGTGGATAAGGTACATCAATGACATTTTCGGAATATGGACAGGTAATGAAGCAAATCTGAAGGACTTTTTTGTATATCTCAATACCATTGATCCCAGGATACAGTTTACCCACAAAACATCACAGGAGAGACTACACCTTCTGGACGTTGAGATCAAGATATAAGATAATGGATTTTTGACTGACATCTTTTGTAAACCAACTGAGAGAAACAACTTGCTACACAGATGAATACACCCAAGAAATAACCACAATGAGATAGAAATGTATAGCCCATGGATGCAAGCCTTAAGAAATAGAGGCAGCGTCCAGCAAGTTAGATGCAATACAACAATGTGACTTACTAAACCAAGGAAGTAACGACAATGCCAGCATTGGTATATGTGTCTAAATTTTCAATCCAGAGCAACAAGATTAAATCAGACATTAAAAAAAAACTGGAGACCACTTTCTTGTGACCAAAGGGTAGAACACCTCTTTAAAGATCCACCGGTATTTGCATACCAAAGAAGCAAACATTTCAGAGACCAACTGGTTACAACTAGTCAACAACACAGCAACAGATCACAACATGTACTGGTAAAGATCCCTGCCTTCGTTGTACCAAATGTGGGTTCATCATAAAGGGCAACACGATTAACCATGCCCTTTCAGGAGAAAAGATCAAATTACGGAACTTCGCCATATATGACACTAAATATAATATACTCAATCAAATGCCTGTGTGTGCTTTACTACATAGGGCAATCCAAGAGAACCGCAAAACAAAGATAGAATGAACATAGATCCTCTATCAGAAATAAGAACCCCAACACAGCAGTGTCAAGACACTGACAAGAAAAGAAACATAATATCTCACAGAATCGATTTCAGATCGTCGAAACAGTGATCAAACACAATCTGTATGAAAACATGACTAACAAACTGGATCAAAGGGAAACCTTTTGGATAGAGTGTCTTGTGACTCTGTCTCCTAATGCCATCAATGAGGAAATCAATTATTTATGCTTTGTTTAGTGATTTTGGTTCCCATCAGGCATATCCTTATGACCCTCCTGCGAACCTCTTATTCCAAGTATGTTGATGTGTGAACCTTAATATTGTGCTTCCTTATAGTACCCAATACACATTGGATGCCACACTTTCCACATGCTCCAGCACCATGTAACTGGATCTTTTCCAAACTATGGGGGTCATTCCGAGGTTGGTGCTAAGGGAAGAATTATGCCGGTAAAGGATTACCAGCATCGCTTACCGCTACGGGCTATTCTGACCAGCCTGACCGCTATTAGCGGCATTGTAAATTACAGCGTCTCTAATAGCGGCATGTGCGCGGGCACATGGCCCACCATGCTGGCACTAGCGGCATGCCGTAATCTGAGGAGATCACAAGTGAAGCGGAAATGCAAATACCGGCTTCATGAAGGCGTTAAAAGTGGTTACCGGCATGCCATAAATAACGGCATCGCAGACCAACCGTAAAATGCCTTGTGCAGTGATCCAACTGCCACAGGTGCACACAATCAGCACAGGTGGAGGCAATGGAGTCTTGCCCACTACAAAAGGAGCACACCCACACACCACACCCCCTCCCACACCAAGATGATTCCAATAGTAGTAGCATTACTGGAGCTGGAGGACATGCTAGTATTGCCACAACAGCAGCAACAACAACAACAGCCGGCACCACAGAGGAGACGCAGGAGGAGAAGGAGGGTGAGACAGGCCCAGCATGCCCCACCAGTGCAGTCCCCAATCCCTCGCATCAGAACCAGTCCGTTCAACCTAACCCCTGAGCAGATCCACACCCTGTACCGTCTGGACCGGGACACCATCTCCACCATTGTGGACATGATACACAACGACATTGTCAGCCTCATTGAAATACGCACCACCATCCCCCTTCTACTGAAGGTAGTGTCTGTGCTCCACTTCCTTGCCACAGGCACCTAAAAGCACACAGTGGGGCACATGCATGGCATATCACAACCCTAATTCTCCTGCATTCTGAACCAAGTGCTGGATGCCCTCCTCAAGCACACAGGGGACTACATATCCCTACCACGGACTCCCCAGGAGATATTTGATACAAAAGTTGGCTTGTATGCACAGGCAGGCATGCCAAATTGTGTAGGTGCCCTCGACTGCACCCACGTCGAGTTGGTTGTCCCGCATGCCATGGAGGTGGTGTACCGCAACCGCAAGCAATACCACTCCATCAATGTGCAGATGGTATGCAATGCCAGCAAGGTCATCACACATTGTTGTGTCCGATATCCCGGATCAACTCATGACTCTACGGTCCTACGGAACTCCACGCTACCACGCTTGATGGAGCGACATGCTGGATGACGTGCCTGGCTGCTCGGTAAGTTGCATGACTGACACATGGCATTGAAATGGGGGGAGAGATGCACACACCACCATGCTGCAATGATGATGTGACTGCACGATGTGCACATCACCGAACACTGTGCCCCAAAGCATCATAAACAGTACATGACACCCAAATCCCATAGGAATTAAGTAAGGTCCACACCTATCACTACATGACTAACAGGAAACCACTCCACATCCCACAACATGTGCACCACTCATCAGCGGCCCTCACCCCCCGTAATGCCATCCAGCACCATGCAGTGCATATGCACTATGTTGCTGTTTCCAGCATATCACCACACAGGACAAGCATCCCTGGTAGTGCATTAAACTGAACCAACTAGGGAATCCACTGTCTGTCACAGGGCAACCACACCAACAGGAGTGCTGCATGTCACCATGGGAATGATCAGCTTTGATTGCCCAATATTGCACAGACTACTGCCGACGCTCCCTCTAAGTAAATCTCACAGAACACAACACATCACAAATTTGACACGAACACAGCTGTATGCGTACACGATACATGTGCAACAAGACGTCAGTGCACACCATGTATCATCTTGAAGATGCAACCCAGACCATTAGTCCATGGCACAAGACACATTGAGGGACTGAAAATGGCGTAAATACTACCAGGGACATGTGCATGTGGGCAACGATAATCTGCAGGCATGTGTGACTAGTACAGCTGTCCATCATGAATCGACTAACATTTACCTTTTATTGCCCCTCATGCAGGTGATAGGGGATATACTTAGATGCCGTGGCTCCTCACCCCTGTCCGAAACCCACAGAACAGGCACGAAGAGGACTACAATTGGTCCCATACCCGTACGCGTGTGGTCATCGAGCAGACCTTTGGCCTCTTGAAGGCACGATTTTGCTGCCTCAGTCGGTCGGGTGGGGCACTCCTCTACAGGCATGAGAAGGTGGCCAAGATCATCATGGCATGTGTCATGCTGCACAATATGTGTATCCGCCGGAACCTGCCCCTGCCCCCTGACATTGAACTGCTACCACCTGGTGATGATGAAGGGGATGAAGAAGATGTGGCTGGACATCATGGTGGTGCCGATGCACAGGAGGGACGTGCTGTGCACCAGTCAGTCATTGCACAATATTTCTGACACACATGGCAGCAGAGGGTGACATGATAGTTGGACAGAGGGCACTGGGTGTGGGGGTACAGGTACACTATGCACTGTATATGAATAAATGACACATGCGCAAGGATGAATGTCCACTCAGGTCTTGCTTTTCACACAATGGGCGTATCAAATATCACAATGTTAACGAAAGTGCAAAACCCGGAGCGGGCTCGTCTGGGTCGAACTGGATGGCATAAGCTATGCGGCCTAAGACCTGGCGGAGGGCCGAGACCTCCTCACAGAGGCGGCTGGTGTGATCTGCAAAGGTTTTGTCCATGGAGGCGGTGTTCTCCGTGATGGACCTGCCTAGAGAGGCGAAGTTCTCACGCCACTCCTGTCTGGCCAGTGTGTTGTGCTCAACAAACTGCCGCACAAGGGCAGTCAGCTGTTCTGACCGCTACGGCCCTGCGGGTGCACCTGTGGAGGTTGAGGGTCCCTGCCTGTCCTGCTCAGCCTGCTCAGCCTCCATATTCATCAAAATGGGACTGTAGTGCCCTTCCATCTGCTCCTGATCAGACTGCTCCAGGGTGGTGGTGTGGTCAGTTTCGAGGGACGATATTTGGGGGGATGCTGGTGGACTGGGCGTACGGACCACTTCCAATGCATCGTCCTCAACGGGCACCCATATGTCATCCTGGGGTCCTCCACAACCAGGGGTGCTGTGGCTGCCACCTCCCCAGCCAAATTGGACTCCTCAGAATGTGGTGCCTCGGCTGGTTCCTCAGGATGGCCATTGGGTGGTGGTGCTTCGCCCTCTACGGCCCTAGACGGAACCGGTGTAATGGCAACCTGTGGTGTCTTGCCTGTTGGTGCACGGCGGCCCCTGGATTGTCCCCTCGAGGTCGAAGGGCAGTTGGCGTCATCCCGGGACCTCTTCCGGGGTGTGGTCTATATGGGGGTTGTGTCCTGCCCATCGCTGTCATGGTCAGAGCCTGTGGGGGTCGAAGAGAGGGACGGCATGAGTGATGTTTTGATAGGCATCATACATACATTTAGACAATTGATCATCCACACAATTGGGGGTAATAGGCATTTCTGTTTGGATGAGCACGTTGTTCGATACATGGGTGGGTTATGCAGGCATACATCGGCATCACTCATGTTGGCAAAGAGCTATGCTATCTGACATGCATATTATTTGGGGCATGCACGCTGTGTGACTCATGGCATTTACATCTTTGTGTGGTATGTGTCAGGTACGGCATTGCCATGCATCAGGCATCTGCATGTGTCTGTGATGCGTTTGCCTACTTTGCTGGGAGTGTGTGTGTGTTGGACCATGGCTTGACTCTTTGGGCTGACATATTGGTTGGCTTTCATCAGACTCAGAATTATAATGTTTTCTTAGGACACTCACCTCCCTCGCCCGATGTTGTGGCACCACACTCCATCTCGCCAACACCTTCTATCGCCTCCATTCCAATCATGCTGCGCAGATGTCCTCCCATGGGGTCAGCTTGATTGGTGAGCTGGGACCTCCTCCTGTTCCCATTGACTGGCTCCTGTTCACATAGAGTATATTTCTAACTCTGAGTTGCAGGTCGTCCCAGCGCTTACGGCAGTCTTTGATGGTGCGTGGGGTGTTCCCAACAGCACCTGACCTTCTGAGCAACAAGTGCCCAGATCTCCTTTTTTTTCAGAATTGCCTCCCTCTTCATGTTGTTGGAGAAGACTATCCCTGCATGCACCTGCAGTGTCCCAACCAGCATCTCCAGCTCATCCTCATTAAATCTCTCCTTCCACTGGCGGGCAGCTCCCTTCTTAAGGCCTTGGGCAAAGTGGTGTGATAGGAGAATATTTTCAGTACAAAGCAGAGTCCAACGGGTCCTGTGTGGTGAGGATGGCAATGGATTGTGTTTTTAAAGATGGCCGCCGTGCTGCTTTCCGTTCCTGTGTGATGACGCTACTTCTGGTTCTGCTTAATAGCGGTGACCGTTATTGGCGGTGACCGCTAATAACGGTCACCGCTAATGCCGCCTTGGGCCATGCCGGTAGTGCTATCTGCGCTAAGCACGATGCCGCAAAGGGCATTTTTCGTGCCTTTAACGGCTTGGCGGTCATGACCTTACCGGCATGGCGCAAAGCTCGTGCCCGCAAAGTCATAATAGTCCTCTATTAGCGGACTAATGACTGCCCGGACACGCTATTTACACCATGCCGGTAAGGACCATTACTTACTTCCAACCTCGGAATGACCGCCTATGTCTATATTCATTACCACTCGGACTTCCATTAGGTGCAGATGTTTATACTGTACAACTCTTACATCCCCCTTGAACAGCATTTCACCATGCTGTGCATACATCATATACATTGGGACATTGTATGTATACACATGTTTTCTCTGCATTACATGCTCTATGCAACTTATTATGCCTGAAACATGCACTGCTTTACCCCCTTTGTTAGCTTACATATACACCTTCAGTATTCCAAACATGTCATACGCATTTTTGTGCCTTACTTTTTTTGCATGAGTCCCGTGACACGTAGCACTTATGTTCAACCTCATATACACGGTCTGATGTATACTTGGTATAAAGATCATTACTCTTTCTTTCCCCATTCACCATATACTTTTGTATCACCACCCTGAGCCAATCCTAGACACTCTTCTCACCCAGAATGAACAGGACGCGTGGTGCCTATGACGTCACTGCGTCCCTTTATGTGTGACATCATAAAAAAGGTGCACAGTTTTCAGGGCAACCCTTTGTATACATTACTCTGACATTCGCTCGCAAGGTACCTTCATTCTCCTTTTCCTCCTGACAACCCAGCAGGGTAAGTACTTCAACGATATGTGTATTATGATAGATTCTGCATTACCACAATTTTTCTGACTGTTGCACATACTTTTCAACAGACTGGGGGAATGGATGGATTTACATCCAGCTTCTTCTTCACCTCAGATACACAGCCTTACCAGCAAAGGTACGCCCTATTACTAGTTGGTTAATCCTACCCGGCTGATTTATATGAACTCCTTTGGTAACAATTTGCATTCCTAATGTCACCATTGTTTTCCCTTTTCTTCTTTTTTCACAAACTACAGCTGTCGTGGCACGTATGTACTTTATATATTTCATTTACTTCTGATGTTTTTTTAAATGATGTTTTCTTGTGTGTAATTACTTGCTCTAATCATACAGAGCTCAGCCCTGAAAATGGAATTTGTAATAAGGAAGCATACACTGCAGGTGAGTGAAGATCCTTTATTGGTAACCAGCCTGAGCCAGCAGTAGTCAGCCTACACAGCACCTCTTCACTCAGCTTCTAGCGGCTCTTCATGGAATCTCCCCTCTGAACAGAAGTAAACATGACATCAGAGAAAGAGTGGAATTCTACGAGGTAGAATTCCACTCAAGAGCAAAAGACACTTTACAACACTTCTCCCCCCTTTACCCACAACTGACGGCAAAACAACTACACACACACAGCTACACACGCTACCGCAACACACACAACAGGCAACAAGCACATTCACCACAACACATAATGAGAGCCAAAATGCAGCTAGAGGAGGGAAAGAAAGATAAGGACCAGAACAAGGACCTTAATGTAGCTCAAATGAGGGAAAACCTATGAACTAGAACAGTGCTAACGAACTATGGAACCCAAAACATAATCATTGTACTTAGAAGGAACCTTCCTCACCCTGACAGGATGAGCATGACCCTGGACAGAGACAGACGGCCCAGTAAGGGAGGACGCATCCTCATCACGTTCACACACCGGAACAAGAGCAGTTTCACAATTGTGAGAAGGGGCCAGCATAGGAGGCACCTTATCAGCAGCCTCCCCATATGTAGAAGGGCATGTAAAGGAACATTCAACCATCGGCCCAGCATCGCCTACAGCGCAATCAGGCTCCCCCCACGCACCACCATCAGAATCCATTTTGACCTGTTTACCACAACCACACGCCTGAGACTCCATCTGGAGCCATCTTCAAGCTTGACGTAACCACGGCCACACTTGACAACTAAACGTGGTTTCATATACTTGCTAAGTCCCTTCGCTGAAAACCTGGGATTCTTGATCTGGACCCAATCCCCCACCTTGACCGGCAAGGGCTTCCTGCGGGCCAGTTGTTCCTGCAGAAAACGCTGTTGCCTGCACCGTACTCGATCTAAGACTTCTTGCATATCCACATGTGATTGAACCCCGCCACCCAGGTCAGGAATTCTCAATTTGGAGCCAGGTTTCCTCCCTCGCATCAACTCAAAGGGAGAATGACCAGTGTGAACGGAAGGAGTAAGCCTGTATGCTTTCAGTGACTCTGATACCACTCTCCCCCAGGGAAGACCATTGGCAAGGGCCAACTGAACCGCACCCTTGACAAAACGATTCATGCGTTCTACCAGACCATTAGCCTGTTGGTTATACAACGCAACCCTATGATGACGTATACCAAGATCATGCAAAAACATTTGCAAGTACTCCGACACAAACTGGGCACCATTATCGGTCACCAGCCCCGCAGGCACGCCTTCCCTGTCGAACACCGCAGAGAGGAACTCCACCACTTTCTGGGCAGTAACCATAGGCAAAGCTGTGGCTTCAACCCATCGGGACATGTAATCCACCAAGAGCACAATAAATCTTAGACCCCCCCCCCAATGAATCTATGGGGCCCATTATGTCAAGCGCCACCTTGGACCACACCTCACGAGGCATTTCCACAGGATAAGTGGTTTGGGGAGTTGGAACTTTGCTCTTGTCACTAATGGAGCAGGCCGCACAATCCTTCACCACATCCTCCACATCAGCGTCCATACGGGGCCACCAATATTTTTCTCTGAGCCTCCTCTTGCTCATGGACCTTCCTACATGCCCCTCATGGGCCAAATCAATGAGCTTCCCCCTAAAGGAACAAGGAGGAACTAACCTCAGGCCCCTGGCCACACCCCATGGACCTACAGACAATTCCACCCATACGTGACCATACAATTTAGACAACGCAGTACCAACAACCCAACTGCTGAGCGCAGTCTTCATTTCCATCAATTCAGGATCAGCAGAACATTCTGCACCCCATTCCAACTCCGACATAGCCGGCAACACACTCTATCGCCAAGGTGCAATCATCCCCCAGTACATCCTGGACTACATCAACATATTGAGACCTCGGAAACCCCGACAGGCAATCCGCTACCATGTTCCTCGCTTCCGGGACATATTCAACCTTGAAACTGAACTCCGCCATATCAGCCATCCACCTCATAATCCTTGAAGACGCATGGGACAAGCCCATAGTCGTCAACACGTGCACCAAAGGTATGTGGTCAGTGCGCAAGGTGTATTCAATTCCCCACAGGAAGGCCCTAAAATATTTAGAGGCCCACACAGCAGCCAGTGCCTCTCTCTCTATGAGAGCGTACCTGCCTTCAGCCTCTCTGGGCACTCTGGATGCAAAGGCGATAGGCCGAAGCTCGCCCTCCACCCTCTGCTCCAAGACAGCACCTATACCATACTCACTCGCATCCACAGTGAGATATGTTTTCCTGGCCGGTAAAAAGGAACCCAAGGACGGGGCTTGCTCAATCTCCTCCTTCAACCTGAGAAATTCCATTTGGCACTGGTCTGACGATGCAAAATGCACACCCTTCTTCAGCAACAACCTCATACCAACAGTCTTGTCAGCATACGACGGGACAAATCTGCTGTAGTACTCTGCGAGACCCATGAAGGATCTCAACTGATCTTTGTTTACTGGGGCCGGTGCATCCTTCAACGCTTTTACCAACTCTGCCCTGGGATGAATACCTTGGGCATCTAACGAATGTCCCAAATAAGTCACACTGGGAACGCCCACCTTGCACTTGCTAAGTTTGAGAGTGAGACCACAATCCCTCAAGACACACATCAACTCAAGAACCCTAACATCATGTTCAGCTCGCGACTTACCCCATACTAAAATTTCATCCTGGAAACATTCTACACCCCGAATGCCCCCAAAAAGTTTCTGCATTGTCACTGGAACACCGCAGCTGTGGAGGCCAAGCCGAAGGGCAGCCTACAAAAACGGAAGGCACAAAAGGGGTGACAAAGGATGTAAACGGGCGAGATTCCACATGCAGATCTATCTGATGATATGCAGAGGAAAGATCAAAAGTAGAAAAACAGGAAGCCCCCAATACCCGGGAAAGCATCTCATTGATGTTGGGCAGGGGGTGTCTGTCAACCCAAATACTTGAGTTTAGATCTCTGAGATCTACGCACATCCTCATACCTCCATCACCCTTGCGTGCCAATACTACCGGGGCCAACCATTCTGAACACTCTACTTCCTCTATGACCCCAGACTCCTTGAGTTTGTGCAACTCTTCCTTTAAGGCATCACGAGCCATGATCAGAACTCTTCTGACTTTGTGTACAACAGGCACGGAACCTTTCTTGAGAACTATCTTGTGTGCAAAACCCTTCAATTTGCCCAACTTTGAAGTAAAAACTGAGGGAAACTTGCTCTCCAAAACTTCCGCTGTGATTCCCACAGGCAACATGGTACCGTCATTCCCTTCACATACACTCATCACAGGGACAGGTTTCCCCGGTCTAATTTGCAGCTCCAGGGGAGCTTGTTCGTCCCAACCCAGTACAGGGTCACCTTTGTGAGCCACATACAACTTACCCCTAGTCATTCTGCCTTCAAACTCTATGTGAACCCATTCAAACCCTAAAACTTGGATGGGCACTCGCCCATGGGCACACGGGTTTATATCAGAAGGGGAGAGTTCAGACACCTTCTTGTGGAACTTGGACTCGTATAGTTCAGGGGATATCATAGTGTACAGAGAACCTGTGTCCACCATCATCTCTAACCGAACACCATCGACCATGAGTGTCGCCCAAGCTCTCTTCTTGCAGCTCCCAACACTCAGCAACATCCCTTCAGGCACACCTCCTTCACCCCTGTCAGAGCAACCCATGTACCCCACTATTGTCACATCATCATCATCATCATTCATGTCCACCATTTTCACAGACTCTTTAGTGGAAGCAACGCCCCTACACATGCGGGCGTAATGTCCCCTGGCTTTGCATTTTCTGCAGTCCACATTGGTAGCAGGACATTCCTTTGCACCCACTGCATGACCTCACCAACCGCAACGCCTGCACTGTTCCTTCAATGAGGGTCCTGCTCTGCCATCCTTGTTCCTCACGTTGGGCTCAACAGTCTTACGGGGAATCACAGCATGTACAGCTTTCCCTTTATCAGCCATTTCCCTCACACTCTTCCTAGATTCTTCGATTGCGCGCGCAATCTCTATGACTTTTTCTAGTTGTGGATCTTTTTCAATCCATAGTCTCTCCCTGACACGTACATGGTGCGCATCATTACTTCGTCACGGATGTATTCATCAACGGTACCAGTGAACTTGCATGTTGCAATCAAAGTGCGTAGGGCAGTCACTCACAGGATCCTTGAGCCCTCGAGAAGAAATGGTACCTCTCAAGAACAACGTTGGCTCTCTTGCCAAATCGCGCTTCCAACTTGCCCAAAGCTGCCTCATAAGCGAGCACCACTGCTGGTACCACATCACCACCCTCACTTCCTTCTGCCTGGGCAGCAGGGGTAGCGTGCACATTGGGGCTGGGTAGGTGCCTGAATACCCCGAGGCCCTCAGTTCCCAAGCAATTGAGCAATGCTGCCTCCTTCTCGTCATCCGTGAATTTGGCACCACACGCGGCTCTGAGGTACACTTTGAAGGTGTCCACCCACAAGTCCCACACAATAGGCGGCTCCCCCGGACTGGCTAAGAAAGGAGGTGGCGAACATGCATTATTGTGCTGCATGTTGAGAAGGGGGAAGTCAAACAGGCTTGTAATGAACCAATATGCACTGTGCAACTTTGTAATGAATTAGTATCCTCTGTGCAACCTCCTCGTGTGCCTGGCAGAGCAACCAATGCTGGAGTGTCACTGTACAATACAACGTGCCTTGAGCAAGGACAGAGATGTGGCCAGGATACAGTCACGAAACACTTAGAAGACCCTCACAGGGTTAATTCTCCTCTGAGTGGCTAGAGGGAATGCCCATGAGGCAGGAAGCAGAAGGGAGACGTCTTGCGTTTGGTCCCGCCCTCCTCTAGCTGGCGTCGATATCCGCTAAGGGAACGGGGTGGCAGACACGGGCTCGCCCTTGCCCCCAGCCCCGCTCCCAGCGCAGTGGGGACACGTGCCAGAAAACAGGGATCCCTTCCCCTCTCACCTGCTGTCCGGGGAGGCACCGCGCTAACCCCGGCTGGGGAGCGCAGGCTGGAAGCACGTCGGCTGTCCTGGTGCCGACATGCGGGGAGAACCTCCCTTCCACGGGACAACGGGCGCTGCAGCCCACGGACAAACTGTGAAGGCAGGGGCTGGGAAATGCTGCTGCTCCCAGCTGATTCCGGACAGGTAACTCGACGGGAACAGCATCGGCGGGCGGGCTCACCTCCACACGGCCCCCCGCTCCTCCTCCGGAGCAGGCACTCTCCCAAGGCGAAAAGAGGAATGTAGGCAACTGCTGGCGGCTGCAAGGCAAAGTGGGTCAGAGGCTGGTTACTCTCATCGCCAGTGTAATAAGGAAGCATACTACACTGCAGGTGAGTGAAGATCCTTTATTGGTAACCAGCCTGAGCCAGCAGTACTCAGCCTTCACAGCACCTCTTCACTCAGCTTCTAACGGCTCTTCATTGAATCTCCCCTCTGAACAGAAGTAAACATGACATCAGAGAAAGAGTGGAATTCTACGAGGTAGAATTCCACTCAAGAGCAAAAGACACTTTACAACAGAATTTAATTCCAAAATGCATTGGCACATTAGCAAACTTAGCTGAGAATGCTATTGCCTCGAATACTGATAATAATTGAGTGCACTTTTCTTTGAAGTGCATATTCATTACTTTTCAGTTTGAAACCTAGTAAACGCTTAACATATCTTGCAGCTTTGTCAAAGAGCACTCTGAGAGCGCCTGGCTAACTGAGTAGAATCTATGTGATCACTGCACCGCCTGTAACTGCGCCAACGAAAATGTCAACGCCAATTACGATGCGGCACAGTGATCAGATAGATCACTTTACCCACCTCCCCCACCCTGCATAATCCCTACCAATCCCCCATCCCACTTACCTTCACAGTGGCACACTTCTGTATGCGTCGCCGACTTCCACCTATCCCTGCGGCATCGCTTCCTCCCACTTGCGTGGGTTGGAGCTGACGCTGCAGGTGTTTTTGTTTTTGTTTCATTTTTTGTTCTTTCTTGGACCCAATTTATCACAGTGGTAAGTGGGCGACACCCCCTGACTCCCGTTACTGCCTCCAATGAGAGCAGGAGACAGTAATGGGAGTCAGTATTTTATGGGCCCCAAAAGTTGCATTGACTGCGGGGGCGCACAAATGAGGGTGACATTATGGTACATTACCACTCAGTGGAGACATCCAGTTTTGTTCATTCGGCACTAATGCTACCATGGTCACTTCCATCACATGTTCTGCATTCTGAAAGGTGGATGCATGGTGTCCATGTGCGGTTGACATTGATCTCACAGTACACATCACTGAATACATGATTTCACTACTACGCCAATACACCTATGTGTGGCAGTAGCATGCAAGACACATCTCAATGGACACATTAAAATTGTCACGCATGTGAATAATGTACTTGGAACGCAAATCAAGGTTCAGATGGAATAACACCAAGTTGAGGATGATGTCAGAGTCATCCATTCACTGGCCCTGTCGGTGTACATATATGAGCCAAAATGTCAGTGCAAACATGCATGAGGCCGTGCTCCTGACAGATGTTGCAGAGGCTGGCCAATGGATGTATGTGTGATTTACATTCCACATTTGGAGTGTCAATGGACCAGTGGCTATGCAAGCGTGCGCAGTTCATGTCCATGTTGCACTCTCCTCACACTTGGATGAGTGCATGTGAGCGTGACTAACCATGTTTCTGGTCGAGGGCAATTGCAAGATGTGGTTTAGGGGGATCATGGCAACACATATGCCTGCATGCAGGTTAGGTTAGCAGAAGTAGAGGTTAGACCTCCACATGTTGCAAGAACGCAAGGTTGGAGTAGAGTAGGGACTCCGTAATGATACACGCACTTCCATCCATCCACTGGTGGGAATTCCAATCTTATTCATGTCTGTATGTATGTACGTTCTCCTAATCTTCCAAACCACAGCATGTCACTTAGCCTAATATGCACTGACATGATTGCAGAGGTCATTGAATGTCAGTCATCTGTGTGTTACAGGTAATAGTGTTCTCAGATCCAATGTGTGATGTGTGTTAGACTGGCCATATTGTAACTGTAAGCATTGCAAAGCAAAAATGCAATTTCTGTCAGGTAACCATGCCTCTGTGAATTGTTGTCTGTCTTTGTGCAGGTGATCACAAAGCAGATGAAGAGCAGGAGGAAGATGCACAACCATCCACAAGTGCAGCCCTGGGTGTTATGCCCTTTGAGAATCCCCAGGAGCTGCAGAGCATCATCTGCAGGCGTGCCAACTCCTCAGATGATGCTGCCGAATCTGATGTGGAGGGGATACTGAGGGACATGTAGAGTTCACCAATCTGAATGCCATGTAGCTCCAGGAGTTCCTGAGGCCACTGAGTATTAGGAAGAGAGCTAGGAGACCCTGAGCCCGGCAGTGGGAAGCCCTGCATCAATGATGTATTCTGTGTCTGTGAGATTCCCTTCGCCCATAATGGACCCAGCAGTAGATGCTGTTGTCGAATGGAGGGTTGCAGTCTGTCAGCCAATGACTGTGCACTCACTGTGATGATCCTGGGCTTTGGCATCCTGGCTTCGTAGGCTCCACACATGTGGTGGATGTGAAGAGGAAGGCTACCCCTCCCCCCTTAAACTGAATGTAGTGGAGACAGACCCGCTCCCCCCTTAAACCGAGCATAGAAAATTGGTGGGGTGATTAATGCCTTCAAATGTGCAGACAACTAGAATTATAGTGCTTTTTTAGCAAAAAGCGCTTTGAAAACCAAGTTATGGTTATAAGGTCAGAATGTTTTAAATTATGAAAGGCTTGTTAAGTTGTACATAATAAGCACATACTAAAACACTAGGCTTGAAACGGATTAAGTGTCAAGATATGAGCAGCAATAAGGTAATCCACCATTTTGTGAGGTCAAACAGAGTCTGGCGATTCCTAAAATGGTGGATTGCTGTGAGTCATGATAACACCAGTGGAGATCTTTTTTATAAAAGAGGTCAAATAAAGGACAAAGGAGAGGGCTTGGACTGACTAGAACCAGTTTAGACTAAGCTCGAGTGCCAGATGAGTCAGTCGCGTAGCAGAATAGGTCAGCCAATCACATGCAGAAATGGGAACAAACTCATTGATCAGGCCGTATGAGTTAACGAATCATAGATCGGAAGGGGTTGTCTTTATGACTAAACCATTAGCTCACCTCCCTAGAACTGTATATGAAGGGGACTGAATTCAGTGTTAGAGAGCAGAGTTCCAGAGATGTCCAAGATGTATGAAGTGTACCAGCCTGCTGGAGAAATAAAGCCTGATGTCTTCTTGAACCAAGCCTGAGTGTCCTTTTTGTTCCAGAGTCCCTTCCTAACTTAGAAATGTCAAGGCCCAGCAGAGGGGGGTCTTTGGGACCCCAACACAGATGTATGCCTGCCAGACACTCCAAGTGTGAGGAGGAGTTGCTGCGTGCAAGTTTCCCACAGGGCAAGGTCCTGCAGCAGGTGACCCGGGACATCCATGGCCTGGATGAACATGTCATCTCCTCAGATGATGAACGTGTTGCTGAGCAACACCTATTGCAGCAGGAGAGGAGAGATGACATGCAGCAACTGAGGCGGGTCATGAGCGAGGATGCTATTGCTCTCCAGCAAGCCCTGCATGATGAGAAATTAGACTCTAGGACCACCAGCAGCAGGTGATGGACACCTTGAGGGAAACACTGAGTGCAGGGATGTCATCCTTAAAGGGCTCCCAAAGTCAAGAAGTGGAAGCCCATATGAAATGCCTGCAGACAGAGATGTTGGCTTTGAGAGAATCCCTACATCAAGACGCAGTAGCTCAGAGCAAATGCTGCAGGCTGAGATGTTGGCATCAATGGTATCCTGCCGTCAAGACACAGAAACCTTGAGGCAGTCTCTGCACAATAAAAGGTTTCCCACAAGGGACATCCAGCAACAAGAGATGGTTACCTTGAGACAATCTCTCGCCAAGCAGTTGGAGACGTCAATAGAGAGCATACATAATGACTAGGTGGCAAATAGGGATATATATCACCAGCACCTTGTTACAATTGAGACCCTCATGCACGCATCCATCTCATGAGTGGCCATATCCAATGAGGACCAGGCTTACGCACTGAGTGGTCAGAGTGCACCAGCTGATAATCCACCACAGCATGGCGGTCCCAGTTGAACCACACAGGTGTGTTCGTTGCCCACAGCTACTCTTCTTCATGTGCCTTGGAGTACATGAATTCATGGAGTGGCTATGTATTTAAATTTTTTATTCATTTACATTTGTGGACCCCCTGACCTCCAGGGTGGACTATTTTTATTCCTCTTTCTTGATTATTGACTCCGTCCAAGAGGAACATTTTAATTTGTGTGTCTCCGTCCACAGTGGGCTCTGTTTGATTTGTACCCCTGTCCAAGATGGACCTTTTAAATGATTTGATTGTTTCCCTCATGTCAGGACCATTGCTCTCTTGAGGGCATTTTGAGTCAGACTACTCAACATGCAGCCTGCACAGTTGAGTAAACTGACGTGGTGGACTGCTACAGTCTCCCATATACAGGTGCACATCCCGTTGTACATTGATACTCATATGTGCAGTCATTATGACTGACTGCTTTAGCTGGTCGAAACCAATGCCATATGTTGTTACAGCTATCTTGCCTCATCCAGTTGATGCACTCCCTGAGAGGATCACCCAGCACCCTATTTCCACCCTACTCCCCATTCCCTCTGCTAGACACTGGGCCTCCTTGCACCGATGCGGAGGCCCAGTTTTAAGTTGAGGTGGTGAGATGTTCACAGCACCACAGCTGTACCAGCAGGTAAGGTTGTGCACTGCCAATCTTGTTCATGTCTGGTGATGTTTGCACCCCAATAGTTGCATGCTGTGGCACACGTAGGGGCTGCATGGGTAATGTGATTTGCTGATGTTTGGGTGATGGTCAATGTAATTAAAGATGTGAGTTGGCCTACATGCCTGTGTGTGGGCTAGGCTCCTTGATCAGCCATGCATGTGCTTTGGGTTTCTGGTTGCACATTGATGACTTGCTTCTTGAAGACAGTCTCCTTGGGATGATCCTGTGCAAATGCTTCTGGTGGGAGGTGATGCATTAGCTCAATCACATGTGTGGTATTCCATTTGCACTCCTGTCATGTCAGCCATGCATGCCATCTCCTGCCATGTATCATGTCCAGCGGCTGCTCCATCATCAGGGGTCGACTGCCCTATTGGGAACTGTGGTGAGCTCACAGTAGGCCTCTGCACCCTGGGCCTAATTTGTGTGGTGTTTTCACATGTTCTCATGGAATTGGATAGGCCTTGTAGTTGAAGTGTGGTATGGGGTCACTTTGGGTATCATTTCCATGGCCTCTTTTGGTTCCCAGACCACCCCTGTCCATGTTGATTGGGCATGCAAAACACCTAACTGCCTCATTCCACGTAGGAATGTGCAGGCCCCAGACCTGAACATCTCAAATGTGTTTAGTGTTTGACCACCATGCCGAGGGCTCTGCAGCCTCTCCACCCTCCCCCCTGACTGCCTGGATGTTGCCTCCCAGGGCCATGCAGCGGTGGTAGGTAATTTTGCCAGGGCACCAGAAGCCCTTCCTGCCTGGGCCCATTCGAATGCACTGTAAGCCAATGCCACTATCTGAGCCTGGCCATCTGGTCGTCGGTCATATGAATAGATGGAAGGGCCAGATTACAGGTCTGATTTGGAATTCTGGATGGGCACCATTTAGTGTATCTCCATTTAGGTCCATAAGGAGGCTGGGCACTTTTTCTAAGACCTCCCCCTTTGTCACCCATAGTACACAGACAGCAAGACAGCTTAGTCACCTTCTGCCGGATTACTGTAGACAGTGTGTATTTATTTATTTATTAGTCACTTATTAGGCACTTATACAATTAGCACAACTGTTTCAAAGCACCCACAGGGCAAACAGGGTCGGGGCAGGGGAAGACAATGAATTACAGGAAGGACAAATTATTGCAATAATTGTACAAACAGATAATGAGAATAAGTAAAGGGGAGACAAACCTAATATGCCTTGTGAATGTTCAGAATGTGCAAATGCAGAGGGGGGTGGGAGGAGGGATAAGGTGCTTTGATGCTCATGGAAAAGTGTTCAGGGTAAGTGTTAAGAGGAGAAGAATGTAAGTGCAACCACTGATAAGTGGGTGAGCCAAGTAAGTGCAGTAGAGAGATAGCGGCTGTGATGAGAGATGTGGGGGGTCAAGGTCCTGAGGACACATAAGGGCCCTGCACATTAGTCATGCTGCTCTAAGATTAGCGGGGAAGAGAGGAGGAGAAGGAGAAGGTAAAGAGAAAGGTCTTGAGTCTTTTTCGGAACTTAAGGAGGTCTTGCTCAAAACGCAGAGGGAGAAGGAGGCTGTTCCACAGGAGGGAGCCAGCCGGGGAAAGTGATCGCCCACCAGCTCTATGTTTAGCAAAGCGCTTAACATGCATGGAGCTGGTGCCGGAGTAACAGAGGAGTCTAGAAGGATAGTATTTGGTTAGGCAGTGTTGAAGTTAGAGGGGCCCACGGCCCCAGATAGCCTTGTGTATGATATAGAGGGATTCAAATTTAATCTGTGCTGAGACCGAGAACCAGTGAAGACTTTGTAGAGCAGGAGAGATACGGTCCCAGGGATTGAGGCCAAGGATAAGTCTTACTGCCCTATTCTGGGTTAGCTGGAGGGGCAACAGGGTGGAGGAAGGAAGATTAAGGAGGAGGCTATTGTAGTAGTCTAGCCTGAAGAGAACCAGACCACAGGTGACATTGAGTCTCTTGGGGAAGGTGAGGAAGGGAAGAATCCTTTGGAGAAGGAAGAGATGAAAGTAGGACTTCTTGACAATGTCCTGAATATGAGGGATGAAGGAAAGGGAAGAGTATAAGATGGCTCAGAGATTCCTAGCTGCAGTGGAGGGGGCAGGGGATGGCCCATGGATGAAGTTCAGAGTGCAGGGAAGAAGTATTGTGCAGGGGACCCAATAGGGAGAATCTCTGTTTTTCTGGAATTGAGGCAGAAGTCATTGGCAGTGCACCAGGCCTGGATGGCAGAGAGGCAGTCTGGGATGAAGGAGGGTGCAAGGATGTCAGTGGGAAGTTTGCAGAAAAGTTGTGTATCATCAGCGTAGCATTGGAAGTTGGGGGAGAATGATGAAATGAGTCATGCCAGCAGAGAAAGGTATATGTTAAAGAGCCAGGGTGAAAGAATGGAGCCCTCGGGGACGCCACAGGTAGCGGAGGAATAAGACTAGAAGAAAGGGCCCAGAATGGTTTTGGACAAACAGTCAGTTAGGAAAGAGGTAAACCAGTCTAGTGCTCGCTCCGAGATGCCAACGGTGTCATGGAGCCTTTTTTATGAGGATGGAATGATTCACTGTGCCAAATGCAGAAAAGAGATCATGAAAGATGAGGACAGCAGGGGAGTTGGAGTCAAGAGATGCAAGCAGTTCTTCATGAGTTTTCAGGAGAGCAGTTTCTGTGCCTCTGTATGCTCAGAATCCAGAGACGGAGGTAATGAGTCGGATGAATACTGTCTGTGCTCCACTTAATTTTTTCTGCCCAACCTGGGCCCCGTGGCAAACCTACAGCAACCCCACCCTCAAGCCAGACAAGGACCACAACCCACACAATGTCACTGCATAGCCTCGCCTGCTGGAGGCACCCTGCTGGCCCATGATGGTGGGGTAAAAAAAAGCCTCTGGTGCATAATCCAAAAGTCCAACTTTTTTCCAGCCAGCGAGATGCCTGGCCGAAAGACGACTCTCCGCTGACTTGCAAGTGGACGGCACTGAAACCTGCCTGTGTGCCTCCCTGCACTCCATGGGATTGATTTGGCACACTTGGACCATCTAGGGTTTGACTGCGTGCCCGTCCTCAACTGCTGTTTCAAGCAATTCACTTCCATCTTCCTTGGGACAGTGTCAAGGGTCATTGGAGAGGATCCACCTATGTGTGTGGCAACCCCCACCAGGCAGACAAAAGACTGAGACTCCTGGAAGCTCTTTAGTGGTCAGATCAGTTTGGACAGGGTCATACGGTGTTAGCCCCAGTGTGGGCACTTTAGGCCATGATGTTGCCACTTCTCGGCCAAGCATGCATCTACAGCAGTTCTGAACAGCTGTTCCATGGGGTGCCAACCGCCCCGGTCACCACACAGGGGTGGTGCATGGAGAAATCCTCCCACTTTAAGTTTTGCCTGGGCCCAACCTCTCCCCTTCCATGCCCCCAGAGCAGGCTCAGCCACTGGTGACCTGTCCATCCCTCCAAGTCTAAGTTGGGAGCATGCTATGTTGCTTGTGTCCTGCAGACAGCCGTGAGAGCATGAAGGTTGGCCCGAGGCAGGCGCAATGCTCCCCCCCGTTGCCACCCTCCAGCAGGTTCAGCTACTGGGTTGATTTTGCCAGTGGCATATGTTTGTCTCAAAGATTGAGCCATAAACGTGTTGGTACACACGGCCAGTACATTGACACTGCATATGACTCATTGAATTTGTGATGGGTTTTTTGATGGCGCAAACCGTAACTTGGACATCTGTGGTAAATCCCCAGTTAATACATGCCCACAAATGCTGACCTCCCAGGATGCATTAATTTAACAGTCTAAGACCAATCTGGTGTCACACGGCCGCGTTGGTGACTGTAGCTGAGCTTGATCAGATCGCACGTTCCCATGTCGGCAATGATGCATTCTGATTTCTGCCCTATCAACTTCCGATGGCTACCACTGTGATCACAGGTAAGGGGGAATAAGGATTCAAATCCAGAGCGGGAGCCTTAGAAATGGCTACCACATCCAAGGAAGACAGCAGGCATGCAAATAACCCATTCCCAATTCGGGGAGGTAGTGATGGATAATAACGATAAAGGATTCATTTCGAGGCCTTGTAAATGGAATGTGTACACTGCAAATCCTTTAATGAGGATTCATTTGAGGGCAGGTGTGGTGCCAACAGCTGTAGTTATTCCAGCGCCAGTGGTGCATGTTTAAGTTTCTGCGCTTTAAAAGCTTGGCTTCTATGTTCTCAGATCTCCAGTTTTTTTATTTTCAGCTGAAAAAACTCATTGATTCTTTAATTTCCGTATTTGGTGGGGTTCCCCGCATACGACCATTTCCTATTATCTAGGCCCTATTCCCGATGCCCCCTACCCGTCATTATCCCCTTACCAACCCCATATGTTTTGCAGTTTCTTTGGGCTGAAAAATGTTCAGCAAAAAACTCAGTGAAAAAAAAAAACATGGCAGTGTAACAATCTTGTACCAAAACTCATAGTCTGATCTTGTGATCAAGCCCACAGCCCAGAGCAAGGCAAGCTAGCGACTGTCGCAGCCCCTGCCTCTTTCATCTTGGAAGGCCCCGTAGTGCTGCCACAGAGGACGCAAGGTGGGCTTCAAGGGCTGAGTGCCTAGAACCCATGTGTTATTAACCAGAATTGTCTGGGTTGTCGCCCAAGTGTGGAAGCAAGAAGGGCACGGGTCCGTCTCACAATGTGGGCAGGAAGGGCGGTGCAGCCTTCCCCAGTCTCTGCTGCACTGACAGGTTCAGGCCGACATCTGGATAAATGAAAGTTGTCTGTGTCTCTTGTCGGTGGATCACTTGGCTCGCTCGTTGATGAAGAACGCAGCTAGCTGCAATGTTTAGTGTAATTTGCAGGACACATTGATCATCGACACTTCAAACCCAACTTCCTCCTGGGACTACGCCTGTCTGAGGGTCTCTTGAACATGAATCGCCCGAAGACCCTAGCTGGGGTGAAACTGGGGCTGCCATATTCGCTTTGTCCCCCTAAGATCAGACCCCGTTCAGCACCTTCACTGGATCCAGGCACCTGGCACAGAGGCTTGTTGTCGGCGCATCCTGGTAGAGAAGGCACACAGCATGTACCTTCTGGTGCTGGTGGTGGCATAATCACCCCAATGCACATTCCCTTACCCTGGGGCAGCTGGCTGTACCATGAGTGGCTGTCTGCGATGTTTCACAGCTGCCTGCATTAGACAGTGTTGGGGTGCAGGCCTCGCAACCACGTCCGTCAGGCCACCCATCCCCAGTCTGGCTTTGGAGCAGATCGGGACAGCTCACACTCAACTGGGCTGGAAGCGCTGTGCTGGGGCAACCCCAGTACATACCTGGTCACAAGGCCAGCCTCCCAAGCTTCAGATCCCCAACTACAGCCTCAGGTCAGAAGTGCTGACCCACTGAATGTAAGCATCTCACAAAGTGGAGGTAAAGTAACTAACCAGGATTACCTCAGTAACAGCGAGGGAAGATCCCAGCACTGAATCCACATCCCATTGTGGTTGCATGAAATGTGGTACACAGAACACCGACTCCTCATCATCACTCAGGGGGTTTCAAGTCCTTCTTTTTGGGGACCACAATGTGGATGGTGTTAGACTGGTAGCAGCCCCTTGCACGCTGGGATTATGTGTTCTCTAAGTCAGGTATTGGGAATGCAGCAAAAAGCAGGTGGTATACTCCATCTAAGGATAATTATGGCTGAGAGATCAGTAGCCAACAAGTACCATAAGGGAAAGTTGAAAAGTATTTTGAAGAGAGAGTTTGAGAGGGCCTGAAACCATAGAGAGGTAAACGGGTGGAGATTCAACTCAGTGGGCATGTTGGTTACACGGAACAGTGAATCCCTTTATGGGACCACCAACTGGGCACATCTGGCCCCCGCACAGCACATTTCATCCATGGCAGTGCACTGCTGGGAATGACCCAGGGGGCAGGTTGCTCTCCGATCTGCTGAAGTGTGTTACAGCCCCCTGGCCACAATTTTGGGGCCGAGGGTGATTTACCACCGGCACACCCTCCTCCAGCAACTGTCCCAGCACCCCCCGGTGGTCCCTGGGACAGAGAAAGGGCCCCCTGCTCTCGGCACGACTGTTGACTGGAGTGGACTGTCCTCAGTGTACCCCAACCACTTTGCACTTCTGGGCAGGGAGGCACTCAAAGGGAGTCAGGGGTCTGCAGTGATGTTGGCTAACCTACCATGTTCGTGAATTGGGGAGCCAAATTAAAAAACGATCGCAAAATGAAGGTGAGGGCCAGCACACGCCATCTAATGTGGGATCCTGCTGCGCCGTGCATACCAATGCCACCTCTGGGCTGCTCTGTCAGGAAGGTGGCGCCTGAGCGTGTGTGATAAAACCTAGAAGATGGTGTACTATGCCTTGTCAGGGCTTAGCCAAAGGGAACTCTGGTGTAGGCCTCTATCAGTCTTGTCATGCAAATCAGTTGTCAGTCCTTGGTATGGGCAGAAGAGCAATGAAACCATCTAGTAGCTGGTTCCCTCTGAAGTTTGCATCAGGATCACTGGTGCTTGGATACCCTAGTTTAATCTCATGAGGAAAAGATCAGTAGTCTGGGGGCCAAACATCTGAACCTATCATCATATTTTATATGGGTGAGGAGCCCGGGTCACTGCCATGGAAGTAGCACATGGTTAAATGAGAACTTTGAAGGCTGTAGTGGAGGAGGATAACATGTGAACAGCAGTTGAACATGGGTCAGTTGTTCCTAAGAGATGAGCTAGCACCACTCAGAAGGGGCAGGCAATTGCCTCCTTTGCCCTCAGTCGATCAAAAGAGAGTCGGGTTTGGATCCCTGAACCCAGTGTGGCCTAGAAGCGCACCCTTGTGCCGTACATTGCAATAATGCAAAGGTTCCTGGAGAATCCACTGTGTGCCTTGGGAAGAGTTCTCTTTTTGTTGTCAAGGGAAGGACACACTGGAATGGGTTTGCCTCGAGAGAAGAGCCTGAGCCTTGGAAATCATCATAGTTCATGCAGCGTACAGAGAGCTCCCACCGGTCCTTATTAATCCAGGGGAGATGGTGTATATCTCACGTAGGCTAGTACCCATATCTGCAGCAGGGCTACAAGGTGAACTGCCTCTGGCATTTTAGAATATTGTAGGCAAGGAAAGTCAGCAAGTCAGGTCCTGTTTCTAAGGTTTGGGTGGGTCAGGCTGGTGTACGTAGCAGGGATTGCCGCGCACCAGGGCTGGATGAGACATTTCCACCTCCTCGGGCCATGTCATCTCTGGACGCAGGCTGGGCTCTTCCTGTGGATCATCCCAGCTGGGGTGGTGGCCTCTCTCTGTTCCCTTTTCCAGGTTTCTGGGCTGGCATTCTGCCTCAGCTGACACCTTGCAGCTGACTTGGAACCTTGGGCAGACCAGGGCAGTCCGATGGTTCAATCGAAACAAGACATCACAAAGGCCGGCAGCAGGTGTTGACACAATGTGATTTCTGCCCAGTGCACTGAATGTCAAATTGAAGAAATTCAATGTAGTGCAGGTAAATGGTAGTAGTTACTATGACTCTCCTAACCTTTCTCAGTCATAGTGACCCTTACCTCTGCGTGGTCCCGCTGTTAACTATCCCTGCTGGATGAGTCCTTATAGGAGGAGTCTGTTTGGGGATAGGCAAAAAGGGTATAACATCTGCATCTGTGCTGACCATGGTCTGGTAGCTAGGTTTACCAAGAGAAATGGTGAATTGAACCCAATCAATTCCAAAGGAGGCATTTCCTGGATCAACAAAACCTTGTTAGGAATTTGGGGTTGCTTCCTTTCACAAAATCAAACCCTGCACTGGTTTTGACGGATACAGATTGAGCCAAGAGAGAAGGTATACGCCGATGGGCATTGATAATCGCTTGCCAGACACACTCAACCACTCAGGCACAAAGAGATTGGTGGAGTTCCTTATCATGGAGGACTACCAATAGATGGACTAGGAATTGATAGAAGACTGTCAACATTGATGAATCAGATAGAGCACTCCAGGATGCCTTCTGGACATAGGACCTATGACGAGCTCCAGAGTCTCGATGGTTAACGAAGGTCATAGCTATGGAGGGATAACTGTACCCGTAAACCATGCTCTCTCGTAACTTACTCCTAAATTGATTCTGTTGAGGGATCGGAATCAGACTCTGAACTTTCATCCCAACGGTTTTGTTGGACCATGACTCCAATGGGGTGCCTGCCCTCCAATATTGTGGATATTGTAAATTTATAAATGTATATATCTTGTTTGATCATTTTTTGAGAGATGTCTCAAGTGATGCATTGTTAGATATATATATTTCAATGAAAAAGTGTTGTTAAAGGGTGTTGGATATTTTGTGTAGATTTGGAGTCTCGCGGTATTTCTTACCGCCCAAAAGAAATGGTAATTTGGTGATGACTACTCCTTGCATTTAGATTGGGTTTGGCCTTATTTCCTTTCAGTGACCATACCTTATTACATTAAATGGGATAATTTAGTAGTATACACTATTGTTGGTAATTTAGTGGTGAGCATGATTTTTCTGTTTTATTTATGGCCCCAACATACACAAAACTTTCCTTATTCTTATAATGTTCTTGTGATCTATAGAGAGCCTTGGACCTATATACAGAGACACAACAATTTCACACATAGAATATTATCAATAACCTGTGGTGTCATCACTGACTTATATACATCAGTGAACTATGCTTCCATAGGCCTCATTACTCATTCATGGACCCCCAGTAATCTATATTTTGTATTAGATTCCACCCAAACACCATGCACTAGGTGAACACACGCATACAAATATTTATCACTGCTAAGCCTATCTATTCCATCCACATGGGAAACATGACACATGTATTTCCTAAAATAAATCTTCCCCATTTCATAAGGTATTATTTTAAATGCACCAAGAAATGACCAAAACAAAAACACTCTACACGATCTGCGTATATATCATTTGTATTATAAAAGTTACATTTCAAAGAAAACATTTTACCACTTGTAAATTTGTCTTACCGCATTGTCTGTAACAAAAAGAAGAGAAAAAAAAATACAGCGCAGAACACATTGCAACATTACAACATGGCAATTGAACACAGGGGATTACCTTTTGCTACTCTGCCTGCCTGATGTTTTTAGAAGGTCATTCGTACAACAGCACACAGTAACCTCAATTCACTTTGGATATTTACCAATTATCTGTAGTTCTCTCCCCCACATGACCTCCCTTAGCTCGCCTCCGAACAATGGGCACAGGGTTGTCTTTGTAATCTTGAAGGCTTGAAGTGCACAGCGAGAACATGGAATTCTCAAGACGGTGCTAAGTGAGAATGGGGACGCCTGTCTCACAGCCCAGTCTCAGATCCTCCGTCTCAGCAGCCCATCAAAAGCGATCTGAACTTTTTTGTCAGACTTTCCCCCAGCAGAACTCTGCTGCTTACGGAGCATATCTGCAGATATACTTCCCTCCAATCATATTAGCAGAAAGTGTATTAGGTTGTCCCGTGCCTGCTGGGCCTAGAGACCCAAGCTACTCCTCACTGATGACGCCCAACAAGGCTGAAACATGTCTGGGGTTGCTTGTGGTCTCGTGCAGAAGGGATGTGACCTAGCAGTTCGGGCTGGACTACCCCTTTGGGGGTGGGGCCAAGTCTGATTTGCATATGGTTTTTCCCCTTCTGTAATGGCTTGGCAGGCGAAGAACGATGGTCTGGAGGGTTGCCCAGAGCAATGCCCGAAGTTAAGATTCATTCTAAACCTTCCAGCCATCACCTCTTTTGTTTTGCTGTTGACACCACAGTGTCACAAACAATGGGAGCTTCATACTATAATAACTGTTTCTTTTTGATTTCCTTCTGCCTTCCCGTCCCGAGAAAATAAGAGAGGAAAAATGAAGCGAATTTCAAAACATGTACTTCCACCTCATTTTCACATAGAGATTACATTATAATGTTAATGAGTTAGCACTAGTGATTAGTATTTGTTAATTAAGTTAGTCAATTAGATAGCTAATGTAGTCTTCTGTGTATGAGGCATTTCAAGGAAGAGAAAAGGAAAAAAAATTATGCACATTTACGCTCTATAATGGGCTTTTTGGCTGCAATATGAATTCTATACCTTGCATGCCTCCAGCCATATATTCATCTGTTCTGTTGGCAACATAAAATGACTATATGTGTGTGCCACATTATTGCTGGCAATAGAATGCTATCACATTCAGTGAAGCGCTATATTTCAAAGCGCTATACTTCAAAGCACTATACTTCAAAGCACTATAAATTGTACTACATTATCCCTCCTTTTCTGACAATTTGGCAGCGGTCCAGCCATAATTGGAAGAAACCCAACTTGCGCTCCTTTTTCCTTTTTCATCATAGCAATTAAACAAAATGAATATTCACACATTTCACAATAAATCACTGTTCAACCACCGTAATATAAAAATTCATCTCTGAGTCCACCAGTTCTTATAAAATATTTTACATATTTTTTCCCAATTGAAGTGTTCATAGTCCAGTGTCTTGTTTTTATACTTGAAGTCAATCATAAAACAATAAAATAAAATAAATAATTAAAACAAAGAATTAACATAACAGATTAAAATAATTAATTAAAATAATAAAGATGTGGAACTCCATACTCCAGGATACATCAGAATTCATGCACCAACAACGTTGCAAGTTCATTGTTCTTCTACTGTTGTCTGTCTCTGAGATGTCCCGACCAACAACATCACATCATCGGGTTCATTTGGGGCACTCTTTCATCAAGGCACTCTTGGATGCTTTTTTCATAGGAGTCATTTCTTTTGGCATCCCAGTTACTTTGTCTTCACCTCCACCCAGAGGCAGACATCACTTGATCTTCATCCAGTGGACTCCATCATCTCCCGTGTCCTCTGGTCCCGTGACCTCCGACCAAAGATTTGTTAGTATTCTAAATCAAATAGAAAAGAAACAAATTAAGTATATAGCACAATACTAATTTCACCCTTTTACCAAAAATAAAATATCCATGTATATTTCAAAACATATCGCCCTTTTTCTTTCTGAAATTAAGCACATGTTAGAGAGAAAAAAACATACATAACGCATCATTGATCATTTAACATATTTCAACTTTGTAAAAATAATATCACTAGTTTCAACCCTCTTTTAATGATCATCACATATAGTCTTTTTATTCACATCTATTCTATTACAACAATCACTTCTATTTTAATGCTCTGTTATTGCCCTATGAATAGACTCATTTCTCTTCTTTCATATATGTAAGGGACTTTATCTGTTTCTACACGCTTAAGTCTCTTTACCTCGTGTTTGGGGTGCTAGGGTTTAATTTGATTTACATGAACAAATTGTTCTGTTACTGTTTCACCTTCAGTTTTCAAAATTTTGTACACTACTGGAGATATCTTATCTATAATTTGAAATGGCCCCTGCCAGGCTGCCAGAAATTTAGAATTTTTCTGTTTACCTTTTCCAAAATTAAATTTATACACTTGATCCCCCACACATTACTCTTTCACCAATGTCTTTTTATCATAATATTTCTTTGCACTGTCAGCAGCCCTTCCTAGATTCCGCTGCACAAAAGCAAATGCAGGTTGTAAATGCTTCCTCAGCTCATCCATGTATTCATGAACTGTAGATGCGCTTACAAGTGCCTGCTCATGTGTCCTGTATAGTAGATGTTGCGGCAAAACCATTTTCCTACCTGTCAATACTTCGTGAGGGCTAATACCTGTTGCTTTGGCAGGAGTTGATCTGATTGCCATCAAAACCAAAGGTAAACGTAAATCCCAGCTGGAACCTGCCTCTGCTACAAACTTCTTTAATATATCCACAACAGACCTATTACAGCGTTCAACTTCATCAGAAGAAGCGGGTCTATAGGCAATAAGTCATTTTCTTTTCACTCCCAGTATTTGCCATACCTTACTCATAAGAGCGCTTGTGAAATGACTTCCTCTGTCTGATTCTATTCTTTCTGGTAACCCAAATCTTGAAAATATATGATTTACCAGTAATGCAGCTGCTGTATGCGCACTACAATCTGGTGCAGGAATACACTCTATCCATTTTGACATTAAACAGACCACACTCAAAATATACCGGTTCCCCCTGCTCAACCTCTTTACAGGCCCTACATAGTCTATTTGCAAATCTGACCATGGAAGAGTTAAACCTCTTTTCATTAATTGGGCTCTATGTATCGGTGAAGCAGGTTTAAATTGGGCGCTTACTAGACATCCTCTAGTGTATAGTTCTACATCTTGGGACATATGTGGCCAGTAAGCATAATCTTTCAGTATCTCCAATGTTTTTGTGAACCTCTGTGGCCTGCAGTTATTGCATCATGTGCATGGTGTAGCATTAGCCCTCTGAATGAATGGGGTACCACCCACTGTATTTGTCCCGCTATGGACCCTCTAACCATGAGCCCATCCTGTAGTCTAATTTGTTTCTTATTCTTTAATAACACCCTCAATTCTTCTTTTCCCACACAATCATTTTCTGTTAAAGGGTTTTGTTCAGGGTCTATCAAATGATTATAATAGATTCCCAAAATTGGATCATCCTTTTGTGCCTTAATCAGATCTTGATTTGGTGTATCATAACTCCATTGTACTACTGGTTGATCCACCTCTTTTGGAGCTTTAGAGCGTGTAACTGCATCAATTTGTATTTCACCAAGTAAATGTTCAATAGGTAGCAACTCTCTCATCACAGCCCCAATTTTAGCTAAACGATCTGCCTTATCATTTCCTTCCTTATCCTCTCCTGGAGTTTTTAAATGTCCACACATTTTTCTCCAGTGTATTGTCAAATCATTCTCCGACACCAATTTGTCTATGGCTTGTATCATTTGTCCATGTTTAAGGTGCTTTTAAATGTATGTAATCATGCCTCTCGCTTTCCAGCCAGGCAAATATTCTACAAAGCTATTTCGTGCATAATCAGAATCAGTCACCAGGACAATTTTACTAAATTTAATATCAACTGATGGCTCCTAGCCCCAATTCTCATCCCTATACTGGGGATGTCTTCACATTTCAACCAGACATTTCCTATTCCTGACACCAATTGTTTATTACTGTCATTTTCAATGTGAAAAGCACAGCCGTCAACATATACAGTCGGCAAATCCTTGCATGTCTTTTCCTCAAAAGCTTTGTGTGGTGATTGCCCAAATTCCTGTAAACTAGATTCCATTTCTACTTCGTTTGATACATGTTCAGCTGCAGTCATGTAGATCTGCCAAACCTTGAGCAACTGGGCTCTTTTTATTTTGGCCATATCTCACTTCTACAGGAAAACCCTGAGATGCCAGAGTCCATGAACTGATTCTGGACTGTGCTAGCTTACCTGACCTAATTCTTTTACTCTCTAAAAACTGCAAAGGTTGATGATTTGTCTCAATAATCACCTTTTCTCCCTGAACAATGGGGCGGAAATGCTGTAGCACCCACACGGTGGTCAAAAGGGCCTTTTCACATTCACTGAATTTAATTTCAACTTGAGAAAACGCCTTACTTGCATAAGCAATGGTTTTGTGATTCAAATCATGTTTTTGTGATAATACTGCTGACATAAAATGTTCAGAGAAACCTATTTCTATAAAGAAATCCCTATCCTTTATGGGGTATGCTAAACATGGTGGCTTTGCAAGACATTCCTTTAATTTAGCCACTGCCTCAGACTGCTCTTTTTCCCATTTCCAGGGTGTATTCAGCTTTATCAGTTTAGTCAATGGTTGAGTAATTTCAGCATAATTTTCAATGATCTTCCTGTTATAGCCCGTCATTCCTAATACACTTTTTAACCCTTTCACACTTTTAGGGTCTTTTAGTTTTTGTATGGCCTCTACTTTCTTCTTTTGTGGGTTTAGTCCATGTTCAGTCACTTCATGGCCTAAAATATTTTTCTTGCACCATTGTGCCTTTTGTAAAGATATTTTTGTGCCTGCTTTTTGCAATTAGCCAAGAACATGTCTTATTTCATCAAAATGGCTTTTCAAGCTTTCATTTTTTATCAGGACATCATCCACATAAACTATGGTTCCTCTTTCCGCTGCATCAGGCATGGTCTTTCTCAAAAATATTTCAAATTCACTCCCACTATTGACATACCTGAATGGAACTCTAACCCATGCGTATTGGGTCTTATCAAATGAAAAAGAAAATACATTCTGAATCTCCTCTGCCAATGGCACACACCAATATCCAGAGGTAAGATCTAACGTAGTAAACACTTTTGAGCCATGCACCTGAGCCAGGCCTTGATCAATGAATGGCAGTGGCCATCTGGATACTGGCACTCTTTTGTTTAATTCCCTCAAATCTGCACATAGCCGCCATTGACCATTTGGTTTTAACACACCTAAAATAGGTGTGTTGGATGTGCTATGAATGGGCCTGATAATTCCCAGAGACTCCACTTTTTTAATAATCTCTGCCAATGACTCTAAAGATGCCAGTGGTAATCTATACTGGCGCACAAATACTGGGCTTCTACTACACCCCTCCGGTAGCGTGACCACATGTAAATTAGTTAGGCCGCAATCATAAGCATCTTTAGCAAAGACATCTTTAAAGTCCATAAATAATTTTCTCAATTCATTTCTATCTTCATTGCTATTGCATGCATCTGCTGATAAAATCTGTTCCTCTACCATCTTTGAAAATTCTGGGAAATCTTCCAGCGGATGAATCTCCGTACTTTCTTCTAATTGTGTGGCTGTGTCTCTCTGTAAAGCTGCCACTTTTAAATATTTTGGTATAACAGCTTCCACTTCATTGGGCTGATTTTCTGTTTCATTTTCATTTAAGTCAAATGTTATATAACAGTAGTTTGTTTGTGCCTACACTCCTTTGCGCCACGTTCCTGTTATGGTCAAATAAACTCCCAGAGCCAAGATTTCTCTATACAAATAATTCTTGATTTATTTGTTATCTTATTCGCCCTTGAATGGATGACACGTGTTTCGGCTCATGCGCCTTTTTCAAATCCGGGCTGGTTATAAACATGAAAAAATGAAATAAAACAAAACAAAATACCACTTAGATTCACATTCTAACATAGTTTTTAACACATTTAGTGAATAATATGGTGAGTTTTGGTTAGTGCTTGTACCTTTAAACATCCCTAGTTTAAAAATGAACACCAAAAATGTTGCACTCCTCCAACACCTCGTGAAATATTAGGTAGGTCCATTAACAAACATAAAAAGTAAAAGTACAGTTTGCTATCTCGAGCAAAAAAAAGTGTTTTTTTAAAAAAACGTGTATGATAAAAATTGTAAAACAATGAGTGGGAAAGCGTAAATGTAAATACAAGCAAATACAAATATAGATAGGGAGGGAACAGAATGCCTGAAATTAGTCTAATGGACCAATCGATCTGTTTCTAGGAGGGATTGAACCCTAGAGCCACGCTGACTTAATCCGACCACACATTTATTTCCCAGGAAAGGGGGATTTCAACCAAAGTATATAAGGGTAAGAAACCAACCAAGATGTATTTCTAATATTAAATAAATCACAACTTCCTCCATCCTACCCCCACCAACACTTTTCCACAACGCTCACAATTACACTAACCATTCAAAGTACTTTTTATGTTTGTTAATGGACCTACCTAATATTTCACGAGGTGTTGGAGGAGTGCAACATTTTTGGTGTTCATTTTTAAACTAGGGATGTTTAAAGGTACAAGCACTAACCAAAACTCACCATATTATTCACGAAATGTGTTAAAAACTATGCTAGAATGTGAATCTAAGTGGTATTTTGTTTTGTTTTATTTCATTTTTTCATGTTTATGACCAGCCCGGATTTGAAAACGGCGCATGAGCCGAAACACGTGTCATCCATTCAAGGGCGTATAAGATAACAAATAAATCAAGAATTATTTGTATAGAGAAATCTTGGCTCTGGGAGTTTATTTGACCATAACAGGAACGTGGCGCACAGGAGTGTAGGCACAAACAAACTACTGTCTAATTTTTAAACGGAGTCGAGGAACTCTATGTCTCCGTGTGGACCCACACCCCTGCGACAACCAATCAATCCAAAAAGTAAAAATCAAGTCTAACACGACATCAGGAAGATACCATCAGCTCCATAAGCATTATAGGTCGCGAGTGTACACCTCAACATCCCCACCCAAAAAGTTCCTCCATTAGCTGTCCAAATGTTATATAATCCTTTTGATGACAGCATACTGTCTCATTTAGATCATAAGGGTACACAGAATGAATTTTAAAGATTCCTTTGGGCTGAGAATCCAGGTATTCTGGCAACACACCTCTGGCATCCACATACCTTTCAGGGATATTTCCAATCACCATGTTATTTAGATCTGCAGTATAATGTGATTTTTGTATGGCCATTCCTAATGAAGAATTTTCCTCTAAATGAATATCTTGACATCCTTTATTATTCACCAAAATATTTAGAGACCCTTCACCAACATCTATCAATGGAATGTATTCATAATCCAGGCCTTGCTGTTTTATGGATTCATTCAAGCACATAAATGCATCAGACTCCTTCATCTGCTGTCCATTTGTGCACATCAGCGTTATTGCAAACTGCTTGGTGAATGCAGGGATAATAGTATCCTTCCTCAGCTGTAATTCAATTGCATATAGAACTAGTTGTGCGCAATGATAAGCCCTTCTTTTGTCTTCAAATTCAAGTGCCGGCCCACCTAGGTGTGCCCATATTTTTTGATTAAGGAAATCTAACACCATACACATTCTGTGCATGATATCATTGGCCATGTAAAAGTCATTTTGTGTCCCACTCACTATCCAAACATTATGGTGAATTGTTTTTTGTCCAATACTAATCTTCAGCATGCATCTGCCTGCAATTCGATTTTCAAAGTCTGGACTGTCCAAACCAGACACATATTGGTTCTTAATTCTAAATTTCGGGATCTCCTCCCTCTCAATTATTTTCTGCAGCAATTTCTCATTAATGAAGCTTCTTTCCTGTTCAAGTGCTAAAGTAGCTTTTATTATTTTAGAATAGTAATTTATACGAATGTGAACCCATGGTTGCTCATCTTCCATGTGTATTTCAGCGAGAATGGTGATGTGTTTTTCTGTATCTGTTTTAGGAGCAGTATTCTGTTTGCATGTCTTCTCTTTTAAATAAAAACATACTGTGTGCTCATCAATTGCAGTTTGCCATTTTTTCCTAGGGTCTAAATATATTTGTACAGATTGTTTCTCATTTTCACTCTGCATTTTATCTTGACACATCAAGATAACAGTGATCCTAGGTATACAGCTATTCTGGAGATATACCTCTACTGCATCATTTGTTTTGGCAACGGTGTGACATTCATTTATATTGCTGTTTTGTGATTTTAGTTTCCTAGGTCTCAATGGTTTTTTGTTCAGGGACCACAGTACTCCATTCACCCCATCTATGAGAGGAGACAATCTTTTCAGGCAATCTGTTCCCATCAAAAATGGAATTTCACAAATAGATGTGATCAATACCTCCTGTTTCATTCTGTGTTTTCCTATCTTTATGCCAACCTCGGTAAAACCTATAATAGGCACCTCCTCCCGTTAAAATTATGCACTGGACCGTCATTTTGCTTCACTGTGATCTGATTCTGTGGAGATCTCCCTTCATTGATACTCTTTACCAATTTTTTGGACATAATTGTGGCCTGTGCGCCAGTGTCAATCATTGCAAATGTATTGCATTTCTCTTCTACAGTGATGGGAGTATAATACCTGTCTTCAACTTCCTCTAACACACATAAGAAGTGCAAATTCTTACTGATTTCAGGACTCACCTTTCTCAGGCCTTTTTCACTTTTGGCTAAGCACATTGGTAAATGGAAAGATATGTTTCCCTCCTTTTTGTCCATTTCTGTGTGAGAGACTTTATTCATTTCTCAATGTCCAGAGGTTTTTTGGAGTGTGGCCACTGTTCGCCCATCCATCCAGGTATCATCAGAGGTCACATTACAATCCTCCAACTGAACATGGGTAATCACATCACTTTGCAATTTGTCATTGTCTAACCCTGTACATTTGTGATCATTTAGTATGGTACCAGCCCTTTTAACTTCTTTAATAATATGTGGCTCAAAGAATTCTTCAGGTGATTGACCTGTACCCTCCTGTTGAGTATTTCATTTTTCTGCCTGTGTTTGGTTATTGATCTGATTGCCAGGGAAGGAGTTATAGCATCCCCACTTACTCCCTGTTCACTGGTATTCCCTATACATGAGTCATTTTTCTTGAATCTGTCTCTTTGTTCTTTTGGAATTTTAGGTTTTCCTGTTTCATTTGTACAAATCTCCAATGTTTGATTTAGCTCTAGGTTAAACCGAACCTCTTTCATAAAGGTATTTGCACTTTCTGTCACATGTTCATTTAACGGTATTTTTATTTTTGAATCTTTAGACATCTCAGAGTCATTATGGAAAATCACATCAGAGCAATCTGTTTTCTTGGCACTGCAGATATCATAAGTACTTAGTCACTTATCAGAAACCACCCGGTCATTGCCATGGCCTTCTGCCCCCTCCTTTGATGACTGTTTTAGTGCAGTACAGAGCTTTCCTATTTGCTCAGCTAACATTTTCACTTGGGCCTCGAGACACTGGAATCTTTCCATCTCTCTAGAATCCTCTCTCTGTGGCCTAGATCGATATTCGTTGTTTTCCCCCTGATTGGATCTATTCTGATACCTCTCAAAGGAATGATTTCTATTGGGATTGTTCCTGAACTCTTGATTCGTATGTGGAGGGGAGCAGGGTGCACCCATCCTTTGGTTGTAGTCCCCTGGTGGGGAATCATTGTGCTGACGTGGAACGTAATTCATATTCTGCCTCATGTCCTGTCTCTCATGTTGTGGGTACTGACCCCTATGTTGATTCCCATTATCAATAAATCGATCCACATATCGGGGTCTATCCTGATTACCATATATCATGGTGTTGGGATCAAATCTGCTCTGTGTCCCCAATGTCTGGTAGGGACCATTATTTCTTTGATCCTGACTTTGTCTCTGGTTATTGTTCATACCTGACATATCAGTCCGATAGCCTGCCGGGGCCTATCTCCTAAGTACCTAGGACTGATGTAGCTCTCCCTATTACTAGGATCATGTGATTGAAAACTTGGTGCAGGAAGTGATGACCTTTGTTGATTACCCCTTTGTTCAGGTATCAAATTATTTTTACATGGACTTTGAGCAGACTCAACGGACATTTTGGCTGACCTGATTTCCATCACTGTTGCTGAGGGTTCTTTAGATTTTGGTCTAGTGTCTTTCATTTGATCACTTTCTCTACCCTGACAATAGAGTACCTCATATAGTTTTGTGCTTTCGTGTACAACTCATTGAAGGGACTTGTCACGGTCAAATTCACGGACCAACTGTGATATGATGTCTTTCTGTAGGGTGTCCGGTCAAATGGTAGAAAATAAAAGATCGAATGACCATTTGATCGAAGTAAAATGGTCGAAAAAAAAGGTCGCATTTTTTTATTTATTTATTTATATATATTTTTTTTAGTTTTGGTTGGTTAAAAAATATTTGTAATAAAGAAAAAAGGGGGTTGGGGGGAACACCCCCATAAAATAAAATAAAAAAAATAAAAAATTCAACCTTTTTTTTTTTACCATTTTACTTCGATCAAATGGTCATTCGATCATTTGGTTTTCGACCAAATGACTGGTAACCTTTCTGTAGCCCATAGAAGTAGTCAGTTTTAAATTCATTAGAATTGGGGTCAAAAGATACATCAAAGCGAGAAAACGCTCTTTTTAAGTCTTGGAAAAACTGGCGGGGGGATGTATTAGGTCCAGCAGTGATTGTGTAAGCAACTTTCTTCGCCTCCTGCAATGACTGGAAAGGAGAAAAATGGCGCCTAATCGCTTTTTCAAACTCTGCCCATGTCTTATTCTGCTGTTCATTTAATCCCCTTATGATACTGGCTGTGGGAGCATCTAGAGTTAAATGAAAATACTGTCTGTATTGTTCCTTAGGTATCTGGAGGGCTTTAAAGATGTCATAGACCGCTTCTAAGTGATCATCTATGCAGCAGTCCCCTCCCTTTTTAAATGTTTTGATCAGGGCTTTGATGGATTTCATTATCTTTATGGGGCTACTTGTTGCTATGCATGGAATTGCACTACTTGGTGATTCAACCCTGGTTCCAGGTGTATGGGATTGGCGGCGGCACCCAATGGGTGTATCTAATCCCCCAAGGGCGCTGCAACCAAGTTCATTCACTGGCCCAATCACTGGGGCACTGGAGCTTTGGGTAGAAATAGGATTCACCTCAACTCCATTGAATGTGGTGCCCTGCCGTCTATCCTGGGACATGGAGATGCATATTTGCTGTTCCAAATCCTTACACTTCTTAAGGAGCCTGTCTGCCTCATTTTGCAAATAGTTGTTTTCATCACTCATTTCATTAATTACCTCCTGCATATCGCACATTTGCTTTTGGCATTCATTGAATTCATTGTTTCTCTCATCTCTTTCTTGAAACATTTTAACCATTTCCTGTTCCGCATTTTGGAGATCACTTTCTTTTTCATAATGTTCTTTTTGTAAAATCTGCATTTCCAAAACAATCTCATCTTTGTCTTGTCTACTATGGTCTACCAACGCTTTTAAATGTACCAATTCTTGTTCACTGTCCTCAACCTGTTTCTTGCTTTTGGACAATTGAATATCAAGATCTCTACATTTTAACTGCATGTCTTTTTGATATTCTTCTAATTCTGCTCTTAACATTTCCTCCTTTTTACTTGCCCCATCTATGTCGGCTTTTAACCTGTTAATCAGCTTAGTATCATTTTCTGACATTTGCAGGGACCTATTCAAAATAAACCATGTCTTGGCGCATAGCCGTATCAGACAATCTTTCACTGCATTTTTATCAGCTGCATTTAATAATCTCAGAAGGCAGACCTGAATTATGCTGCCTTAAGCAAAAATGCTGTCTAGTGGTTCTTTCGGCACTTCACCATAAATGCGATCATGCCATTCTGTGGCATTATTTGATGACCATGTCCCATGTGCATATAACTTTGCCTCCAGATATTTCACTAGTTCTGAGAATGTGGCTTCTATTTGAGACATTCTGAACTTTGTTTTTTTTTAGTGACACACTGCTTTTATGAAATGGGTTCCCTCTAATTTACAGATGGTAGTGTGAGACACACTTGCCACGCCCAGTAGGTGCTCTCTGATCACTTTCCCGGCCAACGCACCATAAATATGTTGGATATGTTTCGTATATTTGGGGTCTGGCGGTATTTTCTTACAGCCAAAAAAAATGGTAATTTGGTGATGACGACTCCTTGCATTTAGATTGGGTTTGCCCTTATTTCCTTTCAGTGACCATACCTTATTACATAACATGGGATAATTCAGTAGTATACACTATTGTTGGTAATTTAGTGGTGAGCATGATTTTTCTGTTTTATTTATGGCCCCAACATACACAAAACGTTCCTTATTCTTATAATGTTCTTGTGATCTATAGGGAGACTTGGACCTATATACAGAGACACCACAATTTCACACATAGAGTATTATCAATAACTTGTGGTGTCATCACTGACTTATATACATCAGTGATTTATGCTTCCATAGGCCTCATTACTGGTTCATGGACCCCCAGTAATCTATATTTTGTATTAGATTCCACCCAAACACCATGCACTGGGTGAACACACGCATAAAACTATTTATCACTGCTAAGCCTATCTATTCCAACCGCATGGGAAACATGACACATGTATTACCTAAAAAAAACCTTCCCCATTTCATAAGGTATTATTTTAAATGCACCAAGAAATGACCAAAACAAAAACACTCTACACGATCTGCGTATATATCATTTGTATTATAAAAGTAAAATTTCAAAGAAAACATTTTACCATTTGTACATTTGTCTTACCGCATTGTCTGTAACAAAAAGAAGAGAAACAAAATACAGCGACAGAACAACATTCACATTGCAACATTAAAACATGGCAATTAAACACAGGGGATTCCGTTTTGCTACTCTGCCTGCCTGATATTTTTAGAAGGTCATTCGTACAACAGCACACAGTAACCTCAATTCACTTTGGATATTTACCAATTATCTGTAGTTCTCTCCCCCACATGACCTCCCTTCGCTTGCCTCCGAAGAATGGGCCCAGGGTTGTCTTTGTAATCTTGAAGGCTTGAAGTGCACAGCGAGAACATGGAATTCTCAAGCCGGTGCTAAGTGAGAATGGGCACGCCTGTCTCACAACCCAGTCTCAGATCCTCCGTCTCGGCAGCGCATCAAAAGCGATCTGAACTTTTTTGTCAGACTTTCCGGCAGCAGAACTCTGCTGCTTATGCAGCATATCTGCAGATATACTTCCCTCCAATCATATTAGCAGAAAGTGGATTAGGTTGACACCCCTGTGTCACAAACAATGAGAGCTTCATACTATAATAACTGTTTCTTTTTGATTTCCTGCTGCCTTCCCGTCTTTCACAAATTACGCACAGCCAGAGAAAATAAGAGAGAAAAATGCACGTTTAAAAGTGAGTTTCGAAACATGTACTTCCACCTCATTTTCACACAGAGATTACATTATAATGTTAATGAGTTAGCACTAGTGATTAGTATTTGTTAATTAAGTCAGTCAATTAGATAGCTAATGTAGTCTCCTGCGTATAAGGCATTTCAAGGAAGAGAAAAGGAAAAAAATGGATGCACATTTACGCTCTATAATGGGCTTTTTGGCTGCAATATGAATTCCATACCTTGCATGCCTCCAGCCATATATTCATCTGTTCTGTTGGCAACATAACATGACTATATGTGTGTGCCACATTATTGCTGGCAATAGAATGCTATCACATTCAGTGAAGCGCTACACTTCAAAGCACTATACTTCAAAGCACTATAAATGATACTACAATGGACATTATGTTTGCAAGTAAAACCGAAAAACCTCAGAAATTCGCCTGTTATGGTAAGCTAAGCAACCATAACTCACACCACCACTCTGCGCTGCTAAGACCAACACCCATGAAATCAAAGATGACATCACAAATATCATTGATGACATCACTGATGACATCACATGTGAAATTAATGTTGATGAAAAGTCCCTCCAAGGAGTTGTGTTTCTTATGTTGGTTACATGATGTTGAGGGTTATTGTGCATTGTTAAACATGTAATAACTAGCTAACAATTCAAGACTTACTACACAATTGTGCTAGTACAAACAATACATGTGAAGACCCACAATGCATACAAATCAGAGGCACATACAGGGAAACTAAAGTAAGGAATAAAGAAACAGCATCATCAGAAAATGTTAATAGCATTAAAGTTTATCTTCATGTTTACAAATGAATTGTGTGTTTGAGGCCTGCCTATTGCCCCATGTACGTGCACCATGAGCTGAGATCAAAGCCTAAGGAAAGTACTTTTAGAGCATATGACAAGGTTAACGTCTAGATATACAGCACCTTTTGAATTTTAATATTCTGACTGTCAGTGAACAAAACTACCTGGCCTAGATATTTCAGTGAACAAAAACAAATGGGCCAGATATGTAATGTCATCATTGATGTGATCAATGATATCCTGGGTGTTAGTCTTAGCAGTGCACGGTGGTAGTGTGAGTTATGGTTGCTTAGCTTACGCAAATTTCTGAGGTTTTTCGGTTGTACTTGTAACCATAACGTCCCTTTAACAACATTTTTTCATTGAATTTCATTGGTTTTTATTAGTGCATCTTAAGCATAACGTCCCTTTTACAAAGTTTTTTCACTGAATTTCATGGGTTTTTATTAATGCAACTTAACAATAACGTCCTTTTAACAAAGTTTTTTCAGTGAATTTTATAGGTTTTTATTAGTGCAATTTAACTATAACGTCCCTTTTACAAAGTTTTTTCAGTGAATTGTATAGGTTTTGTGGAGAAGGAGCTAAGTACCTGTGATGCTGGAGATGCATTGGAGGGACAGGGTCTCCGTATCCTTGTCCTTTACTGCTTTTTATTGTGTGTTCTGTTGTGTTTTCCGCGCAGGAGTTCATGTGGGACTCCTGGCGGTGCAGCTCTCTCTCTTTTGGTTTGGTGAACCAAACCCATGCCCTTATGGCACCCATGGGTGGGGGTACAACCCTGTGCCACTAGTGTATGTTTTTGGGCACCTGTGGGTGGCCCGCAGAGCAGGGTATGGGCTGGTGGCAGCTCCATGCTGAATTTGACAGGTGCGCGGATTATCCTCCATTTTGGGGATACCCCAGCCCTGCCATTGGAATCAGTTGATTCCTGATGGAAACCAAAATGGCCCCTGCGGCCTCTTGCTTTCTATTACCCTTTACTTTGTTTTCCCAAAGTCCAGGGAAGCCCTGACTCTGTCCCTTCCCCCTGACTGGCTGTTGGGTGGAAGTGCCATATATGGTGTTGTTCTGAAGGCCCGGCCAGACTAGCTGGAGCCTTCCCAGTGATGTATGTTGTGGGTACCTCCTGTGGGTGGGACCCGGGCCAATAGAGTGCATGATGAATATGCATTCTGTGTTGTGGATGTCTAGTATCTGGTGGTTGACACAATGACTGAGACAGCCCTGCCCGAAACCGGTATGAATGCAGTTTGGAGTGTTGAATGGCTCGGTACTTGTCCCAATACACATAACTTGTTGTGAGTGTCTGGAGAGAAGTGAATGGCCTGAATACCCTGTGTGCCTGATTGGCTGCCTGCCTGCATAAATGCCCTTAGTCGTGATTGGATGCTTGAGTGTGACCCAGCGGAATGAATGGGAGATCAACAGTATATCTGGGGACCTCTCACTGCTAGGAATCGTGTTCAGAAGCTGAAGTCCACTACGACGAGTAACTGGAGTAACTGAAGCTTGACCTTGAAGCCCCACTGGACGAGAAGAAGTGCTGTTGCTCTCCTTCACAATCGGAAAGCTGCTGTGTCTCCAATGACTGACCCAGATAGGACCTGGTAAGGCGCCCTCTTCCCGAGCTACGAGGGACCATCGTGCACAGCTGATCTTTGCCAAAGCTCCCTGGTAGACAGACCTTCGACAGGCTGCTGACCCGAGACGGGGACTGCCGCGGAATCTCAAAGAGAAGCACCCGGACTGTTGTCCACCACTGTCGCTGACCTCTGTCGCCGACCGGAGCCGCCGTGCTCCCGTTTGCCTAAGAACTTCATTTGATCATCGGACGCTCTCGTCTGCATCGTCGCCCGCTTTATCCCGCTGGAGAATAGGCCTGACCGTCGACGCGCCGAGGAGCATCCGCCGGTGGCTTTCCTGCCACCTAAGGACCACAGAGACGCTGACGACTCGACGCCCTTTCTGGGCCACAGTTCTTTATCATCTCTTTGCGGTCCAGAACTATCGTCACCGAGGTGCCCCGCACGCCTCTTCCTTGCAGGACGCCAACGCTCTGTCGTCGACGAGCACCACCAGGAACGCAGCTGCCACTTCACTGCCGTAAATCAACATGTTCTCTGTCGGACGTTCGACGACCCGTGACTCCTGCCTTAAAGGGAGGGCACTCAAGAAGGGCCGTCGATTCCCCGACACCAAACGCCGAGTTCCTCAACGCCTCTCGACGATCCATGGCTCCTGCTTTAAAGGGAGTCACTCAAGAAGGATCGGTCGACGCATCTTCGGAGAATTCTACTCCACATTGGGGGGGTAAAACCTTAATAGGAGAAAGTAAGACTATTGAACATTACATGGACTGGGCTTGTGCTATATATCTTTATTTACAGGTTGCCCAGGTTGGGGGATCGCCACACAGAACTCTGCCTATTGGTAGAGGTCAGCATTCTGCCTATTGTTTCAACGATCTTACGTTCCTGCCTATCTCTATTGCTGGTTTCCTCGTTATTGATCTGTGTGACATTTTAACCGTACAGTTGATGCACTTTAATGAGATTTGATAACATTGGTGGTACCACTTTAGAATTGTATATATTTATCATTATTGACTTCCGAGTGCGTTATTGTTATCTGGTACATACCTTTGAATATTAATTATGTAAAGACTGTGTTTTCAGTAATACAGTGTGTGGACATTCCTTTGTGGGGGTTCGGGGACTACACTGTACTTAAGAACCAGCCCGCATCACCTCCTGAGAAGCTAGGCCTTGGTTGCTCAACTATGTTACCAATAATAGAGAATCTTGGCTGGGGTCCTCTGTGCCTCTCCTCTACCATATAGAGAGCGGAAGTACAGACACCCCTACCAGTCGTTACAGTACCCCCACCTCAAGCATCGCTCCCATGTTGCATACATGTTGGGAACCAGAATGTGAAATATGTGCAGTGTCAGTGAAGATACCAATACTAAGGAGAATCCTGGAAAAGCAAGGTTCCCATTGCGAAAATCATACCTGCATACACAACAGTATGATGGCCACTTGAATAAGATAGCAGAAGAAGTGTGAAAAGTGAGCAAAAGAGCAGATTGGTGACATCCTATGAAGCAAGACTGACACCCCCAGAAGAGATGCAGAGAGCAGAGAACATAGATATTCTATAGGCATCAAGAAAGTATCAAAGATAAGAAGCATTTCGGGATCAAGATGAAGATGTTTATGCTACAGAAAAGATGAAGATATCAAGTAATTTTACACATTTACAGATGCAAAGAAACGCAAGCAGACAAAGCATTCTTGAGACTAGCTATGTAGTGAATAGATTGCAACATGCACCAACATATATATATATAAGAGTGAGTGAACTATGGATGATTCCACAACACATTTTAGCAGAGCTGAACCAGAAAAGGGAAGGCTTTTCCAGTGTGTTGCAACTGAAAAGCAACTGAATTACAGAGGTGAATCAACAAGGGCGACTCTGGATCCGCCCCAAGAAGCCAAGGCCTATCTTGGCTGAAATGATCAGACAGTAGCTACAAACATTTGAAAGAACAAGCTCCTGTTCAGAAGATTTGCACGAAAACAATGGAGACGTCAGAGGTTCATTAAATAGTAGTATTTTAAATACACCACAGCTCAAAATCATGGTCTTCAGTCACGTGGATGACTGAAAATGGGAAATTGTGATGAACCACACATACACAAGGAGACAGAGCATGCTATACTCCCTCGTATTCTTCAGAGCAAGGAACATTTCCAAGGCCGAGTTCAAAGTCTTAATTGACGGGCAGACCACAGAGGTGATGATAGATGAAATGCTAATTGGTCTAAAGCTATGTCAAGACCAACCCACCAGCACCTGGATACCAGCCTGCGTGCTGCTGGCGTAGGTGGAAAAGTACTGACGGATGTAAGGGTGCCAACCAATTATAGAGGGCCACGTAGCAAACAGCCCTATAGTTTATATAACCAATGGGACGTCATGTATTTGATGACATTCATAGTGACCTGTCTGGGGGGTGGGTTTAGTTGTCCCACCTGGCATTAAAGACCCTATCACTCTCTTAGCGAAGTATGGAATGTATACCTAGATGTTCCCATAGACCCAATCACTTTCTCCATTAGGCTTTTTTAGTTTGCCACATAGATTGACGTCAGCAATGATGAGTTTTTGCTATAAAAGTAATATTTGTAATGAAATGTGGAGAGATCATGCTGTGCGACGTCCCTTGATGTCCGTTGTACTCCCTTTATTAGACAATTGCAAATCAAACAGTTTTGTTTTACCAACCTCCATGGGCTAGTTTGATTATTGATGTTTGAGTATCTTCTGCATCCCCATCCATCTCAAAGTATTGCTACCTTGTCTTAAAGGGCTGTGTAGGTAATCACGGTTCACGTGGCAGCAGAGGATGGTTAAAGAACCGTCGACCTTGTAAGCTTTGGGGTCCCTGTAATATCGGACGTCCTACGCCATTTCGCTGAAAGGGAGTGATGCTCCCTGTAGATAGTGGAAATTAGCTTAAAGAATCGTGCAATTAGAGGTTGGACAGGTCCCTCGATTTCTCTGGAATCCGCTCCCAATTTTTGCAGGAACCTGAGCAGACGGAAGGTTGAAGGGGCTGATTGAGGAAGCGACGATCCTGAGAGTCGGAAGTCTAAACTGGAAATGGTGAGTAGAACTGAGTGAGGTGGCAAAATGCGAATGGGTAGTGAATGGAGAGGGTGATAAGGGGAAATAAATAACGGGTGTGATGACGTACATCAAGTTAATAGGTGAATAGCTTAAAACAATGAGTGTCAAGTTATTAAGTAATTGACTTGAGACGAAGAGCATCAAGCAATTGAGAAACTGTGAGACGAGGAGCGTCACAGTTAGATTAACCCCAGGGTCCTGCATCACAGCACATTTTCAGAAGGAGCCGTATCCAGAGTCCCAAATAGTGGATGACGTAGACTACAGACACATTTAAAGATGGTCTAAAGGGAACCCCTAAAACTCTGTAGGAGTATTTTTAGGGACAGAGAATAGTCCTGAGGAGCATAGACTGATATATATATATATAGGTTAGCCAAGTCTGTCAGTTTGTCTGTTTGTTTTATGTGTTGTATAATGTATAACTGGTGAAGAAAAGGTGAAAATTTAAGAGATGTGAGAAAGAAAGCACAGAGATTTGAACATGTATTATTTATTTGTTTAGTTGAATTGATGATGTTTAGTGAATAAATAGATTGAAATAGAATGTGATATTAAAGGTCTGGAACTGTGACAGTTGGTGCACGCTCATATTGTGTTATTTTTATGAAACATATTTATAAAGTGTAAAACAACGGTAAGTATTGACAGTCATTTGTGACGAGTCAAAATGGAGGATATTACTCTGCTTATACATCTATGCAACCAGTTGCCAAAACACGCACCCAAACTTAAACAGTACACTTCGGAATGGGTAAAAGGCATGGCAGATAAGATGTTCATGGCATGGCCACAAAGGGGATCAGTATCAAAAGCAGTTTTGCAACACATGATGCCATACTTGCACACAGCATACACAGGAAAAAGGTTAGAAAAGAGGCCAGCAAGCTTAGAGCTCTGGAAAATGTACCAGGTGGATAGGGAAGATCCACCTCCTGAAGACTGGATGCTTTACCAGTGCAAAGAGGGGGATGAGGATCCCTCTGCTCCTCCCGCTGCGCCTGAAATAAATGGTGATAGTATGAAGGATGACGGAGTATACCCTTTGAGAGAGCTTAAGGCAGAAATGGGGTACAGCACTCTGGCATATGAGTCGTCTGAGCATAGCAGTGACAAAAGTCCAGAAAAGGCTCCAGAAAGGGATGTGATTCCTAAAGTCCCACGGGACAAGGAGGGAAGTGATAGACCAGGTATGTCTCTAGACATAGAGAGAGAAATAAAGAGATGGAAAGGAGAGAAAGATAAGACTAATGAGGTAGCACTCATACAGAACGAATGGATGGCCGGTCAGATTTTGCTCTAACTTGACAGAAAGAGCATTGAGGAAGTAAGGCAAAGGGAAGATCAAGACAAACAAGATAAAAAAGATAGAGAACAAGAGAAACTATTGAAAGGAGATGAAGCTAAAAGAAAGGATAGACAAATACAGGAACAGCTGTATCAAGATGAGCAGCTAAAAAAGCAGGAAAGGGCAGAGGAGCAAAGAAAGTATGATAACAGGCACAGGGCAATTGAAGAACGAGACAATCTAGAAAGAAAGAGACACGAAGAGGAAGAGCAGAAATTAAGAGATAAAAGAATCCAAAGACAAAGTGACAAAGAGATACATAGGTCAAACGAGAGAATAGAGGTGAAAAGACAGGAATATGCAAGGGTAACTGAAGAGGCAAGGAAGCGAAGAGAACTTGAGAAGAAATAGAACGCAAAAGAAGACAGAGGGTAAGCGACCATGACCGCATAGAGAAATAATTAATGGAGCCTAATCCAGTAGTAGCATGGGAAGACATAGAGAATTCTTCCCGACACATAAGCCAATTCCAGGTCCGTCTAGAGCAAATCTAGAGGATGAGTTTGATACAAGAAGCATTGGGGATGTAATCAATAAGGTCTATCATAATATGAGGACTAAGAAAGAACCAAAAGGAAAGTGTATAAATGACTGACTCGAAAGTACGCAGTTGCACAACAAGGAGGGAGGCTTATACAATTTCGAGCATAAAGAGTTGTCTTTAGACAGGCTACCTTTGAATAGAGACAAAAAAGAGGGAAGTCATACAAGTTGGGGACAGGATATTTCAGATGAGGACAAAGAATCCTTCAGAGGGTAGGAGAGAGATAACACATGTGGTCCTGAAGGATTTTTACTGATGGATAGAAAAGTGAGATGGTCAGATCTAGACCTACCCAAGTCTCGTGCGTCAGAATCTCTGGTGTGGCTAGATCGACCCAAAGGGTGATCCCAATGTGAGAGGGGGTACTCGCCACCTTACGTGAGCAGGCTAAGGTCGCTACCGGGAAGAAGGCGGTACGGATCCATCGTTCCCTGCTATGGACAGACAGACAATGTGGATGACTGTAAGTTTGGGATCTCACAGTTTACTTTACTAGAGAAAGGAGGGACCCGACCGCGTTATATACCATGGCCGCAAATGGGAAAGGATAATTTAAGGTGTAAACTTCTGAGTTTAACTTCCAGTGCTTGGAAATGGATACATGAGGTAGAGAAAAGGACAGGAGGAAACACGTTAGCTCTAGGCAACATTAAAGGTCTTTTAGCCTCTATTCTTGGGGAGAGATCAGATGACATTTGGTCAAGAGCAGGATACTCGAGTGTTACTGCGCAGAACACTGCTCATGATGAAGCGCTGTTTAATAACTGTAGAGCAGCAGTCTGGAAATCGCTTAGAGTGCAATATCCAGATATGTCAGATATGGGAGCTATAATGGCACAGAAGATGAAGGAAAGGGAGGATCCTCTTGTTTACATTCAGAATTTTCAAGAGCAGTGGTCTTTGGAAACACTGGAACCATGGGGGAAATATATACCTGTATTCTACCATATATTGTGTCAAGCGCTGCCAGATCCAGTGCAGAAACAGCTAAGGAAACTGGTGGGTATGGAGGCAAAACCCTGTTCAGAAATACAGCTGACCATTGCACATGACTGCAGACTGCTACAGGAGAAGAATCGGAAGAAAGATGATGTTAGGAAAGGTGAAAAAGCAAAATAGGTGCAAAAGAAATTGTCAAAATACGCCATAGAAGGGGCGATGTTGACTAGCAGAGAATGGTCGGGTTCACAGCAAGCAGCAGGAATGCTACAGGTGAATAACCAAAGGCAGTTTGATCAAGATGATAATGGATTTGTACCAAGAGGTAGGAGAGGTATGTGAGGAAGAGGTTCCAGAATAATCAGGGAAATTTCCAGAATAATCGAGGTGGGTTTCATTATATGCAGAATGATAGCCAGGGCATGCAGGAAGGGCAAATTAAGAGACTCCCTCCTGTATGTTGGACATGTGGAATGACAGGGCACATAGCACGCATGTGTGGAATTCAAAGGTTTGTGCAGAATGGGCAGTTCCCAAGAGGGGGGACCACTCATCCGCCTGCATATAGTTATCAAAGTAGAGAGGGGTTTGCCCAGAATCTGACAGTGCAACACCATTGAATCCGCCACAAGGGCAATCACAGCACGCACCCATGCAGATACACTAGGGACTCAAGCATGGGATAGTTAATGACTCCTAGGATAGCGGGTTTCACCGTCAAGGGCGGGAACCCTTTCAAGGACACGGGAATAAGCATGTACTCACAATAGGACAGCTCACTGGGGGACTTGATGTGTTCAGTGCTATCTGTGACTCCCAATCCTCAAGAGGAACCGAGGCTTGATGTCACGATAGGAGGGAAATCTTGTTCTTTTTTGGTAGACACGGGTGCAACATGCTCATGTATACGAGAGAGGAAGTTTACATTATCTAGAAATGACATGAATGATCAAGGTTTCACAGGAGCTACAGGTATACTTAATTTTACTGAGAAATTGCCAGTATCTATAGGAGAATGTGATATGTCTGTACCGCTATTGTATTCAAGGCAGACACCAGTTAATATGCTGGTTCGAGATTTAATGAGCAAGTTAAACATGACAATTTCATTTACTGATGAAGGCATAGTGTGTTCAACTCCAGGAATGCATTATTTAAACTTAAATTAATTTATCATGGCATTTACAGGGCAAATGGCCATACGAGGAATACCGTTAGAACCCAAAATCTTTCACTATGGGGTACGCATTTTGTTAACGTGGTTACCTGGCTTAGTGGGTAAGACTGTGAGGATACCTGATGAGTTTTTATTCAGGCCAAAGATACCTATGGATGAGTAGAGGTAACACATCTTTCCCTTAGAGTTACAAGCAGCTATAATGGGAGGAGAATTAGCTATGCTTGATGGAGTTGATAATGAAGGCAGACGATGTAGCACAGTGATTGCCATTGAAGAGGGTTACAGATTGACGTCACTGATGAGGATATGTTTAGGGACCACCCACCAGATGACGAAGTAGTATTTGAAATGAGTATCACTTGTTGGGTGAGGGCAGGAAGACATGAAGTTCCACAGAAAATGATGTTAGTACGGAAGCGTCCCAAATTTTTTGATGAAGACATGGCGAAAGTGCCAGTTTCATTATGGACAACAGGACCTTATGGCGTAGGCCTATTGAAGGGGGATGGAGAAGCTAAGATTAAACTGAAGCCAGGAGCAATTTTGCCTCGAGCACAACAGTATCCCATGTCTCGAGAGGCAGACAAAGGTATTTTTAAGACAATATCCGCCATGATGGATCAAGGCATCTTAGTGACGTCAGAGTCACCATGCAATACTGCAGTGTATCCTATCAAAAAATCTAAAGGGGGTCATGGCGTTTAATTCAAGACATGCTTCCAATTAATCAGATTGTAGAGGCTGAGTTTCCTCTAGTTCCTAATCCAGCAACGATCTTATGTAGTATTCCTGTTGAGGCACGATATTTCACTGTGATCGACTTGAAAAATACTTTTTTCTCAATCCCGTTGCATAAGGATTCTCTGACGTCATTTACGTTTAGACAGACTAAGTTAAAAAGTAAGAGATTACCCTAGGGGTACTGTGAGTCCCCATCGATTTTCAATAGAGTCCTGCAGATTGATTTAAGCAATATTGATTTACAAAGTGTTGTGTTGCAATACGTAGATGCCATTTTAGTCTACAGCACCTAAGAGAAAGAGTGTAGACATGATTCAGTTCAGCTAATGATTATTTTAGCAGAAAAAGGATATAAAGTAGACAAGGAGAAATTATAGTATTGCCAAGAAGAGGTTTTATATATAGGTCAGCTACCATCACATGAAGCAACGAAATGTACTCCTGAAAGGGCTAAGGCTATTTTGAAAACAGCAATCCACACACAATAACACATATGCGCAGATTTTTGGGACTATGTAATTATGTTAGAGTATGGGTATTCGATAATAGTTCATATATAAGACCCTTGTTACAACTTCCGAAAAAAAAGGTGTTGGAACCTCTGTACTGCCTTGCGCATGTCACTAGAGAAAACCTTGCAGCAGCTATTGTGGAGGACTTGTTCGTACAGAACATGTTAGAACACGTTTCATTGTATGTACTAAAATGCATCATATGTAAAAAGTTTACTGCTGAGCAGATGCTGTGTACAGTTAGAGGAGTTATCCTGTGACCTAATGGTCCTTTTCAGCATTTAAACATTGACTATGTTGATATACTGCAGATCTGTAATGGATACAAATATATGATAGTGGTAGTATGTCCCTTTTCAAGGTGGATTGAGGCTGGTCTGTGTACAAATCCAGATTCCACCTGCGTAGCAAAAGTTTTAGTATTAGAAGTGTTTCCTAGAGGTATTAAGATCAGATAATGGCCCTAATGTTGTTAACAAGCAAATACGCTTGGTGCTTAATATAAAGCACAAGTTCTCATTGGCTTGTCACCTGCAATTGAATGGAATCTGTGAGAGACTCAACGGCTTGCTTAAGGAAAGTATAGCTATATTGAAGCTTACATTGAAAAAGGATGGTTACATTGCCTGCCCCTTGCATTATATGCATTGAGGAATCAACCAGGCTCTGACCATCATCTTACGCCCCATGAAATAGTGACAGGGAAGTGAATGAGGACACCCCTCACTCCTCCATCAAGAACTAGAAGTGATGCCCAGATAACAGCAGAACTGTTAGGAAATGAGTTACATGCCTACTTAACATGTATGACTACAAGTATCTCTGTCATTTCAGAATAAACTCAAGTGGAAGGGCTCAGAACGCAGATGAAGATCCTACAGCAACCAGACCTGAACAATTACGTCTTCCCAAACTTTTCTCCAGAGATGAAATCCTAATAAGAAACTTTACCAGGAAGTGGCACGAGCCCCGATTCAACAGGCCGTTTGTCGTAGAGGACGTAACGCCATCAGCCATGAAGGTCTAATTAAGATGCGCATGGATATTTCTTGGAGACGTAAAGATCTACACCGGAGAGTCCCCTTAACCCCACCCCAGTCGGAAGCAAGCAATGGAGAAGAAGTTCAGTGCATGCAGACTAGATCGATGATGAGGAAGAAGGACGCAGAGACTGTCCAGTAAGATGGATAAAGAGTACATTGGACAGTGGTTCTTTCAGGACACTCTTTGAAATTGCTAAAACAAGGAGTGAAAGAAAAGCGATTTGTTCTTGAGCCACAGGAGCTTGCTAAACATTGGACTGAGACACATTTAAGTCTTGATAGAAGAGATACCAGATTTGAAATTCCTTTTCGACGACTGGAAGAGGGAACAGTTCCCTGATTCCTTTCTTGCTGAGTTTCTTTTTGAAGGCACCCATGGCTGTGCCTGAAGTCCACATCCACCGGATCATTCTCACTGTTTTTCTCTTCATTCTTCATGCATACCTTGCGCTTGCTGGGAGAACTTTTAGCGTTCTTCTGTTCCTGCAGGATCCTAAAAATTGTCAAATTGTGTGGAGATGGCTTGCAGCCATAATAGAGCAACTACTCCAGCTTCCTGAGTACAGTTTGGACAACACAAATGCCCCTATCTGAGGACAATGCTAATAGACTAGTTGTAATGGTCTTTTATTTTCTGATTGAAGAACAGCTACATCTTGTTGGAAGGCAAACTGAGGTTTGTACTTTCCTGAGAGATCCGAGAAATCTAGTAGCGCTTAATCAATTGCTTTGTGACATTAAGGAGTAAGTACGTTTATTGTCTCAGATAATCTGAAGAAGAATCCTGAATGAGGCTTTCGAGGAGAGATATTCAGAACTCACAGTCCTTGGTCTTATATCACTTACTGGAAACACATACTTAGTCCGTCTGGCGAAAGGACGACTCCTTTGTGTAAATCCTGTTAATCGTCCGGCAATCAGCCAGCTGCTTGAAGAGCTTGTGGAGCAGAATCAGTTGTTGCCAAAGTATTTTATGATGTTACCCAAATAAAATTGTATTTTTCCTTCCTTAAAAAAGATTGAGAAGGGGAAACATGACAGCAACAACAATGTGGCTAACAACGAGAGGCCACCACGACGAGCAAGGGGTTATTGCTGCATCAAGTGGGCCTATTTGTATGTCATTTATACATGCATCTTATTCATTGTGATCCTTCTCTCACTTGCAGTACGTACTGTTTATTATGTGAACCCAAAAAGGGCAAGGGTCCCTGTGTGTCTTCCTATGCAGAGGAGGGTACAGATGTGGCAACTACAAGACAACCAAGGCCTTATGTAATTGTTCCTACAACAGTAGCAAATGTAAAAACACTGATTTCACTGACAAATGTTCCCATTATTACCCAAATAGGAAGTAATTATGCTGATATAATTTATGAAATGATTAAGAAAGCACATGAGACAAGAGGGAGACCTAAGGGAAGTACTATGGAGGATGATCATGGATTGAATGATTACCTGGATAGTACAGCACTTTTGGGAAACAACATGTGGTATCAGCACATGAAATAAGTGGGAAGGAGGACATCAAAGGAGAAATGCTATGTATGTGCACTCCTGCCTTATAGTATGGGGAAGTCTAAGATCTTCATAGCTATTGAAATAGATGACCTGACAGCACATTGTTTATCTCACATTGCATTCTGCCAAACAAGAGGTCAGTTCATAGGTGTCAGGCTTATCTTCAATCAGGATGTTGTCCCTGGAAGCTGCTGAACCCCTGCAGTCCCCTTTGGATGCTAACCTCTTAATTGGTAACAAACAGTTCAGTTGAGAGCATCCCCAAGGGAAAGGGGGAAAATGGGACACAATAATAAACTTCAGGTTTTGCTCAGCTTCTTTATCTTTTAACCTGTAGATAAAATAACAACAAATACACTTTAGTCACTAACCTTTCTTTTCCTAGGCTCTGACTTCTCTTTATCAAATTGAGTAAATAACACGCCACCATACCTGAATTTCCTCTATGAATAACCTAGAGGAAGTGTTTGTTTTCTACTGAAGAACAAATTGAGTCTCTGATGCTCTTACTAACTTCTTCAATTCAGTATTGGAAAACTGCTATCTTTAGCTCACTCTCTCAGTTCATGAATTAATCTTCTAGCAGTTCAAATTCCAAAACACACACACGCCCATCTGGAAATGCTAGATCCGTCTTTTGTATGAATCTCTAGCTTTAACACAAATTCCAAATATGACACTCTGGCTTATTCCATTTAAAATTGTTTGTGCATGTGGAAAGATAGGAGTGTTCACTAATTGGATCTTTTGCTTGCGTAAAAATATTGCTCTTCAAAGAAGCGGTCACTTGACTAGAGTTATGCGCATGCGTGAAGATATTCCTTTTCCTTCTAAAATGGTGTGCGCATAGGAACAGAAAATATAGTTCAAAAATGGCATATGCGCATGCGTAGTTGATTAGTATTTCTCTCTCCTTAATTTTATTTGTTCAAATAGAAAAGAGGAAATTACTTAGTTCCGGACACTAATCCTTGAAGAGGCAGCTTAATGAGGTACGCGCGCCAGGTTAGAATATTAGTATTTAAAACATAACGTATCAGGATCGCGTATCTATAACACTGTCACTTGCGCAGACAGTGTAAGATTTCTAACGCTAGCCCGACGTTAAAAGAAAGCACTGTTACCGTTAGAAGGAACAATGCTCAATAATTTTTATACGGCCGAAAAAACACACAACGCTGAAACGATGAACAGACCTCCACACACCAACTTTCCACGCGCAAAATATGTGACGCAGTTCATTAAATAAGAGTACTGTTCAAGAAATCCAAAAATAAAGTCTTAAAAGAACAAAACGAACTACTCTTTGAAAAAAAAATAAGAAAACAGGAACTAGTTAATAAATTGTATAGAAATTTAACTCCTTCTTGAATTTCACAAAGTTCCGTGAAAAAATAATAAAGTCACTTAACTTGCTTCTTTCTGTTACCGGAACGTTTCTGAGTTTCTTCTTAAATTCTCCAACACTTTCCTGATCCAAATAACAAATCCTAGGCACAAGGGCCTAGCTAAAGTTTCTAAATCTTAAGAGCTTCAAACATAAGACCTTCCAGCTGGGCTTCTGACAATGAAAGGCGGTTTAGAATGTTCCAACAATGCCTTTCTTTTACTTCTGACCAATCACTGATCCTTTTGGAAGTCTCCATTTTGGCTTGGGAAGCTCTCCACACTCTGCATTAAAAGTTAAGGCCCAAACCAAACTTTATGTTAATCATTTACTCATTCCACCACATTCAACCAAACCCCATGAAACCTGACAGTACCCCCCCCTTAACGCCCTGTCCCAGGGCCAACTTTAGAAGGATACTTTCTATGAAAGTTTGCTACTAATTGTGGTGCATGCACATTCAAATCATCCTCCCATGTACGTTCCTCAGGTCCAAACCCTTCCCAGTCTATCAAATATTGTAGTTTCCCTCTTAACCTCTTGGAATCTACAATTCTCTTAACCACAAATTCCTCAGATGAATTTTCTAACTGAACTGGTGAAGGTGGTGGTACAACTCTAGTCCCATGAATCACAGGTTTTAATAGACTAATGTGGAAGGTTGGATGTATTTTCAAGGAAGTGGGTAGTTTTAACCGTACTGCCACTGGATTAATCACCTTTTCTACTTTAAATGGGCCTACAAAATCTGGAGTAAATTTGTTTTTACCCTTAATTCTCAAATGCCTAGTCGAAAGCCAAACCAGGTCACCAACCTTATATTTAGGACCCAATCTCCTTTTTTGATCTGCAAACCTTTTGTACTTCTGCTTACTATCAAAAAGTACCTTTTAGCTCTTTCCAAATTCTTTCTCATAGTTTGTAATCGAACCTCAACTCCAGGATTCTCTGACTCTTCAGTAATTTCAAAACTTAAAAACCGTGGGTGAAAACCTCTTCCAAGATAAAACGGAGACATGTTAGTTGAATCTTTAGCACAATTATTATAAGCAAATTCGGAAAGCCAAATCAAATCCACCCATTCTTCCCCTGCCTGTAGATAGCACCTAAAATACTTCTCCAGTTCTTGATTTACCCTTTCTACTTGTCCATTGGTCTCGGGATGATAACCTGATGATAAACTTACTTCCACTCCCAAACTCTTACAAAAAACCCTCCAGAATCTTGAAATAAATTGAGGACCTCTATCTGAGATAATTTGATTAGGAAGACCATGCAGTCTAACTATTTCCCGCAAAAAGACTATGGCCAAACTGTCTGCAGTAACCTCTCCCTCCATTGGAACAAAATGAGCTTCTTTTGACAAGAGATCCACAACAACTAAAATAGATGTACAACCCTTGTCACAAGGAAGATCTGTAATGAAGTCCAGGGAAATTGTATGCCAAGGACGAGGTGGAATGGGCAACGGCTCCAACAACCCAAATGGTTTTCCGGTTTGATTCTTCATTTGAGCGCAAACAGCACAGGTCTCTACAACATTTAAGATGCCCTGACGCATCTTCTCCCACCAGAAACTCCTCCTAACCAACTCTAGTGTCTTTCTGAAACCTGGATGTCTGGACAGCATAGATTCATGACAGTCGCTTAATACTCTCTCTCTCAATTCCAAAATAGGTAAGTAAAGTTTATTTTCAAAATACGGCAATCCTTTCTCAATTTTTCGAACCGGATCCTTTCTGACCCACTCCTCCATCTGTGCAATTGACATGGACTTTCGAACTTCTTCCTCAACATCCTCAATATTCTGTATTCCGGCTGAAATAAAATGACATGGATCAATAATTGATATCATCTCCTTCTCTGATTCCATCTCACTTCCAGGAAATTGACGTGATAAAGCATCAGCCTTTGCATTAAGCCTACCTGGCTTAAATGTCACTACAAAATCGTAATCAGCAAAGAACAATGACCATCTTAACTGCCTTGGTGTGAGAGTCTTGGCTGATTTTTAAAAAAAAGCAAATTTCTATGGTCTGTTAACACAGTCACTGTATGTCTTGCTCCTTTTAAAAAATGCCTCCACTCTTCAAAAGCAAACTTAATTGCCAATAATTCATGATCTGAGATCGTATAATTTTGTTCTGTCATAGAAACTTTTTTAGAATAGTAAGAAATTGGATGAAGTTGTCCCGTCTCTCGATGTCTCTGAGAGAGAACTGCGCCCAAGGCAAGATTTGATGCATCAGCTTCTACATAAAAAGGCTGAGATGGATCTGGATGAATTAAAATAGGGGCCAAATTGAACCTTTTCTTTAATTCTTGAAATGCCTCCTCTGCCTCTGTAGACCACACAAATGTGGCACCTTTCTTTAAAAGTTTTGTTATGGGAGTAACCAACCGAGAAAATCCTTCAATAAATCTTCTGTAGAAATTTGCAAAACCTAAAAAGCTTTGAATTTCCTTTACTTTCGTTGGTGTTGGCCAATCCGTGATGGCTTGAACTTTGTTCGGATTCATCTCCAACCCCTTGGGTGAAACAATGTATCCCAAAAATTCCACAGAATTAGTATGAAACTGAGATTTCTCTAATTTAGCAAACAAATGATTCTCTCAGAGTCTTTGTAGAACCTTACTAACATGAATTTTGTGAGACTCTAAATCCTGAGAATAAATCAAAATAATTTCATCCATAAAAAATTGAAAGGCAGCTAGTGCATTGCATAAACCGAAAGGCATTACCAGGTACTCATAAAGATCAAATCGGGTTTTGAATGCCGTTTTCCACTAATCACCTTCCTGGACTCTCACCAGATGACAGGCACCAAGTAAATCAAGTTTGGAAAAAATTGTGGCTCCCTGGACCTGATTCAAGATTTCCGAAATTAGAGGGAGAGGATACTTGTTTTTGATTGTAATCCTATTCACAGCTCGATAATCGATGCATGTTCTAAGAGACCCATCAGGCTTTGGTACAAAAAATAATGGAGATGCACTGGAGATTGAGAATGGCGAATAAAACCCTTAGCCAAATGTTCTGCTAGGTTACTCTTTAAGATAATCATTCTCCTTTTCCCTTAATGCATACACTCGACTACTTGGTAAAACTGCCCCGGGCTCCAAATCAATTTTACAGTCAAAACTCCTATGTGGAGGTAATTCTCCTGCTTCCTTTTATTCTAATCTGTTGAACATTTACCCTTGGTTTCACTTTTTACTACCCACCTCAAACTTTGAACGATCTCCTCTAAGGACTGACCTTAACTTCCCCTGAGTACTTCGATGTCTTTCTGCTCTCCTTTCACTTATACGATAATCCAACTGAACTATTAAATCAATCAATTCCTCACAAGAGGAAGGGCGCTGAACTACACTGGACAAGGCATCCTTCAACTCCTCCTTGAGACCTCGATAAAAAAGAGAAGACCTCTTTTCTTCTGGCCACTGAGATTCTAAAACCAAAGACCTGAACTGTGTGATGTACGTGACCAAGTCTCTGTTTCCTTGACGCAAATATAATAATTCTCCATCTACTTCTAAGGATATTTGTCTTTTATCAAACATTTTCTTAAATTCTTCCATAAAAAGAGGAAAATGTTTTAAAGATAAACTCTTCTGTCTGACCAGTAACCCTGCCCAAGTAGAAGCCTCTCCAGATAAATAAGACATCATAAAAGTAACTCTGAAAGCATCAGAAGGAAATAATTCTGGCCGACTAAGAAAGTGCAACTCACATTGAGTTAAAAATGTCTGAAATGTACTTGAATCACCATAGTAACGCTCTGGAGCTGCCAAAGGTACTGGCATAACTAATGCCCTAAAACCTCCTTCTGCCCCGTCACCTCTACCTACACCTCTCTCCTCACCAGCCCTTACCAATTCCGGGGAGAATTCTTCTCTCCCAATTCCCTGAGTCTGTGCAATCTTTTCACATAACTCGTCTACCCGTTTTCCTACATTCTTATTCTCTTGATATGCCACCTTTAATTCCTCCTGTAATTCCCTCACTAAAACACTTAACGCCTCCATTGAGGACTCGGGGTTCATGACAGCTTGGGCGGACTATTTTTTCTGGCCTTTCATACTGTCAGGCTTATCTTCAATCAGGATGTTGTCCCCGGAAGCTGCTGAAACCCTGAAGTCCCCTTTGGATGCTAACCTCTTAACTGGTAACAAACAGTTCAGTTGAGTGCATCCCCAAGGGAAAGGGGGAAAATGGGACAAAATAATAAACTTCAGGTTTTGCTCAGCTTCTTTATCTTTTAACCTGTAGATAAAATAACAACAAATACACTTTAGTCACTAACCTTTCTTTTCCTAGGCTCTGACTTCTCTTTATCGAATTGAGTAAATAACACGCCACCATACCTGAATTTCCTCTATGAATAACCTAGAGGAAGTGTTTGTTTTCTACTGAAGAAAAAATAGAGTCTCTGATGCTCTTACTAACTTCTTCAATTCAGTATTGGAAAACTGCTATCTTTAGCTCACTCTCTCAGTTCATGAATGAATCTTCTAGCAGTTCAAATTCCAAAACACACACACGCCCATCAGGAAATGCTAGATCCGTCTTTTGTATGAATCTCTAGCTTTAACACAAATTCCAAATATGACACTCTGGCTTATTCCATTTAAAATTGTTTGTGCATGTGGAAAGATAGGAGTGTTCACTAATTGGATCTTTTGCTTGTGTAAATATATCGCTCTTCAAAGAATCGTTCACTTGACTAGAGTTATGCGCATGCGTGAAGATATTCCTTTTCTTTCTAAAATGGTGTGCGCATAGGAACAGAAAATAGAGTTAAAAAATGGCATATGCGCATGCGTAGTTGATTAGTATTTCTCTCTCCTTAATTTTATTTGTTCAAATAGGAAAGAGGAAATTACTTAGTTCCGGACACTAATCCTTGAAGAGGCAGCTTAATGAGGTACGCGCGCCAGGTTAGAATGTTAGTAATTAAAACATAACGTATCAGGATCGCGTATCTATAACACTGTTACTTGCGCAGACAGTGTAAGATTTCTAACGCTAGCCCGACGTTAAAAGCAAGCACTGTTACCGTTAGAAGGAACAATTCTCAATAATTTTTATACGGCTCAAAAAACACACAATGCTGAAACGATGAACAGACCTCCACACACCAACTTGCCACGCGCAAAATATGTGACGCAGTTCATTAAATAAGAGTACTGTTCAAGAAATCCAAAAATAAAGTCTTAAAAGAACAAAACGAACTACTCTTTAAACAAAAAATAAGAAAACAGGAACTAGTTAATAAATTGTATAGAAATTTAACTCCTTCTTGAATTTCACAAAGTTCCGTGAAAAAATAATAAAGTCACTTAACCTGCTTCTTTCTGTTACCGGAATGTTTCTGAGTTTCTTCTTAAATTCTCCAACACTTTCCTGATCCAAATAACAAATCCTAGGCACAAGGGCCTAGCTAAAGTTTCTAAATCTTAAGAGCTTCAAACATAAGACCTTCCAGCTGGGCTTCTGACAATGAAAGGCGGTTTAGAATGTTCCAACAATGCCTTTCTTTTACTTCTGACCAATCACTGATCCTTTTGGAAGTCTCTTTTTTGGCTTGGGAAGCTCTACACACTCTGCACTAAAAGTTAAGGCCCAAACCATACTTTATGTTAATCATACACTCATTCCACCACATTCAACCAAACCCCATGAAACCTGACAATAGGTCAAACAGCATATCTAAAATGGGCAACTGAATGGACAGATCCGGATGAAGATGACTATGTTCAAGACACAAAGACAAGACTAAGAGCGCACACGAAAATTCATGTGATAAGATACGAAAAGCCTAGCATAAAAGGAGCTGAAATCAGTTGGGAAGTAAACAGAAGGGTTGAGAGTCCAGGAAAATCTGCAGACATTCGAAGATGGAAGGAAAGAGGACAAATGCAGATTTGGGGTTCAGTACTTTCCTCAGATGGCTGGGAAGAAGGTGTGGTAATCTGCAGAGATTGGGTTATAGTTGATCATAACAAGCCAACTGTTGAAAATGTGGAAAGACTGTGCAAACCATTATGGTCAAAACTTGCAAAACTATTGACATGGGTTGAAGACAAAGGGGGGCATTTGCAGGTTGTGCCTTTGGAAAGTGAAAAGCTGAATTGTGGTTGAATCTATGAGGCACCAGGAATGAGCACTGGAACAGTAGTGATAATGGATCACTACTGGGCTTGTGGATTCAGAGCGTATATGCAGCTTCCCAAGGATTGGGGAGGACTATGTTCTATAGTAAATGTTCATGTTCCAGGATTGGTAATTCCTGAAAGTGACCTGAACATTTGTGACTTTCCAAAAGCAGATGCTCACCTGAGAAAGAAGAGATCTGTGGACCTAATAAATTGAATGAAGAGAGAGAACTACTTCTCAGCCAAGTTAATAGAAGCCTTTTTCTCCATCCCATATGAACACAAATTGTTCAGTCGACTTCATCGATATTCACGGTAATCCTCATGCCAAGGATCCAGACAGCAGAAAATACTAAGTGGTTACAAATAACCAGATGGGAGTTTTTGCAGACAATCAATGCTACCATAAAGGGATTCAATGCTATCAGGAAAGAGCTGAGAGCCATACGACTGATTGCTCTTCAGAACAGGTACTTACTGGACATGATTACAGCTATGCATGGAGGTGTTTGCCAAGATTAGAAAATCATGTTGCATGTTTATACCTTCTTAGGGTGACGAGAATGACACCTTGACAGAGGCCATAGAGATGCTGACGAAGCTACACGTCCAGGTGGTAGACGAAGTGTAAGATATTACTGATGACAGTTAGTTTGGATCACTCTTTTTGTGGGTTCCATAATGGATGGCAGATATGTTCAAGTTCCTTGATGCCTACGGGATTTGGTGGATTATAAATAAATAAATAAATGTATTTATTTATTTTTATTTATTTATTTATTACATTTGTTACTCGCCCAGACCCACGGGTATCACGGCGAAAATTCAATAAAATTGTAGCATTTTTATACAGAGTTACAGTTACCATCACATAGAAACATATTTTATACTGAGATGCAAATAAATCATGTAATCACATTTCTTATACTAGGTTCCAATCGATCAAAGTAGCAGGTCACATTTTGTTTAAACAATAGTTGCAGATCTAGAGGCGACCCCCTGGGGTACAAGAGGGCCATGGGGCTACGTTAGCTGTTTAGATTCAGAGAAGGCAGTAAACCAGAGGCATAGGTTAATATTTGTTAAATAACCAGGTTTTCAGCGCTTTTTTGAATCTTAGTAGGGAGTCCTCGTTTTTGATGCTAAGGGGTAGTGCGTTCCAATGCAATGGGGCTAGGACTTTGAAGCTACTTCCTCCTGCTCTACTGTATTTGTATTGAGGAACTTCCAAGAGGGCCAGTTTATTAGATTTCAGTGTCCTACAGGAGATTTTTCTCTTGATGGTGTTGTTGAGGTAGCTAGGCGCTTTGTTGGTGATGCATTTATGGACGATGCTAAGTGTTTTGAAGATGATTCTTGCTTCAATTGGCAGCCAGTGATTTTCTCTTCTGATGCTAGATATATGTTCTGACTTCTTTATACCTAGAGCCGCTCTAAGGGCTTTGTTTTGTAATAGTTGGATTTTATTTCAATTGGTTTTGGAGGTTCCTAGGAAGAGGATGTTATAGTAATCCAGTTTCGTTAAAATCAGCGTTCTGGCCAGAGTGATGCAGTTTGTAGGGGTGAGAAATTGGCGGCTGAGTGCAATAAGTTTTCCTGTGTAGGCTGTGGAAGAGGAGAGGGTTGCTATTTGTTTGTGCATAGTGAGGTTGGCATCTATATATACACCAAGAGTTTTAACATGTTTGAGTACTGGGATCTGTGTACCGTCAATGTTGATATGAGAGTAGTTAGTGTGGAGGGAGCTTTTTCTTTTTTGGGAGCCCACGATGAGGACCTCCGTTTTCTCATCGTTAAGGCAGAGACTATTTAGGGCCATCCAGTTTTGAATTATGGAGTAAACCCGGGTGCTAAAAAATAGATTTTTCTTCCTTCTTCTCTTTCCAAGATGGCCACCATGGACAGAGAAGGCGGACCTCCGTACAGAGCCCCTCTTCCCTTTCCGTGGCAGCCTGCAGAACCCTATGACCATATTACCATGAGCACATTTTTTATCCCTTTCAAACCAATCCTACTTTTGAATAACTTTACCACATAGCCGGTCCCAGGGGACATGGCCACTTTAACACAATTTTTCGTCCCCATGGCCAGTAGTCAGATGGTCTGCGTCATGACCTTATACCATGACTCGGACAATCAGGCCAATGCCCATGGCCACTGGATGTTCCTCAGTTACCAAGGTATATCACTATTTTTGTACCTATATTATGACACTTGTCTAAAAAAATAAAACAGAGGAACATTTGCAAAACCTTACTTTAAGGTCCTTGCCAATGCTCCTTACACGAGTTTGCTAGAAATCGCACCCATGTTTTATTTTTTCAAAAGTGTCAAAATGTATGTACATACAAGAGTCATATAACTTAGCCCCCACTTGACAAAATCCATTCATTCATTACACAAACATTGAAGGTTGGGTCTATCATCTTTCTCAAAACCTTTGTCCATATTCATCAAATAGCAACAAAGTTTTAAGCCATCTAAAAATGTTGAGACCCCCCTCTAACTTCACGTCCTCTTCAGAAAATCCCACCAAACTTTAGAAAAACATTTATATCTCGATCTAAAATCTTTTTGCAAACTTTTGTGTAGATTTGTCAAATAGCACCACATTGATAAACCTTTTACGTTATTTTGTGACCTCCTCTAATGTTGCCCCCTCTTGACAGAATCCCACCAGACTTTGCAGTTTCATTGAGTGGTGCCAAAGTTATAAGCCATCCAAAAACTGCTTTTCACCAACGCTGTAATGCAGAAATAGGCACAGATGTCCTAGGACATGTAAAGTGTCCGCTGACACTACAGGACTGTCACAGGACATCTGGGATGTCCGTGGACTTGCGGGGGGATGAAAAACTCCTGTTTTTTGTCTTCTTATGGCCATATCCCATCACATCCTTATAAACCCCCACCTCCCCAATGATTGTCAGTTGAGTTTGACAATGCAATGTTGCGTTTTTTTCCTCTACCACAGTGTCCGTGAACACTGGCCATCTGCAAATCCAACATGGCGGGCGTTTCAAGAAAACTGACGCATGTCACGCTTTCCCCCATCCAATCAGTGGGCGCGCCCGAAGACAGCAGACTTCACGTCACCCAAAAGGCCAATTAGATGACTGTCCGCGTACTGAAAAGGGAATTGGGTCCACGGACCGAACCCAGATATCACTCATTTTTTTGACTTCCGTTTAGCTTGTTTTAAAGAAAACGACTGGACCGATTTACACCAAATTTACAAACGCACACTTTCAGGACAAAGCAGCCACTCCTGCCACAAATTTTGTGAAAATCCATCCAGTGGTTTGGGCTCTAGGTGTGAGCAAAGTTTTTTCCATTATGTCTATGAAAAAAAAATGGGGACCCCCCCTATAACTTTATCCCCCCTTGACGAAACCTCACCAAATTTACCAAACAAATTCAGAGCGGGCCATATATTTTTTTTTTCCAAAGTTTGGTGAGTATTTCTCCTGGGGGGAGAGAAGTTATAAGCCACCCAAAATGTTCTCTTCCTATGGGTTTAGCAACTTAACCATAACTACACGCCTGCTACCAACAGGACGTGTAATATATACATATATTGTTGTATGTACTGAACCAGGTATGCCTATAGTATGCTTTGGTGTTTTATATGATTATGCCTTAAGCTTGTAAAAATATTTAATAATGTTAGCTGCGGGGGCAGTCATTAACCGGGAATAATCCACTCAGGTGGTATAAAAATTGCCTAATACTACGTCAACTCATTGGTTGCACGGAAGAATGGATGAAAGGGATTCCCACTGTTCCTACCTACTATATTGTAAGCCACAGCCAAGGGAATGGGCTAAGCTGAATCAGCGGGGATAGGGGATCCTGTTAAGCTTGACTCAAGTCTGGCACTGAGAGGAGACATGCGAGGTCTAGGATAAGTGGGAGGCCCTCAGGCCATCAGTGAAATAACACTACTTTTATAATGTTTTTACTTGCCCAGTGAGTCGTGGGGTGGGGGTAAGCCACATGTGGCTGTCATTTCTGGCTCCAAGCACCCAGCTCCATTCAGGTGCGACCCACGCTGGTGACATTGGCAGGTGGGGAGTTTGGCTGAGACAGTATATGTGTCCTACGATAATGCATGTGTACTAAAGCATGCTCAGGGAGGACACACATATCCACAGAAATGAAGGGCAAAGGTTTGCTGGATCTCGATTTTACATATGTAGACAGACTGTCTAAGTGAGGCTTCAAGTTCCTTCTGGCTTTTTGTGTTTCCAGCAGCAGGTGTCTGACAATTACTACAAGGAGAACTGTCTTTTGACAGAAAAGCATTCTTCGTAACTTTGCATTTCGATACTTCCATGTCAGCTCTTCCTATCATTATGAAGCAAAATTCAGCAAACGTTAGACTGTTCACCCACTAATGGGGAAATGATGTGTTGTTGCAATAGTAATCCTTCTCAGTACAAGAGGAACCACATGTTCAGACATTTGTGTATTGGTGCTTGGCTGAGGAGCCAATGGGGCTAACCTGCCATCTGTGAGATTATGACTGAATGACTCCAAGTCAGAATCCCGCCTATCCTCTAACGGTGACGCAGCACTGTGGAGCCTCTGTTGGCATAGGATAGCCAGCCTCTGGGTCGGTGCATAGAGTTGCTTGCCTCAGGTCTCGGAGTGTGGACAGAAGGGGGTAACCTCTCTCGCCCATAGTACAAAATAGTACACCATGTACTTGTGGAATGTGGTGCATAGTCATTTGTAGACAATCTCATTCTGGTCAGAGTTTCATGAGTAGCAGAGCAGCTTCCTTGCTGCGATCTATCGAAAGTCTTCCAATGGGCCAATGTTTTTTCAGAGGTGCAGTCGCGGTGTTGGTGTTTCAAGGGTCTCTTTCCTTCCACTTCCTGCTGCGCCATGGGTTGCACAGGAAACTCCCCCCAGCCCTGGGTGCTCCTGCAGGGAAGTGGGCTGGGTGGGGACTGCTCTTCTACCTTTCTGGTCAGCCTAGCAGACCAGATGGCTTTGGCCCAGTCAGCAGCAGAGTGGCAGGATCCAGGCCGGAGGAGTCAGGGAAGAGAGGCTGGCCTTGGTTGCATATGGCGGCTTAAACCCTGGATCCAGGGTGCAATGGTGGCAAATTGAGGCCTAACTCAGCAGTGGTCCTCGTGGGCTTCTCAGCCTGCTCTGTTGGGCAAAGCACTTTGTCATCGAAGGCAGGTCCCCGGACAGCCAGGGGTGCCATCCCTACCTTGGGTGCCGCTGAGTATAAAATGGCTGTCAAGTTTCCTTGTTCCATGCAGGACACATCACAGCAGTCCAGTTTTTTTTATTCATGCACTGCATGTCTATGCGAGAGGTGATTTTGCAAGCCATAATGAAGAAGGCAGTCAGATGAGGCCTTTTTTGAAGTTGGTGCATGCCACTCAGGGGAGCTCATGTTGTGGTGACATTGTACCGGGGGACATGTTCACTATGTTCTGAGCTTTGACCTGTGTTGGGTGGAGGTGAGCAGGCCCAGCAGCAATGGTGCAGAGGGAGACATCAGGAAGACGCAGTCAGGTGAGGTCTTTGTTGCAGTTGGGGCATGCTGCTCAGGGGAGAACATGGTGTGGTGACATTGTACCAGGGGGATGTGCACACTCCCTTCAGTAAGGAAGGCATGGTATCAAAGCAAGACAGACACAAGTGATTACACTTCAAGGGTGTTTATTAAACTATAAAATCGGTGACATAAACACCTAATCTAACCCTATATCTAAGATGGGAGCAAGTTACGACCATCGAATTATATAAATACAGTCCTAGTATAGTATAGTCATATAAAAAGGGCCTATACTAAACAAACCTATTGCCAAACTTTACAGCTATGCTACAAAATAGTGTGGGGTAATTTTTCACAAGAAAAGAAAGATGTGCTCATCAAATTAAAAGTCAGGATGTAATGTCTGGGGTCTCCGTTTCCTATGTTTTTAGCACAGGTCAAGGCAAAACTCTTGAGCAGAGCACACTCCTGGGCTTCTGGCACAAACTTACAGCTCCTTTTCTTTATATTAGGACCTTCTGTGCCCAAGTGTCTTCTCATGCAAAGTCTCTTGCTTCAGAGGGGACTGATATACCAAAAGAACAATACAAACAGTTCCTTCTGCTATTTGTCAGAGGGCCTGATATGCCAAAACAACAAAACAAACAATTCCTTCTGCTAATCTTTCCTTCGGGTGGTTATCCTTCACCCTTGGATCTCCCTCCGCTGGGCCCCAATCCTCCTCTCGCTCATCAGTCTCCCTCAATGAGGCCCAGACCAACCATTCACTGTGGACATCCCTCAGTCGGGTTCATACTTGTCGTCAGAATGTTGTTCACTTAGCTTCTTCACAAATATTCTCTTGACGTCCCTCAGTCGGGTTCACTGTCACCTTTCAAATCACAATTTCCTTATTTGTAATATTCAAGAGTCTTAAAGTCTTTTTAAACAACCAACTTTTAGTTGGGTCCCGCTCATCCGAACTCAGACTTTCCACAGCACCTGCCGACTTTAACGCTCACCTGGTATCCACGGGGACGTCACTCAGCCTGTTCTGACCTCTTACGACCTCGAACCCTTCCCTGCAGTCTACTCAACGGGATCCTGGGCCTTGTTTTCTTGGAAAGTGTGCTCTCCGTCCTGCTTTCAGCGCAGGGGCGCGTTGATTGATGCGGGCTCGTTGCTGCCTAGTTACTTCACTGGCAAGAGTCCGACAGGTAAGTATAATGAGTCTTTTGTACAGTTCTCTAACTTCGTTCCTTTCCTTCCTTAGATGAATGCCGGCGTCCAGGGATGGCGACGTGCTGCTGAGATGAGTAGCGCTGAAGGTGAGTGAGAGCGCGATGCACGATGCAACCCTTTTGTATTTGTATTGAACTAAGTTCTTTTTCTAAGTCTTTTAGGTGCTGCGACGTTTTCAGCATGGATGGCGGTTATGAAGAAGAAATGCGGTATAAGCGCGGTATGCAGCGCCTCTAGATGTTTCCACGCTAACCTGGAGTGTCTTTTCCCTCTTGCAGATGGATGAGAAGTTCCAGAGACAGAGTTCCCCCAGGGCGGCTGGGATTCAGGTAAGCGTTTGAACCTCGTACAGTCTTTAAAAATAAGCAAAGATTTGCTGAACGCTTACTAATGCCTTTTTCTGTTCTTTTCGCTTTTCCTAAGGAAGTGGCGTGCCAGGATGGGAATGACACCGCCGAAGATGCCCGCTGAACAGAAGGAGTGATGAACGATGGGCAGAAGCGCCGCAAGGTAAGGCTGTTCCTAACGGTGTTCTTGTTCTTGCAGGAGCTGAGCGCAGAAGAAAGATGCAGGCATACTGGAGACCGATCCGAACACGGTGAGTGTCACGCCGCAGGTGCAGAAAACACAAAGCATGTTTCTCAGCCTGGGCATGGCTTAAATAGTCTCTGGGTATCCCAGGTGTCTCTGGGCTGAACCACACCCAAAAGACTAGTCTGCACATGCAGTTCTGGGAACCGAAATATGTGGGGGCATCCATCTTGTCCCCATCAAAGCACTACAAGTCCAATCCCCAATGTTATCCTATGGGAGTGAGTGAGTCTGGTGCCACAAGTGTCAAGTCTGACTCCAAGTGGGTCTTTGGAGGGATGGAGAGGCCCTTGAGGGCCATGTAGGTGATTGTGGCCTGGCTCCAGCCTGACATCTTGGAGGGCTGGGGACATGAGGGACAGGAATCATGACACTGACTTTAAACAAAGACTTCTGAAAGGTGATCTTGTCTCTCCATTCGCCAGCTGCGATTCCCGTTCTTATGTTTCTATTGTCGGAGGCTTCGCGGGTCTGGGTTGAAAAGGGCATGGGTTACTCCCTCCTTGATGTCCTTTCAGGTCTCACCGCCTTTCTCCTCCATTTGAACTGCCGTCCTGGAATAGCTGCTTCCGGCCTTGTTCAGAGTGTGCTCTTGTGCTCCGCCTTTTATCCCTATGGGGAAGGAAAAGGGCAGTCAGGTGTGTGTAGTTGTCGCAATTGCTTGATTCTGTCTAACCCTTATTTTGAGACATATCAGGTAAACGGCTGTGGTAATAGTCCTTTATGATATGATATGATATGATATGATGGGGCATTTATAATCGCTTATACACAAGTGTTACAAGGCGCGACAAGGCAAGGGAGGGACAACAGAGGGAAGACAGAGACAATGGCCCTCATTCCGAGGTTGGTGCTAGCCATGGCGCTATTAGCACCATGACTAGCACCAATACCGGTACCGCCACCGAGGTGGTGGTATGGGGACTTACCGGTCCATTCCGCCCTTTGCAGGACCGGTAAGTCCCCATTTGAAATGCCATTCCCCATTCCCATTTGAGCCCCCACAGGGCTCAATGGAAAGGGGGAAGCCGGCAATAACGGTACTGCAAATTGCGGTACCGTTATTGACTCCGGTATCCCTTTGCAGGTCCCGTCATGAACGCCTGCTAAAACCAGGCGTTAAGGGAAAGACCCGCAAAGGGACCTCGGAATAGGGCGCAAAGGGATTACCAGCACCGGTGTCATTACCGGTGCCCGGTATCCCTTTGCGCCAGGTGTCATTGGGATTGCACAAGTGCAGGGGAAGGGGGAAGGGGAAAAGAGCAGGGAGAGAGGGGAGGGGACAGTGCAGTACATGGGATCGACAATACAAAGTAAATAGGATAAGTAACAGCAATAAATAAAAGTGTGGCCAGCTGGTGGCAAGTGCAGGGTAAGTGCAGACATCAGGTGTCAAGTGCTGGTAGGGGACTGTAGGTATACAGAAAACAGTCCAAGTGTGGGGAGTTGGCAGGGGGGCGGTGCAGGTGTGCAACTGGCGGGGAGGGGACCTGGGCCCAAGATCAGAGGGTGGCCAGGTAACCAGTGCAGTTTCAGCCAGGAGTTTGGCAGGGGAGAGGAGGAGAGAAAGCAGAAGCAAAGAGGAAGGTTTTGAGGTGCTTCCTCAACCAGTGGTGGTTCTCTTCAAGTTTCAGGGAGGCAGGGAGGCTGTTCCAGAGGGAGGACCCAGCCGAAGAAAAGATCTACCACCAACTTGTTGCTTGGGGAAGCACCTGAACCTGGCAGAGTTGGAGGCGGATGAGTGAAGAGCTCGAGAAGGAAGATATTTAGGAAGAGAGAGTTGAAGTTATAGAGGCCCCAGGTCCCAGAAGGCCTTGTGGACAATGCAGAGGGTTTTGAACTTAATCTTTGCAGCCACTGGGATCCAGTGCAGAGTTTTCAGTCCTGGAGAGATACGATCCCTGGGCTTGAGGCCAAGGACAAGTCTCGCAGTCCTGTTCTGGATGTGTTGCAGAGGGCAGAGAGTAGAAGCAGGCACATTTAGAAAGAGGCTGTTGCAGTAGTACAGCCTAGACAGAACCAGAGCTATGGAGGCAGTGAGCTTCTTTGGGAAGGAGAGGAAAGGAAGAATACCTCTGAGGAGGTACAGCTGGTAGTGTGACTTCTTAGAGACAGCAGAGATTTGAGGACAGAAGGAGAGTGTGGGGTCAAAGATGACCCCAAGGTTTTTACCCCCGCAGGTGGGAGCAGGAAGAGGGCCAAGAGAGGCCATCCAGAGAGTGACAGGAAAGCAGGGAGTGGGTGTACCGATGAGAAGAATCTCAGTCTTACTGGCATTAAGACAGAGATCATTGGTGGCACACCACTCCTGGATAGCAGACAGACAGTCAGAGATGAGAGAAGGAGAAAAGGTGGATGAAGGTAGCCTGAAAATGAGCTGAGTGTCATCCGCATAGCACTGAAAGTTCGGGCTGAGAGCGGCAATGCAGTGGGCAAGAAGTGTCAGGTATTGGTTAAACAGCCAGGGAGAGATGTTAGACCCCTGGGGATAGAGATAGAGGAGAGGAAGGACCCAAGTTGGACCTGGGAGGGTCGATCAGAGAGGAAAGAAGTCAGCCAAGCTAGGGCCTGACCGGTGATACCCAGGTTATCATGGAGACAGTTGAGTAGGATGGCATGGTTGACCGTATCAAAGGCAGAAGAGAGATCAAGTAAGATCAAGTAAGATGAGGACACAGGGGGTGTTCGAATCAAGGTTGGATAGCAGGTCTTCACAGATGTTCAGGAGAGCAGTTTCCGTGCTTCTGGCAGCTCTGAAGGCAGATTGATGTTAGCACAGTGAGTAGAGTGCTCACTTTGACATCTGTGCAGAGCCTGCTGACGCAGGTACGAATCGCGGCAGGGACAAACTCAGCCTTTCATCCTTCCGAGGTCGATAAATGAGCACCACACACCGTAGGTAATAATAAGCAGCACTCAGATACCTGAGGGTTCGTAGCGCTATATAAATGCTAAATTATTATTATCATTATTACTATTATTATTATTATTATTATAATTATTATGACAACCAACAGATTCAGTGTGGAGATTAAGCTGGGAGATGGCCAGCTTTTCCAAGAGTTTGCCCAGGAAAAGAGTGATGGAGATCGGGCAATAATTAGTCGGGCAGGATTGGTCGCCAGAGGGTTTCTTAAGAAGAGGGAGCATAAACAAGTGCTTCAGGGGGATGGGAAGACTCCAATGGTGAAGAAGTGGTTGCAGAGGTCAGCCAGAGCAGGATCAATGGAGTCAATGTGGTCCTTGATGGTTTTGGAGGAACAGGAATGAACCTGTTTTCATGTGACTTTCATAGATTGGACTTTTCTGGAAACCTTGTCTGGGGAGAAAAGGGGAAAGATAGGGATGGGGGTAGGAGTGGTGAAAGAAGGTCCAGAGGGAGAGCAGGGAGTAGAGGTAGGGCTGGGGTAGAGGAAGAGAGAGATGACAGGATGTCCTGAGATTTAGAGATGAAATGAGAAGCCAGAGCTGTGCCGAGGGCATAGGAGGGGACAGGAGAGGTAGAGACTGCATCAGGATTGGCCAGTTCCTTGCAGATTTTAAAGAGTTTGGCTGAGTTGTTAGATGCCACAAAGATGCAGGCTTGGATGTGGGCTCTCTTCTTGGTGCGGGCAGGGAGTCGGTATTGCCTTTGGAGCAGACGACAGGCCAGTTTGTCAGAGGATGTAGCAGAAGCACGCGATTTCCTCTCAGCCACCCAGCACTTATGTTTGATGGTGATGAGGTCTGAGTCGTACCAGGAGTTGCACTTGGCTTTGGGCTTCAAGCGGATCCTCATGACAGGGGCAAGAACATCGAGAGTATCAGACATAGCAGAGTAGAGCGTGGAAAGGGCTGTGTCAGGGTGTGAGTCAGCAGAGGAGGAAGGGGGGAGGGTGAGAAGGCAGCACCGAAAGCCTCAACTGACACTCGCTTCTTGGGTCAGATAACTGAGAAGATGGGTGGCAGTGTTGGAGGTGGCTTGGCCTGAGGGGTAGAGAGGGTGAGCTGGGAGGAAAGGAGAAAGTGATCACTCCAGGAGAGAGGAATGGGGAGAGGGATAGGAAGCGGAAGGTCTGAAGAGATCAGAACATCCAGAGTGTGCCCTGCAGAGTGAGTCGGGCCAGAGAGGTGAATAGAGAGTGAGAGAGAGTTGCAGAGGTCACAAAAGAGTACAAAGGAAGGACAGGAAGCATCCAGGTGGATGCTAAAGTTGAGTGGTTGAGACCAGGAAGGAAGAGGAGAGGTCCACCCACTCAGAGAGTAAGGAGGAGATTTGACCCGGTGGTCAATAGATAGTAGCCGCAGTAAGGGAATGGCCAGGAGAGAGAGAGAGCCTGCAGACAAGGCATTCGAAAGAGGAGTAGGCTTCCGTAGGAATGACAAAGGCAGGGATCCACTCCGGGAAGATCAGGGCTACACCCCCTCTGGATCTATTGGATCTGGGCACGGAGAGGATCTTATAGCCATCAGGGAGGAGAGTGTCAAAGCTTGTGCCAGAGCTGGCCGTAAACCATGCCTCGGTGAGATCAAGGACCTCAATGTTAAGTTCTTCCAGGAGATGGCAGATGTCAGAGGAGTGTTGGATAGCAGAGCGAGAGTTGAGAGTGGCAATATGGAGAAGGTTGCTGTCCTTGAAAGACTTCCGGGGAGGGGTACAAATCAGAGGTATGCCCTACGGAGGTGTAGAAGAAGCCAGATGGGGAGCGGAAGAGGAAGGAGGGGAGGGCAAGGTAGCCAAGGAGGAGACAGTAGCTGGAGGCAAGGAATCCGATGGAGGGAGAGAGGGGACAGCAGGAGAGGAGAGAAAATTGATGAGGCGCAGGAAGCGTCTATCAACGAGGAGAAGGTTGGCCTGACGGCCTTGCACAAAGACAGTACCATTCAGATAAACATTAATGGATACCTTGGAGGAGTGGAAGGGGGCCAAGAGGGCCTTCCATAGAGTGCCAGCATTAATGGGAAAAGAAGAGGAAGGATAAAGCACAGAGGCCATATGAAGAGTCCATAGGTCTGGCGAGTGAACGACACAAAGGATGTCAGTGAAGGTTTGCCTGGAGGGGGCGCTGGTACAGGTGTCAGCGATAAGGAGGCCTTGGTTGGAGACCAGGATGTCCTTTTTAAACTTCTTCCTACCAGATTTAGTGAGTAGTGCAGGATAGTCGATAGAGAAGCAGTTTGAAAAGATAGTAGAAACAGAGAGTACCATGGAGTAGATAGGGGAGAGGAGAGAAGAAGAACGTGGAGGAGGCGGGAGAACACTAGGGAAGAACACAGAGAGGAGCACAAGCAGACGAGAGAGAGAGATGAGACAATAGGACAAGACGACAGAAGCTCAGAAAATGGTAGCAAGTTCACAAGATGAATGCTTTGCTAAGAAGGCAAGGCCACGGAATGGCACTACTTTCACAGTATAATTTTAAATACCGGAGAAAACACACCTAAGTTTGAGAGTCCTGTATAGTGGAAAAAAAGGTCTAGGTTTCACAATGCAATTTTAAATACTTTCATAGTGCAATTTTTAAATACCAGAGAAAAACACACACAAATCTGAGAGTCCTGCATAATGGGAAAAAGGCCTAGATTTCACAATGCAATTTTAAATACCGGAGAAAAGAAGAATAACACACCCAAGTCTACGAAGCTGCTATGTGGCTGGGTTAACAGAGTAGAGTGAAGGCTCAAAGCCTGACCCGGGCAACTCCTACCTGACTTAGTCGCTGGTGGTTGATGGCAGGCAACTGGCTTACCCTGCGGACACCTGCAGACACTGGCAGGAGCCGCCTCTGTAGGAGCCGCCCTTTGCCTAGGGGCCCTTAGCCATGGGGCTGCCGGGCAGATGTCTGCCCTGGAGGTCAGTTAAGAGCAGGGACTCCACCAATCACAGGAGAAGGGAGGGCTGGGAGGTGGGAGGAGGTAGGGGAATGGAGGGAGACAGACTATGGAGGGGAAAGCAGCAACGCTGCACACAGTTCCTGGAAGGGGCTCCGATTGTAAAATGCCACAATTTAGGAAGGACCAAGAGGGTCAGCGGGATAACAGCTACTCACCTGGGCAGGCTGGAGAAGGAGCCACACACAACGCGTCCCGGTGACTAGGCCAGGAAGCACAACAGAATCACCAATCACGGGAGAAGGGAGGGCTGGGAGGCAGGAGGAGAGAGGGGAATGGATGGAGAGAGACTACAGAGGAGATAGCAGCAACGCTGCACACAGGGCCTGGGGGGGCTCAGATTTTCAAATGCCACAAATTCAGGAAACACCACAAGGGTCAGCCGGATAACAGCCACTCACCTGGGCAAGCTGCAGAAAGAGCCGTACACAATGCGGCCCGGCAACTAGGCCAGGAAGCACAACAGAATCAGGCTTAGCAGAGACCAGTTTCAAAGCGCGAGACCAGGATTCAAACTTGCGTTGCTTCCGAGACAAACACATTGCCCCTGAGCAATCCTCTACATTGTCATTGTTTGTTTTTCTGTGAGTCATGTAACTGCTTGTATGTGCATGATAGTTGATGCTCACCCAACAGCTAAGTGTTTCTAAAGGTTTGTGATGCAAGGGCCTGGTATATGGGGGAATTGCATAAAATGTAGCTGTTATGTGTGCATCCCAGGAAATTTGCATTGACATGCATCATGTGTCCCTTGGCATCATAGATCACCTGTGCATTAACGGAATGCCAGTGCTTCCTTTTGCAAAATATGTGCTTAGTCTCTCAGGGTGGCTGAAGCATAGGGGCATTCGATGGCTCCCAGGACTCGTGGAAAGTGTGCAATTGCATAGAATTCCTGGCACACTGTCTTCCTTGCCTGACGTTTGCGTGGCATGTATATGTGCCTATGCACATGTGCCAGGATGCAGCGCTATACCTGATGGAGGCACCTGGATTGTGTGGGTTGTGATTTACAACCGACAATGGCTGTGGTGCGCTGGAATTATCCCGTTTCCAGGAAGTGTAGGTTTTATAGCACATTCTCCAGGTGTTTCAGTGCATGCAAGCACATGGTGGGTGATGCCAGGTCATTCTCCAACTGCCTCACCAGGTCTAGAATGACATGGGGAGGGAATCGATATCTTGCATACGCCGCCTCATCTGGCATCCCAAATAATGTGGTTCGTGGATGGAAGATTCTGGCTCTCCTCCTCATCCTCGTCCTCCATGTAGTAGGATCAATGGTAGCAAAGCAGGGTCCACCATTGTGGATGTCCTATGTGCAATAGGGTTGCATTGTGCTTTTATACTTGTGCTTTCATTGCGCTTTGTACTTTGCAAAGTGTATCAGGTGGTGATAAGATCGCAAGATGTTCGTTCTCCTTTGGATGCCAGGCAATTGTGCAATACATTCTTTGAATAGGGTTTCCTTCGTGCTTGATAGGGCGTGTTTGTTATTTGCATGGTGTGTCCCTCCGCACGGCCGTATTCTTCCTCGTTCTTCCTCATTTTCTGCATTGAATGGGGATTTTGCATGTTACGCCCCCTATTTATTACTTTGGGCTGGCCCTTCCCACGCTTTGCACTTTGTGTCACACAAAGTGCTCTGGCATAGCGCAAAGCGGGAAGGACCAGCGCAAAGTCCGATCCATGAATTGGAAAATAGTTTATAGCATGGTGCAAAGTGTACTTTTACATGCTAAGAGACTTTGCTCAACGCTAAATATTTTGTAAATGAGGCCTTCAGCCTCATTGCCTTATTATGATATTGGACTCAATGTGATGTGGCTGTTATATTATCTCGGCGCCATGTTACTCCTGCTTCGTGCAAAATGCACTCATTAAATGAATATGCATTAAGATAACACTTATTCACAGCTTTACCAGTCGAGATAGTTATATGTGTGGTGTTTAAAAGGACTACAACAAAATACATTGTTGATTCAACAAACAAATACGATGTCACAAAATGCTTCTTTCCCAGTTGTTGCGCAAAGTCCAAAAGAACCTGTTTCCACTCAAGAAAGGAGGCTTATTCCCAATGAAGTCACTTGTGGGTCGGGAGGGACTTACTTCCAGAGTTGGCTTTTTGAATCACTAGAGAAGTTGTAACTTTAACTTTCCACAAGCTTAATAGTAAAGAGATAGTCACAGTAAGTTTGTTGCGGACTGGCCCATTGTTTCTAAACATGAGGAGGAATTGGGAGGGGAGTCAGCAGGCGTGGACACCAGTTGATAATCAGAATCATCCCTCTGATGAAAGAGTGAAATGTTCTCAATGGGTATAAGCGAACGCGCATTTTTCTGTTCACTGTCGAGTTGATCGATCACACGATTATTGAAAAGAGGTGCTCCGTCGCATTCATTCATTGTTTGATCATTGCTTCTTCAACGAAAACTTTCAGCACAGCTCCTGTGATCTCAATGCAGTGCAAATAGAGGTTGGATAATTTTGCAATGGAATTCCATCTGGGAGGTTACCCTGGCACCAAAAACAGATGAACGCGGTCCCCTCCATATTTTCATTAGGAAACTGCAGTTCATCAATTCATCGACCAGTGCATAAATGTAGGCAAAGTCACTGAAAGATTCAATAAAATATATGCAGGTCCTAAAACAGGGTTACATAAAAAATGAAATGCTCCAGAAGATCTGAGAACAAATCCTTAATGACTTCACCGGGAGGGATATGAAACTTTATTAATATCATCTGCTATCCGGCTCTTCTTAAATCACCTGCACATTTTCCCTGCAATACTTCTGACCTTGCATAGTAAAGTTAAGGTGTAGTGTGCTAAATCATTGGAGCTCACATTTCAGTTGCTAGCTAGTATCTTAATCTTATGCCAAAAAGTTTCTGTTTTCTTTGCTGGTTTGGTTATTCATTCAGTCATTTCTTTCTTTCTTTCTTTCTTTCTTTCTTTCTTTCTTTCTTTCTTTCTTTCTTTCTTTCTTTCTTTCTTTCTTTCCTTTCCAGTTCTTTTTACCATGTGTGTTTGTCAAGTTGCTGTTCTCTTTACTGATGTCATGTTTTTCAAGATCCTTTCTTCCTCGTTTATTTATTCTGACTTGCACCATTTCTTTCACTTTTCCTACGCACCTATTTTCCTTTTTATTATGTCTAATGTGTTCAGAAGTCAAAGTATACATGTATAAAATGCATGTTAAGCAGTACACCCTGGTCTATAAATCTCTGACCATACAGTGACAAGAAGCCCACTCAAGTCAAAAGCCGTTAATTTAAAGTACAGGGAGGAGGTGATGGAAGCTTCTAATCCCTCATAGAGGAGGTATATGCCAGGACAACCCTCATTGAGGCAGTTGTGGGTCAAGCAATGAGATTCTCAGCTCCTATGCAATGAGGTGAGGTGCCATAGGATAAGCAGGAAGGGAACATTTAGGGGTGGGTATTTAATATTGACATCACCAGCCTTCAAAATATGCTAACATATATCATCCAAATATATTATTATGGTTATACCTCATCCTGCATACATCATTCTCTGTATATCCGGAGCTATTTCTGCTGAGTGAACCTTGCCATTAGCTCTGCACTAGCGCAATGACACTTGACCACTGCGTCACTGCCTGGGGTCAGATGCCCTGCTAAGGGGCTTTTCTCTGACGATACCTCTGTTCTCGTTTCTGGCAGTACTTGTGATGTCTGCATGAGGACAGCTGTAATCACCTCCCCATTAAGAAGGGGACAAATGGTTTGTTAAATTCTGCGGTTGCTAGCACTGTAAGTGCAACTTTTAATTCTCTGAAACAATCTACCATGCCAGCTGTCCAAAGAATGGTGCACTGCACCTACTGGGCTGCCTTCAGTTCCTGTAGAAGTGGCTTAATGGAACTACAGAAGTCAAAGATCCAAAAGCAATAATTACACAGAACTGTTGCATCTCTTTTACGCTAATGCCATGACAGGTGACCATTGTGTCACAGCCAGGGATCGGATGCCCTGCTAAAAGGCTTTTCTCAGTCAATGCCTGCGTTCTCATTTTGAGCAATGCACCTGCATCTGGGCAACATCTTCAAACTGGAACACATCTGTAAAAAGCATCAAAAGGCGGTCTGCAAAGTGGGTTGCCAACCAAACAATAACACTGTGATCACTATGCAAATGATATGACAAAGAACCCCCCAACACCAGATAGCAACTAATCCCTAGAATTCACATCTGAAACCAGACCCAGCAGGTACACACACCATCCACCTTCCACCTGGTATGTGCACCGGCCATCATCCCCTGGATCTGGCGCCGACATAGAAACCCATGCAAGCAACATTCCAAGACAAAATGTCCCAGAACATCCATGACCCTGCCCACATCACACCCACAATCACCCACCTGTCAACCAAGATTCCAGCAAACAATTGTTATGTCCAACAAAATAGAACACACCGAGCTGTGCCACTACATCACATAACAATATGATAAGACACTCAGATGTGGTGCATGCAGCCTGCCACAAAATGGGCACAATGAATACATATCGACACAGCACAACATAACTCATCACAGTGGTCACTAATGTGCATGCAAATGAGTACAATAATCCAAGCAAAATCAACCAAGAAAGGAACAGCAAAGAACCAGCATATACACAAGACAAAAACAGACCCACAAACAGTGGCCAAGACCAACATAAGCAAATAACGTCTTTGAAAAGCAGCCACCCAACCAAACAACAGATGAAGAGGGCGATCCCCCCACACCTGCATTGCTCCAAACTCCAGGAGAAACTCCCAAAAATAAAATGGAGGCATTTACAATCACGCATTGGATCAACAACAGATAATGACATTGGATGGAAATGGCACCTGAATTCAAAATGGATGACGGTCATGACCTTTGTAATTGGCATGGAAGTGTACATGTGACTCCTCCTTGCCAAACCTTCACACACCATCCCCACCATGTGCCATAGGTATCGTATACACCCCAACAGCAACCATGTGCATGCAACCAGCACAGCATGCTGTACTGTCAAACACCAGCTGAACAGCACATTCCCAGAACCCTCATAAATGGAAGGACATTCTAATAAAGGGACCAGTACACGTGAGTCCTCCACAACCACCCAAGTCATGCCATCTCAACCTGCCACTTGGGTCATGGAGATCTGTTGAGTCCATGCCAGTCATAAGATTACTAAATATGCACCTGTCACCATATATTGGGGCACCCCGGGGTGCATGCCACAATGTGACCAGCATTCAGATGTGGCAGCAGCGGAATGGATGAGGTGAAGAGGATACCTGCTCTGCAAGCCTGCATCACATGACCCAACACACACATGTTGAGGTAGCTGTACCCACAGCAAGATAGCTACATACCTGAGGGCCACACATGCAAGTCGTCAAATGTAGCTTGCCTGGGTGAGCAAACCAAACAAGAATTCCCTACTCATGGAATGTGCTAACCATTTTCCCACCATGCATGCTTGCAACATCTCAAAACATTGACAATGTTCATGCCGTGCCAACAAAAACAAAATTCCCAAATATTGGCATAGAAAACCAGAGCCAAAGCCATACTACAACACATGATGAGGAAACCCCAAAACCCTGCAAATGATATACATATGGCATAGATGGAGAAGGCCCCATTACATGAAAGGTTCTACCACACAATGATAATTGGCACAGTCATGTGACCATGCCCAGATAGTCATGTGTAATCTAAAGCCAACAACTAGCAAAACATAGAATGACTGAAAGTGGAAAGACAATGCAATAAAGGTGCCGAATAACCCTTAGAAATTAGGTATACACAGGCATGTTGTGTGCTGCAAACTTTGCATGAGCTTCAGGCAGGTACATGTGGGTGATACACAGTGAACAGCAACTGGGAATGGCCACAACTGCAATCCACCATGTCTTTCTCATGTAAAAATGGAATACACACAAAATCCCAGGGCGATGATGATCAGTTAAATGTGCCACAGTTACACTCACAAAGCACACCATAGCAGGGAAAATTGATATCGCCTGTAACCCTGGTGTGTCCCTCATCAAGACATGCATCATAGATAACACATAGCTCGATCACTGGTGAGAAACTCAGCATCTCTTTTTATTTGGATGCTAGTTTCGAATATAAAACCGGATGGATAAGCACATGATGTTCTTTTTAGTTATATTAATGATGATGATGATGATGATGAATGCTTTTATCAGTGAGACTAATTAAATAGTTTTTTTTAATATTGTTTTTTTGTATGCCAAAATGAAAATGTATTGCTGGTTATATCGTTGTTTTTGATATATCTCTTCAAATTATTTTTTTAATGTGCTTAAAGTTTTGTTATTAAAATAATGCACTATATAAAAAAAAGATAACATACTGTGCTGTGTTAATATCAAGGAATCCTCTCGATGAAATGACCAAACACTAATGTCGCCGGGTTTGTGGGAAGCATCTCATCTGGAACATGTGGGGTCAGTAGACCCCACAGCTGGGGGGAAATGTGAACATTCTGCATTCATATACAACTACATCCACTACTCAATACCGTGACTACACAACTGGGAACCACACATGTACACAGTACCCTGAACAATGTACACATGCCCTGAGGATGACATGCATTTCCAGGAATGCCACAGTAGCATGGCTCTCAACCTTGTGACACACATGACACAATAGTAGATCAACAGAGTGTGGCAAATACATGGTCACATATTCAGAAAAACACTCATCCACCCATAAACCAGCATGCAAGGTAATTCTCCACTCTGTCCAATAACAACAGAACTGCATGGTAGTGGATGAAACTTATGATCCCTAATCAACTTCTATAAAGTCCATTACAAGCATAGATACAATATACGTCTCGGATATTTAGAAACAAGTCATGAATTTAACACAACCCTCCACAACAACAAACACACCCCACCCCATAACACTTGACAGGTTCTTGTCCTCTGCATCCACTTCCTCCATTGTTCAGGGAAAGGCCAACTGAGCCTCACACTCGGCCTCCATCAATCTTGCTGAGAACTGCATATGGAGGTCTTCAAATGCCTGACTCCTCTGAGCCCTAATGAGATAATGTTCAATGGATACCCTAGCACAGGCAATGGCACACATGGACTCCGCCTTGGTGCTGGCAATGGATGTGGTGTCACTAGCATAGGTAAAAAGGTTTTTATTTTCAAAAGATAATCACAACATACAGCCAGCATAAATGAGAGAAAACAAGAATTACACTACCTAGGTAAACAAGCCACAGCGCATATAAAAACCAATCCTGCAAATGAAAGAAACAGACACGAAAGAAAACAAAAGGTTAAAGGAAAGAAAAACAGAAACCAAGAAAGGACAGAAAACCAGAGAACAAATGGTTGTCAAATGGAACCAGCAGTGTAAAGTCGATGGAAATTAAACACAAAGCACATTTCTTAGCAACAGAGGCCGCACATCGTGTACATTAAATATAATTCAACCATAGACCTCCAGGAATCTGTTCCAAATGTTCCAGAATTTCTCAATATCATCCGCATTCTTGTAAATTGCCCTCTCATAGGTTGAAACTGTCAAAAGTTCATCCACCCATTCCTCAATGTTAAAGGAGGAGTTCGATTTCCATGATCTTAATATCATCCTCTGGGCTATCATACTGGCGCGGAGTATCCAAGTCATCTGCCCAAAAGAGATATCATCAATCATGGACACATCCCCTAAAATCAGCAATGTGGCAGCGAGGGGGACTGTACAACTCAAAACCAGACCCAACCGTTCACAGATGCACTCCCAGAAATACTTCGTTTTAGGGCAAGACCATATCAGATGACTGAGGGAGCCTCTAGCACCTTTGTACTTCCAACAGAGTTCATGGTCCAGGAGACCTATTTAAACAACTTGATTGGTGTCCAATAGGACCTAAAGAGCAGTTTCATTTGTGACACTCTAAGACCCCAATCCAGACTTACCAATCGGGTATTCTCACAGCAGCGCTGCCAGCAGACATCATCAATTTCCTTGCCTAACTCCTCTACCCAGAGCACTGGCAGCCTCGAATCCTCCTTCCTGTATGATTTCAGAAATCCGTACATCGTAGCAGCAGGGTGAACAGCACTTCCACACAACTTTAACATAGACCAGGAAACATTTGATTCCAGCAATGCAGCACCTCCAAGACAAGCATTGACAATGCCCTTCAATTTCCTGTATTCCAAAAATGGGCAACCAGCCATATTGTGAGATTGGCACTACTGTGCGTACGGATCCAATTCCCTCCATCAAGTAGATCACGGATGTTCTTTATACCTCCCAGGAACCACTCTGGCCAGAAAAGAACCTTCCCTTGACATCTCAGGGCAGGATTCAACCAAAGAGATGTGTCCAAATGTAGGTAGGGGTCAGCCCTCATGCACCTTGACATGCTACACCAGCAGTCTTGTAAAAAACCGGTCAAAGGATTTACTTTGATTTTTTTCAGTGAAGTCAGCAGAGCTCTCGGTTCCAACTGGGATACAGCGCCACATTCCCACATTACATGCTGTGAACTTTCTTGATTCGGAACAAGGAATCTAAAGAGATGTCGAGCTGAAAACGAAAGATGGTATTCACCGAAGTTAGGTAAATTCATCCAACCTTTTTTCAACGGCAGCTGCAACTTCCATATAGCTAGTCTCAGTGGCTTTCCATTCCAAATAAACTTCTGCATAAGTTTGTCTAGTGCCCTAAAAATATGACCAGGAACCTTAATAGGCATCATAGAAAGAAGATAGTTCACACGAGGAGCCGAGTTCATTTTTATGCAATTAATTTTTCCCCACATGGACAGATGCAAGAGCTCCCATCTGCCAATGTCAGACTGTAATTTTTGGGTGAGCAGTCCAAAATTCAACGCCGGCAACTTAACAACATCAGCGCCAATCCAGATGCCTAAATACTTGATTCAATCATTACACCATTTGAATTGGAAATGTGCACAAGCACCACGCAGACACAGATCATTGAGAGGCACAATTTCAGACTTGCCTCAATTGACTTTATAGCCAGATACAACTGAAAATTCTTGAATGTCATGCATCAAATGGGGAATGCCAGCAACTGGATCCTGGAGGGCGACCAATAGATCGTCAGCATACAACCAGAGTAAATTATCACGGTCGCAACCAATTATTGGCTTAAGGTTCACATCCGCCCTCAGATAGAGCACCAATGATTCCATAGAAAGGATAAATAACAGCAGAGATAGAGGACAACCCTGTCTCGTGCCCCTGTGGAGTGGAAATGCATCAGAAATGAGACCATTGGTAAGCACACTAGGTGAAGGGCACCTGTACAGAAGCTGCACCCACTGCAGATATCTATCACCAAAGTGCATCCTCTTCAGGCAAGAGAACAAGAAGGTCCATTCCACCCTATCGAACGCTTTCTCAGCGTCCAAGGAAATGGCAGCAGTGGCTACCCTCCGTCTATGGCCACTTTCAATAGACATCAGCAAACGGCGCATATTGTCAGCCGCAGCTCTACCTGTAACAAATCCAACTTGGTTCTTGTGAACTAGAGATGTAATCATTGGCTCCAGTCGCACCGCCAGCATTTTCACAAATATCTTACAATCACAATTAATCAGGCTGATCGGCTTATAGTTTTCAAACCTTGTAGGACACTTGTCTTTTTACTTTAGAACAGTTATTAATGCATGCCGCATTGTTTCGGGTAACAAACCTGACTCAAAGGCCTCCTTGTAGACATCACACAAGAGTTGCATGGCAGAATCTGGCAGGATTTTGTAAAACTCACCTGGAAGGCCATCCATACCGGGAGACTTACCCCCTGATAGTTTTGAAATAGCCAACTTTATATCTTCCACCGTGAACTCCTCTTCAAGAATTGCTGATTGATCGTCTGAGAGTTGGGGTATGTCATAGGAGTTAAGAAATCAGCAATACCAGTCTCACCACATCTCAGGTCTGATTCATAAAGCTTCATCTAAAAGTCACAAAACAATTTGTTTATTTTTCCTCTGTTTAGTCTCCATTCCGCCGCTCCGATTTGCAACTGCTGAGATGAAGGGATCACCCTCTGCCACTTTCAGTCTGTACGCCAATAATTTCCCAGCCTTTTCACCATTTTCAAAATAATGTATTTTTCGTCTAAACAGGGCATAGTCCACTTGACTTTTAATTAACTTATTTAGTTCAACGTTGGCTCTCCTCAGATCATCCTTGACACCATAATTTCTGCTGCTTGCAAACAGTTTATCCAGCCTTTTTGCCTCATTGGAGAGACTCTGGATTTCCTTCGCCCTTATTTTCTTTTGCATACCAGTCCTGTCAATCAGAAGACCACGGGCAAAGCATTTCAGCGCCTCCCATACTGAGAAGATCCTGACATCATCAGTCCTGTTAATCCGGACAAAGTTTTCAAGTTCATCCCTGATTTCTTCTCTGATGAGATCAGTTTTAAGAATGTTAGAGTTCATCCTCCAACGCGGCGACCTCAACAAAGAGTGTTGTAAAGAGAGCTTCAGGGACACAGGAGCATGATCTGACAGTGTAATAAGCCCAATTTTAGAATCACAACAACAAGTCCCCCGTCCTGAGGTCAAGATAAATTCAATGCTGGAGTACGTGTCATGACATTGAGAATGAAATGTAAAGTCCCTTTCACACAGGTGTTCCAGTCTCCAAATATCAGCCAGGTTAAACTCCCTTAGCAGATCATCCAAGGACCTCTTTCACTTTTTAGAGTTTCTTGAGCAGTCCCCATTTGAGCGATGCGATCCAGAGCAGGATCTAGCACCAAATTGAAGTCGCCAGCCAGTACAATTGAATCCACATCAAAACTGTGAAGTATCGCCGCAAGCTCATGAAAGAAATCTGGCTCATCCAGGTTTGGTGCATACACATTACATATAAGCAATTTCGAATCCTGGACTTTGAGCAAGACACAGATGACTCCCCCCTCTACATCCGATTTGCTAGAGGGGATACATATCGGCAGATTTTTCATGATCAATAGAGAAACCCCTCTTTTGCTGGATGTGAAAGTCGAGAAAAAGGTTTCACCAACCCAGCTTCGCTTCAGTTTCTCAGATTCAAGGTCAGTAAGGTGCGTCTCTTGGAGGAGGGCAATATCACAAGAATTGACTTGCAAGTAGGATAACACTTTAGTCCTCTTGGTGACGGTCTTAAGTCCATTAATGTTCCACAAGACGATATTAAGATGATCCACAATTTTAGTATTCATATTAACAAATCGATTATACTCTCTAAAATATTTTCCCTGGTTAGACAAAAACATCGAAGCAAGAGAAAGTAAAAGAAAGAATAAAAAAAGGTGGTAACCTTTGTCCCGGCAGGACAAAAGGCAACCGGAAAAGGTAGATAAAGGCCACAAATAGACGACACACTGTAAAGAGACAACAACAAGTCAGCACAATCAGAAAGAAGTCCCAAAGTAACTACCAAAGATTACAATTTAAAAAAAACACAAATCCCCCCCACCCTGAAAGTATATAGCCTTGATGACAAATGAAGCGCATGCCACCAAAGGCAATTTCACCAACCGCCACAGGCAGACTGCCAAATATGTACACAACAGCACCCCGACGAATCCGTCGTAAGAGCAACAAAAGACCCACAAATAAAGTCTAATATAGAGAACCAAATAGCAAATACAACGCCAGCACAACCAAAGAGCGAAAACAATGCCCAATCCGGTTTTGACAACATTTCACAAACTCACACTGTATAAGAATGGACCTACATCAAATCGTGAGAAAGTGAGACCTGGCCCAACACACAGCATATGTACAATAATAGACATAATGGGCCAAAACCACAATACAAAAACCACCACATAGGGCGCAATCTAGAAAGAGGTATACTTGACGGGACATGACCCCATTACCCCATAAAAGAGGGGCCCCCCACGAACTCCTAGCCACTCAGAGATCCGCAACTCTAATATATTCAATAACTCATGCCAAAAGATAACAAACCGAATCCAATGATGCCAAGGGAACAACCCACCTAAACAACTTCTGAATTAACAACTCAAAGCCAAACAGTTGTTGCGGATGAACCCCTAATATGTATCGACATGTGCATAAATCCTATATTCCTGACCCAACACAGCAAAGCCTTCATTCAACCTGCAATTTGACATAAAACTGAGTCACGAGCGCCATAACCAACTGAGCCACAACTAATCCCTTAGTCTAGAGCCCTGCAGACGATGTGCAAAACATTGCCACAAGAACACAAAAGTCACAGAGTCAGAGATTTATAAACAAGCCTATCAAACCCTGCTAAGGCCACCAGCGTGTAGCACACATTGCCCCAACACCTGTGACTAGTTACACCTAGACTGCTCCCTCTATCTGTATATACAGTTACCTTACACTATGAACTGCAACACTAAATTCCTAAGAGTCACAACGCATTGAGCGCACAATATGTAACGACCATTCAAAACAAAGGCGCAAACCATTTATAGCAAAACAGATAATAACTTACAAAGGTTCCAAATACCGCCAATCACCCACTATCACATACCAAACTGCAGCCCGTGAAAGAAAAAACAGCATAGAATCCAGTTTTAAATTAATTAAATTCGATTGCTTGCATGCAATGTGATTGGACTGGCAATCCTAGCCGCTCAAGTTATCTCACGCTCAAAACCATGAAATACGTTAAGGAAGACAGTAAACACAGTGGGCATAACCTCCCAGACACCAGCAGAATCTGTAATGCCAAGCCTAACAAATGTTTATTGTGGTGAATAGGCATCAGACGCACACAGCCCCAAGTGGCCGTTCCTGACAGTCTCCAAGGGTATGTAGAAGCAGGGCGCAAGGAGGACTCAGAACAGTAGAGGCAATACCAGTGGTTTCAAAGGGATTAGGAGACTTCATGTATAACGCTGCTCAATAAACATCACTACAGCATGCCATGCCCACTAAAGTAAAGAGCTGCAGGGACACCCAGTTCCTTCCATGTTCAGGGTTTTCAGAAACTAACATGGGGAACCAGTTCAACAAAAGCGAGGTGGCAACCACTAGCTGGGGAGAGACAAGCAAACATTCCCTGAAAAGGAAGGCCGCAGTGGGCAGGAACATTCTTAAAGTAAATATCAATTACGGTACATCACAGCAACAGGGGTATTTAATGGCAATCTTTGGCAGCAGGTGTGTGTACCTGGGAATTTGAATGAATTCCTAGCAACAGGATTGGAGCTCGGGCACTTCAAGGCAATTAGTTGAATACTTGGGCATCCAATGGCATACTTTACAATGGTGTGAAATGTGAACATCTTTCCGAGTTATGACAATCTCTAGCAATTGGTCACACACTGGACTATTCAATAGCAATTGCTGCCAGGGTGACGAGTACTTAGGCGCTTGACGGCAATCCCTGTCCCTGCCCATGTCATGGCAATCCTTTTAAATGGGTTGAGTATCCAACGGTTCAATGGCAGTCGGTGGCAATACAATGAGCACCTGGACATATCATTGTAATCACTTGCACTGCAGTAATTACATGTGCAGATGGTGGCAATGCCTGCCAACGGTGTGAATACATGTACATGCAGCGGCAATACCTCACAGTGGTGCGAGTCTTGGCAATTTAATGACAATCCCAGGCAGTGGTGTACGCTCCTGGTTACTTAATGGAAATGCCTGGCAAAATATAAGTACTTCTGCATTCAATAGCAATTTCTGACAATGTGTGCGCATAGGTATTTGATGGCAATCCCCGACTCTGATTAACTACCCACCTGATACATATCGGCCAATTAATGCGATTCACGTGGTATTTGGTGACAAAGCCTTGCATACAATGTAAATACATCAAGCATGATGTCAATACATGGCATGACATCTGCACCTTGTCATTTGGCAGAAATGCCTGGCTTCTGACGTCAATGACTGTTGTATGGTATAAGCACGTCGGCGCATGAGTTAAATGCCAAATTTGCAAGATACTAACCAGGCATAAAAATAAATCACCCCCTGGAAAGAATGCCTCTTTCCGGACACAAAGCACAACATGTCCTAATCGCCAAGAAGGAATGATCAAACACCAGTGGCTAGTGGCAGGTCCAAGGGTCGAGGCCAGCTCGGCATGTGGCGAGTAACTGGCTATATGATAGGGTGCAGTCTGATGAGACAACGCCTGGAAAAACTAAAATAACTCTGCAATACAAAAGCTACAACTTTTGACTTTGCCAAAATGTGTTTATATAGTGCGCTAGGTCACGGGTTTGCAGCGCTACAAAGAAAATCTTGTACTATTACCCAACTTAATAGTACACGTTATTGACAGAGTAAGGATAAAACAGCGAGCCTTCCCCTTGGAATATGCATGTTTCTTTTAGTTTTTGCACATATTTCTATAGCAGGCAAATTAACTAGTTGAGCAATGCCAGTCGGATAGCTCAGTGAGTCTGAGACTCACTCTTGTGATCTGTGTTCAAACCCACGGGTTCAAACTACGGTTCACAGATTCAAAGCCATGCAGGGCAGGACCAGCTTAGTCCTGTGTCCTTTTGAGTTTAGTACGGTTAGTGAACTGTAACAGCTTCTACTGGCAACGCAAAAAAAAAAAAAACGGTACAAATTGCGGTAGCAAAAAATATGAGACCAGTCATTATTAACAACTAACTATCCATTCGGTATGAAAGATTGAGGTTCCCTCGTTTTAGGTTTAATCAGAATGCAGCATGTGTTTTCTGTTTTTTACTGCCTCTTCTTCTATACGAATAATACACATTTTCAATTCACTTTTATTGAGATATGGAAGGGAAATACCTGGATTGGGTGGGAAAGAGACAGCCACATCCACTTGGCACATGTCTGACCCAGCTCAACTGGCATTTCTGAGGCACGGACCTTTGGGCGATCTTATTTGCAACGATACAAATCGAACTAAATGCAGTAAAACGCATCAACAAAATTAATTATGCTACTATTACTAGAGGACATTTTAAGGTACACGCTTTAAAATGTGTGGTTCGGGTTAAAGATCTGATTATAAAAAATGTGAAAGCGTAAATGACGATGAGGCAATAGTGTGACATTTTGCAATTAATGTGGCGTCACTTCTACAATAATCTAGGTTGGCGTCAAACCAATAACCATTTTTATCTTGACCTGCCGCATTACCTCCAACTCTTCCTCGTCCCAGTACTTACTTCATGAGGCCCCTGCCTCCGACACAGGACCTTCTTCTATTTCTTTAAATTCCTATAACTCCTCCCCCACATCCATGTCACTCAGTTTAATTTTTCCTGCCTCCGGCAGGTTGGACTTTTTCTTCCCGGTGCGGGGGACTGGGGAGCACGATTGCTGGCCCCCTGGGGGGGGGGCTGTGTGGCGGGCCCCTTGGCTCCCTCAGATGCAGCGCTGCTCCTGGGCCACCTGCGGGGCTTGGGGTCACAGTTGAGCGGGATTGCTCACTCGGTTCTTTGCTGGGCTCCGGACCGCAGCGTGAGCATTGTGTCCCGGGTCCTGCATGGCCCAAGGAAGGTAATGAGAGGGGAGGACTGGGCTTGATGTTTTTCCCCTCTCCTCCTGTTTTGGCCATCTTGATTCGACAGGCCTTGTGTACACATCTTTGTTGGAAATGATGGCAAGCACTTGGCAGTATGGCCTAGCCTTCCCTTTTTGTTGTGAGGCCTCTCTGCTTCTTGTCGTGGGGTGACAGTGGCAGAGAGTCTTTGAAAGTGCAGGGGCTCTGTTCTGTCACAGGCATGTCACAGACCACCCGCTCCTCAGACACACGCAGCCCAGGATGCACCGGATGTTGGCTGCATTCTTTTGCGTGCAGCCTGTGAAAACGGCGCAGATTTGGACGCGTCTGCAAGCGCCCGGAAGTGTACCGGCCTGGCATAGTCTACACTTCGGGTTCGAGTCTCTGCGGTGCTGACTCGGCCCTTCATCCTTCCTAGACCAACGCATTGGAACGATTTAGAGCTTGGGACTACCAGCTACTCGATGCAGAGCTCAAGCCACCTCTCAGCAATGTGGCGAGTTAGTGGTGTGTATGGGTCTGTGCTAGCTATTGACGCATACTCCTTGTCCTATCCTCTTCCTCTGAACTGCACGAAGGAAGGTCAAAGGAGATGATTTTCTTTTCCCTTGTCCGTCATGGAATTATAGAAAATGCATCATGGAAGTAATGGCCATTCAGAGGGTTCCCAGTGTCTCTTCTTTTAGGGCCTAGGTCCTCCGGTGCCGACGTGTTGCTTTCACGCCTCCTCTCAGACTTGTGGGAAGTGATATGGCACATGGTGGCACATGTCTGTGCTTAGAGGGTTTCTCAGAGCCCCTGGTGTCGGTGGAGGGGGATGTCACTTCAGTGGATTTTTCCAGTGTAGGAATACCCCATGTGGGGGGTTGCCTTTCATGTCTGCTATCCAGGATGGATTGCTTTGCCCCGCTTTGTGACAGTACTCTGCCATTTTGACTCCAGCCTGGTGGCTCCTCTGTCGGCTGGGGGGGGCATGGTCTGCTGGACTTCTGGGCTGTCCTGTATCTTCCTTTTGATAAGTGGGATCTTTTTGTGGGCTGACAAGCATGCTGTTATATTGTGGCGCAGGCATGCTTCAACGTCCTGTGATTTTCCTCTGGTGCAAGTGCAGTGACTGGTGGTTTTCCCTGGCTCCTCGTCTCTGTCTTCTCGGAGGTGTATGTGACCGGTGGGGTTCGGCTTCCTGGGTAATGGGCTCCTTCCGGAGGGGGGTATCAGTTGCAGTTCCTGTCTCCTCCTGTCCAGGTTTGCATGGTTAGGACTTTGGTACCCAGTTCACGGTCCAAGTAGTTGGCCATGGGATCAGTTCTCTCCGAACGATTGTTGTGGGTTACCGTCTTGCCCATTCCTCTCCCTGTTCAGGGTCAAGTTTTCTGCTTGCGGGTGTTCCTGGTCCCTATGCCTTCTGGGATGTGTCAACTGCTTATGGGTCTCAAGACCCTGCACTGCTTGTCCGGACGTCTGGGGAGAGCGTACTCTGGATGTTGTGCAGGGGGGGCGCTTGCTGGCTGGTTTGGGCTGGGTTCTCAGAAGGCAGTGTGTCTCGGCTCGCCTGTTGCTGAAGTTACGGGCACGTGGCGTCTTGCGTGTTTTCCGGTTCCTTGAGCCCGTCTTCGGTTACGTCCCTTGGTCTCTTATACTCTCTTCCACTGGCTTACGGCGTCTCGGCTTTTGTAGTTGTGTTTTCAGTGTCCCCAGCACTGCGAGTCTCCCTGCTGTAGTGGCGGGGGGTTTCAGGTCTACATGCTGAGGTGTGCATGGTCCATCCTCCTGTGGCCTCTCTTACTACCGACGCCGGCAGAAAGGGTCTACATTGGTGGTCCTCTCAACTCAAGGGTTGTGAGATCTGGGGAGAGCTGGCGATCATCCAATTGGCAAGAGTTGTGCCATTGTCCAAGCTCTGGTGTACTACAAGGAGTTGCTGGACGGTCGGCAGTTTTGATCCGATCAGACAATACGACGGCCTTGGCATATGTCAACTGCAAAAGGGGTTCCGGCCGCTCCTTGAATGCTCTGGCAGCACTGATAGGCACCTGGGAGAAATCTCATCTGGTGTCTCTGGTGGCCTCATGTATCAGAAGGGTGGAAAATGTTCAAGCGGATCTTCTCAGACGCCGGTTTTCACTCCTCAGCGGAACTGATCCTGTTGGCCCAGGTCTTTGCGGTAACCTGTATCAGATTAGGGTCCCCGGTTCTAGACCGGTTTGCATCCCCGGCCTCAGCAGAAGTTTCCCTCTTCTGCTCTCGGTTTCAGGCCAGGGTATTGGGGGATGGACGCCCTCTCTGTACAGTGGCCTTGGGGTTTTCCTTTATGCCTTTCCGCCTATTCCCCTTCTGCCCCGGGTGGTTTGGCGCATCAGAGTGTCCAGGGTGACTGTGTTGTTGTTAGCTCAATTCTGGTCCCGCCGGAGTTGGCTCCCCTCTCTGTTGGAGTTTCGGTCCTAGGAACCTTGGCTGGTTCCGAGGTGGCCGTGTCCCCTTCAAGGGGATCTGCGGTTGGAATTCCACTGGATGCAATGGGCAGTGTGGCTATTGCTCGGTCTAGGTTGATATCTCAGGGGTTCTCAGATCCTGTAGTTGAGTACATAATGGATGCTCTTAGACCCTCCACTCTGAAGGTGTTCGGCAGGCATTGGGGCCATTTCCGAGACTGATATGGGCGGTCTGGGATCCCTCCCCTGCGTTCTGGCCTCTGCTATCCTTCGATTCCTTCAGAAGGGCTTTTGACAGGGGCCTGGCAGTTTTTTTTCCCAGGCTTCACTCTCAGTGGGCCTCCATGAAATTGATTTTGGGGGACTCTGATGGTCACATGGATGGGGAGGTGTTGGTGGGGAAGTTGCTCCAGGGTTTTTCTTTTTCCCGTCCTTGTGCTGATAAAGGGCTTCCCCCTTGGGATCTCCCTCTTGAATTACGGTTCCTTCAAGTGCCTCCTTTTGTGCCCTTTTCCGAGATTGATATCAAACATCTTACACTGAAATCTGCTTTTCTTATTGCCCTCGTTTCCGCCCGTAGGCTTGGGGAGATTGGGGCTCTCTATGTCACCCTCCTTTCCTGAGGGTGCTACCAGACTCGGTGCTGCTGAGGTGTGGTCCGAAGTTCCTCCCTTAAGTTGTATCTCGGTTTTCACACCTCTCGGGATCTGGTTCTCCCTGACTTCTTTCATGATCCGAGAATGCATGAGGAGCTGGCTTGGCTTAACATTATGTCCGGCGGGACGTGTTGGAGTATTTGGCTAGGTTTGTTTATTTCACCAATCTGATAGTCTTCTGATTGCTTGTGGTCCGGTTGGGCATAACACATCTGTGGTTTCCATTTTCCGATGGTTCCGGGTTGTGATCTCCAGGGCCTATGTGGCTTTTGGCTTGCCTGTGCCTGCGCACGATCAGGGGCGGTCCGCCAGGGGTTTGTCGGCTTCCTGGGCCGATGCAAGGAGGGTTTTCTCTGCAAGAGATTTGTATGGCTGCTGCCTTGGCTGGTCTAGGGATTGTCATCAACCGCTATGGGTTGAGTTTCTCCCATATCTGTGGGGATATGAATTAAGAGTTATTGTGGGTGTGTTTGCTGCACTGTCTTTAGCTCTGTGTCTCATTGGGACCTTTTCCCCGTTGCTGCTTTGGTATACCTCATGAAGTAAGTACTGAGACGAGGAAGAGTGGACGTGGAGGTAATGCTCTGATTACTTACCGGTAATCTTCATTACTCCCAGTCCTACTCTTCCTCGTCACAGTACTGACGACCCTCCTCACCCTCCCTGTGGGGAAGGTCCCATGCTCTGGCTTGGTGATATAAAACTGAGTGACATGGATGTGGGGGAGGAGTGATAGGAATTTAAGAAATAGAAGAAGGTCCTGTGTCGGAGGCAGGGGCCTCATGAAGTAAGTACTGTGACGAGGAAGAGTAGGACTAGGAGTAATGAAGATTACCAGTAAGTAATCAGAGCATGCCCCTCACTCTACCTGAGAAGAAGCCCCTTCCATCCTCTTCTTCTTGAAAGGGGACGCCCCCTCTTTCGTCGGGCTCATCCGCCTTCTCAAACCGCATCGCCCATACATCAGCAAACCGCACGGAACCAGGCAACACTGTACTGAGTCTCTGGAGACAATCACATCAGCGGGCCAAAATAACGAAGCCATAATCATACGCACGTACAAGCCCAAAAGAGACGTCCACGCACATCCGTGGGCACTTTCCTCTAATGATCACGCATAATCACGAGAAGGCCTAAGGAAAACAAACATTCAAATGCTTGCATACGCGCACCACGGCAGTTAAACGGAAATAATGAAACAGATAATCGTATATATAATAAATATGCCGAACCAAGAAAATAACCAATTAAACATTAAAAACAGTGTAAATATAATCGAAACACAGAGCATTAAATGAAAAAAAAACAGAATCCCCAAACAATGACAGGAAACCTATTGAGGCAAGGAAGACTTAGATGGCACATGTCGAAGGCATGCACATGCTTGATCAGGGTTGTCAGTAATCTTTACACCATCCGGAAGAGACATTTTCAGAGTTGCTGGTTTCATCATGGTAGTTTTAAAGCCAGGCTCCCTAGCCAGGTGCTTGGCTTCAGCGAATGCCTTCCTTTTTAGTGCAACATCCTTTGGGAAATCAGGGTAAATATGAAATGGTTTTCCCTGCCACATCAAAGCAACCTGCTACCTTGCCTTGTAAAACACCTTCTCCTTTGTAGATGTTCGCGTAAATTTCACAATAATTTGCCTGGGCTTCCCCTCCTCAATTTTGCCAGCTCTAAAAGTCAAATCCAGATCACGTGGTTGGATATTGGAACCGGGTAAACCTCCTTGCAGCACATCAATCACCAAAGCAGATAGAGGTTGCTCTGGTTTCTCAGGGACACCAATCTGGCGAACATTGTTGTTTCTAGCCTGTATCTCCAAGTTCATGTTTGTTAACTGCAGTTTTGACATGTCTTCCTGCAATTCCCGATAAGCCCTATAATATCCAGAGGCTTCTCTTTCAAGTCCGAATGTCCAGCTCTCAACATCCACCATTCGGGTTTCTAAGCCACTGACTTTTCCAGATAAATCATTCAGTGTGGCCTTCACTTCACTCATGTCACTAGCCACCTGCTTCAGTAGTTTGAAAATGTCAGAAGTGCTAGGAATATCTTCCTCCGGATCATCAGTGATCTGTTTTGTTTTTTTGGAGGGAGGATTGTCCAATGCTTCAGTTTTCTTCTTGCTTGACATTTTTTAAATAGGCCTCAAATGGTTGCCAGGGTGGAGGGCAGGAGCTGTTTCCTTAAGCTGCTGCTCTCTCAGAGGCCATTCTAGAATTCAGTGTCACTAGTCTAGGTTTCCAGCTTGTGAAGCTTTCCCCATCTCTGCCCTCCCACCCCTTGCCCTCCTCTGTATGGCCATCCTCAACCATGACAAATAGTACATCCAATGGGGTGGAGGTTGGGACAGCATGGTTGGAGTTTGATCCTACATAAAACACGGAGGCCCCACTTGAGTTATTCTGGGGAACAGAAATAGAATGGGAGGAAGAGGGTATTAATGTTGTTTACCGAAGTAAACCACCCCTACCAGGTGCTGCTGTCAGGTGGGTTCAGAGCATGACCACCTCTCTGTGGTGCTGCACAGCTTGCTGTTGACTGGTGACCACAGCATCATGGAGAGCATTGGTTCTTTGTAATCCAGCCACCAGCCACAGCAGCACTCTTGCCTGTATGGTCTCATCAGGAAATGAGGAGGTTGTGTCTGGATGTGGGCATCAGAGCATGAATATAGCATGGCAGCAGAGGTGCTTGAGGCAGGAGCATGTGCAAACAGCCCCATGGACCTTTCACACCCTCCTGTCTCATGTCTGTATATACCGCATGTGTATCCCCATAGATCCTCCATCAGACACAGAGGGCATCTCCTCAAATTCTCCCTCCCCAACATTCACACCCAACCCTGTGTGATGGGTCAGAAATGTGGGGCAGACAACTTTGTAAAGATCTTTCATAAAATGCCTTTTTAATAACTTAAAGGTTTTGATAAACGTATCACTATCCCTACCCTAAAGAGAATTTCACTGCCTATTAAACTAATTAAAGGATACACTCTAACAAAATAATCTGTCCCTCACACTTATACATACAATAAACATATGAAGGAAATGTATGGCAATGCAAAATATAACAACACCACAGTTATATCAAACACATACTTAATAATTGTTTCTCCTTGTGACCTGGGTAATGTTCTCTTCCCCTGGTTCAAAGCAGGAATTTTGTATCCAAAGTCCAAAATAGGAAAGTTCTGTTTTATAACAGTTCTGGAAAACAATGTTCTTCTTTCTCCAACAAGTCTCTCCATGTGTCTTCTGAAAAGTTCCAACACAAATAACACATCTGTGTTTTCCACTGATAAACAGTTCAACACAACTTTTCTTCATAACCAAAATTCTTCCACAGTTCCTTAACGGCAACAGAATTAGTTTGCCAGGATGATGCAACAATTATTCACAATATAAGGTAGTGGCTGTGCCACTTCTTCTCCACAGTCTTTAACCACAACACAGTTCTTTAATATCTTTCAGCTGGTCCACTCACCTGCCAGGTCTAACACTACAAGCTCCCTTAGTCTTCTATGCTCACCTGCAGGACCCTACATTCAACTAGTGAACTCACAAGGTGCTGCACATGCGTCTGCTCTCTCCGCTGTCTTCATGCCTTTTGCTGTCTCTGCTTCCTGCTCACTGGAAAGTTGCTCTCTCCTGCTCCCTGCAGTCCCTGCAGTCCGCGCTGGTCAGGGAAAGAGCGGTCCTTGCTCCAGAAGTTCACACTTCACTTTGGTGAAAGCATTCGAAATTAACGCTTCCCACCACACAGCCTCTACACATGAGATTTCCAGGGCAAAAGCCTTAAGTGACAATGATCCCTGCCGCACAATCTCTGCAGAAACAATGCTTGAGAACAGAGACCCTCACGAAAACGATATACACTTTTCAGTACGTGGTGGCTCTGGAGTCTCTGCTGCCCCTCAATCTCAGTGACTACTGTAATGTGGAATCACTCCACCATCTGCCCCTTCTGCTACTACTACTGCAACAACTGTAACCATGACAACAACTAATGGCCTGCACCTGAAGGGGCTTTTTATACTCCTTAGTCCCACTCAGGTGTGGGTCAACAAAATCATTAGACTGTACCTTGCACTCTAATGCCTCCAGATCCCTCTTCCTCATACCACTACTTGGGGCATTGCGGGACTTGAAGTCCCCAATGTTACAATTAGCTTCTTTTCACCTCATATCACTTTTAAATTAATTAACTTTACTTCTGTCATTAATCATGTTTTCAGGAGGACGTTTAAAAGGAGTCAATGATTGTTTTGTTGTTTTGAAATCAAAGAAGTGCTATTTGATTGATTGATAGGTTATTTATAATGCACCCATACACACGTGTTTCAAGGCGCAACCAGACAGGGAGGGCAAAACAGGGAAGAACATGACAAACAATCGTACTAGGCCTAGTATCATTTAGATCATGCAAGTGCACAGACAAGAAGTGCAGGGGAGAGGAAGTGGGAGAAGTGCAGCCAGAGCACCAGTGCCCTGGGTTGAGTGAAAGAAAGGCAGGGCCTCCAAATGGAACAAGCCCAGGAAGTGCAAAGAAGGCCAGGTGGCAGTGCAGGAGGGCCCAAAGGCAAGTGCTCGGGACTGGACGGAGGGTGGGGGCAGGTGTCCTATATGACTCAGCGGAGCACCAGACAGTCAGTCAATGTAACTGAGCAGGAGGAAGGGAAAGATGGCCGAGGGAAAAGGAGGCGGGGAAAGGTTAGTAGGGGAGAGGCAGAGAGAAGGAAGAGGAGAAAAGGAAAGTCTTGACGAGCTTCTGCAAATGGAGGAGGTCCGGCTCAAGGCAGAGAGCGGCAGGGAGGCCATTCTAGAAGGAGGCACCTGCAGAGGAAAGAGATCTACCACCCAGTCTCTGCTTGGAGATGCGACTCACCCACAGATAATTGGAAGTAGACAAGCAGAGGCCTCTGGAAGGAAGGTACTTAGGAAGAGTGTGTTGGAGATAGTACAGGCCCCAGCCTCAGAAAGCCTTGTGGACAGTGCTGTGGGTCTTGAAGTTGATCATTGCAGCCACGGGGAGCCAGCAGAATATTTTCAGAGCCTGAGAGATGCAGTCCCTGGGCTTGAGGCCACAAATAAGTCTTGCAGTCCTGTTTTGGATGAGCTGCAGAGGGCAGAGGGTAGAGTTAGGTAGATTGAGGAAGAGGATTTTGCAATAGTCAAGCCTAGAGAGAAGCAGGGCTGTGGAGACAGTGACCTTCTGGAGGAAGGTGAGAAAAGGTAGAATACCTCTGAGGAGGTGCAGTTGGAAATGGGACTTTTTGGAGATGTCCGTGATGTGTGGAGAGAAGGAGAGAGTGGAGTCAAAGGTGACTGTTATGTTTTTTGCCTCACAAGAGGGTGAGGGCACAGCGCCAAGGGAGGCCAGACAGAGTGAAAGGGGAATAGCGGGAGCAGGGGTATCAATGAGAAGGATCTCTGTCTTACTGGCATTAAGGCAGAGCTCGTTAGAGGTGCAACATGTCTGAATAGCGGAAAGACAGTCAGGGATGAGCAAGGAGGAAGAGGGCGAGGGTAACCTGAAAGAGAGCTGTGTGTTATCGGCATGTCACTGAAAGTTAGAGGAAAGGGTAGAGATCAGGGAGGCCAAGGGGGCCAGAAAGACATTAAAAAATAAGGGAGAGAGGATAGATCCTTGGGGAACACCACATGTTGAAAATGTGATGGAGTAGAGGAAGGACCCAAGTTCAACCTGGGTGGGTCGGTCCAAGAGGAAAGAGGGTAGCCACGCTAGAACCTAATCCATGATGTCAGGGTATCTCATAGACTGGTGATCAGGATGTTGTTGTTCACTGTGTCAAAAGCAGAAGAAAAGGAGGAGGAGGAGGACAGATGGAGAGTTAGAGACAAGGTTAGAGAGAACATCTTCATGGGTATTCAGGAGTGCACTCTCCATGACTGTGGCTGCTCTGAAGCCAGACTGATGGTCATGGAGACAACCAACAGATTCAGCGTGGAGGGTTAGCTGGGAGATAGTCAATTTCTCCAGGAGTTTGCTCAGGAAAGGAGTGATGGAAATCGGGCCATAGTTTTCTGGGATGGAGGGGTTGGCAGAATGCTTATTGAACAGGGAGTGTACAGGGAGTGCTTGAGAGGAGAGGGGAAAACTCCAGTGGCAAAGGAGTGGTTTCAGAGATCGGCCAAGGCTGGAGTGGGAGAGTCAATGTTGTCCTTAATGGTCCTGGAGGGGCATGGAGACACCTGTTTGGATGAGACCTTCATAGACCAGCCTTGTCTGGAAACCTCATCAGGTGTGACAGGAGAGAGGAAGGAGAGGAGGGGAGAAGGGGCCGACAAGGAGTGCCTGAGAGAGGTAGAGGGAGGGAGGGGAGCAGATGAGAGTGAGGACAGGATGTCCTGAGTTTTTGTGGTGAAACGAGAGGCAAGGGCTGAGGAGAAAGCCTGGGTGGGTGTGGTAGAGGAAGATACTTGCGTTTCAGGGTGGCCAGTCCTGGGTGGGTGCGTAGAGGAAGATACTTGCGTTTCAGGGCGTCTGAGTCGTACCAAGAGTTGCACATTTTGGCAGGCTTCAGGTGGCTCATCATGACAGGGCAAGGATGTCAAGAGTGTTAGAGATGGAAAGGTGAAAGTTGGAAAGGGCTGTGTCAGAATGGGAGTCAGGCACAGGTGTAGGTCGAGGAGAGTAGGTGGAGGCAAGGGTGGCACTGACACTATCTTCATTGGTCAGATGATGGTGAATGAGGGTGGCAGTGCTGGGTGGGCCATTGCCAGGGGAACAGGAATCTTCAAGTGAGAAGTGAGAAGACAGTGGGCAGTGCATGAGAGAAGAGTGGTGAGAGGGTTAGATAGAGGGATGTCAGAGGAGATGAGAGCATCAAAGATGTGTCCGACAGAGTGGGTCAGACCAGAGGGTAGAATGGAAAGGGAGGGAGAGTCACAGAAGTTGCAGAAAAACCCTGATGAGTCAGGAGAGTCCAAGTTGATGTTGAGATCCCCAAGGAGAGAAACTGGGTGGTTGTCACGACCCCCATCCAGAAGACCCCCTGGCAAGCACATGGGCCAGGAAGGGTCTCCACTAAAACCAGGCATCCTTGGCCTAGGCCTTCTTGGGGCCAGTCCTAGCGCCTTTGGTGCCAGGCTCATACTTGATAAAGGACTGGTATTGGGAACTACTTTATTTCAGTGTCAATCAACATGGAGGCATCCACATAGCTTGGCTCCTTGGAACCAAGCTATGCGGTATAGTATTTTTGGGTGTTGTAGCATAGGAACTATTTTACCTGGACTACTTTCTTGAAGCTATTTAAACCACACCCAACTGGGATAACACGCTTTGCGTTACTTTGCAATTCTGCAACGTGACGCTCACCGTGTTCAGCTGCACCCGCGCACCTCAGAAGAACAGCATCTGTAAAGGAGAAAAAGGACATCGTTAGCAGCAACAGCTTACCTGTAATTTCATTGTTAGCTGTCCACAGCTCTTGAGATCAGCATCCTGGAACCAGCACTCCTCCCGAACCGACGGATCTGCAAAAAAGGAAGAAACAAGGCATTAGACATTTTTACAATTTAATGAACGGTGCCGAAAGCTCACCTCGCAACCCGCTCCTCGACCAGCATCGCCTCAGGAATTCCATGCACCGGAGTGATCACCGCGACCTGTGGAAAGACAAGACAACAGGTTAGCAAGAGGCAAGGCACCCTAGCGCTGCGCTTAACGCCTACTCACCGCATCAAGGTGCTCTAAAAAAGCCATTACTTACCGACGAGAACCAATTCAGTCTATGCCACATATTGGACTTCCGTGCACCTGAGGAAGAGAAAAGACATTAGTTAAACCGAAAAGGAATGCAAGGACTATAATATAGCACAGCAATAAGACCTACCTGAAAGACTCAAAGTGGGCCGGCATCAGTGAAGTAATTCGATCGCAAACACCCACCAAGCACAACGCGCCCCTGCCAAGAAGACAGGACGGAGAACACACCTGCATTAAAAACAAGGTGAGGAGAGGTCCAGTGGGGCTGCGGGTATACAGGGTGGTGGGAGACTGTTTACCCCAGTTGCCCAGTCTTGAACATTGCCCACCTGTATTCCAGGCAGACACCTCCTGCTGGTCACACCTGGGAAATGCAGAGAAGGATACCTGAGTCCCAACTGCTGGGTGGCGTCCCCGTGGAACCAGGTGAGCGTAACAGTGGTAGAAGAGAGGGGAGAAGAAGTGAGGTCATCCCATTAAGAGAGAAAGAGGGTGGCCTGACCACGTGTCCTGTAGAAGGTAACCAGGGTCAGAGAGGAGCCAGGAGAAACAGAGAGCCTGCAGACCAGACATTCAAAGGAGGAGTAGGCTTGAGTGGGAATAATGGACACATGAATCCACTCAGGACAGATCAGGGCTACTCTGCATCCAGGCCTATTGGGGCTGGGCTCGGAGATGATTTTGTAGGCCACAGGGGGAAGTGTGTCAAAACTAGTGATAGAGATGGCCTTAATAGTTCTATTAAAACCTGAGATAAGCATGTTCTCAAGTTCACTTTTAATTTCCTCCTGTTGACCGCAGGTGTTCTTATCATTACAAATGTGAAAAACTTTATGAGGGGGAGATTTGTGTCTAATAAATGATTCAGATAAACCTCGCCATCCCCAGGGATGAATAACTTTAGAACAAAAAATCGTACTCTAACAACGAGCCATAACATATTCTGGCATCACTGACATCTCTTCCTTCAAGGGAGAACAATGCTGCGTTTCACCCACAGAGTCCTCCCACTCCCTTGAGGCCCTTCTCCTGCGAGATGATCCTTCTCGCTTATACCACCTGCAGGGTTAGGATCGAGTAGCAGATGCTTGCGCCAGGCCACTTGGGAGGAGATTTTAGGTACGATTTCTGTGAGCACTCCGCAGGATTCATCACACCTGCCACATCAAATAGGTCTCCACACTCACTGGCTCCTCTTTATCCTGGAACACAACCCCATGCCCCTCTGCTGCTTAGGTGTCTACAACCATGACATTTCCTGATGTCCTCCCCACAGCAACAGTGCCCGTAGATATGTCAATAATCCCAGCCACATACCACACCATGGAGCTTGATGATAGCACAACAGAATGTATGCATACCTTTCATATCAGGAGGAGTTTGTGCTCACTATTTGGCCAGATGTACTTATGTGGTGTGTGGGCTACCAGGGTGGTTATGCTGGGTCTATGAGGCAACATCCCACCTCCTGTGGATAACCACACCCAAGGCTGTCTTAGCCCGCAGAGACATTCATGTCATCTCATGCATGCCTTTGATGCAATGGTTAAATAAAATAAAGGTAGATATCCCCTTAACCCACGGAAACCTGGGGCAAAATGAAAACATGGGAGCTCAAAAAGGATATCCATGTGATAAATTACATTTATAATACAAACAATGATTCAGAATATGTTGTAAACAGAACTGTAGAATCCACAATGGATAACAACACAATGATAAGGTGCTAGGCGAAAGATAAAGTGCATTTATTATATTATGTCGGGAAATTACACTAGAAAAGAAGCAATGCTCATAAAGTGCTTTTGCATAAAAAGATGCTTTGATTATCAACAAACACGTAATTTATAACAACATAGAAAGAAATACAAAAACACAGTTATTCATAAAGAGATGGTATAACAAGTGATAAATCAAATCATATATAATAGCTTAGACAGTATGCCTTGTGGCTTCCAATGAGTCTGCCGGTGATAGTCATTTTAAAGACTCCAAATAGCTACATTCGACAATGAGGCATGGCACAATATGGACAAGCTCTCTTCTTCAGGACAAATCGACTGGGAAAAACAGGGACTCCTGTTAATCTCTTCATTGTGGTAATTTAATTGTTATTTAAGCTAGAGAATATGTCATTATTTACCTCTCATTAGTACCCGGTGCGCGCTGTACACTGGGAATACTACGTGTCGATTGGCCCTTTTCCGAGCCATACCACACCGTATTCCCGTCTATTTTAGTGCGTCCGGCGCATGCCGGGTAATCTGACCCGGCGAGGGGTGTGGCAGCCCCATAGCCAATGAGGAGGCTCGAAGTGGGGCAATCACCGATCCGAGCCTCCCCATGGCTGGAGGCTGCCTTCATCCCCCACCGGGGACTCAGGTATGTTTTTTTTTCCTCCATCCCCCGCCCCCGCAAACTATCTCCTCCCCGCCCTCCCAACCCCACTTACATTCCTTTTTCTTCTTTTCTTGGGAGCGAACGTGCTGGAAACACTTTTGTTTCCAGCGCGTCTGCTCCCGATGGCCACCATGGAAAGGGAAAATGGACTATGTTTTCCCTTTCCCGGTGGCCATTTTTTTCACTTTTTTTTTTTTTATTGAGGCCCTTGGGCTACACTCGGGCCTGTAACTACGGCCCCGGGGGAATTACATAGGGCGGTATTGGCCCGCCGCCTGGGATCTTATTGCCACAGAATTAATCCACAATGGCAGGGTCTTAAGATTGTTCCTTTTATTTAAGCAATACCCCAAGTGAACAAAGAAATGAAAAATAAGAAGCTCTTTTCACAAGGGGCTCAATAAGAGTCCTACATGGTGACTGAAATTTAGCAAAAGGAGACAACTATAGATAACTCTCATTAGCACCCGCCGCGTGCTGTGCACCGGGAATACTATGTGTGGATTGGCTCTTTTCCGAGCCATACCACACAGTATTCCCGTGTACGTTAGTGCGTCCCGCGCGTGCCGGGTACTCCGTTCCCGCGAGGGGCACGGCAGCTCCTTAGCAAATGAGGAGGCTCAAAACGGGGCAATCCCCGCTCCAAGCCTCCCCATGGCTGGAGGCTGCTTTTGTCCCCCGCCGGGGACTTAGGTACGTTTTTTTTCCTCCACTCCACTCCCCTGCAAACTATAAAAACCCCACTTACCTTCTTTTTTCTTCTTTTCTTGGGAGAGAACGTGCTGGAAAAATTTCTGTTCCGAGCGCGTCTGCTCCCGATGGCCGCCATGGAAAGGGAAAACAGACTATGTTTTCCCTTTCCCGGCAGACATTTTTTCTACCTTTTTTCGTTTTTTTCGGTTTCGAAACGCAGCAGTGTTTTGAAACAGAAAAAAATTCCATTAGTACCCCGGTTTAACGGGCTGGGGTACTAATGGCTATAAGACCCTCGGCGGTGGGCCAATAGGGCCCACAGTAATGCCCCTAGGGCTTTGTTAAGTAACTACGGCCCTGGGGGCATTACCTGGGGCAGTATTGGCTCGCCTCCTCGGGTCTTATTGCCACATTCAATGTGGTGGGAATTCAATTTTCATGTTATTACCTGCAAACATAATGACACATCTTCAATTGTTTGGTTCATCGATCTAAAAGACCAACAAAAGAGTGTTTCCATCGCAATTCAACACATGATTAAAGGCAGGCAATAGGCGCTAATCTATCACGGTGGAAAAGAGCTGACCTGTGAATGGTGAATGGTTATTAGTCCGCCCCTCTTCAGATTCGAGAAGAGGGCAAGCTGGATATTGCTGATACTTTGAGGTTAAGTTCTGTGAACACAGCAAGTGCAATGTTTCCATAGCGCTTGTGCCAATAAGATTTGTTAAATCAGGAACTGTATTGGAACAAGAGCAGGCGATGGATTATGGCAGCAAAGGGCCCATTCATCTGAAGTCTAACTGCTCCTGGATGTCGTTCTAAATCTACTGTTTAGTGGGAAAACAAGGTCACATGATCAAGACCGATGTTTTGATGTGCCAACAACTAGTACAACACAAGTAGGTGCCCAACATGGAAACAATAATTTCTAAGCAACATATTGTATGAGAACGAGATGCTGGGATTCACACATATTAGTGGAGTATTTATAAGCAGTCTCCTTTTGTTTCATGTGTCGTCGATTTGTGAATACATAATACCTATAACTATGCTGAAAAATGATTAGTCCATCACTGTCTCATAAGGGTGGTGTTATATGCAACCAAATTGATGCTATTCCTTCTGTTAATTCAGACCTTCCATTTTATCCTAATATAATATATAGCCAAAATTGTTCTCTTCAGAACAATTAGGTCTCAATAGCCATGTTATTGTAGAGAAGGAGATAAGTACCCCCACCTCAATCACTTCGCCCATATTGCCTATCTGCTGTAAAACAGAACACACATATAAAACCATTTGAATTACAGGTACCAAGGAGAATCCTGGATGCAAGGTTCCCATTGAGACCACCATACCTGCATACGAGACAGTATGATGGCTGTCCGAGTGATAGTCCGGAAGAAAGCAGGGCAAATTGAAGAAACAAAGAGAAATAATGACGTCATACAAATGCAAAGCTCATGTATACGTAGAAGATATGCAGAGACCAGAGACTGTAGATAATTCTATAAGGCATCAAGAAAGTATTGAGATGAGTGACATCTTGGGATCAAGATGAAGACATACATGCTACAAAAGTAAGGAAGATACCAAGCAATTTCACACGTATAAATATGCAAAGAAACACAAGCAGATGAAGTATTCTTGAGGCTAGCTTTATAGTAAATAGAGTGTGGCATGCGCCAACATGTACATATATATGTATATATTGGAGTCAATAAAGGATGGATGTTCCCACTACGTACGATAGCAGTGCTGAGCAAAAGAAGGAAGGACGCTTTTTCATTTTGTCTCGATCAGACTGGGATGAACAGACCTTAGATACAAATCGTGTGAAAGAACAAAGCTCCTGTTCAGAAGGCATGAACACAAACAAGAAGACGTCAGAGGTCTATTAAAGAATAGCATTTTAATACACTGAAAGCTCAAATTCCTGGTCTCTAGTCACATGGGGAGGAGAAGCTGGACGAGCATGATGGTCACACCTACGCACGAGGGCAGAGTGTGCCTTCACTCCCCCAAATTCTTCTGTAGCAAGGAACGTTTCCAAGGATGAGTTCAAAGCCGTAATTGACAGCAGACTGCTGAGTTGATGATGGATGGTCATGTTAATTGGTGGGAAGCTATGGTTAAGACTTGCTTATCTGCACCTGGACGCTCAGCCTGTGTGCTGCTAACATAGGTTGGGAGGGTACTGACGGAGGTTAGAAAGTAACCAATGATGGGGGACCGCATGATCAAGGGTCCTATAGTTGTGTAGCCAATTAGACATTGTATATTTAGTGACGTTCATGGTGACATATTTTAGGGAAGGGTTTAGTTGCCCCACCTGATGTTAAGAAGCCTATCACTTTATTTCACTGCCCTAATGAGTATGGATCGCATACTTAGATTATCCATTTAGACCCTATCATATTCATCCATGGGTTTTTAAGTTTTGCCAAGTAGGATGATGTTAGTGGTATGCAGGTTAACATCATCAATGATGAATATTTACTATAAAAGTGTGATTGTTTATGAAATGCTTTGAGATTGTGATGAGAGATGTCTAATGATGTCTGTTGTGCTCCCTGTTTTAGATAATTGATATTAAAACAGTTATCCTTTTGCCAACTACCTGAGTTGTTTTGATTATTGATGTTTCCCCATCTATCTCACAGGTATTGCTATCTCATCTTCAAGGGCTGGAAGGTCCATTTCATTACTTTCCCCACTGCCCATCATTTCAAATCATCAGCACTATGTCCTTCTTTCACATAATGTTGGACCAATGGAGGCATCAATTGGTGTGTACATATTTTCGGTTAATGTTCTATGATCCTGGATTTGACCATTCTTGAAGTTTTTTCAAGGCAAACTATATTGCATGGACATTTTATAATGTAGATAGATAGTATTGCTGCTCTTGCAGGTCAACTGCATTTTTTATTCCATTAATCATCAAACTTTTCTGGTGTAAACTTCCACATGCTACAATCGCCACACAGGGCATGACCTGTGATAGGTTCTAAACCCCATAGGGATGTGATGGAACATTCAATGTTATGATGCTGTCTATCAGCTTTAACCAGAGCCTGTCTGAGATTTCTGCCTTTATGAGAGGTAAACAGTGGATGGGGAAAGGAAATCTCTCCCACTTTCAGAATGTGCCAATTTGTATTGATGTCTCTCATGATTGCATTGCTGAAAGGATTGAATGTGGTAACACTCGTTAGTATTTCAAGAGAAGGCTTCAGCTCTTTGGGAGAGAATAAATTGGATCTGTTTTGATTTCTAGCTCTTTTAAGTGAGTTCTGAACAAGCATCTGGCTATAAGTCTGGTTGAAATATGTTCACCTTCAAGGAGAAAATCCTTGATGTTTGTGAAGTTTCTGCAAGCACTCAACAATTGGCCATAAGGAATATTATCCTTGAGAGCTTTAGGATGGAAGCTGTCATGGTGTAAGGTTGTATTACAATCTGTTTTCTTCCTGCATAGACTGACCTGAGGTGATCGTCTAAATGTTTGATACACAAATTCAGAAACTGAATTGTTTATATTGCTGGAACCCAATGTGAATCATACATTCAGGTCTCAATGATTCATCCAATTTCAAAAATCATTAATGTTTCCAGCTTCCGTGTTCCAAATGACTAGTATGTCATCAATTATTCATTTAAATAACCTGATAGCTGAGAAAAGGGATTGCTTTGGCCCATAATATGAATAGATTTGAATTTGTCCATGTAGGCATTTGTAAAATCAGGGGCAAATGCTGCCTACATGACCGTTACTTTGTTTTTCAAGAAAAACAGATTTTTATACCTGCAATAGTTTTTACTTAAAACAATCTCTAATAATACAAGTATGAAATCTGTGGGACTTGTATGCTGGCTGTCTCTTGCATTTAAGTATTATTTCAGATTCGTATGCCCTCACCTTGAAGTACATTGGAATACATTGCTTCTACATCTAGTTTGATTAAAAGATCAGTGTAACTGTTATAAAGAAACATGTCTACCATATTAGTCACATCTCTAGTATATGCTAAGCCAGTAAGAGTGTAAGTGATTTCAATTCGGCACACACCCAAGTCAAAGCTCAGCATGTAGTGCACAACTGAAATCTTTATTTGTTTTTGTCTAAAAGTTCAATATTCTGAACGATATACCACTCATATCACACCCTTCTCCTGGAACCCCCACAGTCACACTGAACCAGGAATCAGGCTGGTTTGCAAAGGTAAATATGTATTTGTGTATTTAAAATGTAATCACAATGGGCCTCATTACAACCCAGGCGTTAAGGGTTTAACCCGCCTTGGTGCTAATTACGGCACCGTAATTTACGGTGCCGTAATTAGCGCCTTCCCCACTCCCATTATGCCCTATGGGGCAAAAATGGGAATGGGGAAGGGTAAATGGGGAATGGGGATTTACCGCCCCACTCACCTTGGAATGGGGCGGTAAATCCGCCATCCACCATGGTGTAAACAGAGTTTACACCATGGTGGTAAAGTAAGGAACTTACCGCCTGGGTTGTAATGAGGCCCAATATGTTTTAACAGATAAACAACAATCACCAATGGGGTGACAGAACACTGAATATTATCTTTAATAATGAAGAATAAGTAATGAGCAAAACAAATGCGGCACAGAAAATAATACTTTTGTATTGTTTCAGATCAGATAGCACTGTGGTTAGCAGTTCCCCCTGCAACACCCCTCAATCCCCAATAGGCAATGTAAGGAGATAGGAGGAGAGAGCAGGTATTCAGTAATGGCACCAATCAAACAGAATAGCAATCCCACTTTCCCCCAGCAAACACAAGAGAAAAACGGAATTGACTGTCCAGCTGTCAGAAGGGATTTTAAAATTGTCTGTAGAATTGAGTGGGCAAAAACACCAAATGTGATCAAAAACACTTAAATTGCTATAAATGCCTATGGGAGCCACTTTGAATAGTTGGACACAAACACAAGCAATGATTTAGTCCAAAGAAAACATTTGAAATCTTAACATCCAGTTGGAAGCAGTTTAGAGCTATTTTACACAAGTAAAACCTTTCAAATCTTTAAATTTGCGGCAAACTTTTAATTGCGTGATATTTGCAAGTAATGCAAGAATCGAGATGCTGTGCAGTTTTGTGTTCTATGGATAGCTATGGAGGTTGGCTACAAGTAGGAGTTGAAATGTTGTTTCTATCACAAAAACGGAGTGAGTTACAGCCGTTTTAGTAAAGGTTGTTTTTTTGAGATGGGCGCGAGAATGGAAAACAGGAATGCACTTTGAATTGACAGATAGGTTTTCTTATGCTATATTAAAGACTACCAAAAAGTAGAATGCCAACAGGAAGGTCATTCACAGCCGCTCATAGCAGTTCAGGTGTGATACTCTACTTTCTGTTTGATTTGGGAATTACTTTCTTAATCAATCAATAGGAAGTTAGGGTTTAGGAACACATATGAGAGCAGAGTCTGTGCAAAGATAGTTCTAACAATACTGGTTCTAGATGAAAGATAGGATGGGTATAAACTAGGAACAAGACTATGCAAAGTACATATGCTATGTGACACAATTCCTCCTATTTATACTCACTGGATATGTTTTTAAATGGGACCATCAGCTCTGGTCAGGATTGGGTCTGGTCTAGAAATAAAAAACAGCACATCAGGCATGGGACTGGATCCTCTAGGCCGGTCGCCTGATTGGCACAGGCTCTGCTCTCCTGATCTGTGGGTATTTGGATCAGCTGGATGGTGAGTTCCTCAGACAAGCCTAGTGGTGGCAAGCCAGAGAATGTCTGGATACGGGTTCAAAATGGCCTTCTCACAACACACAGCACTTTACTAAGTGGGTAGAATACATTTGAGGATTGGGGCCTTGCTTGAAATCAATAGTCTCTATTGCTGGCAAGAGATTTGGCATCTGGATCTGGAAGAATATTTAAAGCTGGATGTAGGAAGCTGGATCAGAGTGCCTCGCCGGAATCAGGAAGGCGGCTGGATCAATGAGTCCCTATCTGCCCTCAGCTGTCTCTATTTATACCTTAAAAATGTAATCACAAAGGGGTGTATGGGCCGGTTTAGCTAAGCTTGCCCCTGTGAAAGGTGGTTGGGTCAGAGTCTACTCTCTGCCTTGATAGGAGGAGAGAAACAGAGTGTCATCTTTATGGTGTAATTTTATGATGCTGAGAATCCACCCCTAGCCACTGGAACACAAAGTCTAATTTTGGCAAAATACATATTTACACCTGTGCAACCTCTATAAAACCACATACACAGATTGCATATTTAACATAGCAGCTATTCCTCTATCCGCTTTCTATGGAATTTTGCCCTTTTCACTATGAACGCACATAACCATTTTTCTGAAAATTTCCACAAGTATACGTGTTTAGCATAGGGGTATGCGTGTACATTATCACAATTCTAACAGTAATACATTTTGCGTAAAATCACATATCTTGCCATTCTTGTCCAGAACATGTCACGCAGTACTGCCGCCTTTTCACACATGCAGCCAGAAATTAAATGAACAACTCTGTCATTTTTATATTTTTCACCATTTTGAATATCAAGTTATAAGTCTTTTTTAAAAGTGTTCTTTGTTCATGTTTAGCAGCAGATGGTCGCTTGGGTCTGCCTCTTTTTGTCTCCCTGCATTCCAGTGCATCCCCTTCCTTGGGGGAAGCTCATTCCAGGAGGGTTTATGACTCTCTTCACACTTTTAGTTTCCTGAGCTGCAGCTTGTCATTGTCCCTTTGCTCTCTGTAGACAAGATTCTGTCTTACCCTGCAATTCATACCTCCCCGTGAGTCTCTGCTGAGGGGAAGGCCCTCCTTCTGGAAAGAAACCTGCTTTCCCAGTTTTTTCAACTTCAGCCAGGCTAATTACTTCTTCAACTTAACAAAACCTACATTTGTTGCATCACATACAAATACATTTCTTCCTTGGCCTTAAAATCTGTGGAATCAAAAACACAACTATGATATGTCTTCCTTTTTGGCAACAATCCTGTTTATGTTTGCTAATTCAGCAGACTTTTGAGTTTTAGGTCATTTTAAAGCTGCCTAGTACTCCTATGACAGCTGTCATTCAGGTTGCTGCGGGTACTGAACCCAGATTTTGGCATAGAGGCTGACAGTTTCCAGACTTTGTATGTTTCACAAGGTTTCATTTGATACATGGATTTTAGCACCAGGCAAGATTGAGAATGTTGAAAAGTGTTGTGTTATAGGCATTTTGGAGTTTTTGGCAACAAAACACATGACAATTGTAGGCAAATTTTGGTTTCACTTGCAAAGTGCTGCTTTTCTCTCTACGCTCTGTTTGCTGGTCATGGAGCCCACTGGCACTTTTTCTGCAGGGCTTGCTCTATTCCCCTGCACATGCACCATGGGTGGAAGGTTGTGCATCCCTCTTTTTGTGTCCTGAAGCACACGGTTTTTGTAGGTTTGTATAGGTTTTTGGCACGTACAAGGGTTTTGCCGCCATTGTTGCTGTTTCTTTCCCCACAGGGGATGCCACATAGCATAACGCAGAGGGTCAATAAATCCCACAGGAGAGGTACATGCAATAGGTCAAAGGAAGAAAACTATAAATGTACAGAAAGGTTCTAAAATTGAACCACATAAAGAAATAATGCTCCGTCCTTGGGCTTTGGCCAAGTTCTTGTGGATTTAAGGTAAAATGTTGAAGATAGTGTTTTTAAATTAATAAATTCATGTCATTCTGAGATTAGAAATCCTTGCTCTAGACCTGCATTTGTTAATGCTAGAATTTCACTTTGGATACTCTTAGTTGGATCGCCATTCAGCTTTGTGTAGTATTCCATATTGTTAAGTAATTTCATAGCTTAAATATCATATTTTTCAGCATTTTTTATGACAATTGAAGAATTCTTCTTTAAGGACTCAATAGTCTTATGTTCCTTCTTATTTAAAATGTAAACACCTATACTTCTTATTGCAAAAGCATATAGGTTAAAATACCTTATGAATAACTTTTTCAAAAGTTAAGGCTTCTTTGTAAACCATGTTTTCGTGGGACACAATTTGGTTCTGGTCTCAAAGGTGTAGTGCCAGTAAGGGGGAGCTATTTCCCACTTTGATAGATTATCTGCCTTTTGCCTGCCTTTTAGAGTGCATGAATTGCAACTGATACACACCTTTTAAAAATGTTTTATTTGATGATGAGAACAATTGAAGATGCTTCAGTAAGTTTGCAACTAATAATAAAAGAAATTGGATTCCCGCCACATTGAATGAGAGGTATCTATAGTCTTCTCTCTTATTGGTAAGTTTCAGTCACCAGATATGACTCTAGTTAGCCCTATGTGAAAAATAATGAGTTGTCTTCTATTCTTTGTACACTTAGGATATTTCTTAAAAGAAAGGAGCACCCTTAAGAATCTAATATTGTTGATTAATTCAGAGAAGTAAATGGCATATTCTTTAATAACAATTAAATTACCACAAGAGATTAACAGATTTCCCTGTTTTTTTCATTAGTGTTGTCCTGAAGAAGACAGTTAATTCATATTGAACAACGGATTGTTGTTGAAACTAGCCATTTGGAATCTTTAGATTGACTATCGCCGGCAGACTCATTGGAAGAAACAAGGATGAATGTCTCAGCTAAGACTTATTTATTACTTGTTATATCACGTTGTTTGTTGTTATTCTTTCTATATTGTTATAAGTTATGTGTTGGTTGATGATCAAAACATCTTTTTATGCAACAGCACATTTTGATCATTGGCAATTGTCTTGTTTTTGGACCCTTTATACTAAATACAATTTATCTTTTGCCTAACACCTTATCATAATGTCTATTGTTTTTTGGAAAAAATAATAATATAACTGTATAAAAAATAGCACATACACACAGTCATTTTCCATTGCGGAATCTATAGTTCTGTTTAGAACATATACTGAATTAATTTCTTTGTATTATTCATTCAATTTATCCTTTAGATTACAATTTTCTAGTTCTCATTTTGACACATTGGTTGCCATGGTACTAACAGCAACTTGAATGTAGGTCTGTAGGTTAAGGACCTGAGATCTTTTGATGTGCTTTGACCTGAATCTGCTACTCTTTGCTGAAAATGGACTTGTAATTGCTCAGGACCTTGTCACATAGGATGCCACATTCTGGTGCAGGTAAGGTGACAGCCCTAAGCCTCATCAATTTGGCTGGGCCAGATGATGTGCCTACTACTGCTTACGGGAGGCTTGTAGGGGTGACAGTGGTTTTTGAGTTTTGCTGGACAGAGGAGCTTCGACAAGCAGCTGGAGTTGCTCTTGTGCAGATCAGGCCAATCAGGCCAATCTTTGATGGGGGGAGTAGATGGTTCAGGTGTTGGGATCAAGGAGTGGTCTGACTGGCTTTAGTGGTCAAAATGTCACTCCAGGACTGTGACAGTAGTGTGCCACGCAAGACATATGATCATACAGTAGGAGTTGTTTGCCTGACAAGGTAGCCATACAGGAGCATAAAGAAAGGTAGGAGGAACTCCCCCCTCCAAATGTGCGCGCTGAGGATTCATACTTGGCCTTCCACAAAGCCAGTAAAACCCTGCTGTTTACCTAAACCTTTGACTTGGCTACACCTGACCCAATTGGCTGTAATGGTATAATGTGTCTGCCTAAGTTATATGTAGTGTGTTTTCTTTCCCCTAATATGTCTTAGCCCGTGTAACTGGTTTCAACTGTGCCCTGATGCCCCTGGGTTTAGGTGCTTTACGAATATTCTTTTTATAAAAATAATAATAATGCGCACACTTAGGTAGTAGGAACATGCACACACAGCAAGGCAGCAGCAATGCGTAAAGTCCTTTGGTGCATAACTTGCACTCATGCAAGATATGCTATGTGCATTGCTATAGCATCACTTGAGTGCTTTCTGGCCACTCTTCTGATGCACTAATGATATGCATAAGCAGAATTTGCTTGAATCGCACACTAATTGTCGGAGTATCCATGTCGCATTCACAGAACACTATTGCTAATTATATCCTGACAAAATACACTCAAACCGTTATCACTGATGAAGGACAGCCTCGGAAGGAGAAGGGCCAGTCAAGGAAGATATTCATTGATGAGAAACCAATGATCCCTGACATACCTCGGTGAGGAACATCGTTTTGGCCTTTATCAGGGCTTGCCGCACACATTCAGTGGCAGAACATGCTGACCTTTGGCAGGAGGTGAAATATTAGATCAATGCATGTAGAGAGGAACATCAAACTTCCAAGGAGGCGCAGAAGCGCAGAGAAAAGCTGGGGAGTAATGAAAGGTCAGTGCAGGCCACCATAACACAACCCTAGAGACGGACACCTAAGGGCCTCCATCAGGTGAGTTACATGACTATATGATTGTATCGGGGACCTTTCGCTGAATTTCTGAGCAGGTAGAGTGCGCCACTTGTTGTGTGGCTGATGTGTATCATGGGCATTGGCTTGTATGCCATAGCAGTCCATGGTCAGGATATTCAGGTGTGGAAAGTTAAGGTGTAAAATCATAACGTTGTAAGGTCACACATGTTTGATACTTGCACAGTGGCCCATGTTTGGATGGGTCTTTTTCATACTTGTATTTCAGCCATATTCACTACTGAGGGAGACACATGCTTGTTCACACTATGGCACAGGTGATCATAGGTGACAGGTCAGTGATTGGCTGGGACGTGAAGGGGTCATGCATGCCATGGGTGAGTGATTGTTGTATCTGTCCTTGGCATACATGCTTTTCATGCTTAGGCCACTGCTCACTGGTAAAAGGAACATCCCGGGTATGACTCCATTAACTGGTGATTGTACGGCATGCATGGTGTAACATTGGCTGTGAGGTATGCTAAGGTTACTTTGAATGGGCGTGCTGATCCTGCTGAGCATGCGACTGTCTTGGTCATTGCTTCCACTGCAAGGGAGGAGAGGCATATGTGAATGACAAAGGACCTTGCAGTTGAGAATAGATTGCATGTTGCATGTGTTGTGGGCGTTCTGATATGAGACATTATTCTTTGATGTTGTGCATAATGTGAAGGCTTAATGTGGTAAGGTGATGTAGCATTGTGATCTTTGTGCTTCAACAGAGCCGTTGCTGATCTCTGTTCTGTGTTCATGTTAGGATCCTCCAGAAGAGTTGAAGGAGGCATGTGCATCAAACAGCACATACTGCCCTGCTCTGGTTGGGGAGAATCCACAGGGCTTGCAGGCAGTCATCAGCAGGCCGGATGACGCTTCATCATCTGGTGACATTTCTAAGAATACTACACATGACATTACATCAATATGGAGCCCAGGTTTTTTCCTGGAATCTCTGGAGGGCCTACTTTATTCCCATTCCTAAAAAGAATCTTCTAGCTGCCTCAATAACAGAATAATTTTAAAATGAGATACTTCTGGTAGCTTTTTGCAAAAATCTCCCTGAAGCAGATCAAAGAGTGGATTGATGCTACAAATTTACTTCTCGATAAGGAAAATGATTTTATATGAGGGGGGTATAAACTGTCGATCAATGGTTGGTCCACAGTTCAATTGAGTGGAGTGTAATCTAGCAACACAGTGTGTTTCTTGGGCTAACTCATTAGAGAGTAACAGAGTCGTCATGCCCCAGAATGCATGTTAAAAATCAAGTTCTTCTCCATCTGAATTTACCCTCTAATTGAGGTGGAAAGCATATGTGTAAATTAGCAACCCGTAATTTCCAACTGTACAACTGCAGATCATCCTGTCGGACGTGGTTGAAAAAGGTATTCATCACTATGCTTGTCAGACAAAACTCTAGATTGTGGCCCTGATTCATGGAATATTTGCCCAGTACAAAGTGAATTTGCACTGCTGAAAAGTGACTTTGCACTGCCGACACAAACCCTTATTCATGGAAGCCTGCAAAGTCAGCGCATAGTCATTTTTGCAGTACAAAATGACTTTGCCCGGAATTTGCACGGCAAAAATACACTTTTCATGGTTCCATGAATCAGGGTTTGTGTCGGTAGTAAAGTCACTTTTCAGCAGTGCAAATTCACTTTGTACCGGGCAAATATTCCATGAATCGGACCCTGTGTATTGATCCTCGGTAAAGTAGCAGGCATTCAGATGGGTTTTAGGGATTACATAGTGGCTATAAAGTGAGATAGAGGATAGTTATGTTAATATTTGACACTTTACAAACATAGGGTCTTGGAGCTTTGGAAACAATAATTACATATGAAGAAATTGCCCTAAAAGTATCTTTCGGAATGGAGAAGAATACACCTGTGTCCATTAGTTTCCACAGTTTGGAAAGTGCATGAAATCCCAAGTTTAGGAATGTTTAATACAAAATAAGGGATACAAATGCCTCCGAATTCATAGCATGTGCTTTATGTTAGAGATTTCTATACTGTGCTAAATCCCCACTGCAGCGGTATCAAAGCATAGAAGGTTATTTGGAAGTTGCCATATTGGGCCCATGCCTGTGGTATTAGGGCTTTAGGCTGCGGAAGATAGAAAAGTGAGGAGTGAAGGGAGGTGTGAAGTAGTGAGCGAAGGAGAGAACAGATAAAACACAAAGGCCCTCATTACGACCCTGGCGGAAAGTGACCATTGCACGAAGGAGCAAAGTGCGGCCCATTCCGACCCATCGGGCACGAGCACCACGCCATGGCGGAAGTGCAAAGTCCGCGATGGCGGAAATGAACCCAAAACGGCCCACACCGCCGCCGTACGGCGCCCTAGGTGCAATACCGCCACCCATCACAGCGGACACCGCAGTGTGCGCCTACCGGAAAGTACGGTGACCGGAAATATACGGAAACGGAAGTTAAAACACGGGGCCGGAACGGGAAACATCCCGCCGTACACCTATAAAACCACTAAAACCACGCAACCACTAAAATCACTACCCTGAGACACACCCCAACCCGTCATCCACCCTAGCGAAACCAAGAAAAATGGGAAAAGTAGCGAAGAAAGCGTGCGACCGCAAGCGGCAGGTCCACTTCTGCCGTGAGGAACTCACCGTGCTAACAGAGACCCTCCAGGAGAATGCTGCCGTCGTCTTCTGCACGCAAATGACCAGGACGGCACTTGCAAACAAGAAGGCCATATGGGCTCCGGTGGCCCAGCGGGTAAGTGCGGTGGGGACCGCACCCCGCACCCCACAGCAATGCCGTAAGCGATGGGACGACCTGCGGATACGCGTCCGCAGCATACTCTCTGCCAACCGCAACATTGCCACAGCCACCGGGGGAGGTCCTGAATCACCCATCAAGTTGACCCCCTGGGAAGAAATCTGTGCCTCCACCATCGGAATGGAGAGCATAGAGGGAGTCGGAGGGATGGAGAAAGGAGTGCAGACATCCGAAGATTCAGGTAGGTGGCCCAAATAAAACAATGCCAAATCCACAAAGTCCATCCATGTGAAGTACCATGCGTCCACATAGTGCAACAGAAACACATGTCCAGGAGAACGGCCACACACATCGGCCTGATAGCGCATGTTAAAACTCACAATAAATACATAAATAATTAAAAACCCCTAAAACACGCACTACACGTGCAGCAGGCACACCCTAACTGCAGGCTGCCAAACAACTGCACCCTCACTCCACACACAAATGAAAGCACCTCCAAGGCCCCAACCCAAATCACCCTCAGGTACCACCCCAATGCATGTGATACAATGCCATTCCAATTCCCACAGACCCATCAATAACCCTCGCCCTCCTCTACTCCACCACAGGGTCCGATCCAAACGACGAGCTTCAGGACACCCCTACCAGCACACCTGCAAAGAGGGCCAAGACCGACGGCCAAAGACCCTCCACCTCAGCTGCACGCATCAAGACACGGCAGCAGCACAAATCAGGTGGCAGCACAGAGGAGGGAACATCAACAGGCACCCCAGCAGCCAGCATGCCCACAACACCACCACCACAGGTCCCCCCAATGGATGCCACAGAAGGCACTGCCTCCGGTGGCAGCAGCACCATAGGTGACACCCCATTGATGGCAGCATGCTCCGACACAGAAGACGGGGATGTCGAAGTCAGATCCATCCATGACCTGTCCCAATCCCCCTGTCTGTCCCATCCCGTACAACATGAGGATACCACACAGGGGCACCCACAAGACGACGACTGGCCATCCCCCACAAGCCCTGTGGCAGGGCAACATGAGGACAACAGCCCCTCTGTGACACCCCCGCAAATGGCCATGGCCCAGCAGAGGCAACAGTCCCTCGACCAGTTAATCGTGCAACAGCAGCAACTGGCCACGCTCCTCAAGGACCATGCCGATGAATGTGGGGGCACTAAGGCAGACATAGAAACATCAACTGAGACACTTAGGGCAGAAATGGAGAGAGGTACAGAGACACTAAGGGCACAAATGGAGAGAAGCACCGAGAGCCTGAGGGGGGAACTGCATGCGACGTCCAAGGACGTATGTGCCGAACTTGCCGCAGTGCGCCGTGTGCTCACTGAGCTCTCACAAACCCTTAGGGACATGCATGGACGTGAGCAGGCAGAGACATCATCCGTTGCAAGTTCCGTCCAGGGCAGCCCCCAACGTAGATCTGGGAGGAACCTGCGCTCCACAGGCAGGGGTGCCCCTGATACCCGCAGAGGGGGCTTGCAATAGCGACTGCCCACTGACAATGAGCATCTTTGGACACTGGTGTTCGGGGGGGAGGTGGGAGGGTGGAGGGGGTGTGTTGGGCTCACTTGGGTGGCGGGTCGATAGGGTGTACAACATGATATCACATATGCCATAAAAAGTGCACGATCAACCAATGAGATGTGTGGACATTGATCTTTGTGTACTAGGCCATCATAGGCGTACAGTCCATATTGTGCATGTCCCAGACACACACAGTGCCACGAGTCCCATGTCCATGTATCAGCCACCAGGCGTGAGTGCTAGAAGCATACATCAATGAGATGCTGACGAATGTCACGGGCCTCCGGTGCCTCGCAGACTCCTTGAGGTGCTGCCACATCCCCACCCTCATCATGACCATCATCAGGTGCTTGCAGTTCTGCGTCAGGGGGCATGGGCACATTTCTACGTACGCACATGTTGTGGAGCATGACACATGCCATCACCATCTTTGCAACCTTCTCATGGCGGTACAGGAGTGCCCCGCCAGACCTGCTGAGGCAGCGGAAACGACCCTTCAGTAGGCCGAATGCCTGTTCAATGACTACACGGGTACGTGAGTGGGCATGGTTGTAGTCCTCCTCATGCTGGTCCCGTGGGTTCCGGACTGGTGTGAGGAGCCATCTCTTCAGGGGATATCCAGCATCACCTGTATGTGGACGAGAAACGTATGATGTGGAATGCCATTGCTACGTACGCACACCCCCCCCCCCCCTTCCTGCCAGGTCATTGCCGAATCACATACCCCACATTATCATGCATGTAATGAGACTCACCGAGTAGCCAGGATCTGTTCCCTGCCTGTCGCTCCATGTAGCGTCGTATTGTAGAGTTCCTCAAGACCATAGAATCATGGGTTGATCCAGGGAATCGGGCACAACAATGTGTAATGATCCTGTTGGAGTCACACACCATTTGTACATTCAGAGAATGAAATTGTTTTCGGTTGTGGTACTGGGCCTCCATGGCATGTGGGACGACCAATTCCACATGGGTGCAGTTGATGGCACCAATGCAACCCGGTATGCCGGCAAGTGCATGGAATCCCACTTTTGTGTTGGTAATTTCCTGCTCCGAGCGTGGTAGGGAGATGTAGTCGTCTGCGTGCTGCAGGAGGGCATCGAGCACTTGCAATAGTGTCCGTGAGAACAGTGGCTGAGAAATGCCATGCAACTGTCCGACTGTGTGCTGGTAGGTGCCTGTGGCCAGGAAGTGGAGTACAGACACCACCTTCAGTAGGGGTGGGATGGCGGTTGGGCTATCTATCATGCTGACAAGGTCAGCCTGTGTCATGTCCACAATGGCGGCTATGGTGTCCCGGTCCAGACGGTAGAGGGTGTGGATCTGCTCATCAGTGAGGTTGAACGGATGTGCTCGGAGGCGTGGGATTGCGGGCTGCCTGCGTGGTGGTAGTGGCTGTGCTGGCGGCCCTTGCTGGCCCTGCCTTGGCCTCCTCCTCCTCCTGCGTCTCCTCCGTGCGGCCGGTTGTAGTTGGTGTTCGTCTTCTTCTTGGTGTTGGAGTACTTGCAGTGCTATCAGGTCCCCCAGGGCCAACATCGCGAGTCCTGCCGGTAGCATTTCGGTGTGGTTGTGGGAGGAGACTGGCTGTGCAATTTATGTGTTTTCAGGCTGAATGGCCTCCACCTGTGGTGATTCATTCCACCTGTGCAAACTGCTCTCCCCTTTGGCCGAGCGCGTCCCGCGCACAACGCTGCAATTCGTGGAATGGCATCTTGCTATTGCAATCATGTATTTGTACCCGATGGCCGTGTAACATTGGTTGATATGTTCATTCTGCTGTGGTCCCATTGTTTCACATACTATCTGTGTAGTCGCGAACAGAGTTGTGAAGGGTCAGTGGAACGTAGTACTCGAGTAACGGTGGGCCCTCATGCATCACTGTACCGAGTTGCACCGACGGGCGGGGCGTTCCATTTGTGAGTGAAGGCAGTTGCCATTTTCACACACAGCCGCACTAGATGGATTAATTTGTGGTTTCAAGCGGCCACAGATTCCTTTTCGACGTGATGTTGCAAATGAGGAATTCGAAGGACAGCGCTTTCGGTTTCCAGCTAGCGGCGAGGAGATGCCCACAGGTCTGACTGCAAATATAACGTTCTATTGTTCAATGTCCTTGGGACAGGGGCCATGGCGAGTATGCAATGATTGATATGAATAGTATGGGATGCGCAATAGCGTAGTGGACGATAAGGCAGGACGTTCCGAAATACATGTTACTTCACTACACTGGAATTACGGGCTGGGGCACTGTGGATTTTGCAGGCTGCATAACGCACAGACTCAATGGATATTTCTAATGTTATGTGAGTAAATATTCAGGCGTTTTAATCCCGGGATGAGGGAATGATGAATGGATGCATGGGCAGGTGATTTGATACAGAGTTTGCCATGTACAGGGCTTCTTGGGATCTATCCGCCTCCCCTACGCTATGTGATGCAGGGCTGCCATAGTGGGACCATCGTCTGTCTGGCCTTGTTGAGCCCTCCCTGTCTCGACGCGCCCTCAGACACTTGTGTCCATGCACGTTACCAATCCCATCAGATGGATTCTGTTTTCACAGGCGCATGCACAGGTACACTCGTTTGTGATGGTGTTTACACCTCGATATAGATAGTTATGAGTCGCAAGTGGTTTTTGGGTGGTGATGGACCTTTGGAGTGGGCTAGCATGCATGTGGCTGTGGATTTAGTGTGATCATTGCAGTGAGTTGTTGGAATGTAGTACTGATGGCCATTCTGTTCTTTTTCTTTTCTTTTGGTTGACAGGTATCTCCTCCCCTTTTGCCACTGCCATCTGTATGCCACTCCTGCAGATGGCTTTTACTCCCGACACCTGCTGCTTCGTGTTAATCAGTGGAGCAGCATTACGATCTTATGGGACGATCGCCAATGGGCCACATGCCCTTACGCAGTACTGGTGGCTCGGAGCAACATTTCGGCCTTTCAGCTGGACTAGTGCCTCCCCATTGGGACGGCCCTGCGGTTCTGTGCGCTTCCATGTTGCCTTTTCGTACGTGAATGTGGCTCTGTGTACCATGAGGGAACAGGGCGTCACACAAGTAGTGGCTGGTCATTTCTTGCGGATGCAGCCCACAATGGTGAAATGTGTTTTGGAGTTCATGGCCTGATGGCTGTATGGGCTTGGTGATTTTGATGTGCATTAAATTTCTATTCTGATTTGGCCCGTGTAGCGTTCTTCTTTGCAAGTGATGTGGCATATGCCTATTTGGGGGGCGATGTATTGTGAGGAGATCTGCACTGGGTTCCAGCTTCGGAGTTTAGTTGCGTGGTACTGCACTGGGCGCGTTTGCCTACGAAGCCCGTGAGGTCAGGGATGGGGGCTGCCAATATGACAGTTTGAATGTTGTCATGCTCAGGGGCGGGGGATTGGGTTTTGTGTGCCAGATGCCGGTCAGCCAGGTGGACTGGTGGAATGATGTGATTTTCGGAATATTGCTGGTCACAGGTGCCTGTGTTTGCGTGCGTTTCTTGGTGGGGGACTGTGGTCATGTCCATTGGGATGGCTTCTGTATTCGTGCCATCTGTGCCCTGCAGCTCCCATTGGCCCCTGTTGTGTTTCTATTGTTCGTTGGCATGCATGGGTGACTTGTTCATTTCACTGGTTGCATTGTGGCTTCGTTGCACCTATGGGGAGTTGTACTTTGTGGGCAGGGAGCGGTGTACGGGCACTCAGTGGGGCCGTTTACGGTTGATTCGCGATGCCGTACTTCTCACCATGGCGGAATGGTGCATTCCGCCATGCTTGATGGCGTTAGGTACATGTCCGCTAGGGTCGGAATTGGCGTACCGTTGCGCCATGGTGGTGTTTACGGTTTGGCATGGCGCGCGCGCGCGTGCTTGGTGCAGTTAGCGTTGGCGTTCACTACGGTGTCGCTAATGGCATCGTACTTTGCGGTGACGGGTCATAGTCGCACCGAGCGCTATTCGATGGCGGTATTGCATTTCCGCCATCGTTTTCCGAATTCCGCCAGGGTCGTAATGAGGGCCAAAGGGTTTAAATGGAGGGGGGAAGTATACAGGAACATGTATAGGGCTTGTGAGTGCTTGGTTGTGTGTTAAAATAGACAGGACTAAGATCAGGACTGCAGAAATACAGAGTTTAAATTCTATGGTTTCTGAAGGTAATGGGAATATTTATATGACGGCAGTTTAATAGGGGTAAAAAGGTTTTATTAAGGTTGTGTGTGGCTGAAAGATGGATTAGACATATTCACAATTGGAACCTTGAAGTTTGTTGGCTCGTATTTCCCTGCAGTGCATTTACATTCCACCACAAAACAAACCCCAGTAGATTAATTCAAGAACTGAAAAGCATAGGCCCTCATCATAAGGTTGGCGGAATGGGTTTACCGGCACCGGTAAAGGTGCCGGTGCCGGTAAACCCATTCCGCCCTACCAAGAGATCTCCTCGCGGGACCCGCAATGGGCGCCTGGAAAAACCAGGCCCAATACCGGGTCCCGCGAGGACACCAGGGAGCTAACAACGGGCCCGTCTTTAACAGGCCCTTTGTTAGCTCCATCCCCATTCCCATTGAGCCCTACGGGGGCTCGAATGGGAATGGGGATGGACCGGGTCCGGGTTCCTCGGACGGGAAATTACCGGGTCCGCCAAGGTTGAGATGGCCCGGTGACGCCTCATTCAAGGGACCCGAGCCCGGATTGCAGTAAGGAGGCAACCATGCCACTAAAAGTGGCATGGTTACCTCCAACCTCCTGATGAGGGCCATAGTAGCCAAGAGAGGCCACCCTTCTTTCCGGACCAGCAAGTTAAGTGTTTGCCTGCCGTGGCCGCTGCGCCCGACAGGTCTGAACCTGCCGGGCGCAGTGGCCATGGTAGGCTGACCCTTCATCGAAACGCTGGCACCGTTAACAATTGTGCTGGTGCTTCTGAGTCCCCATTCCCATAGAGTCATATAGGACTCTATGGGAATGGGGACTTTGATTTTTCCAGTTGCCTGACTTCCCGGGCCGCGGGTCTAGTTATCTCCTGGTGGCACCGGGAAGTCAAGCGCCAGTAGCATTTTACAAGTCTGGCGGCAACCCGCTGGTAGCACTGGCAGGGTTACCGCCGGATTTGTAAGGAGGCCCCAAGTCAAGAAGAGATTGTGAACATTGACTGTGGACCCAGACTAAGGGGGTAAGTAGCGAGGGATGTGCCAAATGTCTGTATATGCAGTGACAGTCAAGCACCCTTTTCCTTTTCTGAAGTGTTATAGTGATGTATGTCTTTCAGGGATGTGATTTGGGGGTCCCTTGTGACCCCTGGCATGCGAGGTCGCATTGGCATTCTAGGGAAAATAAGCAAACGCAGTTTTGCACAGATCTGCACTTTAGTTCTCCTCTCACAAGGAAACCTGTTTGTTTGTTTGTTTGTTTATTACTTGTATTGCGCTCCAGACCCGTGGGTATTCAGGCGCAAGGCACAAGGATATTAGCAGCTTGGTTACAACATGTACATTACAGGTAAGTGTGCAGGTGCCAGTTGGTTACATGAAGGCACAATAAAAGCAAGGTATATACAAGCAGGCGCATTGAAAACAGAAGATATATACAAGCGTAATTCTGAATTATAGGACAGATCATACAGTGTAAAGTATGTGCTGGGCACAGTCAGTACAATGACTAGTGGTTGACTATATGCTGAGGAATCAGTAGGATTCGCGACCATAGGGCTGAGAAGTCAGAGATGCCTAGATGTCGGCATCTTTGAGCCAGCTAGTAATGCTCTGGCGGAACTTTTGGTAGGTTTGATCTGTTCTTAAAGGGGATGGTACCGAGTTCCACAAGAGGGCTGCCTTGACCTGGAAACTGCTGCCTCCGATTTTAGCAAGCTTATATCTAGGGACCCAGAGGTAATTAGTATTGGAAAGTCTAGTTATTGTTGTGGCCGGCTTCAGAGTGAATCTGTCAGAAAGGTAACGGGGTGCTACATTATTCCAGCATTTATGGGTAAGGGAGGCAACTTTTAGTTTTATTTTGTCATGTGTGGAGAGCCAATTGTTAGCTCTTCTTGTGTTAGAGATATGTTCTCTCTTAGGGATTCCTAAGGCTGCTCTAAGAGCATTATTTTGCAAAAGTTGGAGTTTTTTGATAATTTGTTTGTTGGCCCCTACGTACAACGCATTGCAGTAGTCAAGCCTGGATAAGATGAGGGCTCTGGCCAGGATAATGCAGCTAGAGTGTGACAGGAAAGTTTTGCCTGCTCTAATCAGCTTGCATGTATATGCCGTGGCCGAGGCCAAGGTATTGACCTGTTTGTTGAAGGAGAGAGTAGAATCCAAATAGAAGCCCAGCGTTTTGACCTCCTTGGCGACAATAATAATATTATTATCTATGTTGAAGGCAGAGTATTCGGGGTTGAGTTTTTTAAGAGTCGAGCGAGTCCCCAGGATGATGATCTCAGTTTTGTCATCATTCAGGCATAGACCATCGGTGGCCATCATGCCTGGATAATGAGATATATCCTGTTTATCAAGGCCAAATCCTTGTCGTAATCACCAGAAAGCGGTAGGAGGATCTGTGTGTCATCTGCATAGTTAGTGTAGGTGACACCCAGAAGATCCAGATCATCGAAAAGGGGCTTCGTAAAGATATTATAGAGGGTGGGTGAGACGCAAGATCCCCGGGGTACGCCACATGTGATGGGGTTGGCAGCTGCCATGGGCGAGAAAACTCTCATAGTCCTGTTATTTAAGAACGACTGTAGCCATACTATGGCATCTGTTGAGAAGTGTGCTGCCGAGTCCAGGTGACTGCATAGGACCCTGTGGTCGACCAAGTCGAAGGCAGCAGATAAGTCCAAGAGTAAGAGGAGGGCTGATTTCCCTTTATCTCTAAGTTCGTCTATCTGTGACTTGAGGTCTATAAGGGCTGTTTCGGTCCCATGTTGGGGTCGAAAGCATGATTGCCTAGTTCCTAGTAAAGAGTTGGTTTCCAAGTATTTTTGAATCTGCGAGTATGCCATCTTGTCTAAGATCTTCAAGAGAAAAGGCACTGTTGTAATTGGGCGGTAATTTGTAGGTATCAGTGGGTCTACAGTCTGCTTCTTCAGTAGAGGAAGCACCCATGATTCCTTGAGATTGGATGGGATGGTATTGGTGTAGAAAGAGTTTCGTGATGAAGGGGGCCAGGTCTCTGGCTGCGTCCTTTATAAGTTGAGCAGGGCATAGATCACCTTGGCAATTGGAAGGTTTAAGTGAAAGTATAGTATTTTCTGTTTCTTTTATAGTGACTTTAGAGAACTTAAATCTGGGGTGATTGGCCGAGTTACTTGGTTGCTCTAGGTTAGTACTGGTGGGCTTATTACCGGAGTGTGTGGCTTTTCTCTTGGCAATTTTGGCTTGTAAGGTTGTGACTTTGTTAGCTAGAGCTTGCTGAATGTTGGAGCACCAGAGTTTGTCCTTGATACAGTTGTCTGGCACTGGGATAAGGGCTTCTAACTCTTTGAGGATGACAAATAGTTCTTTCATGCTGGAATTGGCTTGGGATATTCTAGCATTATAGGTTTCCCGTTTAGCTAGGATGATTTCTTTTTTGTATAAGGCTGCGATGGCACTGAGGCACTGTTCATGCAGCTCTTCCCTCAGGTCGATTGGAGTAAGAGAGAAGAACAGAAAGGGAATGGTGAAGACATGTAGAGGGGTGCAGCAAAGAGAGAAAGGATGCAGGGAGAGAAAATTGCGAGAACAAAAGAAAAAAAACATGAAGGGAGGTGTGTGCTGCAACAGATAAGGTTCATAGTGAAGGCACTCAGGCATGGACAGGTAGGCAGGAGGGCGTGTTGGGGAATGGGGAACGGAATGAAAGAAGAGGGGGCGCCGGGAGAGAGGGGTTCATAGATGGGTGTGCAGTAAATGCAGAGGAGAATGCAAGAAGGGATAACAGTGAAGGAAGAGCAATGGGGCATGCTGTCACAAACACATTGATGTATTCCATCAATGGCTACTTGCTGCCCAGAGGGGACCCTGGGGAGCATGGGAGAAAGTTATGAATGGTTAAACCACAGTGCTGCATAGGTAGCCTGAGAGTGGGGATGGGACGAATGTGATGTGCAAGAAGACGGCGATGCAGACAACACGTGTAATAGTGGGATAGGTAATTGAAAATTGTGAGGGAGAGAGACACGGAGAATAGACAAACAAGAAACAAATGGACCCAAAAGGGTTTGGGGAAATAGAGTATAAGGAACTTACAAGGGGAGAGAGGTGTATAGGGGAACAAGAAGTGCTGCATGGACAGTGATTCTGGAGAGTGAGAATGGAGGGCAGAAGAGAGAACGCTGCAGGGAAACGGAGACCAAGCAAAGGAAGGCACAGTGTAGTATGCGGGTACATGGCTATAAAGTGATGCAGGGGGAGTGAAAGTGTGCGGGAAGTGAGAGGGGAATGCTTCCTGGAGTGAGACCAGTTGACTGTGACTGACAGTCATGGTCCAGTCCACACATTCGCCATTCATGCAGTCTGAAGTGACAACCACAGCAGCATTCCTAGTACCACAGAACAGGTATCTAGCTATACGTTATGTATAGGGAAAGCAGGAACAGCCAGGCAATTTTCCACTTTCTGTTAATCCTGACCTTTGCAGACTACATTAATTGTTCACAGTAATAATTCAGAAAATGCACATACCTACAATTTATGATGGCATACTCTTGACTGTAATCATTCGAAACATATCATTGCAGAACATTCATTTGTATGTAACATTCATTTATTTAAACACACATTAAAGAAAAACAGATCTATGTATATATGTTGTCCCACAGTGTCCAAACACCATAAATGTTCAAGCATCTAATGTCTTCAATAAGCATGTAAGTTACACCACCAAAAGTAATGACTTCGTAGCAAACCACCACACAATATTTACTGTCGAGAAAGCAACAGAATACCCTGGCATAGGCTTAAACCTATGTGGTATAGACTTAATCTTATGTGACCCTGGCTGTACCTGTTCTATGTGCAAGATGCTTGCTGAGATACTTGCATTGTGGTACCTGTTCCAAGTAATGTAACATTGCACTCTTGTGGCCAATTCTGCACCTAAACGGTACAACAAACCTTGCAATTTTGTGGCCTATGATGTATCGGTTCTGCTTGTGGGCAATATATACATGTTCTGCTGTATCAGTGCACAGTAACCTTCAACTGCATTGGCCCATGCTTTAACTGTTTTGTGATAGCAACGTGTGTTTGTGTGTAGTGAACATTTCACTGGCCTCCTATGTGTGTGGGAAGCTTGCAGCTGTGTGCGCTATAATGCACCTGTTCATGTTGTGTTAGGTAGGTGTGAGTTCTCCCTTGTGAAGCAGGCCTGTCCTTTGTGGTGCTTGCATATGGCTATCAGACATCACTTATGCGGTCTTCATTGGCATACGATGGAGGTACTTGGTCATTTGAGTCTGCACTCAGCACCTTGCTGGTGCATCTGTACAAAGGTACACAATGCATCTATGTGTTTGGTATGGGGTTTTACTTGGACAAGAGTGCAATAATTGAATATTGTGACTTGACTTGGCATAAGAGAGTTGAACCTGTCGGGCTAAATTTTGCATCTGTCTATACAGGCCATTTTTGGCTTCAACTAACATAAAATAGCACTAATCGGTCATATGGAGCTGTAAAAGTATATAAAGGCAGTGCCTTTCTTCTTTGCTAGAACTGCTTGATGTGCCCTTGAGATAGAACAAAAACACAACTGGCACAAGGAGGTATGAATGCAGCTGGTGTTTCCCTTGGTAGGGTCATATTCAGCCACAGAGATTAGCATAACTCCCAAAGCGACCCTTACCCCACTTTTCAAATATATGTGATGCTGCTTAGACCCGTTCCCCACATGAAATACAAAACCATGGATTGGAATTCGATGAAAGTCAAATAAAAGAATGGCAGATTGGATCTCCCGACTGCGACCTCAATAGAAGGGAAGACACGCATTGTACGTACATGTACGTTATACAATGCCTGCACCAGAAAACTGCACTACAAATGTCCCTAGAATGTGATAGACATGTGTCCCACTAGTGTGCAGAAAATAACATTATATACAGTCTCACTCCAGTGTGTGAGGTTTCATGCATTGGTTTTGCTTTCTATTCAGTTTATTTGGTTCCATGTGTTAAAAACGTGGCAAAAAGGCAGTGGTTTTGTAGCTGCAATCCATGTAATGGATGCGGGGGACACCCCGCAACCCCTGCTCCCCTTAAATGGTATAACGGGGTACACATTTACCGGGTCAAACCACATCATTTTTTCAGCAATGTTTTGTACTGACGACTTTTTTGCCGCAATTTTATTACTGCATACAGTTTATTTTTGATATCAGAAATAAGGAGATGTTCTGGATTATGTGCAGCCACCAAAGGTCATTGTCCACCCAATGCCACATTAGTATGAGGAGAGCCATAGAGTAGTGCTGTCAAGGTGATAGTGGGGCATTATAGCTGACACTAAAGAGAGCATAACCCATCATTAGCTCCAATAGGCAGGTGTGTGCCATAAACCAATAGAAACGGGCCGTCCAGCACCATGGATATTGGGTTGGTAACTACAGTAAAGTAAAAAGCCTTTTGTCTACTCCAGTAACTGCACTTATTGTAGATTTTGGACATCAGTGATAGCCCATCCTGTGTTTGTCAAGGCCGAAGGTCACGATGTAGTACTTCCTGGAGCATTGTGGTAGAGTGCCAAAGGGTGTGTCATGTCATTTTTTGGGATCTCATTAGCAGTGGATTGCACTCCACAATCATTTTTCATTGTGACGAATTGATGTCTCTACAGACTTGTAGGTGTTGGAGCTCGCAGTCCTTCCAAAAGGACAAGCTGCTACTGTAAGCCACACTTAAAGTGTGTTATTTTAAGTCTGTGTAGAAACACTGCACAAAGGAACAGAAGAGAAAATGGCAATCTACGTGCTTCATAGGCAAGGAATGGCCAGGTCCTTAAGGCCGGAAGTCTGCAACAAATGACTGTCACTTTAGAATGAGAGAGGGACTAGAACTGTAGCTCCTCTGGGAGCCATGCTCTGGGCTGGACTGCTTTGTAGTTCCTGATACATGGGAGGACCTTTATTGGGATGATCACAGTGGTATGTGAGTCAGGGTAGGCCTTAGGCCATTTGAGGAGTTCATCCTCATAACCCATTCCCGTCTACCCTTCTCATTCTGGGCTGCAGTTATCTTTCCTTCTGAAAGAGGGAAGCTGGGGACGTTAGGTCCAACAAGATGTAGATTCTGCTCACAGGAGTACATTTGAGAACTACTTTGCACATTATGGCCCTTTTCAGGTACTGAGTACCTCTTTGAGTGCTGCATGTCACTATCCAGCGGCTTCAAAGTGCTCAGCAACCATGTGCAAAACCAGAAGACAAAATATAAGCGAAGCACAACATACCCAGCTGGTATAAGAAAACTATCATTATGTCCAAAAATGGAAGGGGGCATATATACATAAGCAGATACATAAAAATGAACAGGAGCAAAACTCAAAAACATGCTGGTAGAATACATGCATCAATGGGCGGGGGGGGGGGGCGGTGGGGGGGGCAACATGAGTGTGCGTGTGAGGGGAACTTCCACCTAAAAGCAAAAGAACGGTGTTCATTTAAAAGCAAAAGCTCATATGAACATTTCCAGAGAAAAACAATTTAGAAATAAAACACAGCAGGGGTTCACATTATGGAAATGAACTGTCGACATTGATTATGGAGCTGGAACTAACAGTGTGAAGTACCAGACTATGACATTGGTAGCAAAGTCGCTTTCTCTTAGAAACAGAACTCCATCTGTATGCCCTTCAGAAAATTAACTCATCACATCCCGGCTGGTGTTTGTCTAGTACCGTGGTTCATTTTAAGAGTGTATCCAGGACCCGCTTCGGTCAACAGGCAACAATAAAGCTGCATTTGTTTCGAAAGCAATTACTACCACCGTAGAGCGTGTAAGATTAATGGTCTCAATTAATGCTGATCAGGCTGCTTCCTTTGGAAGAGGCAGCCATCCCCAAACTATTTGCACAATCAATGCTCTAGCGGCCTAAAATGGCTGCACGCTCTACTGTGTTCCTAACATAAAGCTGCCATGCACGCTCTACCTGAACACTGCCTCTTTGTGTCCGTGTTTCCTGCGTGTTTATTTTGTATACATTTGCTGTTGTGCATTTAGCAAATAGCGTTCTACGAGAAAGTACACACGTTTGTGACAAATGTTAGCTATCCCACTACTCATAAACAGTTTTGTTTGCTGCATAATCAGCTTGTTATGTGTTCCCTATGACATCGTGATAGTAACATGTTGTATTATTTTGCTGCCATGCAACCTGCCCGTTCATCATCATCGGTTTAAGGAATATCAGTGCCACCGTATATTTGGGAAAATAGTATTTTGTGGGCTAAAAACTAGGACAACTGGTCATAGACACACCATCACGTAAACCTGCTCAAAGCTGGTATAACATGTGAGTCATTGTTCTCCTCAGAGGGAACATGGAAGCGGCTATTCATTCCTAAGGATGGCTCCCACAAGACTGCCCTGCAACAGTAGGGGTGGGCTTTGGAGATTGCATCAAAGGTTTTTAAATTCTGGGATGTGGCAAGAGCATGCAGAATCATGCCCTGGCAATTTGACATGATTTCATATTATGCTATCAGACATGTCTTAAGTGTCCTAATGCCATCGACTTAGCTTCCTGGCGCTGTATTAGGCTAAACAATAGAAAGTGAACAACACAAGTTAACTTAGTCTGTGGTCGGACACGTCTTCCATTTTACTTCTTTATTGTAGATGGACTTCTATAGCTCTGATGGTGTTCCAGAGCTGTGCAGCTTAATGAGAGAATGCACATCTCACCAGCTTCTCCCTCTTGAATTTGGGCAATGCAAGATGACTGTCTCTGACCGGGTCCAAGGAGCACATAGCTCACATATTTCTGTTTAAGGAGTAGTGCTCACTTGCTGTTGAAGGCCTTGTTCACCATGTAGAGGGTATTGAAATCACATCTGTGCTCCACTGCAAACCAGTAGAACAGGGAGACGTGACTTGATCCATTGTCCATCACTTAAGATGGAGACAGGCTGCACTCTTTACTCACTCTAAGTGAGAGAGAAGATTTTGTGGAATTCCCACGTGCTCACTATATGGCTCCTTTTCACCAGAGCTATAACGTAAATGGGTTCCCACCACGGCTCATTTTCATTCATTTGTATGTCGGAGAGGAAGGGTGCAATGCAAATTGCTTTTCCTCTGATCCCGTCCTCTCCTCCATATAAATACTCCAAGTATTTACGCAGGGACGTCATTTCAACAAAATGCCAGGGGTAGTGGAAGTGACATCACACAACCCTTGACCTCTGTTGACATCAATAACTCCACCCCAAAGTGCCATCACAGGAAGCAATGCAACATGACCTTTCACCCCTTGACAAAATAGGAAGTGGCATCAAATAGCATTGTCTCTGAGTACACTACGAACAATATGGTTACAATATCACTGTAAAGTGATATACATTTATACAAGAATGGATCACCATATGTATCATTAATATCAGCGCATATAGGCCCATATTACCAAATTACTGTGAAAGCAAGCAGATGTCCAAGGCCAAACGATAATGATATGTTACTATATAGCACCAATGCTTAAGCACTTCATATTGCACAAATATACATACAGTATTACACATCCTGTGTTGTTACTCATTTATCAACCTCAGCAGGATGAAAGGCTGAGTTGATCTTGCCGGGAGTCAAACCTGAAACCTGCAGATCACACACAAATTACAGCAGCGAGCGATCAACCGACTGAGCTATCTTAACGGCTATAGCTATCAGAAAACCAGCCACTCCAGAAACAAAGAGCCACATGTTGCTTGCCACAGCAAAGAGCCTCAATGTAATGTAAAAACAAAAGAAAAAAAAAAAGAAAAAATCGTTTTTGTTTTAACATTTTTTAGGGCTAGCAAGGGAGACCACTGGGGTAGCAAGGGAGACCTCAGGGGTAGCAAGAAAGACCTCAGCGATCGCAGGTGCGACCCCTGTTGACACTTAAGTGACTTCCCTGCATTTAGTGCAGTATGGATTTTCATGCTGGGCACAAATAATGTGGATTCCTATGTGGTCCTCTGGCTTCATGCGCCAGTAAAAAAAGCAGGCGGTCTCCATAGGGAACCATTGTAAAGGCTGCCTGCCATAGCGGTCACTCAGTTTGAATGGCAGAGTGCAAAGGTGCAGGGCAAAAGGCAGTGCAACACGCTTAAACGCAGCTTGTTGCCAGGAGGCACATTTGCACTCTGCAATGTAAATTTCCAAAATACTGTGGTGTGGACCCGCCTACGTGCATGTCCACATGTAACAGGTCGCCGCCGACAAAGTACGCGACTCACGAAAATGAGCTCCTACTTGTGTAATCAAAACAGAATGTAATCAGGCTACAGTTGGCTGCCTTTTTCTGGAAAATGTAAAGTATGGTAAGGTTTAAGCACTTTAAGAGAAAACCTGGGGTGCCATGGATCGCTCTTGTTCTGTTAAAACGTCCCGCTTTTCTCTAATGGTGAGATATGTTGGCAGTGGTCCAGGACATGTAATGGCTGTCCCTTGACAAAAAGGCTAGACTCTTGCCCTACACCATGAACTCTCTTTGGGTTGGGTTCATCTTCAGACTGTGTGCCTGAAACCAGTGATTTATCAATGTAAGACACTTTGAGGCTCATTCTCGAGGTCCTTGTGAAAAGGGGACGGGAACCTGTTAAGTTTACACTTTAGAACCCACCACAGAGCTAGCAAACGCCTAGCTAAACTACCCGACAAGACTAACAATCGCATTGTAATCTCCATCAATTCCAACCCTACTACACTAAAAGGAGCTCTCCTAAATGTTAGATCATTAGTCGCCCATTCCATAGAAGTCGCCAACATCATTTTGACCAACAACCTGGACTTCCTGGCTGTGACTGAAACCTGGTTGCATGATGCAGCGGGACCATCTCTCTCCCTAGCTATCCCTGTCAACTAGACCATCCTTAAAGTAGACAGACCTAACGCTCAAGGAGGTGGTGTAGCTATCATCTTTAAGTCCTCGCTCGATATTAGACTAGCCTCCTCTCCTCCACTCAAATCATGTGAGCATCTCACAGTTAAATTGCAAACCTCCCCCAAGAGTACTATCATGATGCATCTAATTTACAGACCACCGGGCCCACCTGGCTCATTTGAGAAAGACATCATCTCACTAGTAGCCGAAAGCTCCAAACCCTCAGCACAAATGATTATACTTGGAGACTTCAATCTTGGGTTTAATGACCCTCTCGAACCCCAGCCGTGGCCCTGGCCACGGCATTAGAGGAGCATGGCCTCCTACAACTCTGTTCCGAACCCACCCACTCGAAGGGCAGAATCCTTGACTGGGTAACCACCCTTAACTGCAACATCACACTGAAGGACCCCGCACAGCTAATTTGGACCGATCACTACCTCCTCCCTCTCGACATTAATATCAGTCACCTAGTGGATAAAAGGCCTGTCCTTGCACCAGATTGCCCAACTAGGAAAATGAGCAACATCACAGCGGAAACTTTAATACCCCTGGTAACCCCTATTTTGAGCGCCCTACCAGCCACATCTGACTTAAAACTGCTGGTCAACGCCTATAATGATTCCATGGCTAAAGCTATCGACGTCATTGCCCCACTAAAAATGCGTAAAGGGAAACCTAAAGCGCACCTGAATACATGGTACACCCCGGAGCTCAAACTCCTCCGACAACAAAAAAGTAAACTTGAATCACTATGGAAATCAGTGCCTTCAGTAGACAACAGAACTAATCTCACCAATATCTCCACCTTCTACAAAAATGAGATTACTCACGCTAAGAAAGAATCTCTTAATTCCATGATCTCCCAGGCAGGCTCTAGCACTAAAGAGCTCTTTAACATCCTAAAGGAATTAGAAAACCCCATTCCCCCTGCAGATACCTGCACTAAGGATAAACCATGGTGCACAGGGATCCAGAATGCCCTCGTTAACAAAATCTTAGGGCTCCAAACTAAAATGTAAAATAAACGACAACAACTCACTCATGGTCCTACTCCCAGATCCACCCCTCCCTCATCCACAGCCACTAGCTCAGGCTTCACCTTCAAAAAGGTAACCATACCTGAAGTACAAAAAATTATAACATCCTTGAAACCCTCGAACTGTAAGGGGGACAGCTTCCCCGCACAGATCATAAAAGATGCAGCCAGGGATCTCTCCCCCTTCATTACCAAATTAATAAACCTGTCATTCACCAATAACACGGTCCCAAGTAATCTGAAACAATCTTGGGTCCTACCACTGTTAAAAAAAAAAACTCTCGACCCAGATATACCCAAGAATTATAGACCCATTACCACTGTCCCATTCGGACTAAAAATTCTTGACAGAGTGGCCTATTTACAAATTCAGGATTACCTTGAGACAAACCAATTACTAGGATCTCACCAATCTGGCTTTTGTCCTCAACATGGGACGGAAACGGCCCTTGTAGATCTCAAGAGCCAGATAGATGAACTCAAATATAAAGGTAGGGCTGCCATCCTCCTTCTCCTTGACCTCTCCGCTGCCTTTGACCTAGTTGACCACAAAATCTTGTGCAACCACTTGTCATCGGCAGCACACTTCTCCCACTCTGCGGTCACATGGATCCAATCCTTCCTTCACAACAGGACCATGAGGGTCTTCTCACCCCTAGCAGCGGCCGACCCTATTCCCATTACCTGCGGTGTCCCACAAGGATCTTGTGTCTCACCCACTTTGTACAATATATTTACAAAGCCCTTATTCGACAAGCTGGACCTTCTGGGTGTCACCTACACTAACTATGCAGATGACACCTAGATACTCCTCACTTTATCCGGCAATTACAACTCGGACGCCGACCGGATTGGTGAAGTCTTCTCCATCATTCAGGCATGGATGGCTACACATGGCCTCTGCCTGAATGATGACAAGACCGAACTGCTCCTTATTGGCTCACCTTATACCATCCGGAATCTCAGCCCTAGTTACACCAGTTTCACCATCGATGGTAACACCATTCCCATCGCTAAGAGTGTAAAAACTCTTGGTTTCTATCTAGACACAAATGCCAACTTCGCCAAACAAATTAATATGACCGCCTCAGCCACTGCTTACACTGGTAAACTAATCAGGGCCTGCAGACCTCTGATCTCCCCCAACAGCTGCCTCACTTTAGCTAGAGCACTCATACAATCCAAACTGGATTACTGTGACAGCCTTTATGTAGGTGCCAACAAAACAGTAATCAATAAATTGCAAGTTCTACAAAACAACGCACTCCGTGCCGCCCTCAATATTCCTAGAAGAGAACACATTTAGGCCACAAGAATTTCATGTAAAATGCTCACCATCCAACAAAAAATAGACCTAAAAACCATCTGCCTCACTTACAAAGCTCTCAACCACCTAGCCCCGCCCTATTTAACTAACAAATTCACCTTAAGACAGAATACTAGAACCACCAGATCCTCCAATACACTACAACTGACGGTGCCCAAATATTCCCTTAAAAGAGCCGGTGGATCCAGCTTCCCAGTTCTAGCCTCATAACTATGGAACACCATTCCACTGGATATCAAATCTACCCCCGCCTTCCAACCTTTCAGAACTAAGGTCATCACCTGGTTACTCAGTAAATAACCTGCAATCTATGTATGACTAATGTATGAATGTATCCTTTACCATGTCTGCTTGTTACGATCCCTGCACTAACAGCTTTCTTGTAACTATACAAATGTACAAATGTTCCTCACCTTTGCCTGTAACTTGATGTTTAAGTGCCCATATACCCCTGGGTCAGGAGCGCTATACAAATAAACAAACAAACAAACAAACAAACGTACCCAGGTCCCTTATTTTCCACTTTTGCACAACAGAGTGCAAAAGGCAAGGGACAAAAGTCAGCATACACACTCTTCCGTGGAAATGTATTAAATGAGGCCATCTCGGTACACATGGCAGGCAGCGTTTACAGTGGATTCCTATGGTGACTGCATATGAATCCACAACATCTGTGGCAGCATGAAAATCCATGCTGGCACACATACTGTAGTATGTGTATGGCGGAGAGGAAGGGGGAGGCGGATTAGAAAGTTAAGAAGTTAAGGAAAACGGGCGTGACAGGAATAGAAGGTGTCAAAGTCTTAGCAAGGCATTTATGACTTTAATTTACCTTGCTCCCCAAACAAAAATGAGATTTTTTTGCATAGATGGATCTACGTAAGGTTAGGTTCTCATAGCTTAATTTGAACACCAACTGTTTACCGGCGGAATAGTTGAAGGCCATCACCCTGAATGTTTGGTTCAGGTTGACCAGAGCTGACAGATAAATATTAAACATTGAAGTGTACACTCCTGATCCCTGCTGAACTTCATAGACGGAAACCCATGTGTCACATTTGTAGTCATTTATAATTTCTTGCTGGTGCTCAGAAAGGTTAGATCTCACCCATTTCAGCACAACCTCTGGCATCCTGCTCTTGTAAACCATTACAAATAACGATGTGAAAGACTATTTAAAAGCTGAACATAGATTAAGCAGAACAAGGGGACAAATTACCCCACCAGTCTGCCTGTCACCTAAATTCATCCAGGGTGGATGGTAGCACGTATTTGGTGCTATGCAGTGGTTCAACCTCTACCTAAACTGAATCTAATAAAATATTAAATTAAATACATATTTGTATTTCGGAACCAGACACTGTAAAAGATTACGTGGAAAAGGGAGATTGCATAAAGGTTCTAAAATTAACTAAGGTGGTCATATCAGCCTGCACCTTTGTCAGCAAATGGGAGAGTGGGGTATTGTGATACACTTCACATGTTTCAATTTACGGTTAATCAGCACATCCAGCCTCAGTAAGCAGGCAATCCATTATCAGAGAGGCACTTATGGTGGCCATTTTGGGACCCAGACAACACACCTGGCCACATGTCTCTATTTGCCTCTCCTCTTTCATGTTTTGAATGTGCGGCCTAGACACTCAAGCAAGGGCCAAGCATGCGAAGTATGACTCCAGTGGATATTCATTTTTGGACAAGCTAAGGCCAGTGAAGACCAAAGATTTAAAACACTGTCCCAGGAAAAACTGATATGCAGATTAACTCCAACATACCAGCAAATGCACCACTTAACTTTCATTGAAGCACACTGAAACCACCTCAAATAACTGCACTTTTAAGTGTCTGGCTGAACATAAGATAATTCGGTAACACACCTATAAAGACTCATCACTTAAAATGACCACTCTTACTGCAATCCAGCAAACTATGTGTAGTTGTCATTGTCCTTATTTGTGGCATACACATTATGATGGATTTCCATTTGGCAAGGGTGTAGAAGCCCTGGCTTATTTTGATTTATATTAACTTAATAAAATGATGTAATTCCATCTCTTAAAGGGTAATCTGCTAATCAGATTCCCCTTTCATAAGCTCCATGCTAAACGCATAGTGTACACCTGTGCACTCTGCATCAGTAGCCTTTTTGTAGCACCTACCTAAAGTGCACAGAGCAGGTCCAGGTCGCAGGTACCTTCTTGGCAGCTGAAGTGAGAGCAAAAGACACTGCAGCACAGAAGTGGCATTTAGGTTATGCACACCTGTTCCAAAATATCATGAGTATGAGTGGCCCAGGCTGGTGGCAGTGAAATCTCTGACAATTAGCCTTGTATGGGATAGTTAATTGTGTATGGCATTGCTCGTAATTATTGCAGCCAAATCAAATTGATATCACACAAGTGTCAGTCCCGTAGACACAGTTCAGCTGTGGAAGGGTTGTGTGCATTCTCCACAGACAGGCAGGACCTCTTGCCCTACTAGCAGGAATGTAGCCAGGGCGATTCAATGTTTGTTTCTTTGTAGGGACAGGTAACAACCTTTCCAGGAAGAGCCAATCCACAGTAATATGGCTTGGGAAAACAAAACGAAGGGCACACCCATCCACAAAAGGTTTGGCCTCACACTAGGCTGCTACATATCTAAACGCCTTTGATACAATTCAGAAGGGTAGGGGCAGGGTTAGTGTAGACAGGGAGTGCTTTCTACAGTGGAGGGGAGGGCCCACCATCTTGTTTCCCTCTGCCTCTCCCTCTCCTTACCGCCCCTTCTTCTTTCTCTAGCACAAAGCACTTTGAGTGTGATATCAGAAGGGAAAAGTCAACATCTTTCAAGAACAGGATTTACCTTTAAAAGAAAGGGTCTCACATCACTTCTTTGAATAATTTTGGAATCATTGTTTTGACTTGAACCCTTCAAGAAGATGTCATTGGACCTTTGTTGGGAGAGTTGATCTCTCAAAAGTCCTCCGCCAGTGAGTAGAGGACTGAGTGTCCAAGGCAGAGGCAAGCTCTGTCCCATAACCATCCCTAGAGACCATTGGGGATGACCTGTGCTGGGACAAGACCTTCCTCTCAGTCAGCCACAATGGTAACCAGGACCTAACCGTGTTCTAGGACATCTGCAGCTATGGACCAGCCTCCCTAATGCTTGGTAGAATGAGAACACGACCCAGAAGTTATATTTGAGTCCCTGCATTGAATCTCACAGCAACCAGAGGACCATGCCAGCCAGGAATCCTGTGTTCACAAGTTGAACTACTTTAAACCATGATTTGAGCCTGATTTGACACCTTCAAACCAACAGGACCCTCCAGAGCTGCATTTGACTATCTACCTCGTCAAACCTCTTTGCCTCATGTTCAAACAAGTTTGCTGCTGTATCGTACTATATAAGCATGTCATTGCCTTGGCTCGAAGAAGAAGATCTTATTTGCAACGCAGCCTTCAAACTGCTGCTGAACCTCAAGCACCTTGGTGGTAGATCTTCATCAACCGTCGACCAGGCCTTTCGGACTCCCTTGAACAGTGATCTTGAAATGCTGCCTCGAACTGCTCAAACCTACCTGCGCCTCCTGTCACCAGCATCCTCGCAGTCACTAGGATGGTCATCCTGACACTGGTTGGCCTCACAATCATCACCTATTCTAGCAACATTTCGACCCTTAAGGTACTTCTGCCTTGTATCGGCTCGACAACTACTCGCCACCTCAAACCACACAGCTGCCCTGCGACCTGCCATTTTTTAACTGATTAAGTCACCTTATGCCACCTCATACCTTGCTGAGCCTGTCACCTGCCGGGCTCAAATCTACTGTTCCTGTCGGCTTGAACTTCTAGGACATCACTAGCCGACTTCCTCTAAGCTGTTACCAAATGATTTGATGGCACTCGACTTAGAACCACTGCCTCGCCAAACTGCATACTGGAATATCAAGGTCACCTCTTTGACCGCATACCGGACATCCAGGCAAACTGCTGGAGCATCACTCCCTGAACCTAACCAGCCAATACACCTGTCTCAAACTAATTTGACTTTAAACCTGGTTTGCATTCTAACCTGCATCGTTCGCGTGTCGCCTTCAAACTCCTGAGCTCCCCTATTTGACCTGGCTCAATTCCTGTCTTCGCTTGGATGAACTAGCATGCACAGTGCTTGAACTTGGTTTTGCCTGCATGCATAACAGCTTGAAGCTTTTGAACCACCAAGAACCACAAGTAGGTACTATTGACAATTAACTACCCCCTGTGTCCAGTTTGGGCCCTGTAGACTGGTTAGTTCATGAACCCCTTTTAGCATCCAAGAAACATATCCTTTTTTCTAAACATTGTTGTTTTTACTTGCCTTAAACTCCTGATTCATTACTCAGAGTACTTTATTGTGCTATCTTTGCTCATTCTCCTCATATGTGGGTTTTGTGTAGTGTTTTTCTGTTAATTATTTTTGAAGCTGGTGTATTTTATTGAGGAATATCTATTTTTCTAGATCCTTGATTGGACGTTCCCTTTATTTTGGACTGCTATGCTTTTCTGTTTGTGTCGCTACATAATCACATTCACAAATCCCTTGAGAGTATAGTCTTATCTCGGTCCACGTTACCACAACAAGCAAAGGAGGTATATTTCTTCCCTGTGCATGGTTTACCTTTATAATTGTGTTGATTCTTGGTATGTAGCAGTGTGAGGGCTGTGTAGGCATTTTAGCCTCTAATCATCTTTGTAATTCTGCAACACAGAATCAAATTTCACACAATATTGGCAGCAGTTGGTATTTGATACAGACTGCACCTACAGCTAGGGTAGCTAAAATAATAGTGTGCAATTAATGTTTGTGCGGATAGACCTCTGATCACCTTAACCCAAATTAGGCCCACCTCTTAAGAAACTACTGCACATTTGTCTATAAAGCAAGTGTTATCGTACAAACGGACAGGAGGAGCTAGATGATGCTGTAAGGTCAAATTAAGCTGAGTCTCCTCAAACCACACACGTAACTCCCACATATTTTATTACAAAATACCCCCTCACACATAATTGGTCAAACCTATACAAAAGAAATCAGATCTCCTTTAATTCCCATGCTCTAATTGGACATATGAATTTAACCACCATCCACTTTCAACATATCTTTCAATCAGATCATATTTACAGCACACCCCTTTTGGGGATATTTCTGTGGTAGATCATGACGTCGTCCCATAGTTACACATTCACACACAGACATAATTAATAAAAAGTTCCAGCTGGCCTGGGACCTCTAACCCCTAATTCTCATTGGGAGCTTTATCCACCACCGAATGTGTTCGACTCACTGCCAAGGTATTTTTTAATCTATGATGTGGTTCTCAATAGACATAGTGCAGGGCCTGTGATCAAACTATGTGTGATGTTGGGTCTCTCACATGGAGGTAAGGTTAAAAAGACTGAATTGTTGAGAAATCGCAGAACATTACTAGGTGTTGGGGACATTTCATTTGATTAGGAAACTCACAAAACTTCCAGTGGGGAAGAAATATCTCATGTGGTGGTACCCAACGTCAGTCTGGGAACCACATCCCCAAGGATGTAGTACAACCATCTGAGGTGTGGAGTGAAACCTTTGAGGTGTTTTCACATCAGTCTTTAGACTCTCTCTGTGGGTGGGCCACAGGTAACAACAGTGACACAACTCAATGCATATCTAATTCGGATGTGTATGAGAATATCCTCAAAAAGTGTCAAATGGAGTTACACCAGTGTTTAGGGGACATGAGTAAAACAAATCCCGTGGAGACTGAGAAGGGTGCAGGCAGGTACGTGACTACTAAAGTCCACAAAAAGGCTAAGGTGCATGCACCCAAATCAATGTCTATTGATAATGGTAAAAGCAGTAAGGGAAAGGACAGAGGTTCTGTCCCTTCTTCCAAGACAGGTCCCCAAAAATCCAAAGGGAATCCCAGACTTGTGGTAGATCACCTCTCACCAGAAAGCAGAGTGTGGGCACCTCTAACACTGAGGTGCCACACACTCCACAACCAGGGGTTGTTTCCAGTGTGGAGAATTGACACATAGGTAAATGCTGCCTGCCAGGGGAAACCCAAGCAGGCCTTTGTGACTGACAGTTCCCTTGAGGAGGAGGGACTGGTCAGCATGCACATCTTAACAGATGAAGCCCCACTAGTCCAGGCAGTGGCCAAAAGTTCCCTCACTCTGATTGGGTACGATACCCGGTGCTTTGAGGGGGCCCCTGTTCCCACAAAGACTTAGACATTTCTGTGCTGTATGTCTAGAAAGAAGGAAATGTCTCCCACTTTGTTTGGCACTGCTGCTAGTGTCACAGTTGTCCAGCATCTGGTGAAGGTATGGCAGTATACCCCAGAACAAACTCTCATGTGAGAGGGTTTGGCGGTCCGAGTTACTGTCTCATGGATATGGTAGGGCTTAATCAGAGGTACAAACCATCTTTGCACCATATTACAGTGTTGGTCTCCATTCCAGTAGGGTGTCTGTTAGGTAATGACCTCCCTGACCCAGATAGAGTCATGGAAGTTAATGGAGCGGAATCACTGGGATCAGCATAGGAGAAAGGGCATGAGGGCCACGGCCTTGAGGCTTCTTCCACTGGAGAGCGCAAGGGTCCAGTGTCACCTGTATCTCCCTGTCAAGCCTAAAGTCCCCTTAGGTGTGTGATCTTGCAGTCGAGAGCCGAGTGGCTGCTGAGGTGACTATTATCTTACCAGGTTAGTGATCTCAGGGTTGCCTTCTGGCAAAGAAAAGCAACCTGAGATGGTGACCAGGGTAGTTTCTAGCCTGAAGGGTACTCCATGACTGAGTTGTCACCCATTGGAGTCCATGGTCAGGCTGATTGTTACCAAGAACAGCAGGGCTGTTCCACTCTAACAGGTATGTTGAGGCAGACAATGGAGCAGGTACAGAGAGAGGCCCTCAACTATTGCAACAGAGGGAGCAGGACCAGAGTGAAAGACCTGGCCAGTTCCGCAAAACATGAGGATTCCTCAGATGGGAAATGCAAGAGACAAGTCCCACTGGTGCCTCCAAATACAGACCTGAAGCCCCTTGATGCTCCTACATTTCCAAGAGAGGACGCAGCGGCAACTGAGGTGACTATCGTGTTAGCACCAGGCTCAGTGATCCCAGGGCTGCCTACTTGCATAAGGAACAGGAGATGGTGGATAGAGATAGGGAAATGATATGATAAGTGCTTTATAACACACCTGTACACAAGTGTTTCCAGGCACGACAAGACAAGGGAGGGAAGACAGACGGTGAACAAGACAAACTATCTTACTAGACCTTGTGTCATTCAGATCGTACAAGTGCGACAATGCCAAGTGCAGGGGCAGGGAGAAGGGGAAGTGTCAGGGAGTGGGAGGAGGAAGTGCAGTCAGGACAGCAATGCCCTGAGTAAGTTCTGCCAGGACAGCATGGCTCTGGATAAGTAAAAGGAGGCAGGGGACTGTAGAGGTTACAGTTACAGCCCTTAGTGTGCGTTGGCACAGAGGCAGTGCAGGGGAGATTGATCATGGAGGAGCCTGGTACTCAGTGAGACTCTGAGGGTAGCCAAGCAACCAGTCGGCATCGCAGACAGGTGGTCAGAAGGGGAGGGAAAGAGAGTAGACAGAAGAGAAAAGGAAAGTCTTGAGCTGCTTCTGGAATTTCATGTGGTCGGGCTCAAGTTGGAGAAGGGCAAGGATGCTATTCCAGAAGGAGGCACCTGCAGAGGAGAGAGATCTTCCTCCCACTCTCTGCCTGGAGAAGGGTTGAATGTAGCTGAGTGAAGGGCTCAAAAAGGAAGTTATTTTGGAAGAGAGGGTTGGATGTACTGTGGGCCCCAATCCCAGAAATCCTTGTGGATGATGCAGAGGGTCTTTAACTTGATCCTTGCAGCCACCGGGAGACAGTGCAGAGATTTCAGGGCTGGATAAATACGGTACCTGGGCCTGAGGCCAAAAATATGTCTTTCAGTCCTGTTCTGGATTAGCTGCAGAGGGCAGGGAGTAGAGGAAGGCAGATTCAGAAACATTTCTCAGTCCTGAATAGCCTGCAAGATCTAAGTGAGTTGTCTTCAGATGGAGCCACAGGTCAGGCTGACGCTTGCAGGGTACAGGGAATCTGTCCCACCCTAACAAGTCTGCTGAGGCAGACAGAGGAGCAGGCACAGTGCAAAGGACCTGAGCCACTCCAATAAGTGGAAGGAAGGCAGAGCAAAAACCCTGGCCTCTGCCAAACCCCAAAGATGTTCCAAGTTGATAAACATGACCAGTTCAAATTGAAGGGGCCAAGAATTCTCAGGAGTGGGTTTTGTGTAATGTTTTAATGTTTTTCTATTTAGTTATTTTGCAGATGGTGTGTTTTATAAAAGTATATCTTTTTATAAAACATTAATTGGACATTCCCTGTATTTTGGACTGTTAAGCTTTGTTTTTGGGAAGCTATTGCATTACATTCAAACCACTATTGCGAGCATAGACTTCCCTCTGACCACATTGCCACTTAACTGTGGCTCTTTTACCTTTTTGATTGTGTTGGCTCTTGGTTTTTAGAGGTGTGAGCGCTGAGTGGGCATTTCTACCTACACTCATCCTTGTACATCTGCAGAGAAGACTTCAATGTGTCACACTCATTATCATACAAACCTGATTCATCAACACTTCTTCACCATGTTTCACACATACTATCAACTACAAATGCACCATGACAACATACAAGAGAACAATCTGTCTGTAGTGGTTGAGTGTAGACCTTCCTTTGAAGAAGCCTTGATGGCACCTCCATCAACCTCTGCTTCAAATTATACAAACTTACTTGAATCCAAACAGAGATAACCCTATGGACCTCCTTCAAACCCACCACCTGCTACCCCTATCAGTGTCACAAGTCATTCCCCTTCTCACCTGTTTTTCCTTGCTTGCGACTTTCTTGGGTGATTTTGTTCGCATGGTCCGGGATTTGTATAGACCCGTGTGCTGGTCTTTGGGTTCCAGCGTGAGGATAGCAGTCCTACACCAGGAGGCGTTCAGATGTCCAGGACCGGGAACCAGGAAGGAAACAATGTCTGAGCTCAGAGGCACGGAATGCCATGACCCTAGCTACACCGAGCGGTAGCGTTGAGACGCGCAGAGCTGCGGAGGCATGTCTGTTTTGTAGAATGTTGAACGTAGCGCGTAAAGACTGGCAAGCTGCGTTCCGCAACAAACGGCCATGTTGGAAGGATCACGGAATTCAGTCCCCTATGGGTCAGGGACCACGAAGTCCAGAATGGATGCAGGCGGCGGTTCATGGCAGTATGCCTCCTCTGAAACCCAGCTCCTCCGGGTTTACCTGGATGGATGAGATGGTATCTTCGTATTAGCCGGGGGGCATTCATGTTTGAAACAGGTTCCTAGATGCGCTCACTGGGAGGATACCCTTTCCAATCAACCAAATACTGTAGTTGACCACGTTGGTACCTAGAGTCGCAAATTCTGGAGACCTCATATTCGAGTTGGTCATTGACAATCACTGGGGTGGATCTTGGAGCAGTTCGAGAGGGCTGAACATATGGTTTTAATAGAGAAGTGTGGAAGACTGGATGAATCCTTTTCCATGACTCTGGTAGAAGAAAATCACCTGGCCGTTCAACTGTAGTTGACCACGTTGGTACCTAGAGTCGCAAATTCTGGAGACCTCATATTCGAGTTGGTCATTGACAATCACTGGGGTGGATCTTGGAGCAGTTCGAGAGGGCTGAACATATGGTTTTAATAGAGAAGTGTGGAAGACTGGATGAATCCTTTTCCATGACTCTGGTAGAAGAAAATCACCTGGACGTTGCGGAACTCAAAATGGACTTTGAAAAGCTGTTCGAGCATACCAGGAGTGTGGAAGATGCTCTGGCAAAGAATAATCAGGCCAGTAAGAACCAAACTCAGGAGGCGAGTCTCCTGCAGCAAAATTGGCCCAATACTTTCAATTCAGAGAGGAAGCACACAGAGAGAATTAGGCTCTCTATGAAAAGAATCACAGGCTCCATAGACAGATAGCCATGCAGGAACAACTCATAGAGACCAGTAAGGCCTTAATAGAGGAACAAAAGGGTCAGATTTTGGCAGGTTATCAGGGAGTAAGGGCTGAACGAGATGAGATCAGATGAGAGAGTGAAACCCCTGAGCATTACCTCAGGAACCCTGGCATCAGGGACTTTAATTCTTTCAATTCCATGGACTCTGCAACCCCCATGTCCACTGGGTCATATGAACCAAGGGCCACGGGGATGGTAGACTTCAACAAAATGGGAAATATGGGGCTAATAGGTCAGCCCCTCCCAGAAATGGATGGGCGGGCATCTATTTACAGGTTCCCAAGTTCTAGGGCCATCTTCTATGATCAGGGAGACTCCAGTGAGGGGAGAATCAGAGAACTGGATCCTCAGAAATATGACATACCTAGGGATCAGTCAGTGAAGTTTGGTGGGGAATTCCAAGAGACTAGGCCCACTAAGATCATACTAAAAACCTCTTCCCATCTAGGATAGTTGGGGGGGGGGGGTATTTGACCAATCCTGGGAGCAAGGAAGAGTCAGAAGACTATTAAAAGCGCCACAGGTCCCAAGAGACTAGGCCCCCACATTCTGCCAGCCATTCCAAACCTCATAGAATCCGGGAGAGACTAGAAGATCAGACAGGCACCTCTGGTAGAGTGCCTCTGAGTCAGAGGATGAGTGAACCATGGTGACCAGAACTAAAAATGCCAACAAAGTGAAGAGAGCTTTACTCAAGGATCCCCTGAAGCAAATAAAAGCTATTAGGAGCGTCATCACGCCCTACCACAAAAATGCCAAATACTCAGTTTGGGAGCACCTAGAATTGTTTGAGCAGATGATGGAGACTTTCCACCTGAAGGACAGCCAAAGCTGTATTCAGTATGTAAAGTGGACATTTTCACATGAGTACTCAGCGTCTTTGTGGGGCTGGAGGATCAGAACCATTCCAGATGGTCCACCTATAGGGGGGCCATCCTGAAATGATTTTCTATTCATAGAAACCCTCAAGAGGCCCGCAAGGCAGCCTACAACCTACAATGTGGGGAAGACCAGGCCCCACAAGAATTTGTCCAGGAATTGAAACATGCTTTTGCGCAGACCACCAGAAGGGTGCACACTGACAGTAGGGAGTTTGTTAATACCTTCTTTCATGCCCTCCCTAAATACATAATGACCCAGCTAGTGAGGGACTTTCATGAGAAAAGATCACTAGACTGGGTCATTAAACAAGCAACTCGCATCTATGAGGTGCAGAAGCCACTAGAAAGCAAAAACACGAGCAAAAGCACAAAACCAACCAACACCCCTGCTGCTGCTAAGGTGGCGGAGGTGAAGGTTGCCCCCATTTTAGATCTGGAGATGGGGGGGCCTAAAAACCTCCCGCGCATAATCCTACCAACCCCAGACACAGAAGGCCCTTGGGCCAATCCCAAACAGGAAGTCAGGGAGGTAACCCCACAAATGGGAACCCTAACTCCCCTGACTACATCGGCCCACGCCATGAGGGCAACAGACCAATCCTGGGCTATGTGTGGACTCCCCCAGCCCAAGGGGGATTTTCAACCAGACAGCTGGAAACCCAGGAAACCTCCCTCCTCACTTTCCCCAGGAGGGCAGTAATCCCCCAAATTCCGGACCAAATTTCTTTCCCCGTTACCTGCCAAACCTCAACCCCCAAAACAACCCTTCTTTCTTTCCCCACTTTCCTGGCCCAGACAGCCCAATCCAGGAGAGGTGAGGCCAAGGGTGGAGGGGTACCCAAACTATCCTAACAAGGGGTCTTAAGCAAGAAGGGATAGTTACCCTTTCCGGGATCAACCCAGGGTAGATAAGAGGACCCCGTACCAGCCAGAGGGGTGTCCCAACTGGAGCGACAGGTCCAGAACATGGCACAGGATCTGGGTCACATGCTGAGGGCTCAGCAGAACCCACAGATGGGCATGGTGGCCCAGAACTCCTCAAATCCAGGGTCTGGTGCTCCAGAACAATGACGGGGAGAAGAACCCCCGACAACCCACCGGTTCCCAGGGAGGAGGCACAAGGGGGACAGGGGTGTAAAGCCTTAGAGGAAACTTCCTTCCCCACTTGTGGAAAGCCCCTGGAAACCCAGGAACCAGAACCAGAATATCCGGCCCCTGAAAGTCTGGAACCCAAGGAACAGAGGGTGGGTACGAGAAAAAAAGAGCCTAAAAAGGCCCATTTTGTGGAGGAGGTGCAAATCTTCCAGTTTGAAGGAGAGGGATCCTCAGAGGATCCTGGGAAAAAGATCTTCTCCTTCAGGGATGGGGGAAGTCCTCCCAAAGAAAAATGGGTCCCAAAGGATCCCAATCCAGACTGGGTAGATGTGGGGACTGAATTGAAACCACCCATCATCAAACCCCAGAATGACCAGTGCGAAAATCCCATTGTTCAAACCTATTCTGGTGAATGCCTCCAAAATTGGGGGTGGGGGGGCAGCTCAGAATCAGAACCAGGGGAGCCCAAAACTTCCCCCATATCTAGCTGTCACCTTTTTCTTATAGGTTCCCAAGATCTCAAACACAATCCTGCCCAAATCACCTCTCTGTCAGTATCCAAAGCAAAGAAATTAACTCACCAATTGGCCAAATATGTGCATTATCTTTGCCCCCTTGAGGAAAAGGAGGGAAGATGTTATGCCCCGGTCCAAATACAGGGGCAATGTACAATTTTGACATTGGTGGACAATGGATCCCAAGCCAACCTTCTGTCAAAAAGGGCCTTTGATCAGCTGAATTCGGGAAGGAGGTAGAAACACCAAATCCCTCTCACCCCACTTCCTGGACAACTTCAGAACTTCGATGGGAAGGAAAGTCCTGTCAAGGGGACATTAAATTTGGGCGACACAAGGTGAAGCACCCCGTCATAGTTGTGACTCCAGAGGGCACACCATGTTTACTAGGGAATGACATCCTGCATAGATTGTCTCCCCTCGTAGATTGTGTAAACAAGGTCCTCTGGACCCAGACTAACCAACCAATAAAATTAAAACAGAGTGTCAACCATGTTAGTTTAAATGGCACATTCCATATGTTTGAACAAAAACCTGACCAAATTGAGTTTCACTGCCAGAATAACCAAATCCCAAACGTGACAGTAATTGCAATAGGACAACAAAATGGTGATGGGGAGTCTTCTCTATTTCTGAAAATCAACCTTCCTTTCAGTCTAAAGTGGCATTGCACACTGGAAGGAAACACACTGAAATTCTATACAAATTCAAAATCATAGAATCCCACTCCTATAGTCCAAAATTATGAGAAATCAGCTCAAAGCTTGGCTGATATTCAGAAAATTGGAGAACATTTGTTCATCCCTATTCAGTTAAATGAGGGGAAGGACTCTGTTCTCGCTCGAGTATGTGTGAACAACGGTAAGAGCTTCATCAGCAAGGCCATGTTCCGCAAACTCCCAAAAGATCCAGCCATTCCAAACTTTAAACTGTTAGACAAATGGGAAATGGACCTGGAAGCACCCAATTCCAAACATATCCTGCCTAACAGGTGTATGCTCAAAATTTCCATAAGCAACAAGAGCATATTCCATAATTGTTGGGTCATGCGAGATGTCCCTGCTGCATTTTACTTAGGCAATGACATTCTCAATCGCGTTGCCATTAGTTTGGACCTAATAAACTTCAAAGCTTGGTCCCGATTAGCGGATAATCCCATGGGCTTTGATGATCCAGAAAAAGCATTTAGGTCAGCTCAATTGCTACCTTATGCAGTTGAAATTCAGATCAAAGAGGAAGTCACCATCCTAGAAAGATGGTGACAATTCTCACTGAAAGTAAAATTGTAAAAGAGGACAGAAACTGAAAAATCCTGACGCCTATGTTCATCTCAATGCTCATTTCCAACAGCAAGGGTTGGGGGTAAACCCAACACCACTAGTCAACATAGAACACAACACCATTCCAATAGAGGTCGATAACAGCGACCTAAATAGTATCACTCTGGGCGCAGCCACCATATTGGAATGGCGGTTGATGACCAACATTTTTCCATAGATTTAGGTAACAAACTGTTAGGACCAATCCCCAAGGACTGTTTTGACAGTGATAGCGGTGATGACACAACCCCAGACAGGATCTTCACCCGGCATGGGGGGAATTTCCTGGTGTACTCTTCCTGCCCTATGGTAAGGAACATGTGACCTGTGACTTCAGGAGGGATGAGGTGATCTTTCAAGTCCACAAGGACTGCCTTCCCCACCTGAAGCCATTAGTCTAAGTCAATACCCTAACCAGGGACTTCTCCACCCAGCTGGAGGAGGCCGCTGAGAGAGATAGCCAGACCAGAAGTCTTCCTGGGCTTCAGGCAGATGGTTGAAGAGAGAGTCAGCCTAGCTGATGCCTGTGAGACTCTGGAGCAAAGGCAAAAATTGAAACACGTTTTCTTAGATTTTCAAGATCTCTTTGCGGTGGACTCATATGACTGTGGTCACACCGACATCCACACAGCAACAATTCCCACGGACCCTGGTATGACTCCAGTGTTTGCGAAGCAATATTGCTTGCCTCTCGCAACAATGGAGTCCTTTACTGAAATAATTAAGAACCTTTAGTCCTGTGGGATAATTCGTCCAGAACACAGCACCTTCAATTATCCGGTGCTGGGGATTTTGAAAACTAACATTCAGTGGAGACTCTGTGCTGACCTAAGGGAGCTCAACAAACGGGTCCATACTTCCCAATGGCCTCTTCCCTACATTGACCAAGGGCTGGCCCAGACCCAGGGGTCAAAGGTATTCACTGCCATTGACCTAACCAATGGGTACTGAACTGTGCCTGTCAGTAGGGAGGACCAATACAAGCTGGCCTTTACCTTGGGGGGCAGCAGTACACTTGGACCCGGACTCCCTTTGGATACATCAACTCCGGCAATGAATTTGACATCTTTCTACATAAGGCCATGCCCGACTTGGGTGAAAGGGGTAACCTAGCCTATGTAGATGTTCGAGTCAAAAGCTCAACTTTGGTGGAACACACAGCGGAGATCAGTTATTTCCTGACACAGTTGAGGTCTGCCGGAGCAAACCTCTCTTTCCAAAAGGCACAGTGGTGCAGAACCCGTGTCAATTTCTTGGGGCATGAGATAACTCCTCGGGGTCTCTCTCCCCACGAAAAGAAAGTAGAAGTCCTCCAGAAAATAAAAGACCCCACAAATCTGCAGGAACTAAGGAGCCTCCTTGGACTTACTAATTACAGCAGAAAGTTCATTGAGGACTACACAGAGATCACAAGACCCCTGATCCATCGTTTGAAGGGGGGGGGTCAATGGGAGTGGGGCCTAGAACAAGCCGAGGCAGTAAGGCAACTCAAAAGAAGCCTCTCACAAGCGCCTTGCCTAGCTTACCCTGTCAAAAACAAGGAGTTGTTCTTGGAGGCTGGGTTCTCAAATACATGCTTAACTGCAGTATTACATCAAAAGCATGACAAGGTCAATAAAGTAATCTCCTATGCGAGTAAAACTTTATCCTCTGTGGAGGAAAAATTCAACGATTGTGAGAAGGTGTGGGCATTGAAGAATTACCACCCATTTATCCAGGAGGAACACATCATAGTGGAGACTCAACACCAATGTTTGCAATACCTTCAAAGTGACAGAATCCGGGCCAGAAATGTGAGTAATTCCCAAATTACTTCCTGGATTCTGTCAATGCAGTGCTTTCCTGTGGAGGTCAGATATGGCCAAAACAAGAAGAGTCCCCTCGCTCAAGGTCTGGCTGACTTGCATGATTGTGCCAGAAAAAACTGTCTCGAGGACGATAGTCTTAAAATCAAGGACAACATGGAGACCTACCTTAATTTCCCACACAAAGTCTATGAAGAAGACCAGTGTGAGGGAATGCCCACTGTCTATGTGGATGGGTGCTCCCACCATGTTGACAACAATGGGGAAAAGGAACTTGTGGCCAGCATAGGGAATGCATGGGTGAATGATGCCTCAGAACCCTCCACTTGGTAAAAAATCTGTCCCCGAAGTAGTCAAGTGGCAGAGCTGATGGCTGTGCATCAAGCCATCCTCACTGCTGTCCAACACCAACTCCACAAACTGGTCATAATCACTGATTAAGATTATGTACGGAACGGGTTCGTAGAGCACCTGGTTAACTGAAAAACCAGAGGCATGCTATGTGCTAATAGTAAACCATTAAAATATGGGAAATTAATACAAAATATTGATGATCTGGTCACCTCGATTGGGATGACCATCTACTGGAAAAAGATCAAGGGTCATTCCAAAGTAGAGGGACCAGACAAAACTGGAAATGACCTGGCTGATCAACTGGCCAAAAAAACGGAACCATCCAAGGGGATCTACTTGAGATGGAGTCCCTGTTGGGGGAAATCCAGGTCACTGCTATCACTAGGTCCCAGACAAATGCTCACAACAAACTCTCAACTGCACAATGGAGTGAGGAGACCCCAGATGCTGATTTGATTACGGCTCAAAAGGGGGATCCAATAATTGGTAAGTTTTATCAACACTTTGAGGACCCTGAGAACTTTCCCCTGATGGATACCAACTACATTGGGAAAGAGGACTTCAGAGTGTTGATGAAATGTCCAAAAAATGTTCCGAATCCAAGACAGTTTGTTGGTGAGTAGATCCATAGATGGGCATGACCAGTGGGTGGTCCCTACCTCATTCCAAAGCCTGATTCTAAGTCACGCCCATGATGCGGCCACAGCCGGTCATTGGGGGTTTCATACGACATTAGAAATCTTGCGAGAGGTTGCATACTGGCCACACATGGGGCAGGACCTCGACCAATACTTGAAGGGGTGTCTTGTGTGTGCACAATTTCAGCCAACATCACTCACACACCATGCCCCCCTCCAAAAGAGGGGGATGACACTGCCTTGGTCAGATTTGCCAGTCGATTTGATCGGGCTCGTGATTCGCTCCTCTAGGGGGAACAAGTACATGTTGACAGTAACATGCTTGTTCACTAAATGGGTGGAATGTCTCCCAGCCCCAAATTGCAAGGCAGAAACAGTAGCTTCCCTGATGATCAATCACATCTTCTCGCGTTTTGGACTGCCCCAAAGGATTGAGTCATTCTGAGGTAGTCACTTCACTAGCGAAGTGATGACAAAGATGGGGGAGATATTTGGCGTAAAATGGAAACTACCGATTGCCTACCGGCGATCCTCTAGTGGTGGAGTGGAGAGATACAACAAAACTATTGTGAGCATATTAAAAAAGTTTGTGGCAGATTCTGGCCCAACTTGGTACATTTGATTACCCCTTGTCCTGATGGCCATCAGATCTACCCCTTCTTCTGCAACAGAAATGTCTCCATTTAAGCTGATGACTGAACTAAGGATGGTGCTACCCCAGCATCTGCTCTACAGAACCCAAGAGCAGACCTTGATAAATGCCTCCACAACTCATGAGTATGTTGAGAATCTGAGAAAACACCTTCAACATGCTTTTGCCTGTGCTCAGTGGAATCTAGAAAGATCTGCAGACAGTATGAAGACACACTATGATGTTAAGACAACTAAAAAGGAATATAAAGTAGGAGATCAGGTCTAGTGTTGTAACGCTCACCTGACTCCCACGGAGGCGCTGGCCTGGTTCGCGCTGCTGTGACCTCTTCTAAGGTGATGCGCAGGGTTTGGAAGACGGACTGGACTGGGCCCCCAAATCTGGCTTGTCTGGCTCACGGAAGTATCCTTCTGTAGGCTAAAATAGGGGATTAACTGTCTGCGGGGTAATGCAATCGGCCTCCCACTTTCCCCTCTCACCCTCCTCGAAACCCTTCTGTGATTCCCCGTAGCGTCTCACCTTAGGGTCTGGAAGGACGAGCTCTGAATCCTGCTTCTGATGCAGGGGCACGTTGGTATCCAGTTACTTCACTGGATTTTCGGATTGGTGAGAACCAAACTTGCTTGGCTTCCAGGTAAGTTTTTTGATAAGAGGTTCCCCTTATGTCCATGCATTAATGTACTAATGCTAGTGTCTTTTTCCCCATAGGGGCCGGGGTACGGAATGCCGGGGAAGAGGCACCGACCCGAGATGATAGGTGAAATCCTTGTAGAAATCAGGTAAGTCTTTAATGAGCATTTTTTGGTAATGTCTTTTGATTCGCTCATTAACGCTGATGTCTCTTTTTCCCCTTAGGGGCCGGGGTCCGGAAATGCCAGGATGCGGCGCGGACCCGAAATGAAGAGGGAATGAATCAACAGGTAAGTCTTAACATGGAGATTTAGCTTTCCTTATTCCCTTCTCTCTCTCACCTTTTGTTCTTGTCTTTTTCTCCCTAGGTGCTGGGGCATGACTGGGAATCCAGATGATCGCTGCTGAACATGGAGGTGCCCTGTAAAGGTGAGTGGAATGCAGCGCTGCAGCGATCGACGCAATGAGCTTTTAAATAAAAGTCTTCCTTTTCAGGATTGTCGGCGAGATGTCTCCGGGATGCGGATTTAGCAGGTAAGGACTTTTCCTTCTTCTGTTCTCTTCTTCTCTTCCTTTGCAGGTGATCCAGGATGCTGGCAGGCGTCGCAGAAGTCAGGATGCAGGAGCAGACACAGTGAGCGTCCAGCTGCTAGATGCAGAACAAAGCGAAGCACGTATGGCTGTTCGGGAGGGGTTTAAATAGCCTTGGAAGAAGTTCCAGGTATGTATCCTTCCTCCAATCAGGTATGTATCCTTCCCCGACCACGCCCGGATGGTAAATTAGTCCCACAGGTAAAGTAGTTCCTTTCAGGCCTCAAGGAGGCCGGGATCCTGCAGCATGATCTGCATCAGGTAAGTGCACCCAAGCACTCCCATAATGAGCCTGGCGCCTATGGCACCAGGACTGATGTCTTTTATGAGCCTGGTGCCATAGGCGCCAGGACACTGTCCAAAGGGCCCCTATATGGGGTTGCTGGGTCCTTCCCTGGGGACTGGATGTCCGCTTTCGGGGACGCAGGGCTTGAACCGGCGCCCCGGGAGTGGGCATCATGACACTTGTACAATTTCCAAAGGAACCAAGCAAAATGGGTGCAAATTCCTCCCAAGTTTCGGGGTCCTTTTGAAATTGTGGACAGAATCTCACCAGTCGCCTACAGAATCCGCATCCCCAAGGGCAGTTTGGCAGAAGGGGAAGACAAGTGGGTCCACATAAACCAGCTAAAGAGTTGCCATCCCAGGCATACTTTGTGGCAAATAGAGGAGCCAACCAGAAACCGAGAGGAGGAAATTCCAGCAACCTAGAAGAATCCACCTGTTAAAACCATTAGTAAATACAGGCGGGGATTTTTGTAAATTGTATTCAATGTATGCATCTGCCCCACTACACCCTCGGGGAATAGTAGTGGGGAAATTTCCATAACCATGCTCTGTTCTTTCTCCTAGCATTGGAACTAAGAAATTCTAATTAGCAAGGAGGACCACTCGGGGACCGGGAGGAAAGTCCCAAGGAGGCCGGAATGCCGTTCCATACTCCAAACCAGAACCAGCAATATTCCTGACCTGAACCGGCAAGGAGAGCGTGTCGCTCCAGCACTGACAGAGAAGCAGCTGACATCCTCCACCTGGACCAAAGAAAAAAAAGAACATTCCAATCTCCCAACTTCCCCTTGACGGGCGGTCAAACTCAAGTCGGGAGGTGGGCTCTGTGGGATGTATTGACCCACATTTGCCCTGCTATGCTGCATCACTCTGTTCTGGTGGGGCCAGAAACAGCAAAATGGCCGCAAGACACTTGTGCGTGCCAAATCCCCTGAAAATTGCGCTTTTCAACACACAAAAAGATGGCTGCCCAATCTGCCATGCATGTTGTCAGTGGTGTAACAGAGCTTTCACTACCGAAATGTGTCAGTGGATTCTACAACCATTGAAAGTGGAGTGCAGAAGGAAAAAGCAGTGCTTTTCTAAATGAAACTCCAAATCTTGCTTTAAATCACTTTTTATTTGCTGCTGAAACTTCAGAATGCCGGTACAGAACACCTTTCAAATATTCAAAATTCTTGCTGGGTGCTACAATTCACTTAGTTTAAGAAATCATTGTGAACGTACAAGGTCCTGAAAAGTTGAGAGCATAAAGAGATTTCCACAGCAAAAGCGGCCTGTCTGTGTATCTGTAAAAAAATCTCTGTGCAGCAGAGGGCTACGGTGATGACAGCTGTCAGGGGCCTCCCTGATTAAACTTTAACATGTATAAACTGAAACTCAAATGTTTGCAATCTAAGAGGCCTGTTACTGATAGTAACCCATATTGTAGTTGTTTTGATCCCATAGGTTTAAAATCTTGAATGAGAATTCTAGCTGTTATTTGATACAACAAGTTTGTTTTGTGCTAAGGAAAAGCCAACAGAGTTAACAATTAAATTAAACCTGTCTGAAGCTGCCAAACTGAAATAGCAGGTTTTTCTCACAGAAGGAAGGTCTTTCTGCCTGCAGGAAATCACACAGAGGCGTTAATTACAGGGTAGGAAAGAACCTGGTCTACAGAGGCAAAAGGAACAATGACAAGCTGCAGCTCAGGCAATTTGAAGTGTGAAGATGGTCGTAAATTGCCTCTGCAAGGAACAAACATGGGGGATGGCTCCTGGGCTTCCAGGGAGAGACCAAGGGGTGGGGCCAAGCGACCATTTGTTGCTTAACATGGACAAAGAACACATTTGGGGGGACTGTAGGGATACAGAAAAACAGTCCCCAAGTGCAGGGGTTGCCAGGGAGGCAGTGCAGGTGTGGAACTGGCAGGGCTTGGGTCTGAGATCAGATGGGTAGCCAGGTAAACTGTTCAGTATCAGCCAGGACATCAGCAGGAGAGAGGGGGAGAGAAAGCAGAAGCAACGAGGAAGGTTTTAAGATGCTTCCGGAACCAAAGATTGTTCTCCTCAAGTTTCAGGGAGGCAGGGCGGCTGTTCCAGAGGTAGGCCCCAGCAGAAGAGAGAGATTTACCACCAACTCATTGCTTGGAGAAGCGACTGACCCTGAGGAAGTTGGAGACGGATGAGTCAAGAGCTCGAGAGGGAAGATATTTAGGAAGAGATAGTTGAAGGTATAGAGGCCTGAGGCCCCAAAAGGCCTTGTGGGCAATGCAAAGGGTTTTGAACTTAATCCTTGCAGCCACTGGGATCCACTGCAGAGATTTCAGTCCTGGAGAGATATGATCGCTGGGCTTAAGGCCAAGGACAAGTCTTGCAGTCCTGTTCTGGATGAGTTGCTAAGGGTGGAGGGTAGAAGCAGGACGATTTAGAAAGAGGCTGTTGCAATAGTCCATCCTAGGGAGAACCAGAGCTCTGGAGACAGTGAGCTTCTGGGGGAAGGAGAGGAAGGGAAGAATACCTCTGATGAGCTGCAGCTGGTACTGGTACTGTGACTTCGTAGAGACATCAGAAATGTGAGGAGAGAAAGAGAGTGTGGAGTCGAAAATGACACCAGGTTTTTTAGCCGTGCAGCTGGGAGCAGGAAGAGGGCCAAGACATGCCGGCCAGATAGCTACAGGAAAGGAGGGACTCGGTGTGCCAATGAGGAGAATCTCAGTCTTACTGGCATTAAGGCAGAGGTCATTGGTGGCACACCACTCCTGGATAGCAGACAGGCAGTCAGAGTTGAGGGACGGAGAAGAGGTGGCTGAAGGTAGCCTGAAAATGAGCTGAGTGTCATCCGCGTAGCACTGAAAGTTGGGGCAGAGAGCGGCAATGCCGTGGGCAAGGAATGTCAGGTATTGGTTGAACAGCCAGGGAGAGAGTTTAGACCGCTGGGGGGCACCACAGGTAGAGAAAAAGATAGCAGAGAGGAAGGACCCAAGTTGGACTTGGGAGGGTTCGTCAGAGAGGAAGGAAGTCAGCCATGCCAGGGCCTGACTAGTGATACCTAGATTATCACAGAGACAATTAAGCAGGATGGCATGGTTGACAGTGTCGAAGGCAGAAGAGAGATCAAGCAAGATGAGGACACATGGGGTGTTAGAGTCAAGGTGGGAGAGCAGGTCTTCACGGATGTTCAGGAGAGCAGTTTATGTGCTTCTGGCAGCTCTGAAGCCAGACTGATGGTCATGAAGGCAGCCAACAGATTCACTGTGGAGATTGAGCTGGGAGATGGCCAGTTTCTCCAGGAGCTTGCCCAAAAAGAGAGTGATGGAGATTGGGCGATAGTTAGCCGGGCAGGAGGGATCGGCAGAGGGTTTTTTAAGAAGAGGGTGCACAAGGGAGTGCTTCAGGGGGGATGGGAAGATTCCAGTGGCAAAGGCGTGGTTGCAGAAGTCAGCCAGGGCAGGAGCCAGGGTGTCAGTGTGGTCCTTGATGGTTTTGGAGGAACAAGGGTGAACCTGTTCTGACAAGACTTTCATAGATCGGACTTGTCTAGAAACCCTGTTAGCGGAGAGCAGGGGAAAGGCAGAGAAGGAGGGAGGAGAGGTGAATGCTGAAGGGCCAGAGGAAGAGCAGGGAGTGTAGGGAGGGAGGGGAGAGGAGGAAAGTGAGGACAGGATGTCCTGAGTTTTAGAGATGAAGTGAGAAGCCAGTGCCGTGCAGAGGGCCTGGGAAGGGACAGGTGAGGCAGAGACTGCAGTAAGATTGGCCAGTTCCTTGCAGATTTTAAAGAGTTCAGTCGAGTTGTTTGATGCCGCAGAGATGCAAGCTTGGATATGGGCTCTCTTCTTGGTGAGGACAGAGAGCCAGTATTGCCTTTGGAGCAGGCAGCAGGCCGGTTTGTCAGAGGATGTACATGAAGCATGCCATTTCCTCTCGGCTACCCTGCACTTGCATTTTAGGGTGACAAGGTCTGAGTTGTACCAAGAGTTGCACTTGGCTTTGGGCTTCAGGCAGATCCTCATGACAGGGGCAAGGATATCAAGAGTATCAGATATAGCAGAAAGGGAGTGTGGAGAGGGCTGTGTCAGAGTGAGAGTCAGCCAAGGGGCTAGGTGGGATGAGAAAGTGGCAGCGAAAGCCTCAACTGATACGCACTTCATGGGTCAGATGACCGAGAAGGTGGGTGGCAGTGATGGAAGTGCTTTGGCCTGAGGGGTAGAGAGGGTGAGTTGGGAGGAAAGGAGAAAGTGATCACTCCAGGAGAGAGAAGTTGTGAGAAGTTGTGAGAGGGATAGATAGGGGAAGGTCTGAGGAGATCAGAACATCCAGAGTTTGCCCTGCAGAGTGAGTCGGGCCAGAGGGGAGAACAGTGAGTGAGAGAGAGTCACAGAGGTCGTGAAAGTGCCCAGGGTGAGGGCAGGAGGCAATCAGGTGGGTGTTGAAGTGTCCAAGAAGGAGAAGTTGAATAGTCTAGACCAGGAGGGATGAGAAGAAGTCCGCCCACTCAACAAGGAAGGGGGAAATCTGACCAGGTGGCCGATAGATAGTAAGGGAAAGGATGGAAGGTGCACACACTAAGATTTAGAGTAATTGCTTACATATACCAATTTAACAACAATTGAGGATTTTTAGGGTGCGGGGGAGGAAAAGTAGCCCTGGCACAGGGATACTGAAAATACAAAAGGATAGAAAATAGGATCCAAAACGGAACCCTCCCGTCCCCTGCACACCTTTGGGTTGCGTCAGTGTGACGCTTTGAAGTTCAGTTTCATACAATAGTCGATTAGATATATATTCAAAAAAAATATTTTTAATAGTAACACAAATTTGGGTAAATGCAGTAATGACATCCAGTATAAAGAGTAAAAAATTCTTCATTCCAAACGCAAAGTCCAGGGGGGATTCAATTCATTTGATAGTGGCTGACGTGTTTCGAGAAATTCATTCTCTTCATCAAGAGCCCAGAACAATGAATCAATCACTGAAAATAGAGAAATATATACAATTAGATATTTTAGAGCTCTCCAGTTATTTGCATCATACATTTGGAGTTAATGGTGAGTTAACAGTGTGTTCCCAGAGAAATCTGATCAACAAAATCTTCAAACTATTTTGATAGGAAAACAAAGATGAGGTAACTACAATAGGTCAACATGACCAGCAGTTATGATTCAATTGTATCCAGAGTCACAAACAATCGAAACGAAGGATGGCCGCTAAATCAAAGATCTATTAGGAATACATAATAGATTACAAGGGCACTGGTATGCTACCAGAGAAAATATTAACTAAAGTATGTAGCTTATCAAGACTAGAAAAGTCCCGTACTTCAATGGATAAAGAAAACTGCTTCGTATGTGCGGAGAAAAAAACTCTGAGTGAAATTCAGATGAGATTCATCCAGCGGAGAGTAAGGAAGTCAGGTACACTATAGAGGATAAATAATAAGTGCAACGATAAGTGTAAAATGCCATAAGCGGCACGTCAACGAAAGTGAAGCAGTAAAGGGGTAAACACTCACCACTGAGGGATGCCCAGCAGGCTCACACCATGACCAGTGATTTCGCGTGGCGATGCACGAGTGGCTCGTAGTCTAACTTTTAAAGTTCTAGGCAGTCTGGTGTCTGGGCCTATAAGAGAAATAGCGGCCGCTGTAAATTGGTGTCTGTATGTCACGTATGCAGACAGCACTGCAGTATCACGGCGAAAATCGCCTCGTATCATTAAATGCTGCTTACTTGTGTTTGTAGTTAGTGTGCCATCGGGAGACGAAATGTAGAGTGCGGAGTAAATGGAGGTCGTCCAAGTCCATCCAAGAGACAAGACGTCTCCGGAGATTGTTGCTATGCGTGAGACGCTCATACGCCAATGCAGGACCCTCAGTGCAACGACGGTCCGTGAAGCGTAGCCGATGTGCGTAACAATAGTTGTAGGACTATTTGAGTGAATCTACATAGTAGACTGTTGGTAAAAAAAGCGGCCATCTTAGAAGATGAACAATGTATGACTGTAGATGGAGACATGCTTAGTGTAGGTGCAGACTGAAATGGTCTAAAGTTAGACAAATTGGAATAAATCAATTCGGAAGGAAAACCAGCCATCTGGGATACGATGTGGTGACTCTGGATTTACAGTATTTAATGAACAAATAAGTGTACATGGGATAGTACTTAATTCACGTATGATGACATATTTTTCCAAAATGGACACCATGTGATATCGAATTGGGGTAGTACAATCATGTAATGATACAGGGAGAACAAAGGTCAATGTTAAATGTTAGTACTGAAACAATGTTCATGCTCTTGATGAAGAGAATGAATTTCTCGAAATGCGTCAGCCACTATCAAATGAATTGAATCCCCACTGGACTTTGCGTTTGGAATAAAGAATCTTTTACTCTTTATACTGGATGTCATTACTGCATTTACCCAAATTTGTGTTACTATTAAAAATATTTTTTTTGAATATATATCTAATGGACTATTGTATGAAACTGAACTTCAAGGCGTCACACTGACGCAACCCAAAGGTGTTCAGGGGACGGGAGGGTTCCGTTTTGGATCCTCTTTTCTCTCCGGCCGATAGATAGTAGCCACAGACGAAGCATTCAAAAGAGGACTAGGCCTGCGTAGGAATTACAGAGGCAGGAAACCACTCAGGGAAGATCAGGGCTACACCCCCTCCGGAGCTGTTGGGCCTGGAGAGGATCTTGTTGCCATCGGGGAGGAGCGGGTCAAAGCTTGTGACAGAGCTGGCCATGAACCAACTCTGTGAGGCCAAGGACATCAAGGTCAAGTTCTTCCAGAAGGCGGCAGATGTCAGAGGAGAGTTTGACAGCTGAGCGAGAGTTAAGAGTGGCAATGTGGAGAAGGTTGTGTGATGCTGGAAATGCATCAGAGGGACAGGGCCTCTGAATCCTTGTCCTTTACTGCTTTTTATCGTGTGTTCTGTCATGTTTTCTGCCCAGGAGTCCATGTGGGACTCCTGGCAGTGCAGCTCTCTCTTTTGGTTTGGTGAACAGACCCATGGGATACCCTTATGGCACCCATGGGTAGGGGTACAACCCTGTGCCCCTAGTGTATATTTTTGGGCACCTGTGGGTGGCCCACAGAGCAGGTTATGGGCTGGTGGCAGCTCCATGCTGAATTTGACAGGTGCTCTGGGTGTCCTCCATTTTGGGAAAACCCAGGCCCTGCCATTGGGATCAGTTGATTCCTGATAGGAAACAAGATGGCCCCTGTGGCCTCTTGCTTTCTATTGCCTGTTACCTTGTTTTCCCAAAGTCCTGGGAAGCCCTGACTCTGTCCCCTCCCCCTGACTGGCTGTTGGGTGGAAGTTCCATATATGGTGTTGTTGTGAAGGCCCAGCTAGACTGACTGGAGCCTTCCCAGTGACTGTATATTGTGGGTACCTCCTGTGGGTGGGACCTGGGTGAATGGAGTGTGTGACCAATATACACTCCTTGTTTTGGTTGTCTGGTTTCTGGCATGAGAGACAAAGACTGAGACAGCCCTGCCCGAAACTGGCCTGAATGCAGTGTGTAGTGTTGAATGGCTGGGTACTTGTCCCAATCCACATTCCTTGTTGTGAGTGTCTGAAAGGGAGGAGTGTGGCCTGAATGCACTGTGTGCCTGATTGGCTGACTGACTGCATGAATGCCCTTCTGTATGATTGGCTGCTGAGTGTGTGCCAGCAGTGTGGATGAGAGACAGAATAGTATATCTGGGGACCTCTCACCACTGGTAAGAAGGTTCAGGGAACGTTAAGAAGCGTTCAGAAGCGTTCTGGAGCTGAGTCTCCACTCTAAGAGTAACTGGAACTGCTGATCCTCGACGTCCAGCTGGAAGAAGAAGACTTGCTGTTGCATTTGCTTCGACCGATCTGAAGGCTGCCGAAATCGTCGAAGACTGACCCGAGAGAGGACCTGGTAAGGCGCCCTCTTCCCGTGCTCCGAGGGACCATCGAGCACTGCTCCATCTTCGCCGAAGCGCCCTGGAAGACAGACCCTCGAAAGGCTGCCGACCCGAGACGGGACCGCCGAGGAGATCGAAGTGAAGCACCCGGACATCGCCGCCGTCGAAGTCCATTGCCGTCGACCAGGGTTCGCAGGTGTGTGTAACCGCTGGAGGCCCGTCGAAGTTGTGTTGCCCAGCCGTGGGAACCACTTGACGCCGTGCCGCCGACGACCGGAGCCGTCCGCTCCTTTGCCTAAGAACATTCGAATCGAAGGACTCCCTCGTCCGCACCGTCGACCGCTTTATCCTGCCAGAGAGAGTCGAGGACGACCAACGCGCCGAGGAGAAAACTGCCGGTGGGTTTCCCGCCACCCGAAGACCACAAAGACACGAACGACTTGACGCCCTTGTTGGGCCTCCGTCTCCACAATCTTTGCGGTCCAGACTATTGTCACCGAGGTGCCCCGCACGCCTCTGCCTTGCAGGACGCCGACGCTCCGACGCCGACGAGCACCGCTCGGACGAAGCTGCTGCCTCATCGACGCCGTTCTACCTTGTTTGTCGACGGATGTTCGACGCCCCGTGCCTCCCGCTTGAAAGGGAAGGCATTCAAGAAGGGCCGTCGATTCCCCATCGCCGAACACCGAGTTCCTCGACGTTTCTCGACGCCTCTCGACGATCCGTGACTTCCGCTTGAAAGGGGGTCGCTCAAGAAGGATCTGTCGATGCCTCTTCGAAGAACTCGACTCCACCAGGTACATTGGGGGGGTAAAAACATTATAGGAGGGGATAAGACTTGCAGAACAATATATGGACTGGGCTTGTGCTATATCTTTATTTTACAGGTTGCCCAGGTGGGGGGATCTCCACACAGAACTGTGCCTAGTGGTAGGGGCCAGTATTCTGCCTATTGCTCAACCATCTTATTTCCCCTCCTCTCTCTATTGCTGGTTTCACTCTATTGATCTGTGTGACATTGTTACAGTATTGTTGATGCACTTTAATAAGATCTAATACAAAGGGTGGTACCACTTTAGAATTGTATATATTTGCCATTGTTGATTTTCCGGAGTACAAAGTGAGTTATTGTGATAAGTGTACATAACCTTGAATATTGATTATATAAAGACTGTGCTCTAACCAATACAGTGTGTGGACATTCCTTTGTGGGGGCTTGGGGTACAATGTACTTAAGAACCAGCCTGAATCACCTCCTGAGAAGCTAGGCCTTGATTGCTCGTCCATTGCTACCGTAATAGAGAATCTTGGCTGGGGTCTTCTGTGCCTCTCTTCTACCATATAGAGAGCAGAAGACAGACACCCCCCACCGGTCTTCTTTTCACACTGGTGGCAGCGGTGGGATGCTTATGGTTTTAAGAATCAGTGTATAACCGTGCCACTTACAAAGGATATCCGCACTTTATTAAATTAAGGTTTAGTTGTGTACAAGATAACTGCATTACAAACAATGGAGTCTATTGCAAATGGCAAATTGACTCGGATGAGCTTGGAGGCTCTCCAGAGTGCTTGTGAAGCCAGGGAGTTAGACTTTGTGGATAAGTCTAGGGCTGAGCTGATAGCTGCCCTGGTGGACTACCAGACTGATGGTGAAACTCTTGATGAGGGGGGGAATGCAACCAATGAGGACTCTGCCCCTGGGGTTTCTGCTGAATCTGTTTCTGGGAATGCCGCCATTCCTGCTGCCTCTGTTCCAAACCCCAGCAATTCCTTGGAGCTTGAGTTATTAAGGATGAAATTGGCCTTTGAATACCGCAAGTTGGAAATAGATGCTGAACTTAAGAAAGAGGAGTTGGCTCAACAAGTGGAGCTCAAGAATAGGGATCTTGAACTCAGAAATAAGGACCTTGAACTCAAGGGCCAGGACACTGAATGTCAGAGAATCCAGCTAGAGAAAGCTAGAGTGGAGACTTCAGTTAAAACCAGTGAGAGTGTCAGGTCCCCAGCCACCAGGTTTATGAAAGATTTGGTTGGTGTATTTGTGGAGGGTTCAGATATCCTCCAATGGATTGAAGCGTTTGAAATGGCTTGTGCGATTCATGATGTTGATAAAAGAGATTGGGCTAAGTGTTTGTTAAGCAGAGTGCCTCAAACTGGATATGACTGTATTCTGAAGCTGAGTGTGGAAGAAAGGGGTCAGTATGAGTGTATGAAGTCTGCTTTGATTGCCAAGTTTGGCAAGACACCTACCCAATACCTTAGAAGGTTCAGGGATTTTAAGAAAAGAGAGAATGTGTCTTGGGTTGACTGGGTGAGTGCTGCGCACATGAACATGATGGGGTGGATCGATGGATACAAGGTTAAGACTTTTGTTGAATTGTCCCACCTCTTGTTTTTTGAGCATTTTTCTGAAGCCTGTTCACCAGAGCTGCGTCAGTATGTGGCTGACCAGAACATTTTGGACCCCTTTAAGCTGGCTAGGGTGGCTGACAAGTGGGTCTCCCACCGGGTGTCCCCTAAGGACTCCAGTGGGAAGGACATGGACAAAGAAAAGGGGGCCTCTCAGAAAGCTGAGAAGTCCCACAAGCAGTCACAGTCGGGTAAACCTAAACCTTCCTCTCCCAAGACCCAAAAATCTAGTGGGGATAAGTCATCTGTGGGTGGGAATAAGAGTAGTGGTCCACCTGCTGCAAAGCAGGCTTCCAGTGGTTCCAGTACCGTACCCCGCACTCCTGGTGCTTGTTGGGACTGTGGGGCTCTGGATCACAAAAGGGGTGACTCCAAGTGTAAAGGTAAGGCACTTGGAGTACAGGCTGTCAGCCTGACCTACCCTTACCCCGTGTCTGAGGTGGAGGCCACTGTCCTCCCCTCCTCTACCGGGATCACATTTGGTGCTCCGGCAGAGATTTCCTTAGTGTCCCTTGGGGCCTGGGACCAGTATGCAGAAGTACTGGCGACTATCCCACAGAACACCCGTAGGTTTTTGAGAAGTGTCCTCTTGAATGGCCAGCCTTCTACTGGTTTGAGAGACACTGGGGCAAGCATGACAGTGGTGGACAGGACCCTGCTCAAGCCAGAGGACTATGTAGGTGCTCCTCTGCAAACCACCAGGTTAGCTGGTGGGCCTCCCAAAATATCACCTGTAGCCTTAGTCACACTCATGATTGGAGACAAGACAGCAAAGCTTCCTGTCCTGGGGTTCAGGACAATGTCCCTGCTAACATTCTGTTAGGAAATGATCTAGTAGAGTTGGGGTTGATCTCGGATGGTCGTCCCATGACTGCTGTTGCAGTCACTAGGTCACAGGTGACACCGGGTCTGGCTGTGGGTCAGGTACACGAGCCAAAGGCGAGGCCGAAGTCAAGAAGAAGGAAGACCAAGAAGGCCACCTCTGTGGAGGGAACACCTTCTCTTCCTGCTGTTCCGACAGCACCCATTGGGATCCATGCTCCGGACGGGCTGGGTCCAGTGGAAAACCCAAACTCAACTCCTGTGGGAGAAGAGACAGAAGACTCTCCTGTGGGAGAGGTTCTCAACCCGGAGGATCATCCCGACCTTCAATGCTTGTTAGCTGAAGGGGGACCCTCCCGGGCAGACTTCTGTAAGGGACAGAGAGAGTGCCACTCTCTCGAGGGGCTGAGGAAACAGGCCCTGTCCCAGGCACAAGGAGAAGTGCCTAGGACATTCCGGATTTATTGGGAGGGTGAGCTCCTTGTTAGTGAGCCCACTAAGCCTGAACCTGGTGCCCTCAAGAGGTTGGTGGTACCCCAGGTTTACAGGCCTTTCCTACTGCAGTTGGCGCATGAGGTGCCCGTGGCTGGTCATCTTGGGACCAAGAAGACTAAGCAGAGGCTCTCTGCCCATTTCTACTGGCCACGGATGGGAGTAGAGGTGGAGTCCCACTGCAGGACCTGCCCAACTTGTCAGTTGTCTGGCAAGACTGGAGGCAGTGTCATTGCCCCACTGCAGCCATTGCCAGTGGTTGGCACACCATTTGAGAGGGTGGGCATCGACATCGTCGGTCCCCTTGACCCTCCCACTTCAGGTGGACATCGGTTCATCCTGGTCTTGGTAGATCATGCCACCAGGTACCCTGAGGCAATACCCCTTCGGACTGTTACTGCCAAGGTGGTTGCCAGGGCTCTCCTGGGCATTTTCACCCGTGTTGGATTCCCCAAGGAGGTTGTCTCTGACAGAGGATCCAACTTCATGTCGAGTTACATGAAAACCATGTGGAAAGAGTGCGGGGTAACCTACAGGTTCTCCACCTCTTACCACCCCCAGACCAATGGTCTGGTTGAGAGATTTAATAAAACTCTCAAGGGCATGCTAGGGGCTTTGGAAGAACCCCTAAGGAGGAAATGGGATCTCCTCCTGCTATGCCTGCTGTTTGCTTACAGAGAGGTACCCCAAGAGGGTGTTGGTTTCAGCCCCTTTGAGTTACTCTTTGGACATCCCGTGAGGGGGCCCCTCGCCTTGATCAGAGAAGGCTTGGAAGCCACCCCTCCAGGTCCCGCCAAGCAAGTGGGGGACTATGTGTTAGGCCTCAGACGGAGGATGACACAGATGATGGGTCAGGCAACAGCAAATCTCAAGGCCAGTAAGGAATTGAATAAGTACTGCCATGACCTTAAAGCCTCGCAAGTGGATTGGACTCCGGGACAGGAAATCCTTGTGATGGAGCCTACCAAGCCTAGAGCTTTGGCAGACAAGTGGACTGGACCCTTCAGGATCATCTCCAAGATGGGCGAAGTCAATTGTCTGGTTGACATGGGAGCCTCTGTGTCAACAGGCTCAAGCCTTTCCACCGGCGAGCAGAAGTCTCATGTCTCTTGCTAGCTTCAGGGCAAGAAGAGGATGAGAGTGAGCCCCTTCCTGATTTGCTGCATAGCAACCCTCAGGATGGCTCAGTGGAGGGAGTACATCTCTCTCCGGATTTGACAACAGAGCAACAGAGGGCCTGCAGGGCTTTACTCCAACAGTATGCCTCTCTGTTTTCACTGACGCCAGGCCTTGCACCGTGGTGTAGGCATGAAATTGACACTGGTGACAGTGTGCCTGTCAAAAGCAGGTGCTACCGTATGTCAGATACCGTCAAGAACCACATCCAGGCTGAGGTCGCCAAGATGTTGGATCTGGGTGTTATTGAACCCTCAACCAGTCCCTGGTCCAGTCCAGTGGTCCTTGTCCCCAAGGCAAGTTCCCAGGCGGGTACCAAGGATTGGAGGTTCTGTGTGGACTACCGAGGAGTCAATGCCGTCACCAAAACTGACGCGCACCCATTGTCCAGGGCTGATGAGCTCGTGGACACCATAGGTGCTGCCAAATTTGTGAGCACCTTTGACCTTACCTCAGGCTATTGGCAAATAGCTCTGACGGACCATGCCAAGGAAAAGACGGCCTTCTCAACACCTGAGGGATTCTACCAGTTTAGGGTCATGCCTTTTGGGTTGAAGAATGCCCCTGCCACCTTCCAGAGATTGATCAACCATGCGCTCAGTGGGCTGGAAGCCTTTTGTGTGGCTTACTTAGACGACATTGCCGTCTACAGTTCCACCTGGGAAGAGCATTTGACACATCTGGATAAGGTGTTGCAGGCCTTGAAAAGGGCTAACCTCACTATCAAGGCCACCAAGTGCCAGATAGCTCAGGGGAAAGTTACCTATCTTGGTCATGAGGAAGGAGGGGGTCAAATCCAACCTCTCTCCAGTAAAGTACAGGATGTACAGAACTGGGAGACTCCCACTACTCAAACCCAGGTGAGTAGCTGCACCCCTGACAGCTCTAACTTCACCCAAACAGCCTAGGAAGGTTAATTGGACCGAAGACTGTCAGAGGGCCTTTGATGGCTTGAAAGAAAGTCTGTGTAGGGCACCTGTGTTGTGTGCGCCTGACTACAGCCGACCCTTTATCGTCCAGACGGATGCCTGCGACACCGGAATTGGAGCTGTCTTGTCCCAGTTAGATGACAAAGGGAGAGAACATCCTATCATATTCATCAGTAGACAACTCAAGGGTAGAGAACTTAGGTGGGCTACTGTTGAAAAGGAGTGTTTTAGCATAGTTTGGAGCCTTAGGCGTTTTAGGCCCTACCTTACGGGGTCTACCTTCAAGGTCCAAACAGATCATAAGCCCCTGAAGTGGCGTATGCAAATGAAGGGTGAGAATCCAAAATTGCTCAGGTGGTCCATTAGCCTGCAAGGACTAGACACGCAGGGAAGAGTCACGATAATGCAGATGGCCTTTCCAGAGGGTATGTTGACCGTCTGGATGAGGGTGTCTATCCCGTGGGAGATTAGATACCCTCCACCTCAGTCTGGGGGGGGGGCGACTGTGATGCTGGAAATGCATCAGAGGGACAGGGCCTCTGAATCCTTGTCCTTTACTGCTTTTTATCGTGTGTTCTGTCATGTTTTCTGCCCAGGAGTCCATGTGGGACTCCTGGCAGTGCAGCTCTCTCTTTTGGTTTGGTGAACAGACCCATGGGATACCCTTATGGCACCCATGGGTAGGGGTACAACCCTGTGCCCCTAGTGTATGTTTTTGGGCACCTGTGGGTGGCCCACAGAGCAGGGTATGGGCTGGTGGCAGCTCCATGCTGAATTTGACAGGTGCTCTGGGTGTCCTCCATTTTGGGATACCCAGGCCCTGCCATTGGGATCAGTTGATTCCTGATAGGAAACAAGATGGCCCCTGTGGCCTCTTGCTTTCTATTGCCTGTTACCTTGTTTTCCCAAAGTCCTGGGAAGCCCTGACTCTGTCCCTTCCCCCTGACTGGCTGTTGGGTGGAAGTTCCATATATGGTGTTGTTGTGAAGGCCCAGCTAGACTGACTGGAGCCTTCCCAGTGACTGTATGTTGTGGGTACCTCCTGTGGGTGGGACCTGGGTGAATGGAGTGTGTGACCAATATACACTCCTTGTTGTGGTTGTCTGGTTTCTGGCATGAGAGACAAAGACTGAGACAGTTTGTAAAGGTAGCGGGCGCCCCTCTCTCGACAGAACAAGGCCTGATAACCTGTTCAGTGGTTATTAACCACTTGAGAGTTCGCAGCCACTGCTTTTACTCACTGTGCCTTTCACAGATGGGAAATATCCATTTGCATATCAGTCTTTGTCCTGCCCAGGGGCAGTCCAGCACCGAAACGCAATGCAAATTCCAACCTGAACGAGAGTACCACCAGCAACCCCATACACGTGTTTCACCCTTGTTGGGGATCATCAGTGAGGTTAAGCTGATGCCTCTCTAAGCACAGTGAGATGGAGACCACGTCTGGTTGCCCCCAGGAGACCTAGGGTTACCAATCCCAGGTTCCTTGAAATTTAGTTTGTAAAGGTAGCGGGCGCCCCTCTCTCGACAGAACAAGGCATGATAACCTGTTCAGTGGTTATTGACCACTTGAGAGTTCGCAGCCACTGCTTTTACTCACTGTGCCTTTCACAGATGGGAAATATTCATTTGCATATCAGTCTTTGTCCTGCCCAGGGGCAGTCCAGCACCGAAATGCAATGGCAATTCCAACCTGAACGAGAGTACCACCAGCAACCCCATACACGTGTTTCACCCTTGTTGGGGATCATCAGTGAGGTGAAGCTGATGCCTCTCTAAGCACAGTGAGAGGGAGACCACGTCTGGTTGCCCCCAGGAGACCTAGGGTTATCAATCCCAGGTTCCTTGAAATTTAGTTTGTAAAGGTAGCGGGCACCCCTCTCTCGACAGAACAAGGCCTGATAACCTGTTCAGTGGTTATTAACCACTTGAGAGTTCGCAGCCACTGCTTTTACTCACTGTGCCTTTCACAGATGGGAAATATCCATTTGCATATCAGTCTTTGTCCTGCCCAGGGGCAGTCCAGCACCGAAATGCAATGGCAATTCCAACCTGAACGAGAGTACCACCAGCAACCCCATACACGTGTTTCACCCTTGTTGGGGATCATCAGTGAGGTGAAGCTGATGCCTCTCTAAGCACAGTGAGAGGGAGACCACGTCTGGTTGCCCCAGGAGACCTAGGGTTACCAATCCCAGGTTCCTTGAAATTTAGTTTGTAAAGGTAGCGGGCGCCCCTCTCTCGACAGAACAAGGCCTGATAACCTGTTCAGTGGTTATTAACCACTTGAGAGTTCGCAGCCACTGCTTTTACTCACTGTGCCTTTCACAGATGGGAAATATCCATTTGCATATCAGTCTTAGTCCTGCCCAGGGGCAGTCCAGCACCGAAATGCAATGGCAATTCCAACCTGAACGAGAGTACCACCAGCAACCCCATACACGTGTTTCATCCTTGTTGGGGATCATCAGTGAGGTGAAGCTGATGCCTCTCTAAGCACAGTGAGAGGGAGACCACGTCTGGTTGCCCCCAGGAGACCTAGGGTTACCAATCCCAGGTTCCTTGAAATTTAGTTTATAAAGGTAGCGAGCGCCCCTCTCTCGACAGAACAAGGCCTGATAACCTGTTCAGTGGTTATTAACCACTTGAGAGTTCGCAGCCACTGCTTTTACTCACTGTGCCTTTCACAGATGGGAAATAACCATTTGCATATCAGTCTTTGTCCTGCCCAGGGGCAGTCCAGCACCGAAATGCAATGGCAATTCCAACCTGAACGAGAGTACCACCAACAACCCCATACACGTGTTTCACCCTTGTTGGGGATCATCAGTGAGGTGAAGCTGATGCCTCTCTAAGCACAGTGAGAGGGAGACCACGACTGGTTGCCCCCAGGAGACCTAGGGTTACCAATCCCAGGTTCCTTGAAATTTAGTTTGTAAAGGTAGCGGGCGCCCCTCTATCGACAGAACAAGGCCTGATAACCTGTTCAGTGGTTATTAACCACTTGAGAGTTCGCAGCCACTGCTTTTACTCACTGTGCCTTTCACAGATGGGAAATATCCATTTGCATATCAGTCTTTGTCCTGCCCAGGGGAAGTCCAGCACCGAAATGCAATGGCAATTCCAACCTGAACGAGAGTACCACCAGCAACCCCATACACGTGTTTCACCCTTGTTGGGGATCATCAGTGAGGTGAAGCTGATGCCTCTCTAAGCACAGTGAGAGGGAGACCACGTCTGGTTGCCCCCAGGAGACCTAGGGTTACCAATCCCAGGTTCCTTGAAATTTAATTTGTAAAGGTAGCGGGCGCCCCTCTCTCGACAGAACAAGGCCTGATAACCTGTTCAGTGGTTATTAACCACTTGAAAGTTCGCAGCCACTGCTTTAGAGAGGCATCAGCTTCACCTCACTGATGATCCCCAACAAGGGTGAAACACGTGTATGGGGTTGCTGGTGGTACTCTCGTTCAGGTTGGAATTGCCATTGCATTTCGGTGCTGGACTGCCCCTTGGCAGGCCAAAGACTGATATGCAAATGGATATTTCCCATCTGTGAAAGGCACAGTGAGTAAAAGCAGTGGCTGCGAACTCTCAAGTGGTTAATAACCACTGAACAGGTTATCAGGCCTTGTTCTGTCGAGAGAGGGGCGCCCGCTACCTTTGCAAACTAAATTTCAAGGAACCTGGGATTGGTAACCCTAGGTCTCCTGGGGGCAACCAGACGTGGTCTCCCTCTCACTGTGCTTAGAGAGGCATCAGCTTCACCTCACTGATGATCCCCAACAAGGGTGAAACACGTGTATGGGGTTGCTGGTGGTACTCTCGTTCAGGTTGGAATTGCCATTGCATTTCGGTGCTGGACTGCCCCTGGGCAGGACAAAGACTGATATGCAAATGGTTATTTCCCATCTGTGAAAGGCACAGTGAGTAAAAGCAGTGGCTGCGAACTCTCAAGTGGTTAATAACCACTGAACAGGTTATCAGTCCTTGTTCTGTCGAGAGAGGGGCGCCCGCTACCTTTGCAAACTAAATTTCAAGGAACCTGGGATTGGTAACCCTAGGTCTCCTGGGGGCAACCAGACGTGGTCTCCCTCTCACTGTGCTTAGAGAGGCATCAGCTTCACCTCACTGATGATCCCCAACAAGGGTGAAACACGTGTATGGGGTTGCTGGTGGTACTCTCGTTCAGGTTGGAATTGCCATTGCATTTCGGTGCTGGACTGCCCCTGGGCAGGACAAAGACTGATATGCAAATGGATATTTCCCATCTGTGAAAGGCACAGTGAGTAAAAGCAGTGGCTGCGAACTCTCAAGTGGTTAATAACCACTGAACAGGTTATCAGGCCTTGTTCTGTCGAGAGAGGGGCGCCCGCTACCTTTGCAAACTAAATTTCAAGGAACCTGGGATTGGTAACCCTAGGTCTCCTGGGGGCAACCAGACGTGGTCTTCCTCTCACTGTGCTAAGAGAGGCATCAGCTTCACCTCACTGATGATCCCCAACAAGGGTGAAACACGTGTATGGGGTTGCTGGTGGTACTCTCGTTCAGGTTGGAATTGCCATTGCATTTCGGTGCTGGACTACCCCTGGGCAAGACAAAGACTGATATGCAAATGGATATTTCCCATCTGTGATAGGCACAGTGAGTAAAAGCAGTGGCTGCGAACTCTCAAGTGGTTAATAACCACTGAACAGGTTATCAGGCCTTGTTCTGTCGAAAGAGGGGCACCCGCTACCTTTGCAAACTAAATTTCAAGGAACCTGGGATTGGTAACCCTAGGTCTCCTGGGGGCAACCAGACGTGGTCTCCCTCTCACTGTGCTTAGAGAGGCATCAGCTTCACCTCACTGATGATCCCCAACAAGGGTGAAACACGTGTATGGGGTTGCTGGTGGTACTCTCGTTCAGGTTGGAATTGCCATTGCATTTCGGTGCTGGACTGCCCCTGGGCAGGACAAAGACTGATATGCAAATGGTTATTTCCCATCTGTGAAAGGCACAGTGAGTAAAGGCAGTGGCTGCGAACTCTCAAGTGGTTAATAACCACTGAACAGGTTATCAGGCCTTGTTCTGTCGAGAGAGGGGCGCCCGCTACCTTTGCAAACTAAATTTCAAGGAACCTGGGATTGGTAACCCTAGGTCTCCTGGGGGCAACCAGACGTGGTCTCCCTCTCACTGTGCTTAGAGAGGCATCAGCTTCACCTCACTGATGATCCCCAACAAGGGTGAAACACGTGTATGGGGTTGCTGGTGGTACTCTCGTTCAGGTTGGAATTGCCATTGCATTTCGGTGCTGGACTGCCCCTGGGCAGGACAAAGACTGATATGCAAATGGATATTTCCCATCTGTGAAAGGCACAGTGAGTAAAAGCAGTGGCTGCGAACTCTCAAGTGGTTAATAACCACTGAACAGGTTATCAGGCCTTGTTCTGTCGAGAGAGGGGCGCCCGCTACCTTTGCAAACTAAAAGACTGAGACAGCCCTGCCCGAAACTGGCCTGAATGCAGTGTGTAGTGTTGAATGGCTGGGTACTTGTCCCAATCCACATTCCTTGTTGTGAGTGTCTGAAAGGGAGGAGGCCTGAATGCACTGTGTGCCTGATTGGCTGACTGACTGCATGAATGCCCTTCTGTATGATTGGCTGCTGAGTGTGTGCCAGCAGTGTGGATGAGAGACAGAATAGTATATCTGGGGACCTCTCACCACTGGTAAGAAGGTTCAGGGAACGTTCAGAAGCGTTCAGAAGCGTTCTGGAGCTGAGTCTCCACTCTAAGAGTAACTGGAACTGCTGATCCTCGACGTCCAGCTGGAAGAAGAAGACTTGCTGTTGCATTTGCTTCGACCGATCCGAAGGCTGCCGAAATCGTCGAAGACTGACCCGAGAGAGGACCTGGTAAGGCACCCTCTTCCCGTGCTCCGAGGGACCATCGAGCACCGCTCCATCTTTGCCGAATCGCCCTGGAAGACAGACCCTCGAAAGGCTGCCGACCCGAGACGGGACCGCCAAGGAGATCGAAGTGAAGCACCCGGACATCGCCGCCGTCGAAGTCCATTGCCGTCGACCAGGGTTCGCAGGTTTGTGTAACCGCTGGAGGCCCGTCGAAGTTGTGTTGCCCAGCCGTGGGAACCACTTGACGCCGTGCCGCCGACGACCGGAGCCGTCCGCTCCTTTGCCTAAGAACATTCGAATCGAAGGACTCCCTCGTCCGCACCGTCGACCGCTTTATCCTGCCGGAGAGAGTCGAGGACGACCAACGCGCCGAGGAGAAACCTGCCGGTGGGTTTCCCGCCTCTCGAAGACCACAAAGACACAAACGACTTGACGCCCTTGCTGGGCCTCCATCTCCACAATCTTTGCGGTCCAGAACTATTGTCACCGAGGTGCCCCGCACGCCTCTGCCTTGCAGGACGCCGAAGCTCCGACGCCGACGAGCACCGCTCGGACGAAGCTGCCGCCTCATCGACGCCGTTCTACCTTGTTTGTCGACGGACGTTCAACGCCCCGTGCCTCCCGCTTGAAAGGGAAGGCATTCAAGAAGGGCCGTCGATTCCCTGTCGCCGAACATCGAGTTCCTCGACGTTTCTCGACGCCTCTCGACGATCCGTGACTCCCGCTTGAAAGGGGGTTGCTCAAGAAGGATCTGTCGACGCCTCTTCGAAGAACTCGACTCCACCAGGTACATTGGGGGGGTAAAAACATTATAGGAGGGGATAAGACATGCAGAACAATATATGGACTGGGCTTGTGCTATATCTTTATTTTACAGGTTGCCCAGGTGGGGGGATCTCCACACAGAACTGTGCCTAGTGGTAGGGGCCAGTATTCTGCCTATTGCTCAACCATCTTATTTCCCCTCCTCTCTCTATTGCTGGTTTCACTCTATTGATCTGTGTGACATTGTTACAGTATTGTTGATGCACTTTAATAAGATCTAATACAAATGGTGGTACCACTTTAGAATTGTATATATTTGCCATTGTTGATTTTCCGGAGTACAAAGTGAGTTATTGTGATAAGTGTACATAACCTTGAATATTGATTATATAAAGACTGTGTTCTAACCAATACAGTGTGTGGACATTCCTTTGTGGGGGCTTGGGGTACACTGTACTTAAGAACCAGCCTGCATCACCTCCTGAGAAGCTATGCCTTGATTGCTCGTCCATTGCTACCGTAATAGAGAATCTTGGCTGGGGTCTTCTGTGCCTCTCTTCTACCATATAGAGAGCAGAAATACAGACACCCCCCACCGGTCTTCTTTTCACAGGTTGCCATCCTTGAAGGACTTCTGGGGATGGGTACAGATTACAGGTACACCCTGCAGAGGTGTGGAAGGAGCCCGAGGGGGGGGCAGAGAGGGAAAGAGAGGGCAAGGTAGCCAAGGAGGAGGCAGCCAGGGGGGCAAGGAGGCCGTGTAGGGGAGGGAGGGGACAACAGGACAAGAAAGGAAATTGATGAGGCACGGGAAGCGTCTATCAAAGAGGTGCGGGCCTTGGACCAGGACGGTCCCATTAGAGTAAACATTAATGATGACCTTAGAGGAATGGAAGGAGGCCAGGAGGGCATCCCACTGAGTTCCACCATTAATGGGAGAAGAGAAAGCAGAGAGCACATGGACCAAATGTAGGGTCCAAAGGTCTGGCTTTCGGTGAGAGTTTCCTTGGAGGAGGCACTGGTACAGGTGTCACCGATAGGGAGGCCTGGGTTGGAGACCAGGATATCCTTTTTGAACTTCTTCCTACCAGATTTCGTGAGGAGGGGAGTATAGTCAATAGAGAAGCAGTTAGAAAACATAAGAGAGACAGAGAGCAGCATAGAGTAGGAAGGGAGAGGAGAGAGGTGGAAGGGGGAGGGGAACACTAGGGGAGGACACAGGGCAGGGTGCAGGCAGACGAGACAGCGAGAGGCAGGAGGGTTTTGCAATAGAACAAGACTACAACACTCAGGTATACGAACTATACAAATTGCACAGGGGGGAGGAAAAAACCACCTACGTTTGAGAATCCTGAATAGAGGGAGAAAGGCCAAGGTTTCACAATGCAATATTAGGTACTGATACAGTGCAAATTGTATATAACAGGGGGGTGAACCACCTGTAGGCAGAATGGGCAAGCATAAGGATGGTGACAGGCAACTGGCTTCCCCTGCGGACACCTGCAGACACAACCGGGAGCCTCCTCTATGGGAGCCGCCCTTTGCCTAGGAGCCCTTAGCCATGGGTGCTGCCCAGGGGATGACTGTAAGTAGGAAGGAACAGCCAATCAGGGAAGGGTGTGGGCGGGCAGGCAAGGAGGGAGGCAGGAGGAAACAAACACGGGACAACAACAGAGGAAGCAATGAGCAGGGGGGCAGGGGTCACCAAAAACTCGATATCAAAACACAATTACAGGCCCAGGAGGGTCTTACCCAAGGATTGAGAGCAGCCACAGCACCCACTCACGCCAGGATGGAAATGGTAAAAGATCTAAGGCAGTTCAATCTCTCTTCACCACACAAAATAAAGAATCACAATTTGAAGTATGAGGAATGACAAGCTTTAAAAGAACTGATTAAAAATCCAGAAATTATCATAAAAAGCGCAGACAAAGTAGGCAAAATTGTCCTCATGAACAAAAAGGACTATGTATCGGAAGCCAATAAGCAATTAAACAATACTCGATGTTACCAAACATTGGATACAAATCCACTTTCCACAATCTTCACCAATTTATTTAAATATTATCCCACCTTTCATATACCACCAGCCAATTAAGTACTCCACAGCCTTCCTGTCTCTAGAACCGTGCAAATACCTTCCAAGATACCTGGCCCATCAGCAGAAGGAATCACTTCACAGCTTCTGCAGGCCACACAAAGATGGAACACAACGTCTAATAACCACAACTCATTCCCAGGTCAAAGTCACTCATCTTCTACATTGACTGTTACCTTTCTTCCAAAACACACATTAGAAAGAAAACAGAGAGACTTTTGCACTCTCTCTTTCTTCCCTTTAGAATCAAACCCTTTATCTCAACCTCAGACTTCACAATGTTGTCCAATCCTGGGTGAACTTGTGCCTGGATGATGGCAGTTCCCTTCTAATAGACGTTCCAGCCACAACCTTAAAGAGATCAACTCTGTTGAGCATGTTGCAACCTTCTATTCAGTAAGCTCGAAGAAATCTGATCGATCTCTCACTCTTAAGGAACATCACTGGATTATTTTCAAGCAGGCATCACATTAAAGCTGAAGTTCACCAACTACAAAGCACTATTGACTAACACGACAAGCCCTGGTGCGTTCCACTGGAATCCAAGAAGTAAAAGGAGACAAGTAAACAAGCATTGTCCTGATATGTTCTTGCATTCTAGATCAATACACCTAAACACCTACACACCTGCATACCCCATATCAGGTTTAGCTAGCTCCATCCCTACTGTGCATCATGAACGATCTGAGAACACTGCTCTTCAAAGAATACTGCCCCAACCAATGATGAAAGGTCTCTAAAGACAACACTCCCTTCCCTATTCTCCCTTTAGTATGTGACCCATCTTCTAATTGTACAGCACTTTGCTGATTTTTAGTGAAGGCAGTGCATTTAATACACACTCAACATTCACAGAAACAACAATTAATTGGAGATTTTAGCGACATCACATATTTTTGGTGCGTATGTACAGTTTCTAACATTCTTTGGAACGTTAATGCTTCCGCTGTTGTATTAACCGATGCATAAATCTGTTGCATTACACTGGGGTTCTTTACAGTTAGAATTGGTGTGTCTTGAACGACACCCTATACCTTTAAAATCATTCTACATTATAGGTGATGAGTCAATTATTTCAACTCCAAAAACGTTTAATGTATGGCACTGAGAAAAATATGTGTGGAGGATTAACTGCTAGTAGATATGGGGGAGGAACTAGAAAGTATTACACATTTAAAATAAAGGATTGCTTTCTTAGCTATTGTCTTTGAAAAGGGCTTACTAGTTGAGTAAGCATAGTCTGGTGCTTTTGCTGGATTCATTACAATGTGGCGCACGCAAGCTCTCACCGTTGTCAATAGCTGAGATTAGGCATTGACTTGAAAGGGCATGGCTCGTTCTCACAGTCTGGCATCAGTGGACAGAATGTTTCTGAACCATACAGAGGAATTGTTACCATTTCCATAGGGTGGCATTTTTAGCAAGCGTTCATGATATGATATTATATGAAATGGCATTTATAACGTGCCTGTACACAAGTGTTTCTAGGCGCAAACCGGGTGTTTTCAGTGGAGGTCTGAGGATTTTTTTTAACTGGAGGGGAGTAAATGTTTATGTCTAATATGTGGGAGCCTGAAACAAACAAGGGTGGTGGTTCAGGTGGGTTCTCCCCAGCAAACGTTTTAAAAATATTTGGTTAAAATCCAGCATTTTACAACACTCTCTGTGAAAAGTTGGCCAAGCCACACAATTTGAAATCAATTTTGTACGATAGCACATGAAAACAATCAATAGATAAATGCAAGTCACCAACAGTGCACAGGAATATTTTCCAACACATTTTCATCATGCCTTTGCCCACCACATAGTCCAACACATAAAACGTTTTCATGCTGTCTGTGCCTATACATGTGCTTGCATGATGCACTAATCTATGCCAGTATTACCACATGAGAATTCCCATACAGAAGAAAATGCCCTGCCACAGAATGAAAGTACATCCAGACTGGCTATTGCAAAATTGGCCAGTGTAATCATACTTATGTTTGATTTTATCCGTGATGCAAAGTACAAAAATGCCATGGCACACACAAGAAATATGGCTAGACAGGAGCCACCAATGTAAGTCAGTCTAGTCACGTAATAGCACTCATCATGTTTCCTTTACCCTTAATGTCAAGCAAAAAGTAACACATGGCAGGCCACGGTAAAAAAAAAATGACATTATAGGCCAAGCTAGCCATGTAATAACACTTATCATGTTTTCTTTACCCTTGATGCCAAATAAGAAATGCCATGCCATAATCATAATACAAATATATATGCAGACTGGCACAACAAATGTAGGATATTCTAGCCAGGTAATAGCACATACCATGTTTTCGTTACTCTTGATGCACAGTAAATGTGCATCAAGGGTAAAGCCAACATAAGTGTTATTGCCTGGCTTGTCTGGCCTACATTGAATGCAGGCCAGTGACAACACTGTTCACTTTACTCTTGATGCACAGTAACTGTGGATCAATGGTAAAGCAAACATAAGTTATATTAAGTGGCTAGACTGGGCTACAGTGAATGTAGGCCAGTCTAGCCATTTAATAAAATGTGTCGTGTTTGATTTACCCTTGCCACGCAGTAACTGTGCCTTAAAGGTAAAGCAATTTTACCAGGTTTTATCATGTGGACAGCCTGGTCTACATTGAATGTAGGCCAGTCCCACCATGTAATAACACTTCAATTACTATGTTTACTTTACTCTTGATGCACAGTTACATGTATCAAGGGTAAAGCAAAAAAGAATGTCATGCCCTCAGCAGCTTCCACACCTAAATGTAGGGACCCCACTGAGCACATACATACTTTTACCCTGGATTCACACATCAGTCATACAACTCCTTGCATGCATGCATTCATACATCAACACCAACATACATACATAAATACATACATAGACATTAAATTAAAAAATACACTTAATGTACCTGCATACACTCTCCACACACGCCCCTGCTGCACTCCTCACTGTGACATAAAAACCTTGCCTAATAGGAGAGGAAACCTCTCCTGTCAGTCAAAATGTCTATGCTGATAGTGCAAGAATGAGAGGTGGTCGGGCTTGTTTTCAGATGCCCCAATGCCTCCTGTTATTGTGTGCTATATTTGGTGCAGAGCAGAAAGGGCTGCACAACAAAACAAATATACAAAAAAAAGGGTTGCAGGGGACACACTCCTGCTCAAAGGCAGGCAGGACAGTCTCCTGTGAAAATAAAGCACAGAGGGGAGAGTGCTGCCTTAAAGTCAGGTGAGGTGGCGGCCAGACGCTGAGGGAAGTGGCAGCTCAGCACCACGAATAGTTGCAGGCTACCATTTACTCAGTTGGTCTATGTACCTACTGCATCGTATGTTGACAAATGAAGAGAACGGAAGGGAATGAGAGGTATGTGTAATAGGAAGTGGAGAGAGTGAGGCAAAGAAAGAGAGAGAGAGACAGAGGCAGAGTGAGAGAGAGAGAGAGAGAGAGAGAGAGCAGTATGTGTATATGTATAAGAGGAAAAATATAGAGGAAAAGAGTTTGAGAAAGCAAGGACATGAACTGCACGTTGTGTTTGCAAAGGCACAGAGGTTGCAACACCACTCAAATGGAAATATTTCACAATGTTGTTTTAAATGCAATTGTGTTTTGATTGTTGATTGTATTTTCTTCCTATGTGGAGTGGCAGATGGCATGTGATTTATGCACTCTCTTGCCTCTATATATTTGGAGGCAAGTACATATGGGAGGTCTGTTGTGTCTGTGGTGAAACCAGTAGCATGCCACAACTGTCAGCGAATCCCTCAACATCCATGTAGTCCTTGTTTGTGTCTGAATCAAGCAGGTGCTTGCCGGTTTTGAGTTCCTGTACTTCTATTATTTGAAAGTGTGGTAGCCAAGATCGGGGCCCTTGCCAAGAACCCACTCGGCATCAGCCTCAGATTGCAGCAAATAAGGAGATTAGCCAGAGACAGATGGTAAACCAAGCTTCTTGTGTTAGATAGCAAATACACAGCATACAAAGTGATCAGCTCATAAGCAGTCAAATACAGCAGGACAAGTGTACAGGTAGTCGGCACACAGAGCTCTCCGAAGGGGCCTCCCTTAGACCGCAGGTTATATAGCATATTATAAGCAATCACAAATATATTATAGCAGTTTCACATTAGGGTGTTACTTGGCATGACAATTTCAGACATTTGCCAATTACTGTCAGCATCTTACTTGTGACAAAGCCGTGCAGGTAAATTGTTTTGTAATATGGATAAGCGGTATTCGAAGAAATCCTATTGCTATCTACCATATATGGTGCAGATTCTATACTTGTAGAGAGCAAGTTGAAGAGAAGACCTGTTGTGTCCCTTTGCCTTGTTACAGGTTTTTGTCTAATCTGCACCAGGACTGGTTTGGGCATGTCCGCAGAGCGGAGTGCAGAGGGAGGCAGAGGGAAACAGAGGGAGGCAAAGGCAAAATGGAGGATCTGATGTCTAAATGTATGCGGGAGCCTAATGTAGCATATCATATCATAGCATAACATAGCACAGCATAACACAGAATAGCTTACAACTCCTAGCATAAAATAGCATAGCATAACAATCCGGCCACATCAAACCACTGTTTGGTCTTCCCGGAGAAAGGTCGTAGACCAGAGGAAGCAGGATTGGTGTATAGCCTCCAGCAATGATAACCATGTACATGGGTGACATCAGGATAGGGTGGATTGGCACAGAGATTGTCACAGAAAGGATGTTGCTTAGGAGACATAGATCATCAGCCTTTAAGGTCCTAACTAATAAATGCATACATTTTGCCGTCAGACATTTGTGCTAGCACATTTACAATCTCCTGTCCCTTGGAGGCATCTTTGGAGGTATCCTCCTTAATTAGTGATGTCTCTATTTCAAGTGGCAGCAGTCTAGCCCCAGCGGGCAAGTGAGACACCTGTTTAGCCCAGCACGGCAGAAGGCAGCAAATGAGAAAAATTATCATCGCAAAGGTGGCAATTATGACAACAATTATTAAAATACCATGTAGAATGGATGAGCCCAGTGAACCATAAGTGTTTTGAATACAAGTTAACAGTGAGCCGCCATAATATGTGTTTATTTATTTATTTTTACATTTCTATAGCACACTAAGCCCTTGGGCATGAAGCCGCTGCTTGTGAAAAAAGAAACCAGTTACACATAGCAGAACCAGAATATATACAACACATTGAGGTAGAAGAGAACAAGTTGCATCACGGATCGATACAGGAGAATGGTGGTAAAAATGAGTTGCACTTCATTGCTTGTTATTGTGTAAGGTGGTACCAACCCCTTGGCAGTATTTTCTGACATCCTCAACCTGGGAGGAGTTATCGGGTACCCAGGTGCAGCACTATTGTCCTATAATTTTACAGGTACACCCTTAGGCAGCTAGTAAATAATCAAGTGCCATTCTATTCTTCGAGGGCCATAGTTCTGAGTGAAACCTGTTAGCTTTTAAGAATCTGTATTCCTTTTGTGGTGTTGTTGGCTACCTTTTCTAGGAGGAGTGATAGGGAATGAAGATCAGCCCTGTTGATGACAGTGCCAATGTTCGGGACCAGGAATGCCATGAGGCCTTTAAACCATGTCCAGATTGTGTGTTTGGAATGTCAAGGTTTATAATGAAGCTTTGGAAAAAAGGACACATGGTGGATCGCCAGACAAATGAACCCAATTGTGCACTGACCAGTCCAGTTAGCAGGTAGTCATTGGTAGGTGCTAACCCCACAAAGGAAATATAACCCTCTCTGGGTGTATAGGGCTATTTTGGTGCTAGGTGTGCCATTACAATGAAATTGTCCTTTCTTACTGACAGCTGTGTGGTTATAGGTGGTGGGGGTAGCACTTCTGTTAAGGACATAGGTGGCTGGTGTGAGACTCATTGAAGGCAGGGTGCCTATCGTGGTGAAAGAGATCAGGGCATGTGGAACAAATATGGCCAGTATTTTAGGAGGTGAAGTATTGGCGTAGCTGGGGTAGAAGATTCCCTGCGGGAAGGGATGGATCAAATTGCGACAAGAAGAGTCATTGAGCAGAAGGTCATAACACCATTCAGCTAAATTGAACAGGACGGGCATGAAGGGAATCATTAGGTCAGCGTAGAGTCAAGAAAAGTTGAGGAAGGTCTTGGTATGTGGGTGTAGGATGGCAGATGTAGTAGGAGCAAAGCCAATAGCATGGTAAGGAACAGCTACATGTGGGAACAATACATATTCAATAATGCAATAGCAGTTTTATTCCTAGCTTTCGCAGTCCAACTGGACAGAGATTGGGGCCATGTGCCAAAAAGTTCCAGATTTTCAGTCGTTACAGGAGGTAGAAGGCAGGAGAGATGATGATGAAGCAAAAGTTCAGGATCCCTTCAAGCATAACGATGCCAGAGGCGTAGAGCTGGAATAAATCAGCTTAGGCGCTGTGCACATTCAGCTGGCCTCCGAACCTCCTTGGGCTGGAAGACTTATGCACCTAAACTCCAGGTGCACAGCGTTATTGCAGCTGCTTCGTGACAAAAACCTTTGAGAGCATTGGGCCACCCGTAGGAGACAGGCGTAGCAGTGGCATGCTTTTGTTAGGTGTTATTCACCTGCTGATGTCAGGTGAGATGTTGGCTGCACTCCGCAAGTTGTACCTTGGGACCTGCAGCAGAACTTCATCGTCAAGGAGTGCTGGATGCGGAGGACCCAAGGTTTTAGCTTCTGGGACCTCAGTGGGCAACTGAAGAGGGGTGTCTTTCTCCTGTACACCTGCAGATTGCAGCTTGGCATTTCTTTGGTGCTGGCAGATAGCGGGTTGTCTGGACGTCTTGCTGTTTTTCATCATCGATTGGAGGTGCTGTTTTCACACACTGGATTTGGTGGACCCAGAAGTCATGGCCTTTACATCGGACAGTGGTGTGGGTTGTCAGCAGGACCTGGTACAGACCTTCCAGTGAGGATGCAGGGATGATTTTCTCTGATGCATTTTCAGGACCACACAGTCTTCTGGCAGGAAGCTGTGGCTCTGTGTTTCAGGCGGTCGAGGCAGAGCTTCTTGGATTGACTGGAAATAAGCGCTGACAATGAGCATTGGTCTTTTGCAATAGGAAAAAACAATATCATTCAGTTGTTAATCACATAGTTCAGGAGAAGGTGGAGAAGGTGGTGGAGTAACTGGCATGGCAGGCCTGCAGGCAGCAATTTAAAGGTGTCTGGAGTAGAATAAGAATATGTGTGGTAATGGCTTACCACAGAGCCCTTCTGAATGAGTGGCAAATGGAAGCTACAGCATGTAGCAAGTCAAAATAACCAGAGGACACAAACAAGGAAATCTCTATCACCTGCAACCATAGAAATGGCAGCCCATGGACTGCACAACAATCTCACAGCGACGTCCCGCGGAGTAAGAACTCTTAATAGAAAACAAGGGGCAAATGCATCAGAACCTGCTTCCGATCATGGGGACTATGCAACAACACACCTGGACCCCCAGTCTGCACAACAGCCCAGGTCACAAATCGTGGCTATGTGGTGGCACACATTAATCATGGGTCCAGTGACTCTGAAACTCACTCAATCTGGGGACAACAGCATGCCACAATAGTTTTCAAAACAAAAATAGACTGTGACATCACACAGGAGCCGAAGGCCTGAATCACAAGAAATCACAATGAGGATCAAAACCTCCTCTTCAACCAGTGTGAGAAGCAAAACAAACAGTAACCTAAACTGTTAAACCTAACTGACAAAATCAGAATCAAAACATTCAATGCAACAATGTGATACAAAACTTAAAAGTAACAGAAACATAAGCCGTTTTAATCAGAACATGACAGACAGTAATAACATGTACATGATAGACAATTGATAGAGGATTAGGTCCCACACAATATTATATAAACTCGATAATTTTAGAGAGCCATAGTTTCCATAAGATTGCCCTTCCATTCACTGTGATTTTGCTATTACACCTTAAATATCATGAAAAGGATTCCGAAGGGTTTACAACATAGAAACATGAAAACTCCCTTAGAGAGAAAATTGATATATTGATAGATTTAGAATAAAGATATTTTGATCTGTTTTAAATGAATACCAAGTATTTCACTACAGGCAGTTTAATCAGTTATTTTTCAATAGATACCCAAATAGGAGCATCCGTCATATTATTGTTGAAAAAACTAAATTGAACTTGTTTAACTCTAAACACTTTGTGATAGCATCTGAAATTAGTTTATTCAAGGAAATCTTTTTTTGTGCATTATTCCCCCGTAAGAAAATGGGCAGAATTTAATTAATAGATCTAGAGAAACAGGGCAAAAATGGAAGAGGTAGCATTTGCAAATAATACAACCAGAGATAGCATAATTTGAATGGGTTCAAGCCGACTTCATCTCATCAAAGAGAGGAGACCGAGTTGCTCCTGAGTCCTTATAACGAATCTGTATTCAACTTGATAGACTATACCATAGAAGAGGATTTTGCAATACCTAGATATTTGAAATAATTTTAAAACCAATTGAGACAGGAAGAAATTACATAATTTGTTCAACAAAATGGATTAAGGGGTCAAATTTGTATCCATAAACATCTGAATATAATGGAATAAATTCTTATAAATTCATGAGGTTATTTTGATTTTTCATAAATATTAAAATGTAATTAGAAAATGCTGGAACATTTAATTCCTTCTAAAAATGTGTCAATTGCTAAAATTAAAAAAGGGGGATAATAGATCCCCTAGTGAGTACCCTTAGTTAATGTTAAACATGGAGAAAATAGTTCATTCAAAAAGATGGATGTTTTAGGACTTGAATGAAATAATTTAATTAGTGATATAAAAGTTGGGCCCAGTCCCTGCCATTTAAGTGATTAAAAATGAAAATACGACTCCACTCTATCAAAAAATATTTACCACGTTGAGTGCTACTGCTGCATATCCATCCTCCTTTAAATGATCAATTTGTTCATAACATGTACCATGTTAAAGAATAGTCTAGAGTTAGCAAACATCACACAACCCTTAACAAAACCTACTTGATCAGGCTTGGTTAATCTTAATAGGAAAGGTTACACTCTACTGGGCAAACCTTTTGCATAAATGTTACAGTTTGTATTCATTAACAACATAGTTCTATAGTTTTTGGGACAGATGCTATTTTTGCCTGCCTTATGAAATAGAATAAGCAGCATCTCTGAGAAGGAGAATGACGCCTTCCCATTAAGGTGAAAATGTGAAAATAACGTGAGTAATTTTGGTGGTAAATTGATGCAAACTACTTGAAAAAAATCAATGGGAAAACCCACTGGGAACACCTTTACATAGACCTTTAATTGCATTATATTTAACATCAATATGGATACATTATTCTAATGCACTTAGATCTATCTGAGGGTCATAATATCCTTCCCACTCTAATGAAGAAGGGCTTAACATCTATTTGTTCATTTGCATGTTCAGGTGTTTATAATTTTGTATTGAATTTTGTAAATATATCTAAATTAGCTTTATCTGAAGACACTATTACACATAAATATTTTTTAACTGAAGCTATTCTGTTCCTTACTTTTTAACATTAAAAACAAGAGGCTATTGCTTTGTTAGCTCTATTTGATGTTTGCTAAATGTTGGTTTTGAATTTGTGAATAACACCACACGACTGTTTAGATTTTTTAAATTAAATTCCTACAGTATGGATAATATGTTTTAAAAACATTCTCATCAGGTTTACTGTTGTCATTATTTTGTAAATTATGAAGTTTTTCTTAATTCTTTAATTTATCAGATCTGTAACCTTTGTTAAATTAAGGAACATATGTTGAAACAAGTAAAGAATAAGAGTTAATACACATTTGCCTGTGGTTGTGGCAAAATACATCTGCCCTGCAGAAGTACGAGCAGTGGCTAAACTGCCTACCCAGTCCTCACACTTTTACAAACCAACTGTGATCCCAATCATAAAGGGAACACACTCACAGCCAATAGATGTACCTCATTCTCCTTTGGTGGTAAAGTGGACCGAGGTAAGGCTATCATCTTACACGGGAATGAAGATGAGAATGTAGAAACACAAAGAGCAATAGAACACAGTTTCAAAATGAAAGAATGTCCAATCAAGGCTCTATAAATATATATTCAAGGAAAAATCTTTAGTTGCAGGGATGTTAAGGTGAGAACTTAACGCAACAATACCCCTGCAATTCAGAAAAAGCCACCTTCTCTTCACACCCCCTGTGGTGCAGCCTATGACCACGATGATGACATCACAGATGACATCACTGATGATGTCACTAATTACGTGTTCTATGGGAAAACTGACGACAGCACAGATCGCATTACCGATACCATCACGGGTGACAACACTAACAGGGTAATTCATAGAATTTTGCACAAAAGTGGTGCACGCGGCTGGCGCACAGTGTCCCCGTGCGACACACTGTGCCAGCCGCGTGCGATAAAATCCATTTAATCGCACAGCGTATTCATGGATTTTAGCCTCCAAAACCAGCCATGGCACAGAGTGGCGCAGCGACCCTGCAGCAGTGCCAGTTATGCCCCCAAGAACGCCCTCGCGCAAGGAAAAGCCATCAAAATCCCCAATTAATCGCAAATGTCTGCGATAACCCTGGACCAGTTCACAGGGCTGCCAAACAGCAAACGCCAAGCGGGGAAAGTGTATTTCAGGGGTGCGTGGGAAGTTTCACACACAAATTCAGCAGGGTACGTGTATTTCAGGGGTGCACGGGAAGTTTCACACGCAAATCCAGCAGGGTACGTGTATTTCAGGGGTGCGCGGGGAGTTCCACACACGATTGTCCTGGGTACGTGTATTCCTGGGGTGTGTGGGAAGTTTCACACGCAAATTCAGCAGGGTACGTGTATTTCAGGGGTGCGCAGGAAGTTTCACACGTGATTCCATCAGGGTACGTGTATTTCAGTGGTGCGTGGGATGTTCCACCTGCGAATGTCCTGTGTACGTGTATTTCGGGGTGCGCAGGAAGTTTCACACGCAAATTCAGCAGGGTACATGTATTTCAGGGGTGTGCGGGAAGTTCCACACGTGATTGTCCTGGGTACGTGTATTCCTGGGGTGTGCGGGAAGTTTCGCATGAGAATTCAGCAGGGTACGTGTATTTCAGGGGTGCGTGGGAAGTTCCACACGCGATTGTCCTGGGTACGTGTATTCCTGGGGTGTGCGGGAAGTTTCACACGTGAAATCAGCAGGGTACGTGTATTTCAGGGGTGCGCGGGAAGTTTCACACGCGATTCCATCAGGGTACGTGTATTCCAGGGGTGCGCAGGAAGTTTCACACGCGATTGTCCTGGGTACATGTATTCCTGGGGTGTGCGGGAAGTTCCACACGAGAAATCAGCTGGGTGCTTATATTTCAGGGGTGCGCGGGAAGTTTCACACGCGATTCCATCAGGGTACGTGTATTTCAGGGGTGTGCGGGAAGTTCCACAAGCGATTGTCCTGGGTACGTGTATTCCTGGGGTGTGCGGGAAGTTTCACACACGAATTCAGCAGGGTACGTGTACTTCAGGGGTGCGTGGGAAGTTCCACACGCGATTGTCCTGGGTACGTGTATTCCTGGGGTGTGCGGGAAGTTTCACACGCGAAATCAGCAGGGTACGTGTATTTCAGGAGTGCGCAGGAAGTTTCACACGCGATTTCATCAGGGTATGTGTATTTCAGGGGTGCGCGGGAAGTTCCACACGCGACTGTCCTGGGTACGTGTATTCCTGGGGTGTGTGGGAAGTTTCACACGCAAATTCAGCAGGGTACATGTATTTCAGGGGTGCGCAGGAAGTTGCACACGCATTTCCATCAGGGCACGTGTATTTCAGGGGTGCGCGGGAAGTTCCACACGCGAATGTCCTGGGTACGTGTATTTTGCGGTGCGCAGGAAGTTTCACAAGCAAATTCAGCAGGGTACGTGTATTTCAGGGGTGCGCGGGAAGTTCCACACGCGAATGTCCTGGGTACGTGTATTTCGGGGTGCACGGTTAGTTTCACAAGCGAATTCAGCAGGGTACATGTATTTCAGGGGTGCGCGGGAAGTTCCACATGCAAATGTCCTGGGTACGTGTATTTCGGGGTGCGCGGGAAGTCTCATACGCGATTTCAGCAGGGTACGTGTATTTCAGGGGTTCCGGGGAGTACTACACGTGAATTGGCCGTGTGGGTCCTCCCAGGTGTTCTCTCTACTACCTCCACGGCCCCTGCAGGCAGCCCACACCACAGGGGACTACCCTGCACCCCTGCTCATGTCCCGCAGGCAGCCCATCCACCATGGGCATGCCCCCCAGCCAAGCCACATGTCACCTTGCACTACTGATCAACAACGCATGTCTCCCAGCACCCCCACCCCCCAGCACTGTGGGGCACCTGCCAGCAGGCACCCACTCATGTCCCACTCATGTCCCCCTGCACCCCCACCCCGCAGCACTGTGGGGCACCTGCCAGCAGGCCCCCACTCATGTCCCACTCATGTCCCCCTGCACCCCCACCCCACAGCAGTGCAGGGCACCCTCCACCAGGCCCCCACACATGTCTCCCAGCACCCCCACCCCCCAGCATCCAGGGGCACCCTCCACCAGGCCCCCACACATGTCTCCCAGCACCCCCACCCCCCAGTATCCAGGGGAACCCTCCACCAGGCCTCCACACATGTCTCCCAGCACCCCCACCCCCCAGCAGTGCAGGGCACCCTCCACCAGGCCCCCACTCATGTCCAACTCATGTCCCCCTGCAGCCCCACCCCCAGCACTGTGGGGCACCTGCCACCAGGCCCCCACTCATGTCCAACTTATATCCCCCTGCACCCCCACCCCCCAGCAGTCAGGTGCACCTGCCAGCAGGCCCCCACTCATGTCCCACTCATGTCCCCCTGCACTCCCACCGCCCAGCAGTGCAGGGCACCCTCCACCAGGCCCCCACACATGTTTCCCAGCACCCCCACCCCCCAGCATCCAGGAGCACCCTCCACCAAGCCCCCACACATGTATCCCAGCACCCCCACCCCCCAGCATCCAGGGGCACCCTCCACCAGGCCCCCACACATGTCTCCCAGCACCCCCACCCCCCAGCAGTGCAGGGCACCCTCCACCAGGCCCCCACACATGTCCCCCAGCCAACATGTCATCACAATCTAGATCCCTGGGCCTTATGGGCAGCCTCCAAATGCCAAACACCCACCCGAGTATTGCATCCACCCACTTAGAAATGGCAATTACATGATACAACCCCAATGGCAAGTTTGTAAATGAACACATGTCCCTCACATACACACAATGGGTGTCCGTGAATGTCAAAACCCATATCATGACATGCATGAAACCAATGAGATGATACTACACATTGAAGTTTGAAGAAAAAATATGTATTAAAAGCAACATAAATTGAATCAAAAATAAACAAACGAAAATGGGAATAAAAAAAAAGAAAGCAGCATGTCCGTAAAATAATGTAAAACCACAAATCATAATCCAAAGGAAAGGTGTCCAAAGTCACAGTTCACAAAAGTAAATCCAATGGAAAATTAAAATCGAAAACCATTGCTCCATGGGTAAATCATAAAAAAAAAATTGAAAATCCAACAGTCAACTATATACAGATAAACAATCCAGGGTCCATGATCCCAACAGAAAAAATGAAACCTATCTAATAACACTACCTAATAAAAAAAAATGTATACAAAAATGTGGCCCATTGTCCAAAAGGTCCAAAAAAAATGCAAAACCAAAGGAAACCTAACACTAACTACAGAACTATTTACAAGGGCAGCGGGCCAGTCCGACGGCTCACTTCGGGATGTTCCGGGCCAGGGCATCATCAAACTCCTGCTCAATGTCCCAGAGGCGGTCCTCCTCCATGGCCCTGAGGGTCCGCAGGGCCGTCGACATGTTCACCTCCAACTCCCTGCGAATTGACTCGAGGCACTTGGACCGCCTCAGGGCCCTCCGCATGGAGTTCTCCGCCCTGACCATCGTGAGCTGTGCCTCTTCCGGCCGCTGCCGCTCCGCATCTATGGCGTGGCCCAACCGCTGCCACATGGAAGACACTTCCTGTCCTGGGTCCTCCTGCCCTCCGGCCGATGCCTGCCCATCCGATGTCAAAGGCCCCGAGCCATCATGGCTCCCACCTCTTTGCTGCTGCTGCTGTGCCTGTGCCCGTGCCCTGGCTCCTGCTGCCTGCACATCCTCCACCGGCTGGGGTGCAGTCGTTGATGTGGCCACCCCTGCTGGACGTCCGACTCCCGACTGTGGCAGGGATGCCTCCTCCACCAGCCTGGCCACACCGTCAAAGGCAGCTCCACAGGGCACCCAGGTGACTAATGGGTGGGAAGATGGCATGGAGGACGACTGGCGCATAGGGAGTTCCGTTGAGGAGGGGGTCTGAGCAAGCCCCATCAAACGGAGGAATCCGGCCTGGGTGACCTGTCCCAGTAGGCCGACGCGGTCAACGAGCCATTCGAGATGACGTGCAGTCTCCTCATGAAAAGACTGCAGGTCACCTCGCATGGCCCGTTGATGCAACGCCACACCAGTCAGGACAGGCTCAACCCGGACCTGGATAGCCACATCCGCAGGCAGAGGAAGGCCAGTTGTTGTGAGCTCATCCCCTGCCTTAAAACAGGTCTGGACATAGGCATCCCTGCTGGTGCAAGATGATGCAGTGACAGGATCAGGGACAGGATTGCACACAGGCACCTCCGCGGCGGCCTGTGCTGCCTCCTGTCCCTGGTCCTGCACTGCACCACTAGCACCAGTGGAATCCCCACCTCCAGACCCAGTCTCTGTTGCTTGCACGGCCTCCTCCTCCACCAAACTCCCCACCAACCTGGATGACTCTGTGCCATCTTCCCCCATTGGGCCCTGTGGGGTCCCACCTGCCCCTTCTGCTGCCGAGGAGTGCAACTCCGACCTCCACCTCTTAGACCTTCCCCCCGGCAGCTGCGGCCTGGGACGCGGCACCGGACACCTCACTCCCCAACGAGATCACAACCTGGGCACCTTCTCCGCCCTCTTCATCAGTTGACGCTGCAGACAGGGAGAAATAAAACACAAGTATCAGGGCACTGTACAATGGACACATACACACATGACAGTTGTACATGAGTGGCATTGGCAAACCTCAGACATGGCATCACAATCGCCAACACACATGTCATTTCAACTTGCACACATGAGCCATACCACAGCCATATCGCAACTGCCAGCACCATCCATACACATACAACAGCATGAGCAGGCAAAGGTGAGCCAGACATCACATGCAACACAGGGAGTGCACTACACATGTACACACACCACCACACTTGCATGCCTGTGTACACCTCTGCAACTGTCGCAGTGTTCAGATCGGCATCCATGTCACATCTGCCAATCAGGCTTCCACATCCCGCTGTCACATGCATCCATGTTGCATCACTGTTGCACCCTTGTCAAATACACACACATGCACATGTACACAGTGCTGATACATGCAGCTGAAAACAACATCCATGTGTGACATCACGAACATGCCTACTTACATACACATTCATCCAATCGTGTGCCCACACAACTGCATTTGGCATGCAAGCCTACACACACAAGCACCATCCATGTCTCACACGTGACAGCCCTCGCATGTGTTAGCCTCACGGCCCTGTACACCCCCACCCAGACTTGGCCCCATAACACATGTGCAACCTGCACACTACTGGCACATCACCACACGCATAGCTTACAATCATGATGCATGTACACTTACCACTCGACTCCAGACGTGTCTGCCTCTCAAGGACCTGGACGTGGAGCGCTGGGGATATGCGTTCCAGGACCCTCATCTGACCGTCCGATAAGTGGCCCCTTAGCATCCGCTGCCTTCAAGAGGCGCCGGGCCTTGTTGAGGGTCCTGGACCTGAAGTCCTCCCAGCGCTTCTTAAAATGTTGGAAGTCGAGGACTGCCACCCCCTCCGCGTTGATGGCAGTCACGATGTCCGTCCAGATCTGAGTCCGTCCTTCCTTGTCGGCGCGCAAACTTCTGAAGAGGGCATCATACTGCCCCAGGACTTGCTCCACCAGGACACCAACTTCGGTGGCAGTGAAGCTGGTGCCCCTCTGCCTCTCTGGCCGGGGGTTGTCAGTGGTGCCAGATGTTGCAGTGCCCGACATGACAACCCCAGAGGCAGGAGTGGGTGGGCAACTGGGTCCTGGGGCTGGGCTGTGGAGCGATGGAATCCCAGTCGGGAGTCTTTGGTTCCAGCAGGGGTGGTCACAGCAACAGCACCCCTGGCTGATGTGCAGGCAGCAAATGGCAGGGCACGTGGGCAGCAGGCAATCAGGCAGCAGCAGATGGCAGGTGGGAGCATGCTTGGGGATCTGGGGGGCAGTAATTCGGCCTTCTGGGCAGGAGCGTGGTCTTCCGTGTGCTTACGCGTGGCCAGCTTGATACGGAGTGATTTGGCACGTGAAAATCCAGCATGTCTGCGTGTAATTCGAGGAAAGGGCCTTAGCGCGTAAGCGCGTCAGCACACGTATGCGAATTCATTGGCCCAAAGGCCACCAGCGCGTATGCGCGTCTGTGACGTGCTTGCGTGGGCGTTTCCCTGTACACGGGTGCATGTTACACGTCCAATGACTGCACGTCAGAGTGTCAGCTCGTGTGATTGGAGGATGGGGCCTTAGCGCGTACACGCGGAAGTGACGCTGGACGTGTGGGCATCTTTAAAAGGTACCTGTAGAACGCCATTTCCTTGTACGTGCTTTTCGTGGAGAGCGAGTGGGTGAAATCTGTACTTCTTGTCGGTTCACACGCGATTTACTTCACGGCGTTCCAAGTTCGTACTCCCTGTTACCTCTGACAGCTTTTTCTGTTCTTGTCTTTTTCCTGGGCCTGTTTCCTCAAACAGCGTTCACTTCTCCTTTTGTCCTGTCTCCTCAGACAGCGTACAATTCTTCTTTTGGCGGGGGTGTTGCCAACGCGCACACGCGCATATTTTTCACGCGATATTTCCTGGCAGACGGTGAGTCGCGCACGTATTTGACATCTGTGCTTGCCCCGTGTGTTGCCTACCCCTTCAGAGGTCAGTCTAGGCTGCGTGTGACACGCATACGTTCATTTTTGTGTTTCTGGGTCCTACAGCGTAGTGCAGTTTTTTTTTTCCATGCACGTGGTCTAGGAGGGGTTGTGTGCACATTATCTCCCTTTTTCGGGGTGCCTGTGCGTTGTGTGACTCATCATCTTCCCCCAGGGGTCACATACAGCCTTGCTAGAGCGCTATGGTACGAATTCCATCTACTACCCTACCCCTTTGATCCCCAATTGCCCAGGACAATAGTTTACTGCAACTCCCATACGCACAACAACATCAGTGCCATGGTTGGGAGGCGAGCACGCGGTAAGGGTAGTAAAGGTGGGCGAGCCACAAGAGGTGGCCGTGGTGGATACGGTAGGGGACTTGGCCAGGACTTGCAGGGTGCCCCTAGCCCCCCATGTGTGGGTGACCAGTCAAGGACACCCATGCCCCCCCCCAGTTGAGGGTAACGTGGCTGACACCATCCCTGCTCAGCCCTTGTTGGACCAGCCCATTGTGGCACCAGACCTGGCACAGGGTGACCCCATGGATGACTTCCAGGTCAGCAGGTCTAGGTCACGTGTGGTGGTGCACGTTGGTGCCACCAGCCCACGTGGATCAGGGGCAGCTATGTCATCTGCTGCCCCGAGTAGGCACGGTGGGGAGGCTGCAGGGGCAGCTGCGGCTCCATCCACCCCAGCTCTGAGTCTCCCAGCCAGGACAGTGTCGGTCCTAGTCCATCCTGCTGACGTTCCCCCTGACTACATCACACTTCCGCTAATGCCTGCACCAAGTCCCATGATGAGTGTTCATTCCCACACTCCTAGTCCACAGTCCACCGGGGCTCCTGCCCGTAGTGTCCAGAGCGGCGTAGGACACTCAGTATCACCACCACCTTCCAAGCGGAAGAGGAAGAGTGCTCGTCCAGTACAGGCTGATGCCCCAGACACGGCTACACAGTCCGGCCCACCAAGGAAGCCCAGCTTCAATCAGGCCGAACTTAATGCACTTGTGGAGTATGTGTCCGCACATGACAGCGAAATGGTGATTACTGCAGGATGCAAGACCACACCTGCACAATGTCAGGCACACTGGCAGACCATTGCAGACATCATAAGTGCCCTTGGATTTGTGAGGCGCACAGCTAATGATTGCTACAAGCGCTTGAATGACCATAAGCGCAGGGCAAAGAAAAAGCTGGCCTCAAGTCATGCCGCAACTCTAGTGACTGGAGGTGGGTCTCCGGCAGAGGACATAGAACTCACTCCACATGAGTATGTTGCTGGTACCTACGTCACGGAGGAACATATCCAAGGCATGGGAGACCTACCAGATTCCGAGGCATTGTCCGGTGAGTGCACATGCATGTGTGTGTCATCCATGTGCATGGTGTGTGTGTGAGGGCTTCTGATTGAGTGCCAGGTGAGGGGGTGTGTGCCTGAGTGGTTTGGGTCACCCATGTGCTTCATCCAATACATTCTGCGCACCAGGATTTGGGTGTTGCAGTATACCTTCTGGCAACAGTAGACATTCAGCCCAATCTCATGCCAGTTGCCCTTGAAGTGTCATCTTGCCACAACATAGTTGCATGTTATTCTGTGTCCATTCAGGCTGATTGTCTGCATTCCACCACTTTCACTAGGCATTTCTCAGTCCTATTGTCACATGTGTGACATGGCTAGGGTACATGCCATCTGTGTGATGGCATGTGTCATGTATGTGTATTGGACATGCCAATCACAGGCCAATGTGTGATAGCATTGCTAGGCAGCATGCAGCAAATTTGTTGGTCTTCCATCTTGGTGTCATCAATGCGTGCCATTTGCCTCCCCTTCATACGCAGTGACAGTGCATGCATGGGAGGGTTATAGTCATGTGGGACATGTGTCAATGAACTACTGTTTCTGTTGCTTCTCAGCCCGAATTGTGTTCCATAGTGCTAATGCCTGTTCCCATTTCTTTTCTTTCATGTCTTTGCAGGGGATGACGCACTTGATACTGCTGGGGTTGTGGAGATGGTGCAGTCCCAGGAGGGGTCTCAGGCCCGACTGGGCACCAGTGAGGGACATGGTGTGGTGGTGGGTGAGAACCCACACTTGCTGCAGGCCGTCATCTCAAGGGGTGTCTCTGGGTGCACCTCCCCCGACCTCTATTCAGGTGTCGATTCGGATGATGAGACCTATGTGCCGTCGCAGGTAAGTGTTTCTGGGAGGGATTCTGTACTGTCCAACCCACCTGCACCAGGGGTAGAACCCTCAATGGGGATGTCAGTATTGGTAGGTCCGCCTTTGGTGGTTACGGATGCAGGGTCACACGCCGCTACATCTGATCCTGTTCCTGGGCCAGCAGATCAGAGGGGGAATGCAGTCCTGCAGCCTCAGGCAGTGCCGGCACAGCAAGGGGCAGTTCGCCTTGCCCCAAACAGGTGTGGTGCCCGCCGACGCGGTGGCCGTACACCACCTGGCAATACCGCATGGGAGCAATCCATATACGGGATGGCAAACCAACAGGCAACATCAACTGAGATGATGGCTCAGGCCATGGATAGGGTGGCCAATTCCATTGTCCCCCAAGAAAGGCTAATTGAACAACTACAGCAGGCAACAGACTCCATTAGCCGGTCACACCGGGAGTAAATGTTGGTGTCCAACAGGGACAGGCGGGCGGCACTGGAGACTCTGTGGGAAGCCATTTCTATTGAGTCCCAGGGAAACAGGGAAGCCCTGAGGGTGGAACTCCGTCAGCTCAGGGCAACTCTGGTTGAGCTTGAGGCTTTAGCTAACACGAGGACAGAACAGCAGCTGGAGCGGCTCACACGTACGCTCTCAGCTGAGATGCAGGCAACTAGGGAGGAGATCCGGGCATCCCATGAGTTGTTGCATGGGGACCTACGCGCAATTATCCTCCAGAACCAGACCTTCCACACCCCCATGCTTGCTGCCATGGAGGACCAGACTAGGGCTTTGCGTGGACTGCCTCCCATAGTGCCACCACCTCCTGATGCAGCTGCAGAGGGTGAGGAGAGCGACAGCAGTGATTCTCCCACAATAGGGTAGCCGTGCAGGCCATGAGCCCATGGAGGTGTTTTTCTTACGCAAGATACACACAGGTGGGTTTTGGTGTGCAGCCTGTCCTCGGACCTCCTGGGTGGCCTCCCTCCCCCCCCCCCCCGGGCCCATTCATGGCCATTTTTTTTTAATTTTTTGTATTATTTTTTTTTATTTTTATTTTTGATTCTTGATTTTTTGGACAGTGTGTTGCCTTGTGTGGCTCCCGTGGGCATACGCTGTATTGTGGCTGGGCACATGCAGGCTTGTTCTGAATTTGGGTCAGATGCTTGGATTTGTGTGACACACATCCCTCCTGCTTCCCGTTTCCATGGGCTTGCAAAGGGTGTGCCCAAGTGACATTGACTTACACAGTAACGTTGGACTCCCATTTGATGTGTGGGCAGTCTGTAGTCAATACTGTGTATACATTCCTAGTGCATATTGTTGTTGTATTGTACACTGCATGGTGTATTGATATGTGCCTCTGCATCCATCTCATCCTCCTAATTTGCAGGTCCATTTCTCATGTGTCCACAAGGCGGTCTACTTTGGAACTGGAGTCCATGTTGTAAGCAGTGCACCTACACTTTTGCGTGGCGCTAACACTGTATAGTTGGAAGTGTTGAAGTGCTGGCATTATCAGGTAGTGAGGCTACCAATTTTTTAAGTCCATAATGTCATGTTTATGGTAGGTTGGAGGTTGTGTAGGTGATTGGTATTATTGGTAAGTATTTGGTAATGTGTGTTGTTGGTCCTGCATTACTGTGAGCATTTCATGTGTGGCCAGTTTCCATTAGGGACACTGTAGTTGGTGACACTTGGGTCATGTTGTGGGGATTAATTTGTTTGCTCTCACATTGCATGACATGCCATGGTGTGTTGTGTGGCCGTGCCGGGGAGGGGTTGGGTGACATGGCACTGTTCTCATTTTGTATTTTGCAAGTGGGTATTCATTTTTGCTGCATGGAAGTGTGTCTTTTGATGACACTGCATTGGTGGTGTTTGTGTAGGTAGGGAAGCACACATTGTGACACTTCCAGATGAACAATCTCAGGCTGCTATGGTTCTGACAGTTGACTGTACCGTAATTCATCAGAATTGTCAGATTGAGTCATCATTGATTGTCAGATGATATGAGCCAGGGCTGTGTGCACTCCACAGGGGAGTGCTTTCTATGTGAAGTAATTAGCCACCAGCTGCGTACGGGCTGCCTCACCCCGTGCCCTTTCCCCTCCCATGCGCAGCAGGCGTGCATGTGGTTGGGGATGTGGGGGCACCACCATGTCCACAGCCAGGCCCCGGCGTGTTGCAACATTGTGCAGGACACATGCTGCCACTATGATCCTGCACACTACTGGGGGAGCGTATAACGGCTTCCCACCAGAACGGTCAAGGGAGCGAAAGCGTGACTTGAGCACTCCGAATGTGCGCTCCACTATGCCCCATGTTGCAATATGGGCTGTGTTGTATCTTACTTCGGGAGGCGTGATGGGGTTCCGAATTGGCGTCATCATGTGTGTGCTCAGAGGGTAGGCACTGTCCCCTGGGGAGGTGGTGATGGGGATCATTAGTGGGGTATTGGCATTACTCTGTATCTGTCATGCATGCGTGTGCTGTGGCATTTCTACTCACCAAGCAGCCATGCATCGCCATGCCGCCCAGCTTCCATGTCCCGGTTTAGGGTTGACATCCTGTAAATGAAGCTGTCGTGGGTGGACCCTGGATAGTTGGCATATACTGAGGTGATGATTCCCTTGGCATCACATACTACCTGGACATTGATGGAATGCCAGTGCTTGCGGTTTCTATAAATGTGCTCCGATGCCCTGGGGGGACGTAGAGCCACATGGGTGCAATCAATGGCACCTAGCACTTTGGGGAATTGTGCCACCCTGTAGAAATCCTGGCTGACAGCCAGCATTTCTGCAGGTGTTCTGGGCAGGTATATGTGCCTGCGGACTGATTGGCGTGCAGTGATGATGGCCAACACCTGGTGTAGGCACCGTGACTGCGTGGCCTGTGACACCCCCCCCCCCACTATGGCACTTGTCCGCTGAAATGATCCGGTAGCCAAGAAGTGCAGTACATTGAGGACCTTCTCCAGGGGGCTGAGTGCTTGGGAGCACAGGGTGGGTGATGTGAGGTCATCCTCCCACTCACTGACCAGGTCGAGTATTATGTGTGGTGGAAACCTGTTCCTCTCATACACCTGGTCATCAGGCATACCAAATAGGCTGGTTCTGGGTGTGAAGATTCTGGCCCTGACTATCCTTCTCCTCCTCCTGCGGTATCCCACGGCCACTGCTGCTAGGAACGGTATATTCATCCTGGGCGTCTGAGCTTGTTTGTTGTTTGCGCACTCTTTTATGCTGCGCGGGACGTGCGCCTGCTTCATGCTGGCGTACGTGTTTCAGGATTGGACCATTTATTTTTTGGCGCGTTGTAGGCGACCATGTAAATCTTCCCACCCACCCCAGGAATGCACGTAACACGCTCTCCCAGGCCCAGTCGCGAGTAAATAATCCCGCCCACCCCTGGAATACACCTACCCCACTCTCACAGGCCCAGTCGTGTGTGGAACTTCACGCGCACACCGAAATACACGTAGCCTGCTGGTATTGCGTGTGAAAGTTCACATGGACCCATAATACACGTACCCTGATGGTATCGCGTGTGAGACTACCCACGCACCCCTGGAATACACGTACCCAGGCAAATCGCACGGCTGGGGGGTGGGGGTGCTGGGAGACAGGAGTGGGGGCCTGCTGACAGGTGCCCCTGACTGGTGGGGGTGGGGGTCAGGGAGACAGGAGTTGGACATGAGTGGGGGCCTGGTGGAGGGTGCCCATGGATGCTGGGGGGTGGGGGTGCAGGGAGACAGGAGTGGGGCCTGGTGGAGGGAGCCCTGCACTGCTGGGGGGTGGGGGTGCAGGGAGACAGGAGTGGGGGCCTGCTGGCAGGTGCCCCTGACTAGTGGGGGGTGGGGGTGCAGGGAGACAGGAGTGGGGGCCTGGTGGAGGGTGCCCTGCACTTCTGGGGGGTGGGGGTGGGGGTGCAGGGAGACAGGAGTGGGGGCCTGGTGGCAGGTGCCCCTGACTGGTGGGGGGTGGGGGTGCAGGGAGACAGGAGTGGGGGCCTGCTGGCAGGTGCCCCTGACTGGTGGGGGGTGGGAGTGCAGGGAGACAGGAGTGGGGGCCTGCTCGCATGTGCCCATGACTGCTGGGGGGTGGGGGTGCAGGGAGACAGGAGTGGGGGCCTGCTGGCAGGCGCCCCTGACTGGTGGGGGGTGGGGGTGCAGGGAGGCAGGAGTGGGGGCCTGCTGGCAGGTGCCCCTGACTGCTGGGGGGTGGGGGTGCAGGGAGGCAGGAGTGGGGGCCTGGTGGCAGGTGCCCCTGACTGGTGGGGGGTGGGGGTGCAGGGAGACAGGAGTGGGGGCCTGCTGGCAGGTGCCCCTGACTGCTGGGGGGTGGGGGTGCAGGGAGACAGGAGTGGGGGCCTGCTGGCAGGTGCCCCTGACTGGTGGGGGGTGGGGGTGCAGGGAGACAGGAGTGGGGGCCTGCTGGCAGGTGCCCCTGACTGGTGGGGGGTGGGGGTGCAGGGAGACAGGAGATGGCGCCTGCTGGCAGGTGCCCCTGACTGGTGGGGGGTGGGGGTGCAGGGAGACAGGAGTGGGGGCCTGGTGGAGGGTGCCCTGCACTGCTGGAGGGTGGGGGTGCAGGGAGACAGGAGTGGGGGCCTGCTGGCAGGTGCCCCTGACTGGTGGGGTGGGGGTGGGGGTGCAGGGAGACAGGAGTGGGGGCCTGCTGGCAGTGCCCCTGACTGGTGGGGGTGGGGGTGCAGGGAGACAGGAGTGGGGGCCTGGTGGAGGGTGCCCTGCACTGCTGGGGGGTGGGGGTGCAGGGAGACATGAGTTGGACATGAGTGGGGGCCTGGTGGAGGGTGCCCCTGGATGCTGGAGGGTGGGGGTGCTGGGAGACATGCGTTGGTGGGCAATAGTGCAAGGTGACATGTGGGTTGGCTGGGGGGCATGGCCATGGTGGATGGGCTGCCTGCAGGACATGTGCAGGGGTGCAGGGTAGTCCCCTGTGGTGTGGGCCGCCTGCAGGGGCCGTGGAGGGTGTAGAGGGAACAGCTGGGAGGACCCACACGGCCAATTCACGTGTGGGACTCCGCGGCACGCCCGAAATACACGTAGGCTGCTGGATTTGTGTGTGGAATTTGCCGCACACCCGGAGTACACGTACCCTGCTGAAATTGCGTGTGGAACTTCACGCGCACACCGAAATACACGTACCCTGCTAATTCGCGTGGGAAACTTCACGCGCACCCCGGAATACACGTGCCCAGGCCAATCGCATGTGGAACTTTCCACGAACCCCGTAATACACGAACACGCTATTTTTCACACAGCGGGTGTCTGTGTTTTTCGGTACCCCTTTGCACCTCATTTGTCCTAGAGGGCCACTGTATGGACCATTAATCATAGCTGTATATGGGTGCTTTTTGTTAGCGCACATTTTGGTGCACATTTATTTCAGGCGCAGGGACGCTACCGCCTGCTTTCTTGTGGCGTACTTGTTTGGCCCTGTGCGCGTCTTTCACCGTGCGCTGGTTTGCCCTATTCGATTCTATGAATACGAGTTGTAGGCGAGCATGTGGGCGTTCCGCGCACTTGCCTCCTGTACTTCCCCCGTGACGCCCATACTTTCACGCGTTGTTCCCCATTCCGAGTGTTACGTCCCGTGTTCTGCCTACTTTTGTGATGTGCGCCGTGCTATGTGCGATTTCCCAGCGGCCGTGGTGCACGCCGTTGGATGACCTGTGCGCCGGCGTGCGCCACGCACTTTTTCAGCGCACATCCAACATTTTTCTCGCGCACGGACTTCCATGAATCGATGTGCGCTGGTTTCCCTGCAATTTTCGCAGTTGCACTGCGAATTTCGCACTTTTACTGTGATTCGCACGTTTTGGCATATCTGCGCCGGAATTTTACATTTTGACATTAGAAATAACATCATAAATAAGTTAGCTCATAAAAACTTTGATTATTTTAATAACAATTTAGGCTGTGGACTTGGCCATGATGAATGCTGTGGCCATTGACCATCACCAAAACCATAGCTAGTGGTCGGTTAATGGTGTAACATATACAGTGGGCATGGATAAAAGCCATGGCTAGTGGCCCATTACTGTTTTAAAATATATAGTGGGCAAGGCCGAAAGCTGTAGCCACTGGCCATGGCTAAATGCCATGGCTGGTGATAAATAATATGTTAGAATATACAGTCGGCATAGTAAAAGGCTGTGGCCATTGACCAATATTGGTTTGAAGGTCATGGCTAGTGTATATCATAAACAGTGGACATGGATGTAGGATGTAGCCACTGGTGAAGGCCAAAGCCTATGGTTTGTGGCATGTTCGTTTTTTTAAATTTACAGTGGGCATGGCTGAAGGCTATGACTACCAACCCATTAATGTGTTAAGATATAGTTGGTCATGTTATGTTATGTTATGTTATTTGGCATTTATATAGCACCTTATTGTCAAGGGTTTTGACCCATGTTGAATCAATAGACTGGGTAGATGTGGGGATGAGCTGTTGCCGCCAATTATTCTATCCCAGAACAAACTAAATCAATAGACTGGGTGGATGTGGGGATGAGCTATTGCCGCCCACATTCACGCCAGAATAGGAGAACTGTGCAGTTGGAACAAGACCACTCCAAAGATACAACCTTCTTGTGGGGGGTTCCACATCATCACTCTACTGTAAGGATGCCATCAAAACAATGTTAAGCAAGGGTCCTATACTATCAAGCAAAAGACCACTCTATTGAAATGCAGTAAATCAAGACAACTCAAAAATGGATGCAGTACCGACAAATTCCCCAAGGTGGCGCTAGCGGTCTAAACTTTGACACGGAAACTGTATTTAGGAGTTGCAAGAGGGGCAGGGACTTCAAAGCTTGTTGGTTAATTGAAAATCTTAGCCACCTGCTGTTCCCAGAGGCCAAGAGGCTGAGAACTCTTAACACCTCAGAGATTCCCACACCAGGAGGCAGGATATCACATGACCCTGTTGATTGATTGAGGAGAGACTTCCAGGCAGCCTGCTGGAGCTCTCACACAGCAGGCTCTTTGTGTTGAATGGGGTATGTTAATTTTGAGTGTTTCCTGTCAACAGCCCTCTGCCAGCAAGGAGAGACATGTGATCACTGACCCACCCAGACTTCTGGAGGCGGACCCAAACACTTGGGGAGTTGAATTGCAACAAATATATATTTTATAGAAATTGTGATAACTTATTGTAACCAAATGACAGGAATGTACAACTTTGAGAGTCTTAGTTTGAAAAATGCCCTCACGATTTGAGTCCAAACTCCAATTTGTACCATGTTCTGGGGCAAAATCGCGCTAATTATGAATATTGTAGAAAATGTGTTTAAGCTAGAGACATGGAAAGTTACTTGGATATATGTGGAAGGGAAATGTACCTTTGTATAATTTTTGATGAAAATCCCATATTGCACAACCCACTAAAATCGAAAATAAGTTGCCATTTTTGAATGCAAGCTCCTAGAAACACCAGAGGCGGAACAGAGACTACCTTAAGCAAGGTGCCATATGTACATGTAATGTCAACCACTTGTGTACCTGGGAAATATGTATTTGAATCAAATATAGATTTGTGGGCAAATTGACCAGGGGAGGATCCTCTGACCCATAAACAGACCTCATTACTCTGACTCACAACCCAATTCCTCCAATCAAAGGAGAAAGGAGGAACTGGCCAATAACAAGTAGAGAGCGGCAGGCTCAGTTATGCCACGCACACACCCACTTCCAAAACACATAAAAAGAGACTGCTGGGACAGGTAGAGACAATCAATTCCATTTGCTGCGGAGCATGCTGACCAACGACTTCACATCCAGAGATCCAACACTTAGACTTCCAAGCTAAACATAGACTACAGAACTTTGAACCTAGAAGGCCCACTGCAAGCAAAAGTATTCTCAGCAGGCCTTCAGAATCCAGCAAGCCTAACCAAACTATTCAACAGCCGGGCGAGCTGTTTGAATTCTTTGCCAAGAACTGTTGCCGGAACCGCAGACCAGACCCAGACCGCTGTGAGCAGAACCGGTGCCTGATTGACCCGCCGTATCCAGAGCGGCTAGACCAGCAGAGCAGAGCTGACCCAGACGCTGTGAGCAGAACCGCCCAGTCCAGTCCAGTTGACCAGATCCGTGACGAGGCCCATTCATTTCAAAATTAGGAGTGAGTATCCGCCAGAACTGTGCAGAACCCAATCTCTTAGTTAAAATAATCTAATCCAAACTATTTTAACCTAATTAGAACATCCTCCTAGAAATCGTGTCATCTGTCATATGTAAAGCTGCACAACTGTCACCTGTCTATTCTGAAGCTGCAAGCTGTCACCTGTCATTTTGAGTTTTACTTTAAATCCGAAAATCTACCTTTATTAAATCGTCCGTATCTCTTGAACCGCTTTTTAACTTTCATTTTAAAGCTGTGATTCTAGGCTTTCCAACGAACCTAGAACCGACTTCCCACTCCTTATACTTTTACCGCAATCGCGATTCACACACTCGCAAAATTTACCGCGATTTACGATTTGGCTCAATTTCTCCACTTGTGAAAATAGCAGCTCCATTCTTTTCTTTGTTAAAATCTGTTTTCAACCTGGTAATAACTCATAGAGCATTGCTAAAGTGAGCCTGAACTAATACCAAAAAGTGTCTCTCCCTCACCCTGAATCTCTAGAGGGAATTAAAATCAGTTAGCACATTTTCCCATCCATTGCCATCACATTTAAAAGCATTTTGGGCCTGTGTTTCAAACCTCTACCTGTTTTCCTCTAAGCTTGCTGGGGGAGAACTGCATTTCGTGTTGCATTTTGTTGGGATTCTTGAAGACTGTGTGCTCACTTTCCATTTCTTACATTGCATAGGGGGGGAGTGAATTGTCAAGGAAAAGTGATTACATTGTCTTTTGTTGGAGCCATATCAAGTTACCTTCTGTACTGCATTTCATTCATCATTGTGTTTCCTTGAACCATATAAAGCATTCTTTCCCACCTTATTCTTCTGTTCCTATTCATAAGTTACCTCTTGCTGATTACTGCTCATATTCACAAGTGTAATATCCATTATCAATTTATTTATAGAAGTGTGATATATATATATATATTGTTTACATTTTCAAATAAACCTTTTAAATTGCAAAACAAACCTACTTCTTGGCTCTGTGGGGTCAGTGGGATTCTAAGAGGGGGGTGTTATACAAGGGTTGTCATCCAGAGTACTGAACTGGACATAAAAATACATCAATAAAGGTTTTCCTCAGCATCCCAGACTAGGCATTGACTTAGCTGTAGTGTTGATTGAATATCGCTTACAGAAGTGGGGGCTCGGTGCCGGGATATTCTGGGTTAGATTTACCACTTGTGCAGATTAATACAGTGTGCCAACTGACCAGATACACATTAGATCACCACGCTGTTTTACACTGTGAAAGCATCCCTCAAAGGAACGCTCTAAGGAAACGGTCTGTTTTGCAAAATAGAATACAAACTTCTGTAAGTCAGGAAGGAACTCAAATTCCAGAATGACGACCTTGGTAGATATGAAAATAGCCAGAGAGCACTTCTTACATAAGCTATTTGTGAGAGGTGAGTGGACTCATCAGGACCAAACGGTCTGGTTGCAGGCAATCGCGCAACAGGTCACTGAAACAGGGTCAGATACATGGAGAGATCAGGGTCCATTACATGTGGCCCTGAGTGAATTATATATGGCTCCTAAAGCTGGTTAGGATAGCGGCATATTTGTATCTATATATGGGAGCCATGCAGGACAAATGTGCTGAAGGCCAAGATCTGGCAAGTAGGCAACAGATGGCGTTAGAAAAGGCCCAATCTGACCTGGTCTCTTCTGAGCAGAGGCTGCAGAGGAGCCAGGAGTCAGAAAACAATAGTAGGCAGTATATCATTAAAATAAAAGAGGACATGGATATACTGCAACAGGAAAATACAGACCAGGATACCAGAATTCTGGCTTTGCAGAAGGAGCACCAAGACAGTTTGGACTCCTTACTGCAGAGCCAGAAAAAGCTGGAGCAACAGATCAATTTCAACAGGGCGTGCACAGAGCAGGTAGCCACCCTGCAAATCCAACTAGACAGAGAGAAAGAGGAAAGCAATAAATTGATTTTGAAAGACCTGGATACCCAGGCAGAGTTTGATGAAGAACGCCAGAAAGCTGGTGCCTTTCAAAGGCAGAGGGACGACCTGGCGTCACAAATGCAGGCTCTTGGTCAGAAAAGGGATACCTTAGGCCAGGAAGTCTGCCATTTAAAAAGAAAAATTGAAGAAAATCACCTGGCCCTCCAGGGGCTGGGTGACCTCCAAAAAGAGCATCAGGGCTTGCTAGATCACACCAGGAGGGTGGAGGAGGCTCTGGCAAGAAAGGAGCAGGCCAGTAGGGATGGGACTGAGGAGGTAACCCTCCTGCAGCAGAGACTGTCCCAGTACTCCAGGACCAATCAGGAGGCACAGAGAGAAAATGAGGCTCTCTGTCAGCACAATGATAGGCTCCAGCAACAGGTAGCCATGCAGGAGAGACTGATAGAGTCTAGTAAGGCCTTAACTGAGGAACTGAAAGCGCAGGCTCTTGCATTGCAACAGGGAGCAGGGGCTGATAGAGACGAGGTTCGCTGGGAAAGGGAAACGCCTGAGCATAACCTCAGGAGCCCTGGTACCAGAGGCCTTCATCTCTCCCAGTCCCTGGACTCTGCCACCCCCATGCCCCCTCGCGCACATGAGCCCAGGGCCACGGGGATGGCAGATTACTATCCAGCTAAAAGTATGGGCCTCATAGGCCAGTACCACCCAGGAATGGAGGGGCGGGCATCTGGGTATGGGCACCCAAGCACAGTGCAATTTAGTGGGGAACCCCAGGAGAGTAGGCCCACTAAGGGCATCCTGAAAACCTCTGCCCAGTTAGGTCAGTGGGGGTGATACTCAGCAAATCCTAGTAGCAAGGAGGGATCTGAAGACTCCTCTGAGCATCACAGGACACAGGAGACCAGGTCCCCACATTCTGCCAGCAATTCCCAGGCTCGCAGAATCCGGGAAAACCTGGAAGATCAGACGGGCACCTCTGGGAGCAGCACTTCTGAGTCGGAGGATGAATGGACCAGGGTTACCCGAACCAAAAAGACCAATAAGGCAAAAAGGGCCTTTATTAAGGACCCATTGAAACAAATAAAGGCAATAAGGAGTGTCATCACGCCTTATCATAAGAACGCCAAGTATTCTGTTTGGGAACACTTGGAGCTCTATGAGCAAATGATGGAGACTTTCCATTTGAAGGACAGCCAAAGCTGTATTCAATATGTAAAGTGGACCTTCTCACCAGAATACTCCAGTTTCTTTGCGGGGCTGGAGGATCAAAACCATTCAAGGTGGTCCACATACAGGGCGGCCATCTTGAAACATTTTTCTGTGCACAGAAATCTTCAAGAGGCTCGCAAGGCAGCCTACAATTTGCAATGTGGGGAGGATCAGGCCCCACAAGAGTTTGTGCAAGAATTAAAGCGTGCTTTTGCGCAGACCACCAGAAGGGTGCGCACGGATAGCAGAGAATTTATCAATACGTTTTTCCATGCCTTACCCAAATACATAATGACCCAGCTCGTGAGAGATTTTCATGAGAAAAGATCCTTAGACTGGGTCATTGAACAGGCTACCCGGATCTATGAGGTGCAGAAGCCCATCGAAAATAAAAATAATGCGCTGAAAAACCCCAAAACTAACAGCACCCCTGCTGCTGCCAAGGTGGCAGAGGTACAGGTTGCCCCCGTTTTAGATTTGGAGATGGGGGGCCTAACAACCTGCCTGCACCAAATAATTCACAGCCCAGAAGGCCCTCGGGCCAGTCACAGACAGGGAGTCGAGGAGATAGCCCCACAAATGGGGTCCCCCGCTCCCCTGACTATGTAAGTCCCTGCTACAAGGGAAACCGACCAATCCTGGGTTATGTGTGGACTCCTCAAGCCCAAGGGGGGGGATCCAGCCAAGCACCTGACCCGGGGAACTTCCCTCCTAACTTCCCCCAGGAGGGCAGAAATTCACCAAATCCTGGGCAGAACTTTTTCCCCAGGTATCCACCCAATTTCCAGCCCCAAAATCATCCATCCTTCTTTCCCCAATTCCCTGAGCCCAGACAACCTAATCTGGGAGAGGGGAGGCCAAGGGTGGAGGGGTACCAAAATCTTCCCAACCAGGGGTACTACCAGAGAAGGGATAGCTACCCTTCCCGGGATCAGCCCAGGGGAGAAAAAAGAGCCCCGTATCAGCCTGAGCGGGTTTCACAACTTGAGCGCCAGGTCCAAAATATGGCACGGGATCTGGGTCACATACTGAGGTCTCAACAGAACCCTCAGATGAGCATGCCACCGCAGAATGCCCCAAACTCTGGACCAGGGGTACTACCAGAGAAGGGATAGCTACCCTTCCCGGGATCAGCCCAGGGGAGAAAATAGAGCCCCGTATCAGCCTGAGCGGGTTTCACAACTTGAGCGCCAGGTCCAAAATATGGCACGGGATCTGGGTCACATACTGAGGTCTCAACAGAACCCTCAGATGAGCATGCCACTGCAGAATGCCCCAAACTCTGGACCTGGTGCTCCAGAACAATGACGGGGCAGCACCTCGATAACCCACCGGTTCCGAGGGAGGAGGCACAAGGGGAAGGGGGGTGTAAAGCCTTGGAGGAAGCTTCCTTCCCAACTTGTAAACAGCCCCTGGAAAACCAGGAACCGGAAACAAAATCTCCTGCCCCTGAAAGCCTGCCTCCCAAAGAGCAGAGGGGGGTAGGAGAAACAAAGGACCCAAACAGACCCACTTTGTGGAGGAGGTACAGGTCTTCCAATTTGAGGGAGAGGGATCCTCAGAAGATCCTGGGAAAAGGATCTTCTCCTTCAGAGATGGGGGAACTCCTCCCAAGGAAAAATGGGTCCCAAGGGATGCCAATTCAGACTGGGAAGATATGGAGACTGAGCTACCGCCGCCCATCATCTCATCCCAGAACCCACAATACCGAAATCCCCTGGTTCAAATCCATCCTGGTGACTGCCTCCAAAAAGGGGGGGCGGCCCAGAACCGGAACCCGGGGAACCCACAATGGCTCTGATCTCCAGTTGCCAACTTTTTCTTTCAGATTCCCCAGGCTCTTCACAGAATTCTGCCCAAATCTCTTCGCTAGCAATGTCCAAAACCAGAAAGTTAGCACATCAGTTGTCCAAAAATGTGCATTATCTGTGCACCCTTGAGGAGAAGGAGGGAAGATATTATGCCCCGGTACAAGTACAGGGGCAGGGTACAATTTCAGCACTGGTGGACACTGGGTCCCAAGCTACCCTTCTGTCCAAAAGGGCCTTTGATGAACTAAATGCAGGAAGGGGGGAGAATTACCGTATCCCTCTCACCTCTCTTCCTGGACAACTGCAGAACTTTGACGGGAAGTAAATTCCTGTCGAGGGGACTGCAGATTTGGATATCAAAATTGGGCGACACAAGGTGAAACACCCGGTCATAGTAGTGACTCCAGAGGGCACCCCTTGTTTACTAGGGAATGACCTCCTGAGAAGGTTGTCACCCCTAATAGATTGCGTGAACAAGGTCCTCTGGACCCAGACTAGCCGACCAATAAAATTAAAACAGAGTGTCAACCATGTTAGTTTAAACGGCACCTGCCACATGGTTGAACAAAAATCTGACCAAGTAGAATTTCACTTCCAGAACAACCAAATTCCAGACGTGACAGTAATAGCAGTAGGACAACAGACTGGTGATGGGGGGTCCTCTCTATTTCTGAAAATCAACCTTCCTTCCAGTTTAAGGTGGTATTCCACATTGGAAGGAAAAACTCTGAAATTTTCACCAATCCACAATCAGACACTCCCACTCCTATAGTCCAGAAAGATGTGAAATCAGCTCAGAGCCTGGCTGGTATTCAGCAAATTGGAGAGCAGTTGTTCATCCCTGTTCAGTTAAATGATGGGAAGGACTCTGTTCTCGCTCGAGTGGGTGTGAACAACGGTAAGAGCTTCATTAGCGAAGCCATGTTCCGCCAACTCCCAAAAGATCCAGCCATTCCCACATTCAAACTGATAGACAAATGGGAAATGGACCTGGAAGCACCCAATTCAAAACATCTCCTGCCAAGCAGGTGTATGCTCAAAATCTACATTGGCAACAAGAGCATAGTCCATAATTGTTGGGTCGTGCGAGACGTCACTGCCGCCTTTTACTTAGGCAGTGACATTCTCAATCGCTTTGCCATTAGTTTGGACCTAATAAACTTCAAAGCTTGGTCCCTATTAGTGGATAATCCCAGAAAAAGCATTTAGGTCAGCTCAATTGCTACCTTATGCAGTTGAAATTCAGATTAAAGAGAAAGTCACCATCCCAGAAAGGACCCGACAATTCTCCCTGGAAGTGAAAGTTAAAAGAGGACAAAAAGTGAAAAACCCTGATGCTTACATACATCTAAATGCTTCTCTCCAACAGCAAGGGTTGGGGGTAAACCCAACTCCATTAGTCAACATAGAACATGACACCATTCCAATAGAGGTGGATAACAGCGACTTACAGAGTATTACTCTAGCCGCAGGCACCATCATTGGAATGGCGGTTGATGACCGACATTTTTCCATTGATCTAGGAAATGAACTGTTAGGACCAATCCCCAAGGACTGTTTTGACAGTGACAGTGATGACGACACAACATCAGACAGGATTTTCACCCGGCATGGGGGGAACTTCCTGGTGTACACTTCTTGCCCTTATGGTAAGGAAGATGTGACTTGTGACTTCAGGAGGGATGAGGTGATTTTCCAGGTCCATGAGGGTTGCCTTTCCCACCTGAAGCCTCCAGTCCAAATCAGCACTCTGACCAGGGACTTCTCCACCCAGCTGGAGGAGGCCGCTGAGATAGCCAAACCAGAAGTCTTTCCAGGCTCCAGGCAGATGGTGAAAGAGAGAGTCAACCTAGCTGATGCCTGTGTGACTCTGGAACAGAAGCAAAAGTTGAAAAAAGTTTTCTTGGATTTCCAAGATCTCTTTGCGGTAGACTCATATGACTGTGGTCGCACCGACATCCACACAACAACAATTCCCACGGACCCTGGAATGACTCCAGTGTTTGTGAAGCAATATCGTTTGCCTCTCGCATCCATGGAGTCCCTTACTGAAATAATTAAGAACCTTGAGTCCCGGGGAATAATCCGTCCAGTACACAGCACCTTCAATAATCTGGTGCTGGGAATATTGAAGCCAAACGGCCGGGGAGACTCTGCGCCGATCTTAGGGAGCTCAACAAACGGGTCCATACTTCCCGATGGCCTCTTCCCTACATTGACCAAGGGCTGGCCCAGATCCACGGGTCACAGTTATTCACTGCAATAGACCTGGCCAATGGGTACTGGACCGTGCCTGTCAGTAGGGAGGACCAATACAAACTGGCTTTTACCTTTGGGGGCCAGTAGTACACATGGACCCAGACTCCCTTCGGATACATCAACTCCGGCAATTAATTCAACATTTTCCTACATAAGGCCATGCCCGACCTGGGTGCGAGGGGTAACCTGGCTTATGTAGATGATGTCCTCATAAAAAGTTCATCTGTAGAAGAACACATAGCAGAGATCCGTTATGTTCTGACACAGTTGAGGGCCGCCGGAGCAAAACTTTCCTTTCAGAAAGCACAGTGGTATAGAACCCATGTTAATTTCTTGGGGAATGAGATTACTCCTCAGGGTCTCTGTCCCCAGGAAAAGAAAGTGGAAGCACTTCAGAAACTGAAAGACCCCACAACTCTGCGGGAACTAAGGAGCCTCCTTGGACTGACTAATTACAGCAGAAAGTTCATTGAAGGCTACGCAGAGATCACTAGACCCCTGATTCATCTCTTGAAGGGGAGGGTCGAGTGGGAATGGGGTCCAGAACAATCTGAGGCAGTAAGACAACTCAAAAGAAGCCTCTCACAAGCGCTTTGCCTAGCTTACCCTGTCAGAAACAAGGAGTTCTTCCTTGAGACAGGGTTCTCTAATACGTGCTTGACGGCAGTATTATACCAAAATCATGACAAGGTCAATAAAGTCATCTCCTATGCGAGCAAAACTTTATCCTCTGTGGAGGAAAAATTCAACGATTGTGAGAAGGCACTCCTGGCAACGGTGTGGGCATTGAAGAATTACCGCCCGTTTATCCAAGGGGAAGACATCATAGTGGAGACTCCACACCAGCCTCTGCAATATCTCCAAAGTGACAGAATCCGGGCCGGAAATGTGAGTAATTCCCGAATTACTTCCTGGATTCTGTCAATGCAAGGCTTTCCTGTGGAGGTCAGATATGGCCAAAACAAGAAGAGTCCCCTCGCGCAAGGTCTGGCTGACTTGCATGATTGTGCCAGAGAAAACTGTCTTGAGGACGAAAGTCTAAAAATCAAGGACAACATGGAGGCATACCTCAATTCCCCACACAAAGTCTTTGAAGAAGACAAGTGTGAGGGAATGCCCACTGTCTATGTGGATGGATGTCCTTACCATGTTGACAACAACGGGGAGAAAGAACTGGTGGCCGGTGTAGGGAATGCATGGGTAAAGGAGTTTCCAGAACCCTCCGCTGGATACAAAATTAGTCCCCGAAGTAGTCAGGTGGCAGAATTGATGGCTGTGCATCAGGCCATCCTCACTGCTGTCCAACATCAACTCCACAAACTGGTCATAATCACAGATTCGGATTATGTACGGAACGGGTTCGTGGAGCAACTGGTTAACTGGAAAACCAGAGGCATGTTATGTGCTAATAACAAACCCCTGAAACATGGGAAGTTAATTCAAAACATTGATGATCTGGTCACATCGAATGGGATGACCATCTACTGGAAAAAGATCAAGGGTCATTCCAAAGTAGAGGGACCAGACAAAACTGGAAATTACTTAGCTGATCAGCTGGCCAAAACCGGGGCCATCCAATGGGATCTAATAGAAATAGAGTCCCTGTTGGGGGAAATCCAGGTCACTGCTATCACTAGGTCCCAGACGAATGCTCACAATGATCTTTCAACTGCACAATGGAGTAAGGAGACCCCTGATGCTGATTTGATTACAGCTCAGAAGGGGGATCCAATAATTGGTAAGTTTTACCAACACATTGAGGACTCTGAGAACTTTCCCCTGACGGATACCGATTACATTGGGAAGGAGGACCTTAGAGTGTTGATGAAATGTCCAAAGATGTTCCGAATCCAAGACGGTTTGTTGGTAAGGAAATCCCAAGCTGGCCATGATCAGTGGGTGGTTCCTACCTCATTCCGAAGCCTGATGTTAAGTCACGCCCATGATGCGGCCACCGCCGGTCATAGGGGGTTTCACACAACACTGAAAATCTTAAGAGAGATTGCATACTGGCCACACATGGGGCAAGACCTCGACCAATACTTGAAGGGGTGTCTTGTGTGTGCACAATTTCAGCCATCATCCCTCAGATACCGTGTGCCTCTCCAAAAGAGGGGGATGACACTGTCATGGTCAGATTTGCAAATCGACTTTGTAGGCCCTGTAATCCGCTCGTCTAGAGGAAACAAGTACATGTTGACCGTTACATGCTTGTTTACCAAGTGGGTGGAATGTCTCCCAGCCCCAAATTGCAAGGCAGAAACAGCAGCTGCCCTGATGATTAACCACATCTTTTCCCGTTTTGGCCTACCTCAAAGGATTGAGTCAGACAGGGGTAGCCACTTCACCAGTGAAGTAATGACAAAGATGTGGGAGATACTGGGGGTCAAAAGGAAGCTACATATTGAGTACAGGCCAGCTTCTTCTGGAGCAGTGGAGAGATACAACCGAACCATTGTGAGCATATTAAAAAAGTTTGTGGCAGATTCTGGGCCAAGTTGGGATATCCGATTACCTCTGGTCCTAATGGCCATCAGATCTACCCCTTCATCTGCAACTAAAATGTCACCATTTGAGTTGATGACCGGACGCAAGATGGTGCTTCCTCAGCATTTGCTCTACAGGACCCAAGAGCAGACACTGATAAAGGCCTCCACAACTCATGAGTATGTGGAGAATTTAAGGAAACACCTCCAACATGCTTTTGCCTATGCTCAACGGAATCTAGAAAGATCAGCTGATAGCATGAAAACCCACTACGACCTGAAGACCACCAGGAAGGAATATACTGTGGGGGACCGGGTCTATCTATACAATTTCCAAAGGAACCAGGCCAAACAGCGAACATTTTTGCCTACATGGAAGGGACCCTTTGAAATTATAGTCAAGATCTCCCCTGTTGCCTACAAAATCAGCATCCCCAAAGGCAGTTCGGCAGAGGGTGATGACAAGTGGGTACATATAAATCAGCTAAAGTGTTGCCATCCCAGGCACACTCTGCAACAACTGGAGGAGTCCTCTTTAATACCAGAGGGGACCGCTCCAGAGTAATTCAATTCCAACCCTAAAATATCCCACATATAGTCTCTAAAATATTATGATTTGGAAAAAAAAAATTCTTATAATTGTATCTTGTTTTTTGTTAAAATAAGAACGCACATTTTTTTACTATAAAATGTATATGCCACCCCACTATATCAATGGTGGGGAAGAAATGTCTACGAATAGGTATTGCCGCTTTCGTTTGTCGTCCTAGGAGAAAGAAAACCTGGAGACTGGCCAAGGAGGACGATCCGGGGACCGGGAGCAGAGACCCGAGGGGTCCGGGGTACCACCCAATATTCCCATCAGGACCGGCGAAGAGAACCGATCGATCCAACTGGGTGGAGGAAAAGATGCTGAACTGTGCCATCCACAGAATTGGAAGAAGATAATGGGGACATAGCAGCGCAAGGGATCAAAACCTCCTTTGCACCCGACTTCCCCTCGACTTGAATCAAAGCGCAGTCGGGCGGGGGGATTTGTCAAGGGTTTTGACCCATGTTGAATCAATAGACTGGGTAGATGTGGGGATGAGCTGTCGCCGCCCATTATTCTATCCCAGAACAAACTAAATCAATAGACTGAGTGGATGTGGGGATGAGCTATCGCCGCCCACATTCACGCCAGAATAGGAGAACTGTGCAGTTGGCACAAGACCACTCCAAAGATACAACCTTCTTGTGGGGGGTTCCACATCACCACTCTACTGTAAGGATGCCATCAAAACAATGTTAAGAAAGGGTCCCATACTATCAAGCAAAAGACTACTCTATTGAAATGCAGTAAATCAAGACAACTCAAAAATGGATGCAGTATCGACAAATTCCCCAAGGTGGCACTAGCGGTCTAAACTCTGACATGGAAACTGTATTTACGAGTTGCAAGAGGGGCAGGGACTTCAAAGCTTGTTGGTTAATTGAAAATCTTAGCCACCTGCTGTTCCCAGAGGCCAAGAGGCTGAGAACTCTTAACACCTCAGAGATTCCCACACCAGGAGGCAGGATATCACATGACCCTGTTGATTGATTGAGGAGAGACTTCCAGGCAGCCTGCTGGAGCCCACACAAAAGGCTCTTTCTGTTGAATGGGGTATGTTAATTTTGAGTGTTTCCTGTCAACAGCCCTCTGCCAGCAAGGAGAGACATGTGATCACTGACCCACCCAGACTTCTGGAGGCGGACCCAAACACTTGGGGAGTTGAATTGCAACAAATATATATTTTATAGAAATTGTGATAACTTATTGTAACCAAATGACAGGAATGTACAACTTTGAGAGTCTTAGTTTGAAAAATGCCCTCATGATTTGAGTCCAAACTCCAATTTGTACCATGTTCTGGGGCAAAACCCCGCTAATTATGAATATTGTAGACAATGTGTTTAAGCTAGAGACATGGAAAGTTACTGGGATATATGTGGGAGGGAAATGTACCTTTGTATAATTTTTGATGAAAATCCCATATTGCACAACCCACTAAAATCGAAAATAAGTTGCCATTTTTGAATGCAAGCTCCTAGAAACGCCAGAGGCGGAACAGAGACTACCTTAAGCAAGGTGCCATATGTACATGTAATGTCAACCACTTGTTTACCTGGGAAATATGTATTTGAATCAAATATAGATTTGTGGGCAAATTGACCAGGGGAGGATCCTCTGACCCATAAACAGACCTCATCACTCTGACTCACAACCCAATTCCCCCAATCAAAGGAGAGAGGAGGAACTGGCCAATGACAAGTAGAGAGCGGCAGGCTCAGTTATGCCACGCACACACCCACTTCCAAAACACATAAAAAGAGACTGCTGGGACAGGTAGAGACAGTCAATTCCATTTGCTGCGGAGCATGCTGACCGACGACTTCACATCCAGAGATCCAACACTTAGGTCCTCATTACGACCCAGGCGGTAAGTTACCGCCTGGGCCGTGACTTTACCACCATGGCGTAAACTACGTTTACGCCATGGTGGTTGGCGGATTTACCACCCCATTCCGACCTTGGCGGGGCGGTAAGTCCCCAATCCCCATTTACCCTTCCCCATTCCCATTTTTGCCCCATAGGGCATAATGGGAGTGGGGAATGCGTTAATTACGCCACCGTAAATTACGGTGGCGTAATTAACTCCATGGTCCCTTAGCGCCATGGATTTTAACACCTGCTAAAAGCAGGTGTTAAATCCGCCATGGCGCTAAGGGACCTCGTACTCAGGCGGTAAGGGTCGGCGCTGTTTACGCCGGCGTAAACCCCTTACCGCCTGAGTCGTAATGAGGCCCTTAGACTTCCAAGCTAAACATAGACTACAGAACTTTGAACCTAGAAGGCCGACTGCAAGCAAAAGTATTCTCAGCAGGCCTTCAGAATCCAGCAAACCTAACCAAACTATTCAACAGCCGGGCGAGCTGTTTGAATAATTCTTTGCCAAGAACTGTTGCTGGAACCGCAGACCAGACCCAGACCGCTGTGAGCAGAACCGGTGCCTGATTGACCCGCCGTATCCAGAGCGGCTAGACCAGCAGAGCAGAGCTGACCCAGACGCTGTGAGCAGAACCGCCCAGTCCAGTCCAGTTGACCAGATCCGTGACAAGGCCCATTCATTTCAAAATTAGGAGTGAGTATCCGCCAGAACTGTGCAGAACCCAATCTCTAAGTTAAAATAATCTAATCCAAACTATTTTAACCTAATTAGAACATCCTCCTAGAAATCGTGTCATCTGTCATATGTAAAGCTGCACAACTGTCACCTGTCAATTCTGAAGCTGCAAGCTGTCACCTGTCATTTTGAGTTTTACTTTAAATCCGAAAATCTACCTTCATTAAATCGTCCGTATCTCTTGAACCGTTTTTTAACTTTCATTTTAAAGCTGTGATTCTAGGCTTTCCAACGAACCTAGAACCGACTTCCTACTCGTTATACTTTTAACGCAATCGCGATTCACGCACTCACTAAATTTAACGCGATTTGGGATTTGGCTCAATTTCTCCACTTGTCAAAATAGCAGCTCCATTCTTTCCTTTGTTAAAATCCGTTTGCAACCTGGTAATAACTCATAGAGCATTGCTAAAGTGAGCCTGAACTAATACCAAAAAGTGTCTCTCCCTCACCCTGAATCTCTAGAGGGAATTAAAATCAGTTAGCACATTTTCCCATCCATTGCCATCACATTTAAAAGCATTCTGGGCCTGTGTTTCAAACCTCTACCTGTTTTCCTCTAAGCTTGCTGGGGGGGAACTGCATTTCGTATTGCATTTTGTTGGGATTCTTGAAGACTGTGTGCTCTCCTTCCATTTCTTACATTGCATAGGGGGGGAGTGAATTGTCAAGGAAAAGTGATTACATTGTCTTTTGTTGAAGCCATATCAAGTTATCTTCTGTACTGCATTTCATTCATCATTGCGTTTCCTTGAACCATATAAAGCATTCTTTCCCACCTTATTCTTCTGTTCCTATTCATAAGTTACCTCTTGCTGATTACTGCTCATATTCATAAGTGTAATATCCATTATCAATTTACATATAGAAGTGTGATATATATATATATATATATATATATATATATATATATATATATATATATATATATATATATATATATTGTTTACATTTTCAAATAAACCTTTTAAATTGAAAAACAAACCTACTTCTTGGCTCAGTGGGGTCAGGGGGATTCTAAGAGGGGGGTGTTATACAAGGGTTGTCATCCAGAGTACTGAACTGGACATAAAAATACATCAATAAGGGTTTTCCTCAGCATCCCAGACTAGGCATTGACTTAGCTGTAGTGTTGATTGAATATCGCTTACATTATGTATCATTGGTATGATCTCAAAGCGCTGGTAGGTTGAACGCCCTCAGGAACCGCAGTTCAAGTCAGTAGAGAGAGAGAGAGAGAGAGAGAGAGAGAGAGAGAGAGAGAGAGAGTCATAGGATGCTTGGGTGCACAGGATATGTGTGCAGCTGCTGTGGCAGTTGCATGATAGCTGCTTCTTAGTGGTAGGTGTGGTAGTGGGGCAGTTGTATATGTTCATTTCTGGAGGATGGACACCCAGGCTGATTTCTGGCTGAGTTAGACCTGAGGAGATGCACAAGCTAGCGGTGTGTGCTAGCTGTGTTTAATTAGGATGATGAGGAGTATGTGGCGGGTGTTAGTATGAGAACAGCTATACCAAATGTGTCATAGTATCGCTGTGTTCTAGTTGAGTGGAGGTGTGTTGGAGAGAGTAAGCATGGTAGTGTGATATGATGGTTATCAGTAAAGCGCTTTCATCCACTCCATCTGTTATATCCACTCCATCTGTTCCATCTACTCCATCTGTTCCACCCACTCCATCTGTTCCATCCACTCCATCTGTTCCATCCACTCCATCTTTTTCTATCCACTTCATTTGTTTTATCAACTCCATAGTCCAAGGGCCTCATTCCGAGGTAGGCGGTAGCCATGGTGCTGTTAGCACCGTGGCTACCCTCTTACCGCATTCCGGGTCCGGTTTGGCGAAATAGGGACCTACCGGGTCATTCCAATCTTGGAGGACCCGGTAAGTCCCCATTCCGAGAACCATTCCCCATTCCCATTCGAGCCCCCATAGGGCTCAATGGGAATGGGGATGGAGCTAATAACGTTATTAGCTCCATGGTTCCTTAGCAGCTCCCGCTAAGGGCACCTGCTAAAACCAGGCGATAGCGGGACCCGCTAAGGGACCTCAGAATAGGGCGGTAAGGGTTTACCGGCACCAGTCTTCTTACCGGTGCCCGTTAACCCTTACCGCCCACCTTGTAATGAGGCCCCAACTGTTCCGTCCTGTCTACTGCATCCGTTTCATCCACTGCATCCGTTCCATCCACTCAATTCGTTCCATATATTCCATCCTTTTCCTCTGTTCTGTTTCTTCAGTCTACTCATTCTTTCCATTTCTTCAATCTGCTTGTTCGTCTCATCCGTTCAATCTACTCATCCGTTCTATCCGTTCCATCCCTACTATCTGCTCTGTGTGTTCCTTCCACCCCGTCAGTTTTAACTACTTCATCTGTTCCATCTAGTCCATTTGTTCTATCTACTCGTCCACTTTGTCAGTTCCATCCACTGCATCCATTCCATCTACTCCATCTACTCCATCCACTCCATCCATTCCATCCATTCCCCCTACTCTATCCGCTCCCAACACTCCACCCACTCCATTTGTTATATCTAGTCTGTCTGTTCTATCACTCATCCATTCTATCCACTCCATCTGTTCTATCCAATCATCTATTCCGTCAGTTCCATCCACTCTGTCGGTTCTATCCACTCCGTCGGTTCCATACCACTCCATCGGTTCCATCCACTCCGTGGGTCCATCCATTCTTCCATTCCGTCAGTTCCATCCACACCGTCGCTTTCATCCGTTCCATATACTCCATCCGTTCCATACACTCCATCCGTTCCATACTCTCCATCCGATGCATACAATCCACCCATTCCATACACTTAATCCGTTCCATACACTCCATCCGTTCCAAACACTCCATCCATTCCAATACATGATTGATCTGTTCGATCTAGTTGGTCAGTTCCATCCACTCCATCTGTTCTATCTAGTCCATCTGTTCCATCTACTCCTTCTGTTAGATCTAGTCCATCTGTTCTATCCATTCTGTCCATTCCATCCCGGTTCCATACCCACCCCATCCGTTCCATCCCGACCCCATCCGTTCCATCCCCACTCCATCCGTTCCATCTCCACTCCATCTGTTCCCTCCCCACCTCATCCGTTCCATCCCTGTAACATCTGTTCCATCCCCGTTACATCTGTTACATCCCTGTTACATCTGTTCCATCCTTGTTACATCCGTTCCATACCTGTTACAACCGTTCCCTCCATTACATCTGTTCCCTCCGTTACATCGTTCCCTCTGTTTCATCCGTTCCCTCCACTTCATCCGTTCCCTACACTCCATCCGGTCCCCTCCACTCCATCCGGTTCCCTCCACTCCATCCAATCCATCCACTCCGTCCGTTCCATCCACTCCATCCGTTCCATCCACTCAATCCGTTCCATCCACTAAATCCGTTCCATCCACTCCATCCGTTCTATACACTCATCTGTTCCCGTCCACTCTATGGGCCTCATTACACGGTAGGCAGTGGCCCAAGGTGCTATTAGCACCTTGGTCCATGCCGGTAAAATACCAGCACCGCCTTGGAGGAAAGGGGAATTACCGCCCTATTCCAAGGTTGGCGGGCGGTAATTCCCCCTTCCCCCATTGCCCTTCCCCATTCCCATTTTTGCCCCATAGGGCATAATGGGAATGGGGAAGGTGCTAATTACGGTACCGCAAATTGCGGTACCATAATTAGCACCCTGGTCCCTTTGCGGGTTGGTTTTTAATGCCTGCTAAAAAGCAGGCGTTAAAGTAACAACCCGCAAAGGGACCTCGTAATCAGGCGGTAAGGGTTAACGGTCACCGGTACCATTACCGGTGACCGTTAACCCTTACCGCCTTCTGTGTAATGAGGCCCACAGTGTTTCATCCGTTCCAACAATTTTATCTACTGTGTCCGTTCCATCCACTTCATCCGTTCCACCTGCTTCATTCCTTCCATCCACTTCATCCATTCAATCCACTACATCCGATCCACTTCACCTCTTCAATCCACTTCATCCATTTCATCGACTTCATCCGTTCCATCCACTTCATCTATTTCTTCCGTTTCCATCTGCTCTATCTGTCCTAACTTCCATTTGTTCCATCAATTCCTTTTGTTCCATATACACCATCCGCTCCTTTCAATCCAACCAGTATGTCTGCTCCGTCTGTTTCGTCTGCTCCATCTGCTTCCTCTGCTCCATCCACTCCATCTGTTCGCCCTGACCAGTATACTCAGTCCAACCAGCTCTCTGTTCCATCTGTTTCATTCACTCTAGACGTTCTAATCGCTCAATCTGTTCCATCCGCTCCACCTGACTTAATCCGTTCCATCCATTCCATCCACTCCATCCATTCTATCTACTCCATCCATTCTATCCACTCCGTCTGCTCCATCCACTCCATCCATTCATTCTGACAAGTAGACTCAGTCCAACCAGCTCTCTGTTCCATCAGTTTCATTCACTCTATCTGTTCCAATCACTCAATCCGTTCAATCCACTCCATCCATTCAATCCGCTCCATCCATTCTATCCATTCCATCCGTTCTATCCACTCCATCTGTTTTATCCACTCAATCTGTTCTATCCACTACGTCTGTTTCATCTACTCCTTTGGATTGGATCATTCACCCTTTCCATCCATTTCATTCCTTTATCCACTTTATCCACCCACTCCATCATTTCCACGCATTCGATCTATTTTCTGCTTTGTTTATTTTATCCGTTCCCTCCACTTTATCCGATCCCTCCACATCATCCATTCCCTCACTTCATCCGTTCCCTCCACGCCATCCGTTCTCTCACTTCTTTCGTCTCATCCACTTCATCCGTTCCATCCACTTCATCCATTCCATCCACTTCATCTGTTCCACCCACTTTATTCGTTCCGTCTGCTTTATCCGATCCATCCACTTTATCTGTTCCATCTGCTTTATCCGATCCATCCTCTTTATCTGTTCCATCTGCCTCATCCACTTCTTCCGCTTCATCCGTTCGATCCACTTCATCCGTTCGATCCACTTCATCCGTTCCATCCACTTCATCCACTTCATCCATTCCATCCACTTCATCCGTTCCATCCACTTTATCCGTTCCATCCACTTCATCCGTTCCTTCCACTTAATCCGTTCCTTCCATTTCATCCGTTCCATCCACTTCATTCATTCCACCCTCTACATCCACTTCATCCATTCCATCCACTTTTTCCGATCCAACCACTTCATCCGTTCCTTCCACTTCATCCATTCCTTCCATTTTATCCGTTCCATTCACTTCATCCATTCCATCCTCTCATCCACTTCATCCGTTCCATCCACTTCATCTGTTCCATCCATTTCATCCGTTCCTTCCACTTCATCCATTCCTTCCATTTCATCTGTTCCATCCAGTTCATCCGTTCCATCCACTTCATCCATTCCATCCACTTTTTCCGATCCATCCACTTCATCCGTTCCATACACTTCATCTGTTCCATTCACTTCATCCGTTTCATCCATTTTGTCCCTTTCATCCACTTCATTAGTTCTACACATTTTATCCATTTTAGTTTTCCATTTTCTCGATCGGGTCTCTGCTGGATTGTTATTTTTGATTCAGCATTCTTGGGTTTCTGTTTAATGTGGCTGTTTATATTTTTGGGCTAACATTTGATTTTTAAGGGAAGAGCTACGTTTTCAGTAATTTGCGGAAAGACATGAGGTCTTCGGTGAGTCAGATGTGGGGTGGAAGTGAGTTTCACAGAGTGGAGGCTAAGGCAGAGAATGATGATCCACCTAACCTGACTGTGTTGGTTTTTGATATCACTAGGAGGCGGGCAGAGCTTGATCTTAGAGTTTGTGGTGAATTTTAAGGTTTTAGTTTGTTCTGCAGGTATTGAGGTCCGGTTTTATGCATTGCTCGGTGAGAGATGCATAAGGTTTTGAGGGTCACCTTTCGAACAACCTGGAGCCAGTGGAGAGTTTTGAGAGCTGGGCAGGTGTGATCTCTTGGGCCAAGTGCTAGTAGCAGTTTGGCTGCAGCATTTTGTGCTCTTTGTAGTTTAGTCAGGTGGTATGCTTGGACTCTGAGGTAGAGGGAGTTGGCGTAGTCCAGTCTTCACATTACACTTGTTTGGACCACGGCGGGTCTGTTGGGAAAAGAGAGGTATAGAGAAATGCACCTGAGAATTTTGAAGTGGTAGTGGTAGGACTTAGAGACGTTGTTGACTTGGTGCAAGAGGGTTAGGTCTGAGTCGAGAGTGCACCCAAGGTTTTTTACTGAGGTTGAGGTTGTCAGGGAATTGCCCATGGATGAAGGCCAGGGCAGAGGGTGCGGAAGAAGTTCTGTGTTGCCACACACCATGATTTCAGTCTTGGTGGGGTTTAAAAGGAGGTGGTTTGTGGTCATCCAGTGATCAATGTCAAGGAGGCAGGCAGCGAGTTCGGGCTGGCAGCTGGAGTTTGAGTTAAGTAGTTTTAGGTTTAGTTGGGTGTCGTCGGCGTAGTTGTAGCACAGGAGGTTGTGCAAGTGGATTATTCGTGGGAGGGTGGCCATATACAGGTTGAACAGGAGGGCTGACAGGCACGCTCCTTGTGGAACTCCAGTATCCACTGGTCGGGTGGGGGAAGCAAAGGAGGAGTGTAAGGTTATTTGTTTCCTATTGTTGAGGAAGGATGCTATCCACTTGAGAGTGTCTCCAGGGGTTCCTAGGGAGTGAAGGCGGTCGAGGAGGATTGAGTGGTTGATTGTGTCAAAGGCAGCGGATAGGTCAAGAAGGATTAGTGCAGCGCATCCCGTGGAGTCTGCAGTGTTTTTAAGGTCATTGCAGATTGAGTTGGGGTCTGAAACCTGATTGAGCGGAGTCTAGGAGATTGTTGGCTTCGACAAAGGCATTTAGTTGGGAGTAAGCGGTTCGGTCGATGAGTTTGGCAAGGAACATGGTGTTTGAGATGGGGCGGTAGTTTTTGGGGTCGAGAGAGTTGAGGGAAGTTTTTTTTTAAAGGGGCTTGACATGAGCAGTTTTGAACGTGTCGGGAAAAATTCCCAAGGAGAGGGAGTCATTTATGATGGTTCTCGCGTATTCTCCTGTGTAGGTGGATGTGAAAATTACTTTGAGGGTTGAGGCTGGGCAGGGGTCTAGCGGGGAGCGGATGGTTTCTGGGCAGAGAGACGTTTGAGAAATTGGTCCATTGATATTGGAGTGAAAGCGTCGAAGGTCAGGTGGGTAGCAGTTGCAGGTGGTGGGTTGGCACGTAGGGTGGGTGGATTGTTTGGACGGTGCAAGAGGGCCAGTTTGATTTGTTCTTTTGAGAGCAGTGGTGTAGAGGTGTAGAAGTGCAGAGAGAGTGAGTCGCAGAGGGATTGAGAAGGGGTCGATTGGGTGGTGGTACATGATGGTTTGGTTAATTCAGAGATGATTTTGTTGAGTTCCTTGCTTGGGTTTTCACAGTTGAGGATTCAAGCGTTCTAATGGGCTTTTTTTGCTTTCCGAATTTCAGCTTTGTAGTGGCGATGATGCCGGGCCAAGGTGGATCTACTCAGAGTGGTTTTATCTTTCCACCATTTGCGTGTGAGGGATTTATATAGTTGTTTTGCGGATTTTAGTTCTGGTGTAAACCATCTAGGAGAAGGGCCATGGCGAGTGGATGATTGGCAAGTGTGGTTGAGTGTGATTAATGAGGTATTGAGCCATGAGTCAAAGGCTTTGGGGGTTAAGTGTTCACTGTGTGGGGAGGTAGGGGGAGGGGATTGAATGTGCACATCAGCTAGGTCGGCAATGATTTTTAGTTTCTTCCAGCATTTGCGTAGAATTGGAGGTTCTGGTTCGGGTGCGGGGAGGGGGGCGGGTGAGCGAATGTTGAAAGAGACAATGAAGTGATCAGACCAGATGACAGGGATGGGAGGGTTTAGGTGTACCTGGTCGTGGGAGCTGAAGATGGCATCAAGGGTGTGTCCTTTATAGTGAGTTGGGCCGTTTATGTGGGTATGGAGGTTAATTGCGTCTAGGCAGTCAACCAAAGAGTGGGTCATAGGGTTGGTGGGGATGTACAGACAGATGTTGAAGTCTCCTAGAAGAGTGAGGTTGGGATGGTTTAATTGGATGGTGGCTATAGAATCGCAGAGGTTGCTTGAGAATTGTCTGTCATAGCCAGGGGGTCTGTAGATAAGTAGCAAGCTGTGGGAGTATGTTGGGGGAGGGATAGTTTGACGAGAAGTGATTTGCAGGAGGGGATGGTTGGCTGGCTGTCAATGATTGAGGTGGAGAAGTGTGACTTGAAGGCAATTGCTACTCCTCCTCCTCTAGAGGGTTGGTTGAGTTGGATGAGGGAGTAGTCTGGTGGGAAGGCTTCATTGGCGATAGGGACAAAGTCGTCGGAGAACCAGGTTTCCGTGATGAAGACTAGGGGGGTCATTACAGGGTGGGCGGGAAGGGGTTAACAGCTCCGGTAAAGGTGCCGGTGCTGTAAACCCCTTACCACTGCATTACGAGGTCTTTAGCGGGTCCACCTAAGGGCGGCTGGTTTTACCAGGCGCCCTTAGTGGGAGCCGCTAAAGGACCAGCATGCTAACAACGTGCCTGTTATTAACGGGCCTGTTGTTAGCATGGCCCCTATTCCCATTGAGTTCTATGGGGGCTTGAATGGGAATGGGGATGGGTACCCTGAATGGGGAAATACTGGGTCCTCCAAAGTTGAAATGGGCCGGTAATTCCCCATTCAGGGAACCCGGACCCGGTATGCGGTAAGGGGGTAGCCATGGCACTTAAGGCGCCATGGCTACCTCCAACATCTTAATGACCCCCTAGGTCTGGTTTGTTTTAGGCGAGGAGGTCAAAGATGCTGTGTCTCTTTCTTGCAACAGATCAGGCATTAAAATTATGCATCTTACTTCGGTACAGGAGGATGATGTGGAGGTTGCGGAGGTGGAGGATGGGAGGAGAGGGGGAGTGGGTGGGAGAGGTGGTGGGGGGTGGATAGAGGGGGGTGAGGGGAGAGAATGGAAACTGGGGCGAGAGAGAGGGGGTGGTCACTGGTCGATGGGAAGAGTAGGCAGGCGGTCAAGGTGGTGGGTGTTGGGGGGGTGGGGTTGGACAGGTGTGTGAGGTTGGTTGCATTTGGGTCAAGGGGCTTGAAGGTGGGGTATAGAGGGTTAGGAGTTCCAGTTGTGGTTGTTGAGAATTCAAGGGAGAGGGGTTTCAGGCAGGACGAGGGAGGTGGGGAGTGTGGTGGTGATCGAGATTGGGGGATTGAGGTATTGGGTCAAGACAGGAGTGGTGAGGAGTATTGAGAGATTGAGGGAGACTAGGTGTGTTTTATTTTCAGGGTTTTTGTTGTGGTTGGTGTGTGAGAGAGGGTAGGGGGGTCGGAGGGTGAAAAGGAAGCGGCTACTGTCCTTGCCAGGGTGAGACGTGCAATTTTTAGGGAGGGGAAGGAGTGGGGTCGGATGAGGATGTTTGGGGGAGTTGATGAGAGGAAGTGAGAGGAGGTGGATGTGGGGCTGGGAGTGCCTGGGAGGCTGGGCGGGCCGTTTGTTAGGGGGACTGGGGGTGCAGGCATGATGATAGTGGGCGGGTGGGTGGAAGGGATGAGATGGGAGGAACAGGGGTCTTAGGATGGTTGGCTGGCCATCAGGCTCCTCTGGCTTGGTGTTTGAAAAGGGGAATCAGTGAGGGCGAGGTGGAGGTTGGGCTGGAATGGGTTGGGAAGATTCTTCTGGCTTGAGGGTTGGGTAGTGAGCGGGCTGAGAATGAGGTGGCGGGTGGGCTGGATTGAGGATGGGGAAGGGAAATAAGGCGAGAGGGAGGGGTGGCGGGCATGAGTGGTTCTCTTTCAGGGGACCCTGGTCGGTCTCGTGGACTCATGGTGTGGCTAAATTTGAGCTATGTTACAGTTGGCTTAGGTGATTTTGTTCACACTTTCAAGTTTAACTATATTACAGGGTGTTAATCACAGCTAGGGACAGTTTATTAGTTCAACATAAACCACAGCAAGATAGTGTTCACTGTTTCTAGGTTTACCTATATGGCAGTTATGGACAGTTCTTAAGTTCAACTGAGCCATAGGAAGATGGCATTCACACTATTTGAGTTTACCTATTCCACAGTTAGGATGATATTATTCACACATTCTAAGTACAGCTATACCATAGGGTGCGATTAATCACAGATTCCAGGTTCAGCTATGCCACATCAGTGCCACAGGATGATATTCACACTTTCTAGGTTTACCTATACCACAGTTAGGGACAGTTTCTAGGTTCAACTGAACCCCAGGAAGATATTGTTCACACTTCCTGAGTTTACCTATACCAGAGTTAGGTGCACTTTCTAATTCGGTTTTAGTACAGTTTGATATTATTCACACATTCTAAATTCAACTATACCACAGGAAGATATTAGTCACGCATTAAAGGTCACCTATGCCACAGGATGATGTTATTCACATTTACATTTTCTAAGTTCAACTGTACCGCAGGGTGAGATTATTCACACTTTCTAGGTTCGACTATACCAATAGGGTGAGATTATTGACAGATTCCAGGTTAAACTATACCACAGGATGGTATTATTCATGATGGCTAGACCACAACCACGCTATTAAGCACACTTTCTAAAATAAACTAGACCACAGTTACGCTATTAGGGACACTTTCTAAATGAACTAGGCCACAGTTACGTTATCAGGCACACTTTCTAAAATTAACTAGACCACAGTTACGCTATTATGCACACATTCTAAATTGAACTAGACCATAGTTACCCTATTAGGCACACATTCTAGATTGAACTAGACCACAGTTATGTTATTAGGCGCACTTTCTAAAATGAACTAGACCATAGTTACACTATTTGGCACACTTTCTAAAATGAACTAGACCATAGTTACACTATTAGGCCCAGTTTCTAAGTTCAACTTTGGCACAATGTGGTTAATAGGCACACTTTCTAAAATGAACTAGAATACAGTTACGCTATTAGGTACACTTTCTAAAATGAACTAGACCACAGTTACGCTACTAAGCACACTTTCTAAAATGAACTAGACCACAGTTACGCTATTAGACACACTTTCTAAAATGAACTAGACCACAGTTACGCTACTAAGCACACTTTCTAAATTGAACTAGACCACAGTTACGCTATTAGGCACACTTTCTAAAATGAACTAGACCATAGTTACAATATTTGGCACAGTTTCTAAGTACAACTTTGGCACAATGTGGTTAATAGGCACACTTTCTAAATGAACTAGACCACAGTTACATTATAGGTACACTTTCCAAGATGGACCAGACCACAGTTATGCTATTAGGCACAGTTTCTAAATTCAGCTTTGGTGCAATGTGGTTAATAGGCACAATTTCTAAAATGAACAAGACCACAGTTATGCTATTAGGCACACTATGTAAAATGAACTAGACCACAGCTACGCTATTAGGTACACTTTGTAAAATGAACTAGACTACAGTTACATTATAGGCACACTTTCGAAGATGAACTAGACCACAGTTACGCGATTAGGCACAGTTTTTAAGTACAACTTTGGCAGAATGTGGTTAATAGGCACACTTACTAAATGAACTAGACCACAGTTACGCTATTAGGCACACTTTCTAAAATGAACTAGACCACAGTTACGCTATTAGGCACACTTTCTAAAATTATTTAGACCACTGTTATGCTTCTAGGTACACTTTCTAAAATTAACTAGACCACAGTTACGCTATTATGCACACGTTCTAAATTGAACTAGACCATAGTTACGCTATTAGGCACACATTCTAGATTGAACTAGACCACAGTTATGTTATTAGGCACACTTTCTAAAATGAGCTAGACCACAGTTACGCTATTAGGCACACTTTCTAAAATGAACTAGACCATAGTTACACTATTTGGCACAGTTTCTAAGTACAACTTTGGCACAATGTGGTTAATAGGGACACTTTCTAAATGAACTAGACCACAGTTATGTTATTAGGCACACTTTCTAAAATGAGCTAGACCACAGTTACGCTATTAGGCACACTTTCTAAAATGAACTAGACCATAGTTACACTATTTGGCACAGTTTCTAAGTACAACTTTGGCACAATGTGGTTAATAGGCACACTTTCTAAATGAACTAGACCACAGTTGCGTTATAGGTACACTTTCCAAGATGGGCTAGGCCAGAGTTACGTTATTAGGCACACTTTCTAAAATTAACTAGACCACAGTTACGCTATTATGCACACGTTCTAAATTGAACTAGACCATAGTTACGCTATTAGGCAGACATTCTAGATTGAACTAGACCACAGTTATGTTATTAGGCACACTTTCTAAAATGAACTAGACCATAGTTACACTATTTGGCACACTTTCTAAAATGAACTAGACCATAGTTACACTATTAGGCCCAGTTTCTAAGTTCAACTTTGGCACAATGTGGTTAATAGGCACACTTTCTAAAATGAACTAGAATACAGTTACGCTATTAGGTACACTTTCTAAAATGAACTAGACCACAGTTACGCTACTAAGCACACTTTCTAAAAGGAACTAGACCACAGTTACGCTATTAGACACACTTTCTAAAATGAACTAGACCACAGTTACGCTACTAAGCACACTTTCTAAATTGAACTAGACCACAGTTACGCTATTAGGCACACTTTCTAAAATGAACTAGACCATAGTTACACTATTTGGCACAGTTTCTAAGTACACCTTTGGCACAATGTGGTTAATAGGCACACTTTCTAAATGAACTAGACCACAGTTACATTATAGGTACACCTTCCAAGATGGACCAGACCACAGTTATGCTATTAGGCACAGTTTCTAAATTCAGCTTTGGTGCAATGTGGTTAATAGGCGCAATTTCTAAAATGAACAAGACCACAGTTATGCTATTAGGCACACTATGCAAAATGAACTAGACCACAGCTACGCTATTAGGTACACTTTGTAAAATGAACTAGACTACAGTTACATTATAGGCACACTTTCGAAGATGAACTAGACCACAGTTATGCGATTAGGCACAGTTTTTAAGTACAACTTTGGCATAATGTGGTTAATAGGCACACTTACTAAATGAACTAGACCACAGTTACGCTATTAGGCACACTTTCTAAAATGAACTGGACCACAGTTACGCTATTAGGCACACTTTCTAAAATTATTTAGACCACTGTTATGCTTCTAGGTACACTTTCTAAAATTAACTAGACCACAGTTACGCTATTATGCACACGTTCTAAATTGAACTAGACCATAGTTACGCTATTAGGCACACATTCTAGATTGAACTAGACCACAGTTATGTTATTAGGCACACTTTCTAAAATGAACTAGACCATAGTTACACTATTTGGCACAGTTTCTAAGTACAACTTTGGCACAATGTGGTTAATAGGGACACTTTCCAAATGAACTAGACCACAGTTATGTTATTAGGCACACTTTCTAAACTGAGCTAGACCACAGTTACGCTATTAGGCACACTTTCTAAAATGAACTAGACCATAGTTACACTATTTGGCACAGTTTCTAAGTACAACTTTGGCACAATGTGGTTAATAGGCACACTTTCTAAATGAACTAGACCACAGTTGCGTTATAGGTACACTTTCCAAGATGGGCTAGGCCAGAGTTACGCTATTAGGCACACTTTCTAAAATTAACTAGACCACAGTTACGCTATTATGCACACGTTCTAAATTGAACTAGACCATAGTTACGCTATTAGGCACACATTCTAGATTGAACTAGACCACAGTTATGTTATTAGGCACACTTTCTAAAATGAACTAGACCATAGTTACACTATTTGGCACACTTTCTAAAATGAACTAGACCATAGTTACACTATTAGGCCCAGTTTCTAAGTTCAACTTTGGCACAATGTGGTTAATAGGCACACTTTCTAAAATGAACTAGAATACAGTTACGCTATTAGGTACACTTTCTAAAATGAACTAGACCACAGTTACGCTACTAAGCACACTTTCTAAAAGGAACTAGACCACAGTTACGCTATTAGACACACTTTCTAAAATGAACTAGACCACAGTTACGCTACTAAGCACACTTTCTAAATTGAACTAGACCACAGTTACGCTATTAGGCACACTTTCTAAAATGAACTAGACCATAGTTACACTATTTGGCACAGTTTCTAAGTACAACTTTGGCACAATGTGGTTAATAGGCACACTTTCTAAATGAACTAGACCACAGTTACATTATAGGTACACTTTCCAAGATGGACCAGACCACAGTTATGCTATTAGGCACAGTTTCTAAATTCAGCTTTGGTGCAATGTGGTTAATAGGCGCAATTTCTAAAATGAACAAGACCACAGTTATGCTATTAGGCACACTATGTAAAATGAACTAGACCACAGCTGCGCTATTAGGTACACTTTGTAAAATGAACTAGACTACAGTTACATTATAGGCACACTTTCGAAGATGAACTAGACCACAGTTACGCGATTAGGCACAGTTTTTAAGTACAACTTTGGCATAATGTGGTTAATAGGCACACTTACTAAATGAACTAGACCACAGTTACGCTATTAGGCACACTTTCTAAAATGAACTAGACCACAGTTACGCTATTAGGCACACTTTCTAAAATTATTTAGACCACTGTTATGCTTCTAGGTACACTTTCTAAAATGAGCTAGACCATAGTTACGCTATTAAGCACACTTTCTAAAATGAACTAGACCACAGTTACGCTATTAGGTTCACTTTCTAAAATGATCTAGACCACAATTATGCTTTTAGGTACACTTTCTAAAATGAGCTAGACCACAGTTACGCTAATAGGCACACTTTCTAAAATGAACTAGACCATAGTTACACTATTTGGCACAGTTTCTAAGTACAACTTTGGCACAATGTGGTTAATAGGCACACTTTCTAAATGAACTAGACCACAGTTGCGTTATAGGTACACTTTCCAAGATGGGCTAGACCACAGTTATGCTATTAGGCACAGTTTCTAAGTTCAGCTTTGGCGCAATGTGGTTAATAGGCACACTTAGTAGACCACAGTTACACTATTAGGCACGCTTTCTAAAATGAACTAGACCACAGTTACGCTATTTGGCACAGTTTCTAAGTACAACTTTGGCACAATGTGGTTAATAGGCACACTCACTAAATGAACTAGACCACAGTTACGCTGTTAGGCATACTTATTGTGGTTGGGCACTCTATCTAAATTCAAGACTTTGACATAGTTAGACTATTACAGGCCGCTCAATGTTGTTTGGCCGCGCTATCTAGAGGCTAAATTTAACACAGTCAAATTCTTGGGCACACTCAATATTCTTTGGTTCGCTATCTAGATGTAAGAACAACACAGTAAAACCTTTTACTGGCGGCAGAGTATAGGCTCCTTGCTTTCCTTGCGGACACCTGCAGACACTTTCTGGAGACACCTCTGTTGGATCTGCCCTTGGCCTTAGGGCCCTTAGCCGAAGAGCTGCACGGGCAGAGGGCTGCCCTGCGAAGGTGAGTTATGGCTCAGGTGGCACAGGAAAATCACACCAATCAGGGCAGGGGGGGTGGGTCGGGACCGGGAGGATGGGAAAAACTGAAGACGGTGGGATGGGAAAAGGACTGCAGCAGGGGTTTCAACGGCCTGGGGCCCTACAAACAAATCACAAAGGCTGGCAGAATGAAGGTGCACTCACTGTGCTTCCACGCTGGAGAGTGGAGCCGGCAGAGCACATGGGTCGCTAGACCCTTAAGGCATGGAGAAATCACACCAATTAGGGCAGGGGGGGGCGGGTCGGGAGGTGGGAGGAAGGGAAACACGGAAGAGGGTGGGGTGGGAAAAGGACTGCAGCAGGGGTTTCAATTGCCTGGGGGCCTACAAACAAATCACAAAGGCTGGCAAAATTAAGGTGCACGCACCGTGCTTCCACACTCCAATGCACACTGAGAATGGCTGAATGCCATGCTTAGTGCCAGTTACTTTTGTAATGTAATTAGTTATGTCATCAGTGAAGTCATCTGGGATGACATCATTGTGGTCATAGGCTGCGTAACAGGGGGCATGAAGTTAAGGTGGCTTTTGCTGAATATCAGGGGATTTGTCGAGGTAAGTTCTCCCCTTAATGTCCTTGCGGCTAATGTTTTTTTCCCTTTAATTTCATGGGTTTTGTTTTTCCATAGAATTTTCCCACACATGGCTACTGGCTATGGCCACTGTCCATTTTAAAACACTACCAGACCATGGTACCGGCAAGTAGTTTCCACGGCCACTCTATATTTTAAATCAGTTGCAACCAATTAATCAAAGATGTTCAACAATCACAAATAGATTTTGACTGCTTTTAACAGTGGTATTGTTGTGCATAAAAGATTGCAAATTTTGAGAACTCATAATGTTTTTAGGCAATGAGCAGTGAGATTAAATAATTTCCCAAGGATCACACACTTTGGTTAAACAGCATGCTACAAAGCCCTTGTTTTATGGGAACTCTCTTGTTGACTGTTGTGATACATCGCACAATGCCAAATAACTGCATTTAAGCAGCAAGGAAACACATCTAGGGACATATATTTTTATATTATTTTTATTATTGTATTTGGTTTATTTAAACCTTTACAAAACAGTGAATATACAGAAATCATAAAAACAAACTTTTGAGTCTATATACCAATTTACAACTAACTAATCAAATATTCATCAAATACATTCCAAGATTACAAAATTTAAATCATATATCATATATCCTTATTTAAAACCAAATTCTCCTCGGTAACCATGATCAGCAGTAGACAGCCTAGAAACCACTTAAAACCTTCATATTCTGAAAATCTATACAACATACAGTTCTAAACTTCATTGCCCCTTTTGAACCCTGGATTTGTACTTGCGGGATCTTTAATCACATCACCTTGCAGATAATTGTTAAAAAGTCTATCACTTTACACTTCAATGCAATATTGGTCCCATGCAACATTTCAAACCACTATTGCTCCCTAAATACATATGATGTATCAAATACAAATTCAGAAAAGTAAACAAGTCTTTCCTTAGCTAGCATTGGGCATACTAACAGCAGATGACATAATGTTCCAGCAACATCAACTTTTTCACAAAATCTACATGTTTTCTTATTCACGGTGCTTAGTTTTCTAATGTGGCAGATTTCATTAGTGTTTAAAACGTTGAACCTAAATCTCATCACATTATTACGGATTTTCCTAGAAGGATACTTCGCCAAATATGGTTCAAGTTTAGGTAACCATTTCCACATGGAAACTACTTGATTGTATAACTTTGAATTCATAATCACTTCATTGTTAGTCACCCAGTCAAAAGCTTTGATCAGTGTTTTGATCTTTGCAGGTTTCTCTATGAGACATTTCATTGAGACACCGAGATTCAACAATATATTTTCCACCTCAAGTTGTAAGGGATGAGGGGCATATATTACATGGCCACGGTAGTGGCCATGTAGTTATGGTTAAGTTGCTGTTTCCATAGGAAGAGCACTTTTTGGGTGGCTTATAACTTCGCTCTCCCTGGACGGATCCTCACCAAACTTTGCAAAAAAAGTATTTGGGTCACTCTGAATTGCAAAGTTTGGTGAGGATTCGTCCAGGGGGGGAAAAGTTATAGGGGGGTCCCAAAACTTTTTTTTTTCCCATAGACTGAATGGGAAAAATGTTTTGCTCGCGCCTACAGCCCAAACCGCTGGACGGATTTCCACCAAATTTGGACCAGGAGCAGCAGCTTGGTCCCGAAAGCGTGCTTTTGCAAATTTGGTGAAAATCCGTCCAGTAGTTTTTTTTTTAAAGTGACCAAAAAGTAGGTAAAAAAAAATGTGTGATATCTGTGTTCGGTTCGCGGACACACTTCCCTGTTAGCTCCGCGGACAGTGTCCTTTTTGGCCAATCGTCTTGTTCGCGGACATGCAACGTGTTCGCTGATTGGACGGCGTGGAGCGTGAAGCGCGTCAGATTTTTCGGTAGCGCCCGCCATCTTGGATTCGCGGACGTCCGCGGACAGCGCGGTGAAGCTTTGTTCAAAATGTGTATTTTGTAGAGTGTGTTGGTGTGTAGGAGTGTTTGGGGAGGGTGGGAGTGTATGAGATAGGATGAAAGTTGTGTTTTATATGTGTTAGACGTTCTTTTTGTGTTCGATTTGTTTGCGGACATCACGGGTGTTCTGAAATGTTCTAAATAAACTGACTAGGGGGTGTTCTAAGGACTCAATATGTGTCCGTTTTGTTAGCAAGCAAAGTGAAACTGTTCTAAGAACACTCGCGGTGTCCGGGGAGTGTTTCCAGGGGGGTGTCCTGAGGACGCTGTCCGTATTGTTCTCTGTCAAGTTGAATGTGTTCTAAGAACACCCGCGGTGTCCTGAAATGTTCGCAAATAAACAAAATGGGGGTGTTCTGAAGACGCTTCTAAGAACACTCGCGGTGTCTGGGGAGTGTTCGTAGGGGGTGTCCTGAGGACGCTGTCCGTATTGTTCTCTGTCAAGTTGAATGTGTCCTAAGAACACTCGCGGTGTCCTGAAATGTTCGCAAATAAACAAAATGGGGGTGTTCTGAAGATGCTTCTAATAACACTTGCGGTGTCCGGGGAGTGTTCGTAGGGGGTGTCCTGAGGACGCTGTCCGTATTGTTCTCTGTCAAGTTGAATGTGTCCTACGAACACTCGTGGTGTCCTGAAATGTTCGCAAATAAACAAGATGGTGGTGTTCTGAAGACGCTTCTAAGAACACTCCCGGTGTCCTGGAATGTTTGTAGGGGGTGTCCTGAGGACGCTGTCCGTATTGTTCTCTGTCAAGTTGAATGTGTTCTAAGAACACCCGTGGTGTCCTGAAATGTTCTCAAATAAACAAAATGGGGGTGTTCTGAAGACGCTTCTAAGAACACTCGCGGTGTCCGGAGAGTGTTCGTAGGGGGTGTCCTGAGGACGCTGTCCGTATTGTTCTTTGTCAAGTTGAATGTGTCCTAAGGACACTCGCGGTGTCCTGAAATGTTCGCAAATAAACAAGATGGTGGTGTTCTGAAGACGCTTCTAAGAACACTCGCGGTGTCCGGGGAGTGTTCGTAGGGGGTGTCCTGAGGACGCTGTCCATATTGTTCTCTGTCAAGTTGAATGTGTCCTAAGAACACTCGCGGTGTCCTGAAATGTTCGCAAATAAACAAGATGGTGGTGTTCTGAAGAAGCTTCTAAGAACACTCCCGGTGTCCTGGAATGTTCGTAGGGGGTGTCCTGAGGATGCTGTCCGTATTGTTCTCTGTCAAGTTGAATGTGTCCTAAGAACACTCACGGTGTCCTGAATTGTTCGCAAATAAACAAGATGGTGGTGTTCTGAAGACGCTTCTAAGAACACTCGCGGTGTCTGGGGAGTGTTCATAGGGGGTGTCCTGAGGACGCTGTCCGTATTGTTCTCTGTCAAGTTGAATGTGTTCTAAGAACACCCGCGGTGTCCTGAAATGTTCGCAAATAAACAAAATGGGGGTGTTCTGAAGACGTTTTTGAGAACACTCCCGGTGTCCTGGAATGTTCGTAGGGGGTGTCCTTAGGACGCTGTCCGTATTGTTCGTTGTTAAGTTGAAAGTGTTCTAAGAACTATCGCGTTGTTCTGAAATGTTCGTAGGGGGTGTCCTGAAAACGGTGTCCGTATTGTTCGCTGGCAAGTTCAAAGTGTTCTAAGAACACTCACATTATTAGCGGACATTAAAAGTTTCCCATAGATCATAGTTGAAATGTTTTGACTCCATTTGGCCATGCACCCAAGACTCTATGCCCTGGCAACAACCACCACAGCATATCACATTCATATTTGCTTATAACTTTGGGTGAAAAACAAATGTATAAGGAACAAAGGTATTAGATACTATGGATGTGATATGCTGCTATGGTTGTCCTTATTATTGTATACTTACTGTTTGGTCTAGTAATGGGAGTCCATGTTTTTCTTCTTCATTTCTGTGATAAAAGAAAATAGCATGTTAGTATTAGTATTTTGTGATGACTTATTACATTGTATAAGCAATATATATTTTTTTTTTCGACCCTCATATTTAGTAGAGTACAAATCAGAGTACTGTGCAATTTGGTCAGTTTCTGTATTTGTTGCTAAAATCATTGGGTCTGTGGGAGAAAAAAAATCCATGTTGGATTAAAAAAAAAAACCTTTTTCTGTTATGCTACAGTTTATTTGTTTGTTTGTTTTCAGTGTTCACTTGTTGTTTCTGGCTAATGCTTTATACTTTGCTTTGTTGTATTTTTTTTGGAGCAGTAACAGATTCTTCATTTGTTTTGATATTATAAAATTTTGAAGCAGTTAGATACCAATTGGCGTATTCTAACTGTCTATTTTTTTAATATATTTTAGTGGTTTTGATTTATCTATTTGGATATTGTTAAATTTTGGGACAGTTAGATACCAATTGGCGTATTCTAACTGTGTATTTTTTGGCCTAATTTAGTGGTATTCATTTATCAGATTAGTTGTAGAATCTTTGAGCTGTTAGATAGCTTTTGGAGTATTCTAACAGTTTATATTATTTTAATACAAATTTATAATTTTGGGACAGTTAGATACCAATTGGCGTATTCTAACTGTGTATTTTTTGGTCTAATTTAGTGGTATTCATTTATCTGATTAGTTGTTGTAGAATCTTTGAGCAGTTAGATAGCTTTTGGAGTATTCTAACAGTTTATATTTTTTTAACACAAATTTACTTAAAGGTTTAAATACAGTTTATTTATCAAATTTTGGTTTTAAGAACATCAAATAAGCGTTTGTAAGATTTGCTGGTAATCTCTGCTTTAGAGTAATGGTACTATCATTACATTCAAACCATCCACATTTCTTTTTTATATATGCAGTGTAGTGCCCTGAATTGGTTGTGGCTCCTGCGTGGTAGATTATACCTATTGTTGTGAAGGTTTTCTTACCAAGTGATATTTGACCATGTGTGAATCCAGTCAGCTTGCAGTTGTTTTTGGTACCATCTGCATTGTAACGTAGAAGCATTAGTATTACGTATTTACTATGTGTTTGTATTACTAACGTGGGGCGATTATCTGAATTGCAGGTAGAGCATAATCTACCATGGTGTGCATTTTGTACAAGTTGCTGAAATGGAATGGATTCACAATTTGGTATTGATATATATATGAAGCGTTCATTGGGGATTTCTTCTTGTGTCATATTGTTGCAGAGAGTGCATGTATGTTTCCACATGTATGAAATCTGAAAGATTTCATTTATAGGTATGTTTTTGTTTTCCAGTACTTGTAGTAAGTACATTAGAAATTCTTGTGGATCTTCCTGTGAGTTTATAGTGAATTTCACCATTCCAGCACAGTAGTCCAATTGTCATCTTATTCCAAAAACACTATATGTGTTGTCAGGATTGTTTGCTGCATTTCTGTGAAGTACTAACATTTGCAAACACAATGGGTCTGTACTGTGTAAGTAAATGTTGTCAACAATTGGTGGTAATTTAAATAGAATATTCATTGCTACATTTGCATAGCAACTTACGCCAACTATATTTGAGAATTTAAATGGTCCAGGTAGTTCTGTATCTAACTGCTTTTTTTGTAGTTTGTCTTCCTTCTTTAAAGAAGTACCTGGTTTACTTTCTCTAATTGATTCTTTTTTGTTTGTGGCACTTGATGAAGTATTAGTTTCTTTTACTCTCTTTGGAGGATTTGCAGTGACGTCCTGTTGCATTTCTGTTTGATTTAGTTTTCTTTTACAACGTTTTAGTTTTTGTGGAACAGAATATGTGTTTAGATGGGGAGTGTATAGTGGGCGAAGTCTATTATATTCTAAAATGCAAGGAATATCAGCGTTTACTTTACTTGCATCAAAGTTGATTAGAAATAGACTGTCAAGTGTATGTAAGCGTGATAGTGCTACGTAGCTCATGCCTTCTTTAAAGACTGTGTTACCAATATCTATCATTGCTTTGTCTAGGGTAAGACCTTGTGATTTATGAATCGTGACTGTGTATGCAAGAGTTAGAGAAAATTGTTCTCTGCGTACATACATATCTTTGAAGAGAAGGAATCTAGCTGTTGAGCATCCTATCCATTTTACTTCTGAAAGTTTGTCAAAGAGTATATTGACAAACTGAATTTTGTTGTCACGTGGGTATGTTTGAAAGCCAACAACTGTACCCAGTGCTCCATTAACTAGTCCTTGGTCCACGTCAAGGTTACGTTTAAGCATTACTCTGCAATTTAAGGATAATTTTAACATCCTTTCTAAGCCTGCTGTGTTTGAGATTGATTTTTCTAAATTATTTAGTCTTGTTGTGGCTTGGTCACACATGGGTAGTGTCATAACATGTACATCTAGTTTGTCTGTGGCGCTAATTTCCATTATTGGTTGCATTTCTTTACTTAACATTATTTCATTGAATTTGAGACATCTTGCAAGAGTTGGCATTAAGGCCATACAATTGACATTTTTGTGGGCTAATTGTTCCATAACATCTGTAGCACATGCATTATCACCATAAAGTGCATTAATGTGCCGGGTTTTCAATGTTGCTTCTGCTTCTTTAGAAAGGATACCAACTCTCAAACTTTTTAAAATGTTGGCATAAGTTAGATCTGCAGATTGGCGCATGTTTTCTGTTAATTCTCTGTATTGGAAATGTTGCCAAAGGTTGACATTTCCAATGCTGCCAACAGTTTTACGGCAGAGTTTGTGCCCTAATGTTTTAAAAATAGGTTCACCTTTTACTGGTGTTAATTGAAGCAGATCTCCAAAAACAATAATGTGTTTTCCTGCAAAGAGCTCTTCATAGTCTGTTTTGAGTACTTCTTGTAATCTGAGGTGAATCAAAGCTAACATCAGGTTGGAGACCATGCTCACTTCATCTATTAGTAGCATTTTCATTTGTTTCAATACTCTGCGTAATTCCATTGCAGCTTCTGCAGAAAGTTTGTAATAGTCTAATTTGTTCTGGTGTTCTATTGGTAATAGTAGTAATCGGTGTAATGTAACACCACCTATGTTGTAGGCAGCTGAACCTGTGGGGGCAGTGACAACAGCTGACAATTTGTTGTTTGTCAATTGTTGAAGGAACTTACTAAAGATTTTGATTAGGAATGTTTTGCCAGAACCAGCTTCACCACTGACGTACAGTAGTATAGGTTTATAATTATAGCAGGAACATTCTTTATTTTCATTTTTTACACCATGTGCAATTTGTTTTGTTACTTCTTGAAAAATGCTACTTTCTCATTGTTTAGTTTTGATTGTAGTATAGTTAAGTCTTCCTTATCTTCATACTGACACATGGTGTTTTCTACTTCTATCATAGCTAATTCTGCCTCATTTGTTATTAGTGATTCTCCCAGTGGTTCTTGGCTTCCTGTTACAGAAGGTTGACTACTGTCAGGAGTATCCTTATCTAGTTGGTTTGGAGTTCTTCTTCATGTTGCTGTTCATTGTGCAACATTGTTTTGTACTGTGTAAAATTTACATCAGTTATAGTGCTTTCATTTGCTTTGAAAGCATCCTCATATGAGTCATAGTTATCTAGTAATTGTTCTTCTTTTCTCCATGGTTTGAAGAGTTGTAGCAGGGACATGTAATATACTTCTTTATGTTGAGGAGTCTTCAATGACAATTTGATATGATTAATTAAATTTGGTTAAGTGAGTTTAACTAAGCTGCCTTCACAGTCTGTCACTCTATATTTACCTTTTTTTTCATCAGGTTTCATATTATTTTTGTATGTGTAGTTTTGGGCTATTTGGTATAGACATACATTTTTTCCAAAGTATTACTTCTGTTTGGGTAGTTTGTGTCCAATAAATTGTTTTTTAAAATGTCTTGGCTGTTGGGATCATGTTTCGCTATTGTTACTATATCTTCATATGATTTTAGAACTCTTTTTCTAGATTTAGCTGGACCAAGATTTAGCCATACTATATTTTCAGATTTACCATACAATGAAGTACCAGTTAAACGATCAGCTGCTTCATAAGATCCACATTCTCTATGGGTGAGCATTTTTATGCCCAAGCTGTATAATTTCTGAGATACTGTTTTATCTGATGACAGGTCATTCCTATAGGTCTTGGGAGCTCTGTCTTTTCTGCTTTAGTTAAGTATGCTGTGACATATCGTGCAACTGCAGTAGAATTGTCTGCAATGTACTGCACATCTATGTTTGCATTCCATAAGTGGGCAATGATTGCATTATAATCATTGATATATTTTTCTTCTTCTTTTCTTTTTATGTAATATGTATTTTTAGGTGACTTACCTTTAACACTATGTCTAACTGAAGACATGAGGTTGTTTACTTGACCTGTATTTGAACTGGTCTAGGGAAACCAAATCGGCATTTGGTGTAGTATTTGTCTTTGTTTTTGTATTTGCGACGACAATATTTTCCACATTTGTGTCTTTGAAATTGTAAAATTCGTGCAGGAAGATCACTATTTGTGGCTTCTGATGGAATTTCACAAGTGACATATTTTTCAATAAACTGTAAAACAGTGGCATCACTGTCTTGACCAAATTTAGGAGCATCTTTAATCCATAAAAGCATGTGGATATGTGGTGCTCCTCTGGCTTGGTATTCTTTTCTCCAAAAGAAGTGTTGCACTTCTCCAAGGGGAGAAACAGTTTTATTACAAATAAAATGTAGCATAGCAATGAAGCGATGGTGAAAATATCTTGAAACATTAACAGGATCCAAAGAACAAAGTTCTCCAGGTGTTAGAATATCTATGTTTGTTTTGTTTTTATTTGATATGCGTAGGAAATCATGTAAATCTTCCCATGCATATTCTGCACAACTTAATGTAACAAACCAAGTGGGTGGGCCAAGGTTTCTGATCATACAACGTACATCTCGATGACGTTGAAACCAGTACTCATTAGTACCACGCATATTTGCTAATAGATTTGTAATATTTGATTGTAAAACCTCATCCTTTTGTTGCACTTTCTCTAATAATTGTGTAGCTGTCATATTTTGAAAGTGTGATCCTGATTTTAATATGTGTGCAACTCCGTAACATAAAGTTGCTAGTTCACTTTCAAAGAGTAGGTGGAATATGTATTCCACATTTTGTCTAAAACTGGGATCTTCAGAATACATCCGTAATGAGCGGTATTCTGAAGCTGATATTTGAATAGGTCTATCATCATACCTTCCTCCTTTGCCAGTAGGAAAGAGTAGAGGAAAAGCACGTGCTTCTATACTGTTTTCCCATATACTGATTGGCGATCCTTTTGTTTGACGCATTTGGTAAGTTTCCAGTACATCTTGCACGGTGTCATTACAGTGCAAAGGATGAATTGTATAATGGTCTAAAGTATTTGATATTATAGCAGGATCTAGTAGCTCAAATTGACCAGCTTCTTGTGTTTCTTGAATTATTTCAGTTGTATCTTTCAAGTTTTCTTCAATATTAATTTCTTTGTAATATTCATTATTCTCTTTAAGATATTGGAAGGCTTGTCTAACTTTATATAAATCTACGAGCTGTTGCCATATTTTTTTGTCTTTTGTAGGTACTCCATTTACTAATATAATTAAAGATTGCTGCATTTGATGTTGCACTCCTAGAGTATGCACATTTTTTTTTTAGATTTAATGGTAAATAAACTATTTTTCCACGAATGTCTTTTACCAATTCAGAGGGAGGTAATTTTGCTGTTTTTGGTTGAAGGGGTATTATTGCTTGAAATGGGTGTACTGTTTGAATTATGATGCTCTCATATAAATTAAGTTGTTGTAGAGGTTTTGGTACTGGGTATAATTCCAAATTATTTGTGATAGAACGTGAAGGAGTTTGGTTGTTGTCAAGTTTTGTAGTGCAATAACTGCAAAGTATTAAGGGCTCAGTTATTTCATATTTGTTTTCTGCTACAAGGTAGAGAGCTAATTCAAACCATTTAGAATCTTCATTGTCTTCTATTTTGTATGATAGGTCCACAGTTTTTGTGTTACTATTATAAAAAATTCTACGGCAACATACACATACATGGTTTGGTACTTCAGCTGATGTACTTTTAAATTTTAGTATTTCTTTTTTGTATGTGTTTAGCAAAAGGTTGCCATGTGTAGAATTGTTGCTTAATTGGTTTAAAGCTATTTCATTCTGTAAATGGCTTTCACTTCCAAAATATTTTTTCTGGATATAGTGAATTTCTTCAAGTAGGTCTTTTGCTGTACCATGTAGAAGGATGTTATTTAACTTTGCTAGTGCTAAAGCAGGACTTTTAGCATAGTACAGTTTATAGACTAGATTTCTTATAGTTGAATGATGTGTTGATATCCTTTTGATATCATGGAAAGTGGTTTTACAAGTAGGTCCTGTAATGCAGGCCAATGAATGTCCTTGTAGTCCTGTGTACTTGCGCACTGGACAGGTATCCATATTTTGCAGTAATTTAATTTTGATTTTGTCTTTGCTTTTTACATATTTATTGAGGAATTGGCGTAAAGATTTGAAACATTGTTTGGGAATGTTACACATTGACGTGCATGGCCATTTGTACACTAGACGTTCTGATTCAGTTGAATGGAGGGGTAATTCTAAGTTTTCAGGGCATATTTTTGTAAGAAGTACTTCTTGTTCCATTATGGTATTATTCACTTTTTCATAACCTCGACCACTGCTATGTATGGCAATTGTATTAGTTTGCTTTTGTTTGTACGCTTCTTCATTAAAATATGGTTCTGTGCTTGTAGTGTGATTCCATTCACCTCCGCTGATACTTAAGAAGTTCTTTCTGTTGATATTTCGCTTATTAAGAAGTCTTTTTTGTAATTTAGTTATTAGTTTTGTTAGTGGTTTCATTTTGTTTAACAGTAAAATAAATACATTTCTTTTGAGAAGAATTGCACTGTCCATCAATGCTTCTACGATTAATTTCCTACGATAGGTTTTAAGCTTTGAACCTGATTTCTCTCCTGTTTTTATAAGATTTTGAAGGACTTTGTGACGGTATAGTTTGGCTAAAATACTTTTCTTGGTATGCTTACTTTGCACTATATTACAATTTGAAGAAGTAGTTTTATCTGTACTGATAGCTGATTTTCTGTTAATTGTTTTTTGGTTTGTTTTACATTTTGATAGAGGAAGCGAAGTTGTTGTACTTGAAACTTCTTGTGTTTCACTAAATGATTGTATTAGCTGTTTTGTTTCAACTTTTTTTACAAATTCTGCTAGAGATGGATGCTTATGTTGGGCACCTTTATTTTCATTTGCTCTACTTTTGCGTTGCTTTCTACGGACTTGACTTTTGGTAGGCATTCTTTAGGGTCCGTTGAAAAAAATATAGAAGATATGGGTTGGGGTGTTCTGGAATGTATGTGTGCTGTGTGCATGAGTGTTTAAGTAAGATGATAAAGATGTATGTAATGTTGTGTGATTGTGCATTGGGAACTAAAACTAGTAGGGATAGGTATTCTTGAATTTATGTGTTACTAAACTGGGGTTCAGATGACAAAAAAAAGTAAGCTAGTGGTGTGGAAAAGTACAAATAGTAAATCTAATGTATACAATTAAAACAGTTGTTTGTTCTATAATATGAAAATTGTAGTGGTTCAGTTGGGTAATTTGTGTGTCCAAAAATAGAAATTTGTGGGCCATTCTGGCTGTAAATCGCTGTTTAAGACATGGAAATTTTTGGACAAAATGGTACAAAATCTCTATTTTTAGAAACCGAAATAGCTCGTATTAATGTTATAGTATATTTGATTAATAATACAAATATTATGGTGATAAATTACTTACTTTTTAAAAAAATTAACAGGTAACTTCTTAGTTTTTCTTTCTTCTTCGAATTCGGCTGCTTCTTTTCAGGAAACTGGTCTTCACTGCAATTGTAACAGCTTCAAATTAGTAACTTTGTTTGTATATAGCACTGTTTTTAATTTAGATATTGATTTTTTTTAATTGAAATCCTCAGTGCCTTCTGTAAAACCATTAAACTAATTTATTTACATAAGATACATTGCATCAGTTCAGTACATATGATATGTTCTTAATGAACAAATTGTATTGAATGACTAACTGTAGCAAAAAAAAATATCTTTACTATGTCTTGTGAAATTTATAATATATTAGTGAATACCACTATTTCTGTAAGTAAACTGTTCTAGGTAATAGTGCCTCAATGTCATGTCTAATTTAAAGTAATTAAGTAAATAAATAAGTAAAAACAAAAAATATGAAATTGTATAAGTATTTTTATAAAGGTTTAAACATAGATTGTGTTTGCATGCAATTTTGTTTGAATATATGTTGTCTATATATTTCATTTAAAAAATGTTAGTTTAACATGATTTGAGTGTGTGTATAAAGAAAGTAAAAAGTATAAAGGTTTATAAGTGATAGTTGATTTTAGGAAATTGAAAAAAGTACAGTAAATTCATTTTACAGATTTTACAAGGTAAAAGTCTGTTTGAAAATGTGTTCATCTACTATACAGAAAATATGCATACCTGAAGTTTGTGTTCATGCATATGGATATGCATGGAGCTGCAAGTAGAAATCTTGAAGACTTGTGCAGTATTTCTGGTAGATGCTGCTTGCCAATGATATGACACTTGCACTCAGAGAGATTCAGAGTACATTTGCAGTGCTGATCTATGATGATGCAGTTAGATGTAGAGGTCTTGAATGTGATTGGTGCATGGTCATGTGATTTTTGAGGTACACCCAGTGAGGGAATGGCAGAGAGAGTGTAGTGGAAATGGTAGAAGGGCTGTTCATGTTACGATATGTCCGCGGACATGGCGGTAGTTCGCAGACATTGGGAGTTACATCCGGGGATTTTTGGGTTCAGAAGTCATGCAAATGAGAATAAGCACTGAAAGGGATTGGTCAGGAAAGTTTGGTGGGTGTGTTGTGCCAGGAGAGATTTTCTCAGATACTCTTTTTGCTGAGAGAACAAAAGATAGCTATGGCTGTGTGTTTCAGAAAACAGATTGTTTGGATTTTAGGAGATTCGTGGATACATTGGTTGAAGGCGCATGCAGAAAACTGGAGTAGCTGTAGATCTTGGATTCCCACATGTGGAAGTACACTGGCATGGAGTTCGTGGAATGAGGTGGTTGGACTTTCTACCTCTCTGTGCTACTTTGGAGACAGAGCAACATCCAGACATAATTGTAATTCATTGTGGAGGAACAGTTTAGGACATGTGACTGGAATTTATTTGCAATTTGCTATGAAAGAAGGATTTAGGAAGGTTATGGACATGTTTCCTAATTCTCAAGTGATATTTTCACGGATTGCGCAGAGACAAATGTGGCTTCCTTCTTCTTCATTTGGTCCACAAATGGAAAAAGCAAGGCGCAATGTTAATAAGGCTGTTTGTGTCTTTCTAAGAGATTTTGGCATGTCTTCTTTTCACAATGAAAATATTATGTTCTGTAGTACATACATTTTTCGCAGAGATGGAGTCCATCTTACTTATGCTGGCAATCAGATTTTTCTGAGAAATGTACAAAATGCATTGCGACCTTTTTTGGAATTACAACAACGATTTTGAAGTAGATGTTAAGCATTTACAATTTTTGACTTACAGACACCACCCAAAGGCTCTTTTCAGAGCCACCACTTCTTTCCAGAGAAAATTACAATGTTTGTGATGGAGTAGCAATCCAATTTTTTTAATGTTTGCGAACTATCCGCGGACTTCTAAAAAATACAAAGAGCCCTGCTTCATTTATTTTCACTTCTATTTTTTAACTTGGAAAGGCGGCTCTGAAAAGAGCCTTATTTTTTTTTGATTTTTGTAATTTTGTATTTTATTTGGTTTTTCAGACACGACACACTAGGAGAGGAGGGTAAAGGAGGGTAAAGGGGGGGACAACAACCACAGGGATAAGAAAGGGCGAGCTGAGAGAGGAAGATGTAGAGTGGGTTTTATTTGGGTAGTGAGCAGGTCTTCTCGTGCTCTGAGACGAGTCTCAAAAGCACTCCAAAGTCGCTCCCCCCTGCATAGTACTGTGTCACAGTACATACATACAACTGTGACCCTCGAAAGGTAAGGGTCATCAGCATTCTGTATGGCCTGTGAGGCAGCTTGAGAAAGTCGCTGTCCCACAGAGGTGGTCCTTGTGGTGACAGGATCAGAAACAGAGGATGAAGTAGAGGAAATCAACCTGCTACATTCTTCGCAAGGTACAACCCTGCGAATAGCCCCAGAGTGAAATGACCTCAGGTGTCACTTCATAGTAGTGGTCCCAAAGCTGTACTTACCGTGTTTCTCGCGACTGAGTATCATTTTGCACTCATTGCAGGTAACACGGTTCTCACGAGCCTTAGGAACATTACCATGAATGGTAAATAACCGCCACACCCAAGACTCACGCCTAGTGCGGGTAGTAGGGTTTTCCTCTACCTCATTCTCATCATCCTCTTCTTCCTCCTCCGCATCCTCACTCCTGTTCCCCTCTTCAGGCCCTTGGGGAGGTGGTGGTGGCGGAGGGGGTGGGGGTGATGCTGAAGCAGGTGCAGCACCAAGTGGCAGTTCAGCAGCCAAGGATGCCATGTCGATGATGGTGTAGTCTGCAGGTGGCAGCAAAAATCACTGTGTTCTGAAGAATAGCCAGAAACACAATGGGAATAAGCTCTTGGGCGTGGTCTTTTATAGGGGTGCTTGTGCGCAGTCCGCGGACATGCGCACTGTCCGCGGACAGATCGAACACAAAAAACGGATCGGAAAGTTTCAAAAGGCATATAGAAACTCAAGATTGCTATGTGGAACTTGTGCCATGGTGATATTTTATTGAAAAATATTATAGATTAACTGAAAATGTACTTTTAAATTGTTCGGGGACACAAACAGTGTCCGCATTTCAGGACACACGATGAGCGTGGGCGCGGTCATATGATCCGTTTGCGAACTAGTCCACGAAGGAAGCGCCTGTCCACAGGACACCAAGTGCACGGAGATTGGTTAGCCCATGCGCATTGATGTCCTATGGACACTGTTCGGGTTCTGAAGTAATTAAAAGTGCGTCACACGTGAAACGAACTTTTCAGGACACCGCATGTGTTCTTAGAACAGTTTAAACTTGGTAGCGAACAGTAAGGACAGATATAGTGTTCTTCAGGACACGTGTAATTTAGTTTATGTACGAACATTTCAGGACACCAATTGTGTTCTTAGAACAGTTTCAATTGGGTAGCGAACACTACGAACAGGTATAGTGTTCTTCAGGACACCTCCATTTTCGTTTACGTACAAACATTTCAGGACACCAATAGCGTTCTTAGAACAGTTTGAACTTGCTAGCGAACAGTACCGGAAAGGCATAGTGTTCTTTAGAACACTTTAATTTTTGTTTGTTTACGAACAATTCAGGACACCGCGTGTGTTCTTAGTACAGTTTCATGTTGCTAGCGAACACTACCAACAGTTGTACTGTTGTTCAGGTCACATCATTTTCGTTTATTTACGAACATTTCAGGACACCAATTGTGTTCTTAGGACAGTTTTAAGTTGATAGCGAACATTACGGACAGATATAGTGTTCTTTAGAACACTTTAATTTTTGTTTCTTTACGAACATTTCAGGACACCACGTGTGTTCTTAGAACAGTTTCAACTTGCTAGCGAACAGTACGAACAGGTGTGGTGTTCTTCAGGACACCTCCATTTTCGTTTATGTACGAACATTTCAGAACACTCGCACTGTCCGCGGACACTTTTATTGTTTAAAAAAAAAAAACAGAAACTATTCACAATACAATATAAAAATTAAACTTTATTTAACATATATTAATAATTTATGACAGAGAAGGTGAGGCAGAAACTGAAAGAAAAACAGGAGAATTTCGGGTTTCAACATGATTGGTATTAGGTGAAGAAGGGATGGAAATCTCATCAAAACGTTTTGGATTATGGAGAGGGTTTGGGGATAATTGACTGGGATATGGTGAGGAGGGACACGTACATGTGGGGCAATGGTACGAGGTTTTTGGTTTGCAATGATTTTCTACAAAAGTTTTTAAATTATTAAAATTAGCCAACAATACATCCATTTTTTCTTCTATATTGTGAAGACTGTTATCCATAACAGGGTTTTCTAAAGTTTTTTCTATTCTGGTATGCTCTGTACAAAAAAATAATATATATGTTAAATGTATATAAAAAAAAATAATAAATAAATGGTTTATATTATAAAGTGTTTACCATTAGTTTCACTATCTTGTGACATTTCTTCATGTGGGAAATTGTCCTCTAGCCATTCCAGAGTACTAGACATTTCTGTGAGAAAAAAAAAAAAAGATAATATATTTTTTAATCTAATACAAAAAGTTTATAAATATATGAGTAAAATGAAGTACACTTACTATTTCTGGTAAGATAAGTCCTATGTATTCAGTGGGTCTGGTCTTGTTCTCAGTTCTGTTGTGTCTGTGAGGTAATTATGTTGGAAGCCAATTTATCTTCTTGTGGTATATTCCATTTCAGAACATATTGTATTTAAATGAATGGTTAGTGTGTTACATATATGGGTTACATTTCTTATGTATTACTATATATAATGTGTTTGTGTGCTGCTTTTTGAATTTGTTAAATGTTCCTATATTATGATATAACAATCAAACATACCCCACCACCCCCCCCCCCACAGTTTTTAGGTAGTGGTACTGATCTCCGAACATGTCCGCGAACATTAAATAAGTTCGCGGACATCAAGTTCATAAGAAGAGATCTAGTCAGTTCCATATGACATGTATATAAAGTCAAAGTCATTATTATTAAGTTGTGCTACTAAAAAACTATGAAATTCAGTGAAAAAACTTTGTTAAAGGGACGTTATGGTTAAGTTGCGCTACTAAAAACCTATGAAATTCAGTGAAAAAAACTTTGTTAAAGGGACGTTATGGTTAAGTTGCGCTACTAAAAACCTATGAAATTCAGTGAAAAAACTTTGTTAAAGGGACGTTATGGTTCCAAGTAAAACCGAAAAACCCTTGAAATTCGCCAGTTATCGTAAGCTAAGCAACCAATGACATTTGTGATGTCATCTTTGATGTCCTGGGTGTTAGTCTTAGCAGTGCACGGTGGTGGCGCGAGTTATGGTTGCTTAGCTTACCATAACTGGCGAATTTCAAGGGTTTTTCGGTTTTACTTGGAACTATAACGTCCCTTTAACAAAGTTTTTTCACTGAATTTCATAGGTTTTTAGTAGCGCAACTTAACCATAACGTCCCTTTAACAAAGTTTTTTTCACTGAATATAAATATATATATTTATGCTATAAGCCACCCACTTTTTGTGTGGCTTATGAATTTGCTTCCATTGGATGAATCCTTACCAAACACTGCAAAAATAGTATATGGCCCGGTCAGAGTGATTCTGCAAAGTTTGGTGTGGTTTCGTCAAGGGGGCAAAGTTGTAGGGTTGGTCCCAAAATTTCAGTTTTTCCATTGGCGCAATGGAAATAAAAATTTAACTCACGTCTACAGCCCAAACCGCGGAATGGATTTTCACCAAATTTGAGGCAGGAGCAGCATCTTGGTCCGGAAAGTGTGCTTTTGAAAATTTGGTGTACATCCATCTGGTAGTTTTTTATAAAATGGCCCAAAGGTAGGATGGAGCTTTGATTGGTTCAGGGGCCGATGTGCGGTGCATGGTCATTGGGTACGCCCACTGATTGCTCAGTAAAAATTGTGAGGTGCGTCATATTTTGCGAAACACCCACCATGTTGGATCCTCGGACAGCCCCGCTGACCGCGGACATATTAGTGGGAAAAAAGTCTGGAAAGCACATTTTGGGTCATTTGGTGTTGGAAAGTGGGGCTGGGGAGGGTGGGGGAGTAGAAAAAAGATAATATGCGGATCTTTGCATAGGTGATAAAAGAGCGTACCGTGGCACAGCAGTCCACGGACACTGCAGTAGTCCGCGGACAGAGTCTTGTGCGGACAGCTTGACACACTTGGGGTTATTTGGTGACTGAAAGAGGGCTTGGGCAGACAGCTTAAGACTAACATTTGGGGTTATTGGGTGACTGAAAGAGAGCTTGGTGAGGGTAGGGGAGTGGAATGTAGATGATATGGGGATATTTTCATAGGTAAAAAATAGGGTTAGCGGTCCATTTCGAAGTTTGCAGACACCACTTGTATTGGGAGGTTCAGGGCGAGTTGTGATGCTGTGGTTGTGGCCAGTTGCTAGATTCATGGGTGCATGGCCATGCACCCAAGAATGTGCCCACTGGCCACAATCACCACAGCACAATACGGTCATGCACTCAAGAATCTGGCCACTGGACACAACCATTATAATATGTGTATAGAAATTGAATCTGGCCACTGGATACAACCATTATAATAATATGTTTATAGTAATTACAGATAGTCTATGGGCAGTATACAGTATTTGTAACATGGTGACATAATACAATTGAAGTGCAAATAGTACCATTGGGGGCACGGGTTGAGTTTGTTGTACATGGTAATGAAGGAGAAATATTTGCTTCTTTCTCTGTGAAAAAAGCACAGTATATTATGTTAGGTATGATAGTGTACAATGTCTCATTGCATACAATCTCACTTTTTCATGTACCTTTTAGACCCTCATACTTAATGTATTCCAAGTATTATGTTTGAAACAACATGACCATGTGTTCTGCACAGTTGCTGTTTCTGTTTGCATAATCATTGGGCCAATGTAAAGAAAAAAACCATACAAGATAAAAAGTGCAGAAATAAGTGTATTTGTTGTTACTAACAGTGTTGCAGTAGGAAGAATCGTATTGGTGTGTTTGCAGTGAAGTTTAATGAAGGATATTTTGTAAGCAGTTAGAGACCTGTTGGTGTATTCTAACTGTTGATAGTTTTAAAGTCCTGAAGGGATTTATTGAAGCAGTTGGATACCTGTTGGTGTATTCTAACTATTTTAATATTAAAACATAGCACTGCAGTATTATGGATGCAGTTAGATACCAGTTGGCATATTCTAACTGTTGATAGTTTTATACATTTGAAGGATATTTTTTGAAGCAGTTCGATACCTGTTGGAGCATTCTAACTATTTTGTTATTCAAAAGTAGCATTGGAGTACTATGGATGCAGTTAGATACCAGTTAGCAACTATGGATGCAGTCAGATACCAGTTGGCATATTCTGTTTATAGTTCTACAGGTCAGTGACTAAACTTTGTAGACCCTCATAATCAGTACATTCTGAGTACTATTTTTGAAACAATATTACTGTGTGTTCTGCACGGTCTTGTTTCTGTTTGCATATTCATTGAGTCATTGGAAAAAAAAATCTATACAGCATTAAGATAATATACTACATTTATGTGAGTTTTACTTCCACGGTATGTTTGTTTGAAGTGTGCAGTAATTAAGGGAATGTTTAAAGTGCACTAAGTGTTGATAGTTTAACAGGTCAGTGACTAAATATAGGTTTAAGGAATATGAAGTAGGCATTTGTTAGATTTGCTGGTAATCTCTGTTTTACAGTAACAGAAGTGTTGTTGCATTCAAACCAACCACATCTCTTTTTTAATGTATGCAGTATAGTCACCTGCAGAGGTTGTGGCACCAGTGTGGTAGATTATGCCTACTGTTGTGAACATTTTCTTGCCAAGAGATACTTGCCCACGTGTGAAGCTAGTAAGCTTGCAGTTGTTTTTGGTAACATCTGTGTAGTACCTTAAAAGCCTTAGTATCAAATATTGGCTATTTGAGTATATATGCAAGGTGGAACGATTGTCTGAATTGCAAAAAGTGCATAATATGGCATGATGTGCATTTTGCACCAGCTGATGAATGGAATGGATTTGTAATTTGGTATAGATACATACACAAATCATTCATTAGGGATTCACTTTTGTGAAACATGTTTGCAGAGAACGTATGTATCTTTCCACGTGTATGAAATCTGGAAAATTTCATTTAGAGGTATGTTTTTGGTTTCCAGTACTTGCACTAAGTACATTAGAAATTCCTGTGGATCGTCCTGTGTGTCTATAGTGAATTTTACCATTCCTGCACAGTAGTTACATTTTTGCCTTATTCCTGAGACTCTGTAAGTGTTGTCAGGATTATTTGTGGCATTTTTTATGATGGACAAGCATTTGAAACACAACTGTTATGAGCCGTAAAAGTAAGTGTTTTGAACAATTGGTGGCAATTGGAACAGAAGATTGATTGTTACATTTGCATAGCAATTTACACCGATTGTGTTGGAAAATTTAAATGGATCAGAGAGTTTTGTCTTTGTGTCATTTGCTGGACCTCCACTTGTTTTTTTAGAAGAAATATTTCTCTTTATATCTGCTGGTGGATGTGCAGTTACGATTGCAATAAATAGTTTTGTGGTTGTACTGCTTGATGGAGTAGCAGTTGTTTTGTTTCTTTAGTGGTACAGTTGTGAGATCTCTTATAAGTTCTATTTGCATTACCTTTCTTTTTACACTGTATCTTTTTGAGGAATAGGGTACATATCTAGATGGGATGTGTAGAATGCACACAGTCTGTTTTACTCTAGGATGCAAAGAATGTCAGCTTGAATATTTGTGTGCATCAAAATTGACTAGACATAGCCCTTCGAGTGTATGTAGATGAGAAAGTGAAGCATAACTCATATCTTCTTTAAAGTCTGTGCTGCCAATGTCAACCAACGCCTGATCTATGGTTAGACCTTGTGATCAAAGTGGATGTTGAAAAACTGAATGTTGTTGTCATCTGGATACGTATGGAAGCCCACACCTGTACCAATTGCTCCATTGACTAAGACTTGCTCCACGTCAAGGTCTCATTTCCTAATTAGTCAGCAGATTAAACACACTACAAACTAGCTGTGTTGGAGACACATTTTTCTAAGCTATTTAGTCATGCTGCTGCTTGTTGACACATAGGGAGTGTCATGCCGTGCACTTCCAGTTTGTCTGTGGAGCTAATATGCAGTATTGCTTGCATTTCATTTTTTAACATTGTCTCATTGAATTGAGTACGGCTTGCTAGGTTTGCATTAAAGACATGCATTTTAAATGTTGTTGTGCTAATTGTTCCATGACATCAGGAGCAGATGTGTTACGCCCATGTAACTCATGTATGAGTCTACTATTTAAGATGGATTGTGCATCTTTAGAAAGAAGATCAGTTCTAATGTTTTTTAAAAAGTTAGCATAGGTGATGTCTGCAGACTGACACATGTTTTGAGTTAGTTCTCTGTATTGGAAATATTGCCAGAGATGTATATTTCCTATGCTGCCAAGTGTGTTGCGGACCTGTTTGTGTCCTAAGGTTTTAAAAATAGGTTCACCTTTCACTGGTGTTAATTGTAGGCAATATCCAAAAACAATAATGTGTTTTCCTCCAAAGAGTTGTTCGTAGTCCGTTTTAAGGACCTCTTGCAATATGAGGTTAATTAATGGTAACATTAGGTTGGAAACCATGCCTTACTTCATTTACTAGGAGGATTTCAATTTGTTTCAAAATTTTGAGTACTACAGTAGCAGCTTCTGTTGATAGTTTGTAGTACTCTAATTTGTTTTAGTGTTCTACTGGAAGGAGCAGTAGTCAGTGTAAAGTAACACCTCCTATGTTGCATGCAGCTAAACCTGTGGGGGCTTTTACAGAAGCTGAACATGTGTTGGTGGTTAGGTTTTTGAGGAATTGCCTGATGATTTTAATTAAGAATGTTTTTCCAGAACAGGCTTCACTACTTACATAGAGGAGCAGAGGTTTATCATTTTCAGAGCTACAAGTTTTACTTTCATGCTTCAAACCATGTTTAATTTCTTCAGTCACTTCTAGGCAAATGCTAAGTTGCTCATCATGTAGCTCTGATTTCAGCACTGACAAGATTTCTGATTGTTCATATTGATACATGGTATTTTCTACTTCAGTCATGGCTATTTCTGCTTCATTTAGAATGTGTGGCTTTCCAAGTGGTTCTTGGCTTCCTGTAAGAGAAGGTTGACTGCCCCCAGGAGTGTCTTCATCTAGTTGTGCTTGAACTTCTTGTTGTTGGTGTTCATTGTCCAACATGTTTTTGTATTACTTGATATTAACATTTGTTATACTGCTTTCTTTTGCATTGAATGCAGCTTCAAATTAGTCATGGTTGCCTAATAAATCTTCTTCTTTTCTGCATGTTTTAAAAAGTTGCAGTAGGCCCATTTAATAAAGTTCCCTATGTTGAGGAGTTTTAAATGATCACTTTACATGATTAATTGCGCTGGGTTTGGTAAGTTTGACGAGGCTTCCTTCATAAAATAAGACCACATATGTTCACCTTTTTTCATCTGGTTTGACATTAGTTTAGTAGGAGTAGTTTTGGATTACGTGGTATAGACACATGTTTTCCAAAGCAGTACTTTTGTTTGGGTAGTATGTGTCTAATAATTTGTTTTTTTTAAAATGTCCTGGCTGTTGGGATAATTTCTGGCTATTGTTTCTATGTCTTGGTAGGATTTCAGCACTCTTTTTCTGGATGCAGCTGGACCAAGACTATGGGCCTCATTACACGGAATGCGGTAAGGGTTTACCAGTACCGGTAAGGGCACCGGTACCAGTAAACCCTTACCGACTTACTACGAGGTCCCTTTGCGGGACCCGACCTCAACGGCTGGTTTTACCAGCCGTTAAGGAACGGGCCCGCAAAGGGACCTTGGTGCTAATTACGGTACCGCAATTTGTGGTACCGTAATTAGCTCCTTCCCCATTCCCATTGAGCCCTATGGGGGCAAAAATGGTAATGGGGAAGTGCCTTGGTGAATGGGGAATTACCACCCCCACTCACCTTGGAGTAGGGCGGTAATTCCACCATTCACCAAGGCGGACACATTAAATTACCGGCGGCAACCATGGCGCTAATAGTGCCATGCTTACCGCATACCGTGTAATGAGGCCCTATGTGTTCAGACTTGCCATATAAGGCTGTGCCTGTTAAACAGTCTGTAGCTTCATAGCATCCACATTCTCTATGGAACAGCATTTGTATGCCAAACCATGCACATTTTGTTACAGTCTTTTGTCAGATGATATGTCATCCCATAGGTCTTTTAGCTCTGTTTTCTCAGCTTTGGTAAGGTAGGCTGTGATATACCTTGCAACAGCAGTGGAATTTCCTGCAATATATTGTATATCTATGTTTGCATTGCAGAAGAGGGCAATGATTGCATTGTAATCATTGATGTACTTTGAAGCTTCATTTCTTTTAATGCTGTATGTGTTTTTAGGCGATTTGCCTTTCATACTGTGTCTAACAGAAAATGTCACGCTGTCCTTGTAGTCCTGATAGGGATCCAACAGATTCCATCAAAAAGAATCTAGAAGAGTTACTAATGAAATCAGAAGAATTAAGCTGGATCAACCATCATACACGTAAATTCATGACAAACAAATATCCACGCATTCCACACTTCTATACTTTACCTAAAGTACATAAAGACCCAAGTAAACCACCATGGGGGAACTATTGCTGCCAGAATTAACAGTGTACTCCAGCCTCTAGGTATACACATAGACTATTTCTTGCAGCCATTAGTACAAAAAACATGTGCATATGTTAAGGACAACACGCACTTCCTGCAACATCTCCATGGAACTGAATATAATGCCAACCATATTCTATTCACGATCGATGTAAGAAGTTTATATACTTCAGTCCCGCATGACCAAGGAAGAGAAGCTGTGGAGTGGTTATTGCTAAAGGAGGGAGACATCCCGGTGCAGAAAGAATTTATTCTCACATTACTGCAATTCATAGGAGAAAACTCCTCTTTCCGCTATAGACAACAGTTCTTCTTGCAAATAGCAGGCGCATCTATTGGTGCCACCATGGCACCGGCTCACGCCAATTCGTTTATGCACACGTTTGAGACAGACCATGTCCTTTATCAACCCAAATAGCAACAACAGATAGGACTATGGATTTGTTATATGGACGTTATGTTTGGCATATGGACTAATACAGAAGACAGTTTGCAGGAATTCTTTCTCTACCTCAACACAATAGACCAGCGGATACAGTTTACCTTTGAGTACTCAAACAAAACAATACACTTCCTAGATGTTAACATTACAACAACCAATACGGGATACAGGACCAATATCTATCGGAAGCCAACAGACAGGAACAATCTTCTCTACAGGCTTAGCTACCAACAACCAAGCCTTATTGAAAATTTGCCCTGTAGCCAAATGCTATGGGTGAAAAGAATGATTAGCAAACCTGCAGATTATAAGGAAGAACTGACAAGAATGGGTGACACATATCTGAATCGTGGATACTCCACAACAGTGATAGAGTTGGCAAAGACACAGATGGCACCCAAAAAAAGAGAAGATCTACTGAAGATGAAAGAAAAACGAGACTTAGAGACACCATTGGTGTTTGTGTCAAAATACTCTAAACAAAGTAACAAAATAAAGAACATCATAAAGAAAAATTGGAGGACAATAGTATGTGATGAACGGGTTGAACATTTGTTTAAGCAGATCCCTACCTTTGCTTACCAAAGAAGTCAAATCCTTAGGGATAAGCTTGTGAAGACTAAACACACAGTAGCAAAAAAAGACTCAGAACGCACTGGCACATATCCTTGTTTGAACTGTAGTAACTGTGGGTTCATATTGAAAGGAAACACCATCAATCATCCCCACACAGGGGAACGTATCAGACGATGCAATTTTGCTACATGTGACACACAGAGTATAATCTATGCAAACAAATGCCCATGTGACTTGTATTATGTGGGCTAGTCCAAAAGAACAGCAAAAGTGATATGGAATGAACATAGATCTCACATTTATAACCATAATGTGAATTCAGCAGTGGCTCGAAACTGGGATAAGAAAAAACATAACTTAGCACAAATACGGTTTCTGATTTTAGAACTAGTGTCGAGACAGGATCCCCATGAAAACACACAGAGAAGTTTGGACCAAAGGGAATCCTTTTGGATTGATAGACTTGGAACGTTGACACCTAAAGGCCTCAATGAGCAGATATACATTGTTTGCGTTTTGTGAATATAGACTTATGAGAAGATTATCATGAAAGATATGAGGGCTGCTTTAAGTATTTAAGTATGTGTATATTTAACATTAGAGTTGACCAGAGAACTTTAGAGGTAGTATTCACGGAATGTCCTCTATATTTGAGACTGTACCTTTGATTTGGTGGGAATGAGAACCTAGGGATATACATCAACATTAGAGAGAGTAATTTAAATAATGTTAGCAGGACGGGATAGACCCTGACATGCCAGTTATTGCATTAGGAATACAGAAGGTTTATGAATATGAAGACAAATTGTATACGAGAGTGATTGACACTGTGGGATTAATCCTTATGCTCTGAGATGTATATTGTGTTAATAGAACATATATGCTATCTACATAGACATGAAGTGCACCTCGTCTACATCCGCTACATTAACTTGACAATTGAGCATGTGCAAGTAACAATATATAAATAATACAAACCCCTTCTATCCCGTTGGTTATGCATATGCAGTGGTTAACGCTGATGTTCTGTGATGGCATTTTGTGAATTATTAGAATAACGGAGATTCGATAAATATGTATACGTATCACACACGAGAGTACCCTTGTACTCTAAGTTTCATTAGTATAGAAATATTGTCAACAATTACACGGATTGTACCTCTCTAACATTCATGACATCTATCCCGTAACATAGCATGTATAAGCAACAGTATTAGCATGCCCCAACCACCCTTCAATTTTGGCATAGGTAGGAGTTAATTGATCCCCTGAGAAATGATCACCAAGGTTCTGTGATGGCAATTTATAAATTTATAAATTAAATATTGCAATTTAAATCCAAGTTTACGTTGCGGGCAGCACCAGGTTGGGCTCCATTAGTTTGTCATACGATTACCATGGAGACTGTTTGTCTCACCCTCCTGTTGCTATGGGAAGCTGGGTTGTGAGGCGTGGACTCGGAAGCTGCTTGCAGCTGACGGGCAGCCCCAGGTTGGGCTCCAATGCAACATATAAAGCCTCCGAGAGCTGTGCATCACACGGGTGTCCTCAGAGAGAGTTCTAGCAGATGTGTGCAGCTCAGGTAAGCAGGAAGTTTGGGATGTTCTACATACAACTGTTACACGCACAGGAGACAATTTTACAACAATATTTATTTCAGGCAACCTCGCTTAACTCGAGATGGCGATTGCGAGAAGACTATTCACGCTGAACCTTAGTTGTGTGACTCGGACACAAAGGTACGATTTAGGCTGCCCTTATACAGAACATACATGCATAAGCTAGTTGTAGCTAATGATGAGACTGATGACTTTCTCTGTTTTATTTACATTGTTGGGTATTCCTTTAAACATGGGACACCTTTGAATACATCTCTGGTATGTACCTTTACATATGATTTTTGCATGTTTTTGAAAATGTTTAATTGCTATGGCGAATTTAATATAATTGTGTTGATTATATAGCCCTGATTATAGTGTTGTACACCAAAATGCATTGGCTGAATTGTGTTACACAAATACCAGAGAGTCTTTCTTTTTGCCTCAAGAACTGTGTGAAATAAACACTTTTTGAGACTTTGAAACAAAGAATTCCATATTTCTTTTAAATTGAGGAGATTGGCACACCAAGTGCGAAATTAGCTTAAACAGAAAGAAGAACAATTAATTAAATTAAAAAGTGGAACAAAAATTAAACCTTTCTTGCCAAAATATGAAGGAATAAAAAAGTTCATACATTATGCAAATTGGAGAGCACTGGACATAATTAGGTGGTTTCCACCCGATTTTATTCTGTTCATAACATGTTGTAACTCCCCATTTACTGCATTGGGATTTTAACAGAATTACTATGAGCGGTAATTCAGATGATATTTGGTGTTAAAGTGGAGGGTTCTTCTCCAGCATTTTACTGAAGTTAAATCCTCCACCTCAAGGCCAAAACTGGAATTTGGCGATGTGGTGAATATGGTGGCAATTCCCTTGTTGCCAAAAAGTGTTGGTTATAGAATTACCAACATTTTTTTCTGTACCACCAAATTCGTAATAAGGCCCTGAATACTGATTATACACAATTAGCTGGGGCTTATTCTGCAAGGAATGCCCAAGCATGGACCTTATGTAGGTCTGATGTCCCAGAAATGTATGGAATGAATATTTTCATTTAAAAATGGGTTGGTGTGGGAATCATACAGTTCTGGTAGGAAGGGGGAAGGCCCTTTAACCTTGCGGCCTCTGTTTTTGTAAGTTTTTGCTGGAAGCCATGTCTCCCCTTATGTTTGTCTGTCCTAATTATAATGACTTCAGAACCAAGCGTCAGAAAGCTCTGCTTGTGGAGACAGGTAAAAGGCACCCGAAGAAGACCTAGATGGGTCAGCAGTACAGATAGCCTAGAAGAAGTGTTAGGCAGAATTATATGCAGTACCCTTTGGGAACACCACACACAATTAAGACTACAAGTGACAATACAATTTCACCTTTGGTACAAGCTTGTACTACACAGTTAAAGTGGTAGCAGTAGCAGAGCAGCCAGACTTATCTCAAGAGTAAGTGAGCAGTACAAATAGTTACACAAAGGACAGCAATTACTATGGTTCAGGCAAACACTGACTCAAGGTTTCTAAGTAAAAGAATATATATTTATTTACTGAACAGTTGTATAACATTTCACTATTATAAGCAAGTAAGAAATCACAGTCATAAATACAACACACCACTTCCCTTAAATTCCAAACAAGTTAAGCTCACAAAATGAAGCGGGAGCAAAATGGCACTCCAGTAATTTAAAAGGGAGGGAAAGACAAAGGTATTAGAATTTAGACAAAACCAACAGGTAAGTACTCAGGGCAATTGAACAAGAGAAACTACAGTGAGTAGATCAGCAAGAAAAGGCTTAGGGCCAAAGTCAATAGGTCAAAAGTCTTTTGCTCAAGATCACACAGTTCAGGGTAAAGTTCGTGGCACAGATTTCGGACGAGGTTGGTTGGTAGAAAAGTTAGTTCAAAGAGAAGAGAAGGACAAGCACTCATATTGACAAAATATTTAAAACACTTTTACCACGGTTGAACGAAACGAGCAACCGGATTTGCACAGTACCTTAAAACGGAAAGGGAGCTGTAGCTGAGGCACACATTCCTGGTGATTCCTGCAGGCTCACGGTTCCTGAAGCGACTGTCGGAATGAAAAGAAGTAGGAAGACTGGAGGGTTCTGCGCCACCCAGGGAAGAAACCAGCAGGAGAGCAAAACAGTGAATAAAAGGTGCGCTCCTTAAAACCCAAGCAGGGTCTGACCTTCCTGGCTATCCGGCCCACTGTAGCTCTGTACAGCGAATTCGACCAGAGGAGGGGTCCTGGCTTGTAGTTTGGGCGAACTGATTGGTCCCACCAGCTCAAGGGAAGAAGTTTCCTGGAGGATCTTCTCTGTCGTCGGATTTGGCGATTCGGACCTGCAGCAGAGCTTCACCGGGCAGTTCAGTCGTGGTAGGGGTCCTCTTCTTCTAGTTCCTCATTGGTTCTTTTGTTCCAGTGGCGACTCTGTCTTTCCAGTCCCAGATACCTGCTTTGTATGCAGTTTTACTCCAGTCATACAGCCTGGCTGTCAATCATACAGCAGGGTGGCGCACCTGGCAAGGCCAGTCCACTTAGCCAATCAGACAAGAGTACAACTTGGGTTACCAAGGGAACCCATGGCAGGGGTCCGAAGATCCCTCCCTCACATCCTGCCTACCTAGACTTTCATGTGCCTAAAGAAGGGCTTCTGTGCAGAAGCCCACGAAAAGACAGCGAACAAAGGAATCATCCCCGGTTTGGCGCACATAGAAAAACACGAGAAAGACTTTAACAAAAAGAAATGGTGAATAAACCCAGCCAAAACCAAAATAAAAGGTATTTGGTCAAGCGGGTTTATGTTCGAGGCTAATATAATAGCCTAAAACATTACCACATTTATATAAGATAATCGTGGTAGAAATGTTAGGGTAGATACCACTGCCACCAACCAAGTCTTAATGTTAAGGGAGCGAAACAAGGCTCCAAGAGGCCCAGACAAAAAGGGATAAGAGTTAACCCTTTCCAATACTCCATGTAAGATGGGGTGTACTGGGTCTGCGGTTTAAAGTGACTGTATAAAGTTAATGGTAACTTTCCATGTTTCTGGGGGACAGTAGTCACCCCCAGAAAAATTAAGTCAGTGGGAAGTCTCAAAGACAACCCTGTGTCACTGCACTGAGGGTGCTGTGTAACACACACAAAAAGTGGTGCCTCTGGAGTAGGTGAGGCTCCAGAGCCCAGGAACACACAAAATGGTAAAAACACACATGGCAAAACACATGTAAGAGTGGGAAAAAGGCTCACACTCTTGCCAGGTGAAAAAATAAATCCTAGAAATCCAGTAGAGCTGCTGAGGGACTCATTGGGTGAGGGAAATCAGGCATTTATGAGAATTCTCACTAACAAGGAGTATTTCCATTGGCCAGATTTTTGTGTGGAAAGCATGAGCTTCTAGGAGACGACTTTTAAAAGCCCACGTAATCAAATACAGATTCGTATTCTTCTGTTACTTCTTCAGACTGTAATGGGCTCAAATGTAAGTGGGGTTGAGGGTGCGGGACCTAGCATATCGTTTATTGATTTTTTTTAATGTTTTTATGTAGATTGTTATTATAGATGAAACCGCTGTTGGTTTATGTGCATTTTCTTTATTAACTTGAACTGTGTTAAACTGTTCTAGAGTTTGCAATAGCACACTTTATTGCTCAATTGATGTTTACTTGACTTGACTCGTGCATGATATAAAACCTAATTAAGCAAATCAAAAGATCAATACATGAATCATCAAATGCATGTCTTCTCGTAGCCTCACCATGGCCTGCATTGTATTCCCGCCCTTGTTGTAGGTCGAAGCTGCTTTGGCTCCACAGTCCCCCTGTCTGCTTCCTCTGCATTCCCCTGCCACGTTATTAATGGCATGCGTGACATCCCCTCCTGAACTTTCAGCCTTCCCTTCGCCATGTGTTCTCCTCGCCTGATAGATGAAATAGAATTTCTCCATCTTCACAGCCACTCAATCATATTTCCCTGCGCCGACCTTTTTTTTTGTTGATGTATTGTTTTATCTTACATTGCTTTAAACAGTTCCAATGTTTATTTTCCAGCCACAAATCAGCCACGATTTGCGGCGGTGTCTCTTTCTAAACTTATCATCACAGAAGGCACATGTTCTCCGTCTCCTCATTCCCCCTCTAACCCCTCGCTCTGATCATCGGCCTCCTCAGGGAATGATTTTTCACTTCTTGGAATCGTTCTTCCCTTTGAGTCGCCACAATCTATCGATGAACGCCTCCCTCTTCCCCAATTCTCACATTAAAGAAAGGGTTGGGCGAATTAATGCATTTCCTATATATCCTTTGAACTGTTTGAAGCCAGTGTTGTGCTCAGACCCACGTCCTTCCTGCCTGTGTTGAGTGTCCGGGGGCAGCTGCATGTAGGCAATCTTGGCACTGCTTACACAGAGAGAGGTGGATAGTTCTAAGCAATGATAAACCCGCCAGGGAATGCAATGCTGACGCTGCACTCAGCATGTTACTGCTTTCAGAATGCCTTGTTCAACAAGTCAACAGCACATACATAAATATAAATTAAATAGCGCACCGTTTGCATGTACACACATATTTACACGTTTTATGACGCGCACACCTAGGTTTAAGGAGCACTTTGAATAGAGGACACAACCAAGGGGGAATAGCGGCAGCTGGAATTGACAGTAGGTAGGAGGGTTGGGGCAATTCTGGAGGGGAAGGAGTAGGGTTGAGTGGTGTGAAAGCAATTGGCGAGATGTTCTTTGAAGTGTAGGGTCCTCAGGTAGTTCCTGGAGCGTAGGATTTAGGGAGATATCACATGTGAGCAATCTGTGCGTTTCCGTGTTTCATTTTTTACCTTCTTTTTACCTGAAGTGTCATTTGCCAAAGGATCGCTGGACCTTGTCCGGAGTCTTCGAGCACTGTTAAAAGTTAAATGTTTATTTTCTTCAAATGGGGACAGCAGGCTCATTTGAATTCTGTAGTGTATCTACACTAAGACCCTACTCATTCCCATCACTACTTTACCATGCCCCTGAGACCTTTCACAATGCGACCTGCCCATCAACGGCCAATGCTTTTATTCTTTCTTTAGGGCTCTCTTGCCTTTCACTCTTCTGTTCTGTCGGTCAGTCAGTCAAACAAAGTTTATTTGGTTTTACAATTACATAAAAATCATTTAAACATTTAGTAAAAACAATAAAAACATCAACATTTGATCTGTCTACAATTGATAAACGGACTTGTCCAAATGACATTGTCCATCTTTTAAAAAAATGTGTAACTCCCGTCCGACTGATTCCTTCACCAACAAGAAAATATGAAATATAAAATCTTCGTCTGTTGAATGAATTATTAGGGACATGGCCTCCACACAACATCGAATATTGTTCTTTATAAGGTGTGGCCTCAGCCATCTCCTTCTTTGCCTCAAATCAAATTTGCAGATCAGTAAAATATTTACGAGATCTCCATGTTTTCCTAGCCCACAAGGGCATACCCTAATCCAATCCCAGTCAATGGGTTCTTGCGCCTACCGGGAAAACATTCCACTTAATCATTAGAATCATTTTCCAGCACTCATACTAATTCATTTTTGTGATAAAATTACAGGGGGCTTCCATGGCACAGTTCTCCATATACATTTTCATGAACAGAAGTCTCAAGAGGTCCTTCCTATTATTAATCTGTTCCTCTTTACCAGCCTGCTCTGAGATCAAACTTGTTTTAAGTACTCTTGATTGCTTGGTCCCCACATTTCTAACAAAGCCATTCCTCCGAGAACCAGTGATATTTTCCCCTCATGGTGCAACTTGTCATCTCAATCAGAGCATTCTTTATGTTTGGATTTTTGGGGGAATCTAACTGGACGTTCAAAACAAACCGTGCAAAGCATATACGTTCCTAGCTTCCCAAACTATGAATCCCCAGCTCATTCCTTAATGCACCCCCTGGGGCTGCTGGCCTCAGGCCTACCAGCCTTTTCGGAAAGACATTCGGTATTGATTCCAATTTTGGTCAAGGGATGAACCCCCACAGCTTACTTCCATATAGAGTTGTTGGGTTTATCTTTTCATTCAGCACTTCAGTGCATTTATCTCATCTTTTTCTCCCAAACATATCACAGAATCTCTGGAGTCCCCTTAAAGTTGTATCCATCTGTTTAGCTGTCTGTTTGACATGCTCGGTCCATCGCCCTTCACTCAAAAACATTGCACCAATATATGTAACTTGTGTGACCAACTCTATTCTTTCACTGTTTATATTCCAACTGCCCCGTGATTTACATCTCCTGAAAAACATAATCTTTGTTTTTGATAAATTTTATAACAAATCATGATTCCTAAGAAAATCATCTGCATACCGAAGGCTCTGCTGGAGTCCACCTTCGGTAAAATCTATTAAAGCTGTATCATCAGCATATAACAGGGCACTATAACCAAGCCCCGTTCAATTGTAACAGCATTACTTTAAGAGTAGTGTCGTATGGATTGAAGCCAAACAGAAACATAGAAAAAAGGAGAGTGGCCAATGGGCACCCTTGCCAAAATCCCCTGTTTGTGCTGATGTCTCTGGAATATTTTTGTTGCCCCTTACAGCGAATTGAAATTGATGTGTCAACATACATCAGCTGTATCATCTTTAATATACCTGTCAGAATCCCCATGTCTGCCCATTCCTCCCATAAAAGCTTCCTGTTGATTGAATCAAATGCTTTGGTCAGGCCGAGGAAGGCTCCATATACATTAATGCCTCTTACCTGTGTATGTGTTTCCATGATTGTTTGCAATACAAAGCATTGGTTCAAGGCCTAAAAACTCTTCCTGAACCCTGTTTGATTTCCTTGTAACTTGTCAGTATCCATTGCCCATGTCTGGAGCTGAGATGCCAGACAGCCTGCAAATATTTGACTTGAGATATCTAGCAGAGAAAGTGGACGATAACAGAGTGGATTCATCATCTTGCCTTTCTCAAAATGTATATTAATACATTTCTATTCTAAGACTTTGGGCACTTCCGCATTATGACTATTGCATTAAATACCTCTGTCAATATAGGGGCCCACCACTCTGACATCCAGACAAATATTTCTGATCAAACCAAGTCTGGGCCGGCGGCTTCCTCAATTTTTAAAGAAGAGATGTACCTCTTAATTTCTTCATGGGAAAAGGTTCATCTTCCTACTGCTATTCTTTCTGGGGGGTTTTCACACAAATTAGGGTTCCCCTGATTATTCAGCACCCCATTATAATGTGCAATCCAGCTATTGGGTGAGAAATAATTAGTGTCCCCTTTCTCATTTCTACCAAACCCCTTTCGACTATTCTCCAGAAGGTTTTGACATTGTTTTATTCAACTGTCCTATGAAGCTGCTCGCACTGTCTTCGTGTTTATTGCTGTTTATTTTATTTTAAAAGCTTATAAGCTACTTTCTTTCTCATTGAGGGCCCTAGAATTAATGAAGCCTTCCCTAATCTTCTGATTTAGACACCACTTTGAATATCTACATCCAGGGTCAAACCAATGTCTCCCTGCCCCTCTTTTTTCCTTATCATAATACCCACCCAAGGGAACCGTTAATTTGCCTCGGATGTAACCTATAACGCGTTCAAAGTGGGATATTATCTGATTTTGATCCATATCGTTCAGGATCAGCTTGCTCAGCCTTTGCACTTCTGGGGTCTGTAGAAGCAGAGCTAGTTCTTCTCTCACCACTTTCCCCATTCTATCAATTGTGAAAAGTCTGGGTGGCTGCTGAGTGCATGGAACCTAAGTGATAATTGCCTATCAATTGTCAGAGGATTGTGGTAGCTCTCAGACCTCTCTATAATTTGGAAGGAATTGACTTTTTAAAAGAAAGGGAATCCGCAATAGCATAACCTATAATTGATTTCCTGACACCAGACTTAAATGTTTATTTGGCGGCATGTCCCCTTACACTGGCCATTCAGTTAAACCAGGTGAGGCGAGTGCCTAAAGTGCGCTATGACTCTCCTCCTTGCATTGAAGGTTACATTCAGCAAATTCCTATTTGGTATAACCAGCATGTCCTCCAGCGACATCACTTCTTCCCTCGCCATCATTTCTCTCTCCAATTTAGCGTTTAGATCCCCAGTATTAGTAAACTGACCTCTGGTGTCATTTCAATAGATTCCCGTATGGGAAATCCTTCCCCAGTTATACCCAACTTTGTTGCTTTTGGAGGAATATATTTGTTTGTTTGTTTGTTTGTTTATTTTATTTAGTATAGCGCTCCAGACCCAGGGGTAAATGGGCGCTTAAAGGACAAGTTACAAGGTTACAGTATACAAACAGTTAAACAATTGTGGTGGAAGTATGCCATATATGGTATAGCATACCATATATGGTATACATTCATAATCGAGAGGAACTGTTTCTCCCTCGGTTTCTTACTAAATAGACCAACTTTTGCAGTACACCGTTGGATTCTATGCATTTTGCTACCACGCCGGACAGTGACTTACGCACCAGTGTGGCCAGGCTCCTTCTTCATATGCCCTTCAGAGATTTACTTGCATTAAGAACTTGTATCCTTCTTATGTAGGGTTGTTTTCTTCTTACAGTCAATATGGTCTTTGTGGAGGCTCACTCGTTACTTTTATTATTATTATTTTTATTATTAATAATAATAAATATTATTATTATATATAATAATATAATATATAATATATATATAATATAATATTATTATTAGCAGGGCCTCTATCATCTTTGCGATAATATCAACCCCTTTGTGCAGAGCTGAAAAGTCAATGTTCTTAAACTCTTTAGGGCCTGGATACCTTCTTTTAGAACCCTGAACATGTTATCTACTCTTACTGCCCAGGTCAAAAAAGCTCCAGATTGCCCCCTTCAGGGTATCCATCAGAGTTTAGATCGACTAGGTATACACCCATTGTGTTGAGTGATTGAGAGAGGAAACGTTCCCGACTCACATGACATTCCCGCAGAATAGCAGGTCTTTGAGTTGAGGGCTCCTCATTGCTTCGTCCGCAGCATTATTTGCTTGACTATGTTCCACTATGGTGTCCTCTGACGGTGTTTCTATAGGGGCTGATTGAGCCACTTCTGCTGTATGGTGCTTGATTATGTGATTAACATGTGGAATTGGGGCAAATAGAAGCTCTGCGCTGGGCACAGTTTGATTAGTGTTTTTACCACAACCATTTTGGGCCCCAGTTTGGGAAGCTTACTTTCTTTGCCTTTATCCACTATCTACCTGCATCCACACTCCACCTGAAGAATTCATCAGACATTTCTTGGTATATAGGCAATCAATCGATCTCTCTAATGCTTCCAGAATAGAGTGGTCTGACGGGTCAGCATGCACTGTCCCATGCCTCTCAGGTGTTTCCTTCATTCTTCCTCTTAGATCCGTACATCCATAATTGAGATTTCTAAAAGATTATAGAGGATGCCAACTGGTGTTAACACTTTTGACTGGTTGCCTATATTTAAGGCACTCGAGACACTTGATGATGTTTCTACAATCTCCAGTGCATTGGGGGGATTTGAGGGAGTTTTTCATTTTGGGAACATATCTCGCATTTATCCTGCTCTAAACCTGTCCTCTTGTGTCTTTCACCCCATATGAGGTCATCAGTGCCCCACCTGACACAATGCTTGACTGGTTGAATAAAATCTCTAAATTTAAGATTGTGGTTGGACAGGGGTCTGAGTTAATCATTGTCACTTCCCTTGCAGCGCCCCTGATTTCTTTCCCCCTATTTAGTTTGTGTGCTGCTGCCAATGCCCTTCAACTTCTTAGGGCACACGTTATTGTTGATTGGGTTAGTTCTCGCGTACTCCACATTATCTGCTGTTGACCTGGTGCTTTCTTCTTTGGTTTTGTTGCCTTAAGTTTTCTCGATTTGGAAGTCAGGGGCAACCCATGCTTGAGGAACTATGAGCCGGGACTGGGTAGTGCTTGGGGAATAATTGTACTTGGAATAGTCTCTTTTAATGTTATCACCATGTCTCCCCTACTCTATTACCTCTATTAACAGGAGCTGATTCACCACACTTTCGCAATTCCTGCTGATATATCACCAAGTCAGATAAGTTTACATCCATATGGCTACCTTGCCTCACTTTCCCTCCTCAAACCTGCACACTAAAGTACTGCAAAACGCTCAAGAACATGTATAGTGCAGACATATTGTGCAGGTATGGTTGTTTAGGTGTTAGCAGCACATGCCGTTGGCTGGTAAGTAAGTAAAAAAAACAAAAAGAAACCCCTTTCCTCTAGCTCTGATTGTGTCTCCTGTAGGGTGCCAAATGCACTCGCTGCACTGACACAGCAGTTGCTGAAAATGGGAAGCACTTTGTCAGTGCCAATTCAAGGTGACCTCCAGCAGCAAAGATCACTGTACCCCCAACTGTCCTGCTTACCGTCTGCCCAAATGGTGACTGCCTCTCCCAACTCAGATTGAACAGGCTCAGGCTTTGGGTCTGGCTCCTGGCAGCGGGCAGCTGGCAGCGAGCCTCAGATCTCGACTCTTGGAGCAGACCTTGAACTGTGGATTTCCACAGCACACCAGCAGATTTCCTCTTTCTGCTTAGAGGAAAGAACCCAGCATCACGTCAAGCCGCACTGCTCACAGCCACTTCCGACGCAGAATAGATGGGTGTCTATCTGTACAAGACTACTATAAATATGTTGTTTTTAATACCTTTGGTGCAAGGTGCACTGGCACCCCAGTGGGCCTGGTCTGTGCTCAATGCCTTCTTTGCTTCTTTTGAAATATAGCTCTATGATGCCCTCTGGGCCTGGTAGGTTCTCTCTAAATCTTAAAAATATACAACAAAATGCTTCTCTACTGCTTCTCTGCTGCTGCTCCTGGACAGCTTCCACAACGATCTGTGGTACCATTTCAACTTCTGACCCTTTGCAAGCTGAGACTTGTCTCTTTTTTCATCCTTACCACTGGTAATATGCTTTTGGTCCTTAAACCCTAACAGATCCACGTTTCTCTCTTCCCTGCCGGCCCCTTGCTGGAGGTATGTTAAAACTGATGTGAGCAGGACCAACTGCCTTTCTCCTTGAAAGGCTCTTTCCCCAGGCTTCATTCTAGGTGTTATGTCACATTATAGGGAGTCATTACAGTCAAATAGTAGACAAACATTATTATGCAAGTAAAAGGGCAAGCAACACAAGAAATTGTAACCAACATTGCCCTATAGATATAAGTAATAAATGCTAGAGGATAATGGATGATGAAAACAGAAGGCATAATTTCACTTTTGCTGATATTGTTTCTGTTTCTATTGATTTGTAAAGACAGAAAATACAAGATAAATGAGTTAAAAGAAATGATTCATCCATATTACATAGCGGTAGAAATAAGGAGGCGAGAAAGAAGAGGGCTTTCTAAGGAAAAACCAATAATACTAGAAGTGGAATTAAGAACTGATATTGGATTTCAAGCCAAAGATGAAAGAGACACTTTCTGAGACCTGCATCATTGAAATCACAACAATCTACAAAATGTAACCATGGTGAAAAAGAGAATACATACCTCACTAAATGATAGAAAGTGAAGGATTTTCAAATTATAATAACAAACTTGGATGGTTTTACTCCTATATACATTCAGAGGAAGAGAGTGACTGGCCCGCTTTTGGGTAACAGGGTCCCCGCAAGCTTTCACTACCTTAACCAGTGGTAGACTTGGCTAAGCAATCACGGGAAACTCTTAACATGGCAATTGTTAAAATGCCATGTTAAGAGTTTTTTAAGAGTTTTAAAATGCCCGGTTTTACCGGCACGGTTGCCGCCGGTCCCTTAATCAGGGCCAATGTTTATGGGTGGATAAAGTTATATTAATTAGTTAACTAAACATATTTCAAGAGCCTTCCAAGGCCAATGCCTAGTCTGGGATGCCCAATGGAAGCCCCTATTTATATATTTTCTGTCAAAGTTCTTTAAATCTGGATGATGAACCCTTATATAATGCCCCTCTCTTTGGATCTCCCCGACCTCACTGAGCCAAGAAGTAGGTTTGTTTTGCAAATTAAAAGGTTTATTTGAAGAATTGAACAATATATATATATATCACACTTTTATGAATAGAATAATATCTGAATAGCACACTTATGAATATGACAGTGATCAGAAATGGGTAATATTACATTATCAACAATCTCTTTAATCAGTTAGGAGTAGGAATAGAAAGGAAAAGGTAGCAGAGAATACTTTGTATGATTCAAGGAAATGCAATGATGGGAAAAAATGCAACACAGAAATAAACCTGATATGGTTTCAATCAATGTACAATATGATCACTTTTTTCCCTGTGACTACTCACTTCCCCCACTGTGCAAGATGAAGAGATGGAAATGAGGGCACACAGGTTTCAGGAATACATTCAATAATGCAGTTCAATTCCAGTTCCCCCAGCAAGCTTAGAGAAAATAGGTATGATTTTAAACAGGCAAAAATACTTTTGAATGTGATTGCAATGAATGTGAAAAATATGCTAAAATGATTTTTATTCACTAAAGGAGATTCAGGATAAGTGATGGTTACTTTGGATTGGTTCAGGTCAACACTAGCAATGATTCATGAATGATTATCAGATTGAAAACGAAATTCAGCAGTTGCAAACAAGAAACAGCTATTTTGACATGTGGTGAAATGGAGCTAAATTGTAATTCGCTGCAACTTTTTGCGGACAAAGTAAAAGGAACGTTGTTTAGATTTGTTAGAAGGCTTAGGATCATAGCTTCAAAATGACAGTTACATTTTGGTTCTAGGACGTGCGGTTCAAAAGTTACAGAGGTTTTTGTGAAGGTAGATTTTTCAGAAATAAAGTCAAGATTTCAAAATGACAGATCGGCTTTAAAGATTTAGCAACAAGGATAGGCTTAGACTAAGGAGCTATGAAGAAGCAGGACACTTAACGGGCAGCCACCAGAACAGGCTGCCTCCGCCCTGATCTCGGTCCGTCAAAACACTTGTCCCTCTTCAGAAAATATCAGCACAAAGATGATTATTGCTACAATTATTACAAACAATATAATGAGAAGAATTCAGGATGGACACAAGATTCTATAATGCAGTTCTGGATAGGTTAAAATGTTTTGGAATAAGATTACTTTAAACTAAGAGATTGGTGATGGGCAGTTTCAGACTAGATACCCACTCCTCTGGCTTTGAAATGGAGTGGGCTGAGTTAAAGATCTGGTCAAAGGTTTGGACTTCACTTGCCACCGGGCAGGTCTCAGGAACTCTGGTCTGCGCTCAGCACTGCACAGTGGTCTGCACGGCCTCTTGGACTGGATCTGATGGGTTCTGGATACATCTCTGCTTTCTGGGTCTGGACCTTGGTTCTAGCACAGGGTTCTTGGCTAGAATAGCAAAACAGCACAGCCTGGCTGTTGAATGGTTTGGTTAGGCCCTGTGGAGGTTTAGGGGTTAGAATCAGGTCGCAAAAGATTCTGAGTCCTCTGAAAAAGGTTCAGCTTGTGGTTTAGGCCTTTCTGCTTCAAGGTTCTAGAGTTTGGTTCTAGAGTCTCTGTCTGGATATTGTCTAGATCTGGTCTGGATTTTCTGGCAAGGTGCTTCTCAAGAAATCAGTTGAGTAGTGGAAAAGTGTGTGTCCCATCTATCCTCAGCAGTCTCTATTTATGTATTTGCAAAGTGGGTGGAGAGGCTGATTCTACAATGCCCAACCCTCTAAGGATTTGATAGGTTGGAGGATTCCCTGTCCCCTGATTGGAGAAAGGATCAGCGTGTCATGTTTATGGTTTAGGGGAAACACTCCCCTCTGTCTCTGTACAGTATATCTTATTTTTCATAAAACACATATTTACAATATACACAACCTGTAATATTACATAAATCACATGACAGATTATCTAAGCTGCAATTCTGTACAACTCTTATCTTCCTAAGAGCTTTGGTTCAGAAATGACCACTTTTTGCACTTTTGGTGGGTTTCCCAATATTCTTTCGGCACCACATTTTTGACATGCATTCACACCCTATCTGGGCACATTTCTGTACTTTTTCCGGTTCCTGGCATAAATACAGTAGCTACCAAATGAATAATTCCGGGGTTTGGTCTCAGAACATCGCACGGCGTCCAGCTTAGTCTTAAACTGTGAGCACATTTTTCATTTTAGCAACTTCAACGGTTCACATTTTTGTCAGCTTGGTACAATTTGTTATAAGCATTTTTATAAAACATACATTTGCTTTCAATTCAATTCACACAATGGTCTGTCTCCGCCACCAGGGTCTGAGCTGACTTAGAGGTCACATGTCCTGCTTCCTGGTAGCAGTTTGTTTGTCAGTCACACCCGAATCTACATTTCCCATTCAGTCCAAAGAATCCATTGTTTCTGTTTCCAGGCAGCAGAGCACCAGGCCAGGGTGCCACTCCCCAGTTTCTTTTCACACCAGCCTGTTAATTTCTTAGCCAAGGGCAGGGGGGAAGCTTCCTTTGTCCAGGGAGAAGGTGTGGAATTTGTTTGAACACAGTGTGGGAAACTTTTAACTCTGAAACCCAATGTCTAAAAATTGTCATTTCTTAAACTATAACTCACATTTTTCACAAATACATCAAACCATTTCTTACTTCAAGCTTATTCAGAATATAGTTTTGAATTGTATCCACCACTTAGGCTTCTGATAGCAAGTCTTTCTTTGGCATAGTTTGGGCTCAATGTACAACTTTACACAAAATGGTTTTAAAACGCCGGCTTCCGGTTAGAGGTGAGCAACGGTATTACACCCATTTTTGACAGATTTCTTCCAGCAAGCAATCCTCAAAAGTATACTTTTTTCAGATATAGATACACTTCTGTGGACCTTATATTGATGTAGATGCTTGCGGAAGGATGTTGTTGAACCCCTAACAAGGAGGTTGGATCTTTTTGGGTGGTTTGTGCGGGAGGATGATGTTGAACCCCTAACAAGGAGGTTGGATCTTTTTGGGTGGTTTGTAAGCCATGATTTTTGCAAATTTGACACCAAATAAAAACAGATTTTTGAAACCAGCTCTGTTTCTTTTACAATGATTTTGCTCTGTGAGCATCCAAATGATGGGTCTTGGCAGTGGTCTCCTTTGTTACCACTGACATAGGCAAAAGTAGATGGTGGCATATTTTTCAGGTTTTCACTGCGCATTTTCTGGTGATTTCTAGCGAGCAGCATGCTTCTTAGTGGCCATTATGATGTTTCTGCTGCCAGCAATGCACAGTGATGTTGCAGGGCTTGGATTAGTGGGTTAAGATATCCCACAGTTCAAATACCCTGATACATTCTAAACCTGACCTTAGAATTTGTGTTGGGGCCAATCATTCATGATTAGAATGAAAAGGGTTCACAAGGAAACTGGCCCTCACTCTGTGATCAAAGGTGAGTCACTAACAGATCGGGAAAGAACAGTATCACTACATAATATCCCCACCAAAAATATTGCCGTGTATATGGTCGTCTGGAATGGCCATAGGCAATATTTTTGGGGGGGATCATTTTTGGGGTTTTTGGGAGCAGGGATTGCAGGGGTGTCCCCTGCTCCTTTAAAAATAATGCAGAGGTTGCGGGGGTGTCCTCCGCAGGTTCCATGCCTTTATATCGCCACAAAAATATGGGAATATTTTTGTATGGTGATATTTTTGTGGGGATATTAAGACATGGAACCGAAAGAACTAAAGACCTTTGGTTCAAGACATCACCTGTTTGTTAACTATGTTAGGATGCCTTCACTCTTCCAACATAGGATTGGGCTAGGTATCTCCAGATGATATATTATCAATCAAGACAAAGCAATTTACATTTCAAAAGGCCAAACCCCACAGGAGCTGTGGGACTAAAGCAACAGTCCATCATCACATGGTTCATCACAAGGATCCTCATGAAGAGACCCCTCTGTGCCTTGGGGTAAAGGGATCGGTGTTATTTGTTTGAGTATTTTTGATCGTGGTGGAATTGATTGAATTATTTTGGTAGTTTTTGCTACAAATGTATCTCTCACATATTAATTATTACCCTAAACCCACCCCCCACATATATTTGCGTGAAAAACGTCACCCAAAAATGCACTCAAATCCATCACGATCAAATCAGCCATGGACAAATTGGATAATGCCGGAGAAAGCTGCTGGTCTGATATTATTGAATAGGCTCACAAGCAGCCATGATTATGAATACTCAACTTTCTAAAACATTTCAGTAATGACATGATTAAATAAATAAATAAACGTTATTGAATAAAAACAGGGAAATAAATTAAAGGGGCTCATGTTAAACTCAAATTGTCCAACAGTTGATAGAAAGGTAGTTTGAATAGATTGCCAGCTAGAATGTGCAAAGTTCAATTAAACCCCAAGCCTAGATTCATATGAGGTCTATCGTATACGGACTATAACTACAGCAAGGGCTGAGAATAGAACAGGGTTAAATACACAAGGTGCATGACATTAAAATGAAAGGAACCCTGCAAACACACTTTGGGGTAGCTCCGGGGACAGTCACATGCATTTCTATAGTTTAAGAATGCTGTGATCATGACCTGAACATCACAGAAATGCAACAGTGAATGCAGGAACACTGAGGCAAATGCATAAGGTGCATAATAACCTAGTTTAAATGGAAACATTGCCACTGCCTTTATAGTTATTTTCAGCAACATGTAACATTTGTATTCCTTCCATCTGAACAATTGCTGTGGGGTCAACGTTCTAGCTGCTTTACTATCATATCTATCTAAGACAATAAAAGACTTAATGAAGATTAAGATCCAGCCATTCACTAAAAATGTCACCTGTAATGCTCAGGTTATCAGTCCAGGGATTCTTGTGCATTTGTCCTTCTCCTCGACATCCTAATCAGTGCCTTGCTATAGAATTGGAATGCCCCCATGATGTCACATCTGAAGAAAGTACATTTTGAAATTGCTTTTTGATCAATCAAAGCTACACCTGGGCCGATTGTTCATTGATAACTAATTGTAAATGTTAAAAATCTTCTAACTTTCTCCAAAAAAGGATACCACTTGGAGGACTATGTCTACAGTTCAGGGCTTTCCTGTTCAAAATACAAGTGTTGGCAATACCAACAGTTTGGGTTTTTGTGTAGGCATAGGAAAGGAACTTGGCAGGCACTGCCATACTCATATTAAAGACCATTGATGGTAGCAGGAGCCAAATGGTGCCAGTACATGGGCATTTAATAGCAATGCCTGACATATGCATAAGATGTATACACAAGCAAAAACTCTTGGCTTTGCTAATGCTTGTTTTAAAAGGACTTAAGTGAAGGACATGCATAGTAATTATAAATCGAGTGGCTGGACGCAGACCTGGTTATGACATGTTTATTACACCCGTAGTACATTTGCAGCCCCTATAAAGTCGTTAACTTCCAGAAGAATGCTTTGGAAGAAAAACTGGCAGGCTCTTCAAGTGAAAGGTTTGATATTAAGGCTTGATTAAAGTGAGCACAGAGAGTTCCCATGAGGAGGTTTGTTCGGCAGGGAGCGTCAGGAACTGAGTGGGAATGGCCATATGGATTAACATGGCTGTGGGCATTCAATTGGTGGGCACATAACCAAACAACAGCTACAAACTGTGTGTCCCTCCTCATATGCATTTCTTACTATCTGTACGCTAATCTAATAGTTTCAGCTTATAGGTGGTGCAAGTGCCACTTAATAGCCTAAACTAATGATTAGTACATATCTCATGGAAGTAAAGAAACTGCTTGGGATATGATTTTTGTAGGAGCAAGCTCGATGTTTAGTGAGAACCACAGCAGTCACACTTAAATCAACACTGATAACACTGATTTATGACTCTGACATAATTCTGAGCCTTTGTATGGAGTTATTGATGCTAACATTTAGACATTTCTCCTTACATGTGCATACCCACAACCTTTGATGATGCTTTGACTGTGGGGATTACATATCTTATTAATTTAACACCATGTCATCTGACACTTCTTATTAATGCAATAATATTAATGTTATATTTTGTATTGAAAAAAGGACTGGAGGGAACAGTGGTCAGGAGAAGGTAAGGGCAAATATGATAAATGGTTCTTTTTTATCTGCATTAAGTGTTGATAAATTGAGTACCACCACATTTCGTAGTAATTCCACCATTGTTACAGCACTTAGAAGTGGGAGCACTATACTTGAACATGTGATATAATAACATTCTCGCAGTATTAGGGAAATTCTAGACCACAGAATCATAAAATGGAGTATTGTGGCATGCCCAAAATGAAATGCCATAGAAAGATAAAACTGTCAAGTTGATTCTATATAAGAAACTCCTCAAGTGGAGCATCCAGTCTGCCTGGCCAAAATGGAATAACCCTACTCTCTACCTGTACCCCTGTGAAAAAAGCACATTAGCCACTGAAAGAAAGCCAAAACTTATGTGAAATGAGGAAGGTTCCTGACAGGGGGAATTTTGGTGCGAATGTCAAACTGCAGCCTGCATTGAATGCATAATAACTTCACTTAAGTCATGTTAATGCAAAAATAATACTTTCTCTCAAACCCTCAAACTGCCGAGGAGACCAATGGCCCAAATTATAAAAGAAGCTGCAAGAGATCGTTCACCCTTTATCTTCAAGCTTATTAACGCGTCATTCACCTCAGGCACTATCCCAAGTAATCTCAAGGAATCTTGGGTCCTCCCTCTTCTGAAGAAACAAACACGTGACCCGGCTATAACCACAAACTATAGACCAATTACAACAGTGACATTCCTCCTTAAGATATTAGACAGGGTGGCATACTTACAGATTCAGAGCTTCCTGGAACAAAACAAATTTCTGGGCACCCGGCAATCAGGTTTCATACCTTAGCATGGAACTGCAACGGCACTCATTGACCTCAAGGCCCAAGTTGACGAGCTGAGAGATTAGGGCAAATGTGCCTTATTACTCCTCTTAGATCTCTCAGCAGCATTCAACCTGGTTGACCACACCGTTCTGTGTAACCACTTAGAATCAGCTGCACACTTCTCACAACATGCCATAGCGTGGATTCAATCTTTCTTGAGTGAAAGAACGATGAGAGTCTACTCCACCTCAGAAGGAGCTTATCCGCTTATCCCATCCCCATTTTATGTGGTGTTCCCCATGGTTCCTGCGTCTCCCCTACTCTGTATACTATATTTACCAAGCCCCTCTTTGATGATCTGGATTGTCTTGGTGTCACCTACACTAACTATACAGATGACACTCAGATTATCTTCCCATTTACAGGGGATAACAACCAGGATTTGGCCTTGGTGAATAAAATATGCCTCATCATCCAGGCATGCATGGCACTCAATGGCCTATGCCTGAATGATGATAAAACGAAACTCATCATCCTGGGGACCACACCCAATATCAACAAACTTGGCCATAAATATACCTCCTTTGATATAGATAGCAACACGATTAAGGTGATGAAGGAGGTAAAAACACTAGGTTTTTACCTTGATTCTGGTCTCACCCTGACAAAACAAGTGAATGCTATGGCATCCGCCACGGCTTACACATGTAAACTGATTATATGTGCTAAACCCTTCCTCTCAATGAGCAGTTGTACCACTTTGGCAAGAGCACTCGAGCTATCTAAGTTGGACTACTGCAATACGCTTTACATTGGAGCTAATAAACATATCACTAAGAAAATTCAAATACTCCAAAATAACGCCTTGAGAGCGGCACTAGGAATGACCAAAAAGAGCATAACTCCACAGCTAGGAAAAATACTAACTGGCTATCTACTCTTGACAAAATCAAACTCAAAACTGCCTCCCTAACTTTCAAATCACTCAACAATGCAGCACCCCTTTACCTAACTGAGAGGATTAACAAAAGACTGACACTCCAATCTACTAGTATTACCTACACCAACTGTCTGACCGTTCCTCGATTCAAACGAGCTACTATTGGTGGAAATAGCTTCCCTGTCAAAGATGCCCAATTGTGGAACTCCCTGCCTCCATACCTGCGGGAAAACCAAACATACGGACATTTCAGACTCAACATTATCAACTGTTTTAAATCAAATTATCTTTAAATCCAGACCAGAGAGAGAAGGCCCTCTAACCTCTCCCACTTCACTAGCCGCTTCATGACCAATCTCTTTTACCCTAAAGACCCTCATGACTTACCATCTGTAGATCTTGTATTCTATTTTATTTTGTTAATTGCCAACACTGCCATCCTTTTTATCTGTGTAATCTGCCAACGTTGCTATGCTTTGTACTATAACCTGTATGCTCTTTTCTGTAAATATGCAATATGTAATTTTGTAAATTATTTTTACCAAATTAAACTATGTAAGCTTATCCTTGTCTTGGTGCCCTGATACCTCCGGGTCTGGCGCGCATTACAAATAAAGAAATAAACTAACAACAAACAATGGGTACACATTTCACCTGACTAGAATCGGTCACAAACACAGTTTCTGTGTGTTGCATGTTCCCCCAGTTCCATGTCTCCTGTTGCTCAGTGGAGGGCTTTATGGAAGGGTTCCGCCTGATAGACCGTGCCTGAGTCTTATGCGCTGACCCTGTCCCCAGAGTTGCCATTAATTATGGGGTGAGAATCTAAGCTGTCACCCAATTTGAAAGTAAATTTGAATCGTTCTGCTATGCTTAAGGCTTTCCAGGCAATTCCGGCCTTACGAACGATTAGAACTGATGACATTGATTGGGTCCGTTTATCCCCCAACAATCCGTCTAGGATGATTTGTGGGTATCACTCGCATATCATAATTAAAATGATATGGAAACAACGAGAAGATTTTGAATTATTGGGTCTGTTCCCATAGTTTTTTATCCCTGAAGACCATGCCAAGATGTGGAAACTCCCCCTAGCAAAACTGAGACACCAATCAGGCCAATCCTTGGTAATGTGTCACTACAATTTACAGAAGACCTATTCAAACAATTTATGAATTTTGCGGCAGCATTCACAGGAATGACCAGGGCAGGATTGGTTAATTCGACTCAGGCACAGGTGAACCATGAAAAACCGTAGGAGTGTGGATTCGGGCTGACTCTGATGTCATGGAATGAATGTGTCATGACCAATTTTCGGTCGTGGGCTTGTCTTCTGGAAGTCCGATCTTGCCCGGCAACTTGCTTCATTCAAGAGACCATGTTTCAGGGTAACTTTGTGATGGAGGGTTATGATACTCATAGGCACCCTGCACAAAGGGGCCTACAAGGACGGCCCTTTGGGGGCTTGCTATTATGATTGACAAAGGTTTAAGGATTTCCTCACAGCTGGTTTGTGCAGAGGATTCTCTGTTAGCTGTCGAACTTCGGCAGCCTGGGAGTAATCTTGGATGTCTGTTAGCCATCTGTCTATATTGCAATCAAAGCAAGCCTACTTATGATCAACTAACCAGTCATCTTGATAAATTACTGGAAGATGCCTATAGTTGTAACCCAGGTATTGGTGTCCTGATAGGCAGGGATTTTAAAGCTACCTGTCAAGAAGTTACAAACGATGTCAGGTCCGCTGGTCAGGGGCCTCCCACAACCTCAAGTCGTAATGGGAAAAGGTGGGTTGAATATTTTATGGCCTGGGTTATACAATTGGTGCCCTTTGAAAAGGGGTGTATGATCACACTTGGGCAAGGGGGGCGTGTAGTTCCATGATTGATTATATTTTTGTATCAACACATTTGTTAAGGCTGATTGATCCAATACAGATCTTTAATTTAAATCATGGTGATCATTTAGCCTAAAAGTCAACGGTTCATCTTCTTTTTGGGACCTATACAGTGGTTTTGGCATTGACATTTATTGAAGCTGATCGGCCACTCTTATCCATCAGACTGGATCCAAAAATAAGTCACAAATATGCGTGACGACCCACTGCTTGAATTAGGAGTGACGCAAGGCGGTATGGAATGTATTCTGGCAGAACGGCAAAATTGTTGGACAATTCATGAGCATGTGGAACAAATTATGGCGGTTGTTGCTAAAAGGGGTCCTTCTATGCATAGGCATTCATATAATGAGAAAATTGTTTCTTTAAGAAAAGAAAAAAGGAGACAGCTGCGTCACCTTATGAAAATTAAATACAACGTGAATGTCTATCTTTGGCATACGCGTCAAATTACTCAGACTTATTGCAATAGTATAAAAACCTTGAAGTGTGAAATTTATATGGCAGATAATCAAAATATGATGCATCTATTAGTTACTCAAAAATGACATTAGACATGTGTGGGGTACACTTAGAGCTCTTACTGGGGTGCTGGATACATTGTAAGAACCCTCAATATCAGCAGTGGCTTGGGTGGATTTTATTAAAGCTATATATGCTATGGCCCCCACCTTAGTAAATGTGCGGCCCTCTAACTTTAATACATCAATACTTAAAAATGTTCCCTGGACCACCGAGGATATTTGTGGGGTGATTGTTAAAACGAAGAGTTTGAGGGCTCTGAGGCTAGATGTCATCCCTCCTTGCCTCATCAAAGCAGAGCCGGAGTTGTGGGCCGCAATCTTAAAGATCAAATTTGATTCCATACATGTGACAGGAATTATCCCTCCATCTTGGTGCTCGGCAATCATCATACCTATAAATAAGAAGGGGAGGTGGATAATCTTAGTTATTTCAGGCCCATTGCATTGATGGATGACTCAGCAAAAATGTGTGCGTGTCTTCTGCTAGACTCTATACAGTCGTATATTTCACTAGCTAATTTGCTACCTCGATTTCAAGTAGGTTTCTGCAAAAATATGGGTTGTCCACTTAATGCTACCATAATTTCCCATCTGTACCAACATTTTAAATGTTCAAAAACAGGGCCCATCTATATGGCAGCCCTTGAATTTACCTCAGCATTTGACACAGTTATTCAAGCTTTGTTGTGGGATAAAATGCTGATGCACGTTTTGCACCTGAATTGATGGCCATTCTTACGCTACTTCATCAGGATACAAACTATAGAGTCAGACTGGCAAAAGATGCGGCCATTACTGATCCGATACCCACAGAGATTGGGTTTAAACAGGGCTGCAATGTTGCTGCTGTCTTGTTGCATTTATATCTCTCCGATATTGAGGCATGCTGGGATCAGGGAACCATATTTCCTGTTAAATTAGGTGGCCTCATGTTAAATTGGATAGGTTATACGGACGATTTACTATTCTTCGACCTCGCACCTTTTGGGCTTCAGACTAAACTTGATTTGTTTTACAATTATGCTGTTCAAAACAACTTTCAAGTCAATCCAGTAAAGTCCTTCATTGTATCATTTACGGATGGAAAGATGAAACGAAAAAAAATGTCTTGGTGTCTTAATGGCACTCCAATTCCTCAGTCCCTTTCTATGCACTACTTAGGCTATCATTTTGCCAGTGCATATTCCCTGGGTGCATGGAAGGAACTTCTAAACGAAAAAGTGAAGTCATTGACCTCTCAGATGAGGATTATCTTTCATAGATTTCGTAAATTCACGTTGCGTCCTAACCTACAGTCCTATCTATTAAAAATAGAACCTATCCTACTGTATGCACTTGACATCTGCATTGGTGAAATGGAGGACTTTCTGGATATCATTCAGGGGAGAATTTGGAACGTAGTGCTGGGTCTGGCATTTTCAACACCCAATATGCTTATTTATTATGAACTAGAGCTTCTACCCATGCCAGCCAAGTGGTATTGGCACTTACTATCAAATTATGGAAAGATGTTGGTGCCACCGAAAGCATCTCTTTATGAGGACTTGGCTGAGATGATCGAAGAGGGGCGACCACCTTCTGTTTTGCAGTTTAGAATTAAAATTGACTCAATTCTAGACACAGCAATGATCTCTAAAGAGGAACTAGTCAAGGGTCGTCGACCCTGTAAACTTAAATTTCATTGATATTACTGGTCTTTGCTCTCAGATAAAATAGGTCATAGCAAGGCATACTATGAATATGCCAAATTTATGAGGCAATGGGGCCATCGGGTTAAATATGTAGAGATTTTCCCCTGTAATAAAGATAGAAAAGCTTATTTGCAGTTCCATTTGAATCAACTTCAGACTAATGAAGAATTGCAACATTGGGACTGGGCCAAAGATATTTTGAATACTGGTCAATGTAGATTCTGTGACTTGTCTGATGAGCTTGAAACCTTGAAACACATAACAGTGCATGCTCCTTTTTCGAAAATGATAGGGTGTGAATAGTTGGTACCAAGATGTTTTCCCTTTCCTGGCTAAGTAGAGAGAGCCTGTGGGAAAGGCGCATGTGGGGTGCGAGTCAAAAACTTGTACTTACGCTAACAACATTTTTAAGTATTATTGAGAAGCAAAAGAGCTATGTAGGGTTACCTTCAGTGAACAAAATGTGGCTAGTCTCCTGTTTCAGATGGGTGACAATACAAATCAAGATTTGCAGTTGGCTCTGTTATCAATTATCTATTCTACTGCTGGATCAGAATTTTTTGTAAGTGTTTGTTCTCTTGATACTTGTTGTATGAGTCTATGTTTTTTCTTTTTTGATCTTTCAAACTAATGCGTTTTAATGATTTATTGTGATTTTGCTTCTAAATTGCTTTGCATGAATGATCTATTATAGTGTTAGATGTAGTGACAGACTTTCTTTGTAATTGATAATTACTTGTTCTTTGATATTTGTTGTATGATGTATCTTTTCTGTTTTGTTTGTTTGTAAGTAATGGATTTTAAAGGATAATGTGTTTTTGTTATGAAACTGATTCGTAAAGTATTTTAACTGTAAAGGTTTTTTTTTTACCATATACAATAAAAAAAAAATAAAAAACTTCCTAGAGACACCACTGCATTAGCAACAGCCACTACTGTACTCCCAAAAAATAGAAATACTTGCAGAAATCAGTTATGCTCAGTTACCAAGCAACCAGCTTGGTGAGGTTACTCATATGGAGATAATGGGGAATGACTCTAACCAAGAGGAAGCCTACGGATTCTGGGTCTGTGCATCATGAATTGCCAGAGTCTGAATATTATAAAATTGAATAATAAGGGGTTCAGAATCAGGCCTTTCAAACTATTCAGTTAGAATGGGACTCTACTCTTTGTGGGGCCACGTATGAATTCAGCAAGAACGCTTAATAGCTTGTCTTAATCAGAGTTCAAGCTTCCCTACTGGCTGACGTTCTTTGTTTTGCTATGCAGAGGCCAGTTAACCTGTCTTGTGATAATCTGTAGCTTTAACATCCTTGCTATTGCTACATCTAGGTTTTGTCACAGGACAAGGTCACAAGTTGGACCTGAAGGTATGCACATATACCCTAAAGAAACATTGGGCCTCATTATGACTCCTGCGGTAGCCATGCCGTTAAAACTGGCACGGCTGCCACCGGAGTCATTTTTTTCTGGTGCCTATTGGACTCAATGGGAATGGGGAGGTCGGATGCACCGGCACCATTCGTGAATGGTGCCGGTGCATCCAACATGGGCTGTTCGCGGGTACCGGTCCGCCCGCCAGGTCAGACCTGGCAGGCAAAAAGGCACCCACTCGCAGAACTCGTAGTTTGCCGGTTTGGTAACAACGGTACCGGCAAGCCTACCGGTACCGTTGTTACTAGGCTGGCAAACTTATAATGAGGCCCATTAGTCCTCACAAATTGAAGGCTGGTGCTTTTTAATTGTGCACTGTTGGTCAAAGACAGACCTATCCAAAAACTGTTCAATAATTAAAGACATGTTTCACCCTTCTTTTAGTTCTTTGGAGTGGGATATCTAATAGTATCTAATAACTCATCAAGCTATCCAATCTTAAAGCTAAAACCAGGGAACTCACTAATTCAATTTGCATTAGGAAACATATTCTCCAATAATAATCTATGCACCGCACAGCTGCCTCCCATAACAGAAGTCCTTTACTTAGGTTGCACTGAATGCACTCTTCCCATTTGTTATGATACATGGAGTTTGTGATCGAATATGTGCTAGTAGGATTTTTTTTAAACTCACCAAATGAAACTGCCTGTGCCCCAAAGAACACATTTACCATTTTTCAACTGCCGTTTTGCATTTTAAATCCTAAGAATGCACCGGATCAATGCCTTTTCATTTTGAACATATACAGGCAGTTTTTTTTTCACAGCTGTTGGTAAAAGGGCCCCAGCCATCGTTTTGGATGCCCCAATCCTCCCCCCTGCACAACATGTAAGAATGGCCTGAAGAAAGATGGTGGGTACGTTGGAGGCTGAGCTTCCCTGTGGAACTACCATTCCATACAACTGATGCTTGTCCAGCCCTGCTTAGTGTGGGCTTTTTAATAGGGTGTCCGTGAAGGACATGTAGAGTGCTTATACATCGAGTGGCTCAAGTCAGGCCTGGTAAGACATTTATATTACACCAGCAGTGTGTTTACAACTCCAATTAAGCCATTAGCTCTAAGAAGGCTGCTTTGAAAAAACCCTGGCAGGCACTTTGAGTGTGAAATCTGATGGCAAGGCTTGATTAAAGCGAGCTCAAAGAGTTCCCATGAAGAGGAGTTGTGGATGGGGAGAGGCTGATATGGGTGGGAATTGCCATAGGGATTAGTTTGGCCATGGGCTGTCAAAGGGTGGGCTCATAATCAAACAACACCAATAGACTGCATGTCCCTCCTCTTATGTCATCCCTGTGTGTCCCTCCTCATATGCCATTCAGCTCCATCTGTAATCTACTGCAATAGTTTAGGCTTATAGGTGCCACAAGTGCCTCCTAATGGCCCAAACCTTAAGTGGCGATCTCATATAGCGTTTTTTAGAGCTGCTTTCTTGGGCCGCTGCAGAATCGAACTGCTTGCAGGCAGGACACCTCACGTGGGTGGCTAGGATTGTGGTTCACTGGCTCAGCTGCGGCTGTGCGGCAGTGAAGGGCGCTTCTAGCCCTTTCTCTGATTTGCTCAATAGCAAGCAGCCTCTTCCTGATTGGCCATTACTGGCGGACACTGAAGAAAACAGATGGACGTATCTTCTCCTGAGGGGCTCACATTCTGTGTAGTTAACATTGTGCTGCAGAATGATCACTGGCAATTTCAACAGGCAGTTTGTCGGTCATGCCATCATACCACTTTGGAATTATTGAAAGTATGCCCTACTACTGCTTTATCACTGCTTAGTGGCAATGCCCCAGCTACTGTAAACCAGCTGCTGCGAAACGCCTCTGTGATCTAGGAAACCTTTTGTGGACAGGCGTGAAGACTGTGTTTATTATTTTAATAAAAAAATGACCATTATACATGTTGTCAAGAAATATCAGGCTTGCAGAGAAACTTGTATAGCCCTGTTGTCTTTAGACAGCGCTATAATAAAATGGAAAGAGTGTTACTGGAGGGAGAGCAATCAGTGGTGTGTATATGTCAACCAAAGCTGTGCCCCCACTAACCGATGTGGTTAATTAGCAATGCGTTATTAACCTGCAATTAGTGGAATGGAAAACAGGCATGGGAGAAGCACATCGATTTTGGCTGTCATGTGTCAGGTGCAGTCTCAAATGCCCCTGCAGTGCCATCCTATGCCCATCCGATACTTAGTGTGGTGCTCACATGGTAAAAGATGCACCTCACATGTGAAGTTGCTGACATGTGCAGCCTCAACAGGAGGCATACAGATGTTTTTTTAGATTTTCTGACAGCATCTTCTCCACAACTCTCAAGAAACTCACTTTTAAATGTGCTTTTAAGTCTTCTTTTTAAAAACCTACCAATAACATCTTTGTTTTGCTTCTTTTCAAATTAATCAATATATTGTCCCCAGTAAATCAGAGGAAGAAACACATCACATCACACACCGATCTGGCAACTCAGGTGTGTGTGTGGTGTGGCTTTGTGTTCCATGGTTCGACTCTTCCATGTATAGATGTCTTTATATTAACAATGTTAAGAGGGCTACGCAGAATAGCAGCCACGGCTGCAGCTTGTTGCTGCTTTATCAAGGAAAGAGGGGACAGTGAATAATGAAAACAGTGGCATGAGGAGGAAAAGGAAGAGTGGGGTCCATAGGGCAGTGGTGCTGTACACTGGAAGGTACAAACATCTTCTCTGAACATTTCTACACAGTAGATCAGGAGGAATCGTTTTCTAGACCGTGTGAGCAGTCCTGTGGGATCCAGTGGATTTTCAGTGCATTCACTCTTTCATCCTTAGCTCAAGCCGCATTTTCAGTCTCCTGGGAATCCAAAATTGCAGCTGATATGAATAGAGCGGTAAGGTGTAGTGTGACTGCTATCATGCACACGCACACTACGTGTAACATTTCATTTTTTACTGTAAATATATTACTCAGCTTTAATTTCCTTGTAACAGTTTTCCATACAGAGCTGATACATCTGTCCGCTTGGGACATCTCAACCAATTATACTGCAGTGATTTTTTGTTTGTTTGTTGGCGGGCAGCCGCACATACCTTCAATTCAAATCCCCACCACTCCCCATTTGCCCCTACCATCCCATCCAAACCCTATTTTACCCCCCCCCCCGCCCTGTATCCAATAAGCACCCCAAACTCACTGCAGTGAAGTGTAGTAAGGTGTCCCACCGCAAAATGCGCTGCAATGGATGCGGCCAGATGGGCAGATACTCTGAATACGAGATTGCTTTGGAGCCATTTTGCATTTTCGTGTTATCTTGTGACATGTGCATGCCTCTACCCTGTGTTAAGTTACTACCCTTGCTAAAATGTCTTCTAAAACGTTAAGACTTTTGAGTCGATGACTGCCTCTAATTGGCTCTTTCAGAGTAAAAGTATTCACACTTAAGCTTTATGGGTAAGATTCTGGCATGATCACACACCCTATGTTGGGCAGTGGAGTAAGGTGCATTGCAACTGGTTTTATATATGCTCACTGCAACTGTTTTTCCTTGAGAATCTATCAGTCATCATTCTTTCCTTGTCACAACTGTGGCTGTGAGACTGGCAGTGAGACTGTCTGACCACACTTTTACATAGTTTCCTTTCCTATTAAGCTCGGAGCTTGCAGTTAATTTACTATAGCTTTATAGAACTGCAGCGAGGGCCGTACCGGGCGTTATGGGCCCTGAAGACCGAGTTAATGGCCCGAGCGCAGCAAGGGCCTTTAAAGAGGTATGAGGGCTCCTCCAGCCCGGAAAACTTAGAAAATAAAACCGCAGCTTTAAAAACGTATTTATGTTTGCGGACGCTTTTGAAGCGACTGCAAACAAATACAAGGTTATTGTGTTTGAAAACGCTGCGGTTTTTCTTTCCAAGTTTCTCAGGCTCCTCCGGCTCAGAGGAGCCTGAGAAACTGGGAAAGAAAAAACGCAGCATTTTCAAACACAACCGCGTTGTGTTTCTGCCTGCTGTGGCTATCACTTTGGGTCTGCGGTGCTCCCCCAGGGGAGCACCGCAGACCCAAAGTGAAAGCCAAGGCAGGCAGAAACACAACACAGTTGTGTTTACATGCCGCAGTGTTTCTGCCTACAGCTGATTTCCCATTTGGGGCTCTCGGGCTCCCCACGGGGGGCCCGAGAGCCCCAAATGGGAAATGCTAAATGCTGCAGTGTTTCTGCCTAAATCTGATTTCCCATTTGGGGCTCTCGGGCTCCCCACGGGGGGCCCGAGAGCCCCAAATGGGAAATGCTAAATGCTGCAGTGTTTCTGCCTAAATCTGCTTTCCCATTTGGGGCTCTCGGGCCCCCCGTGGGGAGCCCGAGAGCCCCAAATGGGAAAGCAGATTTAGGCAGAAACACAACCACATTGTGTTTCTGCCTTCCTTGGCTTTCACCTTGGGGCTCCGGTGCTCGAGCACCGGAGACCCAAAGTGATAGCCACAGCAGGCAGAAACACAACACGGTTGTGTGCAGTAGCTTCAAAAGCAACCGCAAACATAAATACAACATTTTTAAAGCTGCAGTTTTATTTCTAAGTTTTCCGGGCTCCTCTAGCCTGGAAAACTTAGAAAAAAAAACGCAGCTAGTGCTTATTTATTTTTTTTTTAAATAAATAGCACTTACCGAGATTCAGCTGCAGCTTTCCTACTCTGGTCTCCGGTCCTCGTCCTCCGCATACAGCACCAATGAAGGAAAAGCCACCCAGCGGGCTTTTGTTTACTACAGCTGGCTGGCTTTTCCTTCATTAGTGCCGCAAAAGCAAAAGCCAACACAGGCGGGCATCCATTTCACAAAATGGATGCGCCCATGTGCTTGCTTTTGCGAATTTTGAGCTTGAGTAGCTTTAAAAAATAGTTTAAAAAAAAAAGTGCTAGTATTTTTTTTTAATGTTGCCTATCTAGGCTGGACTACCCCTTTAAATCTATTAGAACACCCTCGGTCTTGGCTTGTGGGGAGTTATTAGCAGTGGGTGGGTGGAGTGTGTAATTGAAGGAGGTATTTAGCAGGTGTGGGTATGTTTTCACAGGTAGGCAAATGTAGCTTTAAATGAATCACACATGTTAATATGGTTGTATACTAAATGACCTTTTCACAATTGACCTCGGGAGAATCGACCTCGGGAGAATTGACCTAATTTAGAAGGTCAATTAGGACATATATGCGGGGGGAAACCCCCCGCAGCCCCCCCACCCAATCCAAAACCCCCTGGAATCCCCGCCCAATCCCCTTTATATTATTTATAATCCAAAACCAACCCAATACATATATAAAATAACTAAAATAATATAAAGGTCAATTGTGCAGAAGGTCAATTAGGACCACTATAATTAGGTCAATTGTGCAAAAGGTCAATTGTAAAAGGTCAATTTGGGTAATTCCGTTAATATACCACATTTAGCATATGGGTATTTACAGCAATATGTGTGTAAACTGTACTTACTTATTCAATACTGCTTATTTCCTTTGCAGCCTTTCACATACTCTGCTGGACAACAGAACGTTTTGCTTCTGTGTGGCGGTAGGGTCAGGGGGGAGGGCTCCTGGTTATGTAATGCCGGCGAAAAATGAAAGCGTTCAAGCCACATTACGTTTCCTTTCTTTATAATTTGAATGCAGCATACTTAGAAAAGCTTACATTATAATGCTGATACGTTACGATTACGGCCGGTAACACCTGACAATGGGCCTCATTATGAATTAGCCGGTCCGGTAACTACGGTACCGGTAAGCTTGCCGGTACTGTAGTTCCCGGACCGGCAAACTACGAGTTGTGCTGGTGGGTGCCTGTCTGCCCACCAGGTCTGACCTGGCGGGCAGAAAGGCACCCGCGAGCACAGCATGTCGGATGCACCTGCACCATTACAAACGATGCCGGTGCATCTGACCTCCCCATTCCCATTCGGCCCTATAGGCATGCATCTTTTTTCCAGTGCCCGCAAATGGGAAATTACTGGGTCTGACGGGGCCGGAATGCCCCGTTAATTGCCCATTTGCGGCCCCCGGAAAAAATTGCACGTTTGGCAGCAGCCTGCTGGTTCTACCGGCAAGGCTACTGCCAAACTTGTAATGAGGCCCAATGTTTCTTCATGATTGTTTGTTAAGTGGGCTGGGCTACGTCAGGCATGCTACTATTGCAACGTGCACTGCGTTCCATTCTCTGTTTTCCTTCGGGATGCGACTTTACAGGCAAGGCACGCCCTTGCTGAGGATGCACTGCAGGCAGGGCAGAGGGCTGCCATTTGTGCCCATCTGGGATCTACAGCTGGCCCACCGCAATGAAGAGAAAAGTTGAGATAGATAAAAGCAACACCCCATTGTTTAGCTGATTCTGTATCACCTGTGCATAAAAGAGGTGTGGCTTTTTGAAGACAGTCCTCTTCCTACTAATGATCCGGTTCTGCCACGTTATAGAATTCTGGTGCAAATCTGTTGGGACAACAATACAGGGCATTGGTCCAGTATAACTGCACTTTTGTGGTGCATCAGCATAGGCACGCTGTGGACCCAGAAGGGTGAGGATGGACTGGGGGGCTTGGGAGGGGGAGGTGAAGCAGGAAATAGCATTATCTGTCCAATCTTTGGACCTGTGGCATGTCAGCACACTCAACAGTGTGGCAAAGTGGTTCTGCCAGTAAGACCAAGCAGGAGGAGGAGGGACCGAGGGGTGTGAAGCAGCAAGTAACATTCAGCAGTATAGCTGTGGACACCAGGCATGCCACCACACATGTAGTGTGAGGAGGCAGTCCTGGCAGTAGGATGGACTAAGTGGGCATGAAGCAGGAAGCACCATTAACTGGTATAATAGGGAGGCACAGCGCATCAGAGCACGTTGCGGTGTGGTGAGGCAGTTCCTGTGCACAGCTGCTGGAGTGGCTGTCATTTTCTTGATTTAGGATCTGCATCTATATTTTCACCCGCGTGGCCCATACTCAGCATTATGCACCCTTTAATGGCAATAAGGGCTGGAAGCCTGAGTGACCTGCCTGGAGGAGTGGCCACAGCAGAGCCTTTGAGAACTATGGCACGTGGAGGCTTTTTAGCATAAAGAAGTTTGGGGAGACCACAAGTTTAAGAAATCAAATTTCACGGGCGGAAGCTGTTGGAGTGTTCTATTGATTGGGGCACTATTGATCATTGACAAGTAGGCCCCATGCTGCCTGCTTGCTTGGAGCGCTTCATTAAGTGCTTGCTAGATACTGCTTGTGAAGCCGTTTCCAGCTCCCCAGCCACGGCTAATGTATGCAGGCCTGGGGGAACATTGTGCACAGGCTTGGGAGCTCTGGTTCCATACTCGGCTAATCAAGAGTCACCTCCACCCATCGTCACCTATTGTACTCCTATTGTGTTTCATAAGTGCACTTTTTAGCACCTCCACCCGAATACAACCAGGGACTGTAATGAAATCTGTCTAAGTGGTACTGAAGTGATACGTGAACCTGTGGAGTTGATATCAACGTTGTTTTTCCAAGCAGGCCTCCCTTATTCAAGTGGTACTTGGTGCTCTGCTCAGACTCCATAAAGTGTTGACAATGTTTTTGATTAGACTCCAAACAGACTTTGTGCACTTGAACGCTTATTATTCTGCTCTGTTTGATTATTATTTTCTGCAGTTAGTTGCCACATTTAAAGGCTGTAGCAAGAGGAAACAGACTAGTGCAGACCCCCAAACCAATCAGATGTTACCCACTAAGGATGCCTTTTCCGTGCGTTTTTTGTGCCTTAAAGGCATGGACCATGTGGAGGCATGTGTCTAGGCGCTGCGATTATCTTTGCCTCATTACGTGAGGTCACGTACAGGCTTTCTCTATCCCTGATAATAGAGTGTGAACACAAATTCTGTCATAGATGTGGAAAAGACCTGTGCTATTTTGCACTTTTTTCATATATGCACTTGTGCTTTATTGTGCCAAACTTTGATACCTCTGCACTTTTTTTAAAAAACGTTTAACGGTCAACTACCATATTTTCGTTATATTGAGACATAGGGCTTCATTACAAGGTATGCAGTAGAGGGGTAACGGGGCCGGTAGGGATGCCGGCCCCGTTATCCCTCTACCGCCCAATTACAAGGTCTCCTAGCGGCATGGCTACCTCAATACTTGTAATGCGCCCCATACTGTGCTTTCAGGTCAGTTTCTGTGGTGGGCCATTGGGATTTGACTGCACAACGCTTTTTGGATTGCTTTAGGCACACTGCTGGCTGGGCTCCATTTTACCCCCACTGGACACTGAACCGATAAGTGCACGTAAATGTGCAAATACATATCAGGTCTAACAAAAGTCTAATAGTAAGTGTGTGGAGCAGTAGTGGAGTCTGTGTGGGGGGCAGTGGAAGATCTGCCTGGAGTGGTAGTGGCATTCTGTGTGTAGGGCTAGATGAATCTTTGTGTGGAGGGGTAGTTGAATCTCTGTGTGGAGGGATAGTAGAGTATCTGTGTGGAGGGTAGTTGAAACTTTGGATTGGTAGTGGAATGTCTGTGTGGAGGGGTATTGGAACATCACATCAGTGTGGAGGGGTAGTAGAATATCTGTGTGTAGGGTTAGTGGAATCTTTGTGTGGAATGTTAGTGGAATCTCTGTGTGTAGGGATAGTGGAATTTGTGTGTGCAGTGGTAGTGGAATCTCTGTGTGTAGGGCCAGTGGAATATTTGTGTAGAGGAGTATTGTAATCTCTGTGTGCAGGGGTAGTAGAATCTCTATGTGTAGGGCTAGGGGAATCTCTGTGTGGAAGCGCAGTAGAATCTCTGTGTTGAGGGGTACTGGAATGTCTGTGTGTAGGGCTAGTGGAATCTCTGTGTGGAAGGGTAGTAGAATGTCTGTGTGGAGGGTTAGTGGAATCCCTGTGTGGAGGGGTATTGGACTCTCTGTGTAGGGTAGTGGAATCTTTGTGTGGATTGGTAATGGAATCTCTGTGTGGAGGGTTAGTGGAATCCCTGTGTGGAGGGGTATTGGACTCTCTGTGTAGGGTAGTGGAATCTTTGTGTGGATTGGTAATGTAATCTCTGTGTGGAGGGTTAGTGGAATCCCTGTGTGGAGGGGTATTGGACTCTCTGTGTAGGGTAATGGAATCTCTGTGTGGATTGGTAATGGAATCTCTGTGTGGAGGGTTAGTGGAATCCCTGTGTGGAGGGGTATTGGACTCTCTGTGTAGGGTAATGGAATCTCTGTGTGGAGGGGTAGCAGAATGTCTGTGTGGAGGGTTAGTGGAATCTCTGTGTGGAGGGTTAGTGGAATCCCTGTGTGGAGGGGTATTGGACTCTCTGTGTAGGGTAGTGGAATCTTTGTGTGGATTGGTAATGGAATCTCTGTGTGGAGGGTTAGTGGAATCCCTGTGTGGAGGGGTATTGGACTCTCTGTGTAGGGTAATGGAATCTCTGTGTGGATTGGTAATGGAATCTCTGTGTGGAGGGTTAGTGGAATCCCTGTGTGGAGGGGTATTGGACTCTCTGTGTAGGGTAATGGAATCTCTGTGCGGAGGGGTAGTAGAATGTCTGTGTGGAGGGTTAGTGGAATCTCTGTGCGGTGAAAGAGTAAAATCTCTAATGAATTAAAAAAGGGATGTGGATAATATCAAACTGGAGGTGAAATGTCAGTTGGCTACCAAAGATGCAAAGAGAAGTCACATCTGAAAAAAAACGTGCTTCAGGGATAGGGGTGTCTGTAAAGCACGAGGATGGTGCTTCGTGTCAGGGTATTATTCCACCAAGCACAATCCCATTATTCATTCAAATATACCTTCAGTGAGGCATTTAGTGTTGGTTAAAAAGAAGAACATAAATCCATCTCCAACTTCGTGGAAATGTATCCGGAAAATATGGCTGGTAAAGGTTTGATACCTACTGGAGGACAGATTGGTATCATTAATACAATCCTACATCGAATGAAATAGAATAATTATAGTTTACAAAAAAGAAAGAAAACATAGCGCAATAATGTAATTATTAAGACACCTGGGACACTACCGGCTTTGTCGGCTAAAGATAGTAATAAGAGCAAGGCCACAGTGAAGTCACCAGAACAAGCACCTGGGAAGTGAAAGGTTTTGTACTGACAATATCACCGCACAGCATGTTTGAGAACTGGTTAAACCCCAGGGTACGATAACCAGGCTTATATAAAAATGCTGATGTAGCTTCGCCTGAGTGCTCCAGTAATTCCTCACTTTTACACTTACCTCCCAAGAAAGACCACTGGTAGTAATGTAGACATACATTCTGGAAAAGGCAGGTGATAGATCCTGAGTAGACCATCATTAATCTGAAAAACGGTTCATCTTGTCAATAATAGATGCAGGTTGACCCTGGAGCACTCCCGGCATAGACTCATAGCCACAAGAGTTTGGTTGGTATCTGAGGGGCCCAAGTCACTTAATCATGGCTGTATTGTTGTCACTTGTAGAGGTCCTTGTATGGCGGAGGATGTTCCTAGATTATTTGAGAAGTCAAATCCTGGAGACACAGGAATTACATGTATTCCTTTGGATTTGTTCTACAAAGCATAGTTCTATGGTCCTTCATGATCTCTAGTAGTTTATGCAAACGTTCAAACAAGTACAAACAAGGATGATGATCTAGTTATGGGTAACTTGTGAGATAATCCCAATTTACTCACTTATTATATGATACAAATCCAGCCCCCCAAAATAAACATAGACAGCATCTCTGTTATAATGCCACCCTTGACAAATAAGAACCATCAACAAATGCAGGCCATAAGAGTAATACAGTACAGGATCATACGAAGATGATGAACGCTCAGTGTCACTTTACATGAGGAACAGGTGGGACTTGTTTTCCAATATCAGAAATTAGTTATAGATAAACTACTAACATGGTACCGCTATATGGCACGTGGCATGTATTAATACATTACATTGGGTTATTATATTGAGCTTTGTGCCTGAGTCCAGCCTCTTAGTGTGGAACAGAGTTTAAACCTGTGCCGTTCGATGATGTATTGCTTCCAAGAAAATCACATTGTCCTGACATAGTATTGATGTCATCATCAAGATGGCTGCAAACAAAGTACATACAATCTTCAATCACTGTGTTATTTGTTAATGAAGTTTCAATTCGGATGTATCATTCCATAGATATGTTCAGGCCTAAAACCTTTACCCAGACAATGGTGTATCAAACAAGTCCATCAAACTGAATTGCTAATATGAATCGGATGTTCCACAAGAAATGCAACCTATCAATCTGAAATGTGACCAATTGTTACTTCATTTTAACTTTGTGCCTCACAGTTTCCCTTCCAGTAATGATTGTGGTGAGTGGTGGCACTGAAATCTTACTCAACCCCTCAAAGTTGTGGTGTATGGTTTTGCACCTGCAATATTGCAGGATCCTTGAAAAAATGACAAAGGGTTTGCTCTCTGGCCTTTCCTAATTGATAATGGCTTAAAGATGATGAATGGGTGATTTAATAGCAAAAGGCCAGGCAAATATACTGGAGATATAGACGTATTCTTGATTATTTCTTAATGGTACTACTAACCTGTCGCTCGATTAAGAATTTCATGGTAGGCGATAGCACTGGTAGTGGCCACAGTGAACTAATTCTAACTATAGCTGCATTTAGTAAATTAGTATAAGAGAGCTGTACATTTAGGATACAGCCAGTTTTAACCAATTATTGGAAAAATATAAAATGCTGACCATCTTATCATCATGCTTTACACTCTAACATAGTGAAGATAATTTATCAAGCTATTCCTGTGCCTTGGTAGATGATATGACAGAGTAGTGAGACAGAGCATATTCAATGAATTGATTAATGTTTTCTCACCACAACCAACAGGCGTAAGGCACAAAGGAGTAGGCCTTATTTGAAATGCAGGTGCAAGAGGATAACATGTGAACCCTTAAAACTCTGAATACGTCACCGATGTATAAGAAGAAAGTAAGTACATGCAGGACATCCCTTAAGGCAGCCCTTGGAGAGGGATTTTTCTGGAAATTGGTAGTGTTGTAAGCAAGAGGTTTTAATAAGAATTATGCATATGAATTATGCAATCACAGTTCATGTACTCCATGGAAAGTGAATTGTAATTGTTTATTTATATTTTTAACGGCTTAATACCCGCGAGGCTTCTAAGCGTGGACCATGGATCACACGTGTTGCTCTGCGTTGTCTTGCTTCCAAGCCGGGCACTTTGCCCCTCAGCTATCCTCCCTAAGTGTGGTGAAAGGATTAGTATATGCTATGGCATACCATGAGGAGAGGAGGCTGGGCAGAAGTTGACCAGAGAGGATGCTCAAATATTAGTGGCAATATAGAACACAATTATTATGATTATTGACAAACAATAAAATTATGATTAATCTACAACAAAACACAAAAGTGAATTTGGGGTTCTTGTCTTTGAGTTAAAAGAAGTGGAATAGGGGCTAGGATCTACGCCCGCTGTCAGTGTAGGGGCCCTGCTTGTGTAAGCTTGGATAGCTTTAAAGATTTGCCTACACAGTGGTGCCCTTTGCTTATGGCAGCCATCAATGCCATGGCAATTTGTGGAATTTCTCCTTACTTTGAGAATGGAGTGCAGGCACAAATTCACCCATCTATAACAAAGGACTAGTTCAGTCGCCAATTTGTATAACAAGGTTGCACCTATCAGTAGTAGAGCTAAGTTGATTGGAAATAAAATCACATAAGCTAGAATTATGGACAGACTTGATGAAAATGATGTCTAATCAGACATACAAATGGATCTTCATGAGGAATTGGAGGACAAAATCCAGGACTTGAATGGATAGCTTATCAGTGCCAAGTATGTTTTGTTGTAGGGAACAATAATGTTCCAAGTGTCTGGTTGCATGGCATTGATGAGTAAAAGGAAAATCTTAGTTAATGTGGGAAAATCAAATATGGGGGTGTATTTCAATGGGTGACAATTATGGTTATGTAATTAATATGACTACCTGGGTATAATATTTTCTAGTAGTTTACTATAGAAGCCTAACATCCAAAAAACAGATTTTAAAAATGACCAAAGCCAGTGGTCGGATTATAAGATAGGTTAATCGCTTCTCACACCCACAGAAGAATCAACTGCAAAAGGTCTGGTATTCAAAGTCTATTACCCATGTCAGTTAAGCTACTGACATACATGTGGGCCGATTCATGGAACAAACGTGCGGCGAAAATCCATGCGCAAGCAGGCGCAAGGGAGCGCAAGCGTGAGAAACGCAGCGCACGCGTGCGATTCAAGGAAGACGCTGCGCGTGTTTCCCGCTGTCCGTGCGCCCAATCCAGCCATGGTGCACGCAGGCATACACGGCGTGCGCTACGCGCACAGCAAAAGCCACATAGCACGGCGCACACAACCAAAGCTATCCTGTGTGACCAAAAAGCACACATATGACATATGACATGATATGGCCTATACACAAGTATTTCAAGGTGCGATGAGGCAGGGAGGGGGGAACAAGGGAAGACAGACAACGGTACTACTAGGCCAGGTGTCATTGCGATTGTGCAAGTGCAGGGGTAGGGGGAAGGGAAAAGTGCAAGGGGAAGGGGGGGAGTGCAGTACAGGGGAAGTAGCCCAAAATAAATATACATAGGTCGGCTGGTGGCAACTGCAAAGGTAAGTGCAGACAAGTGCTGGGAAGGGTGGGCTGTAGGGATAAAGAGACAGTACCGCAGTGCAGGGGTTGCCAGGGAGGCAGTGCAAGTGGACAGTGTCTGGGCCAGGGACCGAGGTCGGTGAGAGTGGCCCAGTGCAGTTCCAGTGAAGAATTCTGCAAGGGAGAGGCAGAGAGAAAGCAGAAGCAAAGAGGAAGGTCTTGAGGTGCTTCCAGAACTGGAGATGGTTCCCCTCAAGTTCAAGTGAGGCAGGAAGGCTGTTCCAGAGGGAGGGCCCTGCCGCGGAGAGAGATCTACCCCCAGCTAGTTGCTCTGAGAAGCGGATGACCCTGACATGCAAGGTGTGCATCACACGCACCTGCAAAACAGGCCATGGCTATCACTGTCATGTCACTCAAACCCTCCCAAACCACAACATGACATGGCAAGAAATACCCATACACCAACACAGTAACGATAAGGTACACATTGCCATGTCCTAAATGTACAGTGACATCAGACAATGATGCCTGACCCAGAATCAGATGAAATGACTGACCAACAAAATCTCCTACCCAAAATAAGTCATTTCCAAATGCATTACAAGAGTCGTAGACGTAACATAACAATGAATGCCTGTCTACATGCACATTGTGCATTGCAAAATCAACGCTGCAGCTCATGTGTGCAGTGTCCTACTCCTGCAACACACTGCTCAGCGCACAGCACAGTGAACAGCCATTGTGTGTGCTGCACACCCTGAGCATCACAGACCACATCAAACAGCAAATTAGGCATGTACAGGATCCATAATCGGTCACAGAACATGTGCTGCAGGGACACAGTGAGCACCAGAAGGCAAACAGTGTACACATGGATCTGCAAGGGTGGGAGTACATGTAGTGCATCAGAGTGAAAGTGTGTGGTTCTGCAAGGACATGCACTCCACATATGCATGTGCACTCAAGTGACCATTAGTGTTCTCTACACATCACATGTGAACATTCACCATGTGTACAACCCAGCATGTCAAACCACAACTATCCCCTCGCACCTGAAAGGTAAACACAACACATGAACAGGCATTGATCAGCAGAACACAACATGTACATAGGATACCACCATTACAATGTCAGAGTTCCCATCACACTGCAGGGCAAGGCAACTATCAACAACAACCCCACCCTCCCTCACAAATTACCATGGCACACTGAACAACTGCACCTGGGTCATGGAGCCTTCAAACCTCAATTCCACCTGGCCACAGGATCACCTTTACCCTTCGTCACCATCTCCCACCTTGTGTGTAAAAAGGTGCCTGCACCCTCATAATCAATGTCCAAAATCACAAAATCCAAGCCAGAAAAACGAACCAGAACACCCTCCAGTAGATGACTTGACGTAGCAGTACCTCACAAAGGCCAAGTACTACCACAATGATGCAACAACCAAGGTAGCACAGCAAAACAATGTCACGACAGGATGTGAAACATGTGTGGTACATGACAAAGGATGATGCACCATGAACGGATGTGTACTGTCACAGGTGCCCTGTACAGGCGCGGGAATGTCACGAAACAACCACCTCCACCATGTCCCGGCTGCCTGCAAGGTCAAACTCACACAGGCCCCTGAGACCCTGGTGGGGAAGGAGGTTCAGGGATATGCAGTCAGGACAGGTGTTGACACACTGGATGACTGGAATGAGTGGCAGGAGAGGGGAGGAGGAATGACACATGAAACTAGGGAATGCACGAAAATGTACTACCTGCATGAACACATACACAATCCAAACAAACTTGGACATCATTGTCATGGCCTTCTGTAGTCCAGGCTCAGGAGTGGTACGAACCAACCACCCCCTCTAGGGTTTTGGCGCCTGCAAGTTCGGGGCTTACACAGGCATCCGCAACCCCAGCGGGGAAAGAGGGTCAGGGAACGTTGCTTGGATAGGTGCGGGAAGCAGGAACACCGGTTTGAGGGTACAGGGTTCAAAATTGCATAGGATCACGGGTGATTAGGGAGAAAAAACATACCAAATTGAACCGCACATACATCCATGCATTAGTACACTCCCCAGCAAGCCTATGCAGAGCAGTTCGAAAGAAAAACAACAAGACACTTAGCTCTGGTTTTGAGTGCTGGCCTCCTGCCTGCGCACTCTCAGGTCCGGTTACAGGAGCACTGCAATGCTGCAAAGAGAGCCACAGTCAACAACCTGTATGTGACAATTACACAAAAACACAACACCAAACATGCCCCATAGCAACAAACTACTCTACAAACAGACAATCTGGTGTAGATGCTTCGTACCCATATATAACATCACCCCTGTGACGATCATACACAGTCAATGCAGTAAGTCAGCCGCTGGTGGGTGCGTGGCAAATGGAACACCAATGTGTCACAATTCACACAACATGCAATGTTCCCTGGGTAAACACACATACCAATATAGCAAGCCATGACTTCAGAGCAAGTTGCGTACCACCATGACCTAAACAAAGTTGTCAGTGCATTTATCATAAAGTACATGGAAAAGACATGCACTGCACCCAAGCATGTCCCTTGCTGTATGTCCCTGTGAGTTGCCCCTTTCCATGTCTCGGAAGGCTACATGGTTGATACAAGTGCCTCAATGGACCTTGGTGTACCGGAGGGTATGTGCCACTGCCACTGCATGTGTCCCAGACAACCCTACTATCAACAGCCATCAGTCCACCAACACATCTGAGCTGCATTGTGTGCTTCAACACCAATATTCGTCTAAGCTCACCCTCAGTGCTTTGACTAAGCATGCATGTGCAACTCGCCTGGTGTAAGCTTTGCTGTGTCATGGCCCCCCTGTGCTGCTCACCTTGCCTGGAGTTCCTTGGAACATGTCAGCAGTTCTAGGATGTGGGTCTGCAATCCCTGTGCCTCTGCTTGTGCACACATGTGCATGTGGGCACCAACAAACAGGTCCAGAATTCCGTCGTCCAATGGGCCATGTCTGCTGGCAAAGGTGCTCTGGAGGCTCATCCCCCTGCAGAAAGGGCATGAAACACATGATTAATGCTTCAAAGTCATCTGTGTGTGTCTCATCAGGAATCTCATTACTTGACCATGTCAGAGAGTCACATCACAAATCAAACCATCAGTCCGTCTTTCACATCCAAAGTGTGGAACACTATCTACAGCATGAATTGCAACAAGCACGTGTACAGGAGAGATATGAAACATATTACACAATGCATAGCAATCAATGTACACATTAATCATGACACACCCCATCTAGCAAAAGCTGAACAGTGGACAATAACACCAAAATCATCCCCACTAGGGGTGTCAACACAAGTCACACAGCACCAGACATGCCACAGATATGACAGTCCAAAGCCCTTGTGTAATATTCTGTAACACCGAACCATCCTTGAGAGCCCATGGATAAGGGAGGCAGGAGTGGCATATGTGAGTCAAGGACCCCAAGCAGCAAACACATACACAAGACAAGCCTGAAGGGCCCAGCTGGAACAGACAGTGGATGCCTTCAAAAGCCACAAAGCACTGCACCGTCACATGAAAGGACAATAGACTAGCAATTTTAAACTAAATCAACTATTAACTAATTACACTAACAATGGAAAACCTACATTACCTAATTAAACTAACTATCAAACAGAAACTTAACTAACTAAACTAAAAGAAAAATCAAAAATGGCCACATACGACCCGGGGGGGAGGGGAGGCACCCAGGAGGGGGGAGGTACAGGGTGCTGCTCAACATCCACATGCGATGATGCTGAGCCAAAAAAAAAACCTCCATGGGCTCAACGCCTGCACAGCCCGACCTATGTGGGAGATAGATGGTCGTCCGAGTCTGGCTCATCCTGGAAAGGAGGACGTGGCACAGTAGCCTGGCCACGCCTAGCCGCAGCTTGCCCCTCGTCGGCAGCAAGCCTGCCGGACGGGTGAGCCTGGTTCTGTGTGGCGATGTGACATAGGTCTGCATGCAGAACCTCACATGATACACGTGCTTCCTCTTGCAAGGTAGCACGTGTAACACAGAGTTCCTCCTGCAAGGCCTGGCTGGACAACCGCTGCACCTCCCGGCAAGCCTGTAGCTCAGCCGAGATGGTACGCTCAAGCTGTGCAAACCTCTCCTCTGCCTGCTGCCTCTGGGACATCATAAGGACACCCAGAGTGGATCTGAGGGAAGCATACTCCTCCCTCAGGGCATCCATGTGCGCCTCTGCGTGAGCAGCAATTGCTTGACGCAGAGACGACATTTCAGCCTGGCGTGCCCTGTCTGAGGCCGCCATGCCCAGCCTGAGCGAGCGGGCCGTGGACCGTGCTGCCTGCTTCTGGAGAAGCACCTGCCTAGCAGGGGGAGCACAGATCGGGCCACACGCTCCATGCTCTCAGCGATGTTCTCCATTGCTGCCCCCTGCCGTTCGGAATTGGCAGTCATGTCTTGCTCCCACTCAGTATACAGCGGTTGCGCGCAGTGACCGCGTTGCCGGGCTTGACCCCTGCAGGACCCAAGGACCGGGGGTCCTCGCTGTGTTGGCACCGCCCGCAGCTGCACGACTACATGCCCCCGTCGACGTGATGTCCCAGGCACATCAGTGACTGGTGTGGAGGGTGACCCTGCGTCCCGATCCACCACGGGCGGAGGAACCAAGACTGTCTGATCCCTCACTGCAGGGGTCGCAGACAGAGGAGTTTCCACATCAGAATCACTCACCCCTGACACATGGACTTGATGCTCATCCAACTCAACATTGACGTCAGAGTCGTCATCAAGGCTGGACTCATAGGCAGCCAGAGACAAGATGGACTGCAGCACTTGGGGGTTTTCGTGGCCTACCACCCCACGACCCCCACTAGTGCCGGGTTGATGTGGTGTTACCAACCCTGTGTCTGGCATGACAACACCATCCTCCGCCTCCATTGCGTCATCACCTGAAAAATAGAGAGAAAAAAGGTCACTACACATGTCAGAAGCACACGACACACACACACACCGAGAGCAAACGCATCCGGCAGACATGTGACACACAACATATAACCTGGCATGCATGCTGGGTCAACTTTGAATAGCTTCTGTGATCAGACCTGTTGAAAGGTGGCAGTTTCCATGGAAGTGGGTCTATGCGTTGCAGAAAATGTGTACGACACTCACTACCTACATGTACAAGCACTCCATGGTGTGTGCCAGGAAATGTGAAGGCAGTGCAATGTCAAATTCAGACATCACGTGCATTGTGCATTCAATGTGTACCATATCTGGAAGCCAAGCACCCCTCCACCCCAGTACCAAAGCAGGGAAGCCTAGCATGGTATCAAAAGGCTGACCATACACCTGTGTATTGACAGGCAGTGTTGACTGGCATCAACAGCTTAATGTGATCCAAATGACAACACTGCAAATGATGCTGGGACAGTAGGCAGGACACATGATGAAAACTCCGGAGGCCACCCACGTGTGAAGAAGACACAACAAGAGTTGGACAGAGTCATTGGCCATTGAACAGGCTGAGGCCTGTGAGCCACACAGATTGTCAGAGCCTAAACATGTGTGCAACGCAGGACTGAGCCACAGTTGACATGGGAAGGCTGATGAGATGGCAGGCAATGTATGTAACCAAGGACTTATATTACAGTGATCATCCAGTCAAGGACACATAGGGGCATGCGTGCAATGCACATGGAGCATGAATGGGCACTCATGTCCCTGCGGGACATCTGACCCATGCACAGTACAAGTGAGATACCCTGCATCGAGTACTAAGGCTGTACCACACGGCTATGTCTGGCAGATTCTACGCTGGAAGTTAGCATCTACACAGGACACATGAACAAGAAACTACACATTGGCAAGATTGAAGCAGACCAGTGCAAAGGTGGAACTGGGGTGCAGAGTGGCAGAGGAGGGGCAAGGGAGCATGCCTACATGGAGTCCCGCATGCAGGCAGAGGAGACATGCATGACGGAAGCATTGCATTACTTACACATCAGAACCATGTACACGTCACATGTAGCAGCAATCATGCACAACACATCCCACAAGTGAAACACACACGTCCTCAACAAACACGCATCAACACTCACTGGACTGCGCATCAAAGTCCAGCATCTCTCCCACTCCTTCGACCAATTCAGGTGGTATGAACTCCGCAACGAGAGCCTCATGCGGAGTGAGCTCTTCCTCCTCTGGTGCAGGCCCACCGCCAGTCACCAGAGTCAAGTTGTAATAAGAGGCACGCTTAGCCTTAGTGCTGCGCTTGATGTCATTCCAACGCTTTTTGCACTCTTGCGCCGTGCGCACCTCATGGCCGAATGAACTGACATGTTCCGCAACATGCTTCCAGTGGGTGTCACGTTGGGCAGCCGTTGTCTGACTATTGGCACCCACTAGCATGTCACGGCTGTGGCCCCGCACGTAGTCCATGAGGAAGTCCAGTTCCTGCTTACAGAAAGGCTTCTTCCTCGACGTGCAGGAGGTCGTGGCTGTGTGTGGGGTCCCAGCCTGTGCTGCAGGTGCAACCTTCCTCCTCTTGGACTGTGCCGCAGACCCTGGCTAGCTAATGCCGCCCTGACCAGTATGGCCAGTGGGTTCGGTGGATTGAGCCAAGGGAGTGGCAGGTGGAGGGATGGCCAAAGGCCTGACTTGTGTCAGTGGCAGCTGGGTGCCCACTAATGGACCCTGCGCAGCAACATCAGCTGTGGCAGGGTCATTGACCGCAACGGTCCTGGTTGGCAGACTCACAACCGGGGTGCTGTTGGGTGCATCTGCCCCTGCACTTGCCAACACCCGGCTGTTCGGGGCAGCAGATGACATGACTGCCCCAGGGACACGTGTCTTGGTCTGAGCAGCCCGGCCTGCCCCTATGGTTTCCCCCCTGGCCTGTTTGAGATCTACCAAGGGCTCTTCAAGTGCCAACGCAGCCTGCGCTGGCAGACCCTGAGCCTGGGTGGCGGTGTCCACAGCTGCACCTGCAGCTACCACTACCCTTGGGCCCGTGGCAGTCGATGGAACAGACTGCCGGGTCGAACAAGTGCCAGTGCCAGATGCAGGAGCTGCATCCCCCGGAACCACAGGGGGTGGTGGCATGACTGCACCGACACATGGCACAACATTGTGCTCAAGTGGCGCACCCCTGCCTCTTCCCCCTCTGTGGCCGCCCGGGACACCCTGGAGTCCCCCTACTCCCTGGTCACTACGGCCACGTCCCCGACCTCGCCCGCCACGATGAGGACGCCCAGCTGAGGCGCCCCTCACCTTTGGTGGACTCCCAACCATGGCACTGATGTAGAAGTGCTGGCACAGATGGAGTGGTGCCAATGGAAGGTGTACACCACAATTGACCTGGGCAATTGGGGTGAAGGGGGTGGGAAGCAAGATGTTAACAGCCCCCCTGCACCTACAAGGCTGTATGTGACCCCGGTGATGTGGTGACGGGTCACGCAACGCTCAGGCACCCCAAAACTGCAGTAAAACCATGCACGCAACCCTGCAGCCTACGTGCGTGGATTCAACCTCCCTGCAGTACGCGGTGGCACCCAGTAACACGAATAACACATACGCGTGGGACACGCAGGCTACTATGACATCGAAAATGGGTGCGATACACAGGGGCACGAGCAGTGGGAAAAAGAGCGTGTGCGACTCACCATCTGACTAGCGCGATGATGAAAAACACGCGTAGCCAATATCCCCGCCAAAGGAAGAGATACGTCCTTGATAGCTGTGAAGTTGTGATGGCGCGCGAAACAACAGGTAGCAGCAACACACGTCGGTCTCCACGAAAGGCACGTACAGCGAACTGCTGGGCCCGCTCACCTTTAACCCGTGCTGAGGGAAACGCACGCGCGCGTCACGTCACTTACGCGCATGGGCCCTTTCCTTGTATTACACGCGGACGTGCAGTTTTTCACGTGCGCTTACGCGCATGGGCCCTTTCCTCATATTACACGCGGACGTGCAGTTTTTCACGCTCGCTGAAATGCCCATGCACGCCTGTACGCATCACGTCACAGGGGCGCTTGAGCTTGAGGGGCCTTCTGTCCAATGAAAATGCGTATGCATGCAGACGCGCTTACGTGCTAAGGGCCTTTCCTCGAATTACATGCTAACGTGCCGATTTTTCACGTGCCAAATCACTCTGTATCAAGCTGGCCATGGGTAAGCACACGGAAGACCACTCTCCTGCCCAGAAGGCCGAACTACTGCCCCCCAGATCCCCGAGCACGCTCCCACCTGCCATCTGCTGATGCCTGACTGCCTGCTGCCCACGTGCCATGCCATTTGCTGCCTGCACATCAGCCAGGGGTGCTGTTGCTGTGACCCCCCTGCTGGAACCGAAGACTCCCGACTGGGATTCCATCGCTCCACAGCCCAGCCCCAGGACCCAGCTGCCCACCCACTCCTGGCTCTGGGGTTGTCATGTCGGGGCAAACACCATCTGAGACCACTGACAACCCCCGGCCAGAGAGGCAGAGGGGCACCAGCTTCAGTGCCACCAAAGTTGGTGTCCTGGTGGAGCAAGTCCTGGGGCAGTATGATGCCCTCTTCGGAAGTTCCCGCGCCGACAAGGAAGGACGGACTCGGATCTGGACTGACATTGTGACTGCCATCAACGCAGAGGGTGTGGCAGTCAGCGACTTACAACATGTCAAGAAGCGCTGAGATGACTTCAGGTCCAGGACCCTGAACAAGGCCCAGAGCGTCTTGAAGGCAGCGGATGCCAAGGGGCGCCGGGGCCACTTGTCGGAAGAACAGATGAGGGACCTGGAACGCATATCCCCAGCGCTCCACGTCCAGGTCCTTGAGAGGCAGACCCGTCCGGAGTCGAAAGGTAAGTGTACATGCATCCTGATTGTGAGATGTGCGTGTGGTTATTTTTCAGTAGTGTGCAGGTTGCACATCTGTTTGTATGGGGTCGAGTATGGGTGGGGGTGTACAGGGCCGTGGGGCTAACACATGCGAGGGCTGGAATGTGTGAGACATGGATGGTGCTTGTGTGTGTAGGCTTGCATGCCAAATGCAGTTGTGTGGGCACACATGTTTGGATGAATGTGTATGTAAGTAGACATGTCCTTGATGTCACACATGTATGTTGTTTTCAGCTGCATGTATCAGCACTGTGTACATGTGCATCTGTGTGTATTTGACAAGGGTGCAACAGTGATGCAACATGGATGCATGTGACAGCGGTATGTGGAAGCCTGATCGGCAGATGTGACATGGATGCCCATCTGAAGACTGCGACACTTGGCAGAGGTGTACACATGCATGCAAGTGTGGTGGTGTGTGTACATGTGTGGTGCACTTCCTGTGTTGCATGTGATGTCTGGCTCACCTTGGCCTGCTCATGCTGTTGTATGTGTATGGATGGTGCGGGCAGTTGCGATATGGCTGTGGTATGGCTCATGTGTGCGAGTTGAAATGACATGTGTGTTGGGGATTGTGATTGCATGTCTGAGGTTTGCCAATGCCACTCATGTACAACTGTCATGTGTGTATGTGTCCATTGTACAGTGCCCTGATGCCTGTGTTTTATTTCTCCCTGTCTGCAGCGTCAACTGATGAAGAGGGCGGAGAAGGTGCTGTGGAGCACAGCGGCGGGGATCCCACCGCCAGCCGGAGACGCAAGGCCCGGCTCCCCTCCCATGTTGTCATCTCGTCGGGGAGTGAGGAGTCCAGTGCCGCATCACAGGCCACTGCTGCCGGGGGGAGGTCCAAGAGGTGAAGGTTGGAGTTGGACTTCTCGGCAGCAGAAGGGGCAGCTGGGACCCCACAGGGCCCAACAGGGGAAGATGGCACGGAGTCATCCAGGTTGGTGGGGGGTTTGGTGGAGGAGGAGGCCGTGCAAGCACCAGAGACGGGGTCTGGAGGTGGGGATCCCACTGGTGCTAGTGGTGCAGTGCGGGACCAGGGACAGGAGGCAGCACAGGCCGCCGCAGAGGTGCCTGTGTGCAATCCTGTCCCTGATCCTGTCCCTGCATCATCTTGCACCAGCAGGGATGCCGACGTCCAGACCCGTTTTCAGGCAGGGGATAAGCTCACGACAACTGGCCTTCCTCTGCCTGCGGACGTGGCTATCCGGGTCCGGGTTGAGCCTGTTCTGACTGGTGTGGCGTTGCGTCAACGGGCCATGCGAGGTGACCTGCAGTCTTTTCATGAGGAGACTGCACGTCATCTCGAATGGCTTGTTGACCACGTCAGCCTGCTGGGACAGGTCACCCAGGCCGTATTCCTCTGTATGATGGGGCTTGCTACGACCCCCTCCTCAACTGAACCCCCTATGCGCCAGTCGTCCTCCGTGCCATCTACCCACCCATCAGTCACCTGGGTGCCCTGTGGAGCTGCCTCTGACGGTGCGGCAAGGCTGGTGGAGGAGGCATCCTTGCCACAGTCGGGAGTCGGACGTTCAGCAGGGGTGGCCACATCAACGACTGCACCCCAGCCGGCGGAGGATGTACAGGCAGCAGGAGGCAGTGCACGGGCAGAGGCACAGCAGCAGCAGCAACGTGGTGGGAGCCATGAAGGCTCGGGGCCTTCAACATCGGAGGGGCAGGCATCGGCCGGAGGGCAGGAGGACCCAGGACAGAGAGTGTCTTCCGTGTGGCAGCGGTTTAGCCACGCCATAGATGCGGAGCGGCAGCGGGCGGAAGAGGCACGGCTCACAATGGTCAGGGCGGAGAACTCCATGCTGAGGGCCCTGAGGCGGGCCAAGTGCCTCGAGGCAATCCGCAGGGGTTTGGAGGTAGACGCGGCGATGGCCCTGCAGACCCTCGGGGCCATGGAGGAGGACCGCCTCTGGGACATTGAGTAGGAGTTCGATGATGCCCTGGCCCGGGACATCCAAAAGTGAGCCGTCAAACTAGCCCGCTGCCCTTGTACATAGTTATGTAGGTAGTGCTAGGTTTCATTTTTTTTGGGATTTATTTTGGACCTTTTGGACATTGGCCACATTTTTGTATATAGTTTATTTTATTAGTTAGTGTAGTGAGATAGGTTTCCTTTCTTTTGTTGGGATAATGGACCCTGGCTTGTTATTATGTACATAGTTCACTGTTGGATTGTATTTTTCTTTCACATTTTAACCATGGAGCAATGGCTTTCTTTTTTATTTCCCATTGGATTTTGTTTTGTGGACAGTGACTTTGGACACCATTACTTTGGATTTTGAATTTTGGTTTTGCTTTTTTTCACGGACATGCTTCTTTTCATTTTTGTACATTCCCATTTATGTTTCTTTATTTTTGATTCTATTTATGTTTCCTTTAATACATATCTTTTTATCAAACTTCAATGTGTAGTATCATCTCATTGGTTTCATGCATATCATGATATGGGTTTTGAGATTCACTGACACCCATTGGGTGTATTTGAGGGAAATGTGTTTGTTTCGGAACTTGCAATTGGTGTTCTGTCATGTAATTGCCAATTATGAGTGGGTGGATGCAATACTCGGGTGGGTGTTTTGCATTTGGAGGCTGACCATAGGGACCAGGGATCTAGATTGTGATGACATGTTGGCTGGGGAACATGAGTTGGACATGGGTGGGGGCCTGCTGGCAGGTGCCCCACAGTGCTGGGGGGTGGCGGGGTGGGGAACATGAGTTGGACATGGGTGGGGGCCTGCTGGCAGGTGCCCCACAGTGCTGGGGGGTGGGGGTGGTGGGGAACATGAGTTGAACATGGGTGGGGGCCTGGTGGAGGGTGCCCCACAGTGCTGGGGGGCGGGGGGGTGGTTGACATGGGTGGGGGCCTGGTGGAGGATGCCCCACAGTGCTGGGGGGTGGGGAACATGTGTTGAACATGGGTGGGGGCCTGGTGAAGGGTGCCCCACAGTGCTGGGGGGTGGGGGGGTGGGGAACATGAGTTGGACATGGGTGGGGGCCTGCTGGCAGGTGCCCCACAGTGCTGGGGGGTGGGGGTGTGGGGAACATGAATTGGACATGGGTGGGGGCCTGCTGGCAGGTGCCTCACAGTGCTGGGGGGTGGGGGGGTGGGAGACATGGGTGGGGGCCTGGTGGAGGGTTCCCCACAGTGCTGGGGGGTGGGGGGTGGGAGACATGGGTGGGGGCCTGATGGCAGGTGCCCCACAGTGCTGGGGGTGGGGGGGTGGGAGACATGGGTGGGGGCCTGCTGGAAGGTGTCCCACAGTGCTGGGGGGTGGGGGGGTGGGAGACATGGGTGGGGGCCTGGTGAAGGGTTCCCCACAGTGCTGGGGGGTGGGGAAGTGGGGAACATGAGTTGGACATGGGTGGGGGCCTGCTGGCAGTTGCCCCACAGTGCTGGGGGGTGGGGGTGGTGGGGAACATGAGTTGAACATGGGTGGGGTCTTGGTGGAGGGTGCCCCACAGTCCTGGGGGGTGGGGGGTGGGGAACATGAGTTGGACATGGGTGGGGGCCTGCTGGCAGGTGCCCCACAGTGCTGTGGGTTGGGGGGGGTGGGGAACATGAGTTGGACATGGGTGGGTTCCTCCTGGCAGGTGCCCCACAGTGCTGGTGGGTGGGGGGTGGGAGACATGGGTGGGGGCCTGGTGGAGGGTGCCCCACAGTGCTGGGGGGTGGGGGGGTTATAGACATGGGTGGGGGCCTGCTGGCAGGTGCCCCACAGTGCTGGGGGTGGGGGGAGGGTGGGAGACATGGGTGGGGGCCTGGTGGAGGGTGCCCCACAGTGCTGGGGGGTGGGGGGGTGGGAGACATGGGTGGGGGCCTGGTGGAGGGTGCCCCACAGTGCTGGGGGGTGGGGGGGTTGGAGATATTGGTGGGGGCCTGCTGGCAGGTGCCCCACAGTGCTGGGGGGTGGGGGGGTAGTCGACATGGGTGGGGGCCTGCTGGCAGGTGCCCCACAGTGCTGGGGGGTGGGGGGTGGGGAACATGTGTTGGACATGGGTGGGGGCCTGGTGGAGGGTGCCCCACAGTGCTGGGGGGTGGGGGGGTGGGGAACATGAGTTGGACATGGGTGGGGGCCTGGTGGAGGGTGCCCCACAGTGCTGGGGGGTGGGGGGGTAGGGAACATGAGTTGGACATGGGTGGGGGCCTGCTGGCAGGTGCCCCACAGTGCTGGGGGGTGGGGGGTGGGAGACATGGGTGGGGGCCTGGTGGAGGGTTCCCCACAGTGCTGGGGAGTGGGGGGGTGGGAGACATGGGTGGGGGCCTGATGGCAGGTGCCCCACAGTGCTGGGGGTGGGGGAGTGGGAGACATGGGTGGGGGCCTGCTGGAAGGTGCCCCACAGTGCTGGGGGGTGGGGGGGGGTGGGAGACATGGGTGGGGGCCTGGTGGAGGGTGCCCCACAGTGCTGGGGGGTGGGGGGGTGGGAGACATGGGTGGGGGCCTGGTGAAGGGTTCCCCACAGTGCTGGGGGGTAGGGGGTGGGGAACATGAGTTGGACATGGGTGGGGGCCTGCTGGCAGTTGCCCCACAGTGCTGGGGGGTGGGGGTGGTGGGGAACATGAGTTGAACATGGGTGGGGTCTTGGTGGAGGGTGCCCCACAGTGCTGAGGGGTGGGGGGTGGGGAACATGAGTTGGACATGGGTGGGGGCCTGCTGACAGGTGCCCCACAGTGCTGTGGGTTGGGGGGTGGGGAACATGAGTTGGACATGGGTGGGGGCCTGCTGGCATGTGCCCCACAGTGCTGGTGGGTGGGGGGTGGGAGACATGGGTGGGGGCCTGGTGGAGGGTGCCCCACAGTGCTGGGGGGTGGGGGGGTGGGAGACATGGGTGGGGGCCTGCTGGCAGGTGCCCCACAGTGCTGGGGGTGGGGGGAGGGTGGGAGACATGGGTGGGGGCCTGGTGGAGGGTGCCCCACAGTGCTGGGGGGTGGGGGGGTGGGAGACATGGGTGGGGGCCTGGTGGAGGGTGCCCCACAGTGCTGGGGGGTGGGGGGGTGGGAGATATGGGTGGGGGCCTGCTGGCAGGTGCCCCACAGTGCTGGGGGGTGGGGGGGTAGTCGACATGGGTGGGGGCCTGGTGGAGGGTGCCCCACAGTGCTGGGGGGTGGGGGGGTGGGAGACATGGGTGGGGGTCTGGTGGAGGGTGCCCCACAGTGCTGGGGGGTGGGGTGGGTGGGGAACATGAGTTGGACATGGGTGGGGGGCTGCTGGCAGGTGCCCCACAGTGCTGGGGTGTGGGGGGGTGGTAGACATGGGTGGGGGCCTGGTGGAGGGTGCCCCACAGTGATGGGGGTGGGGGGGTGGGGAACATGAGTTGGACATGGGTGGGGGCCTGCTGGCAGGTGCCCCACAGTGCTTTGGGAGACATGAGTTGGACATGGGTGGGGGCCTGCTGGCAGGTGCCCCACAGTGCTGGGGGGTGGGGGTGGTTGGGAACATGAGTTGGACATGGGTGGGGGCCTGCTGGCAGGTGCCCCACAGTGCTGGGGGTTGGGGGGTGGGGAACATGAGTTGGACATGGGTGGGGGCCTGCTGGCAGGTGCCCCACAGTGCTGGGGGTGAAGGGGGGTGGGAGACATGGTTGGGGACCTGGTGGAGGGTGCCCCTGGTGGCTGGGGGTGCAGGGGGACATGCGTTGGTGGGCAGTAGTGCAAGTTGACATGTGGGTTGGCTGGGGGGCATGGCCATGGTGGATGGGGTGCCTGCAGGACAAGTGCAGGGTAAGCCCCTGTGGTGTGAGCCACCTGCAGGGGCCGTGGAGGGTGTAGAGGGAACACCTCGGAGGACCCACATGTGCCATTCACGTGTGGTGCTCCCCGTGCACCCCTGTAATACACGTACCCTGATGGAATAACGTGTGGAACTTCCCGCGCACCCCTGGAATACACGTACCCTGCTGATGTTGCGTGTGATACTTCCCGCGCACCCCTGTAATACACGTACCCTGATGGAATCGCGTGTGGAACTTCCCGCACACCCCTGGAATACACGTACCCTGCTGATGTTGCGTGTGATACTTCCCGCGCACCCCTGTAATACACGTACCCTGATGGAATCGCGTGTGGAACTTCCCGCGCACCCCTGGAATACACGTACCCTGCTGATGTTGCGTGTGATACTTCCTGCGCACCCCTGAAATACGCGTACCCTGCTTAAATCGCGTGTGGAACTTCCCGCGCACCCCTGAAATACACGTACCCTGCTGGAATTGCGTGTGGAACTTCCCGCGCACCCCTGAAATACGCGTACCCTGCTGGAATCGCGTGTGGAACTTCACGCGCACCCCTGAAATACACGTACCCTGCTGAAATCGCGTGTGGGACTTCCCACCCACCCCTGAAATACGCGTACCCTGCTGAAATCGCATGTGTAACTTCCCGCGCACCCCTGAAATACACGTACCCTGCTGGGATCGCGTGTGGAACTTCCCGCGCACCCCTGAAATATGCGTACCCTGCTCGCACGGGGCCAATCGCGTGTGGAACTTCCCGCGCACCCCTCAAATACACGTACCCTGCTGAAATCGCGTGTGGAACTTCCCGCGCACCCCTGAAATACACGTACCCTGCTGGAATCGCGTGTGGAACTTCCCGCGCACCCCTGAAATACGCGTACCCTGCTCGCACGGGGCCAATCGCGTGTGGAACTTCCCGCACACCCCTGAAATACATGTACCCTGCTGAAATCGCGTGTGGAACTTCCCGCGCACCCCGGAAATACACGTACCCTGCTGAAATCGCGTGTGGAACTTCCCGCGCACCCCTGAAATACACGTACCCTGCGGCAATCGCGTGTGGAACTTCCCGCGCACCCCTGAAATACGCGTACCCTGCTCGCAAGGGGCCAATCGCGTGTGGAACTTCCCACGCACCCCTGAAATACACGTACCCTGCTGAAATCGCGTGTGGAACTTCCCGTGCACCCCTGAAATACACATACCCTGCTGGAATCGCGTGTGGAACTTCCCGCGCACCCCTGAAATACGCGTACCCTGCTCGCATGGGGCCAATCGCGTGTGGAACTTCCCGCGCACCACTGAAATACACGTACCCTGCTGAAATCGCGTGTGGAACTTCCCGCGCACCCCTGAAATACACGTACCCTGCGGCAATCGCGTGTGGAACTTCCCGTGCACCCCTGAAACACGCGTACCCTGCTCGCACAGGGCCAATCGCGTGAGGTACTTCCCGCGCACCCCAGTGATACACGTAGCTCGCTTGCCGTGCTGGTACAGGGTTAGCGCAGCCCTTTGCGCTGGATTGGGGATTTTGATGGCTTTTCCCTGCGCGAGAGGCGTTCTTGGGGGCGTAACTGGCGCTGCTGCAGGGTCGCTGCGCCACTGTGCGCCACGGCTGGTATTCATGGAAAAGTCAATCCTTGCCAAAATGGATGATAATTGTGAGAAGGTAAGCAATTCGTCAGATGGACGGAATGTTGACACCGTGAAACCGAGGATATTAAATTAGATTCTACTGAGAAGATCAAAAAGAGGGAGGAGAGCATAAAGACCCCCCTTCAAAGACTGACCCAAAGAGGGCTTTAACTGAGTCTGTCAGTGAGGGAGCTCAAAATTAAGAAAGTCTGGTACTTAAAATAGATGACATTGCAAAAGGCAAAGCAAATATACTGGCCTCCCATTCAACAAGTAGCCCCGAAACTATGATGACCTTTGGAAGCCTAAGTTAATTTTCCCCATCCCTTGACGGCATTGTGAGGAGTCTTGGTTCCACTCATGAAAAACATGAGTACATCAGTAGGGGCTACTGATAGGAAGTATTGGAAGGAAAACTAGAAAAGAGTCCACAAGAAACAGCCATGGTTATACCCTAGGCAAACTCAAGCATCCATTACCCATTTTAGGAAATAAAGAAAACTCTGTGATGTAATAGGTCACCCATGTTACTCATAGTACAAACTTGAATATGGCAACAATAACCGTGAATTACTATGCAAGCCATCATGAATTCCTCTGTGCTAAATGCTCAGAGAAAGAAAGTATCGATATAATCCCAGGTTTGACCATTGAAGGAAACTTGAGTATCTAAAAAATGTAATCAGCAGGTCTTTTACACAATTGGAAAATTCTGTATCATTGCTAGTGGATATGATTGTAAAAAGGGACTTAGAAGAGCAACGTAGTTCCTCAAAAGTCCCTTATAATCAGGCTAGCCCTAATGCTCCCAATGTACAATCTCTATAGTGTATAATTCTCAGACAAATCCACTTATATCACTAAATCTTTAATAGAGGAAATTGTCCACAACTATGAGTAAACAATAGGGTGACAAACGGAACTTGTTTATTCAAATGCACTCAGGTCCATCCTTGGCTGGAAAACTGAATGAGACAGTCCTTAGTGCCCTTGATACAGCCAACAGCCAACACCCAAATCTTAGACAAAGCCTGTTATTAAGCACTGGCCCTATTAAGAGCTTCAAAATTAGCCCTGACTTAGCAACTGCTGCAACACCATATGAAATAATAATGACCAATGTGCCCCATCCCGTGAGAGAAGCTAATGCTTATGACTCCAATACACTTATTAACAAAGGTTCTCACTGGCTGAATACTCCTTATCCGATGGCTGACCTTAACCCTCAAAAGCTCTCTGTGGTGAAATGCACTTCTTGGCTTGGCCCAACCAATACATAGTTTCTAGGTGACTGTATTATGGTGTCATTTGATTTTGCTCAAGTGGTGCACTATCTCTTGTAAATAGTAGCAAGACCCAATCATCCTATTAATAACACACTGCTGCCTTTAGGTATTTTCTAATCTCCCATGGTCGCATGAAGTGGTAGGTTGCATGGTTCTCACTTGAAACAAGATCAAACGACCTATGGCTCCTCATCCGGTCACTGCATTAAGCCCCCAACACTGGCTAGAAAAGAAATGCTGACAACAAAAGGTGGGCTATTGTAACATGGCTTAACATGAAGAAACAATTTCAAGTTCTAGAGTCAATACAAGAAGTCATCTGACTTATTCACCCCCTTCCTGAATCAGTATTAACGTCTATTATAGATCCTTACGTCCATCTGAGGAGAATAGTCAAAGTGTAACATCTACATTGTCTAGTGTCACTGGTATTATGGGGAGACATGTTGCCTGGGGTCATGGCTCATTGTCACCTCTCACAAAGACAGGATGAATCTTGGTGGACTGTGCGCAACTACTACTGAGTCGGATGATGGCACATAAAAGGTCCTGTCTTGGAATGTAGCTGGGGCTTTTCACAAACCCTCTGATAATGGGCTGATTCTGTCTATTTCTAACTGCACTGTATTTCTCCTACAGGGGACATGACAAATTGAGGATAATAATCTGCAGGGCTATTACTCAATCACATCATCTGCCTGCAAAATCAAGAAGGGACAACATGTAGGGGGTTCAGACATTCTGGTGTCCTCCTCACACACAGGGACAGGTGAACTGGTATGCAACATGAATGTGATCTTGCAGTGTGTGACCATGGGAACTGGTAGGCAAAACCCCCCATTAGTTTTGTGAAGTTTTGTAATGAAGACAGGGGCCCTAAAAGAACTTCTCTAAATGTATTTTATGAAACCATACAAAATCTGCATGAATCTATACCCAGTTTTACTATTTGGATAATAGGGGGTGATTTTATTGTTTGCATGGGCGAAGGCTGGCACAGGAGATTTATCTTATGCTGAGTGACCAGGTCCTTTGTACAGAGGCCTAAATACTACTTGACAAAAAAAGATTGACACCAGTGGTTTACAGTTGGGGGTCCTGGCTATCGAACATGGGTTAAGAGCAGTGAATGGTCGTTTTCCTTCTGACCAACCTAGAAGACAGACATCTGTAGGCCATTTTGGCAAGAGTTTAATTGACTATATCTGCATCTCTACATCCAGCAGGCCTGGTATAATGAATTCTTGTGTAATGAATGCACTGGAGAGTGACAATCGCCCTCAGGGCTGGTCTTTGCATAAGGCATCCCAGGCAGGTGCCTTAGGTGCAAACATGTAGGGGGGCGCCAATAGTATGGTGAGAAAGTTAATCAAGTCCACAGTGTTCTCTGTAAAATGCACAGATGGGCGCCCTTATGCTTTGTTTTCTAAGGCTGCGCATGAAGTGTTAATTACAGCACACAGTATGTTTCTTCCCAGCCTGTTATGCATGTAGCCAATCGCGAGCTGTACAATTAAAAATCATGCTTTCACTCAGAGTGGCTGCAGTAGTGTGTAACTGTACGTGCTGCCTTGATGCAGCCAATGAAACACAGCCCCTTCAGTGCTAATGCAGCATGCCGGGCATTTTTGACTTGGTTTGAAAGGCTTTGTGACTCATGCAGCTTTGCTTTTCTCCCTCTGACTGTGCCAGCCTGTCATTTTTAGGCCCACACATTCGCCACATTACCAGTGTTACAGGGAACTATTTCTGAGACCGAACATTGCATTTTGCACCAAGCAGGGCCACCTCTTCACAACAGGAGTTTACACCTTCTATTCAGTTGATCGCACATTAGACAGCAATAGAAGTGCAGCGCATGCTTATTTGGAAAGACAAATGGTGAATCACCAGAGCAAATGGTGTTTCTTGCACATATCAGCGTATGTGGCACCAATGGGGTTTACTGCTAACCAGCATTTACCTCTGAATAATGAACCTAACACATGGTAAATTTTGCTTTCATTTTAAATGCAAAAAGATACATCAAACAATGTATGGTGGTTGCTGGATCTTTTGCCATGGAGCGACATTGTGATCGACGATGGGAGGCCTGATGTGGTAGATTTTAAATGTTAGTCCTTTTCTGTGTATTTGCAACAACCGTGGACCAGAGTAATTTCTTGTATTTAGTGTCTGATTGCGTTTTACATGAGCCTTCTTCTTGTGCCCTGCACATGTGCACTGCCTCCTTTCTTAGCTTTGTGGCACAGGTAATGTGGGGCAGTGCTCATGAAGGTCGGTGACAGCATATGGTTGCACACGCTGTGCATGGCATTACACCCTGGACTCCATAGGGATGGAGCTCACCAGCTGGCCTGCTCCATCCCTGTCAGCTTTTCCCCCGTTCTCACCCGATGTTGTAGGACCTGGAATTTGCTGAAATTCTTAACAAGCACAGCAACTGCTGGCCCACTAGATGTTAACAAAATAATCGCACGAGGAACATAATGTTTCACATTTACGGGCTAAGCAAGAAAGTCTTAGTGCACAAGCAAAAAAGTCAGGTAGTGTCCAGCACTTGCTGGCTGCACTACCACTGTTTGTTGCCTTTATTATTTATTTATTATTTATCTGTTTCTCCTTTGCTCCGCACTTTCCACTTCTCCCCCATTCCATGCACTTTTACCCTCCCTTTCTCCCATGCACTTGCGCGTTCTCAATGTCACTGAGCCTAGTAAAATCCTTGTTTTGTTCCCCCCTGTCCCCCTCCCTTGTCGTGCTCTGAAACACTTGTGTACGAGCGCGATAGAAATAAAATATCAATATCCCACAGTGAAAAGGGTAGTTTTCTCCAAAAATATGTGTTTCTTAAGGGGTCGTCACACTGATTAAACAAGGAATGCCGTGTGATGGAATAAACAGTAATGTGCTCTGTGCCTGTATCTACTGCGATCATGCCAGCACACTACATCCGACTGTATTACTCGGAAGCAGACAAGTGAAATTATTTCAGTAATTATGAGCTTTAGTAAAGTATGGTCTCTGATAAATAGTAGGGTCACCTCTGTAATGCAGAAAGGTTTCAAGGCATTTGTATCAAGTGCTAATAAACTGTTCCTAACAAATGATTTATATAAAAGCCGAGGTCATGACCTTAAAGGGGCCTGATACACGAGATATTGCTCATACAAGGTGACTGCCTTCTTCATACTGCAGACAGCACTAGATCACACCAGATTCCCTCTCACCTGGAGTTGGCAGTACTCAGTCATCCGCTCCCTCTTTACAGTCATTCGGGTATCAGCCAGGTTTTACAGAACAGCCATTGTATGTTCTGTGACCATGCCATATAGATGAAGTTGTTTCGATAGAAAGTAATCGGTAAAGTATTTGCAATTAATGGATGGTCGATGGCTAAATAGTGTGTCCGAGCAGTCACTAGTCCGCTAATAGAGGATTATTACGACTTTGCGGGCACAAACTTTGCGCCATGCCGGTAAAGTCATTAGCACCATGCCATTATTGGTACAAAAAAGGCCCTTAGCGGCATCATGCATAGTGCAGATAGCACTACCGGCATGGCCCAATGCGGCATTAGCGGTGACCGTTATTAGCGGTCACCACTAATAACAGTCACCGCTAATAATGGGTACCGCTAATAAGCGAAACTGGAAGTAGCATCATAGCACAAGAACGGGAAGGAGCATGGCGGCCATCTTTAAAAACACAATCCATTGCCATCCTCACCACACAGGACCCGTTGGACTCTGCTGTCGTTCTGAAAACATTCTCCTATCACACCACTATGCCCAAGGCTCTTAAGAAGGGAGCTGGCCACCAGCGCAAGGAGAGATTTAATGAGGATGAGCTGGAGATGCTGGTCGGGACACTGCAGGAGCATGCTGGGATAGTCTTTTCCAGCATCATGAAGAGGGAGGCAATTCTGAAAAAAAAGGAGATCTGGTCACTTGTTGCTCAGAAAGTCAGTGCTGTTGGGAGCACCCCACGCACCATCAAAGACTACCATAAGCGCAGGGACGATCTGCGACTCAGAGTTAGAAATATACTCTCAGTGAACAGGAGCCAGGCAATGGGAACAGGAGGAGGTCCCAGCTCACCAATCAAGCTGATCCCATGGGAGGACATCTGCTTCAGCATGATCGGAATGGAGGCGATAGAAGGTGTTGGCGAGATGGAGTGTGGCGCCACAACATCGGGCGATGGAGGTGAGTGTCCTAAGAAAACATTGTAATGCCGAGTCTGATGAAAGTCAACCAATAAGCCAGTCCAAAGAGTCAAGCCATGGTTCAATACACACACACTCCCAGCAAAGTAGGCGGACGCATCACAGACACATGCAGATGCCTGCTGCAAGGCAATGCCGTACCTGACATATACTACACAAAGATGTAAATGCCATGAGTCACATAGCGTGCAGGCCCCAAATAATATGCATGTCAGATAGCATAGCTCTTGGCCAACATGAGTGACACCGCCGTATGCCTGCATAACCCGCCCATGGAACAAACAAAGTGCTCATCCAAACACATATGCCTATTACCCCCAATTGTGTGGGTGATCAATTGTCCAAATGTACGTATGATGCCTATCAAAACATCACTCATGCCGTCCCTCTCTTTGACCCACACAGGCCCTGACCATGACATCGAAGGGCAGGACTCAACCCCCGCAGAGACCACACCCCAGAAGAGGTCCGGGGATGATGCCAACTGCCCTTCGACCTCGAGGGGACAACCCAGGGGCCACCGTGCACCAACAGGCAAGTTGGCAAGACACTGGTGCCGCCAAGGGCCATAGAGGCCGAAGCACCACCACCCATTGGCCATCCTGAGGAATCAGACGAGGCACCACATTCTGAGGAGTCCATTTTGGCTGGGGAGGTGGCAGCCACAGTACCCCTGGCTGTGGTGGACCCACAGGATGCCATATGGGTGCCCGTTGAGGACGATGAATCGGAAGTGGTCCCTAAGCCCCGTCCACTGGCATCCCCCCAAATATCGTCTCTCGAAACTGACCACGCAACCACCCCGCAATCTGGTCAGGAGCAAATGGAAGGGGACTTCAGTCCCATTTTGATGAGTATACAGGCTGAGCAGGCTGAGCCGGACAGCCAGGGACCATCAACCTCCACAGATGCACCCGCAGGGCCACAGCGGTCAGAACAGCCGACTGCCCTTGTGCAGCAGTTTGTTGAGGACAACACACTGACCAGACAGGAGTGGCGTGAGAACTTCACCTGTCTAGGCAGGTCCATCATGGAGAACACCGCCTCCATGGCCAAAACCTTTGCGGATCACACCAGCCGCCTCTGCAAGGAGGTCTCAGCCCTCCGCCAGGTCTTAGGCCGCATAGCCGATGCCATGGAGGCAGGGCATCCGGCTACCCAATCCCAGCAGGCGGCCACACCGTCATCATCTAGTTCGACTCAGATGAGCCCGCTCCGCAGGTCAGCACGTACCCTGCGCCGGCAAGACATGCCGCCACCTGGACCAGGGAGTGCCAATTGATAGTCAGGGCAGCCTCATGTAGGTATTGGAGACTTGATGGGACATGTGTGGGGGAGTTGTGGGGGGAGTCGGTGGGGGGTGAGGGTATGTGGGGGAGTTGTGGGGGGAGGGGGAGTGGGTGAGGGTGAGTGGGGGTGTTGTGAGGGGAGGGGGAGGGGGGTGAGGGTGTGAGGGGGAGTTGTGGGGGGTGAGGGTGTGTGGGGGAGTTGTAGGGGGAGTGGGGTGAGGGTGTGTGGGGGAGTTGTGGAGAGAGTTGGAGGGGGTGAGGGTGGTGGAGGGTTTTTGCACTTTCGTTATCATTGTTATATTTAATACCCGTTGTGTGAAAAGCAAGACCTGAGTGGACATTCATCATTGCACATGTGTCATTTATTCATATACAGTGCACAGTGTATATGTACCCCCGCACCCAGTGCCCTCTGTCCAACTATCATGTCACCCTCTGCTGCCATGTGTGTCAAAAATGTTGTACAATCACTGACTAGTGCACAGCACGTCCCTACTGTGCATCCACACCGCGATGATGTCCAGCCACATCTTCTTCATCCCCTTCATCATCACCAGGTGGTAGCAGTTCAATGTCAGGGGGCAGGGGCACGTTCCGGCGGATACACAAATTGTGCAGCATGATACATGCCATGATGATCTTGGCCACCTTCTCATGTCTGTAGAGGAGTGCCCCACCCGACCGGCTGAGGCAGCAAAATCGTGCCTTCAACAGGCCAAAGGTCTGCTCGATGACCACACGGGTATGGGAACGATTGTAGTCCTCCTCGTGCCTTTTCTGTGGGTTTCAGACATGGGTGAGGAGCCACGGCTTCAAGGGATAGCCACTATCACCTGCATGAGAGGCAATAAAAGGTAAATGTTAGTTGATTCATGATGGACAGCTGTAATAGTCACACATGCCTGCAGATTATCGTTGGCCACATGCACATGTCCCTGGATGTTTTTATGCCATTTTCAGTCCCTCAATGTGTCCTGTGCCATGACTAATGGCGTGGGTTGCATCTTCAAGATGATACATGGTGTGCACTGACGTCTTGTTGCACATTCATTGTGTACGCATAAAGCTGTGTTCGTGTCTAATTTGTGGTATATTGTGTTCTGTGAGATTCACTTAGAGGGAGCGTTGGCAGTAGTCTGTGCAATATTGGCCAATCAGAGCTGATCATTCCCATGGTGACATGCAGCACTCCTGTGGGTGTGGCGGCCCTGTGACAGTGGATTCCCTAGTTGGTTCAGTTCAATGCACTCCATGGGATGCTTGTCCTGTGTGGTGATTTGCTGGAGACAGCAACATAGTGCATGTGCACTGCATGGTGCTGGATGGCGTTACGGAGGGTGAGGGCCGCTGATGAGCGGTGCACGTGTTGTGGGATGTGGGGTGGTTTCTTGTTAGTCATGTAGCGATAGGTGTCGACCTTACTTCATTCCTATGGAATTTGCGTGTCATGTACCATTTGTGATGCTTTGGGGCACAGTGTTCGGTGATGTGCACATTGTGCAGTCACATAAACATTGGCAGCATGGTGGTGTGTGCATCTCTCCCCCCATTTCAATGCCATGTGCCAGTCATGCAACTTACCGAGCAGACAGGCACGTCGTCCAGCATGTCGCTCCATGAAGCGTGGTAGCGTGGAGTTCTGTAGGACCGTAGAGTCATGAGTTGATCTGGGATATCGGGCACAACAATGTGTGATGATCTTGCTGGCGTCGGATACCATCTGCACATTGATGGAGTGGTATTGCTTGCAGTTGCGGTACACCACCTCCATGGCATACGGGACCACCAACTCCACGTGGGCGCAGTCGAGTGCACCTACACAATTTGGCATGCCTGCCAGTGCATGGAAGCCAACTTTTGTATCAAATATCTCCTGGGGAGTCCGTGGAAGGGATATGTAGTCCCTTGTATGCTTGAAGAGGGCATCCAGCACTTGGTTCAGAATCCGAGAAAATAAGGGTTGTGATATGCCATGCATGTGCCCCACTCTGTGCTGGTAGGTGCCTGTGGCAAGGAAGTGGAGCACGGACACTACCTTCAGTAGAGGGGGGATGGCAGTGCGTATTTCAATAAGGCTGACAATGTCATTGTGTATCATGTCCACTGGTGATGGTGTCCCGGTCCAAACGGTACAGAGTGTGGATCTGCTCATGGGTTAGGTTGAAAGGACTGGCTCTGATGCGAGGGATTGGGGCTGCCTGCGTGGTAACGGTGGCTGCACTGGTGGGGCATGCTGGGCCTGTCTCACCCTCCTTCTCCTCCTGCGTCTCCTCTGTGGTGCCGACTGTCGTTGTTGTTGATGTTGTGGCAATGCAAGCATGTCCTCCAGCTCAAGTAATGCTACTACTATTGGAATCATCTTGGTGTGGGAGGGGGTGTGGTGTGTGGTTGTGTTCCTTTTGTACTCGGCCAGACTCCATTGCCTCCACCTGTGCTGATTGTGTGCACCTGTGGCAGTTGGGAACACTGCACAAGGCATTTTACGGTTGGTCAGAGTTGCCGGTATTTACGGCATGCCAGTAACCACTTTTAACGCCTACATGATGCCGGTATTTGCATGTCCGCTTCACTTGTGATATCCTCCAGTTTACGGCATGCCGCTATTGCCGGCATAATGGCCGACATGCCCGCGCCCATGCCGCTATTAGAGGCACCGTACTTTACGAAACCGCTAATAGCGGTCTGGCTGGTCAGAATAGCCCATAGCGGGAAGCAATGTCGGTAATCCTTTACCGGCATTGTTTTCCTCTTACCTCCAAACTCGGAATGACCAAATGCACTTGTAACATCCACTGCAGCCAGTTCTCCACTTTTGAGAGTGGATTTTATAATTGGATAGCACAGGGGAAACACGCAGGTACTCAGGCACGGTATTACGCGCATTATAAAAAAACAATTAAATTAAAATAATTTGACAATGTAATGCAATGCAGGCTGCTTTGGAATGACAAATGGTGGGACACTGAAGTGACAATAATTCCTGTAAAGTATCAATTGCATATTACTGTAAGGATAATGAAGTATTGCATGAGCTGTGGGCCTGCTCTGGCCTTTGTGATCAAAGCACACCATAACACACTCTAAAGCCATATCATGGATCTTATTGTTTCATGAGCATACCCATCTCCCCCTCTGACCCTACTGCCCAGACCTCCCCACGGAGATGATAAATGCATTACTTTTCACCATTTTCTCTCTATTTACAATTAGACTATCTTTACCACCACTGCACACCCCTCAACTTCAGCAGCAAATACAGGGAAGGCTTTCTTTGTATAGCTGCATATTTAAGGATTTAGTGTGGATTATATGGAGTCAGGGAATCAAGTTTCCCTCCTGTTTATTAATAGCCTATTTTAATGTGAATTTACAACCAATAACGTGTCACTTTCTCTAGCTTGTTGAAAAATACAGATCTTCATTGGTGTCTTTCTATGCTGGTTGCTGCGCCATACAGCCAAACTGTGGCTATGCTTAGAGGTGTGGTATCCCAGTAGGGTAATGCACATGCTGTAGCCTACATTACTTTGTGTGGCCAGCTGGTCACAGATGTAGGTCCTTACAGGAATAGGGGTATCTTCCATGTTTTTCGAATTATGCACAGTGTACCAACAAGTTGGATAACTAATCAACTTCTATTTATGATCCTAGAAGAATTGAAGAGTTATACAACACAGATCGACTTGTATTTATCCAGATTTCGAACTGAGAAGGTGAAATACAGTGAGATTTCGACTTGCATGATGCTGGGGGTAAATCCTCCATGCTTCCTCTAAAGGTCGGCAGAATTACCACTCAGCGATTAAGCCAAAAATGACCAACTCCATAAATGGGGACTACCACTGCCCTCCCACCACTTGTAATCCCTGTGGTAAACCCACAGGGCCAAGTGGTATTCATGGTAACTAATTCTGGCAGTATTATGGCAGATTTACTGGCGAAATACCACTAACCTCTGAATGATGCCTGCTGTGTGGCAATGTATATTTACAATAATGACATAATTTGTGGTCATTTTGGAGACCCATATGCCAACTGTGTAGTACAAAGATCCGGCCGCCCTGACCCATTATCTATTCCCGTTCCAGATTAAAACTAGGAAGACAGCTTCAAACAGGCTTCCAGCCTGGACAAACGGATGACATCACATACCAATACCTTTTTGTGATGCTTGACTGATTTATTTATGTTGTATGCACAGATGAAATGTCTTATTTGCCACATTCTGCTTTATGTGCAATGTATATATCAGGAGTCTCATTTGTCTCCAACCGGTTTCTTTATCACTGCATATATGTAATAACCGAGGTCCCACAACAGTAATAGAGAAAAAGAAATAAAACAACATTGAATAAAAACAATGCTAAAGGAGGGAAAATAATCCCCTCCTGAACATTACGTTTGGTAAAAGCTTAAGTGAGTATGCTTTTTGTTCTGCTGAGCTGTAAATAAACAGCCACTAACCGGCTTCTAAGAACAAATGCACATCCCGTGCACAAGTAATTAGTCTATTAGAACACACCCCTTTCGTTATAGAGCATTTTGGAGACCTGTCAGCAGGGGGGCGCCAAGGATGCTTCCTGCCTGGGGTGCAGTCTGGTCTAAGACCGGCTCTGATCGCCCTCTAACCCTAACAATGAAAAAGCATGGCATCTACCATTTTGGAATGCCGCAAGACCCCGTTCCAACTCATGATGAGCTCACTATTCCTCAACACAGGCCCAATAGGTGGCATAATGGGATTGCTCCTAAGTTTTTTTAATCAGGTGCCAACCGACAGAACACAATATTAAAATGAAGGTCTTAAATACTGAGCTTCTAACAAGGAATGGTTATCAGGCATGAAATCACAAGCTGGAATATTGTTTGCATGTATTGAGAGGCTACTTTGAGAGAATAATGAACCCTAATAAAAAAGTTCATATTAAGGGCTGGTTTGAATCCCATTTTATGCTTGCATGGAAACACCTACTAGGCACTTTAAAAAGCAATACTTCAGACCCGAAAGAAATTGGGCCAAGGAAATAGGCATAAAAGAAAGCTATTAAGAACAGGAGAACTGAGTTGGTGGATATATCCTAGAATGAGCCACTACAGGCCGCCAAAAAAAGTGATCCGAGAAAGTTTTGGGCGGTAGTGAATTAGCCCTATTTGTCATTTATGTGCGAGATGGCTAGAAATTGTTTGTCATTGTCACCCAGGGAAGTGTGGGTGGCCCATGTTACTGAACTCTATTCAGAATGCGGCTTCAAAACTTTTAATAATGGACACACTGTTGACACAGGTGCAAGAGGTAACTCACATTATTGCTGTTTTACCAGTGGGGGTTCATGAACAAGCACTAAGATTTACCTGGGACCAAATATTGAAGTCTATCATAGTACAGAGAACTGTAAAATTCCCTGGCTCCGAATGAGTACACTCAGACGTTTTTAAACATGATATTTACTTCCGGTCTGTTTTACTCATTTATATTTTTAATCATGTGCTACAGTTCAACAAACTCTAAAAATTCTTGGAAGGATGCAATATTGGGCCCAATCTCTAAAAAAGAAAGTCCTTTGCTCTTGACTTCATATCACCCAATATCTCTCCTGAACAGTAGTTTCAAGATCTTCTCACAAACCTTAGTGTACCATTTAAGTGTGTGGACTTGCATAATATTTTAATGGATGCTCAATTGGGTTTTTGTGAGTTTCTTTGTACTGTGAATCAGGTGCTGAATTCATATCTGATTCTTGCGAACTCTACTCAAATTACCATGGAACCTACATATGTGGCATTCATGAACTTCTGCACAGCCTTTTACTGTGTCATATGGGCATCGCGAAAGTGTGCTCAGAGTTCTGGTTGAACTCGATAGAGATAATAGGGCAGCGGTTAGAATGGGGTGATTAGGTGATTGCACGCCTTGGATTATGGTTGACAGAGGAGCTTGGCAGGGTTGCGTATTGGCATCATTGCTATTCTCCCTAGATACAAATAAATTAGAACAGGCACTTTACCTACTACCACTTCACATACCTGGGGGTCACGTTTATTCTAAAAGAATTAGAAAATCCTATCATATCCCAAGACAACTGTGTCATAGATAAAACATGGTGCTCAGACATCCAGCATGCGTTAGCCAACAAAGTGGCTAACCTTCAAAACAAAATAACACTGAAAAAGGCCTCACTAACTGTCACCACACCACTTCCCAACAAAACAATTCCACCCAAAACTAAACATGTCACCCAATTTCACTTCTCCAAAGTCTCCACTATAGAGGTTGAGAAAGTTATACTTGGTCTCAAACCATCCAACTGCAAAGGTGACCAATGCCCAGCACAACTTATCAAGGCCGCTGCTAGGGATCTAGCACCTTTCATTACCAAACTTATTAATGCTTCCTTCACATCTGGCACGATACCTAGCAATCTTAAGGAATCTTGGGTACTCACACTTCTTAAAACACAAACGCTAGACCCCTCTATACCGACCAATTACAGGCCCATCACCACGGTGCCATTCCTATTGAAAATCTTAGACAAGGTAGCATATATCCAAATACAGAACTTCCTAGAACTTAATCATTCTTAGGCTCTCGTCAATCTGGTTTCCGGCCACTACACGGCACAGAAACTGCTCTCATTGATCTCAAAGCACAAATAGACAAATTAAGAGACAATGGAAAGCTTGCATTACTCCTCCTCCTAGATCTGTTGGTGGCTTTCGACTTGGTGGATCACAATGTCTTATGTAGCCACCTGGATTCAGCTGCCCACTTCTCTAGCGAGGCCATAGCATGGATACCATCCTTCCTCAGCGACCGAACCATGAGGGTCTTCTCACTTTCTGCAGCCGCGGGCCCTATCCCCATCACTTGCGGGGTGTCCCAGGATTCATGTTTCTCCAACCCTGTATAATATATTCACCAAGCCCCTGTTTGATGAGCTGGACCGTCTGGGTGTCAACTACACTAACTATGCAGATGATACCCAGATCCTCCTACCACTTACCAGGGACTACTGTAAGGACTTAGCACTGGAGAATAAAATGTACAGCAACGTTCAGACATGGATGGCCACACACGGCCTCTGTCTGAACAATGACAAAACAGAGCTTCTCATCCTCGGACCTGCATCTCTTCTCACCAGACTTGGCACAAACTACTCATCATTCATCATTGATGGGAACCGTATCAAGGTTGCAAAGGAAGTAAAAACATTAGGTTTTTACTTAGACTCCACCCTAACATTCACTAAACAGGTAAACTCCCTAGCCTCTTTGACAGCATACACATGCACACTAATTAGAGCTGGCAAACACTTCCCCTTATCTAACAGTTGTATGACTCTAGCTAGTGCTCTCGTTATATCTAGACTAGATTACTGTAATGCCCTATACATTGGAGCGAATAAATATATTATTAACAAAATACAGATACTTCAACACAACGCCCTTAGAGCTGCACCCAGTATCTCTAAGAAAGAACATATTTCTGAAACAAGAAGGAAAAACAAGTGTCTATCCACACTTGAGAAAATCAAACTAAAAACAGCATCTCTCATCCACAAAAGCCTAAACAACAAAGCACCACGATATCTAATAGAAAGATTCTCTAGAAAAACATCTACTAGACCAACGAGACTAGTTAGCTCTAACTGCCTTCCGGTGCCTCGCTTTAAACTATACACTATTGGGGGCACCAGTTTCCCAGTCAAAGCAGCTCAACTGTGGAACTCACTACCTACCACACTCAGAATGGACCAAACCTACACTCAATTCAGACAAACCCTGATAATATGGCTCCTAGAAAATGCTGACAAATGAACTTGTGGAACTCGACCACAGTTGTAAATAACTGTACATTTCCTCTGTATATTGACTGTCTATATTGAAGAACCTGACCACACATGTAAATAACTGTACATTTCCTCTGTATATTGATTGCCTATACTGTCTATTGTGTATATTTCTCCTACTACCACTGACTATTTGCACCTATATACCAATTATTGCTAGATTGGATGTTTGCTATTACCTGTAACCAATGTAACTTGTGTACTAAGCTGTATGACTTCTTATTGCCTGCGCCCTGATACCCTCGGGTATGGCACGCATAATAAATACTAAACAAACAAACTAAACAAACATACGTTTACGAAATATCTATGTGGCCATGACCATATTTCCTCTGCTGCTGCAAAGATCAAACAAAGTATTGGGGCTATTAATACACCTTTTTCTCTTTACAGAGGACAGTTATTGCCAGTTATAATGGGCATCTACACTGCATGTGCTAAGGCGATTGGGGTTTTTGGTGCCGAAGTGCAGGCTGTGAGGACCCAAGTAAGTTTCAGACAACTGAAAAACTGTTTTTCCGTACGATGTTAGGTCTACTGGTATTCTCACCCGGATACAAACTTCATATTGACCTGTGAAATCACCCTATATACAATTTGTGGGAAGAGTGCCTAAATTAAGTTATAGCTATTGACCCATTCAAATACAAGGCAGTTCTAAATAACACATATTTGCCATATTGGTGCTAGATTATGTTGTAATATGATACTTTGGTGTAATTGTGTTCTCCAAAGTCTAACTGTTTTGCACATGCACTTCCTGTGGTCCTCTATAGTTAAAATGACAAAAGTGGAAATAAAACAAACCAATGATCCTGGGAGAATAGCTCAGCGGCAACGTGTTTGCCTTGGAAGCAAGACGACACGAAGCAACACAGGTTCGATCCCCGGGTCCGCGCTTAGAAACCTCTGGGTATTTAAGCGTGTTATAAATACGCAACTAGGAGAAAACAAAACAATTCCAGTAACAGCGCCTCGATGCCCGCGGGCTGTGTGAGCGCTTTAAAAATGTAAATAAATAAATGATGACCTTCAGCTCAATTAGAAGGGGCAACTCTGTTGATAGAGCACTAATGGAGGAAAAGATATTGGGATACCAAACCTTGTCTATGATGGGTCTAGAGCCATACTTTCAAGCATCCTTGTATTTGCATGTTCGCTGGGCCATTACCAGATTCCGTTTTAATTTGTTGACTCTAAATATTTGCTTTGTCTCTTGGAAGATCAATGCAAAACTACCTAATGCTTGTTGCCCCTTTTGCCATGATAAAATAGAGACACGCCTCCTCTTTGTATTGTTTTGCCCGAAATATGCAACCTTGCATGTACAATACCTGATCCCAGTTTTTAGAGTTATAATTGTAAGACAGTGTGCTATGGCTTTTAACTATCCCATTTTATGTAAAGAAATATGGGTCTCTACATTGCTGAATAGTTTTTTGAGAAAAGCTATTCGACTTCGACAAATGTCAACCCATGCCTTTATTTAGTGGTTAGATGTATATGCAATTTTTTACCTGATTCTGTTTTTTATTTTTTTTTTTATATTTTTTATTAAGCTTTTATTGTAAACAAATACAACATTTTTGCTTTTTTCCCTCCCTTCCCCTCCTCCATATGCCAATCATTTAGTTCATTTCCTTTTCTTTCCATCTTACTTGTTTTCAAAGTTTAGTCCTATGCCATTTCTGGCACTCCAATATATCCAGTCTTCTGCTTCCTCAAGTATGCTTGGCTGCTAATATTTTTTGAAGAGTATAACATCATATTATGTCATATGTTCTGTTTGTCCATTGCACCTGAGATCTTTTTCAACATCATTTCTAAGAAGATTCCTAGGGCTTTAATTGTCTTTTGATTTGGATCCTCATATAATGTTTTACACCATAAATCCGAGTCCAGGGCACATGCAGGTGTTGGGATTTTGTGCAAAATGTTCCCTCTCTCTGATTTCAGTTTTTTGCAAAACATGACTAGGTGTTCTAGAGACTCTTCTTTTTTCTTGCAAATCCAACGTATATTGTCCGTTGTCAAACCATATTTGAATAGGTTTTGCTTTGTTCTCAAAATGTTGAGTTTAAATCGTAAGATTAGGTCCCTATGTTGGGGATTTGCACTTTTCCTTAAATATTTCGGTAGGATTTTAGGATTATTGGTTAAGGTGGTTGACAGTGTATGTAATTTTGATGCTCCTCGAGCGGTTTCAGATTGTGACCAGTCTACTGACATGAGTAGTCTTTCAATTTGTTCTGGATCATTCCGTAATGTCTCAGTACTTGCACCCAGTTGTTCCAGAATATCTGTGCATTTCTTCCTCCACAGTGCTAGTGGCCAGAAAGGTAGTTTTTCATTTTCTGTTGTCATAATCTCATACTGTGAGGGGAAAACACATAACTCTATTTTTCTGAAGGTCTATAGCGCTTTCCACAGTGTATGTACGTGCAGAGAAAGTAAACCTAGTTTGTGGCACACGATTCCAATAGGTACGGTGCTTGGTAATCTTAGGATTCTGCGCCAGAATTTTTCATCTAGTTTATCCCATGTCCTCCATGGGATTCTCAATCCTGTATCGCCTGCATATGTTATTGTCGGTGCCACCTTCAAGTTGTAAAACTCTATAATTGGTTGGATTGAGAATTTTCCATACCTCTTTTTCAGTATTAGAGCTTGTCTTATTAGTTGATCTATTTTTAGGTTTAAATGTTGAATCCACGGTTTGTCTGCCCAGTCATCACTGATTATGCTTCCCATTTACTTAGTGCTTTTAGTTATTGAAGCGGTTGATTTTCAAGACATCATTTGAAAGGTTTTTTTTGATTTTTGTTTGTGTCTTTTTAATTATTAGTATTTCTGTTTTTGATGCATTTATTTTCTGTTTGTTCTCACTCACAAAGTTTTGCAGTGCATCGAGTTTGCACTGTAAGCCAATTGCAGTGGTGTCTAGGAGAATAAGGTCATCTGCATGATGCAGATGTCCTATGGTATTTCCTCCTAGGCGAGGAGAGTACGATCTCGGTGGCTTCATTCTTTCTCTAATTTCTAGAATGAAAAAGTTGTATAGGATTGATGCCAGTTGGAACCCTTGTTTTAGGCCTCTTGTGGTACTAATGGCCTTAGTTAGGTTTCCTTCCTGATCTAATCTCACTTGTAAAGTCGTATCTGTATGCAGGTCAATAATGGCTGCCAGGAGATCTTTTGGGCAGCCTCTATGTTCCAGTTTTTCCCATAGCATTTCACAATCAACTCTGTCAAAGGCCATGGTCATATCAATACATGCTAAAAAGAGTCTTTTATTTTAATTTATGGTTTTCATTTTGAGCATATTGAGTATTAGTAGATTCAAACCACAGTCCACTTTTTCAACAAATCCTGATTGTTTACGATCATAGATGCCACTTGCTGTTATCCATTTCTTTAATCTCTTCAAGAGAATGCCTGCATGCAGTTTGCCTAGGACATCTAATAATGAGATAGGTTGGTAATTTTCTGGTCGTGTTCTGTCGCCTTTTTTAAAAATTGGTATCAATCGCTTCTATGCTAGCTTGGGGGCGCTCTTTGGAACCCCCTAAATGGCAGGATATTGAGCAAGCTGCCGCCCCTTTCCCGTTGGAATATTTTCATTTCTTGCCTAAAGAGGCACAAAGCTATCAAGGGGGGCTATTGCCCACGACTCTGGTAACACTCCGGAGCTGGGATAGGGCAAGCACGCAAAGAGGGATCGCCTCGGAAATTGGGCCCACTGTCTCCCATTACCCAAAATCCGGCGTTCCCACCGGGGCTGAATTCTAGTTGATTTCGGGGATGGAATTCAGGTGGGCCCTTAAAACTTAGGGACCTATACATAGACCAGGAATCGCTGACGTTTCAGGAGTGCAAGGAGAAATTTGGGTGTCTGAAATGGAGCGGTTTAGGTATATACAACTCCGACAATGGTTGACTAATAGGGTCACTCGCCAGGCTGCAGGTAGGTCCCCACTGGGTATAGAGCTCAAAATTTTGGAGGGTCAGCGTTCCCATAGGCTGGCTACTTGTTATAAACTTCTGGAAAATGTTCCGGAATGTGAGAAGCTTCCTTATATGTTGGCCTGGGAGAGGGAATTGGGGATGGATATTCCGGAGGAGTCCTGGCAGCAGATATGGCATAGAGCCCATACGAGTTCTAGATATAAGTTGGTTAAAGAAAATGCCATTAAGATCTGTTTTCGCGGGTACTTCCCCCCACTAGCAGACTGCACGCTATTAATCCAGACTACCCAGACACATGTTGGCACGGTTGTGGTGAGCGAGGAGACCTAGGGCACATGTGGTGGCATTGCTTGGTCATCCAGACTTTCTGGTTGGCAGTGCAGTCTAAGATCAAGGACATCACTGACTCACTTCTCCCCATGGACCCACACATATTAATTTTGGGTGATGTGCCAGAAGATGGATCCTTTCCAATGTCGGATTCCAGAGCAGCCCTAATTGCTCATCTGCTCAATGCTGCACGAATCACAAGGGCTCGCTTCTGGAAATCTGTGGAGGGGCCGCAGGTGGCGCACTGGTCGGTGAAAGTGTGGGAACTATTGGCTCTCGAGAAACTGACTGCCATGCTTGAGGGGAAGCTCTCGAAATTTATACGGATTTGGAACCCTTTTTTGAACTATGTGTCAGACAGAGAGCAAATGTTCTTTCAACCGATCCTGATGAGACACTTTATGAACTCCTGATACAGATGTCATGTCCTTCAATTGCACCGACTCAACTCCTTTTTGTTTTTTTGTTTTTTTTTCTTTCTCCCTTCTCCCTCTGCTCCCGGAAATCAACTGTCCAAATGCTTCCCCCTCTATAATTGGTTATTGATGAATGTATTGGTACATGATTGTATTATGCTCTATGAATTGATACTAAATTGTTATGAATGATTAAATGGGGCTTAATTCTGAGGAGGCGAACTGAGTTGATGTGATTATGAATTGTTATGTATACCTTGTATTGTTTTTGTTTGAATTAAATATGCTATAAATCAATAAAAATAATAATAAAAAAATAATAAAAATTGGTATCACCACTGTTTTCTTACATGAATTTGGTATTTGTTTATTTTTGTTTATACTATTGAACAGGACATAGCACATCACGGCCCATAATTCTGGTGTTTGTTTAGTATTTTGTTTGTCAGACTATCAGGTCCCAGGGCACGAGATGTGCTAAGGCATTTGATTAAGGTCAATATTTCGATATTGTCAAAATCTATTGACCACAGTATGTCATTTTGGTGTTTCTTTGAAAGAGTGTTGATGATACTGGTCGAATTATAGATGCTTTCAAAATGCTTAACCCACTCAAGTTCGTGGATTAGATTTCGCAATGCTGAATTTTGGAGATTTTGTTCTTTATTTACCGAGGACCAGAAGAAATTATCATTCTTATTTTCCATTGCCATTAACATCTGTTCAGAGTCTCTTTGGTATAATTTTGCTCTTTGTGATTTGACACATTGTTGGTATGTTTGCTTTTTTTCTTGCATCACTCAAGATGTTATTGATTTGCCTGTTTTTTTTTAGAGATCTCAATTCTTGTGCCAGCTCTTTTTTTCGTTTGTGTAATTCTGGATTAAATTGATGTAGCCTGATGACTGTAGGCTTCTGGTTTTCAATCTTTGTTTTGTCGGAATGACATCAGACATACTTCATATTCAACATTGTCAATTTCCTCTTCTTGCCATTTTTTAATTGTGTTTGTCAATCGTGGTATAGTTTTAGATGTCAATCACAAACGATTTAGTCCCTTGTTTATGTCACATTATGCGGCCATAAGTTTGTTTCCTTTTTCTTAGCCTGTTGCCTGATATCTTCACAACAGGTTAGAAGTAATATTTTGTGGTCGCTTTTTACGGTGTCCAGGATGCTTAGAGATGTTAATTTTCCATAGGTTATGGCATCTACGAAGCAGTAATCTAAGGTTGCTTTGGCAGTACACGAAGACCAAGTGCTTGCTTTTTGTAAGTCGCCTTCTACGTTGCCATTTGCCATATGTAAATCTCTTATGTGCATTTCATTTAGCCATTTCTTGGTATAAGACTCTTTTTGGCTATTTTGGTTCTTTTTGCACGGAAGATTTATGGCAGTCTATATTTACGTCACCACAAATTAAGAGACTAATGTTCACAAATTCTGAGTTTATGTCATCTATATGTTCAGTAACCAAAGTCAGAAAGGGATGCTCCATCTTTTGCTTTACTATTCCAGTAGAGATTAAATATGACTAGAGTGAGTTTTTCCTTTGATGTTTGTTGGTCATCCTGAAAGATTGTTATTTGTATGAGTGAAGAGGAAGTTATTACTTTTACAAGTTTTCCATGAAGATTATTTTTGACAGTGGTAAGAAGTCCTGCCGATGGTCTCCCCATTTTGCCTTTGTGGGCTTTATTTAGATAGCACGTATAGCCATCTAAAATGGGCTTTTCTTGTAGCCAGCATTCTTGAATGCATATGAAGTCTGCTGTTAGGAGTTCATGGTTAAGATTTTCAAACAAGTGTTTGAATCCTCGAGAATTCCATGAAGCTATGCACAAGTTCTTTAATGCACTCTGACATTCGGTCTAATTTTGGCCTGAAGATGTCAGAGTTGCTGCAAGCCAGTTCCAGGACTTCTGCTTCCCAGCCATCGTTTCTAAGGGTGGTACATTTGATTCATCTTCCACTGTTTGATCGTCTGTTTTGCCTTTTATCCTTATGTGCAAAGCACACAGCCCCGCAGGAAGGTTGGTGAGAATCTACTCGGTTTATGTCCAATTTCCTCTTCAGCTTCATCTTCCGATTTGTCTTGAAATTATAGGGCCTCATTAGGACCCAGGTGGTAAGGGGTTTACGGTGGCGTAAACAGCGCCGACCCTTACCGCCTGATTCCGAGGTCCCTTAGCGCCATGGAGGTTTTAACACCTGCTTTTAGCAGGTGTTAAAATCCATGGCGCTAAGGGACCTTGATGTTAATTACGCCACCGTAATTTACGGTGGCGTAATTAACGCCTTCCCCACTCCCATTATGCCCTATGGGGCAAAAATGGGAATGGGGAAGGGTAAATGGGGATTGGGGACTTACCGCCCCGCCAACCTCGGAATGGGGCGGTAAGTCCGCCAACCACCATGGGTCGTAATGAGGCCCATAGTCTCTTGTTCTGCTGTAGTTATTTTTCCACAGCAATTTTTTTCTGGATATCTTGATTAAAGCTGGGAATGTGTTTTTGGTCAAATACCAGAGTTCGCAGCTCTTCTGTTGCTGTTAGCAATAGATTTGAGATGGATCTGGTTACAAGATGTAGGCAGATGCAATCTGTTCTGCTTCATTTGGAAAAGACACTATTTTTATGTCTTTTGGTTCCACGACTCGCAATTGTGGAATGCTATGAAGTAGTCTCATTAGATTTGACCTATTCAATATTAGACCGTCCTTTGCTTTTAAAACTCGCTCTAGTGATAACTTGTGCATCTTTATCACCTCATTTTCTGCTGGTTTTCCTGTTTGTGTTTCCATTTTTTTCATTTTGTGTCCCATAATCAGACCTCCACATTTCTAGCCCTTTTATCTTATTTGTTCATTCCCGGTTTGATTGCTCAATCATAGAGTCAAGTATTTTTTGTTGGTTGCTTGTATTTTTATTTTGTGCCTCAATGAGCTCTCGTTATTGTGTCAGGGTTACACAATGTTGTATACTTGACTCTGAGCTAAGTAGTGCTTAAGGTTCCTCCTTTGATTGCTTGCTTTTCTGGCTTTCTATGTCGATATAGCTTTCATCTTCATATATGGAGACAGTTGACGGCTGCTCTTGCTCTTCTTCTGAGAGGTCCTCTTCATTTATCAGCAGGTGGATCACTTTTCGTGTAAAGTGTCCTTGACTTTCAAGTTGTGTTGTGGACAATTCCTTATTTGGGTTTATTCCTATTTGTTTCTTTTGCTGTTGAATCTGCACAGGTTCTCCAATTGGTTTCAAATTTCAAATGAAGTTACTAGTGCCAGAATTTGTGATCGTTTTTGTTTTTGAAATATTTTTTGTTTTTCTTACTTGAGCCTCTGGGATTTTTTTTGTCGCTCCTAGCTCTTTTCTACTGTTTCCACTTTGCACTTCTGGTTCAAAAATAGAGAAGACCTCTTTGTTTTGTCTTATATGTTGATGTTGTTCATGTTCGCTATTGGCGGATGCCGCAGGTGTTTCTATCATGGTATTTGTGCTTGTGCAGGCATCCTTACTTTGTATAGTGATTTGTTGTTGATCTTGCTCAACATTTGTATTTTGTACCCATGATTCCAGACAAACATTTAGTGTTGAGATTTTATGGCCCTCATTCAGTTCTTTTATTTGTTCAATGGAAGCATTAAGTGAGGGAGCACTTATTGGAGCTAAAAACAATTGGTCGTTGGCGGCCCTTTCCTCTATAGCCCTTTCTTTCTGTAGAGGTCGAGAATCTCGGTTTGGTTCTGCATTTGTACGAGTGTCCTCTGTGGTATGGACAACTCCAATTGCTTGCGTTTTAAGCAGCTTTACTGTATCACTAAAGTAGCTCAGGATGGATCTTTTATCATCACGAGCATCTTTCATCAGATCGATGAGTGTTTTGAAGATTACATTTTCAGATTCCTTCTCTCTGGCTCTCCTTTCCTTTGTTGCCTCTATATATGCCTCAATGAATATAAATTTTGATTGCATTATGGCCAATACAGTGGTTTGATCCTTGGAATTCTCATGTAGTGCGTCATATAATTTTAAAAATTGCGCCAGTGTTTTGGTCATCATAGAGCTGATAGCTGTTTGTAGATTCACACTTTGTTCGGAGAAGGCTTGGATGTATTCAGCAATTCTGATGTTTTGGCCACAATCATCTCTTATTGCAGCTGTATATTTCTTATTTGCCAATTTAGGCATTCGGTTGCTTTGTTTACTATGGTCATCTTCGCTTGAGCTATTCGAGCTTTCAGTTTCAGTTTGATTTCTATGCATTGGGACAGCTTGAGTCTTGCAAGTTTTCCATTGTATATGTGGATCGATTTGTCCTATCTGAGGTTGTTTTCTGGCTTCATGTAACTGTGTTTTATAACATGACTTTTCAGTATATACTGTTGATTTAACTTTTTTCTCTGGTGCCATTTGTAGAGTAGATTTATTTATTTCAACTTCATTTATCACCCGTTTTGCTGTTCTTGACTGTGGGGTGGAAGTGCTGGCTGGTAGATGAATCCTGGTTGGGGATTCCTCTTCTACAGGTTTGAGATCCATTGGGAACTCTATTACAGACTGCGATAGTTGATTTTCCTCAGGTATTGATTCTTTTATCGTTGTCTTATCCATTTGTTTTTGTTTTTGTGGTTCTGCATTTAGATCCAAATTGAGATCCATTGGGAGCGCTATTACAGACTGCTGTAATTGATTTTCCTCAATTATTGATTTTTTTATCATTATCTTGTGCATTTGTTTTTGTTTTTGTGTTTCCGCATTTAAAGCAGTTTTTTTTCTTTTTCATTCTCAATGCTCTGATCTTCTTTCTGTTCTTTCAAAATATCCGACATATTTGAGGCTATGATTGCGTCATATCGTCCTGAAGCCAGTAAGAGGTAATTATCTGGTATTTCTTGCCACACAGTCTCCTTTTCAGGAGGAAGTTTGGAATTTGTCAGTTGACTTGTATTTGGTTCTTTTACTTTGAAGTGCCATCTTATTGATTTGGTTTCTGAAAGTGATTTGGCCCGAATTTTTGATCTTAATGCTTTTCTTTTTTTTTCTTTTTTTGAGTCTCTGTTATGTTGTTTATTGCTCCATTCTGTGAAGGGATTTGCATATTTGCAAGTGACCTGTTTGCAATTTCAGTCATTTTTGTTTCTTGTATGTGTAATTCGGTTTCTTGACTTGTAGCTTTGTCGTTAGTTGGAATTTTAGTATTTTCCTCATTTAAGTTGTTTGACAAGTTTATATTGTTTGAGGAGTTTTGTTTTGAATGCTCAAGTGTTGTTTTTTCTAGAAAGTACCCTGTGCATCAACGTACATGGGGGACTCTAAACTAGCTGCATCCATATCGTATTGTAGGGTTTCACTTCTTATTGTACCATTAATGTCTTTAGAAAGTTCCTCCTCGCACGGCAGACACAATCTTTTGTTTCTACTCCTCGTCGTGTCCCGTAGAACTCGGTCCTCTCAGACCGCCCGCTCGCAGAAATCGAGTCTCACACTCGGTGTTCTCGGAAGCTCCTCACGCACCTGCCAACTCCTCGGCAAGCGAAGGACTCGGCCGCTCCAAGGCCCACACAACCCACAAGGGCTCCGGAGGCCGTGCTGCATCCACGCGTTTACAGAACCCTCGTGCAAATAAGGTAACAACACATATTTGGATGCATGTATGGAGCGGGTCAGGGTAGGGTAGGGGTTAGGGGATTAAGCAAAAAGGTTTGCCGCAGGGCACAATGAGAGATACAAGGAAGGGTCTGGTTGTGACATACCTTGTTTGCAGTTCTGATCAGTGCTGTTTCGGGCTCCTGGTACTTCTGAAAAAGTGTCTGCAACGGCAAGTCCATGTATACTGGGAACTCTGATTGAGCCCGTCTCCACAATGTCCACGTGATTCAGTGGGTCCAATTTCTCCAGTATTCTGTTGTCTACGAGCTCATCATGATCAGCACTATGTTGGTTCATTCGGCTTCGTGTTTATGGTGCCAAATTGTTGTTTGTTGTATCTCTGCCACCCTTTGACATCCCCACGGAAAACACTCTGCCAACACTCCGCGCGTGCTCCGCGTGTGAGTGTAGGTTTTATGGGAAAAAAGCTGAGTCTACTATATATTAATGCCTGTTTAGCACTATTACATACAGAATCAATTGGATTGTATGGTACATGAAAGAATAGTATAGAGTTTACAGCAATTATAAAGTAAACCACTGAATACAGACGTCAGGACACCCCCCCCTTGTGTCTCTAGTCCAGTTAGCCCATAGCCCTGATGTCCCTAGGGTTGTCCCTCCTGTTACCAGGTTTTATGGGAAAAAACAATGAAACTGGAAAAAAAACTCCAAGCGTGGTAAGCAGCTTCTCCTCACTGTTCCAAGGCTAGCAACACTCTGCCAACACTCTGTGCACGCTCCGTGTGTGAGTATAGGTTTTATGGGAAAAAACAATGAAACTGGAAAAAAAAATCCAAGTGTGGTAAGCAGCCTCTCCTCACTGCTCCTCACTGCTCCAAGGCTAATAAACATTCTGCCAACACTCCGTGCACGCTCTGCGTGTGAGTGTAGTTATTATGGGAAAAAACAATGAAACTGGAAAAAACACTACAAGCGTGGTAAGCAGCCTCTCCTCACTGCTCCTCACTGCTCCAAGGCTACCAACACTCTGCCAACACTCCGCTTACATTTTCTTGTATCCAATTGTTAAGATATAATATGTACTTTTATGAATAGCATTGATCAATTTGAATAAAGATTTTTGATAGTGATAAAAAAGAGAAAACAATAATAATAATAAAAACAAATACACTTGTCACCAACTAGAATGCTGCTGCTCCTTTTTGTCTGCCAAACCCACCAATTTGGTACTGATTTTAAGCAATACACCTGTTCTTCTTTCCTGAAGAATAGTGGCATTGCTGGACCCAGGAAGCATATGGCCCGCTGGGCCCAACTACTAATTTCCTCCTGGTCAATGAAAATCCTTGAAGCCACGGCCTACTCGGTCTCCTCGACCAGGTTAAAAGTCTTCACCAGAAGACCTGAAATATTTAATAGCTTATATTGACAGCCATGCCAAGCCCCAGCCTGCTTGGAGACCTCTATACACACCTCATGAAGAATAAAATCAGTGTATGTTGCAGTGAAGCGGTAGAGGTCATATTGTGCAGAAGGAAAGGAGGGGAAAACTCTGTCCTCATTCAATTTCTGGCTGCAGACTCCATTTTGTGTCACTAAAAGGTACCCTCATAATACTAAGCTACCTAAACTGGGTTATACTCTTGGCAATTGGGATCAAATAGCAGGTCAGGGCAGAACATGGGATTGCCACTAGCATCCTACAAGCCAGACTAACCCTCCCGGGGTCCAGCAGACAGCTGACATCTCCTCGGGGAACCACACCCAGTACATCCGCTATCAAATATTTGGCTGAACGCATTGCAGAGTTCCCAGGTGATGGACTATAGCTGATCTTCAGGCTCTCTTAACCTGAGACTGATCTTCCTCCTGGCCAGAGGATCTATTGAGTGTGTGTACCAAATACTGTTCCTGTCCTAGGGTTACCCACTTGAGGATAATTATTGCTGGAGGCCCCCTGTTCCTGGGGTTTCCTCTGGCAAAGGTCTTTTGCTGGTATTTACAACACATCATCATGTCCCCCAATGAAAAAAGGAAATGGGGTTCCCAAAAGACAGCACTTCAGAGAATGAGGTCTAAATAATATGGCATAAAGCAGACATTCTCTGCTTGAAGGTCTTGTCCACAGCCTGATATAAAGATAAATTATTGAAAGGGACAGAACGTTCCTGCCAATTCTCCCTGTCCAGGGAAGATTCCTACTCTTCCCCCTCAGAAGGGCTGTCAAAAATAGGAATGACTGAGTCATTGTTATCCTGAGACATGGTCTATAAATGTTGGACAACCACCCTCCCGCTTACAGTATCGAAGGGGTTTACTGAGAACCAAAATGTTCACTTATAGAAGTCCCAGGGAGTGAGGACACGGTCACACACCAGGCTGCTTTCTTTTTATATGCACAGTGCATGGAATAAGGAAGACAGCATCTAGATTGGGAGAACAGCTTTACAGAAGGATACCGATCCCCCACCATGTATCAACACACATGTCCCACTCCTCAGCAGCCAAAACACGATGCTCAGGGCACAATATCAAGATCTCTTGACTCACAGGAGTAATGTGCAACATCCCGAAATTATAGAACAGGGCACAAATATGCATTAGATCTGCTGATGGCCACTCTAGCCTGAACACAAACACAACAAGAAATGCAATGCCCTCATTACCACGTGAGCCAAACGACACCCTGACCTCCCTCCTGCGAGCATTTTGTATACTTAGCTGAGAGCAGTAAAAAAAGAGGACGGGCTGCTGCATGGGGTGGGTTCATAGTGATTGGACTATTATGTACCTAGGGGATTATGTGATTTGTAGTCATTTTCCTTTTTTATATTACTTCTGTGCAGCAAATAAAGAGAAATTGTAATGCATACTATGAAGACTCCATACCATGCTATAGAATCATTCACATATCAAGCTTGTGCGATAAGAAGGCCGGTAGGAAGCAGGCGCAACCATCATATATAAGACCATTGACTCATGGAGGACAGTGTGGTAAGTTTGTGAAAATACCATTTCAGGATTTTGTTGCATCACAATTGTGAGGAAAGGGCAGGATATGACATGAGACATTGGCCTCGCAGGTGCCTGGGAAGCTTGTAAGTCTATGGCTTTTTGAGGGCTGATAGTGATGGGCTGAAGTGGATCTGGCAACAATATATTGCCCTAAAGAGTTTAGTGGGGCTGGTGTAAAATCAGTCAGATGCCAATTAAGAGCGTTTGAAAAAATAATAGAAAGTGTTGGTTCTGACTCTTCCAATTCCTACATCTCTATAGCTGGAAAGAGTGAGAGTGTGTTAGTTGGGATAGTGACTCATGAAACCATGATGTCTGTTCAAATACCCTTAACTCTATAAGGGTACCTTGTACAGTCTTGATCACCCAGGTGATAGGTATACTATAGCAAAAAAAATGATGAAGACCTTACGTGATAGACAGAACTGATTAAATTATAATCATACTACGAAAATAAGTATTTTTTATTTCTTCTCAAAATACATTGGTAACATTTGGCAATGTATAACATTAAAAAAACCTCTTTATTTCAATAATACCTTTCAATTTGCTTCCACAAATACACACACACCAAGCTGAACAGGCGTATCCATATTCACACTCAAAATCTATACACACAATATATATATATATATATATATATATATATATATATATATATATATATATATATATATATATATATATACAGGTCCTTTAATTAAATTAGGGCTTCACATTAACAGACCAATGTCGTTGTTTGGCTGGAACATCACAGAGCCACAGCAAAAGGCTTGTTTAGTCCAGCTGGAACACGTGTCGACTAATTTTTGGTTGTTAAACAATAGACACATTGTTAGAAATATGGGGTGTATCGTAATATGTCAATTGGTCTGTTAATGTGAAGCCCTAATTTAATGAATGGGCCTGTATATATAGTGTGTATTGATTGTTATTTTGAATGTGGTTATAAATGGGTGTGCCTGATCAATTTGGTATGTGTGTATTTGCGGAAACAAATTGAAAGGTATTATTGAAATGAAGAGGTTTTTTTAATGTTATACATTGCCAAATGTTACCAATGCATTTTGAGAAGAAATAAAAATATATTATAGTAAGAATGAGGCTACTGGCAACTCAAGCGAAGGCCTTAAAGAGAAAATGTGGGAGATTCTCGTTATTGCCTGCTCGAATGTTTTATCTACAGAAAGTCATTCCAGTCATTACCTACGGCAGTCAAACTAAAATCTTGGAGAAATCTGTTAGATGGGATTTATTAGAAGGGATATTCTGGAAATCCATTTTACCAGTCCCCCAGGGTACCCCAATAGCACTCATTAGGTATGAAATGGGTCTTATCTTTTTACAGGCAGCCGTCACTTGCTCAATTATAGCTCTATACAGAAAAGTTCAATTGTCTACAAGTTCATCGAAAAATGTATTTCCAGTTATTAAAAATCTATTAGCAACTGTAACCCCTACTCCATTAACTAAATGGAAAACTCTTTCTGAAGAATTCTTACACGATGCTACCATTTCAAAGGAATTGTTAATGGAATTCCCTGATAAAGCAAAGCTGAAGCTCCACAGAATGGACTGGATTGATATTGGTGAAAATGCTCCACCTACCACGCTTATGAAATAGGAGCATTTCTAACTAAAGCTTTAAATCAGGTACCTTCCTATATCAAGACCTTTCCTGATCGGTTATACGCTGATACATTTTTATGCTTCCGATTTAATTTACTCCCAACAAAAACAAAAATAGCATTATATTCGAAGGAAACCGGCCTGTCTACATCGTGTAGATTTTGTAATTTAGCGCATAAGCAGGAGACTACTGCGCATCTAATTACTGAATGCGAAGGTCTACTGGAATTAAGGAAAAGTCCTTTTCACAATTACTTTAAAGAGAGAGTTACCTTGACAAAGGAACAAATGTGGATTGACATTTTTAATGCTACTAGTACCTCCTTGATTATTGCCACAGTGAAATTTCTTCAACAACTGAATTTATAGTTCATGCTTTTATTATTCGAGTCAATTGTATAGGTCCAATCAAGGTGCCCCTTTCTACATTATATCTATACATATTGTATTCTCATCTTAAAGTAGGGCATTATGACAGCCGCTTCATTCCCATTATTACTATGTTTGTTTTATGATGTTTTAAAATTGCTTCTTGGTGATGTATTTGAGTTAACTGAGTGACTGTGTTGCTTATTGTATGAGCTATATCATTTGGGAGTGAGCCTTTAATTATTTAAGCTATAACTACAAGCCTTCTATTGCGTTTATACTTTATTTTAGGTATGTACTTGCATTCTTTTTATTGCATCATAAGGACATTTGCGTCTTTTTAATTCTTTTAAAAATGTTTTATCTCTGTGATTAATTTAAAATTGACCAATTGCTGATTTGATGACTGTATGGATCAATTGTTTTTGATGATATGAATATTGTGAATTGAGAATATCTTTGAGAAATGCTATTTCGATTGCATTGTTAAAAGTGTTCAGGAATTCAATTGTAATTGAAAAAGTTGCTTGTCAACTAAATCAATTATAAAAAAAAAAGAAAAATTGTTTGTGTAGTATGATTATAAGTTAATCAGTTCTGTCTATCCATTAAGGTCTTGATCCAATTTTAGCTCCCTGACATTGTATTGAAAGTGTGCATGTCATTAAATTCATAGATCTCCCTGGCTTTGTCAGTCCTAAAATTAAACCAGAGTACCACAATTTTATGATCATCCGGAACATGATTTGCTTCTGAAAAATGCTCACAAACTGGCCTGGCCTGTGTGCATTGCCTGATACTCTTCAAAAGGAGGTTCATGCACTTATGTAGATGTTGACCAATTTCCCCTACTTGGTAGCCCCATTCTGGGCATTTCATGCATATAATCATGTTCAATGTTGTTGGAGGCACATGTAAAACACCCTATAATTAGATCTCGACAGATTAGGCATCTTTGTTTTATTAAATGTATAGGTCCTCCTTTTTATGATATTTGTGTGTAGTTTGCTTCTTATCATCATTTCTTTTACATATGCTAGTTGTTCGAAAGCGAGGAGTGGCATATCAGGGACGTGTTGTTGCAGACATTCATCTTGTTGCCAAATTGGTTATATTTCGTTAGCAATCTTTTTTAGGGCTTCCAACTCTGAATGCTATGTGAGTACCAGTCGCACCTAAATTGAGGCTTTGTTTGCTCCTTATTTTGGGAGGTTGCTACGGGGATCTGCATTCGCCTGTGAATCTGGCTGTCCACAATTGTATGGTTGTAGCCATGGTTTATGAAGCCTGATCTCAACGCTTATATGTTTTTATTCAGGCCTCCTGTGTCTGCGCATATCTGCCTGCATCTTAATGCTTGTTTGAATATTGCAGCAAGCCTTGGTCCACTCGGTGGAAGCTATCACTCTTCAAATAGATGTCACAGTTGCTTGGTTTGAAATATTCTGTGCTATGTAGCTGTTCAGCTTTTATTGTTATTGTGGTGTCATGGAAATTAACTTTTTCAGGAGAGTGGGAGAGTTTGAGATTAATGGTTGAGTAGAATCAATTAAAACTTCATTGCTGGTTTAGGAGGTCAAGCTCCGCAGCAGTCCAAATCAAGAGGACGTCATTGATGTAGGGCAGACATCCTAATGCTCTGCAGTCACAGTTAGTGAGGAAATCCGTCGCTAATCATGCCATGAAAAACTGTGCATACTGAGGCACCATCTTAGTACCCATGGCCATCTTCATCATTTGTAAATAAGTGTCAGTACAAAAAGTGAAATAATTGTTAGTCAAGATGAATTCTATGCACTTGGCTATAGAAAGTGAATTATGATTGCTAAGAGCATTTTTACATGCTTGAGTTCCATCGATGGTTGACATTTTTTGTAGAGTGACTCCATGACGAAAGGTTGGTAGTAATACAACACATAATTATTCACCTTATTTGTATGCATCCATATAAAGTAATGTTCTAACTATATATGAATATGAACCTCCATACACCTGAATCTTTAAATTATTTTATTGTATGAAAGCTTGCAAATTTAGAACTCCTATTATTCATACTTAGAAAAGTCACAATGAACATACAAATAAATTATGACACAACTTATCAGCCTATATCCCTTCTTCTACCATTTGTAGAATGTCAATTCAGAGGTGTTGGTTATATACACTCCATGGGAAGGGGTCAAGTGCATGTATTGCCTGGATACTAATAATCATTGTTTGTAATCTTTGTATTTTAATCAGCCTGTCCTGTTAGCCTGCCATGTTTCCTTCCTTAATTTTGTTTCAGGAATTTCTTCTTGAGTCAATTGCAAAATGAAGACATGTGCTATATCCGTGACTTCTGTAGAACAAGCCTAAGGTGAAAATGTGTAAGTTAGAAGCATAAATAAAGGTGTATGATGAGGTCAAATAGTGTCCGGAAAATAAAATGATTATTTTTCATACCTGTGCATCCTGACTAAACTCTTATGCCACTCTCTTCTACTGTATTCTGTATAGTCCTTTTATGATGCAGTAAGAGTGTCCTCGAGTATACCCTCCTGCTTTTTGGGAGGAAATGAAGGAATTATGTAACTATTATAATTTATTGCGGGCAAGTATGCTCATCCATACCATCAAAATGGAAACAAATAATACAGGATTAAACTCTTGACTACTTCAAGTAGTGTTTAGTTGTTCACAAATTGCAGAAAGAGAGATCCTGTATATTTAGAAAAGTAAATGTCAATGGAAGACTTTGCCTGATTAATCGCCAAAGCCAGCCTGTCCATATGTATGTTACATAAATGAGTCACACTTGAAGACCCACGTTATTCTGTGTTGCCCCCGATAGCCCCTTGGCAAGTGTGCAGTAGGGTGCAGATATTTGTACAGAATCACCTTGCAGGGTTTGTGGGGCCATGTGCAAACTGTCCTGCCTTTGTTTTGCTTCTTTAACCTTACCATTGTACAGGGAAAGATATGAGTGGTCACAGAGAGGGCCGACTGTCAGAAGATCTTCACCCCATATTAAAGAGGTCAAATGAACATGGTTAACCATCATGTCATGACTACATAAAGAACAGCTTGTAAAGTGGTTTGAGAAATAGACACTTATCTCATAAGTATTACTCATTAGTAATTATAGTAGCCTTACTGTGGCTACTATCTATGGACCACCTGGGCAGAGCTCCTCCTTCCTCTCTAAATGGGCAGACCTTTCCTCTTCCCTCCTGGTCTCGACTACTCAACTCCTCCTTCTTGGAGACTTTAACATCCACCTGGATGATTCCTGTCCCTTCTCTGGACTCTTTTGCGACCTCTGTGACTCACTCTCACTCTCTATTCTCCCCTCCAGCCCGACTCATTCTGCAGGACACACGCTGGATGTTCCGATCTCCTCAGACATTTCCCCTTTTTATCCCCCTCACCATTCCTCTCTCCTGGAGTGATCACTTTATCCTTTCCTCCCAGCTCACCCTCTTTAACCCCCATGCCAAGACAACTGCAGCACTGTCACCTACCTTCTCGGTTATCTGACCCATGTAGCGTGTGTCAGTTGAGGCTTTCACCGCCACTTTCTCACCTCCCCCTCCCCCTTTGGCTGACTCACACCCTGACACAGCCCTTTCCATGCTCCATTCTCCTATATCTGATACTCCCGATGTACTTGCCCCTGTCATGAGGATCCACTTGAAGCTCAAAGCAAAGTGCAATTCCTGGTATGATTCAGACCTCGTCACCCTCAGGCGCAAGTGCAGGATGGCTGAGTGGAAATGGTGTGTTTCTGGTACAACCTCTGACAAACTGGCCTGCCGCCTGCTCCAAAGGCAATACCAGCTCTCTGCCCACACCAAGAAGAGAGCTCACATCCAAGCCTGCGTCTCTGCTGCATCTAACAACTCAGCCAAACTTTTTTAAGATCTCCAAGGAACTCACCAATCCTGCTGCAGTCTCTACCTCTCCTGTCCCTTCCCAGGCCCTCTGCACGGCTCTAGCTTCTCATTTCATCTCTAAAACTCAAGACATCCTGTCATCTCTCACTTCCTCTCCCCCTACCGCCTCTACTCCCTGCTCTGCCTCTGGCCCCCCTTCGGCCAACTCTCCTCCCTCCTTCTCTGCCTTTGCCCTGTTCTCCCCAGACAATGTTTCTAGACAAGTCTGATCTATGAAAGTCTCATCAAAGCAGGTTCATCCCTGTTCCTCCAAAACCATCAAGGACCATATTGACTCCCTGGCTCCTGCTCTGGCTGACTTCTGAAACCACTCCTTCACCATCGGAGTCTTCCTTTCCCCCCTGAAGCACTCCCTTGTGCACCCTCTTCTTAAGAAACCCTCTGCCGACCCGTCCTGCCCGGCTAACTATCGCCCTATCTCCATCACTCATTTTGTGGGCAAACTACTGGAAAAGCTGGCCATATCCCAGCTTAATCCTCACACTGAATCGGTTGGTTGTCTTCATGACCACCAGTCTAGCTTCAGAGCTGCCAGAAGCACAGAACCTGCTCTCCTGAACATCTGTGAGGACCTGCTTTTCCACCTTGATTCCAACACCCTCTGTGCCCTCATCTTGCTTGATCTCTCTTATGCCTTTGCATGGTCAACCATGCCAACCTGCTCAACCGTCTCCGTGATAACCTGGGTATCACCAGACAGGCACTGGCGTGGCTGACTTCTTTCCTCTCTGTTCGAGCCTCCCAGGTCCAACTTGGGTCCTTCCTCTCTTCTATCTTTATCTCTACCTGTGGTGTCCCCCAGGGGTCTAACCTCTCTCCCTGGTTGTTCAACCAATACCTGCCACTTCTTGCCCACCACATTGCCGTTCTCTGCCCCAACTTTCAGTGCTGTGCAGATGACACTCAGCACATTTTCAGGCTACCTTCAGCCACCGCTTCTCCTTCTCTCATCTCCGACTGTCTGTCTACTATCCAGGAGTGGTGTGCCACCAATGATCTCTGCCTTAATGTCAGTAAGGCTGAGATTCTCCTCGTCGGCACACCCGCTCCCTCCTTTCCTGTCACTCTCTGGCCGGTTTTTTTTGGCGCTCCTCCTGCTCCCACCTGCGAGGCTAAAAACCTTGGTGTCATCTTTGACTCCACACTCTCGTTCTCTCCTCACATCTCTGATGTCTCTAAGAAGTCACACTACAAGCTGCACCTCCTCAGAGGTATTTTTCCTTTCCTCTCCTTCCCCCAGAAGCTCACTGTCTCCAGAGCTTTGGTTCTCTCTAGGCTGGACTATTGCAACAGCCTCTTTCTAAATCTGCCTGCTCCTACTCTCCGCACTCTGCAACTCATTCAGAACAGAACTGCAAGACTTGTACTTGGTCTCAAGCCCAGGGATCGTATCTCTCGAGGACTGAAATCTCTGCACTGGCTCCCAGTGGCTGCAAGGATTAAGTTCAGAACCCTCTGCATTGTCCACAAGGCCTTCTGGGGCTTGGGGCCTCAATACCTTCAAATCTCTCTTCATAAATATCTTCCTCCTCGAGCTCTTTGGTCATCTGCCTCCAACTCCCTCAGGGTCAATTTCTTCTCTAAGCAACTAGTTGGTGGTAGATCTATTTCTTCGGTTGGGGCCTCCCTCTGAAACAGCCTCCCTGCCTTCCTGAAACTTGAGGAGAACCATCTCCAATTCCGGAAGCATCACAAACCCTTCCTCTTTGCTTTGGCTTTCTCTCCTTTCCTGCTGAACTACTGGCTGAAACTGCACTGGTTACCTGGCCATCCTCTGACCTCGGGCCCAGGTCCCCCACCTCGCCAGTTGCGCTCCTGCACTGCCTCCCTGGCAACCCACCCACTTGGGAACTGTTTTCTGTATCCCTACAGTCCCCCACCAGCACATGACATCTGATGTCTGCACTTACCCTTGCACTTGCCACCAGCTGGCCGTACTTCTCTTATTGTTTATTTATTCTATTTATCCCATGTACTGCACTGTCCCCTTGTCCCTTCTCACCCTGCACTTTTGCCCTTCACCTCTCCCCTGCTCTTGCGCGATCTGAATGACACCTGGCCTAGTAGGATCGTTGTCTCTGTCTTCCCTCTGTCCCCCCCCTTGCCGCGTCATGCCTTGTAATTTTGTGTATAGGTGCATTATAAATGCCATATCATATCATAAGGACTACGACCTGAGGACACAGCAATATCAGGGTGAACCAGGAGACCAGGAGCTCCAACACGCCCTAATCAAGGAATTGACTACTTTCACTGTGGGTAATAAGACACCAAGGAGATGTGTGGATATCAAAGGGGCCTTGGGATTCCTGTTATGAGTCCCTGCAAGCTGTCACCACTCCTCTCAGAAACTGGTTACATTATGTTTTATATTTACACCATCTATATTATGCACATGATAATCACACATTGACGTTGTGGTTCTGCTAATGGTGGGTGGAACATGTTATGAACTTTCAGTTTTCTCAACAGTGGTGTACAGGCCTACTTATACAGGCAACACCCCTATGGCTGGTGCGTATATTCCTCTCCAATCAAATGATGTATTTTATTTCAGATAGAACAATCCAATCCATACCCACTGCAATATCACCAATACTACACACAATTGTGTTGTAATAAAAGAGTTTTATGATACAAAAGGGCATTACCACTGGATTCATCACAATTTTAATTCATGAACTTTAACACATTTATTCATTGAGAATGATTTAATCATGCAGACAAGTATTAATAAAGATAAAACAATTTATCTCATTGTGATAAATGACCTCAATCCAAAAATGCATCAAATTTTTAAACAAAGGAAACATTGTATTTAGTAACATATGTATTCATTTGTATAATGGAGTTACATTCATGTATTTTATTTGGAATAATACCATAAATGTCATCATACATATACAAAACCAAAATGTTTTCAAGCTCATTCCCTATAATACAGATCAATTGCAAACATTTATAAGCACCCAATAAGTAAAATGACAAGAGTAATCTCGGAGCCCGTTATAATTCAGATAATGGGATTTAAGACCTCATCATCCCTGCCCTTGTCCAATATCTTCATCCTGAGCAAACAACACCTGTGAACACATCACCAACTGCAAATTCAATATGATGCTCATTAAAAGATTTGCAGGACTTCAGAACTTCAGCGCCTCTGTAGATGATCGTAAGCCAGCAATCCTAAAGAGAGGTCTATGATATTGAATTCTCAATTTACCATGAATAAACAAAAAATGAACAACAGATTCCATACCCAGGCCCCATAATGGGCATATTCCTAGTCCTGCTCGGGCCCAGAATTTGGTAAAGGATGCCAGATGGAGCATACCCATCCTAAACCGAATATATAGACATTTCTCGTATGGCGGATGGATACAATCTAAATAATATACTGTGAAGAGCACACATATATACAATGTTTATAAAGTAGAGAGACCCAGTCACATTTACACTGGAGTGAGAAATCAGCCTCACGTACTAACCCCCACGCAGTAGATTGTAATGTATGCAATGTAGTATTTTTGTTGTTTACTTTAGGAGATTGAGTCTGAGAGACCAGCTTTTCCAACTGTTTTTATTCTTGTATGGTTCATATTAAATGCTTTATTTTTCTAAAGAGCTTAGTCGAGATGATAGTTGTGGCAACCATATGCAGGGTGTATGGGAAGAGCATTATTTTTTTGGATAGGATTGTTCATGTGCATTGTTTTTTGGTACTCCCATTTAGGTGTTTACTATCTCATTTGACTATTTACCTAGGAGTGGTGGAAGTACTTCACTGGGTCCCCACAAATATTGAGACATTAGCAAATACATATGAACAGATTTTAGACGGAAGACAAAGAAGCGGTATTGTGCAAAAAGAGCAAAACACAGTAATGCCTTTCACCATGTTCATTGACAAGCAATTGGTGTAACAGATCCACAATAAACCATGCTTATGACAGTGAAAACATAAAAGACACAGACAGAAAATGGGGTAGTATAGTCATAGTGCTCAGATGAATATATTTATACTAATATGTGCAATTGGGTGGATTTGCATGCCTATTTATGCAACATTTCAAACATCTTCATTAGTAATACCTAAGGTTGAAGTTGCAACGACCGGGATGATGCAAGGATGTTTCGACAATGTACATTTCAATGCCTTCATTAGGACCTACGACCATGTGCCAGTAATAAATAAAGATAGTCAAGATATACGTTGATAACACCCCTATCTACAACAAGTGAAGATCTCAGAGTAACACGATTGAAGCAAATCATATCTATGCAGGCTCCTGTTCTTTAGCTCCTCTTTGTCCCCATATAGAGAATTCTTGGTAGTCTTCCAACAGTTTTTATTATCTATCAAGAGACATGTTTGTATGGTTCAATTAATGATACATCCCTTAAGAGGGTTAGAATTGTGTACATGTTAGTAGAGCCAAGGTCAGCACCCACCTCATAATATGAAAGTCAACAAAATAGCAGAGAGACAGAATCCTGTTTTAATTAAACTCTCATGCACCGTGTACCAACAGAAGTAGAAAATCCAATTATCTGGAGACAAAGAAGAGAGACATCATGGACACTTAGTTATTGCTGGTTCTATATAAGCATTTTCCATTTGTTGCGCCAACAATAGGCAGCCACTTTCAGGGGTAAAGTCAAAGCAACCTTCCAAACACAGAGGCTAAAAACAAAGACAGAGCATGATATCTTACTAACCAATCTCAGAAAGGTACTTTGTAAGAAGAAGTATAAATCAATCGGCATATCAGATATAGACCTGCTCAGTGTAACCATACAAACTTACTTTCACCCTTTCAATCAGGATCTGTGATTTGGTACAACAATTTTGCAGCGTTTAGAGAAATGTCTATGTGCAGCCTTTAAATTAAGCTACTGGCTGCGTGATGATGGAGGTATGTGGAACGCATGCCGTCATAGCGTAAGTCCAAAGGGGCGTTCCCCATTTGTAAATGCTGTCACAGCCCACATGTTGCTATGCAACCATTGCTGATATTAGATGCCAACACGTCGCATCCTGAAATACTCAAACTCCTGAAAGGTCAATGGCATACTTGTTATACTTATTTTACTCCAACATATGTATCATCATGATACATCTTGTGTTGTATGCTCTGGTAGCTCTAGAGGCTACATTGCTACTGCACGCTTGCCACCTGTGAAAGAAAGACTCAAAGTCTGTGTTGGACCAACAAACGTGATAAATCTAGCAATGGAACGAAAGGGAAATTGAAAAGGCGATGAAGTGGACCATTACTTTTGTATTTTTGCGCTGTCGACCCCCTGTTGTATCCAACTGTAGAAATACATTGTTTATACATTAATTGATGGTTAGTTCTTATAAACAGATTTGCAAACAAGGTATACATAATGTTCAAAGAATAGTCAAGTCCCTTCTTAAATTAAAGATTTTCAATGATAATACAGTTACATTGCTAAGCACGAGAAAGGCATGAAGTCCCAATGAAACAATATACACGTTACAGACTCGATATTCAGTCAATTCACAGGTTAGGCTAATACAAAACTGTCAAATCCTAGTTAAGGCCATGATTGTGACTGTCAAACCTGTAAACCCACGCATGTTCTTTATACAGTAGATTATGCGCAATATTAGCTGTTTGAGGTAGACACTCTACCGTCTACTACAGAGGGTTGTCAAGTGTATGTCCTGCATACCCAAATTGTTTTACTGTTGGCACATTCAAGTTTCTTAAGCGAATGTTGGACCTGTGTTCACCTATGCAAATATTTACTAATCTAGTAGTACCCCCAATGTACCTGAGGCCACAAGAGCACTTAAATTGCTTTAGGAGTCATGTGTGATTACCTATTTCAAAACATTCAAGCCTTGTAGTGTATTTACATGAAGTGCATGACCCCCATCGATAGTGTCCTTTAAGATGGCCAAGAGTTCATGATGATGGGTGACTGTGACATGATTCTTATCACCCCTATATCCAAAGCTCCTCCTCTAACCCCAGAGGAGTGATCAAGACCCCTCACCCCCAGCAGGAGCTGGGATAGGAATAGAGATAGGGAACAGCATATACGTGTCACTGCACATCAGTAAAGAGAGCATGCAATCAACACCCTGTAGTGGGTGGCTGCTACTCATTCGTCTGCGCAGGAGAGGTTTACTAATGTCACATTCTGTTTTATTGATAGTCCACTGCTCACACCTTCCAGTAAGCCTTCATAGGTGTATTAAAGACAAGACATGTACCAGGTAAAACACATTAATACACAACACTTTACATATATGCTCCACTCTTAATGTTCATGTTAAAATACTTCCTGACATAACACTCAACAATGAACACTCAATGAATGCTTCACACGGTCTCATGTATAAAATAAATCTTTTCATTATGACAAATAAGTAATAAAGAGACATTACTACCATAATGGTCACGATTATTAATGAATAAGCAGCAATCATTTTCATTGTCTCTGCATCTACTCAAGACTAAAAACTGATAAATCTTTCCAATATACCATAGTCACCTCAAGAACAACTACCTGCCTCACCAGGTCTTGCTAGTCAAACTCACCAAATCTTGATCGGCAATCTTCATAGAAGGACCTAAAAGCACATTCCCTTTCAATACCTCAATGTGATATCAATGATGTGTAAAAAACCTTCCATACTCACTATCTGTGATAGGCAGGTAAATTTGAGCTGGAGGAGCCTAGAGCCTGAAGTGGTTTTCACAGTCCAAAGAAAAATGCTAAAAATACCAATATATATTTAAAAAAATGATCAATAAAAATCACCACAGTCTTTTAATCAAAATGCATAATAATTGAGGAAATATTCTCCAAAAAGGGTTAATATCAATTGAGATTGACCATGGTGTCAGCATGCAGCCAATTAGAATAGTGGTTGTCAGCTGTATTGCCTTGGTTGGTGCTTTGGGTGGAAAAGTAAGAAATATTCCTCATACAGCTCAATCAAAATTAAAGTTTCTGCTCAAAGGTCAGTAGACAGAGTCTTCCGGGGACTCAAAATGTCTCCGAAAAGCCACACATTCTACTTAGTGGCTTTAGATTCCTGCCAGAGAAGAAATAGGGACTTGACCCCTCCCCTCTGCTGCTCTCTTCTGTCTGCGTCTTTTCGCCTGTCACTCAAATGCAGCCTGTTTTATATTCTATGTTCTCTCACTATTAATGTCTACTATTAGCATATCTAAGTCAGCTGCTTGACGTTGGTTAGCAGCATGAATTTGGGCAGGAGTTTGAAGTTAGGTTAACAAGTGCAATACCAATGCTCACCATCTTTCCTGAGATAAGCTAACACATTTATTTTATTTATTTATTTGCATTTTTATTTGCATTTTTAAAGCGCTCACAAAGCCCTGGGGCATCGAGGCGCTGCTACAGAATTTTCTTTTTTGTTGTTGTCTTAGTTGCATATTTATAACGCGCTTAAATACCCAGAGGTTTCTTAGCGCGGATCCGGGGATCGAACCTGGGTTGCTTCATGTCGTCTTGCTTCCAAGGTGAGCACGTTGCCACTGAGCTATCGTCCCAGGACATTGTGTGTGCTAAGAACAAGGCTAATACACCTTTCACCCACTTTAAAAAGCTGCACAACAGCATACAGCTCCACAGGAAGTTATCTAGTCTTTTTGTAATTGTGTAGTTCTTTCATATTGCTATCTGAGTCTTTGTTTACTATTTATGGGAACACTTGGCACTCATCCAGGAAAGCCAGGATCAGTCATGGGGCTTGTTTACACTAAGCATGGCACAGTGTTCTAATACCAATGCAACTTGGCACCCATACCATACTGTCAAATAAAAATACTATTTTCAGTTCAATGTACAATTATGAACACTTTTGATTAGCCTCACCCCCATGTAATGTGCAATTCACACGTTTACTAAATATGAATATGCATATGCATAGAGGCTTGGGCCCATGGCTGAAATAGGCTGCTTTAAGCATGGTTAGACATGAATTTACATGTCAGCCCCCATGAGTCATAGAACAAGCCATCGAGGCATCATAGAAATCATGGAAGTACGAGTGAAGAGACAAAAGAGCATGTAAAACATTATGTAGCATGTATTCCCTAGAAAGGTGTTCACTCAGGATCTTCATTGGTTTTTTAATACTAAAACATGAACATTTTATCTTCTTGAGAAGAGCCCGCTGAAGCAGACACTGGTCAGTAGACAATCTTCAGTCGACGATGTTTACTGATGAATCAAATATGGGTGGATTTTATTCACATGAAAAGTTCCAAATAGTTCTTATCTGTTAGTCAGTATACAGCTTTGGCTCCTTGAGCAAGTTATTTGTTAGTTGTCACAATGAAATAAAAAGATGATCAGGGTGAATACAACTGCTAGGATGGAGAACACACATGTGATCTCCAAGTCTATTTTTCCAAATATGTCCAGAATACTTTTCAATGGATTGAATGAAAACACGTTTTAGTCAACCAGTTCATGATGGATCCCAGGATGTAGCTCCCAATTGTTGGAGTGGAGAATTCCAGTAGGGCTTGAAACTCATTTGGCCATTCTGGTGTTCTCTCCAGTAGATCTTTGGCCAACTGCAGTATCCTGTTTGATACTTCCTCATAGGTTTCTGTGGTGCAAGTGATGTGTATCTTTATATACAGGAGGTATGGCAGTCTCAGAGACAACAGCGGGAACTTCAGAGGTGATAGCTTCACCTAAGCCCAATTCAAAAGCACTGTCTAAGTCTGCCCTGGTGGATGAAGAATGATGTTGCAACAGTTTACATACTTTGAGACAGTGATCAGGCTGGCAATATCCACAGGCACAACACAGCATGAAGCGTTACACTGCATGATGTAGGATCCATTAGGTAGTAGTAGAACTTTGCTACTGAAGATTTCTATTGGAATTGCACTCACAGTGCATTTGGTTGAGTTTAAATTCTGTTCACATGGTCTTATCTTAGAAATGTCCTGGCATCTTGTATGGGTGTTCCCAAAATGTTCTTCAATGAATAGAGTTGTACTGTAGAGTACTCATGAGTCACATGGGTATGGGTATAGAATACCTCATACATGGTTTGTATCCATTACATGGTGCCCTAGGAATGTAGTTCTTCACACAACAGAGGTGTCTCTGCTGGCACAGGAATGTTCAGGTTCCATGCAGTGTCCATGACATAAAGTCTTTATCTCACACCAATATTCCATACAATGACTTCTTTTATCATGCTCAGCAGAGTGTATGTGCACTCTGAATTTGCCTGTTTTTGAGATTGTCTTGATAGGTTCGGTTCTCTCAGCTGCTCTGGCCATTTGATGATAGACCAGTCTGGAGCACCTGTTAACAATGCGTTCATGAAGTCTGTGAGGTTCAGAAGCTCCATGACTGCTTGTTTTTCATACATCCTGTAACGTTTCCAGGGTTTCTTGGATAATCTGCACCATAGCCACTAACACATCATTCAGCTTGTAGATTTCCTACTGCAATGCAATGAAGTTGTCATCAGCTGCAAAATGGCTCATCTCGATTTGCAGTTCAGCCAGTCTTTTGGCTTCCATGACAGCTTTCTTCCAGGTAAGTTCAGCTTCCTTTCCCTCTTTTTTGTTCCTAGCCCTTTCTAGGTGATGTATCCTGTCTAGGATTGCTGACAAGTTGTCTGAACTTCCCCATGTGTCTATATGGCTAAATACCTAATTTAAAGGTGCTTGCTTTGCCATTAGTTGACAAGCTTTGTCTATGGAAATGGCATAGGTTTGTGAAATGTTTTGTGAAGCCCAAGCTATGTATAGCCCTATGCGTAAACCTGTGTGCCATTTATGACTTTTCTTGCTGCCAAGATTCCTATCTACTAGAATTCCTAAGCCATGTGTAATATGTTCATGTTTACCTTCCTTTATTGCTTTGATAAGCTGTTTAGTTGTCCACCAAAAGTCACCCTCTCTGGCCTCCTAATCTGGATATGTGTGTAAGTGGGTTGAACTACACATAACAGCAAAATTAGTGTGATTGAGGAAAAACATCAAATATGGATTTCTCCATGCTACATCTAGAGTGTCTGTTCCTTGTGCTTGGCAAAATCCACCCGGCATGACGAGTTAAGAGGGAACATATCTTGCCATGTTTTCTCTGTCTTTGTGGCATAGAAAGTTTTATCACAATCCGCAGAATGTGTAGAGCACATAAACTGGCCATCTGCAGGAGGTGGGTGAATATATATCAATTTTGTGCGAAAACGCTCTCCCTTCACCTGGGGCCTTAGTATGTAAGGAAATTGTTCCTTAAACTCTGGTGGCAAGTTCAGAAAGCATCTGTTACATCTAACCAATGCACTGGTTTTCACATATAGAAAGGAAAGGTGTCAAACTATTTCACAAAACATGCATAGTCTGCCATGTCATCTAACATGTCTAGATCATCTTCAGGATCTAACAGTGCTTTTTGAGCAATAGCTTCTGTCTTGGTTCTCAAAGGGTCCCTATAGGAGTCGGTTATGTGCATCCTATGGGTCACTAGCCTAGATGCATCCATCACTGAGTATACTAGTGTGTCCAGAATTGCCCTAACTCTGGTGGGTATACGCTTATTTTTGTTGAGACTCCTTCCACTTCAGTCGCTCACACCTCTCTCTTTTGTATTGGATGTGGAGTATGTGCTGCATTTAAGATTGAAATGTTCAACTATCAGTTGATCATTTAGATCTCCATTGGTATAAAAAAGTTACAAAGTCAATAAGACAAAAAAGGTGAGAATACTTATCCACAGCAAAGTGTAGAACAGGATCGCTGTTCCAACAAATAATTTGCATGTTTTGTTCACTTTGGACAGTTAAAAATCTTCATCTTCACCATGGAACTTTATTTCTGGCTCATCCGTTCCTGGAAAAATAGACATATTTTCATAGGATTTTGATGTTTCTGGAGAAATCGGCAGCACCTCATGTTCTTCTATTCTTGCCTGCCTGCTTGTCAGGTTGTTCAACATAGAGAGTCTCCTCCCTCAGTAACCATCTGGAGATGGCTTAAGGTTGGCGACAGACACTTGGGGAGTAACTTTCTTAGGAGGCAGGGCTGGCAGGACTGCTGTTCTAGAGCCAATAAGTTTCAGTACCTTCACAGTATTGCGGTGTAAGTGCTTCTTTATCATGGATCTTCTCTAAGACGTAGTCCGCAGACCTCAAGATGCACTCGGACTTGCTTTTGTGTTGCTGCTTTGGAAATGCTTCTTCAGCATGGCTGGAGTCCTTCAGGAGCTTTATGAGAAGCATCTGGTCTGGCCTGGTGAGAGAACTACAAAAATGGTGCAAATCAGGCATATACAGAAAAGCGCCAAACAGCAACTTCTACAGTGTTTTACCCTCACATTGAGAAACGTGCACTATAGGTTGTAAGAGGATTCAATTCAACACTACAGCTAAGTCAATGCCTAGTCTGGGATACTGAATGGAAACCCTTATTGATATATCTTTGTGTCCAGTTCATGAGTTCTGGATGACCACCCCTATATAACACCCCTCTCTTGGAATCCCCCTGACCCCACTGAGCCAAGAAGTAGTTCTGTTTTGCAAGTTTAAAAGGTTTATTTGATAATTTAAACAATATATATATATATATATATATATATATATATATATATATATATCACTCTTTATAATAAATTAATAATTGAATATCAAACTTAATCCGAGCAGTAATCAATAATGGATAGTCTGGCACTAGCACACTTCTTTATAATCAATGATGAGTGGTTATAGGATGGATAAGATAGCAACAATACTTTTATGGTTTCAAATGGATGCAAGGTGGAATGAAAATGCAGTACAGAAAAAAAACTTGATAGGGTGTCAGCAAAAGACATTGTAATCACTTTCTTGGACAATTCACCCCCCAGCAGCTTATACAACAGATAGGAGTTTTGAAACACAGGCAAAATGCTTTGAATATGGTGACAATGCAGTGAGAAATATGCTGAAATTACTTTTAATTCCCTTCAGGAGGTTCAGGGTGAGTGGTATCTAGTTAATATGAGTTCAGGCTCACTTTAGCAATGATTCAGAGTAACTAGCAGGTTAAACGAATTTTTGGCAAAGGAAAGCAAGGATGCTGCTGTTTTCACACGTGGCTGGATTTTTAACCAAATCGCAAATCGCGGTAAAATTCGCGAGTGTGAGAATCGTGATTACGGCAAAAGTCTGAGGGGTAGCAAGTCGGTACTAAGATTGATGAAAAGCTGAGATTCTAAGCTTTCAGAGGAAAGTTAAACCAAGTTCCTAGCCCAAACGGTTCAAGAGATACGGACGATTAAATAAAGGTAGTTTTTCGGATTTGAAATTTTAAAAGTTCAAAGCGACAGGTTACAGCTTGCAGCTAGAAAATGACAGGTGACAGCTTTGCAAATGACAGGTGACAGTTAGGCGGCAGTTCTGGTTATAGATTAAAATAGATTGAATTAGATTATTTTAACTAAGAGATTGGTTCTGCACAGTTCTGCTAGGTACTCACAATATATTTAGAAATAGGCCTCGCCACAGATCTGGTCAGGTTTTGGACTGGACTCCGGTTCTGGTCTCGGCACTTCACAGTGATCTGGATCAGCTCTCTGGTTCTGCTAACAGCGGTCTGGGTCACTCTGGATCTCTGGCCTCTGGTTCTGGATACTGCTCTGCTTTCTCTGGGTACAGCACTGCTTCTGGATCTTTCTGCACAGCTTTCTCTGGATCCAGCGCTGATCTGCACGGCTCCTGGATGCTGCTACCGCTGTTAGGTTTGCTGGATGCTGAGGCCTACTGAGAAGAGTTCTCAGTTTGTGGGTTTAGGCCCTTGCTTTGAGTTCTGAATCAAGTTCTTTGGAGTTTTAAAGTCTAAGTGTTGAATCTGGGATCTTCTGGATGTTGTATGGTCCGGCAGAGCGCGTTGCGGCAACTGGATTTGAATGTCCTCTCTAGCTTCCAGTGGCTCTTTATATGTCTTTTGAAAGTGGGTGTGTGTGCAGCATCACTAACCAGCCCCTCTTTCAACTTGTCATTGGCCCAATTCTCCCCTCTCCCATGATTGGGGAAGGAACTGTGAGTCAGAGTGATGCTGTAGGTTTTATGGGTCAGAGGATCCTCCCCTGGTCAGTTTGCCCACAAATCTATATTTGATCAAAATACACATTTCTCAAATACATAGTGGTTTGTCATTGCATGTACATATTACCTATTACATGAGGTAGTCTCTGTCCCAAATCTGCTCTTCCTGAGGGCTTGCATTCAGAAACGGCAACATTTTTGATTTTAGTGGGTTATGCAACCTTGGTTCGTCATTAAAAATTATACACATATACACGGCCTGTCCATACATACTCCAGTAAATTCCCATGTCTCTAGCTTAAACACAGAGTCTGTAGTATCCATAAATAGCGGGGTTTTGCCCCAGAACATCACACAAATTCCCAACGCGTCTTAAAACGTGCACAGAAAATTCACAAGAATTATGGTATCATTTAAATAATTTTGACAAGTCCACACTGTGAGTTATACATCTTTCTTAGAATCATATTCTGGCCAACAGGGGTGTGTCTTTTCAGGTCACATGGTGCAGAAACCAGTTTATCCAGTTTCTGCCAAGCTCAGAGACCCTGCCCCTCCCAGCTTCTGCCAAGAGGAAGCTATTTTACGGCCACCCTAATAAACCATCTGCCTGGGCCCAGGACAGGCCTTTGTTCAACTCCCTGTAGCTGCTCCACCCCTAATCTAATCAGAGAGGCGGCAACTCCTTTTGGCAAGGGGAAGAGTGGCTGAGCAGGTTTTAACTCCTGTGGGGGTAGATGTCAGGCTGAATTCAGTTTCATTAAGCCAGGTTTCAGATAAAATGTCACTTTTTGTTCCCCAGTTTAAGTCAAGACAATTTTTACATATGCAGCTAGAATGCTGATTCTAAGTTCAAAACTATGACATTTCAACAGTGACAACTATGTGACACTCAAAGTAGGTCACTCAGTTAATTTAAACATTTTTGATTTTTGGTAGTTTTAAATCCAGTTTCAGTTAGGCTGCTGCAGACCTGCAGAGCTCAGCCAGTCTTGTTATGAACATTGTTTTGGGGCTCTTCAACTTCCCAGATTTAGTATGCACACATACTTCATTCTGCCAGATGTCCGCTGGTGTTCAGTGAGATTTTTGGATATGTTGCAATGTTTGAAAATAGGCATTTTGAGCTGGCATTCAGGGAAACAAAAGGTGATTTTAAAGTGCGGTTTTTCCTTTGGCACACATTTCACTCATGGCACCCCGGCCCATCCTGCTCGCACTGGTGGGTGGCAAGTAAGGCAACCATTTTAGTGTGCACAAACTGCGTGGTTCTCCTGGATTTTGGCGCACATGTGGGCTTTTTGGCCATCTTGGATTTTCTAAGCCCACAGCACCAAATGTTGCAGCATGATAGCTCAAACGTGGGTCAGGACACCCAACAAAGCCCCCTCACGCGACTGCACTTTGAATTTGAGTCGATGGGGAGTCGGGTGCACAAGGGTGATGACCCACGCACTGGTATGTCCGCATAATCTTCTTCCAATTCTGCAAATGGCACAGTTCAGCATCTTTTCCTCCATCCGGTCGGATCGATCGGTTCTCCTCGCCGGTCCTGATGGGAAGATTGGGCGGTACCCCGGGCCCCTCGGATCGTCCTCCCAATCTCCGGATCGTCCTCCTTGGACAGTCTCCAGGTTTTCTTTCTCCTAGGACGGCAAAGGAAGAGCGGCAATACCTATTCATAGACATTTTTCCCCCACCATTGATATAGTGGGGTGGCATATAAATTTATAGTCAAAACATATGAACATGCACATTTCTTTTTGCATTCAAAAACGAAAACACCCACATTGAGAAACTCAGAATTTGATAGGCGATATGTAGGATATTTTAAGTTAGAACTGAATTAATCTGAGACAGTAGCCTCTAGGATTCCAGAGGATTCCTCCAGTTGTTGCAGAGTGTGCCTGGGATGGCAACACTTCAACTGGTTAATGTGGACCCACTTGTCTTCCCCCTCTGCCAAACCGCCTTTGGGGATGCGGATCTTGTAGGCCACAGGGGAGATCTTGTCTATAAATCTCAAACGGTCCCTTGCATGTAGGCAAAAATTTTCGCTGTTTGGCCTGGTTCCTTTGGAAATTGTATAAATAGACCAGGTCCCCCACCTGATATTCCTTCCTGGAAGTTTTCAGGTCATAGTGGGTCTTCATACTCTCAGCTGATCTTTCTAGATTCCGCTGAGAATAGGCAAAAGCATGTTGAAGGTGTTTCCTTAAATTCTCCACATACTCATGAGTTGTGGAGGCATTTATTAGTGTCTGCTCTTGGGTCCTGTAGAGCAAATGCTGCGGAAGCACCATCTTGCGTCCAGTCATCAACTCGAATGGTGACATTTTGGTTGCAGATGAAGGGGTAGATCTGATGGCCATTAGGACCAGAGGTAATCGGATAACCCAACTTGGCCCAGAATCTGCCACAAACTTCTTTAATATGCTCACAATGGTTCGGTTGTATCTCTCCACTGCTCCAGAAGAAGCTGGCCTGTAAGCAATGTGTAGCTTCCTTTTAACCCCCAGTATCTCCCACATCTTTGTCATTACTTCACTGGTGAACTGGCTACCCCTGTCTGACTCAATCCTTTGAGGTAGACCGAAACGGGAAAAGATGTGGTTAATCATCAGGGCAGCTGCAGTTTCTGCCTTGCAATTTGGGGCTGGGAGACATTCCACCCACTTGGTAAACAAGCATGTAACGGTCAACATGTACTTGTTTCCTCTAGTCGGGCGAATCACAGGGCCTACAAAGTCGTTTTGCAAATCTGACCATGGCAGTGTCATCCCCCTCTTTTGGAGGGGTGCACGGTGCGTGAGGGATGATGGCTGAAATTGTGCACACACAAGACACCCCTTCAAGTATTGGTCAAGGTCCTGCCCCATGTGTGGCCAGTATGCAACCTCTCTTAAGATTTCCAGTGTTGTGTGAAACCCCCTATGACCGGCGGTGGCCGCATCATGGGCGTGACTTAACATCAGGCTTCGGAATGAGGTAGGAACCACCCACTGATCGTGGCCAGCTTTGGATTTCCTTACCAGCAAACCGTCTTGGATTCGGAACATTTTTGGACATTTCATCAACACTCTTAGGTCCTCTTTCCCAATGTAATCGGTATCCGTCAGGGGAAAGTTCTCAGGGTCCTCATGGTGATGGTAAAATTTACCAATTATTGGATCCCCCTTCTGAGCGGTAATCAAATCAGCATCAGGGGTCTCCTTACTCCATTGTGCAATTGAAAGGTCATTGTGAGCATTTGTCTGGGACCTAGTGATAGCAGTGACCTGGATTTCCCCCAACAGGGACTCAATCTCAATTAGATCCCCTTGGATGGCCCCGGTTTTGGCCAGCTGATCAGCTAAGTCATTTCCAGTTTTGTCTGGTCCCTCTATTTTGGAATGACCCTTGATCTTCTTCCAATAGATGGTCATCCCCTTCGAGGTGACCAGGCATCAATGTTTTGGATCAACTTCCCATGTTTCAAGGGTTTGTTGTTAGCACATAACATGCCTCTGGTTTTCCAATTAACCAGGTGCTCCACGAACCCGTTCCGTACATAATCTGAATCTGTGATTATGACCAGTTCGTGGAGTTGATGATGGACAGCAGTGAGGATGGCCTGATGCACAGCCATCAATTCTGCCACCTGACTACTTCGGGGACCAATTTTGTATCCAGCGGAGGGTTCAGGGGACTCATTCACCCATGCATTCCATACGCCGGCCACCAGTTCTTTCTCCCCGTTGTTGTCGACATGGTAAGAGCATCCATCCACATAGACAGTGGGCATTCCCTCACACTTGTCCTCTTCAAAGACTTTGTGTGGGGAATTAAGGTATGCCTCCGTGTTGTCCTTGATTTTTAGACTTTCGTCCTCGAGACAGTTTTCTCTGGCACAATCATGCAAGTCAGCCAGACCTTGCGCGAGGGGACTCTTCTTGTTTTGGCCATATCGGACCTCAACAGGAAAGCCTTGCATTGACAGAATCCAGGAAGTAATTCGGGAATTACTCACATTTCCGGCCCGGAGTCTGTCACTTTGGAGATATTGCAGAGGCTGGTGTGGAGTCTCCACTATGATGTGTTCCCCCTGGATAAACGGGCGGTAATTCTTCAATGCCCACACCGTTGCCAGGAGTGCCTTCTCACAATTGTTGAATTTTTCCTCCACAGAGGATAAAGTTTTGCTCGCATAGGAGATTACTTTATTGACCTTGTCATGCTTTTGGTATAATACTGCCGTCAAGCACGTATTAGAGAACCCCGTCTCCAGGAAGAACTCCTTGTTTCTGACAGGGTAAGCTAGGCAAGGCGCTTGTGAGAGGCTTCTTTTGAGTTGTCTTACTGCCTCAGCTTGTTCTGGACCCCATTCCCACTTGACCCCCCCCTTCAGGAGATGAATCAGGGGTCTGGTGATCTCTGCGTAGCCCTCAATGAACTTTCTGCTGTAATTAGTCAGTCCAAGGAGGCTCCTTAGTTCCCGCAGAGTTGTGGGGTCTTTCAGTTTCTGAAGTGCTTCCACTTTCTTTTCCTGGGGACAGAGACCCTGAGGAGTAATCTCATGCCCCAAGAAATTAACACAGGTTCTACACCACTGTGCTTTCTGAAAGGAAAGTTTTGCTCCGGCGGCCCTCAACTGGGTCAGAACATAACGGATCTCCGCTATGTGTTCCTCCACAGATGAACTTTGGATGAGGACATCATCTACATAAGCCAGGTTACCCCTCGCACCCAGGTCGGGCATGGCCTTATGTAGGAAAATGTTGAATTCATTGCCGGAGTTGAGGTATCCGAAGGGAGTCCGGGTCCATGTGTACTGCTGGCCCCCAAAGGTAAAAGCCAGCTTGTATTGGTCCTCCCTACTGACAGGCACAGTCCAGTATCCATTGGTCAGGTCTATTGCAGTGAATACCTGTGACCCCTGGATCTGGGCCAGCCCTTGGTCAATGTAGGGCAGAGGCCATCGGGAAGTATGGACCTGTTTGTTGAGCTCCCTAAGGTCAGCACAGAGTCTCCACTGGCCGTTTGGCTTCAATATTCCCAGCACCGGATTATTGAAGGTGCTGTGGACTGGACGGATTATTCCCCAGGACTCAAGGTTCTTAATTATTTCAGTAAGGGACTCCATTGATGCGAGAGGCAAGCGATATTGCTTCACAAACACAGGAGTCATGCCAGGGTCCGTGGGGATTGTTGTTGTGTGGATGTCAGTGCGACCACAGTCATATGAGTCTACCGCAAAGAGATCTTGGAAATCCAAGAAAACTTGTTTCAACTTTTGCTTTTGTTCCAGAGTCACACAGGCATCAGCTAGGTTGACTCTCTCTTCCACCATCTGCCTGAAGCCTGGAAAGACTTCTGGTTTGGCTATCTCAGCGGCCTCCTCCAGCTGGGTGGTGAAGTCCCTGGTCAGAGTGCTGATTTGGACTGGAGGCCTCAGGTGGGAAAGGCAACCCTCATGGACCTGGAAAATCACCTCATCCCTCCTGAAGTCACAAGTCACATCTTCCTTACCATAGGGGCAGGAAGTGTACACCAGGAGGTTCCCCCCATGCCGGGTAGAAATCCTGTCTGGTGTTGTATTGTCCTCACTGTCACTGTCAAAACAGTCCTTGGGGATTGGTCCTAACAGTTCATTTCCTAAATCGATGGAAAAATGTCGGTCATCAACCGCCATTCCAATAATGGTGCCTGTGGCTAGAGTAATACTCTTTAAGTCGCTGTTATCCACCTCTATTAAAATGGTGTCATGTTCTCTGTTGACTAATGGAGTTGGGTTTACCCCCAACCCTTGCTGTTGGAGAGTAGCGTTTAGATGTATGTAAGCATCAGGGTTTTGCAAATATTGTCCTCTTTTAACTTTCACTTCCAGGGAGAATTGTCGGGTCCTTTCTGGGATGGTGACTTCCTCTTTGATCTGAATTTCAACTGCATAAGGTAGCAATTGAGCTGACCTAAATGCTTTTTCTGGATCATCAAAGCCCATGGGATTATCCGCTAATCGGGACCAAGCTTTGAAGTTTATTAGGTCCAAACTAATGGCAAAGCGATTGAGAATGTCACTGCCTAAGTAAAAGGCGGCAGTGACGTCTCGCACGACCCAACAATTGTGGACTATGCTTTTGTTGCCAATGGAGATTTTGAGCATACACCTGCTTGGCAGGAGATGTTTGAAATTGGGTGTTTCCAGGTCCATTTCCCATTTGTCTATCAGTTTGAATGTGGGAATGGCTGGATCTTTTGGGAGTTGGCGGAACATGGCTTTGCTGATGAAGCTCTTACCGTTGTTCACGCACACTCGAGCAAGAACAGAGTCCTTCCCATCATTTAACTGAACAGGGATGAACAACTGCTCTCCAATTTGCTGAATATCAGCCAGGCTCTGAGCTGATTTCACATCTTTCTGGACTATAGGAGTGGGAGTTTCTGATTGTGGATTAGTAAAGAACTTCAGGGTGTTTCCTTCCAGTGTGGAATACCACTTTAAACTGGAAGGAAGGTTGATTTTCAGAAATAGAGAGGACCCCCATCACCAGTCTGTTGTCCTACTGCTATTACTGTCACGTCTGGAATTCGGTTGTTCTGGAAGTGAAATTCTACTTATTCAGATTTTTGTTCAACCATGTGGCAGGTGCCGTTTAAACTAACATGGTTGACACTCTGTTTTAATTTTATTGGTCGGCTAGTCTGGGTCCAGAGGACCTTGTTTACACAATCTATTAGGGGTGACAACCTTCTCAGGAGGTCATTCCCTAGTAAACAAGGGGTGCCCTCTGGAGTCACTACTATGACCGGGTGTTTCACCTTGTGTCGCCCAATTTTAATGTCCAAGTCTGCAGTCCCCTCAACGGGAATTTCCTTCCCGTCAAAGTTCTGCAGTTGTCCAGGAAGAGAGGTGAGAGGAATTCGGTAATTCTCCCCCCTTCCTGCGTTTAGTTCCTCAAAGGCCCTTTTGGACAGAAGGGTAGCTTGGGATCCAGTGTCCACCAGTGCCAAAATTGTACCCTGCCCCTGTACTTGTACCGGGGCATAGTATCTTCCCTCCTTCTCCTCAAGGGGGCACAGATAATGCACATTTTTGGACAACTGGTGGGCTAACTTTCTGGTTTTGGACATTGCTAGCGAAGAGATTTGGGCAGAATTCTGTGGAGAGCCTTGGGAATCTGAAAGAAAAAGTTGGCAACTGGAGATCAGAGCCATCGTGGGTTCCCCTGGTTCCGGTTCTGGGCCGCCCCCCCCTTTTTGGAGGCAGTCACCAGGATGGGTTTGAACCAGGGGATTTCGGTATTGTGGGTTCTGGGATGAGATGATGGGCGGCGGTAGCTCAGTCTCCATATCTCCCCAGTCTGAATTGACATCCCTTGGGACCCATTTTTCCTTGGGAGGAGTTCCCCCATCTCTGAAGGAGAAGATCCTTTTCCCAGGATCTTCTGAGGATCCCTCTCCCTCAAATTGGAAGACCTGTACCTCCTCCACAAAGTGGGTCTGTTTGGGTCCTTTGTTTCTCCTACCCCCCCTCTGCTCCTTGGGAGGCGGGCTTTCAGGGGCAGGAGATTTTGTTTCCGGTTCCTGGTTTTCCAGGGGCTGTTTACAAGTTGGGAAGGAAGCTTCCTCCAAGACTTTACACCCCCCTTCCCCTTGTGCCTCCTCCCTGGGAACCGGTGCGTTATCGGGGTGCTGCCCCCGTCATTGTTCTGGAGCACCAGGTCCAGAGTTTGGGGCATTCTACGGTGGCACGCTCATCTGAGGGTTCTGTTGAGCCCTCAGTATGTGACCCAGATCCCGTGCCATATTTTGGACCTGGCGCTCTAACTGGGAAACCCGCTCAGGCTGATACGGGGCTCTATTTTCTCCCCTGGGTTGATCCCGGGAAGGGTAGCTATCCCTTCTCTGGTAGTACCCCTGGTTGGGAAGATTTTGGTACCCCTCCACCCTTGGCCTCCCCTCTCCCGGATTAGGTTGTCTGGGCTCAGGGAATTGGGGAAAGAAGGATGGATGATTTTGGGGCTGGAAATTGGGTGGATACCTGGGGAAAAAGTTCTGCCCAGGATTTGGAGAATTTCTGCCCTCCTGGGGGAAGTTAGGAGGGAAGTTCCCCGGGTCAGGTGCTTGGCTGGATCCCCCCCCTTGGGCTGGAGGAGTCCACACATAACTCAGGATTGGTCGGTTTCCCTTGTAGCGGGGACTTACATAGTCAGGGGAGCGGGGGACCCCATTTGTGGGACTACCTCCTCGACTCCCTGTCTGTGACTGGCCCGAGGGCCTTCCGGGCTGTGAATTATTAGGTGCAGGTAGGTTTTTAGGCCCCCCCATCTCCAAATCCAAAACGGGGGTGACCTTTACCTCTGCCACCTTGGCAGCAGCAGGGGTGCTGTTGGTTTTGGGATTTTTCTGGGTATTGCTTTTATTTTCTATGGGCTTCTGCACCTCATAGATCCGGGTAGCCTGTTCAATGACCCAGTCTAAAGGTCTTTTCTCATGAAAATCTCTCACGAGCTGGGTCATTATATATTTGGGCAAGGCATGGAAAAATGTATTGACAAATTCTCTGCTGTCTGTGCGCACCCTTCTGGTGGTCTGCGCAAAGGCACGTTTCAGTTCTTGCATGAATTCTTGTGGGGCCTGATCCTCCCCACATTGCAAATTGTAGGCTGCCTTGCGAGCCTCTTGAGGATTTCTGTGAACAGAAAAATGTTTCGAGATGGCCGCCTTATAGGTGGACCATTTTAAATGATTTTGGTCCTCCAGCCCCGCAAAGAAACTGGAGTATTCTGGGGAGAATGTCCATTTGACGTACTGGAAGCAGCTACTGCTGTCCTTCAAATGGAAAGTCTGCATCATTTGCTCATAGAGCTCCAAGTGTTCCCATACGGAATACTTGGCGTTCTTATGATAAGGCGTGATAACACTCCTTATTGCCTTTATTTGCTTCAATGGGTCCTTAAGCAAGGCCCTTTTTGCCTTATTGGCCTTTTTGGTTCGGGTAACCCTGGTCCATTCATCCTCTGACTCAGAGGAACTGCTCCCAGAGGTTCCTGTCTGATCTTCCAGGTTTTCCCGGATTCTGCGAGCCTGGGAGTGGCTGGCAGAATGTGGGGACCTGGTCTCCTGTGTCCTGTACCGTTCAGAGGAGTCTTCAGATTCCTCTTTGCTGCCAGGATTTGATGGGTACCCCCCCCACTGACCTAACTGGGCAGAGGTTTTCAGGATGCCCTTGATGGGCCTACTCTCCTGGGGTTCCCCACTAAATTGCACTGTGCTTGGGTGCCCATACCCGGATGCCCGCCCATCCATTCCTGGGAGGTACTGGCCTATGAACCCCATGCTTCTGGCTGGATAGTAATCTGCCATCCCTGTGGCCCGGTGCTCATGTGCGCCAGGGGACATGGGGGTGGCAGAGTCCAGGGACTCAGAGAGATAAAGGACTCTGGTACTAGGGCTCCTGAGGTTATGCTCAGGAGTTTCCCTTTCCCAGCGAACCTGGTCTCTATCCGCCCCTGCTCCCTGTTGCAATGCAAGAGCCTGCGCCTTCAGTTCCTCAGTTAAGGCCTTACTAGACTCTATCAGTCTCTCCTGCATCGCTACCTGTTGTTGGAGCCTATCATTGTGCTGGCAGAGAGCCTCATTCTCTCTCTGCGTTTCCTGATTGGTCCTGGAGCAATGGGCCAGTCTTTGCTGCAGGAGGGTTACCTCCTGAGCTGTGTCCCTATTGGCCTGCTCCTGTCTTGCCAGAGCCTCCTCCACCCTCCTGGTGTGCTCTAGCAAGTCCTGGTGTTCTTTTTGGAGGTCACCCAGTCCCTGGTGGGCCAGGTGATTTTCTTCCATTTTTCTTCTTAAGTGGCAGACTTCCTGGCCTAAGGTGTCCCTTTCCTGACCAAGAGCTTGAATTTGTGACGCCAGTTCGTTCCTTTGCCTTTGGAAGGCACCAGCTTTCTGGCGCTCCTGATCAAACTCTGCCTGGGTATCCAGGTCTTTCAGGATCAGTTTATTGCTCTCCTCTTTCTCTCTGTCTAGTTGGATTTGCAGGGTGGCTACCTGCTCTGTGCATGCCCTGTTGAAATTGATCTGTTGCTCCAGCTTTTTCTGGCTCTGCAGTAGGGAGTCCAAACTGTCTTGGCGTTCCTTCTGCAAAGCCAGAATTCTGGTATCCTGGTCAGCCTTTTCCTGTTGCAGGATATCCATATCCTTCTTTATTTTAATGATGTGCTGTCTACTCTCATTTTCGGACTCCTGGCTTCTGCTCAGAAGAGTCCAGATCAGATTGGGCCTTCTGTAATGCCAGCAGTTGCCTACTCGCCAGATCTTGGCCTTCAGCACATTTGTCCTGCATGGCTCCCATATGTAAATATAAATATGCCGCTACCCTGGCAATCTTGTGGTGCTCATCCTTGGCCTTAGGGGCCATATATAGTTCACTCAGGGCCACATGTAGGGGACCCTGATCTCCCCATATATCTGACCCTGTTTCAGTGATCTGGGGTGCGATTGCCTGCAACCAGACCGTCTGGTCGTGATGAGCCCACTCACCTCTCACAAATAGCTTATGTAAGAAGTGCTCTCTGGCTATTTTCATATCTACCAAGGTCGTCATTCTGGAATTTGAGTTCCTTCCTGACTTACAGAAGTTTATATTTTATTTTTGCAAAACAGACCTTTTCCTTAGAGCGTTCCTTTGACTCGACTCGAGCCCCCAATTTGTAAGAGGATTCAATTCAACACTACAGCTAAGTCAATGCCTAGTCTGGGATACTGAATGGAAACCCTTATTGATATATCTTTGTGTCCAGTTCATGAGTTCTGGATGACCACCCCTATATAACACCCCTCTCTTGGAATCCCCCTGACCCCACTGAGCCAAGAAGTAGTTCTGTTTTGCAAGATTAAAAGGTTTATTTGATAATTTAAACAATATATATATATATATATATATATATATATATATATATATATATATATATATATATATATATATATATATATCACACTTTATAATAAATTATTAATTGAATATCACACTTAATCTGAGCAGTAATCAATAATGGATAGTCTGGCACTAGCACACTTCTTTATAATCAATGATGAGTGGTTATAGGATGGATAAGATAGCAACAATACTTTTATGGTTTCAAATGGATGCAAGGTGGAATGAAAATGCAGTACAGAAAAAAAACTTGATAGGGTGTCAGCAAAAGACAATGTAATCACTTTCTTGGACAATTCACACCCCAGCAGCTTATACAAGAGATAGGAGTTTTGAAACACAGGCAAAATGCTTTGAATATGGTGACAATGCAGTGAGAAATATGCTGAAATTGCTTTTAATTCCCTTCAGGAGGTTCAGGGTGAGTGGTATCTAGTTAATATGAGTTCAGGCTCACTTTAGCAATGATTCAGAGTAACTAGCAGGTTAAACAAATTTTTGGCAAAGGAAAGCAAGGAAGCTGCTGTTTTCACACGTGGCTGGATTTTTAACCAAATCGCAAATCGCGGTAAAATTCGCGAGTGTGAGAATCGTGATTACGGCAAAAGTATAAGGAGTAGCAAGTCGGTTCTAAGCTTGTTGAAAAGCTGAGATTCTAAGCTTTCAGAGGACAAGTTCCTAGCCCAACGATTCCAGAGATACGGATGATTAAATAAAGGTAGTTCTTCGGATTTTAAATTTTAAAAGTTCAAAGCGACAGGTTACAGCTTGCAGCTAGAAAATGACAGTTGACAGCTTTGCAAATGACAGGTGACAGTTAGGAGGCAGTTCTGGTTAGATTAAAATAGATTAAATTAGATTATTTTAACTAAGAGATTGGTTCTGCACAGTTCTGCTAGGTACTCACAATATATTTAGAAATAGGCCTCGCCACAGATCTGGTCAGGTTTTGGACTGGACTCCGGTTCTGGTCTCGGCACTTCACAGTGATCTGGATCAGCTCTCTGGTTCTGCTAACAGCGGTCTGGGTCACTCTGGATCTCTGGCCTCTGGTTCTGGATACTGCTCTGCTTTCTCTGGGTACAGCACTGCTTCTGGATCTTTCTGCACAGCTTTCTCTGGATCCAGCACTGATCTGCATGGCTCCTGGATGCTGCTACCGCTGTTAGGTTTGCTGGATGCTGAGGCCTACTGAGAAGAGTTCTCAGTTTGTGGGTTTAGGCCTTTGCTTTGAGTTCTGAATCAAGTTCTTTGGAGTTTTAAAGTCTAAGTGTTGAATCTGGGATCTTCTGGATGTTGTATGGTCCGGCAGAGCACGTTGCGGCAACTGGATTTGAATGTCCTCTCTAGCTTCCAGTGGCTCTTTTTATGTCTTTTGAAAGTGGGTGTGTGTGCAGCATCACTAGCCAGCCCCTCTTTCAACTTGTCATTGGCCCAATTCTCCCCTCTCCCATGATTGGGGAAGGAACTGTGAGTCAGAGTGATGCTGTAGGTTTTATGGGTCAGAGGATCCTCCCCTGGTCAGTTTGCCCACAAATCTATATTTGATCAAAATACACATTTCTCAAATACATAGTGGTTTGTCATTGCATGTACATATTACCTATCACATGAGGTAGTCTCTGTCCCAAATCTGCTCTTCCTGAGGGCTTGCATTCAGAAACGGCAACATTTTCGATTTTATTGGGTTATGCAACCTTGGTTCTTCATTAAAAATTATACACATATACACGGCCTGTCCATACATACTCCAGTAAATTCCCATGTCTCTAGCTTAAACACAGAGTCTGTAGTATCCATAAATAGCGGGGTTTTTCCCCAGAACATCACACAAATTCCCAACGCGTCTTAAAACGTGCACAGAAAATTCACAAGAATGATGGTATCATTTAAATAATTTTGACAAGACCGCACTGTGAGTTATACATCTTTCTTAGAATCATATTCTGGCCAACAGGGGTGTGTCTTTTCAGGTCACATGGTGTAGAAACCAGTTTATCCAGTTTCTGCCAAGCTCAGAGACCCTGCCCCTCCCAGCTTCTGCCAAGAGGAAGCTATTTTACGGCCACCCTAATAAACCATCTGCCTGGGCCGAGGACAGGCCTTTGTTCAACTCCCTGTAGCTGCTCCACCCCTAATCTAATCAGAGAGGTGACAACTCCTTTTGGCAAGGGGAAGAGTGGCTGAGCAGGTTTTAACTCCTGTGGGGGTAGATGTCAGGCAGAATTCAGTTTCATTAAGCCAGGTTTCAGATAAAATGTCACTTTTTGTTCCCCAGTTTAAGTCAAGACAATTTTTACATATGCAGCTAGAATGCTGATTCTAAGTTCAAAACTATGACATTTCAACAGTGACAACTATGTGACACTCAAAGTAGGTCACTCAGTTAATTTAAACATTTTTGATTTTTGGTAGTTTTAAATCCAGTTTCAGTTAGGCTGCTGCAGACCTGCAGAGCTCAGCCAGTCTTGTTATGAACATTGTTTTGGGGCTCTTCAACTTCCCAGATTTAGTATGCACACATAATTCATTCTGCCAGATGTCCGCTGGTGTTCAGTGAGATTTTTGGATATGTTGCAATGTTTGAAAATAGGCATTTTGAGCTGGCATTCAGGGAAACAAAAGGTGATTTTAAAGTGCGGTTTTTCCTTTGGCACACATTTCACTCATGGCACCCCGGCCCATCCTGCTCGCACTGGTGGGTGGCAAGTTAGGCAACCATTTTAGTGTGCACAAACTGCGTGGTTCTCCTGGATTTTGGCGCAGATGTGGGCTTTTTGGCCATCTTGGATTTTCTAAGCCCACAGCACCAAATGTTGCAGCGTGATAGCTCAAACGTGGGTCAGGACACCCAACAAGGTACATGAGTCACCCAATTACCACCAGATGTAAGGATGCATTTAGTCAAGGCTTGCTTTACTACCCTGGCTCTCTCTATAATTCCATTAGCCTATGGGAAAAACTGATTTATTAAAGTGCAAAGTACAACCCCAGCTTGACCGGGCCTCTCTTATGGCTTTGCCTATAAAAGGCAGGCCCATTATCAGCTTGGAGTAATCGGTGCTGTCATAGCTACTAAGGACAGCAAACCCTTTACGACCTCTTGACAATCAGCTATCCTCTGAAATATTAGTCAAGTGAACTCATGTGCATGAGTCTACCACTAGCAACAAATATGTGTACTTGTTGACGGTTGTCAATGGACCTATGTGGTCCATACACATGCATTCAAAAGGCAATGTTGCCCTGATTAGTGTGCTTACCAGTGGTTTACAGGAATGATCCACTGATGCCTGTAAACATATGGTGCAATTTGCTATGTACTGACACACCTCTTTACTAAGCCCTTGCCACCAATATCCATCCTGCAAGAGCCATGTAGTAGCTGAAACCCCAAAGTGTGTTGAAGCTACACTTGCACATGCTGCAGAGATTCATTTGAATCTATCCTGCTTGTTTGGAAGTACCCTGTCAACAGGGCCTCATTTTGACCTAGGAATGGTGACTTTAACTGTATTCTCTTTTACAGCATAGTTATACATAGTGGGATTCAATGGTGGGTTAGGACTGTCAGCATGCAGAGGTGCTTTTATATCCTCATCTATGTCTGTGGCTGAGCATGTTAATGCTGCTACCACATTTTGTACAGGATACTGTATTGCAGACTGATCAACAAGTGCATTCCGTTGTGTTTGCATAACCCAGATGAGCGGTCTGGCCCTTTTTGATGTCCCATACATTTTGCCAAATTTGTTTGACAGTACTGGCTTGCCTTTAGAATCATATCTGAATGAGTTGGCTTGACACCATTGAAGGTCACAATTATAACTTTGTACTACATATTCTGAATCAGACCTGATTAAAGTGGGCTTGGATGGATCAATGTGTTTTAGCACAAGGAGGAGGCCTTGTAACTCACCAACCTGAGCTGATGTATCCCCTAATTGTACTCTTTGGGTATCCCAGTGTTCAAACTCATTGTTATGGTTGAATCACCCTTTTACAGCCAGGCAGCAGAATACTTACAGTGTTTCCCAACTGCTGAAAAAGCGCCTCCATCACAACATAGTACATTTGCAAACATCCATAGTGGGATGTCGAGTAAAGCTGCATCTGCTTCTGGATGTAGAGACCATTCCATTTCATGCATTTGTAATAGTTCTGGTTTATAGTGATATTTTATCTCTTGATCTGTCTGCATTATGGACCACAGAACCCATCTGGAGTGTAGTGCCTTTGCATTTATAATACTCAAATGTGTGGCTGCCTCCAACTGCACTTATTGTCTGTTAATGTGCAAGATTTTGTTTGCAGCTAAGGTGCGTTCCTGTTGAAATATCATTTGTACTGCCGCCAGAATTATTTCTTCTGGAGCAAATTTCAGCTCTTCAGAATTGTATAGACAGATGAATAGTATGCTATGGTTTTTGTCTCGCTATGGTTGCATACTACATATGTAAAAGCTTTTGGACCAAGAAATAGTGCCACTTTTTAGTCCTTCTCTGTGTTTCTGCCCTGAAGTGGACTACTTTGAGTCATCTGTTGGTAGACATGTAGCATGATGCATGTATGCTCTTCCTTCCAGTCTGTTGGACAAATGGGCTTCAAAAGTCATATAGAGGTTTCACAAATACTGCAACGTCTCCCACATATGTTTGTGCAAAGTGTAAGAGGCCATGTATGACCTGCAAATGCTTAAGTGTACGTGGGCTTTGCCAGTGTGCACATTTCACTAGGATTGTGGAGCAAGTGCCCTTCTCTCACCAGATAATGAAAACCCCAGAAATATGATTTCTCTATTGGCTATTTTAGGTTTTTTGAAATGAAAAATGTGGTCTTTAGCTGCTAGTGTCGTAATGATTATGTCCACCTTCTCGAAGTGTTCATTCAAGTCATCATATGTGTAGTATATCATCCACATATGTCCAGCATGTCTGTATGCCTTCTAAGAGGGATCTTACTCTACTAGAGAATCGCCCAGGACTGTTCTTGTACCCATGCCTAGTAAAGCAACACCGTTTTGCCCTAAAGGTTATACCTGTGTATGACTAGCTCTCTGAATCCAAATGTTGTGTAAAGAATCAATTCCCCAGATCCATTTCAGTCTGATATGTGTATCTCTGCATGCTACATAATAGGCCTGAACTATGCATGTTCTGTACAGCCTTTGTGTGTGTATTGGCATTTAAAATCCTAAAGTCTGTAACCAGCTGAGATAAACCATCTGGTTTAGATACTGGAAGAAATGCTGTATTTTAGGGGCATGGCGGTTGTAACAGACCCCCTTGGTCTAATAACTTGGCCACACTTATTTTTAAAATGGTGGTATAGCCTGTGCATTGATTGGGTATTGTCTATGTGGCTTTGGTGTTTTCAAACACTGGCATTTTATGTGGAGGGCAGTCTATGTCATGTCCTACATGTTTTTTGTATAACTGTTCTGCACTTAAAGCAGCCCATGAGACCGCACAGGAGTTAACTGCATGTTCCTCATTTTCATCTACAAAAAGCTGGTTTAATCACTGCCCCCATTGCCCACAGGGCTTTCCCTAACATATAGCCTCGGCTAATCATGCTCTACTGAAAAGCCACCTTGTGTTATATGCAAATCAGATGAAAATAGTTCCTCTATTTCCTTTGGATGTTCCCCATTAAATTTGATTGTTACTATATACACATTATTGTCCTCAATCACATCTCCTGTGCTAGCAATATCCTCTATTTTCTTAGTAGTAGAAATGTGATGTAACAATTTATTGTGCCTTTCTTTGAATATGGAGATTTGCATTCCAGAGTCCAATTGTACAATTAGCCAATCACCTGGATGTTTAGTCACTGGTATTTTCATGTGAGTCTGGTTTAGAGTTTTAGCCATTGTCCACTCTTAAAGCTCCAGTGTGCTTCCTTTCTCCTTTGCTATCGTCCCTCCTGGCAGGCTTCTGCCCTCCCTTGGTTGGTGTGCCCTGTTTCTTCTCTTTCTGTAAAGGAGAAGAAGGATAGTCTAAATCTCGGTATCTTTGTGGTTGCCTAAACTGTGCCCCCTCACATAACTGATACATACTTTTTTCACCACTTCTGCCTTCATTGGGTCCCCTATGTCAACCAGCTTCTTGCCTGGGACTGGCACTATCTCTTTCCACAGATATAGTTCTGCTAGGAAATATGTCCCTTTCTTCTTTGGCAGTGGGCATATTGGAAACCCTTATTCTTCCCGTTCTGCCTCTAGCTGAGAAGGTATCTCTTCCAGGTTCCTGTGTGGTACCATTGGTACTAGTAGGTGCTGCTCTTTTAGAGTGAATATTCTCACCTAATTCCTTGATTTGTCCTTCCCCAGGGGGTCTGCCCAGGTGTCCTCTCCCTAGGGACCTGTAAGGAGCTTTTACAATGGAACCAAACTTGTGTTTCCTTTTTCTGGCCACTGGGCAATACTGATAGATGTCTGAAGACTTGTAGTATCACTGACTCACCTGTTAAGAGGGACATCAGTATTCCTTCTATCATGGAATATTTGTCCCAGCTATTGCCAGCCCTAAACTCAGCGCTGCTTCTGCTCGATGGGAGTTTCAATATCTATCCCAGAATGGAGGTAAGTGTTGTAATTGAAGGATTCCCAATTAAATGAAGGTATAACCAATTATACACTGAAACCCAACTGTCACAGTAATCCATTCGTGGATTACAACCTGTTTTCATTATAACTGATTGAGCCCTCTGCCTCTGCTGAGGAGTAACATGAGGGCAGTTCGCCTCTAGCTGGATCAGTTTAGTCGAATATTATCTAGGATTTCTTCCTGCCTTGTGGGGCAGTTGCCCAATAAGGATTTGAAGGTCTGGAATGGAAGTGCTCCTTCTTCCCCTGTTATTAGTGGTCGGTGTGCTGCTGGTGCAGCTCCTAAGGTCTATATTCTACAGCTTGAGCATGGACACTGTCAAAATGTCTTACCAGAATGTTATAGTGCTCTGGGTGTATGGGTCATTTGCCCAGCTGACTGGATGAAACCTAACAATGAGTTCAGAGGTTAACCCTTCCATAGCAAACGGACCATGTCTAGCCCTTGTAATGGGGTAGGTCAAGCACCCTTGAAACCAATTCTGGTAGTCTACCTGCTGCAAGGCTAACCCAGGATACCTACACGTTGTTTATTGTATTTGATCTAGATCTGTCCTAATGTATAGGGTTTCAAACATGTCTGCTGGCTTGACAATAGCTGTCTACCAATATGTAAACAGGGTTTCCACGGGCAAACCTCCAAGCAGTGCCACTGCTACTGTTAAGTTGGTGTTGATATCTCTTACACTCCCTTCCTGTAATCACCAGGTTACTGTGAGGTGGCAGTTTACAGGTAGAGGGACATCAACTTGTGGGTTAGCCATTCTAATATCTCTTAGCTAAATAGCTGTTAAGAGTTCTTGCTTGAAAAGACATACTGCTCTTCACTAGAGTGCTTTAAGCTATTTATTCTACACCCTGCTCCTCAATAAAGTGGATAATATTTTTTGTAATGCCAGGCCTGTAGAAACCCTTATAGGCCCTATTCAGTAGCTACATAGGGAGAATAATTTGAGGGTTTAGGAGCGGGTGAGCAGTGTCCTGCTGCAGTCACCAAAGGTCACGAGATTATTAGCACCCCTATCTCCAGAGCCCCTCCTCAACCACTGGGAAAGTGTCCAAGACCCCCCCCACAGTAACCCATCATAGGTTTATTAAAGACATGTGTCGTGTATAACAAATCAATACACAGCACTTTAAATAGATGGACAAATATTTAAGGTTCATGTTAAAATGCTTCCAGACAAAACACTCAATAATGAACACTCAATGAATGCTTCTTTTGCTCTCATGTATAAAATAAATCTTTTAATTAAGAGAAAGAGGTAATAAAGAAACATTACTACCATAATCGTCACTATGCGCAAAACACTAAAAATTCTAAAAATAATGAATGAATAAGCAGCAATCATTTTCATTGCCTCTACATCTACTCATGACTAAAAACAGTTTAATGTGATATCAATGATGGGTAAAAAAAGGCCATAGTCCAAGATAATGCCCAAATTGCCAATAAATATCAAAAACCATCCATTAAACTTACCATGGTCTTTTAATCAAAATGCATACAAATGGAGGGACAATTTTCCAAAAAGAGTTCATTTCAATTGGGATTGACCATGGTGCTAGCATGCAGCCAGTTAGAATTGAGGTTTTGAGCTGTTTTGCCTTGAGTGGTGCCTTGGGTGGAAAAATAAAAAAAAACATTCCACATACAGCTCAATCAAAATCAAAGGTTCTGCTCAAAAGTCAGTAGATAGAGTCCTCTGCAGACTAAAAATGTCTCAAACAAGCCAGCATTCAGTTTAGTGGCTTTAAAATCCATCCAGGGAAAAAGAGACACGTGGCCCCTCCTCTCTGCTCCTGTGCTGCTATTTCTCCTGCCTTCTGTCTGCCACTTGTCTTCATGCCAGCTCCCGGTCTGTGCACAGCAAAATCTCCCTATGCAGGATACAAATGCAGCCCTTTTTATATTCTTTGCGCTCTCACTGTTAACACGTACATAGCTTTATTGAGAATTAGTTCATCATGCAGAGAAGTACTAATAAAGACAAACCCATGTAGAACATTGTGACACATGGGGCATCATTACACGGACGGCGGTAACCATGGCCCTGTTAGCTGGTACCGTTATTTGCCCTAAAGTCCCTCAGCGGGTCCCTTCCTTAACGTGTGGTCTGGCCACACGTTAAGGACGGGACCCGCTGAGGGACCTCGTAGTATGGCGCTAAGGGATTACCGGTGCCGGTAATCCCTTAGCGCCATCCATGTAGGGAGGCCCATGCTCTCAATCAAAACATTTATCAAATTGTTAAAAGGGAAAAAAAAGGTAAAGATTTATATTGCAAGATATTTATTTATTGCATTTGTTACACGCCTAAACCCTTAGGTGCCACAGCGAGGTTACAGACAGCTTGATTAAGGCATTTTAGTCGAAAGACCATTACAAAATAAAGACAGTGTTACGGGATAGATAATATTTACAAGGACAGTGTTACAGGATACACACAATTTACAGAAGGCAGACAGTAAAACTGCTGCAAATGTTATTTACAACTTCTAGGCACCATTTGCTATGTTAGTATTGACTAAATAGCCATGTTTTTAGCACTTTTTTGAAACCTGAGAAGGTTTCCTCTTGTTTGATGCTCGGTGGGTGGGAGTTCCAATATTTGGGTGCTAGGTATTGGAAGCTGCTGCCTCCTGCTTTAGCGTTTCTGTAACGAGGCATAGCTAAGAGTAGTTGGTTGTTAGATCTCACTCTTTTTTGTTTATAGCCCTATTTAAATAGATAGGGGCTTTTTCTTGGCGGCATTTGAAGGTGATGCAGAGAGTTTTGAAACTAACTCTGGCTTCAATGGGCAGCCAGTGATGATCTCTTCTAGTCTTAGAGATGTGATCATATTTTCTGATTCCTAGGGCGGCCAGTAGAGCTTTATTTTGTAATAATTGTAATTTTTTGACGTTGGTGGTGGAGGTGCCAAGTAGCAATATATTGCAATAGTCGAGTTTTGATAAAATCAGGGCCCTCGCCAGGGTGATGCAGTTGGTGGGTGTCAGGAACTGACGGCTTAGGGCAATTAGTTTAGCGGTGTAGGAAGTGGATGATGACAAGGTGCTAATATGCTTAGTCATTGTGAGGTTTGCATCCAAATAGACTCCTAAAGTTTTCACTTGCTTCAGGACAGGTATCATGGTGCCATCTATATTAATGGAGGAGTAGTCTGAATGGAGTGTAGCTATTTTCGACTGGGAACCCACAATGAGAATCTCTGTCTTCTCATCATTGAGACATAGGCTGTTGCGTGCCATCCAGTTCTTTATCATGGCATAGATTTTGTTAATGGCCAGTGTGTCTTGGGTGTAGTTCCCTGAGAGTGGAATGAGGATCTGGGTGTCATCTGCAAAGTTGGTGTAGATGGCACCCATATCGTCTAAAGCTGAGAATAGGAGCTTTGTGTAAGCATTTTAAAGGGAAGGGGAGAGGCAAGAACCTTGGGGTACTGCAATAGGGACTGAGATGCGGTCTGCAACTTCTTTACCTATAGAGACTCCAGGGGTTCATTCAGCTAAGAATGATTTAATCCACAAGGTGGCGTCAGTGGAGAAATTAAAATCTTTAGCTAGTGTGGCGCAGAGTTTATTGTGATCCACAAGGTCGAACTCTGCAGAGAGTTCCAACAAAAGGAGAATGCAAAGTTTACCTGTGTCTCTGATAGTATCCATCTGGATTTTTAAATCCAACAGAGCAGTTTCCGTGCTGTGGTTGGGCCTGAAGCCAGATTGTCTAATGCCCAGGAGCTGGTTGTGTTCTAGATGGGCTTGGACTTGGTTGTAGGATATTCTATCGAGAATTATAAGTAAAAATGGGACTGTTGTTATCGGCCGATAGTTAGTGGGCACGGTTGGATCTAGGGAAGGTTTTTTTAGTAGGGGCGTAACCGAGGCTTCTTTAATACTGGCTGGGACCAGTTTAGCCTTGAAGGAAGCATTAACAAAGTTAGTTATGATCGGAGTGAGAGTGTGGGCGCAGGATTTGACTACTTGCGCTGGGACAGAGTCTCCTTTGCAGTTGGAGGCTTTGAGTTTAGATATAGTATCAAACACTGATTTTTGGGTTACTGGAGTGAAAAAGAACTTAGGGTTGGGATTCACAATTGAGTTCTGGAAGTGGTTACCAGTGGGGATTTGTCAGCTAGTAGTTGCCTTTTGGTTGTTATTTTGTTTTGAAGGAGGTCGATCTTGGTGGCTAAGGCATCTTGAATTGTGGTACACCATTCTTTTCTGGAATTAGTGGGGATTGAGGTAGGGGAGGGATTTTCCAATTCTCTCAGAATGGAGAAGAGTTCTTTAGAATAAGAGGCAGCGTTATTGATGCTAGTATTATAGGCATTTGCTTTATACGAAATGACGGTATGTATTAATTTATATAATAATGTGTAAAAACAGAGAATTTAATTATGATAAACTTAATTCAGGCAAAAACAAATACATATGTACAGATTTTAGACATAGGACAAAGAAAGGGTACAGTGCAAAAAGAGTAAAAACACAATAATGCCTTTCACCACGTTCATTTACAAGCAATAAGCATAACAGAACGACAATATACCATACTTATCACCAGGCCCGGCTCCAGCAGGAGGGCCTGGGGGGCCAGGCCCCCCCAGAGCCAGCCTCTGCCCCCCCCTAGAAAGGAGGCCATGTCAGTGGTGTTACACACCACTGGTAACCGAGGGAGCGGGGGGTGGATCTCACTCTAAACATTCAGCAGTAACCTCAGAGACATCATTCTGAGAGGCTGAATTTCAAGAGGCCCAGTCAGGATTTGTTTGTTTTCTTGCCCTAGACAATGATTTATGACCCACAGCCATAAAAGTACAACTGACCAGGGAGATGGAGGGCCAGTCACACCTCTAAGTGAGGTAGCACAATTATTCAAGCAGGCTGCCTACAACTATGTTCTCAAACCTAAAATCACAATGTTGGTTTCTGTAATTTAAAGTGTTTATTTTTTGTGGGAATATAGTGTTTTTTCACATCATCCTTAATAAAATGGTTAACTATATCAAACAATAAATGACAGGTAAAGTTGCTTGAACACAGATTTCTGCAGAAGGTGCGTCAACTGACTAGGGGCCCTGACAAATTCGATTCAAAATATATATTCTGCTGCATTAACTACTTGAGTAGAAGTGAAAAGATAAGGTTGGTAGTAACAAAAATGTAATTCTGTAGGGTAGAGTGTAGTCAAATCGAAAAGTTATAGATGCAAGGCTTTGAATCAAATATTTCCACTACTGTTGCTCTTCGCAACATTCCATGCCATAATTCTGTAGTATGTCTGTGCAATCAGAGAAGGGGACAAGCCATTAGCAAATGGCTTTTGGTGCTGCCACCAAAAGGTGCAGTTCAATCTGAATTGCCAGGCCATGTTCCCACTCCACTGAAACACAAGCAACCAAACACATTTTTAGGCCCTGTGGTCTAGCAGTTTGGGAATGGCTTCTGACATTAGTGACAGGGCTAAGGCTGATATGCAATCAATGGTTATGAAGGCTGGCCAGAGCAATGACAGGGATTCTAATTTATTCCGAGACTTTTTAACCTATTGGATACAACCAGAACGCATTATGTGGAACACAGTATGGGGAACACAGATAGGATGGCAATAAAATGTGAGGAGAAACACACATCCTATGGGTATGTCTGGCCATTTACCCACCTAACGACTAGCCATGGCTATGTCAATGCCTCACCACCAAAACCTAACCTTTCTAAAACTCTTTGAGCAAGCTCTATCACAATGTAACAACAAACGTGTTGCTGTATTGGGCCTGCCAGTTTTATATCTAAGCATTCTTTTGAGTGTTTAATTACTTAATTGCCTCTGTAAATGAGCTCCTGGTGTAGTACAATTCTCTTTATGTTTTCAGCCAGTTGATTTTATAAGCAATATATTTGTCAATGCCTCTGTGACTTGCACTGAAGTCCTGTCTTAAACAAGCAATCACAAACCAGGCGGTTTTGGCTTGCCTATAGGTATTAGCAGACATTTGCCAGGCAATGCCATCATATACCCAGTTACTGGCAGCATTTTCCAGCTGTTCCCATCTTATGGCCAGGGGGTACCCTTATGGCAGTGCTTGGCAAATACCTATCCATGCCTAATCAAAAGCCCAAGCTCTGGGCTTTGCCAATGCATGTTGGCTTCCGTTTGTCTCCCTAAGTAAATGTGTATATGCCCAGATGTGGGTGTTTTGCTTGCTACGCCTAGGGCAACAAGGTTCTACCTGAAAATAAGTCTAGGTTGGCAAGTATTGACCAGTTTCAGATCTTCTCATGCATACTTACTAGTGGGTCTCCGACCTAAATAGAATGTAGCTTTGTTTGGAAGCCTAGTCTACTCTGACTGAACATTTCATGATTAATTCTGATACGTACTGACTTGATAACCTCATTCTGTTTGAGTAACTGAAGGGAAGCGCCCCCAATTCAGCACGATCCTCCCCGCAATGAGAGACAATAAGGGACTCTCCCGTAGTGGGAATAAGGCCAAGACAGAGTGCGGGTGAGCGTAAGTGGGAGTTTATCCAAAAATAAGGCATGCAAAGAACTCTGCAACCTACGAGAGCGCTCTGCCTGACAATAGCAAAGACAGGCGTATTTCTAATACAAAAACGTCATCAACACCTAAACACTATAGGGGGCACAAGTCAATTGGGATTGGGTGGCGTCGACTAACTATAGGTGTTGCTGCAGCGGGGTTGGTCCTGGCGGGACGACGTCACTGGTCAGCCTCGTGGGTTGGGTTGGGCCTGGCAGGCCGGCTTGAGGTCATCCGTGCGGTGTTGATGTGCTGGGGCAGCCTGTGACAATGACGAATACCTTTCCTGTCTCATTTGCCCTAGGCCATGCACACTGCAGTTATTCAGAAAATGACATTTAAGTTCATTAATAAATCGCTTCAGCAGCTTATCTTATAAAATAAACACAACACATGAGGAATGCACCTCGTGAGAGGTCTGGTGGTTGTCGGTTGGGGTGAGATTTACCTGTGTCCTATTGACCGGTATTTTAGGTCGCGGGACGGGGCTCTGGGGCCTGGGCCGAATGATACATGTCTGTCTGCTGCGTTAGAAGTTATTATATAGATGGGTCTCTGTGTCTTGTCCCAATGATGGGGGTCGTCCTTACACGGGGTCAGGATTCTTGGGGGGTTCGTGGGATTTATGAGAGGGTGCTGGTAGATCAGTGGGTTCATCCGTGGGTTTATTACCGTGCTGTAAATAACACAGGTGGCGGGCTGTGGCCTTGGTTGCGGCGCCGGGGCCGCTGACTCTCTGAAGTAACGCCAGCTTGGTTGGGGGAGGTGAGGGAGCGCGGCACAAGTCTTAGTTTTTTTATCTGGCAGGCTTGGTGGGGTGGGGGAGGGAATGGCCTTGCATATATCCACAAAGGTATTTTCCTCGTGCGTTGCTGATCAGTGGATGCAGAAGTTCTATACTGTTCTGTCTTATTTTGACGTTATTTAGACACATATATATATATATTTCAATTTCGTTACACATTTCTTTAATACAGTCGGTTCCAGTACCTTTTCATTACCTAACATTATATTCACTACATTGTGTGCGTATTGTATGTACATTAGACGTTATACGAGGGATATCTAGGTTATGGCCTACAGAGATTGATGCTCGCCGCTTTGGGTGAATCAAAAAAACATATATGAGTTCAAGTTTCTACATACTATTGAAAAACACTTTTACAGATAGAGGTTACACGTTTGGTCAACATCTTTCTCCGTGGTTATAGCAGCATTAGTCCAGACCTGGAGGGATATCATATAACGTTACATTTTTATGGCTTATTCACATTTTAAACAGAGGTAGTTCATTAATACCAATACTTGAATTGTTTTCTACCTTCTTCAGATAGTGATGCTTCAGCTTTTTTCCTCGCTACCCCGGCCTTGCGGTCCGGGTCATACGGGGTGCAATATCACATTGTTACTAATATAATGTTGCCGTGTTGGCATCTCGGGTTTAGCTCATCTCCGACTTTCTCATGGGAACGCACTCGCAGCGGATCTGTCAGGGCTGCTGAGGCGACAGAGATGCATGAAAGGCCCTCCAAAGGTGGGGGCCTCGTTACAGTGTGCTGAACTCACACCATGTTGGCTAGGCAAGATGGCGTCTAGGCCTAACTTAATTTTTGGTAAATGCAAAGACAGGGTGCGTGTGGGCAATGTCGTCGGCGGGTGAATCCTCCTCCACCTGGGCCCGGGTGGCATGAGGGGGCGCCCACCGAGTCATGGTCCCCGCCTGGGGAGGAAGCTGTAGGTGAGGAGGGCCTCGTGGCCATTGCTCCCCTACATTTCCCCCCTTTCGTTACTTAAAGTAACGAATTTCTTTAGCTCTTCCAATCTTCTACATTCTTGTTCCTCTAACACTGCGTCATCCCATGCAGGGGTTCCTTTTATAGGCATCCATGCTCTGCACACCCCCCTTAAGCTCTCACCTCTCCTAGCATACTCGTCTGGTGTACATGTTAAATATATACAGTCGCCAGTTTCTTCCAGATCTACCCAGACCTCCTCATACCATTCCAGTTCTACGTCTCGTGGTTCTTTGATAGTGGTGTGCCATAGTTTATCTACTATGTACTTATCACGGCACATAGGCACTAACTGGTACCTGGGGGTGTTGTCTGCTCCTGTCTGCACATGTACTTCTTGTGTTGCTTTAATTGTACCACCGGAGTTGCCCATTGTCACCATCATCATTGCACCGTTAGGAACTGCATTAGCACAACATCGGAGGCCCACCTGGCACAGGCAGAACATCACAAGGATGATCACCACTATTGGTATCAGGAACTTCATTGTCACTCCAAGCCATGAGGGAACCCAAGAGAAGATATTGTCGAACCACGAGCTATCCTCAGCTCCACCTTCCATTTTCATCTTCTCGCCCAGGTTATGTACTGCTTCAATAACGTGGGACAGGGACCCATTTTCTGCGTCTTCGGAAGGTACGAACGTGCAGCACGCACTTCCTATTTTTCGGCAAACACCTCCATCGATTGCTGTTAACAGGTCTAGAACATACCTGTTCTGCATGGTCATTAATCGCAGAGCTCGTAGTTCCACCTTTATTATGTTAAACCCTTCTTCAGTGTCATTGGCCAACTGGATCAGTTCCCACCGTGTGATCTGGAGCCATTTTGCATTTGCTCTTGCTTGGACACTTGATACTAGCGAAGCAAAGAATGTTTCCACGGAGCTGAACAGGCGATACTTGTCTGGGATCTGTGCCAATAAATCAGATGATGCTTGTGATATGTAGTTCGAGGCTCGCTTGTTCCTTGAGAGCTCTTCTCCTTTCCCTCCGGAGGACAGGACATAAAGGTGCGCTTGTGTAGTTGGAGAAGCTGCATTCTGGTTCAAGCCTCCTTTCATCATGTTACTTCTGTCAATATGGCTTTCTGGAATCACCATTAGTGTTGAATGCAAAGTGGCCATTGAGCAGCTACCACTCCATGATTGGGGAAGGTGCAGGTACGCCTTGTTTCCGCATACCCAGTAGGTGTCCATTAGTGCTGCTGTTCCTTTTTTCATATCTGGGATGGTGAGAGTTTTGTTACAGTTCTTGTTCGTTCCCATTGCCATTTTTCCTTCTCCCTTGAAACATAGTTCGTTTTGTATTTCACTTTGTAGCTTGAAGGGTTTCTCCATCGCTGTTACCCATGTTAGTTTAGGGATGTGTTCTTTCCATATTGGCAAGCACGTTCTTTCCATCCACCGCAACTTGTCCGGTTGGACACCTTTCAGTGCTTCTGCCTTGCACAGCACTTCTTCGTCTTTCCATTTGTTTTCGGAAAACAGTGTCCCTTGTATTGCAAAGAAAGGTTCTTTAAGACAGATCACTCCAGACGCTTGCGAATAGCACGTTTTGTTGTTCTGTAGCATTCTGAAAGAGACATCGTGTGCTTGGAAAGTGTTCTTTATTCTACACAGCGTGAGATGAAGGAGACATTGGGCATCCACAATGGGCAATTCTCGTGGCAACAATACTTTAGGTGTGCCTGATGCATGGGGGATAAGTGAGCAGACATAACAGCTCTCATTGGTTGTCTGTTTGGCTGTTGTGCTCATATCTGCATACCATTTATTTGCTTGGTGAGGGTGTCGTGGGTCTTCCATTTTGTCTAACCCTAGCCCATAATACTCATCATACCCTTTTCCACCAGTCTCTCTTCTCCGCCTACTTTTCTCCCTTCTTCTGTACCTTCTCGTTATAGTAGGTGAAGAACCAGGCCCCCCTTCCTCCCTCCCACCCCCCTTTTCTAATTCTTCATATAGGGACTTGTGTTCTGTCATCATAATCACTTTTCCATCCTCCTTAATAAACAAGAGATCGTTGTTTGAAATTGGGGCGGGAGGGATCGTGCGGTTGTTGTATGTTCCAGGTTGGGACATTGTGTCATTATTTACATATTTGGTTCTCGATTGTGAGAGGACAGCAGTGGGTGGTGTAGTATAGTATCCCCACACAAAGTGTGATCCATCCCAGATCAAGAAATCACCTTCTTTGATACCTACAGTCGGAATTGTTTTCGTTCCAGGGGCAAGGGTGGTGTTGTTCCCCCCTCCCCCCTCGTTCATCTCGGTAGAGATGAACGCTATAACCCAGTGTAATACCAGACAAAACATTGAGATGAAGAACACGATAGCACACATTGATAAACCACATTCAAATGAATATGTTAATCTAGCCACTAACATTTCTCTAAATCTAACATATCTATTAGTTGCAGGCTGCCCATTCGATGCCATGATAAATCCTGTTTGAGACACAAGAGTTCATTAAATACAAACATGTAAACATTTCCACGTTGTAACGTTTCGGTGATAAAATATAGGGTTGGGTGAGGGAGGGGGTGTGTTGACAGACAAGGTAGCCTTTCAAGCATCATTATTCGTACCTTACTATATATATATATATAAATAATAAAAAACATGACAGTTTAAAAACAACAATAATAAAAAACATCTTAAAGAGCACAGGAGAGGAAAAAAGAACCCCACGCAAAACTTTCAAAAATTGTAATAAAAAGAAAATTTGCATATACATATGTACATGTTTTAGTCCAGGACGTTTGTTGCGCGCTAATTGTGTTCACTGTTCATCTCATAATGCACACAAAATTCCAATCATTCATTCCGCACAACTTCATCGTCCGCTGTTGCCTGTGCCTCGTCCTGCACCTCACTCTCCGCAGCGCTGTAAGCTTTACGTACGTCTGTCAAATGCACCCAATATCGCAGGCCCCTAACCTTTACTGCTGTAGGCGTGCAAAACACTACCTCATAGGGGCCATGGAAACGTGGTGCGTTCCACCTCCGCACAAAACTTCTAACATATATAAGGTCACCAGGCATTAGCTGTAGTGGTTTTTCAGGCAACCTGTTTGGTTCAGTCGCGTTTCCCTCCTCTCTTGTCGAGGGGGGGGCTAGTTGCTTTGCAATTACGCGCGCTGCCCGTGTCAGTTTTCGCAGATATTCTGTGAACTCCTCCCCCAATATAGCTGCGCTTCTGTGTGCATCAGAACGCTCACGGAGAGGCGAATGCGCTGTATGCATTCTTCTTCCCGTGACGATCTCGTGCGGGGACAAATGGTGGTCCTTACTTGGCTGGTTTCGTAGTTCAAACAAGGCCAAAGGCAGGCAGTACATCCAAGTCTTTTTAAGGGAAAAACAAAGTTTTGATAATCTGCTTTTTAACAGGCCATTTATCTTTTCCACGACGCCATTACTTTGAGGATGATAAATCGAACATAATTTGTGCTTTATTCCCAATAATGTAGTCACTTCTTTAAATAATTCATTAACAAAATGTGTCCCGTTATCTGAGCGAATAACGTCGCAAATTCCCCAGCGCGGAAACACTTCCCGCACTAGGAACTTCGCGGCGCCCTTCGCGTCAGGGCGGGCACATGGTCCTGCCTCCACCCACCTCGAAAATGGACATACAACCACAATCATGTATCGAGCCCCGTTACACCTTTCTCCCATGTCTACATAATCAATGTGGAGCTCTCTGAATGGGCCACTTGGTTTTGGTATCGTACCCCTTAGTGTACGCAATGTCATACCTGAGTTGTAAATTTGACATGTCGTGCATTCTAGGGCTAACCTTGTGACGTGTTCCTGGAGGCAAGGTGCAAACCAATCTTCTTGTATCTCTGCCATTATGTGTTTCCTTGTGTTGTGTGCAGGAAAGTGTAGTTGTTGAAATGCTATTTCTAACAGCGTAATTGGCATTACCACTTTTCCTGAACTGTCTTGTCGCCACAATAAATCAGTCGGTGATTTGCTGCATCCTCTCTTACTCCACAGCAATTTTTCCTCTGCACTAGCTCCCTCTTGCAGCTCTATTATCTCCTGTGTGGACATCATGTTGTATCCTGTGGGGACCTCTTGGCTTGCTGTGTGGTGCAACATGTACTCTCCTATTTCACCTTTTTGTAGATATGAAGCTGCTTTGGCAGCGGCGTCTGCTGCCGCGTTCCCCAAAGATATAAAATCTGTATTTGCGGTATGAGCTTGACATTTTACGATGGCCACTGCCGTGGGGTCTTGCAGGGCCTCAATCAGTTCTTTCAATAATTCTGCATGCTGGACTGGCGTTCCGTCTGCTCGCCGAAACCCTCTCCGCCCCCACCGGGCCAACCCGCCGTGAACTGTTGTTGTCATGTATGCTGAGTCTGTATATATGGTCACTGCGCACCCCTTGGCGGCATGCAATGCTTCTATTAGCGCTATTAGTTCTGCTGCTTGCGCTGAATAGTGTGATGGGAGGCGGTGTTGTACTAGTATCTCATATTCATCTTCCTCTAATCGTACCACTGCCATACCCACATGCTTTTCTCCTGTCTCCATGTCTATTGATGCTGACCCGTCCACAAAATACACCTCACCCTCGGTCAGGGCATTTTCAAAAATCACTGGATCCTTACTTTCGTCACCTGTGTACGTGGCGCAGTTGTGGTTTTCCATGTCCTCTACGGTGCATGCCTCTGTGATGAATGTGGCTGGGTTCACTGTTTTACATCTTACTATATGGATGTTAGAGCTGGACAGTATTATCTCATATGCTGTGGCGCGTTGTGTTGTCAATGTGCTCTTTGTTCGCTCTAATATTGCAAAGAGTGAGTGTTCCACAAACAGTGTCACCGGGCAGCCCATCACTATCGTGGCACTTTTTTCAATTGCGAACGCGGCTGCAGCTAGGGATTGCTCGCACGCGAAATGACCTTGCATTACTGCGTCTAGGGTGCCGCTATAGTAAGCGAGTGGTTTGTGCCCTAAAGATGTTTTCTGTGTCAGTACTGCTGTCATCAGTGTTCCTTTGCAGTGTGAAAATAAGAAGAATTCGCGCCCATAATCTGGGTTTGCTAGTACTGGAGCGCTTGATATCAGCTCTTTTAGTGAGTTAAATGCTGTGTTCATCCCCTCTGTCCATTCTATGTGTTTGTGTTCTTGTTGTGCTTCTTTCAGTGCCTGTAGCAAGGGCCTTGTGTACGCCGCATAGTCCAATATCCATGCTCGGCAATAGTTACACATACCCAGAAATTTCTGCATCTCTTTTACTGTTTTGGGCTCCCCAATTGTTCTAATCGCCTGTGCCCTGTCTGGTATAATTCGCTTGCCATCCTTTGATATCAACTGACCCAAGTATAGGACCTCTGTCAGACAGTATTGTAATTTCCCCTTGTCCACCTTGTACCCCTTATTGGCCAATAATGTCAAGAGTGTTATCGAGTCCTGTCTACACTTTTCCTCATCCTGTGCACAAACCAATAAATCATCAACGTACTGAATCACTGTGCTTTCTACAGACAAATTCCCCAGATCTTCATGTAGTACCCTGTTAAATATGCTTGGGCTCTCGCAATATCCTTGTGGTAGTCTGCAGTGTTCGAACCTCCTTCCTCCCAATGTAAATGCTGTCAAGTACCTGCTCTCTTCTGCTAAGGGAATCGAAAAAAATGCATTTTTTAAGTCAATTACTGTGAAGTGTGATGCTACTTTTGGAATGTTGCACAGTATTGTCGCCGGGTTCGGGACTAAAGGGAACTCCTTCATTACCACATCGTTCAGTGGGCGTAAATCTTGTATCATCCTCCATGAACCCCCCTTCGCTTTTTTGATTGGGTAAATGCATGTGTTGCATGGGGAGTTTGAGGGCACTATTATACCCTGTGCTAGCAGTGCTTCTATTGTCTCTCTGATCCCTTCTTCTGCTTCTCGCGACAGTGGATATTGTTTCACCCGGGGTAGTATTGCTCCCTGTTTTACTTTTATCACCACAGGCTGAACTTCATGCAGCAACCCTACATCGTGGGGGCCATTAGTCCATAAGTTAGTGGGTACTGACCTCATGTCTTCATCAAAAAATGTGTGCGGTGCTCCTACTACCGCCATTAGTTCAACCTTAGTTTGTCTGGCTGTAACTACAATGTCGCAGGGCATTGCCAGTTCCATCACTACTTCACCATCTCCCTCAGTGTCAGAAAATAGCTCCTCGTCCGAGAGCTCTCTCAGCGGGATATTTGCATTTGTACACAATACTGTCCGCCACTCACACCCTTCCATGTCAATACCAATCACACATATTCTGTTTGCTGATACCTGTATTGCATGCAAATCCAACGATAGTACTGCCCCAAGAGCAGTGTCAGGGCTTGCTATGGGACGAAAAAGGAATTCTGCTGGGATCCTCCACTCCACCCTTTTTAGTTCTGGTACTATGAGAGCCAATGTTCTCATACTTTCAACAAACATCTCCTCATTTCTTGGTACCCCTCTGATCTCTTTCATGATTGTGTGGCCGTGTATTACTGCTAATATACGGAGGGGGCATATGCCTGGCGTTGAACATACGATACCGCTCCCTGTGAATGATATTGTCATGTTTAGTTTGCTCAAGAGATCTCTCCCCAGTAAGTTGATGGGAGAGTTTTCATAGTACAGTAAGGGTGCTTTCACTGTTTTACCCCCCACTGTCACATCCAATACCTCTGTGTAAGGAACTTCAATTACAGCCCCAGAGAACCCCTGCGTCTCTAACGTTCTATTAGATAACGGGAACCGGCCCTCTCTAATGCATGATTTCTCCGCTCCCGAATCCACCATGAATATGAATTGCTTGTCTCCTATCTGCGCTCCTATCAATGGTTCCTCTGATGCATTGTGGGTCGTAGACAGTACTGGACACGCAAGTGCTCTCTGTGGGCTGTCCTATGCGGGGTGTCTCATTGCCCCCCCTTGATCGAAAATGTTCCCCGAAACTACTGACACTCCACTGTAAGGTGCGGGGGCGGGTGCCCCATTAGCTACTGTGGCGAAAGTGTTACCAGGCGTGTAGTGCACATTGTCATTATTCTGTGGGCTGGTTTGTGTTCGGTACTGATGTCCGTGTAGTTGTGCGTTACTCCTTTGTACTACATTGTCTGGTTGCTGGTATTGTCCCATGGGGAGGCCGTAGGGGCTTCCTGGATGGGGGTGTCCGTACTGTTCTATCTCTTGGAAACCGTTGTTTTGTCTGCTCCTACATTCTCTTGAGTAATGCCCCCATCTCCCACAATTCCAACAGCTCCCCTGTGGACCTCTGGGACCCTGCCACCCATTTCCTCCCATTCCTCCATACCCTTGTCCTCCTCTTCGACCCCTGTACCCACCTCTTCCTCCTCTTGGGGCCCACTCTTGCCACGTTGGACCTCCGTTCTGCTCCTGCTCTGTCCACTGTCGTTGCCCTTGTCCTGCCCAATTCGCTGCTATTCTTCCTTGTATTGCTATTTGCCCCTCCTCTCCTTCCTCTCCCTCCCGCATGAGTGGGAGTCCCGCTACTGCTGCTGCGACCTTCACCAATTTTGATTGCACCAACTTCGCCTCATCCGCCAACCTTTTCTGTGCTACTTCCCTCTCTCTTTCTTTGATCCGTTTACAATGGTGTACTATTATGCTTTGGATCTCCGGCCAGCCTTTTGCCTCAACACCTGCTATTTTATCTAGTGCCTTTTGCACTTCCTTTGGGAGCCCTCTCTTAATGATGAAGTAAAATAGAGACGTGGATTGGTGCCAGGGCGTACCCGTTTCCGCTCTCCACATCTCCTGCACCCGGAGAATGTAATCCATAGCGTCCTCCCCGTCATTCATGGTACATTGCATTACTGACTGCAAATCAGGGGTATCTGGGAAGGTTTCCCGCAGTGCGTCCCACACCCTTGCTCGCACGGTGTTAAAAGAAGCCCCATCGTGGCGATCACACTCTAAAGTTACAGCTGGAAAACCCGCTTTAGCCCACACTCTGTCTGCCTGATCCCCTACTGCGGACACTAGTAGGCTTTTCACATCGCCTACTGCCAGCGGTATACCAGCGGTATGTTTCTCAAATGCATATATCCACTTGCTTGCCCCTCCTGACAGCTGTGGTAGTAATTTCATTAAATTAGCCTTGTCCATCTGAGCCCACGGTATATAGTTTGGCCTCCCGCCCCCCCTGTGGAGTAATGGGAGTTGTAATTTCCCTTTTGCCGTTGCAGCTTCCTTTTCCTTAGTCACTGCTGACTCTAATGACGCCATCTTCCCCACCCTATTTCTTAGTCGTCCCATCCATTCATCTTCTATAGTCCCCAGTGAACATGCACCATCTAGCTCCTCGCCTTCTCCTCCTACTGCCATGCTCAATCTATCACTCTCATCCCCCCCTCCTCTGACATCACATAACAAATCGTCTCTGATCCCTCTCTCTCGCGAGACGTCACCAATGCTTCCTTCTGCTGTCCCTACTTCTATTATCCTGGTCGGTTCTTCCTCAATTCTGAACAGTATTTCCCCCTTTTTCCATCCTTCCTCAATTTGTCTACTTTCGCTCGACGCTCTAGACGTGCGTCCAGATTGTGTGGGGGCGCATGCTGTGCGTTCACATATGTCTTTTATTCTTGAGAGTTCATCTCTTGCCACTGTAAGCCTCGACTCTAAGTCACTCGTTAACTTCTCTATGTCCACCCTCTGTGTGCCTCCCTGGGCGCGCTCTCTGGTGTTTTCGTATGGTGGGGGTGCAGTCGGTCTTTGTGGCGTGCTGGTCGAAGGGGGAGGCACATAAATCGGGTCGCTATATCCTGCTGCAGGGGCTGGTTTAGGTAATATTGGGTACAACATAACCACTTCCGCAGGCTGTTCTGTACTTAACTGTTCCTTTTCCTCTCGCGGGATCATTAGTGGATTGTCTGTGGTGGAAGGTAAATCAATATTTGGAGCTGGAGCTTTGGGTGGGGGTACTTCCTCAAACAATCTCCAAAGATCTAATATCTCCTTCCTATTCTGCCATTGTTTTCCCTTATATTTGAGGCGAATACATGTACATACCATATCAAGAACGCTTTTGTCAAAAGACCCTCCTTCTGGCCAAATCTGGGGCAACCCCTCCCCTTTCAATTCTGTTAACCATTGATCATGATATTTATTTATGCGTTCAGCATATCCAGGCAAGCTCTTACAAATGTGTGACAAGGGAGTTTCAGCCCCCATCCTCTAAATCGCTAGCGCTACCGCGTTCGCCTTCGTTACTTTTTATTAGGTGTAAATATGCGTATGTATACCTTTATGGCACAGACAAGAGCGGACCTCTCAAAATTATCACCCACTGTTATTCACTGCACAAATCTCTTCTCACTCACCATATCTCATCTCCTTCCCATTCCCAGGCACTCTTATGTGATCTCACTTGTAATTGATCAAGTACTGGTTATGGCCACACTCTCTGACACCACCTCGCGGCCACCCGTTCGTCTCTAACACTCGTACGGTGCGCGCACCCTTCACAATGCTTTCCACTCACACTTTTGTCTTTCTCCTCCCTTTCCTCCCTAGCCAGCTGTCCCTGTTTTCCTGCTAAGGTTACTGTGTTCACGTCTGTACGTGCCACTACTGAGTCCCCACTTTTTAAGATGTTCTAACTTCTTTATACCCTTCTCATTTTCGCCCCCTACCCCGTGGAAATGGAAAAAGAAAAAATAGAGAGAGAGAGCACAATCACTAAAAAATATTCCCGGTGTCTCCTTTTGCTAGACACCAATAACTTAATTCTCACTTCTTCATATATTCCCAGTACTAGTCTAGATAGCACTATGCGGCGCCGCCTTCCACCCCCTCTCGGAGCTAGGTTTCCGTCACTTCTACCACGTCACTTATTTCTTACTCCTAATGGCCATATGCAAAAGAAAGAATAAAGAAAGTTTCAAGACCCGTCTGTAGTAGACCCCCGATATTCTTCTCCTCTACCTGTCCCCGTTCTTTTATTCCCAATTCCCCTTCTTTTCCCCTTGACGATCACTCGCACTCGGTACTCACGTGCCCGTCTTGAACCGATACTCTCCGAAACTGGGTCCGTCCAGGCGGCGTCACCGGTAACTCAACGGTCAGCCCCTGGCTCCGGCGAGCGGCACTCAAAGGGGATTTTTTTCCAATCGGGATCCCGTACCCTTTCTCATTGAGTGCGCACTTCTTATTGTGCCGGTCGCCGTTGGCGGGCGGCCTCCCGGAGACGGCTCACCGTGCGTATCCCTTCTCGACCGGAGATTCTCGTGCCACAAGGGGGTCGTTAAGAAGGAGTTAGGAAAAATAGTTTGGAGATATCACGCTATCGGGGTCACCACTGAAGGGAAGCGCCCCCAATTCAGCACGATCCTCCCCGCAATGAGAGACAATAAGGGACTCTCCCGTAGTGGGAATAAGGCCAAGACAGAGTGCGGGTGAGCGTAAGTGGGAGTTTATCCAAAAATAAGGCATGCAAAGAACTCTGCAACCTACGAGAGCGCTCTGCCTGACAATAGCAAAGACAGGCGTATTTCTAATACAAAAACGTCATCAACACCTAAACACTATAGGGGGCACAAGTCAATTGGGATTGGGTGGCGTCGACTAACTATAGGTGTTGCTGCAGCGGGGTTGGTCCTGGCGGGACGACGTCACTGGTCAGCCTCGTGGGTTGGGTTGGGCCTGGCAGGCCGGCTTGAGGTCATCCGTGCGGTGTTGATGTGCTGGGGCAGCCTGTGACAATGACGAATACCTTTCCTGTCTCATTTGCCCTAGGCCATGCACACTGCAGTTATTCAGAAAATGACATTTAAGTTCATTAATAAATCGCTTCAGCAGCTTATCTTATAAAATAAACACAACACATGAGGAATGCACCTCGTGAGAGGTCTGGTGGTTGTCGGTTGGGGTGAGATTTACCTGTGTCCTATTGACCGGTATTTTAGGTCGCGGGACGGGGCTCTGGGGCCTGGGCCGAATGATACATGTCTGTCTGCTGCGTTAGAAGTTATTATATAGATGGGTCTCTGTGTCTTGTCCCAATGATGGGGGTCGTCCTTACACGGGGTCAGGATTCTTGGGGGGTTCGTGGGATTTATGAGAGGGTGCTGGTAGATCAGTGGGTTCATCCGTGGGTTTATTACCGTGCTGTAAATAACACAGGTGGCGGGCTGTGGCCTTGGTTGCGGCGCCGGGGCCGCTGACTCTCTGAAGTAACGCCAGCTTGGTTGGGGGAGGTGAGGGAGCGCGGCACAAGTCTTAGTTTTTTTATCTGGCAGGCTTGGTGGGGTGGGGGAGGGAATGGCCTTGCATATATCCACAAAGGTATTTTCCTCGTGCGTTGCTGATCAGTGGATGCAGAAGTTCTATACTGTTCTGTCTTATTTTGACGTTATTTAGACACATATATATATATATTTCAATTTCGTTACACATTTCTTTAATACAGTCGGTTCCAGTACCTTTTCATTACCTAACATTATATTCACTACATTGTGTGCGTATTGTATGTACATTAGACGTTATACGAGGGATATCTAGGTTATGGCCTACAGAGATTGATGCTCGCCGCTTTGGGTGAATCAAAAAAACATATATGAGTTCAAGTTTCTACATACTATTGAAAAACACTTTTACAGATAGAGGTTACACGTTTGGTCAACATCTTTCTCCGTGGTTATAGCAGCATTAGTCCAGACCTGGAGGGATATCATATAACGTTACATTTTTATGGCTTATTCACATTTTAAACAGAGGTAGTTCATTAATACCAATACTTGAATTGTTTTCTACCTTCTTCAGATAGTGATGCTTCAGCTTTTTTCCTCGCTACCCCGGCCTTGCGGTCCGGGTCATACGGGGTGCAATATCACATTGTTACTAATATAATGTTGCCGTGTTGGCATCTCGGGTTTAGCTCATCTCCGACTTTCTCATGGGAACGCACTCGCAGCGGATCTGTCAGGGCTGCTGAGGCGACAGAGATGCATGAAAGGCCCTCCAAAGGTGGGGGCCTCGTTACAGTGTGCTGAACTCACACCATGTTGGCTAGGCAAGATGGCGTCTAGGCCTAACTTAATTTTTGGTAAATGCAAAGACAGGGTGCGTGTGGGCAATGTCGTCGGCGGGTGAATCCTCCTCCACCTGGGCCCGGGTGGCATGAGGGGGCGCCCACCGAGTCATGGTCCCCGCCTGGGGAGGAAGCTGTAGGTGAGGAGGGCCTCGTGGCCATTGCTCCCCTACATAACTTTACAGAATTTGCATGCAAACATAGTGGAGGTCATTACGAGGTTGGAGGTAGCCATGGTGCTATTAGCGCCATGTCTACCCCCTTACCGCATTCCGGGTCCGTGTTCCCGGAATGGGGACTTACCGGGTCATTCCAACTTTGGAGGACCTGGTAAGTCCCCATTCTGGGAACCATTCCCCAATCCCATTTGAGCCCCCATAGGGCGCAATGGGAATGGGGATGGAGATAATAACGGGCCCGCTATTAGCGGGCCCGTTATTACCTCTAAAGTCCCTTAACGGGTCCCTTCCCTAACGCCTGGTAAAACCAGGCGTTAGGGAAGGGACCCGCTAAGGGACCTCGGAATAGGGTGGTAAGGGATTACCGGCACCGGTGCCTTTACCGGTGCTGGTAATCCCTTACCACCCACCTTGTAATGACCCCCAATGTGTGTTGTAGGATTTGTTTGGAAAGTATGATGTAAATCCTGGGCGCTGGGTGTTTAGGCAGTGCCGGAAATGAAACATGAACACCCGTAAAATAACAAAAAAGAAGAGTGTTTTCAATAATGTTGTGGTTCAAAGTATAAAAGGAGTACATCTTTTATAACTAAAAGCTGTATTGAACTATTTTCTAAAGAGTGCAATCAGAGGTGGATTTAACATTTGGACAAGGGACACATGCCAATGCCCCCCACGCCCCCCGCTCTACTCTCTAACTCTCTACCCTCAAATACAAACAACAAGGGCTGATCAGGCCCTACCAGTGAGATCTTATCTTTTTAACGTGTCTCGGAGACAGATTATTTACAACAGGAAGTGATTTGAGATGGGAAAAGGTAAAAAGGCAGTGACCATTGCTGTGGCACTTTAAAAAAATGTTTTATAGGTTTTTAAGAAGCTATTTAAGTGTGATTGTTGGGTGATTAGTAAATAAGGCGATACAGAACAAGCTCTGCAAAACAATATCCTTGTCATGCATTTCATTTTACTTTGTGTATGTATAAGATTTTTTGTAAGTTCTCATTAATTGCTATGCTGGAGCTTGTAGGCTTCTATTCAGGATGGGGAAAATAAAGTTACAGTCATAGGGGATCTTTTTCCAGGTCAAGCGCAGTGGAAGAAGTGGCGCTAAATGCATGTGACTCCACTTTCTATGAGCTGCAGGACTTTGTATGATTGGACAGGTGAAGTTGGAGAACAGATCGGACTTAACAAGTTCCCCCTACCAAATCGGATTGGTATTCCACCAGCATGTATTTTTACGTTGGCAGAAAACCAATTGATTCCTATGGGACCTGCCTGACTTTTACACCTGGAATAAAAGCGGGCAGAGTCCAAAGGAATCCATTGTGGATGGCTCCCACAATCGTTAATTGTGGAAGTGATTTGCACTTTTCCAGACACGTAGTGGTAAAGTAAAGAGCAAAGGCGATTTTCGCCTGTCTTTTACTCTTTACTCGTCCAGCACTTGGTGGAAACAATTAAAATTAATGAATTGCCCCTTTTGCAAAGAAGTGCAAACATCAGAATTCTGATATGTGCAATTTAGGATTCAAAACAAAATTGCCCCCCCCCCAATCTTTTCATCAACATGTTTCTACAATGATGAATACAACGTCAGGCTGGTGTATCATGTGACTTGTACATTTTTAAAGTATTCTGTGTAAAATGTAGTATTATTTTAGGTATTCAAAGCCAAACTTCAACACATATTTGTACCAACTTGAGTTCGGAAGATGTGTGGTCAATTAGCTACATTTCCAGGTAGGCTCAAATTATGGCTTTAACACTTGACCAAAGTGTGTGATCCTGGGCATATTTTTTAATTTCACTATGCCTTATCTGTTAAAATTAGGTGCCCATAGAAGTGATTCTGTTCGCATTATAAGGTATTCCAAAAAGCCTCACTCATGGTTTAATAGATGGACAGCACAGGGTTTAGGACACACACATCTAACTTGGAAAATAGCCGGGCAACATTTATTGAACACAATTGTGTCATTAAAAAGGAAATCAAAGTAAACACATCAAACAAAGAGTCATCATGGACAATTGCATATTATATAGCCAGTATGTAAACAGTATGTACCAAACAATGATGTACAGGGACACACCCCACCAGGAGCGATACCAGGAGGCCACAAGCCCCTCAACCAGCACTGTCTGCCTCCTGATGAAGCCCTAACAGCCCTAGCACTCCCTTGCACTCTCAACTCAATTAAAATGTCCTGCAATAAATGCAACAAAAAAAAACATTTTGTGTTTAAAATGTAATTTTGGACATGAACCACTGATGGGAGACATTCAGAGTGGGACTACTGGAGGGGTTCAGCTGGAAAGGAGGGGGGGTTGTGTAATGGGTGGATGAATGGAGAATTGTATACTTGTGAATGTTATTGGAGGATATGTTGTTGTGCTCGAAATGTTGTTAAGATCAACAAGACTACCTGTATTGACTGGACATGGTATGTTCTGTTCTTGAAATTTAAAGAAGTTTGAAAAAAATGTAATTTTGTAGGAAACAAAATATCCCATTCCTTGCTTCGGTATTCTGGGTGGAGGGTCTATCTTTCACAAGAAGGAGGGACCACAAGCATCTCATCTGGGGCCTGCTCGGATAGCCACAGTGCTCAGGGAGATATTGTTGGACGGACACCATCTGAGGTACAAAGACTGGGGACCTCACTACTCAGCCCTCTCAGAGGAGGAGGAAGAGGGGGAGCAGGAGGGGGGGAGGAGGATGAGGAGGAGGAGGAGGAGGAGGAAGTAGAGGAGGAGGAGGTGGAGGAGGCAGCATCACCCTCAATTCTCCCAAGCCAGTCCACGAATGGCATGCTGGGTGCTGGTGTGAATGAGTGAAGGGGAGGTAAATGGGAATGTGGTTAGGACAGCTGATGGAAGGTGACTGGACGGTGAAAGGTGAAGGAGGATCAGATATAACAGAAAGGGGAGAGCAGATGGGAAGGGAACATAGGTAGATCGATGTTGCAATACTATTTTCCTTGCTTCTCTTTTGCTATGTACAGTTTATCTGGGAAGACATTTTTTGCCGGATCATGGATCTGGGAAATTTGGATCAATGCTAGCACTTTGTTGAGGGTACTCCTAGACCCACACCCAATGAAATGTGGGTCCCCCTGATCACAACCCTGGCCCACCCAGATGAAAATTCCGAGAGCCGGGGCTGCTTATGCCAGTGAAAACATAAATCACACAGACAGAAAATGGGGTATTATCGTTAAAGTGCTCAAAACAATGTATTTACATTAATATATGCAATTGTGTGTATTTGCATCCTATTTATGCAACATTTCAAACACCTTCATTAGTAATATCTAAGGTTGACATCGCAACTACCCAGATGATTCAAAGATGTTTCGGCAATGTACATTTCAACGCCTTCATCGGCACCTACGAACGGTTGCCAGTACTAAATAAGGTGAGTTAAAAAAAGAAGAGAAATGTTTGTATGGTTCAATTAATAATGCATCCACTAACAGGGTATGAATTGTGTGCAAAATGAAAGAGCCAAGGGCATAACCCATCTCATAATATGAAATAACGGGGGTGCATCCACATCAGCATGACACCAAAACCTTAAAGAGCCCTTCTGCTCTCAGCACTCTGTAGCAACTACAGAAAACAAAATAGTTGAGGGTCAGCATTCTGTTTTAATTAAACTGTCATGCATTGTGTGGAGACAAGTAACAGAGACAGCCTGGGCACTTACCTAAGGATGGTTCTATGGAACTATATTCCATTTGCTGCAGCAAGATTAGCAGCCACTTTCAGAGGTACAGCCAGAGCCACCTTCAAAACACGGATGCTAATAACACATGATGTCTTACTAACAAATTTCAGAAATGTACATTGTAAGAAGAAGTATAAATCAATCGACATATCACATATAGAATTGCTTGGCGTATCCATATAAACATACTTGTTCACCCTTTCAATCTGGATCTGTGATTTAGTACAGCAATTCAGCAGCATTTGTATAACTGTTTATGGGCAGCTTTTAAAGTAACCTACTGTCTGCATGATGATGGAGGTACGTAGCACGCATGCCATCATAGCATAAGTCTAAATGGGCATTCCCAATTTGTAAATTCAGTCAGAGATGACAGGTTGTTGATATTAGATACGAGCATGTCCCATCCCGATTTACTGAAACTCGAATAAGGCCAATGGCATAGGTTTTATACTTGTTTTACTCCAAAATATTTGTCAGCACAATACATCTTGTGGCGTATGCTTTTGTTTGCTCTAGATGCTACATTGCTAGTGTTCACTTGCCATCTGAGAAAGAAAGACTTGTTGAATCAACAAACTCAAACACTCGAGCCATGGAATGGAAGGGAAATTGGAAAGGCAGAGAAACAGTGTACAAGTTATAGACTCAATATTTAGTCAATTCACAGGTTAGATGAATACAAACTAGTCATAATCCTCGTTAAGGCCATGTCTGTGACTGTCAAGCCAGTAAATCCACACATATTCCTTATGCAGTAGATTATGCGTAATGTTAGCTGTTTGAGGTAGACACTCTCAAATCCACCACAGAAGGTTGTGAGGTGTATGTTCTGAATCAACAAAGTAATAAAAGAAATAAGGATGCATTGCATCATTACAGAATTGCTAACAATAATGAAATCAATCGAAATCAACATTTCAAAACCAACTAAAAACACAAGTATAAAACATTGAGCCTAAAATCATATTACAATTACATAACATGACAGTGATTTCTGACCACGCTATGCAAAAACTATTATTATGGCCAACGAGAGAGCATAAAAGAAATGCACAGTGGTGATACAACAACTGTCTTTGATGGATGATATATATATATATTATTTTTATTGTTGCATATTTAGTTTACAAGAAACCTTGCACAACATCGATAACACTAAAAAAATAAAGGTTTGCATGAAAGAAAAAAAAGAGCATGGATCACAGATTAGTCACAGGAAAACACAATTCATCATACTTATAGAATTAAAATATTTGAACAAAAAACATTCCCTTCAGTCCAAATCTATTCAGCAGAATCTAATCCCATTAAAGTAACAACACCCAATTCTACGTTTTTCTTATCCAATTCAGAATTGAGAAAAGTAAGAAGGAGGTTCAGAGCTAAGACCAAAGAAATACTAGCACCCCACATATACCTACACCAGAACAAGTTCCTGGACACTTCTGAAGTGTCAGCGATCTTATCCTTGAAGCACCTGTCACGTTCTTTGTAAAAAAATGGGCAGATGACAACCAAGTGCCTCAGGTTTTCCCGAGAGTCAATTAGTCCACAGAACCTACATTTGCTATCGGATTTATGCATGGCAACCAAGTTAGTAGGCTCCCTCCAATGCCTGATCCTCTCATAAACAGGCAATTGGTTGATCCTAAAGCGCATGTAGGTCATACATATATTGGAACAGGAAAATTGCTGAAGATACAATGGTAAGCATTCTCTTGCATGGACAAACTGGGAATATTCCTCATAGTTGGCATAGGAAGAAATGCAGTCCACTGTCTCAACCCAATGTGTCCGAAACAAAATCTTTTTGATATGTTCCGGTCTCAGCACCAAATCGTCCTGAGAAACCTTGTTACAAACACTATTGTGCTCATCCTTTCTCTGAACTCTGTTATGGACGGAACAGTACCAGCATTCACTGCTAAATTTAGATTCTCATAAAGGGAATTCTTGGGAGGCTCAATCATTCTTCTATAAAATGAGAGCTGTCTCCAAACATACCTGGCCTTCAAGGACCCAAGACACAACTCGTGTCTAATGATAGCATTTGGAATAGCCATCGAGAGGCTGAGTACGTCCTTCCAGAGCTTTCCTATGGGAATGTTTAAGATGTTATCCATATTGTGGGAACAAAGGTCAAGACCATACAGAATATTCGATTCAAATTTGGCTAGATATTAACGCCTCAAGGGCAGCAAAGAAAATGGACAGACTTTCTGCTTCAAGAACTTCATTTGAGCAGTACGTTTTTAGCTTTATCAGACAAGTTGTTTTTCTAGTATTCAATACTAACCCTGTTGGACAAATGATAGCCCAAATAAATGACAGTCTTGACCTGTTCCACACTATCATATCCCATAGTCCAGACATAGCGCCGGAACTAAGTTTTACAAAGATAGAACCATGACCTTAGACTTGGAGGCATTTGGCAAATGAATATTGTCGTGGGCATATTTGAAAAAAGCTGCATCTTAGTTCTAAGACCTTGCAGAGTTCTATCAAGAAGTATGAAGTTGTCCGCGAAGGCCATACACTCCAGCCTAACACTCCCCAACCTAACCGGCGTGATGGAAGGATGCACCCCTGTTTCACCCCAATGCAAGTAAGTATCTCCGGCGCAAAACCCCATCCTCAGACAGGCAAACTCATATGGTGGAAGTAGGGCAATCAATTTAACCAATTTAAGGGGGATGTTCATAGAAAGAATTTTATGCCAAAGCCTAGACCTTATAACGCCATCGAAGGCACTAGTCATATCTAGAGATGCTAGATAGACTTCCCCCACCTGGGAATGATGAACAAAATATCTAAGATGTTACAAAATGGAAGCATTGAGTGAGGTGCCTAGCTCTTCTCGAAACCCGACCTGAAACCGGCTCAGAAGATTATGTTCCCTGATAGCACAGTTGAGGTCCCTTAGAAGGAGGATGGAAAATACCTTACTGGTGGCATCAATCAGTGCTATAGGTCGGTAGTTGGTCAAGTCTAATTTGTCCCCCTTTTCATAAATCGGTCCAATAATGGACTGTACCCAGGAAGCGGGGACAGTATGAGACAAAAAGATGTAGTCGAACATAGGTTTTAAGAGCTCAGCCCATAGGCCCGGATCCTCTTTAAGAACAAACTGAGGTATACCGTCTGGACAGGGGGCCCTCATCGGCCGAACAATAGCTCACACAGTGTCATCCCTGTTCCAATACATAAGCCCTTAAAAAGAGTGCCCACATCAAAATCATTACAGACCCTAAAATCCTCAGGTAGAGCATATTTGTTGGTATAGAATAAAACCCAATCAGCCGATTCTATTGGGCAGTCTATACTACCCTTAGCATTCCCCAAAAACCTGTTAACGGAGGACCAAAATTGGCCATCTTTGCCCTTATACAAGTTCTCTAGCATATTCTGATGACATCTGAGATAGGCATACATCTTGAGAGATTTTACATAATTCGTATGTCTCAGAAGAAGTTAATGCTTACACTCAACATACTCGGAAACTGTCAAACACAATCTTCTCAGCTAAGCAAGTTCCTTTCTTTTGCGAAACTTAGATTTCTGTCATCGCTCACATAGACTTGTTTACTAATACTCGCTGAACTGATCTCTAATTTGACGGTTACTGGTCAGGATAGTATTATATACGGAATCATTGCATCCTTTGCTTAACTCACAACCGGGGCAACAGAAGCGGACTCCTTCAGGGACATAAGCAATAGCTGATTAAATTTAAGAATAACTTTCCTATTCCACACCACTTTCGTTCCCTTATTGTTAGAATCCATACCCGCCAGGTCCATTCTGATAAGAGGGGTAGACATGGAAATCGACAAGGAAAAAGATACGGGCAGATGGTCCCCCAAATCAGAGGGAATGTGGCTCAGGTGACTGCAATTATTCCTAATGCCATTGGAGACATAGATGAAATCAATCCTGGAGGTCAGCTCCCCTCTGTGCCAGGTATATTTGGGGGCAAGTGAGGAGGGCAGGTGATCCAATAAAGACATGTCCCAATCCCCCAGAAGGAAATACCACCAAATACCTTGTTTGATGTTCACATGTTGAGAGGTAGGGGAGACCCCCATAGTATTCCCCCGTGCACCATCTGCACAGAAGGAATTGAAATCACCTTTCAAAATCACTCGATTGCCACATCCCCTCTGAATCCAATCATAAAATAATATCACCCAGGCCATCCTCAATCCAGGACCAATCCTGACCATTGCCCAAGAGGTTAGATATAAGAGACAACACAGTGCCAGAGTCACTCAGCGATACAAAAGGGGACCTTGCCACTACAGCTGGAGTCGATGTAACAGATTCCTTAAAAGTAAGAAATGTATTGACTTCAGCAGCATTTTGCAATTCTGCAAGATCAAATCACATTGACTTAAGATTTTTCTGTTGGTCCCACACCATAGTTGCAGCCATAGCCGAGTGGAAATCACTAACCATTCTACTATTATCAGTTCTGGGAAGGGATATAGCATCTATATCATCAATAGTTAATGTTCTCAGAAGTGGAACCTTCTTAAAAATGGGCAGTAATCCTGTCCTATTTAGTTTAGTCCCTTCTACAAATTTAGAATTAGGCATTCAGCCCATGATTTCACTCCCAGAGCAGGCAGCATCTCCAGTCGCCGGCTCTGTGGCCCCAATTTGTACCTGTTGACCCAGACTGGCCCCGTCACTAGGGAGTATGGCCCCTCTCGAAACTTCACTGTTAGCAAGACTAACCTTGTGTTGCTCTTGTGCAGCCACACCCACCCCCTCTGCCAGAGAGATGGTCTGCCCCACGACTCCATTAGGAGCAGGTATGCAACTCTTGGGTAATTCCTCCAAGCTGTTCTCGTCAGTCACCACAGGCAAGCTAGGCACGGGAGCAACAGAGTCACCATTGGACTGCAGTGGACCAGTGAAGGTGCAGGCATGCATTGTGCAGATGATTTTGCCAAAGGCCATCATCTTTGTCTGCTTTGTTTGAGGACGCTCTATCAGACTCTCTCTCTTCCACCCCCCCCCGCACTCTCAATGAGATACCAAAACTCTGTGTATTCACTTCTCTACCCACACCTAAACTTCTAACTGAAGCTGGACGCTGGATGATATATTCATTGACTATCTTCAATTGGACATAGTGGAGCACCTTGCCAAAAACATCTTGGTGGATAGAGTGCCAACCCTGTGAGACTCGCTCAAGGTGTTTATATGAGGTAAAATGATTGCCTACTTGTCCAGGAAAAAGAAACAGAGAGATACATATTTCCTGGACAAGATGTCCAAAATGAAAACTTTAACTGATGCCTTGCAACGAGACCAAAATAAGGGAAGCTTAAGGCAAATACTGAACTAGTTGGACAATAGAAAATGCTTAAGGTGGGATGAAGTCGACTGCAGTAACATAAGTCATAACTACTGGGAATATGGAAAAAAAAGCCTTGAGACTCCTAGCTGATAGGATTTGGTTGGCCTGCACATGAAATCTCATAGATAGACTGGGCAGATAATATGGAGCAACAGTAGATACAGTAGAGGAAATGTGTGAGGAATTCTGAACCTACTCTTCAACACTTTATGCAAAAGCAACAGTAAGCACAATGTGCCTCTGGTGGGACTGAAAGAGGCACAGGCCTCAGAGTTTGAAGTAACCATTAAATTAGGGGAGATTGATTGAGCGCTATAGTACATGCCCATTTGTAAATTGCCAGGGCATGCAATTTAGAATCCCAATCATAGAGGTCTTTAGAGAAAACAGAGAAAGGGGGGAGAGGACTCCTACACAAAAACAGGTGTCGGTGACAGCGATTCATAACCAAGGAAGGTCGTCATCTGACTTCTCATATTACCATCCAATTTCCCTGATGAATGGAGAGCCCATAATTTATGCTAAGGTGACAGTGAATAGGCTCACTGTTGTAGTAGAACACTGTATCAACCGGGACCAGGTGGGTTTTATAGGCAACAAAGCAATTGACAAAAGCAGCCATCGCCTGATACTACAGACTGTCATGAAGAATTCTACCATGCTGGCCCTAGGACTGTCTTTAGATGCAGACAAATCCTTTGGTAGGGTCAACTGATGCTGGGATGCCTGGAGTGTTTGTACAAGCAAATGGAGATGGTATGGTTGTCCACTTTCCCACTGCTGTGCCATCTGGCACTGTAGTCTCTAGACAAACTGACATGACAAAAAGCACAGATTAGAGGAATCCCAAATGAAGGTCTTGAATACAAACTCACCCTGTCGGCAGTTGACAAGCTAGTCTTTACCTCTGATCTTAACACCATCCTGCTAGCTCTTTTCTTTGCACTGCAGGAGTTTGGGAAACTTGTTGGCTAAAGATCAACCGATGTGAGGTGTTACCCCTCTTGAGGAACTGCTTCTGTGACCATATGAGCATACAGACTGGTCTATCTGCTGGGAGCCCATCAGACTTAAATAGCCAAGTCTTATCTTGCCCCAGATTGGGAATGACTTGTTAATGGCAAACATAGATCCCCTATTGTATGAAATAGAAGGTCTTCTGGTCATCTGGAGGGCACTTAACCTATCCTTGTGTGGTAGGGTTAAATCCTTAAAAATTGATACTTTGACAACGTTATCTGTGAATTGAGGGCACCTCCAGTCTGGATCCCTGGGATATACTGGACAAGACTGCATGGACTGCAAAGGAAACTGCTGAGGAGTCATCTTCCTTAACGATGCACCTGCCTGTGGAGAAAGGAGGCTTCAATCTTCTGGATTTATGCCATTATCAGGAGGCCTCAGTGCTAAATCAGGTGAATCATTGGGAGCTGGTTGATGACTCGTAAACCCCAGTGTGGAGAAAGGTGGAGGTAAACATATGGAGTGGCCTCAAATGGAGACATATGTTATACACATCCCTTGAAGGAAACAGATAAAACTCCATACTGTGTCCTATGCAAAGGAAGCCTGGAGATGCCTGAACAAAGGTCTCAGGAACAGCCTTCCGTACACTTGGATCCCCCAATCTTAGAAAAAAAGACAATAAGGCTCTGCAATCAAAGAACTGCAGTGCTTCAGTTATTACAAAGGGGGCAGGAAAGTATTACAGAGAAGCTCACAGATGAGAGGCACATGGACTGGAATGGAATAGCTCAACCCCATGGCTCCTCAGCATCCAGTGGACAGTGGTTTGCAACTGTCTGCAATAGAGTGATGGGAAGGATCACTTAGAGATAGACTTTGTGGGCAGTGCAAAGGAAATAATGAACAAAATAGCAAGAAAAAAACATAAAGTCTCAAATGCGTATGAAAGATGCTCAGCCTAAGTGGTGAGGGTGACCTCTGTCCAGAACAGAACAAAAGGGAGCTGCAGCTGGGCAGTGAGCTCTCAGAAAGGGAATGGCAGGACATCCTGCACCATAAAAGGTAAAGTCCGAAAGTATGTTTGATGAAATTAAAAACATATTTTCAGAGAGTTTTGGATGCCATCAAGAATGGTCAAAGTTGGGATCAGAGACAATAAACGGTGCTGGTTATGTGGGTCCGGAAATGCAGGCCTTGTCCACATGTTCTAGACAAGCAATAACGTGAGAAATGTCTTGGCTTAAGTAAAGGAGATAATGTCTCTGAAATTGGAAACTTGCATCGACCTTACCCCACAACTTGCAATCCTGGGCTCATCATACTCGCTAGTTCACGTGTGCTCCTTGAGGGCTATCACATGTGCAAAGAGAGTCATCCTTAGGTTATGGAAACCAAAGTCTAGACCACAAGTGGACACATGGTTATTGTATTTAGATAGTCTTGTCTCTCTGGAGATAAGAACAGCAATCCAAGCAAGACCAGACCGTTGCATTCAAGCATTTGGGCAAGTTGTATGGACTTGCGCCTGAGGCCTACTTACTGAATGTGAGATGCTGCCAGAAACCCACCTTCTCGTCCCCTCCCCCATTCCACCTTCATCCTACCCCCCTCATTGCTCTGCTTTACCTTCTGTAGCTGCTTTTCTCTCTTTTCCCCCCAAAGAGTTGGGTATGATTTTTACGTCTGTGAGACTATTGTAGCATGAATAGATTGGGATAGTAGTATTTTAATTTTTTTTTCTTATACCTTGCCTTATGTAAGCCACTACTCTCAATATCTCCTTAACACAAGTAAATCAATAACATCACATTAAAGGCCCTGATTGATTGGCTGCCTGTGTCCTTATTAGCTGACACCACAATCATGGAAGATTGATCCAATCCCACTTTCTATATTGTCTTGCAAAGCTCGCCTGGCAAAAGTCGCAAACTGATATAGATGGAGCTGGCTTTCTAGGGCCATGAAACGGGCATTGAATTGAATGCCATTGCATCCACCTTGCCTATGCATTGGGACCAAACATCTTCTTCTCAGTCTCTAATGGTGAAAACAGAAGAGAGGAAACTGAGTCATGATTTGATGGATCCCCATCTATTAAAGGTACCAGTCACAAGCTTGTTGGTTAGACTTTCGCGGGGTACTGACGCTTTTTGAATGTAGTTTTTACAGTGTTACTCTGCTGAGTAAAGTTGTATGTACTAGAATTGTCATCAGGTCCACATTTTGTGGATATACCTCAAAGTCCTTAAAGCTCAAGTAATTAATCAAAGAGGTGTTTTTTCTTAAGCGTCAACCCAGCACTTAATTTCCGGCACTGATGACTTTAAAACTGCCACAGCATTTAGCGGCACAAAAACTGTATCAAGGAACCATGAATCAAGCCTTCGGAATCTAAGGAGTCTACGGTTCAAGGAGTCTCATAGTTGTTAACCATTTAATTTTGTTCATGTTGTGCAGAGGGAACACATGGCTTCATAAACCAAAAACTCCTCAAAGCACCACACTTTAGCCCATTCTCTTCCCACGTGCTATATCCTATCCTATACCCACTCAGGCTTAGGGCCTCATTACACGGAAGGCGGTAATGGTTAACGGCCACTGTTAATGGTAACGGTGACCGTTAACCATTACCGCCTCACTACGAGGTCCCTTAGCGGGTTGGTGCTTTAACGCCTGCTTTTTGCAGGCGTTAAAAACCAACCCGCTAAGGGACCTCGGAGCTAATTACGGCACCGCAAAATTGCGGTGCCGTAATTAGCGCCTTCCCCATTCCCATAGAGCCCTATGGGGCAGAAATGGGAATGGGGAAGGGCAATGGCGGAAGGGGGATTTACCGCCCCACCAACCTTGGAATGGGGCGGTAAATCCCCTTTCCGCCAAGGCGGTGCCGGTAATTTACCGGCATGGTCCAGGGTGCTAATAGCACCCTGGATCACCGCCTTCCGTGATATGAGGCCCTTAGTCTCCCAGTTCTCTCTGGCATTCTCCGTTAACATGTCCGAGCTTGCATTATCAAGAGCCGGTTCCCCATTCATCCTCTCAACCCACAGACACGCTTTTTGACATGGGCTTTGGAAGTGGGGCTGGACCTGTACACATGTTACGGTTTGGGCCACGAGAGATGTTTGGTGGAGGTAATATAGCTGATTTAAACGTTGCAATCATTGTGTCAACATAAACAGGACATTTTTCGAACGGCTTTATACATGTCTGAATATAGAATTGGGGGTACCATATTTGTCTTGTCTCCTGATTTCTATGCCATTAGGATAATGGGCCAGGCACTACTGGAATATGACTTTGCAGAATTCTAATATTACCTTTAGGAAGTCTGACTTGTAGAAGATGCCGCTTCCTTTCTGGGTTGAGTTTGAGAGACATCCCACAGCCACTTTCTCTGGTCTAGTAGGCCTATGACTAGTTGATTTCTACTACTCTTCACCTGCTTTTGGTTTTCAGAACCCACGGGAAACGAACAAACATGCCTGTTTGCAGCATGTGTGCTCAATGTATTAACTTTAGTTAGATGGCGTGCTTCTGGAGTTTGTGTACACATGTTCTGCCACGTGGCTGAAATCGAGTTCATACTAAAGTCTTCCCTTCGACTGCAATGAAATGGGCTTTGGAACTCTATCACTGGGTAGATAAATCATCAGTGTTTAAGTTACTTTATTCTGAAAAGTCGCAGAAATTATTGGAAGATGCATAAAATAAACACATTCTGCAACATTATGGTGGCATTTTTAAATTACTAAAATGGTCGGTGTAAGATTGCCCTGGGTCCTTTGGTAGGGACAGGACAATCTTATAAAATGATAAGACATGTCAGGCGCTTCACAACCCCAAATGTGAACTCGAGGGGTTGTAAAGAAAAGAAAAAGAAAGTAGAGAATGTTTGGAAAATGTTTATGTTGGACAGAGTATTGCCATCATGAGTAAATACTGTGATGAAGAAGAGTAAGAACTAGGAGGGATGAAGATTACAGGTTATTAAGCAGCGCATTATGGCAGTCCTTTTGGAGACTGCACTAACTCATATCTTGGATTTCATTTCGGGCTATGACCCTCGTTCATAAGGCTATCTGTGACAATGTCTCCCATTCTTGCTAAACAAAATCAAATGGTACCTTCCTTGCCCCCCATGCTCGCTAAACAAAATCAAATGGTACCTTCCTGTCAGAGAAATCAAAGGACGTTGTCTCACACTCAAGTTTTAATCAAAATAACAGCAAGATTGGTGCCAGGAAAACCTGTGATGTCGCTATAATTGTGATGAAGCATGTGACCTTCTTTTTCCTGCATTTGTTTTTATGTATAATTAAGAAATATTTTTCATGACCAAAATGGTGGAAATTGTATAAAAAGGGACTGGGGTGAACTCTCTTTAAAACAAAAAAAATTCTTATGTGAAGAACAAATGCAATTACTGCAAATTTGAATACATGATCGACACATTTTGAAACTATGGCGGTGTAAGCTATTACTTCATTATTCATGGGAAGGCTGGAAAACGAAGTGCGTCACTTGCTTGAGTGGCTGTTCAGTCAGAGATCTGTGATCCCCGTTTCATGTCCGCCTCAGTGCCCCCACTTTGAACGTACTAACGTCATGTGACGTTCCCAGTGGTGCAAATGGACACAATTGATTCTGGGGCCATCGAACCCAACCCCAAACCATTAGTATGGGGAGTAGGAGGGTGAGGACTTCGTGGGAAGTTCCAGAGGGTCCAGCCCAGGTAGGTTGGACCTCGGCCGGTGTCACAGAACAGCTATGGTGAACCAAACTCTGTCAGAGCTGCGCTCCGTCTTGTTCTTGCCCAATTCCTCCCATAGACAGTTCACCAAGTCCCAGATTCCCTGGCTCTGGAACGCCCTCCCAGAGGCTGGTTGCGCAGCTGCCCAGCTCCCGACATTTCAGAAAACTTTGAAAGCCCCTATGTTACAAGATTACTTGTACATGATCTTGACAATTGATATCTAGCAGTTAAATGTCAGGTTATCCGTTCGTTCATATGGACAATGACGTAAATAGATAAATACAATTACGGGCCTGATTCACAGAACGTTTTTCAATGGGATTGCCCCATTATAAAGCGCTTCATGTCATAAAGCATTTGGCATAAAGTATGCCGTGCTCCTTATTCTGCTGCCTTAATCTCCAACAGATGCCTCCGTGCACATTTTAACTTAAAATTCAGGAATAAAGAAAAAAAATATCAACAATGAATATCACATGTTACATGTTTTGGCGAAGTGGGGCAATCAGTCATTCAAGCAAGCAATCATGTCAACGTCCACCCCTCTTGCAGGCATCACTGGACACGCGCCCTCCTTCCCCCATCCCATGGATAGTTTCCTTGACAACGTAGTCGTCAAAAGAGAGCCTGATCGATGCTTTGCATGTGCACATTCTGACCCCGTGTTCACCTGGACTTTGAACAATATCACGAGGAAGTAATTTCCATGCTGCTGTAAATCTGAGGAAGATTTGACTCTTGCCTTCAAAAGGAATCCCATTGTATCTTCGCTTGATCTCTCTCTGAACCCCACAGGTGTTCCCAAGAAGAGTTCGAGAGGATGTCTTGTGGATGCCAAGACCAGTGATCCCTCTGCAAAAACTTCAATTTGAACCTTGTCCAAATGATACATGTGTTAATAAATGTGCAGGGATGACAATGCGCTGCCTCTGCTGCGTAGGAATGCGGATAGAACCTTTGCCAAAGGATATCGGTGGCAGACTTGTCCTAATGAAACTGCTGCTTGCATTAAATAAGAACTTGCCTTAGTTAAGTCGTAACTTAAATCACTTGCAAGAATATATACTACTATTTCACACCAGACCTTCGGAAAGAATACATTTGAAAGTTGGTGGGGATTAAAGAAAGTTCCTGCATTCCCTAAATGTACTAGGACTGGTAAGTTGGTCTGTCCAGTGCCCCCCGCCCCCTGCCCCCCTTTGATTGTCCCCCTCCCTAACTTGGTCGCAACTGTAACACTTCATGCACTTGCTCTAGGAGAAATGCCATCAGGCATAGTGTGCTAGTTTTTCTGTTTAGATCATTCGGAAACTTCGAGGCCTAAAAATGATCACCGTATTCCCTTGCTCCCTTCCGCCTTGAAGCCCCTTGAAGCACCCCACCTGTGTAGTATAACTAAACAATTAAAATTACTTTCAATTTTGCATAGTATATCCAGGACTGGAGGCTTTGAACAAATTGATTGCCAGTAGATGTCAGCATTGCATCTTGTTTGAAAGACTTGAATACACTCGGTACAGATCTCAACAGTTAACCCTATTATGTATCTTTCTGTAATAGAAATATTTGCAGTGAGCTTTTCTTATTGGAATTTGAAAGGTATTCGCCTTTAGGCGCTCGAACGTCAAGAGAATGAATGAACAATAGGGTTATTAATGCACAATGCACAATGCACAATGAAAGAACAAGCAGTTTCGTCTCAGGCACTTTTCTGAGCCCTCCTTGCATGTGAAGGAGAGTCAACGTTTCTGTAATACCTGGATCCTCAAATGAAACATGATCAATAACACATATGTTAGGACAAAAACAAGCACTAGAATAACCAACAGTTTTGATTTTTGTTTAGGCATAGGACAGGCATTTGTCAGGTGCTGCCATAATGGTACTACCGGGACATAAGACTGAAACATCTGCCAAATGCTTTAAGTACGTTGGCATGTCTGTGCAGTAACAGTGCCTGAAACATTCCTCTCTAATATTTATGCAAGAGTAACATACTTGCCTTGTCAAGGATGAGTTTTTAATAGGAATTCAGAGCAAGGAACAGATGTCAAGAAACACATATAGTTTGCACAAAGTATCCTGATGCATGCCAAAATAAGGCTAACTGGACATTTAGGGGATCGTTACGAGTATGGCAGTAATTGTGCAATTTTTCAGTGGAATAACACCAAAATCATTGACCTTTTCCGCCACTCATTTTGGAACATTTACCGCCGGGACGTGAATGGTGGTAAAGTGGTGTTGATCTTCCTTCTTGGAGTACAAAGGCCTCCACAGGGATTTTGGAGGATTTACTTCCACCTGCAGGAAAGCTGCATTTTTTGGAAGCAAACTGAAAGACATACCCCATCTATATGCTTGACAACATTTTCAGAATATTGGGTTGCAGTAAAAATGTCAGTAATGGATTTACCTTCATGTTTTACTGCATCCCCAAATTTGCCATGGGGCCTGTAGATATCCCCACAGATTAGGATTTTGTGTAGCCCAATAGAGAGTGCATCACTTTTATTGAAGTCAAAATAATTCATTACATTCACGCAACACTATGATCTTCACGTGAACACAGATATCTGCAGAAGATGCATTAACCCATTGTAGGTGCATTCTAATTAGAATGAGGACAACACAACTACGAGCCCGAGAATGCAAAGAAATATTTTCTGAAAAAGTCCGAACTGGTTCAAGGTGGGCCAATTTGCAGCTTTGATGGTCATTTGCCAAGTACTGAAATATTAAAAACAATATGATTTGTGGCTAGAGAAAAATAAGCATACCTAAATAATTAGAACTCCACAAAATAGAAAAAGAAACAAAGAAATGTATGTATGTTTTAAACACACATTTAGTCAAGAGCTACAAGCAGTAACAGGGACCTTTGTATCATTAAGGTTTTATGAGCAGTTAAGACTGATGTTCTTAGTTTGCTGCTTGCATCCTTTCAATTATTAGAGGTACTAAGGTAGCGGCCCTGCCGTTATGGTTATGTTGCTCAACCCATAGGAAGAGCAGTTTTTGGGCAGCTTGTAACTTTGGCGCTGTTCGACGAATTTGCATGAAACTTTGCAAAACATGCATAGGGCGAAATATGAATTTTGCAAAGTGTCCTGCTGTTTCATCAAGGGCGGGCAAAGTTAAAGGGGGTCCCAATACCTTTGAAATCCAGAAAAAATGAATGGGAAAAAAGTTGCTTGTGCCTACAGCCCAAACCGCTGGACAGATTTTCACCAAACTTGAGCGAGGAGCGGTGTCCTGGTCTTAAAGCGTGCTTTTGCAAATGTGTTGTTAATCCATCCAGTAGATTTTTTTTAAACTGTTCTCCTGAAAACCTGTGAAGATCTGTTTTCTAACCTTGATTCTACATCTCCCTCCATCCTCTTCCTCCTTGACGTTTCCTCTGCTTGTGATGCAGTCAATCACACCACGCTGATCAATCATCTCTGCGAGAACCAGGGCATCACGGATCAGGCCCTGGCATGGGTGACCTCCTTCCTCCTGGACCGACCCTCCGAGGTCCAACTTGGGTCTTTTCTCTCTACCACCTCTCTCTACACATGTGGTGTCCCCCAAGGCTCTATCCTCTCATCCTGGCCCTTCAATGTCCATCTGCCCCCCTTGGCCCACCTGCTCTCCACCTTCTCCTCTACCTTTCAGTGTTATGCAGATGACACTCAGATCTCTTTAAGGCTTCTGTCATCCTCCTCTCATTCCTCACTCATTCCTGACTGGCTATCCACGTTTCAGGAATGGTGCACGTCCAACGATCTCTGCCTTAATGCCAGTAAGACTGAGATCCTTTTCATTGGAACCCCTGTTCCTACTTTCCCTCTCTCTGGTGGCCTTCCTTGGGCCCTCTACCCTCGCCTTCCTGTTAGGTAAAAAACCTTGGTGTCATCTTCGACTCCACTCTCTTCTTCTCTCCACACATCACGGTCCTTGCCAAGAAGGCCCACTTCCAGCTGCACATCCCCTGAGGTATTCCACCTTTCCTCACCTTTCACAAGAAGCTCACTCTCTCCAGAACTTGGTTCTCTCCAGGCTGGACTACTGCAACAGCCACTTCCTCAATCTGCTTCACTCTACTCTTCGCCCCCTGCAACTAATCCAGAACAGTACTTTGAGACTTATCCTTGGCCTCAAGCCAAGGTCTGCGTCTCTCAAGCCCTGAAATCTCTCCAATGGCTCCCGGTGGCGGCCAGGATCAAGTTCAAGACCCTTTGCATTGTCCACAAGGCTTTCTGGGGTGGGGCCCTCTTTATTTCCAACTCTCTCTGCCTAAATACCTTCCTTCTAGAGGCCTTCGCTCAACAACTTTTAACTCTCTGAGGGTCAAATGCTTCTCCAGACAGAGAGTGGGGGATAGATCTCTCTCCTCTGCAGGTGCCTCCCACTGGAATGGCCTCCCTGCCCCTCTCAGACTTGAGCCGGATCTCCTGAAGTTTAGTAGCAGCTCAAGACTTTCCTTTCCTCCTCTTCCTTCTCTCTCTCGCTTCCTTGCTAACTTCCTGTCTGCTGCGCTGACTGGTTGCATGGTACCCTCTAAGTCTCACCGGCTACCAGGCTCTTCTATGACTAGTCTTCCCTGCACAGCTGCCTGGCCTACCACTCACTTAGGGACTGTAACTGTAACCCCTATACCCCACTGCCTTCTTGCACTTACCCAGATCCAAACTGCCCTGGCTGCACTTACTCAGAGCCCTGATGCCCTCACACTTCCCCTTCCCTTTCCCCTGCACTTCCCCCTTTCTCCTCCCCCTGCACTTCTCTCTGTCACACTTGAACGATCTGAATGCCACAAGGCCTAGTAGGATCATTTGTCTTGTCTTCCCTCTGTCTCCTCTCCCTTGTTTTGTGGCGCCTAGAAACACTTGTGTACAGCCGCGTTATAAATATCATATATCACATCAAAGTAAGTATATCAATGTGCCATGTATGTCACAACAATTATAATAACATAACTATACTGTGTATTATCCTAAACTTTCCATTCATACTATACTATATTATATCTCACATTTCCTCATTCCATTCCAGCAATCACACTCTTTTCCAATACACCATAGCATTCCTCCTTATTAAATAACACCACCAGTTGCCAACCGATACAACTACAAATACTTTATCACACAATCCCCATCAACTGCACATACCACTTCACAAACCACTTCCCAATTACAATCCATCATTTACCCAATACCCCACAGTTCTACAAACTCTCACTCTACAAACCTTTTCTACCACATCTCCTATCACGTATACATTTCTCTAACTCATGCTACTTCCACAACAACCTTCTTCCTCAACCCACTACCCATCATTATTATACATCTTCATTCTTACACCACCTTCCCTCATGTACCTTCACTAACAACACTCCATGCATTGCTATATTTACCCCTTCCTCATTCCATTATCTCCACATCCCCCTACCTCATACCACTACACCAGAGGTCTACAACCTATGTTACACTCCAAACCTCCCATTAACTAGACATTCCTCTTCCACATCCTACTGAACAATTTGAATCTATATTATTAGTCCAACAACCCTCTTCCTGATCCCAGTGCCCAGCATTAATATATATGTTTATTCTTACAACACTATCGCTCATGTGACTTCATTAACAATAATCCATTAATTTCAGTATTTTCCTCTTCCTCATACCATTGCTGACATCACATTATTTTCCATTATCACCACATGCCCATTCCTCATAGCACTACACCAGATTTCTACGTCTTCCTCTACAAATGTTTATACCCCATACCTCCCAATATCTGTACATTGCTCTTCCACATCACACTACCCAACTATAATCTATATTATCACTCCAACATCCCTCTACCTCATTCCAGTACCTACCATTTACGTGAATGTTTATACTTACAACAATCTCCCTCATGTTGTGCAATTAACACCAATGGATTGCTTTCTCCATTTCCCCCTTCTTCATACCATTATTAAAATCACATGATTGCATTATCCTCACATCCATCTTCCTAATGCCACTACACCAAAGATGTACATCCTCTTTATCTACAAATGTTTTACTCCATAACTCGCACTATCTAGACATTCTTTTTTTGACATCCTACTATGCAACTCTGATCAATATTACTAGTCCAACACCTGTCTTCCTCATCCATCACCCAACATTTACCTATATGGTTATACTTACAAGACTCTCCCTCATGTAAGGTTACTAACCCCAATGCATTCCTTGCTCCATTTCCCCCTTCCTTATACCATTACTGAAATCACCTTATGTTGCATTATCCTTGTATTGCTCTGACTCAGAGATCAACTTCTTCCTGTACAAATATTTCACTCCATAGCTCCCATTATGTATACATTCCTCTTTCACATCCAACTGCACAACTCTATATTATATTACTACTCCAACGCCACTCTTGCTCATCCCAGTACCCAATATTAACCCAGATCTTTATCCATACACCACTATTCCTCACTGCTGCATAATAACACCTACAGGACCCTTCAACAACATTAAAAAAACACTTTATTTTCTCTAACAGATACAAAACAATGCCTACTAAAACTCAACTCCATAGAAAACAAAGAAAAGATTGAGCAGATAAAAAGAAGGAAAAGTCATATCCTACCCTCTGCTAAAATAATATATGGAAAACATACAAGTGAAAATACAAGTAACTGTGCTCTTGCAAAGAACAGCAATCATCACTAACAAAAGTATTGTTCCTGCTTCGAAAACGAAAAGCAACCAAATATGTATAAACAGATTACAACTGAAAATGAACTTCAAACTATATCTAGCAATGTCAATGAAGCCACAGTAAAACAATGAAAACATTAATTTTACAAAACATGTTCTGGCCTACATCGTCAGGTTTCGACCAGGTTATTCTTCAATTGTTCTTTGATTTGGTACACTGCATTCATATACACTTTTCACTCTTTATTCATTCAATGGTCTTACACATACTCTTACTGTTTGGTTAGGTTGCAGGATTCTTGTTGGTTTGGCCCTTAAATATATTCTCTGTAGAACATGGTGGAAATGGAACTGAGAACTGATTGGTGGAGGTTTAACTCTGGAGGCTGGACAGGCATTCTAAACTGACTTTCATTGTCCATGCTAAGCAGCAAAGTGCTGTTTTGGAAAAGCTCCAGTTTCAAGAGCGAAACAATGGTGTATCAGGGAGGTTAAATGCTCACATGAGGAGAAAGACATTCTGGAACAGAAATCCACAAGGGACAAGACAACCAGCAAAATGGTGGAAGCACAGCATTCATAATTTTGAGTTCCAGGCTGTATTCATGAAACTGAAAGTGTTAAATGAAAAAGTTAAACTTGAGCTCTTTGTAGTCTAAATTTGAAGTAGGAATTAATTGGACTCTGGGGAAGATATCCCAATTTTAGGCTGCACGCTCTCATGTAGACTTGAAGTTAGCTGTGAAGAGAGAGCAGCGTCCGTGTTCATGTAGCCTTTAATCAGATCTAATCTGCTAGTGACGCTAGAAAGGACTTCTTTTCCCAGAGCGAATAACTTTAAGAGATGATTGTGTTATTTTCAGCATGCAGGTGAACTGAATAACCTCAGCCCTTTAAAATGAGTAGCAATTACCCTGGAGATGTATGGGGATGCAGAAGGTACTCAACATCAATAATCAAAATGACTCAGTTAATTGGTAAAAAGGATAACTGTTTTATTTTCAATTGTCTAAAACAGTGAGCATAACGAACCTCAACAAATTTGTTTGATCCTCTTACTCAACGAAATTAATAAAAAAAAACAGTACTTTTATATTCAAAACTTGTCATCATTGACGTTGACCTGCGTCACTACCAACGTCATCCTACGTGGCAAACTACAGAACCTATTACTAACTATGATATGCTCCGAGTGAATATCTACATGTACAATTTATACTAGTATGGAATGGGTTGTAGGTCAAAGGATCGACAACCAAAGGGTCGAATGGTCAAAGGATCGACACCAAAGGACCGAAAACCAAAGAATCACATTTTTTTTTGTTTTTTTGTTTTACTTTTATTTTTATTTTTGGGGGGGGGCAACCCCTGTTTTTGTGGTAAAAAACACTTTTTTTCACTAAACGAAAACCCCCCAAAAATATATAATTTAAAAAAAAAAATTGATCCTTTGGTTTTCAATCCTTTGGTGTCGATCCTTTGACCATTTGACCCTTTGGATTTGATCCTTTGACCAGACACCTATGGGATGGTAAGTGAAAGTGATAGGTTTCTTAAAATCAGGTGGGACAACTAAGCCCTTCCCTCAAATGGCCACTATGAACGTCACTAAATACACAACGTCCCATTCGCTACACAAACTATAGGACCCTTAATTACGCAGTTCCCCTACAATTGGTTGGCACTCTAACCTTCGTCAGTACTTTTCCACCTAAGTCTACCAGCACGCAGATTGGACTTCCAGGTGCTGGGGAGCTTGTCTTACCCCAGCTTCCCACCAATTAACATATCAATCTATCATCACCGCAGTGGTCAGCGTAGTCAATTAGGCTTTGAAGCTCAGCCTTGAGTTTCTTCTGTACTGTGGAGAATAAGGGGAGTGAAGGCATGTTCTGCCCTCATGCGTAGGTGTGAACATCTTGTTCGTCCAAATTCATCCTGACTGTAGACCATGATTTCGAGCTATAACTGTCTTTAAAATACTATTTTTTAATAGACCTTTTATGTCTTTCTTGTGTTTGTTCATGCCTTCTGAATAGGAGCTGTTCTTTCACACAATTTTGTATCCACTGCTAGTTAACTTAATCCTGATAAGACCTTGGCTTCTTGGCTTGACTTCATGGTTCATTCAGCCTCGTCTTTCCGATATTCATTTTTAATTCATGTGTTTTCTTACTGTGCCACACTGAGATGAGGCCTTTCTTTTTTAGTCCAATTCTGGTATAACATGTAGTGGAAACATCCATCACTTATCCTTAATGCATAAATATATTTAAAGGCGCATGCCACAATCTATTTACTATAAAGCAAGCCTCAAGAATACTTTGTCTGTTTGTGTTTCTTTGCATCTGTACACGTGTAAATTAACTGGATCTCTTCATCCGTTTTATTGCATAAGCTTCTTCACCTTGATCCCAAAATGTCACTTATCCTTGATACTTTCTTGATGCCTTATAGAATATCTGCATTCTCTAATCTCTGCATCTGTTCTAGTTACGTCAACTCTGCTCTGTGTGATGTTACCATTCACCTTGTCCATTCATTTGCTCTGTTTCTTCCGGGATTTCATTCAAACGGCCATCATATTTTCTTGTATGCAGGTACAGTTTTCTCAATGGGAACCTTGCTTCCAGGATTCCCTTAGATATCAGTATTTTCACTGGTACCGCACATGTCTCACATTCTGGTTCTCAACATATAGGCAATACAGGTGAGGTGGTTGAGGTGGGGTACTTGGCTCCTCCTCTACACTCCCCCCTCTGGGCGATTTGTCAACCACTCTCTCATCATCCTTCACATCCAGACATCTTGGTCTGAAGAAAAGCTTCTTTGGGATTCATATCTTTATGACTCATCCTTGTTCTATGTCATGAGACTGCACTGTCCATTTGGACTGCAATACCCCCATCTTCCCACATACTTCTTATAATTCTTTGGATACAGGAACTTTGTTCCTTCAGGTGCATGGATACTGGCCTTCACAAAGTCTCTGATGTCTTCGTCTGTCAAGTCTTCGGCTTTCAATCCTGGTTCAACATTGATCATGATTTTCATCCCTATGGCTTTCTTGGCTGTTTTTTACATTGGGATTATTATCTTGATCACACAGAATCCTAGCAATATCATTAGTATCAGAGCTCCAAGGAATTAAAAAAGGTCTGCCATCCATTGTGGAACCCAAGAGAAGAGTGATCCCGACTAGCAGTCATCTATAATATCTTCTACTTCATCGATCATCTGGCCATGAAGTTTTGTCAGCATGCCTATGGCCTCTGTCAAAGTTCCATTCTCGTCACCATGAAAAGGTATGAATCTGCAGCATGATTCTCTGATTTTTGCACAAACACCTCCATCCATAGCTGGGATCATGCCCAAAACATATCTATTCTGGAGAGTCATCAGTCGTATGGCTCTCAATTCTTCTCTGATTGCATTGAATCCCTTTATGGTAGTGTTGATCATCTGTAGCAATTCCCATCTGGTAATCTGCAGCCATTTGGTATTTGCTCCAACCTGGACACTTGGCATGAAGATCAACGAAAACACTGATGCTATCTGGATAAATAGTCTGTGCTCATAAGGAATAGCATCAAAAGCTTTTATAGATTTTGCGGAGAAGTAGTTATCTCTCTTTATTCTCCTTATCAGCTCCACAGATCTCTTCTTCCTCAGGTGAGCATCTGCTTTTGGGAAACTGTCAAGGTTTAAGTCACTTTTTGGAATCACTAGTGCTGGAACATGAACATTCACTAGTAAGCATCGTCCTCCCCAATCCTTGGGCAGCCTCATGTAGGCTCTGGATCCCCAAGCCCTATAATCATCCATGATCACTGCTGTCCCATATATCATTCCTTGTACATCAAAGATTCGACCACAGTTCTGATTCTCTCCAACTTTTCCTGTGCCATTATTTCTGAAGCACAGCTTTGCACTCTCCAAGGGCACTATCTGCAAGGGTCCTCCCCTGTCTTCGACCCAAGTCAGGATCTGTCCATCCATTCAGTTGCCCATTTGAGATAAGCATCACAACCCATGAACTGGCCTCTGGTTCTGCAAAGTGCTATGTGTGAAAGACAGTGTGCTATCTGGACATCTATTTCAATAACTATGAAGATCTTGGACTTCCCCATCCTATAAGGTAGGAGTGCACCTACAAAGCATTCCTCCTTAGAGGTTCTTCTTCCCACTTACCTCATATGTTGATATCATATATTGTTTCCCAAATGTGCTGTACTATCTAGGTTATCATTTAGCTCAAAGTCATCCACCCCGGTATCTCTTTTATGTCTTATTCATCTCTCATGATCTGCCATGATTATCTCATACAACATGTCAGCACAACTCATTCTAACTGGAACAATCTTAGGAACACTCGTCAGTGGACTAGGTGTAACTGCATGCATTAACTGAGTAGGTTCATTTTTCAACATACATTTCCTTTGTCTCCCTTGTAAAGCCTGTTTCTGGCGTCCAAAAAAATCAGTCTGTGACTTACTGTCAGTAACATTTACCTCAGACTTAGGTGATTCCTCATTATTTTTTGGAACGGGGATAACCACATAGGGTCTTGTCTGCCTAGTAGTTGCCACGATTATACCTTCCTTCTGCTTAGGATGATTCTCATGAGTTTTTGCTTCATTTAGGTCTAAGTAATAGGAAGTTTGTACAGTGAGAGTGAGAGCAATATTATTATGAACAAGATGCAAGCATAAATAACACAGAGGTATGTCAGGGTGCAGCATCGATTTTGTACACAACATTGACATCTCTCTGGATCTGGCATGATAATGTTGCTACTAATACTTCCCATTTTATTGCCTAAGGAAGGAAAAAATAAACTTTAATTTGACACCATGATGTACTGCTTCAAAAACTGCTGATCTCACTCGACACCCTTCCTTGGACAACCGACTGCTTACTGGACAATGAACACAAAGTCCCAGTGAACTTCTCAAATCGTCCTTTCTCTGAATGACATGATGATCTTCTTTCAGCAGGAAACAAAAGTTATTTTAAGCCAGCAATTCCTCCATCTGTCCCTCGAAGGAAAAACCTCATTCAGATATCACAGTTCTCGCTGAGTAAGCGTTTACTTGGAGTATGATGTCTCTTAGAATCTCATTTAATGCTACATTGTTTCTCGGATCCCTTAGAAATGTATGCACATCAGTGTGAATTCTGACAAGTTGTGGACACTCTTGAACCAGGTAATAGAAGACCAAACTGACCAGTCTATGCGCATTATCAGCTCATGGGGCATTTGTATTTTCCCCACTGTACTGAGGAAGCTGAAGAATTTGTTCAGTGATAACTATAAGCAATTTTCTCACAACGGGGCTATTTTTAGGATCTTGCATGATAACCAGAATGCTAGTAGTTCTCCCCACAATCGAAGGATATGTGTGCAATACAAACTCAAAATAAGCAAGAATGATATGTGTAATGTTGTCATCAGGCATCACCATAAGTAAATCCAAACAGGAACTCAGTGAGAAATAAATCAGGTTACTGTACCCTCTTCCAATTGTTGAAGACAAACTCAAAAAAAGATTAAACATGCCTCAGTCCAATGTCACAAACTCCTGTGGCTCAAGAACACATATCTTCCCTTAACTCTGAAATGACTGCAGAGAGTGTTCAAATCAACTTCCTTTAACTCTTTTATAAGTGACTGAAAAGAGTGTCCCTAAACAAGCCACAGTCCAATGACCTCTTTCTCTTTACAGAGCTTCTGCATCCTTCTTCCTCGTCATTGACCTTGTCTGCACGTGCTTAGGTTCTTCACTGATGCTTGCTTCCGATGGGGGTTGGGGCTAGGGGTTTCTCCAGCATAGATCTTTCTGTTACCTAGAAAAGTCCAAGCGCGTCTGCCCTGTACTCTGACTGCAGTCGGTGTGACATCTTCCACAATAAAAGTACCATTAAAGCAGGGCTTTTCCCACTTCCTCCTTGTATGGTTGCAAATTAAGATTACACCTCCGGGGAACACTTTAGGAACACATAGTTCTTTAGGTCCACTTGTTGAAGCATCTCCTTCTGTGTTCTGTGCTGCCCCACACCCTCTTCTCCGTAGCTGACCTGAAATGACAGAGACACTTGAAGTCATACGCATATGGTAGTCACGTAGCTCCATTCCTAACAGTTCTGTTGTTGGCTGGGCATCACTTCTAGCTCTGGATGGAGGCATGAGGGGTGTCCTCATTCGTCTCCCTGTCACTATTTTGTGGGGGGGTGAGATGGTGGTCTGAACCTGGTTGGTTCCTCAATGCATATAATGTCAGTGGTAGGCAATGCAACCACCCTTTCTCCAAGGTAAGCTTCAATTTGGCTAGTCTTTCTTTAAGGAAGCCATTGAGCCGTTCACAGATCCCATTCCCTTGTGGATGATAACCCGAAGAAAACTTGTGCTTTATACCAAGAAACAAGCCAATCTGTTCAAAAGTCTGATTGACAAAATGAGGACCATTATCTGATCTTAACACTTCACATATTCCCTATTTAGGAAATAATTCTCGCACTAAGAATTTTGCTGCACAAGTAGAGTCTGGATGCCTACGTGGACCAGCTTCAATCCATCGTGAAAAGGGGCAAACTACTACAATCATGTATCTAAACCCATTACATACTTGCTGCATGTCGACATAATCAATATGCAAATACTGAAAAAGGACAGTAGGTCTCGGAATAGCTCCCCTAACTGTGCACAGTGTATGCACAACAGTGAATTTTTGACACACAATGCAGTTCACTACATAGAATGCAACATGTTCTAACAAATTTGGCACAAACGATTCCTCTGCAATAGTTGCAGCAAGGTTTTCTCTAGTTGTGTGCACAGGGTAGTGTAGCTGTTCCAGTGCCAACCTTAATAAGGCTACAGGAATTACTGGTTTACCAGTGCTGCTTGTCACCACAATGCTTCAGAGGGGTTTAAAGAACACCCTCTTTGTGTCCACAGTTCCTTCTCATCTTGGGGTGCTTCTCCCTGAATCTCTATTAATTGTGTCTTCGAAAAGGATTATTTCCTCTAAACATGCAGCTCTCTTGGGTTCATCATCTGCTGCCTGATTTCCAAGTGAGATCAAATCTGCCCTTTTAGTATGTACTGCACATTTATCGACTGTGATGGCTACTGGAAGTTGTAGTGCCCTCATAAGCCTGTCCAATAAGGTGGCATGTTGCACTAGAGTGCTATCCGCTCGGAGGTAGCCCCTCCTTTTCCAACGTGCTAATCTTGCGTGCACTGTCAACCTCATATAGGCGGAGTCACTGTACACCGCTATTTCCTGGTCTGCATGATTTTCGAGCATGACTATCAGCGCCACTAACTCTGCAGCCTGTGCTGAATAGTGAGACGGGAGCCGTGCACTTACCAATGTCTGAAACTCCCCATTGGCTGTGCATTTTACCACAGAGGCACCTGTGTGCCCATTATCTTGATCAATCTTTGAAGAACCATTAATAAAAACAATTTATCCCCCTGTCAAGGCATTTTCTTTTATCCTAGGGATTTCATCATATAACTCTTCATAGTTCGAACAGTCGTGCGCATGCTCATCCTCTGCCAATGGTTCAGCTATAAACCTGGCAGGATTCACTATTCTGCATTGGACTATTTTGATCGATGGATTCGATATGACTACTTCATAGGCAGAACCCTTTGGAAAGTCAATGTTCCTTTTGGTTTCTCCAAGATAGCAAATTATGCATGTTCAACAAACAACGTCATAGAGCATCTCATCACTATACTTCCAGACTTCTCTATGGCGAATGCGGCGGCCACCAAAGACTGTTCGGATGGAAAATGACCCTTCATTACTGGGTCTAAAATCCCACTGTAATATGCAAGGGGCTTGTACCCCAAGGTAGTTCTCTGTGTAAGGACTGCCGTCATAACGGTACCACCCGTATGCGAAAACAAAAAGAATCCTCAGCATAATTAGGAATCCCTAAAACTGGAGCTGTACAAATTGCCTTCTTCAATTCCTCAAATCTTTCTTCCATCTCCACAGTTCAGACAATTTTCTCTTGCGTAGCCTGTGCTTTCTTTAAAGTTTGTAACAAAGACCTTGTATATGAACTATAATCAAAGACCCATGCTCTAACATAGTTACACAGTCCCAGAAATCTCTGCATGTGCTTTATCGTGAGTGGCTTTGTGGTTTTCGAAATGGCCTTAGCTCTCTCAGGAGTAACCTTTTTTCCTTCAAGCAAAATTAGCTGACCTATGTACAATACCTCCTGTTGACAATACTGTAACTTCTCCTTGTCAACCTTATATCCTTTGTCAGCACGTGTTTTCATCAGCTGAACAGAATCGCATCTGCACTCTTCCTCTTAAGTGCTGCAAACTAAAATATCATCTACATAATGCAAGACAATACTTTCCAAATTAATCTTGCTTAGATCCATCGGGAGGACCCTATAGAAAATCAATGGAGACTCACAATACCCTTGAGGTAATCTTGTGCTTTTAACTTAGTTTGTCTGAACGTAAATGACGTCAGATCCTGCAAGTCTTTGTGCAAGGGGATTGAGAAAAACAGATTTTTCAAATCAATCACAGTGAAATATCGTGCTGCAACAGGTATATTACATAAGATTGCAGCCGGATTAGGAACTAGAGGGAACTCGGCCTCTACAATCTTGTTTATCAGTCTTAAATCTTGAATTAGTCTCCATGACCGCCCTTCAGATTTCTTGAGAGGGTACACTGATGGATTACACGGTAACTCTGACGTCACCAAGATGCCCTGATCCATCATGGCGGAAATCGTCTTAAAAATACCTTCATCTGCCTCTCGAGACATAGGATACTTTCGTGATCGATGTAAAATTCCTCCTGTTTTCAACGTAATCTTCACTTCTTCAACCCCATTCAATAGGTCTACGTCATAAGGGCCTGTAGTGCATAATGAGACTGGCACTTTTGCCATGTCTTCCTCAAAATATTCAGGACGCTTTTGTACTAGCATCATTCTCTGGGGAACCTCACGTTTAATGGCTCCTACCCAATAAGTAATGCTCATCTCAAATATAACTTCATCATCTGATGGGTGATCTCTAAACCTTCCCCAATGGCAATCACTGTGCACCATCATCTGCCATCATGATCATTCCCATCAAGCAAAGCCATTTCTCCTCGCACTATGGCTGCTTTTAGTTCAAGAGGAAAGATTTGCCCTTCCTCTTCATCCATAGGTATCTTTAGCCTGAATAAAAACTCATCAGGCATTCTCATAGTTCTGCCTAACAAGCCTGGCACCCACGTCAACAAGATGCAGACCCCATAATGAAACACTTCAGGTTCTAACGGGATAGCTCTCATAGTCATTCACATTTAAATAATGCATTCCTTGTGTTGAACATACTATACCTGTATCAGAAAACGAGATTGTCATATTCAACTTAGTCATCAAATCTCAACCTAATATATTGACAGGTGTCTGCCTTGATTACAGCAGTGGCACCGACATGTCACATTCTCCTATAGAGACTGGTAAGTCTTCAGTAAAAGGAACTCTACTTGTAGCTCCTGTGAAACCTTCAGTATTCATGGTATTTCCAGACATTAAAAATGTTCCCTCTTTTATACACAAACATGTTGCACCCGTGTCTATGAAAAACATTTGCCTCCAATACTGACATTTACCGTCAGTTACTCGTGAGGATTTGGCATCACGGATAGTATTGAACACATCAAGTCTCCCAGTGAGCTGTCCTATTGTGGATACAGCCTCATTCTGTTACCCTCCGTCAACAGTAACACCCCCTATTCTAGGAGTCATTAGCCGTCCTGTGCTTGTGCTCTGCTGAATCTGCATAGGTGAAAGCTGCGACTGACCTTGTGGCAGATTTACTGCTGCTTGCTGTGTTTGCAAACCTTGCTGCATTCTCGGCGCTTGTCCCTGTTGCGGTGTTTGATTCTGAGCAAACCCATCTCACTCTGCTGTGAATACACATGTAGGTTTGAAGTCCCCCCTCTTGAAAATTGACCATTCTGCACAAACCCTTGACTTCTACACGTATGAGCAAAATGCCCTGTCATCCCACATAACCAACATACAGAAGGCAGTCTCCCCATCTGTCCTCCCTGCATGCCTTGATTATCATTCGGCATATTCTGAAACTCACCTTGATTATTCTGAAAGTTTCCCTGTTTGTTTTGCCAATACCCTAGATTACTCTAAAAGCCTCTTCCTCGAAATCCTCCCCTTCCTTGTGGAGCAAATCCATTATTGCCCTGATAAAACTGCCTTTGATTATTTTCAAGTGGCATGTTTGTTACCTGTTGTGAATTCGATCCTTCTCTACTAGTTATCATCGCCCCTTCAATGGCGTACTTTGATAACTTTTTTTGTACTAACTTCACCTCTTCACCTTTCCTGCAATCATCTTTTTTACGATTCTTTTCCTGCAAGAGTCTGCAATAATGTGCAATGGTCAACTAGATCTCTGACCAAGGTTTGGCCTACATACCCACTAGCTTCTTGAGATGTTTCTGTACAGGTTCTGGTAGCCTTGCCATAATATATGATAGAACCCAGGTATAGATTTTCCCCAAGATTTGCGTGTCTCCAAACTCCACTGCTCTTGAAAATTCTGAATTTAACCAAGCAGGTCTTCTACTTCCTGCATCTTTTTAATCATTATAGCTCCCATAATCAGATGTGTCTGGATACAGTACTCTAAGTGCTTTCCAGACTGCTGCTCTGCAATTATTAAACGGTGCTCCGTCATGAGCAGTGTAACCGTAGTAACAGTATCATATCCTCCTCTGGACCAAATGTCATCAGCTCTCTCTCCAGGAATGGCAATCAGGAGACCTTTACTGTCCCCTATAGCAAAGGTATTCCCTCCCATCATCTTTTCTAACTCATGTATACATTTCCCAGCACCAGAAGTTAAACTCGTAAGTTTACACCTCAAATTATCCTTGTCCATCTGGGGCCAAGGTATATACTACGGTCTAGCTCCCCTTTCTCTTGCAAGGGAAACTGCAAAACACCAAACTCACTCTCATCTCCCAATGTCTGTCTATTCAAGGTTGAGACAATATTTCCGCACCGCCTTCTTCCCGGTAACAACCTTAATCTGCTAACATATGGTGGTGATTCCCCACTCTCACCACAAGGTTGCCCTTTATATTGATCTGACTGCATCAATGATTTTGACGTCCTAGGTACAGGTGCGTCTAAATCTGACCATCTCACTTCCTTATCCATTGAAAAGCAACCCTCAGGACCACATACATCATCCCTCTCTTCTCAACAAAAGGTGTCTCTGTCTTCGTTCGACATTTCCTGTGCCCAACTCGTATAAGTTCTCTCCTCCTCATCTCTGTGTAGAGTGAGTCTATCTAAAGACAACTCCTTGGGGGGCCTTGTGCTACATGAGGCTCCCTTTGTATCATATAGATGTGTACTCTCAAGTCGATCATTTTTTCCCTTCCCCTTCAATTCTTTCTGGGCTTTCATATCATAATAAACTTTATTGATCGCTTCCCCAATTCTCCTAGAGTCAAACTCGTCCTCTAGATTTACTCGAGATGGGCCAGGTAATGACTTATATTGTGGGAAGAACTCCTCTTTGTCCTCCCAAGCTACTTCTGGTTCGGGATCCCTTACCTCCTCCACAGGTGATCGAGATCACATGCTCTCTGCCTTCTTTTTTGTTCTATGTCATCATCCCGCTCTCTGTGGTTTCTTGCTTCCTTCCTTACCCTGCCTTCCTCCTTTTTCTTCATATCCCTTCTCTCGTTTGCCCTTCGTATCTCCTCATCTTGATCTTCCCTTTGTCTCACATCCTCGATGCCTTTACCATCTAGTGTGAGCAAAATCTGTCCACCCATCCACTGATTCTGTAGAAGTGCTAACTCATCAGCTTTATTTCTTTCTCCCTTCCATCTCTTTACTTCTCTTCCTATATCTAAATATGTGCTTGCCCGATCACTTCTCTCCTTGGGCCTCATTACGACCCAGGCGCTAATGGGTTAACGGCGCCGTAAAAGGCTGTGGCGCCGTTAACCTATTAGCGCCTAATTACGTGCTCCCTTTACGGGACCCGACCTTAACGGCTGGTGTAGACCAGCCTTTAAAGTAGGGACCCGCAAAGGGACCTTGGTGCTAATTAGGGTGCCGCAATTTGCCGCACCGTACTTAGCGCCTTCCCCATTCCCATTGAGCCCTATGGGGCAAAAATGGGAATGGGGAAGGGCCATGGAGGAAGGGGGAATTACCGCCCCTCCAACCTTGTAATGGGGTGGTAATTCCCCCTTTCTCCATGGCGGAGTCGGTAACTTACCAGCATGGAGTCGTAATGTCTTGTCTCTCCTTGTCCCTCTGGACTATAGGAATTAAGTCTTTCTCAGTATTTTTCTCAGAGCCCTCATCACTGCTTTGCGCAGGCGACTCATGTGCTGGGTTACTATACCCTGTTGGTGCCTTAAACTCCCTCAATGAGTATAACCCATCATCTTTGTTGCTTTTTCCATCTATTTCTGATGGGGCGCGGGGAATAGAAGGCTCCTCACCCCCCTCTTTGAATATATTGAGGACCCAATCTGTAGGAGGCGGCTCTTCTTTTTCCTCCTGGTACATTTTCCAAAGTTCTAAGCTTGCTAGTCACTTGTCTGGCTTTTTTCCTGTGATTGCTGCATGCAAATATGTTGTCATATGCTGCAGGACTACTTTCGATAGTGACCCTCCTTGCGGCCACGGCTTAAAATTTTTATCTGCAATTCCCTTACCCCATTCCGCACTATACTGTCTAAGCTTAGGTGCATGTTTCGGCAACTGGTTGCATGACATGATGATTGGTTGCAACTTTCTCTGAATGACATGATGATCTTCTTTCAGCAGGAAACAAAAGTTATTTTAAGCCAGCAATTCCTGCATCTGTCCCTCGAAGGAAAAACCTCATTCAGATATCAGAGTTCTCGCTGAGTAAGCATTTACTTGGAGTATGATGTCTCTTAGAATCTCATTTAATGCTACATTGTTTCTCGGATCCCTTAGAAATGTATGCACATCAGTGTGAATTCTGACAAGTTGTGGACACTCTTCAACCAGGTAATAGAAGACCAAACTGACCAGTCTATGCGCATTATCAGCTCATGGGGCATTTGTATTTTCCCCACTGTACTGAGGAAGCTGAAGAATTTGTTCAGTGATAACTATAAGCAATTTTCTCACAACTGGGCTATTTTTAGGATCTTGCATGATAACCAGAATGCTAGTAGTTCTCCCCACAATCGAAGGATATGCGTGCAATACAAACTCAAAATAAGCAAGAATGATATGTGTAATGTTGTCATCAGGCATCACCATAAGTAAATCCAAACAGGAACTCAGTGAGAAATAAATCAGGTTACTGTACCCTCTTCCAATTGTTGAAGACAAACTCAAAAAAAGATTAAACATGCCTCAGTCCAATGTCACAAACTCTAGTGGCTCAAGAACACATATCTTCCCTTTAATTCTGAAATGACTGCAGAGAGTGTTCAAATCAACTTCCTTTAACTCTTTTATAAGTGACAGAAAAGAGTGTCCCGAAACAAGCCACAGTCCAATTACCTCTTTCTCTTTACAGAGCTTCTGCATCCTTCTTCCTCGTCATTGACCTTGTCTGCATGTGCTTAGGTTCTTCACTGATGCTTGCTTCCGATGGGGGTTGGGGCTAGGGGTTTCTCCAGCATAGATCTTTCTGTTACCTAGAAAAGTCCAAGCGCGCCTGCCCTGTACTCTGACTGCAGTCGGTGTGACATCTTCCACAATAAAAGTACCATTAAAGCAGGGCTTTTCCCACTTCCTCCTTGTATGGTTGCAAATTAAGATTACACCTCCGGGGAACACTTTAGGAACACATAGTTCTTTAGGTCCACTTGTTGAAGCATCTCCTTCTGTGTTCTGTGCTGCCCCACACCCTCTTCTCCGTAGCTGACCTGAAATGACAGAGACACTTGAAGTCATACGCATATGGTAGTCACGTAGCTCCATTCCTAACAGTTCTGTTGTTGGCTGGGCATCACTTCTAGCTCTGGATGGAGGCATGAGGGGTGTCCTCATTCGTCTCCCTGTCACTATTTTGTGGGGGGTGAGATGGTGGTCTGAACCTGGTTGGTTCCTCAATGCATATAATGCCAGTGGTAGGCAATGCAACCACCCTTTCTCCAAGGTAAGCTTCAATTTGGCTAGTCTTTCTTTAAGGAAGCCATTGAGCCGTTCACAGATCCCATTCCCTTGTGGATGATAACCCGAAGAAAACTTGTGCTTTATACCAAGAAACAAGCCAATCTGTTCAAAAGTCTGATTGACAAAATGAGGACCATTATCTGATCTTAACACTTCACATATTCCCTATTTAGGAAATAATTCTCGCACTAAGAATTTTGCTGCACAAGTAGAGTCTGGATGCCTACGTGGACCAGCTTCAATCCATCGTGAAAAGGGGCAAACTACTACAATCATGTATCTAAACCCATTACATACTTGCTGCATGTCGATATAATCAATATGCAAATGCTGAAAAAGGACAGTAGGTCTCGGAATAGCTCCCCTAACTGTGCACAGTGTATGCACAACAGTGAATTTTTGACACACAATGCAGTTCACTACATAGAATGCAACATGTTCTAACAAATTTGGCACAAACGATTCCTCTGCAATAGTTGCAGCAAGGTTTTCTCTAGTTGTGTGCACAGGGTAGTGTAGCTGTTCCAGTGCCAACCTTAATAAGGCTACAGGAATTACTGGTTTACCAGTGCTGCTTGTCACCACAATGCTTCAGAGGGGTTTAAAGAACACCCTCTTTGTGTCCACAGTTCCTTCTCATCTTGGGGTGCTTCTCCCTGAATCTCTATTAATTGTGTCTTCGAAAAGGATTATTTCCTCTAAACATGCAGCTCTCTTGGGTTCATCATCTGCTGCCTGATTTCCAAGTGAGATCAAATCTGCCCTTTTAGTATGTACTGCACATTTATCGACTGTGATGGCTACTGGAAGTTGTAGTGCCCTCATAAGCCTGTCCAATAAGGTGGCATGTTGCACTAGAGTGCTATCCGCTCGGAGGTAGCCCCTCCTTTTCCAACGTGCTAATCTTGCGTGCACTGTCAACCTCATATAGGCGAAGTCACTGTACACCGCTATTTCCTGGTCTGCATGATTTTCGAGCATGACTATCAGCGCCACTAACTCTGCAGCCTGTGCTGAATAGTGAGACGGGAGCCGTGCACTTACCAATGTCTGAAACTCCCCATTGGCTGTGCATTTTACCACAGAGGCACCTGTGTGCCCATTATCTTGATCAATCTTTGAAGAACCATTAATAAAAACAATTTCTCCCCCTGTCAAGGCATTTTCTTTTATCCTAGGGATTTCATCATATAACTCTTCATAGTTCGAACAGTCGTGCGCATGCTCATCCTCTGCCAATGGTTCAGCTATAAACCTGGCAGGATTCACTATTCTGCATTGGACTATTTTGATCGATGGATTTGATATGACTACTTCATAGGCAGAGCCCTTTGGAAAGTCAATGTTCCTTTTGGTTTCTCCAAGATAGCAAATTATGCATGCTCAACAAACAACGTCATAGAGCATCTCATCACTATACTTCCAGACTTCTCTATGGCGAATGCGGCGGCCACCAAAGACTGTTCGGACGGAAAATGACCCTTCATTACTGGGTCTAAAATCCTACTGTAATATGCAAGGGGCTTGTACCCCAAGGTAGTTCTCTGTTTAAGGACTGCCGTCATAACGGTACCACCCGTATGCGAAAACAAAAAGAATCCTCAGCATAATTAGGAATCCCTAAAACTGGAGCTGTACAAATTGCCTTCTTCAATTCCTCAAATCTTTCTTCCATCTCCACAGTTCAGACAATTTTCTCTTGCGTAGCCTGTGCTTTCTTTAAAGTTTGTAACAAAGACCTTGTATATGAACTATAATCAAAGACCCATGCTCTAACATAGTTACACAGTCCCAGAAATCTCTGCATGTGCTTTATCGTGAGTGGCTTTGTGGTTTTCGAAATGGCCTTAGCTCTCTCAGGAGTAACCTTTTTTCCTTCAAGCAAAATTAGCTGACCTATGTACAATACCTCCTGTTGACAATACTGTAACTTCTCCTTGTCAACCTTATATCCTTTGTCAGCACGTGTTTTCATCAGCTGAACAGAATCGTATCTGCACTCTTCCTCTTAAGTGCTGCAAACTAAAATATCATCTACATAATGCAAGACAATACTTTCCAAATTAATCTTGCTTAGATCCATCGGGAGGACCCTATAGAAAATCAATGGAGACTCACAATACCCTTGAGGTAATCTTGTGCTTTTAACTTAGTTTGTCTGAACGTAAATGACGTCAGATCCTGCAAGTCTTTGTGCAAGGGGATTGAGAAAAACAGATTTTTCAAATCAATCACAGTGAAATATCGTGCTGCAAAAGGTATATTACATAAGATTGCAGCCGGATTAGGAACTAGAGGGAACTCGGCCTCTACAATCTTGTTTATCAGTCTTAAATCTTGAATTAGTCTCCATGACCGCCCTTCAGATTTCTTGATAGGGTACACTGATGGATTACACGGTAACTCTGACGTCACCAAGATGCCCTGATCTATCATGGCGGAAATCGTCTTAAAAATACCTTCATCTGCCTCTCGAGACATAGGATACTTTCGTGATCGATGTAAAATTGCTCCTGTTTTCAACGTAATCTTCACTTCTTCAACCCCATTCAATAGGTCTACGTCATAAGGGCCTGTAGTGCATAATGAGACTGGCACTTTTGCCATGTCTTCCTCAAAATATTCAGGACGCTTTTGTACTAGCATCATTCTCTGGGGAACCTCACGTTTAATGGCTCCTACCCAATAAGTAATGCTCATCTCAAATATTACTTCATCATCTGATGGGTGATCTCTAAACCTTCCCCAATGGCAATCACTGTGCACCATCATCTGCCATCATGATCATTCCCATCAAGCAAAGCCATTTCTCCTCGCACTATGGCTGTTTTTAGTTCAAGAGGAAAGATTTGCCCTTCCTCTTCATCCATAGGTATCTTTAGCCTGAATAAAAACTCATCAGGCATTCTCATAGTTCTGCCTAACAAGCCTGGCACCCACGTCAACAAGATGCAGACCCCATAATGAAACACTTCAGGTTCTAACGGTATAGCTCTCATAGTCATTCACATTTAAATAATGCATTCCTTGTGTTGAACACACTATACCTGTATCAGAAAACGAGATTGTCATATTCAACTTAGTCATCAAATCTCAACCTAATATATTGACAGGTGTCTGCCTTGATTACAGCAGTGGCACCGACATGTCACATTCTCCTATAGAGACTGGTAAGTCTTCAGTAAAAGGAACTCTACTTGTAGCTCCTGTGAAACCTTCAGTATTCATGGTATTTCCAGACATTAAAAATGTTCCCTCTTTTATACACAAACATGTTGCACCCGTGTCTATGAAAAACATTTGCCTCCAATACTGACATTTACCGTCAGTTACTCGTGAGGATTTGGCATCACGGATAGTATTGAACACATCAAGTCTCCCAGTGAGCTGTCCTATTGTGGATACAGCCTCATTCTGTTACCCTCCGTCAACAGTAACACCCCCTATTCTAGGAGTCATTAGCCGTCCTGTGCTTGTGCTCTGCTGAATCTGCATAGGTGAAAGCTGCGACTGACCTTGTGGCAGATTTACTGCTGCTTGCTGTGTTTGCAAACCTTGCTGCATTCTCGGCGCTTGTCCCTGTTGCGGTGTTTGATTCTGAGCAAACCCATCTCACTCTGCTGTGAATACACGTGTAGGTTTGAAGTCCCCCCTCTTGAAAATTGACCATTCTGCACAAACCCTTGACTTCTACACGTATGAGCAAAATGCCCTGTCATCCCACATAACCAACATACAGGAGGCAGTCTCCCCATCTGTCCTCCCTGCATGCCTTGATTACCATTCTGCATATTCTGAAACTCACCTTGATTATTCTGAAAGTTTCCCTGTTTGTTTTGCCAATACCCTAGATTACTCTAAAAGCCTCTTCCTCGAAATCCTCCCCTTCCTTGTGGAGCAAATCCATTATTGCCCTGATAAAACTGCCTTTGATTATTTTCAAGTGGCATGTTTGTTACCTGTTGTGAATTCGATCCTTCTCTACTAGTTATCATCGCCCCTTCAATGGCGTACTTTGATAACTTTTTTTGTACTAACTTCACCTCTTCGCCTTTCCTGCAATCATCTTTTTTACGATTCTTTTCCTGCAAGAGTCTGCAATAATGTGCAATGGTCAACTAGATCTCTGACCAAGGTTTGGCCTACATACCCACTAGCTTCTTGAGCTGTTTCTGTACAGGTTCTGGTAGCCTTGCCATAATATATGATAGAACACAGGTATAGATTTTCCCCAAGATTTGCGTGTCTCCAAACTCCACTGCTCTTGAAAATTCTGAATTTAACCAAGCAGGTCTTCCACTTCCTGCATCTTTTTAATCATTATAGCTCCAATAATCAGATGTGTCTGGATACAGTACTCTAAGTGCTTTCCAGACTGCTGCTCTGCAATTATTAAATGGTGCTCCGTCATGAGCAGTGTAACCGTAGTAACAGTATCATATCCTCCTCTGGACCAAATGTCATCAGCTCTCTCTCCAGGAATGGCAATCAGGAGACCTTTACTGTCCCCTATAGCCAAGGTATTCCCTCCCATCATCTTTTCTAACTCATGTATACATTTCCCAGCACCAGAAGTTAAACTCGTAAGTTTACACCTCAAATTATCCTTGTCCATCTGGGGCCAAGGTATATACTACGGTCTAGCTCCCCTTTCTCTAGCAAGGGAAACTGCAAAACACCAAACTCACTCTCATCTCCCAATGTCTGTCTATTCAAGGTTGAGACAATATTTCCGCACCGCCTTCTTCCCGGTAACAACCTTAATCTGCTAACATATGGTGGTGATTCCCCACTCTCACCACAAGGTTGCCCTTTATATTGATCTGACTGCATCAATGATTTTGACGTCCTAGGTACAGGTGAGTCTAAATCTGACCATCTCACTTCCTTATCCATTGAAAAGCAACCCTCAGGACCACATACATCATCCCTCTCTTCTCAACAAAAGGTGTCTCTGTCTTCGTTCGACATTTACTGTGCCCAACTCGTATAAGTTCTCTCCTCCTCATCTCTGTGTAGAGTGAGTCTATCTAAAGACAACTCCTTGGGGGGCCTCGTGCTACATGAGGCTCCCTCTGTATCATATAGATGTGTACTCTCAAGTCGATCATTTTTTCCCTTCCCCTTCAATTCTTTCTGGGCTTTCATATCATAATAAACTTTATTGATCGCTTCCCCAATTCTCCTAGAGTCAAACTCGTCCTCTAGATTTACTCGAGATGGGCCAGGTAATGACTTATATTGTGGGAAGAACTCCTCTTTGTCCTCCCAAGCTACTTCTGGTTCGGGATCCCTTACCTCCTCCACAGGTGATCGAGATCACATGCTCTCTGCCTTCTTTTTTGTTCTATGTCATCATCCCGCTCTCTGTGGTTTCTTGCTTCCTTCCTTACCCTGTCTTCCTCCTTTTTCTTCATATCCCTTCTCTCGTTTTCCCTTCGTATCTCCTCATCTTGATCTTCCCTTTGTCTCACATCCTCGATGCCTTTACCATCCAGTGTGAGCAAAATCTGTCCACCCATCCACTCATTCTGTAGAAGTGCTAACTCATCAGCTTTATTTCTTTCTCCCTTCCATCTCTTTACTTCTCTTCCTATATCTAAATATGTGCTTGCCCGATCACTTCTCTCCTTGGGCCTCATTACGACCCAGGCGCTAATGGGTTAACGGCGCCGTAAAAGGCTGCGGCGCCGTTAACCTATTAGCGCCTAATTACGAGGTCCCTTTACGGGACCCGACCTTAACGGCTGGTGTAGACCAGCCTTTAAAGTAGGGACCCGCAAAGGGACCTTGGTGCTAATTACGGTGCCGCAATTTGCGGCACCGTACTTAGCGCCTTCCCCATTCCCATTGAGCCCTATGGGGCAAAAATGGGAATGGGGAAGGGCCATGGAGGAAGGGGGAATTACCGCCCTTCCAACCTTGTAATGGGGTGGTAATTCCCCCTTTCTCCATGGCGGAGTCGGTAACTTACCGGCATGGACCATGGTGCTAATAGCACCATGGTCTTCCGCCAGGGTCGTAATGTCTTGTCTCTCCTTGTCCCTCTGGACTATAGGAATTAAGTCTTTCTCAGTATTTTTCTCGGAGCCCTCATCACTGCTTTGCGCAGGCGACTCATATGCTGGGTTACTATACCCTGTTGGTGCCTTAAACTCCCTCAATGAGTATAACCCATCATCTTTGTTGCTTTTTCCATCTATTTCCGATGGGGCGCGGGGAATAGAAGGCTCCTCACCCCCCTCTTTGAATATATTGAGGACCCAATCTGTAGGAGGCGGCTCTTCTTTTTCCTCCTGGTACATTTTCCAAAGTTCTAAGCTTGCTAGTCACTTGTCTGGCTTTTTTCCTGTGATTGCTGCATGCAAATATGTTGTCATATGCTGCAGGACTACTTTCGATAGTGACCCTCCTTGCGGCCACGGCTTAAAATGTTTATCTGCAATTCCCTTACCCCATTCCGCACTATACTGTCTAAGCTTAGGTGCATGTTTCGGCAACTGGTTGCAGAGATGAACATGTGGAGTAATATCCTCCATTTTTACCTCGTCAATCTTGACTATTAATGCTTGTTTACTTTTGTCACAGATTTTTAAAAAACAATACGTTTCAGAAAAATAATATAATATAAGTGTGCACCACTCGTCGCAGGATCCAATCCCTCTAAATAAAGTTTTTTACTTTAATCTTGCTAAAAAATACCATCAACTCAAATTTAAACAATCACTTAAATTCTCCAACCTCACGTTTTTCCTTCTACCAATTAATTTAAACTATGATGTAATCACCAATACATAAATACATAAAACGAACAGATGAACAGACACACTCGACCCGTAACATATAAGTCTTACGATCTTCTCTTTAAGACTCGTCTTACCCTCTAATCAATACTCCACACAGAGTTTAAATCAAACTCTAAGTCTGTCTTTAACCAGAACTCGTCATCTATGCGTCCACTATGGGACTTTAGTTTTAAGATTTCTTCTGATCCGTTCTTTAAAACGCAGGAATAGGGCGTAACCTCTTATGGTGGCATTCGCTCCTCATGATACCTCTTACTTACTTGACTACACACAAGTCAATTTCTATTCACTATTTAACACTCTTATTCTCAAGTTATCTTTACCCCACCTCCCTCCATTACACTTCTTTCCCTTATCACTTCTCGTCACTTATAACCCATATATCATTTTACCAACTCGCTCAGTTCTTACTCACCATTTGCAGGTTCATCTTCCAACTCTAAGGTTTGTACGCATCTTTTACTGCCACTCCAACTCCCTGTTCGTTCAGCTTCTCGTAGACGTGGGAGGGAATTCTGTAGAAACCAAGGGACCTGTCACATCGCGCTTGCAAGCTTTTGAAATTACACTAACCACTATCTACGTGGAGCTTCACGTCCTCTTGGCCGAATGGCTGAGGTTGTGCAATAATGCCGTGACTTCAAAGTTTAATTATGTCGATGGATTTTATACCATCATCTCCACTTCCAAGTGAACTGAATAACCTCAGCCCTTTAAGATGAGTAGAAATTACACTGGAGATGGATGGGGATGCAGAAGTTACTCAACATCAATAATCAAAATGACTCAGTTAATTGGAAAAAAAGGATAACTGTTTTACTTTCAATTGTCTAAAACAGGGAGCATAACAAACATCAACGAATTCGCTCGATCCTCTTACTCAACGAAATTCATAAAAACTGTACTTTTATACTCAAAACTTGTCATCATTGACGTTGCCCTGCATCATTACCAATGTCATCCTACGTGGCACACTACAGAACCTATTACTAAATATGATACGCTCTTAGTGAACATCTACATATACGATCTGTACTAGTATGGGATGGTAAGTGAAAGTGGTAGGTTTATTAACATCAGGTGGGACAACTAAGCCCTTCCCTCAAAATGGCCACTATGAATGTCACTAAATACACAACTTCCCATTGGCTACACAAACTATAGGACACTTAATTACGCGGTCCCCTAAAATTGGCTGGCATTCTAACCTTCATCAGTACTTATCCACCTAAGTTTAGCAGCACGCAGATTGGACTTCCAGGTGCTGGGGAGCCCGTCTTACCCCAGCTTCCCACCAATTAACATATCAATCTATCATCACCGCAGTGGTCAGCGTAGTCAATTAGGCTTTGAAGCTCTGCCTTGGGTTTGTTCTGTACTGTGGAGAATAAGGGGAATGAAGGGCCGCTCTGCCCTCATGCCTAGGTGTGAATATCTTGCTCATCCAAATTCATCCTTCCACATGACTGTAGACCATGATTTCGAGCTTTTACTGTCTTTAAAATACTATTTTTTAATAAACCTCTGACGTCTTTCATGTGTTTGTTCATGCCTTCTGAACAGAAGCTGTTCTTTCACACGATTTTGTATCCATTGCTAGTTAACTTCATCCTCATAAGAACTTGGCTTCTTGGCTTGACTTCATGGTTCATTCAGACTTGTCTTTCCGAGATTCATTTTTAATTCATGTGTTTTCTTACTGTGCCACACTGAGATGAGGCCTTTCTTTTTTAGTCCAATTCTGGTATAACACGTAGTGGAAACATCCGTCGTTTATCCTTAATGCATATATTTATATAATGGTGCATACGCAATCTATTCACTATAAAGCCAGCCTCAAGAATACTTTGGGCCTCATTACACGGTAGGCGGTAGGGATTTACCGGCACCGGTAAAATACCGGTACCGGTAAATCCCTGCCGCCTTACTACGAGGTCCTTTAGCGGGTTGGAGTTTTAACGCCTGCTTTTTGCAGGCGTTAAATACCAACCCGCTAAGGGACCTCGGAGCTAATTACGGCACCGCAAAATTGCGGTGCCGTAATTAGCGCCGTCCCCATTCCCATAGAGCCCTATGGGGCAGAAATGGGAATGGGGAAGGGCAATGGCGGAAGGGGGATTTACCGCCCCGCCAACCTTGGGATGGGGTGTAAATCCCCTTACCGCCAAGGCGGTGCCGGTATTTTACCGGCATGAGCCATGGCGCTAATAGCGCCATGGCTCACCACCTACCGTGTAATGAGGCCCTTTGTCTGCTTGCATTTCTTTGCATCTGTACACGTGTAAATTAACTGGATTTCTTCATCCGTTTTATGTCATAAGCTTCTTCACCTTGATCCCAAGATGTCACTTATCCTTGATTATTTCTTGATGCCATATAGAATATCTGCATTCTCTAGTCTTTGCATCTGTTCTAGTTACTTAAACTCTGCTCTATGTGATGGTACGATTTGTCTTGACCATTAATTTGCTCTGCTTCTTCCGGGACTTAATTCAAACGGCCATCATTGTATGCAGGTACGTTTTTCTCAATGGGAACCTTGCTTCCAGGATTCTCTTAGATATCAGCATTTTCACTGGTACCGCACGTGTCTCACATCCTGCCTCCCAACATATAGGTAAAACAGGTGAGGTGGTTGAGGTGGGGGTACTTGGCTCCTCCTCTACACAGGGGTGAAGGGAGCAATGATTTCTGAAAATGGATAACAGCATCCGCATGCACTGCTGCCTAGAGGGGAATTGTGCTCACGAAGACAGAATCTTGTACACGCATGCGCAACCTGGAGCAGTGTTACGCTGAAAGAGCATTTAGAGTTTCTGTTTAGCTCTCATCAGACTACAAAAGAGGTGTTGAGGGAGTGAATTAAACTGTCGACTGGAGGAAAAACTTTGCACAGCAGTGTTTTCAAGAGGATCTAAATCAAGCTCTTATCCAGTGATTCCCCGGAGTCAGCAATTTTCTAAATAAACTGATTGAACAGCGCAATAGTTAAAGTCCTTCAGGAAGGACTGGAAGCTAAGAATGACAGTGTCTATAGTTGAGTTAGGCTAGAAATTATTTATCTCAACTTAGTATAAATGTAGGAGAAGGTAGTTTAAGGAAGAGACAAATATACTCAATATAAAACTCTGCAAAAGTAAATTTAAGACATAAGGTCACATTGTGAACTCAAGTTTATTTTAAAAATGATCACTAAAGCTCTCAACACTTCCCTTCAAGGGTTTTAAATTGCTCCAAGCTCTTCAAGGAGGAACTCAGATATTAGTAGTATTAACCTAGGGTTTTAGGGTGGGATTTGAGAAAGCGAGCTACATTAATCCAAGAATTATGTTTTTTCTCGCCTTCTGCATAGTTCACTGAGATAGGAGACAGAAATCTGTTGTTTGCTATTTTGTCCACTTCCCGTTTCCCTGGGGGGTGTTTTCAGATTTGAACTGTTTAGATTCAGTTGTTGACCAAACGCCTTTGAGGGTCAGTGGGGTTTACCGGCTCCTGCGATTCAAGTTATAAAGGACCGGACCGAATGAAAGGCTAATAAAATTGAGCCTGCCTGAGCTGTATGAATCCCACAGAAGAACAAAACTAAGAAAAGTCAAAGAGTTCAACTTAAAAGTTGGTCTGTCTCCACAACCTATACTTGCCCTCACAACTAAAGCTAAACAGTCTTTAGGGATGTCAATAATCAAAGGAATGGTTATCAACACAAAGTTCTAAGCTTCTTCCAGCTTTCAGCTTATTTTACAGTCCCTTTCCCCATTTTCGAGAAAGTTCCAAAAAAGTCTAAGGATTTAACTTGTTCAATTTCATACAGTTCCACAAACTCCTCGGGGTTCCCTTACCCAAGTTCAAAGTAACACAGTTCAAACAAAAATGGTCTTGAGTGGTGGTCCTGTTCATGCCCTACATTTGGTTGCAATCCTTCACATGTGTTCCTTTCCCCATAGGTTGATTTCATATGGGCATCTTATTCTTTAGCCTTTAATAGCTCTGGCCTTTGCCTATAAAGTCTATATTTCAAATCAATGTTCAATATGTGTTTACAGTTTATGTTTTCAGTCAATTCGGTATTCAATCAGCTAGGTTTAGCAGTGTTTTAAACCTTCATTCAGTTCAACGTTCAATATCCATTGTTTAACACTGTTTAAAACTTCTTTGCTCTTGCACCTTGAAGCGTATCTTGTGCTAGATGGTATTACCAATAAAGGTCTCAGACCATATAACCAGACAGACTCAAGGAACATGGTAAATTACTGCTTTATTCTCAGTTTAATAAAGCAGGTCAACTGGCAATCATCAGATGGATTCTTGCACACTCACACACTGGGCCTCAATAAGAGTTGGGTGGTAACAGCCCTACCGCCAAACCCCCCGCGCTATTAGCGCCGGATCACGGGTTTGGCGAAAGGTTATTGCCCATTCCCCATTGGGCCCATTCGGGAATTCCTCATTCCCCATTGGGCCCAATGGGGAAAATTCGCACTATTACCGCCGGCAGATTTCCCGCCGGCGATAATCGCACCGAAAATCAGCAATTTTGCTGCGGATTTCCCCCCAGCTAACAGCTGGGGGGAAATCCGCAAAAGGCATGATCTGGCAGACCCTTATATGCGGCGGTAATAGTGCTACCGCCGCATTTAAGGGTTACCGCCAGACTCGCAATGAGGCCCACAATCTTGAATACACAGGGGCCTTATACCCCAACATGTGTCATCTGTGACGTCATCCCACATGGCAAACCATAAAACATATTAGCGAGAGGGATTGGTTAGGGGAACATATCTACTTATAGAATATATATGGGTTAGTACTCCATTGGCTGTCTCTTATCTGTAAGACAACCCTCCAACTACATCTAAATATGTATTTTTCTGATTATAGCAAATGAAATGGCAGAGGATTGGTCTATGAAACATTGTATAGCAGGTTGCCCCATAGACCCACTGATTAGATGGCTCCCAACATTGGACTTTTGGGTCATCTAACAGCATGTAAGGAAACCGAAACCCAGGTGCTTGGATCACGTCAGATTACTCCCTACTTTCCCAATAAATCCATCATTTCTCATCCGTCTGGGCATGAGCCAAAGTTTCCCATCTGTAATTAATCTTGTAGCCTGTTCTATGTTCTAGAACATTCAGGGGAGTAAAAGCACATCACTATCTGTATCCAACGCTTAATGAATAACCCTTGTTTTTGACTTCTGAGTCACATGTGAAGAGACCAGGAATTTGTCCATTTCAGTCTCTTATTTACTGTTATTTGATTTAATTATACTGGGTGCCATTGGTCCTCTTGGCCTCTAGAGACTTGCCCACTCTACCTTGTATAGGCGTTATATATGTTTAATTATCCAAAACGTAGCCCTAGCAGATATTTTTCTTTTTCTATAATCTAATAGAACTATGTCTCATCCAGGGCTTATCCGTCTGCCTCCCTTCATACCTTGCAGCAATTCCTTAGAAATATCATTCTTGATCCCAAGCCAACATTGACTCCTCTTTGCTTTGCACACAGAGCTGTTTTTCCAGTGTCTACTGACTCGGCAAAACTGATCGGCTTCTGAAGTAGTTGAATTGAATATTTACACAAGCCGGTGTCCATTTTCCAACTATGGACATCCTTGCCACGTCATATATTCCACTATAGCAAGCTTCTATGTATCTTTTCTACCTTGCATTACTGTGTATTTATACTTATTGGTCAGCAAGTTACTTTTGCATAAATGAGTACTTTATTGTTTCATCCATGTTTCTCTTATCGCTTCAGTTACACTATCACTCTTAACTATTTCCATATCTTTTCAGCATGGCTTTGTATATCTTATTTATGACATCACTCTGCCCTCGTCAGATTTCACTAAGCACTCCATGATGTCCAATGGTGCGTGCTGACATCCTTCCATACTGCATTCTTCCACACTTTCAGTTCGAGGATACATTCAATGTGGTTGTTTGAGTGCATATCGTCTCTCATACACTCGATGATGTATAGCCATTACACATGGAGTCTCACACATGGGCATTCTCCTCCTGTTTTAGTATGATGGCTGAGAGGGGTGGGAGTTAAGGAAAATGCGTCCACCTGCTCCTCTACATTCCCCCATCTGGTTGAGTCATCGACTGCATTCCTTTCTTCATTCTCCTTTATCATTTCTTCATACTTCGTTTCTTTGGGCCCAATATCTTTATCACCCACCTCAGGTGACCTGCATTCTTTTTATGTTCATCCACACTCCAGGACATGTGGCAGCAATATCCTGATGGTGGACAAAATATCCACCGTCCTAAATATTTTGTATGCTCCTTGGGAAATTAGATCTTCGTTCTTGGAGGTGCATGGGTACTTATCGTTATATTCTTATGGGTACTTTCTTGATTTTGTATCTGATCACCAGTTCCAGTGCCTATCCAATCATGATCTACACCCTGATAGCTTTCTAGGCTGTCTTCTGGCATTGTCCCAAGATGATCCTTATAAAACAAAATCCCAGCAACAACAACACTAGAACTGCTCCAAGTAATTTGAAGGCATTTGCCAAACAAGTTGGAATCCATGAAAACAGAGATGAAAACCAGCCGTCCTCTTCTGTTTTATGCAGGGTTGATTGCAACATTGTTGCTTCTGTCAAAGTCCCATTGTCTTCATCATGAGCAGGTATAAATGTACAGCAAGAAGGCCCGATCTTGGCACACATGCCTCCTTAAATTGCTGTAATTAAATCCTGGACATACATGTTCTGGAGGGCCATAAACCTGATTGCCCTCAGCTCTTCTTTGATCGCATTAAATCCTTGTATTATAGTGTTGATGGTGTGCAGCAGCTCCCATCTGATCTGGTCATTTGCAGCCAATAAGTGTTCACTGCAGTCTGAAATCATGGCAGGAATATAGCTGCACATAACACTGCTGTTTTGCTGAATATGTTATGCTAATCTGGAATGTCATAATAGGCTTCTATTGATTTTGCAGAAAAACAATTATCTCGCCTCTGTCTACTTTGGTTCAGCAATATTTTCTTCCTCAGGTGTGTGTCCTTTTTTGGGAAGTCTGTAATCTACAGGTCACTTTATGGTACCACTGAGGCTGGTATGCTTATCAGCACCAATGAACATACTCCTCCCCATTTTGGTGGCAACATTATATATGCTCTTAATCCATAGGCCCAATAATAGACCATCAGGACTGCTGTTCCTTCCTTCATGCCTGATACACCAAAAAATCGGACACCCTTACAGTTCTCTCCAACTATCACTGTGCCATTATTTCTGAAGCATAAAGAGGTATTCTACAGGGGTAGTATCTGTAATGGTCCTCCCTCATTGTCGACCCATGTCAACAATCTTGCAATCTTAGGCCATTGGTTTTTGCATTAATTTTCTGCATTTGCCACAATTACTTCCCATTGTCTGATTAATGAAATTGCTTTGCACACAACCAATCCCTGAGCCCATCCTTCAAGAGTAAGCACTGTTCCTTTAATTTGTAGTTATCCTCTTTCCCAGCATTCTCATATTTCCTTCCCATTCTTATCCTTGCATTGTAACATCTTATTTTCTTCAATCTTGATTCCTGCTCCATTAATTCCAGACTTTTCATATTGTATTATGTGATGCCCACACTATGGATGCTGTTCTGCCTTGGAACTGTCCTCTGACTTGACAAAGTGCAAGGTGGGTCAGGAAATGTGATTTCTTCACTAATACTTCTGTTGCCATGTATATTTTAGAGGTGCTTAAAGCATAAGGTAAAAGGGAACACACATAGCAGCTTTCATCTGACCTTCTCCTTTCCACCTTTTTCTTGTGCAGATACCATAGGTTATTCTTTAAATGAGCCAAATTGTCAAGATACATATCTATACCCACACGATTTTCCCCAAAATGCCTTTTAAACCAAAATAAACGCCTAGTAAGATAATAAAAAACGTTGTTTCGTGATTGGCGAAAACCACTCTTCTGCTATTGTAGCAGCTAGTCTCTCTCAAGTCACATGCACAGGGAAGTGAAGCTGCACCAGTGCTACCCACACTAATGCAAGAGGCATAGCTGCTTTCCAGTGCTATCCTGTTTCCAGATTGCCTCAGTAGCGGATAAATAACACCCCTGCTTCATCCATAATTCCTTCTCTTCTTGAGGTGCTCACCCATGTATCTCAATTAACTGTAAAATAGACAGCATGTTAAAGCCCTTATTTACCAACCTTCCATCATCCTGTCATTTGTTTAACAGTTTCTATTTCAAAATAAAAATGGTTGGGAAACAGGCTGCCTTTTTGGCTTCTAAATCTGCTGCTTTGTTTCCGTGAGAAATTAAATCTGTCCTTTTAGAATATGCTGCGCATTTTGCAAATGCTAGAGTCACTGGGAGTGCTAGCACTTCAATACGTTCTTCCAATGGGGCTGCATGTTGCATTGGAGTGCCGTCTGCACAGAGGTAGCCCCTCCTTTTCCAGCATGACAGACCTGCGTGTACTGTTGATGTCACATAGGCAGAGTCAGAGTACACTGTCAGTTCCTCTACTTCAAATCTCTGAAGCGTGGCGATAAGTGCCTCTAATTCTGCAGTCTGTGCTGAGCAATGTGAAGGAAATCTTGCTCTTGTCTCTTCTTCAAATTCACCATCTCGGTTCAGCTTTAATATCGTTGGTCCAGTATGCCTTTCACATGTCAATTGATACATTTTTGAAGAACCATCAATAAAAATAACTTCCCTCCCTCGTGAGGGCATTTTCTCTAGCTTGGAGAATTTCATTATAGTTCTCAGTATACATTGTGCAATCATGTACATAATCATGCTCTCCTAGTGGTTCAGCTAAGAACGTTTCTGGGTTCACTGTCTTACATCTCACTATTTTAATCACAGTATTCAATATATATTACCTCGTATCCTGATTCTCTTTGTGCGGTCAATGTACTTTTGGGTTACTCTAAAATCACAAATAATGCAAGCTCAACAAATAATGTTACCGAAAACCCCATTGTTAAACACTGCTCACAGGGATAGTTCCCTTTCATAAATGGATCTAAAATCACACTATAATAGTTGTAAGGAAGGCATGGTATCAAAAGTACGACAGACACAATAAAGCATAGTTCAGGGGTTTTTATTGAACTTTGCATGGGTTGGAAAAAACACCTATCTAAACCTAATTCTAACCATGGGAGCAAGCTATGACCATCAAATAAAAGTAAATGCTGTCCTAGTGAAGTCCAGTAAAATCAAAAATGGCCTACAAAAAGAAACCTGTTGCCAGACACTATTCTAAAGAACAAAAGGTGTTTGGGATGTTGCAATGTGAACAAATAGTATGTAATAAACAAAAAGGTCCAGGTAACATGGTAGTTCAGGACTACTGAACTGTAATTCCCCCTTCTTCACGTTTCAGTACGGGTCCAGGCAGAAGAATGTAGCACCTGGAGCACACTCTGACTTCTTTGGCATGAGGAGGCAGTCTCTAAGGCACACCAGGACCTTTCAGCATAGCGTCTTTTCTGTATCATATCAGTTGTCTCTATGTTGAAATGCCTTAGTACATATATAACAATTTAAACCATTTTACATTCTCTTCTCTTGGTCTCCCTCATTCGGCTCAGACTGCTTTTTCTTTCTTCTTCTCAATGGAATCTCCCTCAATCGGGCTTGGATTCCCCCTTTTCTCAGAATACACATAGATCCCACCCTACCGGGCTCACACCATGTGTTTCAAATAATGCTTCATACAACTTCTTTTCTCTTATCAGGTGTTACGCTCACCTGGCTCCCACAGGGGCGTCGGATCGGACCCGGACTGCTGTGGCCTCAAAATGTCCGGAATTCAATCCTGTCCAATTTCTTTTTTACCTTGAAGCTTTGACCCAATGAGAAGATTGACAGCTGAAAGCGCTCCGGTAAAAGTCTGTGTGTGACTGTCCAGTAAATAATGCCAAGGGTTAAACTTGCTGCTTTCTCCTTATCTTACAGGTGTGGCATAAGAAGATGTGACGTGCTGATGAATTATACCTACGGCGGTAAAATCAGGTAAGCATATGGCGGCTAAAGAGATTGTCTCTGTTCTCTCCGCTCACCTTGTTGTTTCTTGTCCCCCTTAGGTGCCGGGATTCGGCGATGTAAAGATGGAGACAGCGCCGGATCGAATAGATGCTGTGTGGAACGGTGAGTATGGTGCGGCGCTGCTGCTGGCGATGTGACGCGTTTAAAACAGTCTTTCCTCTGGTTTGAAGATGCGATGAATCTGGAATCAGGTAAGAAATCAGGTAATATTCTTGTTCTAACCTTTGCTTCTTTCCTTCTTTCTAGGTGCTCCAGGTTCGAGGCGGGCGTGGCAGAAGGCTGGATGCTGCTGCTGGCACGGTGAGCGTTACGCTGCTGGATGCAGAATAACGCAAAGCGTGTGCTGCTCTTCGGCGTGGTTTAAATAGCCTCCAAAGTAGTCCCAGGTAGGTATTCCTCCCCGACCACACCCGAGTAACAAAATAAACCCTAAGGTAAAGTAGTCCCTTCCAGGCCTCACATGGGCTTGGATCTTCTTGCAGCATGGTCTGCATCAGGTAAGTGTGCACCTATGAGCCTGGCGCCTATGGCACCAGGACTGATGTCCCATATGAGCCTGGCGCCATAGGCACCAGGACTCAACCCAGACAGCCCCTAGCAGGGGTTGCTGGGTTTTCTCAAGGCAACATGATGCCTGCTCCCGGGGCTGATGGACGTGGTCTGGATGCCCGGGGGTATGCATCATGACAGCACTCCCCCTCAAGGCCCCTCCTAAAGTCGTTCCTCCCCTTGGTCCTGGTTTGTCTGGGAAGTCCCGATGGAATCTCTTCACTAATCTTGGTGCATGAACGTGGTCGCTAGGCTCCCATGACCTTTCCTGTGGCCCGTAACCTTTCCAATCGATTAAGTAAAAAAGTTTTGATTTAACCACCTTGGAGTCCAGGATGTTTTTCACCTTGAATTCAGGTTCTCCATCTATCAAGATAGGATCTGGTGGTTTGGTTAACCTTGTTCCTGGTTGAATTGGTTTTAAAAGTGAAACATGAAAGACAGGATGCTTCAAATGTTCTGTCGCTTCCTTGAAGGCTTGTGTAATAGTAGAATGTAAATGACTAACTGCAGGCATTTCTAAGTGCTGAGGCGAATCGAGTTCTGAGGTTCGAGGCTGGTGTCCATATATGGTATAAAAGGGGCTTTGTCCGGTTCCTGAATGTACAGAGTTATTGTATGCATATTCGGACATCCATAAAATATCTTTCCAATTACTTTCGGTCTGGTGAAGCATGCAACGAAGGTGCTGTTCAAGGGTCTGGCTGGTCCTCTCCGTCTGACCATCGGTCTGGGGATGGTGACTGGTTGATAACCTTACGTCGATTTGCGCCAATTGGCAACATTTCTCCCAGAAATGTGAAATGAATTGACTTCCTCAGTCAGAGACCAATACACAAGGAAACCCGTGTATTCGAATGATGTTTTCGAGGAACTCCTTGGCCAGGACTGAAGCAGAAGGTAATCCCTTCAAAGGAATAAAGTGGGCCATCTTGGAAAAAAGATTCCACGATAACTAGAATGGTGTTAAATCCATTACATGGTGGTAGATCAGTAATAAAGTCTAAAGATAAGGTGTGCCATGGTGTAGGTGGAATATCCAAAGGTTGTAAAAGGCCAGCTGGTTTTTTCTTCTGACTCTTGTTTTGGGCACAAATGCTGCAGGTCATCACAAATGACTTTATATCTTTTCGCCAGGTGGGCCATCAGAATTGTCTCTTAATTTTGGCTTCGGTTTATGCGATACCTGCCTGACCTTCCATTAGGGTATCATGATAATTGGAGATGACAAGTTCCTGTAATTCCTTGTGTGGTAGAAATAGTCGTCCTTGATAGTAGGGTAGGTCATTGATGACTGAGTAATCTGGGCCTTTCTTTACCCAGTCCTGCAGGGCTGCTGGATTGAAGAGTTGTTGGATTTTTAAATGAATTTCTTCTAGTGTCTGTAAAGTAGTTATGCCAACAATTCTTTGTTCAGAAATTATAGGCACCGGTTCCGGGTTCGCATATGCTTCTTCCATTCTTATTCGGGATAAGGCATCTGCCTTGCCATTTTTACAGCCTGGTCGATAAGTAATCACAAAATCGAATTCGGCAAAGAACAATGCCCATCGAAGTTGGCGCGATGATTGGGCTTTGGCTGTTTTTAGATACTGCAAGTTCCGGTGATCGGTGATTACAGTAATGGAATGCCTGGCACAGAGAAGATAGTGTCGCCAAGCCTTAAAGGCAGATTTGATGGCTAATAACTCTTCATCTGTAACCGCATAGTTTACCTCGGGTGCCGAGAACTTTCTGGACCAAAATTCCACTGGGTGAAGTTGACCAGTTTCAGGATCCTTCTGGGACAGGACAGCTCCCATGGCTAAACTGGATGCATCAGTTTCCAGTATGTATGGAAGCTCGGGGCGTGGATGCTTTAAGACAGGCGTGGACGTGAATTTCGCTTTCAGCTCTTGGTAGGCCTTTTCAGCCTCTTCGGTCCACAAGAAACGTTTGTTCTTTCACAAAAGTGCTGTGATGGGATGTACAACATGTGAGAAGTCCGGAATGAATCTGCGTTAGAAATTGGCAAATCCGAGCATGCTTTGCATCCCTTTAACTGAACTAGGTGATGGCCACTTGAGAATTGCGTCCACCTTTCATGAGTCCATTCGGATTCCTTTTGGGGTCAAGATAAATCCAAGGAATTCAACTTCCGTAACATGAAAAACACATTTTTCCAATTTTGCATATAACTTGTGCTGGCGTAGTTTCTCAAGGACTGCACGTACGTACTTAACATGGTCTGATTCTGAGGAGGAGTACACAAGGATATCGTCTATGTATACAACAACACAGACGTCAATGAGTTCACGAAAGACATCATTCATAAAATACTGGAAGGCTGCTGGTGCATTGCACAACCCGAAGGGCATCACCTGATACTGATACTCGAATAAACCGTACTTGGTACGAAAGGCCGTCTTCCATTCGTCGCCTTTCTTTACACGTACCAGATGATATGCCTCTCGGAGATCTAACTTAGTGTAGATACAAGCATCCTTTACTTGGTCTAGTAATTCGGGGATCAGAGGCAATGGGTACCGGTTTTTAACCGTAATCTGATTTAATGAACGGTAGTCTATGCACGTTCTAAGGTCACCTTCCTTTTTTGGCACGAAGAACAAAGCTGAGGATACAGGAGACTTGGAAGGGCGAATAAAGCCATTGGCAAGGTAGTGGTCTAAGTATTGTCGTAGGTGAAGGTTCTCAGGTTCCGTAAGGGCATAGATCCTGCTACAAGGGGGTTGTGCACCGGTTATGAGATCGATTTGACAATCGTACGATCTGTGAGGAGGTAAGGTGTTTGCCTGTTCCTTTTTGAAGACATCATGGAATTCTTGGTATTCTGGAGGTAGTTTCATGACTGCTGTGGTTACTGTGGCCAGGCCTGCGTTCAGATTTTTCTTTGGGTAACAGGTTTGTGCACAATCCGGGAAGGTTATTTTTTTCTCTCGCCAATCAATACAAGGATTATGTGTTTCCAACCAAGGTATCCCCAGTATTATTTGGAACTGTGGTGCTTTGATTAGATCAAACACAATAGTCTCTTGATGTCCATCCTGACCCAATAGTGTCATCTCTGTGGTGGAATGAGTTAGAGGCCCAGAGGCTATTTCAGTTCCATCGACTATGGTGATGACATCTGAGGTGGTTTTTCGGCAGAGATGTAGATTCATCCTGGAAGCCAATTCGTGGTCCATATAGTTCCCTACGGCCCCGCTATCAATGTATGCCCATACTGCGTGCATACGTGAGGGTTGTCTAGGATCAATTAGGACCATTGGTATGGTCAGATGCGAGGTCTGAGTGTCCTTCTTTAAGCTCGGCAAGCGGACCTCTACGCTTGTCGGGCGTGGTCGTTTTACGAATCAGGCTCTTTTGGACTTTTATCAGCAACTCCTACCACCTTCTTGAGTGGTTTTATAGGGGATTCTCGTAGAAAATGTCCTGAGGTTCCACAGTACAGACACAATTTCATCTGTCTTCTTCTTTCCCTTTCTTTTTGAGTTAAGGGTCCTTTGACCCCCCCGATTTGCATAGGTTCTGATGCATCTGTTCCTTTGGGGGCAACGTTGGATTTAACCAATACCCGATTTTCGAACTTAACTCGATCAGCCTTTCTATTCTGGAGTCAATGATCCAGCTGGACCACTAAGTCTATAAACTCTGCGCAATCCTGAGGTGAGTTCACAACTTGAGCCAAGACGTCTTTAAGTTCTCCCCGAAGTCCACGATGAAACAATGTAATTCGTTTTTCCTCAGGCCATCCGGTTTCTACTATCAATCTATTGAAGGTTGCGATATAGGTTAGCAGATCCTGGTTACCGTGTCGTAGGGACAAAGGTTCGTTATCCAGGGCCTGTCCTTGGGAGTGCCGGGCAAATAGTCTTTCCATGCTCGTTTGAAAGCCCTGAAAATCCCGAAGAATTGGGTTATCCTGAGTAACTAGTGGAATTGACCAACCAGCAGCACTGCGGCTGAGAAATGATAATACAAAGGCTACCTTGGCTTGATCGTTTGGGAAGGCTCCTGGTCTGCATAAAAAGTGCAAGCGGCATTGGTTCATAAACACGGCAAACCTTTTGGGATCTCCGGCAAAGCGTTCGGGTGGAGCTAATGGAATATTTCCTGGCAGGTTTATTTGCACAGGGTTACTCGATAACACAGGAGCTGGGTTTCCCCCGGAACCAGGTAGGGGTGCTTGTCCAGCTTGAGTTTGCAGCAGTTGTCTAGCGAGATCATCTGTGTGCTCCTTCGATACAATTAGTTCTCTTCTGAGGGCATTAGTATCTTGGCGAGTGGAGTGCACTTCCGCCCTAAGTTCCCCCAATAGTTGGGCAAGTTGGTCGATTTCTGAGGTTTCCATAACTCCCGGGTGGGGATTTGTAGATAGGCTTTGCGTTCTGTTACGTTCACCTGGCTCCCACAGAGGTGTCGGTCGGACCCGGACTGCTGCGGCCTCCACCCAACTGATGCGTAATGCAGTGATGACTGACTGGATCTGCCCTCCTAATCTTGTCTGCTTGGCCCGTAGAAATATTCTCCTACAAGTGGAGAGATGGATTTAGCCACTTGTGGATTCAAGTGATAGCACCCCCACTGTCCTCCCCACTAATCACCTCTGAAGCGCCCTCTCAGCAATCTCACCTTATATTCTTGAAGGATGAGCCCTCCATCCTGCGAAGCATGCAGGGACGCGTTGATGACCAGTTACTTCCCTGGCCTGAAGATATTGGAAGAGTTGTAGATGAATCCTGACTCCAAAAGGTCCTGGCGAAGAGCCGTAAATATATAGTTCATAAGAGTTAAAATGTCTGGAATTCACTCCTGTCCAATTCCTCTTTTATCTTGCAGCTTTGATCCAATAGGAAGATTGACAGCTGAAAGTGCTCCGGTAAAAGTCTGTGTTACCCAAAACTGTCCGGTAAATAATGCCAAGGGTTAAACTTGCTGCCTTCTCCTTATCTTACAGGTGCAGCATAAGAAGATGTGGCGTGCTGATGAATTATACCTCTGGCGGTAAAATCAGGTAAGCATATGGCGGCTAAAGAGATTGTCTCTGTTCTCTCTGCTCACCTTGTTGTTTCTTGTTTCTTGTCCCCCTTAGGTGCCGGGATTCGGCGATTTAAAGATGGAGACATCGCCGGATCGAAGAGATGTTGCGTCGAACGGTGAGTATGGCGCGGCGCTGCTGCTGGCGATGCGACGCGTTTAAAACAAAGTCTTTCCTCTGGTTTGAAGATGCGATGAATCCGGAATTAGGTAAGAAATCAGGTAATACTCTTGTTCTAACCTTTGCTTCTTTCCTTCTTTCTAGGTGCTCCAGGTTCGAGGCAGGCGTGGCAGAAGGCTGGATGCTGCTGCTGGCACGGTGAGCGTTACGCTGCTGGATGCAGAATAATGCGAAGTGTGTGCTGCTTTTTGGGCGTGGTTTAAATAGCCTCCAAAGTAGTCCCAGGTAGGTATTCCTCCCCGACCAGACCCGAGTAACAAAATAGTCCCTAAGGTAAAGTAGTCCCTTCCAGGCCTCAGATGGGCTTGGATCTTCTTGCAGCATGGTCTGCATCAGGTAAGTGTGCACCTATGAGCCTGGCGCCTATGGCACCAGGACTGATGTTCCATATGAGCCTGGCGCCATAGGCGCCAGGACTGAACCCAGACAGCCCCTAGCAGGGGTTGCTGGGTTTTCTTAACGTAACATGATGCCTGCTCCCGGGGCTGATGGACATGGTCTGGATGCCCGGGGGTATGCATCATGACATCAGGACAGACTCCCCTCGATAGAGCACAAACTTGTGTCCTTTCTTTTTGCCAAGGTTATAAGTTTGAAGACTTTTGATTGTGCACGGTTTTCCATATAACCAGTGCAGGACCACTTCAACATGTTCACATCTCATTGCATTAACATGTTTCCGAGATACTCCTTCCAGAGACCTTCGAATGAGCAGACACAGGTACCGGACCACTCTGTCACAATGTATCTCTTCTATTTTAGTTTCAAAGGATCACTTCCTTTCATCTCAGGCTTTCATCTGCATTCTCTATTCATCCAATTCATAGCAGAGCACAATTTATCAGGTCATCACCGCTGACATCCTTTGTTTCAATGCTCCTCCCTGCTTTGTCTCACCACGCAGGAGGTCTTTGGTCAGTCTGCACCTCTAGGTCGGCAATTCTTTGTCGCTCCAGCTGTTAACTGACTGTTCAGTTTCAACCAATCACAGGGGTACAGGTTCAAGGGCTTCTCCCTGCTTGAGGCCCCATCTTGACCTGTTTGTCTTCTGTCTTCGTCCAGTCACCAGCGTGACTATCCTGCTCAATTATGCTTTTCGCCTCTCTCCTCGCCTTACTCATAGTGTTCTCCCATGCTCCACCTATTATCCGTGTGGGGATAGGTAACGGGATTCAGGTGTGAGTTGTTACGGGTAATCACCTGACTCTGCCTGACCCTGAGATTGGGACATGTTACATGGAATGATTGGCATGAGTCTGTCTTCCCCAGAGCGCAAAGCCACGTTTTTAGTGTTTGTGTAGGAAAAGGGGTGGGGGTAAGGTTCCCAGATAATGGGATGGCAAGGGATAATAGGAAAATAGGGCAGGGGACACCGCATCTCTCCATTGGGTGGCCGTTCCCCAGGAACCCTCATCCAGGTGATCATCGCACACTAGTCCACCCCTTGGGTGTGGACCCAATAGCGATGGCCGTGCCCCAGCCACCTGGATGACAGGTCAGAAGGGACTAGTCTTTGAGACACCCTCTGGTTTCTCTCATAGTCTAATTGTTTGTGTCTATGCTCTAATGTTGTTTTTTGTGTAAGGAATCCTCCATTTGAATGAGAAAATAAATAGAATTCTTCGCGATAATCGGGAATTCCCAACACAGGGGCTGTAAAGATCACCTTTTTTTTAACTCTTCAAATCCTATAGTCATTTCATCTGTCCATATTATTTTACTCTTACCCACCTGTGCTTCTTTAAGCCCTTTTAAAAGTGGTCGGATATAAGTACTGTAATCTAAAACCCAGGCCTTGCAATAATTACATAGGCCTAGAAACTGTTGAATTTCCCTAACTGTTTTAGGTTCTGAGGTCTTCATAACTGCTTCTGATTATTCAGGCATCACTTTCCTTCCTTAATGAGAAATCAACTGTCCTATATACAAGATCTCTTCCTGACAGCATTGTAACTTCTCTTTGTCCACCTTATATCCTTTCTCTGAGAGGATAGTCATAAACTTAATGGAATCTTCTCTACATCTTTCTTCTGTTCTGTCTCACTGCACACCATAATGTCATCCACATATTGAACTGTTTCACTTTCCAGCTGAATATTTCTCAAGTCCATCAGGAAGACTCTATTAAAGATTGAAGGGACACATAGTAGCCCTGGGGTAATCAAGTATGTTTCAGGCAGATTGTTCTCCATGAACAGGAAGTCCAATCATGTGAGTCTTCATGAAGGGGAATTAAAAAGAATGCATTCTTTAAATCTATGACTGTAAAGTATTTGGCCTTAAATAGGATGTTGCACAATATTGTCACGGAATTTGGAACTAGAGGAAAATCACCTTCGACTATATTATTCAGAGGGCGAAGGTCCTTAATAAAGCTCCACAACCCCCAACCCCTCATCGATTTTCTCACTGGGTAGGCAGCTGTGTTACATGGAGAATTGGATGGTACCAATAGTCCTTGCTTCATCAAAGCAGTAATGGTCTTGAATATACCTTTATCTATGTCTCGGGACATGGGGTATTACTTTGCATGTGGCAAAAGTGCACCTGGTTTAAGCTTGATATTAATGGTTCCTATTCCTGTTAATAGACCCACATCATATGGACTTGTGGTCCATAAAATCTTAGTCACTTTCTCTAAATCTTCCTGGATAAATGAAGGTGTCTTTTTTTATGAACACCATTCCCTGTTGTATTTCGCTATTCTCTATTTTTATCCAATAAGTGAAACTTATGAAAAATACTGATTCCTCATCTGAGTACTTATCCTTAAACATCTCCTTGGCCCTCATTACAACCCCGCTGCTAAACCATGGCGCTATTAGCACCACGGTTGGTGCCGGTGTTGTAACGAGTCCGCCATGGTGGAATGGGGAAATACCGCCCCATTCCAAGGTTGGCGGGGCGGTATTTCCCCATTTCACCATGGCCCTTCCCCATTCCCATTTTCGCCACATAGGGCTCAATGGGACTGGGGAAGGCGCTAAGTACGGTACCGCAAATTGCGGTACCGTAATTAGCACCGAGGTCCCTTTGCGGCACCCTACTTTAACGGCTGTTAAACCAGCCGTTAAGGTCGGGTCCCGCAAAGGGACATCGTAATCAGGCGTTAAGGGTTTAACGGTGCCGACACCTTTTACGGCGCCGTTAAACCCTTAACGCCAGGGTCGTAATGCCCCCCTTGTCTTTCAAATCTGTCATTCTGTATCTTACTGAGGGCTATCACTTTTCTACATCCTGTTCCCTCATCATTTGTTACATGAAGAACCACCCCCTCCTCTCTTACCACTGCTGTTTCTAACTCCGAGGTGATAATCTGCCTTTCATCATCCAAAGGGATTTCTGGTATGAACAAAAACTCATCAGTTATTCTTAATAGTTTACTTATCAATCTGGGCAACCACAATAATAAAACATTCACTACATACAAAAATGACCTTCCGTAATGCTCTCTGACCTGTAAAAGCTAATATAAACTCTCTCTCATTCATATCATGTATCCCTGGAGTGGAACACACTATTTCTTCGTCAGTGAAAGATATTGGGACTCATTACGGGTCTGGCGGCAACCAGCCAGTTTTTCCGGCTCGGTTACCGCCGGACTCGTATTACCATTCCGCCTCCGTGACTCCCGGAATTACCAGGGCATTACGACCCTGGTGTCCCGGGAATTCCGGAGGCAGAATTTATAAATAAAAATCCCCATTCCCATTGAGTCCTATAGGACTCAATGGGAATGGGGAAATGGAAACATTGGCACCATCTCGTGATGGTGCTGGTGTTCCCACGTCCGCCTGCAGGTGGGCAGTGTTAAACCCACCAGGTAAGACCTGGCGGGAACGCCACCTCCCGCCTGCAGGACTCGAGATCGGGCGGCCGTAAATAACAGTGGCGGCGGGTTTTTCACCACTGTTATTTCCGGACCGCCTGACCCGTAATGAGGCCCATTGTCATGTTATGTTTTGTCATTAAGTCACGCCCAAAATGGAAATTGGCATGTGCCTGCAATATGATAATTGCATAGACATGTTGTGTTCTCCCATGGAGGTTGGTAATTTATCTGTAAAAGGAACTAAACTCATCGCCCCAGAGAATCCCTGCGCATTCATTGCAATACCTAACATTGGGTATTTTCCCTCCCAGACACAGGAACAAATTGCTCCAGTATCTACAAGAAATGAAAATGTCTTGCCTCCTATTGTCACCTTGACCCTTGGTTCCTCTTGGGGGCCTGATGTCACTGATAGTACTGCACACATCAGGTTGCTCTGTGATCTGTCATATTGTGGATATAAATGCATCCCTGTACTTGTGAAAGGATTTTCTCCTACCACAGTCACACTTGGGTTCAGGTGTTTGCTAAACTAATGTATTCATATTCAATTGTGGCTCCATGTCCTGGTGTGTTTGTGCTTGCTGCGTTTGTACATGTTGTGTTTGCATGGGTACTTGCTGTGATTGCCCTTGTGGTGGTTGCATTTGTAATAATGTTTGCTGCATTTGCTGTGGTTGCGACATATATGTCTGAACCACATGTGATCTTGTGCATAATATTCCTCTGGTTCTGTATTATATTGTGGAGGATAGCCCATCCCCCTCTTGGAGCTTGCCAATTTTACTGCATGCCTCCTCTGTTTCTACATGTTCTAGCTAGGTGTTCTATTCTTCTGTAATTCCAGCATTGTTGCAGTTGCCCACCATTAAATCCTCTCCTTGCCTGAGGGTTTTAAAATCTGTTTCTTAAATTGCTGTTGCTCTGGCTCAGCTATGTGGTAAAATAATGCTACTATTTTATCCCACAGGTCACACTTCTCAAGATGCCATTTCTCTTGAATATCTTGAATGTAAGCAACAAGGTCTTCAAACTCCATCATTTTCCTATTCATAATTTCACTCATATCTGATGTCGCGTGGAATTGCACACTGAACGCCCACCATACATCTGTTCTGCAATTATTAAATGGTGCTCCATTGTGTATCGTGTTTTGTACAGTTACACCTGTGTATCCTGCTCATTTCCAAATGTCGTGAGCTCTCTCACCTATAATAGCTGCTAGCAAGCCTTTTATGTCACCTATAGCTAATGTCATTCCTGATGTCATTCTCTCTAGCTCATGAATCCATTTTCCTGCACCAGAAGTTAAACTCTGTAATTTACATCTTAAATTGTCTTCATCCATGTGTGGCCATGGTATATATATAGTGGTTGTCCTCCTCTTTCTCTAATAATGGTAATTGGGAAAATTCTGGTCTATAATCATACATGCCTACACTTCTCGTCTTCCAGGTGAGGCGTATCTCGCCTGTTTGTCTCCATCCTAGTAGTGCCCTTAATCTGCTTACATAAGGCAGGGATACATCCTCTGCACTGTGTGATTGTGCTTGTGGTCGCTCACTGTATGGTGTTGATTCTGGTGTTTTCTCTTTGGGGTCTTCTTAATCTGTCAATTTACCCCTTTTTCTACACTCAATTCTTTAGAAAATCTGCATGCGTCCTCCATTTGTGCTCTTTCATTTTCTTCCCTTTCTTCATCTGACATTTGTATGCCCAAGCTTGTATGACTGTTATCCTTTTTGGCATCATCGAGATCTAGTCTACTTAAAGACAGTGTTCTATGCTTGTCTGTTATGACATCATCTGATCTACCTCCAGTTTCCTTCAAAAGACATCCTTCTACGATCGCTTGCCGTTTATGCCCTTCTTTATCCCTCATTTGCATATATAAATCCATAAGTATTTTCTCTACACCTTCTGTGTCTCGCACATCAACCCATGATGGTATCCTCGGTACCCCCTGCAGCTCCCTGCAGGGCTGTTGTGACCCTCTCTCTTCCTCAAGTTTTTCCTGTGCTTCAATCAGCACTATGCTTTTATGATATAGTTAATCTATCTCGTTATCTTTTAGTCCCCTACTTCTGTTCATTTATTCTTCCCTTCTTATCTTCCTTAATTCATCTGCCTCTCAACTTCTTTGCAACCTACATTCTTGCATTCTTTTATCTTCTACCCCCTCTCATCTCATCTAGTCTCTCTTTTTCTTTCCTTGTCTCATACATTCTCTGTTCTTCCCTTCCCTTACATTCACTTTCTTTCCCTTCTTTATATGCTCTCTCTTCTTCCTTTTTCTGCTCTTTTCTCCCTTTTGTTTTTCAAACCCATCAATACCCTTATTATCCAGCTTGAGTAATATCTATCCTCCCATTCTTTCAGCTCTATTGTTATTCCCTTAGCATTGTCTTTTATTTCTTTCTGCTTCTTCGGTTCTTCCTCTATCTCCATCTGTTTATCTTGTCTGTCCTTCCTCTCATCACGCTGTTTACTTCATCGCGTGTTGAGATTTATTTGTGTTCTCTGCTTTTGCTCTCTTCCACGGTGTCCTCACTGTTATAAGCAGGGGGTTCATATGTCGAATTAACGTACCCCACTGCTATTTTCAATTCCTTTAAAGTATAAAATCCCTTCTCCTCGTTATCTACACTCTTGTTTTCAGGAACAGAAAGGGGAGCCAAAGGTATTTTATCCTCCATTTAATGCTGATTAATCATTCACTCCTTCTCCGCTGGATCTTCTTTCTCAGTCTGATACATCTTCCATAGCTGTTGACAACAAACCCTCCAGAGGCCACGGCATGAGTGTCTTATAAGGCATGCCTCTGACCCATTCCGAATGATTGTTCCTTATTTTAGCTGTGTATCTTGGCAATGTCCTGCATATGTGTAGAAGAGGAGTGTCTCCCATTATGTCAATTTGGACTGTTCGTACTTCCCCGATTTTTTATTCTTCTCTTTATGTTATCAAATATACCACACTGATCAATTTAAGCAGGCACCATCAATTGGCGCTTGACTATCTGAAAATAAACATTTTTTTCTGTTTTTAAAACAACATTCTTTCTGTTCCTTCATTTACAAATTCTATCCATTTTTAATCTCTCATGTTGTACCATTGATATTTTAAAAGTCTCTTCTTTATTTATTTATTAGTTGCCTTTGGTTTTTATCCGTCTGATTGACATCAATCTCTTGATCAAAAATCCCCCTAAAGGACCTTCATTTTTTATCTCATCTCTCATCAGTCCAGTCATGAACCAAAGTCTGAGATAGTTGAATTGAATATTTACACGAGCAAGTGCCAATTTTCTAACTATGACCATTGTTGCCACGTTAAATATTCCACTAGCAAGCTTCTATGTATCTTTTCTACCTTGCATTACTGTGTATTTACACAAATTTGTCAGCAAGTAACTTTTTTATTCTTTTTCATTCAGGATTACTTTATCGCTTCATAAATGTTTTTTATCGCTTCAGTTACACTTTCACAGTATTTCCATATTGTATACAAGGCCATGCTGATTTTGTATATCCTCTTCATGACATCACTCTCATGTCAGATTTCAGTCAGTGCTCCATGATGTCCAATGGTGCTTGCAAGGGTACATTTGATACAGTTGCCTGAGGTCATATCATTTCTAATACACACAATGAGGTTTCTCTTATCGCTTTAGTTACACTTTCACTCTTAAGTATTTCCATATCATATCAGCATGGCCTTGTATATCCTCTTTATGACATCACTCTACCCATGTCATATTTCAGTCAGTGGTCCATGATGTTCAATGGTGCTTGCAAGGGGACATTTGATACAGTTGCCTGAGGTCATATCATTTCTAATTAACACAATGAGGTATAGGCATACCACACGGAGTCTCACACAGGGTCCTTCTCCGACTGTTCCAGCATGACGGTGTTGAGGCGTGAGAGTTAGGGAAAATGCGTCCACCTGTTCCTCTAAACTTCCATTCAGGTCGCTACTCAATATGTATAGTTTTAGGGCTGTTTTCAACTTCTATTCAGTTCAGCATTCAATATGTATAGTCAGTGCTATTTTAAAACTTCCATTCATTTCGGTATTCAATAGTTTAGCACTATTGGAAAACTTCTGTTCAGTTCAGTATTTAACATACAACTCATCTTGCTTTGAAGCTTTCATTCATAAAGCACTTCATTAGTTGTATGCAGCCCGCCCAGAGCGTTCCAGTTTCTCAGTGTCTTTTGCTTAACTCTCACAGTTCTGCAGTGTCTTGCTCCAGTAGCTCTTGCTGCTCCTTTGGCTTCACAGGCTGGTGCTCTGATCACTGCAAGACCGACTTGCCGTTTTGACTTCTGCATGTGCCTGCAACTTTGTTTTTGTCTGGGTGGACATGGGAGGCATCCTCTCTCTCTCTTGTTTGTTTGCTGCTCCCAGCTGCTCAAATTCAGCCACAGAGGCTCCCCCACCTTGGGGACATCCGCTGGCATCCTGGTCATGCTTCAGGTCCCCCCACAGCTGCCTCCTCACGGAAAGGGTCCTCTGGCATCTCCTACAGAAGCATCCCTGTTGCTCCCTTTCTCTCTACCCTTGTTTCCCTTTATACACCTGTATCCCCATGACAGGCTGCAGGTGTCGATGTCAGACTTCCCTGATTATGATTAAGGGGACATGCCTGTCTCTCACCCTATTTTGCATGCATCTTCCTAGTCTCTATACCAGAGTGGTAACATTAAGGGGTGGTGTTTCCTCTTCCTCGTCCTAGTACTTTCAAATGTCAAATGTGGGTAAGTGAGGGGATAGGTCTTGCAGTAACCCATAAAGGTCATGGGAGGGTTAGGTTGGTCACAATTAGGGAAAGCGGACACCATGTCTCACCTATGGGTACTCCACTCCCAATCCCTGAGGACCCTTCACCCAGTTGAACCTTACTCACTTTTCCACCCCCATAATCAGGTTCCAAATGCCTTTCCCTGGCCACCCAGGAAGAGAATCCAGGGGGTTTTGGAGTGATAATACCCCCAGGTTTCTCACAGAACCCGAAAACATTCCAGACTTTCAGGACCCATTGTAAATACATTTTCTCTGTAGTCCTGAAGGGTTTCCAACTGAGACAGCCTTGGTGTCCTTTGTGCTTTCTTGTCTCATGGGAGAGGCAGCAGCCTGGTCAGTTCTGTTAGCGGGTCTGGGGAGTCCGGTTTTAAAACATTTAATAGAGTTTAAGAATTAATTTTAAAAGATGTTTGACAAGACACAGATTTCTCTGGAAGTTGATGGGAAATTATTAGAATTGAGACAAGGAAACACAGAGTTAGTGAATTATATCACCCAATTTAAGTCTTTAGTAGTGGAGATTAGGTGGCATTTAGAAAAAAGTCTCTTTGTTCTAGCGGGGTCTGAGGGATGACCTGAAAGATGTGTTGGCAGCTATTGTTGATTGGCCTATGTCTTGCGACGCTCTATTCAACTTGTTATTGCAGGTGGATTTTCACCTGGGGGAAAGGAGGAGTGAACTCAGGAAGGACTGAGGGGAGGTTAAGACTTCTCAGCGGGTTTATAGACCCCAGTTGGAATCTGTGAGTCAAAAGGAGAGAGTTAAAGTGGTAGTACAAGGGTGGAAGTTACAGGCCATCATTTCAAGGAGGAGGAAGATAGACACAGAGCTAACAATTTATGTTTATATTGAGGGAAAAGTGGGTATTTCCTGGAAATTGTCTGAATAACCCCAAAAGATTTCAGTCATAAGGCAACAGAACTCAGCAAGTCGCCAACATGCTTCAGCCAGCTGTACTGCACATCGCTGTTAATGTACCATTGCATGTTAAGGGTAAGTTGAAGGGGTCAGGCCTGGTGATGATAGACTCTGGGGCAACAGGAGATTTTATGGACTTTGGTCTAGTCAAAATCCTTGGTATCCTCTTGTGGCAAAAGGGATGGTGGAACAGAAAAGGGCAGTAGATGGATAACTCCTGACTTCTGGGCCCATAGCTCGTGAAACAGTTCTTCTGGTTATGACCATGGTGGGAAATCCTGTGGAGTTAATAGTCTTTGACCTTATAGATGCATCTCAATTGCAGATAATCCTGGGAATGCCATTGTTACTTTTCCATAACGTGGTAATTGATTGGTGTAGGAGGGAGGTTGAATTTAGATCTGGGTTCTGTAAGGAGCATTGTCTCGGTTTTGAGGACTCTGAAGAGGAAGAAGGTGACAAGAAGAAAAGACTACTAGCTCTAATGTCATTCCTTTGGAGCTCTGTTTGGGGTTTTGCTGGAGTGTTACTGGGATTTTAAGGATGTTTTTGATGAGGTTGAGATGGGGGGGTGACCCTTACACACATCTTATGATTGCAAGATCGGTATGGAGCATGGGGCATCCTTGTCTACCATCACGATACATTAGCATAAACATTTTGGAAGGCTTTTTGTATGGAAATAGGAATTGAGATTCAATTGTGCTCAGGTTACCACAGAAAGACAAATAGTCAGGTGGAATGAGTGAATCGGGAGTTGGAGAAATATCTGGATTGTTACTGGCAGTAGGGAAAGGTTGGGTGGATTTGTTTGGTTGGCCAAGTTTGCATATAATAACACCGAGAAGGACTCAATTGATATGTCTCCTTCTTTTTGTAGTAGCGGATTCCACCCACAGTTCCTGTGAGAATTAGTGAGGGAAGACTCATCTAGTCCTGCAGTGGAAGATAGAATTTTAGCTTTGAAAGAAGGTTTGGAAAGGGCAACCAGGGCTTTACAGCAAAGTATGGCTAACTTTATGAAATTTGCTTCTGACAGGAAACCTAGATCTAGTCCTAGATACGGCCTGCCCGGATTTGGTTTGGCTTTCCACAAAGTAACTTAGATGGAAGGGAAGAAATATGTTTAGCCTCTGAAATTCCGGTCCTTATGAGGTTGAAAGAGTAACTAATCCTGTGGTGGTTAGATACAAGTTGCCTTGTAATTTCAAGATTCATCCTACCTTTCATGTCAGTTTGCTGAAACCTCTGACCAAGAGTACTAGGTTAAATTCTTCTCCTCAACCGGTTATTTCTGATTTGGGTTCTGAGGAATATGAAGTTAAGACAATTTTGGATTCAAGGTGGTGTAGGGGCAAACTGCTGTATTTAGTGGATTGGGAGAGGTACGGCCCAGAAAAGCAATCTTGGGAATGTTCTGAGTATTTTTATGCCTTGCAGTTAGTTGCTAGATTTCACAGGAGAAATCCAACAAATCCAGGTCTTGAGGACAGGGCTCAGGAGGAGGGTACTGTCAGGTCTGGAGCAGGTTATTCTTCAATTGTTCTTTGATTTGGTAGACAGCATTCATATACACTGCTCACCCTTCATTTATTCATTTGTTTTACACGTACACTTACCGTTTGGTTAGGTTACAGTGTTCTTGTTGGTTAGGCCCTTAACTGCATTCTCTACATAAGGAGAGTTTCCCAAGTCAACATTTTGGAAAAGGAACTGAAAACAGATTGGTGGAGTTTTAACTCTGGAGGCTGGACAGGCATTCTAAACTGCCGTTCATTGTCCATGCTAAGCAGGAAGGTCCTGTTCTGGAAAAGCTCCAGTTTCAAGGCCCAAATTCATGTGTGTCATGGAGGTTACATGCTCACATGAGGAGGAAGACTTTCTGGGACAGAAATCAATGAGCGACAAAACAACCAGTAAAATGGTGGGAGTGCAGCATTCCCAGTTCTGAGTTCAAGACTCTATTCATGAAGCACAAAAGGTTGAATGAAAAAGTTAAAGTTGAGTTCTTTGTAGTTAAAATTTGAAGAAGGAATTAATAGGATTCTGGAGAAGAAATCCAAAGATTATGCTGCACGCTCTCATGTGGACCTGAAGTTAGCTGTGAAGAGAGAGCAGAGCCAGAGAGTGTATAGGCTTTAATCAGATCTAATTTGCGAATGACGGTCGAAAAGACTTGTTCTCCTGGCATACATACCTTTAGGAGATAAGAGTTTGATTGTGTCAGGGGTGAAGGGGTCAGTGTCTCCAAAATGGAAGAGAGCATGATGCACACGCTCCTGCAAAGAGGGGAATTGTGCTCACAAAGACAGAATATTGTACGCTCATACGCAACCAGGAGCAGCATTGCACTGAAAGAGATAAGCATTTTGGTTTCTCTCTCGTTATGCTCGGAAAGCGGGTGTGAGGTTGTGAATAAAACAGTTGGGAGGAAAGACATTGCACAGCAGTTTCTTAAACAGGATCTAAGTATCCAGCGATTCTCAGGACTCAGCAATGTTCTTAATAAACTTATTGGGCAGCACAATCGTTAAAGTCCTTCAGGAAGGATAGGAAGCTAAGAAGAACAGTGTCTATCGTTCAGTTAGGGTGTAATTTAGTTAGCTGAGTATAAAGATAGGAGTAGGTAGGTTGAGGAAGATAAAAAAATATTTGATATACATCTCTGCAAAACAAAGGTCACATTGTCAACTCAAGTTTATTTTAACACTTTGACTTAAGGTTTCAACACTTCTCTTCAAGGGATTTAAATTCCTACAAGCTCTTTGAGGAAGAATTCAGGTATCAGTATTAACCTGGTGTCTTAGGGGGGGATTTGAGAAAGAGAGCTACATTAATCCAATAATCATGTGTTTTCTCACCCTCTGCAGATTTCCATGAGATAGAAGACAGAAATCTGTTGTTTGTTATTTTATCCACTTCCCCTTTACGTTGGAGGAGTTTTGGAGTCCAACTGTTTTGATTCAGCTGTTGACCAAATGCCTTTGAGGGTCTGCGGGGTTCAGCGCATCCTGGGGGTTAAGGTATACAGGACTGGACACACAGTTCTTAGCAATCTCATAAAAAGATTGGAAAAGTCACATTAATCATTTAGAAATTACCAGAGACAAATTAAACTTGAAGCTCTGATTGACAGCGCTTTCAAACTAAAAAGAACATTGTTTTATTAGTTTCAAACAAAATAAAACCACTAACTAAATTAATTTAAAAACTACAAAAACAACTTCTAAACATGTGTAATGCAAACATAGATTACTTTTCTAACTTCTGTGCAGGTGAATGGTTTCACACCAACAGCACAGAACCATATTTCAATGAAGAAACATGTAAACAACAACCAACAAACCAAATTGGCATAGACAATAATGGAAGAGGCTATGAAATACTAGCAGACACCTTAATAGACAAACCTTTCCCAACAAACATCCAATCAAATGTTCCTTATGTCCACACAACTCATCCAGTGTACAAAACGGATGGGCAGCTCAATATGCAATGTGCATCAACAGTTTTTCAAAGGTTTACAATTCCTCAATTGCTATGTTATAATAAAAGACAAAAGTAGAATCCACTTCAATCAAATTAAAATGTTAGCAACACACCATTCTAAAATGAGAATCTTTGTGCATAGATTGTACAATGTTAAAAGTCCAGCTCCAGAAGTACAGAAAATTTAATTACAATATCCTAAATATAACAGTCGAAGAACTCCTCAGACAAATAGAACACATACAAAGTAAACATTTCGGAACTGAATTAGAATTAGAAAAAAAGGTTAACTTGCAAAACATAAACCAAAAACATTCTAGCACTAACCTCTTTAAAACACATCCAAAAAAGAACTAGCAAAGTTTGAAAACATGTCTGCTGAATTTCCAGACAAACTCTGGGTCTCATTCTGAGTGCGGCGGTAAGGGGTTAACGGCACCGGTAAGCATGCTGGTGCCGTTAACCCCCAACCGCCGCATTCCGAGGGTCCCACTAAGGGCAGCTGAATTTACCAGCCGCCCTTATGGGGAGCCGCTAAGGGACCAAGGAGCTAATAACGGGCCTGTTATTTGCGGGCCCGTTATTAACTCCTTCCCCATTCCCATTGAGCCCTATGGGGGCTAGAATGAGAATGGGGAATGGTTTTCGGAATGGGGATTTACCGGGTCTGCAAAGGTCGGAATGTCCCGGTAAGTCCCCATTCCGACACCACGGATCCAGACCGGGTTTGGAGGCAGCCATGGTGCTATTAGCGCCATGGCTACCTCTAAACTCGTAATGACCCCCACTTTGTTTAAAGTAAATGTCAAAGGTTTTACTCAGCAAGTCTATCTTTGGGTGGCAGCATTTCAGTGAAAATGAAGTGTGCTTTTGGTGACTAGCAATGTTTTATAGAAACCAGAGGTAAATATGTTGTCACCTGTTACCATGGGGCAAGTGAATTTCTCTTAGATCGAGTATGTATATTAAGGAACTCGCCTACGGGTCTAGTGGGATTTTTAAGATTTTGCGAGGCCTGAAAAGTTTATTACATGTCCCTACTGCAACTATTCAAACCTTGGAGAAAAGCGAAAGAATTGTAAAGGTGACCGTGTCACATTCTTCACTGTATTAAACACAAATGAAAGCTGAATAATAAATGATAATTTAAAACAGTACAAATAAATGTTAGAAAATGAACGCCAACAAGAAGAAAAAATTGAAACAATACTAGATGATGACACTCCTGAAGGGAGTCAACCAGCTCTTAGAGGAAGACAAGAACCACTTGGAGAACCAATCATTCAAAATGAAGCAGAAATCACCACTAATGAGGTAGAAAACACCATGTATCAATCCAAATAATCTAAAGAAGATTAGTCAGTGCTCAAATCACTGTTAAATATGCACAACTCACCATTTAAATAGAAGCCACTGAAACATGTAACATGGACTGAAACATGAAAATAATACTTGCAGTTGTAAAAATCACAAACCTCTGCTCTTGTATGTAAGTGTTGAGACTGGTTCTGGCAAAACCTTCTTAGTTAGAACAATACAAAAATGTGTAGAAGACAAAACTAATAGGATTTCAGCTGTTGTAACATCCCCACAGGTCAGGCTGCTCACAACATTTGAGGTGGAACTTTACACCGGCTCCTCTTCCTCCCAGTAGAACACTAAAACAAATTAGAATATCACAAATTATCAGCAGAAGCTGTGACTGCAGTACACAGAATTCTACAACAAATGAAAGTCTTCCTTGTAGATGAAGCAAGCATGTTTCCATCCCAATGCTTGCTTTAATTCATTTAAGAATGCAGGAAGTCCTAAAAACTGGACACGAAGAACTGTTTGGAGAAAAACATGTTATTGATTTTGGAGACCTCTGACTGTTAATACCATTGAAAGTGCAAACCATGTTTAAAACATTACGCTACAAAGAATTATGTAATACACGTGGCAGCATGGGTAATGTTAATCTGTGGCATAATTTTCGCTGCATAGAATTTGCACTAAAGATGCATCAGTCTGCAGATCTTCCATATGCTCACATTTTAGCATGAGAACTTGTGTGCTTACTGAAGATGTAAAGTCATCCTTGAAAAATAGACTAATAAATGAGCTGTATGCACAAAACACATTTATCCCTGACGTAAAGGAACAGTTAACTCAACAAAATCAAAAATTCCTGAGCTTAATGCCAACCCTTGAAAACTGTAACCAATGCTGAAACAATAAATGTAGCACATAGTCCATATTGACTGCACAGACAAACTAGATGTGCATGGCCTGACACTCCCTAATTGTCAATGAGCAACAGCATGACTAAATCACCTAGAAAAATGAATCTTAAACACAGCTAGATTGGATAAACTATTAACTCTGTGCCTAAACTGTAGAGTGATACTAAAACACAAGCTTGACATAGAACAAGCTTTATTCAGTGGAGCATTTGGAAATAACTAGAAAGTGACACATGTTGAACCCTAATTATTGATGGTATTTTAAAATAAACATATGTAAATACTTAATTGTTTTATTGTAACAAAAATGTGTACACCTATCCTTTTCTAAATAACATGTGAAGTTCTTTAAAACAAGGAACAACTAAGTATTAGCATATATTCCAAGAATTTTCATACATTGGTATTGAAACAGAGGGATTATTACTCTAAATGTATATATGTACAGAAAAGAAACAAAGATTTAAAATTCAACATGTACTTGAAAACATGTATGTAGATATATATTTCTTTCTGTCCTTGTTTTGTTTGTGATTAACATGTTAAAATTGAAACAAAAACACATACTGTACAAACTAAAAGTAATATTTAAATAGTAGCTTTTTTAATACATTGGGCCTCATTACGAGTCCGGCAGTAACCGAGCCGGAAAAACCGGCAGGTTACCGCCGGACCCATATTACCATTCTGCCTCAGTGATTCCTGGAATCACCGGGGCATTACGACCCGGTCACCCGGGAATTCCGGAGGAGGAATTGTGTAAGTCCCCATTCCCATGGAGCCCCATAGGACTCCATGAGCATGGAGACAATGGAAACACTGTTTCCGTCTATGACAAAGCCGGTGTTTCCATGTCTGCCTGCAGGCGGGTGGTGTTAAACCCGACAGGTCAGACCTGGTGGGATTGACACCTCCTGCCTGCAGGACTCTTGATCAGCCAGTCTGGAAAGAACAGTGGCAGCGGTTTTACAACCACCGTTCTTTCAAGACCGGCAGGGTCATAATGAGGCCCATTGAATTGTGTGTTTGTCATAGATGATGTCATTAGTGATGTCATCATTGATGTCATCAGTGGTGGCATCTGTGATGTCATCATTGTGATCATAGGCTTTGCAACAGGGTGAGGGAAGTTAAAGTGCCTTTAGCTGAATTTCAGGGGTTTTGTTGCATTAAGTTCTCAACTTAATGTTCCAGCAACTAAAGTCCTTTCCTTCTGTAGCGGCCCTGTATTTATAGTTAAGTTGCTCAACCCATAAGAAGAGCACTTTTTGGGAAGCTTATAACCTTGCCCCCCCGGATGAATCCTCAAGAAACTTTGCAAAAAAGAGTATACCACCACATCAGATTGATCCCCTGAAGTTTCTTGACGTTTCATCAAAGGCGGGCAAAGTTATAGGGGGTCCCAAAATGATTATTTTTTCCATAGACGCAATGGAAAAAAATGTTGCTCACACATACTACCCAAACTACTGGACAGATTTTCACATTTGCAGCAGGAGAGGCTGCCTGGTCCCAAAAGCGTGCTTTTGTAAATTTGGTGTAAATCCATCTATTAGTTTATTTAAAATGACCAAAAGGTAGATGAAAATAAATTAGTGATATCTGGGTTTGGTCCGCAGACTCACTACACTGTTCGCTCTGTGGATGGGCCTCCGATTGGTCTAGAGGGTGATGTGAGCTCTGCAGATATCGGATATCGGATGCGTGCGCTGATTGGATGGTGAAAAGCGTGAGGTGCGTCATATTTTGGAAGCGCCTGCCATGTTGGCTTCAGCGGACAGCGCGGTGGGGAAGAAGTCTGGAAAACACATTTTGAGTCATTTGGTTGTGGAAAGAGGGGCTCAGAAGAGTGCGGGATTCGTAAAAACATAATATGAGGCTATTTATGTTGTTTGAAAAAGCCCGGGCTGGAACAGCCTTTCTCAGTGCAAATGGGTGATTAGAACAGATGTGGCGGAGCATTGATGAGGTCCTGAAAGATTAGTGCCCCTGTTGTCCGTGACTGAGTTTCACACCACATGCAAATAGCGCCATGGGATAATTCGATCCCAGTCTTTCCCATCCTTGTCTACCAATTTTCGTAAAATCAGTTTCAGGGTCTTATTGAATCTTTCTACCAGGCCATCAGTTTGGGAATGGTACACCTAAGTTCGTAGAGTGGTAATGTGGAATAGCTCTTTGACTTTTGCCATAAGCTTACTTAAATTTGAACCCTGTTCTGTTAGTATTTCCTTGGGAAAAACAACTGTGGAGAAACATGGGAGAAGATGTTGGAGGATCTGATGTGTGGTATTATTTCATATCGGGAAGGCCTCTGTATACCGAGTTGCATAATCCACAATCACAAGGACATATTTATTGCCTAATCGGGATGTCTCTAGAGGACCAATTATGTCCATGCCGATTCTTGAAAAGGGGATTTCTATGATTGGTAATGTGCTTAGCGGGGCAAGTAATGGGATGGGTGTGCTGGTCTTTTGACAGATTTTGCGTGTTTGGATGAAGGTTTTAATATCTGTGTGAATACCTGGCCAGTAAAACTACCCACTAATATGCACCTGGGTTTTTGATTGTCCTAAAGCCCCTTGGTAAGGTGGGAATGCACAATCTCTAGTACAACCTTTCAGTGACTCTTTGGTATTACCAGTTGTGTTTTGCTAAACCTTCCATTGATGTCTCTCTTCTATTCAGCAATCCTTGTTTTAAGAAGAAAAAGGGACTTACTTTCTCTAAACCTTCTCCCTCTGGGATTGCTTGTAGAAAACCTTCTGCGAAAGCTGGATCATTTTGCTGGGCGAAGGCTAGGTCGGGATAGATCGTGGGCTCTTCTCCTTTTCCTTATTAAGAGATTTATTAGCTGGGGGCGCTGTTGCGCTGCTAGCAAAATGGCCGCGGCCTGAGAGCGGTCAGGCAGAGGCTCAGATATATGGTGAACGAATTGATATTAAAATTGAGTTGCCATCTCATAGAGGCCTGATGGAATGAATCGGAACACTTGTTGCACAAAGTGATGGGAGTCCGGGTTCCGAGGTCTGCCTAATATTAGAGTTTCCTGCAACCTTTGTGTCTTCGTTTCGGCGCCAATCCCATCCCCCACCAGCGGTTGCTGATTTCACATGGGAGGCTTGGTAAACTGTGGCCGAGTACACACCTTTGCTTTATCTACCCCCTGCCTGGGAAGGATTCAGAGTGTGTCCTGCAGCTAAGGAGACTTGCGAAGTCAGAGACAAGCATTTTGATGCCCCCGAGGCCCGACAATCTACAAACTTCTCCCTCCAATCTCCTACCTGTTGCGCGCCGAGGACGCCGGGGGTGTGGGCTATCCTCTACTCGGTGGAGGCTCCAGCGCCGGGTGGTCGTGCTGGTGGCTCCGCCTTGCTGCGACGGAGGAGGCTCTGCCCGGCTGCTCCGCCGGATCATCTGGCTTCTTTTGTCCGCCCCTGCCCCTGAGGTCTTGGCATGCAGCGGCCCCCCACTGCACGGTGGCCGCAAACCCTGCTCTGCCCTGCGGCCGTCAGTCTCCCTACGTGCATTAGGAGTGGGGGGGATGTGGCTGCGGTGACGGGGTCACAACAACGGGCTACTGCATATGGTGAGTTGGGGCTGTACGGTCTTCCCCCTAAGTTACCGGGGGGCTGGGGTCCCCGATATTCACTTGGCTAGCTGCCCCTTGGCTTGGAGTATGGGCTGAGCTGCTGTTCTACTGCCCCGCCGCCATTAACACTCTGGATGGTTTGCACCACGTTGGGGCTCCAGCCTCTGGGGTGCTTGGGGTTCCTCCTCTTTGCCCCATTCTCCACCTTCCTACCTCTAAGAGACTGCTGCAACATGGATTCCTCCCATAGCAATCATACCTGGAACCCGGAAGGTGGGGTGTCTCTCTTGCTGTTTGAATGGATCCAGCAGGGGCTGCATAATCGGGTGGCGGTACTGTCATCCCTAACATCTCATAGACTCTGTTTCTCATGATTTGGATCCCCCATACTTTCTCGCTGGGCACTACTTACCTCGGTCAGGCACACCTAGAGCCACACAGTCAATCACTACCCCTTTCATAGCCCGCATTGTGCTGCAAGGTACATACTACCTGGTTGATGTCGTCTTGTTGAGTTGGGGGGCTCCAGAAGTTTCAGCATTGTTGATCTTCCACTGTCATGTGCGGGCTGCCTCTGCATCTTTCCCCCGCCCCACCAACCCGGTAGGCCTCAGGCGCTCAGAGCTTGAATCACTATCCTTTGGTGGGGGGTCCAGGTGCACAGACAACCTGGGTGCTAAGATTGACGCACTGACTTGCACTGCACTGACTTGCAAAGTGGACGTCTCTGCGGTACAAATCGAGAAAGTGTGTGGCAGGATGTCAGAGGCGTAACACCAGAAAACGAGGATAAGATAGCAGAACTTCAGCGAGAAGTAGCCTCCCTACAACAAACAGTTAAAAAGGTGGTAGCTAAGAATTATGATTTGGAAGGGATGTCGAGAAGAAATAATATAAGAATTACAGGAATAGCTGAATCTAACCCGATTGACAACATGGAGCTATTTGTGGAGAACCAACCAGTTAGATATCTGTTTATGGTGGAACGGGCCCATCGGTCTCTGGCAGTCAGGCATCCCCCTGGTGCCCCAGAGAGGGCTATAATCGCCCACATTTTTAACTATCGAGATCATAACACTCTGCTCCAGGCTGCACGGGATGTGGGGACCCTACGGTGGGGATCAGCAACAATTATACTCTTTCAGCCAACAAGTTCAAGACTTAAGGAAACCCTTTCAGGCAGCAAAAAACACCCTGAAAAAGAAAAACATACGCTATTCAATAATGTTCCCTGCTAAACTCAGGGTGGTGCATCAAGGGAAAACCTTATTCTTTACATCACCTAAGTCGCCGGAGAGATTTGCCTCTGAAATCCCGGACCCAGCGGCCTCACCAATCCACTCTCCATAATCGACCTTGTGGGCCTTTTTCATTTGTTTATGCATCTTCCAGTCCCTTGGCTCTGTTAGGGTTTGCCCAGGGCACCACCTGACATAGGGCCTGATCACGACTTTGGCAGTAACGCCGGCGGTATTACCATGGGCGGTATTAGCCCTACCGCCGAACTCCCCGGTGCTAATAGCGCCAGATCACGAGTTCGGCGGTAATGTAATTCCCCATTCCCCATTGAGCCCATTCGGGAATGCCCCATTCCCCATTGGGCTCAATGGGGAAAATTCGTGCTCTAACTGCCGGCGGATTTCCCACCGGCGTTAATAGCGCTCATTTTCAGCGGATTTCCCCCCAGCCAAGAGCTGGGGCGAAATCCGCTGAAGTCCTGATTTGGCGGACCCTTAAATCCGGCGGTAATAGCGCGACCGCCAGATTTAAGGGTTACCGCCAAAGTCGTGATGAGGCCCATAAGCATGTTCTTAAATTGAGGTTGGTAATAATAGGCAACATGATATAAATGGTACACAATCCTCTCGCCTAAGGTAGGCACAGCAGCCGCCGAAACCCCCCTTGCCCAGCGGCACTTGATTAGGATTTTGTAGCTGATGTTATGTGGGAGGTGGGTGGGTTACAATGGTCGGTAGGTTGGAGTTCTGGCATGGGTGGGGGGTGGTCAGGATTTGCTGGAGACAATTGGTTGTGTTCGGTTTGGGGGGGTGGGACAGGAGGGAACCTTCTTTCAAGACTACGGAATTCAGTGGATGTCATACTCTACCACAATGCTTTGATTATCATGTACCTGGTGTATTGCCTGCGGCAGTATACTGGGATTGTACCTATAATCCAAGCATAATGTGACTTTCCCTCGGGAGCACGCAGCTTTGGTAAAGTCTACTATCAATTTGCTCACATAGAACATCCGGGGTGTCACTAATGGGAAAAAGACACGCTTAATCTCCAACTATATGAAGAATCAACACATAAATGTACTGTGCACACAGGAAACTCATTTAGGGAGGGAACATAAAATCCCACCCTTGGCTGGTTGGGGTGTCCACAGGTACGGGTCTTCCTATTCCACTCACTCTCGGGGGGGGGGTTGCAATTTACATACATCGGTCGCTAGAATTTAGACTGCATAGACAGGTGTCGGATGATGAGGGCTGGTTTGTTTTGGTGGCTGGGAAATTTGCAGCATGGCCTGTCCTTTTCATAAACATATATCGTCCTAATTATGATTTCCCAGATTTGTTTCAAACATGTTCTGAACACATACGGTCATGGACCACTACGGTATGAAGTGGTATGGGCGGGGGACTTCAATTTGGCCCTTTCTTCTCAAATGAACAGGTCCACATCAGCTCAGAGGCCACTCACCCGAGCGGCCCAAAAATTGCAGTCCATAGCAGAGGATTATACCTTGATCGATGTTTGGCGATTGCATCATCCTAATGACCGGGAATTCACATTCCACTCTAGCGTACATGGTAGTTCTTCCAGGATAGATTACATTCACATGACTCCTGGGTTGGTCCGTGAGTCCAGCATGGTGGAGATACTCCCCCATACCCTGTCGGACCACTCCCCAGTACAAGTACAATTTGCGGGCCCGTCTTCCCGCCCTGGGCACCTTAAATGGAGGTTTCGGGCACGGGCACTTGAAGATGTGGTGTTCCTGGAGGAGTTGCGCAAAGCCATCTCACAATTCTTCCAGTTGAATAAGGATTCAGTCTCAAGCCAGGGGGTTGTGTGGGAAACGTTTAAGGTGTATTTGTGGGGTTGGTGTATAGCACAGTAGGGGGGTGTCTTGAAAAGTATTCACAGTTCCATTGCGTCTAAGAAGAAAGAAATAAAAAGTATGGAGTCACTGCAAGCCGGGATGGACTCCCCCCCGCTCAAGCCTCAATTGGAGGCTAAAAGGCATGAGGTCCGATCGCTAAGGAAGAGCGTGGATAGATTCTTGGGTGACCCCACCGCAGCTACCAGATATGGGGAGGGTGATGTCTGAATAGGACTCTACCTTGGGCCATTAGACAGGACCGACATTTGGAACCCATTATAGTAGTTGAATCCCCTGTGGGAGTTACTATTAGGGAAACAAGAGGGATTAACAATGTCTTCCGGCAAATTTATGAGAGGTTGTATGCCACTCAAAGCTCTGCAGGGTATGATGATATCACACAATATCTTGATAGGATTGCTCTGGGTTGGCTGGATCCAGAGCTTGGGGCGCTTCTCAATAATCCCCCCACGGAGGAGGAACTTCTCAAGGTAATTAATTTGCTCCTGAATGGTAAGGCCCCAGGTAGGGGCGGTATCTTGGCGGAGCTGTACAAAGCTTTTCCGGATCTGCTTATTCCCCATATACGTGGTATGTTTAAAGAGGCGGTCTCCTCAAGAGTTCTCCTGGAATCTGGTAGGACAGCCCTTATTACGGTGCTACTTAAACCTAATAAAGACCCTAAGAAGTGTTTGTCCTATCGGCCACTGTCGCTGATGAACACTGACAATAAGATTTTGGCAAAACTGCTTGCAGATTGGCTCCTCCCCCACATGCCTGCTCTGATCCTTCCTGACCAGGGGGGGTTTATACCAGGTCGTTCTACTGAAAACATTCTGCGTAGATTGTTCACCCTGATGCATAATGTAAGTCCCTATTGCAGTGGTGGCCTTGGATGCGGAAAAGGCGTTCAACTCAGTCAAATATCCTTTTCTATTCGAGGTTCTCTGGTGCTCTGGTGTCGGCAGCCAGTTCCTATACTGGATTTGTCTCCTCTACACGGCCCCACGAGCTCTGATCTATACCAACGGGATTCAATCTGCTCCTATCTATCCGACTCGTGGTACTAGGCAGGGTTGCCCATTCTCCCCTCACTTGTTTGCTTTGGCAATGGAACCGGTGGCATGGGCCCTGAGGGAGTTTCATTCCCATCGTGGAGTGACTATACGGTCACATACATCCGTTGTTTCTCACCACGCGGATGATATGTTGCTATATGTAAAGAAAAAAAGATCAATTTGCGCCCCATGGTGGAAGAGATCACCACATTTGGTGACTTATCGGGCCTCCAGATAAACTGGACCCAATCTGAAGTGCTCCCACTCACGGCAGGGATATCGCTGCAGGATGTGAGGGAGGCATTTGCTTGGTGCCCGCAAGGAATGTGCTACTTGGGAGTTAGGGTGTCCATGTCCCCATATTAGTTATACGAGGAAAACTACATTGCTGCCCTACAACACTTAGAAAATATAGTAGACACTTGGATGTGCCTTCCTATATCTCAGGCAGCCCACAATTCCTTATCCAAAATGGTGATTCTACCGAAATTATTATATATTTTCATTAACATCCCGATCTGGCCACCCACGACTTTTTGGAATCGCATAAAATCCATGATGACGAAGCTAATTTGGGCTGGGAAACGACCCTGTATCTCTTTGAGTACAATGTGCAGCCTATGGTCTCAGGGAGGGCTGGACGTTCCCAACCTTTTCTTATACTTCTTAGTAGCACAGATATAATATTCCATTTGGTGGTGGTCCCCCACGAGTAATCTCCCTCACTCATGTCTTGAGCGCTCTACCCAGCCTGATGACCTTAGAGGCCTCCTGTGGGCTGACCGTGGGCGTCACTTGAGGACAGAGGTGCAGCCCTTAGAGGTAACCCTTAGGGCATGGGATCATATTGCAAAATGGGCGGGGTGGGGACCTTGGTATTCTCCCTCGATGGCCATATACCAAGTTCGTGACATCCCCCTCTTTCAAAACCTTCAGATACACACTCTGGGAGACGTGAACCCAGGCGGCAAATTTATAGCATGGGACAAGCTTAAGGTTAGGGGCGAATGCTCCCCATTCACCCTGCTGTTATACTTCCGCCACTGTGAGGTGTCCCCCATGTTGGAATTCACTATAGTGCCAACATCACTAGAAAGATAATATCGACGTTATATGGCTTGGCGCGGTCAATAGGACCCCGAACCACACCTCAGTACTAGGTTAAATGTGAGGGTTGCCTGGCAAAGTCATTATCGGAGGCTCAATGGTGTTCTATCCTCGCCCAGACCAAAAAGGTTTCCATAAACAACAGGTTTCGCCTGATTCACTTTAAATTTATACATCAGGTATATTATTCTCCTTTGCATTTGCACAATTTGTTCCCCCTCAAGTCTTCGACCTGCAAGAGATGCCACCATGCCTCAGCTGACTTTTATCATGTGGCATGTCTCTGCCCTTGAATTCAATCTATTTGGTCAGCTGTGGCCGAAGTCATGGAGAGGATTGTGGAGGACCCGATCCCATTTACACCTGAGACATGGTTACTGGCATTGATTGACTTGGATTCCCGTTGCGAAAAACGCTGGGTTGGTATGGCTTCTGTTGTTGCTAGAACATTGGTGGCGCGTGGCTGGTGGCGGCTGCAGATCCTACAGTGCAACGTTGGATCAATAATATGTCGATCTGTGAGCGGAGGGGGACACAGTATAATCAAACGCTCCCACCTGGCAGTAGACCCAGAGACTACTGGGTGGCTTTCAGAAGTTATATAACAATGAGTCGGACCGTGTGTGTGTATCCCTGACACGGGACAGTGTGGAGGTCTCTCTCATAACCCTCACAGAGTTATAATTCACCAGGAACTGTCTATGAATTTTATCAAGGTGTGGTTGTAGTGCGGTTTTGAGTACTGTGCAGATTGGGTTGTGGGAAGTTGTATTTTGTTTAATTGTTAAAAAGTACTGGGTCCGAAAGCATTTGGTCATGGTTTGGGTCACGAGGGAATGGAGATGACTATGGTACATTGATGTGCAAAGTACACTGTATTTATATTGCAGAAGAAGGTGGGGGGGGGCCTGTTGCCCCATGTTGGGGTTGGATTGGTGTTATTTTCTTTGTACAGATAGTATTGTAAAAGTTAATAAAAAAACAGTTTTAAAAAAAAAAGAGATTCACCAGCTTCCTCAAAGCCTAAATTGCCTCTGTCTATTTTATCTGGTTCACTTTCTTTAAACTGAGGGAATAATGCTCATTCTAAAATTCCGTGGGCAATTTGATCTCCTTGATGTATCTCAAAAGGGATCTCACTATGAGTCTGTAAGAGAACCTTCACATCTCCCGAGAAGCCAGGATCAATAAAGCCTGCTAAAACGTCATTCCTGAACTTCCATGCTAGGCCTCATTTTGGGGCCAATCGTATGTAACACCCCGTAGGGTATCAGGATCAAGTCCATAGGAATCATTCCTCTTTTCCCAGGAGGGATAATAGCTTCCCTACGACTGCAGATATCAAACCCTATTGATTCCTTGTTGGCGATGGACGAGTTAGAGGCTCTCTGACTAAGTTTTTGAAACTGTAAGGTTCCCCAATTTGTTTCAATTGAGTCACATCCATACATAAGGAACTCATGGTGGGAACAATAAAGACAGACACAAGTGATCACAGTTCAAGTGTGTTTATTATACTGTTTAGGTAGGTTGGAAAAATGCCTAATCTAAACCTAAATCTAAGATGGGAGCAAGCTTCGACCATCAAGCAATAATAAGGCAGTCCGAATGGCATCTTGTCAAAATAAAAGGGACAATACTAAAACAAACTATTGCCAATCCTTACGCTAAATACAAAAAGAATACAAAAAGAAGTCTGGGATAATGTTCTTAAGAAAGAAGGATGTGTTCACAAAGGATGTGTTAGTTGGGGTCTCCCTTCCCCATGATTTTAGCACAAGACAAGGTAGGATTTTGGACCACAGCAGACGCTCAAGCTTTCCCAGCATGAACTAAGAGTTACGCTCTAAGCAATCAGGATCCTCAGTGGTTAAGTCTCTTTTCTATCAAAAAGTCTCTTGCCTTCGTGGACCTGATGTAACCAAAATAATAAACAAAAAATTCCTTTTTGCTCAGCCAGATTCACTCCGGCTTCTTAAAACAATCTCTTCTTTGATATTCACAAATCGTAATGTCTTTTTGAAAAATTCACAGTGGACATCCCTTGGCCGAGTTCACTCTTGTCAACACAATGTATAATATGGTGACTTTAGACTTTGCCCCCTCTTCATCGGCATCACGGTTTTGGGTTCACTCTTGCCAATCTTGTCAAATGTGCCTTTTCCATTCAACTCTTACAATGCGGGATTCACTTCCCATAGCTACACAATCATCTGTCGGGTCAAACACTTTCGACTGTACAGAAGATTTTTATAAAACCCCTGTATGACTACTTTGACCTTTTTCTTTGCCTTTCCCAAGGCCTTCTGGTACTGGTAGTTTCATCAATCAGGTAATCGCCCAGAGTTTTCTTGAGTGAGCACCCATGATGTGACTAACTCCTCTGTTGCTGGCTTTCCTCCTTTTAACATCAATAGCTCTTTATGCTTGCACAGTTCAAGGTGCCTAACTCCTCTGTTGCTGGTTTTCCCCCTTCTAATATCAATAGCTCTTTATGCTTGCACAGTTCAATTAGCGTTTGCTACTTTTCGTTCAACACAGTTCGGTTTCTTATTGACTCTCCCCTCAACTAACTGGCTGTGATGAACTGCTTGGCTTTCTTTCTCTTTGCGGTTAAGGTTGGTACCACAGAGACAAGTATCTCTGCCTGGCTTAGTTATCAGTGGAGGAGGGTCTCCTGTATCATTGACATATGCTGCTAAACATGCTGGCTATTGTTTGGAGTCTTACGTTTCCTTCTGCTGAGGTTTCACGGACCTTGGTCGGAAAGGGTAAGGTAATTTCTCTCCTTGTCACCCTCTCAGTTTGTGCCATCGTTCTCCTCCTCTTGAAATGACATACTGAGTTAGCCCTCACATTGTACGATCTGCCTTGCTCGTATTGCGCTCTTGTGCTCCACCTTTTATCCCTGTGGGGAAAGGAAAGGGCCATCAGGTGTGTGCAGTTCTGGTCAATTGCCTGACTTTGCATGACCTTGATGTTGGGACATGTCAGGTAAATAGCTTGAGTGTTAGTCCGTTGTCCTTTATAATATGCAAAAGTGTTTGCATCGAAAAAGAGGGCTGGGTAAAGTGTTTGCATATACTACATAGTAGGTTGAGGAAAAGGTATAATAAGAAGGGGATACCGCGTCTCACCCGTTGGTGCCCCACTTCCACTTCCTGAGCTCTCCCCATCCAGGGGATCTTCCCTCACTGGTCCACCCCCAGGAACTGGATCCAATAGCGATGGCTGTTCCTGGCTACATGGATGGCGGACTTCCAGGGACCAGCTAGGGAGACACCTTTAGGTTTCTCACATACATTACATCAAGAGTGAGCTTTGATTATGAAGGAGATCAATTTAAACATTGCAAAAATGTGTGAAATGCATAATAAAATTGTGAAATATCAGACATCAATGGACATGCTGGTTTCTTTTATTGCCGTCATGCCTCCCTAACCATTTGCATTTTTTGTTGTGACATGACCTTAATAGTGACGTTTAAAGGAAAAATAAATGTGTCAAGAATTAAAAGGATGGTTTACCATCCATAGATTTATTTTTTTCTCCAGAAAATCAGACCCTTCAGGGACAAACACATGTTGGTATGTGGATCTTGGAGGGTGAAGTGAAGAAATGGGAGTAAAGGTGGGAGTGGTAGGAAATGTTGGTGACAGATACAAAGAGGTACGGATAGGAGAGAAGGACGAATATGCACACCACAGAAAGAAAGACTGCAGAAGAGTTTAAAGAATACATCTATTTGCGCGCCAACAGCAAACTAGAAGAATTCTCAAGAAGGTGTTCCTTATTTACTGAAACCCCAATTGAGGAGATCAACCCATGTAAAAGAAACAGGTCAGGCTACATAGGAACAAACATACAGCAGTGTTCACTAGTGCACAAGGGAAAGAGTTTAACCTTTGTTGCTGCATTGTTTATCACTTTGCCTTGGTACACAAAAGGGTTTTAGCGTGGTAGACAAATACGATGTACCCTCACATACCGAACGCTGTAAAAAAATAAAAAAAATAAAAATAAAAAACTGTGAAATCTGTGTGCGCATCGTGGCTCAGTTAAACATTACATTTGAAACAGGATGTGTATGTAGATACAACGATCACACAGATTTAGCAGCGAGAAACTAACACTTTTAAGAAGTGTGCATGAGGAGCATTCCATGGACAGTTAATACTTATTATTTTAAGTTGGCGCCTCTCTCCCTTACAGAACTCTGGAAATATGCTATTCACTGAATTCTCCGTGCAAGCGGAAGGTGACACATTCTACAGGCACATTTAAACTTTGCTCTGGATACAAAACTGAAAATCAGCCAGTGCGAGGTGTATAAATGGCTTTGGCCTATAGAAAATAAAACTGTTATGCACTGGAAGATAACCTCAACATGGCTTCCACAGAAGTCAATGCACCTTTCAACACTATCAAATGACCGTTTGAGGTTTATGAAGTGTATACTAGTTGTAGGAAGACATTTCTTCTAAATCAGGTGGCTGAAGGCACACATGGTAGACATCATTTTATTACACTAGGAGCCGAATTGTATCTGCATCTAAGCCATTGCCTTTAGATGGTTGCTAAAAAGTAACAACAACAGCCCTAAAACAGCACATAGTTTGATGCTACTGCATGATACAGGTAGATCAAATGGATCCAGGGGGACCTGGCCATGTAGGCATGGTTGTGGGGGAGGATGTCCATAGGGATTACCATGGCCATGGGCTGTCAGTGGGTTGGGAAAATCCCCAACCCCCAAAAGGTTGTGCATCCCTTCTCACATCCTGTCTCTTTCCTGGGTGTACAGTATCCTATGACAAATGTTTTGGCGTTATGTGACACTAGCATTGAATGTGCTGATTAGGCTAAGCAGCCACACAAGCGCATGGGAAGGAATTTTGTAATGCATCTCTCTGTTCTTGGGACAACCTTCCGGCCTACATGTGTTACTTCAGCTGACTGTGCTAAATGGGCAGGCATGTAAACTCATTAACGAAGGCCTAACCATTTTCTCTCTGTTATTAGTACATGTTTTTTATGTGTGAATTATTAGGTGATTGGGAATGCATTGGGATATTTACATCTGAAAGACCACACAAGAGCTCCAGATGCCTGCCATATCTTACAATAATAATTATTAGGGTATTTTTTGTTTTTTGTAATGCTAATCATGGTATCTGCTTTGAGGGATGGTGCTCGGGAAACAGCTAGTTGTTCAGGCTTTGCCTGATCTTTCAAGAGAGCAACCCATCAAATTTGGAGGGAGGAGGATATGCTGGTTTCATTCTAGGGGGTGGTGTGTGTTTAGGTGTGTTGCTTCCCTGGGAGGAATGCAAGGAATATAAATGTGTTATTGGTCAGAAATATGAAGGTATGCCACTGATATAATGTTATTTATTCTCTTTCACATTTTTGGCAAAGTCTTCCTGTAATATTTGGATCGTGAATGGTATTAACTGTTTTAAAGATGTGAATTGTGACATGGCATTTCTGCAGGAGATACATCTCAAATAAAGTTAATTATGAATCATTGTGTCACCCTCTGCCTTTTTTCTCACCTCTTTGTCTTTGGTTGATGTCTTTTTAGGAGCTCCTTCCTGATTCCTGACTGTCCAGGACTTATACAGGTAAGAGCGAGTATCCTCGGGTTCCAGTGTGAGGATCGATATCGGCCTCAGGAAGCAGGTAGAGTTCAGTATCCAGGAAGTATGACAGGGGCAGCAAAATCCAGGAAGGAATGGAGCACTAAGTCCAATGCCGCGATGCGCGAGGAACCCTGTGCGTACCGAATCACAAGACAGGAGTCTGTGTTGGGAGAGCAACGGAACCAGCTGGTGCAAAGGGCTGTTCAAGAATGACCAGGAAGGAAGGGTCGATGAGAACGGGAGTGACGAAGGAGAAAACATTAGCACTTGCTGACAACTCGGAACAGTAGCGTTGAGACGCGCAGAGCCGCGGGGGCGTGCCTATTTTCTAGGAGGCAGTGTGTCTTACGTGAACGCTAGAGAGTCGAGCTTCTTTGCGGTCGGCCATGTTGGGAGGATCACTGACCTAATGTTGCGGTGCATCAAGGACCATGAAGTTCAAAAGGGTCGGAGTCTGTGATTCACGACACACAGTGTTTCTCATGTTGTCTCCTACACATTTAATTCCTGTAGTTCTAGTAGACAGGTTTGTGGGAGTTACAATATCAATCCATAAGCTAAACATATAACTATTGCATGCATATTCAAATAATTCTAGTTGCTGGCCTTTGGCTAAGTTGAGAGTTGATAAAACTTTATGTACAGCCTTTTAAGTATATGTTGCTAATTCTGATTGGCCAGAGGTGTTCAGTGAGATATTTGCTTAAACAGGCAGCTGGAAGGTTTTAGGGTGCATTTAGTGAGGTTTAAATGTCATGCAAAATCGATTGTTGGATATACTCTTGTGTGCAATTGGTTGCTGTAAACAATTAATACAGTATTACATTTCTGTTTCATTCTTTGGATTTGATCGATTCTTGTAATTTTCTGTTTCTCCTAAAAAGGATTTTTTTAAAAAAAAAATTTTTTTATTGGCACCAGCACACAACTATTCCCATATTGATGTTTTGTCTTGTTTTTAGTAAATTAACCTTCAACTGTCATGCCCAATATTTTGGTATCTTCATTTCTTATCAGGCAGTTGTTCATCTCCAGATTCAGTGTTTCTTGGGCCCGCTACCCCTGCAGCAGTGTACATTTCATTACAAACTTCTCAGCAATTTAAATCTTATTGAGGGGTTTAATTTAGAATTATATTATTGTATTCAATTTAACAGAGGCTCTACTAGCCCAGACATTATTTGGTATTGTCTCAAACCTGTTGCCACAGGACGGATCACATCATATGTCATTTGGAAGTCAATCATGAAAAATCGGTGAACTGCATTCACTTTTTGCCAAGTTGAAGAGACTTGAGAATGCTAAACAGCTTGAAATATGCAGCATGCATTAATATCATTTTTCTCGACTTCTATTGCTATTAGAACATGTTATTATGCAAAACCGATAAGTGTGCCCTAATAAATGATAAGTGGTATTTAAGCAACCCAGTAAAACTGAGGACATATCATCATAACAGACCTTCAAGCATAGGCCTTAGTCCAATATCTCTGCAGGTTTTGATGATCAAGGTGGGCTGGTCGGTGGTCATGCTCAGAGAGATTGAGAATGTTAGTCATATCATATTCATCTTTATACTGTGTATCATCAGCTGGACGTGACATGGAGTACTGATTGTCTGGATACGCTTCCTAAAAGGCATCCTAGACTCTCAATTCAGGAAAGAGATATGCTGCAAGCAAATTATTCATGTGCTTAAATCGGGAAGGCTTTCTGATCATGAAGAACTGGAAAGTCTGCTGCAGATGATGGACTATAACTAAAATTCTTCCCAAGATTCTGGTTTTTGATTTCAGTATTATTCATGGATGTGGTGAATCAGATCATTGAATTTAGCCTTATTTCTGAATACTGACAATCCTCTAATATTTGGGTATTCCTTAAGATAGGCAAAACACTCCATGTAAGTTCTTTGCATATGCTCATGACTTTAATTAATGCTGAGTGAACAACTTTTTGAAATTATATGTGAATCGGCTATTTGGTTTAATGCTCAAATTGATTACACAATTAGCTGAGTAGAACCTTATGTGATACAAAATGAAATCATTAAAATTATATATGGTTCTCAAGTAGGACAATTGTGTTACAAAAACACACTTCCTTTACTATGTATATTTGAATTGCATTAGTCACCAACCTTCCAGCTTATATGTGTTACTTGAGCTGACTGTGGTAAATGGGCAGACATGCCAGCTCATAAGCTAAGGCCTAACAAGTGTCTCTGTTATTAGTACACGTGTTTCATGTGTGAATTATTAGGTGATTAGGAATGTGTTGGGATATTCACATCTGAAAGACCTTTTTGTCACACTTAATATATTTTCATAAAAGAAAACCCCTTGTAAAAATTTGGTTTATATTTTCTAATTTTCCTTGCATGTCCATAAAACCTTTATTGACAGATTTACATGATTGATGCACAAGAAACACATGAGGTTGAATTCGGCTCATTTTGTAATAATTGTGTATTGAGGGTTTGGTAGGTATTCTTCCTTCGTTTTTGCAGTTACAAATATGTGAGGCCATCATTAATGTGGTGTAACACACAGATAGATCACTTACCTTCACATTTGTTTTTCTGTATTAATATTGAGATTAGCACACATTTGTGGACATTTTCAGCATGCCATGTTCACCGTAGCCTGCATGGTTTCATTCTCGGCCACAGCACAGTACTTTATATGAACCTATCTGTTGAACTTGTCAACAACGATGTTCAATCAGAATCCTAGCTGGCCCTGATCTTCCCTGAGGCAGAGAAAACATTTGATTGGATAGCTGGGATTTACACTGGGAGATAATGTGTAAATTAATACATATGTGGTATCCACCTGTTGGCAGAAACCAAAAACAAATGAAGATGGGTTTGGTGTTTCAATCATCCCGAAAAGGGTGTACTTGCGAGTAGCAAGTAGTTACTTCCATTTGTGACAGCACCCAAAAAATAGCCAGAGTTTGCCATATATCAGGGACATGTTCAACTGCATTACATCTACAAGTAGAAATGGTTAAAACTACAACTGTTTGCAGCCTTTTAAAGTGGTGCTTGTTACACTAGAACAATGCACTGAAATCAAAAGAAAACCAGTGCCAATTGCAAACCAGTGAACTAGTAATGATAAAGAAAACATCAGGCTATGTGTACATCTATAATGTTATACAATTTAAATATTGGTATGTGTTCACAAGGAAGCCAAAATGAAGCATCTCAGTGTACCACATTTCTATTTTATTGGTAGTGGTTAAATTGCACAATTATTCTTATTTAAAAAAAATTGAAGAGTCAAGAACCCCTGTTCAAACATACACAATCATATGATGTTTTGCATTGGCTTATACAATGCTGGTTAGTTCTTTAGGGAATTCTCTGATAAACTCCTCTGTTCACTTCAGCCCTGCATAGATGTCAAATGTGAAAGAGATTTATGTTTCCAAGGAAAATCTTGGCTGGGCTATCTGGTGTAGAATGATGTATTATATGTTACCCTGAACTCACATTAGACATCCAGTAATACAAATGGCAATGTGGACCATTTATGTGAGTAAATCAGCAACACCCACCCTTGAGAATTACTTTTAAGGCAGTATCTGTGTAAATACATCCATTAAAGTCCACAATGCCTAAAATCTCTGCAGTCCTATCTGAAAAGAAGTAGAATCCCCACCTCCCCCCCACACAAAACATCTTGTTCTCCTAAGGCTGGGCTTCAAAGAAACCTTTTTGCATGTAATGCGTTACATTTCACTTGAGTTACAGCAAAAATGCCAGACTTGTGGTCAGCCTGATAGAAACAAGTGACAATTGTAGGTAAAACTAGATCATCCAATAACAGAAAAGCCTGCTTTCATCATTGTTTCACAATCCCAATAAACGATACTCAAGCTGAAAATTTTAAATGGCCTGACATATAATGGAATTAACATTACTTGTGCATTAAAAATACATTGAAATTACTATTAGTTTCAATCATTGATAATATTATAAATTGAATAACTTTATGGAAACTTATTAAAGATGAGGTATTTTGACTTTTATCAATATAGGAGTTCCCCAGGCGGACCCACCAGATTGTTTTAATCCAATTAAATATTTTGCATTTATAGAGTCTACAACCACTAACCAATCCCCGTTCTCTGTAGGTTTTTGCAACTATGTTTATGTTATGGCATTCGTGATGACGAGTGTGCACTATTTAACAAACTCTTTCCTATATATCCTCTGAGAGCCACAAGATTTGAATGCTTGTATGCTGTCCTTGCGTTATTTAGATGATAATAAAGATGGAGTTTGCCTTGAACTTTATCTTCTTCACCTTTTGTCCGGTTTGTATTGACTCCCGGTCTTCTGGGTAATTTGAGACTTTCCTGGGTCGTCTTAACACACCTGTTCCAAATAGATGGGTGCTAAAGCTGGACATTACTTGGAGAATTGCTCCCTACCCATGAGTAGAATATTACCTGCAGCGGACTTGCTTTCCCAGAGGGAGTAGTGACTGACTGTGAGTTCATTGAAAACTCTTTAGGCCCTGTTCTTACTCAACACATTGGGGAATATTTCAAAGTGAGTATAAAGATTCCCCAATTACAAAAGTCCCCTATAATTCTTTCCTTGTTAAATCCCTGGAAAGGGACGGAATAAGAGGGACAGACTGGGGAGATGATGCCAACAAGGGGCGGTGTAATCAAAATGTAAAATCTTGATGTTTTTTGTGAAATTCAATCATGCTTTCTCACTGCATTTATAGCCAGTTGTAGCATGCTTTCATTATACTAAAGCTGAGGCAGATTACATTGTAACAAGAACAACATTTTTGTCTGTGCAGTGTGCACTGTGTAAAACAGTGTGAACTTCCCAGCAAAAATCTTGTAGCATTTTGAAAACGATGGCTAAATTAAAATGAATCCTCTAATATTAACAGGTATAGTCTTACACTCCTGACTGTGATTCAGTGACAATGCTTCATAGCCTAAATAGAAAGGTGCTTGATAATGTGCTACCCGTGAAAGGTATAGATATGTAAAAAGGAAATGGGGAAATGTACGAGAGTTTACCAATTCCTATTCCATTTCCATTTCCAAAGAAAATCATACTAATTTAAATTACATCATCTCCTCTCTCTTTACTTTGCACAATAGGGGAAGAGATTTGCACCTGTGGGACATGATATGCGAAAGGGAAAGGGTACTCATTGCTTTATACATTCTATTTTTGTTTACTCTATAGGTTTGTGCTCCATAAAGAGAAACAATAGATACATAATTAAATAATATGTTGGTGATTATTGTGAGGAGTGGCTTTGTCTAGCATGCAGAAATGAATATATATGCAGCATTTGTAATGGCATTGTGGGTGTTACAATAATCAATTCAATTATCATTTTCCAACAAGTTGCATCTGAATGCCATTTGTCAGAATGAGTCACAGGCTTTAGTGCAACATGTGTTGTCTGTGTGAGCTGTGTTGAGCATGACTGGTACATTGATCTCCAGATGGTATGTGGCCAACTCTACACTTTGCTGTACTAACAAAACAAACAACTTACATTTTCTCTTCTCTGGCTACTGTGTGCTCCACTTCCCATCTCATGGCTCCAAACACCCACCACACTGGCCAAGACAGGCAAAGCCCTCTCCACCAGTGCATCCTACTTATGACATCATCTGTCATGAGATCAACCGGGAATTCACAAAAAGACTGGACATTAGAATCTGCTTCACTGGATTTATTTACAGACAAGCACAAACAGAAATAGAAATAATGGAAAGGCAATGCCCTAAAACCCAAGTCTCTCAAACATATATGATACAGATTCACCTCCCAGTGGTGTTGCAGGATTCCCAATTGTACCCGACTCTGTTGTCAGTTATTGCCCACCAAAGTTTCACCAGACAGGGCTTGCCATCTCTTGCACCAGCTGAATGCATAGACAAGGTTTCTCTGTTATACAGTGACACAGCAAAGCATGTCATCTCTTAATTGTAACACATTGGGCCTCATTACGATTTTGGTGGTAGCCATGTTGCTATTGGTGGCATGGCTGCCGCCAAAATCGGGTCCGGGTTCCCAGAATGGGGAATTACCAGACCATTCCGAGTTCTGAGGGCCCGGTAATTCCTCCCTCCAGGAACCCGGGCCCGGACCTTCCCCATTCACATTTCAGCCCCCATAGGGCTGAATGGGAATGGGGGAGGGAGCAAACAATGGGCCGATTACGAGCGGCCCGTTGTTTGCTCCCTCTTCCCCTCGCGGGACCCGGTAAGCATGCCTGGTTCGACCAGGTGTTACTTACCGGTTCCCGCGAGGGGAGCTTGTAATGAGGCGGAACAGGTTTAACGGGTCTGCCTCCTTTAGCAGGTCCCGTTAACCCATTCCGCCTCACTTGCAATGAGGCCCATTGCTTTGCCCCTGTGTCATTTCCCCCTTTCTACAAAGCTTGGGGCTTTCCATTCCTTATCATCCTGACCACTTCTCCTCTGGCAGCTTTTCCTGTGTCTCGCATCTCCCGCCACTTCAGCCTGTGCTTTTCTAGCTCTGCCTCACTTAATATACAGCAATCTGAATCCTGACTTAACTCTATTTGTAGAAATGTAAAACCTTTAGAATATTGAAAATGCCAGGTACTTTCAGTTTTATATTTTGGAAGCGATGTTGTTAAGAGAGGGTTTTTTCATTTTGGAAGTACATAGCTAAAGGCTCAATTGTCATTTTGTTAAGCCAGTAAATAAAATGCTCTTGTGATAAGGGCATTGTATACTTAAAGATTTAAACCACAATGTCTTATGCCAAATGAGCAACGTGTCAATTTAATGGAAATACACAGAATATGTGTTTGTCTTTCCCTCCATCCGTGGTGATCAGGTTTTAAATGTTAAAACATTGTATAGACCATTTTATACCTTTCTAGCAGCAGCATTATCAGCATTATATATTATATGGTATTTCATTTTAAAAGGCAGATCCCTGATGTTATGTTTTCTTTCTGTTTTCCCTTTATTACATATGCTTTAGTGTTTCGATCAAATAATTTAGATTTCTCAGATTGCTAGACACCACACCAGGAAGGTAGTGAAGTAATATTGCCACATATTTGTACCCTGATGAATACATCTGTTTATCTAAGAGGACTGAACCAGATTGATATTGTGTTGTACAGGGATGTTTAAGAGTTCTCTTTTAAGAAACAAATTCAAATATAGAATTTGAAACGCATTGTGCACCAATATTGCACATAATAAGTATATATTTCTAATATTGATTACTGTTTTTGTATATGTGCTTTAAAGTGGTGTTGTATTATTAGTGTCTCAGTCAACTGAATAATACTCAGTATTATAAAATTCTGAAAGAGAACCCGAATGTTAAACTTCTAGAAGCGATTGACAGAAAAGTTACTAAAGCAGTTGAAAGAAACTGGATTAGTAAACAAGAGAGTGATTTTCTGGTGAACAAAGAAGCATCCACACCCACCTTCTACTGCCTCCCTAAAATTCATAAAACTCTTTTGAACCCCCCAGGTCGACCAATAGTGGCGGGGATTAATTCCATCTTAGAACCCCTATCAAAATTTGTGGATTACTATCTGAAAAACTACGTCGTATTAATGAAATCTTACCTAAAGGACACTAAAGACGCTATAAAGAGGTTCGAATATCTTCCCTTTGATAATACTACTCAATATTTGATCACTCTTGATATAATTTCTTTATACACCAATATACCACAAACAGCTACCCTTGAAACAATCGAAGAGGTACTCCTTACTCGTATAGATAATGACCCAGTCCCTACATCTTTCATAATGTGGTGCCTTGAAATGGCCCTTACTCAAAACTTTTTGGAATTCCAAGGAGTATATTACCAACAGATAGAAGGAACCGCAATGGGGGCCACTATGGCCCCCAGTGTGGCGAACCTTTATGTGGAATGCTTTGAGAAAATGCATATTTATACTGCCCATCCTTATACGGCCAATCTTATGTCCTGGGCACGTTACATTGATGACGTCATAGTGATATGGAAAGGCACTAGCCAAGAGGCAGAAGAATTCCTCATATGGTTAAATCAGAAGAATCATCATTTGCAATTCACTATGACTATTAATCAAAATAGGATTAATTTCCTAGACGTCACTATTTTTCATGAGGCAGGCACCCTTTTGGTGCAACCTTATCATAAGAGTACCGAAAGAAATTCACTACTTCATTACCACAGCCACCACGTAAAACACCTTAAAGACAATTTACCATTTGGCCAGTTTCTTAGGCTTAAAAGGAACAGCAGTCAAAAGTAGGCCTATGAAAAGGAAGCCGATATCTTGACAGATAAACTTATAGAAAGGGCTTAACCGAAAAAACTGGTACGCCGAGCAGAAAAAAGAGCCTTTAATAATAATCGGCAATCATCATTAGAGGACAAAGCTAAAAAACCGAGAGACGACAGAATTGTATGTGTAAACACTTTTTCGAATCTAAGCCTGACCATTACGAACATAGTCCAGAAACACTGGAAGATATTTAAAAACTCTCCAGCCCAGTTAACTTGTCCACTATTCGCCTACAGAAAATCCACGATTATTAGAAACCACATTAGCAGTAGTAATCTTAGAGTTAATCCTAAAAAAAGTGAAACTCTTACTCAAAGCTGGGGCTTAACCCCCATTACAGGACACCATCCATGCGGACACTGCAGCGTGTGCAAATATACCTCTAAATCCAACGAAGTAGAGATAGGTCTGAATAAAAAATGGCAACAGACAAAATTCTCTAACTGCAACACAGAATATGTGATCTATATGATCACATGCCCATGTGGCAAAAGATACATAGGCAAAACGAATAGGAAAGTTAAAACCCGGATTATTGAACATCGAAGCTGTATTAACAAAAAGGTGCTTACAGCCCCTATGGTTACTCATTTTATAAATAATAACCATACTGGTGAAGATCTCCGCTGGACAGTTCTCTTTACCATGATAGGCACTGATATCAACAAAAAGAAACAAGCCTTAATCACAAAGGAACAATGACTAATTTTTTTAACACAGAGTGACAAGGAAGGGTTAAACGACTGGGGTAAAATCTATTAACCCAACTGCGCAACTCAATCAGCTATTCATTTAATCCGCGTTCATCATTTTTTCTACTGATGGAGTAGATTGAGGAACAGTCCTTAGCCCTTCTTTGTAAAAATATTCCCAACTCGTGCATATCATCTTGACCATGGATATAGTTTTTTGCACTAGTGGCGTTTTAACATTCTAATGTCTTGACTATCCGAGTAAAAGCAACTAGGCTTGGTCGAGAGTTAATAGGCACCGTGAGTATTCAGCTAGCGCCACTGGAATAGCTACATTTCTGTATTTGACACTCATGCGGAATCGACACAAACAAGGGACTACAACACCTATATATATCCCTACTCAAGATGGCGGCTGCCTATCTTTGAAGGAAAGAGGCCGAACTCAACCGGCCATAGAAAAGTCCCCTTAAAAGACTCGCGCGACAGAGATCCCTACTTCAGGTAAAACCTTTCTTCTTATTCTCTAGACCAGGGTGACTTTTGCCCCCCGTCAGATCAGAAGCATAATAAGACTGAGGATTCGCGACTAACGCGGATAATTTTCTAACTAATAGATTCCGGCCATATAAACATCCCCATCTTTGTCTTGGCAGGTATCTACAAGACGCTATACTACACAGAAACTGATTGTAGTTAACACAGCTCTACATCAGCGCCCACTAAAGAATACGGCACCTTATTTTAACGAGCCACGGTAAGATTCTATAACCATTGGTGGTTAACCTACCTGTTATCTTATTTTATTTATATAACTCAACTCCTGAAGACCCTAATGAGGTACTTCATTCGTTTTCCTTAACAGTTTATCCCAGCCGAAATAAAACTATTCTGAAGGCTGCAGAAAAAGTCTTTCCAATTGACTGCTCTTTTAGGATTATAGAGCCACTACCATCCAAAACCTCCAGGTAAATATCCCGGGGGACAGTTTGCTAATGAATGCATTACTAGTTTTAACGCCTTGAGGGTGATCTCTCCACTGTGTTCCCTTTTATACAACCTCGCAGGACGATTCTAAATTTGTTGCAATCTTTACTTTTTGCAGGATGTTTACCCCTTATTAAGGGTCTCTTCATCTACAGAAGCCTTAAATATGCCTTAACCAAGCCAGATTCTGCACTAACTCCACAGAAAGGACACAGTAATTTATATCCCATGCCACTTCTTGAGATTTTTCTCTCATTTGAGATAATAGCACTAATAGCTTCTCTCTTTTTCCACTGCATTTTACCAACAGTTACAACTATCTGAAAATACGTCAGATTTGTCGTATACACTTTCCACATCCAGCCAGAAGATCCTTCGACTTAACAGATTCAAAGATCAGATTGTGGTTTTTTTAAACTTAGTGACTATACTCCTGATGAAAGTTCTGTATTAATTGACATCGAACAGAAACATGTCGAGACTATACAATGATAACTTTTGACCATAGTAATAAGAAAAATGTCGAAATAAGGACTACACCAGAGAACTAACACTGTTAGATACTCTGTACTATCATTGATCAGATTAACATTGATGTCAATCCTACCCATTAGGGTACGATATTGTCACTGTTTTAGAGTGTTTTATTTAGTGATTTACAACAAATTTGTCAAATTACTTTTTATGTCTTTATTAAAATATTCAATGTGTCATAAATAGCAGTTGATGTTTAATGTTTATAACTGTTGTGTTTTCCTAAGCTATCTATCTTTTGTTTAATGAGTCTCTACCTCTCAGAATAAGATAGAGCTACCACCCATGTGGTAATCTGGGATTCCCCCTTTATATATTGGTTGTATTATTGTGAGCATTGCATTGCTGAAATAAGTTATGTGATGCAAAATCTATCCAAACAAAAAGGTGATTGTAAAATGCAATGAATTCAATATCCCTGGATTGTTTTTAATAATCAGTCTTGCACAATAATGTTAAACACGCACACATAAGTATATTCTATTATATAAAACAGTTGGAATAGTAAGATACCTGACATGTATATTTTTAAAGAAAGACAACCAATTTTGGTTGTATTAAATGCTAATGGTCTAGATTTTCGGGGATACACCATACCTTACTTGACTCCCTATGCATGGATGTAAACGTTAGTTAATAGAGGCAGAGGTGGGGTTCTAATGCATAGTAGAAATTATGTTGGTGTTGTTCTGAACAATAATATTCCCTATCAATTTGATGTACTGTACTTTAAGATGCCTGTGTGAGATCATTGTTTCCTTTCTTGAAGATCCTGATGAAAGAAGAGTATAAGACCAACCAGCTCTGCTGCCCTCAATTCACGGGACTTAAGGCTGTGCAATATTAAGTTACCTCTGTGTTGTAAATTGTGCCCTGAACCAAAAGTCTGAATGTATAGCACAATATCTATACATCAGGATGATCTGTCTTAAAGTGAAGTATGTTGCTTTATTGATGACTTTAGGTATTTTTTCATTCTAGTGAACAGAATGTACTTTAGAAGAGATCGCGTTCCGAAAATAGGCTATCAAAACAGGGCAACTGACATACTATGGGTCACCCATGATTATAAATGTTGAGGTTTACTGATAGGGTCCTCTAACATGAGCAGAGAGAGACACATTTCTGTTTGCAAAGTGTTTATATGTTAAGACAGTGATGATGTTTTGAAATATTCTGGGTTTTTTATCGATGTTCTGTGGTGGTCAAGCAGAGGTGGGAAGTGAAGGCAAACTATTGTGGCAAGAAATGTCCAAGACCCATAGGCACATTTGAAGGCATAATGGACTTAGCCTCTGGGAAAACAACCTCTCTGAATAACTGTTATAGGAGAGAAATAAAGAGTGTATGCCCAAATGCTGTTTTCATGTACAGTATGTGGTTGTCTCTCTCCCCCACATAAATGTCTCGAATGTAAAGGAGGGGATACATGAGAAGTGGCAAGTCACACTTCATCCACAATGATCCACCACATAAGGCTTGCCACTCCCTCATGCGTTTACTCCAAAAAAGTAAAACATTAATATAATTAATTATTTATGTGACTCATGAAACATATGACCGTCTTCATTTTTAATGGTATGTTTGCAATGATGACAGGTATAAGATATACTCAGCCTTGCTTTGAGATATTTTATGGTATTTCTGCCATCTATAGATCTTTTGCAAACACACGGCTCAATATACCCATTATATGGCATTCTCCATCAGCATAACTGAGCTTTCCTGGCACGGGCACTAAGTTAACAAATGCTGTGGCCGTGTTGATGCAGCACACTGTCGATTCTGAGTTGTGGGCCCCTCCATGCATTTCATCATCAGTCATTTAAAGTGCTGTACTGTCCATTTGCTCTCCCTGTTGAATTGGTTTCCAGGTAGGTACTAGGATACCTAGCATCATAACTTAGGTGAGCTATCCTCAATCTGCTCTATGGGGCACAATGTACTACACTACACATATGCTCTAACCTCTTATATTTCAAGTGTGTTCACTGAAACATTAGGAATTTGAATGGCAAACATGCCCCTCGTTCAATACTGTGTACGATTATATGAATTTCCCTTCTATGTGGAAGTTGAAGTTGAAGATAACATATTTACTTAACAATAATATAGGTTTTGGAATGTTCCAGATATGCACATCCATTCTTACTATCTTGTGGCATTTTCTCAACTTCTGCAACTGCTGATGGCATGTACTGTTCAGGAGACTGTCTCATGTCAGAGCAATTTACCACTGCCTGCTATGAAATCTTATGCCCACTTCACCATGCTGCAGCCATTTGGCAGGGGCTTGTCACATGGGTGCAACATATGCAAATCAAATCAATCAAGCAGCATTCATATGCAAGGCAATGAGATTCACCCTACAAATGCACTCATGAATAATAATAAACCAATATCTGAATCAGACTTCCAAACATTGGTGAAATGTTGCAACAAAGCCAGTTCTCTGGTTGATCCCTGCCTCTGAACATCTTAGCAAGGAAACACCAACTTTATTTGTTTGTAAATTAATTCACTGTTCATTAAAACATGAATTGTACCAAAAAGCTTTTAAGACTGCCTAGGTCAACACACTTCTAAAAAGCCCTGCTGGAGATCCAGAAGCTGCCTCCAGCTTTCAACCTATTTCAAGCATGTCATACCCAGTTTACATTCTAGGAAGCTACCTAGAGATGCAGATGTTTGCGTATGTAGTCTCATAACTCACTAAATTGCTCACATTTCGGGTTTAGACCTATGCCATTTGGGATGACCTCAAAATCTCAGCGATGATAGCATCACCTCAGCGCTCATACTCCCTGACATTGGGCTTTGACACTGTTAGCCACAGTCCACTAATAAGAATGCTTGAACTAACTGGACTCCATAACAAAACTCTACAATGGATGAGATCATTACTAATGGACAAAACAGAAATCCCCTGGATCCCAATTTTAGTTTGAATACACAACCCATTACCTGAGGATTTTGGCATGAATAAAGTCTCTCACCACTCCTCTTCAACATCTATAGGACAACTTTGATGAAGATTAAATAATCTTATGGGCTCACCTGTTACAACTATGCTGAGGACACTCAAATAGTATGCCCCACCTTTCCTTTGCACACAGAGCACTGACTTTCATCTCCCTGATTATTTTAATAATTCACTACACAAACGGCATTTACCTTGGAATGCCTCACTCAAAAACATCAAATGATCCAAAACACAGCAACCAGGCTATGGCCGTCATTACAACCCAGGCGTTAAGGGGTTAACAGCACCGTAAAAGGTGGCGGCGCCGTTAAACCCTTAACGTCTGATTACGAGGTCCCTTTGCGGGTGGCACTTTAACGCCTGCTTTTAGCAGGCGTTAAAAAACCAACCTGCAAAGGGAGCTAGGAGCTAATTACGGCACCGTAATTTACGGTGCCGTAATTAGCACCTTCCCTAGTCCCATTGAGCCCTATGGGGCAAAAATGGGAATGGGTAAGGGCCATGGCGGCATGGGGAATTACCGCCCTGCCAACCTCGGAATGGGGCGGTTATTCCCCATTCCGCCATGGCGGAGTCGGTAAGTTACCGGCATGGACCATGGTGCTACTAGCACCATGGTCCAACGCCTGGGTCGTAATGAGGGCCTATGTCTCAGTCTCAACCGAAGGGAACAAATAACACTGGCAGCTCTCAGAGCACTTCCCTGGCTACCAATAAAATAAATGATCCAGTTCAAGGGCCACTTTATTGCCCACACAGCACTTGCATGTCAAGGAACATATATCCTCCAAAACAAAATCTCACTCTACCAACCCACCAGAGACCTACATCTGAGAAAAAAACATAATACAAGAAACCAGAAGATTTTGTGGAGAAAGATATGGAGGCTCGACCTTTTTCCCTATGATGACCAAACCCTGGGACACCCTAACAGGGGCTATTCACACCTTACAGGACACATAAAATTAGGAAAACATGCTATAACCTGTCTTTCAATGCATAAGGGACAGAAAGTTTAACTTATAGCCATGAAGCATAGGAAACAACACGTATCACCGGGCCAGGAGGATAGTGCAGGAGGTGTCTGTTTGTCTTGGATACAAGGTAACCCAGAACATTGTTGGTTCGAAATCTGGACCCACGCTTAGAGGCTTGTCACCTGCATTAATCACAATACACAACCTCGTTTTTAAAATGGTTGCTCGTTGAACTTTTCAAGGGACGTCCACCTCCCGTGAGAAATAAGGGCAGCGGACTGAATCACGGAAAAAGGTGCCCTATCAATGGGGCTAAGCCAGTAGGAAGTAGCCCCTTCACGTTTTGTATAAATATGTACATGAGAATGCTAAAACAGGAGAAACATCAGGCATGAATTATCCAACCTGCTCCCCTTGCTGTTGCGTAAAACACGAGGAAACACTCATTAGGACATTCACATTTCGCTCCTCCTCAGAGCACTGCCCAATGCAAAGCTAAAATGTGGAGCTGCCTGAAAACACTTCCATTCCTGACCACTGACAAATGCAGATTTAAGATGGCGTCCTGCATTAATAAAAGCTTAGGCAGCGTGCCTTGCTGTAAGTGGCAGAATAAAGCAAGCAGTAGAAAGCCCATGTACCCAGGCAAGACAACCAATAAGTAGAAGTGCAATGGAACTGATTACAATAGTGTTAACCAGTGGGGAGGGCTAAGTGTGGGAGGGCTAAGCATAGTTAGGGATGGCTCAGTGTTGGACAAGGGTTCTGTATGTTCATGCTCAGGAACTTATCTATCCTATTATTATTCAGGGTGTGATAATCTATGTGTCTTGAGGTAACCGAAGATATTATTGTGGTTCTCACATTGAGAGGCATGGTTGTTATGTTGTCTGAAACATTAAAGGTCATGTTTTAACCATTGCTGTTACTGTTCAGCTCTAAGAATATATTTAAGCAGAATATGGATCATCTCACTGGAAGAGTGTTTGCAGACTCTTGCAATGCCCTGCTTATCTGATGCAGTGACAACTCTCAATGAGAAGCCATGCAATGGGAAAGTTTAAGTCTTCTTCATTGGAATTATAAGTCAGGATCAGGGAAGGGTGCTATCACAGTCAGCAAATGACATCGGAATATGGAAGAATGGATCAAATTACGCGTTTGCTCATGTACAGCCGAGTGGAGTTTTGTCAGAAGGTGTCATGGTTGATTTGGTCAAGAAGACAGGTGTCACAGGGGTGTTACAGTGGTGAAAACATCATGAATAGTCATGCAAGGTGCTTGCACTAATGTTTGAGAATGCTGGCTTAGAATTCATGGAAGGGTGGAGTATAAGGCATACATATCTACTCTTTAGGTGTTATCTCAACAATACAGTGACTGTTAAATAAAGAGACACTTACCAGCACACCCTATGTTTTGTCCTACTGCTTGACCTTGGAAGCTAGCTTCCCATCCTCTGTTTCTGCAGTCTCTTTTGAGTGATGTAAATCATTACATAAAATCACAAATACTGTTTCTAACTGCTCTCCTGCATACAGCAGGATTGGGCTATCCTTGTATGTGTCAAGCGGAAACTGCCAATTTGACTGACAAAATGTGTCCGTATGGACAAATTGGGTGAATTTGGCCGATAAGAAGAATCAAAACCCATTATACCAAACATGTGGAGCAGGGGTTGCTGTGGAGTCCCCCGCTCCCCATGTTCGGTATTATGGGCTTCGGGGATTGTGGGGGTATCCCCTGCTTACAGGACATTGGCAGCGGGGGACTCATAAATAAAAAAAAGGAAAACAAAAATAAAAAGGGTTCCTGTGGTATCAGCTTCATTCCACGTTGGAGGGACGGAACTGACACCGCAGAGATATAGCAGAAGCGCTGGCGGCCAGCGGCTGGCAAAAGAGGTAAGTAGGGGAAGGGGGTTGATATAGGGCTGCTGACAGGACAGGGATTTGGGTTGTTGACTGAAGGTTAAATAGATTTGCGGCAAAATAGACTACGGTCAATTCTGCCATGACTATATTGACCTTGGTCAAAAAAATATAAGCATCTCTTCCTTAATGCCAGTAAGACAGAGATTCTCCTTATCGGCACACCTGCACCCTCCTTTTCTGTCACTCTCTGGAGGGCCTCCCTTGGCCCTCTTCCTGCTCCGACCTTTGAGGCTAAGAACCTCAGGGTCATCTTCGACTCCACACTCTCCTTTTCTCCTCACATCTCTGACGTCTCTGAGAAGTCAAACTATCACTGCACCTCCTCTGAGGTATTCTTCCTTTCCTCTCCTTGCCCCAGAAGCTTACTGTCTCTAGAGCTCTGGTTCTGCCTAGGCTATCTACTGCAACATCCTCTTTCTAAATCTGCCTGCCTCCACTCTCCGCACTCTACAACTCATCCAGAACAGGATTGCGTGACTTGTCCTTGGCTTCAAGCCCTGGGATTGTACCTCTCCAGCCCTGATATCTCTTCATTGGCTCCCAGTGGCTTCAAGGGTTGAATCCAAGAACCTCTGCATTGTCAAAAAGGTGTTCTGGGTCCTGGGTCCAAAATACCTTCAACTTTCCCTCCGCAAATAGCTTCCCATCAAGCTCTTCGCTCCTCCACCTCCAACTCCCTCAGGGTCAGTCGCTTCCCCAAGGACTGATTTGAGGGTAGATCACTTTCCTCAGCTGGGGCCTCCTTCTGGTTCAGCCTCTCTGCCAGTTTGAAACTAGTTCCAGAAACACCTCAAGGCCTTCCTCTTTGCTTCTGCCTTCGCTATTCCACTCCCCTGCTGATCTGTCTGTTTCATCTCCGTACAGCTGGCTAACCTCTGATTCTGGGCCCAGGTCCCTGCACCACCCAGCCACACACCCACACTGCCTCCTTGAAATCCTTGCACTTCCGTCTGTATCTGTAACTCTGCAGTCCCCTTACCTACACTTGTCAGACACCCCTTGTCTGCGCTTTAAACCTCACAATTGCCATCCGGCAGGCTGTACTACCAGTGGTTGTTTGTTATCCCCTGCTCAGCACTTTCCACCTCTCCCCTCTCCCTTGAACTTTCCCCCTTCCTTCTTCCCTTGCAATTGTGTGTTCTCAAGGTCACTGGGCCTAGCAAGATCATTATTTTGCCCTCCCTTGTTCCCCTCTGTTGCCTCGTCGCGCTCTGAAACACGTGTGTTTGAGCGCGATACAAATAAAATATCATATTGTATCATAACATATCAATGTCAAGCGCTTGTGTGGTCACCTTCATTGTCACTTCTGCACTGGAAGTACTCTCCCATTCAATGTATACAGCCACCTGCACTACTTCTCCTTTCAACACCTTAGCACCATCACTGATATCATCAGCAGGTTATTCTGGCCCCTGATTTCTCACCCTGGCAAAAGTCATGTATTGGTGCTAGAATTCTGTCTTCAGTTCAACATAGTAACCTCCATTTTACCAAGATATGAAAATATGTTGTTAAAAGATGTTGTGCTCCTTCTTTTTTAATTGTATTTTAACTTTTCTGAATATAAGCCACAGGTTGTGAACCTTGAACTGACACATTCGATAACATCTGTTGAAGTGCAGATTCACCCTGACAGCCGTACCAGATGATCAACATCTTGCATAATCACTTCCACTTAGTGCCCCCTTTTACCCTGTTTCTTTTTGTTGTTGTAAGTGTTAGCATTTCTGCACCTATATTAAGTGGCACTGCTCACCCCGGGCTCCCCTCACACCAGTTACAGCTATGAAGGGTACTTTATGTTTGCTTTGCATATCAAATAGGCATGCTAGGCATGTGCTAATCCACTCATAGTGTGGACCCTCACAGTATAACACTGATTCCAAATATGATTATTATATTTGTTCTTTGATATCATGCTTAAAACTACATATTAGATTCTAAGCATGGGATCAGGATTCGAACCTGTGTTACAATGCGTTGTCTTGCTTCCAAGACACACATGTTGCCCTTGAGCTATCCCCCCTCACCTACAAAATAGAAGATATGATACGACATCTACTGACGTGGCCATGGTCATGGAAGCACTTAAACCTGAGATAATCCAAAGTACCACCAGTTGTTTGGGTTCAATTCTGCACAGTAAGTCCTGAGCTGTTGATGGATTCATGTGCTAAATGGAGGCAACAACCTATACTGGGCAGACCATGCCAGGAACAGCCGAAGTGTCTGAATAAACTGGTGGTGGGACATGAAATACTGATCTTGAAAACAGAAAATAACCGAAATGGAGAAAGACATGGCTATGAAAAGGCCAAGAAAATGCCTGTGTCAACTAGAAAAAAACAAGATACTCTTAATTTCCTTGGGCCAGTTAATGTACTGTACTGTGTGTCTCTTCCCTGCCTCATCCTATTTTCCCAAAACCATTACATAGGGCCTCATTCCGAGTGCAGTGGTAAGGGGTTAACGGCACCAGTAAGGATGCCGTTGCTGTTAACCACTTACCACGGATTCCGAGGTCCCTTAGCGGGTCCCGCTAAGGGCGGCTGGTTTTACCGTTATTAACAGGCCCGTTATTAGCTCCTTCCCCACTCGCATTGAGCCCCATGGGGGCTCGAATGGGAATGGGTATTTTGAATGAGGAATTCCCGGGTCCTCCAAGGTTGGAATGGCCCGGTAATTCCTCATTCAAGGAACCCAGACCCGGGCCGATTTTGGAGGCAGCCATGGCTCTAATAGCACCATGGCTACCTCCAAACTCATAATGAGGCCCATAGTCTATGAGTCTTACAAACGGTTGTTATGAGGCTAATGCAGGTACATGTTTTTGTACCAAGGGATATTTCTGATCACAAGAACAATGCAGAATCATTGAAGACATGGTAATATGCATGTTAGTAACCCAATTTATTTTTTGCTTATCCTCAAGGCGTCACATTTCACAGCACACATCATCTCCGAGGGTGTCACCTGCTTACACATCATTTAAACTCTTCCAACAGGACTCATCCATTTAATTGAAATCAACCTTCCAGCAAACATTTTAACTGAATCTTTTATTCTTTCTCTGGGCACTGTACCACTACTAATTCCTTGTCCACCAGTATTGCTGGACCACTTGCCAGAAAATGTCTTGGAAGAGTCAATACACAACTAGCCACTGGACACCTCTACTGAGCATTTGTCTCCCTGAAAGACTCAGAGTAAATGTTTGAGTTTAAGCAGGTGCTCTCATTCTACAGCCCTAGCCATGTGCCCTAGTGTAATGATACCCTTCACAAATGTATAACGTCGGGTTTATTGATGTAATGTACAGTCTTAGACAAATAAAATGGTTGCACTGCGAGAATTAGGAGTATTATAACACATACACTTCTTTTTTGCAGTGGATGGATGACATCAGTGTTTTGGGTTCACTTGAAGGCACGGATTAAGACTGGACTGCAGTCAATACTGTCTACCTGGGTGCAAAGCAAACATAAAGTACTCTCGGTGGTTGCTGTCGGGTAATGGGAGAGGAGCAGCATCTGGACCCAAGAAAAGAAAGTGGTGGGGTGAAGAGATAAATAAAATAACGAAAATGGTAGTGACTGTAATAGGCAAGTAGAAACAACCTCCCTTCACCTTACTGCTTAGACCTCACAGTCACATACACAGCTGCTTATATTGCGCGTGTAAATACTACGATTAACATTGTGGAGGAGGTATCTGACTAATATATCATCATTGGTGGAGCGACTCAAGCTCACAGCTCTGCAGCTGCTTCGCTCTCCTTACCCCTTTCCTCAAACACAATTGGGCTCATTACAAGTATGGCGGTGCAGGAAAAAAGTGCCAGTATCAGAATGACTGCCACTTTTACAGCTCCAGCATACTACGAGTTTGGTCATGGAGTGGGGGAACTGCCTCCAGCATTTTTCTCGAGGTAATTCCCCCACTAACGGCTGATAAATCAGCAAAATCGGTGGAATTACCACAGCAGTAATTCTGCCAGCAGTAATGCCACCTAAATCCCCCATGGAGTCCTATGGACTCCAAATTATTGGGGACTAACATCGTCACCGCCACTTGTAATCTGGCAGTAAATCCGCCAAAACCAAGTGGTGGTAATGGTAATTCCGTTGGGCAGTATTCCGGTGGATTTACCACAGGAAAACCGCCTATCTCGTAATGAGGCCCAATGTGGTGTACCTGAGCGGATATGAACTTACCTTCAGCCCAGAGCGCCCTTAAGTATTCTGGGCAGAAGCTGCCTGTGCAGGAATGATGACCCATGCTGCATTACAATGGAAAATCAGGCTGCTCCTCAGGCAGCTGACTCAACCACATTTTTGGAATATTTTGGTTAAAAAAAAAGATTCTTGATGAAAGCGACATTTATCGAGAAAAAATAGTGATCTGCCCAAATTTCTCTCTCAGCTGCGGTGATGTATTTGATATAGAAAAAGTCATATTATTTACTTTGTTGGCTATTTTTAAATTGAAGGAGCATGTACTTGTAGTCAGGACTTGTCTCTTTATGTTGCATCCTTTGTGTAGTTTAGATTTTTTCATTGGGTAGGTAGCCTTCCCCGTTATGTTAGAGGAAACCCTGTGTTTGGGTTGCACTGAAAGGAAGTGACATCATGGGGATGGAGGGGAAGTTACGTTCAGTTGAAATAAAGTAAGGGAGTTGGAAACCGTCCAACCATGTGGTCCACTTATTCATTGTGTGCTTGATGTGGCAGGGGTGCCCGAGTCATAGCCACCGCATTGGCGGCAACAGGGAGATGACCCCCCATACCCATGCCATTTCCTCTGCCTAAAGAGATGTGGGGAGAAAGAAACTGTTGCGGAGGTCCCCAGAATAGGAGCAGCTTACCATACAGCAATGCTGCGTGGCCGTGCACACTCCCCCTGTCTTTCTGCATGGGTGAGGCAAAGAAGGGCAAGAGAGGTGTACCCGTGATAGTGCCCTTTCATTCACATTTATTTATTTATAGCATTTATTGTACGCACAAACCCAGAAGTATCATGGCCTAGTTACAGACATCTTACTTATATATGTAAAAAATCACAGTACATTTCACAGCATTACAACATAAGTCTTATATATATAATAAATCACAATACACTTTGCTGCATTACATCATAGAGCGTGTGCCGTTAAAGTAGTGTGTTCTGGCGTTCAGTACTGTAGGGTGCGGGAAAGGGTGCTGTTCAAGAAGCTCTCTGGCACTTTCTATCCTTGGTGACAAAGTGAGGGTGGGGGGGCATCAGGCTCGAATTTATTGAATAGCCACGTTTTGAGAGTTTTCTTGAAGCACTGGTGTGAGGGCTCAATTCTGGCGTGGAGTGGGAGTGAGTTCCAGAGTTTAGGGGCCTTTACTGGAAAGCTGCTTCCCCCTGCTCTAGAGCATTTGAAGCGTGAGATAAAGAGATGTGCATTGTTGTTGGATTTTAGCGTTCTGGTAGCTTTATTAGAGGTGACAGTGTTGTTGATGTTAGTGGGGGCCTTTTTGGTAAGACATTTGTGAGTGACACAAAGGGCCTCATTACAAGAACGGCGGTAGCCATGGAGCTACTAACTCCATGGCTGCCACCATTCCGGGCTCCATTACCGGGTTCCTGCAATGGGGACTTACGGGTTACTCCGAGATAGGAGGACCCAGTAACTCCTCCATGAAGGAATTCTTCCCCATTCCCATTGAGCCCCATAGGGCTCAATGGGAATGGGGAGGGAGGTAATAACGGGCAGATTACATCTGGCCCATTATTGCCTCCCTCTTCCCCTCGCGGGACCCAGAAAGTATGCCTGGTTTTACAAGGCGTGCGATCCGGGTCCCGCGATGGGAAGCTTGTAATTGGCGCTCCCGGAATGAAGGGGGCCGGTGCTGTACCGGCCCCCTTCAATCCGGGAGCGCCAGGGTCGTAATGAGGCCCAAAGTGTTTTGAAGATGATTCTAGCTTTAATGGGAAGCCAGTGGGCTTCTCTACTAGTGGAGGAAATATGATCAGATTTTTTTAATCCAGAGGCTGCTTGCAGAGCCTTGTTTTTGTAGCAATTGTAGTTTGGCTAAATTGGCCTTTGAGGTGCCTCGTAGTTACACATTGCAATAATCTAACTTTGATGGGATGAGGGCCCCGCTAGTGTAGTACAGTTTTGTGGCGTAAGGAATTGGCGGCTTAATGCAATAAGTTTGGATGTGTAGGAGGTGGCCGATGGTAGGGCATTTACGTGTTTGGTCATTGTTAAGTTTGCATCAAGGTGAACGCCTAAGGTTTTCTCCATCTTCTCATCGTTTAGGCACATGCTGTTGACCGCCATCCAGTTTTGAATTATCGTATATTTTTTGTTAATCATGATAGTGTCCTGATCCTAATTCCTGGTTAATGGAATTAGGATCTGGGTGTCATCAGCGAAGTTGGTATAGATGATAACCTTGGCATCCAGGGCAGCGAAGAGTAGCTTAGTGTAAGCATGGTAAAGGGTGGGCAACAAGCATGATCCTTGCTGGATCCTAGTGGTACTGGTATAGGGTCTGCAGCATCCCTGCCTATGGAGACTCAGGAAGTGCGATTTCCAAGGAAGGATTTGACCCAAAGTGTAGCATCCTGAGAGAAATGGAAATCGTTAGCCTGGGTGGTGCAGAGTTTCTCATGATCAACTAGATAGAATGCAGTGGATATAACTAATAGTAGGAGGATGCATAGTTTGCCAGCATCTCTTATGCAGTCAATTTGGATTTTAAGATCCAAGAGCACTGTTTCAGTGCTGTGGTTAGGCCGAAAGCCAGATTGTCTCACTCATAGGAGCTGATTTTCTTCATGGTGGGATTGTATTTGTGCATAGGCTATGTTATCGATCATTTTTAATAGGAAGGGAACCGTGGTTATGGGGCAGTAGTTTGAAGGGACTTTTGGGTCCAGGGACGTTTTTTTAGGAGAGGGTTCAACCAAGCTTCTTTGATAATGGAAGGGACTGTGTTAATGTTAAACAATGTATTGACACATTTGGTGATGATAGGGGTCAGCGTAGGAGCACACAGCTTGACTAGGTGAGCTGGGAAGCTGTCTCCTTTACAGTTGGAGGGTTTTAGCTTGGAAATAGAGTCTAGTACTTGATTTTGGGATAATGCGGCGTATTTGAATAGGGTGTTAGGGTTTTCGCTGGAGCTGCCAATAATCTGTGGGGGGGTGTTTTTATTGGCCGGGTGCTTTCTTTTGGATGGGATTTTCTCTTGGAGTACTTGTATTTTGGATGCTAAGGCATTTTGTATAGTAGTGCACCAGGCTTTCCTTGATTTCACTTGGGCAGGCGATGGGATGGAATTTTCCAATTCTCTAAGAATTGTGAAGAGGTCTTTGGAATTAGAAGACGCGTTACTGATGTGGTTGTTCAGGGCATTAGCTTTGTGCGTAATAATGGCAGCTTTACATGTTTTGTTGGCTTCTGCCAGTGCTTTTAATAAGTTGGGTGATAGGGTCTTTTTATGGATATGTTCCAAGGATCTTTTGTTGCACATGAGTAGTACAAGTTCTTTATTGAACCAGAAGTGTGTGTGTTTGTCTGGGCTTCAAGTTTTAGTTTTAAGTGGGGCTAAGGAGTCGATGTGGTTTTAAGACAGTTGTGGTAGAGGTCTGCAAGACAACTTGGATTGGTGCTCAATATGGGAATGGTGGACAGGGCATCGTTAAGAATAGGGGTGAGGCTGTCTACTGTTAGGTTCCACTTATTCCTTATTTCAATGGTGTCCAATAAGGTAGAGGTGGAGTGGAGCATTTTTTCAAGGGAGAGTGTAAAGTTAATGAGGTGGTGTTCAGGCCAATCGACTGGTACATTTCAATCTATTAATACTTGTGTGTTTAGTGTGAGTATCCCATCTAATACTCTGCCTTTGACATGAATAGGGGCGTTGACTAGCTGAGTGAAGTTCATATCTGAGAGTGAGGCATGAAAAGCCTTTGCTTTGTGGTCTTGTTTGTCATTGAAACCTAAGTTAATGTCACCTAAAATGATGAGTTTAGTATTAGGTTTGAGGAGGGGCATGAGGAGGAGTAGGATGTCTGATTCAAGGTGGCTATTATTGTTGGGAGCTATGTAGACGACCAGAATGTTGGTTGTTGTTTTAGGGTCTGTTGTGAGTTTAGCTAGGAGTAGTTTGTAACCTTCTAATGGGTCGAGTGGGCAGGATCTTAGTTGGACGCTGGTTTTGGCTATTACGGCCACACCACCTCCCTGTGCATTTATTCTATCAGTCCTGAGGATGTCAAATCCAGGTGGGATTGCCATCATTAGTAGGGGGCCTGAGGCTTGGTGTAGCCCGGTTTCGGTCACTACTAGTACATCCAGATGTTGGTCCAAGACAAGGTCGTGGATCTCAATGGGATGGGCACCGAGTGACCAAATGTTAAAAAGCGCACCTTTAATGCTGGGGGAGGGATCTGGCGGAGGAGGTGAGGGGACCGTTACTTGAGGGAGTGTTGGTTTGGGCATGGTGTGTTGTTCAGTCTTGACGATAGATTGTGGTCTGCTCTTGTTGGGTTGCGGTATTGGTATACACGAGGTTGGCTTTTTGGTGATAGTGATTATGGGTGTCTTTTGCGGAGATGTATGGTGAGAGGACAGGGTGGTGGGGTTGGTGGGGTGGGGGAAGGAGGTTCGTGTTGTTAGTTTACTTAGTCTAGTAGCACCTAGGATAGGGCACAAAGTCATAGTAGCAGGTGATGTAGAGCTAGAACGGGCAAACATGTGACAGATGATAGAGTCGGTGGGGGAATTGGGGCATGTTATGGTGGCCTTTTTGTAGCAAGGTCAGCTTTGGTAGTCAGTGGGACTATTAGGTGTGACGTTACACAGGGATGTATTAGGTTGAAACGGGGCGATATTGGGTAGGAATGAGGTGGGGCAGGGGAGAGGATAGTGCCGGCAGCAGCCCAGTTTGGCAGGGTCGTTGCCTGCTGGGGTGTAAGCACCTCCTGTGCAGTGAATGGCATTGTCTCTAATGTGGATGGCTCCATAGTGAGCTGGGTACCGCCTGGGTAACGTTTAGGGTAGGGATAGCACAGAGTTAGTATCATGCAGCACTGTATGCTAGCTTATTATCCTCGCTATCACAACATACAGTATGACGTTAATGAGCAGTAAAGTGATGGGCCTTGGGGAAAGAAGGACTTTAGGTCCACTTGTGCCTTGGCTTTCAGAGTGGGCACAGCGCAACAACACAGTGGGGCAGTGGTAGTAACAGTATGGGCGCACATTAATTCAGTACTGTAATCGAGGCAAAAAGCATTTAGCTAGAGTCATGCAGGTCGGCAACAGTTTACACAATGGTACTTGCATGGAAATACAGTGATTATAGTGCCTAGGTATGTAGCAATGAGGGCCCACATTCATTCAGCAATTTAAATGGGTAACAGTTTACACAAAGGTACTTGCATAGAAGTACAGTGATTATAGTGCCTAGGTATGTAGCAATGAGGGTGCACGTTCTTTCAGCAATTTAAACAGGGCGACCAGCGTTTAGCTAGTCATGCGGGCCGGAGACAGTTTACACAATAGTACTTGCATGGAAATACTGTGGATGGGCCAGTTGAGCGTAACTTATGATATTCGAGGCGCAGTGGGGGTAGCTGGGTCACAGGAAAACATGTTGGTTAGTCAAGTAAAGGACTATGTCCTATGGCGGTGGTCCAAACAATGGTGCTATGTAGTACTCCGTACTACGAACAAGTTAATAGAGTTCTGATCCATCGGATGGTGAGGCTGTGTAGTCTAAGTGGACTGCGGCGAGACTTGCTAGTGCAGATTCTTACTGGATTACTCATAGTTTTATCAAGAAAAAAAGGTCATGTCCTCGGCGTTGGGTGTTCCTCCGTTTCTATCGGCCCCGAGAGGCCCGGACAGGAGCCTTGTTTGTGTGCCTTAGTTGGGGGCCAGCTTCCGCCTGCCAGTGCCCCAGGATTGGTTGATAGAAGATGGCTGGCCAATCGGCTGCCAGAGGCATGCACACTGCCATGGAAGTGCAACATTTCTCAGGTCGGCCAAAATGAGATGTTCAAACTATGCGGTTTGCTTGCAGGACGAATGTAGTAAATTGCAGAAAGTGGATCTTGACACACTCATGCAGCAGTCAGGTCTGGAAGATCGAATGGTAGCTTCAAAGTGGAATCAGCTGGGAAATGAATCACGTCAAGGTTGAATGCAGCAAAATTTGGATGAAGTGGATGCACTGCTCCAGCAGCAGACGTCGGAAGGGTCCTGCTCCTGGGATTCCATGGCACAATGAGTGGATGGCTCGGACAGGAGCCTTGTTTGTGTGCCTTAGTTGGGGGCTGGCTTCTGCCTGCCGGTGCCCCACAATTGGTTAATAGGAGATGGCTGGCCAATCGGCTACCAGAGGCATGCACACTGCCCTGGAAGTGCAAACTTTCTCAGTGTGGCCATCTTAAGATGTGCAAACCTTGCGATTTGCTTGTAGGACGAATTAAATAAATTGCAGAAAGCGAATCTTGACAGGCTCATGCAGCGGTCAAGGTCTGGAAGATCGGACGGTGGATAAAAAGTGGAATCAGCTGGGAAATGATTTGCATCAAGGTTGAATGCAGCAGAATTTGCTCACAGGCTTACCTTTTAATGCAGGCGGTAGGATCAAGTGGATACCCTGCTGGCGCAGCACACGTGGGAAGGGGAGCTCGCAACCTGCCATAAATCCAGCTGTGAGGGGCACCTGTTGCTCATGCCCATGTCCTGCTAGTGCAGGTGCATGTAGGGGGTGCATCTCACCCGAGTACTCCGAGGGAGAGTCTGCTTGCCCTCAGTCACACACCAGAACAAGGATGGGCTGCAGCCTCTGGTGGCTGCTGCTGGGTTGCGAGTGGCATATCTGAAGGAGACATGGTGTTAACGCCTATGCACCTTTTACAGGAGGCTCCCCAACAAGACACACATGTGGTGAGACCACAACTACAAGCTGATAACAAGGTGAACCATGCCCTGGGGCCCCTGGATGATCACAGGAAGAAGTGTCTGCTTACATTGAGTGCTGCTGTCTGAGACATACTATATGATGTTTCTGACAATATCACTGACTCGTTTGATGAATTGAAAGGAGCACTCTCCCAGTATTTTGCGCCTCACACCAATGTTGGTTATGAAAGACACATCTCCCACACCACTGTTCAGGAAAAGGTGAAACAGTGGCCAATTTATTTGGTTCGGCTCAGGGTCAGGATCAAGCACTGTGATTTTCATTCCTATTCCAATGACACGCAGTGGAGATCACAAATCATAGTGGGATGTGAATCAAACCTGTTCAGGAAAAAGTTACTTCAAATACCCTGCACGTTGGAAGAAATCCTGATGAAGACACATACAGACTTGACAAATGACCTACCCGTGGAGACAATTAAGAAACTGAAGTTACAAGATCTCCCCTGGGATCGCTGAGACTCCCAAAAACAAACACATGGATAGATTCTGCTTCTGGTGCAGGTATGAATTCCCACATAAGGATGTCTGTCCTGTGTTGGGTCAAGTATGTGCTGCCTGCAGTGGGGAAAATCATTTCAAGGAAGTCTGTTGAAATACACTGCAGTCACATCCGTTGTTGCCTCCATGCTCGTCTCTGCACCCACAACACGGAGCTGAAGCCTCAAGACAAGCAACGGAGGGAAGAAGACACAAGCGTCATGCATTGGACTCCAGACGATATCTAGATGGGAATGTAGGTCTCCAGAATGGAGAGAGCACCGGCATTCCCAGTGCACAACAGACACATGGAAGAAAGATCACCATCAGGGTGCGAGTCCAGGTCGCAAGATGGGAACCTAAAGAAAACATATTTGTGGGTGCTGGATAATCCATCTGCTCTCAAGCACACTCTTGTCATACTCCTTAGGCAAATGACATCCTCAATTAATTTGTGGTGGAGAGAGGTGCAACGGTCAACATTGTCAGTGAGGAAGCACATAACAAACTACCGAAAGGCCCTCCGCTACCACCATCTGAAGTGGATATATATCCTTATGGCATCCACATGCCTCTGTCTTGCCAGTGAACCACTTCGCCCACATGCAGATACAAGTCTCAATTGACACGCATCAAACTGCATGTCCTCAAAACTGCAGCAGGCAGTGGAAGCATCGTGAGGGTTCCATGTAATAATGTCCCTGCAAAAATATTGCCTGGCAATAAAGGTGTCAGGGACATTATTACATTGAACATGCGGGGGACTCCCCTGCACCCCCAAAACATTTTTCTATTTCAAAAGGAGCGGGGGACACCCCCACAACCCCTGCTCCCCTTGACCCCATATATATGGTCGCCATATATAATATTGCCACAGCCTTTTACTGGCGACATTATGCATGGCAACCATATGTATGGGGATATTACCTGATACTATCCTGAGTTTCAAGACCGCCCTGGATATGGAGCTTGTACACATTCTTTACAACCTGATGGCACACAAAAGCACAGCCATGTTGGAAAATATTGAGCAAGCATTCCCGACACTGTTCAAAGTACTGGGGAAACTCAAAAACTGTTCAGTCAATTACACATTGACAGATCTAGCAATCCTGTAGCTCAGCATTAGTTGTGAAGGAGCTTTGCAAATTGCTGGGTCAAGACATCATTGACCCTGTCATGCTGCCCACCCCATGGGTATCCCTAATAGTCTCCATTCCCAAGAAAACCATGACAAGTCTATTTGCTTGTGCATCGATACGAGATGACCAAATGTATCAATTCAAAGAGAATGACATTTAGCACCAAGGAGCATTGACATGATTCACCTCCTCAATGGGCTAGTGTGTTTTCCATGCTCAACCTCAACAAAGGCTAGCATTAACTAGAGCTGGCCCCAGAATCACAAATCAATACAACATTTGTGACTCACCTTGTCCTGTTTCTGTTGCAAGCACCTATGTTTTGGTGTTTCCTTGCTGGCTGAAACCTTTCATGAGGAAATCCATAACGTCATCACACACACATATAATTGTATTTACTACGGCAATGATATCCTGGTGATTGGCAATTCACCGGAACATCATAATGACATGCTCCACCGGGTAGCATGGCGCTGAAGGCTGCCCATCTCATGGTTACCAAAGAGAAGTGTGAATGCAGAAAAGGCACGCTCAACTTATTTGGACATATATTTTCCAATCAGGGTATGCGACTTAAACCTGATAAAGTGGCAGCTCTCATCGACAAACCGAGACATGTAAAAAGCGTCAGATCTTTGCTCTTTTCTGGGGTTGGCAAGCTATTGTTCTAGATACATACAGGATTTTGCAACCATAAGCACACCCCTGCACAAACTCACTAAAGCCCAGGCAGAACTTTGGTGGATGATACAGTGGTACCATCATTGGAAGATATGCAGGGGTCAAGTCCTAAAAAATAAAGTGGGGAGACTCATCAACAAACACAATGGGATGTGACGTCGGCAGAAATTAACATATCAAGGTGAAATATGCACATTTGATTAAATTGGGATTGCATCACCAACCTAATTGCACAGGACGAACAGAATTTGGCTTTCATAAAATCAGCACACACCCAAAACCAAGAGAGGATATTTCATTCTAATAGAGTTTTTGAAAACGTTAAAAGGTGTGCATGTTTTAAACTCCAAGAACCAATGCAAATGTTTTCCCGGGGACTTGTAGTACCAAAATGGGACATTTCACCTTTAGCTGTTTGTTATTTTTCATCAGGTTATATAATGCTGTGTGGAGAAGTGTCTGCCCTACAAGCCTGATGACTGTGATTTGATCCCGAGGTTGGCTTTAATTAATACATTCAAAGACTACTTTCAATATTTCTCATTTTAGCTGGGGGGGGGGACTGAGTCCACCCTATGATTAAAGTGAGCGGACTCAGTCCCCCCGACTTGAGCCCTGAAGATAGGGAATATTTTGATTCCGACAGATTGACCGAATAATATGTGGCCACTAGCCCTGTGAGTTTAGGTGTCATACTAGCACAATATGATCTTGTATCATCACAAGGAAAGGGTATTGTGTGAAGAGAGAGCACGAGCTTGTACATCACTGAACAAGCGTATTCTCAGGCTGAGTAGGAGATAGTCTTGTGAACAGTTTCATTTATTCCCATACAGGAAGGCGTTCACCATCGCCATGGATCATCAAGCTCTTTTTGCCATTTATGGCATCCCGAAGGCACTTATGCCACAGAGGATAGCTTGTTGGGGTTTGAGACTCATGGATTATGATTTCACTATCATTCACATACCAGGGAATGAATCCTGCAGATTTTCTGTCGAGACACCCTACCGCGCCTTCCAGGGTAGAACAGCCCATAACTGACGCCTACATTAATTACCTCATCCATCAATCAAAACCATTCTGCTTGGATTTGGCTACTCTGCAACAAAAACAGAAGGTGATCCTGCTTTTGCTATCATTTGTCACTGTATCACCAAAGTGAAGATGAAGCATGGCAAACAGATGGCGAGTCAAAACGGGGCAGAGATCACAGAGGATGTAGCAAGTTTACTCTTAGTGCAGGATGAGCTAATGGTCACAGTGGATCACATTCCAAAAGGCTGCAAGAAAGCGATCCCCACCACACTCTGTCAACAAATAATTGATATTTGTACATGAGGGCCATAGGGGAATTGTCTTGACCAAAAGGATGCTAAGACAAAAGGTGCGGTTCCTGAGGTTAGACAAAAGAGTAAAGGATAATCTGAAGAACTGTCCCACTTGTGTTGAATCTTCACAAGCCCTTCCAGGGTCTCTACAAATTTCGCCACTGCCGGACACATCTGGGAGGAAGTAGCAGAAGATTTCTCTGGGCCAGAATGGATTGGCCTACATGTGCTGGCTATGGTGAATATGTACTCTTTTTTCCAAAAGCTGCAGATAGTGGCCCTCATTACGAGTTCGGTGGTAACCATGCCACTATCGGCTGCCGCCAAAATCGCGTCGGGGTCCGGGTCCTCGGAATGAGGACTTACCGGGCCATTCCGAGTTCGGAAGGCCCAGTAATTCCTCACTCCAAGGACCCGGACACGGTCCTTCTCCATTCCCATTTCAGTCCCCATAGGGCTGAATGGGAATGGGAGAGGGAGCAAACAACGGGCTATTACGAGATGGCCCGTTGTTTGCTCCCTCCTCCCCTCGCGGGACCTTGCAAGCACGCCTGGTTTTCCCAGGCGTGCTTACCATGTCCCGCGAGGGGAACCCGTAATGCGACGGTACGGGGTGAACGGCGCCGGCACCTTTTACGGCGCCATTCACTCCGTACCGCCAGGGTCGTAATGAGGCCCAGTGTCTTCAACTGCAGCATCCAGTTTCATCACTGCGTTTGATAGAATCCTCACGGCTTATGGCATACCCCAAATTGTCAAGTCGGTCAACGGTCCTCCTTTTACAGTTCAGGACTTTACGAAGTTTGCAGCTCCATGGGTTTAAAACACAGGAAGATCACACCTTTGTGACCTCAGACTAATGGCACTGTTGAACGGTACATGGCCAATGTCAAGAGACATGTGGCATATTACTTACCGTCCACTGGAGCAGAGTTGGTATCAATTACTGCAGGACTAACGGAACATGGCACACAGCACCACAGGGAATTGTCCACCGGAGATGATGTTCGGCCGAATGCTCTGGACACGACTGCTACATGTGAGGCCAGGAGATCACCACTTCAGGATCTGCAACTTCAAGAGAGGGATGAGGCTGCTACGTAGAACATGAAGTAATACGCAGACAAGGAAACGAGAGCCACAGAGTGTAACATTCAGGTTGGAGAGAAAATTACAGTAGGACAGCGCAAGAGAAGGAAGCAGAAGACTCACTCTCACCCGGAGCCACTTACTGTCACCCACAAAAATGACAACAGCGGTTAACTGTGACAGGTTAGTCACCAAGAAAACATCTCCCTTCAAAACATATGAAGGTGCAAGTGGTGTTCAGAGGATGAGGGAAGATATGGACGAGAGTGAAGCGGAAGCGGATGCCTCCTACTTAGTTGCAGGGCCCGCCTTAGGAGCAGCAGCGCCTTGGGCGAATTGACACCCCCCCTTCCCCACGCGCCCCTGGTCAATAGGGGGCGGTGCCACGGAGTGTAATTTTTTTTTTAAACCTCCTCGCAGGTGAGGGTGTAATTCTATTAACAGGGTGAATTAGCACCCTATTGTTCCTAAATGCGCTCTGCTGCCGCGGGCGTATTGACCAACAATGAGGCCCCTGCCGCCACTATGGCAGCTCGGGGGAGCCCTTGAAAGACTTCCCCGAGCTGGCGTGGGGCTAACGGTGCCTTTTGTTGGTTAAGGCGCCTGCAGCAGAGGGACGCATTTGGTGTCAATCGGGTGCTGAACACCAGATTGACATTGAATGCGCCCGCCTGCTGCGCGTTCTCCCGCTACGCCAGCTCGAGGGAGCCCTTGAATGACTCCCCCGAGCTGACGTGGTGGGGGCTAATGGCGCCCTGGGGGGGCGCGGTGCCCCGGGCGGTCGCTTGGATCACCCCCCTCTAAGGCCGGGCCTGCTTAGTTGATTATGAACTGTCGAATGGCGAGAGAGGCCTTAATTGTCTCAAGAACATCGCCACTGACGACACTTCAACAGTCGCGAACGGCTTTTTGACGAAATGGGGTACTGTTGACTGTTTAATAAGGGGGGAAGTTGTAGTGTCAGAGTTGGTATTGGGCGGGCAGTCCTATGTGTTATGTTAGAGGAGGCCCTGCGCTTGGATTGGACCGAAAATAAGCGACGTAATAGGGAGGAAGGGGGAAGTTTAAATCCAGTTAAAATAAGGTAAGGGAGTTGGAAACCGTCCTCCGTGTGGTCAGAGTATTCGTTGTATGCCTGAGGTGGCAGGGGTACCCCATCCATATCCACCACTCTCTGAACCCTAAAATGCGTTTCTCAGTGCATTCATATGCCTAGACATTGGCAATTCTGTTCGGTGTGTTACGGTTTCTCTCCGCCATTTGACTGAGCTCAACAAACATCTCTGGCAAATTAACATGAACCACTTGTTATTGCTGTTGACCACTAGAGGGCAGTGATGCCATTCGAATAAGAGAAACATAGCACCTTTATTTAGCTTAGCCTAATTCATCACAACCAGCGGAAAAGAAAACACGCCTTCCATTTGTTTGCACACATGACCACGATCGTCCATATAATTATGCATTGTTTTCAACACACATTTAAATCAGCCGTCTCTAGGCTCATATGCACAATATCGTTTCGAGAATGCTACGCAATGTTATAGGAAACCTAACAGTAACCCCCGTTCTCGAGTGTTCTGGAGTGCGGTGCATCATGGAGACATTCTACATCCGTTTTGACAGCGCCTTCCTACATGTGTCCAAAGCGCTTATTCTGTTCACTTGGAAGCGCTTTTGTTATCGATGCTATTCAATGATATTCCGTTCATAAGACCTTGGAAGGATGGGCTAGGTCATGTGTCTGTGATGTCAGGGTACAGATCATGCTAACAGGACCTTATCTCTCCAAACAGTGCAATTCAAAAGCCAGGCACCCCCCTTCCTGAAACATGTATATACCCTAATCACTATCTTATATCCATCTTCATAAGAAATGCCAGGCCGATGTTTAACCTCTTCTTTAAAGGATCAATCCAAGCGATTGTGAGGGTAGATCAGTCACAATAACATTTGGAACCCAGAAACTGCCTTGCAGATGGCTGGCCACGCTGCTGTCCTGCGCGGAGCACTGCGACGGTAACAATGGGAAAACACCATGGTCGGACTGGGACAAGAAATAGGCCGGACATCCAAACAAAAGTGGCCCACCCCTCGCCTCAAAAAAGAGGCCCACCCCTCGCCCCACGACCCTTCACCTCTTCCGGAAGTGATGTCATTTGACCCCACCCGAAATTGACATCCCAGGAAACGATGAAACATTACCTTTCACCCCTTGACAAAACAGGAAGTGGCATCAAATATCATTGCTCCTAAGTACACTACGAAAAATATGGTTATGATTTCACTAATGTGATATACATTTCATACAAGAATGGATCACCATAGGTATTAATATCTGTCTGTATAGATCCATATTGTCAAATTACTGTGAATGCAAGCAGACGTCCAAGGCCAAATGATAATATGTTATTGCACAGCACTTACGCTTAAACTCTTTTTTATAGAACAAATATGCATACAATATAACCCTGCCAGTGTTGGTACTCATTTATCGATAAGAAGGATGCAAAGCTGAGATGGCCTTCCTGGAATTCGAACCTGCAGATCACACACACATCGCAGCAGTGAGCGCTCAACCCACTGAGCTATCATACCGGCAATAGTAAAATGAGCAATTATTCTATAGTGGATACCATTACACTGGTAACTGAGATTTAACAGCAGACCAGTTAAGTTCATCTGCACTTCTGGTGCAAAGTTGGCCGCATGTCAAGCCTGCATGCATCTACTTTCAGACTTCAGAGGTTGGCAAAATAGGGAAAGCAGCGCACTCACAGGGCATCCCATACTCTGAGCACTCATTACCTCATACATGGAAACAAACATCCTGAACAGCATGCGAGGGAGATGGGAAAGATAGACACATGACAACAAAGCATTCATTGTGGCACAATGAAGTCAATGGACACTTGATGTGCTATGGTCAAATATTTCTACACTGTACAGAACTTTTAGGCACAAGGATTTTGTCAAGTGACTGAGGACACCGAGATGGAATGTCTTCTGATGATCGTAACAGAGACAACGGCAGAAAAAAAACATGCTATTACTGCGACTTGCAAAAGGCAAAATACATAGTCCGAAATGGATGCTTATTCTACTCTACAATTGGTAGTTTATGACTAATATCACTAATACATATTTAGCAATAATACAACAGCACAGCAACTCCAGGGGGCACCGTGCCCGGCAGCGGCCCCAGCCCCTCATCTTTGCATGCTGCTGCAGCATGTGAATAATACATGTGTCATAATTTATGATGCACACATCATGCATGCAAATAATTAATCAAAGCAAGGTAACATGTGTTACCTTGCTTTGATGAATTATGCCGTTACAGGTGTTATTTCTTTTCTCCAAAATAAATGTCTTTTTTCAATCTTTTTTTTTTCTTGACATTTTATTTTTCTTCAAAACTGGCCCAGGCGTGGGCAGAAACAGGCCCCCACTCTCCATGATCGTTTTCGGCCCGGCCACAGGCCGAAAGGCCAAGGGTTCAATCCGACCCCGGGAAACACGCACTGCCAAAGCCAATACGTCTGGCATTGTTTTTTGTAAGTGGGCATAAGCGAATGGGTGAAAGCGATTCTATGGGTTGATGGATTAGTGAGTGAATCTGGTTGTGCGGGCAGATGAATGAGTGGCGGTTATGATTGTATGGGTAGAAAGATGAGTAGGTTTGTATGGTTGTATGGATGGATATGGGGGTGGGTGTATTAGTAGGTGAAGTTGGTTGGATGGAGAGATGAAACAGTGGGTGAGAATGGATGGATTAGAAAAGCCGAGCTCTGGTGCGGATGTAGGTTTTGGGGCTGCAGTGCAGTTAGTGCAGTTTATTTTTTTAATATTATTTATGTTTGGTTTATTAGAAACCTTTCATAAAAACATTTGGAAGACATCAACTTGAGAACAATTCACCAGGCTAAAAAATACATCACACTTTTTTGCAAAACACATTGCAATTAAAAGTTACTCAATAAAATCACGTTGTTATAGACATCTATTCTAACGTATCGCTTCATTCATAATCCCAAAATGTCTTCTATGAATTTGATCACAGCAAATATTATTGAGTAATTTTCGCCAATTAGAAAGAGTTTCCACCATTCATCTACAGATAGAGTTCTATACTGCTTGGCAAGTTCGATCATGTATTTCTGCTTCGTTGAAGTAAGCATATTACATTCTTTTATCAGATGTTTTAATGATTCAATCTTCCATTCCCCTTGCAAAATCGGCAAGAAGAGGATATTTTATCAGTTTCCTCACACTGAGTACTTCTATAGTTGGTATAATGGTCAATCTTACTCAGATGAATAAGTCACGATATTTGGGACTGGAAAGTTTTGAGAGATATCTCGGAAGTTGGTGCAAGCCTCTTAATTAATGTTCCAAACTAAGTGGTAAATTATAAATTGACCTTTCGGTTTGTGCATCAATCCATACTTGCCTCTTCAAGGAGTTCTTAACTTTTGAAGGGTTCCTTATTAAAACCTCTTCAGATAACTCAAAGTCATTTAACACTCCACAGCATAGGTTTTTCCAAGTGTTCACAAACCAATCTTTTGTGTGATTGCCAGATGGGGGAGGGCACTGAGTCTCAATCCAGCTGCGGTAAAGGCTTAATGAATTCCATTTGACCCTGGATTTAAGCGACTTCAGTCCTAGTTCGTATTTTATTAGGGAAATTGGGAATGATCTCGGTAGACGTAAGGCCTTTTTCCAAAAGTAGCCTTCCATCATCTCCCAGAAAACTTCAGGGATGTTCAAGACTGTTTCTGCACTATAGAGAATAATGGGGGCTTCTTTTAGATTTCAAAAATAAATAATGTGGATCAGTGTACATTTCCCAATTTTTTTGTGGAACACATGGCCTGACATGTCAAACGAACGCATTTCGATCTGATCGCTTCGGTCCAGGTTTTCTCAATTCAACTACAGTTGATTAAGGCACCTAGATATAGTACAGAGTCCACATTTCCAGAACCCTGTCACCCAAGGTCCAAACAAATGTAGGTTTTCTTTTCCCTCGTGAAATTGAGAAGGTGAATATTTGGGATTTTTTGGACTTTACTCTCAGGTCATTTTTTTCATATAAACGTCCAGCTGGTCTGGACTCCGCTGTAGGCCTATGGGAGTTTTTTCTAGTATGAGCAAGTCATCTGCGTATAACATCCAACGAATGACTTTGGCATACATTTTGAGAGCAAAGAGCCTGACCTCTGACAGACACTGTTCCATATTCGATAAATATAGGATACACAGTGTTGCTGCTAAAGGATAGACCTGTTTAACTCCCCTCCGTGCATTAATTGTGTTAGTTAAGGCACCTTTGGTGGACAATCTGATCTTAATGGTGGTTTGCGATTGAAAAGCTCTAATTGCTGAAAGAAGATCTGAGGACAGCCCAATTTAGCTAACTTCATCCACTATTTTTCACTATTAATACTATCAAAAGCGTGTTCCAAATCAATAAAGGCAAGATGGATGTTCTGCTTTGTTTTGAATGCCTTCAGTTTCCATATATTGATGAGGAACAAGTTTAAGTTGGTTCAGACACCCTTAATGAACCCTTTTTGTCTTCTATCTAGGAGGCTAAAGGTAAGGGCCCATTTTTTAGATGACTGAATAGAATGGAAGGGAAGAACTTGCCAAGAGTATCCAAGAGGGCTATAGGTCTATAGTTTTTTTGGATTATCTCTGTCACATTTCTTGAATATCGGCACAATCAACTCAGTCTTCCAGGACTGTGGTATAGCTCTTGCTTTGAGAATTTGGTTAAAAAGCAAGTCACAAAAGTTAGCCCAATTCTCTGGATGTTATTTGATTACATAATTGTTCAGTCCATCAGGACCTGCTGCGCGAGAAGTATTTAACTTTTTTATTGCAAATAGAATATTGTCACGGTCAAAATGTATGAACCACGAAGAATCAGACTTACTTTTAGGTACTATGGATTCATTTGACAGACCTAAGTAGAGGTTAGTAACCCACGCTTTCTCTGTGACGGCAGAAATGACTGTTGCTAATTGAAAAGTAGTAGATCTCGTGTGTTCTTGTTTGCCATTACTTTTATTATCCTTTCTCTATCATCTTGATAGCGTTGTGCTTTTGCAGCTAACACCCAGTTCTTGTACTGTTGTTGCCTTTTCCTCTTGAGAGCTGTCTTATGACCAATATGCAGATGATCGTTGTGACAGAGATCAGCTCACAAAGTTCTTTTAATTTCACACACTTTGGGGTTAGAATAGTGAAGTCTCTTGAAAAGCCTGTTTCGTGCCTGCCCTGGGCTTCAATTGCAAATCAAGTAAGACGTCAGAATAATCATGGCTAATTAACCCGGTATTCGCCTGGAATATCACCCCTTGTGTGGCCATTATGTATGTCACGTTCTTCTGACTCAGAAACCCAAAGCCTTGCTCATTTGGACAGAGCGGACAAATGCAGTTTATATTCAAATCATCACAGAGCAGTATGAGCGGATCATTCAAGTTCAACTGCCCTTTATCAATTAAGGAACTAATGGAGCCCACAAAAGCTTTATAGGTAATGCCCACTGGGTTCCAATATAGGTTAAACAAAGCAAACAATGTTGGTGTGTCAGCAGGGGCTCAAATCCAGTTTAAAATCACTGTTTGTGTAAAGGGATTTGGATTTAGTGTTTCCACAATTTTAAAATGACTTCCATGTTTTATTAGCATCAAAAGGCCTGATGATGGTCTTCCGACTGTTCGAGATATCGCTGGATTCAGGCTTACATCATAACCATCACAGATGGGTTTTGTGGCAATTGTAAAAATGTCCCGGCTTTCCTCATTGAAGAGATGCCTAAATCCTCTTGAATTCCATGAGTCTATGGTGGGGGGAGCTGTACATTTCCAGCCTGATGGTACTTTCTGAGTTTCTGAGCCAGAGCTCCTGCCAGCCAAGACCAATCAACCTCTCGAATTGCAGCATCTGATTTTGAGGGATTGACCTTGATTTGTCTCTCAGAATCGATTGAGTGGTGAATAGTTGTCTTGAAGTTGGTCGGAACATTTTTAGACATCAACTGAGGAGGCACAAGGTCAATCTGCATTGAGTTGCATTTATCTAGAGATCACTCTCGATGTTTTATTAGGGGTTATTTCCGTGATCTTTTCAGAATAGCAGAGTCAGAATGATTTTAAGACCATGGGTATAAATGGATTTCTTCGGACAGTTCAAAACCGAAAGGTAAGAAATCAGCCGGGAGTAATGATCGTTTCACCCGAGAGGAGTAAAGATGAAGGATTACCCAATCCAGTCTAGATTCATTTACAAATTCCACGATCTTGATGTCATCTGGACTGATAAATCTCAATTTCGGAGAGGAATAAAGCAACTTTATGAGGTTTTTCCTATTCATAATTAGGCCATCAGATTCGAGAATCAACATCTGAACAATAACTTGATTTTTAGATTTTTAGAAGAAGTTGTTTTTCTAGACTCTTTTTCGGTGTCAATTAGCTGCAATTTCGTTTTGTTGTGAGGGATCGCAATTGGGTTGTATTCTGCCGCTTTTTGCTTTTTTAGTAAAGATATTCTCTTTCGATGTAGAGTCAGGAAATGTGTTAACACTCTCATACGACTGATAGAGTCCATCATGGAATTATTCGTCTGACTGGTGGAAGGTGTTCCAGAGTTATTGCGATAAGTACCATGGAGTTTGTAGGTTAGGTTTGCCTTATTCATTGCAAGTTCTGGGACATCATCCTGGGAATATGTAGATAGATTCATTAGGAGAAGAGTATCTTGATCTAATGAATTATCAATCGTGATGGGTTGATTGAAAGAGACCTGGGCTCTCTGCTCTTTCAAGCATGTTTTAGCAGGATATTTTTTTGGCGACAGCATGCCAGGTAGTGTTAGGTTTCGAAGGAAGGATCTCGCACCATTTGATTTAAATTTCTTTGTTGTCATTGGTTTTTAGTTTTCTTTTTATAAAGGGTCAGAGGTTGCTTAGGATCTGAAATGTGTGCTTTATCAAACAGGGCAAGAGTCTTTCATTTGGTATCCTGAGATTTACTACACTCATCATTTATCGGTTCAGTGATTAGTATCACTTGTGAGTCGGCTGGAGCCGCTCAATGTGTTTGTGATTTGGCCTTGGAAATACGATGCAAATCGCAATTTGTGTTCAGGGATGGCAAAAGACATTTCTCAGTGATGGTATTGTTGCCATTGGTCAGTTTCATCAAAGTGGTGACCTGGGTCTCTGTTGGCAGTATGTCAACAGACATCTGATCGGACCCTGGCCTTAGGGGTTCATTGATTCTAGTTGATTCAACATGTATAGAGAAGGTAGGTTTAGGTGAGGGTTTCTCATTTGGAAATGAGATTTGAACTTGTCTTGTTTTGCACGAATATCTCAACCATTTTAAGATCGCCAAAATAGAGGTAATTAGGGTTGTTTTATCCGCTTCCTCACCTCTGGCTAAATCAAATAATCTTGATTGCCATTGTGCTGAGAGTTCGGCTTCCTTATCAATTCGGGTTTGTATCAAACTTGAGAAGGACTCTGAAAATATCAGCTTAGAGTGTACCATAGCCAATAAGGCGGCTTGATTTCCCATGGTTTCATTTAAGTTTTCATATAGCTTCATGAAGAGTTTAAGCACTACCGTCAGGGATGCTGACATCATGTTCTGTAATTGTGCAAAATCTACCGGTTGCAATGGCAGTGTTCGGTGATCTCTCTGTGAAAACCTTCTTTCATTGGAGAAGTCTAGTCATGAGTTGGCTGAGGACATTGATGATGAGGTTTGAGCTTCCTCATTGTTTCGAGGGTCACTGTCAGCCAGAGTTAGTAAGTTAGACACAACTATTGGTTTTGTAGTGTGAGATACAATATTTTCCTGGATGGCCACAGAAGCAGATCCAGTTGAATGGGCTTTAAGGTCGCAGTCTGACCATTGAAAAGTTAATTCTTTTCCTGACAGGATTTGATTCATCCTTGGTGTTGAGCAGTTGGAGGGACCATAATCGCTAGCTTTTTTTTTTCTCGCCATTGTGGCGTTAAGATCAGCTATATCTGGTGCTAGGCAAGTAGCAAGTGCACAATGTTGATTTTCTATAGATTTAACAGGCTGGTGAGTATTCGAAGGACATAGTAGCAATTGTATTCTTGTGGAATTAGGATTTTCTGGACTGAACGAGGAGGCATACTTAGTAGAGTCGGGACAAGTTAAGACTTCCTCGGGATTTGCATATTTGCCCTAAAAGTCTATGGGCCTCATTACACGGTAGGCGGTGAGCCATGGCGCTATTAGCGCCATGGCTCATGCCGGTAAAATACTGGCACCGCCTTGGTGGAAAGGGGATTTACCGCCCCATTCCAAGGTTGGAGGGGCGGTAAATCCCCCTTCCGCCATTGCCCTTCCCCATTCCCATTTCTGCCCCATAGGGCTCTATGGGAATGGGGAAGGCGCTAATTACGGCACCGCAATTTTGCGGTGCCGTAATTAGCTCCGAGGTCCCTTAGCGGGTTGGATTTTAACGCCTGCAAAAAGCAGGCGTTAAATCCCCCAACCCGCAAAGGGACTTCGTAGTAAGGCGGTAGGGATTTACCGGTACCGGCATTTTACCGGTACCGGTAAATCCCTACCGCCATCCGTGTAATGAGGCCCTGTGTGTTCTGAGATTCCACCAGTTCAAATCTTGTTACAACTTGAATTGTTTCCCGTTATAGGTTGAGCTGGCAATTTGGGTGTAGGCAGGCTTGGAGAGTCCGTCCCGTGCGAGGGTAACATTTATGTAGGCCCGTTGGTAGAGGCTTTTGGTAAATATAAGTCCTTGTCAGCACTGTGCACCATCCTGGTGTCAGAAGAAACAGGATGATGCTGAGTTGAAGATTGGGAAGGAATTCCCAAACACCCTCCTCCACCCACGTCTAATCTTGTACAGTTTCAGTGGAGTGATGGAAAGGTGAAGAGACAGCTTTCTTGGCAGAAGAGCCATCTGTGAGTTCAGTGTGATCATTGGAGATGAATGTAATAATTTATTCATACTCTCTAATAATGGAATAGAGTCATTTGGGTTCGTTTTTGTTTTGGTGGGAAGAGAAGAACTTTAATGGAGGAATTGGGAATCAGGTATTGACTCTGGGCGCTTTCTCCCCTTTCCCCAGGTACAAGGGCCAGTAATCATTGTCAATGAGTTGTGTATCTAAAAAAAAAAAATGTGTGTACGTGCAATATAAACTGGGGAATGACAGGTGAAGGGAAAAAAGAATGTGCAAGTGCCTCCAGTATCTCCAAGCCTCTGCATCAGCTAAAGGTTTTACTGCATCACAAGGCTGTTACCTATCAACTGTGGAATGGGCTCAAAGGGAAGTGTTGCGCAACCCCGCAGTCACCCAAACACAGGTATGAGGGGTGGATAAAAATGTAGAAAATGGTAAAAAGGTTAAAAGATAAAAAACACTTGCTCCAAGACACCATGAGATGGGATCAGAGCGAAGCGTTGAACAACCCTGCAGTTACCCAAACAATTCATAAAATGTGGGCAGAAATGGAAAGGCACTGGCTCCAAAACACCACTGTGTTCATACAGTGCCTGAATACATCACTGAACACTAGTTCACCATGCCAGTAATGTCTTACCCTGAGGTCTGAAGCCTGGGGTTTGATCACTGCTTCTCCACTGCACAGGTGTGCTTAATCCTCGAGCAAATTGGGTTGGTTTTGCAGTCTCAATGGTTGGAAGACAGTAAAAGTAAAGCTTTTTACACATCAAGAAAAAAGGGTGCGGTTGACAATATGCAGATGTCCTCACAAGAAATCTCATGGGGATCAACACTACAGTCTCCATACAACCATGCGCAACCATGATCGGTCTGGCTACATTTTATTTAGCCCACAGAGCTGCCCACACTTCTTCCAGTTGGCCTGTCTTGTTCAGCTACATTGTGTACCAATACGGGCCTGACTCAGGACTGCAAAGTTTTCATTTTGCTCATGTGTGACATTTGATATTTTTTATTGTGACTATGCATGATATGTCCTTGTCTTATGTGTGATGCTTTGAGTGACACTTTTATCATCATCTTAATCACTGATCCCAGCCAAAGTAACTTCCCCCAGTTGCAGGAGGAAATGGCACAAAAGCAATCATTGCTCCCCAACAGTTATCTTGAAACAACATAAGGATCCACCATTTCCTGTGCCAAGAATATGTCTATCACGGCCTGCCACAGCACTAAAGATAAGTGGTTACGACAGAAATTGACCTACACATTTATTTTGGCCAGGAGGAATTGTGCCCATCAGTAGTCTTGCCCCATAAGGATTTCATATATGTACCACTATCAGAATTACACCAGAAGGAATTGCTTCCAGGATCACTTTTGCACTCACAGCCATTTTTGTCAGGCCACCAATCTCAAAGAACGCCCCCCACCAAAATGCTCTCCTACATCAGGCAGTGGCGCCCCCAGGCATTCTTTATAGGGGTGGCCTGATGAGCTCACTGGAAATCTTTTGGTGGCACACCAAAACAAACATGTATGTGGCAGGCAGGCCAGTGGGGGCCAGTGCTTTTATAAGGGTGGTGGTAGTCCCCCTTGGCCACACTTTGGTGGCACCTCTGACATCAGGAGACTCTCCTCAATGGGAAGACACATGTGACCGCTGTTTCATTTCTTCTGCTACTGAGAGGCACCATCTCATTGAAAAATGTCAACTGTGTGGGCTGGATTGAAGATTAGGGCACCTGGAAGAGCCCTGAAAAACCCAGGTGGGTATGCTTAAATTAACAAAAACTTCAGGGTGAGAGGTCACATAGTTCCAACATTATAGCAAATATAACAGTCACTGCTTGCTGCATTATTCTTCACAAAATGTATTTAATGACATCTGGATAATGTTGGTGGGGACAGAGCACCCAGAGATGTTTAGAAAAAACAATACATATAGGTATGATCCAGTAAGACAGGCTGGATCTCAATGCAATAACAACAACAGATAACTGCTACTATTGGTTGATCATTTCAATTGTGCAGTCAGAAGAATGAACATAAACCCACATCAATGGACATATATACAAAAAGCACATTAACAATGCTTCAAATGTGCACTGTTCAAATGGTGATATCGTCAACTGTGTGGGCTGAGCACCATGTCATGCACTATTTAAAGATATGTTTGGCCAACACTCAAAAGAATCTTCATACATAAAAAATATGTTCAAATATTGACTTCTCAAATAGAAATACTGAGGCTACCCAAGTTGAGTGCCAATGCTCTTTTTTGGGCATCTAGACACACTGCTGATCAATAGGATCCTCATATACCATTGCTGGCTTTTGTTTGGTCTATGAGTAACAGTGAGTATGAGACTGGCCCGCTGCATTGACATGCATTACAATGGGCCTCATTACGAGGTTGGAGGTAGCCTTAAAGGTTTTACTGGCAAGGCTACCTCCAAACTCGCATCCGGGTCCTTTACCCGTGAATGGGCAATTACCAGGCTATTCTGGCCCAGCCAGACCCGGTAATTGCCCTTTTGCGGGTGCCGGGCCTGGTACATCCCCATTTTCATTGAGCCCCATAGGGCTCAGTGGGAATGGGGAGGGTGGTAGCACCGGTACTGTTAATAATGGTACCAGTGATACCATCATTTTCTGCTCACGGGTGCCAGTACAACCACCAGTTCAGACCTGCAAGGGCACCCACGAGCAGATCTCCTAGTATGGCGGTACGGTAGCAACGGTGCCAGAAGCGATACCAGCACCATTGTTGCCTTACCACCATACCTGTAATGAGGCCCAATAGATAATTGACCCCATGACAAATGCCAGAGAGCAAGGACACAAGAAGTGCCATAGGTCTTTCCATAACCACAATCAATGGAGCAATATCTGACTTCACTCTTTTAGCTCTAGGCACCTCCAGGCTGCCATGAGGAAGCTCCTATCAGGTGCTCAACTAAATTATATAACATGGCTAAGGCACTACTTTAGCACTGTCTTGGATCAGACTAATGTAATTCATGTCATAATAAATTAGTATATTCCCATGAGAGTAATCTCCAGTGTACACACCTCCTCACACCAGCAGTAACACATGTGAATACTGAGCATCCTGTTCAAATGCCGTGTTTCTGAATGTATCTTCGCCAGGACCTTCTATTTGTGTGTTATTTCACCAATTCACAATTGTTGTGAATTGACAGCGAGGGTGCTGCACATCACGTGCATGATCTATGTGCTGCTCTCTCGTTAACCTGACTTTCTCCCCATGATCTGTCATTTGACTAGTACCTTAAACTCCAGCAATATACATAGAAATGCACAGGTTGAAGGACAATCTGAGTTGCTGCATCTTGCTACCAAAGGAAGTGCCTTCTTTTCTATGATCATTTTTTTGTGTATGTGGCATATATTTCATGTTGCTAGAATGTGGAGGAAGCACTGAGATATGTCAGTCTAATGCCAAACGCCTGCCACTTTGCAGATCTGATGAATGCACTCACCACAATGATGAACAAGTTGAGCAATTGAAGACGTTCCACGCAAGTACAAACTCCAGTATTGTGGTACCTGTATCTTACATAACTGGTAGCTAGTTAGCCTGGCCATATCCTACTCTGCCAATAGCACTTAACTGACCACTGCTTGATCACGGAAATGTCCCAAATGTGATTTTCCTGTGAAGACATCTGTTGGCCATCAGTAGAGGTGCAGTCTTTCTGACAAAAAAGGATATATAACCAGCAGTTGCCTGGCCTGTAGGGAACTCTGAAGATTTCCCGGTAGGCCTCTGCACCTTGGGCCTCTTTTGTGTGGTAACCTATTTTATTTCCACATTTTCCCATAGGAAAATGGTTGGGCTGCAGAAAATGTGTAATCTGGGGCACTTTGAAAATTATTTCCAGGGCATCTTTTGGTTCTCAGTACACCCATGTATGTAAGATGGGGAAAATAGGGTGCAGTACCACTTACAGCATACAGAAAGGAATCACAGGAAATCACAAGGAGATCAACGAAACCGCCAGAGTCATCTGAGCACTGTTTGGGTTGTGCTAGTGTGTTAAATGTAATAGACACATACGCAGAGACTACTTATTATTAATTATGTTCTCTTGACTGTGTGTTTTGAGATGATGATATCACTATCTCCAAACAACTTGTCACATCTAAAAAGATATCTATGCCCTAAATGTCTGTTCATGCAGGATAGAGTTGCAAAAGCCACACTGTACCAAGCAGCATGGAAAGTGAGCGAGCCGTAAAAGCAACATTTGACAAATGTCTCATCACCAACTATTAACTCTCTCTTACAAAATGGCCACTGCTGCAAAAGAACTTTCATCAGGGTTATGCACGACGGAGAAGATGATTGACACCAGGATCCTACTTTAAAATGCATCTTCATGAGCCTAAAAGCAAGCAAAGCTTGTTCTGGCCAGTCCTATATACTGTTCCATCTGGAGGAAAGAGGACAGCTGTCTTGATGCTTGAGTATTCATCAGCATTGTTGGGCAATGTAAACCCCACTATACTCCTAAATGGCTGCAACAATTATAGGGATTCCCAGTACAGCATGTATCTGAAGTTGTTCACTCCTCGCTGAGTGGGGTCAGTATCTGAGTTTGGCAATTTCATTTCAGCCAGCACACCTGTGACCTTTGATGTGGTATTCCACAGAGCTTGGCTCTGTCCCCCATTCTGTTAAATGTTAACAGGCAATGCCCCCACCCCCACTTTCTCCTCAGCCGAGGTGATAGAGAGCTGTCGTCTGCTCTGTCAATTATATGCTGAGGACAGTCAGATGATCGTGGACCTCCACTAGAATTCTAGGGCTTGTAAATCTGTGGTGGTGGGCCTTGTAGCAGTGCAGCAATAGCAGGATGAGAGTGGGTAATATAGCTACTGCAGGGATTGGCCCTACTGGCGTTGGCTGGGGCAGGTGTATATCAATTAAATACCAATGGATGGCCAGTGACAGAATACGCGGTTCCAATTTTCAATGTTCATTCTAAATGCCTTCACAACTCATGCACCAGCATCAGTTGTGGAGCCTCAGACCCTTCTGGGGGAATTTTTTAGAGGATGTATTGTTTTCTTGCTAAAAAACATCATTACATTTTGTGTTCCCTGAATAGCAATAAGACACAGACCATTAAATATATGAAAACACAGTGGTTATATGGAAAAATCATACATAATTGCTTTACATTAATCTTGTCATACATATCCTAAATCCGGGTGTAACAATACAGTGCAGAAGAGTGGAGGTGTTAGTTAAGAACAGGGTAAAGATGCCATTTTCCCAATGTGACTTATGGTCCAAAATGAAACAAACAAACAAGAAACCTACAATATTATCCACAGTTTTTGATTTTCATACTGAGCGAAATATTTGCATTTAAGTTGAAGTTTTAATAACTTGTACCATTCACATTGCAATAAAAGAAATGTACAATTCAAATTTTCAATAAATCTGCGTGTGGTAAGGTGTGGTACTATTCACAGTACAATAACTAAGTAAAATAAACCATTAGAGAGAGCTACACTTCAGCAGTCTGTGATGATAATGCTTACGGTGAGCCAATGGAACTAAGGCCAAGACAAGTGAGGTCACTTCAGGGGTCGATTTTAGTGCTCATGGTGAGCCAACAAAACAAATAGACCAAATCAAGTGGGGTCACTTCACGGTCAGTGGGTAATGTGTCAGTGGAGATATTGCGGAGACTCTGCTGCATATCAGTGTGGAAACAAATGCCTTCTATGTTCCATGCCATTACATCTACGCAATCTTCCTGTAAAGTAAGTGAGAAATGTGAGGGTTATTTTTGGCAGCCATATCCCCATAAATCTTATGTCAATAAGATAGTAAAAGTGGCATCTTTCTGAGGAGCAAGTGGACGCATTCTCCCTAGTCAATCCCCTCTCCCCCACATTATTGGAATAAAAGACGAGGAACTATAATTGGGAACCCATGTACAAGTTTATGTGACATGTCCATACCACGTCGACTGTATGACAAAGCCATTCAGAAGATACCCTCACATTGAATCAATGCAAGAAACTTACCAAGAGGAATGTTCCTTGCCGAGTTGTCGAAAAGCCACCATGAATAAAATGATGCGTGACATGAATGTACGTTAAAACAAAGTCTTAGGACAACGAAAGTGTCCGAAAGAAGATGTATGATCCTATGTTGAAACGATGTGAAAATATGTAAGAATAAATTATGTAACTGAAGCAGTTATAGAATCATATACTACATGATGCAGTAGCTACAAATATAAAGAAGAATGAGTGGCCCGTGGGTCAATAACTGTAAATACGCTGAAATGCAAGGTAGAAAGAATACATTAAGCTTGTTTAGGAGAGGTATATATTCAACGTTTAGGACTGCAATCAGAACAAGATGGACGACGGCTCATTTCAATCAACCCAGTTACCTCAAAAACACTAGCCTAGGATCTTAAACATGGAGAGACAATACAGAAACTGTTTTCCTTGCAAAATAGAAGAGTACATTGGCGTTGAACCAAGGATGCTATTTCAAGAGATGAAGAAAAAGCACAAAGGGAATTCACGGGCAGACCATGCACAAGGACATATTTTCTAAAGATTAGGAGGAACACTAACATTTACTGATGCCAAATATTGGGCGATTAAGGAAACAAAAGTCATTATGGAATGGAGTGAGCAAGTCTCTAAAGGACAAAAGAAGAAGTGCACCCAGCAAAAGTTGAATCAAATAAGGATACTAGCACATGTGATATGGACAAATTCATGGTGTTACAACACGTGATAAAGAGCTCGCACAGGCTATTCATTAGGGCTGAAGCTAAGATAGTGGTGTACCCACACTCCCTCAGATGTCCAAAGACTGTGCAGACTGGCAAGGCCAACCTTCAAATAGAAGACACTGGCATGAGGTCTACTGATGAAAGAGGATGGCCTAATTGGGAAACAAAGGAAGAAATGACATACCTCCAACTACCTGGGTTTTGTTTCTATGTACGTGCTGCTAGCAAGCCAAATGTCCAAGGTTGGATTTGGGTTGCCAACCAATTAGAATTGTCTGCCATGCACTTTTACATACAATGTTGCAAAGTATTATTCCTCTGCCACATCTTCTGCTATGACAAGTGCTTTACACCAAGTGTTTAGAAATAGATCAGGGTGTGTCTCACAGATAAGAGATAAGCAATGAGAGATTAAAAGGGACATTTTCTATAGGCAGAGATGATCCCCTAATCCAATACCATCCCTCAATTGTTTTTTACTGTCGGCCTTGTAGAATGACATCATAGATGACATCTAGCATTATATAAGCTGAAAATGAATGATAAGACAATGTGATCCTGCATGAATCGAGTTGATGAGTGCATATTCGCCCGGTTTACTTCGTGATATTAAAGCAGTATTTCACCATCTCCTTTGAGTCTGTCTGGATATTGGGTCCAAAATATTGTGCATGGTAATTCCATCTAGTGCAACAAATGCTTCAAGGAGCCACAGCAAATTTCCGCTAAGGCAATCTTAGCAAAGTGTATGATTTGTTAAACAAGCAGCATAGGCAGGTCTTGGTTCATACACTGAACATGCCAAGGATCAAATACTTAATGTTGCTATTTTTGATCATCAGCAACCAGTGTGAGTAAGCCAACCAATCAGCATCCTCGAATGAGAGGCCAAATGTGCATGCCAACAATCTGAAGAAACTGCACGCCATTCCACAAAGGTCAATGCAGTTTCTTCCTGTCCCCTGTCAGGCTGCCTTCTCCGTGATCCATCACCTCTCCCTGCTACCTTTCTTCTATCTCCTCCCCCCAATTACTTAATATCTACACCCACAACAGCCATTGCGACCATGCCATTCCACCTTACAGAAACTGCCATGGAAAACAAAAAGGGGCTCCCTCCTGCATTTCAATGGTAGTCATGCTTCCCTTTGATGAATGGGGGCACAGCTATTCGCTTGCTTTTCTTAAAGGGAACATCTTTTGTTTAGAAGACCTCACACTATTAGAACTCCAAGAGTGATGCTGAAGTGTTAATAGCATTATTGACGGATGTGGGAATTGTGTGCTGCCAGCAACGTCTCTAAAATCTCTTGAAGGTCCTGGTGACCAGGCTTGTGTGCCATTACTTTGGCCATCTTGGATCAGCCCTATCTGCACCTGGAGGCCACCTCCTTTGGGAACACCAATCAGGAAGAAATCACCTCATCCCAGCAACTTCAGGGACAATATCAGAGAGACTAACCACTAATGGGGTGACAAGAACATGTGTCATCCCTTTTGAACTCTCTAAGGGCATCCAGCCAGGGGCATCCCAGTTAAGGGCAGAACAGTGAAGTGTGTAGACCATCCGGTGGCCAACCCTGTTGCCTCTTTGCCCATGAACCTTTGCTTTGCTGTGTCCTGTGTTGTCTGCAAGTATCCTGAATTGCTTCTTCTCCGCTGCACCCACGACATGCACTTCTCAGGCTATCTCTTCCTTTCCCTTATACTTCTCTCTTCACTCTCTTCTCAGAACCATCTCAACTCTCTCCCCATCCCTAACATCTCTTCCTCCTCGGTGCCACCTCTCTTTTCGCTCCACTACTCTTTCTATTCACACAACCTACTTCAACCCTGAATTTCATTACACAGCCTCCTGTCGTATCTACCCCCAGCACCTCTCTATTTCTCAAACTCAACATCGCTACACTTCTACATCTTACTCTCTTTGGAATTCACAGTCTGTCTGCAATAAAATCTCCTTTACCTCTGACTTCTTCCTTTCCCATTTGCCTTCTCTTGACCACATTACCCTTACAAAAACCTAGATCTCTCCATCTGACTCTGCAACTCTTGCTGCCCCTCATGACCCTGCCTACACCATCACTCACTGTCCGCAACCCATTGACCGGGGTGGTGGTGTAGGACTGTTGTCATCCTCCAAACTTCCTATCTCTCATCCTCCAAACCTCCTATCTCTCATATTCCCTTATCTCCTGCTTATTGTCCCTTATTCGAATACACTATCTCCACAATCGCTGCCGCCCATGGCATACATATTATCTCTCTTTATGGGCCACCTGTTCCGGTAGGTCAATTCTTTGACCACATCTCCCAACTCATTAATTCTCTGCCTCTCGATCATCACCTCATTGTCATTTATGACTTTAACCTCACCTATCTCTCTACTATTCTACCCACTAACTTTAAATCTCTTCTACTTTACCAGTAACTCTCATCTGTCTATGCTCTGTCCACCCATTGAAATGGAAGCTCCCTTTACCTTATTCTCATCTGCTCTCAACTTTCTACCTCTAATATCACCACCACGCCCTCTCGCTCTGATCATTCAATCATCTTTGCTTCAATCTCCACTCCTGCTTCTTCCTCTCTCTCTCCATCAACTACAACCAGTGCTCCAGATAAGATGTGAAAGTGGGAGTATTTCACTCTCTATTTTTTAAATTTGACAGAATAAGAAATTATTAGGGAGTACAAATGTAAGTTCAATCCCCAATAGTCTTTTCTAAGCGTGGAAAAATATATTTTAACTGAAAAACAGAAACGTTTTTGTAGTAATTATTTATTTGCACCTAGATATTCATGCACATTAAAAAACACATGTTTACTTCTTCCTATCAGGCAGTTATAATAGTAGTTTCAACCTGTGGTATGAAGGGCACTACTGGTCCAAAGATTTCCATTGAGCTGTGTGGGTGAAAGCAAGGGCACAAGCTTCTACGTGTCTGTTTCCTAATTTTTGCTTGGAGTATTTTTACTCACTTCTTTATTTTATGGTAGTATTTGCCTATTTTGTGGGAGTAAAAGTGTCTGATACACCCGTTATCTGTAGGGCTGACTACAACTATTACTTAGCACAGGTCTCCCTCCTCGAAACTCCCTGACTACCTCTCTGACCAACACCACTCTGTTGTTGAGAGGTAGATGAATGTGTCATCCATAGCTTCTGCACCTCCCCCAGTTAAATATTGTACAGATGAGAAACGTTACTCACTAAGTCAACCATACCACCCTCATACCAGGCAGGCAGAGCAGATGATAGACACAATCTAAAGCTGAAGGTGGCACGAGAAACCAAACTAACGTTGTAACAATACAGGTGCATGGATTAGATACAAAGCACATGCACACTCAACATGAAGAACGCAAACAGGTAGCACATGCATTTATTCATGAAGAATATTAACATGCCATCCCAAAAACATGAATACTAACATAATCAATGTATAAGCTGAATGCAACATGAACGACACACAAATATAGCTCACTAACATAGAAATGCAAAAGTAATAGGCAGTCAGCTTTTTCAAAATGGAAGCCATAACAAGCCTCTAAGTAACGAAAGGCCTCAAGCCTTCATGGGGACATAAAATGCTGAAATAACAAAAAATAGATCAATACGGAGCTCAGACAGAGGGGTTCAATGTCCTCTCTAAGCCCAGGCCTAACCGGTCTGGGGTCAGAGTAGCCCTGGTCTTCCCTGAATGGGTCCCTTCTACTATCATTCAAACTCAGAGTTGCTCTATCTGTGAATGCCTTATCTGCAGTCTTGGTGTCTCTCCAATCCTCTTGCTGACTCTTGCCACCATCTACAGGACCCCTAGTCCGGGCTCCCTCTTCCTCTCGGAGTGGTTCAACCTGACCTCTTCTCTCCTGGCTTCCTCCTCCAAGCCTCTCTTCCTCAGAGACTTCAATATTCACCTGAACTCCCCTGATGCGGCCTCTGTGACTCTCTTTCCCTCACCATTCTTCCCTCCAGTCTGACACACCTTGGATGCTCTCATCTCAGCGTACATCCCCATCTCCAACCCTCTCACTACACCTCTCTCCTGGGGTCTGATCATGCTCTCCTGTCCTCTCACCTGAATCTCTCTGGTCCCCCTGTTCAGCCTCTGTCTACAATGCCAGTCTCCTTCCCCGCCATTCGACTGATGACGCAAGTGTCCATTGCTGCTTTTGCTGCCACTTCCATCCGCCCCACCCACTCCGGCCACTGACGCTCAAACTGACAGAGCCCTTGCTAACCTTCACCTCTCCATCTCCAACACTCTGGACATTCTGAGGATCTCCATGAAGCCTGCATCCAAGCACGAAACCTGGTATGATTCCGACCTATCCTTTCTGAAACACAAGTGGAGAGGTGATGAGCGGAACTGGCAGGCTTCAATCACATCCTCTCACAGAATGGCCAACCACCTGCTCCAAAGGCAATACAGGCTCTCCATCTGCTTGAAGAAGAAGGCCTATATCCAAGACCATATCTCTGGGGCCACAAATAACACTGTTCAAAATGTGCAAGGAACTTGTCAATCCTACTGCAGTTTTCATTTCTCCTCTGTCATCCCTGACCCTCTGCACTGCACTGGCCTCTCACTTCAAAACCAAAACTCAGGACATCCTGTCCTCACTCTCCTCTACACCCCTACCTTCTCCCTCACCCGCTCTCAGGCCTCCCTTGTACCCCCTCTTCCCTTCCCTCTTACTCTCCACCTTCTCACACATTTCACCGGATGAGGTCTCTAGACAAGCCCTCTCTATGAAAGTCTCTTCCACACCGGTGCTCCCCTGCTCCTCCAGAACTACCAAGGCCAACATTGCCTCCCTTGCTCCAGCCTTGGATGATTTCTGCAATCACTACTTCCTGCTACACCTGTAGCCCTAATTTGTGCACACTCTCCCCAAAAATGCCTTCTGCCGACCACTCCTGCCAGCTAACTAGCTCCCTATCTCCATTACCCCCTTCATGGGCAAACTCTTGGAGAAGCTGGTCACCTCGCAGCTGATCCACCACACTGAATTTGTTGATTGTCTCCACAACCACCAGTCTGGCTTCAGAGTAGCCAGAGGCATGGAAACTGCACTCCTGAATACTTGTGAAGAAGTGCTCTCTAATCTCGATTCCAACGCTTCTTCCGTTGTCATGCTTCTTGACCATTCCTCTGCCTTTGACATGGTCAATCATGCCACCCTTATAAATCAGCTCTGTCATACGCTTGTCATCACGGACCTAGCACTGGACTGGTTGACCGCCTTCCTCTCTGACTGACCATCCCAGGTTCAACTGGGCTCTTTTGTCTCCTCCATCACACTCTCCACCTCTGGCGCCCCCATGGCTCTATCCTCTCGCCGTGGCTCTACAACATCTACCTTGCCCCTCTATCCCATTTGTTCTATGCCTTCTCTCCTCTCTTCCAGTGTTATGTGGACGATGCGCAGCTCTCCTTCAAGCTTCCCTCTACTGCCTCCTCTTCTTTCTCTCTAATTCCTGACTGTCTGACTGCTATTCAGGCTTGGTGTGCTGCTAATGAGCACTGCATTAATGCCAGTAATACAGAGATCCTTCTCAGTGGGATCCAAGCTCCCTCCTACTCTCTGGCCAACCTCCATGGGCCCCCTCCCCTCGTCCTCTTGTGAGAAAAGAAACTTTAGTGTTATCTTCTACTCCTCTCCCTCCTCACCTCACATCGCGGACCATGCCAAGATGGCCCACTTTCAGCTACACCTTCTCAGAGGCATTCTCCCTTTCCTCTCCTCCCCCCAGAAACTCAATGGGCCTCATTACACGTTGTGCGGTAAAAACCTCAAAATACCGGCATGGCACTATCAACGTGTCCGCCCTCGCAAGAGGGCGCTAATAGCGTACCATTACGAGTATGCGGACACGAGCATAGCGCCATGCCGGTAAACCCCCTACTGCCATGGCGGTAAAGACCCAAAAAAGTCACTTACCACCCTCGACAAAAGTGCAGATTGCACCTCCGCCCTCCAGCTGCATGCAAATAGCGGTCACCGCAATTAGCGGTGACCGTTAAATTGCGGAACCGGAAATAGCGTCATCGCACAGGAAAGGGAAAGAGCACGGCGGCCATCTTCAAAAACATAATCCACTGCCATCATCTGCCCCCTGGACCTGTTTGGGGTCGTTAGCAGTTGAAAATCATCCGGGACACCTTCAACATGCCCAAGGCATTCAAAAAAAGCACTGACGGGCAGCGCAAAGAAAAATTTACAGCAGAGAGTTGAACATGCTGACCCAGACCCTGGCTGACAATGCTGAGGTTGTTTTTGCCAGTGACATGCGGCGGCCGACACTACTTTAAAAAAAAGCCATCTGGGAAGAAGTTGCGGTGAAAGTCAGTGCAGTGGGCACCAGCACCCGCACGGTGCGTGAGTGCAGGAAAAGGTGGGACGACCTCAGACTGCAGGTGAGGGGCATCCTTGCCGAAAACCACCGAATAGCCAATGCAGGTGGAGCTGGTTCACCCATCAGACTAAAAGAATGGGAGGAGACCTGTGGAAACCTTATCACTGTGGAATCCATTGAGGGAGTAGGCACCATGGAGCTAGGCCTGGGTACCACTTCGGATGGAGGTGAGTGTACACAAGACAGGATACTATGTGAATGTATTGTTCCCCCCATATGTGAGCACAGAATCCTCTCATGCATGGACACACATCCACACATGCATCCATCCCTCACCATGTCAGTGTCAGACCCAAACACAAACACATGCACACATCACCAGAGACAAGTTCCAAACACAACCATGCATGGATGAGGCACTGAACTGGCACATCACCTGCATCCACAACTACTAAGTCCCAATGGCCACAACTGCATCATTGATGTATTCTGCATTAAGTATATTGAAACGCAACCAATGCCATCCCCCTTCTTGTCCCTGACAGGCTCACATACAGATGATGAGGATGCCGCAAATGCATTCCAGGCACCAGCTACGAGTAAGAGGCCAAGGGCACAGGACCCGGAGGACACCCCCACAACATCAAGGGGCAAGGGGGGAAGGTCACACCTGATGAGTGTGAAACATCGTAGGAGTGCCACTGCCAGGGCAGAAGTAGCTGCGCTACAAACTGCAGCCCCACCACCGGAGGTGAACCCACAGCCACCAATACCAGCCACCGAGGGCCCACCATCAGCTGCGGCAAGCTCTGCTGGAGAGGCAGCCGCCACTGCCCCCCTATCTGATCCTGAGGACACTATAGTTGGCCCAATGGAGATGCACACCCCAAGCCCCCCTAGAACCCCAGAACCAGCACCATTCCAGACACCTGGGTCAGATGTTACTGTTGAGGACAACATTCCAGCCTTAATGTCCCCCATGGTGGCTTCACCTGCTGCAATGGATGCATCTGAGGGCACAGCATCCAGTACACCATCACCCAGCACTGCCCTCCATCTGCCCACCATCCTGCAGCGTCAACAGGAACTGACTGATGGTTGGCCAGCATGTTGAGGAGGCTGCCCATCTCAGGGAGGATATTGTGGAGACGGCAAGGCACTCCACTGAGAGGATGGACGCCTGTACTAACAGGCTATGTGACGAGATATCCAGGCTCAGGGAGGTCCTTACTCGCATAGCCGACACAATGTACCACCACTTCTCACAACCAGGACAGTCTGCCCCATCGTCATCTGCCGGCTCAACACAGATATGCCCCCTCCGGCGCTCAACATGCACCACCAGGTGCACGTCTGGCCATCCTCCAAATGCTGCTACAGACAATGGCCAATAGGGGGTTAATGGCGATTCCTCTGCGTGCATGGGCCAACGCAAACATGGCAGACACATGAGGAACTGTTGTGGGGGCTGGGGGAAGGGTGTCATGGGTCTGTTGTGGGGGGGAAGGGTGTTATGGGTCTGTTGTGGGGGGTGGGGGGAAGGGTGTTAAGGGTCTGTTGTGAGGGGGAGGGAGTTATGGGTCTGTTGTGGGGGGCGGGGGGAAGGGTGTTATGGGTCTGTTGTGGGGGGTGGGGGGAAGGGTGGTGGGATGATGGGGACATGCACTTTTTTTTATCTTTCTGTTACTTAATACACTGGTGTCTAATCAAAACACAGGCTTGGACATCTTCATTGTGTTTGTGTACTTTATTGGAGACAGTGTTCATTGCGTATTTCTAAACATACACCAGTGCATCACTACCCATGTCCATGTGACAGTACCAAAACATGTCCCTCAGAATATTTGGTTGATCAGATGCTGTCTCACAGCACGTCCCTCCTGGCCATCCCCTCTTGCATGTCCTGCATCCCCTTCGCCTCTGTCCTCATCAGCTTCATCATCCTCATCAGGTGTTTCTATTTCAACTGGCAGGGGGCAGTGGCACATTCCGTCTGATACACATATTGTGCAGCATGACACATGCCATGGTGATCTTGGCCACTTTCTCATGGCCATACATGAGAGCGCCACCAGACCTGCTAATGCACCTAAACCGTGATTTCAAAAGGCCAAAAGTCTGTTCGATCACGATGCGGGTATGGGTATGTGCACAATTGTATTCCTCTTCGTGCCTGTTCTGTGGGTTCCGTACAGGTGTGAGGAGCCAGCTCTTCAGGCGATAGCCCGCATCACCTGTATGGGGGAACGAATGGGGTCCTGTTACTGTTCACCTGCAGAGCAGCCTGTTCATATCACACAAATTGACATTGCATAGTGATTCCAGTACACAGTCAATGGCATACATGCAGATGGTCCGTGTGACAGCAATGTGCAAGGGTGAGCTCGACCCTGCAAGTAGACATGCCCCATTACTGTCTACAAAAGTAATTGACATGTCCTGAGTGAGGCGAGGTCTTAGGTGTCCCTGGGCCCAGGCAGATTTTGTTCCTCACTGTTGTTGTACTGCCATTCCAACATAGAGGTTGCCATGCAATGAGGCATCACTTCAGTGGTGGTAAAGGTGCGTGGTGAAATGCAATGTGTATGGCTAGGGCTGATCCTTTTGCATGCATCATACGGCACATTGCATTATTGATGTTGCGCTGGACTGATTCCGGATGACTATCTTCATGGCACGTATGGAATTTGGCCATTTTGTGGCGTACAATGTTGTGCAATGTGTATGTGAATGGATGTTTGATGCTACTAGACCTGGAATTTCTGGTGTGTAGTGCAGCTCATACTTGCATGTCGGTTCATCTCTAGTACGTTGAGGCCTTCCCAGATGGACATTGGCGTACATCTTTATGTGCATTTCCCAGACAGATGACAAGCTACACCCAGTTGGAGTATGTATCTCCCCCCCCAATCACACCCAGTTGGAGTATGTATCTCCCCCCCCCCAATCACACCCAGTTGGACTATGTATCTCTCCCCCACCCCAATCACACCCAGTTGGAGTATGTATCTCCCCCCCCAATCACACCCAGTTGGAGTATGTTACCCCCCCCCCCAATCACACTGCCATGTGCTTGCCCTGCTACTCACCAAGTAGCCACGAACGTTGTGCAGTTTGTCGCTCCATGTAGCGTGGGATAGTTGAGTTCCGCAGGACCATGGAGTCATGGGTTGATCCGGGAAATCGGGCACAGCAATGTGTGATTATCTTGTTGGCGTCACATACCATTTGGACATTGATGGAGTGGAATTGCTTCCTGTTTCGGTAGACCACTTCATTGCGTTGTGGGACCACCAATTCCACATGTGTACAGTCGATGACCCCGATGCAACTTGGGATGCCTGCCAGTGAATAGAATCCAACTTTGGTGTTTGCAATCTCCTGGGCAGTCCGTGGCATGGATATGTGTTCAGGTGCATGCTTCAGGAGGACATCAAGTACCTGATTCAGCGTGCATGAGAATACTGGTTGGGAGATGCCATGCATCTGGGCCACTGTATGCTGGTAGGTGCCTGTGGCCAGGAGGTGGAGCACAGTCACCACCTTGAGTAGAGGGGGGATGGCAGTTCTGATGTCTATGAGGCTCACAATGTCGTTGTGTATCATGTCAACGATGCTGGTGATGGTATCCCGGTCCAGACGGTACAGGGTGTGTATCTGCTCAGGGGTTAGGTTAAATGGACTGGCTCTGATCCTGGGGATTGGTGGGTGCCTCTCTGGTATGATTAGGAGCCGTGGTGGTGCTTGCTGTGCCTGTCTTGCCCTCCTCCTCCTCCCCCTGCGTCTTCTTTGTGCTGCCTGTTGTTATTGCAGCTGCGCTGCAATCATGTCCTCCAGCCCATTAATGCTGCTAGTATTGGAACCATCTTGGTGTTGGAAGGGGTGTGTGAAGGGGTGTGGTGTGCTCCTTTTGAGCTGCCACAGTCTCCATGGCCTCCACCTGTGCTGGTGGGAACACTGCTCAGTTCTCTTAACGTGTGGTTCGCGATGCCGGTATTTGCACCATGGCGGTAAGGGGTTTGGGGGCTTTACCATGCCGCTATTGGCGTGTCCGTTCAACTTGTGATGCTGTGCTAAAAGTGCCATGGCGTAATTTATGGGATGGTGGCTCGCGTGCACGTGGACTGCCCGCTATTAGTGGCACCGTACTTAGCGGTGCCGCTAATAGCGGTGTGTCAGGTCGTGATTCGCATGGGGATTTAACGTTACCGATATTTCATTACCGGTAACGTTAAATCCATACCGTGTAATGAGGCCCAATGTCTTGAGAGCACTGGTCCTACTGCAGCAGTCTCTTCCTCAATATGCCGAAATCCTCCCTTCGCCCCCTTCAACTAATCCAGAATAGCACCGCAAGACATATCCTTGGCCTCAATCCCAGGGACCACATCTCTCCAGCCCTGATATCTCTCCACTGGCTCATGGTTGCTGCAGGGATCAAATTCAAGATCCTCTGCCTCATCCACAAGGCTTTCTGGGGGCTGGGACCCCACTACATCCAACTCTCTCTGCCTAAATTCCTCCCTGCTAGAGCTCTTTGGTCTTCTAGCTCCAACTCTTTGCAGATCAGATGCTTTCCCAAAAATAGCAGGGGGTAGATCTTACCCTTCTGCAGAATCCTCTCAGACAGATCTCCTTAAATTCTGGTAGCTTCTCATGACCCTCCCTTTCTCTTCTTTCTTCCCTCTCCTGCTAATGACCCCCTCTGCCGCATTTGACTGGCTGCCTGGTTCCTCCTGATTCATACTGGGAACCAGGCCCTCCTCGCCCAGTCTACCCCAGCATCTCAATCTTCCTTGATCCTTCCAACCTGCATGTGCCTACCAGGCTCCCTCCCCCTGTACCAGACTGGCTGGGCTTGCACCCCTTTTGAGCCCATCTAGCCCCATCCTCGCACTTAGCATGTGGACCTTCTTTCCCGGCACTCTCTGCACTCCCCTGGCACATGTCCACCTGGCCTCCCCTTAGCACTCGCCTAGCCCAGTGACTCTCTTCCCCCTCTACTGCTCCCCCAGCACTTGCACGCTCTCCATTCCGACCTGTACTTCCTTTCCCTCCTTAGAATTAGCACATTCCGCTATGACCAGCACTTCCCCCCACCTTCGCCACCCCACCTGCAATTCTTTTTATTGCACTTGCACGACGATCAGAATGACACAAGGCCTAGTAGGACCGTTTTGTTATTCTTCATCCCTGTCCCCACCCCGCTTTTGTCTTGTTGTGCCTTGAAACACCATTTGCTGTATAGGCACATTTTAAATACTAAATCAATGAATAAATAAAGCCCAGTTTTCCTTGAATACACGAGGATAGGAACGACAGAGAGAAAGCACATGTTTACGATTTCCAAGATGCAAGCCATATATTCTCTGATTAATTTAGAGTGTAACCAGCCTTCATAAGCCAGGTGCAGGGCAATTATAAGCCAAAAGCTTCCATGAAAAATAACTCAAGAGTGTCCTCAGTGGGAAAAGAAACCATAACACTCAAATTAATATTAGATAAAATCCTAATAAATTCAGGGTGAAATAATTCCAAACATGGTCCCATCACACGTGACCCATAATTGAAGAATACTGTCTATTCATTAGCAACAAACACAGATAAGACACCTATCTTACTCCTTACACATATTCCTAGACAAGAGACGCCACACAAGGCCACACACAAAGAGATCACTCGGCTCATACCATAGAAATGAGGGATGGTATCTTCTTTAATTGAAAGGAAAGCAGTCCATGGACCTCTCTCCCCCTAATCATGTCTGGCTCATGTCTTGACGACCTGTCAGTTGTCCAAGGTTGGTCAATAGAAAGCAAACCAATCAAAACTCTGGATATTTATGCCTGCCAATTACATATTGCAGAGATTATGTCTTTTTACTGTTATCAATTTAGAGGTGGCATCAAGAGGAGCCATCAGACAAGTGTTACCCAGTCAGAAATGTAACCCCTATAGAATGTATATGTAGTCACCACTATAAACCAATCCCTGTACCCATAGGCTTTGGTAATTAAGATTACAGTATGATGATGGTTATGACAAATCAATATATAAACTGTTGTTTTTGATAAGCATGTTGAGAGCGCCAAGAATGATATGCTTGTATGCTGTCCCAGCTTTATTTTGATGAAAATATACCTGGATTTTACCTTGCACTTTGTCTCTTTCCGTTATTGAATCTGGTTTGATCTGGCTCCAGAAACTTTGTATAATTTTGGAATTTCCAGGCCGTCTTAACACTCTCTCTGCCTACGCTTAACTCACCTTTCCATCTACTGAAGTAGCCTTCACTAACTTTAATGCTGCTCTTTATGCTCCCTTTTCTCTCACTACCCTCTTATTACACTCACTCCTAAATCCTCCCCTCCACGGCCCTGGATAACTCTTCTCATATGTACCCTGAAAACAACAATTTCGGAAAAAGCTGTGTATTTGGCAAAGATCAAGAAACTCCACTGATCTCCAACTCTATCTTACTACTCTTCAAAACTATTCCTCTACTCTTGTCTCTGCCAAATGTGACTACTCTCCAACATTTTGTCTCAATCCTCCCAAGATAGGCACCTCTAAAAATCTCTCAACTCAATTCTCTCACATCCTAAACCCCCTCCATCTCTTCTATTTCTCCAAATGATCTTTCTCTCTACTTTGAGTCTACATTTCTAACAATACCCTCAATTGTTGCTTTCTATCCCCTACTCTTGCTCACCTGTCTCCACCACTCCTACCCTCCTCTTCTGCTAATATGTCTTCCTTTGCCCCCACCATCTCCAATGGGATTATTGCTCTACCCCTCAAGGCTAACTCTTAATGTGCCCCCACTGTCCCGGCACATTGCGAAATGCATAGCTCCCAGTGTTGCTCCAAATCTTACTTCCCTCTTTAACTGCTGTCTTGACAATGCCACTTTTCCCTCATCCTGTAAGACAACTACTGTCATCCCTCAACTTAAGAAATCTGGTCTTGATCCTAACTGCCCTATCAACTTTGCCCTGTATCTCTTCTATCACATTATTCCAATATCCTACAGCGAGTAGTATTCAATTGACTCACTGAGTTACTAGATACTCACATCCTCTGGGATCCTCTTAATCTGGCTTCTGACCTATGTATTCTACCGAGACAGCTCTCCTGAATGTCAGCAACTTCATCTCTTCCTCTGGCATGCAAACCTTTCATCTATTCATATTCTTCTCAACCTCTCAGCTGCCAGCGATACTGTGGACCATTCTGACCTTCTCTCTAGATTATCTCTACTTGGCATCAGAGATAAGGCTGCTGCTTGGCTTGCTTCATACCTTGCCCCCAGACACTTTCAAGTTCCCTGGAACAGCCTTACCTCCATACTCACCCCCTTACTTTTGGAGTTCCCCAAGGGTCCATCCTTGGTCAATTTTTCTTCACTCTCTATACTTCAGCTTTTGGCGCCCTGATATTCTCTTACAGCTTCTTCTATCAACTCTTCAATGATGACACTCAGATCTTCCTCTCCTTCACTCCTTATCTGATGAGCTGTTGTCAAAAACGCCAAACTGTCTCTCCACCATTCAATTTTGGATGCCATCTCACTTGCTCATGCTCATCTCCACTAAGACTGAAGTTCTCTACTTCCCAGCCAAACAGGATACCTATTCCTCTGCTCCCTTCTTCACTTCTCGCCTACCTACCTTCCTTACTCTGCTTCCACTCGTAACCTTGGTCTCATCTTCGACCGATCACACAAGGTCTCTCTCTAAATCTCCAGAATTGCTGCTACAGCCAGTCTCAACCTCCTAAGAAAAAGCGGTTATCTTCCTTGCAATACTGCTAATCAGGTATGCTTCTCCTTAGTCCTTTAGAGCTCTGACTACTGTGCCAGTCTCCTCCATAGACTTTTCAATGATGCTTTTTCTCTTCTGGACCAAGTTCTCAAATTTACAGACCACACACCTTTCAACCTTTCTCGCTTTACTGCTACCTCCACTGCCCATCACCAGAAGGGCTGACTATCTATGAAACAAATGTTCAAGTATAAACCTTTTCTCATTACCTTCATAATTATCCATGGACTCGTAAACCCCTACTGCTAATCTCTCCCTGCTTTCCTCACTCAGTAAGATCATCCTCAGCTCACCTCCTTGCCACAACTGAAGCCCCCTGTGCTACCTCTCATTTATGCTCTCTCTTCTCGCTCCCCCTCTCTGGAATTCTCCTCCTCTCCCTTTCAGTACAATCCCAACTATACCACAATTTAAATGCAGCATTAAAGCTTTCCTTCTTTCTGAAGAACCTGTTTCCCAGCACTCTATGCTACTGCCTCACCCCGTTTTCCTCTCTCGCTACTCTTCACGTACAATCCTACCACACTTTTCCGTCACTCCTCCATCAATAATGCAGCACTTTCTCCACCAACCCATTCCTATGTCATTCTGTCCTGTCCTTGTCCCCGGTGTATGTTTCCACCTTCCTCTGCAACATCTGGTGTTCAAGTCACATTCTCTCACACCATTGTAATAGACCAGTAGCACGAGACTGTCATCAGATCTGCACACCTTAGTCTGGCATATTGTTAAGCATATTATTAAGCATTGTATTATGGGTACTGACTTGGAAAGCAATCCATGGAACGTCTCTGGTTTACTTACACGAGCTTCTTGAAATATGTTTTCCCTGCAGTGCTTTACATTTGCCAATGACCCCATGTTGAAATCAGTAGTTGTCAGAAAGGACATACTTCTCTATAGGTGCACTATAAATGTCATATCATATCATAAGGATGATTTCTGAGTGTGCCCACCTCATTTGGTGTGTCCAGACTCGTGATTGGGGTGGCCCAAGCGGGGCACTGATTTATGCAGGGGTGGCATGAAGTAGCCATATAATGATCATAGTTTAGGGAAATAAGGTGGCACCTCGGGTAGCCAATCAGATTCCAGGGGTAGCACATGGCGCCCCAGGCCTCTCCCTGAACACCCCTATACTGCGAGAATAACTTTAGCAATTTTAAAATAGGGTTGAGTGTATATCTTGTGACTAATTGTTGTACATAGTCCGTTTATCTTCTAGGCTATAACCAATGCAGCGTTGTTTTCCTAATTTTGTTTCGCTTCATCTATTTCATTTAACATATTGCTTGGCAGTCACTTGAGATTTATAAATAAATCCAAAGGGAAAGAGAGAATGATAGAAATACTAGTCAGTATTCTTGCACCGGGGAGTCACTGGGCCTCATTACAACTAGTGCGGAATGGGTTTAACGGCACCAGTAATTGTGACGGCGCCGTTAAACCCACTCCTCACTATTACGAGGTTCCTATCGCAGGACCCGGATCGGACGCCTGGTAAAACCAGGCGTGCTTTCCAGGTCCCACGAGGGGAAGAAGGAGGTAACAACGGGCCAGTTGTAATCTGCCCGTTGTTACCTCCATCCCCAATCCCATTGAGCCCTATGGGGGCTCAAATAGGAATGGGGAATGGTACCTGCAAGGAGGAATTACCGGGTCCTCCAATGTTGGAATGACCCGGTTATTCCTCATTGCAGGTACCCGGTAAAGGGGCCCGGTTTGGTGGCAGCCATGGAGCTAATAGCTCCATAGCTACTTCCATACTCGTAATGAGGCCCACTGTGTTTTATAAAATTTTTGAATTGTCCATAACTGCCTTGCTTATAATGGAAGAAGCAGAAGGACACGTCCCCACATACCACACAAGTGTGGGTAATATTACCGCCAGCTAAACGGAATTGACGATATTCACCAACAATTATGTTCTACCGGCAGGGTAGATTTCTACCTTTTTCGCTACCTACTTTGGCGGTTTTCTTCCTTCACTGAAACCTCTTTTACGACATAGTAAGATTGTGGCCATGACTTCCTAAAAGTAACTTACAGTGGCAATGCAAGCATATGTTGTGGACACAGGCATCATGAAAATGTAGCAAAACACTTCTGTGTACTGCTGGTGAAATGGCATCTACTGGATTTCTTCAAGTGTTCCCCTAGAGAACCAATTGTACATTGCATGGCTTTTTTGTCCCATTTTTCTCAAACATGTTGCGATAAAATGGATTATTTTAAAACATTATTTGAAAAAAATGCCTTAATCGAGAACCACACCCGTACCACCTACATTACTTGGGTTCCCTTACTGTGCCTGATCGCTGACAGTTATTTATGGAAGATGTTAATACCCTCCACTAAAAATAATCACTTGCTACCACTGACCTTAAATAGTTGACAAAGTCAGTGGCCATCAGGACCTGTAGACCCTGCCAATGCCAGCAAGCTGAATCTATAATTACTATGTACATTTGTTTCACTCATTTTCCATTTTATAATAAGTCATTCTCCTGAGGTCCACAATTAATTTCCCTCTTTATCTCTCTTTGAAACCACCCCTTAACAATAGTCTGACAAAAGTAGGGAGATAATCCACTTTGACACCGACTAACGCATTTTTTTTGTGTGTGCGCCTTGTTGCCCCCGGGTTTAGTGTGCTTTACAAATGGAAAGAAAGAAAGAAAGAAAGAAAGAAAGAAAGAAAGAAAGAAAGAAAGAAAGAAAGAAAGAAAGAAAGAAAGAAAGAAAGAAAGAAAGAAAGAAAGAAAGAAAGAAAGAAGTGAACATATAACATATCGGTTTGTTTCTTTTTCCTACTCGGAGGTTCTTAGACCATCATGTTGCTTCGTCAGGTTTTACTCCTACAAATATTTAAAAAAGAGATGGAAACAAAAAGCACAAATCAGTGAATCAATACTTCATGAATTGTCATGTGCAATTGTTGTAATGCTTTTGCCCACTGTCTGGGGGTGGTGGAGGGGAGGTGGGGCTGTTTTAATATGTGCTGCTCTGCTAGTGTTGTGCGTCGTGTGTCTCCGGCACATCCCTTATGCGTGTATACAGTCGGTCGTACACCGTAACTAAACACAAGGCTACACTGTACACCGAAAATAAGCTCTGGTTTAAGGAGATATGACTGCACCTGCACCGTAGGGATTGCGAAGTGTTTTCCCCTACACAACCTGCCTCTCCATGACAGCCCAGTGTGTCTGTGAATAAAGAGCCTTGTGTGCTTGTACAGCTGGCCTCTCCAGGAGAGCACAATCTACTAGTGTGTGACATAATGGTTTGTCAGTCAAAGTAGGTCCGTCTGTTAGAGCACACTGTGCTGGTGAGTGACTGACAGACATGGTATTGTCCAACCGAGCTCTGTTGGAGACAGCGCACTGTGGCCATAGGCGGGATGGGATCTGACCAGCACGGCTGGACCTTCCACAGATCACCCTGCTGTACCTGTGTGAGTGGAAACGTGTCATTTAAATGTGCGCCTAACTCATGCAAGAGTGCATTGTACTGAACATGTCTGTATGAGTGCAGAGCTCGCGTGTTTCCCCAGGCTATGTGTGACAGGCCATCCAGTCTGTTTTGGCTTTGAGTTCTGTGACTTGCCATTTTTCCAAATTTCAAATGGGAAAGAAAAAGCAAGAAGGCCCAAAATCGAACGATCAAAAAACAGGACTTGGTGGCGTTCTAGCCCATGCCCAATGGGAGACTTGAGAGCTCTTTGAATTTACGGTGGCAACTAAAAGATGTTTACTGTCAAGTTTACCTAACACAGACAGTAGCTTTTGACCCGGCATGACTCATTAACATTGTAAAGCTGGGCAGCTGTTTTTGAGAATGCTACATCTCAATGGACGCCCAATGTATTGCCACAGAGGTGTGCCACAGATGCAGCCCTACATCTGGAAACCACAGTGAAAGGATTCTGCTCTCTCCCAAGAGTCTGCGAATATGTGGGCAGGGAATAGACCGAGTGTGGACTCCCCAACCCGCATTTAGGTCACCCTCTGAAAGTCCTTAAAATCATCAAGTTTCCAGATTCTATTGTTTTCCCGAGGACGGAAAATGGCCTCTGGGTCAAGAGTAGTCAGTTGGCTGCACACACTTTGCTAATGGACCTCCCATTTGACTCAGCGAGAAAGAAAAATGGAGAAATCGAGGATATGTGTCATGTGCATCACTCAAGCCCATCGCTGATTTTCTGCTACCTTACCAAAAAATATTATTTCAAGCATAACATTCAAAGCACTCATTGTGATTTGCAGTACCTACACAAACACAGCATGCTTCTTTGTATTGTGTGTGGGTGTGTGAGTGTGTGTGTGCGTGTGCCAATGCTTGTGTGGGTCTAAGTCAACATATGATATGTTGCTGAGCAACATTTCATGATTGAAAACGAAAATGTCTTGACTTTTAATAATACTAATCATATACTAATTCTGTTTCCATTCTAATTCTAATTAAAAAGCCCTGCTCTAAGTTTATTTTAAAACAACTTCAATCCTCTTCAAAGCGAGACATAATCTAATTGTAATTTCCAATTTGATTCAAATTCTATTGCAATTTGAATCTAATTCAAATTATGATCTAATCCTAGTTTGAACGTACTTTCCCTTCCTTGCTCTAACTTTCGTTGCACCCTCCCGCCTCTTTACACTTCCTGTTGCTTGATAATAATTCCCCAAACAGTATCTTCGATAACCTAAGATTGAACTCGAACCCACCTTCAATACAGTTGGGAAACTTCAGGTTGCGTTTGCCAGTATTCTGGTAGTTTGCAATATATATGAACAAGCAGGATGGACACTAACCCAGTGAGAATATTGATCAATTTAGTCCTAATGTTGATAGCCTGGACCCACTGGCAGAGTCCTCATGCCGTGAGGATTGAGCACTCATTGTGTGCCTCTTCCACAGAAGAAACCCATTCCACCATTGCTCAGTGCCAGTCCTTCACGTCTAAATAGCTCTACACTCAGTCTCAGCCAATGCTCAACTAGAGATGCAAACTTTTCTGCCATCCTTTTGTTCTCTTCAGTTGTTCTATGAAGTAAGGTACTGGCTGCTGTAGGGGTGGTTACTTGTGTGGGCGGGGTAGTGGGGGTATTATAAAGCCACAATATGACAGAAGGGTTGCAGTCATTTAGACTGAGGGCATTGTAGTTAGAGACATTTGGCAGGGGACTTATGCTAGCATTTATTTCAGCACTGCTTTCCTTGGAATGGTTGGTACTTTTGGGCGGTTTCCTGTTATACCCCCACACAAGCTGGTATCCGTTCCATACCAAAAAATCACCTTCTTTTGCATTTTCAGTTGTTATATTTTCAATTGCAATATTACTTCTGTTCCCCACTCCCCCCTCATTCATCTCGACAGAGATGAATGCTATGAACCAATATGTGCTTATACCAAACGGTATCACAAAAAATAATACGATACACACAGTCAATCCACATTCATACGAATATCTACAACTTTCTACTATAGTATTTCTATATCTCGTCATTCTATTGCTCTCCGTTGTGGGCTGCCCGTTTGTTGCCATGGTTGTTCCTATTTGAAACATAAAAGTGCATTAAGTATATACATGTAAACATTTTCATTTTGTACAGTAGCCACCATACAATTAACGAGAGAGAGAGAGAGACATATTCTTATTCATATTTGATCACTTTTTTCCATTTTTCATTTCAACCATATTAATATACCTGATACATTTCTTTTTAGTTGGACTTTTTTCGTTCAATGTTTCATTTGTTATCGTTTGCTGTTGTCTGCGCCTCCTCATCCACTTCCTCCTGAACATTATTGTATGCCCTTCGTACGTCTGTTAAATGTATCGAGTACCTCACCCCTTTAACCTTGACTGCTGTGGGAGTACAAAAAACCACCTCGTATGGGCCATGGAATCTTGGGGCACTCCATCTGCGCACAAAGCTTCTAACATAAATAAAATCCCCTGGCATTAATTGTCCTTGGGGGCCCTGTTCCACAAATGACAGAGTTTGGTTTCCCTCTTCTCTTGTAAATGGCGGTGACAATTGTCTTGAGATTGCATGTGCTGCTGTAGTCAATTTTCTCAGATAATCAGTGAATTCATCTCCTAATATCGTGGCGCTTCTGTGTGCATCTGAGTGTCTACGCAGCGGGGAATGTGCTGTGTGCATTCTTCTCCCCGTCACAATCTCGTGAGGGGACAAGTGGTGGTCTTTACTTGGCTGGTTCCTTAGTATGAATAGTGCAAGGGGAAAACAATACACCCAGTTCTTTTTGAGTGAGAAGCATAGTTTGGACAATCTTCCTTTTAATAGACCGTTGATCTTCTCAACAACGCCCCATTGCTTTGAGGGTGATAAATCGAGCAAAGCTTGTGTTTGATCCCCAATAATGCAGTAACTTCCTTGAACAGTTCATTCACAAAATGAGTACCATTGTCTGAGCGAATTACGTCGCAAATTCCCCAGCGCGGGAATACTTCCCTCACTAGGAACTTTGCTGCGCACTTAGCATCTGGACGTGCACATGGACCAGCCTCAACCCATCTTAAAAGTGGACATACAACTACTATCATGTATCGTGCCCCATTACACCTTTCCCCCATGTCTGCGTAGTCAATATGTAGTTCCCGGAAGGGCCCTGTTGGCTTTGGAATTGTCCCTCTGAGTGTCCGTAATGTCATCCCAGAATTGTATATTTGACACGTTGTGCACTCCATTGCTAACCTTGATATATGTTCCTGGAGCCCTGGCATGAACCAATCTTCCTGTATCTCTGCTGCTATCTCTGCTGCTATGTGTTGTTTGGTACTGTGTGCTGGAAAGTACAATTGCTGGAACGTTATCTCCATCAATTTAATGGGCATCACCCCTTTACCTGTGTTATTTTGGCGCCATAGTAAATCTGTTGCTGACTGGCTGCAACCCCCTTTTTCCCACAATGCCTTTTCTTCATTACTTGCTTCTTCCTGTAACTCTAGTATTTGTGATATGAGCATGGCATTGTACCCTTCTGGTAACTCTTCACTTGCTTATTGCTGCAACATGTACTCACCTGCTATTTCCTTTTGGAAATATGACACCTCCTTGGCGGCAGCGTCCGCTGCCGTGTTTCCCAAAGATACAATATCTGTATTGGACGTATGTGGTTGGCACTTGATGATGGCCACCATTGTAGGTTCCTCAAGTGCCTCAATTAATTCCTGTAACAACTCGGCATGTTGTACTGGGGACCCATCCGCCCTGCGAAACCCTCTCCGCCCCCACCGGGCCAGACCACCAGACCACCATGTACCGTTGTAGTCAGGTATGCAGAATCTGTGTATATTGTGACTGTGCATCCCTTGGCTGCACGTAAGGCTTCAATTAGGGCAACAAGCTCTGCTGCTTGTGTGGAAAAGTGTGATGGTAGGCGATATTGTACTAGCACTTCGTACTCCCCTTCCTCTAGTCTCACCACCGCCATTCCTACATGTTTTTCACCTGTATCCATGTCAATTGATGCTGATCCATCTACAAAGTACACTTCCCCTTCTGTTAGGGCATTTTCACTTACCACCGGGCCTCACCCTTTTCTCCTGTGTATGTTGCACAATCGTGTTTTTGCATGTCTTCTACTGTACACGGATCTGTGATAAATGTCACTGGATTTACTGTTTTACAACTCACTATGTGAATATTGCGCTGGATAATATCATCCCGTACACTGTTGCTCGCTGTGTTGTTAGTGTGCTTTTTGATCTTTCCAGTATCGCGAAAAGGGAGTGTTCCACATATAATGTAACGGAGCATCCCATTACTATTGTGGCACTTTTCTCAATGGCGAACGCCGCGCCAGCGAGAGATTGTTCGCTCGCAAAGTGTCCTTGCATGACTGTGTTTAGTGTGCCACTGTAGTAAGCCAATGGCTTATGTCCCATGGATGTCTTTTGTGTCAGAACAGCTGTCATTAGTGTTCCCTTGCAGTGAGAAAACAGGTAAAATTTGCGCTCATAGTCTGGGTTGGCGAGCACTGGAGCACTTGAAATTAGTTGTTTGAGTGACGCAAATGAGTCACTCATCTCTTTTGACCATTTTATTTGTTTATTCTCCCGCTGGGCCTCTTTGAGTGCTTGTAGTAAAAGTCTTGTGTATTCTGCGTAGTCTAGTATCCATGCTCTGCAATAGTTGCACATTCCTAAAAACTTCTGCATTTCTTTTACCATTTTTGGCTCTTTTACTGCTGTGATTGCTTCTACTCTGTCGGTATTATCTTTTTGCCATCCTTTGATATCAGCTGGCCCAGTATAATACTTCTTGTTGGCAGTATTGCAGTTTCCCTTTATCCACTTCGTACCCCCTGTGGGCTAACAGTGTTAGGAGTGTAACTGAGTCCTTCCTGCACTCTTCCTCATTCTGTGCGCATATGAGCAAGTCATCCACGTACTGAATGATTGTACTCTCAGCTGTCAGATTTCCCAAGTCTTCATGGATGATACGATTGAATATACTGGGGCTCTCATAGTAGCCCTGTGGTAACCTGCAATGCTCATATCTTTTCCCCCCTAGTGTAAATGCTGTCAAATATCTGCTCTCTTCTGCCAGGGGAATGGAGAAAAATGCATTTTTCAAATCCACTACTGTGAAGTTTGATGCGTTCTTTGGGATACTGCAAAGTATTGATGCAGGGTCCGGGACTAGGGGAAACTCTTTTTGTATGATGTCATTTAGTGGGCGTAGGTCCTGGATCATCCTCCATGCCCCTCCCTTTGCTTTTTTGATCGGGTAAATGCAAGTATTACATGGGGAATTTGAGGGTACTATTATTCCCTGGGCCAATAAGGCACTTATCGTTTCTTTTATCCCTTGCACAGCTTCACAGGACAATGGGTACTGTTTGACTCGGGGCAGGATTGCTCCTGGTTTTAGTTTTATCGTGACTGGGGTAACTCCGTGCAACAACCCTATATCATGGGGACCTGTAGTCCACAAGTTGCTTGGCACTAATTTCATGTCATCATCAAAGAACGAAGGTGGTGCTCCCACCACAGCCATTAACTGTACAGGGACTTGTCTCGTTTGTATCAAGATATCACATGGTATTGCTATTTCCATTATTATTTCTCTGTCACTTTCTGAGTCTGTGAAGAGATCCTCATCTGATAGATCACGTAGGGCAATGTCAGCATTGATGCACAACACAGTGCGCCATTCACACCCGTCTATGTCCATATCAATTACTACAATTCTTTTGGCTGATATCTGTACTGCGTGCAAATCTAGAGATATCACTGACCCGGTGTAATGTCTGTACGTACTATTGGGCGGAAGATGAATTCTGCTGGTACCCTCCATTCTAACCTTTTTAGCTCAGGTACTACTCGTGCTAGAGTTTTGAACCCTTCAATGAACACACTTTCATCTACCGGCATGCCACGTATCTCTGGTGCTGTTGCTCGCGCATGTACCACTAGCATTACACGCAGCGGGCATATTCCTGGGGTTGAGCAAACTATCCGTCTTTCCGTGAAGGATATAGTCATATTGAGCTTGCTGAGAAGTTCCCTTCCGAGCAAGTTGATTGGGGAATGTTCGTAATACAGTAGGGGTGTCCTCACTGTCTTACCCCCCACGGTCACATCCAACTCTTCTGTGTAAGGAACTTCGATGACAGCCCCAGAGAATCACTGCGTCTCCAACCTACGGTTAGAAAGCGGAAACCGACCCTCACGTATGCATGACTTTTCGGCTCCCGAATCCACCATAAATATGAACTGCTTGTCTCCTATCTGCGCCCCCACTAATGGTTCCTCCACTGCATTGTAGGTGGTAGATAGGATGGGACACGCAAGTGTTCCCTGTGGGCTGTCCTATGCTGGCTGCCTCATTGTTCCCCCTGACTAAAAACATTGCCTGACACAACCGCCACACCGCTATAGGGGGCTGGAGCAGGTGCCCCATTCGCAACTGTGGCGAAGGGGTTTCCTGGTGTGTAGTGCATAGATCCATCGTTCTGTGGGTGACCCTGTGTTCTGCTGTGTTGGACGTGTCTTTGGTCCACATACCCTTGCTCCTCTGGCCTCTGTTGTCTTCCCATTGGGAGGCCATATGGGCTCCCTGGGTGGGGGTTACCGTATTGCTCCACATCCTGAAAACCGTTGTTTGGTCTGTTTCTACATTCTCGTGAGAAGTGCCCCCACCTCCCGCAATTCCAGCAGCTCCCTTGTGCACCTCTGGGGCCTTGACCCCCATATCCTCCATTACCACCGTACCCTTGCCCCCCTCCTCTGCGACCCCTGTACCCACCTCATGCCCCGCGAGGGGCCCAATCCTGCCACTGCGGACCTCCGTACTGCTCCTGTCCATTCCACTGTGGTTGTCCCGCTCCTGCCCAATTTGCTGTCATCCTCCCCTGTATTGCTACTAGCCCCTCCTCCTCCTCCTCCTCCTCGTCTCCCTCCCTGCTATGTGGGAGCGCCGCTACTGCTGCAGCGACCTTCAACATTTTCGTTTGTATTAACTTGGCTTCAATCTGCCAATCTTTTTTGTGCTATTTCTTTTTCTCGTTCCTTTATTCGTTTGCAGTGGTGTACTATTATACTCTGTATTTCGGGCCACCCCTTCGCTTCGATTCCTGCAATTTTGTCAAGTGCTTTTCGTACCTCTTTTGGCAATCCTCTCTTGATTATGAAATAAAATAATGATGTTGATTGGTACCAGGGCGTGCCCGTTTCCGCTCTCCACATCTCCTGTACACGGAGAATGTAATCCATAGCATCCTCCCCCTCGTTCATTGTGCATTGCATAACCGACTGTAAGTCTGGTGTGTCTGGAAATGTTTCTCTTAATGCATCCCACACTCGTGCTCGTACTGTGTTAAAGGAAGCACCATCATGACGGTCCCAATCTAATGTTATCCCCGGAAACCCGGCTTTTATAAACACTCTATCTGCTTGGTGCCCAACCGCTGATACTAGTAGGCTTTTTACATCCCCTACCGCCAGTGGGACCCCCGCTGTGTGTTTCTCAAATCCATATATCCACTTACTTGCCCCTCCGGACAGTGGTGGTAATAGTTTTAACAGATTGGCCTTATCCATTTGAGCCCAGGGTATGTAGTTTGGTCTCCCTCCTCCCCTGTGTATCAATGGGAGTTGTAACTTCCCCTTTGTTGCTTTGCTTGTACTCACCTTCGTTCCCTCCCTTCCTAGTGGGGCCATTCTCCCTAGCCTGTTTCTTAGTCGCCCAGTCCATTCCTCATCCATTGTTCTCCCCAGATGTGCGCTATCCATTCTCCCACTCTCTCCTCCCATTGCCACACTTAATCTCCCACCTTCTTCTTCATCGTGCTCCATATCACACCACAAGTCCTCTCTTCCCCCTGTAACCAAAAGCTCATCATCTGCATGTTCACTTGCCCCGTCTATTTCTATTATTCGCGTGGGCTCCTCTTGTATTCTGAACAACATTTCCCCCTTCTTCCACCCTTCCTCAATCGTCCTGTCATGGCTCTGTGCCCTTGGTGTTTCCTCTAATCGGGCAGCATTCGTCCCACTTTGCTCACAGATATTTTTAATTCTAGATAGTTCATTTCTTGCTAATGAGAGCCTTGAATCTAAATCCTCTGTTAACTTCTCTATATCTACTGTGGGTGCACATATCTGACCACGCTGTCTATGTCCCTCGTATGGAGGGGGTGCAGTCGGGCCATGTGTTGTTGTAGCTTGAGTTGGGGGCACATATGTGGGGTCACTATACCCTTCTGCGGGCACTGGTTTCTTAAGTATAGTGTACAACCGTGTCACTTCACCTGGTTTTTCCTCCTCAGTCAGTTCTTTATCACCTTTGGGTATCAGTAACGGGTTGTCTGTGGTGGATGGCAAATTGGTAATTGGCTCTGTCTTTTTGATGGGAGGCACCTCTTCAAACAATCGCCAGAGATCTAATATCTCCCTCCTATTGTGGAACTGTTTCCCCTTATATTTCATGAAAATGCATGTAGCCACCATGTCTAGAACGTTTTTATCAAAAGATCCTCCTTCGGGCCATATTTGGGGGAGACCTTCTTCCTTTAACTCTGTGACCCACTGATCGTGGTACTTTCTAATACGTTCAGCATATCCAGGTAAACTCTTACAGATATGAGCCAGGGGTGTCTCTGTCCCCATTGTATGTGGGTGGTTTCTGTAACAATATATGTATATATATGTATCTTTAACATTCTATGCTTTTCTGACACTTTGGCAATAAGGGGGTCTGCGGTTGTGTACTTTATACTAGAAATTACTTAGGGGGCACATACAAGAGCAAACCACCTTCTGCACACTACCAATATTTTCAGCACAAATATTAAAAAGAAACAACTTAATTCCTTGGGCTTACCACCTTATAATGTTTCCTGGTCACACTTACCATGACCACACCATAATCATGCACATTTTACAAACCACTAAAATCATCATAACATGTGTCAACACATATAATGCATATACAATGATAGTTGGTAGCCTGTTGGAAGGTTAACCTTTAATCTCTTTCCCCTTCCTTCTTTCCCCTAACCTTTCTTTATTTGTTATGAGGTCCCCCTTTTCACGCGAATCTCTTTTTTTTTGTCTTCACTAAGTATTTCACCTATTTTCATTTATAGAACCAGAAAGAATTAACGAAAAGTGTTTACTAATATATTCACTGTGTCTCCTTTTTCTACCAGACACCTTTATCTTATTCTCCACTTATTCATATATTCCCAGTACTAGTCAAGATAGCACTTTGCAGCGCCGCCTTCTACCCCCTTGCAGACCTAGGTTCCCATCTCTTTATCTTTTTTCACCTTTTGATCCTAATGGCCATATGCAAAGAAAAAGAAAAGAAAGGATAGTATTGATTCTAGTGATCCCCACCGCGTCCCCCTTTTAAATGACCTTGTTTGTTTCTTTTTGTTTTTTAAATCCTGTTCCCTTCCCCTACTCCCCGTACCCCTCATGATCTCTCGCACTTAATACTCACGTGCCCGTCTTGAACCGAGAGTCTCCGAACTGGGTTCGTCTAGGCGGCGCTGCCTCACGCTCCGGCGACCAGTACTCAAAGGGGATTTTTTTAAATGGGATCCCGTACCCTTTCTCTAATGAGTGCGCACTTCTGAGCGTACCAGTCACCGTAGGTGGGTAGCTTTCCGGAGCAGGCGTACCGTGCGTCTCCCCTTTCAACCGAAGATTTTCGTGCCAGAGGGGACGGAAAGGACGTACGAGGAGATGTAATCACGTCAGGGTCACCACTGAAGGCGAGCGTCCCCAGATAGCATGACCCTCCCCGCAATGAGAGGCAAGAATGGACTCTCCCACAAATGGGAATAAGACTAGGATCAAGTGCAGGTGAGCGTAAGGGAGGCTTTATCTAAGTCAAAATAGGGCATGCAAAGAACTCTGCAAACTCCGAGAGCGCTCTGTCTGACAATAGCAAAGACAGGCGTTTTTATTTACAAAAAGCGTCATAGGCACCTACACATTATAGGGGGCACATGTAAATGGGGATTGGATGGCGTCGACTAACTATATGTGCAGCCGTGATGCGTCTCTCCGTGGTTGGTGGACACCGCCGGGTGCCAACGTGGGGTGGGCAGGTCAGCTGGGCTCATGCGGGAGGCGCTGTCGGGTCAGGCGTGGTCAGTGTCATTGATGGACGTCTTTCTTGGCTTTCTGCCCTAAGGGCCAGGCACACCCCATTCATTCAATGCTGCAATGTCAGTTGTCCTGTAAATCCTACGATAGGTTATTCTACAGGTTAATATAACACAGGAGGAATGTGCATTAGGTGGGGTACTTTGGCGATAGATCAATACGGGGTTGCTGGTATCCTGTTGACTAGGTATCATAGGCCACGGGGTCGGGTCTCAGGGCATGGGGTAAGCTGTCCAGGCTTTGGGTCTCGTTAGAAGTCATGACGGATGCTTTTATACAATTTTGGTGCAATATTAGCTGTCTTCGTTTACAAGAGTCATTAATCTGGGGTGAGCTGATGGGTCGTGGGACCTATGAGGAGGCACCTCTGGCCTCTGGTTATGGCCGGATTTTAATTCAGGTGGCTGTTCGTGGCTATGTGAGCTGAGGGGGAATCATGAATGCCTGAAACGGCTCCAGACGAATTGGGGGAGGTGTGGCGGTGTCGCTCAGGCCTTTGCTTTCTCTGGCAGGCTTCAATGGGAAGGGAGGAGAGGTGGCCTTGGATATGCCCACAATGATAGTCTTCTAGCAAGCTGCACACTGTAAAACGAAGGGATTCGCATAACATGAACTGGCTAAGGGGTCACACATCTATAGCATTTACAGCAGTATATATTCATTTCAGAATTCATTAACTATATCTGCAACTCCATTAGTCACTATAGGGTAAGTATTTGCAATATAAGCAGTTTTAGCATCACACTGTAAACATGATACGCGAGGTAGCATTAGGGTTGGTGGAGCACGCAGGGGCAACAGACCAACATGGTTGACAGCAGTAATACACTGTCATGATCTCTGCTTCCAAAAGGTCAGGGTTTTCCCAACTCCTTTGGAAGCAGATCCATAACCCAGGTTCCGAGTGCCAACCAGTCCCAATTGGGACCTTTTGGACCCAGTCCTGGCGCCAGTGGCACCAGGCTCATAAATATGCCCAGTCCCAGCGCTGGAAGCGCCGGGCTCATAATGCTTGGGTGGACTTACCTGCAGCAGACCATGCTGCTTACTTGCCTGCCAGTTGAGCCTCTGATCCTCTTCTGTTTGGAACTACTTTTCCTGTTGGGTGGGGCAGGAGCCACTCCCTAGATTCAGAACACTGGAACTCTTCTGGAAAGCAGGAACTCTTTTCTTACCTAGGCGTGGCTGTGGAAGGAGACACCTAAGCACTACAGGAGGCTATTTAAACCACACCCGATGGATGAATCTTGCTTTGCGTTATTCTGCATCCTCTGCAGCAGAACGCTCATCGTGTCTTCTGCATCTGATCCTGGGCCTAAGGAAAAAGGCTTACCATCCTGAATCCAGTCATCAGCAACACCTATAAAGACAAGAAAGAACAGGTTAGCATTACGGTCTTCAGTGACAGCTCTTCACTTACCTGGTCCATCGGCTGTCACCAACGCCTTGCGCTGCATTCCGGCATCTGAAAGACAAAGGCTTACCTACTCTTCGTGCGCTCCGGAGGTCTTCACACTGCATTCCGGCATCTGAAAGACAAAAGCTTACCAACTCTTTGCACGCTCCGGAGGCCTTCGGCGCTGCATCCCGCATCTGAAAGACAAAACAAGGTGCGTTTAAAGACATTGGGGAACTTTAATACTCACGTGCCATTACTCCTTTCCACATCTAACCCAGTGGGTATTCCGGCACCCTGCAGCCGCTCCGAACTTGTACCTGCAAAATAAAAAGACAGTTAGAGCGCATCGTGAAGCAGGCAACAAGCGCTTACTTACGTGCTTCCAGGCGCTTCTATTCATCACACGGGCTCCATCTTCAACTCACTTCAGCCCGTCATCCGCCATCGCCGGAACCCTGCAAAACAAGAAACATCATTACTAAAGACTTTAAAGACATTAGAATTACTCGAAACTTACCGTTCGTGCAGTAAACGACGGACAGCAGTCCTCTGAAGTCAAGAGGCTTGCTCCCCTTATCCAGTGAAGAAACTGGTTACAGCACCCTGCCCCGAGGCAGATGGAGAGCACGGCGTTCACTTACCGAAGGTGAGAGCGTTAACCTTTGGGGTTCTACAGGAGAAGAGAAAGGGAAAAAGAGAGAGACATTCAATAACCCAGTTCCTTAATCCCATATTTTCTATCTGCAGACATCTTACCCTTCGAGTCAGACATACAGTGCATAGAGGTCCAGCCCAAAGAGCCAGCCGTGTGTTACACATCACCTTTGAAGATACGGTATACGCCCAGTCAAGACCGGCGCCTCTACGGGAATCAGGTGAGCGTTACAGAACGCAAAGCCTACCACAAAACTCCCGTCCAGGCGCTATGGAAACCTCGGATACCGACCAGCTAGCCCAGTTACTTGGGGAACTAAGGGCAGAAGTGCATGCAGCCCGTCAGGAAACGAACGCTCTAAGAAGGGAACTGATTATTTCCAAGGAGCGAACAGATGATCTCGCTAGACAATTGCTACAGTCACAAGCCGGACAGACCCCGTTACCCGCATCTGGGGGAAATCTTCCTTCTACATCCTCTATGAATCCAGTGCAGATCAACCTACCTGGGAATGTACCTCTGGCTCCGCCCGAACGATTTTCTGGTGACCCAAAGAGGTTTGCAGTATTTATCAATCAGTGCCGGTTGCATTTCTTATGCCGGCCAGCAGCTTTTCCAACTGATCAAGCTAAAGTAGCTTTCGTGCTTTCGTACCTTAGTGGAAATGCGGCAGACTGGTCGATCCCTCTAGTAAATCAAGATGATCCGGTCCTCCATGATTTTCAAGCTTTTCAGCTCAGTATGGAAAAACTGTTCGCAAGACATTCACAGGGGCAGGCCTTGGACAATGAGCTTCTTTCGTTGCGACAAGGTAATCAAGACCTTTTGGCTTATATTGCGTCTTTCAACAGACTGATAGTGGAAACTCAATGCCTGAGGACAAAAGGATTACGCTGTTTTATAGAGGTCTACGTGGAGAGCTCAAAGATGTGTTAGCCCAAGTAGTGAATCCCCCACAAGATTGTTCGGACTATATAGACTTAGTCGTTCAAATAGATCACAGACTGCAGAACAGGAAGGCCGATCGTTCCAAGTTTGATGCTCGAGTATTTTCCAAACCGCCAACTCCTTCCAAAGGAGTAGACTCCGGGGAACCCATGCAAATAGGGGGTCTGAAAGGTCCTCTAACACAAAAGGAGCGGGAAAGGAGAAAACAGTTGCAATTATGCCTCTAATGCGGAAACTCAGGGCACTTTCTTCGAGACTGTCTGGTGAAACCTGCCAAGAAGGCAGTAGGAGCTGCAGTTACTAAAGTTACAAACTCTGAGCAGGGAAACGACCTCGCCCGACAAGAATAGAGGTCCTCTTGCCGAGCGTGAAAACCAGTTCCGTGACCTCGCATTTCGTGATACCTATGGTCCTCATTAGCCCTGATAATCCGGATCGATTACATGCAATTGAAGCTTACGTCGACAGCGGTGCCATCGGCAATTATGTGGATCATGAAATGGTTTTGAGGATGAATCTAACTCTTTGTCCCAAGGCTGTAAAGGACGTCATTACTACGGTGGATGGTACGGAGATAGCCTCCGGGCCAGTAACGCATACCACTCAAGAGGTGACGCTAGTAAGTCAAGATGGACACCATGAGAACATCGTGTTCGATGTGATCAAGGCCCCTCAGTTTCAGATTATTCTAGGAATACCTTGGTTAGAGAAACACAATCCTCTGATCGATTGGCGAGCAAGAACGGTCCAGTTTCCAGAATGTGTCTCTACTTGTCACCCTCCACCTGGTGTTGCACTGGCAGCAATTTCTTCAGAGACTCCCCAGTTACCTCCCAAATACCTAGAATACCAAGATGTTTTCCGGAAGGATCAGGCTAACTCTCTACCTCCTCATAGGTCTTATGACTGCCAGATAGACCTGATACCTGGATCTACTCCTCCTTGTAGTAGAATGTATGCCCTCACCGAGCCTGAGAACCTTCACCTTCGACAATACCTGGATCAATACCTGGCAAATGGGTTTATTCGTCCTTCCAAGTCCCCTGCTTCTTCAGCTTTGTTCTTCGTTCCAAAAAAGGAAGGAGACCTTAGAACTTGTATAGATTATCGCTCCCTGAACCAGATCACCGTTAAGAATAGATATCCGTTACCTTTGATCCCTGAACTCCTGGACCAAGTCAGAAAAGCATGCATATATACAAAGCTGGATCTTAGAGGAGCTTACCACTTGGTACGAGTAAAAGAGGGCGATGAATGGAAGACGGCCTTCCGCACCAAGTATGGGCTATTTGAATATCAGGTCATGCCCTTCGGACTTTGCAATGCCCCGGCCGCCTTTCAATATTTTATGAACGATGTCCTCAGAGAGCTCATAGATGTGTGTGTTGTTGTTTACATTGACGACATCCTCGTTTATTCTTCATCGGAATCTGAACATCGGAAACACGTGAAAATGGTCCTCGAAAGATTGCGTCAACACAAACTTTTCGCTAAGTTGGAAAAATGTGTTTTCAACGTAACTGAAGTTGAATTCTTGGGATTCATATTATCAACTGGCGGAGTGCGTATGGATTCAAAGAAGGTCGATGCAGTTCTCAAATGGCCATCACCATCCTCCGTAAAAGGTGTGCAAAGCATGTTAGGCTTCGCTAACTTTTACCGCAGGTTTATCCCCGAATTCTCTCGAATAGTCCAGCCCATCACTGCCTTGTTAAAGAAAAACAAACGTTTTGAATGGTCTACCGAGGCGGAACAAGCTTTCCAGGATTTGAAGACTAAATTTATCTCTGCACCAATCTTAAAACACCCTCGCCCCGAACTCCCCTACATCGTGGAAACTGATGCTTCAAGCCTTGCCATGGGGGCAGTTCTATCACAAAAGGACCCGGTAACCAATCAGTTGCATCCCGTGGCATTTTGGTCCCGCAAATTCTCGCCTCCTGAAATCAATTACACGATTACTGACAAGGAACTTCTGGCTATCAAGTCTGCCTTTAAGGCTTGGCGGCATTATCTGCTGGGGGCCCGACACACCGTTACTGTGATTACGGATCACCGAAACCTGCAATATTTGAAAACCGCAAAAGCCCAATCCTCTAGACAACTCCGTTGGGCATTATTCTTTGCCGAGTTTGACTTCATAATTACCTATCGACCTGGTACAAAGAACGGTAAAGCTGATGCCCTTTCTCGGATGGGAGTGGAAGAACACTTGATCAACCCTAAACCTGTACCAATCATTCCCGAACAATTAATTCTGGGTGTAATCGCCACAGAATCCATAGAGGAAGTTAAGGATAAAGCCAGGCAACTTGTAACTCCAGCAGACATACAGAATTGGCATCTGCAGGGAAAGGACTTTGCAGTAAAGGACAACTTATTGTATTTCCAAGAACGATTATACCTACCCAGCACAGATTTACAGAAAAAAGTAATCTCTTGTTATCACGATTCTTTAATGGAAGGACATCCCGGTATGGCCAAGACCTCAGAAAAGATCAAGCGCTACTTCTGGTGGCCGTCTTGGAAAAAAGATATCAGAGACTTTATAATGTCCTGTGGAGTATGCGCCCAAAACAAGAGTCAAAAGGAAAGACCAGCAGGCCTCTTACGCCCTATTGACATCCCACCTCGCCCTTGGCATACGCTTTCTATGGACTTCATCACCGATCTACCTCCATGCTCCGGATACAATACGATTCTAGTAATCGTGGACTTATTCTCCAAGATGGCGCATTTCATTCCGCTCAAAGGCTTGCCAACAGCAGCAACTCTGGCCCGAGAATTTCTCGAAAACATCGTCCGACTGCACGGTTTTCCTTCGGTTCTAATTTCGGATCGAGGTAGTCAATTTATTTCTCATTTTTGGCGAAGTTGCTGTCGGTCGGCTCAAATTGATGTGAGACTATCGACCAGTCACCACCCTCAGACCGACGGACAAACCGAGAGGACCAATCAAACTCTGGAACAGTATTTACGCTGCATGCTGCAACAAACTGAAAAAACGTGGAAAGACATCCTTTGGATAGCCGAATATGCCTACAATAACTCTGTCCATTCGGGAACTGGGAAAACCCTGTTTTTTCTTTTGTACGGCAGTCACCCTCGAACCTCGGAGTTGGATCCCCTCCAAGATCTTGAAACACCAGCAGTAGACTACCTGCATTCTACAATCACCCAAGCCTTTAAGGAAGCTGTTTCTCACCTTCAAAGGGCTAAAGAACAATACAAGAAAGGAGCAGATCAACATCGGAAGGAAGCCCCTCAATATCAAGTAGGGGATCAAGTCTGGTTATCCACCAAATATCTACCTCTAAAAGGGCCACGCACATTCAACCCAAGATACCTTGTCCCTATTCCATCACTACCATAGTAAACCTAGTAGCGGTCAAGTTGGACTTGCCCCCGCACATGAAGATACATCCGGTCTTCCACGTCTCTCTATTAAAACCCGTGCAACCTCAAACCCGACTAACTAAATCTCCAAAACTATCCTAGTTGATGGAGAACTCGAGTTTGAAGTCAAAAGCATTCTGGACTCCAAGATCTCCAAATCTAAACTATTTTACCTAATTGACTGGAAAGGCTACGGCCCCCAAGAGAGATCCTGGGAACCTGCTGAATATGTCCACGCTCCTCGCCTAGACTGGTCGTGGGAACGGGCTTTCAGCAGATCTGCCAGGGAACGGAGGCAACAGGGTAGACGAGGACTCTCTAAAGGTGGGGGCCGTGCTGCAGCGCACAAGGATTCATGTCTTAAGATGGCGTTCTGGTTTTCAAAATGGTTTCCTGGGCCTATCCTAATACAGTATGTTTAGTCGATGTGTCGGCCAGTGGTCCACCCACCACCTGGGCCCTGGTGGTAGAGGGGCCCCTGATGAGTCATGGACATAACAAGGAGGGGACTGCAGGGGAGGGGGGTTCTCTTTGACCTCTCCTCCCATACAGAAGTAGCGCGGTAAAAACGGGGTCATTACCGGCATGGCGGAACGAGCGGGTCCGTGCTCGTATGACGCCGCTAATAGCGGGTGATTACAAGTGCGCAAGCAGGCGCGAACACCCATGCCGGTAATGGCCATACCGGCATGCCGCAAAAGTCCCTCCAACCCCCCAATAGCGCCATCACAGGACCCGCCGATACCGCCACCGCCTAGGAGGAACCCCTAAATAAAGACCCGGTAATACCAACATGCTAATACCGAGCTCGTAAAACCGGACCCGGAAATAACGTCATCGCGTCGGAACGGGAAATGGGCCGGCAGCCATCTTTAAAAACACAATCCATTGCAATCCTCCCAAACCACCAGTTGTTTCCTGGAGAGCTCTGTGCCAATACTTCCATAATGTCCAAGGCAACCCGGAAGACCACCCCCCGGCTGCGGAAACAGCGTTTTTCCGACGCTGAATTAAATATGCTAGCGGACACCCTTGCTGCACATGCAGATCTCATCGAATCGCAGAACATGAAGCGTGACGTGCAGCAGAAGAAGAAGGACATCTGGCTGGAGGTAGCATGCAAGGTGTCGGCTGTAGGAACCACCCCACGTAATGTCAAGGACTGCAGGAAGAGATGGGATGACCTCCGCTTGAGGGTCCGTAACATCATGGCAAGCAACAGGAGGGAGGCCATGGCCACAGGCGGAGGTTCCCACTCTCCTGCCAAAATGACCCCCTGAGAGGAGACCGCAAACAGCTTCATTAATCCAGAGTCCATCGAGGGATTTGGGGAGATGGAGACGGGTGCGGCATTATCACCAGAAGGAGGTGAGTGACCCTGCAGATTCCTGTAGGGGAAACCATGACATAGCATAAGTGATGTGGAAGAGAGTCTAGGCAAGGCAATGCATGTCCCAACACCCACATGAACACATCAAAGTCCACATGGTGGGCCAAACCCTGCCAGATAGAAATGCATGCTGAGCGCCAATCCCATAACCAACACACATGGACCATGCCCATGTAATACATCACGCAAACCCCAAATCAATGGCATGCCGCCTGCCATGCAGCAAATGCCAACATGCCCCCTCAGACTACCCTGTGTGACTCACCTGTAAGACATGAATGCGTGACTAAATGAATAATGAACAGCACCATAGTATGCTTCTGGCATGTAACACCATCACTGATGCACTGCATCTCTTCTACCCCCCCAGGCACCGATGGCGAAGATGCCAGCCAAAACACCACCGCAAGGGCATCCACGTCCCGCACACAGAAAAGGGCTACTGCCACCACCACCTCCGGGGCAGCCAAGCAGGCCACACCTACGGCCAGTGTGCCTGACATAGCCGAGACACAGCTGACAACAGCTTCAGCCAGTGTGCCTGACAAACTGGAGACCCAGCAGCCCACACCCACACCAGTGGAAGAGGAGTCCCTAGTAGAAGAAGGACCCACCCCAAGCCCCGTGTCCACCCCTCCACCCCAAATTCAGCCCTCACCCACCTACAACTGGGCTGATCCCTGCCTGCATGATTTGGACCTGAGACCCTTCCCCGAGGACATCACTGAAGAAGCAGGCCCTGTGACAGCACCCCCCACCACTCCTGCTCCCACCAACACCCTCGAGTCACAGGAGGCGATGTTGGAGCTCCTGCGGCAATATATAGCAGATGGTGAGGACACCAGGAGGGAAATAACCACTGCCATAGCGGGGACCACTGCCGCTATTACCGCCAACACAGCCGCAGTGAATGCATCGGCAGTGCTGATGAGGGACTGTCTGGGGCAGTAACACAGGTACTAACATCAATCCTGCTCCACATGCAGCGACCACGCCTTGCAGCAGGCGTGGAACCTGCCACCGACTCCTCATCAGCCACCACACCTGCTTCCTCAGTCCCCACCAGCCCTGTGCGTCAGACCAGAAGGAGTGCAAGGCACACCGAAATGCTGCCCCCGGACAGCAAAAAGTCCCTCAAGTAGTGTGGGCGAACCAGAGGCGTTGCTAGGGGGGGCTAAAGGGGCTATAGCCCCTGATCTTTTGGTTGTAGCCCCGGATAGAATCTCAGGAGCTACAACCAAAAGGCTAGCTAGCCCCCAGTCCCGACAGTTCTGGCATCAGCGTAGCTCCAGGTCTTTTCCAGACCAAGCAACACCCCTGGGGCAAACAATGGGACTGGGACACATGGTTGTGGGTGAATGGGAACATTTGGGGGAGTTTATTGGGTGGGTCTGGGAGTTCACTGGGGGTTTTTGGAGTTAATTGTGGGGGTTTGTAGTTAACCGGGGGGGTTTGTGAGTTCACTGGGGGTTTGGGGGGACATTGTTCATTTCGTGTGTATCCATTTAATGCATGACGGTGTTCATTGCCCAAATCCCAACATTCCCTGTGTGCATGTTCACAAGGACCCGGTGTGTCACTGACACATGTCTATCAAAGTCCCTGTGGTTCAGAAGTATTTGTGAATCAGTGATTTGTGTACTGCATGGCCATCCTGTGCATCACGTACTCGCAGGGGTGCTGCTTCACCTGCGTCTCCATCCCCATTATGCTCACCCGGTGCATGCTGTCAATGTCAGGGGGCAGTGGTACATTTCTCCGGACGCACATGTTGTGCAGCATGACACAGGCCATGGTGATCTTTGCCACCTTCTCAGGCCTATAAAGGAGTGCTCCACCAGACCTGCTTCGGCAGCGGAACCGCGCCTTCAACAGGCCAAAGGTCTGCTCAATCACAACATGGGTATTTAGTGTGGACAGTCACATGTCCCTGTACGTAGGCATGAATGTCATCTAGATGCATACTATACTGCTATGAGGTGCGGTAGTCTGGATGGCATTCAATAGATGATGCAGGGTGAAATAATGCATGCTGAGGCGGATGTACTGTGGTTCCACGACAATGTTTAACCTCACATTTATGCTGTGTATACTACTCTGTGCATGGTCACACTAGCCACATTGGCACATTTGCAATCCTGTTTAGTCATGCATTGCGTGACATACACATGGTGGTCAGGTTGTGTGTCTTACATGTGGTCATCAGATGTGTGGCAATGATGTGTCCTGTTGGGGTTGGGGGGTTCAGGTCAGGTGTCATTAGTTCTGCGTACATTCTTCACTCACCGTCCATTCCCATCCAGGTGGGGTATGCAGTCCCAAACCCTGCCAGACAGAAATGCAGCCAGGTGGGGTATGCATCCCCCTCATTCCCACCCAGGTGGGGTATGCATCGCAACACATCCCTACCCCAATGGACTGCCATGGCCCACTCACACAACTCACCAAGCAGCCAGGCACGTGGTCCAGCATGTCGCTCCATGCGACGGGGTAGCGTGGAGTTCCGCAGCAGCATGGCATCATGTGTTGATCTGGGAAATCGGGCGCAGCAATGTGTGATGATCTTTCTGGAGTCACATACCATCTGCACATTGATGGAGTGGTATTGCTTGCGATTGTGGTACACCGCCTCTACGGCATGGGGACAACCAATTCGACATGGGTGCAGTCCAGGCCACCAACACAATTGGGCATGCCTGCCAGAGCCTACTTTGGTGCCGGCTATCTCTTGGGCAGTCTGTGGTAGGGATATGTGTGTGCTAGCGTGCTTCAGGAGGGCATCCAGCACTTGGATCAGAATGCGTGAAAATAGTGGTTGTGAAATGCCATGCAGCTTGCCCACTGTGTGCTGATAGGTGCCTGTGGATAGGAAGTGGAGCACAGACACCACCTTTAGTAGCGGGGGATGGCAGTGCGTATTTCTATGAGGCTGTCAACGTCGTTGCCTATCATGTCCACTATGGTGGTGATGGTGTCCCGGTCCAACCGGTACAGGGTGTGGATCTGCTCAGGGGTTAGATTGAATCGACTGCGTCTGATGCGAGGGATTGGTGGCTGCCTACGAGGGACTACTGGGTGCACTGGTGGTAATTGCTGGGCCTGTTTCACCCTCCTTCTCCTCCTGGGTCACTTCTGTGCTGCCTGTTGTTGCTGCTGTTGTTGTTGTTGTAGTTGCTATTGTTGCTGTAGTTGTAGCAGTATAGGCATGTACTCCAGCGCCATGATTGCAACAGCTAGTGGTAGCATTTTGGTGTAGGAAGGGGTGTGGTGTGTGGGTGTACTCCTTTTATACTGGGCCAGAATCCATTGGGTCCACCTGTGGTGATTGTGTGCACCTGTGGCAGTTGGCTTGATTGCTGATTGCTGTTTCCAGGTGGTCCGTGCTGTATAGCAGGCATCGTGCTGCCCAAGATTACCGCCTTCGGGATGCCGGTATTTACATGTCCGCGTGGTTTGTGATGTCCTCCTATTACCGGCATGCCAGTATTTTCTCTCCGAAGGGGCGCGTGTACGCGCACATGCCTGTATGAGGGGGCACGGTACGGGCGGTGCCGGTATAGGCGGGTTGTCAGGTGGGAATGCCCCGGACCCGTTAACGATGCCGCTATTACCATTCCGCCTTCCTTTTTTCATTACCTCCATTCTCGTAATGAGGCCTAATGTGTTTCAAAGTGCTTCAAGGCAAGGGAGGGAACAAGGGAAAATACATGACATTCTTACAGGCCATGAACTTTAAGGATGTGAAATTAAATATCATACTCGGCCTGACGACATTTCAGATAGTGCAAGAGTTAGACAAAGATTAGGAAAGGAGGGGGCGAGTGGGAAGGAAATGGAAACAGACAGGCAACTACCATACTAGGTCTGACAACATTTCTGTTAGAGTTGGAGAAAAATAAAAAGTGAGTTAGAGGGGTGCAGAAAGGGAGGGGACGAACAAAACAAGCGACTATCCTACTAGGCCTGACGACATTTCAGATAATGCTGGAGGGGTGGGGGAACAAGTAAAGGGGAGGAGACAGAGGTTGCTATCATACTAGGTCCGGAGACAATTCTGATAGAGTAAGTGTGTAGAAGAAAGTAAGGGGAGCAGGGGAGGAGATAGGAAAAGGGAGAAAGGGAGAGGAGGAGAGAACAGAGAGTAAGCAGTCAAAAAGAGTGGAGAAGTAACATAATTTTCAAAATTTTCACCATGCGCATAATACATGCAATTCTCTAGTGTTTCATTCACATTAAATTACATTATATTATTTCTATCGCGCTGGAAGCAGGCCCTTAGTTATAAGGGTGCAGAAAAGATAATAAACATAAGCAATAGCACAGGAGAAAAACAGGACCACAAAAGAAGAACCTTATTCAAAAAGATGTGTTTTCACGGACCGTTTCAAAAGGTCCAATGTGGTAATGCCACTTAAATCAGGGGGCAAGGTGTTCCAGAGGTTTTGGAGCAGCAGAGAAAAAAGCACAATTAGTAACTAAAGACAACGTTGTTCTAGGAATCATGAGTAAATTACTGTTTGTAGAGCGCAAGGTCCTGCATTTCGGGTGCCAATTCAAACATACCGAAAGGTATGCCGGACTGCAGCCAAACAGGCAGTTATGAGTTAATGTTAAAAGCCGAAAGGAAATTCTATTTGCTACTGGAAACCAATGGACTTCTCTTCTGGACTGAGAAGCATGGTCTCTCCTCCTAAGTTCTGCTACTACCCGAACAACACTGTTCTGAAGTATCTGGAGTCTGTTCATGCCACTCTTTCAGATGCCATAAAAAAGGCTGCCATATAGTTTATCTTAGTGGCAATAAAGGCCCGGGCAATGACATGAGATTTAATTTCCAGATGTTCATGAAAAATGACCCCCCCAGGATCTTAACTTTGCGTACAGTGTTAAGCTTACAACCCACAATTACAAATGACTGATAAGCAGAGCCCATCTTCTTAAGCTTATCTGCTGTGCATATGGCCATCAACTCAGTCTTGGCGTCATTCAGGGCCAGGCCATTGGACGTTTGACTTAATAAATAAAAGATTCATTAACCTCTTACTAGCTCAACAGCTGCAACAGAACATTATTATACCCACTGAAACAACAAGACATATTGTTAGTGCAAATCCCAGGGAGACAATCAGGTTTTCAGTTGCTATACATCATAAAACCTTGCTTGACCAAACAAATTTAGCAATGAGCACCCCAGATGTTATGCCAAGAAGCTAATGGCATTCATTTCCTTTGGGTCATTCTCTACCAACTGAAAAGGGTTGTGTAAGCCACAAGTGTGAGGAGTGCTGGAACCAGAGCAAAACAATCTTGTCCAATGTGTAAGGGAGGAAGTAAGAAGGGGAGGGGAAAGGGTGCAGGATGTAAAGGAGGGGGGTGGTGGTTAAGCCACAGGGTTCCCTATTGCCTCACCACAATGAATATGGTGCCGCCTGGGGAAGTGCCTTGGGTGACTGGAAAACATTGGCAGTACACTGTGTGTTATTGCCTGCTTTTCCAGCCACACGATTGGCTGAGCACCCTTCCCCCGGTGCGAATATGCCTTTGCAACCTTCTCAGAAGAAATGATTGCCTAAGAATTTAAGAAACAGCACACTTTGTGGTTGCAAGCATATAAAACAACTGTTGTGATTGTGTATATCCGTGTCATGCAATGTGGTGACCAAACCCCTTATAGTAGGTGAATATAACAACGTGAGGAGTTGGAGGAGTAGGTAATGTGGCAGCATGGGTCCGTTTTTGGTAACTTTGGAGTCCAGCTTTTTTGATGACACCCTGTATATTGTGCAGACCAAGAACCAATCAAACATATTTTTGAGGTGATGAAATGCACTTGGGCGTTACAAGTGTAGATTCTGTTACTTAAGTAATGCTTGCATGCACATTGTAGGTGGAATTCATGCATGATCCTTTGAAATAAGGCAGGTCTGGCAGACTTAGTGCTGTCGGTAGGCTGGGGTGGATGTGCTTGTGCAGTTATGCTCATGCACTTGCAACACTGAGTTTCTTTCCAACTCGCCACATGAGCTACACAAAAGAAGTCTTAAATAAATACATGTTTAACAAGTATTCGCAATGTGAAGAGTTTTGGCTTTTGTGTAGGCATGTTAAAGGCATTTGCCAGGCACTGCCGTAGTGGTCTTAACTGACCATTGATGGTAGCAGGTGCAACATGATGATGGTACCAGAGCATATAATCCCAGCTCCTGGCAATTGCCTAATATTAATACACAAGCCAAAGTAGTTGGCTTTGCCAGTGCTTGTTTTTAACAGGATTGAAGTGAAGGACACACTGATAGTGCTTATAAATTGACTAGTTGAAGGCAGACCTGGTTAAGACATTTTTATCACACCAACAGCGTGTTTACAACTCCCAATAATTCATTAACTCTCTGACGATTGCTTTGAGAAAACACTTACAGGCACTTTGAGTGAAATGTTTGATGGTAGGGCTCAAAGAGTTCCCATGAGAAGGTGTTTTGGGTAGGGAGGGGCAGTAACTGAGTGGGAATGGCCATAGGGATTAGGATTTCCATGGGCAGTAAATGGGTAGAAACAAACTGTGTTTCTCCTCAAAGGACATTTCTCCCCAGCTGTACTCTGACTCAGTAGTTTTGTCTTATAAGTTTTGCTAAAGTGCCACCTTATAGCGGTTGGGAAGGAAATTACCCTCTCCCACCCTCCTAGGCACTGTAGAGTGAGGTGAATCCCATAGATATGCTTGTAATGTACCAGGGGGCGCGTGTGCTAAGAAACCCTGCACAAACACAATATTACATGAAATACAGATGTATAGTCTTGCATGCCCATGCAGTAAACACAGGCCCAACAAAGAAACCTGAATAGGCCTGAGCACTCATGGTAGAGAAGCCCACCCTGTTAACTTTCATAGAAACTGTCCTTTGTTCCATTACTGTTGTGAATGCGTACTATCCCAAGAAGTAATGTACCCTGCAAGGCAGCGAGACAGTACCAGGTGCCTTGCAATGTATGTTTATAGCAGCCATAACCTTCTGCTTGTACTATCTTCTCGGTAGAACATTCTTGAGCAGTAGAGTTATTTGCTGGCCAACGTATTTTCTGTGTGATTAAAACTTTTTATCCTCACAAGAATCTCTTGGCCTTTTTTCCCTTTCAGGTTGTACTTTTTTCTGGTGTGAGTGTTTAGGGGTGTGCCTTCATTTGGTGACCCCGATGTGATCCCAGTGCCCGCCGTACCTACAGAGGTGTCCCAGCAGCTTTGCTGGAAGGGCCGTGCCCACATACAGTGACCGTCCAAAAAACACATATCCCAAGCTGCTTTGCAGGAGCCTTCTTTGCAGAATTCCTGTCTGCTCTTTGGAACAGGGCGTGGCTCCGAGAAGTGTAGGCTGGTGTTGTTGGAACCCCATGACAGAGGAGTTTGGGTGAACATGCGCACGTGAGTATACTCCTACAAGAGATAACAAGTAGGGGACAGATGTATGGGAAAGTGTGAACAGTGTGAACACATGGAGATTGAAATTGAGAGTGTGGCATGTATGTGGCTTGTTTTGTTTTCCGGTTTTATTACTTTTTTAAGGAGAATTTTATTTGTATTTATTTTTAAAATGTATATAGCGCACAAACAGCCAGAGGGCATCGAGGCGCGGTTTCAAGAAGACAACTTAGTTACATGGAGCATACATAAAGTGATACATGTGGAGAACATTATACACATTACATACAGTTAGGTATTAACATGTGGTACTTTACATGGCATAGAGTATGTAAGCTAAACAGCTATTGAGTTCAGGCAAATAGCAGTTTTTTTTATAGCTTTGCGGAAAGCTAGGTGGGAAGTTTCTCCTCTAAGGTCGGGTGGAAGGGAGTTCCATTGCATGGCAGCGATGAATGGGAAGCTAGAGCCACCCGCCCTGGTTCGTTTGACTTTGGGAATATTAAGGAAAAGAAAAATGAAATGGTAGGGAGCCTCCCTGAGTGAGGGGAGAAGGTGGCACCACTCACACTGTATAATGGAAGAAAAAGGATAAATAGGAGCCCAGTATAATTAGAGGGCTTGGGAATAGTAGTGGTTGTTATTTTAGTGTGTTATCTTTAGCTTTTTTTTATCTGTATTTTTTATTGTGTAGTGTAGAGGCCCAGGAGGGGCATTGTGTGATTTGCGGTGTGTGTGGAGAGTGTGGTTTGTGTGAGCTGGGAGACTGAAAGAAAAAGAGGGAGGTGGGGAAAGAAACAAACATGTTTTAAAGTTTTTTGACAAAGGGAGGAAGGAAAATTGAATATGTTATTTGACAACCTGTAAAACTGTGTGCGCATTAGCACAGACGTAGCAACAGCAAGGGTGTAACCAACACAATTATGGGAGGAGAAACTCAAGGGGAGGTGGGACGCCCTGCTCATGGCCAGAGCAATGCTCCTATGACAGAAGTATTCTGGAACATACGTCCATATTTATGACAGCAAAGTACAACAGGAAACAACTACAGAACAGGAGGGAAATATTGAACCTCTGGAAGATGTTTGAGGATACAGAGAAGCAGGAGGGAGGAGGGGCACGCTGGGATAGCAAGGACGCAGGTTTTAGTGAGAATGGGAAAGCACCAACAGGACACAAGGGAATATATCCCTTAGCAGTCTGCCTCGCAGTGGCCTACACTGATCCAAGTTATGTGTCAACACTGGCGACAGCCCCACCACCCCATATATCTCCCCACCAGATGTCGCAACACACACAGACATCAATAAAAGAGATCTAGAGGTAGCACTGGCGTTGACACGCACAGAACTAAACCGTGGGCTACACAGAAAGTGACTAAGGCAGACAATCCAGCAGGGCTGGGGACAGATGAGTGGAAGGCAGGAGACTTTGTTCAGGATAGACAGCGCACCGATAAAAACTGTACAGGTAGAGCGTGACAGTGAAATAAATAGCCACGGGTATGAGAATTTTGGTTTCCGGAGAAGAGAGGAAGATTAGTGGAGCATGTTCGATGAGGCCGAAAATTATGAGGATGAGGATCCAGAGCAAGCACCTCAACGTACCATTGGAGTATAGAGCCTATGAGATGGCAGATTGAGAGAGAGGTTTGTCCGGATGGCAGTAGCTAGCAAAAAGGGAAGTGCAAGGAAAGGTGAGCGAAGTAAAAGTAAAAAGGCAAATGTCCCTAATAAACAAAGCCACTGGGAGACTGTACTATGTGCCATGGGCACTGATGGACAAAAACTACTTAATAAAGGTGCTTCTGGCCCTTACGGCGGGCATGGGAAAATGGATATACACATTTGAGCAACAAACAGCATGAGTACCCCAAGCAGTAGGAGATATAAAAAGCTTATTGGTAGCTGCTATCGGAGATCAGGCTGCCGATAGGTGTGTAAAGGCGGGGTACCCGGGAGTAACACCAGGCAATGATGCACATGAGGAGCACCCTTTAATAAGATTATAGCGAGAATATGGGATGCACTGCGATGAGCATTTTCAGACACACGCAACTTGTAGTCTATTATGCAATGTACTATGGGAGATGATGAAGATGCCGCTCAATTAATTCTTAAAGTCCAATTGATGTGTAGAGCAGAGACGGGTAATGCATGAGACAAATGAATACCCTTTTTTAATTTTATTGTGAAACAAGGCCTACCCAAAGAAGTGCAAAAGGCACTAGACAAGATTGTGGGGATCGAGGCGAAAGAATGGGCTGAGATACAGAGCATAATAGTACACCACTGCAGAAGAATAAAGGAGCATGAAATGGAAATGATTCATAGGTGACAGGCAGAGGAAGCAAAACTAGTACAAAACAAATTAGCTCAGATAGCTTTAGAGGCGTCAGTATCAATGCTGACACAGACAGAAGGGGTAGGATACACACCCAATCTCACAAACACCAGAATAGCAGTGATGTGGTCAGAAGGAGGACAGGGACAGTGGGGCGGAAACATACAATACCCCAGCTTGCGGTGGCAAGGAGGACAACAGCAAGGAAGAGGTGGGTTCAAAGGATCAGGGGGGGGTTTGGTGGAATGGGACCCCAAGGAAGAGGAATAGGGCAGTGTTGGAATCGCAGGAAGTGGGGGCATTTTTCAAGAGAATGTAGGAGCAGACAGGGAATGGGATACACCTACAGCCCACAAAACTATAGTATGCCACCTCCATACCCTATGGAATACACCAGGCATACATGCAGTTGCCCCCACCAATACCAGAACCTACCCCACTGCAGCAACCACAGCAGGCGATGCAACAGTACCCGCCTCATAGCAATTTCCAGCTGACGAGAAACATGAACCCCTTTAACAGAACACCCAGTGGCACAGTAGCCCCGTTCCAGGGCGCAACAGTGGTTGAAGGAAACCCCTTCTCATTTCCGGGGACATGTACCTATGCTGACTAGGACAGCACACAGAGAGCACTTGCATGTCTGGTCCTGTCAAAGACTCTCGAACCAGAAGAAGAACCCTTGGTGGGGGCAGAGATAGGAAACAAACAATTCATTTTTTATGGTTGATTCGGGTGCTTGGAAATCATGCATCAGTGAAGGGGACTTCCAATTATCTGGCAAAACTCTCAACATGCAGGGATTCTCTTGGGCTATTTCCACAGTTCCATACAATAAAAATGTGGATTTAGAGGTGGGGGGAAGGTAATACACCTATTATATTATGAGAGTTCTCCTGTCAACTTGCTCAGCAGAGATCTGCACAGCAAGTTGAACATGATGATCTCATTTACCGACAACAGCATTATCTGCGCCACACCAAGAATGTCTGCAATGAGAGTGATGCTCATAATACACACCATGACACGTGACGTAGTGGTGCGTGGAATACCTGTTGACGCTGACATGTTCATCTATGACATAACAGTGCTCGTGGAAGCAGTGCCACAAATTGCCAAAGCTTGCTGGAGAGTGCCAACAGATTTCATTTTCCTCCCTGTGGTGTTCCCAGAATTGGTAGCAGGCACAATACTGTCCCTAGACTTACAAGGGTTGTTAGTGTCTGTAAAAAGAGTGGTTGTCCTCATTACAGACATAGAAGGGTGCCAGTGGGTACTGTATTGTGCATCGATCCCACTGTACCCCTCAAAGAAGGAACAGATGCAGAACCTTTCATAAACAATGACGATGACTGTGAGATAATACTAGAAATGTGCATCCCTGCGAAATAATGGTGATGTATAGAACAGTGCAGTGCCCCCTAATGGCTGTTTTCGCACAGCCTCCCTTCCTCCAAGCTGGCTTAGAGTGTGTGCCAGCACAGTTGTGGACTACCAACCCACATGATGTAGAGCTACTAAAGGAAGTGACACAGTACAGATTACATGAAAAACTGGAGCAGTACTACCCTGAGTAAAATAGTACCCATTATCGAGGGAGGCAGAAGAGGGAATAAAAGACACAATACAGGCCCTACTTCACCAAGGGATAATGGTGCCCTCTACCTCATTGTGCAATACTGGCATATACCCTGTCAAAAAAGCAACGGGGGCAATTGGAGAATGATCTGGGATCTCCGCCCACTTAATGACATAGTACAGAAACAATTTTCTCTGGTCCCAAACCCTGCAACCATTTTGTGTAGTATCCCTAAAGAAGCAACCAACTTTGCAGTGGTTGATTTAAATAATGTCTTCTTTTTGATACCCTTGCACCCTGACTCACAGTACTTCACAGCCTTTACACCTGGTGGAAAGCACTATGAGCACACCATATTCCCCAAGGGTATTGCGAGAGCTCAAGCATATTCCATAGATTATTACACGAAGACAAAGGTAACATCCATGTGCCTAGAATGCTCATCCAGTACGTGGACAGCTTACTGGTTTGCAGTGTGGAGTAAAAAGACAGCACCAGAGCGACAGAGATGGAGAGGCCATGCTAGGTTCCATTATAAGAGTGAAGCTGGTTCAGAGAGGAGTTCCATTGAAATATAAAAGTCAGTACAAAACACTGATTGCAACATGAGGCCTAGGGAATGAGTGAGAATGGGCCACCCTCCATTTTGTTACAATATACAGGCATTCAGCCGAAAAAGAGTTAAACTTAGACCTGGAATATTGTTAACTGCGGCCAATGGATTCCAAGTACATGTGGCATTGCAGATGCTAACTTCATGTAAATGCCCACTTTGAGAGATTCAAAACTGTAACAGTGCACATGTAATGAATAAATACATTTTAAAAATAGTGCATCTTTAGGCTAAAAAGGAAGAATGATGCCTTACATTTGAAATAAATGTCAAAGGACAGACTGCGTTTTCATGAATAAAGAGACTCAATTCCAGCACATAAAATGGCATTTATAGGGAAAGGCTTATTTCGTTTTAACATAAATGAACACTAGTTCTTCAGTAACTGTGGCCTATCTGTGTGCACAAGCCTAATAGTGAATCTACATCTATTCTAACATAGTAGAAAAGAAAGATTGTATTTATAAATAGCTGGCTTAGGTGTAATGCTAAAATGTTACATGTAAGTACATCTTGTCAATTTGAAGCTGTATTTTTGAAGGATGGGCATAGCTGGTATTTTTCTCACTAAACTGACAGGGCTACGCCATTGTAAATTTGAAGTCAAGACCTTTGGCTGAGGACCCTACGAGAAGAAGGTTTGGTTGTCAATTTAAATGCTAAGATATACCAAGAAGTAGATTGAAATTATGGGATTTACAGATAACACAAACAACAGAAATGACCTAGAAGGTCAGGTTCCCCATTAATGGTGCATTCACTCTGAACAAATAACTTTTGAAGCTCAGGAGCAAAGGGAAGGATAAACATTGGCTCGAGCATGTGACTGGTCACATGCTTACAGCGAGATAGAAACTATTATGCAGTGCCATTAAATAATCATTGAATACATTTCCTCGAATAAAAAGTGCATTGTGTTTCCCATCAAGCTCACTCCAGGTTCATTTGCAAGAGGATAAAAAGCCAGTTGGGATCATGTAAAAGTAACTTTTTGTGATGTACATAACTTAAGTTATGATCAAAGGTATGATTCTGGCATTTTAATAAATCTGAGGAATTGGAAATATTTATAGACTAATATACAGTGAAATTAATGTTGGAAGTATGTAGTGTCAGAGTTGTAAATGTACTGGTGCATTAACAAACCTTGAAAAACAGAAGGGCGTGCCTAAATAAAATTAGTATTTTCTGACTCACCATAAAATGTAGAATCCCAAAATATAGAGATTTATGTAGTTATCTGAAGAATTAGCATAGCTGTCATGTTATGAGATTTTCAGAACACTAAAAGGTTCAACCCACTTGTCATTTTTTCTCCTCCCTCAGCGTACATCATACATATATCCCAACTTCTTGTCCTATCAGCAGCCAGTGGGCATCTTGGTGGGAGGTGAAGGGATAGTGCTAGCCAACCCTTACCTTTGGAATTATGACAATGTTGGAGTTTGCATCAGAACAGGCTTCTTCACTTTATTCCGGGAGATAGCCTGCTGACGGACTCTAGCAGAGAGGCCTCAATCATTGCATTGGAGATAGTGAAAGGGACATCTAGAAGCTATCTGGGACCCAACCAGAGGAGCCAGATGGAGTCTGGGTGCAGGAGAACATCTTTGACTGAAAGCCCTTGACCATATCTGTTCTGTCCTCAGAGGAGCCCTGCTGTGTTTCCCTGACCAAAGCCTCCCATGTAAGTAGAGATATCCTAAATGCCATCAACAGTGTGAGGGGGGAACTGTCAGCCTTATTCTCCATCTTGCATAGATCGTATGGTGGTGGTACTGGGAAGGTCCTTGGCACATTGTATTAAATTCAATTCAAATTAATTTCACTATAGAAAATCACCCTATCCATTTACATTGAATTGTGTGGGAACAGCCCGCCTTAATTCTTTTCATTAAATTGTGGGGAGGCGGGAGGGGAGGAGCTGTGTAGATCCTTAGCGCCTTGAATTGAAGTGAAATCAAATACTTCCCATATAGAAAATCACAGGATGAGTGTTGTTAGAATTCAATACTAACAAAGTTCATGCCCAGTGTGTTAGAGCCGATATAGACTCGGGAGACTGTCCTCCTGAATCCCGTCCCGAAAGGGGGTGTCCATAATCCCAAAATAAGATGCTATTCAAGTGAATGTGAGGGTGCAAAACAAAATTCCCCCTTTATCCCAAACCAGAATTACAAAGCATTACTTCTCATTTGAATGTGTGTTAAAAAAACTATTTCCCTTTGAGTTCCTTTTCCCAACCTTGCCTTTTAAATAAAAATTGAAAAACGATTTCCCCATTTGAGTTCCTCTTCCTAACTGTGCCTTTCAAATGAAAGTCTAAAAATGAAATTTCCCATTGATTCCCTTGCCTCCCAACCCAGAATCCAAAGCACTGCCTGTCCTTTGAATGTATGTTGCAAAACGATGTTTCCATTGTATTGTGAATGTTTTCTATTGGTTCACTTGACATTAAATCTGTTGTATGTTGTGACTGCATGTTTAAAAATGTTACCTGTGTTGTTTTAATAACGGAAAGTAATTTGGGGTTGTGATATTGGCTGTTGCCACAGCATTGGTGGTTGATGCAAGTCTTCTTTGTCAAACCTTAAGTAAATAAATAAATCAATATTCTTACTATACACCGGCCTGGTTGCTAGTCCATTGGTGATGCATGGTATTTGTTGGATGGCTGCGAAGTGGGTTGGAGGCCTCACCAAAATTAATCTGTAATAGCACTTTAGGTGTGTGCCACCTTGCTTGGGGGGAAAGGAACTACCTGAGTTGAATGTACCGACCTAATAAACTGCGACAAGTGAGAGTGAGCAGAATTGTCGCAAAGACCCCATTGCAGTGGCTTTGCCAGTGCTCAGGTTGCTTTTGCCTCCTGCATACCAGCTTTTACTCTTGCTCAGTTTTACTTTAACGCTATTTCCAATTTTATTTATTTCCTTTTACAGGTACAACCTGTTTGTGCAGTACTGGTGTGCTACTTTTCTCAATATTGTTTTATGCATTCAGCTTTCAGTTTGTTTATTTTAACTTTTACTCTTGTTCTTTGAACATTTTTATTTTATTTGTTATTTGGTTTCCTTGTAACCAGTACTGCGGTCTCAGGCTGCCTGGACTCACGAGCGGCATCAGGGCTCGTCCCATTGATCACCTGTCTCTTTTTTCCTGCACGTCAGCATCCAGTGAGTCTGTGCTTGCTTTCCACTGGGACTTGCTGATGATTAGCGGCTTGTGGGGCTGATTTCCTTATCTCTCGGCACTCTAATCAGCTTGTTAGCTTTGACAGTGCTCAGGTTGCTTTCGCCTCCTTCACACCAGCTTTTACTCTTGCTCAATTTTACTTTAATGCTATTTCCATTTTTATTTATTTATTTTTACAGGTACATCCTGATTGCGCAGTTCCGGTGTGCTACTTTTCTCTATATTATTTTATGCATTCAGCTTACTGTTTTTCATTTCATTTGTTATTTGGTTTCCTTGTAACCACAACTGCGGTCTGAGGCTGCCTGGACTCACGTGCGGCATTGGGGCTCATCCCGTTACGCGCCTGTCTTTTTTTTCCTGCCTGTAAACACCCAGCGAGTCTGTCCTCGCTTTCCACTGGGACTTGCTGCTGATTGGCTCTGCCAAAATGAGAATATTTCTACTGGTCACATTTCGCAAGCACGCAGCGGTTGCGTGCAGGGTGAGTGCCTCATCTCCGCCGAAGTCCTGGATAAGTCCCACCCATCTGTGCCAATCTGTGCTGCGTCTGTCTCTCCCGCTGATACCGTTCTTCCTGCCAATTGGCGATTTGGTCCTCAATCTAAATATCTCCTCCCTGCCATTACGACAGGGCTCTGCACATTTTTATTAAATGCACGCTCCCTTTGGCTCATGCCCCCGACTGCCTTGACTTGCTTTCAAGACACGCTGCCTGATTTTGCATTTTTTTACGGAGACCTGGTTTAAGGGCTCCTCTGACCCTCTTATCTGTAAGGCACTAGCCCCTAACTATGCTGCTCTTAGATATGCTCATCCCTGCCGATGCCTTGGTGGTGGGATCCCTTTGTTTTTTAATGCTGCTTTTAAGTGTTCAATTTTATCATTTTCTCATGGGCTGCATTTGGAGGCCTTCCTCTTTCATGCGGTTATCTACCCCACTTGCCCCTACTCTTTTTGTTGGTCTTCTGTCCTACACAATGTGATGCTGCTTTTATTCCAGGTTTTCTCAAAATTGTATCTGACCTAAGGCTTCATTTGAATTCTCTCATTATCGTTGGTGATTTCAATTTTCATCCTAATGACACCTCTGATCTTCAAAGCCTGAGCCTTGTGTCCGCGATTGCTGACTTTGGCCTCAGTCAGCGCATCGTGGGTCCTACTCGCTGCTCTGGAAATACTCTTGATCTGATTTTTGCCCCTTCAGCCCTGGCCACTGCACATACGGGCTCCCCTATCGCCTGGTCTGATCATCTAGTTATTCCTTTCTCTATCAAGGCTCTCCCAGCCCCTGCTGTGCCTCCCTTACCTGGCCCTCCTGCTCGTTGCTGGAACACTATTTTCCGTCCTGCCATTATTCGCAATATTAATGACCATTTGCCTATATCAGCTCCCCTGGATTTCTCCTCCTTGTCCTCTACATTTACTGGTGCGGCTGACCATCTTGCACCTCTTCACCCGTCCAAGCCTCGCGGTCACCCCTCTGAACCTTGGTTCTCAGCCTCCCTTGCTGATTTGCATTCAATTAAATGCCAGGCCGAACTCAGATGGAGTACTGATTACTCTCCTCCTGTCCTGTCTGTCTTCCGTGGTGCTATGGCCAGCTATCAGCTTGCCATTTTTGAAGCTAAGCATGCTTACCTCACCTCTTCCATTGAAGCAGCTGCTAATGCCCTGAAAACCTGTCAAAAACATTGCAGGCCTTGTCCACTCTTCCTTCCACCAACTCTATTCGGCCTTCTCTGTCTCTGTGCTGCTGTCTCTCCTCCTTTTTTCAGGATAAAATGTCTCTTAACCGTCAGAAGATCAGTTCTGCTCAGTGCTCAAACACTTTGTTCTCTGGTTCTGCTCAGTGCTCGGACACTTTGTTCCCTTGTTCTGTTCATGACCATGCAATCCTCATTCAGAGGCTTTCTCTATTAGGTATCTCTGACTCGGTCCTGCAGTGATTTGTTTCTTTTCTCAATGATTGATCTCAGTCTCTGTTTCTGTCTCCTTTCACGTCTTCTGGTCTTCCTCTTCTTTGCCTAGTCCTTCAAGGCTCAGCACTTTCCCCCCTAATTTTGAATGTCTATATCCGTCCACTCATCGTACTTATTCAGTCCTTTGGTTTTCGCTGTTACTCTTATGCAGACGATACCCAGATCCTGATGCAGCTGGATCTGGCCGCTGCTGACACCACTTCCCATTGCCGGTCGTGCCTGTTGGCAATTTATTTGTGGATGATCTGTAACTCGTTCTGTCCCAAAGGGACAAGACCGAGGTACTTCTGGTCAGTCCCCAGTCAGATGCCTCCCTTTGGTCTGTGGTCTTCTGGCCTCCGGAACTGGGCCTTCTACCCACCTCCTCCCGTGCCTGGTGTTAAGCTCTCCTCCTCTCTTTCACTTCTTCCCCAGGTGAGCGCAGTATGCCAGGCTGTACATTTTAAACCTCTTGTTCTTCGTAAAGTTCTTCATTTTTTTGCAGTCTCCCTCCACTCTACAGTTGTTTCTTCTCTTATCTCTGGCTCCCTGGATTACTGCAACTCCCTGTATTTGGCTAAACCAAAATATCTGCTCCATCATCTTCAAGTACTACAGAGCTATGTGGCTCACCTGTTTCTGGGGGCCACTTGGTTCTCCTTGGCCTCTGCCACCCTGAACACACTGCATTGGTTACCCATTGCTAGCAGGGTGGATTTTAAGTCTTTGTATATTGTCCACCGTTCTTTCTATAAGAAGGAACCCCTCTGTCTTCAACCCAAATGTACCCATTACAATCCCTTCTCGCTCCCTTCATTCTCCTTCTTCCTGCTGCCTTTGCATCCCCCGTATTCGACATGCTTGTTTCAGATGTTGTTCATTCTCGGTCTGTGCTGCTAAGTTGTGGAATCTGCTTCCCCTCTCATTGCGTCAGGGTCAGGACCATCTTGCTTTCCAGGGCCAGCTTAAGACTCTACTTTTTCCATCAGGCTAAATTATCTGTGCTTTCTTCCCACTTATCTGCTCTGCTATCCTAGCACTTTGTGTTGCCTAGTCCTTTGATGCCCTTGTTGGTGAATGCTGCGCTATACAAGTGTCCTAAAATAACATAACATATCATTACCCTTTTACAACTATTATAAAGGTCCAAGAATGACAAGGCCAAACTCCAAGACTGCCAACTTGAGGTGCTCTACTTAGGACAGCTGATCTCAGCAAATGACAAAAGAATAATACCAGACAGAACAGCATCTGTGTATGCCACACCCAAACCTGTTACAGAAAAAGACATGCTAAAATTCCTGGGGTTGTGTCATTACTGCAGGGCATGGATTTGGGACTATGCAGAATACATGAGACCACTCCTACAGGTTCTCAAGGAAGCACAAAAAGGCAACCACAAACTAGAATGGACAACAGACATGGTACAAAATGTTAATGATTTGAAAGAAGTCATTTCACAGCCCCAGTTCTCACTACCCCAGATTACAGACAAGAATTCTATATATTCTCACATTCAAACGGCACACTCATGACCGCCGTGCGCACACAGAAAAGCACAACGGGTCAAAAGCCATTGGCCTACCACAGCAGTACACTAGATTCAGTTATTCCAGGGCAGTTCACGTGCCAACAAGTGCTTGCTGCAGCTTGCTTCACCATTGAGAAAAGCTCTACAATTGTGATGGGATACTCAGTGACATTGTACATGGAGCATTCAGTATTTGCGATCTTGTAAAGATCAAAGTCTACCCTGAAAACCCAGAGAGCATTGGCATACAAGATTATTATCTCAAACCCAAATATTCATGTAGTGCGATGCAAAACAGTAAATCCAGTCACGTTCCTAACGTGTGCACAGAAAAGGACTTGCAGGAATACGACAGTGCCACATATGAAGGTGAAGAGGATGACATCCCCAAAGTGAAGGACAGCCCACTAGAGTAGGGAGAGATACTCGTTGTTGACAGTTCAGCAACAAATGACCAGGACACAGGACAAAGACATATGGCGCGGCAGTAGTGCACCTCGAAGTGGGGACTATGAAACATTAGTGATGAAGAGATTACCCATCCACTATTCAGCACAAGCATTGGAGCTTGTGGCACTTATCGAGGTGCTACACACATCACAAGGATGCCACGTGAACATGTATTCAGATTCGGTGTACATCACTACAGCAGTGAATGCTGGGCTGTCAAGATGGAAAAGGAGAGGGTTCTGAAGAGCAGACAGTTTGCCAGTACAACACGCTGCACTATTACACTAATTTCCGCACTGTCACAACCGTCTGTGGTAGCGGTCGTTAAGTGCACCACCCACACTGGTAACACTGACATAATATCATTAGGAAACGTTGTGGCAGATGCTGTGGCCAAAATGGTAGCCTGTCTTTCTGTCCCAGTGATTTCAGAATAACTCATAACTACACCATCACCTGGTCCACAACTGACATATTACACATCATACAACTGATTGAACTGCAAGGAAAAGCACCAAATGAGGTAACAGAACTATGGTCAAGAAGAAGATGTAAACATTCGCCCATGGAACCACTTTGGAGACAAGAATGCACTGCAAAGGCGGTAATGCCCATGGAGCTCTTGGCAATAGCGTTCAATCAACTACACCAACCATCCCACAGTTCCAAACAGCACATGTTATGTTATGTTTGTTATGTTACCAACTCTTATATAGCACACTGTCGCCCGAAAGCATCATGGCACTTAAGGAGAGAGAGAACAGACACCTAGGAGAGTTAAAATAAATGGGTTTTGACCCTCTTTCTGAACTCAAGGTAGTTAGAGGTGTTTTTATGGGCAGTGGAAGTTTATTCCACAGGGATGCCGTGGTAATTTTGAAGACACGTTCACGATTGAATCTTGGCACCAGAAGCTTTTTGGCAGTGACGGAGCAAAGATTACAGGTAGGATGATAGCGAGTAAATTTGGCTTGGAGTTATTCTGTTCCCTGGTTATGAAGGGCCCGATGGACGATACACAGGGCCTTAAACTTCACCTGCTGGGACACTGGGAGCCAGTGCAGAAACTGAAGCCCCGGAGAGATGTGAGCTCCGTAGGGAGTTGTAAGTGACTTCAATCCAGCACTCCAACTAAGTCAATTTATATATATTTTTATGTCAAAGTTCTTAAATCTGGATGATGAACCCTTATATCACGCCCCTCTCTTTGAATCCCCCTGACCTCACTGAGCCAAGAAGTAGGTTTCTTTTGCAAATTAAAAGATTTATTGGAAAAATTAAACAATATATATATATATATATCACACTTTTATGAACAAAATAATATCTGATAGCACACTTATGAATATAATAGTGGTCAACAATGGGTAATATTACAATAGCACACTCTCTTTTATCACTTAGGAGCTGGTATAAAAAGGATACGGTAGCAGAGAATACTTTTATGGTTCAAGGAAAGGCAATAGTGGGAAAGAAGGCAACACAGAAATAAACTCGATATGGTTTCAGCAAGAGATAATATGATCACTTTTTCCCTTGTGACAACTCACTCCCCCCTTATGCAATAGGAAGAGATGGAAATGAGGACACACAGGTTTCAAGAATACAATTAATAATGCAGTTCAATCCCAGTTCCCCCCAGCACGCTTAGAGAGAACAGGTATGATTTAAAGCAGGCAAAGTTCTTTTAGATGTGATTGCAATGAAGTGAAAATATGCTAAAAATTATTTTAATTCACTAATGGAGATTCAGGGTAGGTGATGGTTACTTTGGATTGGTACAGGTCAACACTAGCAATGATTCATGAATGATTATCAGATTGAAAACGAAAGTCAGCAGTTGCAAGCAAAAGACAGCTATTTTGACAGAAAATGAAATGGAGCTAAATTGCAATTTGCGGCACTTTTTCTGCGTGCGTAAATCGCGATTACGGAAAAACTATAAGGAGTTGGAATGTCAGTTGAATTTCGCTTCAAGGACGTGCGGTTCAAAAGATACAGATGTTTTTTGGAGGTAGATTTTCAAAAATAAAGTCAAGATTTCAGAATGACAGATGACGCTTTTACAGATTTGCCAACAACAGGTTGGACACAAAATTCTAAATGCAGTTCTGGACTGGTTGAAATGTACGGGATAAGATTACTTTAGACTAAGAGATAACTATGCACAGTTTTAGACTCGATACTCACCCCTAGTTTTGGAATAGAATGCGCCTCATCAAAGATCTGGTCAAAGGGTTTGGCTGCGGTTCTCTCGCCACCGGACAGGTCTCAGGCCCTCTAGGTTCTGCGTTCAGCACTGCACGGTGGTCTGCGGCCTCTGGAACAGGATCTGATGGGTTCTGGATACAGCTCTGCTTTCTGGGTCTGGAGTCCTGGTTCTAGCACAGGGTTCCTGACTAGAATCAAACAGCACGGCCCGGCTATTGAAGTTTAGAGCCCCTTGAAGTTTAGGGGTTAGAATCAGGTTGCTAAATTCTGACGCCTGCTGGGAAGAGTTCAACTTGTGGATTAGGCCCCTGCTTCTCCAAGGTTCTAGAGTTTGGGTTCTAGAGTTTTGGTTCTGGAGTCTGTCTGGATCTGGTGTTTTTGTCTGGATCTGGTCTGGCAGAGCGCTTTGCAAGAATCGGTGAGTAGTGGAAAGAGAAGTCCCTATCTGGGTCTCAGCAGTCTCTTTTTATGTGTTTTCAAAGTGGGTGTGGAGGCTGACTTTCTATGCCCAACCCTCTTAGGATCCTGATAGGTTAGAGGATTCTCTGTGCCCTGACTGGAGAAAGGAGTAGGGAGTCAGAATGAGTCAGAGTGGTGCTGCCATTTCACAATCTAGTGAAGAACCTCCCCTTTGCTTTTACTTAGAAATCAATTTTTCATAACAAAACATGTTTTCCAGATACACAAGTTGTTGAGAATACATGTACACATCACAGATTAATTAAGGTGCATTCTGTTCCAACTCTGATTTTCCTAAGAGCTTTAGTTCAGAAATGACAACTTATTCGCAATTTTAGTGGGTTTCGCAATATTGGTTTTGCACCAAATCTTACACAGACATACACACCCTCTCTGAGCATATCACTATACTGTACCCACAATATTAATAAATCCCAGGGTTTGGTCTCAGAACATCGTACAGATTTCAGCTTGGTCTCAAACTATGAGTGAAGGTGTCATTTTAAGAATCTCAAAATTGTACATTTCTATCGGGTGGTTACAATTAGTTATCAGTATTCTTATAAAACATATATTTGCCTTCAATTCAGAACACCCATTGCATTGTCTCCGCCCCCAGAATCTGGCTCGACTCAGAGGTCACATATCTTGTTTCTCCCAGAGCAGTGTTGTTCAGGCAAACCTAAATCAGCATATCCTATTCAGCTGAAAGAATCCATTGTCTTGACTGAGGGCAGTAGACCAGGGTGCCACTCTCCATCTGATTAACATGACCATGCAATATCCTGCCTTCTGGTGTATAGGCAAGAGGTGTGAAGGGTTCTCATGGGAAAGCAAACCATTTGAAGTCTAAACTGCATCAGGCTGCCTTCTAGTCACTTGCAACTTAGTTCCTTAAAAAAAATATAACATTATAAACTTTAAAATAAGCAATATCTCAACATGAAATCACTGGGTGGCACTCTATATGGCATTTTGATGGAATTCTATTGATTGGCATATTTAGCTTCTGAAATACAGCTCTCCTGTCAGAATTTAGATGGCCAGCGCCTGTCGGAGGCCAGCGATGGTACTGCACCCATCTTGACAGCTGTCTATTTTTTAAAGGGGGATTTTACTTTGATAGCATAGGATTCTTGCTAATATTGTACTGATGTGGATCCTTGCAGTAGAGTAATGTGGAACACCCCCCAAGAAGGTTGGATCTTTTTGGTGGTTTTGTGAGCCATGATTTTAGCAATTTTTGACACCAAATAAAATGCATTTTTGAACAGATCTGTATCCCTTTGCAATCAGCATTTCTTTTTCCAAGTGGTTTCAGGCTACTGTGTGGGTATCCCAATGGTGGTTTTAGGCAGTGATCTCCTGTGCTCACTGACATGGCAAACGTAGATGGCAGCCTATCTTTCAGATTTTTACTGCACATTTTTGGATGATTTCTGGCGAGCAGCATGCTTTCCAGTGGCCATTCTGATGTTTCTGCTACCAGCAATTCACAGTACTGTTGTAGGGCTTGGATGCGTGGGTGAAAACATCCCACAAGCCCCCCTCTTGCGATGGCGTTGATTTTCCATCAATGGAACTCGCAAGACTGGGATGTTAGCCTCATCTTCTTCTGATTCCGCAGATGGCAAAGTTCAGCATCTTTTCCTCCATCAGGGGTGGATCGATCAGTTCTCCTCGCCAGTCCTGATGGGAGTATTGAGCGATACTCTGGGCCCCTCGCATCTTTGCTCCCAGTCCCCAGGTCATCCTCCTTGGTCAGTCTCCATGGTTTATCTCTCCTAGGATACAAAGCAAAGCGGCAGCAACATATTCATAGATATTTCCCCACCACTATTAATGTAGTGGGGTGAACATATACATTTTATAAATCAGGAGACATTTGCATTCTTATGATTATATTTTATAGCCTATATGTGGAATTTTAGGGTTGGAATTTTATTGATCTGGAGCGGCCCCCTCTGGGATTCCAGAGAACTCCTCCAGTTGCTGCAGAGTGTGCCTGGGATGGCAACACTTTAGTTGATTAATATGGACCCACTTATCTTCCCCCTCTGCCAAACTGCCTTTGGGGATGCAGATTTTGTAGGCGACTGGTGAGATCTTGTCTACAATTTCAAAAGGTCCCTTCCAGGTAGTCAGGAACTTCTGCTGTTTGGCCTGGTTCCTTTGGAAATTGTACAGATGAACCCGGTCTCCTATATTGTATTCCTTTCTGGTGGTCTTCAGGTCATAGTGGGTCTTCATGCTATTGGCTGATCTCTCTAGATTTCGCTGAGCATAGTCAAAAGCATGTTGAAGGTGTTTTCTTAAATTTTCAACATACTCATGAGTTGTGGAGGCATTGATCAATGTCTGCTCTTGGGTCCTGTAGAGCAGATGCTGGGGAAGCACCATCCTGTGTCCAGTCATCAGCTCAAACTGTGACATTTTAGTTGCAGATGAAGGGGTAGATCTGATGGCCATAAGGACAAGAGGTAAGCGAATATCCCAACTTGGCCCAGAATCTGCCACAAACTTTTTTAAGATACTCACAATGGTTTTGTTGTAACGTTCTACTGCACCAGAAGAGGCTGGCCGGTAAGCAATATGTAGCTTCCTTTTAACCCCCAGTATCTTCCACATCTTTGTCATTACTTTGCTGTTGAAATGGCTATCCCTGTCTGACTCAATCCTTTGGGGCAGTCCAAAACGCAAAAATATGTGATTGATCATCAGGGCAGCTGCTGTTTCTGCCTTGCAGTTTGGGGCCGGGAGACATTCCACCCATTTAGTAAATAAGCATGTCACCGTCAGCATGTACTTATTCCCCCTAGAGGAGCGAATCACGGGCCCTATAAAGTCGACTCGTAAATCTGACCATGGCAGTGTCATCACCCTCTTTTGGAGAGGCGCACGGTGTGTGAGGGATGTTGGCTGAAATTGTGCACACACAAGACACCCCTTCAAGTATTGGTCGAGGTCCTGCCCCATGTGTGGCCAGTATGCAACCTCTCTTAAGATTTCAAGTGTTGTATGAAACCCCCTATGACCAGCTGTGGCCGCATCATGAGCGTGACTTAACATCAGGCTTCGGAATGAGGTAGGAACCACCCACTGATCATTACCAGCTTGGGATTTCCTTACCAACAAACCGTCTTGGATTCTGAACATTTTTGGTCTTTTCATCAACACTCTGAGGTCCTCTTTCCCAATGTAATCGGTATCCGTCAGGGGAAAGTTCTCAGGGTCCGCAATGTGTTGGTAAAATTTACCAATTATTGGATCCCCTTTTTGAGCCATAATCAAATCAGCATCTGGGGTCTCCTTACTCCATTGTGCAGTTGAAAGATCATTGTGAGCATTTGTCTGGGACCTAGTGATAGCAGTGACCTGGATTTCCCCCAACAGGGACTCGATCTCCATTAGATCCCCTTGGATGGCCCCGGTTTTGGCCAGCTGATCAGCTAAGTCATTTCCAGTTTTGTCTGGTCCCTCTACTTTGGAATGACCCTTGATCTTTTTCCAGTAGATGGTCAAACCATTCGAGGTGACCAGATCATCAATATTTTGGATTAACTTCCCATGTTTCAAGGGCTTGTTATTAGCACATAGCATGCCTCTGGTTTTCCAATTAACCAGGTGCTCCACTAATCCGTTCCGTACATAATCCGAATCTGTAATGATGACCAGTTCGTGGAGTTGATGTTGGACAGCAGTGAGGATGGCTTGATGCACAGCCATCAACTCTGCCACTTGACTACTTCAGGGACCAATCTTGTACCCAGCAGAGGGTTCTGGGGACTCATTCACCCATGCATTCCCTACTCCGGCCACAAGTTTGTTCTCCCCGTTGTTATCAACATGGTAAGAACATCCATCCACATAAACAGTGGGCATTCCCTCACACTTGTCCTCTTCAAAGACTTTGTGGGGGGAATTGAGGTATGCCTCCATGTTGTCCTTGATTTTTTTACTTTTGTCCTCGAGACAGTTTTCTCTGGCACAATCATGCAAGTCAGCCAGACCTTTGCGCGACGGGACTCTTCTTGTTTTGGCCATATCTGACCTCCACAGGAAAGCCTTGCATTGACAGAATCCAGGAGTAATTCGGGAATTACTCACATTTCCCGCCCTTATTCGGCCACTTTGGAGATATTACAGAGGCTGGTGTGGAGTCTCCACTATGATGTGTTCCCCCTGGATAAACGGGCGGTAATTCTTCAATGCCCACACCGTTTCCGGGAGTGCCTTTTCACAGTTGTTGAATTTTTCCTTCGCATAGGAGATTACTTTATTGATCTTGTCATGCTTTTGATATAATACTGCAGTCAAGCATGTATTAGTGAACCCTGTCTCCAAGAAAACTCCTTGTTTCTGACAGGGTAAGCTAGGCAAGGCACTTGTGAGAGGCTTCTTTTGAGCTGTCTTACTGCCTCAGATTGTTCTGGACCCCATTCCCACTTGATCTACCCTTCAAAAGATGAATCAGGGGTCTGGTGATCTCTGCGTAGCCCTCAATGAACTTTCTGCTGTAATTAGTCAGTCCAAGGAGGCTCCTTAGTTCCTGCAGAGTTGTGGGGTCTCTCAGTTTCCGGAGTGATTCCACTTTCTTTTCCTGGGGAAAGAGATCCTGAGGAGTAATCTCATGCCCCAAGAAATTAACACAGGTTCTACACCACTGTGCTTTCTGAAAGGAAAGTTTTGCTCCCGCGGCCCTCAACTGAGTCAGAACATATCGGATCTCCACTATATGTTCCTCCACAGTTGAGCTTTTAATGAGGACGTCATCTACATAAGCCAGGTTACACCTCTCACCCAGGTCGGGCATGGCCTTATACAGAAAAATGTTGAATTAATTGCCGGAGTTGAGGTATCCAAAGGGAGTCGAGGTCCATGTGTACTGCTGGCCCCCAAAGGTAAAAGCCAGCTTGTATTGGTCCTCCCTGCTGATCCCTGCTGACGGGCACAGTCCAGTATCCATTGGTCAGGTCTATTGCAGTGAATACCTGTGACCCCTGGATCTCGACCAGCCCTTGGTCAATGTAGGGAAGATCCCATCGGGAAGTATGGACCAGTTTGTTGAGCTCCCTAAGGTCGGCGCAGAGTCTCCACTGGCCGTTTGGCTTCAGTATCCCCAGCACCGGATTATTGAAGGTGCTGTGGACTGGACAGATTATCCTGTGGGACTCAAGGTTCTTAATTTTTTCAGTAAGGGACTCCATTGATGCAAGAGGCAAGCGATATTGCTTCACAAACACTTGAGTCATGCCAGGGTTCGTGGGAATTGTTGATGTGTGGATGTCGGTATGACCACAGTCATATGAGTCCACCGCAAAGAGATCTTGAAAATCCAAGAAAAATTGTTTCAACTTTTGCTTCTGCTCCAGAGTCACACAGGCATCAGCTAGGTTGACTCTCTCTTCAACCATCTGCCTGAAGCCTGGAAAGACTTCTGGTTTCGCTATCTCAGCGACCTCCTCCAGCTGGGTGGAGAAGTCCCTGGTCAGAGTGTTGATTTGGACTGGTGGCTTCAGGTGGGAAAGGCAACCCTCATGGACCTGGAAAATCACCTCATCCCTCCTGAAGTCACAAGTGACATCTTCCTTACCATAAATGCAGAAAGTGTACACCAGGAAGTTACCCTCATGCCGGGTAAAGATCCTATCTGGTGTTGGATTGTCATCACTGTCACTGTCAAAACAGTCCTTGGGGATTGGTCCTAACAGTTCATTTCCTAAATCAATGGAAAAATGTTGGTCATCAACAGCCATTCCAATAATAGTGCCTGCAGCTAGAGTGATACTCTTTAAGTCGCTGTTATCCACCTCTATTGGAATGGTGTCATGTTCTATGTTGACTAATGGTGTTGGGTTTACCCCCAACCCTTGCTATTGGAGAGAAGTATTTAGATGAATATAAGCATCAGGGTTTTTCAATTTCTGTCCTCTTTTAACTTTCACTTCCAGGGAGAATTGTCAGATCCTTTCTGGGATGGTGACTTCCTCTCCAATCTGAATTTCAACTGCATAAGGCAGCAGTTGATTGAGCTGACCTAAATGCTTTCTCTTGGTCATCAAAGCCCATGGGATTATCCGCTAATCGGGACCAAGCTTTGAAGTTTATTAGGTCCAAACTAATGGCAAAGCGATTGAGAATGTCACTGCCTAAGTAAAAGGCGGCAGTGATGACTCGCACGACCCAACAATTATGGACTTTGCTCTTGTTGAGATTTTGAACATACACCTGCTTGGCAGGAGATGTTTGGAATTGGGTGCTTCCAGATCCATTTCCCATTTGTCTATCAGTTTGAATGTGGGAATGGCTGGATCTTTTGGGAGTTGGCGGAACATGGCTTCGCTGATGACCTCTTACCGTTGTTCACGCACACTCAGGCGAGAACAGAGTCCTTCCAATCATTTAAGTGAACAGGGATGAACAACTGCTCTCCAATTTGCTGAATATCAGCCAGGCTCTGAGCTGATTTCAATCTTTCTGGACTATTGGAGTAGGAATTGTGATTGGTAAAGAATTTCTGAGTGTTTCCAGTGTGGAATACCACCTTAAATTGGAAGGAAGTTTGATTTTCAGAAATAGAGAAGACCCCCATCACCAGTCTGTTGTCCTACTGCTCTTACTGTCACATCTGGAATTTGGTTGTTCTCGAAGTGAAATTCTACTTGGTCAGATTTTTGTTCAACCATGTGGTATGTGCAGTTTAAACTAACATGGTTGACACTCTGTTTGAATTTTATTGGTCGGCTAGTCTGGGTCCAGAGGACCTTGTTCACACAATCTATTAGGGGCGACAACCTTCTCAGGAGGTCATTCCCTAGTAAACAAGGGGTGCCCTCTGGAGTCACTACTATGACCGGGTGTTTCACCTTGTGTCGCCCAATTTTGATATCCAAATCTGCAGTCCCCTCGACAGGAATTTCCTTCCCGTCAAAGTTCTGCAGTTGTCCAGGAAGAGAGGTGAGAGGGATATGGTAATTCTACCCGCTTCCTGCATTTAGTTCATCAAAGGCCCTTTTGGACAGAAGGGTAGCTTGGGATCCAGTGTCCACCAGTACTGAAATTGTACCCTGCCCCTGTACTTGTACCGGGGCATAATATCTTCCCTCCTTCTCCTCAAGGGTGCACAGATAATGCACATTTATGGACAACTGGTGTGCTAATTTTCTGTTTTTTACCTTGGAGAGAGAAGAGATTTGGGCAGAATTCTGTGGAGAGTCATGGGAATCTGAAAGAAAAAGTTGGCAACTAGAGATAGGAGAAGTTTTGGGTTCCCCTGGTTCCGGTTCTTGGCCACCCCCCCTTTTTGGAGGCAGTCACCAGGATGGGTTTGAACCAGGGGATTTTCATGTTGTTGAATCTGGGGTAGGATGATGTGCGGCGCTAGCTCAGTCCCCACATCTACCCAGTCTGGATTTGAATCCTTGGGACCCATTTTTCTTTGGGAGGAGTTCCCCCATCTCTGAAGGAGAAGATTCTTTTCCCAGGATCCTCTGAGGATTGCTCTCCTTCAAATTGGAATATCTGTACCTCCTCCTCAAAGTGGGCCTGTTTGGGTCCTTTGTTTCTCCTACCTCCTCTTGAGCCTCCTCCATGGGAACCGGTGGGTTGTCGGGGTGCTGCCCCTGTCATTGTTCTGGAGCACCAGGTCCAGAGTTTGGGGCATTCTGCGCCGGCATGCTCATCTGGGAGTTCTGCTGAGCCCTCAGCATGTGACCCAGATCCTGTGCCATATTTTGGACCTGGCGCTCTAACTGTGAAACCCGCTCAGGCTGATACGGGGTTCTGTTTTCTCCCCTGGGCTGATCCCGGGAAGGGTAGCTATCCCTTCTCTGGTAATACCCTGCGTTGGAAGATTTGGGTACCCCTCCACCCTTGGCCTCCCCTCTCCCGGATTAGGTGGTCTGGGCTCAGGGAAGTGGGGAAAGAAGGATGGATGATTTTGGGGTTGGAAATTGGGTGGATACGTGGGGAAAAAGTTCTGCCCATGGCTTGGTAAATTTTTGCCCTCCTGGGGGAAGATCCCTGGGTTAGGTGCTTGGCTGGATCCCCCCCTTGGGATGGAGGAGTCCACACATAAACCAGAATGGGTCGGTTTCCCTTGTAGCGGGGACTTACATAGTCAAGGGAGTGAGGGACCCGATTTGTGGGACTACCTCCTTGGCTCCCTGTCTGTGACTGGCCTGAGGGCCTTCTGGGCTTGGAATTATTCTGTGCAGGCAGGTTTTTAGGCCCCCCATCTCCAAATCCAAAATGGGGGCAACCTTTAACTCTGCCACCTTAGCAGTGGCAGCGGTGCTGGTAGGTTTGGGGTTTTTCTGAGCATTACTTTTATTTTCTATGGGCTTCTGCACCTCAAAGATTTGGGTGGCCTGTTCAATGACCCAGTCTAGTGACCTTTTCTCATGAAAATCTCTCACTAGCTGGATCATGATATATTTGGGTAAGGCATGGAAAAAAGTGTTAACAAATTCTTTGCTATCAGTGCGCACCCTTTTGGTAGTCTGTGCAAAGGCACGCTTCAACTCTTGCACAAATTCTTTTGGGGTCTGATCCTCCCAACATTGCAAATTGTAGGCTGCCTTGTGAGCCGCTTGGGGATTTCGGTGAACAGAAAAGTGTTTCAAGATGGCCGCCCTATATGTGGACCATCTTGAATGGTTTTGGTCCTCCAGCCCCTCAAAGAAACTGGAGTATTGTGGGGAGAATGTCCATTTTACGTACTAAATGCAGCTCCTGCTGTATTTCAAATGGAAAGTCTCCATCATTTGCTCAAAGAGCTCCAAGTGTTCCCAAACAGAATACTTGGAGTTCTTATGGTAAGGAGTGAAGACGCTCCTTATTGCTTTGATCTGTCTTAAGGGGTTCTTAAGCAAGGCCCTTTTTGCCTTATTGGCCTTCTTGGTTCGGGTAACCCTGGTCCATTCATCCTCTGACTCAGAGGCACTGCTCCCAGAGGGGCTTGTCTGCTCTTCCAGGTTTTCCCGGATTCTGCGAGCCTGGGAATGGCTGGCAGAATGTGGGGACCTGGTCTCCTGTGCCCTGTGATGCTCAGATGAGTCTTCAGATTCCTCCTTGCTGCCCGTATTTGATGGGTACCCCCCCACTGACCTAACTGGGCAGAGGTTCTCAGAATGCCCTTAGAGGGCCTACTCTCCCGGGGTTCCCCACTAAATTGCACTGTACTTGGGTGCCCATACCCGGATGCCCGCCCATCCATTCCTGGGGGGTACTGGCCTATGAGCCCCATAATTCTGACTGGATAGTAATCTGCCATCCCTGTGGCCCTGGGCTCATGTGCACCAGGGGGCCTGGGGGTGGCAGAGTACAGGGACTGGGAGAGATGGAGGCCTCTGGTACTAGGGCTCCTGAGGTTATGCCCAGGTGTTTCCCTTTCCCAGCGAACCTCATCTCTATCAGCCCCTGCTCCCCGTTGCCCTGCCAGAGCCTGTGCTTTCAGTTCCTCAATCAAGGCCTTACTAGACTCTATCAGTCTCTCCTGCATGACTACCTGGTGCTGGAGCCTATCATTGTGCTGGCAGAGAGCTTCATTCTATCTCTGTGCTTCCTGGTCAGTCTTGGAGTACTGGGCCAGTCTTTGCTGCAGGAGGGTTACCTCCTGAGTCCCATCCCTACTGGCCTGCTCCTTTCTTGCCAGAGCATCTTCCACCCTCCTGGTGTGCTCTAACAAGTTCTGATGCTCTTTTTGGAGGTCACCCAGTCCCTGGAGGGCCAGGTGATTTACTTGAATTTTCTTTTTTAAGTGGCAGACTTCCTGGCCTAAGGTATCCCTTTCCTGAGGAAGAGCCTGCATCTGTGCCGCCAGGTCATCCCTCTGCCTTTGAAGGGCACCAGCTTTCTGGCACTCTTCATCAAACTCTGCCTGGGTATCCAGATCCTTCAAAATCAATGTATTGCTCTCCTCTTTTTCTTTATCCAATTGTCTTTGCAGGTTGGCTACCTGCTTTGTGCATGCCCTGTTGAAATCTACCTGTTGCTCCAGCTTTTTCTGGCTCTGCAGTAGGGAGTCCAAGCCTTCCTGATGCTCCTTCTTCAAGGCCAGAATTCTGGTATCCTGGTCTGCCCTTTCCTGTTGCAGGATACCCATATCCTCTTTTATTTTAATCATATACTGCCTACTATCATTTTCTGACTCCTGGCTCCTCTGCAGCCTCTGCTCAGAAGAGCCCAGTTCAGATTGGGGCTTCTCTAATGCCAACAGTTGCCTACTTGCCAGGTCTTGGCCTTCAGCACATTTGTCCTGTATGGCTTCCATATATAAATATAAATATGCCGCTATCCTGACAATCTTGTCGTGCTCATCTTTGGCCTTAGGGGCCATGTATAATTCATTCAGGGCCACGTGTAAAGGGCCCTGATCTGTCCAGATATCTAAGCCAGTTGCAGTGACCTGTTGTGTGATTGCCTGCAACCACACATTCTGGTCCTGCTCAGCCCACTCACCACTCACAAATAGCTTATGTAAGAGGTGCTCTCTCACTATCTTGATGTCTACCAGTGTCGTCATTCTGGAAATTGATTTCCTTCCTGACTTACAGAATTTTATTTTATTTTGCAAAACCGACTGTTTCCTGAGAGCGTTCCCTTTTGAGGGGTGCTTTTACAGCGTAACACAGAGTGGTGATCCAACCGGATTTATGTATCCTGTCAGTTAGTACACTGTATTAAGCTGCACAAGGCGTAGTCTATTCCAGAAGTTCTGTTACGAGACCCCAATCTGTAAGAGACTTCAGTCCAGCACTCCAACTAAATCAATGCCTAGTCTGGGATGCCCAATGGAAGCCCTTATATATATAGATTTTTATGTCAAAGTTCTTAAATCTGGATGATGAACCCTTATATCACGCCCCTCTCTTTGAATCCCCCTGACCTCACTGAGCCAAGAAGTAGGTTTGTTTTTCAAATTAAAAGTTTTATTGGAAAAATTAAACAATATATATATATATATATCACACTTTTATGAACGAAATAATATCTGATAGCACACTTATGAATATAATAGTGGTTAACAATGGGTAATATTACAATAGCACACTCTCTTTAATCACTTAGGAGTTGGTATAAAAAGGATAAGGTAGCAGAGAATACTTTTATGGTTCAAGGAAAGGCAATAGTGAGAAAGAAGGCAACACAGAAATAAACTCGATATGGTTTCAGCAAGAGATAATATGATCACTTTTTCCCTTGTGACAACTCACTCCCCCCTTATGCAATAGGAAGAGATGGAAATGAGGACACACAGGTTTCAAGAATACAATTAATAATGCAGTTCAATCCCAGTTCCCCCCAGCACACTTAGAGAGAACAGGTATGATTTAGAGCAGGCGAAGTCCTTTTAGATGTGATTGCAATGAAGTGAAAATATGCTAAAAATGATTTCAATTCACTAATGGAGATTCAGGGTAGGTGATGGTTACTTTGGATTGGTACAGGTCAACACTAGATATGTTTCATGAATGATTATCAGATTGAAAACGAAAGTCAGCAGTTGCAAGCAAAAAACAGCTATTTTGACAGAAAATTAAATGGAGCTAAATTGCAATTTGCGGCATTTTTTCCGCGTGCGTAAATCGCTATTATGGAAAAACTATAAGGAGTTGGAATGTCTTTAGGTTTGTTGGAAAGTTTAGGATCTTAGCTTTAAAATGACAGTTAAAATTTGCTTCTAGGACGTGCGGTTCAAAAGATACGGACACAAAATTCTAAATGCAGTTCTGGACAGGTTGAAATAGATGGGATAAGATTACTTTAGACTAAGAGATGACTATGCACAGTTCTAGACTCGATACTCACTCCTAGTTTTGGAATAGAATGCGCCTCGTCAAAGATCTGGTCAAAGGGTTTGGCTGCGGTTCTCTCGCCACCGGACAGGTCTCAGGCCCTCTAGGTTCTGCGTTCAGCGCTGCACAGTGGTCTGCGGCCTCTGGAACGGGATCTGACGGGTTCTGGATACAGCTCTGCTTTCTTGGTCTGGAGTCCTGGTTCTAGCAGAGGGATCCTGGCTAGAATCAAACAGCACGGCCCGGCTGTTGAAGGTGAGAGCCCCTTGAAGTTTAGGGGTTAGAATCAGGTTGCTAGATTCTGAAGCCTGCTGGGAAGAGTTCAGCTTGTGGATTAGGCCTCTGCTTCTCCAAGGTTCTAGAGTTTGGGTTCTAGAGTTTTGGTTCTGGAGTCTGTCTGGATCTGGAGTTTTTGTCTGGATCTGGTCTGTTAGAGTGCTTCGCAGGAATCGGTGAGTAGTGGAAAGAGAAGTCCCTATCTGGGTCTCAGCAGTCTCTTTTTATGTGTTTTCAAAGTGGGTGTGGAGGTTGGTTTTCTATACCCAACCCTCTGAGGATCGTGATAGGTTAGAGGATTCTCTGGGCCCTGACTCGAAAAAGGAGTAGTGAGTCAGAATGAGTCAGAGTGATGCTGCCATTTTACAATCTAGTGAAGAAACTCCCCTTTACTTTTACTTAGAAATCAATTTTTCATAACAAAACATGTTTTCCAGATACACAAGTTATTGAGAATACATGTACACATCACAGATTAATTAAGATGCATCCAACTCTGAGCTTTAGTTCAGAAATGACAACTTATTCACAATTTTAGTGGGTTTCGCAATATTGGTTTTGCACCAAATCTTACACAGACGTACACACCCTCTCTGAGCATATCACTGAAGTTGTTATGTTTCTAGCATAAACACTGTACCCACAATATTAATAAATCCTGGTGTTTGGTCTCAGAACATTGTACAGATTTCAGCTTAGTCTCAAACTGTGAGTGAAGGTGTCATTTTAAGAATCTCAAAATTGTACATTTCTATCGGCTGGTTAAAATTAGTTATCAGTATTCTTATAAAAACATATATTTGCCTTCAATTCAGTACACCCATTGGTTTGTCCCCGCCCCCAGAATCTGGCTTGAGGTCACATATCTTGTTTCTCCCAGAGCAGTGTTGTTCAGGCACACCTAAATCAGCATATCCTATTCAGCTGAAAGAATCCATTGTCTTGACTGAGGGCAGCAGACCAGGGTGCCACTCTCCATCTGATTAACATGACCATGCAATATCCTTCCTTCTGGTGTATAGGCCTGAGGTGTGAAGGGTTCTCATGGGAAAGCAAACCTTTTGAAGTCTGAACTGCATTAGGCTGCCTTCTAGTCACTTGCAACTTAGTTCCTTATAAAAAAAAATATAACATTATACACTTTAAAATAAGCAATATCTCTTTAAACCAAGTCTTTTTCAACATGAAATCACTGGGTGGCACTCTGTATGGCATTTTGATGGAATTCTCTTGCTTGGCATAGTTAGCTTCCGAAATACAGCTCTCCTGTCAGAATTTAGATCGCCAGCACCAATCGGAGGCGAGCGACGGTACTGCACCCATTTTGACAGCTGTCTATTTTTTTAAACTGGGATTTTACTTTGATAGCATAGGATTCTTGCTAATATTGTACTGATGTGGATTCTTGCAGTAGTGTAATGTGGAACACCCCCGAAGAAGGTTGGATCTTTTTGGTAGTTTTGTGAGCCATGATTTTAGCAATTTTTGACACCAAATAAAACAGAATTGAACAGATCTGTATTCCTTTGCAATCAGCAATGCTTTTTCCAAGTGGTTTCAGGCTACTGTGTGGGTATCCCAATGGTGGTTTTAGGCAGTGATCTCCTGTGCTCACTGACATGGCAAACGTAGATGGCAGCCTATCTTTCAGATTTTTACTGCACAAATCTTGGATGATTTCTGGCGAGCAGCATGCTTTCCAGTGGCCATTCTGATGTTTCTGCTACCAGCAATTCACAGTACTGTTGTAGGGCTTGGATGCATGGGTGAAAACATCCCACAGAGTATTTGTGGCCACCCGAGCGGCCATCTTAGGTAGTTGCTGCAACCGTTTTATCAGCTTCTTAGGTTGGGCCAGATATAGAGAATTACAGTAATCTATCCGTGATAGTGCCAGGGCTGCAACCACCGGGGGATGCAGTGGGGCCGGAATCAGAGGCAGAACCTTCCTAAGAGTTTTAAGTTGGATGTGGCCGGCCTGACAAACCACTGTAACCTGTTCGTACATAGACAGAGATGCTGATAGCATGACACCCAGGTTTTTTAATTTCTTGACCGGGGTTGGTAAGGAACCCAAAGAGGGGGGCCAAAAGGAGGACACCTAAAGTGTAGGATTAGGAGGGTGACCCACCACCATCACCTCAGTCTTATCTCCATTCAACTTGAGCGAGTTGTGGCCCATCCAGTCTCCCACCGTTGCCAGACACCCACGCAGGCACAACGACACCTCAGATTGATCAAGATCTAATCGGATCAAAATCTGAGTGTTGTTGGCGTACGAGTAGCATCTGACACTGAAGGAGCAGATGAGACACAGCAAGGTCCACATATAAATGTTCAACGGGATAGGCGACAGGGAGGAGCCCTGTGGCACCCCACAGCTAAGGTGACAAGAAGCAGAAAGAAAGGGGGCATTGAGAGGGTCTGTGTACGATCCGCAAGGAACGACCTAAACCAGGTTAGTAACTGCCCTGAGATACCAAACTGGGCAAGGCGCGACAACAGGATGGGGTGGTCGACCGCGTTGAAGGCCGCTGACAGGTCCAACAAGATCAAGGCCCCCACTCCACCACTGTCCACCAGTCTGGTCATGTCGTTCAAAACGGTGACAAGAACACTCTCCGTGCCTCGGCCAGGACGGAACCCGGATTGAACTGGGTCCAGAAGATTAGTAGATTCAAGATGGGAAGAGAGCAGAGGGAACACCAGTGACTCTAAGAGCTTTGCCAAGAAAGGGAGAAGAGAAATGCGGTGAAAATTGGATGGGATAGCGGGGTTACAGGGTTGATTTCTTCAGAAGAGGAACTACTCTTGCTGATTTCAGTTCCTGTGGGATGAATCTTGTCAGGAAGGAATTATTAATGGCATTTGTGATATCCCATAATAGATACAGGGCTATCTCTTTCATGACCCTCAGAGGGATAGCATCTGAGGAGGAGCAAGATTTAATCTTCTTAATAGCCGTCAGAACTGCTTCCTCCGAAAAAGCTGGAAAAGTGTACCAGGTGTTGATTATGTTAGGTGCAGACATGAGAGGTGAAGAAATAGGAGGTGTTCGGGGCCACCCACTCAGTAGAAGAGATATTTTGTCTAATAGTCTCGATCTTCGTGAGAAAGAAGTGAGATAGTGCATCGCGGAGTTCTTGAGTGGGTGTGACCATAGAGGTCAGTCTTTCCGTCAAGGCAAGGGACTTGACCATAGAAAATAAAGCCCTCGGCTGAGATATGGAGGATACAATGTCAGTAGTAAAATATTGCCTGTTGGCAGCTTTAATTTTAACTGAGTAGGCAGTTGAACATATTTTATATTGTGCTTTAAGAATGGGATCATAAGTCCTACGCCATTTCCGTTCTGATTGACGCAGTTTAAGGCACTCCTCTTTCAGAAGATCAGTAAACCACGGCTCCGGGGGCAGTCTGTGAGGTTGGATCAAATGGAGAGGGAAGAGAAAGAAAAAGGGCAAATAGCCTTCTTTTTTGTTCAAGGGGGGCCTGGCACTGAAAAGGCAAAGTAGATTGAGAAGCAAGGGGAAAGGAGAAACCAGGCTAACCCTCCCTTAGGCGAGGAGGAAAAGGGAAGACCTATTCAGTAAAAGGAACTAGTGAATTATTTGAACTAGTTTTATAGAATCACACTCAGGATTAAACATCTAAAACAAAATTTAATAGAAGAAACATGTTAAAAACATTGATCAGGGAGACAACAGAAAGGGCAGTGAAATTGTTGCCCAATTGGATATGAGTCTTAATATTGGCAAAATAGTTTTTACATACAAAAGGACGGTTTATGTCCAATAATCAATATGCAACACATTTTCACTGTCAACACAGATTTGGTGTTTCTGGCTTGAAGGACTGATTGTGATGTTTTTCAGTCAAATGCTTGTACTTTGCATGCTAATGTCATCTTCTTCAGGAATTAATTTTCAAAGGCTTCAAGCTTTCTTCAGGACAACAAAACGGTCTGACTAGGGATGCAAATGTTGTTCTAAAAATAATGAAAAATGGCAAATTAAAGAGTGTCATAAAGTTCATTCTTTATGGTTGAATGGGACATAGAATACGTCTGAGTCTCACTTTTCACTAGGGATGTCTAGGGAGACAAAGGTGGAGAACAGCAACTCACTTATGTTCAGCTGATTTCAAAACCTGGTGCACAATGGCTACCTATAGTGATAGAAACAACTTATTAGTCACAGGTCCAGCATGACTTTGTTAATCAATATTATACATGGAGAAGATTTTGTTACCTGGCAGGATTTGTTTTGAAAACACAAAGCTGTGTGTAGAAATTGTTCAGGTCCGCAATGGAATGCCGGAAACACTTAGCACTGATGAGCCAGAAGGTCTGGATGGGGCGGAGGCTATGGTCGCCTGTTCGCACGCATTAAATGCGTATCTTACGAGTCCTAGTAATTTCAAGAAAAAAGGAGGCAGTCACTATATTGAGGGCAACTGCTAGAAGATGAAAGGTTGCACAACAATTATTGTAAACAAGCTCAAGCTATTTTTTTAAAAAAACCAAAACAAACCGCAGGTTTTACATGTTAATGTGAGGAACCCGCGTTGATGTTTGATAATAACAATCTGGGGGGACTCAATTATTAAAGGCAGTGATGTGCCATGGCGGCTGCTGATTTGTGTAAAAAACACACTGCAAAACAAAAAAAGCATGTATCACTATTTAGAAAAAAGGGCAGGCTGCATGTTGTTTGTGAGAAAATGAACGATCATTACTCATGCTGCGGCACTCGTAAGTCTATGAAAGAGCTTTTCAGCTCAAAATTACATATAACACTTCTATATGGACAGAAGGCCACTGCCACATCATGTGCACCTTATCTAGGCGATCTAGGCTCAGTAGAATAGTTAGTCTCGAGTAACGCGACACACCTTCCAGAATGGAGCTGTCTTCCAAAGACGGAGAGAAGTGGCACATTTTCTGCGCATGCGCATTGGAGAGATAAACTGTCTCTTCAATGCGAAAAACTTTATTGAGAGGCACACCGCCTGTTGTTTCTAGTTGTGTTGAATAGGGCAAGTGTGGAGTTAAAATACTGGCCAAAACAAGGATGCAATCACCAAGAGGGGAGTGCATTGTGATAAATCAAGGGTGGAGATGGATACCCTAATCAAGAAAATGTAGATATATTGCCTGTAGATCAAAGTGTATATCAGGGTGTGTAATTAGGACCAGTGGGGAGTAGGGACCCTAACAGTTGTGAGTACAATGAGTCCTGAGAGTATTAAAAAGGACAAACACCAAATGGGGGAGGGGATTTTGCTCAAGGTAATTAGTGAGTGGAGATGGATGCTATACTCCTGTGTTGGTTCACAAAAAAGATACACATGCATATTATAGTGCTGGCATTTTAGAGTGTTCAGTAAGTCAGAACCACAAGTTGTGGGCCATAAAGTGCAGCCGATGTTTTTTTTCTTTTTCGGTTTAGTTTTACAGAGCAATAGTTTAGGATGATTACCCAACAACTAGGTAATGCCAAGAGACACAACAATAGAAGTAATAATTTACCTTCTGGTTATATACATGATGATTTAAAGGATATGTCTGCACAAAGAAGAATTGTTCTTTACATCAGAAAAAAACTCCTATTTTGTAGGCATGGAGACACAACAGCATTTGTTTGCAGTAGCACAAGGAATGTCAACAAAGGGTGTAGTTAAATGCAACAAAGCCACACAAAGCAAAACTACATTGATCTGCATATACATAAAAAAAGAAATGAAAAACAGTCATAGTTTTCTATGTCATGATCATATAATTGTATGTGCCTTCAGAAATTGGAGACATTAGTGATAGTTTTAGTATATTTTGGATCTAAGGTTCTAGCAGGGGAATCTCAGAACAAAATGGTTAATTCAGAAAAAGAGATTCCTCTCTATCGAGATGTTGAGGCCTTTTTTGACCGTGTCTAGACGGTAGATCCATTTTTGTTCCATGCGCCGAAGCATCATGTCGTGGTCTCCTCAAATGGAGAGGGGCAACCTCATTAGCAGCCTCAGCGATAGCCTCGCATAGCAGAGATAGAGACACTGTAGATCCCTTACAGCATTTCACTTGAATTAAACTAGCCAGGTTTTGAGTGTTCACAGCATGCTAGGAGTGCTGCCACATTTTTTCAGATGAGATGTTAGTGGGTTTACCTATATTTTCAAGTCTACACGAGATCAGACAGTGGTCGGACCACAGAACAGGTTCAACTGACTGAAGTGTAAAGAGGGTTTTTTTCCGAGAAAATCAGATTTAGCATATTGCCCTCTTTATGAGTAGGGCTATGAATGTGTTGATGAAGTTGGAGGTCGGCCAGACTCTCAGCAAACTGATCCAAAGCAGGAGACCAGGGAAGATTATATTTTACATTAAAATCCCCCATAACCACCAGGTGAGTGTCTTGGACTTGAAGGTTAGCTACGAGATCAGGAAATGTTTCAAGGAAGCTGCTTTGGGACGTACCCGGGTGGCGATAGATAAGCAAAAAGTGACAAGTAGTGGTGGATTTACTCACACATTGAAATAGCAGGGACTCCATGGGGATATTGTGAGGGCATTCTAGTTGAGTTATCATAACCTCTGCCCTAAAAATTACTGCAATTCCTCCACCATGGTGTGGTGGCTCGCGGTCAACGTGTAGTACACTGAAGCCATGAGGTATAGCTTGAAGGAGTTGGGGGCCAGAGATAGCCTGTAGCCACGTCTCTGTAAGGCATAATAAAGTAGGGTGGCGTTCTTCTAGCAAGATGCAAAGCTCAACAGCATGAGCTGGAAGCGAGTATTAAGCAGTAACACCGAGAAATCACTTGTGGTGCTACTAATTGAGAGTCTGGGCTAACCGGTGTCAAGTTTATTGGAGGTAGCTTTCCACCCTTGAGGAAATATAGTACCCTCCGGTGCATAGTTAGTCAGGAAGGCTCTGGATAGTATAATGCAAGGCTGACCCTCCACAGCCGCGACACGGATGGGCACAGACGGGCTTGCCTTAAGCGCGCATTCAGCACGCTCCAGGTGTGCCCGCTGCGCCTGTCCGCTGCGCCACCGGTGAATGAGGCACATAAATGCCCGTGGCGAGAGGGAGGGGAGGCTAAGCCTACCCCCTCAAGAAATAGAAAGGGGACTGCTGAGGCAGCATCCCAAAAAGTAACTGAATGTTAAATAAAAGCAATTAAAACAGGTTTGGGAGTGTGACTGGAGCACCCATCTAGTGCTGACACAATTACTAAACCAAAAGTCCACACTTCAAATAAAATGGCAAGCAGAGGCTTTATAATGATCAGCTCAAAGAGCTGTCTCGCCTCTCCAGTGAATGCAGGGACTAACGGCACTAAATGCCTGCGGTGAGAGGGAGAGGAGTCTAAGCCTGCCCCCTCAAGAAATAGAAAGGGGACTGTAGAGGCAGCGTCCCAAAAAGCAACTGAACCTTAAATAAAAGCAATTAAAACACGGTTGGGAGCATGACTGGAGCGCCCATCTAGTACTGGCACAATTACTAAACCAATAGTCCACACTTTAAATAAAATGGCAAGCAGAGGCTTTATAATGATCAGCTCAAGGAGCTGTCTCACCTCTCCCTATTGCAGCAGACATGCAAGAAGACTGGTTCATACCAAACCCTCAAGAACATCTCACAAATATTATATACTGTACCACCTGCTAAACTTTCAGCACTGGCATGACTCTCACTACAATACAAGGTTCTATGTCTTTCACCATTGGGCCATTCCATGAGTTACACATAGTTTACGCAGACATGGGAGAAATATGTAATTGTTCCCGTTACCTAATAGTTGTAGTGTTCCCTTTTTCATTATGGGTTGAGGCTGGTCCTTGTGCACATCCAGATGACAAGTGCCCTGCTAAATTTTTAGTGTGCAAGGTTTTCCCTCGATAGGGCATGTGCAATGTACTACATTTCGCCAATGGCTCCCACTTCTTCGATGAACTCTTCAAAGAAATTACAGCACTACTTGGCATTAAACACTGGATGTGCTCAATGTATCACCCCAAGCAAACAGCTTTGTTGAGAGAATCAAGAGCCTTCTCAAAAGCAAACTCTCCAAGCTCTGCACCACCTTAAGGACAAACTGGATGCCCTGCCTGCCCCTGGCACTATTCATCTTACGCACTCAACCAAGTAAAGACCATCACCTTTCAACACAGACAATAGTAGCCGACAGGCTCATGTACACACCAATCTCCCCAGTAAGGAAGGCATCAAATGCCCATAGAGCTGCAGCAGTTCTAGGTGAAGAATTCAAACAGTACTCAACAAACCTGACACAAAGGGAACAGCACAGCAAACTAAAACAGACACCACACCCACCCAACCACTACTGCCTGGAGAATTAATACATATCAAGAGCTTCATGCGAAAATGGTTCAACCCTAGGTTTCATGGCCCATATGAAGTGGTATTTTCCACCCCTCTTGCAGTAAAAGTGAAGGGCTTCAATATTCGATTCACCTCTCTGATGTTCGTAGGGCACCCCCAAATGCTGCACCAGTACCCTAAAGAAACTACCACTATACCTCAAGCTAACTAAATGACTACATGTCTCATGTAATAAACATGAATTGCTGCTAAAAGTTTAAGCACTTTTAAATAAAAGAAATACACACTCTCTCTTTTCTCTCTCTCTCTCTCCCTCTCTCTCTCTCACCCTCTCTCTCTTTCTCTCTCCCGGCCCTGTTTTTGTTTCCTATACAGGAGTGCTCAAAATGGAAGCCTCCACATCAAATGATTCATTGTATATTAAAAAAGTAGATAGATATACTGTTAATTCGAGATGGTTATATTCCTACACTTGTGGCTTACACTTTACTGCTCTTTATTTACTATAATGATGTTTCTGTTTGGAATGTATTGGGGTACTTTTATCTGGGCAAGACATCTGAAAGAGGGGGCACGGGGCACCTTAAGGGAAGTGCATTGCTAAACACAACCAGTAAAGCTACCAAACATATGTATAATATTTCTCAGACTTGTAATAACAGTGTCAGTTATAACAGTGTCAACACGCAAGAAATTACACCTGGTTGAATGAGTGTGTGGCATGAGCAAAATGTTAGAAATCCTATTTCCCACAATTTTTGTGACACAAATATTAGTAAGAATGTTAGCAGTAGTACACTAACAAAGAGGTATATATCATGGCATGATAGAATGAGAAGGCAAAGCGCATAAGCCCCAATTTGATGCATACCATGGCCTAGGCCTAGGTGCCATTGGAGATATTAGACATCCCGAGCACTCCAATAGTTTGTACACCAACATCAGTGCGGTAGGAAGACAAACAACCAATTGTAGCTGTTATGTTTGCTCATTAATACCGCACATATCGGGGGCACCCAAGGTTTTAGTACCACAGGAAGAGAGGCGCAATGCCTGGTTCATCTTGCGCTATGCAGGATAAAAGGCAACTTCAGGGACACAGCATGCAACTAGAGGTTGTGGATCCAGATGCCCTGCAATGTAACAACAACCCAAAAAACCGCAATTGCTTACAACAACCATATTTAGTGATTGATGGGTTGAAGTACGTAATCATCAAATGGCAGGATACAATGCTCCGCTGCCTAGCTGAAGGCCTCCTGAGATACGAAAAAGAAGTGGTGGCATTCATGGGAAAAAAACATGTGCACAAATATGGACACAGCACGTCACAAAATTGACATGGATTGCAGCGATGGAAAAGACAGTAAAAGTGCACCGGGAGGAGAGCTATGAATTATGCTTCCACAGTGAAGGGAATGTCTTTATCGGCTCCAACAAATGAGGCAACAGGACATCATTGATTCCAGACTTGAAGAGGGGCACAACAGCAGTGATGGACTACTACTGGGTCTGTGGCCAACAAGTGCACTTTCACCTCCCACCAACATGGAGGGGCTATTGTTCGCTGGCCAGGCTGTACTCAGCACTACTGGTAGTCCCAGACGAAAACTTAAAAGGGGGGCCAATACCTGACCCAACACCAACAGTTTCCCCAGCGTTCGAAGAACAGGACCGAATGACATAGCCGTAATTTTGCATCCTACCCGGAAAGAGCCAATATGATAAACTGCAAAGAAAGAAGAGAGAGTCAAACTATCTATCAAAAGACTCAACAGCACTGCTTGCAGAAATACCTGAGGAATATCGATTGTTCAGCTGGGCTAAAACATTTATCGCCTCGCTTTTGCTACATGGCGTACAGGCAGCAGCCAATGCAAAATGGCGCAGATAGTACGCTGGGAACTGATGCAGTTGGCAAACAACACTGAGCTTGGCTTTAATGTCATAAAGGTCAAGCTGCATACCCTAAGGTTGATAACGATGCAGAACCACTACGTCCTAGATATGCTGACGGCAGTGGAAGGAGGCATATGGCAAAATATCAGGGATTCGTATTGCACATATGTGCCTCCAGACGATGCAGAGAATGGTTTGGTGTCTGACATAATAGCAGCAGTACACGGCCTGGGAGCACGCTTGAAAAAAGAAATTGGTATTCAAGGGGAAGATTGGTTTGACATTGCCTTCAATTGGGCTCCATCCTGGTTAGGAGCCCGTGTGAAGATACTGGTATCTATTTTCGTGTTCATCCTGGTTCTTTTCTGCATGTGCCAAATGGGTCTCCAGTGTTGTGCCAAAGTAGTGCCTAGTAGCGCAATGATGATGGTATCAATTGGTGTTTCAAAAGTATATCGTAATACAAAAGACACAGAAATACAAACTGACCTTACTATCCCCCAAATGCTCTCGATTTACTATGGAGATGAAGTAGATCGCTTATACCACACCCTCATTGTCCCACCCCGGATCCTGAAAATTATAAAGAGGTTTGGGTAAATTTAGCTGGGTATGGGGGGTGTATCTACATGACATGCACCCCCGAAGAATATGCACAAGCAGGAGAAAGCCTGTGGGATGTATGTAGAGCATGTATGCCAATAAAGGGAACACCACCATATGAAGCTGCAATAAGAAGGGAAAATGAGCGCAAGTATGCAAAGGAATGTGTTATTGAAGAAGTAACGAAAGGGAGGAATGTTGGGAATTAAATGAACCTCTCCCATCCCCACAGGCACTTTAGAATGAGGCAAATCTCATTGATGTGCTTGAAATGTACCAGGGGGGAGGTGGGATTGCTAAGAAACTCTGCACAAACACAATATTACATGAAATACAGATGTACAGACTTAGGGCCTGATTCATTCAACACCACCAGAGTGGTCAAGGGAGCCGAAACATGGCTTTAACACTCCGAATGTGCACTCCACTATGCCCCGAGTGGGCAGTGTTGTACCTTACCTCGGCAGGTGTGTTGGGGTTGCATATGGGTGTCACCATCTATGTGCTCAGAGGGTAGGCACTGTTCCCTGTACAGGTGAGAATGGTTGTCATTATCATTTGTTGACAGTGTCTATTGGTCTGTGTGCAACATGCATGCATGTGCTTGGTTAATTATACTCACCAATGAGCCATGTGTTGCCATGCTTCCCTGCTTCCAGGGCCCAGTGTAATGGGGACATCCTGAAGATGTAACTATCATGCGCTTCCAGGATAGTTGGAATACACTTCACACACAACCTAAACATTGATGGCGTGCCAATATTTCTGGTTGTGGTAGATGTGCTCTGTTGCTCAAGGTGGACGTATAGCAACATGCGTGCAATCAATGGCACCTAGCACTTTTGGGAAGTACGCCACCCCATAAAAATCCTGGACCACTGCTTGCCTTCCTGATGGTGTTATGGGCATATAGATGTGCCAGCAGACAGAAGGACGTGCAGTCATGATTGGCAACACATGGTGTAAGCAGCATGACTGTCTGGCCTGGGAGATGTCACCTACTATGACAGTGGTACACTGGAATGAGCCAGTGGCCAAAAAATTTAAAACAGTGAACACCATTTGCAAGGAGCTCAGTGCTTGGGAGCACTTGGTGGGTGACTGTTGCAAACAATGTTGCATTCATCGTGGCTGTATCCATTTGTTTGTTGATTGCACATGCTTTTTATGCATTTGTTAGTGTGCACGTTGACATTTCAACCTGCTATCGCATGTCGCAGGTATTTCTGAATTTGCGCATGGTTTTTCACGTGCCAGTGTTCCCTGTCCAATTCCATGAATATGTTTGTTTTTCACGCGTATGAGCGGGACGATTGTTTGGCGGTGGAACATCCCTTGTAATGCCCACATTTTTGCTTGTTCTTCCTCATTCCACGTCTTCTGCCCCCTTTTTAGGTGACTGCGCAGGCCCGGCTGGCCCTTTACTTGGAGTCTCGTGCAAGGTGTTAGTCGGCTCGGAGTGACGTTGTGGACCAGTGCGGATTCCTGCAGTAAGCCCTGCGCATTTTGTTCCATGAATCAACAGACAGGGACTTGCGCACGATTTCGCATGCAAGTCCAGATTTCTCAGTGCATGTTTATTCCATGCATCAGGCCCTTAGTGCGCGCATATATATAAGCGCCATCTTTTCTAGTAATTGTAGAAACATGCGACCTGCATGGCCGCGCGGTATACACAGGCCCAACAAAGAAATCTGAACAGACCCAAGCACTCATGGTAGAGAAACCCACGCTGCTAACTCCCATAGGAACTTTCCTTTGTTACATAACTGTTGCAAATACGTGTTAGCCCAAGAAGAAATGCCTCCTGCAAGGCTGCAAGACAGTACCAGGTGCCTTGCAATGCACGTTTATCCCAGTCAGGTCAAAAGCAGGCCTCCAACACCCATCCAGCCCACCATGAGTTATGACACCCACAACTGCTCCAGTACAAGACCCCTGAATTCCACGATAGTAGATGACCTCAGACCACCAACCATAACCCAGTGGTCATAAAAGATCTAAAAGAGCACAACCATTCCACCTTATTTCATAATAAAAATCTTCGTAATATAAGGTACAGGGAGGAATACATTATAGTCCAAAGTGAGGGTGGAAACCTTGGGTGCGGATAGTGCAATATGGAATGATAGAAGAATGTGTGGTCAGCATGATCTGAAGCCTCCCCCTGTGCCAGTCCCAGAGCTTCCCAGGTGCATGCCATAATGATAGAATAGCATTGGCTTATAATAGTAACTAATTAGGAATGTGACCTTCATTCCCTGGAGATGATGAGCCCAGCTGACCCAACGTGATGGGAAGACGAACGGACAGGGCTGGGAACAAAATCTGCCTGGTATCCCCTATGGAACAGGCCACCCATCTATAGGGTCTCACCAACCAGCCACGCCGGTTTTTACTGTATGTGTAACTTCATTAGTGAGTGATTAAAACTTGTTATCCTCGCAAGAATCTCTGCGCCTTTTTTCTCTAGCGGGTTGTATGGATTCTGGCGTGATCATTTAGGGGCCTGCGTTCACAGCCACTACTAAACAACTCGTTTTCGGTGTATCGCTCCCGTCTCCTTTTATGCTTTCTCTCTGGTATTCTACCTATGTTCATATCTCCCTACAGCCTGCTGTTTGTCACTGTTTTTGATTGCAATGCGAGATGTTTACGATTGTCCATCCAATACATTTCTTAGTCGTTGTGATGGAAAGATGAACATACATGTGTTTTTCAAATCCATTTCCTTGAATGCCTTCCTTCCGAATGTTTAGTACATTTCCGGAGCCCAACCATATCGCAATGTGCTCACTGCTTTTTTCAGCCTGCTGAAACTGAGCTTTTCTGTGTGCCGTCGCCACGTTTCCTCTTAAAATACATGTCTCTGCATTTCCTCTTAGATCCAGTGCTGTATAACATTGGCAATGTTAGGGAGGATCTCTGGCAGCGACACCGACAGGCAGAGCCAGCAGAGGAGAGCAGCTGTTTCCTAACACATATCCAAAACAAGCCCCATGTGCACTGTGCAGCCATGTGATTCCATTCATGGGAGGCAGGATCCCTCGAGAACTCTCGTTAAGCTCGTCTACAGAAAAATTAGGTCACATGGTATGAACATCCCATGCCAAAACAAAAACAAATGCATTTCTGTAGCTTTGAGCCAGAAGAGTTGAGGCAAGCGCCTTATTTGCAAACTTTGAATGCAATCTTTTTTTTTTTTTGGCAAATCTGAATAGGAGTTGAACACATGATAAACATATATGCATTTGCTATTCCAGTGCATTTCCAAACATCACTGCTTCTTGTTTATGCATGTTTGACATCCAGATTAGGAAAAATAACAAAGCAGAGATGTCCATAGTTGTTAGTCTCATGCAACATGCAGATAACCACACCAACCGGACATGAAGCAGTAATGCAGAGGTGGTGTTTCCTGCTAGGACAGGAGCAGGGCCCCATAAGACCCTGAATGAACGGGTGTTTCAGGCTTCCCATCATTGTACTCTTCCTATGCTTGAAAGAGCATGCAGGTTCACATTGAGTGTTAAGTCTGGGGGAACCCTCACCTAGCCCATGGTATGGGCTTTATGTATACCTTGAGAGCATTTCGGTGGGATTGCTGCATAACGCTAGAATCATTTGTAGCCGAAAACAGTTCCTGAACCAAACACAGAGGTTTGGTGACTTTGGTTCCCCTTTGGCGGGTCATTCAGAATCTCCAGAGGAGATTTGGTACACTCTGGCAGGTTTCGGTGGCCCTACACAAACTCATACTCCCATTCAATGTTTGATGAAAAAGAACCTCACTCGAAAATGTTTGGGAAATCCACTTGGCCAATTTTTAAAATACATGCCTATCATATGCACAGTAACCAAGCCAACCATGCGCACAGCAGCCATAACTACAAACTACATACTCACTCACTTCCATTGCATACACATGAACACATTCTAAAGCAAGTAAATCCAGAATTCAGGCAACATAATCTATATAGGGCACATGCGCAATGATGAACAAAGTACAAACTACACACCAGCCATACCCTCATCAACCAAGCCAAACACACACGCAGCAGCCATAACCACATACAACATACCCACTCACCCCTACTGCATACACAGTACAACGTACACAAAAGCAAAGAAATAATCACACACCAGCCATAATTTTACACAACATAAGCACTCGCCCCACTATGTACACATTACAACAAGCTCTGAAGTGAGGAAATACATAATCCAAACAACAATATCTATATCTGATGCATGCACAATGACCACACATAACATACACACTCATTCTACTGCGTACACATTACAACATTCTGTGAAGAATCTATGCTATTTTTCTCTTCTCCAGAGGGGGGATCCAACCCCTTTCAGGCTACAGAGATAAGGCTGCTAAATGACAAAGATTCATATTTGACACTGTGGACAAATGCCACCTGAGGGCAGTAATGAAGAGTATAGCCACAACCAAACTTTGTGATTTTCTTGACTTGCTTGATAGCTAAAAACCTGTCTTCGCCCGACTCCGCAATTAGGCATTACATTTAAATCATATTTAGTGGATGAGGAAGGGTTCTACTCAAACTTTAAATACTGTTCTTGATTTTATTTTGGGCATTACCGGACAATTCTATCCCAGAATAAAAGAGTCATAAGGCCTGATTACAGTTTTGCCGTTTTGATAAAATTGCCTGTATAATTGCTGGTAATTCCAGCAATGACAATTTTACCAGACCGGCAAAACACGTTTTCTGGTCGGGGCACTGATTTACCACCAGCCAAGAGCTGGAGGTAAATCAGGCACCTACCGGCAAATAAATGCCGAAAACTACCGGCACCGATATTACCGGTACCAGTAATTCCAGCAATTCCTTCCATGGAATGGGGCTTTACAGCCAATTTCGCTGCCTGTAACATCCTAGTAATTCCAGGATGTCAGGCGGTGGAAACAGTAGGGGCAGCTTGCTTGTATTCCATTGGAATTACCAGCAGGATACCGGCAAACTTCTATTAAGGTACATACCCTCTTTGTGTCTCTCTCACCATTAAAGGTATTAACTTTCAATAAAAGTGCAACATTACCGTATTAACACATCACTTCTTGTAAAATTATACCTGCTTAATGTGTGCCGATGTAATATCAGCCAAAGACTGAATTCCCTGAAACATCGATAGAACTCTTGCACGTTACAAGGGAATATCCTCCTCTTGGTTAAATATTGAAGGCAGAGATATTCTCAAGTAACCACTCAATTTATTACTATTTGAGTTAACCTGGTTAAAAGTAGCACAACTGAATTCAGCTGTTGATTCCTCCATCATATTTTCAGTGGCTTGTTACAGCTGTATTGACCCCCTAATAGAGCAGCTTCTTCAGCAAAACACTCTATTGTGTAAACTACCATTCACATTAGATATCTTTAGATATTGTGTCTTTTCTGTTAGTGCCTACATCGGAACAAGAATCAGCCAGCCCCTCATTCCTCCCGGCATCACCATTAGAATATACATTTATAATATATTTCAGTGGTTTCACTTTCTTCTTTCTCTTAGATATTGTTCTGGCTCGTTTGGAACCAAATGATCTTCTGAATTAACCACCGAGTTGAGTATTGGTTAGGATAGCTTGGTTATTTCCCTTAAACATTTTCTCTAGGCTTTTTGTTTAGATTTTTGAAATGTTTTTCTTTTGGGATTTTTTCATCAGCTGCATCCTTTGTTTATCTGGTTGTGCATCCTGCTCAACCAGATTTAAATCTCCTTCCAGAGACTAAGACCCACCTCCATTGCAATCCTTGATGCATGGGCTGGCGTTTTCTACCTTTGCTGTTCTTGTGCAGGAGGTTGTGGTTACTAAACCAAAAAGTCTTGCAGATTGATTGTACGATAATTGTGTTTTCTCTACATGGATAAGGATGCACGTAATTTTTTATTTTTCTGGTTGTTTCCAAAGTTTCTAACAGTTGGGATGTATGTAAATTAACACCTCAGCTCTTACGGTACCATATAATCGCGCATGGATTGGAAGACCAGGTTTAGCGCAGCGATTGAACTAGCCCCCAGGGAAGATCCATCTGGAATTTCTAGAAGCTCTGAGATATCATTGGGCTGAGGAGTTACCAAAGAGTTACTTCTGCCTTCTTCATTTTCTACCTGTGAGTTACTACTCTACTTTGAGTGTCGGGTGGAAAAAACAAACTTAGTGAAGTACTTAAATTGGTTGGTTGAACCCCAGGGCAGACATTTCGTCTTTCAAGCTCTGACAAGCTTCAAGCAGAGACATGTTTTGAAGTGAGGATTGATGAGCTTGTTATGTGTCAGACCTAATATTGGATTGAACAGTGTATTGTACCACACCATGGGTATTTCAGAGCTTTCTTCTGATACAACTTGGCTATACAACATAGGTTGCCACTGTACTTCTTGTGTGGGGAAAAAGGAGGTCATTTTTGCTTGAGGCTCAGTCATGCCAGGCTGAGCTATTAAAGGGCGTGGCACAATTGGGTGAACCAGAGGTTGAAACTCATTACTCCTTAGTTGGTAATGTTGTTTTGCATCTTTCATAGTCTCTTAACGGGATTTCCTCCTCGGTGAAAACTACTATTATATTATGCATTACAAAACCAATTGGATCAATAAGAGGATCGGTTCCTCCTGAACGCCACTGTAGCCCAACCCAAATAAATATGGGAGTTCTCTAATTCTGATATGACAGACATGTCTTAATTACTTGCAGTTCTAGACATTTCTCAGTATTGTCACTTATTGAGAATATATAGATTGTGTTTACCACAGTATTTCCAGTAAACTAACCGGCACAACTGTTTGAAAAGCCATAGCTACAGCTGGTAAAATGCTAAAGCGAACACTACCGACTGCGAACACACGTCATCCGTGTGCCCGGTCTGCGTGGTGCCTGTGTTTTTGTAATACTCCTCAGGTGTGCAGCTGGGTGAAGGTGGGGCTCCCAACAAAGAAATGCCAATGATTGAATTCCTGGCCTCCAAGCAGAGATCCAGTACCCATAGCAAACACACTTTTGTAGCCAGAACTCTCCGTCTGAGCGGACTTTGTGCAGTGATGGAGTTTTTGAATAATCCCCAGGTGTGAAGATAAGTGAAGGCAGGGATCCCAACAAAGAAACACTGATACTTGAATTCCTGGGCTCCCAGCATAGCTACAGTGCCAACTGTGAAACATTGCTGCCCACACACTCGCTATGGTGCTTGCTGCACCATAAGGAACCAAGCTACACCTCACAGAGGAGCCGAACAAGGCAGTGGTCGAAGTGGGTGGGAGCGGTCGGGAGCGGCGCTCCTCTACTTCTTTTAATTAAGTTTTACTGTTCCTATACTTTTATTTTAAAAAGAAACCGTCCGGAACGGTTTCGTTTTAAAATAAGTGTGTAGGAAGAAGTTGAAACTTGCACTTTGAGTGCACTGCACTGGACGTGCCCTTAAACAGCAGGTCAATGTGTTTTGGGGTTTGTATTGTGCATGGGAGTGGGCGCGGCAATGGGGTTTGTGGGGAGCGGTGCAGGCCAGTAGGGGACATAGTTCCACTACTTCTTTTCGTACACTTCGACCACTGGAAAAAGGCCAAAACATGTCTGGGCTTGCTTGTGTTTCCATGCACAGGGGGCTTGGCCTAGCAGTTCGGGCAGGGCTGCTCCCATTGGTGGCTGTACCTGACTGATTTGCATATGGGTGGACCCCTTTTGCAATGGCACAGACGGGCTACAAAACAGTGGTATGGAAGGTTGACCAGAGCAGTGCCAGTGGTTAAGATTAATTCAAAACCTTCCACCCTTCACCTAACTTGGTGCCATTAGTAATACATTACTCCCACCTCTTTTTTCTAATCCCAGTTCCCATTAGTAATCCAATACATTACCTAAAACCTCCCTCTTTCTTGTCCTGGTACCTCATTAGAAATTCCTTGCATACATCATTGCCACCTCCCTCACCCTCCTCTCAGCACCACATTAGAATCTATAACATTACTCCCACCTCTCTCTCCCTTGCCTCAGTACCCCAGTAGTAATCTTTTACATTACCCTGCCCGTCCATATTCCTTTATTCCATTAATAATTCATTACAATACCACACTTGCCCTCTACTTATTTATCTGGATACTCCATTTGAAATCGATTACATTACCCTGCCTTCCATTTCATCATTCCTGTACTACCATTGTATTACCCTCGGATCCCACTTCCTTGTCCAAGAACCACTTCAGTGCCCTCTTATCCTGCTTTAGTCTTCCACATCTTAGTCCTCCATTACCCAGACTAATTTCTCCGTGTCTCAGTACCCGTTAATACTCTAATACCCCAAATCACTCTCCCTCATTTCAGTATTTCATCACCCAACCTCATTATTACTTGTCCCAGTACTTCATTACTCTTTTTGCTTAACAATGTATTGCGTGTATGCACAAAACATATAACCATGGACAGAAAAATAAGCAACTTAAATAAAGAAGAATTACACAGAAAGGAAATAAAAACACCCTACTTCCAACGTAAAGTCTTCCTCCTCCCCCAAATACCATGCAACGGCCAAATCACACCAGGTCCAAGTCCAAAAATCTGCTCCAAATGTCCTTGAAAAGCTTGCTTTTCCTCTGATATTTTAGGATACCCCTCTCAGTCTGGGAAAGTGTATACATTTCTTGAAGCCGTAAAGTTTTATTTGGATATTTGGTGGATTTCCAAACTCTTAGAATCATCTTTTTTGCCACCAAATAAGCTCTGAAAAGCCAATTCTTTTTCATGTACGACAGATCCTCCAGCAGTGAATCATCTCCCAGATCAGAGTGTCAAAATCATAGACTAAATTCACACCCAATACAAGGTTCAATACATCAGCAATTTCACTCTTCTACTTGCAATTTATCTACCTTCAGTCATTTCACATTCAAGGCATCTTAACCACACGTACAGGAGCTTTTCATTCCCTTTCGTTGCCCCACTGAAATAATGGAAAACTGAATAGGCCATATGATCTTTTCCCCCATGTGTATGATGGACTCATTTATATCATAGTCTGCAAAATGTCACACAGAAGACAAGGCCGATCTCAGAGATCTATATACTCCATGTATACAGTCCTTGTGGCCTCTAATATCTCTGAGATTTTCAAAAGACTGCCAAATCCCATTTTCATATAAATCTCCAATTGATCTAATTCCTTCCAAATGTACCAATTGGGCCAGAATAACATCTTATTATTTATCCTGACAGAAGTATTGAAACATATAGAAGCCCCTTTCACAGACCTTGCATCCTGACTGAAAAATGTTGACAAATCTAGCCACCACTTCTTCAGGAATTATGTCGGAGCAGAAGCTTCCTCTTTTTGACAATTCCTAGAAGTCATCAATTCTGCAGGTTCTAGAGTTGAGTGAAACTGAAGCTTAACCTTGAAGCCCTGCTGGAAGAGAAGTCTTGCTGCTGCTCTACTTCATCAATCTGAAAGCTGCTGTGTCTCCAAGGACTGACCCAGAGAGGACCTGGTAAGGCGCACTCTTCCCGAGCTACGAGGGACCATCGTGCACCAGCAGATCTTTGCCAAAGCTCCCTGGTAGACAGACGTATGACAGGCTGCCGACTGGAGATGGGGACTGCCGCAGAATCCCAGAGAGAAGCGCCCGGACAGTTGTCCGCCACCGTCGACAACAGCCGTCGCCGACCGGAGCCTCCGTGCTCACGTTGCCTAAGAACCTTCGATTCACGGACGCGCTCATTCGCACCGGGGCCCCCCTTATCCCACCGGTGAAGGCCAGGCCATCGACGCAACGAGGAGCATCCGCCGGTGGGTTTTGTTCCACCCAAAGACCACAGAAACGCCGACAACTCGATGCTCTTGCTGGCCCACAGTTCTTCAAACTCTTTGTGGTCCAGAATTATCGACATCGAGGTGCCCCGCACGCCTCTTCCTTGCAGGACGTTTACGCTTCCCCGTCGATGAGCACCGCTAGGAACGAAGCTGCCACTTCACCGTCGTAGTTCACCATGTTCATCGCCGGACGTTTGACGACCTGTGGCTCCTGCCTTAAAGGGAGTGCACTCAAGAAGGGCTGTCGATTTTCCCGACAAGGAACACTACAACACCAGGTACTTTGGGGTTGATGAACTATTGGAAAGATTCTTGTGAACAATATATGGACTGGGCTTGTGATATACCTTTATTCAACAAGTTGCCCAGGTGGGGGGATCTCCACACGGAACTGTGTCTAATGTTAGAGGCCAATATTCTGCCTATTGTTCTAATCATCTTGCTTTCCTCCTATATATATTGTTGGTTTCCTTTACAAACTGATTTGTGTGACATTTAACCGTACAGTTGATGCACTTTAATGAGATCTGATAATAATTGTGGTACCACTTTAGAACTGTATATATTTGCCATTGTGGATTTTCTGAGCACAAAGTGAGTTATTGTGATAGTGTACATAACCTTGAATATTAATTATATAAAGACTGTGTTTTAACTAATACAGTGTGTGGACATTCCTTTGTGCGGGCTTGGGGACTACACTGTACTTAAGAACCAGCCTGCATCACCTCCTGAGAAGCCAGGCCTTGTTTGCTCGACTACGTTACCAATAATAGAGAATCTTGGCTGGGGTCCTCTATGCCTCTCCTCTACCATATAGAGAGCAGAAGTACCGACCCCCCCTCCAGTCTTTACACTGTTGGCAGCCGTGGGATGCTTATGGTTTTAAGAAACAGTGTATAACCGTGCCACTTACAAAATATCTGCACTTTGTTAAATTGAGGTTTAGTTGTGTACAAGATAACTGCATTACAAACAATGTAGTATATTTAAAATGGTAAATTGACTAGGATGAGCCTAGAGGCTCTCCCGAGTGCTTGTGAAGCCAGGGAGTTAGACTTTGTGGATAAGTCTAGGGCTGAGCTGATAGCTGCACTGGTGGATTTCCAGACTGATGGTGAAACTCTTGAAGGGGGTGGTTTTTGCTGAATATGATTCTGGGAATGCCACCATTCCTGCTGCCTCTGTTCCAAACCCCAGCACTGCTCTTCAAGGGGATGCCCTGAGGATTGAACTTTTAAAATTGGAGCTACAACGGGAACAGTTAGCCTTTAAATACAAAGAGTTGGCAACAGCAGCTGAGTTGAAGAAAGAGGAGTTGGCAGAGCAAGTGATACTCAAAGATAGGGACACTGAGCACCAGAGAATCCAGCTAGAGAAAGCTAGAGTGGAGACTTCAGCTAAACCAGATGAGAGTCGCAGGTCCCCAGCCAACAAGTTTATGAAAGTTTTGGATGGTGTGTTTTTGGAGGGTTCTGATATCCTCCAATGGATTGAAGTGTTTGAAATGGCTTGTGCAATTCATGATGTTGATAAGAGAGATTGGGCCAAGTGTTTGTTAAGCAGAGTGCCTCAGACTGCATATAACTGTATTCTGAAACTGAGTGTGGAAGAAAGGGGTCAGTATGAGTGCATGAAGTCTGCTTTGATTGCCAAGTTTGGCAAAACACCTACCCAATACCTTAAAAGGTTCAGAGATTTTATGAAGAGAGAGGATGTGTCTTGGGTTGACTGGGTGAGTGCTGCGCACATGAACATGATGGGGTGGATTGATGGTTACAAAGTGAAAACGTTTGTCGAATTGTCCCACCTGTTGTTTTTTGAGCATGTTGCTGACCAGAACATTTTGGATCCCTTTAAGCTGGCTCGGTTGGCTGGCAAGTGGGTCTCCCACTGGGTATCCCCTAAGGATTTCAGTGGGAAGGACAAGGACAAAGAGAAGGGGACCTCTCAGAAACCTGAGGAGTCCCAGAAGCAATCACGGTCGGGTAAACCAAAACCTTCCTCTCCTAATACCCAAAAATCTAGTGGGGATAAGTCATCTGTGCGTGGGAATAAGAGTAGTGGTCCACCTGCTGCAAAGCAAGCTCCCAGTGGTTCCAGTACTGTACTCCGCATTCCTGGCACTTTTTGGGAATGTGGGGCTCTAGATCACAAGAAGGGTGACTCCAAGTGGAAAGGTAAGGCACTTGGAGTACAGGCTGTCAGCCGGAGCTACCCTTAACCCCATAGGGCTCAATGGGAATGGGGAAGGCACTAATAATGGTAACGCAAATTGCGGTACCGTCATTAGCTCCAAAGTCCCTTTGCAGGTCCCGTCCTTAACGCCTGGTAAAACCAGGTGTTAAGGGAGGACCCGCAAAGGGAACTCGTAGTAGGGCGGTAAGGGATTACCGGCACTGGTGCCCTTACCGGTGCCGGTAATCCCTTACCGCCCACCTCGTAATGAGTCCCTGTGTGGTTTGTTTTGTTGTTGCAGTGTAGTGAAGTTTGTGTGGATTGTTGTGTTATAGGGTTGTTGTTGTGTTTGGCTAGAGTTTGAGAGGTATATGCAGAGGGGTGAAATTGTTAGTGGATTGGTTAATTAGGCAAATGCTAACAATCACAATTCTATCTAAGTGTGGCACATGCTGAAATTTTAAACCTATCTAGATGTAACGCGGGCTAGTGTTTACGATTACGTCTAGATGCGATGCCGGATAATGTTTATGATTACCTCTAGGTTGGGCAAATGCAAACAATCACAATTCTGTCTAAGTGTGGCACATGCTGACTTTTTAAACCTATCTAGATAAGGGGAAACTTATACCTGTTATTTTATATGGTAATACATTAAGCCACTTGTTTGGATGGCTAATTGGCTGAGATGAGAAGGCAAATTATGGAAGAGCGTATTAAATCTTGCAATGTCTCTTCCAATTGCCCGCCTACGATATGAGCTAGGTTTACAATTGTTACGAGCTCATATAGACTGGAAGGTGCTTCTCTCTACAGACTAATACTACCCCCTCAGAGAAACTCACTATATGAGGATGTGGGAGTTCTTCTGAAGCAAGGAAACAGTAAGGTATTATCTGGTCTGAGGGATGATGCCACACACATCTTGACTAACTTTGATCAATCCGAGGCTAATTGGATAGAGAGCCCTAATAGAGTTAAAAGGGCTTTAATGACAATGGATTGAATTCACACCAATCATTTCCCATTATAGATAAATCACGAGGAACTGTACATCCTATCTGCAACATTTTTCTAATTCAAGGTGGATATCTGAATTCTTAAGATTCCGACTAAATTTAGTACCAACTAGAGGAATCTTGAGAATTTGCAATAAGCTGCAATATCAGGATGGTTATTGTAACTTTTGTGTGGAAATTCTAGCCCAGAATTTGAAACCTATAACAACAGAATGTTGGGATACTAGGAGTTGGAGAGTAAAGTATTTCTCACATTGTGTAGATAAAATAGAATGGATAAATACTAAGGACTATTGGAAGAGAGTGTATTCTCGTCACAAAATCTTTCTCAATTTTGGAATCGTTGAGATTATTGAATGAATTGTGTTTTATTGCACTGTAAATCATTTAATTTAATGACAATTTGATGTATTTGAGATGTTATGCAATAGTGTTAAAACATGTTTTTATTGATTTGAAATGTAATGTGAAAAGTGGAAATATCAACTAAACACAATAAAATATAAATAAAAAAAGATGATATTGTTGTCTGTCCACAGTACCCGTTCAGAGAACGGGTACTTTTTTCTAGCTATCATATAATTTTAAGTACTGCAACACTGAACACCAATGACCACATGTCTCATGCTGCCTGCCAGCATCTCCAGAGGTCAACAAACCACCAGAAGCCACAGCGTTGTCAGACTACAAAACAAAGTACTGCAAGAGGAAAACATTAGGGAAAAGACCTTTACTTGTTATTCACCCTATTTCTGGAAAAGTTACCAATGCAGAGCATATTGACCCTCATCATTCTACATACCATCAACAATCAGAATAACCAACTCTTCAAAGAATATCACTGCACTTGTTGACTTCTCTACGCCACACTACTTGTCCCCAACAAGAGCATCCTGTATCACTCTGCCCCACCCCTCAGAGCTACCTGTGCTACCCCTGCTAGCCATGCACAGTATCTGTATGCACCTAGTTGCATCCTCAATGTACAGCACTCTTTTACTTCCCATATAGGTGGTGCTATATAAATCCAAGATATACATACAATATAGGGCATGCAGTAGTGGTCCTGTAGTTGTGCTTAAGTTGCTCAACTCATAGAAAGAACACTTATTGGGTGACTTATAAGTTTGCCCCCACAGGACGAACACTCACCAAACCTTGCAAAAAATGTATATGGTCCCCTCAGAACGATATTGTGAAGTTTGGTGCAGTTTTGTCAGGGGGGGCAAAGGTATATGGGGGTCCCATAATTTGAGGAAATCCTCATATATGCAGTGGAAAAAGAAATATGATTGCGTCTACAGCCCAAACCACTGGATGGATTTTCACCAAATTGGTGCCAAGAGCAGCTGCTTGGTCCCAAAAGCATGATTTCGTAAATTCGGTGTAAATCTGCCAAGTATTTATTTTTAAAAAAATGGCCCAAAAATAGGTTAAAAAACATTAGAGATAGTTGGGTCTGGTCTGCGGACTCATTTCCCGATTCTGAGTCTGCGGACGCTTCTGGAAAAATCAGGGTCCAGCGTGACATCCGCGGACATCATGCGCGCCCGCTGATTGGTTGTTGGAAAACATGAGCTGCGTCAGATTTTATTAAACGGTCGGTTGGATCTGTGGACATCCGCCGCCAACCACAGACACTGCGCTGAGCAAAAAGTCTGGAAAACACATTTGCGGTTATTTGGTGGCCAAAAGAGGGCCTTGAAATGGTGGTGGAGTGGAATAGATGATATGGAGCTGTTTTTATAAGTGAAAAAAGGTTTGCAAGTGCTGCCGAGCCCACGACATTGCCATTGACCGCAGGTAGCATAGTGAGAAAAAGTGTGCAAAAGACATTTTGGGTTATTTTGGGGCCAAAAGAGGAAAGGGGAAGGGTGGGAGGGTGGAAAAAAGTTAATATGGAGCCTTTAAGGGTGCCAGGCATGGACGGGGCACTGTGGTGTGTTACAGTATATACAGAGAACGGCAACCCTTGAAAGGTAAGGATCAACAGCCTCCTGTATGGGCTCCGAGGGAGCTGGAGGGATCCTCTGCTCCACAGTAGTACCTTGTGTCGTGGCAGAAGTGGGTGAGGAAGATGGGGAAGGGGGACTTAACTGCTTATCAGTGACAAAGGAACAGACATTGTCAGCCCACCAAAGTGGTTGGGTTTGGTGTGGCCATGCATGGAGATGGCGCTGAAGGAGTACTGCTGTGGTTGTTCGCAAGTAAGTATTACCCTGCACTGAATCCATTTCACCTGGGCAGCCTAAGCCTTTGGTACTGCCCCAATGGTGGTGGAAAACAACCACACACATGACTCTCTCTGGGCACTGGGGGTAGGCACTTCCTCTACCTACTCTTCCTGTTCCTCGTTATCATCATCCACATTGCCACGCCTTTTGCCATGTCCAGGTCTATCACTTGGTGGTTGTGGTGGTGCAGGTGACACCTGGGAAGGAGAGATGGCCATGAGAGATGCCATTGTTAAACTTCTGGATGTCTGTTGGAAGTAGCTCTCTTGGAAGATTCTGTCTGCTGGTGTGTCAGATTATGAATGGCTAAATGTAGTGGGTGGGTCCCTTGGGAGGAACCGTCCATGGACTACTTGGCCTTAGAAAGTTGGAAAAAGTTGACAGATCAAGTAAGAATGGATCTAGAAGCTGTGGAGGGGTAAAGTTTGAATTTGAAATATTGTAGATTGGCTAGAAATGCAGTTTGAAACTGTCAACAGTGATGGACACTGTCTGCGGACACTCTGTCACACTGCATTGATGCATTTACATGATGACTTCTGTGGCAGTGGATGTTCACTGACCGCGTTGAGTGGGAGACGCTGGGTGCATGCACATGAATGTCCGGAAATGGGTGCGCTGTCCGTGGAATAATTAAAAGTGAGATATGTGAGACCAGACATGTGCTGACACAGCACGCTTTTGTAAATAGACCTTCAAATAGTCGTGTAGTCCATGACTAATAATTGGGGTTTAAACAAAAGGAATGTACCATAGAATAATATAGAAGATATTCATAGTATAAAAAATGAATGTATTTATCAAAGTGATGGGGTGTCCGAATGAGAAACATACATGTGAGAATTTGGAATGTATATAAAGTGATGATCGGGTGAGGGAGGTATGTTTATATTATCAATGATAATATGCTGAATTTATAGAAATAGTACTTTTTGGGCAGCTTATAACTTTGGCGTAATTTGGCGAATGGTCACGAAACTTTGTAGAGAGTTGCACACTCATTGGATGTTTGAAAATGTGAGGTGCGTCTTCATTTTGGAAACAGTGGCCATATTGGATGAGCGGCTCATGGTCTTTGTACGCGGACAGTGCGGTAAGGAAAAGGAGTCTGGTAAATATATTTGGGCTAATTTTGTGAATGAAAGAGATTCTGGAAAGGGTGGGGGAGTGGAAAGTATATAGAGCTCTTTTTATAGATGAAAGAAAGTGTTGTAGGTGCTGGGGTGTGTTCTGTGAATCTTTCTTTTCGTGGACATTTTTGGGATTGGGTGTGGGTGAGTATTGTTATTTCAAGGTGTAGTGTACATACTTGATATATGGTTTAAGTCTTTTGTGGTGGTTGTGGCCACTGGCCACATGCTCTATATTAATATGTGCATAGTTAGTATAGGTACTATAAGGGGAGTATATTGTATTTGTAATATGATGGAATGATATAATTGAAGTGTCTGTGGTATTTATGATTGTAGTACAATTGAGGATAGTGATTGTCAATCTTTGCTTTGCCTTTTACACGGTCAACCATTCTATCGTTACTAAAGGGCTCCATGATACCTTTGGCATTACAGACCGGGCACTGGACTGGCTGAACTCTTCTGTCATTAACCGCACTTCGCAGCTGCAACTGGACTGTTTCTCCTCCACCACTTCACTCTCTAATTGCAGTGTTTGCCAGGGTTCTATACTGGACTACTGCAACAGTGTCTTCCTTAACCTCCCCTTTTGTTCCCTACACCCCATTCAGCTAATGCAGAATAGGGCTTCAAGGCTTATTCTTGGCCTGAAGCCCAGAAATTGTATCTCTACACTGGCTCCTGGCGGCTGCAATGATGAAATTTAAGACCCTATGCATTATCAAACTGGTCATATAGCACAGCAATTAGAGCGCTCACTTTAACATCCATGCAGAGCCTGTTAATGCAGGTTCGAATCCCACCAGGGCCAAACTCAGCCTTTCATCCTTCTGAGGTCGATAAATGCGCACCACACACTGGGTGTAATAATAAGCAGCTCTCAGATGCCTTAGGGTTCATAGCACTATGTAAATGCCAATTATTATCTAGAAGGCTTATTGAGGCCTGGCGCCACACTATTTAAAAACTTTGTCTCCCTAAATACTCCACTGCTAGAGCCCTCCGCTTGTTGAAACAGAGAGCGGGAGGCAGGTTTCTGTGTTCAGCTGGTTCCTCGCTTTGGAACAGGCTCCCTGCCCCTCTTAGACTTGAACTGTACTTCCTTAAATTCTAGAAACTTCTCAAAACGTTGCTTTTCTCTTCCGCTTTCCCGTTTTCCGTTCCCTATAAACTCATGCTACATTTGTGATGCCATCTTTAATGTCCTGGGTGTTAGTCTTAGCAGTGCACAGTGGTGGCGCGAGTTATGGTTGCTTAGCATACCATAACTGGCGAATTTCTGGGGTTTTATGGTTTTACTTTTAAACATAATGTCCAATTAGCAACGTTTTTTTCACAGAATGCATATATACGTATATACATACATGCATTGCCTAGCACTCTATTTCCTGACAATATGATAATATGTTAAAGTTTACTCAACCTTCACCTGTTATGCTCCTGGTACTTCGAAACCTGAATGTCATGAGGCATCAAGACACCCAAGACACTGAAGGTCCAAGAAACAAGGCAAAATAATTGTTGGAAAGTCAATTTCAAATAGAATGCTGGAAATAGAAGGTAATAGGGAACCATGCTGCTGCCGAAGAAACTAAACATGCTGTAAGAGGCAAGGACATCAAAAACAGAAGCACACTAGGGGAGTAGAGATGCAAACACAGAATAAATCTGCAAGGCCATCCTAACCACCGACTCTGTCTCCTTCTCCACACTGCAGGCATTCTCGTGGTGCAGGTGCCCCATCACCTGAAAACTGGCACTGGCATTTACCACCTCTTTACCTTCCTGGGGTGAAGTTCCTGCTTGTACTCCCACAGAGAAGTTTGCGCTTAGCCCAATTGCTCTAGTCTAAGCAGGCATCACATTCTCTCACATGTCACAGTTACTTTGTCACTCAATCACTCAGGCAAACATGCCTTCTGAGCAATTTGATGTAATCCGATCATAAACCGTTTTCAATGGAGAGAGCTCTGATACCATGGTTTATATGCTGGGTCCTGCCATGCATTGCCAGCATCTGCAGGTGAATAGTGATGCAGCTGTGTGACATGGGTGAGTCATGTGATGTAGGATGCCATGGGAGTGAAGCCGGCATTTCTGGGTTGGTGTTCTACATGTGTCATTAGGTGCTTAAAGCTGACTGCTGCTGGATGAACCGGTGGCCTTTTCCTCATGTGTCCCTGTGAATTGTACCCAGAAACTTAGGATAAAAGTCATACAGGCTTACACATAAACTTTCTGATAACTTGTTCTTAATACAACTTGACAACATTAATATAAAGAAATGATTTCAGACATGAATGTATTGGAGTGTTGCTAGGTCTGGAAAAGATCCGGGGCTACGCTAATGTCGGGACTGTCTGGACTCAGGGCTAGCTAGCCTTTTGGTGTGGCCCCTGAGATTCTATCAGGGGCTACAACCAAAAGACCCAGGGCTATAGCCCACTAAGCCCCCCACTAGCAACGCCATTAGATGCCAACTACCATGTGTCTGCAAAATGTGTCACTTCAGATCTTTATGACTACAACTTCCATGATCCCTCCACATCGCTCTGCTGACTAGAGCTGATGGGAGATGTAGTCCAACAAATCTCCAGAGGCAACGGATGCAGAGCTCTGCCCCGGGCATAGGGGCATGTCAATGATGGCGGGTAACTGTCCTTTTTAATGATCTCCATGTTTGGCATAATGTCTAGCAGACTTCAGGCCAGGGAGATGCAGAAAACGGACACGTGATAAATTTGGCCACTAACCTTGCTCTGGACAAGCTAGCCTTCTACTCAAGACCCGAAATTTAACATTGGAATTGTGTTTTGAACATTTATTTATAGCAGTTAATTGGTTAATTCTGGTTATTCCCATATCATAGTGTCTGATATAAAAATGATAGATTTATTTTAGAGATTTCAGAATGAGCCATTCCTCATGCATTACTAAAGACTTTTAAATTACTGGAACTAACAATAGTGGAGCAATGATAAATACACTATAAAACACAACACACAATGCCGTATGCGCAATGGCATGGACTTGTAGTGCATGGTTCATGTTCCAGTGCATTAGAAATGTGCAAAGTTTCCAGTCAATATTCCCGAAACTATTTTCGGAAACAAAAGTGATCAGGTATTTGATACTAGTGGTGATGTCAATACCCGCAAAGGAATGCTTATGATCAGGACTGCGACATATTCTTTGAGCTTTTCTTCAAATTGCTCCTGTTCTTCATGGTGATCAGGGGGTTTTAATGCTCAGCCTTTGTTGTGTGCCTGAATGATGACTACAGAAACTGTTTCAAGAGTACTATTATATATCTTAAAAATCCAAGAATAGTTTAGCGAACACAGTCAATTCCTATTGACAGGCAAAGAGAACATCACTACGGCTTGCTGCTAAGAAAGCTTTCTTCTATTATGTACTCACAGAATCTCCCAAGTGCCAGGATCCTTGTTCTTTCTTTGCTGTGTTCCTAGATTTGTGATAGACAGTACATATTTTGCGAAGAAAACTTACTGGCTATCTCTGCATTAACAGGAACTATTTTTCATCTGAAAGTCCCTCCCAAATAAACCACACGACATTAAATCAAAAGTCGAAAGATGAGACCTGCTTCAAACGCAATAGATCACAGTGCTTAACAGTAAGCTCTAATCTATTCATTTCTGGAAAGGAGCCTGTTCTCTGTTAATGCACACATGGGCTTCATTACGAGGTTGGCGGAAACCTGCATGTGCTACTGGCAGGTTGCCGCCAACCCCGTTACACCCTACAGCCGCCTGATATCTCAGTGCCACCGGGATATCACAAGCAGCAGCGCGGTAAGGGTTAGTCCCCATTTCAGGACTCCATAGAAATGGGGACACTGAAGCACCGGCACCATTGCTAATGGTGCCGGTGCTTCAGTGAGAGACATGACGGTAGGGGCCTGATTTCCCGGTAGGTCAGGGGTTAGGGGATCCATGCCCTTACCAGCATTCTGGTAGTACGGCAGTCCGGAAAGGGTGCAGGTTCGTTGCTACCGGCACACTTATTTTATTTCCGGACCGCCGTACTTGGAATGAAGCCCAATTGCTCAAATTGAGATGGTGCTGCTATTGGTTATTTCGTATCAGTGAGTCCCAGTGATCCACTAGCAGCCATTTTTACAAGATAAATGGTGAAGAGAAATTGTTAAATTAATTTTTGCCATTTTGCAGAAAAGGATATTGTGTGAACATTTTGGCGATGCAAAACCATTTTTGCATTTCTCAAAGACAGAATTGCAACGATTTCACAATATACAATCAATTTCAAACACAAAATTGGTCTGAAATTGAAAAATGTGAATGATTTCAGTGGGAGGCACGAATTTTGACCACACTGAACGGGCGGCTAAATGAGCGAGTTTCAAGCTAATTTCTACAAACATTCTACAGAAAGTATTAATATTATTTCATTCACTACAAATCATTTTTCACACTTGTGTTCTTGCGCTGAGGAACGTTTCACTTTAATTTGTCAATGAATAGAAGCAATTTAATATGCAAATTCCTCCTTTGCTGCTCTTGACGCTGCAGTCTCCGCCAATCATTTCTTTATTTGGCTCAGCAAACACATTCAATTTGCATTTCGACTCTTTTCAGCTAGACCAAGAAACCCTGCTTGCCAATTTGGAAGTCAAATTGAGGGCAGATGTACAGCCCATATTAAGTCTAGATTAAACTCACTAATGAGGTCATTAAGACCAGCCGCATGTCAATTACAGAGACTTTCTAATGCTTTCCCCAGAAGGATTGGCTCTATTGTTAGTGTCACTCGCGACCGATATATCACATTGCCTGAATTTAAAAAAAATGTATTTGGCATTTCAAGATCAATTATCATCAATGCAACTTTTAAAACATATATTTTATTTTTAGCAGTCATCCGCAACACATTTTATGAATAGTTGAGTGGAAGAGTGGCTCACTTCCTCTGAGCCAAATCCTTAATGATTCTCAGCTGTGTAATCCTACCAGCTATGATTAAAAATGGTAAACAGGCCGAGAAACCTGTACATGTGCAAGGTGACGTCTACGTGAAAGATACATCCTCTGCATATAAAACAGCTTGTAATCAAAGCTTGGAAAGTGTTATAAGGTGCTCCAGGAATTGGCGTGTTCCATTTACTAAGAAACTCACAGGGTAATTCATAGAATTTCGCAGAAAAGTGTCGCAAGCGGCTGGCGCAGAGTGTCCGCGTGCGATTGACTGCGCCAGGCACGTGCGCTAAAACCGATTTCCGCGCACAGCGTATTCATGGATTTCAGGCTCCCAAACCAGCCGTGGCGCAGAGTATCGCAGCGACCCTGCAGCAGCGCCAGTAACGCCCCCAAGAACGCCCTCGCGCAAGGAAAAGCCATCAAAATCGCTAAATCATCGCAAAGGGCAGCGCTAACCCTGGACCAGTCCACAGGGCTGCCAAACAAGGAACGCAAAGCGGGTAACGTGCATATCAGGGGTACGCGTGAAGTTTTACACGCGATTAGCCAGGGCACGTGTATCACAGGGGTACGCAGGAATTATCACACGCGATTCGGCTGGGTACGTGTATTACAGGGGTGCGCGGGAATTCTCACATGCGATTTGGCCAGGTACGTGTATTACAGGGGTGCGTGGGAATTATCACACGCGATTTGGCTTGGTACGTGTATTACAGGGGTGCGTGGGAAGTTGTACACGCGATTGGCCAGGGTACGTGTATTACAGGGGTATGTGGGAATTATCACACGCGATTTGGCTGGGTACGTGTATTACAGGGGTACACGGGAAGTTCTACACGCGAATCGGCTGGGTACGTGTATTACAGGGGTGCGCGGGAATTCTCACATGCGATTTGGCCAGGTACGTGTATTACAGGGGTGCGTGGGAATTATCACACGCGATTTGGCTTGGTACGTGTATTACAGGGGTGCGTGGGAAGTTCTACACGCGATTGGCCAGGGTACGTGTATTACAGGGGTATGTGGGAATGATCACACGCGATTTGGCTGGGTACGTGTATTACAGGGGTACACGGGAAGTTCTACACGCGATTCTGCTGGGTACGTGTATTACAGGGGTGCGCGGGAATTCTCACATGCGATTTGGCCAGGTACGTGTATTACAGGGGTGTGCGGGAATTATCACACGCAATTAGGCTGGGTGGGTCCTCACAGGTGTTCCCTGTACACCCTCCACAGCCCCTGCAGGCAGCCCACAAAACAGGGGACTACCCTGCACACCTGCTCATGTCCCCCTGCACCCCCACCCCCCCGCCACCAGGGTCACCCTCCACCAGGCCCCCACTCATGTCTCCCACCACCCCCACCCCCCAGCCACCAGGGTCACCCTCCACCAGGCCCCCACTCATGTCACCCACCACCCCCACCCCCCAGCAGTGCAGGGGCAGCCTCCACCAGGCCCCCACTCATGTCCCCTATCACCCCCACCCCCCCGCCACCAGGGTCACCCTCCACCAGGCCCCCACTCATGTCACCCACCACCCCCACCCCCCAGCCACCAGGGTCACCCTCCACCAGGCCCCCACTCATGTCTCCCACCACCCCCACCCCCCAGCAGTGCAGGGGCAGCCTCCACCAGGCCCCCACTCATGTCCCCTATCACCCCCACCCCCCCGCCACCAGGGGCACCCTCCACCAGGCCCCCACTCATGTCTCCCACCACCCCCACCCCCCAGCAGTGCAGGGGCAGCCTCCACCAGGCCCCCACTCATGTCCCCTATCACCCCCACCCCCCCGCCACCAGGGGCACCCTCCACCAGGCCCCCACTCATGTCTCCCACCACCCCCACCCCCCAGCAGTGCAGGGGCAGCCTCCACCAGGCCCCCACTCATGTCTCCCACCACCCCCACCCCCCAGCAGTGCAGGGGCAGCCTCCACCAGGCCCCCACTCATGTCACCCACCACCCCCACCCCCCAGCCACCAGGGTCACCCTCCACCAGGCCCCCACTCATGTCTCCCACCACCCCCACCCCCCAGCCACCAGGGGCAGCCTCTACCAGGCCCCCACTCATGTCTCCCACCACCCCCACCCCCCAGCAGTGCAGGGGCAGCCTCCACCAGGCCCCCACTCATGTCCCCTATCACCCCCACCCCCCCGCCACCAGGGTCACCCTCCACCAGGCCCCCACTCATGTCACCCACCACCCCCACCCCCCAGCCACCAGGGTCACCCTCCACCAGGCCCCCACTCATGTCACCCACCACCCCCACCCCCCAGCCACCAGGGGCACCCTCCACCAGGCCCCCACTCATGTCTCCCACCACCCCCACCCCCCAGCAGTGCAGGGGCAGCCTCCACCAGGCCCCCACTCATGTCACCCACCACCCCCACCCCCCTGCCACCATGTGCAGCCCCCACCAGGTCCTCACAATGTGCGTAATGGTCAGCCTCCACAGCCAAAAAGCCCTACCAAGTAACCCATTCACCCACATGGAAATGGAAATCACATGTTACACCCCCAATGTTCATGAAGCAAATGAACCCATGTCCGTCACACACATATTTTCCAATTGAATGGGAAAACACACAACATGACATGCATGAAACCAATGAGATGAAACCACACAGTGAACAATGTAAAAAAAAATGTATTAGAAAAAAATACGAATGCTAAAGAAAGAAAACTAACTACAATGTAAATGTGAAAAAAGAAGCTGCATGTCCGCATAAAAACACAAAACTAGAAAATCTAATCCAAAAAATTTGTCCAAAGTCAAATGTCAAAACTCTCCGTGCAACAAAGAACTATGTCCAAAAATAACAAGGGTCCATCATCACAACAGAACTAAGGAAACCTCCTAAAAAACCTACCTAAATATCAACTATATACAAAAAGTGGAGCAGTGTCCGTCGACTCCAAATCATAAGAAAAAACAAAGGAAACCTAAAACTAAAGAACTATATACAAAGGCGGCGGGCAAGTCCAGCGGCTCACTCTGTGGTGTTCCGGGCCAGGGCATCATCGAACTCCTGTTCGATGTCCCGGAGGCGGTCCAGTTCCATGGCCCCGAGGGTCCGCAGGGACGACGCCGTGTCCTCCTCCAACCCCCTGCGGATAGCCTCGAGGCACTCGGCCCGCCTCAGGGCCCTCCGCATGGAGTTCTCCGCCCTGACCATTGTGAGCCGCGCCTCTTCCGCCCGCCGCCGCTCCGCACCTATGGCGTGGCCCAACCGCTGCCACACGGAAGACACTCTCTGTCCTGGGTCCTCCTGCCCTCCGGCCGATGCCTGCCCCTCCGATGTCGAAGGCCCCGAGCCTTCATGGCTCCCACCATCTTGCTGCTGCTGCTGCTCTGCCTCTGCCCGTGCACTGCCTCCTGCTGCCTGCACATCCTCCGCCGGCTGGGGTGCACCTGTTGATGTGGCCACCCCTGCTGGACGTCTGACTCCCGACTGTGGCAGGGATGCCTCCTCCACCAGCCTGGCCGCACTGTCAGAGGCAGCTCCACAGGGCACACAGGTGACTGATGGGTGGGAAGATGGCACAGAGGACGACTGGCGCGTAGGGGGTCCAGTTGAGGAGGGGGTCGGAACAAGCCCCATCAGACGGAGGAATCCGGTCTGGGTGACCTGTCCCAGCAGGCTGACGTGGTCAACGAGCCATTCGAGATGACGTGCAGTCTCTCCATGAAAAGACTGCAGGTCACCTCGCATGGCCCGTTGACGCAACGCCACACCAGCCAGGACAGGCTCAACCCGGACCTGGATAGCCACGTCCGCAGGCAGAGGAAGGCCAGTTGACGTCAGCTCATCCCCTGCCTGAAAACGGGTCTGGACGTAGGCATCCCTGCTGGTGCAAGATGATGCAGGGACAGGATCGGGGACAGGATTGCACACAGGCACCTCCGCGGCCGCCTGTGCTGCCTCCTGTCCCTGGTCCTGGACTGCACCACTAGCACCAGTGGGATCCCCACCTCCAGACCCCGTCTCTGGTGCTTGCACGGCCTCCTCCTCCACCAGACCCCCCACCAACCTGGATGACTCCGTGCCATCTTCCCCTGTTGGGCCCTGTGGGGTCCCAGCTGCCCCTTCTGCTGCCGAGGAGTCCAACTGCAACCTCCGCCTCTTGGACCTCCCCCCGGCAGCTGCGGCCTGGGACGCGGCACCGGACTCCTCACTCCCCGACGAGATGACAACACGGGAGGGGAGCCGGGCCTTGCGTCTCCGGCTGGCGGTCGGATCCCCGCCGCTGTGCTCCACAGCACCTTCTCCGCCCTCTTCATCAGTTGACGCTGCAGACAGGGAGAAACAAAACACAGGCATCAGGGCACTGTACAATGGACACATACACGCATGACAGTTGCACATGAGTGGCATTGGCAAACCTCAGACATGTCATCACAATCCCCAACACACATGTCATTGCAACTGGCACACATGAGCCATACCACAGCCATATCGCAACTGCCACCACCATCCCTACACATACAACAGCATCAGCAGCCAAAGGGGAGCCATACATCACATGCAACACAGGAAGTGCACCACACATGTACACACACCACCACACTTGCATGCATGTCTACACCTCTGCCAAGTGTCGCACTGTTCAGACGGGCATCCATGTCACATCTGCCAATCAGGCTTCCACATACCGCTGTCACATGCATCCATGTAGCATCACTGTTGCACCTTTGACAAATACACACACATGCACATGTACACAGTGCTCATACATGCAGCCGAAAACAACATACATGCCTGACATCACGGACATGTCTACTTACATACACATTCATCCAAACATGTGTGCACGCACAACTGCATTTGCCATGCAAGCCCACACACACAAGCACCATCCATGTCTCACACATTACAGCCCTCGCATGTGTCAGCCCCACGGCCCTGTACACCCCCACCCATACTCCACCCCATACAAACAGATGTGCAACCGGCACAATGGGGAATGATCACCACACGCCCTGCTCACAACCAGGATGCATGTACACTCACCGCTCGACTCCAGACGGCTCTGCTTCTCTAGGACCTGGACGTGGAGCGCTGGGGATATGCGTTCCAGGACCCCCATCTGTTCTTCCGACAAGTGGCCCCGGCGCCCCTTGGCATCCGCTGCCTTCAAGAGGCGCCGGGCCTTGTTCAGGGTCCTGGACCTGAAGTCCTCCCAGCGCTTCCTGACATGTTGTAAGTCCCGGACTGCCACCCCCTCCGCGTTGATGGCAGTCACGATGTCAGTCCAGATCCGAGTCCGTCCTTCCTTGTCGGCGCGGGAACTTCCAAAGAGGGCATCATACTGCCCCAGGACTTGCTCCACCAGGACACCAACTTCGGTGGCACTGAAGCTGGTGCCCCTCTGCCTCTCTGGCCGGGGGTTGTCAGTGGTCGCAGATGGTGTTAGCCCCGACATGACAACCCCAGAGGCAGGAGTGGGTGGGGAACTGGGTCCTGGGGCTGGGCTGTGGAGCGATGGAATTCCAGTCGGGAGTCTTCTGTTCCAGCAGGGGTGGTCACAGCAACAGCACCCCTGGCTGATGTGCAGGCAGCAAATGGCAGTGCACGTGGGCAGCAGGCAGTCAGGCAGCAGCAGATAGCAGGTGGGAGCGTGCTCGGGGCTCTGGGGGGCAGTAATTCGGCCTTCTGGGCAGGAGCGTGGTCTCCCGTGTGCTCACGCGTGGCCAGCTTGGTACGGAGTGAATTGGCACGTGAAAATCCTGCACGTCAGCGTGAAAACCGAGGAAAGGCCCTTAGCGCGTAAGCGCGTCAGCACGCATACGCGATTCCATTGGACCAAAGGCCCTCAGCGCGTAGGCGCGTCTGTGACGTGACCCGCACGGGTGTTTCCCACACAGCACGTGATGACAGCACACGTGGAAAGACTGCACGTCAGAGTCTCATTGCGTGTGATTGGTGGAAATGGCCGTACACCGGGATACAGGTGCGCTGACGTACTTGCGTGTGTAAGTGTCCGCGCACACCTCATATACACGTACATAGGCCAATCGCGTGTACACGCACTTTTGTCCAATTACACGCGATGAGACTCTGACGTGCAGTCTTTCCACGTGTGCTCTGTCATCACGTGCTGTGTGGGAAACACCTGTGCGGGTCACGTCACAGACGCGCCTACGCGCTGAGGGCCTTTGGTCCAATGGAATCGCGTATGCGTGCTGACGCGCTTACGCGCTAAGGGCCTTTCCTCGGATTTCACGCTGACGTGCAGGATTTTCACGTGCCAAATCACTCCGTATCAAGCTGGCCACGCGAAAACACACGGAAGCCCACGCTCCTGCCCAGAAGGCCGAGTTACTGCCCCCCAGTGCCCCGAGCAGCCTCCCACGTGCCATCTGCTGCTGCCTGCCTGCCTGCCTGCCTGCTGCCACCGTGCCCTGCCATTTGGTGCCTGCACATCAGCCATCTGCAGGGGTCCAGTTGCTGTGTCCACCCCTGCTGGAACTGAAGACTCCCGACTGGGATTACATCGCTCCACAGCCCAGCCCCAGGACCCAGTTGCCCACCCACACCTGCCTCTGGGGTTGCCATGTCGGGCACTTCCACATCTGGCACCAGTGGCAACCCCAGGCCAGAGGGGCAGAGGGGCACCAGCTTCACTGTCACCGAAGTTGGTGTCCTGGTGGAGCATGTCCTGGGGCAGTATGATGCCCTCTTTGGATCGTCCCGCGCCAGCAAGGAAGGACGGCAGAGGATCTGGGCCGACTGTGTGGTTGCCATCAACGCGGAGGGGGTGGCAACCCGCAACGTCCTGAAGATCAAGAAGCGCTGGGAGGACTTGAGGTCCAGGACCCTTGTGAAGGCCCGGCGCCTCGTGGAGGGGGGCCGGGGCCGCATGAGTACCATCCAGATGAGGGTCCTGGAACGCGTACGCCCAGCGCTCCACGCCCAGATCCTTGAGAGGGAGGCCCGTCTGGAGTTGAGCGGTAAGTGTCCATGCATTACTGTGTGAGACAGGGCATGTTGCGGTGTGCTGGTTCTATGATACTTGCCTGTATGTGTGCCATAGCCCATGTATGCATGTATGTGTGCAGGGACATCATGGTAATGCATGTGCGACCAGTGGTGTGTGATGCACATGGTTGTTGCATGTGTTGAAATGCCGCATGGGGAGCCCTAATCAGATTATGAACATGAGAGCATGCCAGTCTCTGTACCTGAACATGGGTGGGGGTGAGGGATGGGTGCTGATGCCAGGTACATATATGGTAGCCATGTCTGTGTGCCTGACCTGCGTGTCTGTGACTTGTGCATGCCATGGATGCATGACACATGTGTGTGACAATGCAGAGATTCAGTAAAGCAGCAAAATGACCCTTGTATCCGCTGTGTTTGGTGTGTTTGGGGCCAGATGGATGTGACTGAGGTGATGTGTGTGCATGTGATGGGCATGAGCCATGATGCATGTGAGTTACATATCATTGAATGTTTCAAGAGTCCATTGGACATGCATGGAAATGTCCATGGCATGCACCATGCCTGTTACTGTGTGTGTTTTGCCTGGACTGGCCCATGTGTTGTGGAGGGACATGATGGAAGTGTACTTTGACAGTGGTGCTCATCTGCTATTGCTTCCTGTCTAGGGGACCATTGTACAGTGCCCTGATGCTTGTGTTCTTTGTCTCCCTCTACGCAGCGGCTAGTGAAGAAGAGGGCGGAGACGGCGCTGTGGAGCAAGGCGGCGGGGATGCCCCCACGGCTGCAGCGGAAGGGGTGGGTGAGCCCCCACAGGGGCCTGCTACGGTGGGAGACGGTGAGGAGCCATCCAGGTTGGTGGTTTGCACAGAGGAGGAGGAGGCCGCCACTGGGGCACACATGGGGCCTGGTGGGGGCATCCCTGCTGGTGCAAGTGGTGCAGTCCAGGGCCAGGGGCAGGAGGCAGCACAGGTCACCGTGGAGGGGCCTGTGCATGTCGCTGTCCCTGACCCTGTGAGTGCACCACCATGCACCAGCAGGGATGCCCCGTCCCAGGCCTGTCCGCAGGTAGAGGGGATGTCCATGTCACCTGACTCCCCTCCACCTGCGGACGTGGGAACCCCTGGCCGTGCGGAGAAGGTCCTGATTGGGGTCGCGTTGCGCACGGCTGCGATTCGTGATGCCGTGCGTGCTTCCCGGGAGGAGCACGCACGTCATCACGAAGTGCACCGTGCCGACGTGGCCCAATTGGGATCGGCCATGTTCGGGGGTTTCCTGCATGTGTTGGCCAATGTGGCGGCCCTCTCCTCCTCTGTGCAGGCTATCCACCAGTCGTTCTCCTTGCCGTCTTCCAGCCCAGATGCCACCAGGGCCCCCTGTGGACCTGCCCCGACCAATGCAGCCAGCTCGGTGGGGATCCCATCCCTGCCACAGTCGGGAGTCAGAGATCCAGCAGGGGTGGACACCAGAGCAACTGGACCCCAGCAGATGGAGGATGTGACGGCATCATCGGGCAGGGCACGTGCACGACGGCGTCGGTGGTTTCCATCAGCCTGGATGCCGTCGTGCTGGCACAGGCAGTTGCGTCGGAGGCAGCAGCAGGCTCAACGTGGGAGGCATCATGGCTCGGGGCCATCAACATCAGGGGTGCAGGCATCGGCCGGAGGGCAGGAGAACCCTGGAATGGGAGTGGCTTCCGTGTGGGAGAGGTTGTGCCAGCGGATAGGTGCAGAGCGGCAGCGGGCAGAGGAGGAACGGCTCACGATGGTCAGGGCGGAGGACTCCATGCGGAGGGCGCTGAGGCGGGCTGAGTGCCTCGAGGGTCTTCGCAGGGAGTTTGAGCTTGACACTGCGTTATCCCTGCGGGACCTCGGGGCCAGGGAACATGCCCGCCTCCAAGCCATTGAGCAGGAGTTCGAGGATGCCCTGGCCCATGACAACAACCAGTGAGCCGTCCGAATAGCCCGCTGCCTTTGTATATAGTTGTATAGTTAGGGTTAGGTTTCCTTTGTTTTTTTGAATTTTTTTTGGGTTGCGATTGGACAATGCACCACTTTTTTGTATATAGTTCCCTTTTTAGTTAGTAGTCAGTTAGGTTTAATTTGGTAGGGCTCATGGACCCAGGATTATCTTCTTGATTGGCTTATTTTATTTTTTCATAATTTTTTCATGGACATTCATCTTGTTTTGTTTGATTTGCTTTGTGTTTTTTCTTATTTGCTGTTCAATACATATTATTTTTTTAATCTTCAATGTGTCGTATCATCTCATTGCTTTCAGGCATGTCATGTTGGGTGTTTTGTCATTCACTTGCAGCCATTGTGTGTGACAGACATGTGTTAAATTGCATTATTTACATTGGGGGTGTAACATGTAATTGCCTTTGATATGTGGGTGGGTGTGATAGTTGGTTGGGCCTTTTGGCAGGGGAGGATGGGCATTACGGACATGATTGGGGAATGTTGGGACCCAGGTGCAGGGGGGCATGGATTGGACATGGGTGGGGGCCTGCTGGCAGGTGCCCCACAGTGCTGGGGGGTGGGGGTGGTGAGAGACATGAGTTGGACATGGGTGGGGGCCTGCTGGCAGGTGCCCCACAGTGCTGGGGGGTGGGGGTGGTGGGAGACATGAGTGGGGCCCTGGTGGAGGGTGACCCTGGTGGCTGGGGTTTGGGGGTGGTGGGAGACATGAGTTGGACATGGGTGGGGGCCTGCTGGCAGGTGCCCCACAGTGCTGGGGGGTGGGGGTGGTGGGAGACATGAGTGGGGCCCTGGTGGAGGGTGACCCTGGTGGCTGGGGTTTGGGGGTGGTGGGAGACATGAGTTGGACATGGGTGGGGGCCTGCTGGCAGGTGCCCCACAGTGCTGGGGGGTGGGGGTGGTGGGAGACATGAGTGGGGCCCTGGTGGAGGGTGACCCTGGTGGCTGGGGTTTGGGGGTGGTGGGTGACATGAGTTGGACATGGGTGGGGGCCTGCTGGCAGGTGCCCCACAGTGCTGGGGGGTGGGGGTGCAAGGGGACATGTGTTGGTGTTCATTAGTTCAAGGAGACATGTGCCTTTGCTGGGGGGCATGCCCATGTTGGGTGGGCTGCCTGCGGGACATGACCAGGGATGCAGGGTAGTCCCCTGTGGTGTGGGCTGCCTGCAGGGGCCGTGGAGGGTGTACAGGGTACACCTGGGAGGAGCCACACTGTCAAATCACATGTGGAACTTCCCGCGCACCCCTGAAATACACGCGCCCAGGCTATTCGCGTGTGGAACTTCCCGCGCACCCCTGAAATACACGCGCCCAGGCTATTCGCGTGTGGAACTTCCCGCGCACCCCTGAAATACACGCGCCCAGCCTATTCGCGTGTGGAACTTCCCGCGACCCCCTGAAATATACGTAGCACGCTCCCCCAGGCCCGATCGCGTGTGGAACTTCACGCGAACCCCTGTAATACACGAAGCCCGCTCCCCCAGGCCCGATCGCGTGAGGAACTTCACGCGAACCCCTGTTATACACGTAGCCCGCTCCCCCAGGCCCGATCGCGTGAGGAACTTCCCGCGCACCCCTGAAATACACGCGCCCAGCCTATTCGCGTGTGGAACTTCCCGCGAACCCCTGTAATACACGTAGCCCGCTCCCCCAGGCCCGATCGCGTGAGGAACTTCCCGCGCACCCCTGAAATTCACGCGCCCAGGCTATTCGCGTGTGAAACTTCACGCGAACCCCTGAAATATACGTAGCACGCTCCCCCAGGCCCGATCGCGTGTGGAACTTCACGCGAACCCCTGTAATACACGAAGCCCGCTCCTCCAGGCCCGATCGCGTGTGGAACTTCCCGCGCACCCCTGAAATTCACGCGCCCAGGCTATTCGCGTGTGGAACTTCCCGCGCACCCCTGAAATACACGCGCCCAGGCTATTCGCGTGTGGAACTTCCCGCGCACCCCTGAAATACACGCGCCCAGCCTATTCGCGTGTGGAACTTCCCGCGAACCCCTGAAATATACGTAGCACGCTCCCCCAGGCCCGATCGCGTGTGGAACTTCACGCGAACCCCTGTGATACACGAAGCCCGCTCCCCCAGGCCCGATCGCGTGAGGAACTTCACGCGAACCCCTGTTATACACGTAGCCCGCTCCCCCAGGCCCGATCGCGTGAGGAACTTCCCGCGCACCCCTGAAATACACGCGCCCAGCCTATTCGCGTGTGGAACTTCCCGCGAACCCCTGTAATACACGTAGCCCGCTCCCCCAGGCCCGATCGCGTGAGGAACTTCCCGCGCACCCCTGAAATTCACGCGCCCAGGCTATTCGCGTGTGAAACTTCACGCGAACCCCTGAAATATACGTAGCACGCTCCCCCAGGCCCGATCGCGTGTGGAACTTCACGCGAACCCCTGTAATACACGAAGCCCGCTCCCCCAGGCCCGATCGCGTGTGGAACTTCCCGCGCACCCCTGAAATTCACGCGCCCAGGCTATTCGCGTGTGGAACTTCCCGCGCACCCCTGAAATACACGCGCCCAGGCTATTCGCGTGTGGAACTTCCCGCGCACCCCTGAAATACACGCGCCCAGCCTATTCGCGTGTGGAACTTCCCGCGAACCCCTGAAATATACGTAGCACGCTCCCCCAGGCCCGATCGCGTGTGGAACTTCACGCGAACCCCTGTAATACACGAAGCCCGCTCCCCCAGGCCCGATCGCGTGAGGAACTTCACGCGAACCCCTGTTATACACGTAGCCCGCTCCCCCAGGCCCGATCGCGTGAGGAACTTCCCGCGCACCCCTGAAATACACGCGCCCAGCCTATTCGCGTGTGGAACTTCCCGCGAACCCCTGTAATATACGTAGCACGCTCCCCCAGGCCCGATCGCGTGTGGAACTTCACGCGAACCCCTGTAATAGACGAAGCCCGCTCCCCCAGGCCCGATCGCGTGAGGAACTTCACGCGAACCCCTGTAATACACGTAGCCCGCTCCCCCAGGCCCGATCGCGGGAGGAACTTCCCGCGAACCCCTGTAATACACGTAGCCCGCTCCCCCAGGCCCGATCGCGTGAGGAACTTCCCGCGCACCCCTCAAATTCACGCGCCCAGGCTATTCGCGTGTGAAACTTCACGCGAACCCCTGAAATATACGTAGCACGCTCCCCCAGGCCCGATCGCGTGTGGAACTTCACGCGAACCCCTGTAATAGACGAAGCCCGCTCCCCCAGGCCCGATCGCGTGAGGAACTTCACGCGAACCCCTGTTATACACGTAGCCCGCTCCCCCAGGCCCGATCGCGTGAGGAACTTCACGCGAACCCCTGTTATACACGAAGCCCGCTCCCCCAGGCCCGATCGCGTGTGGAACTTCACGCGAACCCCTGTAATACACGTAGCCCGCTCCCCCAGGCCCGATCGCGTGAGGAACTTCACGCGAACCCCTGTAATACATGAAGCCCGCTCCCCCAGGCCCGATCGCGTGAGGAACTTCACGCGAACCCCTGTAATACACGTAGCCCGCTCCCCCAGGCCCGATCGCGTGAATAACTTCACGCGAACCCCTGTGATGCACGTACCCTGCAAATCGCGTGTGACACTTCCCGCGCACCCCGGTATACATGCACACGTATTTTTTGTCAGCGGGTGTCCGTGTTTGTGGGTACCCCTTTGCACGTCATTTTTCCTGGAGGGCCACAGTATGGGACATTCATCATGGCAGTATATAGGTGCTATTTGTTGGCGCACCTTTTGGCGCACATTTCTTACAGCCGCAGAGACGCTACCGCCTCCTTTCTTGTGGCGGTCGTGTTTGTGCCTGTGCGCTGGTTTGAGCGTGCGCTTTTTTCCCCTATTCTATTCCATGAATACGTGTTGTAGGCGAGCGTGTGGGCGTTCCGCGCACTTGTGCCCTGTACTTCCCCCGTGACGCCCACGTTTTGGCAAGTTGTTCCCCATTCCGAGTGTTACGCCCGTGTTCCGCCTACTTTTATTGCGTGCGCCGCGCTATGTGCGATTTTCGCTGTGGCCTGTGCGATTTTCGCTGTGACCTGGCGCACGCTGTTAGATGGCCTGTGCGCTAACGTGCGCCGCGCACTTTTTATCGCACATCCGCTGGTTTTCTCGCGCACGGACTTCCATGAATCGACGTGCGCTGCTTTTCGTGCGATTTTCGCACGTTCACTGCGATTTTCGCTATTCCACTGCGATTCGCACGTTTTTGCCCACTTGCGCCGCGCTAATTATTCCATGAATCGGCCTCTCAATGTGTTATTTCCTTCAAGACCTTCTTCTTGTTAATCGTGTGATACTGGGCTAACTAAGTGATTTTCTATTTTTTGCCACATTTTGCTGCTCACTCTTCGTTTCAGTATGAAATGAAAATAATCAATATTTATATATATATAAAGATATATGTCAGCAATGGACTTCCCATAGGAAGGGCACACTTTGGGATGTTAATAATGTGGGGGCTTTGCAAATAACTTCACAAAACTTTAATAAGTACAAATATACAATCAACCCTGGAAGTTCCCTCCGCCAATCAAGGTAGATGCAGTTGTAGGGGGTTCCCAATTTTGCAAATCTAATTCTAACATGCACGATACTCTGTGCTCTCAACTACTGCAAAAAGTTCATAATTACTGCATGCCAAAGTTACTTGAGAAGCTAGTGGCCGGGTGCATTCATGTGCTTTGCTTTGTTTGTTGAAAATCTGGCCAGTGTTCTTTTAAAAACATCAATTGGGCTGAACAACTATATGAACATATTGTCCATTGTATCCACGGACATCCCACAAGCCCATATTGAAATCTTCATCCAGGAATGTGCTTGCCTGGTGCAAGATGGGAAATTGTATTTTAGCCACAACCTAAGCTAGGGAAGGCTGCTGCTTTCGTGGGCTTGTGGGCCTTTGTGTGTGTGTGTGTGTGTGTTGACAGGGAAGGGGGGTGGCACTGAATAGTCCCAGTCCACATCACTGGTGCAAGAGAGTCCGCTACTGGGGTTGATGTGGAGCCGGTGCTTGTCCATGGTTGGACAACTGTTGGCTGTTTGAGTTGTGCAGTTCCTTGCCTTTGGTGGGCTTCGACTTGCTTCTGGCTCGGATTTTGGGTGGGAGGAGGACTTCTGCATCTGTTCTTCGGATCTATGTTGGGGATGGGAATACTTCGGGAAGGAGCAGACCATTGGTGGCCCAATGGAGAATTCTAGGGTGGCCCAGCGTCCCTTACGGTCTCGGGCCAGGTGGGGCCCCGCTGCTCTGCCTTATCTTTGGGGACCCGGTGCAGTCCTGAGTCTGTTGGAGCCAGCTGATCCCTGCACCTTCTCAGGGATCCGGCCCTTTGGTGCCTTCAGAGCTATCCATGGGCTGCTCTGTGGACTGGTCGTCTTTCTACTTGGCTGCCTCACTACATTTTGCGTTTGAGTCCAGGGCTTTGGTGCTCATCAGTTTGTGCCGCCTGTCTCCTTCTCCCCAGGTTCTAGCTTTCTATTTTCGGGTTTGCTGTCCTGGAGCTGCTGCTGTGGCGAGGAAGGGGGGCACCTGTCATCACCTTCTTCCATCTTGTTGGGTGTCCTGAGGGGGCCTGCATCATTGCATTCTGCATTCATTCGCCAGCAGGGATTTCATCTTGTCGTTGCGCTGGACCGTATGAGCCCTCTGGCCAGCTGCGCCAGGACGCCTCTATCCGCTGTGGTGGGTGGAGGATTGGGCCAACAGCAACCCCTAGTAAGTGGGCATCAGTGTGCCTGTCCCACCACCTGTTCTTCATGGGATGGTGTTTGGGGCAGGTCCCTTTGTCTCCTCTCTCCATTCCGCTCACCTTTGATAATCGAGGCTGTGGTGGCCTTGGGTCTGGAAGAAAGAAGAGAGCTTGCCTATCTTCTGGTGGATTTTTATTGAATGTTTTAGTCAGTTTGAAATTAATCACCACACAAGCCCATTGCATTCTTTATAAAGGGAATAAATACATCTGAGGAACAATGTGCTGATTCATGTGGCATTTGGGTGCAGAGTCTTGTTCATCTTGGGGTTTATACATCCTGAGTTGGGATGTTGTACTTGTGATTGGTTCTTATAATTTTTTGCATCTGCAGTACTTGATTGATAAGTTATTTTATGATGTCTATTAAGTGAACTGAATGGTGGTTGCATGCATGTGTGTTATAGTGTTTTGTGATGTTTAAGCCTGCTGGTTTCATTTTTCATTGTATTCCAGAGGCCTATGGTGAATGACTGTATTTTTGTAACTGGTCCCACTCTCCCTCTACTGGTATTAGGCCTTAACTGCTCATCCACGTACCTTGAGTGGGTTTTGGCTGGCCTCCCGAGCTCCCTGTTCATTGTGATTGGGGTGACCTACTGGGGTCTGTCCACCATACCAGATTCTGGAAACCCATTTTAACAAACACATAAAATGTTAACGAAAAGACAAGATTCAAAAGACAGCTATGACAGTGAAAGAAGGGCTGAGGAGATAGCATAATGTGGAGGAAGAGAAAGAAAAGTCTGATTTGAGAAATGGTGGACAGAACAGAGGGGGCAAGCTGATAGGCAGGAAGACCAAACAGACAAGATAAGAAAAGGTGAGAGAAATTGAAGGCAGACATAAACATTTTTGAGTCTAATGGATATTAGAGAGGGGCAGTAGAGTTAATGTGGCAGGAGAAGGAGCGAGAGGAATCAAGTTACGCGTAGATTGTAAGCAAGATTAGAAAAAGGCAATAAATCAGGAGGAAAAGAGCAGGGACCGGAGGAGCGCAAGCAGAGGAAGATGGAAGGAAAATAAACTTTGTCTTGAAGGGGGGTTCAGATAAAGGAAACTAGAGTACATCCATTGCTGGTTAGTGATCAAAAGGAGGAAAGAGAAGTATGGAGAGTGTCGGAAAAATCAGAGAAAGATATGAAAAGTTGTGTCTCTTCTGCATAGAAAAGGAAAGAGAAGCCACATTTAGAAATAATGCCAGAGAGAAGTGTACATAAAAAAAGGAGGGGGCTGAGAGGCAATCCTTATATAAGAGAGATAAGGAAGGAGAATAAAAGTCAGAATTGGAATTAGCAAACATTTGTTTAGCAAGATAGGAGGAGAACTGAGTGAGACATCCAAGCAAAAAGAGAGAAGAAAGAAGGGTAGGGTGAACAACAGTATCAAACTCTGCAGAAGGTGTGAGGAGAATAAGAATTAAGGACTGTTAGGAGTGTCTAGCAGTGAGAAGAGAATCAGTGATGTGAATTGAAGCAGTTTCTGTTGAGTGCATAGGATGGAAACCTGATTGGTGAAGAGGATGAAGATAATGACAGTGAAGATGGTGAGAGACTTGGGAAAGAACCACATGCTCTTGCAGCTTTGAAAGAAAAGGAAGAATCAAAATTGGGTGATAGAAGTGAGAGATGGATCCAGAGAGTGTTTTTTTCAAAATTAGAAGTATCATAGTATGCTTAAAAGCAGAAAGGAAAGTAAAGGAAGAGAAAGAAGATTTGATAAAGAAAGACTGATAAGGAAGATTTGCAAGGAAGACTTTAAGAATTAGTGGCAAAGGCCATGGGTTGGTTGAGGAGTCAGGAGGGTGAAAAGTAGAAAGAATCCTAGCTGTCTTTGAGTCAGAGACAGGAGTGAATGATGACAAGTGAGGGTCATAGACATTGGGAGAGACAGAAGAACAAAAGGGTGGAGGAAGCAGGTAAGGAGGCTCCCAGTTCTTAGAGGTGAAAAAGTTAGAGAAATCAAGAGCAGAGGGAGAAGAAAGGGAGGCAGGGTCAGGGTTAGAAGAAAGCAAACGTTCCATCAGTTGGAAACGATGTTGAGGGTCAGAAGAGAATTGTTATTGTAGACCAGGAAACCATAAAACCTCATGCCACCATCTTATTGCAGCCAATAACTTCTCCCAAGAAGCCATGTCCTGGGTTGCTTTCTTCCTTGAGGTTAGATCCATGAGAGTCTTCACGTACTCGGCCAATGCACAACTGACACCAATCATTTGCGGTGTCCCGCAAGGGTCTTGTGTCTCCCCAACCATCTATAATATCTTCACCAAACCCCTCTTTGACCTCCTGGATGGGCTCGGCATAGCTTACAGCAACTATGTCAATGACACCCAAATCCTCCTCCCCTATCGGATCCTATGAAGGTGACTCTCTGACCATCAGCAAAATGTACTCAACCATTCAAGCCTGGATGGCTGAGAACCATCTCAGCCTAAACGACGACAAGATGGTGATCTGAGTTGTAGGATCACCAGCGACACTAAAGAAACTCTCCCCAATACTCAGCATTTGTGATCGTCAGTATCAAAATCCCGGCAGCAGCATCTGTGAAAACCTTGGGTGTCCATTTAGATTCCACTCTCTCCCTGACTAAACAAGTCAATGAAATTGGATCCTCTGCAGCATTTATTTTTATTTATTTAATTTATTTATTACATTTGTTATACGCCCAGACCCTGAGGTATCACGGCGTAGTTACAGACAAAGCAAGTACATTATTGGTGGTGATCAACGCAGTAGGACAGTACAGATTTGGTTACATTTAAACATTATATACACTTATGTACAATTATATACAGTGGAGATGCGGAGTTGGTCTGGGATACAAGTAACTGGGATCAACTTAGAACTGGTTGAATAACCACGTCTTGAGCAATTTTTTTAATTGTGAGAAGGACGTTTCACTCTTAATGTGGATGGGTAGGGCGTTCCAGTGCTTAGGAGTGAGTACTTTGAAGCTACTGCCGCTGCGTTTTCTCTTTTGTATTGTGGGATTTCAAGGCTTTCACTGTTGTTTGATCTAAGGAGTCTGGTCTGGGTTTTCTTGGTGACTGTGTTGAGGAGGTATTTGGGAGCTTTGTTGGCGATACATTTATGGGTGATGCTAAGGGCTTTAAAGAGTATTCTGGCTTTGATGGGAAGCCAGTGATTTTGTCTCCTGATGTTGGAGATATGCTCTGATTTTGTTGTGCCTAGTGCAGCTCGCAAGGCTTTATTTTGCATGAGTTGCAGTTTGGTTGGGTTGGTGTTGGAGGTGCCTAGGAGAAGGATGTTACAATAATCAAGTTTGGATAGTATGAGCGCTCTTGCTAGTGTGATGCAGTTTTCTGGTGTCAGAAATTTGCAACTAAGAGAGATAGGTTTGGCTGTGTAGGAGGTAGAGGAGGCTAGGGTGTTTACTTGCTTAGACACGGTGAGTGTTGCGTCAAGGTAGACCCCAAGTGTCTTAACTTGTTTAAGTACTGGGATTGTGGTGCCGTCAATGGTGAACGATGAGTAGACAGGCTGAAGGGAAGCGATTTTGGTCGATGATCCTAGTAAGACTAACTCTGTCTTGTCATCATTGAGACATAGGCTATTGCGAAAAGCAGCTTGGTGTAGACGTGTACAGGGTGGGGGATAGGCAAGAGCCTGGCGGGATGCCTATTGGGTCTGGTAGGGGATCTGCTGATTCTTTCCCAATGGCAACTCTTGAGGTCCTGTCTGCAAGGAATGATTTAATCCAATCTGTGGCGTTGTTGGAAAGGTTGAAGTTATTGTTTAGGGTGGCACCGAGTTTGTCATGGTCGACCAGGTCGAAAGCCGCAGAGAGGTCAAGGAGCATTAGCAGGCAGAATTTACCTGATTCTCTCGTGGCATTCATTTGGATCTTTAAGTCGAGAAGGGCTGTTTCTGCACTATGTTTTTTTTATTTCTATTTCTATTTCGGAACCCTGACTGTCTGTCTCCTAGTAATTGATGGTGTTCTAGGTGGTTTTGAATTTGGGTGTAGGCTATTTTGTCAATGATTTTTAGTAGAAATGGGACAGTGGTTATGGGTCAGTAATTGGTAGGGATTGATGGGTCCAAGGATGGTTTTTTAAGGAGGGGTGTAACCCAAGCTTTTTTAATGCTAGCGGGAACAGTGTTTGAGTTGAACGATGCATTAACAAATTCAGTGATAACTGGTGCTAAGGTATAGGCGCACAGATTGACAAGATGAGAGGGGAATTGGTCTTCTTTGCAGTTAGAGGCTATGAGTTTCATTATGGTGTCTAGTACTTCTTTTATTAGTGACTGGGGTGAAATGGAAAGGGGTGCAGGTGGAAGTAGTGGGCGGGTTAAAGGCTATGTTAGGATGCGTTTTTTCAGCAAGGATAGTTTTTTTGCTGTCGATTTTCTTTTGTAGTAGCATAATTTTAGAGGCTAATGTGCTTGTATTGTGGTACACCAGGTTTTTCTAGAATTATAGGGTGCTGCCACTTGGCATGGGTTCTCAAGCTCTCTAAGGATGGAGAACAGTGCTTTACTGTCAGAGTTGGCATTGGTTATGCACGTACTAAGGGCTTTTGCTTTATGAGAGATTATGGCCAATTTGTACTTTTTATTGGCTGTTTGGAAGGCCTTTGCTGATTTGCTGGTGTTAGTTTTCCTATGTAGGTTCTCCAGTGCTCTTTTAGTGCGTCTGAGGGAGGCTAGTTCTTCATCAAACCAGAAGCAGGAGCGTTTGTCAGGTTTCTGAGTTTTGGTCGTGACAGGGGCGAGTGAGTCCATGGTGCGGGTGAGACTTTGTTGATAACAGTCTGCAAAGTAGTAGGGGTTGTTTGTATTGAGGGTGACATTGGCAAAGGCCAGATTTAGAATGGGAGAGAGGTTTTCTACTGTGAGTTTTTTAATGTTTCTAGATTCAAAGGTGTCAGGTGCCTTGGGGCTGGTGGGGTGCGAGCGTTTGTGTTCCAGGGTGAAGGCGATGGTAAAGTGGTCTGACCATTCTACAGATAGGATGGAGTCTATGGTTACTTGAGAGTTGAGGGATAGGATCCAGTCTAGCGTTCTGCCTTTGGAGTGAATGGGTTCATTAACCAGCTCGGTAAAGTTCATATCTGCCATGGCTGTGTGAAAGGCGGCAGCATCCGTGTCAAGGGGGTCGCTGTAGCCAAGGTTGATATCCCCTAGGATGATGCATTTAGTCTTTGGCTTGATGAAGGGCGTAAGCAATAGGGGGATATCTAGGTTGGGGTGGCTGGTTTTATTGGGTGATCTATAGATTACTAAAAAGTTAGTGGTGGTTTGCCAAACTACTAAACGCAGCCACACAATTGTTTACTCCATCCAGCTGCCTCACCATAGCTCGCTCAACAACTGGAGCAAGACTTTACTAAAGCAATGCCCTTTTGCAGGCACATCGAAGAGGAATATCTGCAAATTGCAGATAATACAAAACAATGCGCTCCATGCGGCACTAAATATTTTCAAGAGAGATCATCTCTCAGCAGCTAGAAAGGAGGAACACTGACTGCCAATCCAGGAAAGGATACATTTCAAAGTCCTCACCATCACTCACAAATGCCTTCTGAAACTGCTCCTGAATATCTAGCCCGAAAAATCATCAGATCTAACCAGTCCAGACCAGCTCGGTCCACCCACCTACACCGCAATGCACAGCTAAAGCTCAAGGGCACCAGAGGAGAAGGTGCCAGTTTCCTGGTCGTAGCAGCATCTCACTGGAATTCCCTCCCACCCACGCTAAGAGCAGAAAGGTTTTTGCCTAACTGTTGCCCGGTTGAACTCAGACTTGGGGAGCTAAGAGTCTGTTACTGACTCCACAGTTAGATTTTTTTTTGTACTGTGTAACCGGTTCGCAACAGTGCCTTCTTGCACCCGGGCTTAGGCACTTTACAAATGCAAATAAATAATTAATAAATAAAAATAAATGAGATCATAATAGTAATACATTTTGGCTTGGAGAAGAGTCGAATAGCAGGAAGAATGAAGAAATGTGTGTGAAGTGTGACAAGCGAGGGAATGTGATTTCCTCCACCGCTTTTCCACTCACCTAAGAGAGATACACAAGGAACAAAGCTGTGCGGACAACAAAGGTTGAGAAGGTTTCTTCATGGAAATAAAGGAGCAAAGAGGAAGAAAAACATCAAGGTTGGAAGTCTGAGTGCAAGAAAGACAAGTAATAGCTATGTCAGGCGAGTAAGAGGCGCATAGTGATACGTAAGGAAGAGGTTGGGGTATTTAGAAAAGACGAAGGAGTAAAGTTCCTAAGAATATGACAATGAAAAGGAGAATAAGAAGACACAGAAAGAGAGGAAGGAGAAGAAAATGGAAGGAGAGCATTATCAGAAAGATAAAGAGTAGCACGGATAGGAGAGATGGAGTCCAGAAACAAAAAGACCAAAACAAGAGTAGAGCCTGAAGTGTGAGAAGGAGATAAGGAAAGGAAGAGAGGCAAATGAAAGGAAAAATAAAGGAATTGAAGTCTTCACAAAATGAAGAAATAGGAACATGATGGCTGATAAATAATGGGAAAAGAGAAAGAATAATGCTTTGTAAATGAGGCAAAATGATATTCAAAAGAAGAAAAGGATGGAAGAACAGAACTTGAAGTGTCCCTTACACTTGAAGAGTAGGGAACGACTATATCAAGTGTTCTGTTCAATATACTGTAAGGGTGCAGAAGTAAGCATCAGGCACAATGGTGGCATATTTGTGGTTATAGACTTGTGTGATTCAAGAAAGGGTTGGGACAAAGACTATCTATCCCTAACCTAAGAGGGGTTTCCCTGCCTTAAAGAAATCTACTAACATTGTCATGATGTCCAAAAGCAAAAAGTCTGTCATGGTCATGCGTCAAAAGCCTACCTCTGTACCTAACACTAACAACTAACAACTTAAATCAATTGTGCAAGGACAATCAACAACTTAAATCAAGTGTGCAAGGACAATATGTTCCCAAAGTTAAGTTTTCATTGTAGTTCCAACAAACAGAAAAGTTCCCAGTCTCTCAGGGAATCAAAATTGATAATGAAAACAAACAGCATAAGTATAGGACACCAAGGGTAGGATTGTGTTCCTTTCCCCCAGAGTTCTTCTACTTTCATTCATTTTGGCATTCTGAGCCCAGTATCCTTTTTGGTAAATGTCACTAGGTAATTTTCAAGGATGTCCTTCTCAGCTTTGTTTGGCCCAATGGTATCCCGTGAGGATCTATACCATTCACGCTGATCCTTCAAAGTGATCCTCCGACTCTTGGTCATCTTCTTCTTCACAGTACTTCTTTTAAAACCAGATGCAAAGTACCCAATTGATATTCCAGTCTTGTCAAGCATGTAAGTCTGGCTCTTTGGACAATAGAACACATTGGGGGTCATTACGAGGTAGGTGGTAAGGGATTACCGGCACCGGTAAGGACACCGGTGCCAGTAATACCTTACCACCCTATTCCAAGGTCCCTTAGCGGGTCCCTTCCTTAACGCCTGTTATTAGTTCCATCCCCATTCCCATGGAGCCCTATGGAGGCTCGAATGGGAATGGGGAATGGTTCCCGGAATGGGGACTTAACGGGTCCTCCAAGGTTGGAATGACCCAGTAAGTCCCTATTTCGGCAACCCGGACCCGGAATGCGGTAAGAGGTTAGCCATGGTGCTATTAGCACCATGGCTACCTCCTATCTCGTAATGACCCCCATTGGCTCTGGCATAAGGGGGAAAGGAGGACTTTATCATTAGTTTTGTTTTATTATATGTGTTCATTTAAAACGCGCTTACTACCAATGAGTGGTTTCTAAGGGCAGGATCGGGATTAAAAGCTGTGTTGCTCTCTGTTGTCTTGCTTCCAAGACAAATGTGTTGCCAATGACCTATCCTTCCTACCTTACTACTGAAAATGGTGTTCGCGGTACTGAAGCAGGGGTATACTGGTGACAATAGTTGTCCCTAATCCCATCGTGGGCTTCCTTCCCCATGTGATCCACCCTCAGTGCACCACATCCAGGGGGTTTATTGTAATGTGGACTCACTGCCCTGACCCCAAGGGAAAGGTCTCCCCGTAGGGGAGGAGGGATAATATCCTCAGATTCATCACAACACCTTTTCTCAACAAATGGTTTGTTTGCTCTGGGAATAGAACTTGGTTTCCCTGCATAGTTGTTACCCAATTAATTTTTCCCATTTTACTCCCGGAATTAGGAATCAATTTGGCAATGTGACTGATTTCATTCTGCGTGGGGGAATCCTCCAGCTTTTTGAAAATTGTAGGTGCTCTTGAAGTGGATTCTGGCAAGAAATTCTGACCTGCTAAACTCTCTCACTTTCAGACTACCCTCTCCGTTTTTAAAAACTGATGTTGCTTGATTTGTACCCAGTTTGGCCTGCAAGCCCTTTGGTGTATAATTGAGTCTTCCACCTCTGTATATAAAGCACTGAATGCATATATTCTGCTTCTGCTAGGCATCAATAATTGTCGTGCAGCCATTTTGGGCACACAATACCTAACATAACAACATGTACAGAAGGAAATATGCACCAGCAGAAGCTGAGTAACCCTTCTCCTGCAGGTTCGTTTTGATAGGTGATGTTAGCCCTAAATGTATCCCTTCAATGGGCACATGTCCACTTATTTATTAAGTACAATAGAGTGAGTGAAAGAATGGTGTGTACTAGAAAGTGCCCTAGTCGATGTGTTTACTTAAAAAAGAGTAAACCCATTTTTGGTTGGCAAATCAGCGACGCATATACTACCAGTCTACACATTGGGAGGTACATTCCTGATCAAATCAGGAATGGTTTCTTGCTGGACTGTCAAAAAACAACCTTTTTCTAAATGTTTTCATTGACCTTTTTGGAATAAAAATGAGAATCCCTTTGAAAGTTAACATGTTTAATTTGTTAACTGTGTATCCCCTTGGTCCGGTGCAAGGCTTGCTTAAAAAGAAGTATAAAGCTTTTCTAAATTGCTATCTGTGGCTGGGGGTTCCATCAAAACCTGATATTGGGCACATCACTGTTGAGAACCATTTTAGGCATTGAAACAATAGGATCTGCACATAGCAAAATGACCCAGGCTTCCTTGGAATCTTCTGCCACTTGTTTGAGGGCACTGTCTGCCCCCCCTTGGAACTAGCTTGACTACCTTAATTTCAACTCAACCCTGCAGAAACCTAGAAGATGGGCTTGGGTGCTTTTGAGCTTACAGAAGAAGAGTACAAGAAAGATATACCATTGTGATTCTGTCCCCCTGGTCTAAGGACAAGATTTACTTAATCCTTGTACACTTCTAGGAGGATGTTCCTCTTCAGACTTATTTTCATTACTGCTTGTTTCTTCTTTCTCACTCCACCCTCCATGCTTCACTGCTCAGACCAAGTTTCTTTGCAGTTCTTTGCTCAGCTATAACAGGTCATATCACACTCTGATTCCATGTTTGCTAGCAGTCAACTTTCTGGCCTGTTCCCATTCATCAGGGTTGATTTCCTTGTCATCCTCAGTGGGCCCAAGTTAGGTATTAGACCCACAGTGGCCACTCCTGTGGTGTTCCCACTCTTTACATGTTCTCCTATAGGCCAGACACTAGGACAGTGTTTGTTGAATTCACTTTCTGGTCACCATTTCTGCCCCCGTTGTATTCACTTTGCCTTGCACCGCTTCTTTACAACAGGTTGACGACACCCTCCATCAACATTGCACACATTTTCAAGTGGCAGCCACCTCTGTCATATTTAGATGGTGATGAATCAAATTTGCAATAGCAACATGTGATGACTGGTACACGTTATCTGAAGAGCATACAAGAGAGAACATTGATGCATTGTACACTGTTGGGACATAAACGTATTGTTGAGAATTCTGTAGGGCATTCTTCAGGCACCAAAGCAATATCACTATTTCTTTGTGCTACATTTTGCCACTTTTGAAAAAATAAAACACAGGGTTCTGGTCATGCCCTGGACAATCTTCCTACTGTCCAATGCCACCCCACATGTGCCATTGAAGTGTGTCAGTGCCATGCCCTTGGGTCATAACTATACATGTTTGTGGTGTCACAGTCCAGCCATCATTATGGGGTTAAATGGGCACTGGGCATGTCCTCTGGCAATGTATAATGTATATGAGTATGTTTCTGTGTGAAGAGGGTGAGGGGCACGTATATGTGTGTGTGTGTGTTTCTTTTATTTACTGCATTTATTTAACAATAAGGATGCCATTTTGAATGGACATTTCTAATGTACAGCATGTTTAGAGTTAGTAGAAGCATTCCCATGGCGCCTTTACAATATGTGGCGGTTAGGAGCTGAGAGCACACAGTTTGTGAGAGGATAGATACAATGACAATATAACCTACATAAATAGAATATAGGACATAATGATGTGCGCAATGTGGGAACATGATACATATTAACAGGTTTCCAAAATGTATTGGGAGAGCTGGACCGAGGTTGGGAGGGTCAGAGTAGTAAATGCTCCTCCACTAGCTAATGGATGGAGCTAGGGTTGTGCTTTGAACAGTTCCATTGATGGGAAAGCTTTGATACCTGCAAGTAGAGCAGCATTGCAGTTATGGGGGAGCAAGTAGAGATTAATAGAACCAGGAGAAGCCACTGCAGCTGGTTACAGAAATGTTGTGGAGAGAGGAGTAATTCATAGATTGAGCGGGAGAGTAAGATATATTCAGTCAGTGAGGTATTGGAAGTGAGGTTATTGATAGATTTGAAGACAGAGGATTAGTAACTTGAAGAGAGTGTGATTTTGCATGGACAATGAGCCAGTGTGGTGTCAGTAAGCGAAGGTGGGGTGGGATCTGGAAAGTTTGTGATGGATACATATAAAAATAAAGTTGACATATTTTTTAATGGGGGAATTAGTAGAGGGGATGACAGGCCTGGTATCAAGAGAGACACTGGGCCTCATTACGAGGCTGGCGGAATATATTTACCGGCACCGGTAATGGTGCCAGTGCCGGTAAACCCATTCCGCCCTATTACGAGGTTCCCTTGCGGGACCTGAACAGAACGTCTGGTCAGACCAGGCATCCTTTGAGGGTCCCACAAGGTCAGACCCCTCGAGGGTCCCACAAGGGGACCAAGGAGCTAATAACGGGCCTGTTAACAACAGGCCCGTTATTAGCTCCATCCCCATTCCCATTGGGCCCTATGGGGGCTCGATCGGGAATGGGGAATAGTTTTTTGAATGGGGATTTACCGGGTGCTCCAAGGTTGAAATGACCCGGTAGGTCCCCATTCAGGGAACCCAGACCCGTACACGATTTTGGAGGCAGCCATGGCGCTAATAGCACCATGGCTACCTCCAAACTGGTAATGAGGCCCACAGAATCAAAAGTAACAGTTTGAAAACCTTTATTATCAAACTTTGTGGGTTTGGTGTAATGCCTATCTGGCCCTAACTCTAAGGGAATTGATCCCTCAACTGATGTTTCTAAGGGCTGTCGATTTCCTTAAGTCCAAAACCAAAGTTCGTCTGTGTCCAAACCTATGCTTGCCCTCACTTTTAAACCAAATGTGATAGGGCATCTTCTTAAAGGAGAAATGGTGATTCAAAAGAACATTTTTTCAGGTAGTCTTACCAATAGGTGTAGTTCTGCCAGTTCAAAATAGCTCAGCTCAAAAGGGTTGCCCTTGGAACCTTCCATGTCAGGCTCTTACAGCAAATCAATAATTTCCAAGTTCTCCGGGTCTCTTGGGGTTCCCTTAGACAAGATTTGATCCTTCCAGTTCCAAACAAAAATATACAGTTCCTGCTAGACCTCTTAGGGTTCCCTTCCCCAAGTCTAGGCCTCTATTCACAAAATCCAACAGTGTCTTTAGTGGGCCTTTTAGGGTTCCCTTCCCCAAGCTTAGGCACCTCTGGTCTCAAAATAAACAGGATGTACCTTTCACTATACAGTTCTTTCATGGGGGTAGTAACAGAGACATTCGAGAATGCTAGGTTCTTTCATCTTCCCAGGCATGACCACTCTGACCTCTAAATCCTCTCCTCATTCTATGGCACCTTTTCCTCTTCTGTGCCCCTTTCAATTTGTCTTTTTCTGTATTGTGCACATTGCACGCCTTCTTTTTCTGTCATACACACTTGAACCTTCTTTCTACCTTTCAGTGCCTCTTGCACACTTCTCTTTACTTTTCACCATGTTCTCTTGCACCTTCAGTTTTTCACCGGGCTCTCTTGGACCCTCTTTTTTTTCTCACTGTGCTCTCTTGCACCCTCTTTGTTACCTTTGGTTCGCATGCACCCTTTTCTCATTTTCGGGTTGCTTTCACCCTCTTGTAATTGTCCATTTTTCTTTGCACTATCTGTTTGCTGTCTCGCTCTGTTTCGGGTTGCCCCTCTCCTTATTTTTGTGTCACTCATTCCCCCCCTTAGCTGCTTGTGTTGCCTTTCTTTGCTTCTGCGTATCTGGTGCACCCTTTTCTTTTATTCTGCTTTCTTTCTCTTGCTGCTTTCCAACCTTTGCTGAGACCACCACCCAGATGTGCCATGTCCAAGCGCGTTAATGCCATGCTCTTGGGTCATACAACTATCAATTGTTGGGGTGTCACAGTCCAGTCATCACTATAGTATCACAAGAGCACCCATCGGGTTAGAGAGGTGACAGAGTGGGAGAAGGGGTGACGCTTGGTAGGGACACCTGCTCCTATACCTCAAGCCCCCACCACTATGTGTTGAGTCTCAGTAAATGGACCTGTTGGATCTTCAACATCTGATAGCTTCAACCCCTGACGGCCCATACATATTGTTATTTAATGTTTATAAAAGACATACATCAATGGCTATTATAAATACGATTTATGAACTGGTGCAGGTATTGGAAAGGTCTGTTCCAAATAACACTCATTTTATGGTTGCTTGGGATCTGAATCGTCAAATTGAACCCCTGATAGTCTGATAGTCCTTGAGGGGTTCTGGGTTGAATAGGAGGAAGCGTGGGACATTCCACCCCTAATTGCTGCCCAACCAAAAAAGGCCAATTGTTTTGAGGTTGAAACAACTCACATTGTATGTGCATCAGAATTAAGACTGTGCAATGGGCAGTTTGCAAATGATCAGCCAGCTGGTAACACTTTTTACGTGCCCAATGGTTCATCTCTGATTGATTACATCTTTGTAACTGTTAAGGACTGAACACATTTAGCAGAATTTTAGATTTTAGATAACCAGGAAAGTGATCATAGGCCCCTACCAATTTCTTTCTCCTTTAGGCATAATTTGACTTTAGCCTTTGTAGCAACCAACTTTAATCAGGTCCTGAATGTTTGAGAAGGTAGTTGCAGGGATTTGTCCATGTTTTACATACTTAAGACCTGTAGTTCAAAAGCATTCTTCTGGAAAGTAAGAGTGGTCTGACCAGGAGTGTACACAAGCTAAACAATCCTTGTTAGCCAGTTTATCAATGGACCCTCTGGTGGATAAGCTTCTTTTGTGTTCCAGCAGAAGAGCGCATTATACAAGTGTCATTAAAAGGACCAAAGATGCATTCCTGAGATCAAAGTGGGGGTGTCTCACAACTACCTATGATAATTGTGACGGTCTTGCCTTTTGGAAATTGGTTACTGGTGCATAGGTTAATGGGGAAGTGGACATCCAATATAGTATAACCTCACATGGATGGCAAGACCATTTGGCTGATCTATATGGCATGGGCCTCGATCCCCCCAAAGATGCCTGCTTAAGCCCTATGATAGAAGGAAGAAGGTTGTTTGGTATTGATGATGTTCTTACAGCCATTAGGTCCCAGAAGGGGGGTAAGGCATTGGGGCCAAATATGGTTCCAATTGATATTCATAAAAATGAGCCATTAATCTGTGCCCATGTCTTAAGAAGGTTTCTTTCCACCTGTATTAATGCGAATACAGTTCCAGAATCCTGGCACTATTCCCAAAAAACGTGCCTATTCACAAAAAAGGCAGAGAGGCTAACAAGTTAATTAATGGCCAATTTCATTGTTGGATGGATCCAGAAAGGTCTTTGCTAAATTGATTCTAAAGTACATGCAGTCATGAGTTGATGAAAAGATAATCATTGGCCCTCTACATGCAGGATTCCAAAGTGGCAAAGGTACGACAGATAAAAACTTCTGTTTATTTATGTTGGTACAGAAGTACACCATCTTGAGGAAAATAAAATTGCATGGCGTCTTTGTGGCCCTCAAGATGACATTTGATGGTGTTCCACTTGACCTTCTTTGGCAGGTCCTAACTAAAAAGGAACATGTCATAATACTTATTTCAAATATTCAATCACTTTATAGCAACAAAAAGGCAGTTGGGTAAATTTGGGTTACATGTCAAGGCTACAATGCATTTCAATGTCAAAAAAAGAGGTGAGACATGGATGTAATCCGCAATATCCCCCCTTTTAGTTTGTATTTTCATTGAAGAAGTGATTATGGCTTTGCTACAGGAATGTATAGACCACCCTAGGATTGGCTTAGATAGATATACCATGCTCTTCTTCGTGGATAATGACATACTTCTTTCAATGTCCCCCCAGGGGCTTCGAGTCACCATGGCATCTTTCTTGAGGAAGTGCAGGGAGTTGAAGCTGTGCTTGAACATCAACACAACTAAGACCTTGGTCTTTAGGCCCAGGTTTGTCAAAAAAGAGAACATGGATGTTTGAGTAGCAGACCATAGACTCAAGCGAGTCAAGTTCTATGATTATTTGAGGACGCGCTTTCATGAGAATGGGATTTGGATGTCGCAAATCGACAAGGCTTGTGACACAATAGAAAAACACAGTGGTGCCACTTGTGCTTTTCATTTTAGGCATGGAAGGGGGGGCAGTAAGACAGGCAGTGGAATTGTATTGAAGACAATCTGTTACCTCTGCCTATTTTCGGTTGAAACTTTGGGAATGTGCAAATGTTGCAGTCTTGGCCGCAGATGAAAATACATTTTTTAAAAGCCTCCTCTTGCTACCCCAGGAAGCTCCCAACACTTTACTTCACATGGAAACTGATTTGTGCCCTATAGAGAACATGGATTCAATTAAGCCAATCCAGTATTGGCTGAGGTTATGGCACACCCCTGCCCTTGCAAAATGTAGGGATGAACTGTCTCATGTGATGAGTCTTGAAGGGGGCATGAGGTTACAACGGGTCACGCAAGTGAAAAAAAGCCTTTCTGATTAGACAAACAAGATCTATGGCAGCAACCTGCAAATGTTACCAAAGCTACATCGATTTGAATTAAAAGAAACATATTTGTAGTGTAGAATATGAAAAACATTGAAGTAGCATATCACAGCCTGAAATTGGGCCCCAAGTTACCTTCGGAGTACAGGACTTTGGGTTTGAAGGATATCTTTATTATATCATCCCCCAACATACTCAGGCCCTGTTTCTGAAATTTAGGTTGGGAGTTTTAAGGTTGGCTTCTGTCCGGGTGGTAAGGGAGGGTCCCCATTATTATGAGGGATTTGTGCTGTGCACACCATGTTGATGACTGGGGGATGGAAGTGAACTGGAGCAGTGTTGAAAATCCATATTTATTGAGTGGAGTCAATTAAGGATGGAATATGTTACTTTTAGTGTTGAAATTGTTTAGAATGCTGTATGTATTATATCTTCACGCACATAGAAAGATACAATATTAAAACTGCAAATGCAACACGAGCACAATCCACACAATGGGATGTGTTGCTCTGTGGTTAGCTGCTGCACATGCATCTTAAGCAGCAGGGACATTCCTGACAGAAAGAAGAATGAATTGCATAGTAAGAAGGTCAGCGTACGAACAGGACAAGTTTCACAGTCCTGCAAGGGAACAGATGTTATCTCACTCTTTGTATTGAAATCATTAGTGGGGGTTAGGCATTTGTTTGGTGGTAATAAACATGAAGCCCGATGACAGGGTATCTGGCGGTTAAGTGTTTTACAGGTCATCAGAGGCTGCATGTGGCTGCATAAATTAGTAGGTTAGTTAGAGGTTCCAGGAGTCTGGGGAATTTAGATTGCAATGGGTAGTTCAAATAAGATCCTATTTATTTAGACCTTTCTTCATTTGCTTAAATACGTAAGTGGACCATGTGCAGTCACACGTAAAGTTAAAGGCCTTAGGCCAGTTGTTGCTAGCAATTAATTATGTTTTCAATGCCAATGTTTATCCATGTCCGGACTTCATGGTACTAGGGACAAATCCCAAGAAGAGGTATGTTTTGCATATGATATGAAGATAATAATCATGATAAGACTGGCCAATGAGAAAGGCAGAATTGGGAAAAGATGGGATTTCTCTGAAGGGGTTTTGTCCAATCATATTTGGGGGGGTGGATTCTAAAAAAGTATCTGGGAGTTACAAAAAGTACGGTTACTGTCTTTTCATTGAAAGAGTTTCCATCGCACGATTTTCCATTGAAAAATGTCAATTGAAAACATTTCCATCAAAAAACTCTTTCAGTGAATATTTTTCCATCGAAAATGTATGTACGTGTATTTGGGTCGGCTAAACGGTTAAAGGGTTAAATGGTCAAATTTGGACAACAGGATATTGGGGAGAGACCCCCAATTAAAAAAAAAAATCTTTGGGAATTGGTGTTTTAAAGGGAAAAAAAACTGGGGGGTTGGGAGGACCCCCCAATCAAAAAGAAAAAAAATCATTATACAGGTTTTTGATGGAAAGTGGTATTAAACCACATTAGATAAAAAAAAAAATAGTAGGAAACAATTTGATGGAAAATCTATTCAATGAAAAAAATTGATGGAAAGACTAGTAACCAAAATGTATATGAGATGCCAACTGATGTTGTAATGTTGAGACTTGGGTTAGTTTCGTCCTGCAACACCATCTAACATTCCCCACAGCTTTGTACAATAAAGTTGCCTTATGTACAACTGAGTACTCTCAGCTTAAGTTGTGGGCCTATTTTGGGTTAAGGTAATTAAAGGCCCATCCCCACATTTCCTTCACCAAATCTTGGGCTATTACAGGCTCTGGTATTTGTCTGTTCTGTAGCTACTATGAGGAGACTATGGGCCTCATTACACGGTAGGCGGTAAGGTTTTAACGGTACCGGTATTTTAACGGTACCGGTAAATCCTTACCGCCTTACTACGAGGTCCCTTTGCGGGTTGGGGTATTTAATGCCTGCTTTTTGCAGGCATTAAAAACCAACCCGCAAAGGGACCCAGGGAGCTAATTACGGTACTGCAATTTGCGGTACCGTAATTAGCGCCTTCCCCATTCCCATTATGCCCTATGGGGCAAAAATGGGAATGGGGAAGGGCAATGGTGGAAGGGGGAATTACCGCCCCGCCAACCTTGGAATGGGGCGGTAATTACCCTTTCCACCAAGGCGGTGCCGGTATTTTACCGCCATGAACCATGGCGCTAATAGTGCCATGGTTCTCCGCCTACCCTGAAATGAGGCCCTATGACACACTTTTTGTTGTTCTGCTCATGGCTTAAAGGGTTGAGAGCCTTTTACTTGAAGCCTATTTTGAGAGCTGAAGGAATACATACAATCTCAGAAGCACTGAAGTAACGTCGACGAACTGAGGATTTGGATAATGTTTTAGTGTAGCTACATTTATCCATGGGGCCTGGTTACTGAGACCTAAAGTGTTTTGCATTTGCGGATCTGCTTCTTTGATGGCAAACAGAATAACAGTCTTTTTACGTCTAGGGCCAATAATATATTTTTAGATGTTACAATTGTGGGGCTGCAAGTTTTGTCTTCCTCTTTGTTGTTGTAGTCCCCTTATCTATTAATTCATTGACCTTTTTGTGATTTTATGGCTGTTTTTTGTGATATTGGAAGTGTGACAATTATGGTTTTTATGCTCAATGTAAAGGGTTTCATGATTTCATGCTTGATTTTATATTTCTTTTTAGTCAAGTTGTTGATGAAATGTATATTATAAACTTTGAATGGTTTTATGACGAGTACAAGTGATTTTAACTGACTGACTGATTATACTAGGCTGGGATATTGTCCAGAATGGGCGATGGTGATCAGTGCATACAAATTCAGGATACAAAACTCTCATGTGTACATGCCCTTCTGTCAGTCTAATGAAATTGGCTATTAATGTGACCTACATGCATAATGCTGCTCATTGACATGCAAGTTCAGTACACGACAAATTAAGTCTGAGGCACTCACAAACAATGTGTATCACTGTTCGTGTCTGCAGCTTTAAAATAAGTATGTTACAACAAGATAAAATGTACCGATTATAAAAAGTGTAATAGAGGACGCGGATGTAGACCTTAGTTTATACAAGCATGTTCTTTGATGGAAACAGCTATGCCTGATATCATCTCTGGAAAAAAGACTTAAAATTCTGTCAAGTGCAGTTTCCAAAATACGTTTGCTACCACAAGATTAAGAACATGAACTGTGGGAGCAGTGATATAGCACGTGGTTAAATACCACACACTACCAATGGTAGTGGTATACCTTCTTCAAGACTGTTCCTTAATGAAACCGGGTGTGCCAATTAACACCTTCAGGACAAAGTCTTGGACTTCTGTTAGGATATGTTAGATGTAGATGCTAACGCATATTGCTGCTGCATGTTAGATGTGTCATAATAAAATAACAGTTGTCCATTAGAATGCTCACATACACCGATCTCTAACCTTTCATTATAAATGAATGAATGTATTCATCTGATCCCTTAGCTGGGAGAGGAGAGCCCTGTCTCCGTGACAGACAGCAGTGGCAGTAGCTAATGGGACAGCATCAATGGTAGTATGTATTTCATTATCCTAAGCTGCAAGACTTAAAATTTGTATTTAAATAACACAGTTTGAGGTTTTAGTCCAAATTTAAAATGGCACCTTTTTCTTTAGCGTCCTCGATTTTCATCTGTAGTCCGCTCTCTATCTCCAGTTTCACTCAGAGCACCATGTCATAGGTAACATGATTTAAAAGCATCCCAAAAATGTGGCTTATTCATTTCTGAAAAAAGCCTCTCTTCTGCAAAGCACCCTGGGCCATATAGCGATAACATTTGGACAAATGAGCACCTCCTGCCATCAAATATTTTAAAAACTACTGGATGGAATAACCCTAGACCCCTCCCAAAAATCGAGTCAATGGTTCATGCCCAACTTGTTTCGTACCTGGTCAAATTCCGTCCAGCGGTGTTTGGGGAAACAAATGATCTGCTTGATCTTTTCTTTGTTTTCTACAGAGCTGAGTTTTAGTAAACATTGTGTATCTGTTACAGAAAGAAAGTGTGTACTTTAATGTGTACTTCAATACGGTATTGGCCCGCAGTCGAGGGGCTTATTGCCATTAGTACCCCGGCCTGTTAGACCGGGGTACTAATTGCTTTTTTTTCTGTTCCGAAACACGTTTCGGAACAAAAAAAAGAGGCAAAAAAATGGCCGCCGGGAATGGGAAAACATAGTCCATTTTCCCTTTCCATGGCGGCCATCGGTAGCGGGCGCGCTGGGAACACTTTGTTCCCAGCGCGTCCGCTCCCGAGAAAAGAAGAAAAAAGAAGGTAAGTGGGGTGGGGAAGAAAAAAAAAAAGTACTGTGCTCTCCGCCGGGGGACGATGGAAGCCTCCAACCGTATGGAGGCTTGGAGCGGGGATGGCCCCGCTCCGAGTCTCCACACAGCTGGAGGTTTCCATTGTCCCTGCCTGAAGGGGCCCCTTAGGGACCCTCGGATGTGGAAAAAAGGCACAATCACCACACACAAACTAATACGCCAGACACAAGGTTGTAGTCCCAAAATCTAGGGTTTATTGCAAAAACAAATAGTCTCAGTTGGCCAAATGGTCCCACGCCTCACAACGTGTGTCTAACAGGCCTCGGGGGACACAAGAGAGCGAAAATCATACATCAGTTACATATATACAAAATGAGCACCTTACAATCAGTAATGACACATTTGACACATTCAATGGCGCCCCTAATTCATTCCCTTTGAAGTGGAGGCGATGATTGACCATGGTGACAAATATGACACTTTAGATCACCATATTTAGTAACAGTTTGTAATCTCGAATTTACAGACACTATTCTTTAATTGTGAGAACACAGTTCTTCTGTTTTCATGGACAAGCTGTGCGTAGGGGGACTGGCACATTCCAGGTCTTACTATCTCCTGGTTTCGATTCACGCTCTAGAGGTCAGCTTGCTCTCCGGGGCCTCACAGCGCTCAGAAGGGGGGCCGTAAAGAAGAACATAATTCATACCCTTTAATATTAGTTTTGTGCACTACTATTCTTTTAAGGAGACTCACTGGCATCCGTGTACTGATAAGAATGCCTTGCTCCCTGCTTCCAAGGATATGTGAAGGAGGAAAACGGGCTTTTCTGTCTGGCTCCTCGCGCAATGTTTCAACATGTCTTTAATAACCTTGGATCATTGAAGCGGAATAATATCTACAGCAAAGCAGTTTTACATGAGGCAAAAGTGGCGATGTTAAAGAGAAACATAGAGAAAACAAAATGGTGATTCTGGTTACCTTAAAATGGCCGCACTCTAGTTGAACTAATAGCTACGTAATGAGTAATGGGCATATATTCTTTATACTTTAAATGAGGCGGTTGGTATTCGGCCAAACAATTATCCTGCATTGCCTTCTGTTTGAGGGGTGTCTACTTTTCTAGACTGACACGCCAGAGACTGCGGGATAGAAGGTAAGTCGGGGGGTGTGGGAGGAGGGAGGAGGAAAGGGGAAAAACAATGTAATACCTGAGGCCCTGGCAGGGGACGAACAAAGCCTCCAGCCATAGGGAGGCTCGGAGTGGGGATTGCCCAGTTTCAAGCCTCCTCATTGGCTGAGGGGCTGCCACGCCCCTCGCCGGGAACAGAGTAGCCGGCACGCATGGCGTAAAAGGGAATACCATGTGGTATGGCTCGCAAATGAGCCAATTACCAGGCTGTATTCACATTGTGCCGCGCGTGCCGGGTACTAATGGAGAATAAAGTGAGGAATAGGGAATAGGGGTGTTGGTGTAATGATGTAGATTAGAGTTGTGCAGTAGGATGTGGAAGAGGAATGTATACATAATTGGAGCTATGGTGTAAAACATTTGTAGAGAAAGAGGTTGTAGCCCTCTGGTGTAGTGGTATGAGGAAGAGGGATGTGGGGATAATACAACATAATACCATTCCATATTGCCACTTGGACAACCATTGCCATGGTGCGCAAATGCAGTGAAAATGTATCTTTTTTTGCACAAGGGCAATTTTTGCCCTGTTACTTATAACAAGCCAAATAGCAGTTTTCATGGTGCACTGGTTGTCAAATATGTTGCAGTGTTTTTAGAAATCATAAAACATTGCCCTAGTGCTAATACCATGCAACTTTGAACTTGCATCAATGCAAATATTCTGTAATCTGGCCCCTGGTTTTCTCTTTGAAGGGGAAGAGTTAAACTGCACAGGAGGACAGGTTAGCAAGTGTTTCATTTCTTGTTTGAATTGCTGAAAGCATGGCGCTCAACATAAGACTCTTTATAGTGTAGGACATCTGTGGGTTAACTGGCTGCAGAAATATGCAGAGCAGTGTGGCATCTCACATAACCTTGGCTTTGAAAAGTTGGAGGTGGAATGGAGTTGGTGGCATGAAATGCAGTTCATGATCTTTTGGTGATGTTATGTGAATGAAAGGTGTAAAAGCCTTGAGTATGGCTTTAACGCCTTCCATTCACATCAAACTGACTTTTTTATTGTTTGTATGGCAGAGAAGAGGGGTGGAACGGAACATTATTTCTGTCACCTTTTTTCCTCTGTGCTATACACGTTTTTTTCAATATTCTATTTTTAGACTTTGAAAGGCGGCTCCCTGTGGAAGCTATTTTTTGTAATTTTGTATTTTTTTTTATTTTCTGGCAGAAAGAAGGAGGGAACAGGGGAAGGTGGGGGAGGGGAGGGGCACCAACCACTACAAGGCGGGACAGATGGACAAGGGTAGATGTTGAGGACTGGGTATAAAAACTATGGTAGGGGGCTATTAATTTCATGGGCCTTCACAGCAGCCATGAAGGCACTGTGAAATTGCTCCCCCTTACAAATGAGTGCATCACGGTACACACATAAGACAGTTTTCTATTGAAGTTACGGGTCAACTGCCTCGAGTATGGCCTGTGATGCAGCAGGAGGAATCCTGTGATTCAATAAGGTGGAGTGGACGATGAGGGCGAAGTAAATGCGATGCCTCTATGTTCCGTGAAAGGAATTGCCTTTCTGAGGGCAGTCTGGTGGAAAGTTTGGGTGTAGCGATGCATGGAGGTGGTGCCAAAGGAGTACCGCCCCTTTCTGTCTGCGACTGAGATCGTCTCTCTATACTATCTCTGAGCCATCAAAACTCCCCCAATGTTGGTAAAAAACATCCACACCCACACACCCAGGATTCTCTCTGACCACATTCGTATAAGCTATCTCTTCGACTGCGTCTTCATCCTCCTGTTCCTCCTGCAGCTCATCAGCTCCAGTGTCCCTGTTCCCTTGTCCAGGTCCTCCACGTGGTTGTGACGGTGGCCCCTGAGGGGGAGGAATGACAATGACTGATGCCAGTTTCAATGAGTTTTAGCGTCCAAAGTTAGTCCACTCCAGAGGTCTGCCAGATTTAAAATGACTAAAAGAAATGGGTGGATACTCTTGGAGGAGCCGTCCGTGGTATGTCTTCCTGTCCATGAACTTTGGAGTCCAAAGAAATTGGTTAAAAGTTGTAAAAGACTAAGAGAACAACAAAGAATGATTGCAGTAGTTGTGGAAGAGTAAAGTTTCAACTTAAGTGTTATGATATGATATTTTATTTGTATTGCGCTCATACACAAGTGTTTCAGAGCGTGACGAAGCAATGGAGGGGAACAGGGAGGACAAAACAACGATCTTACTAGGCCCAATTACAGTGAGAACGCGCAAGTGTAGGGCATAGGGAAGGTGGAAAGTGCAAGGAAGAGGGGAGGAGTGGACAGTGTTGAGCAGGGGATAAACAAACAACTGGAAGTGCAGCCAGCAAGTTGGCCAGTGCAAGGTTAAAGGGCAGACAGGGGGTGTCTGGTAAGTGCAGGTAGGGGGACTGTAGGGTTACAAATACAGACCTAAGTACAGGGGTTGCCAGGAGGCAGTGCAGGTGCGTGGCTGGGTAGGCAGGAACCTGTGCCTGAAAATCAGATGGTAACCAGGTACCTGGACCCGAAGCAGACACAGCAGCAGAGGAAGAGCGAAGGCAGAAGCAAAGAGGAAGGTCTTGAAGTGCTTCTAGAACCAAAGATGGTTCTCCTGAAGTTTGAGAGAGGCAGGGAGGCTGTTCCAGAGGGAGGCCCCAGATGAGGAAAAAGATCTACACCCAACTTGTTGCATGTAGAAGACGACTGACTCTGAGGGAGTTGGAGGTGGAGGAGCGAAGAGCTCGAGTAGGAAGGTATTTACAGAGGGAGAGTTGAAGGTATAGTGGACCTAGGCCCCAGAAAGCCTTGTGGACAATGCAAAGGGTCTTGAATTTAATCCTTGCAGCCATTGGGAGCCAATGGAGAGATTTCAGGGCTGGAGAGATACAATCCCAGGGCTTGAGGCTGTCTCGCAGTCCTGTTCTGGATGAGTTGCAGGGGACAGAGAGTAGAAGCAGGCAGATTTAGAAAGAGGCTGTTGAAGTTGTCCAGCCTATAGAGAACCAGAACTCTCGAGAAAGTGAGCTTCTGGGGGAAAGAGAGGAAAGGAAGAGAGTTGGCAGTCTGGGCGTAAACTAGAATTTTAAAATGCCCACAAAGCACAGACATTGACCGCAATCACATCACCAGGCTGCATGGGAACAATCACACCATGATGTTCACGGCTGTCCTCAACCCCATCACAGTGTTCGCAAATGTTAGTGCACCCAGGTGACATCACATGGGTGCACTGAGACACCTACGGCCGGGCCCTGATATACGCAAACTAAATAAAAGTATTTCAAGCCATTGCGGACACGTTAGTTGATCATTAAAGTCCACGCAGCTGGGTGATATCACTCAAGCATGCTATTTGGACCGCAACCCCCAGAAGCTCAGTGTCTCCAGAGCCCTGGTTCTCTCTCTGCTGGACTACTGCAACAGCCTGTTTCTCAAACTGCCTTCCGCTACTCACCACCCTCTGCAACTAATCCAAAACAGGACTGTAAGACTTATTGTTGGCCTCAAGCCCAGGGACCATATCTCTCCAGCCCTGAAATCTCTCCACTAGCTCCCGGTGGCTGCAAGGATCAAATTCAAGACCCTTTGGATTGTCCACAAGGCTTTCTGGGCAAGGGCCCACACTACATCCAACGCTCTCTTCCTAAATACCTTCCTTCTCGAGCCCTTCACTCAGCTATCTCCAACTCTCTAAGGGTGAAATGTTTCTCCAGGAAGAGTGGGGGTAGATCTCTCTCCTCTACAGGTGCCTCCCTCTGGAATGGCCTCCCTTCTGCTCTCAAATTTGAGCCAGACCACCTGAAGTTCTGGAATAAGATCAACACTTTCCTCTTCTCCTCTGCTTTCTCTCTCTCCCTCCCCTCCTGACCTACCTGACCTACCTGTCAGCCACACCAACTGGCTTGTTGGCTACCCTCAGAATCTCACTGGGTACCAGGCTCTCTCTTGATAACCCATGCACTGCCACCAGGCCTTCCACACACTTAGGGGCTCTAACTGTAACCTCTACAGCCCCTTTCCTCCTTGTGCTTACCCAGAGAAGCACAGCCATGTGCTGCACTTACCCAGAGCATGCTGTCCTGTTTCCTCGTCCCTCTCCCTGGTACTTCTCCCCCCATTTCCCCTTGCACTTCTCATTCTCAAACTTGCACAATCCGAATGACACAAGGCCTAGTAAGATGGTTTTTTGTCTTGTCCTCCCTCTGTCTTCCCTCGTCTTGTTGCACCTAGAAACACTTGTGTACATGCGCATTATAAATGACATATCATATCTATATGTAGAGGTTTTGCAAGCGATTGGTGGATGGACGCGTGAGTGTTCGAAAGCACGTAATGAGGGAGTGTTATAAACATAAAAGTAAAAAGGATAGAAGAGCTGTCCTGTGCGATGGTGTGCATGTGTCAGCTGGGTATTTTAATGCTGAATGTCCTGGAAAGGGGACTGCGGAGACCATGGATGGTGATGAAGGTCCATGGATTATGTTCCTTATTGTATGCATTTGTCATGTCATCTTTGATGTCCTGCGTGTTAGTCTTAGCAGTGCATGGTGGTGGTGCAAGTTATAGCTGCTTAGTTTACCATAACTGGTTAATTTCCAAGGTTTTTCAGTTTTACTTGTAACCATAACGTCCCTTTAACAAAATGTTTTCATTGAATTCCTTAGGTTTTTATTAGTGCTATTAGCCATAACATCATTTTAACAAAGTGTTTTCACTGATTACACGGCCTGCATTAGCAGCCGTGTAGTTATGCTTAAGTTGCTCAACTCATATGAAGAGCACTTTTTGGGCAGTTTATAACTTTGCTTCCCCTGGAAGAATCCTTAACAATCTTTGCAAAAAAAGTATAAGGCCCACTCTGCATTTTTTGGCAAGTTTGGTGAGGTTTTGTCAAGCAGGGGCAAAGTTATAGGGGGGTCCCAATTTTCTTTTTTTTTCCATAGACACAATGGCAGGAGCGGTGGCCTGGTCCCAAAAGCTTGCTTTTGTAAATTTGGTGTAAATCCGTCCAGTACTTTTCTTTAAAATAGGCAAAATGTAGGTCCCAAAAAATGAGTGATATCTGTGTCTGCTCCGTGGACCCATTTCCCTGTTTGCTCCATGGATAGGACTATCATTGCCCCGGAGGGCTGCGTTATGTCTGCGGATACCCAACGTGCCCACTGATTGGCTGGTGAAAAGTGTGATGTGCATCATATTTTTCCGAAACGCCCACCATGTTCTCTTTGTGGGTAGTCGTGACTGTCCGGGGATAGCGCAATGGGGAACAGGGCTGCGAAACATGTTTGGGGGCATCTGGTGTAGGGAAGAGGAGCTAGGAAGGGTGGGGGAGTGAAAGATGGTTGATATCATGTATTTGTTTAGGTGGAAGAAGGCTGGGCGGGGCGTGGCAGTTTGCAGACACCACGCTAGTCTGCAAACAGAGTCTTGGTCGGGCGGCTTATCTAGTGACTGCAGGCATCCTTCATTAGGGTAGGGGTGTGCAATGTAGATGATATGAGGTTGTTTGTATAGATTAAAAATAGACTATGCACTGAAGAATCTAGGCTCTGCCACAACTACTGCAGTATCATACAGACATGCAACAAAGAATATGTCTACAACTTGCAGTAGCTAGTGTTTGGTGGGCACTTGGAAGATCATGTTTGGTGTTGTTTGGTGACTGCACGTTGGCTTGTTAGACTAGGGTAGTGAAATCTAGATGATATGGTAATAGTGGCATTGGTGAAAAAGGGCATATTGTTGTGCGTTGGTTGTGGTTAGTGACCAGATTCTTGGGTGAATGGGTGTGTTAAGCTTTGGTGGTTCTGGACAGACCCTAGACTCTTGGGTGCATGGCCAGAGGCCGGAGGACATAGGCCATGCACCCAAGGGTCTATGGACTGGCCACAACCACCACAGCATAATACACCCATGCACCCAAGAATCTCGCCACAGGCTGCAAATACTGTAATAATATGTGTACAGGAATGGAATTTGGACATTGGAAAAAACCATTACAATAATATGTGTATAGTAGTCCATAGACCAGGCATTCGGGCGTACAGCTTATGTGGTGAATGCAGGCAAGCTTTATTAGGGTAGGAGTGTGGAATGTAGATGATAGGAGGATGTTTGCATAGGTTAAAAATGGGCCATATGCCCAAGAATCTAGGCACTGGCAGAACGACTGCATTATCATACGGCCATGCGACCAAGACTTTAAGCACAACTATTGCAGTAGCCATTGTTGGGCACGAGGTGGTCGAATCCCACCCCCTTCCACCATTCCCGCAGTGAATAAGATCATGTGTAAACCAAGGGAGGAGAGGCCCCCACCCCTACAACATCTTGCCTTATGATGTTACATAGTTATTTGCCTGCATAACATAGCCCGCAGCCCTGTCGATAGATGCCTTTTTGTATTAGGACAAACACCCTCTTTTGCTAGGCCCAAAAATCATCACTCTGCAAAACCCAGCTCTCCCCATCCCCAGCGCCTTGCACAGAAAGCCCAAGCCTCACCACCTCACTTCCCCACCAGCCCCACGTGAACCTCGTTCTCACAGAAGTCCTATCAGTTTATTGTTGCAATTGCATGAAATCACTTCCCTAGAATGTGCTTTCCGCAGAGCGTGAGATCGAATCAAGCCTTAGCACAAGGCCCACTGTGGAGGATAAATAAGGATGAAAAAAGTAGGAGCCCCATATAATTAGTGGGCTCGGGAATAAGTGGTTGTTGTTTTAGCTTGTTGTTTTAGCTTATTATTTTCAGTGTTTTTATAATATGTGGAGGTAGGCCCAGGAGGGGCAGAGGTGATGTGAGTGTTGAGTAAGTGAGAAAGTGAAGATGCTCTAAAGATGAAGGGTGGGGTGTAGGTGTTTTCCTTTTGGGTACAAGTTATTTGTTCATTGTTCTTGGTTTGTTTTTGTTGGTTTTAAACCATTCAATGTTCAATGTTTCCTGTGTGTAATTGTACAATGTGTTGTGATGTTTATAACAAAGTGTCTTAAATATTATTGATTGTCCCAGAAAGTAAGACCCAAAGTTAACACCGGAAAGAGGAAAGAAGAATTAAGCCCTACGATGTGGTGGGGATCCCAAAGCACCTTAACCAACTGGAGTGCAACCCCCCCATCTTCCAAATATTTCCTGAGCAAGAGCAGCATCATTACATGTCCCAAATGAAGCGTGCATCCAACTACCTGTTGAAAGAGTCCTCTGATCTCCTTGCTGAAATACCTGATGAATACAAACTCTTTAGCTCAGAAGAGACTTTCATTGCATCACTCTTACCCAGCATCCAGACAAGAGCAAACGCAAAATAGCTCCAAATTGTTCGCTGCAGCTCATTCAGTTGGCAAATGACACTGAAGAAGGGTTCAACGTGATCAAGGTGGAGCTACGAGCACTCCGATGCAGAATCGTTATGTGCTAAACCTTCTAACTGCTAAGGAAGGTGGTGTTTGCAAGAAAATCTGGCGTTCGTGTTGCACATTCGCACCTTCCTCAGCTGCTGAAAATTGAACATTATCACATGTGATTGCAGCTGTACATGAACTGGGCGTGGAAATGAAAAAAGAGGGAGGAATACAGAACAACGACTGGTTCTGCATGGCATTCAGCTGTGTACCCTCTTGGCTTGGAACAATCATGAAGATGTTATTGCCCATAATTGTGTTCTTCCTGCTGATCTTCTGTGTGTGCCAGTTAGGCCTCAGGTGCTGCACAAGGGCAGTGCTGAGTAGTGTGATGGTGACAATCAGTAACAGAAATGTAAACAATACGGTGCCTCATGATATTAGGGAGGCCCAAGAACAAACAGGTGAAACTGATGAGTTCAAATACTGCATAGTGGCAATATACCACACAGGGGATGAGGTAGACAACTATTACCACACGACTATCAAACATCCCCAAAATCTGAGAATTGTAAAGAGGGTCATGTTGGATGTATTTACATGACATGCACTCATGAAGAATATGCACAGGATGGGGAGAGATTAAGAAGCGTGTGTAGGGCATGGATGCCCATCAAAGGTACCTCCGACAGGTATGAAGCGGTAAAAAGGGCTGAAGAACGTACAGGTACTGGGCGAGGGAATTCGTTACTTCAGGAGTAATAAAGGGGGGATGTTTGGGACGAGGTGGTCCAATCCCAACCCCCTCTACCATTCCCTCAGTGAATAAGATCACGTGTAAGCCAAGGGGGGGAGGCCCCCACCCCCACAACACCTTATGATGTAACATAGAAATGTGCCTGTATAACATAGCCCGCAGCCTTGCAAATAGACGTCATTTTGTATTAGGACAAACACCATCTTTTGCTAGGCCCAAAAACCATCCCTCTGCAAAACCCAGCTCTCTCCATCCCCAGCACCTCACAAAGAGAGCACAAGCCCCGCAGCTTCTCTTTCCCACCAGCCCCGCATGAGCCTTGTTCTCACTGAAGTCCTATCCTTTTGTTGTTGCAACTGCATAACATCCATTCCACAGAATATGCTTTTCGCAGAGATTGAGATCGAAGCAAGCCTTAGCACAAGTGGCCATCCGTCTCAACAAAGCTGCCCATGCCCTTTCCTGTATAGTAGTATATTCTTTCCTATTCAAAACATGTCTGTCAGCATCATGAGGTACGGGGAACATAAAGTAGTGGATCAGACCTCCAAGGAGAGACACCTGGGTGCAGGGCCTTGGTATCAAAGAGGACCCAAAAGCAGAGGTTGGAATGCCAATATATTAGCCCATATTTTTCTCCAAAGTACCCCCATTCATGCAAACATTTTATGGTCACCATTATTCTCGTATTATCAGGTCCTGTGTATTAGTTTTGTCAGTTAGGAATGTATCATATTTGATCTGACCTTCACCACAGAGATGAGCCCAGCGGACCCACGCGCCACTGAATGGACTGAGCAGCAATTCTGAATTGCAGCCTGGCATCTCCTATAGAACCATCTATGCCACATGGCCCCTCCAATCTGCTCCCTGAATGTGTATCCTATATGTTGTCGTAATTGCTGACCTTTTTTTTCATTATATTGTGCTGCCCGTGTATTATGTGGCAGAGCACTCTCGGGCAGCAGAGTTCTTTGCTTGCTAAGTTTATTTTTATATAAAGTTTGTTTTCCTTGGAATTCATCTATTGGTCTCATTCCCTGATGGGGTGTGTCATCAATATTTGGTCTGTTGGACATCATGTGCTTTAGGGTGCCCGCCTTCTTTAGTGTTTGTTGGGCAGTTAGAGAAATGTGTTTGGGCTTATTTGGTGACTGCATGAGGGCTTCTTACAGTAGAGTCTGGATGATATGATGACATTGGCATTGGGAAAAAATAGAGTTTGCGCTCCATTTCAATATGTGCAGATGGTGTGCAAATTGGGTAGGTAATGGCAAATTGTTGTGTGTGGGTTGTGGATACTGGCCAGATTATTGGGTGCATGGCTGTGTTATGCTTTGGTGGTTGCTCCCAGCCCCTAGACTCTTGGGTGCATCGCCAGAGGCCATAGGCCATTCACTCAAGAGTCTAGGGGCTGGCCACAACCACCACAGCCTAATACCACCATGCACCGAAGAATGTGCCCACTGGCACAAGCATTACACTAATATGTGTATATAAATGCAATTTGCCCATTGGAAAGAAGCATGACACTAATATGTGTATCCTTATTATACATACTGTCCAGGCACTGTATACTTTTTGGAACACAATGACAGAATACCATTGAAGTGGAAAAACCACTTTTTATGTATGTGCCATTGTTGGCACGCATTCTGTTTCTTGCACATGGTAACACTGGAGAAATCTTTGTTTGTTAACTGTGAAAAAAACACCATAATGTTAGGTAAGGTACTATGCTTCAAACAACTTTACTGTTCAATGTGCACAGTTCCTGTGTTCGTTGCATAATCATTCTGTCTGTGGGAAATAAATCCATGCAGGATAAAAAAAAAATCTAGCACATTTATTTGCTGTTACGTGTCACACTATATTTCATTGAAGTGTGTAGTGCTTACAGGAAGCAAAACTACATGTTTTTGCTGTTACAAGCAGTTGGAGTAGGAGGAATTGAAATGGTGTATGTGTTTTGCTTTTCGGAAGTGGTGGTGGTATGGTTGCAATTATATACCATTTGGCGTATTCTAACTGTTTATCATTTTTCACTTTTTAACGCTATCCTTTGATGCAGTTTGATTCCTGTTGGTGTATTCCAAGTACTGTACTATTGAAAACTAATATTACAGTATTGCGGGGCAGTTATATACCTATTGGCGTAGTGTAACTGTTGATAGTTTTACAGTTCTCAGTGGTATGTTTTGAAGCATTCTGATTCCTGAAGGTGGATTTTAGCCATTTCAATACTAGAAGTAATATTGCAGTACTATGGGTCTACTGAGATACCAGTTGGAGTATTCTGACTGTTGATACTTTACAAGTTTTGAAGGGCATCTTCAGAAGACCTTTCATTTTTATTGGTGGATTTTAACTTTCATAGTAATGGAAAGTAATATTGCAGTATTATGGGTGCAGTAAGATACCAGTTGGTGTATTCTAACTGTTCTCAGTTTCACAGTTTTGCTAGTTATGTTTCAAAGCACTTTCATTCCTGTTGGTGGATTTCAATTTTTTCACTATTGGCAAGTGATATTGTAGAACCATGGGTGCAGTTTGATGCCGGTTGCTGTATTCATTGCAGTGGTATGGGCACAGTAAGACAGCAGGTGCCATATTCTAACAGTTGCTAATTTTACATGTTAATTAATACAGTTTGTAGACCATCATACTCATTCCATTTTAAGTTCTATGTGTGAAACAATACTAGTGCATGTTTTCCGCAGATCTTGTTTCTGTGTCTATAATAATTGGGTCATTGGGGACAAAATTGTATAGCAACATGAAAACAAGTACAACATGCACATCTGTTGCCATATTGAAACTGTTTTCCATTTCAGAAGCAGCATTGTAGTGCTATGGATGTACTCACATACTAGTTGGTGTATGATAAGTTGTTGTTATAGTTTCACAGGTAATAGTTTCACAGTTAAGAAGGGTATTTTTCTTTTGCACTTACATACCTGTAATTTACGTTTGAGGAATATTAAGTAGGCATTTGTTAGATTTGCTGGTAATCTCTGTTTTAGAGTAATGGAAGTATCATTGCATTCAAACCACCCACATGTCTTTTTAATGTATGCAGTATAGTGACCTGCACTGGTTGTGGCACCCGTGTGGTAGATTATGTCTACTGTTGTGAAGGTTTTCTTGACAAGCGATACTTGCATGTGTGTGAAGCTAGCAGGCTTGTAGTTGTTGTAGTTACCATCTGCGTTGTATCTTAAAAGCATTACTATTACGTATTGGCTATGTGAGTTTATTTGTAAGGTGGAACGATTGTCTGAATTGCAAACAGTACATAATATGCCATGATTTGCATTTTGCACCAGCTGCTGAAATGGAATGGATTCACAATTAGGTACATACACAACACACTCATTGGGAACTTGCTCCTGCGCGCCATGGTTGTAGAGAGTGCATGTATGTGTCCACATATATGAAATCTGCAAGATTTCATTTATAGGTATATTTTTTCTTTCTAGCACTTGCAGTAAGTACATTAGAAATTCTTGTGGATCTTCTTGTGTGTTCATGGCGAATCTCACCATTCCCGCACAGTAGTCCAATTCCTGCCTTGTTCGTGAGACACTGTTAGTATTTTCAGGATTGTTTGTTGCATTTCTATGAAGGAGGAGCATTTGCAAACACAACTGGTCTGTGCCGTTCAAGTAAATGTATTGAACAAAAGATGGCAATTGGAACAGAACATTGATTGCTACATTTGCATATCAATTTACACCAGTTGTGTTAGAAAATTTGAATGGACATGAGAAGTCTGTGTTTGTGTCATTTGCTGGAGCTCCACTTGTTTTTTTTAGAAGACATCTTTCTCTTTGTTTCTGCTGTTATATGTGTATTTCCGTTTGCACTCCATCTTTTTGTGGTTGTGTTACTTGATGGAGTAGCAGCTGCTTTCACTTTCTTTGGTGGTACTGTTGGAAGATCTGCTATAAGTTTTGTTTGAATTACTTTTCTTTTAACACGTTTTCCTTTTTGAGGAACAGGGTACATACTGAGATGGGGTGTGTAGAGTGCACATAGTCTGTTGTACTCCACGATGCAAGGAATGTCACCCTTGACTTTGTTTGTATCAAAATTGACTAGAAATAGTCCTTCAAGTGTACATAGGCGTGACAGTGCTATGCAACTCATATCTTCTTTAAAGACTGTGCTGCCAATGTCAATCAATGCATGATCGAGCGTTAGACCTTGTGAGTTAACAGTAGTGACTGCATATGCAAGAGACAGAGATAACTGTTCTCTGCATATGTACATGTCTTTGAAAAGAAGGAATCATGCTTTTGAGCTGTCTATCCTTTTAAGTTCTGAAGGTTTGTCAAAGTGGATGTTGACAAACTGAATGTTGTTGTCATGTGGTTATGTCTGGAAGCCTACAACTGTACCAAGTGCTCCATTAACTAAACCTTGCTCCATGTCAAGGTTATGTTTTAGAATTACTCTACAGTTTAAACACAATGCAGCTGTAATGGAGATAAAGTTTTCTAAGCTATTTTGTCGTGCCGTGGCTTGTTAACACATAGGGAGTGTCATGCCTTGCACTTCCCGTTTGTCCGTGTAGTTAATTTGCACTTGAAGTGTTATGCCCATATAGCTTATGGATGAGTCTACTATTTAAGATAGATTGTGAATCCTTAGAAAGAAGATCAATCTGAATGCTTTTTAAAATGTTAGCATAGGTGAGGTCTGCAGACTGACACATGTTTTGAGTTAGTTCTCTGTATTGGAAATGTTGTCAGAGATTTACATTTCCTATGCTGCCAAGTGTCTTACGGCACAGTTTGTGTCCTAAGGTTTTAAAATTAGGTTCACCTTTCACTGGTGTTAATTGTAGGAGATCTCTGAAAACAATAACATGTTTTGCTCCATAGAGTTTGTCATCGTTCGTATTAAGGACCTCTTGCAATCTGAGGTGAATCAAAGTCAACATTAGGTTGGAGACCATGCTCACCCCATCTATTAGGAGCATTTTCATTTGTTTTAGAATTCTGCGTAGCTCCAGAGCAGCTTCTGTTGAAAGTTTTCAGGGCTCTAATTTGTTTTGGTGTTCTACTGGAAGGAGGAGCAGTCGGTGTAAAGTAACACCACCTACGTTGTAGGCAGCTACACCTGTGGGGGCTGTTACAACAGCTGAAAGCTTGTTATTTGTTGATTTTTAGAGTAACTTTCTGATGATTTTTATTAAGAATGTTTTGCTTGAAACAGCTTCACCACTTACATACAGAAGTACAGTTTTAGAATTTTGACAGCTACAAGTTTTAGTTTCGTGCTGCACACCATGTTCAATTTCTTTAATTTTTTTAATTTATTTTTTATTTTTATTGATTTAGTTGATAATCAACTTTTTCAATAACAATTGATTTTGTTGTCATTAGATATAATTAATTTCTTGAACTCATAAAATATTATTACATCCATCTCTTAACATAAACATATACAAAAATGTAATACAATTAATATAATTGAATTTAAAAACTAATAATCCATGCACCTATGTGACACATGAAAATCTGTAAACACCTAACCACATAATAATATGTAATATTAGAGTCATACTCTAGGATTCTGAATTTTTAACACTATTGTCTACAAATCATGTTGGTCATGTTTAGTCCTCTATCTCAAGAAGAGCAATGAATTTAGCTATTGCTAATTGAACCATTGTTCATTTTGGATGGTAAAGTTTGTTCCACAGATCCTGTGGGGTCAATATTCTGTGATGTTTAAAGTAAGATCTAAAATACAGAGTTTGCTTAGTTGTCAAGGTTATACATTCAGTAAGTAAATGCTGCATGGTCTCCTTACAGACTTGATAGTGGCAGAAATTGTATTAGTATTCTGATTCCTTTATTTGTTTTCGATGTTCCTGTATTTGTTTTGTTTTGACCATATTCAATCAGTAGCATAGAAAATGTGTGTAAGTCTTGGATTAGGAAACTTATGTAAATAAGATTCAGTAGCACAAAACTTCTTTTCTTGTAATGAATTATCTTTAAAAATCATGTATTGCATGCACAGATCTATTGTGCGAATCAGTCTAATCGTCACGATTTATTTTTGGCTTTAGTAGGATTGTCTATAAGGAGTCCTGCATTCAAGACCAATGTAAGCTTTCTATATACACTTAACTTCCTCCAACAATACTTTACAAACAGAGACGATAAGCCGAATTCAAACCTCAGACCAGGCATTGGTATACTTTTTGGGAGACCCAAAACTCTCTTCCAAGGTTTTCCCTCCATTTTTGTCCAGAAATGTTCTGACAGGGGAGATTTGGTATCTGCTCCTTAAAAGACTATTGTTGTAACTTTTTGTAAATAAAAAGTGATAACAGAAGAGTAAGAACATTTTCCAAATTTGCCCTGAATAATCAATGCTTGTGATGTAGCTATTCACATTTTTGTTTCAAGGTCTTGTAAATATGGTTGGTCATTAGAGTGGTTATTGACAATGCCCAAATATTTGTATTGTTGAATGACTTCAAGCTTATTTCCATTCAGCTGCCATTTAAAGTTACAGGATTTTATTTGCGTTTTTGGATGACAGCATAATATTTTAGTTTTATCAACCCTGATTTCCAAAATTTTAGGCGCTGCATATTTTTCCAATGCATTCAGAAGTACTTGGAGACCTATAGGAGTTTTGGAGATGAGAAGCAAATCATCTTCATAAAAGAGACAAGCTATCAGAGACTCGCCAAGTCATGGATGATCAGATAATACAGATGAGAATAAGTTCTGAATGTCTGCAATGAAGAAATTAAAAATAGTGGATGCAAGTATGCAACCCTGTGTCAGACCACGATAGGGTAATATTCGGGCAGAGAGCTGTCCTTCTGTTGTTAACCTGACCTGTATCAATGTCTTTATATGTAACTGAGTGATAAATGTGATTCAATTCATAGGACATCCAGCAGTTGATAATTTATGAAGCATAAGAGCTCTACTTACGGATCAAATGCTGACTTTAAGTCAAGATATGCCATACATATCGGCTGCTTAGATCTACTAATGTGTTGCTCAATTGTCGTTATAGTAAGAAGATTGATGGATGTACCCATACCAGGAGTAAAGCCTGTCTGATGCGGGTCAAAACGTTTTTTCTGACTGATCCAGAGACTAAGTCTCTTACGATTAGCCTTGAAAAAAGCTTGTCGGAATATCAAGCAAAGCTATTGGCCTGTAGCCACCAGGGAGTTGGTGTTCCCTTTTTTTAAAATGGCCACTATTATTGATTTCCTCCAACTTCCAGGAATTTGATGAGTGTCCATCACTTCTTGGTAGATTAAGAAGAGTATTTTAGCCCAATATTAAGGATATGCCTTTAGGTCTTTATTAGAAAGGTCATCATGGCCCGGGGCTCTTGAGCAACTTAGTTTAGAGATGTAGATCTTTATATCGTCTATGTCAAATTTCAGTGAAGGTTCCAAGGGTGCAAAATAATCCCTCTTAAGAATAGTCTGATCTTTGCTGGAATCAGATCTGTGAAACGGGCAATCCAGCCTTGCTCTGGGACCGCATTTATTTGAAGCGATGGCTGCAAGGTCAATGTGGCACCATTAAGTAAGTGCCAAATAGCTCCAGAATTTCAGGAAGCTAACACTCTGAGCAATGTTTCTCCATCCTATGGGTACAGATATGATCTTCTAGATGTGACCCAGTTTTTGTATTTTGATTTTAAGGTTTTAATCAGGTGTTGTTGATTTATAGCATTATGAGATACTTGCCATATTTCTCTTCTAAGTTGAGCTTTTCTTTACTTGAGTTCAGGATCATATTTATGCTTGTGTTTGAAGACAGGTTTGCCAGATTTGATTGGTTCCTCTACAAAAAGTTGTAAAGTTGATGCATAAAGCTCAGCACTTGGTGTAAGTATGTTTTTGTTGTTGATGTTAAATTTTAGAGATTGGTACAGATCTTGTAGGCGATCTGGATTCCAAAGTAACCGATTGCGACCACTAGTCACGATCAAGCGTTCGCCTAAATATCGTTCTGGCTCATCGATGTTTGGAACGGGCCATTTCCATGATACTATAAACGGATCGTAATCACTTTGGTTCTGTTTCCGGATCATAAAATTATCAATACAAGGAAACATGTTTCGGTTTGTGTATATGTAATCAAGAGTGGCTCGGTGATGTTGCCGATCCCAAGTCGATTGAGTCAGGAGACCACCTTCCACTGCACCATTAAGCATTACCATTTGCCTATTCTCCATGAGGTCCATTAATCTACGTGCTGTTGGAATCTGATGTTGTTTGGTGTTGGATACACCCTGCAAATTCAGATCGCCTGCATTGAAGGTTGTTGTAATAGTTGGATCTGAGGCAATTAAATCAAGTATCAGTTGTATATCAGTAAAGAAAGTGTCTTCTCTGATAGCTGGATGGTCCCAGTAAAGGTTAACAAGAGTGATGGAATGTAAATGCATGGAGATTTTGACTCACTGAGTATACAATTTAGGTTGAGCCCAATTTTTAAGAATAATACAAGTTGAATTTTTAGTGGCAACAAGCAAGCCTGCCATTGGTCTTCCTTTGGCTTGTTTTAGAGCAGGAATCATTGATATGCTATGGTCATTCCATTAGGAATCGCCGTCAGCCACGTCTCTTGTAATATTATAATGTCAAAAATATCAAGATCATTACATTGATTGTTAAAAAGATGACTGTGTCCGCGGGTATTCAAAGATAGAAGCTTGAAAATTCGGTCTACTGGCAATGATGGTAGTTATGAGTTAGAAATGTATCCTGACTGCATATGCAGAGGATTGTTATTTGAAATAGCTCCAGATTGTTTGTATGTTGATTTTGTAAACCCTCTTCCAAGAAGGTGCTGCGTGTTACTAGGGTGACTGGTATTACTGAACTCTTTAATTTTAGTCGAAGTAGCGTTATATTTTTCAAATGACTCATAGTGTAATGTAAAACTCAGATAAAATATTGTTGGCCTCGCTTGCCATATTAGATTTAGGATTGCGCCTGAGCAAATCCACAATCTTGCACTAGTCAGATCCGTCTCGTGGAGAAACTCCACTCGATTTATATCAGACGATTATAGGTATTCCAATGTTGGAGCTTCAGTAAAAATGTGCAATACTGAAGTACGATTGAGATCACATTTCTCCTCATAATCTGATCTGCACTGTATTATTAGTGTGTGAAAGTGTACATGTGTAGAGGAGGTCCCAAATAAAGCCTCCACTCCAGTAGCCCATTTTGAAGTACCAGGAACGTTCACACCAAAATATGTGACGTATGATGGGCACATAAACCAGCAGAGAGCCACAGTAGGGCTCTGCCCAGTACCTATTACAAGAGTAACGCTTAGTGAAGTACCGATACCCAGACAACCATGGACAGTAAGGTATCCATTAAGAAAACACTACCTGCAAATGAGACGAAATGAAGAGTGCCTAAGTACTGTATCGAAGAAACCAAAAAAGTCTTAATGGAAGACGAATGGTGATGTCACGGGGACCCGGACAGACTCACAGATAGAAGAAATGACGACCCGAGTATGACACAAAGAGACGAAGCGCCGTGAATAACGATATCGTGAACCTCAAGTAGAAGAACAATGTTGAAATTCAAAGAAGTAAGCAAGATGAAGATATTCAACCAGTTTACACATGTAAATATGCTTGGAACCACAAGAAAGCTAAGAAAATATTACGGCTTGCTATGCTAATTAGGAGAATAGTGCGGCAAGCGCCATTATACATAAATCTACCTCAAATAAAGTACTTTAGTATAAGTATATTCCACTTTGCAAACAAAGCAGAATCAACTCAGGTTACTAGAGGCCGAATGAGCTGAGATTCCTATTCTAGCAAAACGAGAAGAGACGGCTGAATCGAAACTCGGCAGATGCTACCCGTGCCAGGAGAGCCAAGGTCATACCAATATAAGGAATGAACAGTAGCTACATATAATTCAAACTTAAGAACAGAATATCCTGTCTCTGAAAAGTCAAGATAAGAAAGTGTAGGCAGGTGGCAAGCTAAATAAGAATCAAATACACAAATTAAAAGAAACTAGACAAATTCACAGTGTGGGAAGCATGTGAACAGCCGAGCAAGAAGAAGCATGGGTTCACATCTACGCTTGGCATCCACGCAGACCGAGATATCAGAACTTTTCCAGACAGAAGATGCAGTTTCGAGGCCAACCACATTGAAATAATTGACACATAGTTGCTGAAGTGATGAATGATTGTGACCTTTATTGGAGAAAGGCCGGGTAACTAAGGGTCACCAAGCACCTGGCAGACTGTTCTGCATGCTGCTAAGCCAAGTGGAAGAATATGCATGGGGTTGGTGCCAACCCAATCACAATGGACCAAATAATATAGGGTCCTATAGTTAGTATAACCAATGAGACGTCGTACTTTTAGTGACGTTTTCAGTAGTCATTTTTGAAGGTAGGGCTTAGATTCCCACCTGACAATGTTTACCCAATCCCCTCACTCCGTTACCATATACAGATATAGTACCTATATTAAAGTTACCTTTTCATAACCAATAGAACTGCAGGTTAACTTTTGAGTGCTACACATCAATTATGATGAGTTTTGAGTATAAATGTTAGAACTTGTATAAAGTTTGTTGGAGTTGACGCGAGAAGGATGAGCACATCACTGCTGATTTCCATGACTCCCTGTTTTTTGTACTTGTCATTAAACAGACTCCCTTTGCCAAACCATTGAGTTGTCCTTATTGATTGGTGTTGCAGTAATAAATCTGCACCCCCATCCATTTCAGGGATGCAGCTATCTCGTCTTAAAGCACCTCGGAGCAAACCTCGGCTCTATCGGCCGGCTGGGGTCTCTGGAGTACACAGGGTTATTAGAACTGCTCAATAGTGGAGCTGATTTGGTATTTAGGTCTGATTTTGTTTCTCGATTGACTCTGGAAGTTGCTATCTGTTGTTGTTGCTATTCTCCAAATTGTACATTGCTTGCAGTTAAATGAGATTGGGGACAAACAACAGGATCTGAGGTAGAAAAGCAGCAATGTATTAGCTTTTCTATGTCAGTTAGTCTTTGGTCAAGTATTTTCGCCACTCCATTGTCTGGTGGTGGATTCAACTTCACAGGACAAGATTTGTCTTCTGCTTGTACATCTTTTTTGGATGATTTGGACGAATATACTTTCTGCTCTTCATTTGCATCTATTAATTTGTCCAATGGCTCTTCCATGGGTTCCGTCATGTTTTGCTTTCCTTTTTTCAACGGGTTGTTTTTTCTCGTGATTTTTGTGTATTTCTTGCTAATTGCTGCGCTTGCATCTAAAATTTGTTTGTTAAATTTGTTTAGATTTTTTAGGAACTGTTTAGATGCTGCGTGAATGGTTAGACTGACTTGATATTTTTCGATTTCTTCAGTTGAGGACGTACTGGAGTTTTCTTACACGATGCTGTGGTGGAGTTCAAAAATATTTCAAAATCAACTCTTATCTCCAATGTTGTTGAAGCCTGCCGCTGAATTGCATTTTTATTAGTTATTCTTGCTGCATCAATGTCAATAATTGCTGGAGGTTGGTTTATGAATTGTTGACTATCACTGATTTTTATGATGTTCATAGCTAACATCGACTTTACAAGGGTGATGTTCTCGGCCACCATGCTTGATTGAGTATAAAAATGACCATTTAGTTGGATAGTCATAGGCTCTTGCAGTAATCGATCATCATCATAGTTGCTAGCATTGCCATTTATTGCTGTCGGTAGCAAAACATTTGTATGATTGTCCATTGTTGAATTTCCTGGAAAATGCGTTATGTTCTGCTTAGATAAGATTGAATTAGCTTCAGATTGTTGTTTTAATATATTATTCAGGAGCTAGGATTGTGTATTTAATCTTACATCAATGGTCTCATATAATTTGACCATCGTTGTCAGCGTTAAATTCATAGTTGCTAAAGTGGACTGTAATAGAATGTTCACTAATGAGGAGTCCGTTTATAATGGGCTCTCTTGAGGTTAAATGTTCAGAGAACGTTATTGAAAGGGGTGAGGAATTTGGGACCGCTGTCACAAACATTATTGGAGATTGTTACACTGTGGAGCAATGTACTGAATTTAAGTCACTGGTTCTGGATTTCAAAGGAGTATGTTGAAAGTCAGGCATAGCCGTCGGCCGACCACCAGTTAATTCAGCATGTTCAGTTAGAATCCGGTAGACCTTGTTTTGTCGGGGTGATTCAATGATTATTGAATCATTTGTGCTAGCAGGTAGGGAGCAGGCTGCATGTAAAGTGGTGTTATTTGCTGATTTAGTTAAACCAGACAATGTTCTATCAGTGCAGGTGCACACAGCCTTCACTATAAGCTGGTTGTCGGCACAAGCCGCAGCTGTTACAAATGCCATAGTATTATCGATGACATCTGTACACATTTCTGGTGCATAATTATTGTTGCAGATACCCTATTGCAAAATTGTGTCTGTATTAGGCTCTGCATTCACATCTATGTTATTCACAAGAGTTCTATTTGATTCTATTGAGTAGAATGAGCGTATATCGGCAGACGAAGTGTAATCCTTGTTTCGCGGTATTAAAGCAGAATCTTTAAGAGAACATGGTGTATGCTTATCTTTAAGCAGAGTCTGTTTTAATCGCTCTATTAATTTGAGCGTTTCTAATTTAGACGGTATATCCATCTTCAAGGTGTTGAAGGCAGCTCTATGAGCCTTCCGCATACGAGGCAGCCTGGTAATTTCAATACAGTCAGAGATAGATGTGGCACCAAGTGCAATGCGAATGAGATGGAGCACTGAGTTTTAATCAGTGATTGTCAAACAAAAGGAATTTCAAACCTGCTAATATATAAATGCCCCTGCTCACCTCCCCTACTCAGAACTAAACAGCCAGGAAACAGCCCTTGTACAACAGGGTTTCCACAATAGCGCATGCGCAATGGCGAGTGAGCAGTAGATAATATGGGATTGTGGGAAAAATGGGTGCCGTTTGAACACTTAGCAAGGCAATCACTGTAATAAACATCTAAAACAAACAGAAACAAACAGGGTATAAGTACGTTTTGGGGAAAATAAGTCAAAGTCCAATTAGTTGCTTCATAAAGGGCACATACCATTGTTAGTCAGCAGAGTGATTCCACAAAGAAACAGGCACGAAACAGCCCTTGTACATGAGGGCTTCCACAATAGCGTGCATGCAATGGCGCGTTAGCATTAGATAATATGGGATTGTGTGAATAATGGGTGGAGTTTGAACACTTAGCATGGAAATCGCTGTAACAAACACTGTTGTTAGTCAAAACGGCACTTGCACAACAGGGCTTCCACAATAGCACGTGTGCAATGGCATGTGAGCAGTAGAAAATATGAGATTGTGGGAAAAATGGGTGGAGTTTGAACACTTAGCAAGGAAATCACTGTAACAAACACTGTTGTTATGTTGTTAATCAGCAGAGTGATTCCACAGAGGAACAGCCATGAAACAGCCCTTGCACAACAGGGATTCCATAATAGAGCGCCACAATTATTTCTTTAGTTACTTCAAGAAAAACGCTACGTTGCTTATCATTGAGTTGTGAATTAAGAAGATCAATGTTTTCTTCAGATTCCTCATATTGACCCCTTTTGTTTTCTACTTCAGTCATGGCTAATTCTGCTTCGTTTACTATTAGTGGCTCTTGGCTTCCTCTAGCAGAAGATTGACTGCCCTCAGGAGTGTCTTTAATTAGCTGTTCTTGAACGTCTTCCTATTGTTGGCGTTCATTGTCCAAAATCTTTTTATACTGCTTGAAATTGATTATTGTTATACTGCTTTCATTTGCATTAAAAGCATCTTCATAGGAGTCATTGGTGCCTAATAAATCTTCTTCTTTTCTCCATGGTTTAAAAAAAGTTGGAGTAGGGACATGTAGTAAAGGTCTCAATGTTGAGGAGTTTTAAATGATAGCTTTATATGATTAATCAGGCTGGGTTTGGTAAGTTTAATGAGGCTGCCTTCATAGGTTTTGACTTTGTATTTACCTTTTTTTCATCTAGTTTAATATTATTCTTGTATGAGAAATGTTGGGCTATGTGATATAGGCCCATGTTTTCCAAAGCAGTACTCCTGTTTAGGTAGTATGTGTCCAATAATCTGTTTTTCAAAATGTTCTGGCTTTTGGGATTGTTTTTGGCTATTGTTTCTATGTCTTGGTATGATTTGAGCACTCTTTTCTGGATGCAGCAGGACCAAGGCTTAGCCAGACTATGTTTTCAGATTTTCCATACAAGGCTGTGCCTGTTAAACGGTCTGTAGCTTCATAGCAACCACATTCTCTATGGAAGAGGATTTTTATGCCAAAGCTGTATGAGTTTTGTGACAGTGATTTGTCAGATGATATGTCATCCAAGAGGTCTGCTTTGGTTGGGTAGGCTGTGACACATCATTCAACAGCAGTGGAATTGTCTGCAATGTACTGTATATCTATGTTTGCATTCCACAAGAGGGCAATGATTGCATTGTAATCATTGATGCACTTTAAAGCCTCACTTCTTTTAATGCAACATGGGTTTATTGGCGATTTGCCTTTCACACCATGTCTAACAGAAGACATGAAGATGTTTACTTGTCCTTTTGCTGAAACTGGTCTAGGGAAACCAAAGCAGCATTTGGTGCAGTATTTGCCTTTGTTTTTATATCTGCGTCAACAATATTTGCCACATTTATGTCTTTGAAACCGTAAAATGTATCTATTTAGCTTACTGTGTGTGCTTTCTGAAGGGGTGTTGCAAGTTACACATTTGTGAATGAACTGCAAAACAGTGGCATCACTGTCCTGAAAAAATTTAGGAGCATCTTTTATCCACAAAAGCATGTGGATGTGTGGTGCTCCTCTGGATTAATATTATTTTCTCCAAAATAAGTGTTGCACTTCCCTGAGGGGAGGAATTGCTTTATTACAGATGAAGTGCAGCACGGCAATAAAGCAGTAGTGGAAGTGCCTTGATACATTTACAGGGTCAAGAGAGCAGCGTTCTCCTGGTGTTTTTATGTCTATCCCTGGTTTGGTTTCGTTTGCTATATGTGCAAGTCTTCCCATGCATACTCTTCACAACTTAAAGTGACAAACCATGTGGGTGGGCCAATTTTCCGTAGCATACTTGGTATATCTGCGTGACATCAGATCCAATGTTCTTTTGTACCACGCATGTTTGCCAAGATAATTGTGATACTTGACTGCAAAATTTCTTCTTTGTCTTGTACCCTTTGAAGTAGTTGCGTAGCATACATGTTCAAATAATTGGTACCTGTTTTCAATGTGTGTGCAACTCCGTAACATAGAGTTGGTAGTTCAGTTTGAAACAGGAGGTGGAATATGTATTCAACGTTTTGTCTGAATCTGGGGTCTTCAGAATACTTTTCTAAAGAGCGGTATTCAGATGCAGTTATTTCTATGGAACTTCCATCATACCTTCCCCCTTTTTCAGTAGAAAAGAGCAGAGAAAAGGCTTTTGCTTCTTCAATTTTTCCCAGATGCTGATTGAAGATCTTTTGGCTTGCCGCATTTGATATGTTTCTAGTGCATCTTCTATGCTGTCTTTGGAGTGCAGTGGGTGAATTGTATACTGGTCTAAAATATTAGATGGTGTAATAGGATCTACATGTTCAAATTGGCCAGTTGATGAGGAATACTGAATTATTTCGATGGTTTCCCATAGGTTTTCTTTAATGTTTATTTCTTTTTAGTATTCATTGTTCTCTGTTTGATATTGTGGGGCTTCTCTAACTTTGTTTAAGTCTACTATTTGTTGCCCCATTTCTTTGTCTTTCGTAGGTACACCATTCACTAGGATAATCAAAGATTGCTCTATTGGCCGTTGCACTCCCAGAGTGTCTACATCTTCTTTAAGATCTAATGGCAAATAAACTACTTTGGCACCAATGCCTTTTAGTCATTCAGAAGGAGGCAACTTGGCTGTTTTAGGTTGAAGACGTATTGTAGCTTGAAATAGGTGTACTGTTTGAATTATAATCCTCTCATACAAATTAAGCTGTTGGAGCAGTTTTGGAAGTGAGAATACTTCCAAGGTACTAGTGATAGCCTTTGAAGGCATTTGGTCATTATCAAGCTTTGTAGTGCAGCATGTACAAAGTATTTAGGGGTTAGTCATTTCATATTTGTTTTCAGCAATAAGGTAGAGAGCTAATTGGAACATTGGGATTCCTCATTGTCTTCTATTTTGTATGTTATATCTAAAGTTTTGGTGCTCATTGTATAAAAGGTTCTGCAACACCACACACATACTTGGTTTGGTACTTCAGCAGATGTGCTTTTAAACTTTTCTATTTCTTTTTTGTACATGTGTATTAGAAGGTTGGCATCTCTAAGTTTGTCGCTACTCTTCTCTAAAGATACTGGATTTTCTAACTGCTGTTCACTTCCAAAATATTTGCTTTGGAAGTTGTCTATTTATTCAAGGAGTTCTTTGGCTGTGCCATGTGGGAGAATGTGATTAAAATGTTACAGTTCTAAAGCAGGACTTTTTGCATAGCACAGTCTCTGGAATAGAATCTGTATAGTGGAATGGTGTTTCGCTATCATTTTGATGTGGTGGAAGGTGCTTTTGCAAGCAGGCCCGGAAATGCAGGCTAATGAATGTCCTTGCAGGCCTGTATATTTGCGCACTGGACAGAAGTTCATGGTTTGCAACGTTTTCATTCTCATTTTCTCTTTCGCTTTTACATAGTGATTGAGGAATTGCCGTAAAGATTTGAAGGATTGTTTTGTATGTTACACATTAAGGGGCAGGGCCATTTGTAGATGGGAAGGATTGGTTCGGCGGAAACGAGAGTTGATTGTAAGTTTGTTGGGGGCATTCTTTCAATGAGGGTTTTTTCTGCCATAATGGTGTTGTTTATCATTACATACCCTCGGCCACTGCTATGTTTGGCAATTGACTTTGTCTGCTATTGTTTGTATGCCTCTTTGCTGAAATATGGCTCTGTGCTGGTTGTGTGAATCCACTCACCTGAACAGAAGTTTGCAAAGTTATCTATGTTGATATTGCACATGTTGTGAAGTACTTTTTTGTAATTCACTGAAACTTTTTGTTAGTCGTTTCATTCTCTTTAAAATTAATATGAACAATTTTCTCTTGAGGAGCATTGCACTGTTAATAAGAGTTTCCAGGATTAATTTTCTGCAGTAAGTTTTTAAGGTTAAGCATGATTTCTCTGCTGTTTTTATAAGATTCTGAAGGACTGTACGTGGAATTTATTTGTGAAAGTACGTTTTTTGGAATGCTTCACTGTGGCTACGTTAACATTGGTAGATGCAGTGCTAGCACCACTGGTAGTTTTATTATTATTACATTTCGTTTTATTTTTACATTTTGGAAGAGGGACCATACTTTTTTTCCTGCTAGCTGGTTCAGTTTTATTCAGTGACTGCATTAGCTGTTTTGTTTGAACATTTGATACAAACTGTGCTAGAGGTGGATGACTATTTCGCATGATTTTAGTTTTATCTGCTCTATTTTTGCTTTTTTTACGAAATTGCTTTTTGGTAGGCATTCTCTTCTGTCGGAGAAAAAAGGAAAGTGTGTATTTCAAAGTTGTGCAATGTAGTTGTGTGGACTGTTCATGAGTGTCTGAATAATAGAATGATAATGATAATGATAATGATGTGTTATTTATATAGCGCCTTAATCCAAAGCGCATTACAGAGCACATATTTACATACAATATCACCCAACCAAAATTGGTACACATTTATCGACCTCGGAAGGATGAAAGGCTGAGTTGTCCTTGCCGGGATTCGATTCGAACCTGCGACCTGCAGTTCACGCTCAGATCGCAGCAGCGAGCACTCAACCCGCTGTTTGTGCAATGAGCTGTTAGTTCTGGTGGGGAAGGTTGTACTAGTAGCTGTGTGTGTTGATATGTGAAAGGTTTGCTTCAGTGTGTATGACAGTGTACTGTGCATGAATAAGTAAGGATAGTACAATGTTTTCACGATACTAGTGAGTGTTACGATAGTGGTGTTCAGATGACAATACAAAGTGTGTACCTGCTGAGGTGCAATGAGTAAGAGTGAAGTAAATTCTGTTGGATTGTATGAAATTTGTAGGCTACTATACAACAACACTGCACTGTATGAGTAACAGGAAGAATGCTACTACACTACTGCACTTACTTCGTTGGATGTGAAGAGTAGTTTTCTTCTGGGTTTTATCTTCTAGTATAGATGTTTCTGGCTTTCATGAAGCTGTTATTCACTGCAATTGCGAAAGAAGACAGAGTGTATGTGTGTTAATTGCAAAATAATTGTAGTAGGAGAACACATTATTTTACACTGTAGGAGGATTTGTTGGGAAGAAGTGTTAGTATCATTGCACGTGATTATGAATGTGGTTGTGAAACTGCTGTTGGTGCAGATGGGTTGCCACTAGATTCCTAATACTTGTTTGGCAGCAAGCTTCCAGTGTCACTAGGATATTACAGGCCATGTTGGCATGGAAAGTCAGGTGTTGAAAAATGTTAGTCTGTATGTGTGTGCAATTGCACAGCACTGTATAGGAATGGGGACTTGGGAGCATCAGTTTTTTATGGTATTTGGGCCCATGTTCCTGTGATAAGTATGCCCTACGAGGCTGCAGTTTTCCAAATGTGAGAGTTGTTGCACTGTTTGTATTGGAAATGGAGTAGTGCAAGTCCTAGAAGGCTGAGAAAAAGGCAGAAGCCCAGAAAGATGTACAGATTAGAAAGAAGAATATTAGTGTGTGCATTTTATTAACTTTCCCACACATAGATGCTTGCTACATGAGTGCCACTGCAGTATGTTGGAGACATCCTTCCCTGTTCCTTTAATTTATTTATACAAATTTACAGAGAGCACTGTTGCAAATGTACACATGCATTTATTTGGTTTCCTTCAAATCGTGCTGAAATGAGTAGTTGTAAACGCAGTCCATTTTGTTAATTTTTCAATCTATGTACTTGCCATGCTTTGGTAACATACATGCACTTTTCGTTCTCTGTGTGAATTGTGGGTGTTTTAATGCAGGTGTGTTAGTGGGAGAAGTGGTTTCAAAAGTGACAAACTGAAAGAAGAAATTAAGAGTTTGCACATTACAATGGGTGATATGGGCAAGCATGCATGTCGTGGTAATACTTTGAAGTGTCACATAGGATCTGGCACGTGAATATGCTGTGGAAATGTTCCCAATGTGCTTTTTTTTTTTTTTTTTTGCAAATAAATCACAGAGAGTGCTGCTAAAATTGAAATATGTGGTTTGAAACTGTTATGCAAGTGGACATTTATAGAAAACTTTGAAAGCACACAGCATTGTAAGTAACTGAAACTTGATGTCAGGTGATGGGACAAATGAGAGTATGATTATTGAGTAGGTTATGCAGGGTAAGCTGTGAGACATGTTCATATGCATTGATAAAAGAGTTGCAAATGTACTGCACAAAACATATACATACCTATAGTATGTGTTGATGGATACATATGTGGATGAATCATCAGGAAGTGGACATCATGGAGCGTTTCACAGTAGTTTTTGATGCAGGTGCTTGGAAATAACAGGAGACCAGTACTCTGAGTGTTGAACTGTACATCTGAAGCGATGAACTGTGATGGCAGAGGTAGATGTAGAGGTTTTGGCTGTGATTGGTGGATGGGTGTATGACTGCTTAACAGTGGCAAATGAGGGAGTGCTTCAAAGAGTGAAGTGGAAAGGGAAGAAGAGCTGACCCCGTGTTACAGGGTCCACCGACAACGGGGTAGTCCGCGGATAGGGCGTGCTCCATCCGGGTCTTCTCAGCATGCCTGGCATGGAAATGGGACTGTGGGAATTAGCCAATCAGGTGTTGAGGTTCTTCTTTATAGGAAGAGAGGGTAATACTTTTTTCATTGCTGTGTTCAGAGAAGATGGCAGAGATGCATAAAGTCAGTGTGTTGATGGTGGGAGATTCCTTTGTAAATGATCTGCAAAGGTATGTAGAGGGAAGAGAAATTTCTGCCAATCTTGGATTTGAGGGAGTGGAGGCTTTGTTGTGCGGTGTGCCTGGCCGCAATTTGCAAGGAGTGCTTTTTTTCAGAGATATGGCCACTTTCAGTACTCCTGATGTTTTAGTGGAGCCTTGGTGAGCACTGTATTTGGATTATATCAGTGTTCCAAATTTGCTCAGTGCACTGAAGGACTTGGTGAAGTCACTGATGCTGTTTTTTCCCACTGTAAAGGTGGTTTTCTCACACATACCACCTAGAGCAGTATGGAATATCCCCAATGTCCGCTTTCCTCAGCAAGATGCCGGAAGGTGTCTTGTAAACAGAGGCAAGCCTGCATTTTTGCATAGTGCTGGGATGTTCTCTTTCCACAATGAGAACATTATTTTTCTTAGTGTGAACTGTTTCACTGCAGATGGCATTTCTTTGTCCACCATTAAAATGCCATTTTCTTTTGCAATCCAAGGGATGCTTTGAAGAGGTTCATGTAAGATTGTAAGGAAGAAAAGTAGAGAAAGGCCCCCCAAAAAAAACAAAACACAAGGTATTTGTTTACAAGCACCTTCAAAAAAATAAGGCTCTTTTCAGAGCCACCACTGATGGGGAAATCTCCTACCCTAGGTGAAATTTCTGTACCCACACCCTAGAATTGGCCGATTTATCCACAGAGACGGCAGTAGTCCGCGGATTGCACGTGTCACATCTGGGGAGTTTGAGAATGGCAGGCATGGAAATGGGACTGTGGAGGCCAGGGGATTGGTCAATAAGGTTCCATGGGTGTGGTGTCCAAGGAGAGGGTTTGGAGTGCAGAAGGTTATGGCTATGGCTGTGTCTTTCAGGAGGAAAAGTGTATGGATTTTGGGGGATTCATGGATGTATTGGTTGCAGCTGTATGCAGAGCACTGTGGAGTGGCCACACATCTTGGATTTGATCATGTGGATGTTCACTGGTATGGAGTGTGTGGCATGAAGTGAGTGGACTTGCTTCCCCTTTATGCCACTTTAGTGATGCACCATCATCCAGTCATTATTATTGTTCATTGTGGAGGGAACAGTTTAGGCCATGTTACCTGAATCTCACTGCAGTTTGCGATGAAGGAGGCATTTGGGAAAGTCATGGACATGTTTCCGAACTCCTGAATAATTTTTTCTCGCATTGTCCAGAGAAAGATTTGGCTGTGCTCCTCCTCATTTGGTCCGCAAATGGAGAAAGCGAGGCACAATGTCAACAAGGCTGTTTGTACATTTTTTAGAGATGTTGGTATGTCTTCCTTCCACAATGAAAACATTACATTTTGCAGCACTCATACTTTTCACAGAGATGGAGTCCATCTAACTGATGCTGGTAATCAGCTTTTTTTGCAAAATATCAAAAATGCACTGCAGCCCTTTTTGCAACCATAACAAGCATTGTGCAAGTGTTGCCCACTTTAAAACTTCCAAAACAAAAAAACAACAACAAAGGCTTTTATCTAAGCCACCACTTTCTCTAGCAAAAGAGTGCAATGGTTTAGATGCTGCCATCACCCACATTCCACGGACTTCACAGGCTGTGCAGGGGCCTGCACCATTTTTTTGGTGCTTCTATTTTTCACCTTTGAAAGGTGGCTCTGAAAAGAGCCATTTTTTTTTTTAATGTTTGTATTTTGTACATTTGGTGGGCTTTGTTTGACATGACGCAGAAGGGAGGGAAAGGAAGGGAGGGTAGGGACGGGGCACCAACCACAGGGATGAAGGGGCAAGTGGACAGAGGAATATGTTGTGTGGGCCTCACTTAGGTAGGGGGCAATGCTCCTCATGCTCCTGGACTGTAGCCTCGAAAGCACTTTGGAAATGTTCCCCCCCTGCCGAGTACTGCGTCACAGTACATACAAAGTACAGTGACCCTCAAAAGGCAAGGGTCCACTATGTTCTGTATGGCCTGTGAGGCATGTTTGGGGACCCGCTGTGCCAGAGCAGTGTCTCTTGTCATGACAGGAGCAGATGCAGAGGATGTGATAGAGGAACTGAACCTACTACCACCTTTGAAGTGGACGACCCTCCAAACTGCTGCCTTGTGGTTCGACCTCAGGTGTCGAGGCATGGAGGTGGTCCCGTAGCTGTACATCCCATCGCCGTGACTGAGTATCATATTGCACTCAGTGCAGTGAACCTTGGCTGCACGCGCCTTGGGTACTGCCCCCAACGGTGGTAAAGAGCCTTCACACCCAAGACTCACGTTGGCAGCTGATAGTAGGGACTTCCACTATCTCATCCTCTTCCTCTTCTTGATCCCCTGCTGCATCATCACACCTGTTCCCCTCTCAAGGCTCTCCAGAAAGTGGTGGCGGTGGTGAGGGTGGAGGGTGATGCTTAGGCAGAGGCAGCCGCAGGAGCAGATATAAATGCCATTAGCCAAGTAATCAGGAAACCAGCAACAAAACAATCTGCAAAGCAGCAAAACAGCAAGCTGTAGCAGTGCTCAGTAGTCCTGGTCATCCAGAAACAGAATGAGGAGCAGAAGTGGGGTGTGGCCTTTTAGAGGGTTACAGGACAGGTGTGCGCTCCGTGGACACTTCAAGCCCCAAGTTGGGTTCAACATGTTGCAAAAAGTCTCTAGATCGACTAGGGCATGGTCTAGGACCTCTGCAAGGAGGAAGTTTCAGCTTAAAACACCTTGAATTGGTCATAAAAGCACTTTTTAAAGAATCCAGTGGTACAAACCGTGTCAGCGGATACAGACCAACGCTGAATGTGGGTGCCGTCACATGGTAACGTTGCGAACATTTGCGGATGGTACGGTTGTCCGTAGGACACCTATTGTGCAGGATGCGATGTGTGCATGCACCCAGGTGTCATTATGACAGGGGCTGGATCCTCGAACTAATTAAAAGTGAGATATGTTCAGCGGACAGTTCCAGACAGGCACTTTGTTTGGAGTGCACAAGGGATCAGATCTGCATGGGCCAAGGTATCCGTAGGACATAGGCGGAATCACCAAACTAATTTAAAGTATGCCACAACTTTACAGACATCAGCAGACAGGCGCAGTGTTCATAGGGCACAGGGGATTAGATGCGCATGCGCACAGGTGTCTGTAGGACAGGGACAGGAACCCCAAACTAATTAAAGTACATCAAGTTTGTACAGACATCTGTGGACAGGTGCAGTGTTCGGAGGGCACAGTGGATCGGATGCACATGTGCCCAGGGTTCCACATGACAGGGTGTGGGTCCCAGAATCATACAGAGGTGCATACATGATTTTGCAGGCATGTCCAAACAGGTGCACGCTCTATAGGACACCTCCATTTTGATTACGGACAGCCCGGACAGTCGCGCTGTCTTCAGACTCCAAACAGTTTTTGTTTTTTTTTTAAATCCACACACACACAGCAACAGTAAACACATAGAAATGTATTAACACATACCAAACACATTCAATAAGGAAAGGGAAGCGGTAGCAAAATGGGAAACATATACAGGGGAATCGGTGTTTTGCACATGCTGGTCGTCAGGGGAGGAGGGGATTGAGATATCATAATAGCATCTTTGACTCAATGGATTTTCTGAGGATGGTGGGCTGGGACGGGGAAGGAGCCCAGGTACAAGTGGGCAGTGGTTCTTAATATTTTCCATTATATGCCTTTCTACAAATACTTTCAAGTCTGCAAAATTGGTGTTCAGCTGATCAATTTTTGCATACAGGCTTATCAGTTCATTTCCCACATTTGCACATTGGGTCTGTCTGTGCCCATCTTCTTGCACATTAGCTGGTGCTTCCAGCACATTTTCTTCATTTGCAGTGTGTACTGTTAAAAAAGATGCATGTTTCAGTGACTTGTGCAGCTATGTCCATTACTTGTCCTACTTTAAAAATTGTACTGTGTTCTCCTTGAGCCAATCTAGGGTGCTTGCCATTTCTGTGTAAAAAAAGAAAGCTTTTTTCATTAGTCATGTACACAACAAACTCCACTGTTACAGGAAGAAATATAGTGTACCTACTATTTTTTGTATGGTTCTCTTCTCAGTACGTTGGACTTCCTTGTGCCAGTTTCTTCTCACTGTGTATGATGCACAGGTTATTTTCTGGCTTGGTGCATTCCATTATGTTACACAATCTATGTAATTACTGCTTTTATTTATAAGTACAAGTTTGTAGACTTACTTAATTTTTTCTAGTAGTATACATAAGTGTCTTTAAACATCTTCTGTTTGTTTACTGCATGCTACAACAATGTAAGATAACCCCTGAGCCCCTGAGCAGTGTGGATGCCGCCCAAAGTCTGCGAACAGTCGCATAGTCTGCAGACTCTGCAGCTATCATGTTGGGCCAAGTGGGTCAGTAGGTTGTATGGCACATGTACACAAATTAAGGGTATCCTGTTAAAATAAAAACCTGTGAAATTCAGTAAAACAATCTTTGTTAAAGGGATGTTATGGTTAAGTTGTTCAAATAAAACCTATACAATTCAGTGAAAGTAATTTTTAAAGGGACGTTATGGTTAAATTGCACTAATAAAAACCAGTGAAAAAAGTGTGTTAAAGGGATATTATGGTTACAAGTAAAACCCTAGAAATGTCATTGAAGACATCACTGATGACATCACAAGTCTGGCCCCTTGTTTTTCTTCACTGACATTTAGCAACTGAAAATTCAAAATATACTATATTTGTAGACATTACCCTTTTCATATGTTCTCTGCTCGGTCCCAAAAGCGTGCTTTTGTAAATTTGGTGTAAATCTGTACAGTACTTTTCTTTAAAAAGGGCTAAAAGTAGATAAAATAAATTAGTTATATCTGGGTCTGGTCCATGGACTAACTTCCCTGTTTGCTCTGTGGACAGGCTTCCGTTTGGTCCACAGACACCTGACACGCCCGCTGATTGGTTGGTGAAAAGCGTGAGGTGCATCAAATTTTTCTAAAACGCCTGTCATGCTCTATTCGCGGATAGCCACGGCTGTTTGCTGACAACGCGGTGGGGAACAAGGCTGGGAAACAAATTTTGGGTCATTTGGTGTTGGAAAGAGGGTCTGGGAAGGGTGGGGGAGTGAAAAAAAGATGATATGGGGCGTACAGGGTGCGGCAGTCTGTGGACACTGCGGTAGTCTGTGGACAGGGTCTTGGGTGTGCAGCTTATTTGGTGACTGCAAGCAAGCTTTGTAGGGTAGGGGGTGGAATGTAGATGATATGAGGATTTTTACATAGATGAAAATAGGCCATCTACTCGAGAATATAGGCACTGGCACAACCACCACAGCATAATACAGCCATGCACCCAATAATTTGGCCACAACCATTGTAATAATAACACTGTTTGCATTCATTTTCTTTTGAAAAGTTTACCTTTTTCAGGAATAGGGTACATATTGAGATGGGCATGTTGTGTGCAAGTAGTCTGTTGTACTCTAGGATGCAAGGAATGTCAGCCTTGACCTTGTTTGCATCAAAATTGACTAGGAATAGTCCTTCCAGTATACATAGATGTGAAAGTGCTATATAACTCATACCTTCTTTAAAGACTATGATGCCAATGTCAATCAATGTCTGATGTAGGGTTAGACCTTGCGATTTGTGAATAGTGACTGCATATGCAAGAGACAGAGACAATTGTTCTCTTCATAGATACATGTCTTTGCAAAGAAGGAATCGTGCTGTTGAGCATCCTATCCTTTTAACCTCTTAAAGTTTGTCAAAGTGAATGTTGACAAACTGAATATTGTTGTCATGTGGATATGTTTGGGATCCAGCAACTGTACCAATTGCTCCATTGACTAAACCTTGCTCCACGACGAGGTTAGGTTTTTGAATTACTCTGTAGTTTAAACATGATATTAACATTTTCTCCAAACCAGCTGTGTTGGAGATACATTTTTCTAAGGTATTTAGTTGTGCTGTTGATTGTTAACATATTGGGAGCGCCATGCCGTGCACTTCCAGTTTGTCTGTGGAGGTAATATGCACTATTGGTTGCATTTATTTTTTTCACATTGTCTCATTGAATTGAGTACAGCTTGCTAGGGTTGGCATTAAGGACATACATTTAAAAAAATATTTGCTTATTGTTCCATGACATCAGGAGCAGATGTGTCATGCACATATAGCTCATGGATGAGCCTATTATTTAAGATGGATTGTGCAACGTTAGAAAGAAGACAAGTTCTAATGCGTTTTAAAATGTTAGCATAGGTGAGGTCTGCAGACTGACACATGTTTTGAGTTAGTACTCTCTATTAGAAATGTTGCCAAAGATTTACATTTCCTATGCTGCCAAGTGTGTTCCAGCACTGTTTGTGTCCTGAGGTTTTAAAATTAGGTTCACCTTTCAATGGTGTTAATTGTAGGAGAACTCCAAAAACAATAACGTGTTTTCCTCAAAAGAGTTCTTCATAGGACTTCTTGCAATCTGAGGTGAAATAAAGCCAAAATTAGGTTGGAAAGCATGCTTACCTCATCTATTAGGAACATTTTGTTTCAGAATTCTGTGTACTTCAGTAGCAGCTTCTGCTGATAGTTTGTAGTTTGTTTTGGTGTTCTACTGGAAGAAGCAGTAGTCGGTGTAAAGTAACACCTCTTATGTTTTAGGCAGCAAAACCTGTGGGGGCTGTTACAACAGCTGAAAGGTTGTTGTTTGTCAACTTTTGTAGGAATTTGCTGATGATTTTATTTAAGAATGTTTTTCCTGAACCATCTTCACCACTTTCATAGAACAGTAGAGGTTTATCATTTTGACAGCTACAAGTTTTATTTTCATGCTTCAAACCATGTTCAATTTCTTTAGTCACTTCTAAGCATATGCTAAATTGCTCATCATTTAGCTGTGATTTCAGAACTGACAAGTCTTCTTCTGATTGTTCATATTGACACATGGTGTTCTCTACTTCAGTCATGGCTATTTCTGCTTCATTTACAATGAGTGGCTCTCAAAGTGGTTCTGGCTTCCTGTAACAGAAGGTTGGCTGCCTTCAGGAGTGTCTTAATTTAGTTGTGCTTGAATTTCTTCCGCTTGTTGGCGTTCATTTTCCAACATGGTTTTGTATTGCTTGAAATTGACATTTGTTATACTTCTTTAATTTTCATTGAATGCAGCTTCAATTGAGTCATGGTTACCTTATAAATCCTCTTCTTTTCTTAATGTTTTAAAAGATTGAATTAGGGCCATGTAGTAAAATTCTCTATGTTGTGTTTTAAATGATAATTTTATATGGTTAATTAGGCTGGGTTTGGTAAGTTTGACGAGGCGTCCTTCACAACCTGAGTCCACATATTCTCCACATTTATCATCTGGTGTCACGTTATTTTCGTAGGAGACATTCTGAGCTATGTGGTACAGGCACATGTTTTCCAAAGAAGTACTTCTGTTTGTGTCTAATAAATTGTTTTTTAAAATGTCCTGGCTGTTGGGATCATTTTTGGCTGTAGTTTCTATTTCTTGGTAGGATTTCAGCACTCTTTTTCTGGATACAGTTGGACCAAGACTTAGCCAGACTACGTGTTCAGATTTGCCATAGAAGGCTGTTCCTGTTAAACGGCCTGCAGCTTCGTAGCATCCACATTCTCTATGGGACAGCATTTTTATGCCAAAGCTGTACAATTTTTGTGACAGCGTTTTGTCAAATGAAATGTCATTCCAGAGGTCTTTTAGCTCTGTTTTCTCAGCTTTGATTAGGGAGACTCTGACATATCTTGCAACAGCAGTGGAATTGCCTGTAATGTATTGTATATCTATGTTTGCATTCCACAAGAGGGCAATGAAATAAAGTGCTGGTGAAGTATCTTGATACATTTACAGGTTCCTGAGAACAGTGTTCTCCTGATGTTTTTTATGTTTATTCCTTCTTTGTTTTGTTTTATTATGCATAAGAAAATGTGTAAGTCATCCCATGCATATTCTGCACAATTTAAAGTAACAAACCATGTCTGTGGGACGATTTTCCCTAGCATAAACTGTACATCAGTTTGACATTGGAACCAATATTCCTTTGTACCACACATGTCTGCCAAGAGATTTGTGATACTTCACTGCAAAACTTCATCTTTGTCTTTCATTTTTTGAAGTAGTTGGGTAGCAGACATGTTTAAAAAATTGGAGCCTGTTTTCAATGTGTGTGCAACTAAGTAACATAGAGTTGCTAGATCACTTTTTTACAGGAGGTGGAACATGTATTCTACATGTTGTCTGAATCTGGGGTCTTCAGAATACATTTGTAAAGAGTGCTATTCACACTGTTTCTTGTGTCGATCCTTCATCATATCTTCCCCCTTTTTCTGTAGGAAAGAGTAGTGGAACGGCACATTATTCTACACTTTTCTTATATATGCTGATTGGAGATCCTTTGACTTGATGCATTTGATATGTTTCTAATGCATCGTCTAGGGTGTATTTGGAGTGTAGTGGGTGAATTGTATACTGGTCTAAAATATTGGATGAAGTAATAGTAAGTTCAAATTGGCCAGTTGGTGATGAATCCTGAATTATTTGTGTGTTTTTTCTTAATTTCTGTTCAATGTTTATATCTTTATAGTACTCATTGTTTTCTTTAAGATATTGTAGGGCTTTTCTAACTTTGTTTAAGTCTACTAGTTTGTGCCAATTTTTTTGTCTGTTGTTGATACACCATTAACTAGGATAATCAAAGATTGATCTATTGGCATTTGGACTCCTAGAGTTTCTACATTTTCGTTAAGATCTAATGGCAAATATACTACTTTGCCACAAATGCCTTTTAATAATTCAGAAGGAGGCAATTTGGCTGTTTTGGATTGAAGCCTTATTATAGCTTGAAATGGGTGTACTGTTTGGATAATAATACTCTCATACAAATTAAGCTGTTGGAGAGGTTTTGGAAGTGGGAACATGTCCAAGTAATTAGTGACAGCACGTGATGGCATTTGGTTATTATCAAGCTTTGTATTGCAGTATGCACAAAGTATCGAGGGGCCACTTATTGGCCCTCATTAGGACCTTGGCGGAGGACCATGGCGCTATTAGCACCATGGTCCATGGCGCTAAGCTGCCAACTCCGCCATGGGGGTTGGAGGACTTACCGCCCCATTCCGAGGTCGGCGGGGCGGTAAGTCCCCAATCCCCATTTACCCTTACCCATTCCCATTTCTGGCCCCATAGGGCATAATGGGAGTGGGGAAGCCGTTAATTACGCCACCGTAAATTACGGTGGCGTAATTAACAACAAGGTCCCTTAGCGCCATGGATTTTAACGCCTGCTAAAAGCAGGCATTAAAATCACCATGGCGCTAAGGGAACTCGTACTCAGGCGGTAAGGGGCGCCATGGTTTACGCCAGCGTAAACCCCTTACCGCCTGGGTCCTAATGAGGCCCATTGTGTGTTTATTTTCTGTTATAAGAGAAAGCTAATTGGAACCATTGGGATTCCTCCTTGTCCTCTATTTTGTAATTCATATCTACAATTTTTATGCTTTATTTTATAAAACATTCTGCGACAACACACATATACTTGGTTTGGTAATTCAGCAGATGTGCTTTTAAACTTTGCTATTTTTTGCTAATGTTCTCTAAAGTTACAGAATTTTCTAAGCCATCTTCACTTCCAAATTATTTACTTTGGATGTGGTCTATTTTACCTTTGGTTGTTCCATGTAGGAGAATGTTATTCAAATGTTCTAAAGCAGGACTTTGCATAGTACAGTCTCTGGACAAGATTCCACATAGTGGAATGGTGTGTCACTAACATTTTGATGTGGTGGAAGCTGCTTTTGCAAGCAGGTCCCACAATGCAGGCTAATGAATGTCCTCGTAGCCCAGTGTAGTTGCCCACTGGTCAGGAGTGCATGTTTTTTAGAGTTTTTATTCTAATTTTGTCTTTTACTTTCACATAGTGATTGAGGAATTGTTGCTGTACATTACAGATTGAGCTGCATGGCCATTTGTAGACTGGACATATTGGTTGGGTGAAAGGAACAGCTGATTGAAAGTTTGTTGAGGATGTGTTTTCGATAAGGGTTTCTTGTGCCATAATGGTGTTTTCTAGCATTTTATACCCTGTGCCATTACTATGCATGTCAATTGGGTTTTTATGTTCTTGTTTATAAACCTCTTCATTGAAATATGGTTCTGTGCTGCTTGTTTGAATCCATTCAACTTCACAGATGTTCGAATCAGTATCTACTTTTTGTAATGATCTGATTCATTTTGTTAGTGGTTTCATTTTCTTTAAAATTAATATAAACAATTTTCTTTTGACTAGAATTGCGCTGTCAATGAGAGCTTCCAGGATTAGTCTTCTGAAGAAATTTCTAAGGGTAGAGCATGACTTTTCAGCTGTTTTCATAAGATTGTGAAATACTCTGCAGTGGAATTTTCTTTGTAAAATGAATTTTTGGAATGCTTAACTGTGGCTATGTTAACATTGGTAGATATAGTGATAGGCTCATAGGCAGTTTTCTTCTTCTTTAAAGATTTTTTTATTTGTATTTTTGGGAAGAGGGGCCCTAGATTCTTTAGTGGTTGCTGTTTTTTTTGAGTGACTGTGTTTGCTGTTTTGTTTGAATACTTGCTATAAAATCTGCTAGAGGTGGATGAGTATTTGGCATGCTTTTATTTTCATCGGCTCTATTTCATTTCTTTTCTATGGAGTTGCTTTTTAGTAGGCATTGTGTTCTGTCTGTTGGAGAAAAAAGGAAGGAAAGTGTGGGTTTGAAAGTTGTGGAATATATCTGTGTGTATCGTGAATGAGTGTGTGTATATGATGGCAGATATAAATAGAGGGATGTGTGATTGTGCAATGGGCCATTATTTGTGGTTGGGAAGGTTGTAAGAGAAGTTATGTGTGTAGCTGTGTGAAGGGCTTGGGTTTTCAGGATAATAGTTGGTGTTATAATAATGGTGTTTAGATTAGAATGCAAAGAGTGTACATGTTGAGGTGTAATAATTAATAGTGAAATAAATGTTGTTGATTTGAAAGGAATACTGTAGGCTACTGTCTGGCTAAACAATACTATACAAGTAACAGAAAGAATACTACTACACTACTAAACTTACTTTGTAGGATGTGAAGAGTAGTTTACTTCAGGTTGTTGTCTTCCAGGAGGTTGTTGTTCACTGTAATTGTGAAAGAAGAAAATTAGTGGGTATGGATGGTAATGATGAAGTCATTTTAGTACAAGAAGACATTATTTATGAATGTAGTAAGAATTGTTGGGAAGAAGAGCTAATGTTATTGGGCCTCATTATGAGTATGGTAGACCTGCCAGTGCTGCATATGGGTTGCTATGAGATTTCTAACAATATTTTCGGCACATATCTTCCCAGTGCCACCAGGACATTACAAGTCCTGTTGGCCTGGAAAGCCAGGTGCTGGAAAATGTTAGTCTTTATTCCCGTGGAGTCGCATAGGACTCTATAGGAATGGGGACACAAGAGCATTGGCATCTTTGCTAATGGGGCCGGTAGTCCCGTGATGAGTATGCCTAACGCAGTCGCAGCAAGATAGTGTGACATTTTTATACAATGCAAAATGGAAAATGCTGAGCATTTAGAAAGCTGTCCTTTTTGCGAGGCTGTATATGAAAGTAAAACAATAGTTTTGTGGATTTATAGCAGCATTATGCGTAACTTTTTTTTAAAAAAGAAATGGAGATGGAAAATATTTGTAGAACACATGTAAGTGGCACTTGTGTGAAGGTTTATTATGGTTTCAATATGTGCATTCTTGCTAATGTGATATATTCTAATGTGTAGTTGCTTATTAAATTATGGTTCTTTTGTTTGTATTGTGGGAGTTGTGGTTGCACTATTTGCATTAGGAAAGGTCCACTACAAGTCCCAGAATGCAGAGAGAAATCGAGGAGCCAATAAGCACATACAGATTAGAAAGGGGAATGTTAGCAGGTATGCATGTGCGTGAAAGGTAATAAAATTGCACAGACTGAGTGTTATTTCAAAATGTTGGACAATTTGTTTCCATTTTCTTTTTTTCTTTTTTAAATTACACACAGTACTGTTGTAAATGTATACATTCTTCTCTTGAAATGGAGCTGAAATAGATATTTGTAAACACATTGCATTTTGCCATTTTTTCATTCCATGTACATGCCATGCTTAAGTAATATACAGCAGTTTTCGTTTTGACTTTGCATTGTGGGAGTTTCAGTCTAACTTTTTAGTGGGAGAAGTGGTATCAAAAGTGACAGAATGAAAGAAAAAAATAACACTTGGTAGATAGTAATGGGTCATATTGGCAAGTATGCATGTACTGTTAATATATTGAACTTTCACACAGGATCTGTCACTTAACCATGCTGTTGAAATGTTTTAAATGTGTTTCTTTTTTTTCATAAAAAAAGACACAGACAGTGCTGCTGAAATTGCAAATATGTATTTTTAAACTGTTATGAAAATACTCATTAAAAGAAACATTTGCAACCACACAGTATTGTAAGTAGCTGCTACTTGATGTCATGAGGTGGGACAAATGAGAGTATGATTATTTAGTAGGTTAATGCAGTGTAAGTGGCAGGAACCCTGTTTAAATGCATTTTCAAAAGAATTGTAACTATAGTTTTAAATATATATGCATACCTGTACTTTGTGTTGATAGATGCAGATGTGGTTGAATATGCAAATAGATATCTTGGAGATTTGTATAGTAATTTCTGATGCAGGTGCTTGGGATTAACAGGAGACATACACTCCGAGAGTTCAACAGTACATCTGAATTCTTAAACTGAGATGACAGAGTTAGATGTAGAGTTTTTGGATGTGTTTGGTGGATGGGTGTGTGACTCCTTGAAAGTAGCCAATGACAGAGTGCTAGAAAGAATAAAGTGGAAAGGGAAGAAGATCTGCTCTGTGTTACAGGGTGGGTGGACCGTGTGATAGTCTACAAACAGGGCGTGCCACATATAGGTCTTTTAAGGATGCCTGGCATGGAAAGGGGTTTGTGGGAATTAGCCAATGTGGTCTTCTGGTTGTGGTTTATAGGAAGAGAGTGTAGCAGTTATTTTCATTGCTGTGTGTAGGGAGATGGCTGTGGTTGTTGAGATGAGAAGCTTACTGTGTGGATGGTGGGAGTTTCTTGGATGGTGAATCTGAAACGGTATACAGAAATGTGTGGCATTTCTGATAACATTGGATTGGAGGGAGTGGAGGTTTCATGGTATGGTGTGCCTGGCCAAAACTGGGAGACTATATTTGCACATTGCAAAAACATGTCTCATTTCCAATGTCCAAATAACATTATGGGCAATTGTGTAGGACATAGTTTGCGCTACATCTGTGCAATATCTTTGCAGATTGCATTGAAACATATGCTGAAAGCACCAATGGAAAATTACTTTTTTTCACATATAACTCCTATGGCACTATAGAGATGCACCAATGTGTTTTGTCCTCAACAAGATGCAGAAAGGTGCCTTGTGAACAAAGGGGTATGTTCGTTTATAAATGATGACATCCTTCCCAAATGAGAACATTCTGCTGGATGGTAGACATCATTTGTTCAGTGATGGAATGACTTTTCCTGATTGTGCTAATCAATCTTTCTTGACAACATTCAACATGCACTCAGAAAGTTCTTGTGAAAATGATGTAGAGTACATATGAGTAGTTGTTGGAAAACAAATCTGAAAAGCCCCCAAAAACCACAACTGAAAAAAGGTTATTTTCAGAGCCACCACTAAATAGTAAATAACATACATTGCATTTCATTTCACTCCCTACCCCCTTCAATTGGACGATCTACCCGTGGACACTACGGTAGTCCGTGGATGGCACGTGCCACATCTGGGTTATTTGAGAATGCCAGGCATTGAAATGGGACTGTGCAGCCCAGGGGATTAGCCAATCAGGTTTCCTGGGTGTGGTATGCAAGGAGAGAGTCTGGCAGAAGGTCTGTTAGCAGAGAGGAGTGCAGATGGCTATGGCTATGTCTTTCAGAAGGCAGAGTGTGTGGATTCTGGGGGACTCATGGATCCATTGGCTGAAGGTGCATCCAGAGCACTATGGAGCGGCCGAAAAATCTTGGATTTCAAGATGTTCATGTGCATGTGCAGTGCTATGGAGTGCACAGCATGAAGTGGGTGGACTTGCTCCCATTTTGTGTACATTTGGTCACATTGGAACATCCAGACATTATCATTGTTCATTGTGGAGGGAAAAGTTTAGGGTATGTCACTGGAATGTCACTGCAGTTTGCAATGAAGGAGACATTTTGCAATGGGAAATGTTCCCAAATTTTAGACAGATTTCTTCTCGCATTGCCCAGAGAAAGATGTGGATGCGCTTGAGTGTATTTTGTCCGCAAATGGAGAAAGCGAGGCACAATGTCAACAATGCTGTGTGTGCATTTTTGGGGGATGTTCGCATGCCGTCTTTCCATAATGAAAATATTAAATTTGAAAATGCCAATATTTTCTACAGAGATCGAGTACATCATATCTATGCCGGTAATCAGCTTTTTCTGCAAAACATTCAAAATGCTTTGAAGCACTTTTTGTAAATATAGAAAACTATTTCCAGTAGGTGAGAAATTTAATTCATGGAAAACAAAATGCCTACTGGATTTTTTGCAAGTTTAAAGAAAAAAGTTCAGTTTAGTAGAATGTTGCTTAGTTTACTCAAAAAATTGAAACACTTTTTTTTCAGAGCCACCACTTTCCCACGCAAAGGAGTTAAATGTTTTTGATGCCACCACCACACACATTTTTTCATGTACGCTGACTACCGCGCTGTCCGTGGACTCCACAGGCTGTGTAGGGGCATGTAACTCTTTTGGGTCCTTTTTATTTTTCAACTGTGAAAGGGGGCTCTTAAAAGAACCTTTTTTTGTATTTTATGTGTTTTATATTTCTTTTGCCTTTTTTTCACAGCAGAGACAAGGGAGGGGAGAGAAGTGAGGGAATGGGCACCAACCATAGGGATGGAGGGGCAGGTGGAGAGGGGAAGATGGTGGCTGGGCTTCAATCAGGTAGGAGACAGTGTTTTTCATGCTCCTTGACTGCGGCCTCAAAAGTTCTCCAAAACAGCTCTCCCCTACAGAGCGGTGTGTCACAGTACATGCACAGCACTGTCACCCTCGAAAGGTAAGGTTCAACTGTGATATCAATGGCCTGCAAGGCTTCCGCAGGGATCCTCTACCCCACATGAGGGTCCCTTGTGGTGGCAGGACCGGATGATGAGGATGAGGTAGTGGCAGTTAGCCTACTTATTTCCATCTGCTGCCTTGTGATTGGACCTGAGGTGATTCTTCATGGAGTTTGTCCCGTAGGAGTACCAACATGGTTTTCCATGACGGAGTACAACCTTGCACTTAGTGCATCGAACCTTGTCTGCCCGAGCCTTTGGTACACCACCAATGGTGGTAAAAAGCTGCCACACCCAGGATTCACATCGGGAGCTGGAGAGAGGGTCTTCCAGTACCTCATCTTCATCTTCAACTTGATCCACTTCTGTATCACCATGCCCGTTCCCCTCTCCAGGCCCTCCAGATGGTGGTGGTGGGGCAGCTGCAGTGGCCATAGTAGAAGCCATTGTGGTCTCCAACAATCACACCAAAACCAGCAGGTGCTCTCTCCTGAACAGCCAGAAACACATTGAAGAACAGTAGTGGGTGGGTCCCTTTGGAGGGGCTGTCGGCGGATGGCGCGACTGTTGGCGGACTATCGAGCCACACATTGGGCTTAAAAAGTTATAAAAAGTTACCATATCAACTAAGACATGGTCTAGGAGCTCTGCAAGGGTAAGGTTTCAGCTTGAAACACCCTAGATTGGCACAAAATGCATGTCTGGGGGCACAGACTCTGTCCACAGATACTTCCATTATGCAGCTTGGGTGTGGTCAAATGATAACGTCCCTGGATGGCCGTGGACACAACGGCTTTCCTGCAGACACCTATTGCGCGGGAGGCAGTTTGCACATGTAACTTTTTTGGGTGCTTATATTTTTCAACTGTGAAAGGTGCCTCTTAAAATAACCTTTTTTTTGTATTTTATGTGTTTTATATTTCTTTTGCCTTTTTCTTCGCAGCAGAGACAAGGGAGGGGAGGGAATTGAGGGAAGGGGCACCAACCATAGGGATGGAGGGGCATGTGGAGAGAGGAAGATGTTGGGTGGGCTTTAATCAGGTAGGGGACAGTGTTTCACATGCTCCTTGACTGCAGCCTTAAAATCTCTCCAAAACTGCTCCCCCCTACAGAGCGGTGTGTCACAGTACATGAACAGCACTGTCACCCACAAAAGGTAAGGGCCGACTGTGATATGAATGGCCTGCAAGGCTTCTGCAGGGATACTCTACCCCATAGGAAGGATCCCTTGTGGTGGCAGGACCGGATGATGAGGATGAGGTAGTGGCAGTTAGCCTACTTGTTTCCATCTGCTGCCTTGTGATTGGACCTGAGGTGGTGCCACATGGAGGTTGTCCCATAGGAGTACAGACCTGGTTTTCCAGAACAGAGTACAATCTTGCACACAGTGCATCAAACCTTGTCTGCCTGAGCCTTTGGTACACTACCAACGGGGCACGTTGGTAGTGTACCAAAGGGCACCAACTACCAACGGTGGTAAAAACCTGCCTTCACGTTGGGAGCTGGAGAGAGGGACTTCCAGTACCTCATCCTCATCTTCCTCTGGATCCACTTCTGTATCACCATGCCTGTTCCCCTCTACAGGCCCTCCAGATGGTGGTGGGGCTGGTGGGGCAGCTGCAGTGGCCATACTAGAAGCCATTGTGGTCTCCAACAATCACAGCAAAACCAGCAGGTGCTCTCTCCTGGACAGCCAGAAACACAATGAGGAGCAGTAGTGGGTGGGTCCCTTTGGAGGGTGTTAAGGGTTTTGACCCATGTTGAATCAATAGACTGGGTAGATGTGGGGATGAGCTGTCGCCGCCCATTATTCTATCCCAGAACAAACTAAATCAATAGACTGGGTGGATGTGGGGATGAGCTATCGCCGCCCACATTCACGCCAGAATCCAGGAGAACTGCACAGTTGGCACAAGACCACTCTAAAGAGTCAACCTTCTTGTGGGGGGGTTCCACATAACCACTCTAATGTCAGGATGCCTATCAGGACAATAGCAAAAATCTCCTGTCAAATTCAAGACAACTCAAAAATGGATGCAGTACCGACAAATTCCCCAAGGCGGCACTAGCGGTCTAAACTCTGACAGGAGAACTGGCTGACAGAGGGACCTGAGTCAACAGGGACTTCAAAGCATGTTGGTTGATTGAAAATCTTAGCCACCGGCTGTTCCCAGAGGCAAAGAGGCTGGGAAACCTTAACACCTCAGAGATTCCCACACCAGGAGGCAGGATATCACATGACCCTGTTGATTGATTGAGGAGAGACTTCCAGGCAGCCTGCTGGAGCCCACACAAAAGGCTCTTTCAGTTGAATGGGGTATGTTAATTTTGAGTGTTTCCTGTCAACAGTTCTCTGCCAGCAAGGAGAGACATGTGATCACTGACCCACCCAGACTTCTGGAGGCGGACCCAAACACTTTGGGGAGTTGAATTGCAACAAATATATATTTTCTAGAAACAGTGATAACTTATTGTAACCAAATGACAGGAATGTACAACTTTGAGAGTCTTAGTATGGAAAATGCCCTCACGATTTGAGTCCAAACTCCGATTTGTACCATGTTCTGGGGCAAAACCCCGCTAATTATGATTATTGTAGACACTGTATTTAAGCTAGAGACATGGAAAGTTACTGGGATATATGTGGAAGAGAAATGTACCTTTGTATAATTTTTGATGAAAAACCAATGTTGCAAAACCCACTAAAATCAAAAATAAGTTGCCATTTTTGAATGCAAGCTCCTAGAAACGCCAGAGTCGGGACAGGGACTATCTTTAGTAATATATGATGTGTGTATGTGATGTCAAACAACTGTGTACCTGGGAAATATGTATTTGGATCAGGAATAGATTTGTGGGCAAATTGACCATGGGAGGATCCTCTGACCCATAAACAGACCTCATCATGATGACAATCCATTTCCTTCCCCCAATCATGGGAGAGGGGAGAATTGGGCCAATGACAAGTAGAGAGGGGCAGGCTCAGTTATGCCACGCACACACCCACTTCCAAAACACATAAAAAGAGACTGCTGGGACAGGTAGGGGGATTCAATTACATTTCTGCGGGACGCTCTGCCGGGAGACTCCAGACTTCACATCCATCAATCTCCAAAGACCAGAACTTTACGTCAGAACTTAAAGCAAGGGCCTAAACCCACAAACTGAGAACTCTTCTCAGCAGGCCTCAGCATCCTTAAATTCATTTGCAAACTATTCCAAAGCCGGGCGAGCTGTCTGAATTCTTTTGCCAAGAACTTTTGCCAGTACCCAGAAAGCAGTGTTACATCCAGAATCCACTTGATCCGGAATGGAAAGCAGAGCAGTATCCAGAACCAGAGGCCGCTGTATCCAGAGAGGCTAGACCAGCAGAGCAGACCAGACCCAGACCGCTGTGAGCAGAACCAGAGATCCGGATCGCTGTGAGCAGAACTGGTGCCTGATTGACCTGCCGAGTAGAGAGAACCGCCGCTGGACGTGTTGACCAGATGCGTGACGAGGCCTATTTCAAATTTATATTGTGAGTACCTAGCAGAACTGTGCAGAACCAATCTCTTAGTTAAAATAATCTAATTCAAGCTATTTTAACCTAAGTAGAACTGCCTCCTAGAAATCGTGTTATCTGTCATTTTTAAAGCTGACAGATAACACGACAGTTGCACAACTGTCACCTGTCAATTCTGCAGCTGCGAGCTGTCACCTGTCATTTTGAGTTTTACTTTAAATCCGAAAATCTACCTTTATTAAATCGTCCGTATCTCTGGAACCGTTTGGGCTAGGAACGAAATTTAACTTCCTACTCCCTATACTTTTTCCGCAATCGCGATTTACGCACTCACGAAATTTACCGCGATTTGCGATTTTGGCTCAATTTCTCCACTTGTCAAAATAGCAGCTCCATTCTTTCCTTTGTTAAAAATCCGTTTGCAACCTGGTAATAACTCATAGAGCATTGCTTAAGTGAGCCTGAACTAATACCAACAAGCATCTCTCACTCACCCTGAATCTCTAAAGGGAATTAAAATCAGTTAGCACGTTTTCCAATCCATTGCCATCACATTTAAAAGCATTTTGGGCCTGTGTTTCAAACTTCTGCCTGTTTCCTCTAAGCTTGCTGGGGGGAACTGAATTCCGTATTGTATTTGATTGTATTGCCGAAGACTGTGTGTGTTACTTTCATCTCCTTGCATTGCATATAGGGGGTGGTGAATTGCCACCAGGGGAAAAGTGATTACATTGGGCCTCATTACGAGTCCGGCGTTAACCGAGGCGGTAAAACCGCCTGCTTAACGCCAGACTCGTATTACCATTCCGCCTCCGTGATTCCCGGAATTACCGGGGCATCACAACCCCGGTTTTCCGGGAATCACGGAGGCGGAATGGTGTAAATCCCCATTCCCATTGAGTCCTTCGGGACTCAATGGGAATCGGGATCATGGAAACACCGGCAGCATCTTGTAATGCTGCCGGTGTTTCCTCGTCCGCCTGCAGGCGGGCGGTGTTAAACCCGCCAGGTCAGACCTGGCGGGAACATCACCTCCCACCTGCAGGGGTCGGGATCAGGCGGTCCGGAAACAACGGTGGCGGCGGGTTTACCGCCACCGTTATTTCCGGACCGCCACGGTCGTAATGAGGCCCATTGTCTTTTGTTGAAGCCATATCAAGTTATTTTCTGTACTGCATTTCATTCATCATTGCGTTTCCTTGAACCATATAAGCATTCTTTCCCACCTTATTCTTCTGTTCCTATTCATAAGTTACCTCTTGCTGATTACTGCTCATATTCACAAGTGTAATATCCATTATCAATTTATTTATAGAAGTGTGATATATATATATATATATATATATATATATATATATATATAGTTTAAATTTCCAAATAAACCTTTTAATTTGCAAAACAAACCTACAGGGGGATTCTAAGAGGGGGGTGTTATACAAGGGTTGTCATCCAGAGTACTGAACTGGACATAAAAATACATCAATAAGGGTTTTCCTCAGCATCCCAGACTAGGCATTGACTTAGCTGTAGTGTTGAAGTGAAGCCGCTGAACAGAGTGGGGGCTCGTAGCCGGAGATTCTGGGTTAGATCTATCACTTGTGCAGATTAATACAGTGTGCTAACTGACAGCAGACATACATCCGGTCGGATCACCACGCTGTGTTACGCTGTAAAGCACTCCTCAAAGGAACACTCCTCAAAGGAACGCTCTAAGGAAACGGTCTGTTTTGCAAAAATAAAATACAAACTTCTGTAAGTCAGGAAGGAACTCAAATTCCAGAATGACAACACTGGTAGACATTAAAATCGCCAGAGAGCACTTCTTACATAAGCTATTTGTGAGAGGTGAGTGGACTCATCAGGACCAAATGGTCTGGTTGCAGGCAATAGCACAACAGGTCACTGAAACAGGGTCAGATAAATGAAGAGATCAGGGTCCCCTACTTGTGGCCCTGAGTGAACTCTATATGGCCCCTAAAGCCAAAGATGAACATAATAAGATTGCTAGGATAGCGGCATATTTGTACCTATATATGGGAGCCATACAGAATAAATGTGCTGAAGGCCAAGATCTGGCAAATAGGCAACAGATCGTGTTAGAGAAGGCCCAATCTGACCTGGTCTCTTCTGAGCAGAGGATGCACAGAAGCCAGGAGTCAGAAAATGAGAGCAGACAGTATCTCATTAAAACCAAAGAGGACATGTGTATCCTGCAACAGGAAAAGTCGGACCAGGATACCAGATTTCTGGCCTTGCAGAAGGAGTACCAAGAAGGTTTGGACTCCCTACTGCAGAGCCAGAAAAAGCTGGAGCAACAATTAGATTTCAATAGGGCATGTGCCGAGCAGGTAGTCACCCTGCAAGGTCACCTAGATAGGGAAAAAGAGGAGAGCAATAAATTGATTCTGAAAGACCTGGATACCCAGGCAGAGTTTGAACAGGAGCGCCAGAAAGCTGGTGCCTTCCAAAGGCAAAGGGACGACCTGGCGGCACAGATGCAGGCTCTTAGTCAGGAAAGGGATACCTTAGGCCAGGAAGTCTGCCACTTAAAAAGGAAAATGGAAGAAAATCACCTGGCCCTTCAGGGACTGGGTGACCTCCCAAAAGAACACCAGAACTTGTTAGAGCACACCAGGAGGGTGGAGGATGCTCTGGTAAGAAAGGAGCAGGCCAATAGGGACACAGCTCAGGAGGTGACCCTCCTGCAGCAAAGACTGGCCCAGTACTCCAGGACCAATCAGGAGGCACAGAGAGAGAATGAGGCTCTCTGCCAGCACAATGATAGGCTCCAGCAACAGGTAGCGATGCAGGAGAGACTGATAGTGTCTAGTAAGGCCTTAACTGAGGAACTGAAAGCGCAGGCTCTTGCATTGCAACAGGAAGCAGGGGCGGATAGAGATGAGGTTCGCTGGGAAAGAGAAACTCCTGAGCATAACCTCAGGAGCCCTAGTACCAGAGGCCTTCATGTCTCCCAGTCCCTGGACTCTGTCACCCCCATGTCCCCTCGCGCACATGAGCCCAGGGCCACGGGGATTACTATCCAGCTAGAAGTATGGGGCTCATAGGCCAGTACCTCCTAGGAATGGATGGGCGGGCATCCGAATATGGGCACCCAAGTACTGTGCAATTTAGTGGGGAACCCCAGGAGAGTAGGCCCATTAAGGGCATCCTGACGACCTCTGCCCAGTTAGGTCAGTGGGGGGGGTACCCATCAAATCCTGGCAGCAAGGAGGGATCTGAAGACTCCTCTGAGCATTACAGGACACAGGAGACCAGGTCCCCACATTCAGCCAGCCATTCCCAGGCTCGCAGAATCTGGGAAAACCTGGAAGATCAGACGGGCACCTCTGGGAGCAGTGCTTCAGAGTCAGAGGATGAATGGACCAGGGTTACCCGAACCAAAAAGGCAAATAAGGCAAAAAGGGCTTTGCTTAAGGACCCATTGAAACAAATAAAGGCAATAAGGAGTGTCATCACGCCTTATCATAAGAACACCAAGTATTCTGTTTGGGAACACTTGGAGCTCTATGAACAAATGATGGAGACTTTCCATTTGAAGGACAGCAGTAGCTGCATCCAGTACGTCAAATGGACATTCTCCCCAGAATACTCCAGTTTCTTTGCAGGGCTGGAGGATCAAAACCATTCAAGGTGGTCCACATACAGGACGGCCATCTTGAAACATTTTTCTATGCACAGAAATCCTCAAGAGGCTCGCAAGGCAGCCTACAATCTGCAATGTGGGGAGGATCAGGCCCCACACGAGTTTGTGCAAGAATTAAAGCGTGCTTTTGCGCAGACCACCAGAAGGGTGCGCACGGATAGCAGAGAATTTATCAATACGTTTTTCCATGCCTTACCCAAATACATAATGACCCAGCTTGTGAGAGATTTTCATGAGAAAAGATCTTTAGACTGGGTCATTGAACAGGCTACCCGGATCTATGAGCTGCAGAAGCCCACAGAAAATAAAAGTAATGCGCAGAAAAACCCCAAAACCAACAGCACCCCTGCTGCTGCCAAGGTGGCAGAGGTAAAGGTCACCCCCGTTTTAGATTTGGAGATGGGGGGGCCTAAAAACCTGCCTGCACCAAATAATTCACAGCCCAGAAGGCCCTCGGGCCAGTCACAGACAGGGAGTCGAGGAGGTAGTCCCACAAATGGGGTCCCCCTCTCCCTTGACTATGTAAGTCCCCGCTACAAGGGAAACCGACCAATCCTGGGTTATGTGTGGACTCCTCCAGCCCAAGGGGGGGGATCCAGCCAAGCACCTGACCCGGGGAACTTCCCTCCTAACTTCCCCAGGAGGGCAGAAATTCACCAAATCCTGGGCAGAACTTTTTCCCCAGGTATCCACCCAATTTCCAGCCCCAAAATCATCCATCCTTCTTTCCCCAATTCCCTGAGCCCAGACAACCTAATCCGGGAGAGGGGAGGCCAAGGGTGGAGGGGTACCCAAATCTTCCCAATCCGGGGTATTACCAGAGAAGGGATAGCTACCCTTCCCGGGATCATCCCATGGGAGATAATAGAGCCCCGTATCAGCCTGAGCGGGTTTCACAACTTGAGCGCCAGGTCCAAAATATGGCACGAGATCTGGGCCACATACTGAGGGCTCAACAGAACCCTCAGATGAGCATGCCACCGCAGAATGCCCCAAACTCTGGACCTGGTGCTCCAGAACAATGACGGGGGCAGCACCCCGATAACCCACCGGTTCCCAGGGAGGAGGCACAAGGGGAAGGGGGGTGTAAAGCCTTGGAGGAAGCTTCCTTCCCAACTTGTAAACAGCCCCTGGAAGCCCAGGAACCGGAAACAAAATCTCCTGCCCCTGAAAGCCTGCCTCCCAAGGAGCAGAGGGGGGGTAGGAGAAACAAAGGACCCAAACAGACCCACTTTGTGGAGGAAGTACAGGTCTTCCAATTTGAGGGAGAGGGATCCTCAGAAGATCCTGGGAAAAGGATCTTCTCCTTCAGAGATGGGGGAACTCCTCCCAAGGCCCAAGGAAAAATGGGTCCCAAGGGATGCCAATTTAGACTGGGGAGATGTGGAGACTGAGCTACCGCCGCCCATCATCTCATCCCAGAACCGACAATACCAAAATCTCCTGGTTCAAACCCATCCTGATGACTGCCTCCGAAAAGGGGGGGAGTGGCCCAGAACTGGAACCAGGGGAACCCACAATGGCTCTGATCTCCAGTTGCCAACTTGTTCTTTCAGATTCCCAAGACTCTCCACAGAATTCTGCCCAAATCTCTTCGCTAGCAATGTCCAAAACCAGAAAGTTAGCCCACCAGTTGTCCAAAAATGTGCATTATCTGTGCCCCCTTGAGGAGAAGGAGGGAAGATACTATGCCCCGGTACAAGTGCAGGGGCAGGGTACAATTATGGCACTGGTGGACACTGGATCCCAAGCTACCCTTCTGTCCAAAAGAGCCTTTGATGAACTAAATGCAGGAAGGGGGGAGAATTACCGTATTCCTCTCACCTCTCTTCCTGGACAACTGCAGAACTTTGACGGGAAGGAAATTCCTGTCGAGGGGACTGCAGATTTGGACATCAAAATTGGGCGACACAAGGTGAAACACCCGGTCATAGTAGTGACTCCAGAGGGCACCTCTTGTTTACTAGGGAATGACCTCCTGAGAAGGTTGTCAACCCTAATAGATTGTGTAAACAAGGTCCTCTGGACCCAGACTAGCCGACCAATAAAATTAAAACAGAGTGTCAACCATGTTAGTATAAACGGCACCTGCCACATGGTTGAACAAATATCTGACCAAGTAGAATTTCACTTCCAGAACAACCAAATTCCAAACGTGACAGTAATAGCAGTAGGGCAACATACTGGTGATGGGGGGGTCCTCTCTATTTCTGAAAATCAACCTTCCTTCCAGTTTAAGGTGGTATTCCACACTGGAAGGAAACACTCTGAAATTCTTTACCAATCCACAATCAGACACTCCCACTCCTATATAGTCCAGAAAGATGTGAAATCAGCTCAGAGCCTGGCTGATATTCAGCAAATTGGAGAGCAGTTGTTCATCCCTGTTCAGTTAAATGATGGGAAGGACTCTGTTCTCGCTCGAGTGTGTGTGAACAACGGTAAGAGCTTCATTAACGAAGCCATGTTCCGCCAACTCCCAGAAGATCCAGCCATTCCCACATTCAAACTGATAGACAAATGGGAAATGGACCTGGAAGCACCCAATTCAAAACATCTCCTGCCAAGCAGGTGTATGCTCAAAATCTCCATTGGCAACAAGAGCATAGTCCATAATTGTTGGGTCGTGCGAGACGTCACTGCCGCCTTTTACTTAGGCAGTGACATTCTCAATCACTTTGCCATTAGTTTGGACCTAATAAACTTCAAAGCTTGGTTCCCGAATAGCGGATAATCCCATGGGCTTTGATGATCCATAAAAAGCATTTAGGTCAGCTCAATTGCTACCTTATGCAGTTGAAATTCAGATCAAAGAGGAAGTCACCATCCCAGAAAGGACCCGACAATTCTCCCTGGAAGTGAAAGTTAAAAGAGGACAAAAATTGAAAAACCCTGATGCTTATATACATCTAAATGCTTCTCTCCAACAGCAAGGGTTGGGGGTAAACCCAACACCATTAGTCAACATAGAACATGACACCATTCCAATAGAGGTGGATAACAGCGACTTAAAGAGTATTACTCTAGCCGCAGGCACCATTATCGGAATGGCGGTTGATGACCGACATTTTTCCATTGATTTAGGGAATGAACTGTTAGGACCGATCCCCAAAGACTGTTTTGACAGTGACAGCGATGACAATACACCACCAGACAGGATCTTCACCCGGCATGGGGGGAACTTCCTGGTGTACACTTCCTGCCCTTATGGTAAGGAAGATGTGACTTGTGACTTCAGGAGGGATGAGGTGATTATTCAGGTCCATGAAGGCTGCCTTCCCCACCTGAAGCCGCCAGTCCAAATCTGCACTCTGACCAGGGACTTCTCCACCCAGCTGGAGGAGGCCGCTGAGATAGCCAAACCAGAAGTCTTTCCAGGCTTCAGGCAGATGGTGGAAGAGAGAGTCAACCTAGCTGATGCCTGTGTGACTCTAGAACAGAAGCAAAAGTTGAAACAAGTTTTCTTGGATTTCCAAGATCTCTTTGCGGTAGACTCATATGACTGTGGTCGCACCGACATCCACACCACAACAATTCCCACGGACCCTGGAATGACTCCAGTGTTTGTGAAGTAATATCGTTTGCCTCTCGCATCCATGGAGTCCCTCACTGAAATAATTAAGAACCTTGAGTCCCGGGGGATAATCCGTCCAGTACACAGCACCTTCAATAATCCGGTGCTGGGAATATTGAAGGCAAACGGCCAGTGGAGACTCTGTGCCGACCTTAGGGAGCTCAAAAAACTGGTCCATACTTCCCGATGGCCTGTTCCCTACATTGACCAAGGGCTGGCCCAGATTCAAGGGTCACAGGTATTCACAGCAATAGACCTGACCAATGGATACTGGACCGTGCCTGTCAGTAGGGAGGACCAATACAAACTGGCTTTTACCTTTGGGGGCCAGCAGTACACATGGACCCGGACTTCCTTCGGATACCTCAACTCATGCAATGAATTCAACATTTTCCTACATAAGGCCATGCCCGACCTGGGTGCGAGGGGTAACCTGGCTTAGGTAGATGATGTCCTCATCAAAAGTTAATCTGTGGAGGAACACATAGCAGAGATCCGTTATGTTCTGACACAGTTGAGGGCCGCCGGAGCAAAACTTTCCTTTCAGAAAGCACAGTGGTGTAGAACCCGTGTTAATTTCTTGGGGCATGAGATTACTCCTCAGGGTCTCTGTCCCCAAGAAAAGAAAGTGGAAGCACTCCAGAAACTGAAAGATCCCACAACTCTGCGGGAACTAAGGAGCCTCCTTGGACTGACTAATTACAGCAGAAAGTTCATTGAAGGCTACGCAGAGATCACTAGACCCCTGATTCATCTCTTGAAGAGGGGGGTAAAGTGGGAATGGGGTCCAGAACAATCCGAGGCAGTAAGACAACTCAAAAGAAGCCTCTCACAAGCGCCTTGCCTAGCTTACCCTGTCAGAAACAAGGAGTTCTTCCTGGAGACAGGGTTCTCTAATACGTGCTTGATGGCAGTATTATACCAAAAACATGACAAGGTCAATAAAGTAATCTCCTATGCGAGCAAAACTTTATCCTCTGTGGAGGAAAAATTCAACGATTGTGAGAAGACACTCCTGGCCACGGTGTGGGCATTGAAGAATTACAGCCCGTTCATCCAGGGGGAACACATCATAGTGGAGACTCCACACCAGCATCTGCAATACCTCCAAAGTGACAGAATCCGGGCCGGAAATGTGAGTAATTCCCGAATTACTTCCTGGATTCTGTCAATGCAAGGCTTTCCTGTGGAGGTCAGATATGGCCAAAACAAGAAGAGTCCCCTCGCGCATAGTCTGGCTGACTTGCATGATTGTGCCAGAGAAAACTGTCTCGAGGACGAAAGTCTAAAAATCAAGGACAACATGGAGGCATACCTTAATTCCCCACACAAAGTCTTTGAAGAAGACAAGTGTGAGGGAATGCCCACTGTCTATGTGGATGGATGCTCTTACCATGTTGACAACAATGGGGAGAAAGAACTGGTGGCCGGCGTAGGGAATGCATGGGTGAAGGAGTTTCCAGAACCCTCCGCTGGATACAAAATTGGTCCCCGAAGTAGTCAGGTGGCAGAATTGATGGCTGTGCATCAAGCCATCATCACTGCTGTCCAACATCAACTCCACAAACCGGTCATAATCACAGATTCGGATTATGTACGGAACGGGTTCGTGGAGCAGCTGGTTAATTGGAAAACCAGAGGCTTGTTATGCGCTAATAACAAACTCTTGAAACATGGGAAGTTAATTCAAAACATTGATGATCTGGTCACCTCGAATGGGATGACCATCTACTGGAAAAAGATCAAGGGTCATTCCAAAGTAGAGGGACCAGACAAAACTGGAAATGACTTAGCTGATCAGCTGGCCAAAACCGGTGCCATCCAAGGGGATCTAATAGAAATAGAGTCCCTGTTGGGGGAAATCCAGGTCACTGCTATCACCAGGTCCCAGACAAATGCTCACAATGATCTTTCAACTGCACAATGGAGTAAGGAGACCCCTGATGCTGATTTGATTACAGCTCAAAAGGGGGATCCAATAATTGGTAAGTTTTACCAACACATTGTGGACCCTGAGAACTGTCCCCTGACGGATACCGATTACATTGGGAAAGAGGACCTAACAGTGTTGATGAAATGTCCAAAAAGGTTCCGAATCCAAGACGGTTTGTTGGTAAGGAAATCCCAAGCTGGCCATGATCAGTGGGTGGTCCCTACCTCATTCCGAAGCCTGATGTTAAGTCACGCCCATGATGCGGCCACCGCCGGTCATAGGGGGTTTCACATAACTCTGGAAATCTTAAGAGAGGTTGCATACTGGCCACACATGGGGCAGGACCTCGACCAATACATGAAGGGATGTCTTGTGTGTGCACAATTTCAGCCATCATCCCTCACACACCGTGCGCCTCTCCAAAAGAGTGGGATGACACTGCCATGGTCAGATTTGCAAATCGACTTTGTAGGCCCTGTAATTCGCTCGTCTAGAGGAAACAAGTACATGTTGACCGTTACATGCTTTTTTACCAAGTGGGTGAAATGTCTCCCGGCCCCAAACTGCAAGGCAGAAACAGCAGCTGCCCTGATGATTAACTACATCTTTTCCCGTTTTGGCCTACCTCAAAGGATTGTAATGACAAAGATGTGGGAGATACTGGGGGTCAAAAGGAAGCTACATATTGCTTAAGGGCCAGCTTCTTCTGGCGCAGTGGAGAGATACAACCGAACCATTGTGAGCATATTAAAAAGGTTTGTGGCGGATTCTGGGCCAAGTTGGGATATCCGATGACCTCTGGTCCTAATGGCCATCAGATCTACCCCTTCATCTGCAACTAAAATGTCACCATTTGAGTTGATGACTGGACGCAAGATGGTGCTTCCTTAGCATTTGCTCTACAGGACCCAGGAGCAGACACTGATAAATGCCTCCACAACTCATGAGTATGTGGAAAATTTAAGGAAACACCTACAACATGCTTTTGCCTATGCTCAGCGGAATCTAGAAAGATCAGCTGATAGCATGAAAACCCACTATGACCTGAAGACCACCAGGAAGGAATATACTGTGGGGGACCGAGTCTATCTATACAATTTCCAAAGGAACCAGGCCAAACAGCGAAAATGTTTTCCTACATGGAAGGGACCCTTTGAAATTATAGACAAGATCTCCCCTGTAGCGTATAAGATCCGCATCCCCAAAGGTAGTCTGGCGGAAGGGGAAGACAAGTGGGTACATATAAATCAGCTAAAGTATTGCCACCCCAGGCACACTCTGCAACAACTGGAGGAATCCACTGGAATCCCAGAAGGGGCCGCTCCAGAGTAATTCAGTTCCAACCCTAAAATATTCCACATATAGCATATACAATTCTGTGATCCTTGTATATATATATATATGTTCTTGTCTCCTAATTTAAAAAAGAAAATGTATATGTTCATATCTTCTGATTCATAAAATGTATATGTTCGCCACACCATTAATAGTGGTGGAAAAATGTCTAGGAATGTGTATTGCCGCTTTGCTTTATCATCCTAGGAGAGATGAAACCATGGAGACTGACCAAGGAGGACGACGGGGACCGGGAGCAGAGACCTGAGGGGCCCGGAGTACCGGCCAATATTCCCATCAGGACCGGCGAGGAGAACCGATCGATCCAACTAGGTGGAGGAAAAGATGCTGAACTGTGCCATCTACAGAATTGGAAGAAGATAATGCGGAAAAACCAGCGCAAGGGCTCAAAACCTCCTTTTCACCCGACTTCCCCTCGACTTGATTCAAAGCGCAGTCGGGCGGGGGGATTTGTCAAGGGTTTTGACCCATGTTGAATCAATAGACTGGGTAGATGTGGGGATGAGCTGTTGCCGCCCATCATTCTATCCCAGAACAAACTAAATCAATAGACTGGGTAGATGTGGGGATGAGCTGTCGCCGCCCATTATTCTATCCCAGAACAAACTAAATCAATAGACTGGGTGGATGTGGGGATGCGCTATCGCCGCCCACATTCACGCCAGAATCCAGGAGAACTGCGCAGTTGGCACAAGACCACTCTAAAGATTCAACCTTCTTGTGGGGGGGTTCCACATAACCACTCTAATGTCAGGGTGCCTATCAGGACAATAGCAAAAATCTCCTGTCAAATTCAAGACAACTCAAAAATGGATGCAGTACCGACAAATTCCCCAAGGCGGCGCTAGCGGTCTAAACTCTGACAGGAGAACTGGCTGTCAAAGGGACCTGAGTCAACAGGGACTTCAAAGCATGTCGGTTAATTGAAAATCTTAGCCACCTGCTGCTCCCAGAGGCCAAGAGGCCTCAGAGATTCCCACACCAGGAGGCAGGATATCACATGACCCTGTTGATTGATTGAGGAGAGACTTCCAGGCAGCCTGCTGGAGCCCACACAAAAGGCTCTTTCAGTTGAATGGGGTATGTTAATTTTGAGTGTTTCCTGTCAACAGCCCTCTGCCAGCAAGGAGAGACATGTGATCACTGACCCACCCAGACTTCTGGAGGCGGACCCAAACACTTTGGGGAGTTGAATTGCAACAAATATATATTTTATAGAAACAGTGATAACTTATTGTAACCAAATGACAGGAATGTACAACTTTGAGAGTCTTAGTATGGAAAATGCCCTCACGATTTGAGTCCAAACTCCGATTTGTACCATGTTCTGGGGCAAAACCCCGCTAATTATGATTATTGTAGACACTGTATTTAAGCTAGAGACATGGAAAGTTACTGGGATATATGTGGAAGGGAAATGTACCTTTGTATAATTTTTGATGAAAAACCAATGTTGCAAAACCCACTAAAATCGAAAATAAGTGAATGCAAGCTCCTAGAAACGCCAGAGTCGGGACAGGGACTATCTTTAGTAATATATGATGTGTATATGTGATGTCAAACAACTGTGTACCTGGGAAATTTGTATTTGGATCAGGAATAGATTTGTGGGCAAATTGACCAGGGGAGGATCCTCTGACCCATAAACAGACCTCATCATGATGACAATCCATTTCCTTCCCCCAATCATGGGAGAGGGGAGAATTGGGCCAATGACAAGTAGAGAGGGGCAGGCTCAGTTATGCCACGCACACACCCACTTCCAAAACACATAAAAAGAGACTGCTGGGACAGGTAGGGGGATTCAATTACATTTCTGCGGGACGCTCTGCCGGGAGACTCCAGACTTCACATCCATCAATCTCCAAAGACCAGAACTTTACTTCAGAACCTAAAGCAAGGGCCTAAACCCACAAACTGATAACTCTTCTCAGCAGGCCTCAGCATCCTTAAAATCATTTGCAAACTATTCCAGAGCCGGGCAAGCTGTCTGAATTCTTTTGCCAAGAACTTTTGCCAGTACCCAGAAAGCAGTGTTACATCCAGAATCCACTTGATCCGGACCGGAAAGCAGAGCAGTATCCAGAACCAGAGGCCGCTGTATCCAGAGAGGCTAGACCAGCAGAGCAGACCAGACCTAGACCGCTGTGAGCAGAACCAGAGATCCGGATCGCTGTGAGCAGAACCGGTGCCTGATTGACCCGCCGAGCAGAGAGAACCGCCGCTGGACGTATTGACCAGATCCGTGACGAGGCCTATTTCAAATTTATATTGTGAGTACCTAGCAGAACTGTGCAGAACCAATCTCTTAGTTAAAATAATCTAATTCAAGCTATTTTAACCTAAGTAGAACTGCCTCCTAGAAATCGTGTTATCTGTCATTTTTAAAGCTGCACAACTGTCACCTGTCAATTCTGCAGCTGCAAGCTGTCACCTGTCATTTTGAGTTTTACTTTAAATCCGAAAATCTACCTTTATTAAATCGTCCGTATCTCTGGAACCGTTTGGGCTAGGAACGAAATTTAACTTCCTACTCCTCTTGCTGATTACTGCTCATATTCACAAGTGTAATATCCATTATCAATTTATTTAGAGAAGTGTGATATATATATATATATTGTTTAATTTTCCAAATAAACTTTTTCATTTGCAAAACAAACCTACTTCTTGGCTCAGTGGGATCAGGGGGATTCTAAGAGGGGGGTGTTATACAAGGGTTGTCATCCAGAGTACTGAACTGGACATAAAAATACATCAATAAGGGTTTTCCTCAGCATCCCAGACTAGGCATTGACTTAGCTGTAGTGTTGAAGTGAAGCCGCTTAACAAGGGTCTGTCCACGGACGGCGGTCAAATAAAAAGTTATAGAAAGTTGCCATATGAACTGAGACACGGTCTAGGAGCTTTTCAAGGGTATGGTTCCAGCTTGAAACACCTTAGATTGGCTTAAATGTATGTCTGGGGGCTCGGCCACTGTCCATGGATACTTCCAACACGCAGCGTGGGTGTGCTCACATGATAACTTCCCTGGATGGCCGCGATCATGAAGGCTTTCCTGCAGACACTAAATGCACTGGAGGCAGTTTGAACATGCGTGCCACTGTCCACAGGACAGGGGTGGAGTCCCAGAACTAATTTAAAGTGCGAAAGACGCAAGCGGACAAATCCAGACAGGCGCGGTGTCCGGGAACACAGTGAGAGCAGGTGCACATGCATGCCAGTGTCCGCAGCACAGGGGTAGAAGCCTGAACTAATTAAAAGTGCAAAACATGCGAGTGGACATGTCCAGACAGGCATGTTGCCCGGGGGCACAGTGAGAGCAGATGCACATGCGTGCCAGTGTCCGCAGGACAGGCATGAAGTCCCCAAACTAATTAAAAGTGTGATACAACACAGCGGATATGTCCAGACAGACATATGTCCTCTGTTTTGTTTATGGACATGTCCGGACAGCTATGCAGTCCGCAGACTCCAAATTGGGCTTTTGAAAAAGAAAATGTACCAACAGTACACACACACATATTTATTGAAAACAAAAACATACATCCAATAAGGAAAGAGATGGGGAATCGGAATGGGAAACATATATGGGAGAATTGGGATTTTCTACACACTTTGATGGGGATGATTGGTTCGGACAGGGTCAATGGCCACAGGTCCAAGTCGGGCAGTGATATCGTACATTTTTCTTCACATGATTTTTCAAAAACGTCATCAACTGTATTCAATTATTATTTAGTTCATCCATTTTTGCTGATAATTTCATCAGTTCATTCTGTGCATTTGCAGTTTGGTGCTGTCTGTGCCCATCTTCAGGTATATTTGAATGTAATTTGTACCTGATTTGCTCATTTCCACCATGAACTGTTAAAAAGAAAAACATGTTTTAGTGATATCTCAACAAATTACATCACTTTTTCTGCTTTAAGAAATGTATTCTGTACCATTACAGTTGTTTTGTTCACTCATTTCGTCATGGGGGAAATGTTCCTCCAACCATTCCAGTGTGCTTGCCATTTCTGTTCAAAGAAAACAATATTGCTATTTCTTACAAGTTATGTATACGTATTCATAATAAATTGTAATGGTATAGAAAGGAACACAGTATACTTACTATTTTTCAAAAGGGTTTCAGTGTGTAAGCAAGGGTCCACTGAGGTGATACTATTAGGTGTACAGTTAAGCTTTGTGCTTGGTGCATTGCATTATGTTGTGTACCCTATGAAAACATACTTGCGGTTTCTCAAGCACAGCACTCCTATAACTATTTATTTTTGGATGTGGTACATATATCTTTTATTGTTTCATGTGCATGTCTTTGCCTGTTACAGGATAAAACAATGTAAGGTAACCCCTGTGCTTTTGGACAGTGTGAATGCTGTCCAAAGTCTGCAGACATTCGCACAGTCCGCAGACTCTGCATCTATCACAATGGGGCAGAGGGGGAGTCAGTATGATGTAAGGAACATGTAGAAAAAATAAGGGTATCCTGGTAAAAACCCATGAAATTCAGTGAAAAAACATTGTTAAAGGGTCGTTATGGTTAAGTTGCACTAATATAAGCCTATTAATTTCAGTGGATAAACTTTGTTAAAAGGATATTATGGTTACAAGTGAAATCAAAAAACCTCCAGTTATGGTAAGGTAAGCAACCGTAACTTGCGCCAACAGCGTGCACTGCTAAGACAAACACCCAGTTCATTAAAGATTACATCACAATTTTCAAGTCTTACAAGGGGTTGTGTTTATAATGTTGGTAACAAGGTGTTAGGGGTGATCGGGAGATCTATGAGAAACTACTTAATGTATGAACAAATGTACTTGTGTAAACAAAACCTTATATTACAGTGTTGTTGTTAATACAGGAAGCTAATCATACATACACATAAGAAATGACTGTAGCATACAATGTAGAAGTAGAATATTTTGATTCTGATAATTTGTAAAATAATGAAAGATATACTTGGAGAGTTTTCAGTAATTGTAAGCATGGAATACATAGGAATTAAGTGAAGACTTACTACATGTGTGTTAATACAAACAATACAAATAAAGACCTACAATGCATACAAATTAGAGGCATATATGGGCAAACTACAGTATAGAAGACAGAAAGAACCTCAATACAAAATGTCAATAACATTACAGTTCATCATCAAGTACTCAAATGAACTTTGTGTGTACGGTCTGCTTATTGGCCCATATCTGTGCACCATGACCTGACACCAAACCCTAAGGATAGTACTTCTACAATATGCAAGAAGGTTAACATCTTCTACATGGTGTATAGTTAATATGTCAAATGACATATTTTCGAATGCAATAATGTAGAAAAAAATGCCGAAAAAAATGATTTCGTTTTTTTTTTTTTTAACAGGGGGTTCCTTCTCAACCCCCCCCGTTTTTTTAAATTTACAATGTATTTTTATTAGCTAAACCCAAAAAAATATGTACATTTTAAAGAAAACACATTTGAAAAAAAAATTCAGCATTATTTATTTTTACATTTTTGCATTAGAATTTTTTTTTTCGACATTTTTACTGGATACCCTCCTACATGTATTGAAACTTTTGCTTTTCAAAATTCTTACTGTCAGCGAAGAAAACTGGTCAGCTCTCATATGTCAGTGAACAAAACCAAGTGAAAATTGTGATGTCATTGTTGATGTCCTGAGTGTTAGTCTTAGAAGTGCGCGGTGGTGGCGCGAGTTATGGTTGGTTACCTTACCATAACTGGCGAATTTCTGAGGTTTTTCGATTTTACTTGTAACCATAATATCCCTTTAACAACGTTTTTCCACTGAATTTGATAGGTTTTTATTAGTGCAACTTAACCATACGTCTATTTAACAATCTGTACACATAATTTCCTCATGTGACTTGCAATGTTATGCTATCTATTTTCAAATGTGTCCTCTTTCTTTTCCTTGTGGTTAGTTTGTTGGTCTTCTTGTTCTACAATGTGAAGTGTAAAATAAATATACTAGATAGAGTTTAAAGGTTTATGTATATGTAATAGAATTGGATTGTTTTGTAAAATATATGGTATAATTTACCATTGGTAAATTGTTCCCCATTTATGTTTTCTTTTGGGAAATATAGCTCTAGCCATTCCAGAGTGCTTGTCATTTCTATTATAACATATAATGTTTATATTTAGTTATATAACATTTTCACACAATTATTTCTATTACTTACTGCATGTATATAAATCAAATGCAAAGGTACAGTTTACCGACTAAACCTTTCCAATTATCTTCAAAACGGCAACACATGTTGTCCTTCAGTGCCTGTCAATTCTTTATACAGGGTGTACAGTGTGCTTCATTTTTTGGTACAATCCATATTATTGCCTTATCATTTTAAACATATTTATTTTTTCAAATTCATAGAGTTATGTGAATGTAAAACATGGTTGTATTGCATTGTTGCTCAATTTATGATATTTCTACTAAAACAAAACAAAAACAATCATGTGTTCCCCTGTAATTTTGGGTTATATTGTGGCCACCCTTCGCCAGGTATGTACAAACATATACACATGTATTTTATAATGTTGCGACACACACACACACACACACACACCTGGAAACTAGAATTAAAGGTTATTAAGAATGCAAAAAAAACCACTGTTTTTGGCCTACTCGCATTCATTTCCCCATAGAGAAAAAGTCAAAATGTCTGCACGGTGCACAACAAAAACCGCTGGATGACATTGGACCAAGTACAAAACAACCTGGGCATGAAGCGTTGACTACATTTCAGGTAGGGACCTGGGGTTATTCCGTCCACTAGTTCTTAAAAAATCTGATGGAGAAAGGGGTGCCCCCTTCTCCTGGAATTATAGTTATATCTCAATAGTACTTTGCAGCAGAGAAGCTTTTCAGAAATGAAAAAGTTGACTTTTCTTTGGTCGATGTAAGAGATAATGGGGGTTGTAAACAGGAATAACCAGGGTTAGCCGAAAGCGAAAAGTGGAAACAATGTCATTTGGAGGAGGGAAAAGTATAAAATGGCATCAGGCTACAGGTGGAGAGGATGAAGGATGACACCATGTGAAATGTGGGGGTTGGAGGGGTGCCTGGGGACCAAGTTTAGAGATCTAATGTTTTGTCATAACCAGGGTTATTTTCATATAACCGGGGCTATAGAAGAAAACAAGATCAGAACAAAAGTGCATCAAATGAATGATCGGGGATATTTTACGAATAACCAGGTTGTCTGTAGTACATTACTATTATCAGGGTTATACTAACCGCGGTTGCTCAAAAACCTTCCTCTTCGCTTCTGCCTTCTCTCTCCCTCTCCCCTGCTAAACCTGCTTAACTCCCCACTGAAATTCTTCACTAAACCTGCATCTTGGCCACTCTCAGCGACCTCGGTCCAGGGCCCAGCCACTCTCCACTTGCACTGCCTCCCTGGCTCCCCCTGCACTGTGGGACTGTCACTGTATCCCTACAGCCCCCTTCCTAGCACTTGCTCTGCACTTACCTCGCACCTGCCACCAGCTGGCCCTTTTATTTATTATTTATTATTTTATTACGCTACTTACCGTGTACTGCACTTTCCCCCCCTCCTCCCCCCCTGCACTTTCTCCTTTTCCCCTTACCTCTGCACTTGCCCGATCTGAATGACACCTGGCCTAGTAGGATCGTTTGTCTGTCTTCCCCTTGTTTCCCTCCCTCCCTGCCTCGTCGCGCCTTGAAACACTTGTGTATAGGCGCGTTACAAATACCATATCATATCATATCATATCATATCATATCAAGGAACTGAAAGGTGCAATATGGAAACTGGACATGGCCAAAGGTCATGGCCACTGGCCAAACGGAAGGCCATGGCTAATGAAACCCAGTGAAACCTATTGGGGCAACATGTAAAGGGACCAAGGGGAAAGGCCATGGCTAGTATGCCCAAATGAAACGCAGTGGTATGGCCACGGCTAGTGGGTCGTTTAGGAAACCTATTCAAGCAATATGTAGAATGACCACAGCTGAAGGCCATGGCTAGTAGGACTGGAAAAAAATGATTGGGCCAGTATGTAAAGGGCCCATGGCTGAAGGCCAGGGCCAATGGTCATGGTTGAAGGCCATGGCTATTGATCAGGAAAGAAAAATAGTGTTTTATAAGATACAGTGGGGAGGGCCAAAGGCCATGCTCACTGGCCAGTGCCAAAGGTGTGGAGGGAGAAAGAGGAAACAATCTGAAATTGGGTAATTGTGGGGAGCTGGTGACCAAGTTCGGAGCTCTAAATGCTTTTGCATAACTGGGGTTATCCTGGGGATAACCAGGGTTACAGTGGATAACTGGATCATTGATGAAAGTGCATCACATGAAATTAACCAGGGTTATTTGAGGGCATTTATGGATAACCAGGGTTATTTTTCTTTTTTTTTTAAATCGGAGAGTTAAAGTAATTAGATTAATAAAAAAAAATAGGAATTTTACATGTAAAGTGAGTTGTGGGGTAATGGGTGTGGCCAAAGGATATGGGTCTGGGTTACTTTAAGGAACCGAATGGTGCAATATGGAAAGTGGGCCCGGCCAAAGTCTGTGGCCACTGGCCATGGCCGAGGGCCATGGCTAGTGGGCCTCAAAAAATCCTATTGGGGCAACATGTCATGGGGTGTAATATGGAAAGTGGACATGGCTGAAGGCCCTGGCTAGTGGGCCCGAAATACGTGTATAGTGTCCTTGGTCAATGGCCATGGCTACTTAGTGGGTCCAAAAGAAACATATTGGGGAAACATTTACAATGCACATGGCCGAAGACAGTGGCTACTGGCCAGGGGTGAAGGCCATAGCTAATGGCCCGGTATTGTTTTAAAGAATACAGTGGGCACAGCAGAAGGCCCTGACTAGTGGGCCCGAAAGACATTTATGTTGGCTACAGCCGAAGGCCGTGGCCACCTAGTGTGTCCAAAAGAAACATATCACCCATCACAGGTTTCGGTAGTCAGGGGGATACACTGCCCAATTGAAGCAGAATGTATTACTGGGCTCCTGGGGTGAGTCTTAGTTTATTTCAGGCAATTTACTATTGGCTTGGAAAAATTGGGCTATTCTGCCAGTTTCCTATGCTAGTTCCACTTTGCCGGAGCTAAATAATAATACCGAACTTCTTACAATCTGAGTCTTGAATAAATTATGGGAGCTGTGGTTAGAGAAACACAATGATTTGAAGGGCTGTGACTTTTTGGGAACTGTTAATGCACCATTCAAGGCAGCCTTATCAAATGTCAGGTCGCAGTCAGCAATACACATGAAATACATGATTTTATTGAGGAGCATGATCTGGATATCATGTTCATAATGGAAGGAACTAGGAAATTCCCCTGGTGGGGTGCCTTTTGTATTCTCTCAAGTTTCTAAGGAAGTTGTTCTGTAATTTTTCAGAAGCCTGACGCCTCCTAACAATGTACTTTTTGCAATTCCAGTGAGTGTAGATAAATGACTGGCTCCTGAGATCTCACCTTCTATGACACAATTGGTAAATAAATCTTTGTAATCTGGGTCAGTACCACCAGAGATGAAAAAGACCATGGTTACGCCCCTTCTTATAAAATCCAATCTAAAACCTGAAAACCTGCACAACTATCGACGGGTTACTAGCCTACGTTGGCCGGGCAAGATTTGTGAGAGGATTGCTACATATCAGTTGCAGGAACATGTTGAGAGAGAATCCTTATTGGATCCCCTCCAATCAGGATTCCGGCCAGGGTTTGGCATGGAGACCACTCTATTGGCCATGTGGGATGATCGCCTGCATGTGGCAGAACAAGGAGAATTATTTGTATTGGTCATGCTGGATCTCTCTACGGCGTTTGACACAGTGGATCACTGTATCTTACTCAGATGTCTCAGAGAGATCGGAAACATCTCTGAACAAACCACTGAATGGTTTGATTCTTTCCTTACAGAGCGGCAGCAACAGGTGACACTGGGAGGGTTCATTTTGGATCCTTTGTATCCTCTCTACTTTTTCAATTATATTTGTGCCCTCTGATGGATATTTTGAGGAGGCATGAGATCAACTTCCACTCCTATGAGGATGACACTTAGGTTTTCATCAAATACGGAATGTGGATGAGTCATTTCTGAGGGTTGAACGATGTTTGGAGGAAGTCAGTTGGTGGATGTCCTCCAACTGGCTTCAACTTAATGCCAGCAAAACAGAAGTAGCACTGTTTGGGCCCAATCATCTTCTTGACCTGAGAAGGTGCCCTCGTGTTCCATGATTCCCGGGCTAAGACTTACTGATTGCTACCCAAAAAAAAGAACTAGGCTGCATTTGGCAGGATAATTTGGGGAGTGTGTCTCAGGTTAGCCCCTTAATACAGTCACTTTATATTCTTTGCACCTCCTGCTACATGTTTTAGCATTTGTTCCAGTAGAGGACCATGCAGTGGTTGTTGGAGCTCTGATGAACACCTGACTTGACTACGGCAATGGCCTTCTTGCAGGTATTCCATAAACTCAAGTTCAATGCTTGCAAAGAGTTCAAAATGCAGCAGTGAGACTGTTATTTAGACTATGGAAGTCCTCTCTTATTTCAAGTTTATGGCCACCTCTACACTAGCTCTCCGTAAAGGACATAATTGATTTCAAAGGCCTGTGTCAAATCTTTAAATGTGTAAACAACTGGCTCCACCGTACCTGTCCAATACAATTTGTAGCTACCAACCAACTTGCTGGCTGCGGTCAAGGGACATGTTGTTGCTGGATATTCCCCTCTCCAATTGTGTGTCTACGGGGATTGAAGATTTGCTGTGTATGGGACCAAATTGGGGAACAGTCTCCTAATGGAGATTCAAGCCCTTAAATCTCTCTTTTAATTCCCATAAGGCGCTAAAACCCCACCTGTTCAAGTAACGGATGGGCAGGAATTTATTTTCTTGGGTAAGTGATTCTGATAGTATTTTCTGGCCTTGTATGTTTCCCCCTTAGTGCTTTTGAGGTAGCTCTCACTCTGCACCTAGATACAATTTAGTTCATTAAGTGTGCTATACAAATGCATCAAATCAAATCACATGTACAGTGGCGATGGCTAGTGGCCCAGTAGTGTTTTAAAATATACAGTGGATGTGGCCGAGGGCCGTGCTCACTGGCCAGGGTCAAAGGCCCTGGCTAGTCGGCCCAAAAGACATATGTAGTGGGCCATGGCCATCTAGTGTGTCCAAAAGAAACATATTGGGGGAGCATGTACAGTGAACACGGTTTAAGTATATAGTGTGAGAGAGAGAGAGAGAGAGAGAGAGAGAGAGAGAGAGAGAGAGAGAGAGAGAGAGAGAGCGAGAGAGAGAGAGAGAGAGAGAGAGCGAGAGAGAGATAGGTTTATGGATAATAAAATGGCTATTGTATTGTGAATGCAAACATAATACAGAAAATAGCAAGAAGGTTGTTTTTTCAAAGCTGTTTTTAATTTCTTGATATATTATTTAAAATTAAAGCTAATATTCAGATCAAATCAGTTTCTTTTCGCAGGCCCTGCAGCTGGATTGGCGTGGTGGGGCGTATTAGATCAATCAATCACTAGAAACGTAATTTTATTCCTTCGATAGAAGCAATTAGAGCATACCCAGCCTATGCCAGTCGCGTGCTCATTGAAGATGACACTGTCCAAATATGCACGATTATGAAATTTCATTAAAAAGCAATATACTAGCCTGGAATGGCTTGCTTTGCAATTTTAAAGCACTTTTCCCTCCTATTTAGTGCGCCAAATATTTAATGAAAAGCTGTGTATAAGAGAGTTGGTGACTGGCTGCTGTCCACTACACTCTCTGATTCCAGTAGGGGGAGAGCTGCAGCTGGGGCAAGGAGTAGAACAGAGGCTACCGTTGTAAGGTGCAGGGGGTGAAACAAGAGGCGCATCTGCTTGGGATGTAAAGTGATCACTGATGATCTCTATGCAGAGAGTATGCAAGCTAGCAGTTTGTGCTGGACTTCTCACGCCTTTGGTGGGACCATGACTGATGTGTGTATGGTCCATCTCACACGGTGCAAATGGGCCAGAGGTTCGAACTAATGAACGGTTTTCATGTGCCACTGTGTGGTATCGTGACTCTGTCCGACTTTAACGTCTTGTGTGACCCCGTATACGATTCCCTGCATTCGCCTCTGTGGGTCTGCCATAGATAGATGTATTGTGTGTGACTTCCTGCACACACCTAGAGCTGGCTATCTGCAGTCGCATCCCTCCAGCTAGCCTATGCTGGCATCTGCATATCTTTGGCATTTAGGATTTGACTGCTCATGCTCTGCCTGTCTGTGAATGCCAACTGTTTCTGCCTGCATGTTACTGTCTCCGACTATGCCAGTGTGACTCTATTGGTGTTCACATGTCTGTAGGGTTTTGTATGTCTTGATGTGTCTCCTATAGACTGTATTCATATTCATGTCTATGTGCAGCTGCATGTCCCTGGAAGGGACTGCATATGCATGCCAGTCTGTTGCAGCCTTTTTGTTCGGATCTTGTGCATTTTGAGTGGCTGCATAACACTGCAATTACTATTGTACTCAAAGGTGATGGACGTCGAACGATTATGAACAATTTTGGGAATCTCTTTCTGGTCATTGAAAGAGGATAGAATAGTTTCTAGATAATAAAGGTATGCTGTCCCTTAACCGCCGTTATATATATATATATATATATTGAACCATTTATACGAGGTTTTTAAGCCACTAACAAAGTTGCTGTTGTGGGTGGATAAAAAAGCTTTAAATGGTGGTCTGAGTGCACATTCCGTAACTTAGACAATTCTGCCCATGGTGTGGTTTTCAGGTGGTGGGCCACATTGGTCTGTCGGATAAGAAAGAAGTTTATTGGCAAGTTAGGGGGTTGGGATTTTCAATTCACCTTAAATGACCAGCATTCCCAGCGATCCAGTTAAATGTTTAAAGTATGTCCAAATGCAATTTCAACATCATTCTAGTATCATACAAAACCATTAAAATTAAACAGCACACTAACTGCTGACTCTTCAAAAGTCCCTTTCAGTTAACGAGCCACACAGACCCTAGTGCCTTCCCCGAAATGTCACTTTTAGTTCCTGGCAACTGCGTCGTGGGCACACATATTAGGTGAACATGTTTCCTTTTTTGTGTCTCCATGTGAGACCACTGTCAGTACGCCATAGGGTTGCTATTATGCATAGCTTTATCAAGCCCTGAAAGGCGGCTCTCAAGAATGCAATCACATGTTTCTTTCACTCAGTTTGGGGGATCAACAAGGTGGTCCAGCCTGACATTATTGGGATTGGGGCATTGTGGAATGTTTACCAACCATAATCAATGCAAGAAAACGACAGCATACTAGTAATATAGAGAATAATCAGCTAGTTTATTATTTTATTATTATTATTATTATTATTATTATTATTATTATTATTATTATTATTATTATTAGGGTATTTATTGGGCACAGACCTAGCTTCGCGAAGTGACAGGGTGCTTTACAATCATAGGGGGAATAGCATGGTGATAGAAGCACAGAAACAAAGGAGAAGGGAGCTAACGCGACAGGGACAGCAGCCCGTTTTTGTAGCAAGGGATCTACAAGCAATCAGGGGAGGGGACATTGGGGAGAAGGTCACCCATTCTCAGGTAGAGTGGAGAGTGGAGGGTGTGTGGACCTAAATGTTAGGGAGGAGGCATTCATGGAAGAAGAGGTTCTTCAGCTCCTTCCAGAACTGTAGAAGTCAGGGGGGAAGATCGGATGTTGATGAGGAGGTGGTTCCAGAGTCTTGGGGCGTAGGCAGGGGAAGCCTTTCTTCTGGTGCTTTCCATCTTGCACCAGCCGAGTTCAAGTCTGCACATGTCCTTACTTCTGGTGGATTGTACGAGATGCTGAGTTCTCAGTGAGGTAGAGCTTTCAGGGTGACAGCCTTATGTAGATGATGCAGCAGTATTTGAAGATGACGCAGGCTTGCATAAGTAGCCAGTGCAGTTCGATGGCAGTGGGGTAATGTGGTTGAATTTCAATTAACAAGACGCACATGGCAGCATGGTACCTAGTAGCCATCCCTGGAAGTTCACATCAACTTCAAAGACACAAATCAATGCATTCTGGAAATGAACATTACATCAATAGCTTGAATCTTTAACACTATTCCGTATCTTAAAAGGCAGTATTATATTTAATAGACAGCTTTATCAGCTAAAACTGGATATGAACTTCCAGAGATCGCTTCCAGGTGGTGCTGTGGTAAGAGTGGCCCATTAATTATTTTACTCTTACATTACTGGTAAAATGCTGTTTACTTAAATTGAAGATATTTGATGTACTATCATTATTCCCCCTCCTGTAAGTGTGTTTTAAAGTCTATTGTTTGACTAAACAAAAAGACTGCATGGATCATCCCACAAAAAGGCTCCCCATTTCTCACTATCTGACAAAAAGCATTGACACAGAGATGGACTAAAATAACTTCACAGTGCACAACACAGAAACACAAGATCGAGAAACACTAACAAAGCAAAGATATTCAAAGTGGTACTCCTGCTGGTGTTTAGCCATTACAAAGCTAGCAGACTCATCACTCAATGAAATAACTTGACACTCAAAGGTATCAGGTGCCAGGTGAATTTGGCACTTCAAAAAGATGCAACCACTGGTGGAAATGAAGCAGATGTTGGTGAAACCTGATAGTGATTGGCCCAATGTCCTTTATAATTAATGTTGGGCATGGATACAAGATGATGCAATAGATGCTACTGAAATAATGTTAGCAATACACAGTCTATCATGAAATGACACATTGTAAACTATTGATAAAGAACCTTTTACATTAAGGTGCCAGGCTCTTTCAGTTTAACTGTACTACTTTACACATGCCATTCCCCTTAACTTCTGTTATCAACATTTTTCACCTTTATGCAGAATCCGTTCTTGACTATGTCAATATTTTTGAAAAAATGTAATGTCCAAATGTGTGCAACTATGTCAAACGTCATTAATTTTTTTATTCTTGTGACGTTTCTTTTTAAAGTCAAACAGTGATCTACAACTGAAATATTGAAATGTACTGATCTTAAGAAAACAGTTCTGTTTTCTAGGGTTTCCCTTTTATAAGGAAAATTATGATTTTTCCTTATTTACACCTTTCCTGAGTTGTGTTGTAACAAAACGATTGTCATTATATTAAGTACAAAGAGCTTGTCAAAACAAAAAACAAAAAACATTGTCTAACACGTGTTTCACCATACAGATCTGTCAAATTACAGTATTCTTAGTGAGCTTCTTCAGCGGAATTGAACATATTGTTATTGGGCATATTAGTTTCATTGCATAATAATATTTAATGTATTTTAATTTGGTTTTGAATCAGTTACATTCTTTTATAAACCACCAATACGTCTATACACGGTAGGCAATTATTTGAATTAATATAAAAAGCAGTAATAGTATAGGGGAAGAGAAATAAGTTACACATCCATCTCATCTGGTTTCTTGTAAGTCAAGTTTTATTATACATCATTGGCATATTGTATTTTCTTCAGGTGTTTAATTCTATTTAGTTCTATCTATTAACTTACTGCTGTATAGTTGCATCCATGCTTGTTCAAAATTGTTGTTGTAACATGTAGTCCTTGTGATAATTTTGTTTATCTTATGCTTGTGTCACAACTTTGAATTTTTAGCTAAGTTTTAACAATAAGATTTCTGAAAAATAAATGATAAAAAAAATGTGTTTCTTGTGTTTAAGTTTAAATATTTTATGAGTATCACTCACATTAAAATAAACATTAATGTATTCTTTCCATTTAAAAACGAGGGCACTTACCCTTTAGCAGGTTCGTCCTAAATCCCAGTTAGATTTTCACAAATATTCTGGTTGGGTATGCAAATATTTATGGGAATTAAATGTCAAACTATTTACAATGTTGCAAAACTAGATGTACTTTGGCAAAATAAGCCATAGCTTTAGATCCATTTTGCTATTTCAGTTGGCATGTACATTTTTCTGGTTTGCAATCGATGTGGCTAAGTTCTCATTTGTTTGTGACAGCGATCCTGTTGGATGAGCGCATCTGCTATTCTGCCACTATTTAAACCCCATATATTTGCAGCAACAAAAAGATGACTAGCAGTTCTTAATGTCCAAAAGGCAAATAAGTACCCATCTGGAAGTGGTCCTTTCAATATAATCACTAGTCATTTGGCTTGGTGAGTTATACTTTTTCAAATAACAAATGTCTTTTAGTATTGACGTTTCCTGTTCTATTATTTAATCCCTAATATATACATTATGTGTAAATTTACATAGAAGCAGAAATGTGTACATATGTTTGGTTAGTTATGCTTTTTCAAATAACAGATATCTTTACTGTACTATAATGTACTTCCCGATGTATACATTATTTATCTATTTCCACAGAAATAAATATATCCATTAACACCTTATGTATTCTGTGATCTTTTTCATTTACATAATTATTTTCATGAGTTCTGTAGAAATTATCCTTTCTCAACAACTAATGATCCATTTATTATATGCACAATTTCTTCAGTCCCCATGTTAATGTTATATCTCGTTATTATTCATCGATTAAATTCATAGAAATAAAGAAAGCACTTCCATGGAAGAATAATCAAGATTGGCCACCCGATCGTTTAATAATTTCATCTCATATATTTTTCAAAATAAAATGTCCATTATCTGTCCCCTATACATTGTTTCCTTGTCTTTCATCTCATTAGAACCACTATATATTGGTACTTATCTCTCATAATATCATATTGTCCTTTATTTATCACCCACTACAGATCTACCATACAGAAAATCCTAATGTACGCTTAAATCATTTTTTCACAAGATTCAGGATGTGTACATCATCTCATTATTTATTACATGATCTTGTTTATTTCTTTGATTATTGTCATTTATTTTGTGAAAGAATACTATGGGGGTCATTACAACCCTGGCGGTAGGGGGTTAACGGGGCCGGTAGAGCTGCCGGCCCGATTACCCCCCTACTGCCTCATTACGAGGTCCACACACCGGACCCGCAAAGGATGCCTGATTCTACCAGTCGTCTTTAGCGGGTCCCACAAGCAGACCAGCATGCTAACAACAGGCCGTCATTAATGGGCCCGTTGTTAGCATGCTCGCCATTCCCATTAAGCCCTTGGGGGCTTGAATGCGAATGGGTTCCTGGAATGGGAAATTACCGGGTCCTCCAAGGTCGGAATGTCCTGGTATTTCCCCATTCCAGGAACCCGGACCCGGTACCCGGAATGGGGGTAGCCATGCTGCAAATGGCAGCATGGCTACCTCCAATGTTGTAATGACCCCCTATGTCTCAACAACTCATGTTCAATTTTCTAAAATAATTGGCTGTTTGTTTTGTCTGTATGTTGTTAATAGAACCACTTTTCACTTCATAATTCATTCATGTAGCTAGAGAAAAGACTACACTAGAAAACATATCAGATTTCTTCTTTACCGTTTCAATTTCAACTCATATTTTTTTATCAATATATGATTCCCTATTGTCAATTAACAACAACCATATGTTAGTACAAATCTTTCATGACAACAACAAATCTCTATATATCTGATTACATTGCTATCATAGGAAACAGTGTAACTTATGATCCTTGTTGAGTCCCAACTTGGTAGTCTGAAGAATAAAGATGTGTCTCGCTTGTTTTTGTTTTAGCTGCCCTCACATTTATTTACACCTTAGCAATTGCAGGAATCTCATTCCTACATGTGGTTCATTTTCATGTCCATATGGCGAGTTGGATGCAGTGGTTGTTTTGTGTCCTTGATCTTTATACCTCATAGTTGTTTGTATATCAAAAATCTTAATTGAAACAGCCTGTTACATAGGATGGGCAAATGAAACAGTTTATTTGTGAAAATGTAATGTAGTCAGAGATATTATTCCTTTTATCCAATATGCCATTGCTGAAGAGCGATGACCTTGTCCCTTCCTATGAATATGACTCCCAACCCCCCTCCCAATTCCCCGTCCTCTCATAGTTTCCTGCCCACATCACAATTGTCCTATGATGTAGTGTGTTTTGTTTTACCCTGTAAATATTGAATACTGAAAATTACCTTATATTACAGTGCTACTTATCAGGCACTTTCATCACTAGTGTGTGAGTTGTGTGTGTCTCCCTTAACCCCGGCTGTATACTTTATGGTATATTACTGTACTATGGTCTTCCTGAGTGGACTCGTTAACGTGATATCCTTGTCCACCGTCTTGTGTCTATGTGTATTTCTAGGATGTGTACTCAGCCCATTGGTTGTTATCTGTGTTGTGTTCAAAGCGTTCATATATATGGTTCTGCTAGTTCTCTGAATCAGTTTGTGCCTGTCTAGTGCAGTGTTTGTTGGCATTATACTCTAGGGAGCACAGTTTGGTGAGTAGTGTCTGCCAAACGGATTTGGTGGGTGGCTTAACTGCTTTCCAGTTATGGATCAGACTTTTACGTACAGAATATTACATTATGTGTACTATCCTGCGCTGTATAGGGTCGGAGTGCCAGTCCTCTCTTTTTCACCCTTGTAGTAGAGGACCTGGGGCCATCCCAATTTCTGTCCCATCTAGGCACAAGATCTGCCTGTATACCTTGGCCCACAATGTCTTTATCTGCGGGAAGGGTCACAGAATGTGAACCAGAGTTCCAAGACACCCACATAGTCTGCAGCAGCCTGGGGAGTGTGAGTGACTCATCCAAAACAGTTTGCTTGGTGTATAATACATCCTTTGGATAAGTTTGTATTGGATGTCCCAATTGCGGATGTTAACCGAGACCATCCGTATGGCTTCAAAATATTTATAAAGATCGTCTGGATCAAACTGAGTTCCCAGATCATTGGACCATGGAGATGCAAGAATGCGGATGCGTATTAGGTTATTGGGGGTGCATATTGTGTACAAATGATGTACCTGTGGGTTTGCTGTCATGTTCTGCTCCATTTCTGATTCCCCCGGTGTCGGTGGGGCATAAGGGATTGCTCTGCGGTATGTTTGCGGATCACCAATAGCAAGGTCATGTATTGGAGACACTCTGATTCACCCAAGCCTAGCAGTTGCCTCCCTTCTGGAAAGCTAAGCAGGGATTGACCTTCATTGAGGTCCATTACCCTGTCATGTTGCCACCTTGTATCTTGATTGGGATGTAGCCTGTGGTTTAGCCCATATGACAACAGTGCCCTGATACTACTCCAGCCTGGGGTCGCCTGCACTGATGAACCCAGCATCGCCGGATTATTTGCCATTGCTTAAGTGATGGTCCTATTAATGGGTGCTTTTTGATTTTGGCAGGTAGTTTGTTCAGGGGGGTAGCCCAGACCTCGGCCAGTGCAAGCGGAATCATTAGGGACAGTTCCATTATTTTCCAGCTGGTCAGGTCTGCTTCATTGAGCCAGCATTTGGTCCAGCATACTTGTGCCGCATGGTAATATGTTCTGCAAAGCACAAGCGCTAGGCCGCCATCCGATTTAGAGGCTGGAAAAGGATTTCCAGTCTGAGCCGCGCTATTGTGGCCCTCTAAACAAATGTTGTTATATAGGAGTCTAATTCCCTGAACATTTGGCTCGTAGGGGAGAACGGGTGCACCATTGGCAGATAGATCAATTTCGGTAAGGAATTCGTTTTGAAAGCATTGATCCTTCCGGAGAGGGACAATGAGAGTGAGTCCCATCTGACTAAATCGTGTTTCATTTTTACTTAAACAGGGGGATAATTTAGTTGGAGAATTTAATTCAGGGTCAGGCAGATTTTAACTCCCAGGTAAGTGATATAGTGAAGTTGGAGTCTAAATGGGGCCACCCCGCCAGGGTCCCAAGGGATTTCTAACCTTATTGGGAGGAACTTGGATTGTGCCCAGTTTATAACATAGCCAGCCATGGGGTGGAGGTGTTGTAGTAGTTGATGCAGCCTCAGTAATTACTTATATATATAAGGAGATTGTCCATGTAAAGGGCCACCCAGTGCTCCTCTGTCTCTCGTCGTATCCCAGACCATCCCGGGTCTGTTCGTAGTTTGGCCACTAAAGGCTCAATAGTAAGAGTGCATAGGAGGGGAGGCAGAGGACATCCTTGTTGGGTGCCCGAGTGAAGGTCAAAAGGAGTGGACGTAATGCCATTCATCACCACTGCTGCGGTAGGGCCGGTATATAGCAATTTTATAAGTTTTATCAATTCTGGTGGGAAGCCGAAGGTGCTCAACACTTGAAACATGAAGTCCCATTGGACCTTGTTGGATGCCATCTTGGCGTCTAATGTTAGGATTCCCTCATCTAGGTTTTGCCCCCCAGCTGTGAATTGTAAAAGTCGGCAAACATTGTTGTTTGAGTGTCTAGCCAAAATTAAGCCGATTTGGTCCTTGTGAATAAGATTAGGGAGTAGGCCTTTGATGTGCTGGGTTAGGCATTTCGCTAGGATCTGTACATCAGTATTGATAAAAGAAATCAGGCAGTACGTTCACAGTCCATAGGGGCTTGGCCTTTCTTACGAAAAACCACTGGATTAGCTGACAGCGTGGATTGCAGTAGGGAGCTGGTATTCCCGGCCTCAGCATTCACAGCTTCAAGGGTGGGCACTAGATAATCGGCTAATGATTTATAGAAATTGATGGGGAGTCAGTTGGGGGCAGTGGCCTTACTAGTAGATAGGGATCGCTCAGAGAATCTCCAGCGCAGTGATTGGAGTGGCCAGAGTTTCTATATGGTTTTCCTTCAGTTTGGGGAGTTCTATGGTGGTTAAGACTTCATGAATATGCTGTCGGTCTATCTGGTTTGATATTGCATATAGTGTGCCTTAGAATTGTGCAAACCGCTCACTAATATGTCTGTCTCCCTTAAAATAGGTACCCATCTCTGTCTTTGATGGAATCAATAATTTGGGCTGCTTCACTATTGGCAGTGCAAGAACCATAAAATGAAGGGGTCGGTCTCCCTTGCACTAATAGGTTTGTGACCAACTAGTGAAGGATTTCTGAGCCTGGGAGAGGGAGACCACTTTTAAGTCTGATCAAAGCCCCATTAGTTTAGCATGTGTTTGTGGGTCGTGCAAGCATTTATGCTCCCTTTCCATGCCCTGTATATGAGCCATCAGTTGTGGTTCCCGTTCCCCCCTTGTTTTTAGCTTGTGAGCCCACCATTATATACATTGCCCTCTAATGTATGCCTTATATCCGTCCCAACACTTCAATGTAGTATGTTCGTCTGCCATATTGTTTAAGTAAGTCAGGGTATCCCAATGCTCTCAAATTGAGGTGCCACACCGGTCTCCTATATGGGACATCTGGGAGGTCTAGCCAGAGTAGTACTGGTGAGTGATCCGAGAGAGTGTAGGCCAGTATTGTACACTCCCTAATTAAGTGAGTGGCATTAGAGGGGAGGAACCAATAGTCTAACCTGGAGTAGCTGCCATGTCTGTTGGAGTAGAATGTGAAGTCTCTCTGTTGTTCATGAGTGATCCACCAAGCATCTCTGAGTCAGAGCTCCTCCAGAAGAGATTGAAGGGTGGTGAGTTTTCATGGGATCAGTTGTGAAGTCGTAGAAGCATGTCATTACACTCATATATCGTGCACAATCATCAAAGGTATGGGTGAAGAAAGATGGCATGTTGGTTGTGGGCCTATATATGTTTAGAAGAGTAACAATCTGGTTTTGTATGTGCCCTTGCAGCAGGCGTATCTGCCTCTGCCATCTACCAGCGTGTTGAGGACCTGAAAGGGGACCCTAATATGGATTAGGATAGATACTCCCCTCTTCTCCTGAAATGGAGAGTGTACCGCCGTTCCAACCCAACCCAGCCATAGTTTTTCCAACTCAATTGGATTGAGATGCGTTTCTTGGAGAAACAATATGTCTGCTTGTGTATAGCGTTCATAGTTGTGCATTCGTTTTCTCTTTATGGGATGGCCTAGACCTTGTATATTGAGGGTGACACAGTTAAGGGTGGTCCTTTTAATTTGTGGGACAGGAGCACTCCATCCATGTGGTAAGCACTGAATTTGTCATCCCCGGTTTGTGCCCCAAAACATAAAGAAACATTTCAAACCATGAACAAACGGAATAACACTGGGAATGTAGAACTGTATCCCAGTACAAGAAGATGAAAGCCCATGCATGGGGTTGGTTGGGGGAGATCCAAGGGTCTCCTCCATTTCGCACACATACCAAAGGCCCGTCCCCGGGGTATCTGTGGGGTCACAGATTCTCTTTATCTTCCATTCTCTCATCACACACCAAAAACAAAGAGGGGAGATGAGAAAACAAAAAAAGCACAGCTGGGCTAGATGAGCTTCAGGTGTGTCATGGACACAGGCCCCAGAACACAAAAACCACACCATCTAGTGATGGGGCAATGGGTCACTTGGCTCACTTATGTCCCTTTGGGACCTATAAACACAGGGGCCCTTGCGCCAGGCTCATATAGAGATGTGAGCAGGAACACTTTATTTCAGTGCAAGAGTGCTTTTACTTTTTTTCTGTGCAGGAGTGCTTTTATTTTACAAGAACTTTCCGGGAGCTGAAAGCCTTTATTCCAGAGAATATCCTCACGTGCTGACTCATCAGGTGTGGCTCCCTAAGCCTGGTCTTCATATGCTGACTCATCTGGTGTGGCAAGGTGTGGCAGGCAGGCTGAACCTGGTGAGCGTGGCTTCAGAAGCTCAGCTATATAAGCTGCTCCATCCTTAAGGCCGGTGCTTTGCGTTAATGTGCACTCTAGTCCAACGTGATGCTCACCGCCGCTTGAACCAGTTTACTTACCTTTGGAAACCAGGCGTTCTCCTGCATACTCACTCCAGGAAACCGGTGCTTCATCGCTTCATCTGCAGACTCATCTCATGACATCCAGTGATCTTGATCGTGACCCCGCAGCACCCCACTACGCATCCACGACCTCTGACCCTGTGAAAAAGAAGAAAGACAAGCTTCATTCCTCATTCCCTCTGTCTGTTGCCTCGAGCTCCGCAGCTTCTTCCGGGCCAGCAACATCACCTGCAAGGGAAGAAAGCAAAAAGAGCAAACATCAAAAGTGGAACGGACAGCAGTTCAAGACAACAAATTTTACAATACAACAAAAACAGACGAGGAAAGACAAAGGCAAACAGGAACACTTACCTGAAGTGTAGTGGCTTAGTCGCAGCAGGACTGAACTGCCACGTGCAAGGAACTACTGAAGGAACTCGGTCCAGATCATACATGCACCCCTGCCCGAAGCAGCAGGACGGAGTGCTTGCCAAAACTAATCAACAGGTGAGCTTTCCAGGGACAGTGCATCCCACGGGTACCACGGTTTGGGAGAAGGGGTCTAGAAGGGGATCAGGCGCACAAGCTGGCATACTCACCCCCCTATTCTCAACGCAGGAGCAGTCCAGAACAGCATCACCTATTACCACCAGTCATCACATAAGCGCAGAGGGCGTAGTCAGACCTAAGCGACCTCACCCCCGTGAGGGCTGCAACCATGCCCCAACCCCTCTGCAGAGACCAGGTGAGCGTAACAGGGTGACAGATGATGCATAAGTGACATCCTACCTATAACAGAAGAGTCAGTGTTCCATGTTATTGGAGCTCCATATTAATAGCCTGTATATAGGAGTGTGCCTCATCAGGGTCTCCTTTTCGGGTGATGGGGGGTGAGCCCCTTCTGGCTGAGGCCATTTTTCAAGAGTTTATCTTTCAGATGGATTGCCCTAGAGAAAAATGTTAGTGTAGATTACCAGGTTCAGGTACAGAGCCTGTAGTGCTCATTTAGTAGTGCTTCTTGCTGGCTTCCCTGGTCTGTTGGGTATCTGCCCATTTTCTTCCAGCATCCCTGTGGTCGATTCACCGTTAAGGTCTAGGTGGAGATAACACATGCTCAGGGTGAGGGTTCCCTGCAATGGGAAAATTAGTGGTGACCATTTCCCTTTGCCGCAGGAAGAGCCATGCTGCCTCCGGATCTTTGAAGGAGTGCCACTGTTTGTCCAGCTGAATGCACCATACAGTCAGGAACTTCAGGTAATATCTGTGTTGTGTGTCCTTGAAAGCTTCAAAGATTAGGCTAAACTCATTCCTGCATTTTGAGACCTCGATGGAGAAATCATTGAATAGTATGATATCAGCCCTGTCTATCTGTATCATACCCGCAGATCTGTATGCCTTCAGTATGGATAGTTTATGATGGAAGTTAAGGAGCCACATCGTGATTACTTAGGGGAATTCTCGTGGGGCAGGTTTTGGGACGGGGGCCCTATGTACCTGCTCTGTGATGAGGTTTCGTGGTTCTTGGATCTGAGGTTTGTCATGGAAGAACCCATAGATATAGGCTTCCAGATCCGGTCCTTTGCTATGTTCCGGCAGGCCCACCAGACGTAGGTTATTCCACCTGGACCTGTTTTCCTGGACCTCCATCTTTTCACCAAGACATTGGACCTCTCTGATTAGGCATCCATATCCGTGGTGGCCGTCTCGATATTATCTTTGAGGGAGCTGATGTGAAGCTCATTGTCGGTTGTCCGGTCAGCCTGTGCAGAGAGTCGCGCGTGGACTTCTTGGAGGTTCCATTTGATATCTTGTACAGTATTGTTTGTTTCCTGTGTTCTCTGCACGATAGCTTTCATCTCCAGGAGGATCACCTGTAATTGGGTCTGAATTTGGGCCTCCATCGTGGGCTATCACCGGGTAGAGCGGTGCAGCAGTGTGTTTACAGAGCCAGTATTCGCGATGTCATCTACAGAGGGGTCAGGGATCTTTGAACTTGGTGTGATGATGGACACTTCGACAGCTATGACACCTTCAAATATCTATTCTAATAACAATTTGCAATTTGTGAGTGCGGAGGCATTTTTCAGTTGTTGAATAGAACACAGCGCTTCTGTTCTTGGAAGCGAGCAACATACAGGGGGAGAGTTGCATTCCAGACCTTGCTATCTATGAGGTGCTATTCGTGTCCTGGGAGCCGACACGCTCTAACGGAGCTCAGCAAAGGGGGGGCCATAAGAAGAGCATAATTCAAGCCTTTAGCTGCTTTATTCTAACATATTCTACCATGTAACAAGACTGGCTGGCAGCTGCAAAATGATTAAATGCCCTGCAGATCCGCTTCAAGGATACATTCGGGAGGGAGCCGGGCATTCTTCCTGGCGCTGCCTACGTTGTGTTTCAACGAACTCTTGTTATCCTCGCGGCCCTGTGGCCTTGTCCTTTCACGTGCAGACAACAATGTTTTACAGTTGAGCAGTGTAAGAAGAAAATGTACTGCGAAGCAATAAGAACAGAAAGCAATGAGCAATGGTTAGAAAACAAAAATGGTGATTCTTGTTGCATCAAAATGGCCGTTTTTGGGCAAACTCGGAAACCTATATTCTGTCATAACGTGCATGAGACGGTTGGCCCAATGCCATCAGAATATGTTTGTGGTCACATATGAGAGGTATCCATTTTCTAGACTGACAATATCATTCCAGTGGGCGCTGATTTGGGATAGCCCAGATGGTTCATATTTTGTATTACCCTTGCATGAATGCTCAGATGGTGGGCAGTTCCAACAGTGAGGGTCACTTGTAAAGAATGGGCGAGTTGGTGTGTTAGCCTTACCGGTTTTCATCTTCGGAGATCCGAGTTGCTGACTGTAGTGTGAGGGTTCCTCCTCAGGGTCCCCTTTGATCGTCAGAATAGCTTGGGGGGCCTCAGCATCCAAAAGGTGCCACACCTGCGGTGGAGTCATCCAGCTATGGGCATTCACTTGGCAGCAGTCTGGGGGCAGGCTGTGGTGGGAGCTGACCACCCCGTAGGCCGGTGATGGTGTGTTCGGGCGTTAAGTGTGGCTCATTGTGGGTGAGGCGTGTATATCAGCACCAGAGGTTCTTTAGGGATCTTGGCCCCCCCAAGGTCAGAGGTCTGATGGGTTTGTGGTGTGACAGGTCCCTCATGGCCTGCAGAGTCATGGTGCTCAGCATGATGGAGTACCCCCCAGGTGGCTCCCCTCTGTGCCAGCAGGCAGTTGTTATCAGGATCGCTCCCACAGAGGTCGAGGGGGAAGTTGTCTCCTATGGGCTGCAGGTGTATCAGCTTCCGGAGTGCAGTTCCTGGGAATGGTTGTGGCTCAGTCTCCTTTTCGATCCCTGTGGGGTGTCATGGCCACCGTACTTAAAGTTGCACATATTATGAGCGTGTCACCACCTGTCAGCTGTCCCTCATTTGTTTGTCCTGGTCGGTAGTGTCCCGCGGTGTGAAATGGGGGCGATTCTTGTCAATCACGTCTCCCTGGCAAGTCGGCCTCCATGGATCGTCATCGGGTGGTGCCAGGTCTGGTTGTGCTCCCCACCTTTCTGGGTGCCGCAGCAGGTCGGCTCCCAGGAAGGCTCCGGTCCCTGAAGTGTGCCAGAGGAGTCATCTTGAGGGCTGATGGGCAGGCTATTTAGTCACTGAATCTTCGACTGACTTTTCGTGTCATGATATTTGATATTCTGTTTAGGTTCTGTTTAGGCGGGTGAATTAATGGCGGGGAAGCCCTTCTGCATCGGAGCTCCGTCACCCAGCCACCATCATTCTCGGGCTCTAGAGCGCCCCCCTCCTATCATAACTATCTTTGAATTCCATCTTCTTGTTTTCTGCACATTTACACTGACTAAAACCACAAGAATCTAAAAAAAAAAGATAAGAGGATTTCCTGTCCACTTTTAAATCCAAGTTTCTTTGGTGGGCTTTTGTAAAAAACTGAGTGCCAATATATTTTTGAGGGTTTTTGCTTTCTTAAATACTATCTTCAGCTTGTTGTCAAACTATGTGTGTAATTCTTTGTCTGTTGTATGTTCCAATGTTTATTGATCATTTTATAGATCTCTAGGTGCTGTGTATTGAAAGTCCTCACAAACATACATTTTGCACTTGGATTGTCTCTTCAGACAAATGTGGCTTCATGTTCCATCAATTCTATGGGCCTCATTACAAGTATGGAGGTAGCCATGCCGCTATTAGCGGCATGGCTACCCCCACACTGGGTACCGGGTCCGGGTTCCCGGAATGGGAAAGTACCAGGCCATTCCGACCTTGGAGGGCCCAGTAATTCCTCTTCGCGGGAACCCGGACCCGGTACATAACCATTCCCATTTGAGCCCCGTAGGGCTCAATGGGAATGGGAGAATGCAAACAACAGGCCCGTTAATGACTGGGCCGTTGTTTGCATAGTCTGCTCACGGGACCCGCTAAGGACGCCTGGTAGAACCAGGTGTCCTTAGCGGGTCCCGCGAGGAGACCTCGTAATGCGGTGGTAGAAGGATAACGGGGCCAGCATCCCTACCGGCCCCGTTATACCTCTACTGCATACCTCGTAATGAGGCCCTATATCTTTTCTGGTATATCCTCTTTACTTTGTAATGAAAACAGTTCATTACTCATGCAGTTCTGTTTGCTCTTAGAAAGTCCCCTGTTACTTATTTATGATCTTTTTTATAAAGTGCCACATGCCCATGGGCCTCAGAGCGCACATAAAAGACAGACAAGGGATCAGGCGTCAACAATGGTCAGTGATCAGGGGGGGTGTGCAAGAAGGTAGCAAATTCAGCCTGTGTTAAGGTTGAACAGGTAGGGTTTAATTTGCTTCTTGAATAGTGCAAGATTGTTAGCCAGGCGTATAAGCCCGGGCAGTGAGTTCCATTGTAAAAGGGCCTGGATGTCAAATGATGACCACCCAAAACACGCCAGCTTGTATCTAGGCTTTGCGAGGGTAGGGTAGGCAGAGGAACGTAGCTGTCTCCCTGATGTATGGGTCTTTACCCAATCAATTATGTTGGACAGGCATTGGCACAGCATTTACATGACAGCGTCAGGCTCTTGTGGGTGATCCTGTGTTGTACTGGCAGCCAATTATATTGTGGATAACACTTTTTGTGACAGCTCAAGGTATGTAATATTGAATAAGCTTCTGTTGGATCGGGCTTAGCAGTCACAGAATTCTGGTATTTGATTTGGGATACACTATAAAGAGTTGCCTGGGCAAATGAGCCACCAAACTTCCAGGATTATCCAAGCACACTCTGGAATGCCTCATGCATCTGATATTGCGTTGTATACTAACTTACAGGTCCCCATGGAATGCCTCATGCATCTGATATTGTATTGTATACTAATTTACAAGTCTCCAAATCTACCTTGGAAACACAATCCAATTATCACAACACTTTAGGACACATCTGACTCCACTCATTCACAGAAATATTCTCCACCTTACAGGACAGAAATACACTCAAACTGTATCAAAATATTCTTTCCCTGGTTCATCCCTCCATCATTGTATTTGTTGCATCTATTGTCCACTTTCCCATACTTTTATCTTTCTCTTATTTTCTTTCCTCCAGGAGACTAAGGTCTGGATTCCCCTGGTGGGGGCAAATTATGCAGCGTTACAGACACATGTAGTCACTATGAAACTGACATGGTAGTGATTTGGCACAGTATAAAATCATATTAACATAACATATTAAGGGCCTAATTCATGGAATGTTTTGCACGCTGCAAAGGCAGTTTGCACCTAAAAAATGCACTTTGCGGGACGTAACACCAAATTCCCCTTTTCATGGACGAGACATTTTCGTGCAACTTTGCGTGGGGCCGTCATGACATTGCATGGTACTGAGCGCTTTGCATGACACACTGCACAAAGGGTGGGAAGGGCCTGCGCAAAGAAACAAATATTTCCCATTTTCAGTACAAAATGAGGAATAATTAGGAATAACATGTGCATGTTGAAGGACCTGCAGAGGAAAGAAATTACACGCCCAGTCAAGCGCAAACCCAACCGAATTCATGGATTACAAAGCGCAACTTCACGTCAGAAAAAGGCCCACGTAAACCTTGTGATCTTACCGCCACATGTGACGCAACATACAATGCACAAAGGAAATGTATATAAAGAACACAATGCACAACATACAAACATCGCTCTAACAGGATGAATCTAGCTATAGAGGCAGCAATTGTATATGTCTACGAAAGGAGGAGGAGGAGGATGGTGGGGGACAGGATTTTCCACCCATGTACACTGCTCTTTGGGATGCCAGATTACGAGGTGTATGCAAGGTACAAAACGCCACCCCATATCATCCTAGACCTGGTCAGGGAGTGGGAGGAAGACATTGCACCAACCACCATCCGCTTCCATGCCGTCACACATCTGGAGAATGTGCTGACCACCCTACATGTCCTAGCCTCGGGCTCTTTCCAGCAGCACACCTCTGCTCATCGGTGAGTATCAACTATCATGCACATGCACATGCACATGCACACATACATGCAAGTTGTCAAGTGACACACAGATTAACAGACCATGACAATCAATGCTAACAACAAGCATTTACACATTTGCAGCGGACAGTGCCTACCTGCTCTCACCATTCCTGATCATGCCATTCCGGAATCCTGCTGCATCAGCCGAGGTAAGGTACAACGCACTAGGGCCATAGTTTCCATTTCTATTTCTATGTGCTTGTAACGCACCGAAATCCCCCGAGCATCAGGGCGCGGAGAAAACCTAAGAATAGAGGTTTGCATGAGAGGATGGACATTTGGATTCTAGGTAGGCCATAGCTATGGCCTGGAACTGAAAAGTGTCCTGTTACCTTGGAGTTCACTGGAATAAGAACGTTTTCAGTGATTTCCTAAAAGTGAAGTAGTTTCCTTCGTGTCTCAGGGTTGCTGGGAGCCTATTCCAAAATTTGGCTGCCCTGACCGGAAAAGCTCTGCCTCGACCAGCTGCCCGTTTGACCTCTGGGACTGCCAGGAGACCTACATCTGCTGATCCAAGGCTTCTCTTTGGTATATAGAGCGAGAATTGTTCTTTGAAGTAGGTTGGAGCCACACCAAATAGGCATCTTTGTACAATCGTCATGGCCTTAAAATTGACTCTCTCTTCTATTGTAAGCCAATGAAGATCCTTCCTTCCTGCCGATATGTGTTCACCGTATTTAGTTTTCTTAACTATACGGACAGCATCGTTCTGCAGGACCTGACATCTCTGTAGCTCCCTCTTTGTGGCTCCCATTAACAAAGCGTTGCCATAATCTAGGCGAGACAGCAAAATCGCCCTTGTGATATTTGCTGTATTTGCTTCGTTAATGTACGATCTGATGGCTCTTAGTAGGTGTGAATAATACGCTTTTTTTTTGGCTAAGTAGTTGACTTGGGCTTCAGCACCCACGGATGCTTCCACCATCATCCCCAGTGTTTTGACTTGTGGTAGCACTGAGATGATGGCTTCTTTTATAGCAAATTCCTTGTATTGTGCTCCTAACTTAGATCTTGCTTGACGGGATCCAAAAATCATGAGTTCTGTCTTGTTATTATAGTGGAGCACATTCAGGCTGCTCAAGTCATGTTTCTGCTCCCTTGACTATTCTGGCAGCGTATTGGTATTGCCCCACCAGTAGCATGCAAAATCATCGTGGCATCTAGTGTCCTGCAAAATGTTGCTACATGGCATGGTATACCAGTAGAGATTCAGGAGGGACATTGCCCTTAACCACAGGCACCACCCATACCATTGGCTGGCAAATGGCAATAAGACAACTATTGGCCATCCACATCTCGCTCCACCGGGAAGACAGACTCATGTGTCTATGCACAGACAGTTTTGCTCATTCATGTCCATCGGCTGCCAGGTAATGGGTGACGGTGACATCATGCACACAATGCTGTGATTCTGTGTGAGTCATGATTGTCACACCCAATACATGATACACATGCAAGACACTGTGATTGTGTAGTCACATGTGTGTTGAATGCCATTGCCACACTTGCAAGCAACACCGTTTCCTAGGCCAGGTGGAAGGAGCGACTTTCCATGGAGAAGAGCTCAAGGCTCAGAGGGGTGGGCATAGGAAGGGTCAGACCCAGACAGCTAGCACTGAGACACTGCCAGTAAAAAGTTAAGCAATTATAAGCATCAAATAAAGGAATGCATATTGAGAACACAGCCTCTGAGATGCTCTTGAGACACATGCCCTCCGGCCCGCACCCCTGCCCTCAGTGTCCAGCTCATGCTCTTAGTGTTGACAGAGGGCCTCATTACGACCCTGGCGGTAAGTGAAAAACGATGGCGGTAAATGATTACCGCCATCGTTTTCCGCCAGGTCCGATCCTGACCCATGACCATTAACTACGATGCCATTAGCGGCATTGTAGTTAACGCTGCCGCTAACTGCTCCAAGGACGCGCGCACGTGACCTCCCACACCGTAATTAACGGCATGGCGGAAAGGCACGCGAATGCCGACCCAAGCGGACATGCACCTAACGCCATCACCCAGCCCGTTAAGTTCCTTACCGCCATGGTGCTAATTACGCCATCGCGAACCAACCGTAAATGGCCATGTAAAGTGAATCCAGCTGCCACAGGTGCACAGGAACAGCACAGGTGGAGGCAATACAGACTCAGGAAGTACAAAAAGAGCACACCCTACCCCTTCCCACACCCAGTTACACTCCACAATGATACCAATAGGACTAGCAATGTTGGGGCTGGAGGACCTGATAGCAATGCAAGTGCTACTACAACAACAACAACAACAACAGGCAGCACAGAGGAGACACAGGAGGAGAAGGAGGGCAAGGCAGGGCCAGCAAGCCCCACAAGCACAGCCAGTGCCACCACGCAGGCAGCCTCCAATCCCACGCATCAGAGCCAGTCCATTCAACCTCACTGCTGAGCAGATCCACACCCTGTACCGTTTGGACCGGGCCACCATCACCGCCATAGTAGACATGACACACAATGACATCGTCAGCATGATAGAAACACCAACCGCCATCCCACCCCTCCTGAAGGTAGTGTCTGTACTCCACTTTGTGGCCACAGGCACCTACCAGCACACAGTGGGGCACTTGCATGGCATTTCACAACCATTATTCTCACGTACGCTTATCCAAGTGCTCGATGCCCTCCTCAAGCATACAGACGACCCCATCTCATTACCACGGACTGCCCAGGAGATTGCAAACACCAAAGTGGGTTTCCATGCACTAGCCGGCATACCTGGTTGCATTGGTGCCATCAACTGCACCCATGTTGAATTGGTGGTTCCACGTGCCATGGAGGTACCGTACCGCAACCGGAAACAATTCCACTCAATCAACGTGCATATGGTCTGTGACTCCAACAAGATCATCACACATTGTTGTGCCCGATTCCCCGGATCAACCCATGATTCAATGGTCCTGAGGAACTCCACAATACCACGCTACATGGAGCAACATGCAGGCCCACGATCCTGGCTACTCGGTGAGTCTAATGTCATGACCATGGGAATGTGAAGTGGGTAGGTGAACGACGTACCAATGCATACTCCACCTGGCTGAAAGGGGGGGAATGATGCATACTCCACCTGGCTGAAAGGGGGGGAATGATGCATACTCCACCTGGCTGAAAGGGGGGGGGATGATGCATACTCCACCTGGCTGAAAGGGGGGGGAATGATGCATACTCCACCTGGCTGAAAGGGGGAGGGGAATGATGCATACTCCACCTGGCTGAAAGGGGGGGGTGGAATGATGCATACTCCACCTGGCTGAAAGGGGGGGGAATGATGCATACTCCACCTGCCTGTGAGTAGCAGAGACAACGGAGCCAGATCATACCCTAAAGCAACCCATACTACACCCACCAGTAAACCCAATACCTGATGTATGCAGCCCTACCATGTGAATGAGGTTTTGTCCCAACCATGACACAACCATCTGCAAGTGCATTGTACCAATTCAGACCACATTGACTTCAACGAAATGCACCTACATGCACGTCAACAACCACCATCAACCGAAAGGCCTGTCCCCCATAACTACGCACGAAGGAGGCACATGACGGACAGAAACATCAACACACAATTACACAGACAGCAGGGTGCCCAAAATGTCCCTATCAACATCAGTATTGCTCACTGGGGTCATGATGAGGCCGACAGCAATGTTGCAATGATGTGAGCATTGACATCACAGGACACGTGCCAGGCCACCAAAACAAACGGCATGAACGAACACAGTGGATGGGCACTCACAAGGCACTCAAGCCCTCTGCATACATTGGTTGATGGCATGCAAAACAGGCTATGAGAGCCATGAGCATATACGGGTTGCATAGTGTGAATCAATTAGTGCATTTAGAAGTGGTTCAAAGTAATATGTGGATGATGGCCATGGTGGCACATCATGTTCTGAATTAGACGTCATGACTGACACATACATTCTCGCCCACATACAGGTGATGCAGGCTATCCCCTGAAGAGGTGGCTCCTTACACCAGTCCGGAACCCACAGAACCAGCACAAGGAGGACTTCAACCGTGCACATACACGTACCCGTGTGATCATTGAGCAGGCATTCGGCCTATTGAAGGCACGGTTTCGCTGCCTCAACAGGTCCGGTGGTGCACTCCTGTACCGCCATGAGAAGGTGGCAAAGATGGTCATGGCATGTGTCATGCTACACAATATGTGCGTCAGACGAAATGTGCCCCTGCCCCCTGACGCAGAAATGCAACCACCTGACGATGAGGATGTGGAGGGTGCAGATGGGGCCGCACCTCATGGAGGAGGCGATGCACAGGAGGGGCGTGAAATGCGTCAAGATATCATCAACCAATGCTTCTAGCACACACGGCTGGTGTGTATCACATGGAGACGGCACTTGGGGCACTGTGTGTCTCTGGGACATGCACACTGTGGACTGTACACCAATAAAGCACACATACGCAATTAGAATGTCCACACATTTGATTTGGGAAAAAGGAAAATGTGTATTTCAATTGTAAATTGTTGTGCAACACCCCCTCCCCCCTCCCCCCTGAACACCCCAACACACCACCTCCCCCCTCCCCCCTGAACACCGCAACACACCCCCTCTCCCCTCCCCCCTGAACACCCCAACACACCCCCTACCCCCTGAACACCCCAACACACACCCTGTGAGTGGCTAAAGATGCCTGTGACAGTGGGCACACGCTATTGCATGCCCCCTCTCCCGGCCCCCAGGGCACCCCTGCCTGTGGAGCGCAGGTTCCGTCCTGATCGTCGGACAGGGCTGCTCTGGGCAGAACTTGCAGTGGAGGATGTCCCTGGCTGCTCACAGGCACACATGTCCTGAAGGGTGTGGGACAGCTCTGTGAGCACACGGCGCATGGCGGCAAGTTCCCCGCAAATGTCCCTTGAGGTGGACTCCATTGCAGCCTCAGGGTCTCCGTACTGTGCTCTATTTTGGACCTTAGGGTCTCCGTAGATTGTTCTAGGGCTGCCCTAGCCCCCCACATTCCGCAGCATGCTCATTGAGGAGCGTGGACAGTTGTTGCTGACGTAAAACAATCTCCTCAAGGGAAAGTTCACTCTGCTGGGCCATGCCCATTCCAGATGGTGTCGCAAAGGGGCTGCTCACCTCCTGCAGACTTTCTGCAGGCATGGGGTGGGAGGCCAGTCCCCTTCTCCTGGATGCCCCTGTGTGGGCTCCTCATGGGGGCTGCCCCGGTACAAACAGGGGGAATGAAGCTGCTCAGTGGGGCGTCCTACATCGGGCTCGTCAGTGTCTGAGCATGCTGTTATGGCAGCAGTTTCCCCTATGCTGCTGCTCCCTGCAGAAACGGTGCCTTCAGTGGCCAAGATTGTGGGGACGTGTGGTGCTGCAGGTGCTGGCATGCTGCCTGCTGGGGTGCCTGTCGGTGGGCCGTCCTGTGTGCTGGCAGATGATTCTGCCTGCTGCGATGTCTCCCTCACTGCAGCTGAGGTGGAGGGTCTATGCATGGTGGTCCTGGCCCTCTTGGCTGCTTTTGAGGCAGGGCTGTCCTCATCCTCGTGGTTGGATTCGGAGCCTGTGGTGGGGCAAAGGAGGGATAGCATTATTGATGGGTCTGCGGACATTGGAATGGCAATGATTCACCAGATTTTGCTTAATAGATGAAGCACATTTGAGGCAGGGGCATGCAGGTTGTCTCCTTTCTGTGTGGATGACGGATGGAGGTATGTGGGTGTCTGCAGTTAGGGTGTGCATGCTACATGTGTACAGGGTGGAGTTCGCATGTGGCTGTGGGCAGTGTCCAGCTGATGTGTTGCATTTACACTCTAGGGCAACATTGTGCTACACATTAATGGACGTCAGTGACTATAGCATGTCTTGATTTGGGGCACCTACCTTTATCGCCTGATGTCGGCGCTCCTCTTTCCATCCCTCCGACACCTTCGATGCTTTCCATGCCTATTGTGCTGGCACATATTTCCTCCCACGGTTGGAGTTTTATTGGGGAGTCAGCTCCTCCCCCGGTAGCCTGGGCCAGGTTGCGATTGGCGGAGATGATGCTTCGGACGCGGAGCCTCAGGTCATCCCACCGCTTCCTGCACTGCTGTGGGTTGCGGGGTACGGTCCCCACCGCGCTGACCCGCTGTGCCACCATGGCCCATATGGCTTTCTTTTTTGCAATCGCCGCCCTGGTCATTTCGGTGGAGAACACCACCGCCGCATTGTCCTGGAGTGTTTCCGCCAGCATGCTTAGTTCCTCACGGGAGAAGCGTTCCTGGCGCTGCCGATCGCATGCCTTCTTCACGACTTTGGGCATTTTTAGGTAGGTATTTGGGTGTGTGATGGTTTTGGATGGGTCTCAGGGTCAGATGTGGTATGGTTGGGGAGGATGGCAATGGATTGTGTTTTTCAAGATGGCCGCCGTGCTCTTTCCCGTTCCGCCGCAATGACGCTACTTCCGCTTCCGCTTATTTCCGGGGACCGCTATTTGCGGCCACCGCTAATTGCGGTGACCGCTAAAATGGGTGGCGGTAGTGCACCTTGCGCAGCGTACGATGCCGGTAGGGGCCGTTTTGGGGTCTTTTACGCCATCGTGTTCTTGACATTACCGCCATGGCGTAATGCTTGTGCGCGATGGGTCAGAATGAGACGCATTTTACGGCATCCGGCCATGGCGTAAATGTTAATTACGGCATGGCGGTAATGTTCGGTACTTACCGCCAGGGTCGTAATGCGACCCAGAGCCTTTATAATGGGGGAAGTAAAAGACTGATAGCTCATTTAACAAACTTTTGCTTTTAAAACACACTGATAAGAACTGAAAATGGGGCATTTTTGATTTGAAGACCGGCACAAAGCATCAGTTAGCTGACCAAATATACACATTCTGAAAAGATAATTAACATGCCGCACAGAAAAAGCTAAAAGCACTGTACTTCTTTTCCATGTCTTGTTTCACACACAACATTTTTTAATGAATATCACTTCATAGCTACACATTGCACATGCCTGAGAAGGTTAACTGTGATATCCTTGCCAAAGTGCTCTAGTCACTGCTTTGGGACATGGACTAAATGCTTCCACTAAGCATCAATTTACTCTTCATTTCTCAACATGACAACCACTGCCAGATGGCTATTCAATGTGACTTTGTACCTTCCGCAGGGTCCATTGTGTCAGCATGCAGACCGTAGTCCGGGTAAAATCAATGCTGTGATATGTGTGCAGCAATGGATTGTGCACTGCCCAAGTCACTATCCCATTTGATAATGCGTCCAAGTGCTGCTCCGATATGTAATGGCACATATAACTGCTTTTGTCTGATGTGTCACATCAGTGCTGGCCCCAGGTCTACCAGCACCCTGTGTGACATTTTACTGTAGTGTGGGCCCCAAGCTGTTCACCCGGAATTATTCTTGAATAGGCAGTGTCACTTTACATTGTGTGAGCTGGCTGCACCCTATATTTGCAGTGGCCATGTGTGACCGCACCACTTGATCGTCCCTTGAGCTGGCTCCGTTTCGCATGTCCATACAATAGTACACTGGAAATGTTAACATATGCAGCTTGCCATACTGTCCAACTTGGAATGATGACCCTCCATCAGCAATGTATTCCTATGGTTGGTCTAGTGTCACCCCTTGCGATATTCAAGTGAAGTTTTTGAAAATAAGGCCTACAACATAGGGCAGTGGTTCAGGGGTACTCAGACCCTGGCATGCTTGCCTCACCACGGTATGTCAGTACAGGCAGCTTGGAAATTCTTTCAGGCATTGTCTTCCCTGAGAGCAGTTGACAGAAGAACCATGCACTTGAGCAGCAACAGATGTGATTCCCCATCAGATATTATTTGCAAAGTACTTGATGTACAATGCAATGTGACTGGATTCATTTGTTTAGCAATGATTCTTCCATTTTGAGGAGGGTTTTTTAGCATGACACAGAGGTTTAGCTTGGGATTTATGTGTGCCAGTCGGGGGGTGGGGGCGCATGCTAGGGTTTTGCACTAGGCACCGAGATGTACTGGCATAGCTGTTAAAGCCAGCATATAATGATTTGTACTGTGACACCAACATATACCACGTATGGAAACAAAACAACCACCTCCCTCAATGCAGGACATGTGATAGAAGTGTGCATATTAGCAAACATCGGCTATGGATGGCTGCCAACAGCAGCCAACTGTACTACAACACATACCTGAGCATGTCATCCATAATTGTCTACACGTACGATACACAAAAATACTACTCACCAGATGTGTCCACATAGGGGTCCAGGCCTCCCACTCCTTGTACCTGGTCACTGCTGATCAGTCAACTTACGGTGAATGGAGTCAGCACCTCCTCCTCTGGTGGCTCCACCCCAGTGGCCTGGGCAGAGGCCAGATTGCCACTCAGTTTCAGTTTAGCCCTTCGAATGAGGTTGCCCATAAGCTTGTGGACCACTTTAACAGTGTTCCTCTCCACACCACAGGCATTACTGAGGTCTCTGTCCTCCTTCCACACCCCCATTTGCTGGGTGGGAGTATGGGTGCTGCCTGCTGAGAGGTAGGGGTTTACACAATGTTCCGTCACCAGTATTTGAAGTGAGCGGGAGCAGTAGGGAGCAGAGCTCCTCTACTTTTTTAAATTATGTTTTACAGCTCCTATACTTTTATTTTAAAAGGAAACCATTCCGGAATGGTTTTGTTTTAAAATAAAAGTGTAGGAAGACGTTGCAGCTTGCACTTTCTGTGCACTGCACTGAACGTTCCCTTAAACAGCAGGTGCAAGAGTTTGGGGATTTGGATTGTGTGTGGGAGGGCGCGTGGTGATGTGGTTCGTGGTGATGGGGGGCAGAACAGCAGGGAACATAGTTCCACTGCTTCTTTTTGTACACTTCGACCACTGTCTGTCACATATGCTGTGAGAATTTCAAACTCTCCATTGGTGAAGTGCTTCTTCCTCGGCAGCCCCTTATCCTTCGCCTGATCATGGGGCGGTGCCACTTCCTGCTCTTCAGGGTGTCCCCTCTTGGCCCTAGTGGCCCTTGGTGGTGCTGGACCACCTGTAGGCCTTCCAGCAGGTCCATGGCCAGGTGCTGGGTTACCTGTGGGCTGAGGCTCACCATGTCCTCCTCCTAGGGCTGGGGCGCATGTGTCCTTATCACGTCCCTGTCACCATCCTCTCCCTTTCAGAACTTTACCACACATGATGCAAGCAGAATAATAAGCACCCCCAAAATGTATCACGCCACAAAAAGTACAGACTAAATGATGTAGGATGTAGATGAGTGGTCCTTCAAGGCTCCAATGCACCCCAAACCCCAAAAATGCGGTATGCGATGCATAGAGGGCCTCCAAAATTTTAAAAAAAGCATTTGCAATACCGTACGGGCACCCCAAACCACAAAAATGTGGTACACGATACTCAGAAAGCCTCACAATAAAAAAACATACACGTACACCCCAAAAAGAACGATGTGGTACACATTACGCTAAGGCAACGCTTGCCAAGCACCCCCAAAGCAAATCATTAACAGTTCATCCTCCTTCTTCATACACTCTTGCACACAACCAGTAATGCACATTGCACCTCTTAAATATCACTGTCACTGCTGCGTGCAGCTTAGGCGTGCCACTTGCAGCACACAGCATGTAAGTTACAAGCAGAGGCACTTTTCTCTCATCTCCATGCTGCCTTGTGAGGCGGATTACACTGATCCTTTAGCTCCTGCCTCAGTGCCATTTATTTTGCCTCCTCCAGCCCTGCATTGCCTCCAATCCCCACCATCTGCTGCTGCCTACTGTTTGTGAGTATCTGCTTCCCACCAGCACTTTCTTGGAGTGCCTGCTCTCCCCCCATTGCCTGCTTTCCTGTGGATCACCTGTGAGGATCTGTGACCACCTCTACTGCTGACAAGGGGCTTCCACCTCTCTGTTCCTCTACCACCATTCTCCACAGCATGTCAGGACCAAGCTGTACCACACCTGCCTCGGAGGTTTATATGTCTGGCCCATCCTCCTCTCCATCGAGCACCTACCCCAGGACAAGGCACAGGGCTTCCAACTTCACCTCCAACAACATTGGCATCCTGCTGTATCAGATCCTGACCTACTTTGATGCCCTCTTTCAACCAGTAGCTCATCTCAGGGTCAGACATAAGAAGATCTGGGAGGACATCAAGGCTGCCATCAATGCAGAGGGAGTGGCAGTCAATTCCATCAACATTATGAAGAAGAAATAGGATGACTTCAGGCAGAAGAGGCAGGAGAAGGCAAAGGCAGCCCTCGCTGTAGGTGCCACCGTGGAGGTGCAATGTGTGGGTGGCCATCGGTTGTCACCCCTTTTGATCTGGGACCTGGAGACATCTTACCCAGCTCTCCACTCACAGATCCTTCATTTGCAGTCAGGTCTGGAAGCTGCTGGTGAGTACCCATGTGCTGCACTGTTCTACAGTGTATGTTTTCTGCATGGGTATGTATAGTTGCAGGTACTCCCTCCTGTAAAAAAATGTGTGTTCCACTGATCTACACCAGAATGCAGCTTCATGCCGATGCTGTGTGTATGTGATACCAGACATCTAGGATATGTACAAGTGCAGGTATGTGTACTGTCAGTTTTTGATGAGTTGGTGCACTTGTGTGCATGAAACGTAAATCGATAACTTCATGTACTCATATGGGTGTAGAGGACAGATTGTGAGCTTGGGGGCATGTAAGGGACATACATGCACAAAGCCTCTATGGGTCACACATTAGCTATTAAACATTGCATCATCCTCGCTGAGCAGTTGAGACTGACACATGTGTATATCTGCCTGGAAATGACATGTCGGAGCATCAACCTCTCAGGGACCACAGTGTGTTCAGTCAGCCCAATGCATGAAGAACCAGAGATTGTGTGATTCTGACATGTGTTTGTGCTGGTGGCAAAACTATAGGTTCTTGTACCTCAGCAATCGATGCCTGTATGTGGTGCATGATTTCTGCTCAAACTGACAATGGGTGCATGTTGCTAAATGTAATTGGATGTAGAAGTGCCTGACCAGTGTCATGTGACATCTTTACCTACTCGCATGGCCATGCTATGCATGATCAATCCATGGCTGGGTCGAGGGGTCATGCATGGGACTCTGCAGCTTCACAGTTATGGTGTGACCAGCAGGATACACTGCTTGCCAGCGGAGGTCCCCCTGACCATCAATGCTCACATGCATTAAGTGTTTGGACCCCTAACATGGGACTCTCTGCCCACTCTTCTACCCTTGTGTTTGGCCTCCTGGGTCCATGCTTTAGGTGGACAACGAGTGGTCCTTGCCAAGTGGCCAAAGACAGGGGCCACCTGTGCCCAGCATGGTCCTTTGAATTGTCCGTTGGCCACTTCCCATGCCTGGTCGCCTGATGGTAGACATGGGGTGTGCATGATAGGCCCAGAGATCTGGCCATTTCGATGGTCAGGATGGGGTACAATCTGGGATGTACTCCTATTGTGTCTATGAGGAGTCATGACACCTTTTGCCAAACAACCTCCTCTGTCACCTCTGGTGCACAGTTTACACATAGTCATAGCCGCCTTCCTCAGGCTTACTGATGACAGTGTTTAAGGGTTTTGCGTGCCCCACCTTGATACTTGCAGACACACCGAGGCTACGTACAAGGGCCGTGCCACACACAAACTGCCAACATAGCATTTACTGCTTTGAAGCTCTCCTGTGTGTCCAAGTTCATTGGCAGCCTTGCAGGGTGCCTGGCTGATGATGCATTCTCAGATGACTTGCACCACAATGGCAGGGCATCCTGTCCATCAGGCTCCCTGCATTCCACATGTTCAGTTTGTGCACTGATTTCAACTTGTGTTGGACTGCCTGTCCATCCATGGCCATTGAGACAGGCATCAGCATGCCACCTGTGTTGGGACAGTGTTGAATCAGGAACATGCCCCCTCTAGGAGGGACCACTAACATGGGGGTCTCTCCCCTCCAAGCAGTGCAGAGTCAGGGCAGCGCAGCAGTAACCGAGTGGTCATTTGAGAGTACAAGGTTGGAGGACTGACAAGGGGCCTGACCAACACACAATGGTTGTGGGCCCACGAGAGCCAAGCCCTTGCACCTCTCAAATGGACTAATTTGTTAAATGCAATCTAGGGTGGTGACAGCTCCACAGGGTGGCAGACCACCCTTCCCCAGCAGGACAACCCACTCTCCAGCATTGGGCCGTCCACTGACACTGAGGACACACAGACAGGGCTGGGGGTATGATGCCCATCCCAATCACAGCCACTTGGCCTACAGTCACATGAATACACACTCATGTCATGTCTTGTCCCGGCAGGATAGCTCAGCGCAACGTGCGCGCCTTGGAAGGAAGACGACACGAAGCAACACAGGTTCGATCCCCGGGTCCGCGCTTAGAAACCTCTGGGTGTTTAAGCGCGTTATAAATACGCAACTAAGACAAAAAAAAAAAAACAATTACGCATCCAAAAACAAACAATTCTTGTAACAGCGCCTCGATGCCTGTGGGCTGTGTGAGCGCTTTAAAAATGTAAAATAAAATAAATGTCAGTTTTGGCGGATTTTGACACAGCAAAGTTACTTGAGTGGGTCTTCATTACATGTACAGGGGTCCCTCTGTCACCCTGATTGTTGTGGGATGCCCACAGTGCTAGTTTCACATCAAACAGTGAACACTGGGAATATAGCATAATGTGACCCACACCCCAACAATTTTGATGGAGCAGACCCCACAGACAGTGTTATGCCAACGGCAGACACTGTCAACGTGTTGGTGGCCCCACATCCATCTGTTGCTTCAGCTGTTCCTTCAGCCAAACCCAACTGCACATGTAGCCAGGCCTGGCCCATCAGATGCACTGAGTCATAGCTGGGCCAGCTGGGTGCCACATGTGTTGGCAGCTTAGCTCCAAGAACACCACTTAGTGCATGGATTGTCGTTTATGGTAGGTGTCTCCTTGTGTGACAGACATGTGGGATGAGGGCACTGAAGGGCCAGGCAGGACATATGCTCTGGTAGGTTTCCCTGGGAGGTGCTATTCGAGATCCATGATGCAGTTGGGGTCTCAGGGACTCTCTGGAGGGTACTTCTCAGGGGCATCAATGGCATAGACCCAATAGTGCATTTTGTGGTCCCACACTTCTGTGCTACTTTGTCGGCCATGGCTGTCCAGTTTCCCTGTCCCATGCGTGACTCCTCATGGTCGTCCTGTTTGTATCCTTTCCTACACTGCATGTCTATGCGAGTGGACAAGGTGTTCTTGCAAGCCATACAATGGTGGTCCTGAGACATGCGCACATGTGCCATTCCAATGGACCTGCCTGCATGTTCAGCTTGGGTCCCTTTCTGAGAGCGGCATGGCTGTGGGAGTATCAATTCCATCAGGTGAGGATGCTGACGGATAAGTCCAAGGAGATGGTTGTTGTGGGAGACTCTTGAGCAGCAGTGGGATATGGTGCTGCCATACATGGGCCAACTATGGAGGAGGGGTCTGTGGGGGCATCTGGCATGATGCAAGTAAACGTGGTGAAGGAGGTCATTTCAGGCCAGTCCACAGTGTCAGGTGAGGGCATTGTAGAAGGTGTTCAGGCTGCACCCCTGGCCCAGAGGCATGAGTATGTGCAGTCCACCATGGAGGGTTCTGCACAATCTCATGTCCCTGGGCCATCTGCTGCAGCAGTGACCACCTTCTGTGATGCCTCTACCCAGACCGATCCCCCACAGGCCATACGAACCGTAGTGCAGCCCCTTCTGGCAGGTATTGCAGATGTAAGGCAGCTATTTTTGATGCTGTACAGGTAGCTCACACAGATCTTGTACAGTATCACAAGCAGATATCTGTCTTCCTGGCTCATTTGGTGATTGGACTCCTTGTGTGTGGTCTCTGTAGGCTGGCCCATGCAATGGCCTCCTCCACCTCTTCCTCCTCTGTGGCCCTTTTAACCTCCACTGGAGCTTCTGTTCCACCTCTCACCATGCCCCCCTGTTTTCCAGTCCAACCACCACCCGGTCTGGATGTGCCCATTTCCCTGGTTGAGGGGGAAGTCGCAACATCAGTGGCAGAGGTGGTCACTGAGCCTGCCCAGGAGCCCACAAAGGTACAGGCAATGGCAGAACAGCAGCCAGACACTTCAGGGCAGTGAAGGTGCCATACTCCCCCAGCAATGACTGTCATCTGGTCAGAGGGAGTCCCACCACAGGGAATTCACTCCCAAGCAGATGGTGGCTGTGAGGAGGTGGATTTTACAGGGCATTGCCACCCAGAAGAGGCAAAGCGGTACACGAGTGCACAAACTGAGGCAAGGGGCCTGGATCCAACTTGCTGATTTGGTTTTGGCCAGGTTCGTAAATGCGAGGCAGCAGACGGTGGAGAGGTGGCAGGCAAGGGATGCAGCCATTCACAGGGTGAGGGCCAAGGCGGATGAGTGCAGGGCAAGGGGGTGGGCTGCCATCCTGGGGGAGTCCTGCACGATGGCAGATGATGAGTTTCTGGACACCATGCAGGACTTCCAGGAATGTACAGAGGACCGTCTACAGGAAGGGGATGTTGAGGTGGAGTTGGCCCTGGTGGAAACTCAGGCCAACATACCATTGGACTGGCCTGCTCCCAATGTACATAGTTCCTTAGTGTTAGGTTTCACTTTTTGACTTTTATTTATTTTCATCCGTGGACATTTTTCCCTTCCCATTTTTTGTGTGTAAATAGTTTAAATACACACTTTTATGTTGTTCATTTCACAGTCGTTGCAGTCTCTTTGTCAATGTGCACTTTTACGTTTTCCATGTTCACCAGGTAGATGAGTTCAATGTCATGTGGACTGTGTGTGTCATGTTGTTACTGTGACTTTTTTATGGGGGACATGTGTGCAAGCTCATTGTGTGTGATGGATGTTGCATCCATGCTCAATGTGTATCGGTGGGCTCTTGTAAATGTGGGGATGTGCAGTGCTTTTGGATATTAGTATTTGTCAGGTTTGTCATGCGCATGTGTTGCTTGCCTACTTGCGTACATTGAAATATTGGCAGGTTGTTCAATTGCGTACATGGTGTGGATGTGTGTGTGATAGTCATATGGCATGGTTGGGTTTGTATTCCATTGGTGAATGTGTTCATGTGTGTTTGGTGTGTGTTTTATCAGTGCTTGACATGTTGCCATTCTGTTGATTGACTTGGACAAGCACACATGCATTTCACATGTAGGAGTTTGGGCACTGGATGGCTTGTGTTAGCAATGGCCGTTTGTCTGATTCCATTCCTTGTGCAGGGTCACTGTGGGTTTAGTGTCAGTGTTGTTGGAGTGGTATTTTTTAGTGTGTGTGTAATGGTGTGCATGCATGGTTGGTTGTGGTGATATGTGAAATATGTCATGATTGTGTTTGGGGTCTCTCATTGGGGATGTGTACTCACTTGTTTATCTGGATTTCCACATGTTAAACGTGGTTCATTTTTGTGTTGTACCTGGTGACATCTCATTCACCTCTCCACATTGGCTACACGAGTTTGAGTTTATTGTATGTTGTATTACTTTCCAATCCACTGATTTGTTGGTGTTCCTTTGTCACTTGCTTATCCATGTGGAAGTGCCAACACTTCATTCACTGTTAGGGATATTTTGAATTGTGGTTGTTCACTGTGTATTAGAGGCCTACACTCATCAAGTGTGCACTCAGTGTGAGATTGCTGGGTCCCTACCATGGTACGGCCACCCACACACCCCCATATGCAATCAGCCACTACCTGCTCTCAAATCATGCATCACCTCTGCCACTGGAATGCAGCTGAGTGCCATGATTGTACTGTATAGCTCAGTCTAGTTCAGACTGATTTGCACACTCTCGGACAGCATTCACATCACCCATATACAGGCCTGTGAGGCTTGGGTCACTGGCATGAACTTTGCTAACCGTACCTACTGACCTATCTACCTACCTTTGTCCAGGTTGAAATGCAAACAGGCATTCAAGATGACTCAGAAAATCAGTGATTACTCAGACTTGGGACCCTCAGGGCTTTCTGCTACAGCACTTAGAAGCAATTGCAATGTCTGTACAGCACTATACAATGCCACATTGCTTTGCATTGCATTACAATGTTGCAAGAACATGGAGTGGTGGAAGTGTCGCTGGTGCAACAGTATGCTGTCCTGTTGATGTGCAGTTGATTGTGGTGTACCAAAAAGTCTTTGAAGAAGCTACAGTCCTGGATTCAACATCAGTGCTTCCAGTTGATCGTGTCGGTGGTGGATATGTGGCAGGTATACCTCATGGTGGAGTCAAGCCTGAGATGTAGCAGTAGGTTTTTTCTACACCTTTGACTTGTAGGAGCGTGGATGAGCAGGACGCTGCCTGAGGGTTGTGGGGGAGGACGGGGGTGTCTTGGGAGGGGGGTATACAAGCAAGGGGGCTGCCTGGTTGTTGTGGCAGGGGTCAGGGGTTTGAGGAGTGGTGTCAGAACTTGAACGGGCTGCCTGGGGTGTGTGTCAGATGTCAGTGGGGTGTTGGGGGGGTGTACTAGCAAGGGGCTGCCTAGGTATTGTGGCAGAGGAGCTAGGGGTGACTGTCTGCAGTTTAGGTGCCGCTTGGAGTTAGGGGTTCCGCTTTGAGTTAGGGGTGAAGGTCTGCAGTTTAGGTGCCACTTGGAGTTAAGGATGCCGCTTGGAGTTAGGGGTGATGGTCCGCAGTTTATGTGTCGCTTGGAGTTAGGTGTGCCGCTTGGAGCTAGATGTGACGGTCCGCAGTTTAGGTGCTGCTTGGAGTTAGAGGTACCGCTTGGATCTAGTGATGGCAGTCGGCAGTTTAGGTGTCATTTGGACTTAGGGGTGCCACTTTGTCAGGGTTAAGGGCGTGCGTGCATGCATGCGGTCTGGGTGTGGGGATAACCTCAAGGAGCATGTGTAACAGCTCCAGACAAAAGAAACACTTAAAGCAAAGGCAAAGGAAAACATTTAAGCCTTACAAAAGGATTCTTTGCCCTTATTGCAGGAGAAAAGCTCTCTGGACTACATTTAACAGCAGCCCTAGGGCCAGGAACTGCATTTTGCAGGCCACGTCGGGAGTGGCACATTCACGTGCATGCGTGAAGACAAGAGCACAGGGCTTGAGCTTGAGAATCCGACCTGATAAGTCGCACCCTGAAGAACTCTGCTCACAGGGATCTCCGCGAGGGGCCACACCCCAAGGAATCTTCATTCCAGGCCCTCGCTCAGTACAGATAAGTGCTACTGGCTCAGAGGGGGAGAGGAGCACTAGGGGAACACATGCAGGGGGCACAGCCTGAGCAGAAATGTCCCCCATGTCTCCTAGAAAGCTAAGTGCTGTGTGTAGACAGATACTTGCTAAAGCCCTCCCCGTATGAACCGGGCATCGGCAAAACTGCAGTAGAGAGCTGATCACTGCTAGGACAGCATACTAGCTGTTGGACAACCCAAGCATTGCATTGCATGCAAATTAGCCACGTGCAGCACGCATGCACCAAGCCTCGTGAGGCTAGCCTATAAAAGCTGCATGTTTAAAGCCTTGTGCAGCCAGCTTAGAAAAGCTGCATGTTTAAAGCTATGTGCAGCCCTGAAACCGTGCAGCTGTGCCCACAGAGTCCTACGCTTGCATGTTAAAAGCCAACTCCGGTTCCCACCTTGCATGAATGCCCTTACCAGGTAGTTGGCCAGACATAGCTGCATGAAACTCGTGTGAGCCACGCGCAGCATTATCCATGCAAACTAAGGAAAGCTCTTTTTGCAGCATTTGAACTGCTCCTGTTTACCGGATCAGAGAGCACACAGGCAGGAGTCCACAAGGGCACTCCAGCAGCCAGCGCTCACAACCAGAACTAAGTGCCCTTACTGGTTCAGACCAGTGTTTTGTGCTTGTTGTAACATTATGGGAAGTGGGGTAAGTATGCATGTGGATGCATGGGTATGCTGTAGAATTATGTTGCACTGTTCCTAATCTTACCCTATGTTCCCCAACCCATCCACTACCTCTTCCTAACCCTCTTTCCGGTTACCCTCCACTCCTGTACCTATCCAACCAGAGTTTCCCTAACCCTCCTTCCCTGCTGAGGTTACGGAGGATTGTTTAAGCCTAGACATGCAGGAGCCAAGACCACAGTGGGGGTGGTTGATTTGTGCCACTCCTGCACCTAGAAGTTGTGGAGCCTGAGACGCTTGGAGTTAGGGTTGAGGGTCCGCAGATTCGCTGGTGCTGCCTTTAGTTACAGGGTGACGGCCCACAGTTTCGACTGGGTGCTGCCTTGAGTTACGGGGCACAGTATGCTGAATGGTGAGGCAAAGGTAGGCGCAACGGTTTCTTAGTTGGTGTTGGTTTTTGTTTGGATGGGGGCGTGTTGTGGGTTTCCAGGTGCAACTCGTTTTTGTTTGTGCTCAGGTTACTATGCTCTTTTGAATCCAGGTTTATGTAGAAAGTGCAAACATTTTAAAACGCGTAAGCAGGCGCAAAGTTGTTTATGGCACTAATTAGTTTGCAGGGTCTTTGCAATTTGCCTGTGAATTAGGTTCTAAATGTCATTTAAAACGGACTTGTATACTTTTTCAAATTCCAGGGGAAGCTTACGTTGAACTAAACAACTAGGATCCCTTCCTTTCCACTCCACACCTACCCTGAGACTGGGCAACCTCCTGCCCCCTATTTCATCCACTGGTTGCATGTAGATCCCTTGCCGCCAATTCGCTTGCCCTCCTGCTGCCTCTTGGTTAGCACACGGCTCCCTTGTGTTGATACCCTTGCTATCTGCTTTCTTTACTGAGAACTTCCCCCATGACTTGTGAAATGCTCTGTTGCATCCCAAAGCAAAGGCCCTCATTCTGACTCAGGCGTTAAGGGGTTTACGGCGCCGTAAACGGCGCCGACCCTTAACGCCTGATTACAAGGTTCCCTTTGCGGGATGGCTTTTAACGGCTGCTTTTTTGCAGCCGTTAAAATCCATGCCACAAAGGGACCTTGGCGATAATTACGGCACCGTAATTTACGGTGCCGTAATTATCGCCTTTCCCCATTCCCATTATGCCCTATGGGGCGAAAATGGGAATGGGGAAGGGTAAAATGGGAAATGGGGATTTACCGCCCCACTCACCTTGGAATGGGGCGGTAAATCTGCCAACCACCATGGCGTAAACATAGTTCACGCCATGGTGGTAAGGGTACGACCCAGGCGGTAACTTACTGCCTGGGTCGTAATGAGGGCCAAAGTCTGCACTCAATAAATCTCAATAAATATTATTATAATAATAATAATAGTAATAATAATAATAATAATAATAATAATAATAATAATAATAATCTGCAATTAGAAAATAAAGATAATTTAAAAGCACGCACAGGAAAATGCATATTCACCATTAGCATTTTCAGAGAGACACAAAGTGATGAGCACTATACCAGAACAGTTTGTCACAGGTTAAGAACAGTCATCCTCCCTCCTAGTGGAAGACGTTTTTCACGAATCAAAAACAGTGCAGACAGCTGTTTTACTACTTTCCATGTGGCATGGTGCAGACAGTTATCGTATCACCATTTACACAAGTAGACGAGGGGACACTTCACACACCAGATAAGCTTTACCACTGCAGCTGTCTCAGCTGGGATGCACGCACTGGAAACGCTTTGTGAATCAGGCCCATAGACTTTAGGTCATACCAACCTCTGTTCCTGTTTGATCGGTATAATGAAAAAACAATGAGAAATGAACAGGCGGCGGCAGAGAAAACCAGAGCTTTAAGGCCCTTCACGGGGATCCAAAAGGCTCACACAGTTAATTCAAGACATCACCAGGGTCGGATGGGGCCATACAATTGCCTCAGGCACCAATGCAAAATTGGGCCACAGTTGCAAATGGCTATTCATTCTTTTTTTGTGGCACTGTTTGAATAGTAATCACGGGGCATTGTTTTGATAAAATGTGTGGCAAACTGTGCATTTTAAAGAATATTTTTCAGCAAACCAGGTCAAAAATACTAGCAGCATGGTGAAGTAACTCATCAAACTGGCCTACATTGGCCAAAAAAAGTGGCCCAGCTTGACCCAAAAAACTCTCCCACATCAGCATTGTGTGTTGTTGGTTCGGCCATGGGCCTATTGCCCATAGGCCAGTCAGAGCCTGGACATCACATTCGCTCTCACAAGAGACGTGCTGTGATTTTTCGCTTTTCACCTGCTCGAGAAAGTTTCAGCCTTGTAAACTGTTCATTATGAAGCGGTGCTCATGCCATTCACGCACAATGGTGTGTTTGACAACATGATGAATACGAACTGCGGAACACGCCTGAGGTTTGCGTTACCTCCATCGCCTCTGGCGGCCATCTCCTTTACACGGTGGCCTAGGACTGAGCAAGGAGGGGCGCGCGGTCTGATGACTCCATTGAATGTATTGTGTTCTTAAATTACATGAAACATCCCAGCTGCACAACATGTTATTATTAAGAGAGCAGGAAACGCAACGCTCTGGCCATTGTGTTGTTGTAAAGGCTGCGTCTACAATCACTGTCAGTAATTATCTTTCTAGACCAAAGCTCTCCCAATGCGAGATGTCTTTCTTCCTAGTGCTACAAGGACGGCGGTTAGGTTTTCATAAACATCCCAGGTTGAACATTGTTACTCCACGCCTTCCCATTAGCACTCCTTTCCAGAGGCCGAGCACAACTGTCTGGTGCACAGCAAGAGAGCCGTGGCGCGAGAAGGGAAAGGATGCACCACTGGGCACAGACACAAACAGTTCCATTAGCAGCAAATGAATGCCTTATTCTGTTAATGAAGTCATTAGACGCATGGGCTAAATCATGCTTCATTTATAAGAGCATGACATGACTATTTGGTGATGACATGTGCATTTATCATTCATTAGTTTTTCTCTTTATGGTTTTCTTAATTATTTTCCAAGTCTGCATTATGTTTTCTCACACGTCTGACCAGTACAGAGGATTTGATTTTTATAGGAAAGCTAACAAACTTTAAAAAGATATATATATATATATATATATATATATATATATATATATATATATATATATATATATATATATATATATATATATATATATATATATATATATATATATATATATATATATATATATATATATATATATATATATTTGCGCTTTTGCATTCATTTAAGAGAACAGGGTTTCATTTGGTGCAGAAAAGACTAAAGAATTAAGGCAATGACAGGGAGTGCATGCTGTCTCGGGGTAAGGTGCCTTTACATAAGAGCATTGTGCAATTGAGGTACACGTAGGGCCGGCGCTAGGCGTGTGCAGTGGGTGCAGCTGCACTTGGCCTGGCCCCGTGCTGAAGGGGCCTGGGGCAGAGCGTGCCGTTGACCCCCTCGTCTTGCAGGCTGCAGCGTGCGCTGTGTGCTCACAGTACCTAAGCTTGCTGCAGTGCACTCTGAGCACACACTGCAGCATGCATGATGACAGCAAAGCTGTTTTACCTCAAGGTTTGGCTCCCTTTTGTTTCTTCTGTTGAGGCAACTTGTCACCTGTCACCCTCCTGCTGTGACGCTGGCGAGACAAATGCCCCCCTCCCAGCGGCCCAATAGGCACTGGGGGCCTCATAAACACGGCTGATTGCTTTCTTAAACCAGAGCTTTTAAAGTGGGTGTGATTTACTAGTGATGCCATATTTAAGAGACCATTGTTTTCGACATGGCGTTCTTAACGTGTTAAGAACTGTAAAGGGGCATGTTTTATTTTGAAAGCACATGCAAAGCAGCAGTTAGCTGCCTAAAATCTATTTGATCCTCCAGCACAATTAAACATATCCAGCACATCTCTCCAATCATCAGTGCAGGCATGTCCCCCTGCCAACCCTTCAGGATTGCACGCTGTTGACAATGTGGGCAACCCAGGTAGGCATCTAACGATTCCGTAATCCCCTACCCACGGAAAACCAATATAACTCACTAGGAGCACCATTAACATTATTGAAACTTGACAATAGGTGATGTAGTTGTCATTATCTTGTGATGTCACTTCCTGTGAACTTATCTCAAAGGAAAACATAGTGAATAATATTTCGTAATACCAGCTAAATTCAATTCAATTAAAAACCTTGCAAAAGGGATTGTCCTTTGTGCCAACATATTCCAGCAGCCTTTTGAAAGAAAAGATAGATTTATTTTAGGCTTATGAGAAAGATGCGACTGAAATTATTTTTTGCTACCATAGGGGGCCAACAGTTTATGGCGCCTGCAAAATATTTGGAAATCTCTCCTAAGAGTCTGTTCTCACCTCATACACAGAACCAGATACTGGAAGTTTTTCACAAACAAACTTTGAGAGACTTTAAGACGGTATCCTTTAAATATAAGAAATCCATGTGTAATTTTTCTAAATCTGAAACTCAAGCATTGGATAAGTTATGGCAAAATAAGGACATCACATTGAAGGCAGCTGACAAGGGAGGTGCCCTTGTCATGATGGATCGTCTGTAGTATCAAGCAGACGTGGATTGACAGTTGAGTGACCAAGACACTTACTTAGAATTGTTTACTGACCTTACGGACCATGTAAGAACCCTCATTAACATATTTCTAGAAGAGGCTCAATCACAAGATTGGATTTCTGAAAAAGACAACATTTTCCTGACCAAATCCCACCCGATCATGCCTGTACTATACATCTTACCTAAAGTACATAAAAGTCTTTTGGACCCACCTGGAAGACCCATTATAGCAGCAACTGACAGTCTTCTTGAACCACTAGCCCAGTATATTGATAAAGCTATTCAACCCTTGGTTCAATACAACAACGTATTTGAAAGACGCCACAGATTTTCTATTAAGGATTCAAGACCTAGATTTCGATGAAACAACTGACATTTTGTTTATGATGGATGTATGCAGTCTGTATACTAACATTACTCATGAGGCAGGTATGGAAGCAATGGAGTGGTTGTTACTTTCCTCTCAGAATTGCAGTGCTAACACTTTATGCATATTGGGGGTCATTACGACCCAGGCGCTAATTGCGCCAACTTTACCACCATGGTGTAAACTATGTTTACACCATGGTGGATGGCGGATTTACCGCCCCATTCCAAGGTGAGTGGGGCGGTAAATCCCCATTTCCCATTTTCCCTTCCCCATTTTTGCCCCATAGGGCATAATGGGAGTGGGGAAGGCGCTAATTACGCCACCGTAAATTACGGTGGCGTAATTAGCATCATGGCAGGTTAGCGCCATGGATTTTAACGGCTGCTCAGAGCAGCCGTTAAAATCAGAATAGGCGTTAAGGGTTAACGACGACGTTAACCCTTAACGCCTGGGTCGTAATGAGGCCCATTGAGTTTGCTGAAAATAGTCCTGAATAACAATTTCTTTCGATTTGAAGACAGATTCTTCATTCAAATCTCTGGTACATCCATGGGGGTTCCATGGCAGTCATGGCACCTGGATATGCCAACGCATACATGGCATACCTTGAGCAAACACTTATATTGAATCAAGTGGAATATCAGATTCACTTGATAACCTTTTCTCAGATACATTGACGACATCTTCAGTGTATGGAGGGGTTCTCATCAAAGTCTTTTGGAACTTTTCACATTTATGAACCAACTTGCACCAAGAATCAAATTTACCACTCAAGTCAGCAAAACACGGATCCAGTTCCTTGATGTGGAAGTATATGTCAAAGAAAAATGTCTACACACCACTATTTACAACAAGCCGACTGACAGAAATAGCATTCTTTTGGCATCAAGTTTCCACCCGAATACTACCATCCAATCCATACCCTACAGTCAGTTTTTACGGTACAGAAGAATCATCTCAGAGCCAGCAGAATTTGTTCTTCAATCTAAGAACTTGGAGGAAAAATTTCTTAAATTAGGGTATTCCCCAAATACTTTATCTACAGCTTTGACCAAAGCGTCTGTAATACCAAGAACCCAAACACTGGAGAAATCTGCAAAATTATACACTGACCCTCTGGTGTATGTGACCACGTATTCTCAACAGAGCTACAAAATTAAAAACATCATTAAACGCAATTGGCAAATGCTCAAGATGGACCCGTTATTAGCTCAATTGTTTGCTACTGAACCTACTTTTGCATATACAAAAAGTAAGTCTAGTAGAGATTTTCTAGTTAAAGCAGATTACCAATCACCGTCAGCAGGCATGACTGCTCATAGAGGCACTTTACCGTGCAATAATTGTCAACATTGTCATAACATCATCAGAGGTTCGAGCATCAACCATCCCTATACAGGAAAATAAATTACTCTGAATCACACTAGTACATGTGATACGAGCCATGTTATTTATGGGATTAAATGCCCTTGTGGCATTTTTTATGTTGGCCTTACAACTAGAAAAGCCAAGCTGAGATGGACTGAGCACAAATCTAACATCCGATTGTGTTCAGTCCATTCTTCAGTTGCTCAACGTTTCAGGTTATTCAATCACACTGTTGCCCAAATGAAACTGCTTATCCTTGAGCAAATCAAACGTCCCAGGAGGGGTGGTGACATAAATCTGTTGCTTCGTCAAAAAGAGATAGAGTGGATTGATAAGCTTGACTCTCTTGAACTAAGAGGCATGAACAATGAGTTTGATTTATCATGCTACATTTGAATGTAAAAATTAATTTTCTCCGTTTGGTTGTCCCGCTATTCTTTCACTTTCTTTTTGATCTAAATTGTGCATTTTTAGTGAATCCTCTTCCTTACAAATTGAATATGTTTCAGTTGAGGTGTGTGTATTTCTAAACATGTTGCAGCTTTCTCAAGCGTTTTTTGGACACATCCAAATGAACATCTATGGTACCTAACGGCATTTCCAGGCTACTTATTGTTCAATTTTGCTACAGGCATTCCCTTGGTGCGCCACCATATAGTATCTTTCTAACACTTCCATAGTTACTGTTATTTCGGTCTTTACCATTTTCACAAAATTGGTTATTTTTTCCTTATACCATATGAGTTTATTGCATCTGTGCTCTACCGCAGTCAATACTAACTGCGTTTATCCCCTTTATTTTTTCTTTTATTCTTCTATATCACCATTTTCCATACGTGCATTAGTAGGGTCGTTTTGTTTTGCGGCAGTTCTTTTAATTTTAATTTTTGGTATACTTACAATCGGATATTTCCTTAAGCTTTTGACATGATGTTATCATCATTTAGGGCACACCCTGCCTTTGCTGCTGTAGAGAGTGGTCTCATTTTTCCATTTGCACATTATCTGTAGGTTGTGATGATGTTCCCTAAATGTGGGCTCACTCCGGATTGAGTGCTCTTTTCTTCACATGAGCATCAAAAAATTTGACGTTTCTAAGGCACAGTCACGTGATATTTTGAATGTAGAAGTTTCCGTAATTGTTGTATTTTCAGCCAACTTCTATCCATGACTGGCTTTATAAAGATGGTACAAATGGATGTGTTAAACTACGGTGTCCAGCTGCACTCACGTAACATTTTGACTACGTGAGCCGGCACGGCATTGTTATGCCTTCAGTGCACCACTGATCACGTGATCGGATTGCGATCATGTGACTTTTTACCAAAGTATATTAATGCAATGCGGGACGGGAGGCTGTTATGGCAGCCGCTTTTCCGTTCCCGCATTGCATTCAACATCTTTGACAGTGAGGTAAGGTTTTGTTTTGGAACACACGGGCCATTATGGCTCCCCAGGTCATCCCCATTTATTTATACTTTTTTTACATTTATTTCTGCTTAGGATTCAGCACGAACATCCGCTTACCCCTACTTGGTTTTTCTTTCACTTTGTTTTTTTAGACTTGGTCTTTTCACCCACCCTTGTTGATGACCAGGACCATTGGTTGTAATTCTGGGCTTAAGTCTTTCTGCCCAAATTGAAAATTCATTGCTTTGGTTGAACATTACCTGGAGGATTGCTGCATGAAAGTGAACTGTCTTTGCTACAAACAACGTGCGTCTGTTGACCGCTTCATTTCCAGCACTGAGTCATGAAGGACTCGTGCTGCATTACGCTCGTTCCCAGGAGGGGCGGAGCCTGGTGGCAATCACGTGTTCTGTCACGTGACTTCTACACACTTGAAAGAGCAGACACAATCACCCTTGCAGCGTTAAGCCCAGCCGCAGAGTAAAGGGTGGTGTATTGTGCATTTACTAGAACTGTTTTGCTGCTGTTTGGCTCTGTGTGGATAACACTTGGATGCACAGATCTGGCAACAGGCTACGGACCTTGGATTGAGCCAATAAAATCATTTCTCGAGGAGTCTTCAGCAGGAGGCCATGGACACTCATAGAGGTAAGACTGCTTATATGGCTGACATTGGCCCACAGACACGTTCCAAGATAAAACAATCCTTGCATCTGCAAGACTGTGTTGTAAACCAAAATATGTTGGGAACTCAAGGAGATGGGAAAGGGGCAAATCTAACTGAGTCATTGGATGGCTATGATTGGTCAAGGAGAGGGACGAATGAGCATGAGGATGTTAGACCTGGATGTCAAAATCCAGACCATCCACTATATACTGAACAATGTCCCTCTCCCCTACATACCTTGTACCATATACCACCAAGCAGCCTACCATCTTCTCCAGCGCACACTGTAACAAAGCACCTGTACACCGTAAGTCAGGATGCGATGGCAGTACATGTTGATATAAGCATGGTACAGCAAAATAACGGAGAACTTGGATTCAGTGCCACCACCCATGGTGACGATGGTTCAGCCCACGCTGTTACAAGCGCCCCGCAGGCCGAGGCGGAGGCATCGCCTAGCGAGGTCGCTCATACAGCAAAGGCTGACTACGAATTCACCACGAACGCTGTCGGAAATACAGTATTGCTTGGTGATAAAAACACGGAATTCGATCTCACTACGGCAGCTGAGAGCGCTACGTGGGCTGAGGTGGAGGCCTTGCTCAGCATAGCTGTGAAAGAAGCTGCCGTAGATGGAGAATTAAACAGGAAAAAAGATGTATACACAAAAAGAAACGTAGATGATATATTGAATGTGATCGAAGTAAACACCATTGCATTTCAATCTCCATTCGATATCACTGACACCGAGCTATTGGAGATGAAAGTGCACGTAAAGGACTTGGATACGAGACTACTAAAATGTACGTTTCCAGAAAAATCAATGGAGTCAATGATCAATCTTGAGCAAACTAAGAAAAAAGATAGTACAGTTCCCTTGGTCTCGCCGAAACAGACAGAATTGCCGAGACAGGCTATTGCTACACAAGGCAAAAATCAAAACACCTCACGTAGTGATGAAAGCTCGAAAAAAGTGTCGGAACAACAAACGAGCTCGGTACAGAGCAAGACAAGTAACACTCTGCTAGAGCTGCCTATGAAACAGCATTAATGCAGGCAAGAGAGGATAAAAATAGCTATATCCACAAGCTCGATTTAGCCAGACGCGAAGCCCGGCTAACAGAACGTCTAAGAGCGGACTTTGAGGCAATGAAAGAGCGTTTGTCCGAAAGCTTTGTATCTTCCAGTAAAAAAAACAACAGGTGGAGATTTTGACCACACACAGATAGCAGGAGGTTGCAGTATGTTACAAAATTTACAAATTAATATGTCAAAACAACTGCATCAAGTACATTCGATACATTCAAAAGACACAGGGAGGAGCGACCCGTGCAACAGGGTCCCCCGAATAAAATAACGTCTAATTGTAATAATGTGACCTCGACAAGTAACAAAACCACCAATAAAACCAAAAACTTACCGGGCAGGCTCATGTCGCACTGTTCGACTCCTAAGTCGCTAGCAGAAGTGACCCGGACAGAACAGCCCCGCAAGGAATCATGGGATATGGAATGCAAAGTGGCCATGAACCGTTTAATGCGAGTAATGACATTGATCTCACGCATGTTCTTAAAGATGCATCTGCTGCCATGAAATCAAATCTCTCAGCAGCTGCGTCTATACAGAATCATAATAATGTTTTAGCAGCGTCTTCGGTGGCGTAAATTCCCTTTACAAAGCTTCACGAAAATGTGCATGAAGCAGTACAAAACAATGGGGCAATGCTAGGTCAGATAAATGAAAAATTATCAAAAATGGAATGCCTTGATATCACGCTACAAGGCAGATTGGACAAGGAAGCCGCTATTTTAACGTCGCTGCACAATAGAGTGAATGAAACAGATGCTAACGAAAAGCTGGAAAAGAAATTACTGACGGATGCGGTGATTGAGTGCTTGAAGCAATTGTCCAAAATCATGACTGAGAAATCATTGTCAAGCATGGTGATGAGTTGCAGTACCTCAAATGCGATGACACAAACAAACTTGTCTAATGAGATCCACAAGACGAACTCACAGAACATAACTGCCCCATGCACTGCCATCCTTCGAGAGCCTAGGAATATAAGTCCAGATGAAAATGATACATCGCCAGCAATTGGCGCAAATGACACTCCAGTGATTCAGAATGTGAGTGCCAATTCGTCAGAAGCTGGGAATGGGCAAAACTTAGATTGCGGCCACACACCTCTGGTGCTGCATGATACATCCATAAAGATGATAAGTAAAAAAAAGACAGATAAAGCAGCCCCTGCTAAATCTATTGTACAACTATCCCCGGTCATAGCACATTGTTCAAAAATGTCATTTTGGATATTTACGGGGCTGCCAAAACCTTAAGTATCGTAAAGGCAAAACAGAAACAGCAAGAGGCAGGAAATGATCAAACAACAACAACAAAAAAAGGAGAAAAAGAAACATTGTCCAGCGAACAAATTGACTAGTAATTCAAGAAAGTTTATACGGAATCTGACTACACCGATTAAATCTAGTCTATTTGTATGAGAAAAAAGGGAGAGATGGCCATTCAAAGGCACGCTAACAACACAAAAACCATCGAGGCACCAAAGACTACAAGTTGTACATCAAACCCTAAAAAACGACAAAGACTGGACTTGGAGGCTGACTCAATCCACTCAGTAACGCCTTCTGAAGAGTTAAGTAACCTTTCTACCTACTCTATTGATGACGAGGTTGAAGACAGTGTTTTCGGTCCTGAGGAGTGTTTAGTCAGTATTAATGAGCCAGTTAGACAGGCTTGCTGGGTGGAAAGGAATACTTTGAATCCCTGGATTCCGAAAATCAAAAATGATAAAAAATCTGAGGGCGAGTGCATCTGTACGGAAACACAAAGGAAATCAGGAATTAGACAAGAAAAGAACATTCCAGTAGCTACTCACAAAGATATTGTAGAAAGTAATCTATCAGTAGCCCAAGAAAAGACTACGAAAAGGACAGTGAAATTGAATCCAAAATTAACGACAGCACAGAGACTGAAAGAAGAAATTAAAATTAACCAGCAAAGTAGGGTGGAATACAAGCAATCAAACGCAAAAATTCTTGTTGCGAATGTATTTGAAGATGAAAATGATGTGAACTTAAACAGAGGGAATGTAATTCGGTTACGACACTCGGTACCGGCTCTAAGAACTGTGTCTTCACACGACATTGCTATTGTCAAATATGTTTCGTAAAGCATATACATTCTCAAGCTGTGCGCAGGATCATACTGGGCCTCATTACGACCCTGGCGGTAAGGGGTTTACGCCAGCGTTAGCTGCGCCGACCCCTTACCGCCAATTACGAGGTCCCCTAGCGCCATGGTGCTTTTAACACCTGCTTCTAGCAGGTGTTAAAATCCATGGCGCTAAGGGACCATGGAGTTAATTACGCCACCGTAATTTACGGTGGCGTAATTAACGCCTTCCCCACTCCCATTATGCCCTATGGGGCAAAAATGGGAATGGGGAAGGGTAAATGGGGATTGGGGACTTACCGCCCCGCCAAGGTCGGAATGGGGCGGTAAGTCCGCCAACCACCATGGCGTAAACGTAGTTTACGCCATGGTGGTAAAGTCACGGCCCAGGCGGTAACTTACCGCCTGGGTCGTAATGAGGCCCACTGTCTGCAAAAGAAGAGCTGCTATTTCTGGGTTTTGAGGCGTCAGAAGTGACAACTGAATTGCACTCAAATTACACTCAAGATAGCCAGAAGCCTTTGAAGGGGATCACTCAGGAGTACCGAAGAATCATTGTTGACCTTGATATCTTGGAATACCCGAGGTTTTCGACATCTGTACGATCACTTTCCAGTGGATCTGAGCAACAACCTTGCAATATGTCTCCAGGAAACCTGGCTGAGGACCCCACCAGTAAAAGACGGCTATGTGACCATGCTAAATCCTGCAGGAAAAAATGCACAGGGTCAGCCGTTCTCAGGCCTCATAACAATGATAAAACTAGGGACTAATTGGGAAGTGCTTGAAACTGAAAACCCCAACATTTTCGTGCAAAGTACGTTGATGCAACATCTCTCCGAAACAACTTTCAATTTGAGCCATCTGTTATTCATTAATGTATACTGGAACCCGGCACAGATAACCCCAGAAAAATGTTTGTCATCAGTAACAGCGATAATAGATAAACATCAACAAATCTATCGAGACCTCATTGTCATAACTTGTGGCGACATGAACCTAACCTGGTTTAACGCAAATGGAGATCGCATTAAAGAGATCAGGAAGCGAGGCTCATTGCACCGGACCAGAAGGGCGAAATGGGAAAATGAAATGGAGGCACGTGATTGTGATATGATTAATGGTCAAGTAGAGGGAGATATACCGCCCAATAAGACTTGGCATAATATCGGTTTTGCGAAGACTTTGGACTATATTTGGTTATCAAACCACTTTTGGCAAAAAATCGTGATACTAAGAATAATCCTGACAAAAAACAGCGACCATGACGTAATGGTCATGGCGATGAAACTATCCAGAAAATCAGACTTTGTAAGAATGGATCAAAAGTTGGAGATAAACAATGGGCAAAATAGGCTCTCAATATCTAATATTCAAATAAGCACCATGACCGATAACCTTCAAAAATCAGCCAAGGTCAAGGAAAGAATAGTAAATTACCTTCATTTGCTCCCTCGACAAAAAATGAGATCTTTATGGCAAAAACTAACAAATAAAGAACACACTCATGAGTGGAGCAAGAAAGTCCAGGAAGAAAAAAAGAAGGTTAACAAAGACATTCGAAACCTAAAATTACAAGGAGGCACGGGGACTCTCGCAAAAATTAAAAAACGGAGACAAAAATATCGTAATTGGTTAAAAGCGTTTGCTTTTTTCCAAAATCAAGAACGAGGTGAGACAATGCTGGGTTTAATAAAATCAAACAATTGCAGAGAGATCTGGCGAACATTAAATAATTGCACCAATAATCAAGTCGGTAAAATGGCCAGTGGCTGAAAGTGAGTGGAAAAAACACTATAATAAAGTGTTTACACAGAATAAGGTAACAGTACTCCGAGTAGATGAGGAAGCGGTGGCTAGATGGGACTGTATCGAGACTGCTAAAGACATCAGTGCCAAAATTGTAAAACTGAATAATTCACGTGCAACAGGGCCCGATGGCATCAATAACATGATGCTGAAGAAAAATAAACAGGAATGGTCAAAATTCATTGAAGAATTATTTGCCAAAATTGCTAAATACAGAGAAATACCACTCTCTTGGACAACTGCCATAATTGTCCCAATTTTCAAAAAGGGCAATCAGGCTGATCCAGCCAACTATCGCCCGATTGCCCTACCCGACACAATTTGCAAAATATTTGCAAATTTTCTTCAACAGAAATTAACGGCATGGGCACTCATGAAAGGAATAACTGATTGTCGCCAAACAGGTTTCACTAAAGGTGTTGGGACCGAAATTAATTTGACCCTGGTAAATATGCTAAAACTGAACACCTTGGATAAAAGGTCAAATCATTTCCTAGCATTCATTGACATGCACCAAGCATTCGATGCAATCAACCGAGAAATGCTGTGGCAAAAATAAAAAACTGGGATTGTCCTGATTGCCTGTTGCAACCAATAAAAGCCTTACACACAAAAACAACAATTCGAATAAGAATAAATGAAAAAGGTCAGCTATCGGATCCAATGGACACGCAAATAGGAGTGAAACACGGGTGTCCGATAGCTGCCTGTCTCTTCAAATTGTTTATTGCCGATGTGCCGCAGATGCTGAGTGATGTGAGAGGTTTTCCACCAAATATAAATGGCCATCAGATTAATTGCATGACTTATGTAGACGATTTAGTCTTGGCGGACACCACACAAATAGGGCTTCAACGGTTGTTGACAAAGCTCCAACACTACATGAACGACAATGAGCTAAGAATAAATGTCACTAAAACAAAAATCATGCAAATTGGACCACGGAAAGGGCTAAGAAACAAACATTTCTGCTGGAAAATCGAAAATACCTTCATAGAAGAGATTGATGAAATCAGATATCTGGGTGTCTTGGTCAGTAAATCAACATGAGAATGGAGTTGGGTACAAGACATTGTGCGACGTACCAAAACTTTGGCCCTACAAGGGGCAATAATCCATAACTTGTATGGAAAATTCACCCTATTACTAATACAAACTTTCTATTTGCAAAAGGTAATACCTGCGATCACCTTTGGCTCTGAAGCAGAGTGGAATTTGGATTACAGAATTTGGGCGAAATTAGAAGGGCTATTCTGGAAGTGAGTGTTAAAACTACCAAAACATACATCAATCATTGTCATCAGGCACACACTTGCTCTAGACAAACTATATGTAAACGTTATCTGGAAGTTGCTATCACTCTATAGAAAGATGATATTTCCAAACCCAGAACCTGCATACGAAATATTCTCTGAGAACAATAAATGGCCATATGCGGGAATCCTGCTCCAATGGGTGCAAAGACTAAAGGCGCTCTTTCAAGCTGCCGATATAAATAGTGATATGTTAATAGAGCAACCACAAATAGCAAAACGAAAATTGAAAGAATGGGCATGGATACAAAATGTGGCCAGGCTTGAAGGACTATCAACAGCGCCTAAACTAGGGCCAACAAAAAATAAACTGAACAAAATGCCAAGCTATTTGTCACAATTTCCATCGCGATATCACCGAGACAGCTTTTTGCGCTTACGATTGAACGCAATCAAAATGAAGGAAATGTTGTTGATGAGACATGGTCATGATACCAATGATAATTTATGTAGATATTGCCAGACTGAAATAGAAACAATTAGACATCTAATAGTAGAATGTCCCAAATTGAGAGAAGTGAGAACTGTGCACCTTGGTGAATTTGCTCCGTTAAATAGAAATTTGGATGATTGGTGGTGGCGTATGTTAGGTGGGAGTTCTGTGCATTTAACGTGCTCAGTGATTAATTTTATAGACAGAATCTTGGGCTAAATGATAGCACGAACTGTAATGAGTAAATGCGTAGTCATGCGAGTGAAAGAAGGGATCCATAGCAATTGGGTGAAATGTAATAATTAGTGAAGATTTGCTTTTTGTAATAAAAGTTTGTAATAAACTATATGTTACAATAAAAAAAATGTTTTAAAAAATTACCTGTTGCCTGCTTCAAGTGCTGGGGCTGAAGACCCACGTTGGTTGGAAGGTTAGTTTTACTGTTCCTTTTTGGGTTCTGCTGCTGGTTTTCCATGCCTGTTCATTTGGACCATGCCCAATAGTATAGTTACATTGTATACTTTCCTTCTTTCTATCTTTTTGTAGAAATTGAAGACATGCAATCGACATTCACAACTGAAGAAGGGACATGTTACCTGAAACGCGTAGTGTATTAATGTGATTGTATAATGATACAGCTTGCATTTTTATGCAAATGATGACAGTGATCCCTGTTTAATTCAGGTGTTTCATTTATTTTTGGGTGAGAGAATCATTATTTTTTTGAGAGAATCATTGTGTATTCTTCTATTGACCTATGTGCTTGGACATGTGTTTCGATACCAATGAATGATGTAATTCTTTGTATCACATGCATTTACTTTGTCTTTGAACCTATTATGGTGACTTTTCACTGAAAGCTAACAGCAATATATATACATTTTTTTGACTTCTAAAGATTGTGCACTGTTTTAATTTGACTAAACATTTTCTTGAAATCTTTGTTACACTAATGTAATAGTGTCGGAAGGAATTTTCTCCATATCGGAGTGACCAGGTTTATGCCTCAGTGGATTTCTGAGGCTATAAGTATTGTTGGTCACTTCCTGTGATGTCACTTCCTGTGATGTCCACAAATGCAAATTAAGTGGTCCCACACTTAATTTGCTGCACTTGGCCCCACAAATCCTAGTGCCGGAGTGATTGAGTGGAGTTAAATGCAATCAGCAAAGTAGTAAAGGGCAAGACGGTGGATGGATGTATAGATAAGTAGTTCCAATTTAAAGCGAGAGAGCACCTTTACATGGAGATCCAACAGGCATTGTGGCAGAAACGTAGAGACGAAAGTGGATCTGTGTATTTTTTTACAAATAAAAGTTTGACACAATTCTGCTTAATATGCAAAGTTTGGCACACAATATTGCAGTCAATTCCAAATCATCTCCTAGAACAGTTGCACATAGGTTTCAAATGTCAACAAAGAAGTTTGTTAAACTAGACAATGGCAATATTACATATTGAGTTCAATACACACAATGACTCCGGGTCACTGGCAGAATTAAGTTTACAATGTTGTGCATTGTTCACCATGCCTTCTATGGCAGTGGAGCTGAATATTTACAGGACACATTTCCTCCCTACGTCCCATCTAGACTTCTTTGTTTGGCTGCTGCTCTCTCTATCCAGGTTCCTCAGTTTTGCGGCTCCAGAGCTGGTGGCCACGCATTCTTTATTTATTTATTTGCATTTGTATAGCGCACATCTGCCCTGGGGCATCGTGGCATCGTGGCGCTGAAAGTTGGCTTACATAGTACAAAGTATACATGTTGCAGAGGTTACAGTTACAGTAGGTAGACCGTAGACAGTTTTACCAACAGGTGCATTAGGTACAGCATTTTGTGCGGTCAATTCCTAGGTATATACAGTTGTAGTATTCAGTAGTGATAGGCGAGTAGTATTGGTTAGTTGAAAAGAGTGGTTTTGAGTAGTTTGCGGAATGCATGATAAGATTTTTCATTCCTCAGTGTAGTGGGGAGAGCGTTCCAGTTCTCTGTTGCTGCTACCATTTTCTGGAATACGCCCCCATACTCTACTCCCGCAATTGATGACCATCATTTGTTTCGTCGTAGGTATATATTATTTCTATTCTAACTGTTTTGGTGTCCTCGGTGAGCAGGCTATCAGTAATTTACAAAAAGTAGTCCAAAAAGGAGTGAACAATAAGCAAGAAATAATGCTGTTTATTACAGCTGGGCAAGCACAAATCAAACAGCACAGTGAAACTGGTTGATGAGAGCCAACAAAACTGCCCACTATGGCTCAATCTTTTATACAGCGAAAACAATATTAGCATAGTGAGAAAATGTTTTGCTTAGTTATGAGTTGTCAAGTGCCCCATAAAGTTGATTAATAGGACTACGTCAATCCCCTGTAGCTGTACATAGGTTAGTAAAGAATGATTGGAGCAAAGGACACCCCCACCCCCTGTTCCATCACCTCCCTTGTGGCACCACATTCATTCCCGCTCCACCTCAAACGTTAGTTGTCAATACATGCTAGGCAATCGTGCAGACCTCTGGGAATTTATTAACCTGCCATTGGTCAGCACGCATTGAGATAAAGCACAATACATTCTGAGCTTGTGGAAAGGGAGGCATTCACACAGCATGTGACCAATGAGGTACCCCACTGACATCAGCGAGAGCACAGGATACTTGTTGCTGTTCAGGGACACCAAAGCTCATTCGCTGATTGGCTCCTTTGCATATCACCACTCACCCCTTATCCTGCTTCCCAAGCCCACCTGCCAAGGGGCAGTTTGAAACTGCAGATCATACTTTGACTGCACCTTCCCAGACATACTTCTGTGAGCTTAATTTCTCCCCAGTCATGGCGAGCGCCCAAGGGCTTGGTTCGCCATTCTTGAACGTATCAGCTGGTTCTGTTCCCAGCAAATGCTGTCTCCTGGGAACAGCCAGTTTGTGTGCCATCTCCCCACCCCACTGCTGTGAGAGGTCTGTGCTATTATCTAGGTGAACTACCATGCAGGGTCGGTTTGGGCCCTTCCCATGCAGTCTACTCACCTGTTATTTTAACATCATTCGAACAGGGCGGCAGTTCCCTATACAGTTGCACAACCCTCCACATTGCGTGTCCCCAGTACACCCTTTGAGCACTTTCACCCCCCTCAGTCACCTAGCACCTCGGGCTGGACTCATGCACAAGGCACCTAGTGCAAAGCTGTCAATTATGCCCTGTGTCCTGCTATGGGTGCCCCCTCCCTCATTTTTCACGCAACTGGTAGATACACCCCCTGGACAGCACTGTATCAACACTTTCATTGCACTACTTCTCTGTTTCCTGTGATGCTTTCCTTCCTTAGTGCCATGATGCCTTGGGAAACTGCTGCCCTTTACAGATAAACTTAAAATAACATGAACATGAACCTCAGGCTCAATGACCCTTCAGACAGGAATGCCGCTTCGTTCAACAACGCCCTTGCAACACTTGGATTCAAACAAGAAGTGCTAAAACCAACACACAACAAAGGCCGCATCCTGGATTGGATCGCCCAACACAACTGTCAGGTATCGACGCCCATCATCTCTCCCATTCCCTGGTCAGACCATTCCATTATCCACTTCAATATCAACTATTCCAGAACTCCACCCACCACTCACGAAGCTCTGCTGCCCGCCCTCACCATGAGTGCCGAGCAACTAACCAAGGAAAGACTACTTCCCCACCTCTTGGTTCCCGAACTCAAACACCCTTTCTCCAACAACCCGGACACTCTCGCAGCAACCTACAATGCCATTATTGTTATTGTTATTGTTATTGTTATTGTTATTTTGCACTTATATAGCGCCTTATATACCATTGGTATGGTCTGAAGGCGCTTGTAGGTTGAACGCCCTTGGGAACCGAAGTTCAGATCAGTAGAGAGAGTAGGGAGAGTCAAAAGGTGCGTGTGAGCACTGGGTATGTGTGCAGCTCGTGCAGGACTCGTGTAGTAGCTGCTTCTTAGCGGTAGGTGTGGTGGTTGAGAGATCAGGAGAATGTGTTCGTTCTGGCAGGATTTATCCGGAACGGATGTGGCTGCGTTAGGCCTGAGGAAAACGCCTGGCTGGGGGTGTGGAACCAGCAGTGATTACATAGAATGATGTGGAGTAAGCGGCGGAATGTTGGTATGAGAACAGTTATACCGAATGGTGTCATAGTATCTCTGTGTTCTAGTTGAGTGGTGATGTAAGGAGAGAGTAAGCATGGTGGTGTGGTATGATCGGTTATATGCTCTTTCAGTGAGCACACTTCTAAATGCAACTTTTCCAGAGAGGGTACTGGGCGCACTTCTAAATACAGTTTTCCACAGAGAGGCTATTGGGCACACTTCTAGATTCAGTTTACTAGAGGCTATTGGGCACACTTCTAAATGCAACTTTCCAGAGTGTCTATAGGATACATTTCTATAGTCAACTTTCACAGATGCTATTGGGAACACATCTAAATTCGACTTTATAGAGCGTCTGTTGGGAACACTTCTAAATTCAACTTTACAGAGCGTCTATTGGATACACTTCTATAATCAACTTTCACAGAGGGTATTGGTTACACTTCTAAATGCAACCTTCACAGCGATGCCATTGGGCGCATTTCTAAATTCCATTTTCTACGGAGAGTCTACTGGGCGTACTATTAAGTCAATTTTCAGAGAGGCTGTTGGGAACACTTCTAAATTCGATTTCCTAGAGAGACTATTGGGCACACTTCTAAATGCAACTCTCAGAGGGGCTATGGGTACACTTCTAAATTTCACTAAGGGGATATTGGACATACTTCTAACGCAACTTTCACAGAGTGTCTATTGGGAACCCTACTAAAATCACAGCTAGGTTATTGAGCACACTTCTAGATGCACCTTTCCAGAGTGTCTATTGGGCACACTTCTAAATGCAACTGTCACAGAGGATCTTGGGTACACTTCTAAATTCAGTTTACCAGAGAGGCTATTGGGCACATTTCTAAATTCATGGAGAGGCTATAGGGCACACTTTCTTAATGCATCTTTCACATGTTAACATTCACAATTCCATCTAGATGCGACGTAGGCCAATATTCACATCTCCATCTAAGTGTGGACATGCTAACATTCACAATTCTATCCAAGAGTGGACATGCCAACATTCACAATTCCATCCAAGTGTGGACATGCTAACATTCACAATTCTATCTAAGAGTGGACATGCTAACATTCACAATTCTATCTAGGTTTGGACATGCCAGTATTCACAATTCCATCTAAGAGTGGGCATGCTAACATTCATAATTCTATCTAAGTGTGGACATGCTAAGATTCATAAAACTTGAGAATCTATCTAAGTGTGGCATATGCTAACGATCATATTTCTGTCTAGATTTGGCGCAGGCCAAACCCGAGATTCCATCCAAGTGTGGCACATGCTAACAATCACATTTCTGAAAATCCATCTAGGTGTGGCACATGCTAACAGTCACATTTCTGTCTAAATTTGGCGCAGGCTAGTCTTTGTGGTTCACTCGTGGTATGGTTAGCATTATTCCATCTAGATGCGACGCAGGCCAATATTCACAACTCCATGAGGTCAGAGGGGGAGAGGGAGGCAGCTTCTGTTCTCGCTAGGGCTAGGCGCGCAGTTTTTAGGGAGGGGAAAGGGTGCAGTCGGGCGGGGGGAGGTGGCAGGGGTAAGATGGCAAGGCGGGGGGTGGGTGATTGCAGGGTGGGGCGTGGTAGTGAGGGGAGCGGGCATGGGCAGTGCAGGCGGGTCGGCGGTGTGGTTCAGGGGATGAGAGGTATTGGGGTGAGTGGCGGTGTGGTTCAGGAGATGAGTGGTCATGGGGTGGGTGGCACGCCATCGTGCCCCCCTGGCTTGGTGTTTAGAGAGGGTGCTGGCAGGGATTGCGGAGGAGGGTGGGTTGTCTTGGGAGGGCGGGGGGCGGGAAGGAGGGCAGATCGGAGAGTGGAGGAGGTCCACGGGAGTAGTTTCTGACGGGCACTGGTGGAGTTGGTGCGCTCATGGTTGGTGTGAGCTTTGGGTTGATTTAGGAGGGTTTTCTGATTGTAGTTCTAGGATCGGTGACCCACCTTTTTTTGGCACACTTCTTCATTCAACTAGTCAAGTAACTAATTGGTGCTTCTAAGCAATTGGGTATACTTCTAACTGCAATTTGGTACGCTTCTAGATGCAATTGGGTACACTTCTAAATGCAGTTGGGTATACTTCTGAATGACAATGGGTACACTTCTAAATGCAATTGGGAACAATTCTAAGTTCACCTTTTTCAGGGAGGCTAATGGGCGCAACTTCTAAATGCAATTGGGTGCGCTTCTAAATGCAATTGGAACACTTCTAAATGAGAGTGGGAACACTTCTAATTTCAACTTTCACAGAGAGGTTATTAGAGATTCCATCTAGGTGTGGTGTATGCCAACAATCACTGGTTGACATTATACTGCAGGCCATTGAAATGTAGGTTAGAGTGGCAGGAGCTTTCTGGAGTAGAGTAATTGCTCTACCCTTCACCCAAGCCAACACTTACGGTTTTGATGGTGTCTGGTGGCTTCCTTGGCTTCCCCTGCGGACACCTGCTGACACTTCCTGGAGCCGCCTCTGTTGGAGCCGCCCTTGGCCTTGCGGCCCTTCGCCGCAGGGGCTGCCGGGCAGAGGGCTGCCCTGGGAAAGTCGAGGATAAAGGAGAGGTGGACCAATCAGGGCCCGGAGGATGGAGGGGGAGGCGGAACTGAGCAGGGGAAGCCTGCAATGCTGACTCTTAGCCCGCGAGGGCCGCGGTGAGCAGGCTCGATACGAGCCTCGGATGGCTCTTTGAAATCAGCCAATAAGGGACCGGGGATGGGCTGAGGGGCGGGAGGAAGGAGGAGGCCAAGCTGGGAAGCAGTGGGGAAAGAGGGATGCAGGCAGGGGCAGGGGGCCCAAACCAGGAACGAAATTAGTCCAAACAGAGGCCCAGGAGGGTCCTCCGATGGATCAGCTCACCTGCAGCGCCTGGTGGAAAAGGCAGCAGCGGTGAGCAGGCTCGATACGAGCCTCGGATGGCTCTTTGAAGTCAGCCAATAAGGGACCGGGGATGGGCTGAGGGGCGGGAGGAAGGAGGAGGCCAAGCCGGGAAGCAGTGGGGAAAGAGGGATGCAGGCAGGGGCAGGGGGCCCAAACCAGGAACGAAATTGGTCCAAACAGAGGCCCAGGAGGGTCCTCCGATGGATCAGCTCACCTGCAGCGCCTGGTGGAAAAGGCAGCAGCGGTGAGCAGGCTCGATACGAGCCTCGGATGGCTCTTTGAAATCAGCCAATAAGGGACCGGGGATGGGCTGAGGGGCGGGAGGAAGGAGGAGGCCAAGCTGGGAAGCAGTGGGGAAAGAGGGATGCAGGCAGGGGGCCCAAACCAGGAACTAAATTAGTCCAAACAGAGGCCCAGGGGGTTCCTCCGATGGATCAGCTCACCTGCAGCGCCTGGTGGAAAAGGCAGCAGCGGTGAGCAGGCTCGATACGAGCCTCGGATGGCTCTTTGAAATCAGCCAATAAGGGACCGGGGATGGGCTGAGGGGCGGGAGGAAGGAGGAGGCCAAGCCGGGAAGCAGTGGGGAAAGAGGGATGCAGGCAGGGGCAGGGGGCCCAAACCAGGAACGAAATTGGTCCAAACAGAGGCCCAGGAGGGTCCTCCGATGGATCAGCTCACCTGCAGCGCCTGGTGGAAAAGGCAGCAGCGGTGAGCAGGCTCGATACGAGCCTCGGGTGGCTCTTTGAAATCAGCCAATAAGGGACCGGGGATGGGCTGAGGGGCGGGAGGAAGGAGGAGGCCAAGCTGGGAAGCAGTGGGGAAAGAGGGATGCAGGCAGGGGCAGGGGGCCCAAACCAGGAACGAAATTAGTCCAAACAGAGGCCCAGGAGGGTCCTCCGATGGATCAGCTCACCTGCAGCGCCTGGTGGAAAAGGCAGCAGCGGTGAGCAGGCTCGATACGAGCCTCGGATGGCTCTTTGAAATCAGCCAATAAGGGACCGGGGATGGGCTGAGGGGCGGGAGGAAGGAGGAGGCCAAGCCGGGAAGCAGTGGGGAAAGAGGGATGCAGGCAGGGGCAGGGGGCCCAAACCAGGAACGAAATTGGTCCAAACAGAGGCCCAGGAGGGTCCTCCGATGGATCAGCTCACCTGCAGCGCCTGGTGGAAAAGGCAGCAGCGGTGAGCAGGCTCGATACGAGCCTCGGATGGCTCTTTGAAATCAGCCAATAAGGGACCGGGGATGGGCTGAGGGGCGGGAGGAAGGAGGAGGCCAAGCTGGGAAGCAGTGGGGAAAGAGGGATGCAGGCAGGGGCAGGGGGCCCAAACCAGGAACGAAATTAGTCCAAACAGAGGCCCAGGAGGGTCCTCCGATGGATCAGCTCACCTGCAGCGCCTGGTGGAAAAGGCAGCAGCGGTGAGCAGGCTCGATACGAGCCTCGGATGGCTCTTTGAAATCAGCCAGTAAGGGACCGGGGATGGGCTGAGGGGCGGGAGGAAGGAGGAGGCCAAGCCGGGAAGCAGTGGGGAAAGAGGGATGCAGGCAGGGGCAGGGGGCCCAAACCAGGCCCGAAATTAGTCCAAACAGAGGCCCAGGAGGGTCCTCCGATGGATCAGCTCACCTGCAGCGCCTGGTGGAAAAGGCAGCAGCGGTGAGCAGGCTCGATACGAGCCTCGGATGGCTCTTTGAAGTCAGCCAATAAGGGACCGGGGATGGGCTGAGGGGCGGGAGGAAGGAGGAGGCCAAGCCGGGAAGCAGTGGGGAAAGAGGGATGCAGGCAGGGGCAGGGGGACCAAACCAGGAACAAAATTAGTCCAAACAGAGGCCCAGGAGGGTCCTCCGATGGATCAGCTCACCTGCAGCGCCTGGTGGAAAAGGCAGCAGCGGTGAGCAGGCTCGATACGAGCCTCGGATGGCTCTTTGAAATCAGCCAATAAGGGACCGGGGATGGGCTGAGGGGCGGGAGGAAGGAGGAGGCCAAGCTGGGAAGCAGTGGGGAAAGAGGGATGCAGGCAGGGGGCCCAAACCAGGCCCGAAATTAGTCCAAACAGAGGCCCAGGAGGGTCCTCCGATGGATCAGCTCACCTGCAGCGCCTGGTGGAAAAGGCAGTAGCGGTGAGCAGGCTCGATACGAGCCTCGGATGGCTCTTTGAAGTCAGCCAATAAGGGACCGGGGATGGGCTGAGGGGCGGGAGGAAGGAGGAGGCCAAGCCGGGAAGCAGTGGGGAAAGAGGGATGCAGGCAGGGGCAGGGGGCCCAAACCAGGAACGAAATTAGTCCAAACAGAGGCCCAGGAGGGTCCTCCGATGGATCAGCCATTATTACCAAGGCCATAGACACCATTGCTCCCTTGGCACACAGGGAAGCTAAACCCACCAAAAAAAACAACTCTTAGTTCACTCGGGATCTCCTGAAACTACGCTCACAAAAACGATTGGCTCTCACTGCCTGGCAAACTAACCCCAATTACATCACTAGACAAGCTTTTAAAGACATCGCCAAACAATACAAATCCGCCATAATTGCTGCCAAAGCCAACTCCTTCAATACCAGGATCGCCAAAGCTAAATCAGGATCCAGGGAAATCTTTGCAGTATTCAGAGAATTGGAGTCCCCAACTCCCCCCTCAAACCCCTTGAATAAAAACAAAGAATTGTGTAACAACATCCAAGAAGCCATGCTCAACAAACTGAGTACTCTGCAAGAAAAAATCATCAGTCACCAAAAAGCCCTATCGCAACAACTATCCAACCTACACCAGAACACCGACCCATCCAGAATCCCAGCCTTCTCGTTCCAGGAGATGATAGAAGAGGAAGTCCTAACCATACTCAACTCCATTAAACCCTCCAATTGCAAAGGCATTCAAATCCAACCAAGTGCCATTCTGCCTCAAAGAAGCTTGGGTCCGCCCATTACAGAAAAAACCTACACTAGACCCCAAGGTACCAGGGAACTATAGGCACATCACAACAGTTCCCTTCCTTCTCAAGATCCTGGATAAAGCTGCATACCTCCAAGTTCAGAACTACCTAGAAGCTCATCACCTACTTGGTCTCCGGCAATCTGGCTTCCGCCCAAACCATGGCACAGAAACAGCACTACTGGACCTTAAGAACCAAATCGATGACCTAAGCGACGTAGGCAAACCAGCTCTCCTACTTCTACTCGACCTATCGGCAGCATTTGACCTGGTCAATCATGACACCCTCTGTCACCACCTTCCTACAGCGGGCAACTTCTCAGCAGAAGCCACCGCCTGGATAGCATCCATCCTTAGGGGCAGAGAAATGAAAGTCTTCTCGGACACAGCCTGCGCCCCGCCACATTTAATCAAATGCGGTGTCCCGCAGGGGTCCTGCATATCTCCCACACTGTACAACCTTTTCAAAAGGTCATTATTCAAATATCTCAATGCAATGGGCATCACCTACACCAACTATGCGGATGACACACAAGTCCTCATCCATCTCACCGGAGACTACGAAGCCGACCAAAAAACCCTCATCTCCATTTACACCACCATCCAAACCTGGCTGGCTGAAAACTGGCTCTGCCTCAACAGCGAAAAAACAGAGCTACTCATCATCGGATCACCAGCCACAATCAATAAAATGGGGCCCCAATAGGACTCCTTCATCATCGACAATTTCTGCATTTCGGTCTCCAAAGCAGTCAAAACCCTTGGAGTCTACCTACACTCAAACCTCACCATGGACAGACAGGTCAAAGCAATCTCTTCAGCAACAGCCTACCACTCAAAACGTATCACTGCTGCAAAGACCTTCCTTTCACAGGAAAACTCCCTCACCATCGCAAGAGCTATCATAGGCTCCCGCCTAGACTACTGTAATGCACTCCTACTAGGCACTTCAGCCAAAAACATTAAAAAACTTCAAACGGTGCAGAACAATGCCCTCAGAGCAGCCACGGGAATCTCGAAAAGAGACCACACCTCAGCCACCAGAAAATCCGTCCACTGGCTTCCGGTGAAGGAACAGATCCTTTTCAAATCACTGGCACTCACCCACAAATGTCGACACGACACAGCACCGCGCTACCTTGCTCAGAGATTCTCTGGTCCCCCCTCTAACAGACCAAATAGATCGAGCCACACCAACTGCCTAGCATTTCCAAAAAGCATCAGAACCAGAGTAGGTGGCGCTAGTTTCCCAGTCCTCGCCGCCACCAACTGGAACCTATTACCTGCCGAGATCAGAGGCATCGAATCCCACCTGGGCTTCAGGAAAGCAATAAAAACTATGCTGTGTGTATAAACCCCACCTGGGCCCTGTGAACTGTATAACCTTTGTAAAGGCAAATGTCCTTTTTCCCAGGCTAGGGGTAGATACGATCTCGCTGTAACACCCTCGATCTACCCCTCCCTGCACTGCAACTAAGTCATTTTCTTGCAACAGCGCCCGATGCCTCTGGGCTGCGTGGCGCTTTATAAATGTAAAAATAAATAAATAAATAACATAACATAACAATACATTGCATATTTACACCTGCCACCATATACTTTACTCCCAAAGCTTGAAACTAAAGCAAATCCAGAAATTCCTGTAGCATCTTTTAGATAGTCATGTACAAAGGCAAATCAGAAAGATTTGCTGAAATGATCTCCGAGATGCTCCAGGGATCTCAAATTGTACTTATGTTTGAGAGTTTGTGAATAAGATAAAAGGTAGCAGATGCAAATCTGAGATGATCATGGGTAGCCATTTATTTTTGCCTTTGGAAGTATTTGTGAACAGGAACCAAACATTCTTGGTGAGATTGATTACTCAATCACCAAATGAGTACACACAGTATGATTTGAATCTCCTCTCTTAATTCTTCATAATTTCTTGCTGTCAGGCCACCAGATCCATGTATGCTGATTCTGCTGCCCCCTCACAGTTGCTGTCTGTAGTACTGTAGAAACTACATCAGACTGTGGGGGGTCATTACGAGGTTGGAGGTAGCCATGGCACTATTTGCGCCATGGCTACCCCCTTACTGCATACCTGGTCCGGGTTCCCTGAATGGGGAATTACCGGGCCATTCCAACCTTGGAGGACCCGGTATTTCCCCGTTCAGGGAACCTATCCCCATTCCTATTCGAGCCCCCATAGGGCTCAATGGGAATGGGGACCATTCTAACAACGGGCCCGTTAAAAAGGGGCCCGTTGTTAGCATGCTGGTCCTTTAGCGGCTCCCACTAAGGGCGCCTGGTAAAACCCGCCGCCCTTAGCGGGACACACTAAAGGACCTCGTAATGCCTCGGTAAGGGGTTAACGGGACTGGCACTGGTTACCAGACATTTGGTTGAAAAAAATTGGTCGACCAGACAAATGGTCGAACCAATTTGGTCGAAAACCAAATGGTCAAATTTTTTATTTTTTTATTTTCACCCCCTTTTTTTTTGGGGGGGGGTCCCCCCCAAACCCCTTTTTTTTTCTAAAAACCCATTTTTGTAAAAAACGAAAACCCGAAAAATAAATATATAATTTAAAAAAAAAATTCGACCATTTGGTTTTCGACCAAATTGCGTCGACCAAATGTCATTCGACCAGTTTTAGGTCGACCAAATGTCTGGACACCACTGGCACCTTTACCAGCACTGTTAAACCCTTACCGCCATCCTTGTAATGACCCCCTGTGAAACAGGCATTGGCAAAGTATTTTATTTTTTTATTTCTGAATATGAATGGGATAGGCATCTGCCAGGCGCTGCCATAATGGTACTACCTTGCCATAGGATGTCACAAGCTGTAAAACGTTGTGATTACACAGGCAAATGATAGCCGTGCATGGCAAATGGCAAATTAATATCTAATCCATGAACCAAAACTGATGGCTGGGTCAATGGGCCTCATTACACGGTAAGCTATTAGCGTCATGGTTCTTGCCGGTAAAATACCGGCACCGCCTTGGTGAAAAGGGGAATTACCGCCCCATTCCAAGTTTGGTGGGGCGGTAATTCCCCCTTCCACCATTGCCCTTCCCCATTCCCATTTTTGCCCCATAGGGCTCTATGGGAATGGGGAAGGCGCTAGTTACGGTACCGCAAATTGCAGCACCGTAATTAGCTCCACTGGTCCCTTTGCAGGTTGGTTTTTAACGCCTGCAAAAAGCAGGCGTTAAATTCCCCAACCCGCAAAGGGACCTCGTAGTAAGGCGGTAAGGATTTACCGGTACCGGTAAAATACCGGTACCGGTAAACCCTTACCGCCTACCGTGTAATGAGGCCCAATGTTTTGTCTTCAACCAAAAACAAACACAAATGTGCAACTAGCGTGTGACTGGGATCAAACTAAAGGTTGTGACTAAATTCAAATATTTTGGTTTCATAAATGACGAAAAACTGAATTGACCTGGTCATTGCTTCGGGGCTATTCTGAAAAATCTTTCAATATATGAATACACTGATTTCCTCTGATAAAATGGGGCATACAACCTATTGCGACTATCAAACTCTATAAAACTAAGAGTAGCATAGTGGCATTGTATGGAACAGATATCAGGATACTGGATGACATAACTTGTTTGAAGAAAACTGTGGGGAAAGATTCTTGTTTTAGGTTTAAACAATTGTGTGTATGTCGAACAAGGGCTAAACTCAAGACAGTCTGGGAGAGCTTGCAACTGTCGTGTGAGTAAACCTTTAAGGACAGCAAAAGCAATATCTGGAGACCTGGAGAGAGTTGATTTTAATAAAAGCAACATTGAGGAAGTGAAAAAGGGCAGCAGGAGGAGCAAGCACCCTCTGAGAAGGACAATGACAAACCTATGAGGATGTCTGAAGGTGGAAAGTCATTTGAGATGCAAGCTGGGAGGTCGAGTTTCAGTAATAAGTCAATGGAAAATCGGGAGAGGATTTTAAGTCTAAGAAGTGAACACGACTTGAAATTCACTCAGATATTTGTTGTTCAAAAAGTCCTCCACTGTCACAGAAGGGCTGAAAGAGAAAAGAGGCACCATTATCTATGGGTTTTAATTGTAATGTATCCTGCCTAAGGACTGATGAAGCGGCCAGTATTGATAGTTAGAGAGTTGCTGGTGCAGCTTGGCGGTCCTAGATGGTTCTTTCCTCTAGTCCTGTGGCGTGCTTCGTGAACTGTGAGCTGCGATTAAGGCTGCGGTTATGGCTCTGACTGGAGATCGGCGTTCTGGAGTGACTGGAGCTGCTGAATTCTCCTGAACGTGTCAGGACGCTGGTGCCGGTGCTGGCAAACTGAATGTATTTACATTGTAATTGTGGCCCGGCCTGATAACTTGGAGAGAGGTGAGAGGAGAGGAGAAAAGTGTGGATGAAGCAAACCGGATAAGGCGAGCTGCAAGCCCGTTTTTGGAACTTGTTTTGGAACTTGTTGTAAGTCCGTTGCTTGCCCACTTGCCCTCCTGCCCGCCCATCTTCTCGCTCACTCCCTGCCCACCTACCCACAAATAGTCGTGGGTTGCCAGTGGGGTGCCTGTGAAGGGTGGGGAGGGGATAAAGCGAGTGGCGGGGAACGAGAGGAGCTTGAGAGGAGCTAGAGGACTGAGTATGTAAACAGCCGTAGCACTCTATTCTGATTTCAAAACGTACAATGCACACTTCTGGGACGCTGATTATACTGGCATTTGATATTAGAGAGTGATTGCAAATATTGTGAGGCCGGGAGACTGTGGGCTGAGTGCCTTTGATCTCGCCCTCACAAAGGGTCACAAAGAGAAGGCTTCAAACCGATTGTGACTGTACACCTGAGAAGTTGGGCAATCTCAAATCTGGTGATTGGGACGGCGTATATTTAAAATGCAGAATGCCATCTAATAAAAAGAACACAATCCCAAAATAAAACTTACGCAACCAGAAGGGAAAAACCCAAGTGCAAGAAATGGGCACATAGAGTGGTGTAACAACTTATGCTGACCCAACAGAAAGCAATATATGCAATATGTTCTAAAAATACCAGAAGTGTCTGGAAATTACTCAGTGAGGCAAGGGGATCAAGGAAAACCCAGATGATTAATCCCATTGGTGAACAACAATGGGTAAGCTTCCTAAAACATTGCAATAACCACTCAATTCCTGTAGATACGGAGCTAGGAACTCCAGTTCACTCCCACCCACCTTTTGAAATAACCTATGAACAAATAGTCATGAAGATCAGGAGCCTTAAATCCTCTAGAGCCCCCGGCCCAAACAGACTTGCTAATGTTGTGATTAAAAGCAGACCTGAATTTTGGGCTCGGTTATTAGAGATCCTGTTTGGTAAAGTATTGGCAGAAGGAATAATACCAACATCCTGGCAGGCAGCAACATTGATCCCTTTATATAAAAAAAGGGAACAAAATGAATACAGGTAACTATGGGCTCTTATCCATGCTTGACTGTACGGGTAAAATATTTGCTACTTTCTTGTTGAAAGAGTTACAAGCATGGGTAGAGGAGACTGGGGTACTGAGTCACTTTCAATGTGGATTTAGACAGGGATACTCTACTAATTATAATCTGGTAATCATTGATACTCTGTGTACTAGAGCAAGAACTAAGGGCAATCCACCTCTATATGCCCTGTACGTAGACTTCAAAGCTGCCTTTGATCTGATCTCCAGAGAAAATTATTTGTTAAAATTAAAATCTATGGGCAGCCCTCTAGCACTCTTATATTACCTGAGGCTATTACATCAAAACAGTTATGTGTCCCTTAAACTTGATCAACAAGGGAATAAGGCTAGTCAGGTGACTCAGAATAGAGGAGTGAAGCAGGGATGTGTTACGGCACCAATACTTTATAATCTGTTTGTTTATGACCTGCCAGTGGCAATATCTACAGCCCATAATTGCCCGCCAAAAATAGGACGGGACCATTGTCCAGTCTTAGCTTATGCTGATGATCTGGTAGGTATGGCTCATACATTTAATGGACTACGGAGATCGGCAGAAGCCCTATGGGCCTACGCAGATAGTAATGGGCTTATAGTTAACAGTGAAAAGACACAATTGATGGTGTTTTCTGGCGGACAATCTACTTGCCTGAAACTAATGGTGCATGAAGTGGAGATTTTACATACACCTCAATATAAATATCTGGGTGTCGAAATAGATACTAAAGGTAATTATATCACTTGTAAATGTGCACCTGGTATGAGAGCAGCCCAGGTAACTGCACTGGTAAATCAGTTCACAATCAAATATGGAAGCTTTACCATATTGGGAGCACACCAACTATACATACAGGTATTTGCTCCTATGATAACATATGGACTTGAATCCCTTCTTACGATTGATTTGCAATGACTTCAAGTCATAGAAGGCACATTGTGCCGAAGAATTCTAGGTCTCCCGGTATGTATCCGATTGGCTATCATTGAATTGGGATATGACTAATATCCCTAAAAGCCAACATATTAAGAAAAAGGGCCGAACTATATTTAAAAATGCGTAACAATACTGGAAATTGACTCCTGGCTGATATGTACGAGGAGACAATGAAGGAAAATACATCCTGCCGCTTGAAGGAAACAGTGGAAAAGTTTTATAAGGAAATATACTGGACCCCTTGATGGGGCAACGATACAGCACCTATGCAACGCTCATCAATAAAATGCGTTGAGCTAAGGGACTGGCTCGACAACTATGCACACCTTAGCAGCCTGAAATCGCATCATTTTCACATGTGTTATACACATTTAAGAGCCCACAAATATATCTGAACCAATGCCCCTCTAAAAGGCTTTGATGATTCATACTACTATTAAGACTGGCGCATTTACCTGTCTTGACAGTTACGGGAATAATTGACAAAATTCCTAAATTAGATCGCTATTGTTGAATCTGTAAAAATAAGGAGCAACCGGAAAGTGCTGATCATCTTTTAACCAAATGTCCAAATATGCAACGCACATGTCGGTTACATTATGGCCAAAACGTACATCATTTGGAAAGCATAGGGAAGAGGCTGTTTTGGTATCGATGTGTTGATACTAATAATATCAAAATGTTTATCTCCATGTATAACGTATGGAGGAAGATAGAAAGTTTACTAGGAATTACTTTCTAAAAATTTGAATTAATGCATGTGTGAGACAGGCCACAGAAAGTGCGAATTAAGACTATTGGATTAATGATATGAGTCCAGAAGAAGGCCCCTGAGATGGTTAAATGGAAGAATAATATGCAGAAGGTTTATTAGCCAAAATGTCATCTTTCCTTTCTTTTCTTGTATAAGAAAATGGACTAATTGCATTTTAAATTAGTATAGAGATGTGAATATTGAATTGCTCAACCTATGCCATAATGTGATATATTACTTAGGAATGGCTAACAGATTATAATTATTAATGTTTTCAATCTATTTTAGATCATGAAGATCATGGGGTTTCCACTTTATAATTTTCTCTCTGCATATATATATATATATATAGGATGAGATTCCCTGTTTCTATTTATTTACTATCTTAAGGTATCTAACAAATGATATGTGGGATTGGGTGTTTAATAGTTTGGAATAAATGTTATGTGTTCATTAAGATGAATAATATTATATGTTTTTTTATGATTATATGTATTATGTGTAAAGTTTAAATTTAAACTATATCTCATTAAATAATTATGTATTATCTATGGATCATATGCACATACAAAGTCTAAGAAGTAAAAGTAATTTGAAATACATCCTGCTATATGTTGTTCAAGAAAAGCGATCTCTCAGAAAGCTTGAAATATTAAAGAGACAACTGAAACACAAGCTGGTACAGGAGACATAGAAACATCCAAAGTTTACAAAAGTGAAAGCCATGTGAGTGGATTGGTGGTATATGTTGTCCAAGAAATATGCTATACCAGAATTGCGACTGAAGGAGAAAATCATCAATTGCAATGAAGGTAATATCCATTTCAGAAGGTCATCAAATGTTTCAGAAGTAATAGCCAATATATCTGCATTCTGATGTATGCATTCCTAAAATCCAAACATGGTTTAAGAAGCCAGCAGATCTTTCAAACACTTTCTGGTGTATGATGCTATGGGAATTAGCTACAGACCAAGAAGGACTGAAGGAAAAAAGAGAAAACTGAAATGCTGGATGACATATACATATATATCTTCAAGGAAAAAAACTTTAGTTGCAGGGACGTTAAGATGAGAAAGTAATGCAACAAAAACCCTGAAATTCAGCTAAAGCTACCTTAGCTTCACGCCCCCTGTTGCGCAGTCTATGAACACAATATTGACATGACAGATCACATCAGTGATGCCATCACTGGTGACAACCCTGATTACATTGAAAATAACTGATTACATCATTTATTTTTTATTTATTTATATTTGTAAAGCACACTACAGCCCCCGGACATCGAGGCACTGAGGAGTCTGAGGAGTAAGAAGGCTTAATTAAATGGTTACAGTTAAGCCGCCCAAGGACACTTGAAAATTACAGCACATGAACATAACAAAGATAGATAGATCGATACATAGCCACACACACACATCAGAGTGACTTTAGGTAGAGGCAAGTTACACGAACGGGCAAGTTTTGATGGCTTTGCGGAAAGAAGCATGGGAGTCAATTAGTCTAATGTGTGGTGGAAGGGCATTCCAAGTGGTGGCAGCCACAGCAGGGAGTCAAAAAAGAGGGCATGGGTTGGGCTGTTCTGCAATGTATGTGTGCTGTGTGCATGAGTGTCTGAGTATGATGGTAAGGATGTATGTGGTGATGTGTGATTGTGCATTGGGCAGCTACAACTAGTTGGAAAGGCTATTCTTGTATTTGTGTGTTACTATACTGGGGTTAAGATGACAGTAGAAAGTAAGATAGTGGTGAGGAGAAGCACTAATACTAAATCTAATGGTATATAAAAAACAGTTCTTTGTTCTGTAATACTAACATTCTAGGGGCTAAGTTATGTCATTTGTGTGCCGAAAAATGGGGATTTGTGTGCCATTCTGCCTGCTAATCACTGTTTAACAAATGGTGATTTGTGGGCAGAATGGTACACAAATCTACTTTTTTCGGTGCACAAATTCCAAGAATCAAACCCACAGTGTGTTTGAGTAACAGTAAGAATATTATGGTAGTATTGTACTTACTCTTTTTGAGTGGAATGAGCAAGTATCTTCTGAGTTGTTGTTTGTACTTCAGATGCTGCTGCTTTTCAGGAGAGTGGTCTTCACTGCAATTGTAAAAGAAAGAAGTTGGTATTGTTTTGTGTTTATAGCACTGATGTTAATTTAGTCGTTGGTTTTTATGTTTTTGTAGTAGTATTCTTGTTTGATATCTGAACATAGTGTGTGCATGCAGTTTTCTTTGACTATGTGCAGCCTTTATATTTTACTTACAATATGTTAGTTCAACATGCTTTGCAAATGAGTAGAATACTAAGTGTATGAAACTCACTTGGTTTTTTAAGGCTGTGTCATTGAATGTTAGGAGCAAGAATAAATAATGATATATTTATTTTGCAAATTTTATAAGGTAAATGTCAGCAACTGTATAGAAAATCATGGAATGTATGCATTTGTGAAGGTGTGGGTAATAAAGCAGAAGGATATGATTTACAGGCAGTGGTGTTATTGCAGCTGGGAGCTTTTCAATGATAATGTCTAGTTTGAGTGTACGAAGATGCATGACCTTATCCTGACTGTGTGTAATTTTATATTACACTACTAAGTGTTTTCCTACAATTATACTGTTATTTCTCCCATCTTCTAATATTATCATTTTTTAGATAGCTGTGTGTGTAAAAAAAAATTAGATAGCACACATGTGTGGAAGTGACACTTGATTATAGCAGATGGGCAAAATGACAGTAAGTTCATTTTATAGGTTATACAGGTTAAGTGGCAGTTACTCTGTTTATATGCATTCATAAGAGTTGTACATGTACTGTGCAGAAAATATGCATACCTGTAGTTTGTATTCATGCATGTGGATATGCATGCAGCTGCAAGTAGAAATCTTGGAGATGTGTACAGTAGTTTTTGTAGTAGGTGCTTTCCAATGATCTAAGACATGTACTCAGAGTGATCAACAGTACATTTGAAGTGCTGAACTCTGATGATGGAGTTAGATGTAGAAGTCTTGGTTGTGATTGGTGGATGGTTGTGTGACTGCTTAGCTGTATCCAATGAGGGAATGGCACAGAGAGTGATGTGGAAAGGGTAGAAGGGCTGTCCAACAGTTACACAGTCTACAGACAGCGTGGCTGTCCGCGGATAGGGGGTGCCACATCCGGGGTTTTCCAGCAAATCCAGCATGGAAAGGGGACTGTAGGGATCAGCCAATCAGATGTTGAGGTTGTGGATTTGTGTTGAAAGAGACTGTGTGTAGTGAAGATGGCAGAGGTGGAGAAAGTCAGGGTGTTGGTGCTTGGAGATATGTTTGTGCATGGTTTACAGCAGTATACAGGCATGTGGCAAACAATTTTGATGTTAAAGGAGTGGAGGTGGTGTGGAACACTGTGCCTGATTGCAATGTACAGGGAATTGTACAAGTTTGTGAAGATATGGGCAGGATGAAAAGTCCCCATGTGGTAGTTTTGCACTTTGGTGCTTTCCATTTGTGCTATGTCTGTGCCCCTACTTTGTTGGCAGATTTGGAACACTTGGTTCAAGCAGTAATGACCATCCTTCGAAATGCCAAAGTAATTCTTTCTGGATTAGTACCTAGGACAATATGGGACAATAGTTCTGTTTTTTGTCCTCAGCAAAACATTGCTAGGTGTGCAACCAACCGAGGCATGTGTGCTTTCATGCTTAGAGCTGGTATATTCTTGATTCCAGTAATGCTGTTTATTTTAAAGAAGATGGCATTTCCTTATCTTTTATGGGAAATGCCATTCTGTTTTGGAATGTAAGGGTTGCTTTGGAGAAGGTTATGTGTAGATTTTAGGAGTAAAGTAAGAAAAAAAAGAAAAGAGAATACAAAATAACAGGTGTCTGTCAAGCATCTGCAAAAAAATAAAATAAATGGCTCTTTTCAGAGCCAACCTCAAAGGGGAAATGGGGCACACTATTTAAATTTACATTCACTTTGCTCATATTTTTGATATTTCCGCACACATGGCGGTAGTTCGCAGACATCGCAAATTACATACAGGGATTTTCTGGGGTGGAGAGGCATGAAAATGAGAATGAGCAGAGCAAGGGATTGGTCAGTAAAGTTTACTGGGTGCGTTGTGTAAGGAGAAAGTTTGTCAGAAAATCTTTTTCCTGAGAGAAGAACAGATAGCTATGGCTGTGTGTTTCAGAAAACAGATTATCTGGATTTTGGGAGACTCATGGATACATTGGTTGGAGGTGCATGCAGAACGCTTTGTAGTAGCTGTAGATCTTGTATTCCCTCATGTGGAAGTGCACTGGCATGGAGGGTGTGGAATGAAGTGGCTGGACTAGGTACCTCTCTGTGCTACTTTGGAGACAGAGCATCATCCAGACATAATTAGAATTCATTGTGGAGGGAACGGTTTAGGACATGTGTCTGGAATTTCATTGCAATTTGCAATGAAAGAAGGACTTGGGAAGGTCATGGACATGTTTCCAAATTCCCAAGTAATTTATTCTCGTATTGCGCAAAGACAAATGTGGCTGCATTCTTCTTCATTATTTCCACAAATGGAGAAAGCGAGGTGCAATGTCAATAAGGCTGTTTGTGCCTTTCTAAGAGATGTTGGCATGTCCTCTTTTCAGAATGAAAATATTATGTTTCGCAGCACATACATTTTTCGCAGAGATGGAGTCCATCTTACTTATGCTGGCAATCAGATTATTCTGAGAAATGTACAAAATGCATTGCAACCTTTTTTGGAATTACAGCCATCCATTTTCCAGTATGTGTTGACCATTTCAAGTTTTTCAAACACAACAAAAACACCACCAAAAGGCTCTTTACAGAGCCACCACTTCCTCCCACAGAAAAGTGCAATGGTTTTGCTAGGGCAGCACCCTAAATTTTAGATGTCCGCGAACTGTGGACTTCTAAAAAATGCACAGGGCCCTGCACCATTTATTTGCCACTTCTGTTTTTAAACTGTGAAAGGCAGCTCTGAAAAGAGCCTTTTTTTTTGTTTTTTGTTGTTTTATATTTATTTTGTTTTTTTTACACACGACACACAAGGAAAGAAGGGGAAAGGAGGGTAAGGAAGGGACACCAAAGACGGGGATAAGAAAGGGCAGCTGGAGAGAGGAAGATGTAGGGTGGGCCTTACTTAGGTAGGTAGCAAGTCTTCTTGTGCTCCTTGACCTCAGTCTCAAAAGCACTTCGAAGATTCTCCCCCTGCAGAGTACTGCGTCGCAGTACATACACAATATTGTGACCCTCGAAAGGTAAGGGTCAACAGCATTGTGAATGGCCTGTGAGGCAGCTGGAGAGATGCGCTCTCCCACAGGAGTGTCTCTTGTGGTGAGATGAGCAGATAGGGAGGATGTGGTAGAGGAACTCAACCTACCACGTTGATCACAAGGTAAAACCTTGCGAATGGCCCCATCATGTATGTCGTACCAAAGCTTTACGACCCAGGCCTCCCACGACCCAGCACCATTTTGCACTTGTTGCAGGTGACCTTGTTCGCACTTGCTTTTGGTACGTTACCATGAATGGTAAACAACCGCCACACCCAAGACTCACAGCGAGTGCTGGTAGTAGGACAGCCTCTACCTCATCCTCTTCATACTCTTCATCCGCCTCTACATCCTCACGCATGTTCCCCTCTGCAGGCCCTTGGGGAGGTGGTGGTGGTGGAGGGGTTGGGGGTGGTGCTGAGGCAGATGTAGCAACAGCAGCCATGGATGCCATCAGGGTTGATGAGAAAATCTCAGTAAGAGCAGCAAAGGTGGCAAAAGTCAATCTGCAATAGCCAGAAGCACAATGAAGATCAGCTCTGGGGTGTGGCCTTTTATAGGGTTGCTGGTGAGTGCTGCGCAGGCAGCCGTGCTGTCCGTGGACAGATCGAACACCCCAAAAAGGCTCAAAAAGTTCCAAAAAGTATGTAGAAAGCCAGGGTCATTGTCTGGGACATGTGCAAAGGTGAAGGTTTACTGTAAAAGACATACGCTCAGCGTGGGTGCGGTCACATGATGACGTTGCGAACACGTCCGCGAAGGGAACGGGTGTCCGCAGGACACCAAATCCACAGGAACGGTCGTGCGCATGCGCGCAGGTGTTCTAAGGACAGTGTTCAGGTCCTCAAACTAATTAAAAGTGCGACACAAGTGAGAAGGACAGTTACGGACAGGTGCAATGTTCGTAGGACTTATGAGTGTGGTGCGCATGTGCGTAGATTTTTTACAGATAGTACGGACAGGTATAGTGTCCTTAGAACACCCCCATTTGGGTTAATTGGAAACATTCCGGACAACGGTTGTGTTCTAAGAACAGTTTCATTTTGCTTGCGGACAGTACGGACAGGTATAGTGACCTTAGAACACCTCCATTTTGGTTAATTTCAGACAAAGATGATATCACAAATGTCATTGATGACATCACTGATGACATCACATGCACATTTACTTTTCATGACAACTCTATAAAAGGGATTCTTCTTATAATGTTGACAGAAAAAGTGTCAAGGATCATTAGAATTGATATCTTGAGCTATGTAGTGCATTAGGCAATGCATTGATATAAATAGCATTCTATTATGAAGTTCTTTACAGTATACTAAGCTAGTCATGCAGAAACATAGGCAGTGTGTGCAGCATACATGATGGAGTTTCAATATTCATAATCTTACCATTTTGAATAGTGAAATGATAAATGCTTTCTTATTAGAGTTTTGTGTACTGTGCAACATGTAATAAGTAGCTAATAAAACCACTTATTACATAATTTCATTATCATATGCAAAACACAAAGACACAAAAACACATACAAATATGAGTATATATAGAGAAAGTGAAGTATGCAAAAAAGCAGCAGTATAAGCAGAAAGTGCTTACAACCTAACTGATTATCTTTATGCACAGAAAGGCTTGCTCTGCTTCAAACCTACTACTTCCCTATGTACAAATATCACATGATGTGACTGCACCCTAAAGAAAGTATTGCAAATACAAATATGAGCACATCCAGAGAAAGTACAGTAATAAAAAAAACAGCAGTACAATAAGAAAGTGTTGATAACCTTACTGATTGTCTTCATACACAGAAAGCACTGCTATTTTTGTAGTGTGTATTTTTCCTATGTATATGTTTCATATGCTGTGAGTGGACCCTAAGTGAATTATTATAAGAACATATATGAAGTATAAGTCTACAAATATAGTACTTTTTGATTTCTTTGTTCCTAACTATTACTTTCTAGATATATCACTAAAGGAATGTGATGTCCTAGGTGTTAGTCTTAGCATTGCACTGTGGTGGCGCGAGTTATGGTTGCTTAGCTTACCATAACTGGTGAATTTCAAGGGTTTTTTGGTTTTACTTGGAACCATAACGTCCCTTTAACAAAGTTTTTTTTACTGAATTTCATAGGTTTTTAGTAGCGCAACTGAACCATAACGACCCTTTAACAAAGTTTTTTGTTTTTTTACTGAATATATATATATATATATATATATATATATATATATATATATATATATATATATATATATATATATATTTTGTCATTTGATTTTTAGAAAAAACTGGGGGAAACTGCCACTTAAAACAAGAAATTAGAATTACAAGTAATCAGATATTCAGCTATTAACTTCTACCATTCCACAAATATAGCACCTCTCTTGACTACACATTCAAGACATCATGCTTCATTACAAGTTTGCCAGTCGGAAACAAGGTTGCTTGTAAACTCACCAACACACTTAGGGGCCGATTCATGGAACAAACGTGCGCCGAAAATCTTCGCGCAAGCAGGCGCAAGCAGGCGCAAGCAGGCGCAAGCGGAAAAAAACAGGCGCACGCGTGCGATTCATGGAAGTCCCTGTGCGTGTTCACCTCGGGATGTGCGCCAAACCCGTGCATTGCGCACAAGTCACTGCAACATCCCGAAAGGCGTGCGCGAAGCGCACAGTGAAAGCGCACAACCTCGGCGCATACACCAGAAAGTGGGCGGGACACGGGGCGTAACGTGCGGAATGGGCAACAACGCGTGAAAATAAGGGCGTAACTGGGGATGTACTGGAGGGAAGCAGACGGAACGCCCACACGCACTCGAACCACACGTATTCATGGAATCGAATAGGGCAAAGCCACGCACAGCCAAAGACACGCACAATCTGAAACACGTCCGCCACACGAAGGCAGGCGGTAGAGTCCCAGCGCATCACAAAAGTGGCAACATACAGCAATTGGGCCTGTGCGAGCGGGGCACGTGTATTGCGGGGGTGCGCGGGAAGCAACACACGCGATTGAGCGGGGTACGTGTATTTCGGGGGTGCGCGGGAAGTTACACACGCGATTGAGTGGGGTACGTGTATTTCGGGGGTGCGAGGGAAGTTACACACGCGATTGAGTGGGGTACGTGTATTTCTGGGGTACGCGGGAAGTTACACACGCAATTGAGCAGGGTACGTGTATTTCGGGGGTGCGCGGGAAGTTACACACGTGATTGAGCGGGGTACGTGTATTTCGGGGGTGCGCAGTTGTTAGATACGCAATTGAGCGGGGTACGTGTATTTCGGGGGTGCGCGGGAAGTTACACACGCGATTGAGCGAGGTACGTGTATTTCGGGGGTGCGCGGGAAGTTACACACGCGATTGAGCGGGGTAAGTGTATTTCGGGGGTGCGCGGGAAGTTACACACGCGATTGAGCGGGGTACGTGTATTTCGGGGGTGCGCGGGAAGTTACACACGCGATTGAGCGGGGTACGTGTATTTCTGGGGTGCGCGGGAAGTCACACACGCGATCTCATCAGGGTACTTGTATTTCGGGGTGCGGGGGAAGTATCCCACGCAACATCAGCAGGGTACGTGTATTCCAGGGGTGCGCGGGAAGTTCCAAACGCAATTCCATCAGGGTACGTGTATTACAGGGGTGCGCAGGAAGTTCCACACGCGATCTCATCAGGGTACGTGTATTACAGGGGTGCGCGGGGGCAGCACACGTAAATTGCACGTGTGGGTCCTCCCAGGTGTTCCCTCTACACCATCCACGGCCCCTGCAGGTGGCTCACACCACAGGGGCCTACCCAGCACATGTCCTGCAGGCACCCCATCCACCATGGCCATGCCCACCAGCCAACCCACATGTCAACTTGCACTACTGCCCACCAACGCATGTCCCCCTGCACCCCCAGCCACCAGGGGCACCCTCCACCAGGCCCCCACCCATGTCTCCCACCACCCCCACCCCCCAGCAGTGCAGGGGCACCTACCACCAGGCCCCCACCCATGTCTCCCACCACCCCCACCCCCCAGCCACAAGGGGCAGACTCCACCAGGCTCCCACCCATGTCTCTCAGCACCCCCACCCCCTAGTCACCAGGGGCAGCCTCCACCAGGCCCCCACTCATGTCTCCCACCACCCCCACCCCCCAGCCACCAGGGGCACCCACCACCAGGCCCCCACCCATGTCTCCCAGCACCCCCACCCCCAGCCACCAGGGGCAGCCTCCACCAGGCCCCCACCCATGTCTCCCAGCACCCCCACCCCCCAGTCACCAGGGGCAGCCTCCACCAGGCCCCCACCCATGTCTCCCAGCACCCACACCCCCCAGCCACCAGGGGCAGCCTCCACCAGGCCCCCACCCATGTCTCCCACCACCCCCACCCCCCAACACTGTGGGGCACCTGCCAGCAGGCCCCCACCCATGTCCAACTCATGTTCCCCACCACCCCCACCCCCCAGCCACCAGGGGCAGTCTCCACCAGGCCCCCACCCATGTCTCCCACCACCCCCACCCCCCAGCACTGTGGGGCACCCATCACAAGGCCCCCACCATGTCCAACTCATGTTCCCCAGCACCCCCACCCCCCAGCACTGTGGGGCACCTGCCAGCAGGCCCCCACCCATGTCCAACTCATGTTCCCCACCACCCCCACCCCCCAGCACTGTGGGGCACCTGCCAGCAGGCCCCCACCCATGTCCAACTCATGTTCCCCACCACCCCCACCCCCCAGCACTGTGGGGCACCTGCCAGCAGGCCCCCACCCATGTCTCCCAGCACCCCCACCCCCCAGCCACCAGGGGCAGCCTCCACCAGGCCCCCACCCATGTCTCCCACCACCCCCACCCCCAGCAGTGCAGGAGCAGCCTCCACCAGGCCCCCACCCATGTCTCCCAGCACCCCCACCCCCCAGCCACGAGGGGCACCCACCACCAGGCCCCCACCCATGTCTCCCACCACCCCCACCCCCCAGCAGTGCAGGGGAAGCCTCCACCAGGCCCCCACCCATGTCTCCCACCACCCCCACCCCCCAGTCACCAGGGGAAGCCTCCACCAGGCCCCTACCCATGTCTCCCAGCACCCCCACACCCCAGCACTGTGGGGCACCTGCCAGCAGGCCCCCACCCATGTCCAACTCATGTTCCCCACCACCCCCACCCCCTAGCCACCAGGGGCAGCCTCCACCATGCCCCCACCCATGTCTCCCACCACCCCCACCACCAGCAGTGCAGGAGCTGCCTCCACCAGGCCCCCACCCATGTCTCCCAGCACCCCCACCCCCCAGCCACCAGGGGCACCCACCACCAGCCCCCCAGCCATGTCTCCCACCACCCCCACCCCCCAGCAGTGCAGGGGCAGCCTCCACCAGGCCCCCACCCATGTCTCCCACCACCCCACCCCCCAGGGGCAGCCTCCACCAGGCCCCCACCCATGTCTCCCAGCACCCCCACCCTCCAGCCACCAGGGGCAGCCTACACCAGGCCCCCACCCATGTCTCCCACCACCCCCACCCCCCAGCACTGTGGGGCACCTGCCAGCAGGCCCCCACCCGTGTCCAACTCATGTTCCCCACCACCCCCACCCCCCAGCCCCCAGGGGCAGCCTCCACCAGGCCCCCACCCATGTCTCCCACCACCCCCACCCCCCAGTCACCAGGGGCAGCCTCCACCAGGCCCCCACCCATGTCTCCCAGCACCCCCACCCCCCAGCCACCAGGGGCAGCCTCCACCAGGCCCCCACCCATGTCTCCCAGCACCCCCACCCCCCAGCCACCAGGGGAAGCCTCCACCAGGCCCCCACCCATGTCTCCCACCACCCCCACCCCCCAGCAGTGCAGGGGCAGCCTCCACCAGGCCCCCACCCATGTCTCCCAGCACCCCACCCCCCACCCCCCAGGGGCAGCCTCCACCAGGCCCCCACCCATGTCTCCCACCACCCCCACCCCCCAGCAGTGCAGGGGCAGCCTCCACCAGGCACTGTAACGCTCACCTGAATCCCTCGGAGGCGCAGGTCTGGGCTGGAGGTTCTCGGAGTCTTCTAGGGTCACGCGCAGGCCTCGAATGCCACCCTGGAAAGGCCCTTTCCTCACGGAGATCTTGATCTGAAGGGTGAGGTGTCTGCAATTATGAGAGCAAGGGGTTAATATGGATATATAAGCCTGACTGGGTAAGCTGCCTCCCCTTCCTGGTACTCCCAAGTAGTTTGTAGGCTAAATGTGCTCACCTTATGTAGGTGAAAGCGGAGCTCTCCATCCTGCGTCAGTGCAGGGGCGCCGAAGCCAGTTACTTCACTGGTTAATTGTCCAGCCTCTTGGTTGCAGAGGATGAAGATTTGGAGCTAGGCCGTTGTTAGCAGCACGAACGGCGGTTGCTTGAATATGGAAGTCAGGAGAGCGATGGAATGGCGAAGGTATTGCAGGCAAGTAAGTAGAAAATGTCAATTCGAAGTTAAAAGCACTTCTTAATGTCTCTGTTCCTTTTTCAGGTCGCAGAAGCAGCTGGGTAGAAAAATGGATGACGAGGAATGCACCGAGGAGTGAGAAAGATGAGCGCTGCCCAAAACACGTGCGTATAGATGGAGTTTTGTATTTCTTAATGATGTCCTTTTGTTTTGCAGATGTGAGTAGCAGCGTCGGCGGAGGCGAGAAGAATGCCGCGCAGGTAAGGAAAGTTTCACGGAGGTTTACTAACCAATGTCTTTGCTTCCACAGGGTGCCGGAAAAAATGGAAAGCTGCAGCCCATGGCTTGAGATGCACCGATGGACTGGGTAAGTGCTGCGCTGGTTTTTATCTCGTGCTAACCTGGTGTTATTTTCCCTTTTCAGATGCTGCTGAAGACGAAGATGGTATTTCGGAAGGTAAGATTGCGGATTTCTCTTCCCCAGATGCAGAAGTTGAAGATTCTCTGGAGCTGACACGGTGAGCGTCCTGCTGCTATTGCAGAATAACGCGAAGCACGTTGCTCTGATCGGGTGTGGTTTAAATAGCTTACTGGAGTGCTTAGGTGTCTCCTTCCACAGCAGCCTCGCCCAGGTAAGAAGTCCCAGCTTCCAGAATAGTTCCAGTATCCAGTCCCAGGGAGTGGTGCTGGCCACACCCAGAGGTAAAGTAGTTCCAGCCATGGATGGATGAGGATTTCATCCTGCAGGTGAGTGAGCAGCATGGTCTGCAGCAGGTAGGTCCACCCAAGCACCATTCCTTACATCATGAGCCCGGCACGTCCTGTGCCGGGACTGAGTCCCCTTATGAGCCTGGCGCCACTGGCGCCAGGACAAGGTCCATAAGGCCCCTATGGGAGCCCATGGGTGCCTGGAAATGAAGTTGTGACCCAGCTTCCGAGGCAGTTGGGCTAAACCTGACTCCTTGGAGGCTGCGGTCATGACAGCACCCCCCCCCTCAAGGCCCCTCCCAAGATTGTCTTTTCCGGAGGTTTTGGCTTGTTGGGAAAAGCCTGATGAAATTTTCGGACTAGACGAGGTGCATGTACATATTCTGAGGGTTCCCAAGATCTCTCCTGGGGTCCATATCCCTTCCAATCAATCAAGTAGTATAGTTTTGATTTGGAAATTTTGGAGTCCAGGATGTCTCGAATTTCAAATTCGGATTCTCCGTCAACTTGGATTGGCTCAGGAGGTTTAGTCAAACGGGTTCCGGGTTGCACAGGTTTCAGGAGAGAAACATGGAAGACAGGATGTATCTTCATTCGAGTAGGTAATTCTAGTTTGACAGCCACTGGGTTAATCACGGCCGTGATCGAGTAGGGTCCTAAATATCTTGGGTTGAAGGTGCGTGGCCCTTTTAAAGATAAATGTTTAGTGGACAGCCAGACTTGATCTCCTTTTTGATATTGAGGAGCCTCTTTTCGATGTTGGTCTGCTCCTTTTTTGTATGATTCTTTAGCTCATTGAAGATAAGCTGTGGCTTCTTTAAATGCTTGAGTTATCGCCGAATGCAGATGGTCAACAGCAGGTGTTCCGAGAGCTTGAGGTGGGTCCAGATTTGAGGTTCGAGGATGACTTCCATACAGCAGGAAAAAAGGGGTTTTTCCCGTCCCAGAATGGATTGAATTATTGTAAGCGTATTCAGCAATCCAAAGGACATCCTTCCAAGTACCCTCGGATTGATGCAACATGCAGCGCAGATATTGTTCCAAAGTTTGGTTAGTTCTCTCAGTCTGCCCGTCGGTTTGAGGGTGATGGCTGGTGGAAAGTCGTACATCTATTTGTGCTAAACGACAACCACTCCGCCAAAAATGGGAAATAAATTGGCTCCCTCGGTCAGAGATTAGTACTGAAGGGAAACCGTGCAACCGGACAATGTTTTCAAGAAATTCTCGGGCTAGAATGGAAGCTGTAGGTAAACCCTTCAGGGGGATAAAATGAGCCATTTTTGAAAAAAGGTCCACGATCACTAGAATTGTGTTGTATCCGGAGCAAGGGGGTAAATCCGTGATAAAATCCATCGAGAGCGTGTGCCAAGGGCCTGGTGGAATGTCTATTGGACGTAGTAATCCTGCTGGCTTTTCCTTCTGACTCTTGTTTTGTGCGCAGATACCACAAGAAGCCACAAACTTTTTAAAATCTTTCCTCCAAGATGGCCACCAAAAATGCCTTTTAATTTTCTCTGAGGTTTTGGCAACTCCAGGATGTCCTTCCATTAGAGAATCATGGCAGCAGGTGATGACCTGTTTTTGTAAGTCAACGCATGGTAAGAATAGTCTTCCTTGGAAATACAATAGGTTCTGATCTATTGTAAAATCCTTTCCTTTCAATTGCCAATTCGATGAATCTTCGGGAGTTATGAGTTGATTGACCTTTGCTTTAATCTCTTCGAGGGATAGTGTGTTGATTGCTCCTAGTATCTTTTGTTCAGGAATTATTGGCACCGGCTCCGGATTAGCTGTAAATTCGTCTACCCCTATCCGGGAAAGGGCGTCTGCTTTTCCGTTCCTGACGCCTGGTCGATATGTGATTACAAAATCGAATTCTGCGAAGAATAGAGCCCAGCGTAGTTGCCTCAAAGATTGAGCTTTAGCTGACTTCAGGTACTGGAGGTTACGGTGATCCGTGATTACAGTTACTGTGTGCCGGGCTCCCAAAAGATAATGCCGCCAGGCCTTAAAGGCGGACTTAATTGCCAAGAGTTCTTTGTCCGTAATTGTGTAGTTGATCTCAGGAGCCGAAAATTTGCGAGACCAAAAGGCTACAGGGTGTAACTGGTGCGTTTCGGGGTCTCTTTGTGACAGCACCGCCCCCATTGCAAGACTGGAAGCGTCTGTCTCGACGATGTAGGGAAGTTCTGGACGGGGATGCCTTAAGACTGGAGCAGAGATAAATTTGGCTTTTAATTCGTGGAAGGCTTGTTCGGCTTCTGGAGTCCACTCGAATTTTTTATTCTTTTTCAGAAGAGCCGTGATAGGTTGGACTACCCGAGAGAATTCAGGAATGAACCTTCGGTAAAAATTAGCGAAGCCCAGCATGCTCTGTACACCTTTCACGGAAGTTGGGGAAGGCCATTTGGTGATAGCATCCACTTTTCTTGAGTCCATGTGAACTCCGTTGGGTGACAAGATGAACCCTAAAAATTCCACTTCCTTTGCGTGAAAGGTGCACTTCTCCAGTTTAGCAAACAAGCGGTGTTGGCGAAGTCTCTGTAAAACCGCTGTGACGTGTCTACGATGATCAGTTTCTGAGGCTGAGTATACCAGGATGTCGTCAATATAAACGACTACGCACACATCAATAAGTTCTCTGAGGACATCATTCATGAAAAACTGGAAGGCGGCCGGTGCGTTACATAGTCCGAAGGGCATTACTTGATACTCAAATAATCCATATTTAGTGCGAAAGGCCGTATTCCTTTTGTCGCCCTCCTTAATGCGTACCAAATGGTAAGCTCCTCTGATGTCTAACTTTGTGTATATGCAGGCGCCTTTTACCTGGTCCAATAATTCAGGAATCAAGGGCAACGGGTATCGGTTTTTGACTGTAATCTGGTTCAGGGTGCGATAATCGATACAAGTTCTTAGGTCACCTTCCTTTTTCGGGACGAAGAACAAAGCTGAGGAAGCCGGGGATTTCGAGGGGCGGATGAATCCGTTAGCCAAGTACTGGTCCAAGTATTGCCTGAGATGGAGGTTTTCTGGTTCAGTGAGGGCATATATTCTACTGCACGGAGGGGTGGACCCAGGTATTAGGTCTATCTGGCAGTTGTATGACCGATGCAGAGGCAGGGTGTTGGCTTGATCTTTCTGAAAGACGTCGCTGAACTCTTGGTACTCCAGAGGTAATCGGGGGTCCTCGGAAGTGATGGCTGCTAGGTTGATTTCGGGCTGAGGATAACAGGTTGAAGCGCATTCTGGAAACCGGATTACCTTGGCTCGCCAGTCTATCTGAGGATTGTGCTTTTCCAACCAAGGCATTCCCAGAATCGCCTGAAACTGCGGGGCCTTGATTACATCAAACACGATCTTCTCCCGATGTCCGTCTTGACATAACAACGTTACCTCCATGGTGGTATGAGAAACTGGTCCGGAAGCTATTTCAGTACCATCCACTGTAGTGATTACGTCCTTTACCATCTTGGGACGTAGGGGAAGATCCATCCTGATAGCCAAGTCTTGGTCCACATAATTACCGATTGCTCCGCTATCAATGTATACTTTGATAGCATGCATGCGATCTGGTCTATTGGGACTTATGAGGACCATAGGCATTACCAAATGCGAGGTCAAGGAACTGGTTTTAACGCTCGGCAAGCGGACCTCTACGCTTGTCGGGCGAGGTCGTTTCCCGATTCCAGTTTCTCAGCATTTTTATCAGAAACTCCTACGGTCTTCTTGACCGGTTTCACTGAGCAATCACGAAGGAAATGTCCAGAATTCCCACAGTATAGGCACAGCTGTAATTGCCTTCTTCTTTCCCATTCTTTCTGAGTTAATGGTCCTTTTACTACTCCTATTTGCATTGGTTCCACTGAGTCATTCCCTTTAGCGGAGCTCTGAGGTCTTGAAAGTACCCGGGTTTCAAATCTGGATCGATCGGTCTTCCTGTTCTGTAGCCGATGATCTAATTGAACTACTAGGTCGATATAATCTGAACAGTCTTGCGGCGGATTAACCACCTGTGCTAATACGTCTTTAAGTTCTCCACATAGACCTCTGTAGAAGAGCATGATTCTCTTATCTTCAGGCCACCTGGTCTCAACCACCAGTCTATTAAAGGACGCTATGTAAGCCAGGAGATCCTGATTACCTTGTCTGAGTGACAGGAGTTCATTGTCCAAGGCCTGCCCCTGTGAATGTCTTGCGAACAACTTTTCCATACTGGTCTGAAGGTCTTGAAAGTTATAGAGGAGCGGGTCATCCTGTGTCACGAGAGGAATGGACCAATCTGCAGCACTACCGCTAAAATAGGAAAGTACAAACGCTACCTTGGCTTGGTCCGTTGGGAATGCGGCGCGTCTACACAGAAAGTGCAAGCGGCATTGATTGATGAATACTGCATATCGCTTTGGATCACCGGAAAAACGTTTGGGCGGGGCCAAAGGCACATTCCCTGGCAGATTAATTTGCACCGGATTACTTGAGGTTGTAGGAGTGCCGCCCCCTCCATAGGGAGGCAGTGGCGTCTGTCCCGCTTGAGCCTGTAGCAACTGTCTGGCCAGATCATCCGTCCGTTCCTTGGCAATGATCAACTCCCTTCGTAAAGCGTTTGTTTCTTGGCGAGATGCGTGTACTTCTGCCCTTAGTTCCCCAAGCAATTGAGCCAGTTGATCTGTGTCCGAAGTTTCCATTGCGCCTGGGTGGGAAAATTGCGGTAGGCTTCGCGTTCTGTAACGCTCACCTGAATCCCTCGGAGGCGCAGGTCTGGGCTGGGGGTTCTCGGAGTCTTCTAGGGTCACGCGCAGGCCTCGAATGCCACCCTGGAAAGGCCCTTTCCTCACGGAGATCTTGATCTGAAGGGTGAGGTGTCTGCAATTATGAGAGCAAGGGGTTAATATGGATATATAAGCCTGACTGGGTAAGCTGCCTCCCCTTCCTGGTACTCCCAAGTAGTTCGTAGGCTAAATGTGCTCACCTTATGTAGGTGAAAGCGGAGCTCTCCATCCTGCGTCAGTGCAGGGGCGCCGAAGCCAGTTACTTCACTGGTTAATTGTCCAGCCTCTTGGTTGCAGAGGATGAAAATTTGGAGCTAGGCCGTTGTTAGCAGCACGAACGGCGGTTGCTTGAATATGGAAGTCCGGAGAGCGATGGAATGGCGAAGGTATTGCAGGCAAGTAAGTAGAAAATGTCAATTCGAAGTTAAAAGCACTTCTTAATGTCTCTGTTCCTTTTTCAGGTCGCAGAAGCAGCTGGGTAGAAAAATGGATGACGAGGAATGCACCGAGGAGTGAGAAAGATGAGCGCTGCCCAAAACACGTGCGTATAGATGGAGTTTTGTATTTCTTAATGATGTCCTTTTGTTTTGCAGATGCGAGTAGCAGCGTCGGCGGAGGCGAGAAGAATGCCGCGCAGGTAAGGAAAGTTTCACGGAGGTTTACTAACCAATGTCTTTGCTTCCACAGGGTGCCGGGAAAAATGGAAAGCTGCAGCCCGTGGCTTGAGATGCACCGATGGACTGGGTAAGTGCTGCGCTGGTTTTTATCTCGTGCTAACCTGGTGTTCTTTTCCCTTTTCAGATGCTGTTGAAGACGAAGATGGTATTTCGGAAGGTAAGATTGCGGATTTCTCTTCCCCAGATGCAGAAGTTGAAGATTCTCTGGAGCTGACACGGTGAGCGTCCTGCTGCTATTGCAGAATAACGCGAAGCACGTTGCTCTGATCGGGCGTGGTTTAAATAGCTTACTGGAGTGCTTAGGTGTCTCCTTCCACAGCAGCCTCGCCCAGGTAAGAAGTCCCAGCTTCCAGAATCGTTCCAGTATCCAGTCCCATGGAGTGTTGCTGGCCACACCCAGAGGTAAAGTAGTTCCAGCCATGGATGGATGAGGATTTCATCCTGCAGGTGAGTGAGCAGCATGGTCTGCAGCAGGTAGGTCCACCCAAGCACCATTCCTTACATCATGAGCCCGGCACGTCCTGGGCCGGGACTGAGTCCCCTTATGAGCCTGGCGCCACTGGCGCCAGGACAAGGTCCATAAGGCCCCTATGGGAGCCCATGGGTGCCTGGAAATGAAGTTGTGACCCAGCTTCCGAGGCAGTTGGGCTAAACCTGACTCCTTGGAGGCTGCGGTCATGACAGCACCCCCCCTCAAGGCCCCTCCCAAGCTTGTCTTTTCCGGAGGTTTTGGCTTGTTGGGAAAAGCCCGATGAAATTTTCAGACTAGACGAGGTGCATGTACATATTCTGAGGGTTCCTAAGATCTCTCCTGGGGTCCATATCCCTTCCAATCAATCAAGTAGTATAGTTTTGATTTGGAAATTTTTGAGTCCAGGATGTCTCGAATTTCAAATTCGGATTCTCCGTCAACTTGGATTGGCTCAGGAGGTTTAGTCAAACGGGTTCCGGGTTGCACAGGTTTCAGGAGAGAAACATGGAAGACAGGATGTATCTTCATTCGAGTAGGTAATTCTAGTTTGACAGCCACTGGGTTAATCACGGCCGTGATCGAGTAGGGTCCTAAATATCTTGGGTTGAAGGTGCGTGGCCCTTTTAAAGATAAATGTTTAGTGGACAGCCAGACTTGATCTCCTTTTTGATATTGAGGAGCCTCTTTTCGATGTTGGTCTGCTCCTTTTTTGTATGATTCTTTAGCTCGTTGAAGATGAGCTGGGGCTTCTTTAAATGCTTGAGTTATCGCCGAATGCAGATGGTCAACAGCAGGTGTTCCGAGAGCTTGAGGTGGGTCCAGATTTGAGGTTCGAGGATGACTTCCATACAGCAGGAAAAAAGGGGTTTTTCCCGTCCCAGAATGGATTGAATTATTGTAAGCGTATTCAGCAATCCAAAGGACATCCTTCCAAGTACCCTCGGATTGATGCAACATGCAGCGCAGATATTGTTCTAAAGTTTGGTTAGTTCTCTCAGTCTGCCCTTCGGTTTGAGGGTGATGGCTGGTGGAAAGTCGTACATCTATTTGTGCTAAACGACAACAACTCCACCAAAAATGGGAAATAAATTGGCTCCCTCGGTCAGAGATTAGTACTGAAGGGAAACCGTGCAACCGGACAATGTTTTCAAGAAATTCTCGGGCTAGAATGGAAGCTGTAGGTAAACCCTTCAGGGGGATAAAATGAGCCATTTTTGAAAAAAGGTCCACGATCACTAGAATTGTGTTGTATCCGGAGAAAGGGGGTAAATCCGTGATAAAATCCATCGAGAGCGTGTGCCAAGGGCCTGGTGGAATGTCTATTGGACGTAGTAATCCTGCTGGCTTTTCCTTCTGACTCTTGTTTTGTGCGCAGATACCACAAGAAGCCACAAACTTTTTAACATCTTTCCTCCAAGATGGCCACCAAAAATGCCTTTTAATTTTCTCTGAGGTTTTGGCAACTCCAGGATGTCCTTCCATTAGAGAATCATGGTAGCAGGTGATGACCTGTTTTTGTAAGTCAACGCAGGGTAAGAATAGTCTTCCTTGGAAATACAATAGGTTCTGATCTATTGTATGTTAGGGAGAATTCTCTGTTTAGGCTGAATTCCCTAACCTAGTGAGTCCCCCAGCAGCTTTGCTGGATTTCTGGAGTTTGTTTTTCCCATCCTGCCAAGAGTGTGACCCTTTTCCTCTCACTCTTGGACATGTATGTGTGTAATTCCTTTGAGATGTCAATGTGTTCGATGGGCTATGGGGTCTTTTACTCCATAGGGTCTCATAAGTTTTTCTATGTGTGTCACTCTGCACCCTACGTGTCGTGACACGGGGGCGCCCTAGCAGGTCCCCCCACCATAGACTCCATACCCGGGGACTGACTACTGTCTCCCCGGGCGTGTAAAGTCACCATTGGCTTTACTAGACCTAAATTTGCTAACAGAACTAGTACCAACCATCTTATTGTGGACGTGCTAGTAGGGGTAATACGATTACTCCTGGATCTGTTACTCGAGGGGGCACTGTCCCGTCCCTCCTCGTCGAGTTTTGGCTGGTGGCAGTGGAAACTACTTGTTATGTTCGACCCCGAGCATAACCCTATGGGATCCGTCCCATTGTTGAAGATTGATACTGTTTTTTGTTAATCTCCAACGTACCACCGATCTACTTATCTTAAATAGGTTTATCGAGTGGTATTTTCTGCCAGAACTCGGGTTGTAAAATGGCGTCTGTGTTTTTCTCTGTGACTCCTAAACCAAAGGTTGAGCCCTTTGTTCCACTTTTGGCGGGCCTCTGGACAGAGACCCGCGAAGGTGGCGCCATTCTGTCTGGGTTACCTCAGGGGTGTGGGAGGGGGTTTAGACACCCTGGACCGAGTTGCCTTGCCAACTCAGGTCGCACTCTGAAGTGATTGGCCCAGGTGGTGAGCCTTCCCGCTCACCACTTAGCATGTGTTGATTGACAAGCTAGGCTGAATGAATGGGGGACGTCTGCATAAAAGCAGGGCCTTTGGGACTGGATCTTCAGGAAGTCGCCACTGGACCTAAAGAATCCGACGAGGGTAACGCTGAATCGACCTGCACGACGACACCTCCGGTGGAGCCCTGCGGAATCGTCTCACAATCTCCCGACGACAGAAGAGATCTCCCTGCCGGAGAGGCTCTTTCCCTGGCTGGTGGGAACAACCAGTCTTCTTCTTCTTTGTGCTTTTTGGTCGCCCTGGATGCAGTGGTCGAATTGCCCGTGCAGAGCACCCGGCAACCGGATAGCCACTACTCCTGCACCGTGATCGAAAGGTGGTGCCTTGTGACGGAGCACTCCGCGGCTGGTTTCTTCCCTGGTGGTGCACCGGACATCTTCTCTTCGACGACGAGAGCATCTCTTCTCTTGGCCAAGACCCGTCGTGCACCCACCACCAGGAACAACTGCCCCCGTCGAGGCTGTCTTCCAAAACAAGGTACCGTAACCACCTGGCTTCCCTTTTCGATCGGTTCGTGTGAGGTATCTGATTCCTCCCCGTTCCGTTGGGTTGCCTCCAAGCTTTATTCACTCTTTGTTCTGAACTGGTTCAACCTGACACTAACCAATTTGCTAAACAAGACTTGAATGCATCATCCGTAGAGACTTTCCAGGACATCGTGCCTTGCCTCTCACCGAGTGGGCCTGGCCGCCGAACTGTATGATCTAGTGTGATTAATGCTTTCTTGCCTTGCATTTGTACCCGCTTCCGTACGAACCGTGTTGACTTCATTACCTGCCTTTCTCTTCTCTCCCTTCCTCACTAAATATTCGAGTGTCATCTGGGTTGAGGTATACACCTCAGTCTGAAAATAAGTGGTGCCGTAGAACCTAGAGTTGTCGATAGTGTGGTTCGGGGGATTGAGCTTTATTTCATTCTGCAGAGTAATTGTATTTTGAATTATTTGCCGTGATTCGCTTTAGTATTTTTCGTAGACTTTCTGTTATCAATAAATAACTTACTATCTTTATACTAAAGCCTGGTTGCATGTTTACTCGTTTTGCTGCGAAGAATTACCCTATATTGTATGCTCCCTATACTGACCAACTTTTCTTGAGAGAAGTCTGACTGCTCAGCCACAGCTACCAATTGAATCTGTGTGGTACAGACTGCTACCAAGTGGGTTCATCGCAACACCTGTAGTCCTAAATCTTTTGCAGTGGTCCCAGAGGGAACTGCACAGGTTTCCGCCTAACACTGGTGTACAGCGGTGGGATTAGTATCGAGGATACAGTTTAGAGTGTTTTTCGACGCTGTAGGACGACTAACCACAAAACGTTACAAAAGCAACTTTCAAAAAACATGTCTACAATGGAAATTTACAGCCAAGAGTCTTTGTCGGATAAAAATACTGAGAGTCTGCGAGCTCTCTGTAGACAAGAGAATCTTCCTGTAAAAGGCAAGAAGTTAGAACTGATAGAGAGATTGCTGGCGAACCAAAGTCTGGGTACTGGTTCAGAGGAACCAAACTCTCCAGCAACTGTAGATAACAGTAATGGTGTTGATCTGAATCGTAATTCTGATGATAGCGATGAAGAGGCTGACGAGGACGGCGAGGCTAGCGAAACTGTCTCCCCCGCTCCTCTACCTGCCTTACCAACTGTGCCTACGGGGCCCATACCAGGTCCCACAAGTAACCCTGCTTATTTTGAACTTGAAAAAAATGAAGCTCGAATTAGAATATAAACGGTTCTTGGCTCAAGCTGAACGAAACCAAGAGCTCGAGTTCAGACGAATGAATGCCCAGGCTGAGCAGAAACAAGCTGAGTTAAGACTCAGGGAAATAGAGCTTAATCATGAGTTACAAATGAAAAAGTTGTCTATGGAAAATGCTTCTCTCTCCTCTGGTTCCTCTAGGAGCTCCAGTCCCAAAAGACCCCGGATGCCGAAGGAATTAGTGGGTATGTACGAACCGAGATTGGATGTGTTGGATTGGTTGAAACTGTTTGAATACAATCATGGGCTCCAGGACATCACCGGGAATGCGTTGCTTCCCTGGTTGTTCTCTAGGCTTCCTCCTGTTGCGATTGATGTGGTAATGGAATTGGGGGAGGTGGATAAGACGGATTACGAAAGTGTGAAACTAGCTTTGATAGCTAGATTCAGGAAGACCCCTTCCCAGTATCTTAAGAGGTTTAGAACCCTCAAAAAGCATGATGGTACCCCTTGGGCTACCTGGGTGAGTGAAGGGTTGAAAAACTTAGAGGGATGGATTAAGGGTTACAAAGTTGACACTTACGAGGGTATGCGAAATCTTTTTATGTTGGAGTCAATTTATGATGCCTGTTCTCCTGAGCTCAGACAGCACTTGGCTGATTCGAAGGAATTAGATTCCAGGGCTCTAGCTAAGGCTGCTGACTTGTGGGTTGCCAACAGGGCTACTCACAAGGATTCTGGGGCAACTCAGAAAAAGGACGAGGGGAAACAGCCTAAAAAAGACTCAAAAGAGAATTCAAATAACTCACATTCCAAAGAGGGCCCCAAACAAAACCAGAAGGGTAAGCCACCGGGAAAACCACAGCAGAATAGTGTGTCTTCTGGTGCCAAACCGGAAGGAGGTCAGAACAAGCCACCATTCCAGAAAGCATTCGGGAAATGCTTTGTTTGTGGCTCGACTGATCACGTGAAAGGAGATCCCAGATGTAAGGGTAAACCTTCAGGGGTCCAGCTTGTCTCCTTAGCCTTCGCTCCAGAGGAGGAAGTCCAAATGGCAAGTGGAAACTTTCTACTGCTAGCTGACGAACCCATTGGAGTCTCAGCCAGCGTTTCTTTAGTATCTCTGGGGTTGTGGGAACAACAGAATTTAGATGTCTATAATTCTATCCCCGATAATACTAAAGACAGTGTCCAGGTGAATGGTCAGGAGACGCCTGCCATTAGGGACACTGCGGCCAGCATAACTGTGGTGGATAAATCGTTTTTTCAGGCTGAGGATGTTGCTAAGGCATCCAAATGCCTCACCAAGTTAGCTGGAGGGCCTGTGCAGATGCTTCCCCAATTACCAGTTCTCATCCAGTGTAACGACATGACTGTAAAGATACCTGTCAGCATACAGAGTGAGGTACCAGGACGCGTACTGTTGGGTAACGATTTGAAAACTCTCGGAGTTGTATCGCATACTCCCAGACCTCCTAGTAAACGGTTACAGGAGCTAACCAGACCTGCAAGAGAGAGGACCCTGCGCGGTACTCTCGGGGAGATGATGAAGAAAGAAATCACTCCTGCTCCATTGGAAATGGCGGCCGCTGTCTCTAGGAACACAGAAGTAAAAGGGAAACCTAAAACTTCTAAACCGAAACCAACAGCCCACATTCCGATGCAGCCGACACGGACTTCCCCGCGGTTGTCCAACGTCACACCCGTAACTCCACCTCCAGCTGAGGCTGAGGGGGAAGTACAACCCTCTATGGTAGAATTAGACTCTGAAGAAGAGCTAATGGAAGGCCAGGAACTCATTGGAGATCTGGATCCTGTTGACCATCCTGAGCTGCAGTCGTTACTGGCAGAAGGTGGACCCAGCAGGGCAGACTTCAGTAAGGGACAGAGAGAATGTCCAACTCTGGAAGGTCTTCGCCGTCAGGCAGAAACTCAGGCTGAAGGGCAAGAGCCTGGGAAACATAGGTTGCACTGGGAAGATGGCCTCTTCTATAGTGAACCAACCGAGTCTGCACCTGGAGACTACAAACGCCTTGTAGTACCCCAAGAGAACAGACCACAGTTCTTGCAGTTAGCCCACGAGATTCCTTTGGCTGGTCACTTGAGTTGCAAGAAGACTAAGGAAAGGCTCTCACTCTACTTCTATTGGCCAAAAATGGGGGCCGAAGTAGAAAAACACTGCAGAAGCTGCCATACCTGCCAAATCTCTGGTAAGGTTGGGTCCAAGAATGTGGCACCATTAGTGCCTCTTCCCGTTGTGGGACTCCCATTTGAGAGAGTAGGGATTGATATCGTTGGTCCCCTTGATCCTCCAACCTCCTCAGGCAACAGGTTTATACTTGTTGTAGTAGACCATGCTACTAGGTATCCTGAGGCAATTCCTATGAGGACTGTTACAGCTCCGGCTGTGGCTAAGGCCCTCCTTGGTATTTTTACTAGGGTCGGATTTCCTAAGGAAGTTATCTCTGACAGGGGGTCAAATTTTATGTCCCACTACATGAAAGCCATGTGGAAAACCTGCGGGGTAACTTACAAGTTCTCAACGGCTTACCACCCACAAACCAATGGGTTGGTAGAACGGTTCAACCGAACCATGAAGAGCATGATAGGTGCTCTAGAAGAACCCCTTAAGCGTAAGTGGGACCTTCTATTGCCATGCCTTCTTTTTGCTTATAGAGAAGTCCCTCAGGAGGGAGTAGGCTACTCTCCCTTCGAACTACTCTATGGTCATCCCGTCAGAGGTCCGTTGGCCCTGATTAAGGAGGGGTTGGAGAGTGCTCCTTCCCCCAAGCCAGTCAGATTGACTGACTACGTGATAGGTCTCCGGAGGAGAATGTCGCACCTGATGACAGAAGCAAGCGATAACTTGAAAGCTGGACAAGCATTGGTCAAGCACTGGCACGATCAAAAGGCTAACATGGTTGAGTTCGCTCAAAACCAGCTTGTTCTTGTTATGATCCCCACAAGGCAGAGGGCCTTGCAAGATAAATGGATGGGACCCTACCGAGTAGTGGGTAAGTGTGATGCTGGAAATGCATCAGAGGGACAGGGCCTCTGAATCCTTGTCCTGTACTGTTTTTTATCGTGTGTTCTGTCGTGTTTTCTGCCCAGGAGTCCATGTGGGACTCCTGGCAGTGCAGCTCTCTTTTGGTTTGGTGAACAGACCCATGGGATACCCTTATGGCACCCATGGGTAGGGGTACAACCCTGTGCCCCTAGTGTATGTTTTTGGGCACCTGTGGGTAGCCCACAGAGCAGGGTATGGGCTTGTGGCAGCTCCATGCTGAAATTGACAGGTGCTCTGGGTGTCCTCCATTTTGGGATACCCAGGCCCTGCCATTGGAATCAGTTGATTCATGATGGAAAACAAGATGGCCCCTGTGGCCTCTTGCTTTCTATTGCCTCTTACCTTGTTTTCCCAAAGTCCTGGGAAGCCCTGACTCTGTCCCTTCCCCCTGACTGGCTGTTGGGTGGAAGTTCCATATATGGTGTTGTTGTGAAGGCCCAGCTAGACTGACTGGAGCCTTCCCATTCACTGTATGTTGTGGGTACCTCCTGTGGGTGGGACCTGGGTGAAGGGAGTGGGTGACCAATATACACTCCTTGTTGTGGTTGTCTGGTTTCTGGCATGTGAGACAAAGACTGAGACAGCCCTGCCCGAAACTGGCCTGAATGCAGTGTGTAGTGTTGAATGGCTGGGTACTTGTCCCAATCCACATTCCTTGTTGTGAGTGTCTGAAAGGGAGGAGTGTGGCCTGAATGCACTGTGTGCCTGATTGGCTGACTGACTGCATGAATGCCCTTCTGTGTGATTGGCTGCTGTGTGTGTGCCAGCAGCGTGGATGAGAGACAGAATAGTATATCTGGGGACCTCTCACCACTGGAAATTGTTCAGAAGCGTTCAGAAGCTGAGTCTCCACTCAAGAGTAACTGGAACTGCTAATCCTCGACGCCCAGCTGGAAGAAGAAGACTTGCTGCTGCATTTGCTTCGACCGATCCGAAGGCTGCCGTGTTCGTCGAGGACTGATCCGAGAGAGGACCTGGTAAGGCGCCCTCTTCCCGTGCTCCGAGGGATCATCGAGCACTGCTACATCTTCGCCGAAGCGCCCTGGAAGTCAGACCCTCGAAAGGCTGCCGACCCGAGACGGGACCGCCGAGGAGATCGAAGTCCATTGCCGTCGACCAGGGTTCGCAGGTTTGTGTAACCACTGGAGGCCCGTCGAAGTTGTGTTGCCCAGCCGTGGGAACCACTTGACGCCGTGCCGCCGACGACCGGAGCCGTCCGCTCCTTTGCCTAAGAACATTTGAATCGAAGGACTCCCTCGACCGCATCGTCGACCGCTTATCCTGCCGGAGAAAGTCGAGGACGACCAATGCGCCGAGGAGAAACCTGCCGGTGGGTTTCCCGCCACCCAACGACCTCAAAGACTCGGACGACCCGACGCCCTTGCTGGGCTTCCGTCTCTACAATCTTTGCGGTCCAGAACTATTGTCATCGAGGTGCCCCGCACACCTCCGCCTTGCAGGACGCCGACGCCCCGACGCCGACGAGCACCGCTCGGACGAAGCTGCCGCCTCTTCGACATCGTTCTACCTCGTTTGTCGACGGACGTTCGACGCCCCGTGTCTCCCGCTTGAAAGGGAAGGCATTCAAGAAGGGCCGTCGATTCCCCGTCGCCGAACCCCGAGGTCTTCGACGTTTCTCGACGCCTGTCGACGATCCGTGACTCCCGCTTGAAAGGGGGTCGCTCAAGAAGGATCTGTCGACGCCTCTTCGAAGAACTCGACTCCACCAGGTACATTGGGGGGGTAAAAACATTGGAGGAGAGAATAAGACTATTGAACAATATATGGACTGGGCTTGTGTTATATCTCTTTATTTTACAGGTTGCCCAGGTGGGGGGATCTCCACACAGAACTGTGTCCAGTAGCGAGGGCCAGTCTTCTGCCTATTGTTTCAACCCTCTAGTATCTCTCCTCTCTCTATTGCTGGTTTCCTTCTTATTGATCTGCGTGCCATTTCTACAGTATTGTGAATGCACTGTTATGAGGTCTAATATTAGTGGTACCACTTTAGAATTGTAGATATTTATCATTATTGGTTTTCCTGAGCACAAAGTGCGTTGTTGTGATAAGTGTACATAACCCTTGAATATTAATTATATAAAGACTGTGTTTTCAGTAATACAGTGTGTGGACATTCCTTTGTGGGGGCTAGGGGATACACTGTACTTAAGAACCAGCCTGCATCACCTCCTGAGAAGCTAGGCCTTGATTGCTCGTCCATTGCTACCATAATAGAGAATCTTGGCTGGGGTCCTCTGTGCCTCTCCTCTACCATATAGAGAGCGGAAGTACAGACCCCCCACCGGTCCTTACAAGCTGGTGGCAGCGGTGGGATGCTTATGGTTTTAAGACTCAGTGTATAACCGTGCCACTTACAAAATATCCGCACTTTATTAGATTAAGGTTTGGGTGTGTTCCAAATAACTGCATTACAAGCAATGGAGCCCATTGCGAATGGTAAATTGACTAGGATGAGCTTAGAGGCTCTCCAGAGTGCTTGTGAAGCCAGGGAGTTAGACTTTGTGGATAAGTCTAGGGCTGAGCTGATAGCTGCCCTGGTGGACTACCAGACTGATGGTGAAACACTTGATGAAGGGGGAGATGCAACCAGTAAGGACTCTGCCCCTGGGGTTGTCGCTGAATCTGTTTCTGGGAATGCCACCATTCCTGCTGCCTCTGTTCCAAACCCCAGCAATTCCATGAACTTGAGTTATTAAGGATGAAATTGGCCTTTGAATATCGCAAGTTGGAAATAGAAGCTGAGCTTAAGAAAGAGGAGCTGGCACAGCAAGTGGAACTCAAGAATAGGGATCTTGCGCTCAAAGACAAGGACACTGAATGTCAGAGAATCCAGCTAGAGAAAGCTAGAGTGGAGACTTCAGCTAAAACCAGTGAGAGTGTCAGGTCCCCAGCCACCAAGTTTATGAAAGACTTGGTTGGTGTGTTTTTGGAGGGTTCAGATATCCTCCAATGGATTGAAGCGTTTGAAATGGCTTGTGCAATTCATGATGTGGATAAAAGAGATTGGGCTAAGTGTTTGTTAAGCAGAGTGCCTCAAACTGGATATGACTGTATTCTGAAGCTGAGTGTGGAAGAAAGGGGTCAGTATGAGTGTATGAAGTCTGCTTTAATTGCCAAGTTTGGCAAGACACCTACCCAATATCTTAAAAGGTTCAGGGATTTTAAGAAAAGAGAGAATATGTCTTGGGTTGACTGGGTGAGTGCTGCACACATGAACATGATGGGGTGGATTGATGGTTACAAGGTGAAAACTTTTGCTGAATTATCCCACCTGTTGTTTTTTGAGCATTTTTCTGAAGCCTGTTCACCAGAGCTGCGTCAGTATGTGGCTGACCAGAACATTTTGGACCCCTTTAAGCTGGCTAGGTTGGCTGACAAGTGGGTCTCCCACCGGGTGTCCCCTAAGGACTCCAGTGGGAAGGACAAGGACAAAGAAAAGGGGACCTCTCAGAAAGCTGAGGAGTCCCAAAAGCAATCACAGTCGGGTAAACCAAAACCTTCCTCTCCTAAGACCCAAAAACCTAGTGGGGATAAGTCATCTGTGGGTGGGAATAAGAGTAGTGGTCCACCTGCTGCAAAGCAGGCTCCCAGTGGTTCCAGTACCGTACCCCGCACTCCTGGCACTTGTTGGGACTGTGGGGCCCTGGATCACAAAAGGGGTGACTCCAAGTGTAAAGGTAAGGCACTTGGAGTACAGGCTGTCAGCCTGAGCTACCCTTACCCCATGCCTGAGGTGGAGGCCACTGTCCTCCCCTCCTCTACAGGAATCACCTTTGGTGCTCCTGTAGAGATTTCCTTAGTGTCCCTTGGGGCCTGGGACCAGTACGCAGAAGTACTGGCGACTATCCCGCAGAACACCCGTAGGTTTTTGAGAAGTGTCCTCTTGAATGGCCAGCCTTCTACTGGCTTGAGAGACACTGGGGCAAGCATGACAGTGGTGGACAGGACCCTGCTCAGGCCAGAGGACTATGAAGGTGCTCCTCTGCAAACCACCAGGTTAGCTGGTGGGCCTCCCAAATTATCACCTGTAGCCTTAGTCACACTCATGATTGGAGACAAGACAGCGAAGCTTCCTGTCCTGGTTCAGGACAATGTCCCTGCTAACATTTTGTTAGAGAATGATCTAGTAGAGTTGGGGTTGATCTCGGATGGTCTTCCCATGACTGCTGCTGCAGTCACTAGATCACAGGTGACCCCAGGTCTGGCTGTGGGTCAGATACCCGAGCCAAAGGCGAGGCCTAAGGCAAGAAGGCGGAAGACCAAGAAGGCCACCTCTGTGGAGGGAGCACCTTCTCTTCCTGCTGCACCCATTGGGATCCATGCTCCGGACGGGCTGGGTCCAGTGGAAAACCCAAACTCAACTCCTTTGGGAGAAGAGGCAGAAGACTCTCCTGTGGGAGAGGTTCTCAACCCGGAGGATCATCCCGACCTTCAATGCTTGTTAGCTGAAGGGGGACCCTCCCGGGCAGACTTCTGTAGGGGACAGAGGGAGTGCCACTCTCTCGAGGGTCTGAGGAAACAGGCCCTGTCCCAGGCACAAGGAGAAGTGCCTAGGAATTTCCGGATTTATTGGGAGGGTGAGCTCCTTGTTAGTGAGCCCACTAAGCCTGAACCTGGTGCCCGCAAGAGGTTGGTGGTACCCTAGGTTTACAGGCCCTTCCTTCTGCAGTTGGCGCATGAGGTGCCCTTGGCTGGTCATCTTGGGACCAAGAAGACTAAGCAGAGGCTCTCTGCCCATTTCTACTGGCCACGGATGGGAGTAGAGGTGGAGTCCCACTGCAGGACCTGCCCCACTTGTCAGTTGTCTGGCAAGACTGGAGGCAGGGTCATTGCCCCACTGCAGCCGTTACCAGTGGTTGGCACACCATTTGAGAGGGTGGGCATCGACATCGTCGGTCCCCTTGACCCTCCCACTTCCGGTGGACATCGGTTCATCCTGGTCTTGGTTGATCATGCCACCAGGTACCCTGAGGCTATACCCCTTCGGACTATTACTGCCAAGGTGGTTGCCAGGGCTCTCCTGGGCATTTTCACCCGTGTTGGATTCCCCAAGGAGGTTGTCTCTGACAGAGGATCCAACTTCATGTCTAGTTACATGAAAACCATGTGGAAAGAGTGCGGGGTAACCTACAAGTTCTCCACCTCTTACCACCCCCAGACCAATGGTTTGGTTGAGAGATTTAATAAAACTCTCAAGGGCATGCTAGTGGCTTTGGAAGAACCCCTAAGGAGGAAATGGGATCTCCTCCTGCCATGCCTGCTGTTTGCTTACAGAGAGGTACCTCAAGAGGGTGTTGGTTTCAGCCCCTTTGAGTTACTCTTTGGACATCCCGTGAGGGGGCCCCTCGCCTTGATCAGAGAAGGCTTGGAAGCCACCCCTCCCGGTCCCGCCAAGCAAGTGGGGGACTATGTGTTAGGCCTCAGGCGGAGGATGACACAAATGATGGGTCAGGCAACAGCAAATCTCAAGGCCAGCCAGGAATTGAATAAGTACTGGCATGACCTTAAAGCTTCGCAAGTGGATTGGACTCCGGGGCAGGAAATCCTTGTGATGGAGCCTACAAAGCCTAGAGCTTTGGCCGATAAATGGACTGGACCCTTCCGGATAATCTCCAAGATGGGCGAAGTCAATTATCTGGTTGACATGGGTGCCTCTGGGGTAGCCCCTCAGGTATTCCATGTCAACAGGCTCAAGCCTTTCCACAGGCGAGCAGAGGTCTCATGTCTCTTGCTAGCTTCAGGGCAAGAAGAGGATGAGAGTGAGCCCCTTCCTGATTTGCTGCATAGCAACCCTCAGGATGGCTCAGTGGAGGGAGTGCGTCTCTCTCCAGATTTGACAACAGAGCAGCAGAGGGCCTGCAGGGCTTTGCTCCAGCAGTATGCCTCTCTGTTTTCACTGACACCGGGCCTTACACCGTGGTGTAAGCACGAAATCGACACTGGTGACAGTGTGCCTGTCAAAAGCAGGTGCTACCGTATGTCAGATACCGTCAAGAACCACATCCAGGCTGAGGTCGCCAAGATGTTGGATCTGGGTGTTATTGAACCCTCAACCAGTCCCTGGTCCAGTCCAGTGGTCCTTGTCCCCAAGGCAAGTTCCCAGGCGGGTACCAAGGATTGGAGGTTCTGTGTGGACTACCGAGGAGTCAATGCCGTCACCAAAACTGACGCGCACCCATTGCCCAGGGCTGATGAGCTCGTGGACACCATAGGTGCTGCCAAATTTGTGAGCACCTTTGACCTTACCTCAGGCTATTGGCAAATAGCTCTGACGGACCATGCCAAGGAAAAGACGGCTTTCTCAACACCTGAGGGACTCTACCAGTTTAGGGTCATGCCTTTTGGGTTGAAGAATGCCCCTGCCACCTTCCAGAGATTGGTCAACCATGCGCTCAGTGGGCTGGAAGCCTTTTGTGTGGCTTACTTAGACGACATTGCCGTCTACAGTTCCACCTGGGAAGAGCATTTGACACATCTGGATAAGGTGTTGCAGGCCTTGAAAAGGGCTAACCTCACTATCAAGGCCACCAAGTGCCAGATAGCTCAGGGGAAAGTTACCTATCTTGGTCATGAGGTAGGAGGGGGTCAAATCCAACCTCTCTCCAGTAAGGTACAGGACGTACAGAACTGGGAGACTCCCACTACTCAAACCCAGGTGAGAGCCTTTTTGGGCCTCACTGGGTATTATCGCAATTTCATGGCAGACTATGGAACCATAGCTGCACCCCTGACAGCTCTAACTTCGCCCAAACAGCCTAGGAAGGTTAATTGGACCGAAGACTGTCAGAGGGCCTTTGAGGGCTTGAAAGAAAGTCTGTGTAGGGCACCTGTGTTGTGTGCGCCTGACTACAGCCGACCCTTTATCGTCCAGACGGATGCCTGCGACACCGGAATTGGAGCTGTCTTGTCCCAGTTAGATGACAAAGGGAGAGAACATCCTATCATATTCATCAGTAGACAACTCAAGGGTAGAGAACTTAAGTGGGCTACTGTTGAAAAGGAGTGTTTTAGCATAGTTTGGAGCCTTAGGTGTTTTAGGCCCTACCTTACGGGGTCCACCTTCAAGGTCCAAACAGATCATAAGCCCCTGAAGTGGCTTATGCAGATGAAGGGTGAGAATCCGAAATTGCTCAGGTGGTCCATTAGCCTGCAAGGGCTAGACTTCACCATAGATCACCGACCAGGGAAGAGTCACGATAATGCAGATGGCCTTTCCAGAAGGTATGTTGACCGTCTGGATGAGGGTGTCTATCCCGTGGGAGATTAGGCACCCTCCACCTCAGTCTGGGGGGGGGCGACTGTGATGCTGGAAATGCATCAGAGGGACAGGGCCTCTGAATCCTTGTCCTGTACTGTTTTTTATCGTGTGTTCTGTCGTGTTTTCTGCCCAGGAGTCCATGTGGGACTCCTGGCAGTGCAGCTCTCTTTTGGTTTGGTGAACAGACCCATGGGATACCCTTATGGCACCCATGGGTAGGGGTACAACCCTGTGCCCCTAGTGTATGTTTTTGGGCACCTGTGGGTAGCCCACAGAGCAGGGTATGGGCTGGTGGCAGCTCCATGCTGAAATTGACAGGTGCTCTGGGTGTCCTCCATTTTGGGATACCCAGGCCCTGCCATTGGAATCAGTTGATTCCTGATGGAAAACAAGATGGCCCCTGTGGCCTCTTGCTTTCTATTGCCTCTTACCTTGTTTCCCCAAAGTCCTGGGAAGCCCTGACTCTGTCCCTTCCCCCTGACTGGCTGTTGGGTGGAAGTTCCATATATGGTGTTGTTGTGAAGGCCCAGCTAGACTGACTGGAGCCTTCCCATTCACTGTATGTTGTGGGTACCTCCTGTGGGTGGGACCTGGGTGAAGGGAGTGGGTGACCAATATACACTCCTTGTTGTGGTTGTCTGGTTTCTGGCATGTGAGACAAAGACTGAGACAGCCCTGCCCGAAACTGGCCTGAATGCAGTGTGTAGTGTTGAATGGCTGGGTACTTGTCCCAATCCACATTCCTTGTTGTGAGTGTCTGAAAGGGAGGAGTGTGGCCTGAATGCACTGTGTGCCTGATTGGCTGACTGACTGCATGAATGCCCTTCTGTGTGATTGGCTGCTGTGTGTGTGCCAGCAGTGTGGATGAGAGACAGAATAGTATATCTGGGGACCTCTCACCACTGGAAATTGTTCAGAAGCGTTCAGAAGCTGAGTCTCCACTCAAGAGTAACTGGAACTGCTAATCCTCGATGCCCAGCTGGAAGAAGAAGACTTGCTGCTGCATTTGCTTCGACCGATCCGAAGGCTGCCGTGTTCGTCGAGGACTGATCAGAGAGAGGACCTGGTAAGGCGCCCTCTTCCCGTGCTCCGAGGGATCATCGAGCACCGCTACATCTTCGCCGAAGCGCCCTGGAAGTCAGACCCTCGAAAGGCTGCCGACCCGAGACGGGACCGCCGAGGAGATCGAAGTGAAGCACCCGGACATCGACGCCGTCGAAGTCCATTGCCGTCGACCAGGGTTCGCAGGTTTGTGTAACCGCTGGAGGCCCGTCGAAGTTGTGTTGCCCAGCCGTGGGAACCACTTGACGCCGTGCCGCCGACGACCGGAGCCGTCCGCTCCTTTGCCTAAGAACATTAGAATCGAAGGACTCCCTCGACCGCATCGTTGACCGCTTATCCTGCCGGAGAAAGTCGAGGACGACCAACGCGCCGAGGAGAAACCTGCCGGTGGGTTTCCCGCCACCCAACGACCTCAAAGACTCGGACGACCCGACGCCCTTGCTGGGCTTCCGTCTCTACAATCTTTGCGGTCCAGAACTATTGTCATCGAGGTGCCCCGCACACCTCCGCCTTGCAGGACGCCGACGCCCCGACGCCGACGAGCACCGCTCGGACGAAGCTGCCGCCTCTTCGACATCGTTCTACCTCGTTTGTCGACGGACGTTCGACGCCCCGTGTCTCCCGCTTGAAAGGGAAGGCATTCAAGAAGGGCCGTCGATTCCCCGTCGCCGAACCCCGAGGTCTTCGACGTTTCTCGACGCCTGTCGACGATCCGTGACTCCCGCTTGAAAGGGGGTCGCTCAAGAAGGATCTGTCGACGCCTCTTCGAAGAACTCGACTCCACCAGGTACATTGGGGGGGTAAAAACATTGGAGGAGAGAATAAGACTATTGAACAATATATGGACTGGGCTTGTGTTATATCTCTTTATTTTACAGGTTGCCCAGGTGGGGGGATCTCCACACAGAACTGTGTCCAGTAGCGAGGGCCAGTCTTCTGCCTATTGTTTCAACCCTCTAGTATCTCTCCTCTCTCTATTGCTGGTTTCCTTCTTATTGATCTGCGTGCCATTTCTACAGTATTGTGAATGCACTGTTATGAGGTCTAATATTAGTGGTACCACTTTAGAATTGTAGATATTTATCATTATTGGTTTTCCTGAGCACAAAGTGCGTTGTTGTGATAAGTGTACATAACCCTTGAATATTAATTATATAAAGACTGTGTTTTCAGTAATACAGTGTGTGGACATTCCTTTGTGGGGGCTTGGGGATACACTGTACTTAAGAACCAGCCTGCATCACCTCCTGAGAAGCTAGGCCTTGATTGCTCGTCCATTGCTACCATAATAGAGAATCTTGGCTGGGGTCCTCTGTGCCTCTCCTCTACCATATAGAGAGCGGAAGTACAGACCCCCCACCGGTCCTTACAGTAAGCTCGGTGAGGTTAACTATCTGGTGGACTTGGGCAACCCCAAGGAGGCTCCGACAGTCTTTCACACCAACCGACTTAAAGCGTATGTCTCACGACCTGATGTAGGAGCGTTGCTTCTAGCATCGGCCGAGGAAGAAGAAGAGAGTGAAGCTCTTCCGGATCTCCTCAGAGGCTTACCTTTAGATGAAAACATTGAAGGAGTAAATCTCTCCTCCAATCTGACACCCGAGCAACAAGAAGAGTGCAAGTCTATGTTGAATCAGTTTGCCTCTCTGTTCTCGCTCTCACCAGGCTTGACCCCTTGGGGCCAGCACGAGATACTCACTGGTGACTGTCTGCCTGTCAAAAGCAGAGGATATCGCATGTCAGAAAACGTAAGAACCCACATCAAAGGTGAGGTCAGCAAGATGCTTGATCTCGGGGTAATAGAGCCCTCTACTAGTCCATGGTCTAGCCCAGTTGTGTTAGTACCAAAGGCCGGATCTAAAGAACTTAGATTATAGAGCTCTTAACGCAGTCACCACGACTGATGCCCACCCTTTGCCAAGAACAGATGAGTTGGTGGATAAACTTGGCGCCGCCAAGTTCCTCAGCACATTTGACTTGACGTCAGGCTATTGGCAAATAACCCTGACCAACCATGCCAAGGAGAAAACTGCATTTTCTACCCCCGTTGGTTTATACCAGTTTACGGTAATGCCTTTCGGACTAAAAAATGCACCTGCTACGTTTCAACGGATGGTAAACCAGGTTCTAACCGGGATGGAGGACTTCTGCATGGCATACTTGGATGACATAGCAGTGTTCAGCAATTCCTGGGACGAACATGTAACCCACCTGAGAGATGTTTTGCAGGCTCTTAGACGAGCCAATCTGACCATAAAGGCGAGTAAATGCCAAATTGGACAGAGTAAGGTAGTCTACCTTGGGCATGAGGTAGGCGGTGGCGAAATAAGGCCTTTGCTCAGTAAGATTGAAGCTGTGCAAAATTGGACAACACCGACTACTCAGACTCAGGTGAGAGCCTTCCTAGGCCTCACCGGGTATTACAGGAATTTCATAGAGAACTATGGGACCATAGCTTCTCCACTGAATGTCATCTCCTCGCCCAAATTCCCTAAAAAGGTTAAATGGAACGAGGAGTGCAATCAGGCTTTTGAAAACCTGAAAAAGGCTCTTTGCCAAACCCCAGTACTCAGAGCTCCTGATTACCGCCAACACTTCATTGTGCAGACAGACGCTTCCAATGTAGGGATAGGTGCCGTACTCAGTCAACTGGATGGGAAAGGTAGGGAGCACCCCGTTTGCTACATCAGCCGCAAGCTGAAGGATCCTGAAACAAGGTGGGCAACAATCGAAAGAGAATGCTTTGCTATCGTTTGGGCTCTGAAGAAGTTTAGAAAGTACTTGTATGGTTCTACTTTTATTATTCAGACTGACCACCAACCCTTGAGATGGTTAATGCAAATGAAAGGGGAAAACCCAAAACTACTGAGATGGTCGATCTGCCTGCAAGGGTTCGATTTCACCATTGAGCACAGGTCAGGGTGTCACCACCAAAATGCTGATGGTCTCTCTAGGATGTATATCATCGACTAGAGGTATGAGATTCATCCAGGAGTGGATTAAATCCTCCTGTCCCTTAGTCTGGGGGGGGGGGCGAGTGTTAGGAAGAATTCTCTGTTTAGGCTGAATTCCCTAACCTAGTGAGTCCCCCAGCAGCTTTGCTGGATTTCTGGAGTTTGTTTTTCCCATCCTGCCAAGAGTGTGACCCTTTTCCTCTCACTCTTGGACATGTATGTGTGTAATTCCTTTGAGATGTCAATGTGTTCGATGGGCTATGGGGTCTTTTACTCCATAGGGTCTCATAAGTTTTTCTATGTGTGTCACTCTGCACCCTACGTGTCGTGACACGGGGGCGCCCTAGCAGGTCCCCCCACCATAGACTCCATACCCGGGGACTGACTACTGTCTCCCCGGGCGTGTAAAGTCACCATTGGCTTTACTAGACCTAAATTTGCTAACAGAACTAGTACCAACCATCTTATTGTGGACGTGCTAGTAGGGGTAATACGATTACTCCTGGATCTGTTACTCGAGGGGGCACTGTCCCGTCCCTCCTCGTCGAGTTTTGGCTGGTGGCAGTGGAAACTACTTGTTATGTTCGACCCCGAGCATAACCCTATGGGATCCGTCCCATTGTTGAAGATTGATACTGTTTTTTGTTAATCTCCAACGTACCACCGATCTACTTATCTTAAATAGGTTTATCGAGTGGTATTTTCTGCCAGAACTCGGGTTGTAAAATGGCGTCTGTGTTTTTCTCTGTGACTCCTAAACCAAAGGTTGAGCCCTTTGTTCCACTTTTGGCGGGCCTCTGGACAGAGACCCGCGAAGGTGGCGCCATTCTGTCTGGGTTACCTCAGGGGTGTGGGAGGGGGTTTAGACACCCTGGACCGAGTTGCCTTGCCAACTCAGGTCGCACTCTGAAGTGATTGGCCCAGGTGGTGAGCCTTCCCGCTCACCACTTAGCATGTGTTGATTGACAAGCTAGGCTGAATGAATGGGGGACGTCTGCATAAAAGCAGGGCCTTTGGGACTGGATCTTCAGGAAGTCGCCACTGGACCTAAAGAATCCGACGAGGGTAACGCTGAATCGACCTGCACGACGACACCTCCGGTGGAGCCCTGTGGAATCGTCTCACAATCTCCCGACGACAGAAGAGATCTCCCTGCCGGAGAGGCTCTTTCCCTGGCTGGTGGGAACAACCAGTCTTCTTCTTCTTTGTTGTTTTTGGTCACCCAGGACGCAGTGGTCGAATTGCCCGTGCAGAGCACCCGGCAACCGGATAGCCACTACTCCTGCACCGTGATCGAAAGGTGGTGCCTTGTGATGGAGCACTCCGCGGCTGGTTTCTTCCCTGGTGGTGCACCGGACATCTTCTCTTCGACGACGAGAGCATCTCTTCTCTTGGCCAAGACCCGTCGTGCACCCACCACCAGGAACAACTGCCCCCGTCGGAGCTGTCTTCCAAAACAAGGTACCGTAACCGCCTGGCTTCCCTTTTCGATCGGTTCGTGTGAGGTATCTGATTCCTCCCCGTTCCGTTGGGTTGCCTCCAAGCTTTATTCACTCTTTGTTCTGAACTGGTTCAACCTGACGCTAACCAATTTGCTAAACAAGACTTGAATGCATCATCCGTAGAGACTTTCCAGGACATCGTGCCTTGCCTCTCACCGAGTGGGCCTGGCCGCCGAACTGTATGATCTAGTGTGATTAATGCTTTCTTGCCTTGCATTTTTACCCGCTTCAGTACGAACCGTGTTGACTTCATTACCTGCCTTTCTCTTCTCTCCCTTCCTCACTAAATATTCGAGTGTCATCTGGGTTGAGGTATACACCTCTGTCTGAAAATAAGTGGTGCCGTAGAACCTAGAGTTGTCGATAGTGTGGTTCGGGGGATTGAGCTTTATTCCATTCTGCAGAGTAATTGTATTTTGAATTATTTGCCGTGATTCGCTTTAGTATTTTTCGTAGACGTTCTGTTATCAATAAATAACTTACTATCTTTATACTAAAGCCTGGTTGCGTGTTTACTCGTTTTGCTGCGAAGAATTACCCTATATTGTATGCTCCCTATACTGACCAACTTTTCTTGAGAGAAGTCTGACTGCTCAGCCACAGCTACCAATTGAATCTGTGTGGTACAGACTGCTACCAAGTGGGTTCATCGCAACACCTGTAGTCCTAAATCTTTTGCAGTGGTCCCAGAGGGAACTGCACAGGTTTCCGCCTAACATTGTAAAATCCTTTCCTTTCAATTGCCAATTCGATGAATCTTCGGGAGTTATGAGTTGATTGACCTTTGCTTTAATCTCTTCGAGGGATAGTGTGTTGATTGCTCCTAGTATCTTTTGTTCAGGAATTATTGGCACCGGCTCCGGATTAGCTGTAAGTTCGTCTACCCCTATCCGGGAAAGGGCGTCTGCTTTTCCGTTCCTGACGCCTGGTCGATATGTGATTACAAAATCGAATTCTGCGAAGAATAGAGCCCAGCGTAGTTGCCTCGAAGATTGAGCTTTAGCTGACTTCAGGTACTGGAGGTTACGGTGATCCGTGATTACAGTTACTGTGTGCCGGGCTCCCAAAAGATAATGCCGCCAGGTTTTAAAGGCGGACTTAATTGCCAAGAGTTCTTTGTCCGTAATTGTGTAGTTGATCTCAGGAGCCGAAAATTTGCGAGACCAAAAGGCTACAGGGTGTAACTGGTGCGTTTCGGGGTCTCTTTGTGACAGCACCGCCCCCATTGCAAGACTGGAAGCGTCTGTCTCGACGATGTAGGGAAGTTCTGGACGGGGATGCCTTAAGACTGGAGCAGAGATAAATTTGGCTTTTAATTCGTGGAAGGCTTGTTCGGCTTCTGGAGTCCACTCGAATTTTTTATTCTTTTTCAGAAGAGCCGTGATAGGTTGGACTACCCGAGAGAATTCAGGAATGAACCTTCGGTAAAAATTAGCGAAGCCCAGCATGCTCTGTACACCTTTCACGGAAGTTGGGGAAAGCCATTTGGTGATAGCATCCACTTTTCTTGTGTCCATGTGAACTCCGTTGGGTGACAAGATGAACCCTAAAAATTCCACTTCCTTTGCGTGAAAGGTGCACTTCTCCAGTTTAGCAAACAAGCGGTGTTGGCGAAGTCTCTGTAAAACCGCTGTGACGTGTCTACGATGATCAGTTTCTGAGGCTGAGTATACCAGGATGTCGTCAATATAAACAACTACGCACACATCAATAAGTTCTCTGAGGACATCATTCATGAAAAACTGGAAGGCGGCCGGTGCGTTACATAGTCCGAAGGGCATTACTTGATACTCAAATAATCCATATTTAGTGCGAAAGGCCGTCTTCCATTCGTCGCCCTCCTTAATGCGTACCAAATGGTAAGCTCCTCTGAGGTCTAACTTTGTGTATATGCAGGCGCCTTTTACCTGGTCCAATAATTCAGGAATCAAGGGCAACGGGTATCGGTTTTTGACTGTAATCTGGTTCAGGGCACGATAATCGATACAAGTTCTTAGGTCACTTTCCTTTTTCGGGACGAAGAACAAAGCTGAGGAAGCCGGGGATTTCGAGGGGCGGATGAATCCGTTAGCCAAGTACTGGTCCAAGTATTGCCTGAGATGGAGGTTTTCTGGTTCAGTGAGGGCATATATTCTACTGCACGGAGGGGTGGACCCAGGTATTAGGTCTATCTGGCAGTCGTATGACCGATGCGGAGGCAGGGTGTTGGCTTGATCTTTCTGAAAGACGTCGCTGAACTCTTGGTACTCCAGAGGTAATCGGGGGTCCTCGGAAGTGATGGCTGCTAGCTTGATTTCGGGCTGAGGATAACAGGTTGAAGCGCATTCTGGAAACCGGATTACCTTGGCTCGCCAGTCTATCTGAGGATTGTGCTTTTCCAACCAAGGCATTCCCAGAATCGCCTGAAACTGCGGGGCCTTGATTACATCAAACACGATCTTCTCCCGATGTCCGTCTTGACATAACAACGTTACCTCCATGGTGGTATGAGAAACTGGTCCGGAAGCTATTTCAGTACCATCCACTGTAGTGATTACGTCCTTTACCGTCTTGGGACGTAGGGGAAGATCCGTCCTGATAGCCAAGTCTTGGTCCACATACCGATTGCTCCGCTATCAATGTATACTTTGATAGCATGCATGCGATCTGGTCTATTGGGATTTATGAGGACCATAGGCATTACCAAATGCGAGGTCAAGGAACTGGTTTTAACGCTCGGCAAGCGGACCTCTACGCTTGTCGGGCGAGGTCGTTTCCCGATTCCAGTTTCTCAGCATTTTTATCAGAAACTCCTACGGTCTTCTTGACCGGTTTCACTGAGCAATCACGAAGGAAATGTCCAGAATTCCCACAGTATAGGCACAGCTGTAATTGCCTTCTTCTTTCCCGTTCTTTCTTAGTTAATGGTCCTTTTACTACTCCTATTTGCATTGGTTCCACGGAGTCATTCCCTTTAGCGGAGCTCTGAGGTCTTGAAAGTTCCCGGGTTTCAAATCTGGATCGATCGGTCTTCCTGTTCTGTAGCCGATGATCTAATTGAACTACTAGGTCGATATAATCTGAACAGTCTTGCGGCGGATTAACCACCTGTGCTAAAACGTCTTTAAGTTCTCCACGTAGACCTCTGTAGAAGAGCGTGATTCTCTTATCTTCAGGCCACCTGGTCTCAACCACCAGTCTATTAAAGGACGCTATGTAAGCCAGGAGATCCTGATTACCTTGTCTGAGTGACAGGAGTTCATTGTCCAAGGCCTGCCCCTGTGAATGTCTTGCGAACAACTTTTCCATACTGGTCTGAAAGTCTTGAAAGTTATAGAGGAGCGGGTCATCCTGTGTCACGAGAGGAATGGACCAATCTGCAGCACTACCGCTAAAATAGGAAAGTACAAACGCTACCTTGGCTTGGTCCGTTGGGAATGCGGCGGGTCTACACAGAAAGTGCAAGCGGCATTGATTGATGAATACTGCATATCGCTTTTGATCACCGGAAAAACGTTCGGGCGGGGCCAAAGGCACATTCCCTGGCAGATTAATTTGCACCGGATTACTTGAGGTTGTAGGAGTGCCGCCCCCTCCATAGGGAGGCAGTGGCGTCTGTCCCGCTTGAGCCTGTAGCAACTGTCTGGCCAGATCATCCGTCCGTTCCTTGGCAATGATCAAGTCCCTTCGTAAAGCGTTTGTTTCTTGGCGAGATGCGTGTACTTCTGCCCTTAGTTCCCCAAGCAATTGAGCCAGTTGATCTGTGTCCGAAGTTTCCATTGCGCCTGGGTGGGAAAATTGCGGTAGGCTTCGCGTTCTGTAACGCTCACCTGAATCCCTCGGAGGCGCAGGTCTGGGCTGGGGGTTCTCGGAGTCTTCTAGGGTCACGCGCAGGCCTCGAATGCCACCCTGGAAAGGCCCTTTCCTCACGGAGATCTTGATCTGAAGGGTGAGGTGTCTGCAATTATGAGAGCAAGGGGTTAATATGGATATATAAGCCTGACTGGGTAAGCTGCCTCCCCTTCCTGGTACTCCCAAGTAGTTCGTAGGCTAAATGTGCTCACCTTATGTAGGTGAAAGCGGAGCTCTCCATCCTGCGTCAGTGCAGGGGCGCCGAAGCCAGTTACTTCACTGGTTAATTGTCCAGCCTCTTGGTTGCAGAGGATGAAGATTTGGAGCTAGGCCGTTGTTAGCAGCACGAACGGCGGTTGCTTGAATATGGAAGTCTGTAGAGCGATGGAATGGCGAAGGTATTGCAGGCAAGTAAGTAGAAAATGTCAATTCGAAGTTAAAAGCACTTCTTAATGTCTCTGTTCCTTTTTCAGGTCGCAGAAGCAGCTGGGTAGAAAAATGGATTACGAGGAATGCACTGAGGAGTGAGAAAGATGAGCGCTGCCCAAAACACGTGCGTATAGATGGAGTTTTGTATTTCTTAATGATGTCCTTTTGTTTTGCAGATGCGAGTAGCAGCGTCGGCGGAGGCGAGAAGAATGCCGCGCAGGTAAGGAAAGTTTCACGGGGGTTTACTAACCAATGTCTTTGCTTCCACAGGGTGCCGGAAAAAATGGAAAGCTGCAGCCCGTGGCTTGAGATGCACCGATGGACTGGGTAAGTGCTGCGCTGGTTTTTATCTCGTGCTAACCTGGTGTTCTTTTCCCTTTTCAGATGCTGTTGAAGACGAAGATGGTATTTCGGAAGGTAAGATTGCGGATTTCTCTTCCCCAGATGCAGAAGTTGAAGATTCTCTGGAGCTGACACGGTGAGCGTCCTGCTGCTATTGCAGAATAACGCGAAGCACGTTGCTCTGATCGGGCGTGGTTTAAATAGCTTACTGGAGTGCTTAGGTGTCTCCTTCCACAGCAGCCTCGCCCAGGTAAGAAGTCCCAGCTTCCAGAATAGTTCCAGTATCCAGTCCCAGGGAGTGGTGCTGGCCACACCCAGAGGTAAAGTAGTTCCAGCCATGGATGGATGAGGATTTCATCCTGCAGGTGAGTGAGCAGCATGGTCTGCAGCAGGTAGGTCCACCCAAGCACCATTCCTTACATCATGAGCCCGGCACGTCCTGTGCCGGGACTGAGTCCCCTTATGAGCCTGGCGCCACTGGCGCCAGGACAAGGTCCATAAGGCCCCTATGGGAGCCCATGGGTGCCTGGAAATGAAGTTGTGACCCAGCTTCCGAGGCAGTTGGGCTAAACCTGACTCCTTGGAGGCTGCGGTCATGACAGCCACCCACCCATGTCTCCCACCACCCCCACCCCCCAGTCACCAGGGGCAGCCTCCACCAGGCCCCAAACCCATGTCTCCCAGCACCCCCACCCCCCCAGCCACCAGGGGCAGCCTCCACCAGGCCCCACCCATGTCTCCCACCACCCCCACCCCCCAGCACTGTGGGACACCTGCCAGCAGGCCCCCACCCATGTCCAACTCATGTTTCCCACCACCCCCACCCCCCAGCCACCAGGGGCAGCCTCCACCAGGCCCCCACCCATGTCTCACACCACCCCCACCCCCCAGTCACCAGGGGCAGCCTCCACCAGGCCCCCACCCATGTCTCCCAGCACCCCCACCCCCCAGCCACCAGGGGCAGCCTCCACCAGGCCCCCACCCATGTCTCCCACCACCCCCACCCCCCAGCCACCAGGGGCAGCCTCCACCAGGCCCCCACCCATGTCTCCCACCACCCCCACCCCCCAGCAGTGCAGGGGGAGCCTCCACCAGGCCCCCACCCATGTCTCCCAGCACCCCTACCCCCCACCCCCCAGGGGCAGCCTCCACCAGGCCCCCACACATGTCTGCCACCACCCCCACCCCCAGCACTGTAGGGCGCCTGCCAGCAGGCCCCCACCCATGTCCAACTCATGTTCCCCACCTCCCACCCCTCAGCCACCAGGGGCAGCCTCCACCAGGCCCCCACCCATGTCTCCCACCACCCCCACACCCCGGCAGTGCAGGAGCAGCCTCCACCAGGCCCCCACCCATGTCTCCCACCACCCCCACCCCCCAGCACTGTGGGGCAGCCTCCACCAGGCCCCCACACATGTCTCCCACCACCCCAACCCCCAGCAGTGCAGGGGAAGCCTCCACCAGTCCTCCACCCATGTCTCCCACCACCCCCACCCCCCAGTCACCAGGGGCAGCCTCCACCAGGCCCCCACCCATGTCTCCCAGCACCCCCACCCCCCAGCCACCAGGGGCAGCCTCCACCAGGCCCCCACCCATGTCTCCCACCACCCCCTCCCCCCAGTCACCAGGGGAAGCCTCCACCAGGCCCCCACCCATGTCTCCCACCACCCCCACCCCCCAGCAGTGCAGGGGCAGCCTCCACCAGGCCCCCACCCATGTCTCCCAGCACCCCCATCCCCCAGGGGCAGCCTCCGCCAGGCCCCCACCCATGTCTCCCACCACCCCCACCCCCCAGCCACCAGGGGCAGCCTCCACCAGGCCCCCACCCATGTCTCCCAGCACCCCCACCCCCAGCAGTGCAGGGGCAGCCTCCACCAGGCCCCCACCCATGTCTCCCAGCACCCCCAGCCACCAGGGGCAGCCTCCACCAGACCCCCACCCATGTCTCCCACCCCCCCACCCCCCAGCAGTGCAGGGGTAACCCACCACCAGGCCCCCACCCATGTCTCCCAGCACCCCCACCCCCCAGCCACCAGGGGCACCCACCACTAGGCCCCCACCCATATCTCCCAGCATCCCCACCCCCCAGCCATCAGGGGCAGCCTCCACCAGGCCCCACCCATGTCGCCCACCACCCCCACCTCCCAGCAGTGCAGGGGCAGCCTCCACCAGGCCCCCACCCATGTCGCCCAGCACCCCCACCCCCCACCCCCCAGGGGCAGCCTCCACCAGGCCCCCACACATGTCTCCCACCACCCCCACCCCCCAGCACTGTGGGGCACCTGCCAGCAGGCCCCCACCCATGTCCAACTCATGTTCCCCACCACCCCCACCCCCCAGCCACCAGGGGCAGCCTCCACCAGGTCCCCACCCATGTCTCCCACCACGCCCACCCCCAGCAGTGCAGGAGCAGCCTCTACCAGGCCCCCACCCATGTCTCCCACCATCCCCACCCCCCAGCTCTGTGGGGCAGCCTCCACCAGGCTCCCACACATGTCTCCCACCACCCCCACCCCCCAGCAGTGCAGGGGAAGCCTCCACCAGGCCCCCACCCATGTCTCCCACCACCCCCACCCCCCAGTCACCAGGGGCAGCCTCCACCAGGCCCCCACCCATGTCTCCCACCACCCCCACCCCCCCAGCCACCAGGGGCAGCCTCCACCAGGCCCCCACCCATGTCTCCCACCACCCCCACCCCCCAGCAGTGCAGGGGGAGCCTCCACCAGGCCCCCACCCATGTCTCCCAGCACCCCTACCCCCCACCCCCCAGGGGCAGCCTCCACCAGGCCCCCACACATGTCTGCCACCACCCCCACCCCCAGCACTGTAGGGCGCCTGCCAGCAGGCCCCCACCCATGTCCAACTCATGTTCCCCACCTCCCACCCCTCAGCCACCAGGGGCAGCCTCCACCAGGCCCCCACCCATGTCTCCCACCACCCCCACACCCCGGCAGTGCAGGAGCAGCCTCCACCAGGCCCCCACCCATGTCTCCCACCACCCCCACCCCCCAGCACTGTGGGGCAGCCTCCACCAGGCCCCCACACATGTCTCCCACCACCCCAACCCCCAGCAGTGCAGGGGAAGCCTCCACCAGTCCTCCACCCATGTCTCCCACCACCCCCACCCCCCAGTCACCAGGGGCAGCCTCCACCAGGCCCCCACCCATGTCTCCCAGCACCCCCACCCCCCAGCCACCAGGGGCAGCCTCCACCAGGCCCCCACCCATGTCTCCCACCACCCCCTCCCCCCAGTCACCAGGGGAAGCCTCCACCAGGCCCCCACCCATGTCTCCCACCACCCCCACCCCCCAGCAGTGCAGGGGCAGCCTCCACCAGGCCCCCACCCATGTCTCCCAGCACCCCCATCCCCCAGGGGCAGCCTCCGCCAGGCCCCCACCCATGTCTCCCACCACCCCCACCCCCCAGCCACCAGGGGCAGCCTCCACCAGGCCCCCACCCATGTCTCCCAGCACCCCCACCCCCAGCAGTGCAGGGGCAGCCTCCACCAGGCCCCCACCCATGTCTCCCAGCACCCCCAGCCACCAGGGGCAGCCTCCACCAGACCCCCACCCATGTCTCCCACCCCCCCACCCCCCAGCAGTGCAGGGGTAACCCACCACCAGGCCCCCACCCATGTCTCCCAGCACCCCCACCCCCCAGCCACCAGGGGCACCCACCACTAGGCCCCCACCCATATCTCCCAGCATCCCCACCCCCCAGCCATCAGGGGCAGCCTCCACCAGGCCCCACCCATGTCGCCCACCACCCCCACCTCCCAGCAGTGCAGGGGCAGCCTCCACCAGGCCCCCACCCATGTCGCCCAGCACCCCCACCCCCCACCCCCCAGGGGCAGCCTCCACCAGGCCCCCACACATGTCTCCCACCACCCCCACCCCCCAGCACTGTGGGGCACCTGCCAGCAGGCCCCCACCCATGTCCAACTCATGTTCCCCACCACCCCCACCCCCCAGCCACCAGGGGCAGCCTCCACCAGGTCCCCACCCATGTCTCCCACCACGCCCACCCCCAGCAGTGCAGGAGCAGCCTCTACCAGGCCCCCACCCATGTCTCCCACCATCCCCACCCCCCAGCTCTGTGGGGCAGCCTCCACCAGGCTCCCAAACATGTCTCCCACCACCCCCACCCCCCAGCAGTGCAGGGGAAGCCTCCACCAGGCCCCCACCCATGTCTCCCACCACCCCCACCACCCAGTCACCAGGGTCAGCCTCCACCAGGCCCCCAACCATGTCTCCCAGCACCCCCACCCCCCAGCCACCAGGGGCAGCCTCCACCAGGCCCCCACCCATGTCTCCCACCACCCCCTCCCCCCAGTCACCAGGGGCAGCCTCCACCAGGCCCCCACCCATGTCTCCCAGCACCCCCACCCCCAGCCACCAGGGGCAGCCTCCACCAGGCCCCACCCATGTCTCCCACCACCCCCACCCCCCAGTCACCGGGGGCAGCCTCCACCAGGGCCCCACCCATGTCTCCCACCACCCCCACCCCCCAGCCACCAGGGGCAGCCTCCACCAGGCCCCCACCCATGTCTCCCACCACCCCCACCCCCCAGCAGTGCAGGGGCAGCCTCCACCAGGCCCCCACCCATGTCTCCCAGCACCCCCACCCCCCACCCCCCAGGGGCAGCCTCCACCAGGCCCCCACCCATGTCTCCCACCACCCCCACCCCCCAGCCACCAGGGGCAGCCTCCACCAGGCCCCCACATATGTCTCCCACCACCCCCACCCCCCAGCACTGTGGGGCACCTGCCAGCAGGCCCCCACCCATGTCCAACTCATGTTCCCCACCACCCCCACCCCCCAGCCACCAGGGGCAGCCTCCACCAGGCCCCCACCCATGTCTCCCACCACCCCCACCCCCCAGCAGTGCAGGAGCAGCCTCCACCAGGCCCCCACCCATGTCTCCCACCACCCCCACCCCCCAGCACTGTGGCGCAGCCTCCACCAGGCCCCCACACATGTCTCCCACCACCCCCACCACCCAGCAGTGCAGGGAAAGCCTCCACCAGGCCCCCACCCATGTTTCCCACCACCCCCACCCCCCAGTCACCAGGGGCAGCCTCCACCACGCCACCACCCATGTCTCCCAGCACCCCCACCCCCCAGCCACCAGGGGCAGCCTCCACCAGGCCCCCACCCATGTCTCCCACCACCCCCACCCCCCAGCCACCAGGGGCAGCCTCCACCAGGCCCCCACCCATGTCTCCCACCACCCCCACCTCTCAGCAGTGCAGGGGCAGCCTCCACCAGGCCCCCACCCATGTCTCCCACCACCCCCACCCCCCAGCCACCAGGGGCAGCCTCCACCAGGCCCCCACCCATGTCTCCCACCACCCCCACCCCTCAGCAGTGCAGGGGCAGCCTCCACCAGGCCCCCACCCATGTCTCCCACCACCCCCACCCCCCAGCCACCAGGGGCAGCCTCCATCAGGCCCCCACCCATGTCTCCCAGCACCCCCACCCCCCAGCAGTGCAGGGGCAGCCTCCACCAGGCCCCCATCCATGTCTCCCAGCACCCCCACCCCCCAGCCACCAGGGGCAGCCTCCACCAGGCCCCCACCCATGTCTCCCACCACCCCCTCACCCCAGTCACCAGGGGCAGCCTCCACCAGGCCCCCACCCATGTCTCCCACCACCCCCACCCCCCAGCCACCAGGGGCAGTCTCCACCAGGCCCCACCCATGTCTCGCACCACCCCCACCCCCCAGTCACCGGGGGCAGCCTCCACCAGGCCCCCACCCATGTCTCCCACCACCCCCACCCCCCAGCCACCAGGGGCAGCCTCCACCAGGCCCCCACCCATGTCTCCCACCACCCCCACCCCCCAGCAGTGCAGGGGCAGCCTCCACCAGGCCCCCACCCATGTCTCCCAGCACCCCCACCCCCCACCCCCCAGGGGCAGCCTCCACCAGGCCCCCACCCATGTCTCCCAGCACCCCCACCCCCCACCCCCCAGGGGCAGCCTCCACCAGGCCCCCACCCATGTCTCCCACCACCCCCACCCCCAAGCCACCAGGGGCAGCTTCCACCAGGCCCCCACACATGTCTCCCACCACCCCCACCCCCCAGCACTGTGGGGCACCTGCCAGCAGGCCCCCACCCATGTCCAACTCATGTTCCCCACCACCCCCACCCCCCAGCCACCAGGGGCAGCCTCCACCAGGCCCCCACCCATGTCTCCCACCACCCTCACCCCCCAGCAGTGCAGGAGCAGCCTCCACCAGGCCCCCACCCATGTCTCCCACCAACCCCACCCCCCAGCACTGTGGGGCAGCCTCCACCAGGCCCCCACACATGTCTCCCACCACCCCCATCCCCCAGCAGTGCAGGGGAAGCCTCCACCAGGCCCCCACCCATGTCTCCCACCACCCCCACCCCTCAGTCACCAGGGCAGCCTCCACCACGCCCCCACCCATGTCTCCCAGCACCCCCACCCCCCAGCCACCAGGGGCAGCCTCCACCAGGCCCCCACCCATGTCTCCCACTGCCCCCACCCCCAGCCACCAGGGGCAGCCTCCACCAGGCCCCCACCCATGTCTCCCACCACCCCTACCCCCCAGCAGTGCAGGGGCAGCCTCCACCAGGCCCCCACCCATGTCTCCCAGCACCCCCAACCCCACCCCCCAGGGGCAGCCTCCACCAGGCCCCCACCCATGTCTCCCACCACCCCCACCCCCCAGCCACCAGGGGCAGCTTCCATCAGGCCCCCACCCATGTCTCCCAGCACCCCCACCCCCCAGCAGTGCAGGGGCAGCCTCCACCAGGCCCCCATCCATGTCTCCCAGCACCCCCACCCCCCAGCCACCAGGGGCAGCCTCCACCAGGCCCCCACCCATGTCTCCCACCACCCACACCCCCCAGCACTGTGGGGCACCTGCCAGCAGGCCCCCACCCATGTCCAACTCATGTTCCCCAGCACCCCCACCCACCAGCACTGTGGGGCACCTGCCAGCAGGCCCCCACCCATGTCCAACTCATGTTCCCCACCACCCCCACCCCCCAGCACTGTGGGGCACCTGCCAGCAGGCCTCCACCCATGTCCAACTCATTTTCCCCACCACACCCACCCCCCAGCACTGTGGGGCACCTGCCAGCAGGCCCCCACCCATGTGCAACTCATGTTCCCCACCACCCCCACCCCCAGCACTGTGGGGCACCTGCCAGCAGGCCCCCACCCATGTGCAACTCATGTTCCCCAGCCAACATGTCATCACAATCTAGATCCCTGGTCCCTATGGTCAGCCTCCAAATGCAAAACACCCACCCGAGTATTGCATCCACCCACTCATAATTTGCAATTACATCACAGAACACCAATTGCAAGTTCCAAAACAAACACATTTCCCTCACATACACCCAATGGGTGTCAGTGAATCTCAAAACACATATAATGAAATGCATGAAACCAATGAGATACCACACATTGAAGTTCACCAAAATAAATATGTATTAAAGGAAACATATATAGAATCAAAAATGAAGAAACAGAAATGTGAATGTACAAAAATTAAAAGAAGCATGTCCGTGAAAAAAAGCAAAACCAAAAATAAAATTCCAAAGTAATGTTGTCCAAAGTCAATGTCCACAAAACAAAATCCAATGGGAAATAAAAAATAAAGCAATTGCTCCATGGTTAAAATGTGAAAAAAAATACAATCCAACAGTGAACTATGTACATGGGAACAAGCCAGGGTCCATTATCCCAACAAAAGAAAGGAAACCTATCTAACTACACTAACTAATAAAATAAACTATATACAAAAATGTGGCCAATGTCCAAAAGGTCCAAATAAAATCAAAACAAAAATGAAACCTAACACTACCTACATAACTATGTACAAGGGCAGCGGGCTAGTTTCACGGTCACTTGTGGATGTCCCAGGCCAGGGCATCATCGAACTCCTCCTCAATGTCCCGGAGGCGGTCCTCCTTCATGGCCCCGAGGGTCCGCAGGGCCGTCGACGTGTCCACCTCCAAACCCCTGCGGATTGCCTCGAGGCACTCGGCCCGCCTCAGGGCCCTCCGCATGGAGTTCTCCGCCCTGACCATTGTGAGCCGTGCCTCTTCCGCCCGCTGCCGCTCCGCATCTATGGCGTGGCCCAACCGCTGCCACACGGAAGACACTCTCTGTCCTGGGTCCTCCTGCCCTCCGGCCGATGCCTGCCCCTCCGATGTTGAAGGCCCCGAGCCTTCATTGCTCCCACCACGTTGCTGCTGCTGCTGTGCCTCTGCCCGTGCACTGCCTCCTGCTGCCTGCACATCCTCCGCCGGCTGGGGTGCAGTCGTAGATGTGGCCACCCCTGCTGGACGTCCGACTCCCGACTGTGGCAGGGATGCCTCCTCCACCAGCCTGGCCGCACCGTCAGAGGCAGCTCCACAGGGCACCCAGGTGACTGATGGGTCGGAAGATGGCACGGAGGACGACTGGCGCGTAGGGGGTCCAGTTGAGGAGGGGGTCGTAGCAAGCCCCATCAGACGGAGGAATCCGGCCTGGGTGACCTGTCCCAGCAGGCTGACGTGGTCAACGAGCCATTCGAGATGACGTGCAGTCTCCTCATGAAAAGACTGCAGGTCACCTCGCATGGCCCGTTGACGCAACGCCACACCAGCCAGGACAGGCTCAACCCGGACCTGGATAGCCACGTCCGCAGGCAGAGGAAGGCCAGTTGACGTGAGCTCATCCCCTGCCTGAAAACGGGTCTGGATGTAGGCATCCCTGCTGGTGCAAGATGATGCAGGGACAGGATCAGGGACAGGATTGCACACAGGCACCTCCGCAGCGGCCTGTGCTGCCTCCTGTCCCTGGTCCTGCACTGCACCACTAGCACCAGTGGGATCCCCACCTCCAGACCCCGTCTCTGGTGCTTGCATGGCCTCCTCCTCCACCAAACCCCCCACCAACCTGGATGACTCCGTGCCATCTTCCCCTGTTGGGCCCTGTGGGGTCCCAGCTGCCCCTTCTGCTGCCGAGGAGTCCAACTCCAACCTCCACCTCTTGGACCTCCCCCCGGCAGCTGCGGCCTGGGACGCAGCACCGGACTCCTCACTCCCCGACGAGATCACAACATGGGAGGGGAGCCGGGCCTTGCGTCTCCGGCTGGCGGTGGGATCCCCGCCGCTGTGCTCCACAGCACCTTCTCCGCCCTCTTCATCAGTTGACGCTGCAGACAGGGAGAAACAAAACACAGGCATCAGGGCACTGTACAATGGACACATACACACATGACAGTTGTACATGAGTGGCATTGGCAAACCTCAGACATGTCATCACAATCCCCAACACACATGTCATTACAACTCGCACACATGAGCCATACCACAGCCATATCGCAACTGCCACCACCATCCATACACATACAACAGCATGAGCAGCCAAAGGTGAGCCAGACATCACATGCAACACAGGAAGTGCACCACACATGTACACACACCACCACACTTGCATGCATGTGTACACCTCTGCCAAGTGTCGCAGTGTTCAGACGGGCATCCATGTCACATCTGCCAATCAGGCTTCCACATACCGCTGTCACATGCATCCATGTTGCATCACTGTTGCACCCTTGTCAAATACACACACATGCACATGTACACAGTGCTGATACATGCAGCCGAAAACAACATACTTGCGTGACATCACGGACATGTCTACTTACATACACATTCATCCAAACATGTGTGCCCACACAACTGCATTTGGTGTGCAAGCCTACACACACAAGCACCATCCATGTCTCACACATTCCAGCCCTCGCATGTGTCAGCCCCACGGCCCTGTACACCCCCACCCATACTCGACCCCATACAAACAGATGTGCAACCTGCACACTACTGAATAATCACCACCCGCACTGCTCACAATAGGGATGCATGTACACTCACCGCTCGACTCCAGACGGGTCTGCCTCTCAAGGACCTGGACGTGGAGCGCTGGGGATATGCGTTCCAGGACCCTCATCTGTTCTTCCGACAAGTGACCCCGGCGCCCCTTGGCATCCGCTGCCTTCAAGAGGTGCCGGGCCTTGTTCAGTGTCCTGGACCTGAAGTCCTCCCAGCGCTTCTTGACATGTTGTAAGTCACGGACTGCCACCCCCTCCGCGTTGATGGCAGTCACAATGTCAGTCCAGATCTGAGTCCGTCCTTCCTTGTCGGCGCGGGAACTTCCGAAGAGGGCATCATACTGCCCCAGTTCTTGCTCCACCAGGACACCAACTTCGGTGGCACTGAAGCTGGTGCCCCTCTGCCTCTCTGGCCGGGGGTTGTCAGTGGTCTCAGATGGTGTTTGCCCCGACATGACAACCCCAGAGGCAGGAGTGGGTGGGCAACTGGGTCCTGGGGCTGGGCTGTGGAGCGATGGAATCCCAGTCGGGAGTCTTCGGTTCCAGCAGGGGTGGTCACAGCAACAGCACCCCTGGCTGATGTGCAGGCAGCAAATGGCAGGAACGTGGGCAGCAGGCAGTCAGGCAGCAGCAGATGGCAGGTGGGAGCGTGCTCGGGGCTCTGGGGGGCAGTAGTTCAGCCTTCTGGGCAGGAGCGTGGTCTTCCGTGTGCTTACGCGTGGCCAGCTTGATACGGAGTGATTTGGCACGTGAAAAATCTTCACGTCAGCGTGTGATTCGAGGAAAGGCCCTTAGCGCGTAAGCGCGTCTGCACGCATACGCATTTTCATTGGACAGAAGGCCCCTCAAGCGCAAGCGCCCCTGTGACGTGACGCGTACAGACGTGCATGGGCATTTCAGCGCGCGAAAAAATGCACGTCCGCGTGTAATACGAGGAAAGGGCCCATGCGCGTAAGTGCGCGTGGAAAACTGCACTTCCGCGTGTAATAAGAGGAAAGGCCCTTAGCGCGTATGCACGGCAGCACGCATATGCGATTTCATTGGACCAAAGGCCCTTAGCGCGTGAGCGCGTCTGTGACGTGACGCGCGCGGGTGTTTCCCTCACTGCACGTGATGACAGAACACATGTGGATTTCCACCAATCGCGTGTGAAAGTTCCCGGCACCCCGGAACACACGTACCCAGGCTAATTGCGTGTGGAACTTCCCGCGCACCCCGAAACACAAGTACCCAGGCCAATCGCGTGTACGCTCACTCCCCTCCGATCACACGCAATGACACTCGGACCTACAGTCTTACCACGTATCCGAATACGGGAAACCCGCGCACGGCAAAAGACGTGCACAGGCGTCAACGCGTCCGCCCACACGAAGGCAGGCGGAGGCGTCCCCGCGCACAGCATAAAAGTGCGCGCAAACAACAAACGCGTATATACAGCTACGATGAATGCCCCATTTGTCGCTGCACTGATCGTGGGACACCGCAGGAGGAGGAGAATAGCCAGGGCACGCATTTTCGCACCACGGACAAGCCTTTTTGGGATGCCTGACGACCAGGTCTATGGCAGGTATAGGTTTCCACCCCATATCATCCTAGACCTGGTCAGGGAGTGGGAAGATGACCTCACATCCCCCACCCTTTGCTCCCAAGCATTGAGCCCCTTGGAGAAGCTGCTCAATGTCCTGCATTTTTTGGCCACTGGGTCATTTCAGCGGACCACTGCCATAGTGGGGGGGGTCTCACAGGTCACGCATTCATGCTGCCTACACCAGGTACTGGCAATCATGACAGCGCGCCCCTCAGTCCGCAGGCACATATACATGCCCAGAACACCTGCAGAAAGGCAGGCCGTTGTCCTGGATTTTTTCAGGGTGTCACACTTCCCCAAAGTGCTCGGTGCCATAGATTGCACCCATGTGGCCCTACGTCCACCTAGGGCCATTGAGCACATCTACCGAAACCGCAAGCACTGGCATTCCATCAATGTACAGGTGGTATGTGATGCAAAGGGAATCATCACCTCTGTCTATGCAAACTACCCTGGCTCCACCCATGACAGTTTCATATACAGAATGTCCGCCCTGAGCCGGGCCCTGGAAGCTGGGCAGCATGGCGACACATGGCTCCTAGGTCAGTACAAATGCCCTTGCACATGCATGCAAGTCACACACAGACAAATATCCAAACCCTAATAATCTCAACTATTATCACCTCCCCAGGGGACAGTGCCTACCCTCTGAGCAATCACATGATGACGCCAATCCGGAACCCCACCACACCACCCCAGGTAAGATACAACGCCGCCCATATTGCAACCAGGGGCATAGTGGAGCGCACATTCGGAGTGCTCAAGTCACGTTTCCGCTCCCTTGACCGCTCTGGTGGGCAACTACTCTATGCACCACCAGTAGTGTGCAGGATCATTGGGGCAGCATGTGTCCTGCACAATGTTGCAACACGGCAGGGCGTCCCGGTGGACATGGTGGTGCCCCCACATCCCCAACCACAGGCGCTGCCCATGGGAGGGGACAGGGCACGTGGCGAGGAAGCCCGGACCCAGCTTGTGGCCACATTTTTCACTTAAACTCCCACCCCTGCGGAGTGCACACAGGCCTGGCACATACCAGGTGACAATCAATGATGACAAAGAGACAGTCAACTGTCACAACCCTACCACCCTGAGATAGTTGCCATGGAAGTGCCACATCGTCTGCATCCCTAGCTACTTAAACACAAGCTATCCTGTGTGACCAAAAGGCACACATACGACATATGACATGATATGGGCCATACACAAGTATTCCAAGGCGCAATGAGGCAGGGAGTGGGGAACAAGGGAACACAGAGAACGGTACTACTAGGCCAGGTGTCATTGAGATCGTGCAAGTGCAGGGGTAGGGGGAAGGGAAAAGTGCAAGGGGAAGGGTGGGGGGGGAGTCCAGTACAGGGGAAGTAGCCCAAAAAAATAATACATAGGTCACCTGGTGGCAACTGCAAAGGTAAGTGCAGACAAGTGCTGGGAAGGGAGGGCTGTAGGGATAGAGAGACAGTACTGCAGTGCAGGGGTTGCCAGGGAGGCAGTGCAAGTGGAGAGTGGCTGGGCCAGGGACCGAGGTCAGTGAGAGTGGCCCAGTTGCAGCTCCTGTGCAGTTCCAGTGAAGAATTCTGCAAGGGAGAGGCAGAGAGTAAGCAGAAGCAAAGAGGAAGGTCTTGAGGTGCTTCCAGAACTGGAGATGGTTCCCCTCAAGTTCAAGTCAGGCAGGAAGTCTGTTCCAGGGGGAGGGCCCTGCTGCGGAGAGAAATCTACCCCCAGCTAGTTGCTCTGAGAAGCGGATGACCCGGACATGCAAGGTGTGCATCACACACACCTGCAAAACAGGCCATGGCCATCACTGTCATGTCACTCAAACCCTCCCAAACATCAACATGACATGGCAAGCAATACCCATACACCAACGCAGTAACGATAAGGTACACATTGCCATGTCCTAAATGTACAGTGGCATCGGACAATGATGCCTGACCCGGAATCAGATGAAATGACAGACCAACAAAATCTCCCACCCAAAATAAGTCATTTCCAAATGCATTACAACAGTCGTAGACGTAACATCACAATGAATGCCTGTCTACATGCACATTATTCATTGCAAAATCAACACTGCAGCTCATGTGTGCAGTGTCCTACTCCTGCATCACACTGCTCAGCGCACAGCACAGTGAACAGCCATTGTGTGTGATGCACACCCTGAGCATCACATCTAAGTGACAGACCACATCAAACATCAAATTAGGCATGTACTGGATCCATAATCGGTCACAGAACATGTGCTGCCGGGACACAATGGGCACCAGAAGGCAAACAGTGTACACATGGATATGCAAGGGTCGGAGTAAATGTAGTGCATCCAAGTGCAAGTGTGTGGTTCTGCAAGGACATGCACTCCACATATGCATGTGCACTCAAGTGACCATCAGTGTTCCCTACACATCACATGTGAACACCCCAGCATGTCAAACCACAACTATCCCCTCGCACCTGAAAGGAAAACACAACACATGAACAGGCATTGATCAGCAGAACACAACATGTACATAGGATACCACCATTACTATGTCAGAGTTCCCATCACACTGCAGGGCAAGGCAACTATCAACAACAACCCCCCCCTCCCTCACAAATGACCATGACCCACTGAACAACTGCACCTGGGTCATGGAGCCTCCAACCTCAATTCCACCTGGCCACAGGATCACCTTTACCCTTCGTCACCATCTTCCACCTTGTGTGTAAAAAGATGCCTGAACCCTCAGAATCCACACTCATTTCCAAAATCACAAAATCCAAGGCATAAAAACGAACCCGAACACCCTCCAGTAGATGACTTGACGTAGCAGTACCTCACAAAGGCCAAGTACTACATAATGATGCAACAACAAAGGTAGCACAGCAAAACAATGTCACGACAGGATGTGAGACATGTGTGGTACATGACATAGGATGATGCACCATGAATGGATGTGTACTGTCACAGGTCCCCTGTACAGGCACGGGAGTGTCACGAAACAACCACCCCCACCATATCCCGGGTGCCTGCAAGGTCAAACTCACCCAGGCCCCTGAGACCCTGGTGGGGAATGAGGTTCAGGGATATGCATTCGGGACAGGTGTTGACACACTGGATGACTGGAATGAGTGGCAGGAGAGGGGAGGAGGAATGACACATGAAACTAGGGAATACACGAAAATGTACAACATGCATGAACACATACACAATCCAAACAAACTTGGGCATCATTGTCATGGCCTTCTGTAGTCCAGGCTCAGGAGTGGTATGAACCAACCACCCCTTCTAGGGTTTTGCCGACTGCAAGTTCGGGGCTTACACAGGCATCCGCAACCCCATTGGGGAAAGAGGGTCAGGGAACGTTGCTTGGATAGGCACGGGAAGCAGGAACACCGGGTAGAGGGTACAGGTTTCAAAATTGCATAGGATCACGGGTGATTAGGGAGAAAAAACATACCAAATTGAACCACACATACATCCATGCATCAGTACACTCCCCAGCAAGCCTATGCAGAGCAGTTCGAAAGAAAAACAACAAGACACTTAGCTCTGGTTTTGAGTGCTGGCCTCCTGCCTGCGCACTCTCAGGTCCGGTTGCAGGAGCACTGCAATGCTGCAAAGAGAGCCACAGTCAACAACCTGTACTTGCCAATTACACAAAACCACAACACCAAACATGCCCCATAGCAACAAACTACTCTACAAACAGACAATCTGTGCTCGATGCTTCGTACCCATATATAACATCACCCCTGTGACGGGTCATACACAGTCAATGCAGTAAGTCAGCCGCTGGTGGGTGCGTGGCAAATGGAACACCAATGTGTCACAATTCACACAACATGCAATATTCCCTGGGTAAGCAGACAGACCCATATAGCAAGCCATGACTACAGAGCAAGTTGCTTACCACCATGACCGAAACAAAGTTGGCAGTGCATTTATCATGAAGTACGTGGAAAAGACATGCACTGCACCCGAGTATGTCCCTTGCTGTATGTCCCTGTGAGCTGCCTTTTCCATGTCTCGGAAGGCTACATGGTTGATACAAGTGCCTCAATGAACCTTGGTGTACCAGAGGGTATGTGCCACTGCCCCTGCATGTGTGCCAGCCAACCCTACTATCAACAGCCATCAGTCCACAAACACATCTGAGCTGCATTGTGTGCTTCAACACCAATATTCGTTTAAGCTCACCCTCAGTGCTGTGGCTAAGCCTGCATGTGCAACTCGCCTGGTGCAAGCTTTGCTGTGTCGTGGCCCCCCTGTGATGCTCACCTTGCCTGGAGTTCCTTGGAACATGTCAGCAGTTCTAGGATGTGGGTCTGCAATTACTGTGCCTCTGCTTGTGCACACATGTGCATGTGGGCACCAACAAACGGGTCAAGAATTCTGTCATCCAATGGGCCATGTCTGCTGGCAAAGGTGCTCTGGAGGCTCATCCCCCTGCAGAAAGGGCATGAAACACATGATTAATGCTTCAAAGTCATCTGTGTGTGTCTCATCAGGCATCTCATTACTTGACCATGTCAGAGAGTCACATCACAAATCACACCATCAGTCCGTCTTTCACATCCAAAGTGTGGAACACTATCTACAGCATGAATTGCAACAAGCACGTGTACAGGAAAGATATGAAACATACTACACAATGCATGGCAATCAATGTCCACATTAATCATGACACACCCCATCTAGCAAAAGCTGAACAGTGGACAATGACACCTAAATCATCCCCACTAGGGGTGTCAACACAAGTCACACAGCACCAGACATGCCACAGATATGACAGTCCAAAGCCCTTGTGTAATATTCTGTAACACCGAACCATCCTTGCGAGCCCATGGATAAGGGAGGCAGGAGTGGCATATGTGAGTCAAGGACCCCAAGCAGCAAACACATACACAAGACAACCATGAAGGGCCCAGCTGGAACAGACAGTGGATGCCTTCAAAAGCCACAAAGCACCGCACCGTCACATGAAAGCACAATAGACTAGCAATTTTAAACTAACTCAACTATTAACTAATTACACTAACTATGGAAAACTTACATTACCTATTTAAACTAACTATCAAACAGAAACTTAACTAACTAAACTAAAAGAAAAATCAAAAATGGCCACATACGACCCGGGGGAGGGGAGGCACCCAGGAGGGGGGAGGTACAGGGTGCTGCTCAACATCCACATGCGATGATGCTGAGCCAAAAAATAAATCCTCCATGGGCTCAACGCCTGCACAGCACGACCTATGTGGGAGATAGATGGTCGTCCGAGTCTGGCTCATCCTGTAAAGGAGGACATGGCACAGTAGCGTGGACACGCCTAGCCGCAGCTTGCCCCTCGTCGGCAGCAAGTCTGCCGGACGGGTGAGCCTGGTTCTGTGTGGCGATGTTACATAGGTCTGCATGCAGAACCTCATGTGATACACGTGCTTCCTCTTGCAAGGTAGCACGTGTAACACGGAGTTCCTCCTGCAAGGCCTGGCTGGACAACCGCTGCACCTCCCGGCAAGCCTGTAGCTCAGCCGAGATGGTACGCTCAAGCTGTGCAAACCTCTCCTCTGCCTGCTGCCTCTGGGACATCATAAGGACACCCAGAGTGGATCTGAGGGAAGCATACTCCTCCCTCAGGGCATCCATGTGCGCCTCTGCATGAGCAGCAATTGCCTGACGCAGAGACGACATTTCAGCCTGGCGTGACCTGTCTGTACCGCCATGCCCAGCCTGAGCGAGCGGGCCGTGGACCGTGACGCCTGCTGCTGGAGAAGCACCTGCCTAGCACGGGGGAGCACAGATCGGGCCACACGCTCCATGCTCTCAACGATTTTCTCCATTGCTGCCCCCTGCCGTTCGGAATTGGCAGTCATGTCTTGCTCCCACTCAGTATACAGCGGTTGCGCGCAGCGACCGCGTTGCCGGGCTTGACCCCTGCGGGACCCAAGAACCGGGGGTCCTCGCTGTGTTGGCACCGCCTGCGGCTGCACGACTACATGCCCCCGTCGACGTGATGTCCCAGGCACATCAGTGACTGGTGTGGAGGGTGACCCTGCGTCCCGATCCACCACGGGCGGAGGAACCAAGACTGTCTGATCCCTCAGTGCAGGTGTCGCAGACAGAGGAGTGTCCACATCAGAATCACTCACCCCTGACACATGGACTTGATGCTCATCCAACTCAACATGGACGTCAGAGTCGTCATCAAGGCTGGACTCATAGGTAGCCAGAGACAAGATGGACTGCAGCACTTGGGGGTTTTCGTGGCCTACCACCCCACGACCCCCACTAGTGCCGGGTTGATGTGGTGTTACCAACCCTTTGTCTGGCATGACAACACCATCCTCCGTCTCCATTGCGTCATCACCTGAAAAATAGAGAGAAAAAGGTCACTACACATGTCAGAAGCACACGACACACACCGACAGCAAAGGCATCCGGCAGACATGTGACACACAACATATGACCTGGCATGCATGCTGGGTCTACTTTGAATAGCTTCTGTGATCAGACCTGTTGAAAGGTGGCAGTTTCCATGGAAGTGGGTCTATGCAGTGCAGAAAATGTGTACGCCACTCACTACCTACATGTACAAGCACTCCATGGTGTGTGCCAGGAAATGTGAAGGCAGTGCAATGTCAAATTCAGACATCACGTGCATTGTGCATTCAATGTGTACCATGTCTAGAAGCCAAGCACCCCTCCACCCCAGTACCAAAGCAGGGATGCCTAGCATGGTATCAAAAGGCTGACCATACACCTGTGTATTAACAGGCAGTGTTGACTGGCATCAACAGCTTAATGTGATACAAATTACAACACTGCAAATGATGCTGGGACAGTGGGCAGGACACATGATTAAAACTCCGGAGGCCGCCCACGTGTGAAGAAGACACAAGAGTTGGACAGAGTCATTGGCCATTGAACAGGCTGAGGCCTGTGAGCCACACAGATTGTCAGGGCCTAAACATGTGTGCAACGCAGGACTGAGCCACAGTTGACATGGGGAGGCCGATGAGATGGCAGGCAATGTATGTAACCAAGGATTCATATTACAGTGATCATCCAGTCAAGGACACATAGGAGCATGCGTGCAATGCACATGGAGCATGAATGGGCACTCATGTCCCAGCGGGACATCTGACCCATGCACAGTACAAGTGAGATGCCCTGCATCGAGTACTAAGGCTGTACCACACGGCATATGTCTGGCAGTTTCTACGCTGGAAGTTAGCATCTACACAGGACACATGAACAAGATACTACACATTGGCAAGATTGAAGCAGACCAGTGCAAAGGTGGAACTGGAGTGCAGAGTGGCGGAAGAGGGGCAAGGGAGCATGCCCACATGGAGTCCCGCATGCAGGCAGAGGAGACATGCATGACGGTAGCATTGCATTACTTACACATCAGAACCATGTACGCGTCACATGTAGCAGCAATCATGCACAACACATCCCACAAGTGAAACACACACGTCCTCAACAAACACGCATCAACACTCACTGGACTGGGAATCAAAGTCCAGCATCTCTCCCACTCCTTCGACCAATTCAGGTGGTATGAACTCCGCAACGAGAGCCTCATGTGGAGTGAGTTCTTCCTCCTCTGGTGCAGGCCCACCGCCAGTCACCAGAGTCAAGTTGTAATTTGAGGCATGCTTGGCCTTAGTGCTGCGCTTGATGTCATTCCAACGCTTTTTGCACTCCTGCGCCGTGCGCACCTCATGTCCGAATGAACTGACATGTTCCGCAACATGCTTCCAGTGGGTGTCACGTTGGGCAGCCGTAGTCTGACTATTGGCACCCACTAGCATGTCACGGCTGTGGCCCCGCACGTAGTCCACGAGGAAGTCCAGTTCCTGCTTACAGAAAGGCTTCTTCCTCGACGTGCAGGAGGTCGTGGCTGTGTGTGGGGTCCCAGCCTGTGCTGCAGGTGCAACCTTCCTCCTCTTGGACTGTGGCGCAGACCCTGGCTGGCTAATGCCGCCCTGACCAGTATGGCCAGTGGGTTCGGTGGATTGAGCCAAGGGAGTGGCAGGTGGAGGGATGACCAAAGGCCTGACTTGTGTCAGTGGCAGCTGGGTGCCCACTAATGGACCCTGTGCAGCAACATCAGCTGTGGCAGGGTCATTGACCGCAACGGTCCTGGTTGGCAGACTCACAACCGGGGTGCTGTTGGGTGCATCTGCCCCTGCACTTGCCAACACCCGGCTGTTCGGGGCAGCAGATGACATGACTGCCCCAGGGACACGTATCTTGGTCTGAGCAGCCCGGCGTGCCCCTATGGTTTCCCCCTGGCCTGTTGGAGATCTACCAAGGGCTCTTCAAGTGCCAACGCAGCCTGCGCTGGCAGACCCTGAGCCTGGGTGGCGGTGTCCACAGCTGCACCTGCAGCTACCACTACCCTTGGGCCCGTGGCAGTCGATGGAACGGACTGCCGGGTCATACGGGTGCCAGTGCCAAATGCAGGAGCTGCATCCCCCGGAACCACAGGGGGTGGTGGCATGGCTGCACCGACACATGGCACAACATTGTGCTCAAGTGGCGCACCCCTGCCTCTTCCCCCTCTGTGGCTGCCCTGGACACCCTGGAGTCCCCCTACTCCCTGGTCACCACGGCCACGTCCCCGACCATGCCCGCCACGAGGAGTACGCCCAGCTGAGGCGCCCCTCACCTTTGGTGGCCTCCCAACCATGGCACAGATGTAGTAGTGCTGGCACAGATGCAGTGGTGCCAATGGGAGGTGTACACCACAATTGACCTGGGCAATTGGGGTGAAGGGGGTGGGAAGCAAGATGTTAACAGCCCCCCTGCACCTGCAAGGCTGTATGTGTCCCCGGTGATGTGGTGACGGGTCACGCAACGCTCAGGCACCCCAAAACTGCAGTAAAACCGTGCACGCAACCCTGCAGCCTACGTGCGTGGATTCAACCTCCCGCAGTACGCGGTGGCACCCAGTAACACGAGTAACGCGTACGCGTGGGACACGTAGGCTACTATGACATCGAAAATGGGTGCGATACACAGGGGCACCCGCAGTGGGAAAAAGAGCGTGTGCGACTCACCGTCTGACTAGCGCGATGCAGAAAAACACGCGTAGCCAATACCCCCGCCAAAAGAAGAGATACGTCCTTGATAGCTGTGAAGTTGTGATGGTGCGCGAAACAACAGGAAGCAGCAACACACGTCGGTCTCCACGAAAGGCACGTACAGTGAACTGCTGGGCCCGCTCACCTTTAACCCGTGCTGAGGGAAACGCACACGCGCGTCACGTCACTTACGCACATGGGCCCTTTCCTCGTACTACACGCGGACGTGCAGTTTTCCACACACGTGTACGCGCATGGGCCCTTTCCTCGTATTGCACGCGGACGTGCAGTTTTTCACGCGTGCTTACGCGCATGGGCCCTTTCCTCGTATTGCACGCGGACGTGCAGTTTTCCACGCGCGCTGAAATGCCCATGCACGTCTGTACGCGTCACGTCACAGGGGCGCTTGCGCTTGAGGGGTCTTCTGTCCAATGAAAATGCGTATGCGCGCAGACGCGCTTACGCGCTAAGGGCCTTTCCTTGAATTACACGCTAACGTGCAGATTTTTCACGTGCCAAATCACTCCGTATCAAGCTGGCCACGCTTAAGCACACGGAAGACCACGCTCCTGCCCAGAAGGCCGAACTACTGCCCCCCAGAGCCCCGAGCACGCTCCCACCTGCCATCTGCTGCTGCCTGACTGCCTGCTGCCCACGTTCCTGCCATTTGCTGCCTGCACATCAGCCAGGGGTGCTGTTGCTGTGACCACCCCTGCTGGAACCGAAGACTCCCGACTGGGATTCCATCGCTCCACAGCCCAGCCCCAGGACCCAGTTGCCCACCCACTCCTGCCTCTGGGGTTGTCATGTCGGGGCAAACACCATCTGAGACCACTGACAACCCCCGGCCAGAGAGGCAGAGGGGCACCAGCTTCAGTGCCACGGAAGTTGGTGTCCTGGTGGAGCAAGTCCTGGGGCAGTATGATGCCCTCTTCGGAAGTTCCCGCGCCGACAAGGAAGGACGGATTCGGATCTGGACTGACATCGTGACTGCCATCAACGCGGAGGGGGTGGCAGTCCGTGACTTACAACATGTCAAGAAGCGCTGGTAGGACTTCAGGTCCAGGACCCTGAACAAGGCCCCGCGCCTCTTGAAGGCAGCGGATGCCAAGGGGCGCCGGGGCCACTTGTCGGAAGAACATATGAGGGTCCTGGAACGCATATCCCCAGCGCTCCACGTCCAGGTCCTTGAGAGGCAGACCCGTCTGGAGTCGAGCGGTGAGTGTACATGCATCCTGATTGTGAGCAGTGCATGTGGTGATTATTCAGTAGTGTGCAGGTTGCACATCTGTTTGTATGGGGTCGAGTATGGGTGGGGGTGTACAGGGCCGTGGGGCTGACACATGCGAGGGCTGGAATGTGTGAGACATGGATGGTGCTTGTGTGTGTAGGCTTGTATGCCAAATGCAGTTGTGTGGGCACACATGTTTGGATGAATGTGTATGTAAGTAGACATGTCCGTGATGTCACGCATGTATGCTGTTTTCGGCTGCATGTATCAGCACTGTGTACATGTGCATGTGTGTGTATTTGACAAGGGTGCAACAGTGATGCAACATGGATGCATGTGACAGCGGTATGTGGAAGCCTGATTGGCAGATGTGACATGGATGCCCGTCTGAACACTGCGACACTTGGCAGAGGTGTACACATGCTTGCAAGTGTGGTGGTGTGTGTACATGTGTGGTGGACTTCCTGTGTTGCATGTGATGTCTGGCTCACCTTTGGCTGATCATGCTGTTGTATGTGTATGGATGGTGGTGGCAGTTGCGATATGGCTATGGTATGGCTCATGTGTGCGAGTTGTAATGACATGTGTGTTGGGGATTGTGATGACATGTCTGAGGTTTGCCAATGCCACTCATGTACAACTGTCATGTGTGTATGTGTCCATTGTACAGTGCCCTGATGCCTGTGTTTTGTTTCTCCCTGTCTGCAGCGTCAACTGATGAAGAGGGCGGAGAAGGTGCAATGGAGCACAGCGGCGGGGATCCCACCGCCAGCCGGAGACGCAAGGCCCGGCTCCCCTCCCATGTTGTGATCTCGTCGGGGAGTGAGGAGTCCGGTGCCGCATCCCAGGCCGCAGTTGCCGGGGGGAGGTCCAAGAGGCGGAGGTTGGAGTTGGACTCCTCGGCAGCAGAAGGGGCAGCTGGGACCCCACAGGGCCCAACAGGGGAAGATGGCACATAGTCATCCAGGTTGGTGGGGGGTTTGGTGGAGGAGGAGGCCGTGCAAGCACCAGAGACAGGGTCTGGAGGTGGGGATCCCACTGGTGCTAGTGGTGCAGTGCAGGACCAGGGACAGGAGGCAGCACAGGCCGCCGCGGAGGTGCCTGTGTGCAATCCTGTCCCTGATCCTGTCCCTGCATCATCTTGCACCAGCAGGGATGCCTACGTCCAGACCCGATTTCAGGCAGGGGATGAGCTCACGTCAACTGGCCTTCCTCTGCCTGTGGACGTGGCTATCCAGGTCCGGGTTGAGCCTGTCCTGGCTGGTGTGGCGTTGCGTCAACGGGCCATGCGAGGTGACCTGCAGTCTTTTCATGAAGAGACTGCACGTCATCTCGAATGGCTCATTGACCACGTCAGCCTGCTGGGACAGGTCACCCAGGCCGGATTCCTCCGTCTGATGGGGCTTGCTACGACCCCCTCCTCAACTGGACCCCCTACGCGCCAGTCGTCCTCTGTGCCATCTTCCCACCCATCAGTCACCTGGGTGCCCTGTGGAGCTGCCTCTGACGGTGCGGCCAGGCTGGCGGAGGAGGCATCCCTGCCACAGTCGGGAGTCGGACGTCCAGCAGGGGTGGCCACATCTACGACTGCACCCCAGCCGACGGAGGATGTGCAGGCAGCAGGAGGCAGTGCACGGGCAGAGGCACAGCAGCAGCAGCAACGTGGTGGGAGCCATGAAGGCTCGGGGCCTTCAACATCGGAGGGGCAGGCATCGGCCGGAGGGCAGGAGGACCCAGGACAGAGAGTGTCTTCCGTGTGGCAGCGGTTGGGCCACGCCATAGATGCGGAGCAGCAGCGGGCAGAAGAGGCACGGCTCACAATGGTCAGGGCGGAGAACTCCATGCGGAGGACCCTGAGGCGGGCCGAGTGCCTCGAGGCAATCCGCAGGGGTTTGGAGGTGGAGATGTAGACGGCCCTGCGGACCCTCGGGGACATGGAGGAGGACCGCCTCCGGGACATTGAGGAGGAGTTTGATGATGCCCTGGCCCGGGACATCCACAAGTGACCGTAAAACTAGCCCCCTGCCCTTGTACATAGTTATGTAGGTAGTGTTAGGTTTCATTTTTGTTTTGATTTTATTTGGACCTTTCGGACATTGGCCACATTTTTGTATATAGTTTATTTTATTAGTTAGTGTAGTTAGATAGGTTTCCTTTCTTTTGTTGGGATAATGGACCCTGGCTTGTTCCCATGTACATAGTTCACTGTTGGATTGTATTTTTTTTCACTTTTTAACCATGGAGCAATGGCTTTCTTTTTTATTTCCCATTGGATTTTGTTTTGAGGACATTGACTTTGGACAACATTACTTTGGAATTTTATTTTTGGTTTTGCTTTTTTTCACGGACATGCTTCTTTTAATTTTTGTACATTCACATTTCTGTTTCTTCTTTTTTGATTCTATTTATGTTTCCTTTAATACATATTTTTTTGGTGAACTTCAATGAGTGGTATCTCATTGGTTTCATGCATTTCATGATATGTGTTTTGAGATTCACTGACACCCATTGGGTGTATGTGAGGGAGATGTGTTTGTTTCGGAACTTGCAATTGGTGTTCTGTGATGTAATTGCAAATTATGAGTGGGTGGATGCAATACTCGGGTGGGTGTTTTGCATTTGGAGGCTGACCATAGGGACCAGGGATCTAGATTGTGATGACATGTTGGCTGGGGAACATGAGTTGCACATGGGTGGGGGCCTGCTGGCAGGTGCCCCACAGTGCTGGGGGGTGGGGGTGGTGGGGAACATGAGTTGGACATGGGTGGGGGCCTGCTGGCAGGTGCCCCACAGTGCTGGGGGTGGGGGTGGTGGGGAACATGAGTTGGACATGGGTGGGGGCCTGCTGGCAGGTGCCCCACAGTGCTGGGGTGTGGGGGTGCTGGGGAACATGAGTTGGACATGGGTGGGGGCCTGCTGGCAGGTGCCCCACAGTGCTGGGGGGTGGGAGTGCTGGGGAACATGAGTTGGACATGGGTGGGGGCCTGGTGGTGGGTGCCCCACAGTGCTGGGGGGTGGGGGTGGTGGGAGACATGGGTGGGGGCCTGGTGGAGGCTGCCCCTGGTGGCTCGGGGGTGGGGGTGCTGGGAGACATGGGTGGGGGCCTGGAGGAGGCTGCCCCTGCACTGCTGGGGGGTGGGGGTGGTGGGAGACATGGGTGGGGGCCTGGTGGTGGGTGCCCCTGGTGGCTGGGGGGTGGGGATTGGTGGGGAACATGAGTTGGACATGGGTGGGGGCCTGCTGGCAGGTGCCCCACAGTGCTGGGGGGTGGGGGTGCTGGGGAACATGAGTTGGACCTGGGTGGGGGCCTGGTGGTGGGTGCCCCACAGTGCTGGGGGGTGGGGGTGGTGGGAGACATGGGTGGGGGCCTGGTGGTGGGTGCCCCTGGTGGCTGGGGGGTGGGGGTGGTGGGAGACATGGGTGGGGGCCTGGTGGTGGGTGCCCCTGCACTGCTGGGGGGTGGGGGTGGTGGGGAACATGAGTTGGACATGGGTGGGGGCCTGCTGGCAGGTGCCCCACAGTGCTGGGGGGTGGGGGTGCTGGGGAACATGAGTTGGACATGGGTGGGGGCCTGCTGGCAGGTGCCCCACAGTGCTGGGGGGTGGGGGTGGTGGGGAACATGAGTTGGACATGGGTGGGGGCCTGCTGGCAGGTGCCCCACAGTGCTGGGGGGTGGGGGTGGTGGGAGACATCGGTGGGGGCCTGGTGGAGGCTGCCCCTGCACTGCTGGGGGGGTGGGGGTGGTGAGAGACATGGGTGGGGGCCTGGTGGAGGCTGCCCCTGGTGGCTGGGGGGTGGGGGTGGTGGGAGACATGGGTGGGGGCCTGGTGGAGGCTGCCCCTGGTGGCTGGGGGGTGGGGGTGCTGGGAGACATGGGTGGGGGCCTGGTGGAGGCTGCCCCTGGTGACTGGGGGGGTGGGGGTGGTGGGAGACATGGGTGGGGGCCTGGTGGAGGCTGCCCCTGCACTGCTGGGGGGGTGGGGGTGATGGGAGACATGGGTGGGGGCCTGGTGGAGGCTGCCCCTGGTGGCTGGGGGGTGGGGGTGCTGGGAGACATGGGTGGGGGCCTGCTGGCAGGTGCCCCACAGTGCTGGGGGGTGGGGGTGGTGGGGAACATGAGTTGGACATGGGTGGGGGCCTGCTGGCAGGTGCCCCACAGTGCTGGGGGGTGGGGGTGGTGGGAGACATGAGTTGGACATGGGTGGGGGCCTGGTGGAGGCTGTCCCTGCACTGCTGGGGGGTGGGGGTGGTGGGAGACATGGGTGGGGGCCTGGTGTTGGGTGCCCCTGCACTGCTGGGGGGTGGGGGTGGTGGGGAACATGAGTTGGACATGGGTGGGGGCCTGCTGGCAGGTGCCCCGCAGTGCTGGGGGGTGGGGGTGGTGGGGAACATGAGTTGGACATGGGTGGGGGCCTGCTAGCAGGTGCCCCACAGTGCTGAGGGGTGGGGGTGCTGGGGAACATGAGTTGGACATGGGTGGGGGCCTGGTGGTGGGTTCCCCACAGTGCTGGGGGGTAGGGGTGGTGGGAGACATGGGTGGGGGCCTGGTGTTGGGTGCCCCTGCACTGCTGGGGGGTGGGGGTGGTGGGGAACATGAGTTGGACATGGGTGGGGGCCTGCTGGCAGGTGCCCCACAGTGCTGGGGGGTGGGGTTGGTGGGGAACATGAGTTGGACATGGGTGGGGGCCTGCTAGCAGGTGCCCCACAGTGCTGAGGGGTGGGGATGCTGGGGAACATGAGTTGGACATGGGTGGGGGCCTGCTAGCAGGTGCCCCACAGTGCTGAGGGGTGGGGGTGCTGGGGAACATGAGTTGGACATGGGTGGGGGCCTGGTGGTGGGTTCCCCACAGTGCTGGGGGGTGGGGGTGGTGGGAGACATGGGTGGGGGCCTGGTGTTGGGTGCCCCTGCACTGCTGGGGGGTGGGGGTGGTGGGGAACATGAGTTGGACATGGGTGGGGGCCTGCTGGCAGGTGCCCCACAGTGCTGGGGGGTGGGGTTGGTGGGGAACATGAGTTGGACATGGGTGGGGGCCTGCTAGCAGGTGCCCCACAGTGCTGAGGGGTGGGGATGCTGGGGAACATGAGTTGGACATGGGTGGGGGCCTGCTAGCAGGTGCCCCACAGTGCTGAGGGGTGGGGGTGCTGGGGAACATGAGTTGGACATGGGTGGGGGCCTGGTGGTGGGTTCCCCACAGTGCTGGGGGGTGGGGGTGGTGGGAGACATGGGTGGGGGCCTGGTGTTGGGTGCCCCTGCACTGCTGGGGGGTGGGGGTGGTGGGGAACATGAGTTGGACATGGGTGGGGGCCTGCTGGCAGGTGCCCCACATTGCTGAGGGTTGGGGATGCTGGGGAACATGAGTTGGACATGGGTGGGGGCCTGGTGGTGGGTTCCCCACAGTGCTGGGGGGTGGGGGTGGTGGGAGACATGGGTGGGGGCCTGGTGGAGGCTGCCCCTGGTGGCTGGGGGGTGAGGGTGGTGGGAGACATGGGTGGGGGCCTGGTGGAGGCTGCCCCTGCACTGCTGGGGGGTGGGGGTGGTGGGAGACATGGGTGGGGGCCTGGTGGTGGGTGCCCCTGGTGGCTGGGGGGTGGCGATGGTGGGAGACATGGGTGGGGGCCTGGTGGCGGGTGCCCCTGCACTGCTGGGGGGTGGGGCTGGTGGGGAACATGAGTTGGACATGGGTGGGGGACTGCTGGCAGGTGCCCCACAGTGCTGGGGGGTGGGGGTGATGGGGAACATGAGTTGGACATGGGTGGGGGCCTGCCTGCAGGTGCCCCACAGTTCTGGGGGGTGGGGGTGGTGGGAAACATGAGTTGGACATGGGTGGGGGCCTGCTGGCAGGTGCCCAACAGTGCTGGGGGGTGGGGGTGGTGGGAGACATGGGTGGGGGCCTGGTGGAGGCTGCCCCTGCACTGCTGGGGGGGTGGGGGTGGTGGGAGACATGGGTGGGGGCCTGGTGGAGGCTGCCCCTGGTGGCTGGGGGGTGGGGGTGGTGGGAGACATGGGTGGGGGCCTGGTGGAGGCTGCCCCTGCACTGCTGGGGGGTGGGGGTGCTGGGAGACATGGGCGGGGGCCTGGTGGAGGCTGCCCCTGGTGGCTGGGGGGTGGGGGTGCTGGGAGACATGGGTGGGGGCCTGGTGGAGGCTGCCCCTGGTGACTGGGGGGGGTGGGGGTGCTGGGAGACATGGGTGGGGGCCTGGTGGTGGGTGCCCCTGCACTGCTGGGGGGTGGGGGTGCTGGGAGACATGGGTGGGGGGCTGGTGGAGGGTGCCCCTGGTGGCTGGGGGGTGGGGGTGCTGGGAGACATGGGTGGGGGCCTGCTGGCAGGTGCCCCACAGTGCTGGGGGGTGGGGGTGGTGGGGAACATGAGTTGGACATGGGTGGGGGCCTGCTGGCAGGTGCCCCACAGTGCTGGGGGGTGGGGGGGTGGGAGACATGAGTTGGACATGGGTGGGGGCCTGGTGGAGGTTGCCCCTGCACTGCTGGGGGGGTGGGGGTGGTGGGAGACATGGGTGGGGGCCTGGTGTTGGGTGCCCCTGCACTGCTGGGGGGTGGGGGTGGTGGGGAACATGAGTTGGACATGGGTGGGGGCCTGCTGGCAGGTGCCCCACAGTGCTGGGGGATGGGGGTGGTGGGGAACATGAGTTGGACATGGGTGGGGGCCTGCTAACAGGTGCCCCACAGTGCTGAGGGGTGGGGGTGCTGGGGAACATGAGTTGGACATGGGTGGGGGCCTGGTGGTGGATTCCCCACAGTGCTGGGGGGTGGGGGTGGTGGGAGACATGGGTGGGGGCCTGGTGTTGGGTGCCCCTGCACTGCTGGGGGGTGGGGGTGGTGGGGAACATGAGTTGGACATGGGTGGGGGCCTGCTGGCAGGTGCCCCACAGTGCTGGGGGGTGGGGGTGGTGGGGAACATGAGTTGGACATGGGTGGGGGCCTGCTAGCAGGTGCCTCACAGTGCTGAGGGGTGGGGATGCTGGGGAACATGAGTTGGACATGGGTGGGGGCCTGGTGGTGGGTTACCCACAGTGCTGGGGGGTGGGGGTGGTGGGAGACATGGGTGGGGGCCTGGTGGAGGCTGCCCCTGGTGGCTGGGGGGTGAGGGTGGTGGGAGACATGGGTGGGGGCCTGGTGGAGGCTGCCCCTGCACTGCTGGGGGGTGGGGGTGCTGGGAGACATGGGTGGGGGCCTGGTGGAGGCTGCCCCTGGTGGCTGGGGGGTGGGGGTGCTGGGAGACATGGGTGGGGGCCTGGTGGAGGCTGCCCCTGGTGACTGGGGGGGTGGGGGTGGTGGGAGACATGGGTGCGGGCCTGGTGGAGGCTGCCCCTGCACTGCTGGGGGGTGGGGGTGCTGGGAGACATGGGTGGTGGCCTGGTGGAGGCTGCCCCTGGTGGCTGGGGGGTGGGGGTGCTGGGAGACATGGGTGGGGGCCTGCTGGCAGGTGCCCCACAGTGCTGGGGGGTGGGGGTGGTGGGGAACATGAGTTGGACATGGGTGGGGGCCTGCTGGCAGGTGCCCCACAGTGCTGGGGGGTGGGGGTGGTGGGAGACATGAGTTAGACATGGGTGGGGGCCTGGTGGAGGCTGCCCCTGCACTGCTGGGGGGGTGGGGGTGGTGGGAGACATGGGTGGGGGCCTGGTGTTGGGTGCCCCTGCACTGCTGGGGGTTGGGGGTGGTGGGGAACATGAGTTGGACATGGGTGGGGGCCTGCTGGCAGGTGCCCCACAGTGCTGGGGGGTGGGGGTGCTGGGGAACATGAGTTGGACATGGGTGGGGGCCTGCTGGCAGGTGCCCCACAGTGCTGGGGGGTGGGGGTGGTGGGGAACATGAGTTGGACATGGGTGGGGGCCTGCTGGCAGGTGCCCCACATTGCTGGGGGGTGGGGGTGGTGGGAGACATCGGTGGGGGCCTGGTGGAGGCTGCCCCTGCACTGCTGGGGGGGTGGGGGTGGTGAGAGACATGGGTGGGGGCCTGGTGGAGGCTGCCCCTGGTGGCTGGGGGGTGGGGGTGGTGGGAGACATGGGTGGGGGCCTGGTGGAGGCTGCCCCTGGTGACTGGGGGGGTGGGGGTGGTGGGAGACATGGGTGGGGGCCTGGTGGAGGCTGCCCCTGCACTGCTGGGGGGGTGGGGGGTGATGGGAGACATGGGTGGGGGCCTGGTGGAGGCTGCCCCTGGTGGCTGGGGGGTGGGGGTGCTGGGAGACATGGGTGGGGGCCTGCTGGCAGGTGCCCCACAGTGCTGGGGGGTGGGGGTGGTGGGGAACATGAGTTGGACATGGGTGGGGGCCTGCTGGCAGGTGCCCCACAGTGCTGGGGGGTGGGGGTGGTGGGAGACATGAGTTGGACATGGGTGGGGGCCTGGTGGAGGCTGCCCCTGCACTGCTGGGGGGGTGGGGGTGGTGGGAGACATGGGTGGGGGCCTGGTGTTGGGTGCCCCTTCACTGCTGGACGGTGGGGGTGGTGGGGAACATGAGTTGGACATGGGTGGGGGCCTGCTGGCAGGTGCCCCACAGTGCTGGGGGGTGGGGGTGGTGGGGAACATGAGTTGGACATGGGTGGGGGCCTGCTAGCAGGTGCCCCACAGTGCTGAGGGGTGGGGGTGCTGGGGAACATGAGTTGGACATGGGTGGGGGCCTGGTGGTGGGTTCCCCACAGTGCTGGGGGGTAGGGGTGGTGGGAGACATGGGTGGGGGCCTGGTGTTGGGTGCCCCTGCACTGCTGGGGGGTGGGGGTGGTGGGGAACATGAGTTGGCATGGGTGGGGGCCTGCTGGCAGGTGCCCCACAGTGCTGGGGGGTGGGGTTGGTGGGGAACATGAGTTGGACATGGGTGGGGGCCTGCTAGCAGGTGCCCCACAGTGCTGAGGGGTGGGGATGCTGGGGAACATGAGTTGGACATGGGTGGGGGCCTGGTGGTGGGTTCCCCACAGTGCTGGGGGGTGGGGGTGGTGGGAGACATGGGTGGGGGCCTGGTGGAGGCTGCCCCTGGTGGCTGGGGGGTGAGGGTGGTGGGAGACATGGGTGGGGGCCTGGTGGAGGCTGCCCCTGCACTGCTGGGGGGTGGGGGTGGTGGGAGACATGGGTGGGGGCCTGGTGGTGGGTGCCCCTGGTAGCTTGGGGGTGGCGATGGTGGGAGACATGGGTGGGGGCCTGGTGGCGGGTGCCCCTGCACTGCTGGGGGGTGGGGCTGGTGGGGAACATGAGTTGGACATGGGTGGGGGCCTGCTGGCAGGTGCCCCACAGTGCTGGGGGGTGGGGGTGATGGGGAACATGAGTTGGACATGGGTGGGGGCCTGCTGGCAGGTGCCCCACAGTGCTGGGGGGTGGGGGTGGTGGGGAACATGAGTTGGACATGGGTGGGGGCCTGCTGGCAGGTGCCCAACAGTGCTGGGGGGTGGGGGTGGTGGGAGACATGGGTGGGGGCCTGGTGGAGGCTGCCCCTGCACTGCTGGGGAGGTGGGGGTGGTGGGAGACATGGGTGGGGGCCTGGTGGAGGCTGCCCCTGGTGGCTGGGGGGTGGGGGTGGTGGGAGACATGGGTGGGGGCCTGGTGGAGGCTGCCCCTGCACTGCTGGGGGGTGGGGGTGCTGGGAGACATGGGTGGGGGCCTGGTGGAGGCTGCCCCTGCACTGCTGGGGGGTGGGGGTGCTGGGAGACATGGGTGGGGGCCTGGTGGAGGCTGCCCCTGGTGGCTGGGGGGTGGGGGTGCTGGGAGACATGGGTGGGGGCCTGGTGGAGGCTGCCCCTGGTGGCTGGGGGGTGGGGGTGGTGGGAGACATGGGTGGGGGCCTGGTGGAGGCTGCCCCTGCACTGCTGGGGGGTGGGGGTGCTGGGAGACATGGGTGGGGGCCTGGTGGAGGCTGCCCCTGCACTGCTGGGGGGTGGGGGTGCTGGGAGACATGGGTGGGGGCCTGGTGGAGGCTGCCCCTGGTGGCTGGGGGGTGGGGGTGCTGGGAGACATGGGTGGGGGCCTGGTGGAGGCTGCCCCTGGTGACTGGGGGGGTGGGGGTGCTGGGAGACATGGGTGGGGGCCTGGTGGTGGGTGCCCCTGCACTGCTGGGGGGTGGGGGTGCTGGGAGACATGGGTGGGGGGCTGGTGGAGGGTGCCCCTGGTGGCTGGGGGGTGGGGGTGCTGGGAGACATGGGTGGGGGCCTGCTGGCAGGTGCCCCACAGTGCTGGGGGGTGGGGGTGGTGGGGAACATGAGTTGGACATGGGTGGGGGCCTGCTGGCAGGTGCCCCACAGTGCTGGGGGGTGGGGGGGTGGGAGACATGAGTTGGACATGGGTGGGGGCCTGGTGGAGGCTGCCCCTGCACTGCTGGGGGGGTGGGGGTGGTGGGAGACATGGGTGGGGGCCTGGTGTTGGGTGCCCCTGCACTGCTGGGGGGTGGGGGTGGTGGGGAACATGAGTTGGACATGGGTGGGGGCCTGCTGGCAGGTGCCCCACAGTGCTGGGGGGTGGGGGTGGTGGGGAACATGAGTTGGACATGGGTGGGGGCCTGCTAACAGGTGCCCCACAGTGCTGAGGGGTGGGGGTGCTGGGGAACATGAGTTGGACATGGGTGGGGGCCTGGTGGTGGGTTCCCCACAGTGCTGGGGGGTGGGGGTGGTGGGAGACATGGTTGGGGGCCTGGTGTTGGGTGCCCCTGCACTGCTGGGGGGTGGGGGTGGTGGGGAACATGAGTTGGACATGGGTGGGGGCCTGCTGGCAGGTGCCCCACAGTGCTGGGGGGTGGGGTTGGTGGGGAACATGAGTTGGACATGGGTGGGGGCCTGCTAGCAGGTGCCCCACAGTGCTGAGGGGTGGGGATGCTGGGGAACATGAGTTGGACATGGGTGGGGGCCTGGTGGTGGGTTACCCACAGTGCTGGGGGGTGGGGGTGGTGGGAGACATGGGTGGGGGCCTGGTGGAGGCTGCCCCTGGTGGCTGGGGGGTGAGGGTGGTGGGAGACATGGGTGGGGGCCTGGTGGAGGCTGCCCCTGCACTGCTGGGGGGTGGGGGTGCTGGGAGACATGGGTGGGGGCCTGGTGGAGGCTGCCCCTGGTGGCTGGGGGGTGGGGGTGCTGGGAGACATGGGTGGGGGCCTGGTGGAGGCTGTCCCTGGTGACTGGGGGGGTGGGGGTGGTGGGAGACATGGGTGCGGGCCTGGTGGAGGCTGCCCCTGCACTGCTGGGGGGGGTGGGGGTGCTGGGAGACATGGGTGGTGGCCTGGTGGAGGCTGCCCCTGGTGGCTGGGGGGTGGGGGTGCTGGGAGACATGGGTGGGGGCCTGCTGGCAGGTGCCCCACAGTGCTGGGGGGTGGGGGTGGTGGGGAAAATGAGTTGGACATGGGTGGGGGCCTGCTGGCAGGTGCCCCACAGTGCTGGGGGGTGGGGGTGGTGGGAGACATGAGTTAGACATGGGTGGGGGCCTGGTGGAGGCTGCCCCTGCACTGCTGGGGGGGTGGGGTGGTGGGAGACATGGGTGGGGGCCTGGTGTTGGGTGCCCCTGCACTGCTGGGGGTTGGGGGTGGTGGGGAACATGAGTTGGACATGGGTGGGGGTCTGCTGGCAGGTGCCCCACAGTGCTGGGGGGTGGGGGTGGTGGGGAACATGAGTTGGACATGGGTGGGGGCCTGCTAGCAGGTGCCCCACAGTGCTGAGGGGTGGGGGTGTTGGGGAACATGAGTTGGACATGGGTGGGGGCCTGGTGGTGGGTTCCCCACAGTGCTGGGGGGTGGGGGTGGTGGGAGACATGGGTGGGGGCCTGGTGTTGGGTGCCCCTGCACTGCTGGGGGGTGAGGGTGGTGGGGAACATGAGTTGGACATGGGTGGGGGCCTGCTGGCAGGTGCCCCACAGTGCTGGGGGGTGGGGTTGGTGGGGAACATGAGTTGGACATGGGTGGGGGCCTGCTAGCAGGTGCCCCACAGTGCTGAGGGGTGGGGATGCTGGGGAACATGAGTTGGACATGGGTGGGGGCCTGGTGGTGGATTCCCCACAGTGCTGGGGGGTGGGGGTGGTGGGAGACATGGGTGGGGGCCTGGTGGAGGCTGCCCCTGGTGGCTGGGGGGTGAGGGTGGTGGGAGACATGGGTGGGGGCCTGGTGGAGGCTGCCCCTGCACTGCTGGGGGTGGGGGTGGTGGGAGACATGGGTGGGGGCCTGGTGGTGGGTGCCCCTGGTGGCTGGGGGGTGGCGATGGTGGGAGACATGGGTGGGGGCCTGGTGGCGGGTGCCCCTGCACTGCTGGGGGGTGGGGGTGGTGGGGAACATGAGTTGGACATGGGTGGGGGCCTGCTGGCAGGTGCCCCACAGTGCTGGGGGGTGGGGGTGCTGGGGAACATGAGTTGGACATGGGTGGGGGCCTGCTGGCAGGTGCCCCACAGTGCTGGGGGGTGGGGGTGGTGGGAGACATGGGTGGGGGCCTGGTGGAGGCTGCCCCTGCACTGCTGGGGGGGTGGGGGTGGTGGGAGACATGGGTGGGGGCCTGGTGGAGGCTGCCCCTGGTGGCTGGGGGGTGGGGGTGGTGGGAGACATGGGTGGGGGCCTGGTGGAGGCTGTCCCTGCACTGCTGGGGGGTGGGGGTGCTGGGAGACATGGGTGGGGGCCTGGTGGAGGCTGCCCCTGGTGGCTGGGGGGTGGGGGTGCTGGGAGACATGGGTGGGGGCCTGGTGGAGGCTGCCCCTGGTGACTGGAGGGGTGGGGGTGCTGGAAGACATCGGTGGGGGCCTGGTGGTGGGTGCCCCTACACTGCTGGGGGGTGGGGGTGCTGGGAGACATGGGTGGGGGGCTGGTGGAGGGTGCCCCTGGTGGCTGGGGGGTGGGGGTGCTGGGAGACATGGGTGGGGGCCTGCTGGCAGGTGCCCCAAAGTGCTGGGGGTTGGTGGTGGTGGGGAACATGAGTTGGACATGGGTGGGGGCCTGCTGGCAGGTGCCCCACAGTGCTGGGGGGTGGGGGTGGTGGGAGACATGAGTTGGACATGGGTGGGGGCCTGGTGGAGGCTGCCCCTGCACTGCTGGGGGGGTGGGGGTGGTGGGAGACATGGGTGGGGGCCTGGTGTTGGGTGCCCCTGCACTGCTGTAGGGTGGGGGTGGTGGGGAACATGAGTTGGACATGGGTGGGGGCCTGCTGGCAGGTGCCCCAGAGTGCTGGGGGGTGGGGTTGGTGGGGAACATGAGTTGGACATGGGTGGGGGCCTGCTAGCAGGTGCCCCACAGTGCTGAGGGGTGGGGATGCTGGGGAACATGAGTTGGACATGGGTGGGGGCCTGGTGGTGGGTTCCCCACAGTGCTGGGGGGTGGGGGTGGTGGGAGACATGGGTGGGGGCCTGGTGGAGGCTGCCCCTGGTGGCTGGGGGGTGAGGGTGGTGGGAGACATGGGTGGGGGCCTGGTGGAGGCTGCCCCTGCACTGCTGGGGGGTGGGGGTGGTGGGAGACATGGGTGGGGGCCTGGTGGTGGGTGCCCCTGGTGGCTGGGGGGTGGAGATGGTGGGAGACATGGGTGGGGGCCTGGTGGCGGGTGCCCCTGCACTGCTGGGGGGTGGGGGTGGTGGGGAACATGAGTTGGACATGGGTGGGGGCCTGCTGGCAGGTGCCCCACAGTGCTGGGGGGTGGGGGCGCTGGGGAACATGAGTTGGACATGGGTGGGGCCTGCTGGCAGGTGCCCCACAGTGCTGGGGGGTGGGGGTGGTGGGGAACATGAGTTGGACATGGGTGGGGGCCTGCTGGCAGGTGCCCAACAGTGCTGGGGGGTGGGGGTGGTGGGAGACATGGGTGGGGGCCTGGTGGAGGCTGCCCCTGCACTGCTGGGGGGGTGGGGGTGGTGGGAGACATGGGTGGGGGCCTGGTGTTGGGTGCCCCTGCACTGCTGGGGGGGTGGGGGTGGTGGGAGACATGGGTGGGGGCCTGGTGTTGGGTGCCCCTGCACTGCTGTAGGGTGGGGGTGGTGGGGAACATGAGTTGGACATGGGTGGGGGCCTGCTGGCAGGTGCCCCAGAGTGCTGGGGGGTGGGGTTGGTGGGGAACATGAGTTGGACATGGGTGGGGGCCTGCTAGCAGGTGCCCCACAGTGCTGAGGGGTGGGGATGCTGGGGAACATGAGTTGGACATGGGTGGGGGCCTGGTGGTGGGTTCCCCACAGTGCTGGGGGGTGGGGGTGGTGGGAGACATGGGTGGGGGCCTGGTGGAGGCTGCCCCTGGTGGCTGGGGGGTGAGGGTGGTGGGAGACATGGGTGGGGGCCTGGTGGAGGCTGCCCCTGCACTGCTGGGGGGTGGGGGTGGTGGGAGACATGGGTGGGGGCCTGGTGGTGGGTGCCCCTGGTGGCTGGGGGGTGGAGATGGTGGGAGACATGGGTGGGGGCCTGGTGGCGGGTGCCCCTGCACTGCTGGGGGGTGGGGGTGGTGGGGAACATGAGTTGGACATGGGTGGGGGCCTGCTGGCAGGTGCCCCACAGTGCTGGGGGGTGGGGGCGCTGGGGAACATGAGTTGGACATGGGTGGGGCCTGCTGGCAGGTGCCCCACAGTGCTGGGGGGTGGGGGTGGTGGGGAACATGAGTTGGACATGGGTGGGGGCCTGCTGGCAGGTGCCCAACAGTGCTGGGGGGTGGGGGTGGTGGGAGACATGGGTGGGGGCCTGGTGGAGGCTGCCCCTGCACTGCTGGGGGGGTGGGGGTGGTGGGAGACATGGGTGGGGGCCTGGTGGAGGCTGCCCCTGGTGGCTGGGGGGTGGGGGTGGTGGGAGACATGGGTGGGGGCCTGGTGGAGGCTGCCCCTGCACTGCTGGGGGGTGGGGGTGCTGGGAGACATGGGTGGGGGCCTGGTGGAGGCTGCCCCTGGTGGCTGGGGGGTGGTGGTGCTGGGAGACATGGGTGGGGGCCTGGTGGAGGCTGCCCCTGGTGACTGGGGGGTGGGGGTGCTGGGAGACATCGGTGGGGGCCTGGTGGTGGGTGCCCCTGCACTGCTGGGGGGTGGGGGTGCTGGGAGACATGGGTGGGGGGCTGGTGGAGGGTGCCCCTGGTGGCTGGGGGTTGGGGGTGCTGGGAGACATGGGTGGGGGCCTGCTGGCAGGTGCCCCACAGTGCTGGGGGGTGGGGGTGGTGGGGAACATGAGTTGGACATGGGTGGGGGCCTGCTGGCAGGTGCCCCACAGTGCTGGGGGGTGGGGGTGGTGGGAGACATGAGTTGGACATGGGTGGGGGCCTGGTGGAGGCTGCCCCTGCACTGCTGGGGGGTGGGGGTGGTGGGAGACATGGGTGGGGCCTGGTGTTGGGTGCCCCTGCACTGCTGGGGGGTGGGGGTGGTGGGGAACATGAGTTGGACATGGGTGGGGGCCTGCTGGCAGGTGCCCCACAATGCTGGGGGGTGGGGGTGGTGGGGAACATGAGTTGGACATGGGTGGGGCCTGTTGGCAGGTGCCCCACAGTGCTGAGGGTGGGGGGTGCTGGGGAACATGAGTTGGATATGGGTGGGGGCCTGGTGGTGGGTGCCCCACAGTGCTGGGGGGTGGGGGTGGTGGGAGACATGGGTGGGGGCCTGGTGGAGGCTGCCCCTGGTGGCTGGGGGGTGGGGGTGGTGGGAGGCATGGGTGGGGCCTGGTGGAGGCTGCCCCTGCCACTGCTGGAGGGTGGGGGTGGTGGGAGACATGCGTGGGGGCCTGGTGGTGGGTGCCCCTGGTGGCTGGGGGGTGGGGATGGTGGAGACATGGGTGGGGGCCTGGTGGTGGGTGCCCCTGCACTGCTGGGGGGTGGGGGTGGTGGGGAACATGAGTTGGACATGGGTGGGGACCTGCTGGCAGGTGCCCACAGTGTTGGGGTAGGGGGTGCTGGGGAACATGAGTTGGACATGGGTGGGGCCTGCTGGCAGGTGCCCCACAGTGCTGGGGGATGGGGGTGGTGGGGAACATGAAGTTGGACATGGGTGGGGGCCTGCCGGCAGGTGCCCCACAGTGCTGGGGGGTGGGGGTGGTGGGGAACATGAGTTGGACATGGGTGGGGGCCTGCTGGCAGGTGCCCCAGAGTGCTGGGGGGTGGGGTTGGTGGGGAACATGAGTTGGACATGGGTGGGGGCCTGCTAGCAGGTGCCCCACAGTGCTGAGGGGTGGGGATGCTGGGGAACATGAGTTGGACATGGGTGGGGGCCTGGTGGTGGGTTCCCCACAGTGCTGGGGGGTGGGGTGGTGGGAGACATGGGTGGGGGCCTGGTGGAGG